>NC_133622.1:240230991-242825991 GCF_048593235.1 Sminthopsis crassicaudata
TCTCTCTCTCTCTCTCTCTCTCTCTCTCTCTCTCTCTCTCTCTCTCTCTCTGTCTCTCTCTCTCTCTCTCTCTCTCTCTCTCTCTCTCTCTCTCTCTCTCTGTCTCTCTGTCTCTCTCTCTCTCTCTCTGTCTCTCTCTGTCTTTCCCTGTCTCTCTCTCTCTCTCTCTCTCTCTCTCTATGTGTCTTTCTCTGTCTCTCTGTCTTGGTCTCTATCTCGATTCTCTGTATATCTGTGTGTGTGTGGATAAGTGTGTGTTCCTTCAGTACATTATTGTCACGTAGCAAGAATTTAGTAATATTTATTGACAGAAGGACTGATTGGATAGAATAATCATATGAAAATATCATAATGATGATTTTACTGATATTTTTCCATATTTTTTCCTTCAGTAGTTACGTCTTGTTTGGATTGTGATTTTAAAAGTTTTGATTTTTGATTTTCATTAATGTGGTTATTACCAGCAGCTTTCTTTGCATTATAAAAAAGCTTTATCACTTCATAGGACTTTCCTCACCTTATTCTTTTTGTAATGCTAAAATATCTATTTTTTAAAAATCCACTCTAACACATATTCTGAGCAAATATTGTCCTAAAATTTTTCTGGAGATTGCTCACATAATTTTGTGAATTGTCTATCAACTTAATCCTTCACAAGAAAGTTAATCTTTAGAACATTTAGAAAATTTGGCAGTTGCCTAATTATAAGTGAACTTCAAGAAAAAAGTTCAAGATATGAAAATAAAATCATTACCTTTTTCACATGGGATGAAATCACATTCAGCTGCTCTTTTGATAGATATTTGTATAATTATATATGTATAATTAATTTCCTCTTTCTCCAAAAACAACAAAATAAGGATACTATCTCTTTCTAAAACACAAATAATCCAAAGCTCTTTAAATAGATTTCTGTTCAGTTCTGCTCTGTGGGGATAGTTCCTCAACTACACTAAGGTCACTTTTTATTTTTGAATGAGATTCACTTTCTTCTGAGTCCAAGTCCAAAGTATTAAAAATATATTAATGAGGCCACTTGTTATTATAGAAAGACTCTTGGGCTTTTCATTCAAACATCTTGATTCCAGTCTTGACTCTACTACTTTCTAGATGAGTGAGTGCTGCCCATTCATTTTCATTCTTCCTGAAAGTTCGGTCTTCTTGTATAAATTAATTAGATGCACTCTCAACTTCTTTATCATAAAGTTCTTGGGAGGAATGAGCTTTTAACACTGAAAGCCCTTGGGGAATGAGTTATATTGTTTTATTACAAAATCAATCAAAATAATTTTCTTCATTCATTTGTAACAAAACCAGAGAGTACTTCTGGCCATTTTTTTTCTTTCCTGTGGCATGTGTGTTGCAAAAAAATAGTAATATTGATCTCACCTTAGTCATCTATATGACTGCTATCATATTGTAGTGATTCAGAGCTATGCAAGCAGATAATTAAATTTTCAAATCAAGCATAGGTCTCTGACAATTGGTGAATTTATTTAAATAGTATAACTTTTTTGAACCTCAATTTTGTTATCCAGAAAATGAAAGAAACTTACTACATGATCATTAAGGTCCCTTTGAGGCATAAAATACTTTAAGGTTTGTGAAGTGTTTTGATTGTTTGATAGTCTTTTTTGCTCATTTTCAAATTCTATAAGTTTCATACTATTACCATTCCTACTTTTCAAGAGTAGAAATTGAAGTACAAAGTACTGAAGTGACTTTGCTAGTGTCATAAATCTAGCATATATTCAGGCAGTATCATATATATATATATATTATATATATATATATATATATATATATATATATATATATATATATATATATATATATATATATATATGTGATACTGATAGGATATATATATATCACATATATATATGAGAAGGCACTAGCTGGGGCCAGAGGATGAGCAGCATTGCTCCAAGAATGAGTGTCATCATGGTGGATGCTAGTCTAGCTTCACTCTGCTAGAGGAGGGGTCATGAAGCAACTGCTGCATAGAAATGCCTTCACACAGCTCCTCCTGGTCCCTGGCACTTATATCTGGCAATGGGGATCTCACTACGTGGAGCTGCCCAGTCCGTCAACATCCCCCAGACGTCCCTCTGCCAGGGCTATGGGTGCAAGTCTGAGAGAAGTGGCGTGAAAGAGGGAAGCAGGCAGGGGCAAGCTCCTCCTGAAAGCCTCCTGGGCTGGAGGACATGCGTGGAGGGCACTGGAGGGAGGCTGCAGGTGATTCTAGGGCCTGAGACCAGACAAGGATGTCAAGGAGGATGGGAATGAGATGCCCCAGCAAAGTGAAGGGAACCAGAAGTCAGCCACCACAAAAGGCTCAGAGAAGAGGTGGGGGCTCCTGCTCCTGTGAGGGACAAACTCAAAATTCTTAATTCTTTAAATAGAGATTCATATAATTTCATTAAGAATTTTCAGCACATTGAAGGAAGCAGCCATACAAATTAGGCAGCTGAATTTTATACTTTTATATCAGCAATAAGTTAAATAAATTAAAGGTTAAGAGAAATGTGTGGAGTAAGATATGGTGAAGAATTGACAGAAAAAGTAAACAAACAGACTTCCTCTTGTAGTTTTGGACATTTTAATATAATTGTTATTTTATTCAAAGTTGACAACTGCTTCTATGACTTTAAAGTCATAATGATGAGAAATACTTGAATATATTAAAGATTTACTAAATCCCTGCTTAGTTGGAGAGGAAAGGAACCTATGAGCATGATCAGGAATAGAGTCAAGAGTCGTTATTTTCTCCATCACATCTCCTTTAAAATCTGTGTCTGTCACAGTCTCCTTTACATTGTCTGTCAGTCTGATCCAGCCTAAGTCTTCATCTCTCCCAGTCACAGCTGCAGTCTGTGACAGTCTGCTCATCTGACCCACTCTTGATCTTAGTGGAGGAGTGCAGGAGGAGGGAGAGCCAGCAGCAGAATAGTCAAGGATGGAACTTCTCATTTCCAGTCCTTGTCAACACTTCTGAGTCTTTCTGTGGCTCAGAAGGACCTTGGTCTCAGTGGAGAAAGGAAGGAGGACAGGCCTTCCTAGAAGCCAAATTTTCTAGCTAGTCCTTCGCATCCCACAACCAGCAGCAAACCTCTTACTGTTATCGCTTTGAGAAAGCAGGTCACTACTTTTTTTTTTTTTTTTTAAAGTAGCTTTTTATTTCCAAGATGTATTTTTCAATATATCTTCAAGACAAATTTTCAGCATTGACCTTGAAAAACCTTTTCTTCCAACTCTTCCCCTCCCTTCCCTCTACCCCTCCCCTAGATGAAAGCTAGAACAATATATGTTAAATAAGTTAAAGTCAGTAGTTACAACAGTCCTGTGTGATCCTGACTGGGGTTCCTTGATCCTTGAACTCTTTTTGGTTGTTCACAACATTATTTTTCTTCTTTGATTTGAATACTCTGTATTTGAGTATTTCTGATTTGGGGTTTCTTTCAGAAGGTGAAAGTGATTGAGTGAGGGTTTCTGTTTTTACTTTGTCTTATAATTCCAACAGATCTGGGAAGTTGTTTTTATTTATTTATTTTTATTTATTTATTTTTATTTATTTATTTTTATTTTATTTTACTTTTTTATGCTACCCAGATTTTAATATGCTACCCAGATTTTGAGGTAAAAGTATATTCCCACTTGTACTCTGCTCAGGTTCAGTGAGACTCAGGGCTCAGTAAGGGCCAAATGCTCTCCTTGGGGTGGGTTTCTGCTTGTGTCCTTCATCTATCCAGATGTTGTAACAAAGACAGATGCAGGAAGTTCCAAGGTTAGACGTTGCTGTCACTGTCAGAGTCAGTGAGTTGTAAATCTTGTTGCAATATCCTCATCAGCTGGTGCTTCCCAGAGAGCCGGCTGCTGCTGTTCTCCATAGGGCTTCTGTGAGGTAACTGCAGAGGAGGACGCTGGGAGGAAGAGGCTTTGGCTGTGACAGGCTCCTGGTCTTCAGTGCTGGAGCTCTCAGAGTCACTGAGTTGTAAATCTTCTCGCAATATGCTCATCAGCTGGTTTTTCTCGGGGAGCTGGCTGCTTTGGTTCCCCACAGGGATTCTGTGAGGAAGAGGAGGATGCTGGGAGGCCGAGGCACCTGGGGCAGGCTCCTCCTCTTCACTGCTGGAGCTGTCAGAGTCTGGGGTGCTGCTGTCTCTGAGGGTCTCCATCCGATTCATCTCGGCTCTCAGCTCTCTCTTCATGTCCTCCAACTGGAGTTCCCCGGGAGCATCCTCTTTCACTGGACAGGCTTTTGGCCCAACAGGTGTCTTCCCTGCGGCTCGGAATGCTATGGGAGTGGGCAGTGCCGGTGCAGGGGGCGGTTCCACTCTTGCCTGGGTTTTGCTCCCTCCCTCAGTTCTCATCTTCTTGACCTGAACGCTGCTTCTGAGTTTTTCCAACACACATTCGCCGGTATCGTGATTAATGATGAGAATACAGTCTCTCTCATAGGGTCTTTTGTTTCCTTTGAAGACAGTCTTTGGGGCTGCAGTGCCAGGGAAGTGTGGCAGCCAGGCCGTGACCTCGTCTCCCTTGCCCACCTGGAGCTCTCCTTCCCCTGATGGGTCTACAGAGGCCGGCTTCAAATCATAGCGGATCGTGTGGAACGAGGACTTGGGCCTCTTCTCAAAGCTGTCCCCGAGAGTCAGGCAGTGCTCCTTGCCGTCCAACAGCGGGTTCCTGGTGCTCTTCATGGCTCTCTCCCTGTCTTCAAGCTGGCTGTAGTCACTGCCCGGTGTGGCTCCTAGGGCGGCCTCCTCAGTGCCTCTCAGTATAGGTGTGCTGTGTAAAGTTAGGATGCTCCCTCAGTTCTGAGTAGATGCTTCATTTAAACTATTAATTGCTTTTGTAAATCAATCTCTCTTGTCCCTTTTCTTCAGGACCACTTGTGGACTTCTGCTTCGCGAGTGGAGTATCTGCCCTCTACTTACCCATCTTCTGGGTCTTCAGTTGTCACCGGCTACCGAGGAAGAACTAACACAGAGATGAGTTGCCAAGTACGAGAGGTGTTTATTTCTTAGCACCACTTTCTCTTCTGGCAACACGAGGAGAATACTATTATCCCCTCCCATCTTCCCTGCTCCCAGCAGAGGCGTCTCTGTGAAGGCAGAAAATCTGCCGAGGCAGTCTCTCTACACTCGCGAAAGTCCCTCACGTCCCTGTTCTTTAATCACCCCCCCTTTTTTTTTTTTAAACTTTAAACTTCAAGATTAATAACCCATAATGATAAACAATGACCCAATGTTTCAGAAAAAAAACAAATAGTTTTTTTTCTTTTTCTTTTTTTTTTTTTTTTGACTGAGTGCTTCAAGGTCACTAGTAAGAAGCTTCCCAGGCGGTATTAAGCAGATAAGATTGTATTGCAGTTACTCCTTTCTAGCAGACTTTGAAAATCTGCTTTTCAGAGAAAACTTCCCCACCAGTTTAAAATAGTCAAGTTTTTTTTTTCTTTTGTTTTACTTACAAATTGGTACAATAGGTTAAAAAGTTTAAAATCACAAACAATTTTTAAGACCAATACATTTTGAACCACTCTGAAAGAATTACTATTCTGAATGAATTTCAATTTCCACAATTCAGCCTGTTATTTTTCTAAGCCTGTAACACAGATGCTGAATTCTTATCTCTTATGAGCGTGCTAACTTTTAACACAGAACAAAAAATTCAAAGAAGACATACACAGAGAGACACAGAGTTCTATTTTTTCTATCCAGGCTCTGCATGCTTTTAAGTTAAGATGCACTCCATTCTTTTTACAGAGTTTATGAGTTTATATAGCTGTGAAGCATATACTCCTGAATCTGTTGGCTCGATTTGGGCTTTAACTGCTTTCTGCCCCATACCTCATCTAACTGCATGTAAGCAATTAGGGTGTTTGCTTCTTCTTGATTAAAAATCAAGGAGCGCGTCTTTCTACTTATCTTTCCTTGTTCCAGCGAATACACTGCCCAGGTCCCTGTTTGGGCGCCACTTGTTTTGGGTCTGCTTCTCTGCAGCTTCACTGGAAACTGAAAGTTTCTTACTGTGCACTTCATGCTATCACCAGCCTTCAGACATCTCCGGACCCGCTCCAGAGACAGGAGCGGGGAATAAGCAAACAGAGAGCCAACATGTAGCAGAGCTGTTCTTTATTGTCTGCTGCCCAAAATGTCTGCCTGAGCGGTTGCTGTTCCCTACTTTTATACAGAATCTTCTTGAACCCTCCCCGATTCCTCCCATTGTGGGCGGGGCCAGCTCTTTTAGCAATGCTTGCCGATTTTCTCCTTATTTCGCCAAGCAAATCATAGTTCCACGCATCTACCGACACGTAGCTCTATTAGTCGACCCAGAACCACATCCTGGAGATGACTGACATTAGGGCGGCTCCCTTCCACACAGGGAAGATTGGTTCTAGGTCCCTTACAACAGACCTTTACTAGAATGTAGAAACAATTGAAGAACTTGAATCTGTAAACAAAGAGAGATTTAAATCGTTATTGTATCCATTGAAAAATATGCCTTTTACTTGAGATAGTAGCATTAGTTGGTTATTAAAGAAAAATTAATTGGTGGAGAATCATAAGCTTCTCCAAGTACATCATTTTTATCAGTTTTTTTCCATATCCATATAATCAAAGCTATGTTGTTTTCTAATAAGTAGGGATGTATGAGGGGGATATCTGCAATATAAAGAAAACTGAGTACTACAAAACCAACATTTTCGAACTGGAGTACTAGAGAAAACTGTGCAGAGTTCCTTGGACAGCAAGGAAATCAAATAATTCAATACTTAAAGAAATTTAAAGTACTCATTGGAAGGACATATACTGAACCTACTATTTAATACTTTGGGCAAAATGAAAAAACAAGATTATTTTTCTCAACTATACTTTATCATTTACTAACTATTTTTATGTTTATACTTATATTTTAGTCTCTATGGTTGGGGTTAGGAGAGAAAAATATTTCCAGATGCCTAGTGTAGGAAAACAGCATATGCATAGTCATATATATTTCAAATAGATGATTAATTTTGTCAGTGTGAAATGGCATTTTAGAGTAATTTTAACTTGTATGTCTTGATTTTTAGAGATTTTGAACATATCACATAATTTTGAAACTGTGTTATATATATATATATATATATATATATATATATATATATATATATATATATATACCAACTAGAACTGAAAAGAGTAGTATGAAAAAAAAATAAACACACTTAAACTTAGAGCAATACTGCATTATTATTTGAAGGATAAAGCTCAAGTTTAATTTAAAATTAAAAGTCAAGAATTAAGCTTTAAACTTGAGCAAACAAAAAAAAAAGAAGATTACTTTAAAACAGCTGCAGTGGTGACAAGGAAAATGGAGATACAAACTAAGAACACAATGATGTCAGCATAGACAAAAGGAAAGCCTCAAAGAAGAAACAAGTGAATTAGACACAATACCCCCTCCCCCAAATCTTTGAAGAGCTAAATTTATTTAAAAACTAAATAAGATGAAGGGAAGAAAAATGGGGGAAATGAGTGGGAAAAGACAATTATGAAAATACAATTGAAGCCTTTCTAAGAGAGGCAAAACATAGCAAAGACAATGACACTTTAAAAACAGAATTGACCAAACTATAAAATAAGAAGGCAAAAACTTCATGATATAGATAATTCCTAGTAATGTTCATGCTAGCTTTCTGATAGTCCTCCAGTCAGGCCTTGGTCTCAACAGGATAGACCCTAAGAGAATGGCCACAAATAGATTCTAGAGTCTTTATTGTCTCCCTCACATCTCTTCTGCAATCTGTGTCTGTCAATCTCCTTTACATCGTCTGTCAGTCTGATCCAGCCTCAGTCTTCATCTCTCCCAGTCTCCTCCTGCAGTCTGTGACAGTCTACTCATCTGACCTAGTCTTGATCTTGGTGGAGGAGTGCAGGAAGAGGGAGAGCCAGCAAGAGAATAGTCAAGGATGGAACTTCTCATTTCCAGTCCTTCTCAACCCTTCTGAGCCTGTGTCTGGCTCAGATGGACCTTGGTCTCAGTGGAGAAAAGAAGGAGGACAGGCCTTCCTAGAAGCCAAAATTCTCCAGCTTTTCCTTGCTGTCCCACAACCATCAGCAAACCTCTTACTGACATCCCTTCCCAAAAGCAGGCCACTACTCTTTTTTTTTAATAGCTTTTCATTGACAAGATATATTTTTCAATATATGTTCAAGATAATTTTTCAGCATTGACCTCACAAAACCTTTTGTTCCAACTCTTCCCCTCCCTTCCTCCCACCGCCTCCCCTAGATGGAGGGTAGAACAATAAATGTTAAATATGTTAAAGTCAGTATTTCAGTAGTTCTGTGTGATCCTCACTGGGGTTCCTTGATCCTGGAACTGTTTATGGCTGTTCACAACACTTCTTTTTTTCTTTGACTTGAATACTCTGTATTTGAGTATTTCTGATTTGGGCTTTCTTTCAGAAGGTGAAAGTGATAGAGTGGGGGTTTCTATTTTTGCTTTGTCTTATAGTTCCAACATATCTGGGAATTTTTGTTTTTTGTTTTTTTGTTTTTTTTGTTTGTTTGTTTGTGTGTTTTTTATTATACCCAGATTTTGAGGTCAAAGTGTATTCCCATAATATATGCAAGCACACTCTGCTCAGGTTCAGTGAGACTCAGGGCTCACTAAGGTCCAAATGCTCTCCTTGGGGGTGGCTTTCTGCTTGTGTCCTCCAACTTTCTGGATGCAACAAACCAGATGCAGGAAGTCCCAACACTAGACATCACTGTCACTGCAGGAGTCGCTCAGTTGTAAATCATCTCCCAATGTGCTCATCAGCCGGTTATTCCCGGGGAGCTGCTGCTGTTCCCCACAGGGTTTGTGTGACAGGACTGCAGAGGAGGATCCCCTTGATGAAGAGTCTCTGGAGGTGTACTCCTCATCTTCACTGCTGGAGCTCTGGTAGTCAGAGGAGCTGCTGTCCCTGAGAGTCCCCATCTGCTTCATCTCAGCTCTCAGAGCACTCTCTCTCTCTCTCTCTCTCTCTCTCTCTCTCTCTCTCTCTCTCTCTCTCTCTCTCTCTCTCTCTTCTCTCCTTTTCCCTTTTTTTCTTATATTTTTAACAATAAGTATTTATAGAAATAACTTCACAAAGGTGATTTCTGTACAGAAATCACATTGCAAAGCCTGCATCAGTAGTCAGTGAATAGTACTTTTCTTTTTTTTTTTTTTTTTTTTTTTTTTTATTTTATTTTATAATTATAACATTTTTTGACAGTACATATGCATGGGTAATTTTTTACAACATTATCCCTTGCACTTACTTCTATTCAGATTTTTTCCCTTCCTCCCCCAAACCCCTCCCCCAGATGGCAAGCAGTCTTATATATGTTAAATATATTACAGTATAATTTAGATACAATATGTGTGTAGAACCGAATTTTTTTTTGTTGCACAGGAAGAATTGGATTCAGAAGGTAAAAATAACAGTTTACATTCATTTCCCAGTGTTCCTTTTCTGGATGTAGCTGGTTCTGTCCATCATTAATCAATTGGAATTGGATTAGTTCTTCTCTATGTTGAAGAAATCCACTTCCATCAGCATACATCCTCGTACAGTATCATTGTTGAAGTGTATAATGATCTTCTGGTTCTGCTCGTTTCACTCAGCATCAGTTGATGTAAGTCTCTCCAAGCCTCTCTGTATTTCTCCTGTTGGTCATTTCTTATAGAGCAATAATATTCCATAACATTCATATACCATAGTTTACCCAACCATTCTCCAATTGATGGACATCCATTCATCTTCCAGCTTCTAGCCACTATGAAAAGGGCTGCCACAAACATTTTGGCACATACAGGACCCTTTCCCTTCTCTAGTAGTTCCTTGGGGTATAAGCCCAATAGTAGTATGGCTGGGTCAAAGGGTATGCACATTTTGATAACTTTTTGGGCATAATTCCAGATTGCTCTCCAGAATGGTTGGATTCTTTCACAACTCCACCAACAATGCATCAGTGTCCCAGTTTTCCCACAGCCCCTCCAACATTCATCGTTATTTGTTCCTGTCATCTTAGCCAATCTGACAGGTGTGTAATGATACCTCAGAGTTGTCTTAATTTGCATTTCTCTGATCAATAGTGATTTGGAACACTCTTTCATATGAGTGGAAATAGTTTTAATTTCATCATCTGAAAATTGTCTGTTCATATCCTTTGACCATTTATCAATTGGAGAATGGCTTGATTTCTTATAGATTAAAGTCAATTCTCTGTATATTTTGGAGATGAGGCCTTTATCAGAACCTTTAACTGTAAAAATTTTTTCCCAATTTGTTACTTCCCTTCTAATCTTGTTTGCATTAGTTTTGTTTGTGCAGAAACTTTTTAATTTGGTGTAATCAAAATGTTCTATTTTGTGATCAATAATGGTCTCTAGTTCTCCCTTGGACACAAACTCCTTCCCCCTCCACAAGTCTGAGAGGTAAACCATCCCATGTTCCTCCAATTTATTTATGATTTCGTTCTTTATGCCTAAATCTTGGACCCATTTTGATCTAATCTTAGTATGTGGTGTTAAATGTGGGTCCATGCCTAGTTTCTGCCATACTAATTTCCAGTTTTCCCAGCAGTTTTTGTCAAATAATGAATTCTTATCCCAAAATTTGGGATCTTTGGGTTTGTCAAAGATTAGATTGCTATTTTTATTCACTATCTTGTCCTGTGAACCTAACCTATGCCACTGATCAACTAGTCTATTTCTTAGCCAATACCAAATGGTTTTGGTGACTGTTGCTTTATAATATAGCTTTAAATCAGGTACACTTAGACCACCTTCCTCTGACTTTTTTTTCATTAGTTCCCTTGCAATTCTCGACCTTTTATTATTCCATATGAATTTTGTTGTTATTTTTTCTAGGTCATTAAAATAGTTTCTTGGGAGTCTGATTGGTATAGCACTAAATAAATAGATTAGTTTGGGGAGTATTGTCATCTTTATTATATTCACTCGGCCTATCCAAGAACATTGAATGTCTTTCCAATTATTTAAATCTGACTTTATTTTTGTGGCAAGTGTTTTGTAATTTTGCTCATATAATTCCTGACTCTCCTTTGGTAGATATATTCCCAAATATTTGATACTATCGACTGTTATTTTGAATGGAATTTCTCTTTGTATCTCTTGCTGTTGGATTGTGTTGGTAATGTGTATAAAAATCCTGAGGATTTATGTGGATTTATTTTGTATCCTGCGACTTTGCTAAAATTCTGAATTATTTCTAATAGCTTTTTAGCAGAGTCTTTGGGGTTCTCTAAGTATACCATCATGTCATCTGCGAAAAGTGATAATTTGATTTCTTCATTTCCTACTCTAATTCCTTGGATCTCTTTCTCGGCTCTTATTGCCAAGGCTAGAGTTTCTAGTACTATATTGAATAGTAATGGTGATAGTGGGCAACCTTGTTTCACTCCTGATCTAACAGGGAAAGGTTCTAGTTTATCACCATTACATATGATGTTTACTGAAGGTTTTAAATATATGCTCCTTATTATTTTAAGGAATAGTCCATTTATTCCTATACTCTCAAGCGTTTTTAGTAGGAATGGATGTTGGATTTTATCAAATGCCTTTTCTGCATCTATTGAGATGATCATATGGTTTTTATTAATTTGATTATTAATATGGTCAATTATACTAATAGTTTTCCTAATATTAAACCAGCCCTGCATTCCTGGTATAAATCCCACTTGGTCATAGTGTATTATCCTGGGGATGATTTTCTGAAGTCTATTTGCTAATATCTTATTTAAGATTTTAGCATCAATATTCATTAAGGAAATTGGTCTATAGTTTTCTTTCTCAGTTTTCGATCTACCTGGTTTAAGTATCAGTACCATGTCTGTGTCATAGAAGGAATTTGGTAGGACTCCTTCAATCCCTATTTTTTCAAATAGTTTACATAGCATTGGAGTTAGTTGTTCTTTAAATGTTTGGTAGAATTCACCTGTAAATCCATCTGGTCCTGGGGACTTTTTCTTAGGAAGTTGGTTAATAGCTTGGTCTATTTCTTTTTCTGAGATGGGACTATTTAGACTACTTACTTCTTCCTCTGTTAATCTGGGCAAGCTATATTTTTGAAGGTATTCTTCCATTTCATTTAAGTTATCAAATTTATCGGCATAAAGTTGAGCAAAGTAGCTCCTAACTATTGTTCTAATTTCCTCTTCATTAGTGGTGCGTTCACCCTTTTCATTTTCAAGACTATCAATTTGCTTTTTCTCTTTCCTTTTTTTAATCAGGTTTACTAAGGGTTTGTCTATTTTGTTGGTTTTTTCATAAAACCAACTCTTAGTTTTATTAATTAATTCAATAGTTTTTTTACTTTCAATTTTATTAATCTCACCTTTTATTTTTTGAATTTCAAGTTTTGTGTTTGTCTGGGGGTTTTTAATTTGTTCCTTTTCTAGCAATTTTAGTTGTAAACCCAATTCGTTGGCCCTCTCTTTCTCTATTTTATGCAAGTAGGCCTGTAGAGATATAAAACTTCCCCTAATTACTGCTTTGGCTGTATCCCACTCATTTTGGTATGATGTCTCATTATTGTCATTTTCTTGGGTGAAGTTATTAATTATGTCTATGATTTGCTGTTTTACCCAATCATTCTTTAGTATAAGATTATTTAGTTTCCAATTATTTTTTGGTCTATTTTCCCCTGGCTTTTTATTAAATGTTATTTTGATTGCATTATGGTCTGAAAAGGATGCATTTACTATTTCTGCCTTACTGCATTTGATTTTGAGGTTTTTATGCCCTAGTATATGATCAATTTTTGTATAGGTTCCATGAACTGCTGAGAAGAAAGTCTCCATTTAGCTTTCGCCAAAGATCTATCATATCAAACTTTTCTAGTATTCTATTTACCTCTTTGACTTCTTTCTTATTTATTTTGTGGTTTGATTTATCTAATTCTGATAGTGCAAGGTTGAGATCTCCCGCTATTATAGTTTTGCTATCTATTTCCTCTTGCAGCTCTCTTAATTTCTCTTTTAAGAATTTAGATGCTGCACCACTTGGTGCATACATGTTTAATATTGATACGGCTTCACTATTGATGCTTCCCTTTAGCAGGATATAATGTCCTTCCTTATCTCTTTTAATTAGATCAATTTTTGTTTTTGCTTGATCTGAGATGAGGATGGCTACTCCTGCTTTTTTGGTTTTGCCTGAAGCATAATAGATTCTGCTCCACCCTTTTACTTTTAGTTTGAATGTCTCATCCTGTTTCAGGTGTGTTTCCTGTAAACAACATATAGTAGGATTCTGACTTTTAATCCAGTCTGCTAACTGCTTCCTCTTTATGAGGCAGTTTGCCCCATTCACATTTATGGTTAGAAGGACTAATTCTATATTGCTTGCCATCCTATTAACCCCTGCTTATGCTTTTCCCCTTTCCTTCCCTTTTACCCTCCTATCCAGTATTAAACTGGTAAACACCACTTGCTTTTCACAGCCCTCCCTTTTTAGGATCCCTCCCCCACCTTAAAGATCCTCCCCTTATTTTATCCCTTTTCCTCGAAATTACTGTATTCCCTTCCCCTTAGCTTACTCCTTCCCTTTCACTTTTCAATGAAGTGGAAGAAGTTTCACCATAAATCGAATATGTCTATTGATACACGCTATGTTCATCTCCCTCCTTTCTTTCTCTCAGATATAATAGGTTACCTTTGCCTCTTCATGAGATGTAGTACCACCACTTTATACTTTTTTATGATATAATCTCCTTTCCACCTCTAGTTTCTAAGACAAATTGTACATATGTTCTTTACATATTTTTTTGACAGAAGTATAGTTCTCAAGATTTCTTTTTACCTTTTTTAGAAGTCTCTTGAGTTCTGTATTTGAAGATCAAACCTTTTATGTAGGTCTGGTTTTTTCATCAAAAATAGATGGAATTCATTTATTTCGTTAAATGTCCATCTTCTTCCCTGGAAAATGATGCTCATTCTTGCTGGGTAAGTCACTCTTGGCTGCATACCAAGTTCCTTAGCCTTTCGGAATATCATGTTCCAGGCCCTGCGTTCTTTTAATGTGGACGCTGCTAGATCCTGTGTTATCCTTATTGTGGATCCTCCATATCTGAATTGTTTTTTTCTAGCAGCTTCCAATATCTTTTCCTTTGTCTGATGGTTCTTGAACTTGGCCACTATATTTCTTGGCGTTTTGATTTTAGGGTCCCTTTCAGTAGGTGATCGATGAATTTTCTCAATGTCTATTTTACCCTCTGTTTCCAAAACGTCTGGGCAGTTCTCTTTGATAATTTCCTCGAAAATGGTGTCCAAGCTCTTTTTTTCCTCCCATTTTTCAGGGAGTCCGATTATTCTCAAATTGTCTCTCCTGGATCTGTTTTCCAGGTCTGTTGTCTTTCTGGTAAGGTACTTGACAGTCTTTTCAATTGTCTCATTTCTCTGGTTTTGCTTGACTCCCTCTTGGTTTCTCCTTCAGTCATTCATTTCTACTTGTTCCAGTCTAATTTTCAATGATGTATTTTCTTCACTCACTTTTTTTATATCTCTTTGTAATTGTCCAATTGAGTTTTTATCTTCTATGGAATTTTTTTCCATTGTATTTTTTAGAGAGCTGATTTCTTTTTCCAGCTCTCTAATCCTGTTTTCCTTGGAGTTGTTTACCTTTTCCAGCTCACTAATCTTGTTTCTCAATGATTTGATTTCTTTATCCATTCTGTCTTTGAATGCATGGGATGACTTCTCCAGGCTCTCTTGCCAAGCTTCCCTTTCCTTTTCCCATTTCTCTTCCAGCTCTCTTGTGAGAGCCTTTTTGATTTCCTCTATGAGGTTCTTTTGTATTGAGGAGCAGCTTATATCCCTCCCAGGGGATACATCTGGGGACATTCTGTTCCTAGTCTCTTCAGCATTTGAAGTCTGCTCCCTCTCCACACAGAAGCTGTCAATGGTTAGAGCTCTTTTGAATTTTTTGTTCATTTTGTCAGAGTAGGAATCAAAGAAAACAAACTGACAAGACAAACAATTGGTCTGTTTTGCGGGGGATAGGGCTGGATGGTATTAATGGGCTTCCTCTACAGACTGGGGGTAGGGCAGCAGAGAGCCACTAACAGAACAGCAATGACTGTACTGAGTCTGCGCTCTGAGGCTCCGAGAACGCACCGAGTCAGTCCAGGTGGGGGTTGGGGGTGGCCGGGCTCTGAGAGACACTGGCTTTCTGGGGTTTTAATCTTCACCTCCAGTGTTTACACCCTCTCCACCGCTCCTGGCTTGCTGCCAAGACAGAGCATCCACACTGGGGCAAAAGCCCTTTCACAAAAACGACAGAGATCACACCCCTCCCCCTCCGGTCTGAGCTGTGTGAGCTGCCTGTCTTGCTCTGGCTGCCTGCCCTCAGTCTGCGCCCAGTCTGATTGACCCTCCCCCGAGCAAACACAGACCTTTTCTGGCTACTTTCAAGGATGTCTTCTCTTGGTGATAATTTGTGGATTTCTTTCTGGGTCAAGCATTAAGTCAGAGGCTTGTCATGAAGTAAGTTCTGAGAGAAAACGAGGAGCTCAAGCAGCTGTCTGCCTCCACGCCGCCATCTTGGCCGGAAGTCCGAATAGTACTTTTCAAGATGAGAGTTTTTACATGGTTTACAAATCTGAGTAGTTTTTGCTTTTGTAATGTAATCTTTAATCCTTCCTAGCCTAAGACAAGAGCCAGGCATCCATGGGCTCCAGGAGCAGAAGCTGTTCTAAAGCCTCCGGGTGACAGGCAATCTGAGAGGTTACCATTGCCTCCTTTCCTAGGACCATTAGCAGTGTGTTGAGCAGAGTCCAGGTAGCCTGTGGCCAGACAAGTCTCTCAGATGGTCAAATTCAATATAGATGAAAGGAATTCACAGCAAGTTATTGCATGGGTCAGGGAGAGGGCTGTCCACTTGTTCCACTGTTGCCTGGGTGCTTAGCTTGGGTCAAAGGGGGTCAGGGTGGGGGTGGAGGAGGTCAGGAGATGTTGGTTCTAAAATTGAGTTTGTACCAAACATGTGGCTCTGCGCTCCAGGCTGGTATTGTGACTGCAGGAGGCTCTCCATGAAAGCCAGGTCATCAGGATTCTGTCCATAGTCCTCAGAGTTTGGTCTTACCATCGCCTTCAATGCCTTCAGGAGTTTTGTGCTGCTCTTCTTCTTCTAGATCAGCCTTATATTTGGGTTCTTCCTTAACTTTGCCCTCCTCCCAAAGGGTTTCTGCAGCCATAACTTCTCCCAAAGACTTCTGGTCTTCCGCCTTATGCCTCCTAGGCTGGCTTCTTTTTTTGTGGGACCATAGGCCAGGCTTTCTGTTCTGCTCTCTCTTCCTGTCTGTATTTGGTTTTCTCTCCTCCTCAGTCTTTTTCCAGTGTCTGTTTTCCTTAATTTGTCTCCCAGGGAGCTTAGCTTTCAGCACAGCCTTGGTCTCCTTCCAAGCACTCAGTTCGGGGCTAGTGAGTGCTGTAGGCTTCACGTGGTCCAAAGCAATAATATCTTTTCCTTGCTTCCACAGTTCATAGCGCTCCAGCTGTAGCAGTCTCACAAAAACATCCATTGAAATTTTCACCATATCCTTTCAGCAGGTGCAGAGTAGCCATCTTGCCATAGTCAATCCATCTCAATGTGGCAAAATTGGTGGCCTCAGCACAGTTGAAACCATGATTGAATCCTGCATGGTATCCATAGGGAAAAGTAATGATGAACTCGCCAGCCTCCTGAGTGATCCGATCAAAAGGGATGCCATACTTTTTCAAGACGGAGGGAGAGATGAGAGCCATCTTGTGACGGAGAAAGGCAATACATCCCTGAGAACTGCCTGGGAAAAAGCCTTTTGCCAGGCGTTCCAGACGTTTCCCATGTTCTGGAGGTATGGCATACCAAGACTTGGGCTCCCCAAAGTGCAGGTAATTGATACTGTAGAGATCCATGTCTTCCGTGTGCCAGGGAAAGGTGGTTTTCCACATGCCAAAGTACAGGTAGGGAGTGTGCACCTCTTCTATGATCATCCCACCTTCGTGTTCCACCATGTCCAAAAGGGTGTTCAAATTCCCAATATTCCACTCCTGCACATCAGCATCATATAAAGAACCAGTGATATCAGCGCCGTAAATTGGAGATACAAAAGGCAGGTTCTTCCAGTATTTACGTTCCAGATCTTCAAAATCTTGGTGTGGAGGAGTACAATACTTTTCACTGTTGGCCAAGTGGCGATGATCTCCCACTGTCATGGCTTTCTTCCTTATGTTATACTGGGTAAATAACCCAGATTGTCCTGTTGAAGAGGAACTGGAATCACCATGTCATCAATGTCATCATAACTTTTCCTAGTTCTCCACTCCTTGGGTGGGATCACCTTAGCAAGTCCTGCTCTGTGAGCTCCTTGGGATTCAGTGTAGGCCGCATATTTCCCAAAGTCCTGAAACTCCTCAATGGTAGGACGGAAGGTCATGATCTTACAACTCAGATTGTGTAGACTTGGATTCTCAGACCCCATAATTCCAAATGGCTCAGATCCAAACCCTATGGTTGCTGCTTTGTGAGTCAGCTTCCTCAGTCCTTCATGGGGAAGCTGGGCCAGCCACCCCTGGCTCCTTAGCTCTGGCCTGGCCCCTTTACTGGCTTGCTCCCCCAGTACTTTCAGCTCTCTCTTAATGTCCTCCAAATGGAGTTCCCTTAACTTTGGCCAGTGACTGGGCCACTTGGCACCTCTAATAACTGTAGCATCTGCACCCCTGTCTACCAATCCTTCAAATGGTATTCCATTTATATAAATAGTAAGCATAGGTCAGTCAGCTGTCACAGCTGCTGTCCAATATATTCCTGGATTTTTTCATTGGAGTCAGAATCTGGGCGATTGTCACCAGATTGCTTATTAGGGGTATATAACAATAAGCCTGATACTTCTACTTCTCCTGCTTGATAAATCAAACTTTGTCTACCTGTGTTAGTGACTAGGACATTAGCTACACATTCTCCAATTTCCCACATCAGTGTATGGATGAACACTGTTTTGTAAGCACTCTCAGAAAGTGAAATGGTCAAGGCTACTGTGCCTGGAGGCAAAGGATCCATAGGCTGAACAGGAATAGATTTCATTTCTCCAGGGAATATCTCAATATACTCTACTGCATACAACTCTAGTTTTCCTAAACTCAATCCCTTTCTTCCATCTGATTGCCTTTTGGCTTGTTTAGGGACATGCTCTGCTTATACACTATTTATCCCCAACCTGGGGTGGAGCAATCTGATTTCATTCTGATCTGATCAGCTGTAGCTGGACACACTGTAATTTGATCCCAACATAGTGATGTAATGTTTGTCCTTTAGGAGAAGAGAAAATAACCAATCAAGTATTAAAAGCAGCAGCAGCTGTATAATTTCTATTCTTAAAGCCTATTAACCAGTGTAAAGACATTCACATATTTGATTCTTATTCTAATCTAATGAGGTACATGCTGCTATCATTATAGGTTTCTTTTGTTTCTTTTTTTTTTTTTATTTTTATACCTGAAGAAACTCAATTTGATATAAGCAAAATGCCTAAACTTAAATATTTAAATATCATTTATGAGAAATGAATCAAACTCAGGTCTTCCTTAATTTTACATTTTTGGCCACCTTTCTTAGCAATGAATGGAACTGATTGGATGAAGTATTTCTCAGTATTGAATCATATGATCCCTTTTCCCAGAACTTTGGACCTTGGAGGAGGTCATTTACTCCATGGAGGAATGAACTTTGAACCTGAGATACAAGAAGTTGCAGGGAGTGATGTCACCTGTGGGAGGCAGCCAGCATTGGTGATTATTGGTCAAGGATAATGATGTCCTTTTAGTCTATCCAATGAGAATGGTCCAGTCTTTTGTTTTTAGTGCCTGGACAAACCTGGAAGCAGGTTGGGTTGCAGGAGCAGATGGAAGGGGTTGGGATGGCTCCCAGGTGTGTGTCTGGGCTTCTCCCTTGCAGGCATTACATAAATGTTTTCTCTTTGTACCTGTTGATGTCTCTGATTAGTTAATTGGATTGGGAAGAGGGTCTTTCCTGTCAAGATTCTTTGCTACATTTAATTTTGGCATAATTCTTTCAATAGTTAAGCTCTCTTTTCTAAAATTTCAGGGGAGAAACATGATGAATATTATCTTCCACAAAGATGACACTCTCTCATGAATCCCTTCCAAAAAGAATATAAATATTTGACTCATTATTTCAAACAATTAACAGTCATTTGTTATCAGTTTTATATAATTAATAAGAACTCATCTATATGAAGCATTTGACCCATTTCAAATTATTTTTCCCATGAACACCTTGAGGTTGGAAGTACAAGTTTCATTAGAATGATTTTTCACAGAGGGATGATGACTTTCAGAGCTAAGAAATGAATTGTCAAGTGTTACACAATTAACAATTGGACTAGCCAAGACAGGCCCTGAATCCCTAGACTCTCCTCTGAGAGTTCTTTTTATGACATCAGAAGTACTACCTCATTCACTGGTGCAGAACTTACTGAACTGGGAGTCCAAAAAATTTGACTCTCTTTAAAAAGTGTAAAACAAACTAGAAGAACGGATGTTCCCACAGAGCAGGGCAGGAAACCCATCTATTTAAGGAACTCTTCCAAGTGCTTTGAAAACAAGAATCAACAGAAGGTGATTGACAAATTGAATATTTTCATTTGGAGGGAAGATAATTAAAAGCACATTTCCATTTTTTTTATCTACCTTGACCATCTCTGTAGTTCATTCTATAATTTCAAAGTTATTCTTCATAGAAAGAAGACTTTTTCCATCCATTCGAAAAAAAGGTAATTATTTTCTCATCACAGCTTCTATTTCCCTAACTATCAACATTTTGAATTAAATATTGTCTCAACCCCCAGCAAAATCAAATTTCTTAAGTCTTTCCATAGAGATTCATAGAATTTCATTAAGAATTGCCAGCTTATACTCCCTAAACTAATCTATTTATTTAGTGCTATACCAATCAGACTTCCAAGAAACTATTTTAATAACCTAGAAAAAGTAACAACAGAATTCATATGGAACAACAAAAGGTCGAGAATTTCAAGGGAAGTAATGAAAAAAAATTAAGTGAAGGTGGTCTATCGGTACCTGATCTAGAACTGTATTATACAGCAACAGTCACCAAAAACCTTTTGGTTTTTGCAAAGAAATAGACTAGTTGATCAATGGCATAGGTTAGGTTCACAGGGCAAGATAGTGAATAAAAATAGCAATCTAGTGTTTGACAAACCCAAAGATCCCAAATTTTGGGATAAGAATTCATTATTTGATAAAAACTGCTGGGAAAACTGGAAATCAGTATGGCAGAAACTTGGCATGGACTCACATTTAACACCACATACTAAGATTAGATCAAAATGGGTCCAAGATTTAGGCATAAAGAACGAACTCATAAATAAATTGGAGGAACATGGGATGGTTTACCTCTCAGACTTGTGGAGGAGGAAGGAGTTTGTGTCCAAGGGAGAACTAGAGACCATTATTGATCACTAAATAGACAATTTTGATTACACCAGATTAAAAACTTTCTGCACAAACAAAACTAATGCAAACAAGATTAGAAAGGAAGTAACAAATTGGGAAAACCTTTTTACAATTAAAGATTCTGATAAAGGCCACATCTCCAAAATATACAGAGAATTGACTTTAATTGATAAGAAATCAAACCATTCTCCAATTGATAAATGGTCAAAGGATTTGACAATTTTCAGATGATGAAATTAAAACTATTTCCACTCATATGAAAGAGTGTTCCAAATCACTATTGATCAGAGAAATACAAATTAAGACAACTCTGAGATATCATTACACACCTATCAGATTGGCTAAGATGACAGGAACAAATAATGATGAATGTTGGAGGGGATGTGGGAAAATTGGGACACTGATGCATTGTTGGTGGAGTTGTGAAAGAATCCAACCATTCTGGAGAGTAATCTGGAATTACGCCCAAAAAGTTATCAAAATGTGCATACCCTTTGACCCAGCCATACTACTACTGGGCCTATATCCCAAGGAAATACTATAGAAGGGAAAGGGACCCGTATGTGCCAAAATGTTTGTGGCAGCCCTCTTCATAGTGGCTAGAAGCTGGAAGATGAATGGATGCCCATCAATTGGAGAACGGTTGTGTAAATTATGGTATATGAATACTATGGAATATTATTGTTCTGTAAGAAATGACCAACAGGAGAAATACAGAGAGGCTTGGAGAGACTTACACCAACTGATGCTAAGTGAAACGAGCAGAACCAGAAGATCATTATACACTTCAACAATGATACTGTACGAGGATATATGCTGATGGAAGTGGATATCTTCAACATAGAGAAGATTTAATCCAATTCCAATTGATTAATGATGGGCAGAATCAGCTACATCCAGAAAAGGAACACTGGGAAATGAGAGTAAACTGTTATTTTTACCTTCTGAATCCAATTCTTCCTGTGCAACAAAAAATTCGGTTCTACACACGTATATTGTTTCTAGAATATACTGTAATATATTTAACATGTATAAGACTGCCTGCCATCTGGGGGAGGGGGTTGGGGGAGGAAAGGAAATAATCTGAATAGAAGTAAGTGCAAGGGATAATGTTGTAAAAAATTACCCATGCATATGTTCTGTCAAAAAAAAAAGTTATAATTATAAAATAAAATAAAAATTAAATTATTTTTTCTATTATTTCTAAAACCTGTTAATTTAAGTGTCTATTTCAGTTTAACAAAGATGCATTATACCTATTAACATACAACATGTAACTTTCATATTTTTATCATTGCTGGTTTGTATTCTAAAACATATTGTGCTTAAAGACTTCTATTGTTCTTGAACACTCATGTTGAAATTTGAGTCATAAATCTTCTCCCATTTACAATTCAACAGTATATCTAATCAATGTCTTATCAATCCATTCAGATTGCAAAATTGTTGCCAATGTGGATTTTTAAACATCAGATCTGATCATCTCCTTAATGTCAATTTATTGGAGTCAAGTGGAGGAGTTTCCTGTTGTTTCTAATGCTAAACAGAAAATCTTCTGGGTGGCATTTAAATTTCTTAATAACTTGGGTTTCATCTAATTTTCTATTCTTCTTTCCAATACTCTCCTTCACATAGTTCATCACCCAGCTAAATTAGCTAGCATGCTAATGTTTCAAATATATGTCACTGTCACTGTATCTGTAAATTCATGCCATGTGCTGTCATCCATCATTGGTTTTGTTTTTTGTTTATTTGTTTTGCTTGCTTTTGTTTTTGTTTGTTTGTTTTTATTTTTATTTATTCATTTTTTTTTGCTGAGGCAACTGGGCTTAAGTGATTTGCTCACACAGCTAGGAAGATGTGCTGTCACTGATCTTTAGGATATTCTCCCTTTTTGTCTTCCCCACTTGGAAAGCCCTACTTAGTTTATTTGAAGTCTAAGTTCAAGCTCAACAATGGTCATGAATCATCTTGTTGTCCTTAATCCTGAATTATCACTATTTTCCTTTCTCTTTGAGGTTGTCTTATAGTTTTGTATACATCTATATTTGTATTTTGTTAATGATTATTCATTTGCATGCTATCTTTACTGTTAAACTAAAATCCCTAGAGGGAAAGGCTCACATTTTTGTTTTGTACCACTAGTACTTAAAGCAGCACTTGTTATATAGTGAGTGCTTTAAAAGCTTGTTTTCTTGACAAATAGCATTAATATGATATTGAAGGTTTCAGAAATAAAAAAAAGGAAATTTGAATAAATACACATTCACCCATCACAAATTTATAAAGTTCAATGACATTGGTCTTAGAGGTAGTAAAGTAAATCTTATTTCAACATTCAGTCATCTTTCTAGTGCAGGATTCAACTTCAATTTCAATAGGATGTTGACAGGTGGCAATATCTGTCTTTCTATTTGTCTATAGTTAGCAGATGGGTAAAAAAAGAATATGCAATGATTTTTAACAATGATGGCTAAAATTCGAAAGCATGATCATTTTTGATTTTCTATTTGTGAATGTTTCATTTCCTTTGTTTCCCTTTTTTAGGATGTTGTTAAACTTCTTCATTCAAAATGATGTGTCATCTCATCTCATTTATCTTTTATTATGAGTCTACAACTAAAATTGAGTTCCTTGAAGAAAAGAACATTGTAAAAAATTTCGTTTCAGTGGTAGTAATACTAGTATAGCAGGCTATCTTCAATCAATAATCTAGAGACGATCCGTTGGTAGTCGCTTTTGGGCATGCGCTTGGGGGAGCAGGAAGCTCGAAGGAGTCGATCATTGAAACATGTTAAAGCAACATGGGAACAAGGACAGAAGGCTTTAACCCTGTGAGGTGACATCAAGAGTTGAATGCAGAAAAGATGTCTCCAAAGGAGCCTTTGCCAGCTGTGCAGGATGTTCTGAAGAAGGCTTTCCGTGTTGTAGAGCACCAGCATGGGCTCTGGAAGAGTACTCTGAGTGATTGCTTACCTCTCCTGACCTCCCTTAGCAACCTGGCAGAGCAGCTACAGGCCAGTCAGAATGTCCAGTTAGAGGAGACTCCACTTCGGGCTTTCCCTGATCTGAAAGATCGCCTGAGAAGAAAACTGCTAGCTGCTGGGGACGCCATCTTAGACCAATTGGGAGAAAAGCTAACCAGCCTTCTCCAGGTGCGAGATACAGTCAGCAGCCACGTGGAACAAGTGTTTGAACTGTATGAACAGAAAGCAGATGAACTTGGACTTGATACAGTTTTGCAACCATCTGCTGTCAGCCCCTCATTGGCTGATATGCTGGCATGGTTACAGGACATTGACAAACATTATCGAAATGTGTACCTGGAAAGGAAATATCTCCTCTCCCAGATTCAGTGGGGAAATTTGCCAAACATCCAAACTCTGCCACACGCCTGGGATCGAATTTCAGAGAATGATCGAGACCTAGTACAAGATATCCTGCTGAATGTATCTTTTTTCCTGGAAACCTAAAGGATGTTTCTATCTATAGACAAAGAAACCACAGTTAAAATCCAGCTTTATTTCACCTGCCACTTTAAAACAAATGTGGGCATACTCCCATGTTGGGAATACGGATTTCTAGAAGTTATTTCATACATAATTGGGCTATATGTTTGTGAACCCAAGGAGTTTTTATTCTATATCAGAGACTTGAGTTGATGCTCAGTAAGGAAAATGAGGTTGGTAGTGACAAAAGTCGTAGTCTGGGCAATGACCAAGAATGTTGGAGGAGCTGGAGTAACTGCTCAAGAGAGGGGGGACCATTATGAAGACAGGCAAAAAGGGAAAACCAGTACTCTGCCATGGTTTTGTCACCCAAAATCTTTGCTCCATATTCTGTGTCTTAACTTAGGGAAGATACATTTACTTTTATCTGAAATTTAAGTATATGTGATGGAAAAGTTTGTCTAAAAAAGTTCACCTTTAAAACTACTCTTCTGAGGGTTTGGGGACAAAAAATAAAAATGATAAAACTCAACACTGGTGGGTCATAGAGAAATAAGAAGCTCATATTTTGCTTGTGAAATAGTAAACTGGTAAGTCCTTGGGGAACATATTGTGTTCATAGTCTTTGATCCAGAAATTCCCTTTCTTTGGAGCTTACTCTGAAAAGCATATCAAAAAGAAAATGTTCCAACATTTGGAAAACTGTTCTGTTACTGTAATCCAGTCCTATAATTCAATGAAGAACTATGGAAAGGAAATTCAGTGAATAGGAAAATAATAGAAAAAGACTGATATAAAATACTGAAAAGTGGAAAGCACAGAATCTGGATTAAGTAATGAGAACATAATAAATCCTTGATAAAGCCTCTTCCCTTTTGAACTTTCTCCATGTCTAGAAATTGATTACAAGAGTATTTCCCCGGAGAAGTTCAGTAAGCACACTTAAATATGAGAATATAAAGGATTATATGTACACACATACATATATACATACATAAAAATTTAGGAGTAAATTGATAAAAAAAAATAACAAAGAGATAGAGTTTGAAATCTTAAGTTATAGAAATTTGTATATCAAAGTTCATTTTAAAGTTCATGTTTGGTTTTATTACTGTTTAATGGATTGACTGATTATATTTAACATTTTCCCTAACTTGCTGTTTCCAAACTGTGCCACAAGGGGGTGGCAACGTGGCATAAATTACTTCTGAATTTCTTCTTTTTGAGGATTATTGTAGGTCCATGAGCCCATTAGAACAAAAAGGAAAGCTAGGGTTCACCTAGTCCAAACTTATACTTTATAGAAGAAGAGACAGGAGGTGAAGGGACTTCACTAAGGTCATACATCTTTTCAGTGGTAGAGAGGAAAATCCCAAATGTTGATCAATTGACTCCCAGGACAGAGCTTTTTCTGTTTCCCTATGTTTGTACTTAACTGATCAAGGTCCTACTGCAGGACATTGTAGTCTCCTGATTGATTGGTGGGAGGAGGGAGATGAGCAGATTATCCTCAAAAGTGATCACTAATATGCATAATCCAATGCTTTTTGGCCTCCCCTCCCTTCCTGGCACAATCTCTTCTTAGCCTGATGTCCTGAAGCAGGAAGACAATATGTCTTGGGCATAAAGCCTTCCAGTGAAGAATGTGTTCTGTCTCTTGATTTTGTTTGAAATAAATAGTTTTAATAGCTGAAAAAAAAAAATCTAGAGACACAGAAGAATTTCTAAATTAAAATATCTCAATTGAACAAAGTTTATCATTCTGGAATTACTGTTCATTAAGATTAATAAATCACTCAATTGTAATAACATTTACAAATGGAAATAAATTAAAATGCTTCAAAAGCTTTTTTAAAATTAATTATTTCCTGTTTTCCCACTGTGAGAGCTGGCTGCAAATGGCTCACTGAAATAATAGACATATGAGAGAGTAAAACCAGTTGAAAGGGAATAAAGTCAGCAGAGAAAATATGAGTTTAGTCACTGTAAAAGAAAGACAGCTCTAGTAGTTACTTCTCTTGAAAGTCCTAGGAAGACAAGAAGGTAGTAAGATGCAAAATAAATAAATAAATAAATACACACACACACACACACACACACACACACACACACACACAATCTTGATTTAAAATCTAAGGATTAGTGTTTTGATTTCATTTCTACTACTTACTACCTGTCTCAAGTTGGACAAGTATCTAACTTGCCTGTTCCTCAGTTTCTCCATCTATCAGTGGATCAATTTAATCTAAATTTCTTTTCAGTTTTAAAACTATGATGCCATATACTATAAAGAACAGAAAGACAGTAAATCATCAACAGCTAGGAATTATGTCATTTCTCCTCTAGCTTCAATGTCTCCATTGATTCATTTGATTTCCTATGATATAGACTTGCAGTCTATCATCATTCTACCTGTTCTAGCAGAATGTGATCTTCAATCAATCCCAATCATAACAAATTGATCTCTCAACAAATCTCAACATGCATTCCAGCAATTATACACTAAAATGATCCCCCATCTTGTCGGAAATATGAGTTTCAGCTTACCTATCTTTCCAATGAAAACATGCTACATGATTCCTTAAGCTCCTTAAAAAATAATAGTTTATAATGTCATTTAAATATCATTTAACTAAACTGAAGATATACAGAACTCATGTTATGTAGGCTGCCTTCTTCAATCCTAAAGATTTCTGATAAAAGGCACTAAGGCCGTAATTTCTTCCTAGTTGTTTTTCAACATCCCTGCCAAGAAAAGAACACACCACTATTTCAACCTGCTTTGGCCACAAAAAGTAGAAATAAATCCCCAGATCCTCACTCAAATTTTACATAGAGAGGAGGAAATAAAATCCAAATAAATATGAAACCCTATTCATAGTCTTTCTTATGGATTTAAATATCAGCCTAAGGGTCTACTTTGTATTCTTTTTAAAGCTATGCTCAACATTTCAAGTTTTGAAAAATTACTGAAGAAAATATTGGACTGGAATTTATGGGTAAGGTCTCTGCCTATCAAATTAGTAAAATAAAGTAAAGAAACAGACTTCTTCTAGTACTTATGGACATTTTAATATAATTTTTTTTTTATTATTCAAAGTTGACAACTCCTTGTATGACTTTAAAGTCATCATGATGAGAAATACTTGAATATATTGAAAACTTACTAAATCCCTGCTTAGTTGAAGAGGAAAGGAGCCCATTGAGAACAGTCTGGACTAGAATCTAGAATCACATCTCCTTTACAATCTGTGTCTGTCACAGTCTCCTTTACATTGTCTGTCAGTCTGATCCTGTCTCAGTCTGCATCTCTCCCAATCTCCTCCTGCTCTCTGTGACAGTCTGCTCATCTGACCCAGTCTTGATCTTAGTGGAGGAGTGCAGGAGGAGGGAGAGCCAGCAGGAGAGAACAGTCAAAGATGGAACATCTCATTTCCAGTCCTTCTCAACCCTTCTGAGTCTGTCTCTGGCTCAGATGGACCTTGGTCTCCTTAGAGAAATGAAGGAGGACAGGCCTTCCTAGAAGCAAAAAATTCTCCAGTTAGTCCTTGGCCTCTCACAACCATCAACAAACCTGTAACTTTCATCCCTTTGCAAAGGCAGGGCACTACTCTTTTTTTTTTTTTTTTTTAACATAACCTTATTTACAAGATGTATTTTTCAATCTATCTTCAAGGTAATTTTTCAGCATTGACCTTGAAAATCCTTTTATTCCAATTTCTCCCCTCCTTCCCCCCACCCCCTCCCCTAGATGGAACAACATATGTTAAATAAGTTAAAGTCAGTTGTCAGAGTAGTCCTGTGTCATCCTGACTGTGGTTCCTTTATTCTTAAATTGTTTTTGGCTGTTCACAACACTTTTTTTTTTCTTTGAATCCTCTGAATTTTGATTGAGTATTTCTGATTTGGGGTTTCTTTCTGAAGGTGAAAGTGATTGAGTGGGGGTTTCTATTTTTACTTTGTCTTATACTTCTAATAGATCTGGGAAGTTGTTTTTTTTTGTTTGTTTGTTTTTGTTTTTGTTTTTTGTTTGTTTGTTTGTTTTATACTACCCAGATTTTAACATGCTACCCAGATTCTGAGGTAAAAATGTAAGCCTATAATATATAAAAGTGCACGCTGCTCAGGTTCAGTGAGACTCAGGGCTCACTAAGGGCCAAAGGCTCTCCTTGGGGGTGGGTTTCTGCTTGTGTCCTTCATCTATCCAGATGTTCTAACAAATTCAGATGCAGGAAGTTCCAAGGCTAGACATTGCTGTCACTGTCAGAGTCACTGAGTTTTAAATCTTGTAGCAATATGCTCATCAGCTGGTCATTCCCTGGGAGCTGGCTGCTTCTGGTCTCCAGAGGGCTTCTGTGAGGTAACTGCAGAGGAGGACGCTGGGAGGAAGAGGCTCTGGTTGTGACAGGCTCCTGGTCTTCAGTGCTGGAGCTCTCAGAGTCACTGAGTTGTAAATCTTTTCTCAATATGCTCATCAGCTGGTGATTCCCGGGGAGCTGTCTGCTGCTGTTTGCCACAGGGATTCTGTGAGGGAGAGGGGGATGCTGGGAGGCCAAGTCTCTGGAGGCGGGCTCCTCCTCTTCACTGCTGGAGTCACTCACTTGTAAATCTTCTTGCAATATGCTCATTGTCCTGCTATTCCCGAGGAGCTGGCTGCTGCTGTTCCCCACAGAGATTCTGTGAGGGAGAGGAGGATGCAGGGAGGACGCGGCTCTGGCTGTGGCGGGCTCCTCCTCTTCACTACTGGAGCTCTCAGAGTCAGAGTCAGAGGAGCTGCTGTTGCTGCTGGAGTCACTCAGTTGTAAATCTTCTTGCAATATGCTCATCAGCCGGTTATTGTCGGGGAGTTGGCTGGTGCTGCTGTTCCCCAGAGGGATTCTGTGAGGGAACTGCAGAGGAGGATGCTGGGAGGACGAGCCTCCGGGGGCGGGCTCCTCTTCTTCACTGCTGGAGCTGTCAGAGTCTGAGGAGCTGCTGTCTCTGAACATCTCCATCTGCTCCATCCAGGCTCTCAGCTGTCTCTTAATGTCCAACAACTGGAGTTCCCCGAGAAGATCTTCTTCCACAGGACAGGCTTTTGGTCCAACAGGTGTCTTCCCTGCGGCTCGGAATGCTATGGGAGTGGGCGGTGCCGGTGCAGGGGGCGCTTCCACTCTTTACCTGGGTTTTGCTCCCTCCCTCAGTTCTCATCTTCTTGACCTGAGGGCTGCTGCTGACTTTTTCCAACACATGTTCGCCGGTATCCTGATTAATGAGGAGAATACAGTCTGCCTCATAGGGTCTTTTGTTTCCTTTGAAGACAGTCTTTGGGGCTGCAGCTCCAGGGAAGTGAGGCAGGGAGACCCTGACCTCGTCTCCCTTGCCCACCTGGAGCTCACCTTCCCCCCGATGGGCCTACAGAGGCCGGCTTCAAATCATAGCCGATCCTGTGGAAGTAGAACTTGGGTCTCTTCTCGAAACTGTCCCCCGAACGTCAGGCAGTGCTCCTTGCCGTCCACCAGCAGGTTCCTGGTGCTCTTCATGGCTCTCTCCCTGTCCGGAATCTGGTTGTAGTCACTGCCCAGTGTGGCTCCTAGGGCGGCCTCCTCAATGCCTCTCAGTATAGGCGTGCTGTGTAAAGTTAGGATGCTCCCTCAGTTGGAATCCTTCTCTGGGAGCAGGTTTCCTGGTATTCTTCTCCAGCAGCCTCTTCTTCTTCTTCCTGAATGCTGGCTCCGAATCTCCTCCAGCTCTAGTCCTTCCCAAATCCAGACTGCTTCCCAGGCCCCATGTTGTCTCTTTTATCCTCCCAGAGAATGGGCAGGTGAGAATTCAGGGGCTTGTGGGAAATCCTTCAACCAATCAACTTGCTCCTTTTAAAAGTGAAAACTCCTTTTAATGTGTAAACTCCTTTTGAGAAAACTAAAGGCATCAACTGCTAAAGGTGTCAACTCTGAGCTAGAGAATTGTTTAGACAACCTGAGTTATCACCTTGTAATCCCAACATCTTTCCCTTTCTTTTGATTTAGAACATAGGGTGGTCATGGCCTTGAAACATAACTCCATCAATATGGGAGGTATTACACATATTTATATAAACATATATATATATATATATATATATATATATATATATATATATATATATATATATATATATATATATATATATATATATATATATATATATATATATATATATATATATATATATTGTAACATAGTAACATTATACATGCTAGAAGTATGTAACAAATAACATAATCAAATAATTATAAATTGAGAACTTATAAACATCCATAAGTCCATTGTGCATTAGTCTCATCTTGTGCTAGGAAATCCAAAGATTCCGGCTGGTTTTAAAGTTCTTTAACAGCCTTATCTTGTGTTAGGGAATCTTTAACAGTCTCCTTATCAGCCATGCTCTTTCAGTGTCAGATGTTTCTTAGAACTTCTCCTTTGTTTTTCTCTTTTTCTGTCTCTCCCTGATGAACAAGGAGAATAAGACTCATTGGCACCCATCTGTTTCCTTCTCCATCTGAAGAAGTACAAGCAAAGCCTCTCCACCAAGCAGCTAACCTCTCTGGTCCCTTCCATTCACCACTTTCTGGGTCTTTCCACATCACCTGGTGATTATCTAAGGACAGTGGAGCTTCTCACACTGGATACTGCCACAGGTTATAAAACCTGTCTGCAGGAACCAATGCATCTTTGTCAAAAATTAGAAAATTAATGATATGGAGAACTAAATTTAGAAGTTGTCTAAGATTACCTGTGGCTCCTGCTTTCCTTTCTTTTTTGAGGATTGCTTTAGTGTCTCTGTTTCTTCTCTCTACCATTGCCTGACCTTGAGGATTAAAAGGAATGCCAATGGTGTATAAAATCGTACACTGTGCACAAAAGTGCACAAAATATTTAGAAGTATATGCAGGCCCATTGTCTGTTTTTATTTCTTGTGGCACACCCATAATTCAAAATGCCTGGACATGAATTCAGTGACCACTCAGGTTGTCTCTTTTGCTGTTGGCACTGCCAAAGTGAATACTGAAAAGGTATCTACCACCACAAGGATAAAATACAGATGACCAACAGATTGATAATGGGCCACATCCATGTGCCAGATTTCATTGGGTCTGAAACCACCAGGATTCTTCCCTGGAGGGAGTGTAGGATTGTGGAAAGGAAGGCAAGTTATACAGCTTTTTACAATGCTCCTAGCTTGCTCTCTTGTTATTCCAATTTGTAAATGTAAAGCTTGAGCAGCTTGATGATATTTAGAATGAGATTCTTGTCCTTTCTGAAATAAAGGAGTACTGGATAACATAGTGAAAAGGCTATCTGCCTTTGAATTTCCATCAAAAATAGTACCTGGAAGTCCACTATGTGAGTAGACATGCAACATATAACTTTTGCTTGGATGCTTTCTCACTTGCTCTTGAACTTCCTTAAAGAGCTGTTAAATATTAGAGGCTGTAAATTTTATTTGGGCTGTGGCAATTCTTTTTACCACACCTACTGAATAGGATGAATCAGTAATTATAGTTATGTCTCCTGGGTAATAAGTGAGAGCAAATGACAGGACAGCAAATTATTTGTTGTGCTCAGTGGACTGAAAAGGAGTTTTCTGACTATTCTCTTTATGGATAACTCATGAAGTGTATAGCAAAAATATTTTCTTTGGTGTCATCTGCAAAGATGATTGGTCATGTAAGAGGAACCTTAGAAACCTTTTCTTCAAAAATGCATTGCCTTTTATGTAGTAGCCGGGTTATCTTTAATGCAGAACCATGTGCAAAATTTGGAGCTGTGGTCAATCAAATTTGCCATTATGAAATGCTCTCACGGCATATATTAATTTGTGCATTAGTATAGAATGTGTTTCTTTTTGGAGGACTCATCCCAGATAATTGTACTACTCTTTTAATAGCCTGTAATAAAATTCTAGCCACAAGCACTGGGTAAGGAGTAAGGCTTTGTTCTGGTTGCACTGGGTGGCTTATCCACTCAATCATACTGTCTCTTTGATGAAGGACTACTATGGGTGCCTCTTTTGTAGCAAAAAGTGATATTTCCAAGGGTTTTTGAGTGACTCTTTCAACCACATTGGATAAAGCCAGTTCAACTTCTCTCAAAGCCTCTTGCACTTCTTTTGTAAGCTGGTGTGGTGAATTCAAAGCACTGCCTCCCCTTAAAATGTCATATAGAGGTTGCAGTTGATTGGTAGTAAAGCCTAACCCTGGTCACATCTATTGGATATCTCCTATTAATTTTTGGAACGCATTTAAGTTGTCCAACTTCTCTGTTCTTAAAGAAAGCTTCTGTATTGTGAGTGTCTTAGGATATACTTCATATACTAAATATTGAAAAGGATCATGTCTTTGAATTTTTTTTTTCTGTAGCTATATGGATTTTGTAGTACTTCAGTGTTTCTATGGACTTTTGTAGACATGCTTTTAACATTTGTTCCTCAGGTACACATCCCAAAATATCATCCATACAATGTAACAACATTACTTTAGGAAATGCTTTTCTTACTGGAGCAAGAGCAGCAGCAACATATATTTGGCACATAGTAGGGCTGTTTTTTCATTCCTTGTGGCAAAAATGTTCATTCATATCTTTTATAAGGCTTAGCCAAATTAACACTAGGCACTGAAAAAGCAAATCTTTTGATATCTTCCTTTCTTAGAGAGATGGAATAGAAACCATCCTTAATGTCTATAACCCAAAGAGGCCATTCTCTTGGCAACTGAGTAGGAGATGGAAGTCCAGGCTGAAGAATTCCCATACTTTCCATCTGGTCCTTTCCTCTTCTTAGATCACTGAACATCCTCCATTTTCCAGATTTCTTTTTCACCACAAATACTGGGGAATTTCAAGGACTTAGAGAAGGCCAAAAGTGTCCTTGGTCAACTTGTTCTTGTACTATGTCTAATAAGACCTGAATTTTATCACTTCTTAAGGGACACTGTTCTACCCAAGCTGGTGATTCAGTCTTCTACTGAATTGAAACCGGTAAGAGTCCAGTTAGGCCTTCAACAGCAGCCTTGCCTACAAAGCCAAAGTGCTTACTTGTAATCCTATATGTTACAAAATGTCTCTTCCCCACAGATTGATGGGGAATTTTTCAACCACAAAAGCAGTAAAAACTCCTGTTTCATTTTCAAATGTCTATCTCAAAGAGATAGCACTAACTTCTGCTGCTATTGATCCTCCTATACCACACATGTAGGTGTGTGCCTTAACCTTTTTTTTTTTTTTTTTTTTCCCTGAGCCTGGGTTTAAGTGACTTGCCCAGGGTCACATATCTAGGAAGTGTTAAGTGTCTCAGACCATATTTGAACTCGGGTCCTCCTCAATTCAGGGCTGGTGCTCTATCTACTGTGCCCCCTCTGCCTTAACCTTTGGCCAGTGACTGGGCCAATTGGCACCTCTAATAACTGTAGCATCTGCACCCCTGTCTACCAATCATTCAAATGGTATTCCATTTATATAAATAGTAAGCATAGATCAGTCAGCTGTCACAGCTGCTGTCCAATATATTCCTGGATTTTGTTCATTGGAGTCAGAATCTGGGCGATTGTCATCAGATTGCTTATTAGGGGTATATAACAATAAGCCTGATACTTGTACTTCTCCTGCTTGATAAATCACACTTTGTCTACCTGTGTTAGTGACTAGGACATTAGCTACACATTCTCCAGTTTCCCACATCAGTGTATGGATGAACACTGTTTTGTAAGCACTCTCAGAAAGTGAAATGGTCAAGGCTACTGTGCCTGGAGGCAAAGGATCCATAGGCTGAACAGGAATAGATTTCATTTCTCCAGGGAATATCTCAGTATACTCTACTGCATACAACTCTATTTTTCCTAAACTCAATCCCTTTCTTCCATCTGATTGCCTTTTGGCTTGTTTAGGGACATGCTCTGCTTATACACTATTTATCCCCAACCTGGGGTGGAGCAATCTATTTTCATTCTGATCTGATCAGCTGTAGCTGGACACACTGTAATTTGATCCTAACATAGTGATGTAATGTTTGTCCTTTAGGAGAAGAGAAAATAACCAATCAAGTATTAAAAGCAGCAGCAGCTGTATAATTTCTATTCTTAAAGCCTATTAACCAGTGTAAAGACATTCACATATTTGATTCTTATTCTAATCTAATGAGGTACATGCTGCTATCATTATAGGTTTCTTTTGTTTCTTTTTTTATTTTTATTTTTACAGCTGAAGAATCTCAATTTGATATAAGCAAAATGCCTAAACTTAAATATTTAGACAGTAAATGTATGAGAAATGCATCAAACTCAGGTCTTCCTTAATTTTACTTTTTTGGCCACCTTTCTTAGCAATGAATGGAAATGATTGGATGAAGTATTTCTCAGTATTGAATCATATGATCCCTTTTCCCAGAACTTTGGACCTTGGGGGAGGTCATTTACTCCATGGAGGAATGAACTTTGAACCTGAGATACAAGAAGTTGCAGGGAGTGATGTCACCTGTGGGAGGCAGCCAGCATTGGTGATTATTGGTCAAGGATAATGATGTCCTTTTAGTCTATCCAATGAGAAGGGTCCAGTCTTTTGTTTTTAGTGCCTGGACAAACCTGGAAGCAGGTTGGGTTGCAGGAGCAGATGGAAGGGGTTGGGATGGCTCCCAGGTATGTGTCTGGGCTTCTCCCTTGCAAGCATTACATAAATGTTTTCTCTTTGTACCTGTTGGTGTCTCTGATTAGTTAATTGGATTGGGAAGAGGGTCTTTCCTGTCAAGATTCTTTGCTACATTTAATTTTGGCACAATTCTTTCAATAGTTAAGCTCTCTTTTCTAAAATTTCAGGGGGGAAACATGATGAATATCTTCTTCCACAAAGATGATACTCTCTCATGAAGCCCCCCCCAAAAGAATATAAATATTTGACTCATTATTTCAAACAATTAACAGTCATTTGTTATCAGTTTTATATAATTAATAAGAACTCATCTATATGAAGCATTTGACCCATTTCAAATTATTTTTCCCATGAACACCTTGAGGTTGGAAGTACAAGTTTCATTAGAATCATTTTGCACAGAGGGATGATGACTTTCAGAGCTAAGAAATGAATTGTCAAGTGTTACACAATTAACAATTGGACTAACCAAGACAGGCCCTGAATCCCTAGACACTCCTCTGAGGGTTCTTTTTATGACATCAGAAGTACTACCTCATTCACTGGTACAGAACTTACTGAACTGGGAGCCCAAAAAATTTGACTCTCATTAAAAAGTGTAAAACAAACTAGAAGAACGGATGTTCCCACAGAGCAGGGCAGGAAACCCATCTATTTAAGGAACTCTTCCAAGTGCTTTGAAAACAAGAATCAACAGAAGGTGATTGACAAATTGAATATTTTCATTTGGAGGGAAGATAATTAAAAGCACATTTCCATTTTTTTATCTACCTTGGCCATCTCTGTAGTTCATTCTATAATTTCAAAGTTATTCTTCATAGAAAGAAGACATTTTCCATCCATTCGAAAAAAAGGTAATTATTTTCTCATCACAGCTTCTATTTCCCTAACTATCAACATTTTGAATTAAATATTGTCTCAACCCCCAGCAAAATTAAAATTCTTAAGTCTTTCCATAGAGATTCATAGAATTTCATTAAGAATTGCCAGCTTATACTCCCTAAACTAATCTATTTATTTAGTGGTATACCAATCAGACTTCCAAGAAACTATTTTAATAACCTAGAAAAAGTAACAACAGAATTCATATGGCACAACAAAAGGTCGAGAATTTCAAGGGAAGTAATGAAAAAAAATTAAGTGAATGTGGTCTATCGGTACCTGATCTAGAACTGTATTATACAGCAACAGTCACCAAAAACCTTTTGGTTTTTGCAAAGAAATAGACTAGTTGATCAGTGGCATAGGTTAGGTTCACAGGGCAAGATAGTGAATAAAAATAGCAATCTAGTGTTTGACAAACCCAAAGATCCCAAATTTTGGGATAAGAATTCATTATTTGACAAAAACTGCTGGGAAAACTGGAAATTAGTATGGCAGAAACTTGGCATGGACTCACATTTAACACCACATACAAAGATTAGATCAAAATGGGTCCAAGATTTAGGCATAAAGAACGAAATCATAAATAAATTGGAGGAACCTGGGATGGTTTACCTCTCAGACTTGTGGAGGAGGAAGGAGTTTGTGTCCAAGGGAGAACTAGAGACCATTATTGATCAATAAATAGAAAATTTTGATTACACCAGATTAAAATGTTTCTGCACAAACAAAACTAATGCAAACAAGATTAGAAAGGAAGTAACAAATTGGGAAAACCTTTTTACAATGAAAGATTCTGATAAAGGCCTCATCTCCAAAATATACAGAGAATTGACTTTAATTGATAAGAAATCAAACCATTCTCCAATTGATAAATGGTCAAAGGACATGGACAGCCAATTTTCAGATGATGAAATTAAAACTATTTCCACTCATATGAAAGAGTGTTCCAAATCACTATTGATCAGAGAAATGCAAATTAAGACAACTCTGAGATATCATTACACACCTATCAGATTGGCTAAGATGACAGGAACAAATAATGATGAATGTTGGAGGGTATGTGGGAAAATTGGGACACTGATGCATTGTTGGTGGAGTTGTGAAAGAATCCAACCATTCTGGAGAGTAATCTGGAATTACGCCCAAAAAGTTATCAAAATGTGCATACCCTTTGACCCAGCCATACTACTACTGGGCCTATATCCCAAGGAAATACTATAGAAGGGAAAGGGACCTGTATGTGCCAAAATGTTTGTGGCAGCCCTCTTCATAATGGCTAGAAGCTGGAAGATGAATGGATGCCCATCAATTGGAGAACGGTTGTGTAAATTATGGTATATGAATGTTATGGAATATTATTGTTCTGTAAGAAATGACCAACAGGAGAAATACAGAGAGGCTTGGAGAGACTTACACCAACTGATGCTAAGTGAAACGAGCAGAACCACAAGATCATTATACACTTCAACAATGATATTGTACGAGGATATATGCTGATGGAAGTGGATATAAAGTGGAAGAAGATATAAAGAGTTCTCAGGTATGTTCATGAGTGCTTAAAACCAAATTAAGGGCCACCTCCAATCTCTTCTCAACCCCAAGGGATATGTAGTTTGTGATTTTCAGGTCTACCATTTACTAATGTTTGCTGCAAAAATTAAATATATCACTTACTGAAGGATTGCAACAATCACTTTTTAGACATTAAGTCATTAGAACAACTCTTTGGGTAATATTTTATATATGGATGGATGGAAGTGGGAAGATGTCATTCCACTGTGCTCTTGGTCCTCTACCAGTGCAAATGCTTGTCATAGCTTTGCATGATAAGGGAAAGGGACCACAGAGAAGCATACAGAACATCTGGTAAAATGTTATATTCTACTTAATTTTTATAGAACAATAGTTCTTCATCATTTTTATCTATCATATACACCTTTAGCAATTTGGTAAAGCTTTTGGACCCATTCTAAATATAAATAAAATGTAAAGTATTAGAAAGGAAACAAAGTATAATGATATGGTTACTATAATCTATTTATCTCAATCTCTATAATATCAGTATAGCTCTATAATTTATATCAATTTCATTTATATTTATACCACATCCCTTCCCCTCTCTCCCTCAATCTTCTCTCTCTCTCTCTCTCTCTCTCTCTCTCTCTCTCTCTCTCTCTCTCTCTCTCTCTCTCTCTGTCTCTCTCTCTCTGTCTCTCTCTCTTCTCTCTCTCTCTCTCTCTCTCTCTCTCTCTCTCTCTGTCTCTCTCTCTTTCTCTCTGTCTCTCTCTGTCTCTCTGTCTGTCTGTCTCTCTCTCTGTGTCTCTCTCTGTCTCTCTCTGTCTCTCTCTCTGTCTCTCTCTCTCTCTCTCTCTCTCTCCCTCTCTCTCTGTCTCTCTCTCTCTGTCTCTCTCTCTCTGTCTCTCTCTCTCTCTCTGTCTCTCTGTCTCTCTGTCTCTCTGTCTCTCTCTGTCTCTCTCTCTCTGTCTCTCTCTCTTTCTCTCTCTCTCTCTCTCTCTCTCTCTGTCTCTCTCTCTGTCTCTCTCTCTTTCTCTCTGTCTCTCTCTCTCTCTCTGTCTGTCTGTCTCTCTCTCTGTGTCTCTCTCTGTCTCTCTCTGTCTCTCTCTCTCTGTCTCTCTCTGTCTCTCTCTCTCTCTCTCTCTCTCTCCCTCTCTCTCTGTCTCTCTCTCTCTGTCTCTCTCTCTCTGTCTCTCTCTCTCTCTCTGTCTCTCTGTCTCTCTGTCTCTCTCTGTCTCTCTCTCTCTCTCTGTCTCTCTCTCTCTGTCTCTCTCTCTCTTTCTCTCTGTCTCTCTCTCTCTCTCTCTCTCTCTCTCTCTCTCTCTCTCTCTCTCTCTCTCTGTATGTGTCTTTCTCTGTGTCTCTGTCTTGGTCTCTATTTCGATTCTCTGTATATCTGTGTGTGTGTGGATAAGTGTGTGTTCCTTCAGTACATTATTGTCACATAGCAAGAATTTAGTAATATTTATTGACAGAAGGACTGATTGGATAGAATAATCATATGAAAATATCATAATGATGATTTTACTGATACTTTTCCATATTTTTTCCTTCAGTAGTTACGTCTTGTTTGGATTGTGATTTTAAAAGTTTTGATTTTTGATTTTCATTAATGTGGTTATTACCAGCAGCTTTCTTTGCATTATAAAAAAGCTTTATCACTTCATAGGACTTTCCTCACCTTATTCTTTTTGTAATGCTAAAATATCTATTTTTTAAAAAATCCACTCTAACACATATTCTGAGCAAATATTGTCCTAAAATTTTTCTGGAGATTGCTCACATAATTTTGTGAATTGTCCATCAACTTAATCCTTCACAAGAAAGTTAATCTTTAGAACATTTAGAAAATTTGGCAGTTGCCTAATTATAAGTGAACTTCAAGTGAAAAGTTCAAGATATGAAAATAAAATCATTACCTTTTTCACATGGGATGAAATCACATTCAGCTGCTCTTTTGATAGATATTTGTATAATTATATATGTATAATTAATTTCCTCTTTCTCCAAAAACAACAAAATAAGGATACTATCTCTTTCTAAAACACAAATAATCCAAAGCTCTTTAAATAGATTTCTGTTCAGTTCTGCTCTGTGGGGATAGTTCCTCAACTACACTAAGGTCACTTTTTATTTTTGAATGAGATTCACTTTCTTCTGAGTCCAAGTCCAAAGTATTAAAAATATATTAATGAGGCCACTTGTTATTATAGAAAGACTCTTGGGCTTTTCATTCAAACATCTTGATTCCAGTCTTGACTCTACTACTTTCTAGATGAGTGAGTGCTGCCCATTCATTTTCATTCTTCCTGAAAGTTCGGTCTTCTTGTACAAATTAATTAGATGCACTGTCAACTTCTTTATCATAAAGTTCTTGGGAGGAATGAGCTTTTAACACTGAAAGCCCTTGGGGAATGAGTTATATTGTTTTATTACAAAATCAATCAAAATAATTTTCTTCATTCATTTGTAACAAAACCAGAGAGTACTTCTGGCCATTTTTTTTTCTTTCCTGTGGCATGTGTGTTGCAAAAAAATAGTAATATTGATCTCACCTTAGTCATCTATATGACTGCCATCATATTGTAGTGATTCAGAGCTATGCAAGCAGATAATTAAATTTTCAAATCAAGCAGAGGTCTCTGACAATTGGTGAATTTATTTAAATAGTATAACTTTTTTGAACCTCAATTTTGTTATCCAGAAAATGAAAGAAACTTACTACATGATCATCAAAGTCCCTTTGAGGCATAAAATACTTTAAGGTTTGTGAAGTATTTTGATTGTTTGATAGTCTTTTTTGCTCATTTTCAAATTCTATAAGTTTCATACTATTACCATTCCTACTTTTCAAGAGTAGAAATTGAAGTACAAAGTACTAAAGTGACTTTGCTAGTGTCATAAATCTAGCATATATTCAGGCAGTATCTTATATATATATATATATATATATATATATATATATATATATGATACTGATAGGATATATATATATATATATATATATATATATATATATATATATATCCTATCAGTATCATATATATATACATATATATATATGAGAAGGCACTAGCTGGGGCCAGAGGATGAGCAGCATTGCTCCAAGAATGAGTGTCATCATGGTGGATGCTAGTCTAGCTTCACTCTGCTAGAGGAGGGGTCATGAAGCAACTGCTGCATAGAAATGCCTTCACACAGCTCCTCCTGGTCCCTGGCACTTATATCTGGCAATGGGGATCTCACTACGTGGATCTGCCCAGTCTGTCAGCATCCCACAGACGTCCCTCTGCCAGGGCTATGGGTGCAAGTCTGAGAGAAGTGGCGTGAAAGAGGGAAGCAGGCAGGGGCAAGCTCCTCCTGAAAGCCTCCTGGGCTGGAGGACATGCGTGGAGGGCACTGGAGGGAGGCTGCAGGTGATTCTAGGGCCTGAGACCAGACAAGGATGTCAAGGAGGATGGGAATGAGATGCCCCAGCAAAGTGAAGGGAACCAGAAGTCAGCCACCACAAAAGGCTCAGAGAAGAGGTGGGGGCTCCTGCTCCTGTGAGGGACAAACTCAAAATTCTTAATTCTTTAAATAGAGATTCATATAATTTCATTAAGAATTTTCAGCACATTGAAGGAAGCAGCCATACAAATTAGGCAGCTGAATTTTTTACTTTTATATCAGCAATAAATTAAATAAATTAAAGGTTAAGAGAAATGTGTGGAGTAAGATATAGTGAAGAATTGACAGAAAAAGTAAACAAACAGACTTCCTCCAGTAGTTTTGGACATTTTAATATAATTGTTATTTTATTCAAAGTTTACAACTACTTCTATGACTTTAAAGTCATAATGATGAGAAATACTTGAATATATTAAAGATTTACTAAATCCCTGCTTAGTAGAAGAGGAAAGGAACCTATGAGCATGATTAGGAATAGAGTCAAGAGTCGTTATTGTCTCCATCACATCTCCTTTAAAATCTGTGTCTGTCACAGTCTCCTTTACATTGTCTGTCAGTCTGATCCAGCCCAAGTCTTCATCTCTCCCAGTCACAGCTGCAGTCTGTGACAGTCTGCTCATCTGAGCCAGTCTTGATCTTAGCTGAGGAGTGCAGGAGGAGGGAGAGCCAGCAGCAGAATAGTCAAGGATGGAACTTCTCATTTCCAGTCCTTGTCAACACTTCTGAGTCTTTCTCTGGCTCAGAAGGACCTTTGTCTCAGTGGAGAAAGGAAGGAGGACAGGCCTTCCTAGAAGCCAAATTCTCTAGCTAGTCCTTCGCATCCCACAACCAGCAGCAAACCTCTTACTGTTATCGCTTTGAGAAAGCAGGTCACTACTTTTTTTTTTTTTTTTTTTAGTAGCTTTTTATTTCCAAGATGTATTTTTCAATATATCTTCAAGATAAATTTTCAGCATTGACCTTGAAAAACCTTTTCTTCCAACTCTTCCCCTCCCTTCCCCCCACCCCCTCCCCTAGATGAAAGCTAGAACAATATATGTTAAATAAGTTAAAGTCAGTAGTTACAATAGTCCTGTGTGATCCTGACTGGGGTTCCTTGATCCTTGAACTCTTTTTGGTTGTTCACAACATTATTTTTCTTCTTTGATTTGAATACTCTGTATTTGAGTATTTCTGATTTGGGGTTTCTTTCAGAAGGTGAAAGTGATTGAGTGAGGGTTTCTGTTTTTACTTTGTCTTATAATTCCAACAGATCTGGGAAGTTGTTTTTATTTATTTATTTTTGTTTTATTTTACTTTTTTATGCTACCCAGATTTTGAGGTAAAAGTGTATTCCCATAATATATACAAGTGCACTTGTACTCTGCTCAGGTTCAGTGAGACTCAGGGCTCACTAAGGGCCAAATGCTCTCCTTGGGGTGGGTTTCTGCTTGTGTCCTTCATCTATCCAGATGTTGTAACAAAGACAGATGCAGGAAGTTCCAAGGTTAGACGTTGCTGTCACTGTCAGAGTCAGTGAGTTGTAAATCTTGTTGCAATATCCTCATCAGCTGGTGATTCCGAGGGAGCCAGCTGCTGCTGTTCTCCATAGGGCTTCTGTGAGGTGACTGCAGAGGAGGACGCTGGGAGGAGGAGGCTTTGGCTGTGACAGGCTCCTGGTCTTCAGTGCTGGAGCTCTCAGAGTCACTGAGTTGTAAATCTTCTCGCAATATGCTCATCAGCTGGTTTGTCTCGGGGAGCTGGCTGCTTTGGTTCCCCACAGGGATTCTGTGAGGGAGAGGAGGATGCTGGGAGGCCGAGGCACCTGGGGCAGGCTCCTCCTCTTCACTGCTGGAGCTGTCAGAGTCTGAGGTGCTGCTGTCTCTGAGGGTCTCCATCCGATTCATCTCGGCTCTCAGCTCTCTCTTCATGTCCTCCAACTGGAGTTCCCCGGGAGCATCCTCTTTCACTGGACAGGCTTTTGGCCCAACAGGTGTCTTCCCTGCGGCTCGGAATGCTAGGGGAGTGGGCGGTGCCGGTGCAGGGGGCGGTTCCACTCTTGCCTGGGTTTTGCTCCCTCCCTCAGTTCTCAGCTTCTTGACCTGAACGCTGCTGCTGAGTTTTTCCAACACACATTCGCCGGTATTGTGATTAATGATGAGAATACAGTCTCTCTCATAGGGTCTTTTGTTTCCTTTGAAGACAGTCTTTGGGGCTGCAGCGCCAGGGAAGTGAGGCAGCCAGACCTTGACCTCGTCTCCCTTGCCCACCTGGAGCTCTCCTTCCCCTGATGGGTCTACAGAGGCCGGCTTGAAATCATAGCGGATCGTGTGGAACGAGGACTTGGGCCTCTTCTCAAAGCTGTCCCCGAGAGTCAGGCAGTGCTCCTTGCCGTCCAACAGCGGGTTCCTGGTGCTCTTCATGGCTCTCTCCCTGTCTTCAAGCTGGCTGTAGTCACTGCCTGGTGTGGCTCCTGGGGCGGCCTCCTTACTGCCTCTCAGTATAGTCCTGCTCTGTAAAGTTCTGATAGTCTCTCAGTTCGAATCCTTCTCGGGGAACAGGTTTCCTGGTTTTCTTCTCCAGCAGCCTCTTCTTCTTCTTCCTGAATGCTGGCTCTGAATCTCCTCCAGCTCTAGTCCTTCCCAAATCCAGACTGCTTCCCAGACCCCATGTTGTCTTCTTTTATCCTCCTAGAGAATGAGCATGTGAGAACCCAGGGGCTTGTGGGAAATACTTCAACCAATCATCTTGCTCCTTTTAAAGGTGAAAACTCCTTTAAATGTGTAAACTCCTTTTCAGAAGTCTAAAGGTGTTAACCCCTAAAGGTGTGAACTCTGGGCTAGAGAATTGTTTAAACAACCTGAGTTCTCACCTTCTAATCCTAACATCTCCCCCTCTCTTTTGATTTAGAACCTAGGGTGGTCATGGCCTTTTAACAGAAATCCATCAATATGGGAGGTATTACACATAATTATATAAACGCATAGTAACATAGCAATATAACACATGCTAGAAGTATGTAACAAATAACATGATCAAATAATCACAAATTGAAAATTAATAAATGTCCATAAGTCCATTGTGCATTAGTCTCATCTTGTGTTAGGAAATCCAATGATTGCTCCAGGTTTTAAAATTCTTTCACAGTCTTATCTTGTGTTAGAGAATCTTTAACAGTCTTCTTATCAGCCATTCTCTTTCAGTGTCAGATATTTCTTAGATTTTTTTCCTTGGTTTTGAGGTCTTTCTCTTTTTCTATCTCTCTCTGATGGGCAAAGTGAATACCACTCGTTGGCCTGAAAAGGTATCTACCACCAAGTGGACAAAAGACAGACAGCCAAAAGATTTATAATGGGTCACATCCATTTGCCAGATTTCAGTGGGTCTCCAACCATGACGGTTCTTCCCTGGAGGGAGTGTAGGAGCATGGAAAGGAAGGCAAGCTGTACAGCTTTTTACTGTGCTCCTAGCTTCCTCTCTTGTTATTCCAAATTGTAAAGGTAAAGCTCGAGCAGCTTGATGATATTTAGAATGACATTCTTGTGCTTCCTGAAATAAAGGAGCCCTGGATAACATATGCAAAAGGCTATCTGCCTTTGAATTTCCATCAAAAGTAGTACCTGGAAGTCCACTATGTAAGTGGACATGCAAGATATAACTCTTGCCTGGATGCTTTCTCACTTGCTCTTGAAGTTGCTTAAAGAGCTGAGAAATATTAGAGGCTGCAAATTTTATTTGGGCTGTGGCAATTCTTTGTACTACACCTACTGAATAGACGGAATCAGTCATTGTATTTAAGTATCCTGGGTAATAAGGAAGAGCTAGCATGATAGCAAATAATTCATTCTGCTTAGTAGACTGAAAAGGAGTCCTGACTCCTTTCTTTATGGTTAAATAATGACAGTATTCAGCACAAATATTTTCTATGGAGGGGTCTGTAAATATTGTTGTTCATTTAAGAGGAGCCTTAGAAACCTTCAAAAACCCATTGCCAATTATGTAGTATCCGGGTTATCTTTAATGGAAAACCATGTACAAAATTTTGAGCTGTGGCCAATAAAATTGGTCACTCTGGCATGGTCACAGCATAGATTAATTTATGCATTAACATAGAATGTGTATATTTTTTCAGGACTTATCCCAGATAAATGTACTACACTCTTAATGGATTTTAATAAAATTCTAGCCACAAGCACTGGGTAAGGAATAAGGCTTTGTTCTGGTGGTGCTGGGAGGTTCCCCCACTCAATCACACTGTCTCCTTCATGAAGGACTGCTGTGGGTGCCTCTTTTCTAGCAAAACCTGATATTTCCAAGGGTTTTTGAGTGACTCTTTCAACCACAGTGGATAAAGCCAGTTCAACTTCTCCCAAAGCCTCTTGGGCTTCTTTTGTAAGCTGGTATGGTGAATTTAAAGCACTCCCCTTGAAATGTCATATAGAGGTTTCAGTTGATTGGTAGTTAAGCCTAACCCTGGACGCATCTATTGGATATCTCCTGTTAATATTTGGAAATCGTTTAAGGTGTTCAACTTTTCCGTTCTTAAAGAAAGCTTTTGTACTGTGAGTGTCTTAGGATATACTTCCTATCCTAAATATTGAAAAGGATTATGTCTTTGAATTTTTTCTGTAGCTATATGCAGTTTTTAATACTTTAGCATTTCCATGGTCTTTTCTAGACATGCTTCTAACATTTGTTCCTCAGGTGCACATCCCAAAATATCATCCATATAATGTAACGATATTACGTTTGGAAATGCTTTTCTTACTGGAGCAAGAGCAGCAGCAACATACATTTAGCACATAGTAAGGCTGTTTCTCAATCCCTGTGGCATAACTGTCCATTCATATCTTTGATACGGCTCGACCAAATTAACACTAGGCATTGAAAAAGCAAATCTTTTCATATGCTCCTTATCTAGAGGGATAGAATAGAAACAATCCTTAATGTCTATAGGCCAAAGAGGCCATTCTCTTGACAACTGAGTAGGAGATGGAAGTCCAGGCTGAAGAGTTCCCATAGTTTCCATCTGTTCATTTACTCTTCTTAGATCAGTTAACATCCTCCATTTTCCAGATTTCTTTTTCACGAAAGATACTGGGGAATGTCAAGGACATAAAGAAGACCAAAAAGCGTCCTTGGACAAGTTGTTCTTGTACTATGTCTAATAAGACCTGAATTTTATCACTTCTTAAGGGCCACTGTTCTACCCACACTGGTGATTTAGCCTTCCACTGAATAGCAACCAGTGAGAGTGCAGGTAGGCCTTCAACAGCAGCCCTGCCTACAAAGCCAAGGTGCTTACTTGTAATCCTATCTGTTGTGAAATGTCTCTTCCCCACAGATTGATGGGGATTTGTTCAACCACAAAAGGAGTAAAAACTCCTGTTTCATTTTCAAATGTCTATCTCAAAGGCATAGCACTAACTTCTGCTGCTATTGATCCTCCTACAAAAGACATGTAGGTGTCTGCCTTAATATTTGGCCAGCGACTGGGCCAATTGGCACCTCTAATAACTGTAAGAACTGCATCCGTGTCTACCAATCCTTCTAATGGTATTCCAGTTATATAAATAGTAAGTATAGCTTGGTCAGCTGTCACAGCTTCTGTCCAATATATTCCTGGATTTTGTTCATCGGAGTCAGAATCTGGGTGACTGCCACCTGATTGCTTATTAGGGGTATGTAACAATAAGCCTGATGCCACTACCTCTCATGGTTGATAAATCACACATTGTCTACCTATGTTAGTGACTGGGAGATTAGCTACACGTTCTCTACATACCCACATCAGTGTATGGATGAACACTGTTTTGTAAGCCCTCTCAGAAGGTGAAATGATCAAGCCTACTCTTCCTGGAGGCAAAGGATCCATAGGCTGAACAGGAACAGATTTCACTTCTCCAGGGCATATCTCAGCAGTCTCTACTGCATACAACTATATTTTTCCTAATTTCAATCCCTTTCTTCCATCTCATTGCCTTTTGGCAGATTGATCATGTCTTAAATTTCTCTGGATGTAACCTCGGCTGCCATCATGCCCCACTTGGGGGGCTGAAGCTGGGCCCCGCATCTTATTTCCCTGGGTCAATCTACATTCGGAGGCCCAGCCAAAGGCCTTGTGACATTTTGACATGGAGTTTTAGGTCTTCTCTCACCCTGTCTTCTAGCTCTATCTCCATATCTACCCTGAGTTCTTAGATGTCCAATTTTTCCACATTGGAAATATTGACGAATTTCTCTAGAAGTCCTTTGCCAAGAGGGACCCTTTCTTTCCATGTTCATCACAGTCTGGGTATAAAAAGTATCTGTTCCCACTGTAGCACAGAGTCTTATGATCTCCTCTAAAGGAGTATCTCGGTCTAGACCCCATATAATTCTTTTGCAAATCTCATTGGCATTATTCTTAGCCAGATGTCTGGTCCTTATGTGTGTAGCTATATTTTCTCCAATAGATCTTTTGACAGCAGTTTGCAGACATCCCACAAAAGCCGCAAAAGTTTCATTGGGACCTTGCTCTATTTTAGTGAAAGCCTCCCCCCGAGCTTTCTGTCCGGGGAGGGAACCCCAAGCTTTTATTGCAGCCTTAGAAATTTGCTCATACCCTGTCATGGTATATTGAATCTGTTCTGAATTCCCTCCATACTGACCTCACCAGCTAATTGCTCAAAAGTGAATTGTGTGTTAACTCCTGTTTCCAAATTGCATCTGACTTTGATCTTTCATAATTCATGACACTTCACAAGCTACAACAGATTTTGTCCAGGTTCTAAGCCTGTCCTTGCTATGGATTTCCAATCATTCGGGGTTAGGACTTCATAAGACACAAACCATCCAGTAACATTTTAACATAAGTTGATGTAAACCCATAAAGGGTGCAACCTTTTTTCAAATCTTTAATTTTATTCAAATCTAAAGGTATATATCTTCTCCTTTTTTGACCTACAGACCCAATCTCTTCAATCACAGGATATGCATGTATAAAATCACTTATATCCTGTCCTTCTCTCTTAGCTTTAAGCAATGCCTTCTCTAATCTTGTCATAGGCTGTTTAACAGGTGATTCTGTTTGTGTCACTGCCTCTTCCCCTCCTAACTTCTTGCACCGCCCCTGAAGGGTTAATTCCCTGAAGGGAAATGCTTCTGATGTTCAGAATTGTGCTTAACTCCATTGTTATCTGATTCATCTTCTTCACCTAGCTTAGTTGGATCCTCCCCCTCTAGCTCTTTCTTCTTTTCCTTTATTCTAACAATTTTTAAAGCCACTTGGATTAAATTGTAGGTATGAAGTGTATCTTTGGAAATTGCGTTTGGTTTGGAATGGTAGTGTTCTCCTAGTAGCTCTCCTACTAATTCCCAATCATCTAGATCCAATTCTTTTTCCAGAGAAAAACAAGGACATATAACCTGCACAGTTTTTAAAAGTTCAGTGATTTCCTCCAAAATTATAATCAATCCTTGGCTTTTCATAACCTTGAAAAAGCTCTCTAAACATTTGCCTTGAACAGAAACAGAAGGCATTTGCCCCATTTCACTGAAATTCTAATTTAGCTCTTTAACAAAGTTTCCTTGTTACTCATGCTTCTGGTTAAAGAGAGACTTTTCCACTGAGTTATGGATGGGAGGCTTTTCCACTGGAATCAGGATCTTGTCTGTCCCTGTTCTTGTGCCAAAATGTCAAGGTACAGGCTAACTCCTCTGAAGGGCTAAGACAAGTGCTTGCCCCAGTTTGGGCGCCAAAATGTAAAGTTCTGATTGTCTCACAGTGGTAATGCTTCCCTGGGAGGAGGTTTCTTTTTTGTATAATCTTTTCCTCTGTGAGCAGGTTTCTTGGTTTTCTTCAGAGAAAGGATTCAAACTCAGGTCTTGCTTAATTTTATTTATTTTTTTTTTTTGGTCACCCTTCTTACCAATGAATGGGACTGATTGGTTAAAGTATTTGTCAGTACTGAATCACATGATTCCTGTAACCAGAACTTTGTACCTTGGGGGAGGTCATTTACTCAATGCAGGAATGAACTTTGAACCTGGGATACAGGAAGTTTCAGGAAGTAAAGTGACCTGTGGCAGGCAGCCAGCATTGTTGATTATTGGTGAAGGATAGTTATGTCCTTTTAGTCTATCCAATGAGAAGGCTCCAGTCCTTTGTTTGTAAAGCTTGGACAAGCCTGGAAGCAGGTTGGTTTCTAGGAGTACCTGGCAAGGGTTGGGATGGCTCCCAGGTTGTGTCTGGGCCTCTCCCTTGCAGGAATTACATGAATGCTTTCTCTTTGTATTTGATGATGTCACTAATTAGGTTAATTGGATTGGGAAAGGGGTCTTTCCTGTCATGATCCTTTGCTACATTTAATTTTGGCATATTTCTTTCTAAAGGTAAGCTCTCTTTCCTGAAATTTCAGAGGAGAAACATGATGAATATTATCTTCCACAAAGACGATACTGCCACACGCCCACCCCAAAAAAGAATATAAATATTTAGACTTATTATTTCAAACAATTTAACAGTCATTTGTTATCAGTTTTATATAATTAATGATAACTCATCTATATGAAGCATTTGACCCATTTCAAATTATTTTTCCCATGAATCCCTTGAGTTTGGAAACACAAGTATCATTAGAACCATTTTGCACAGAAGGATAGTGACTTTCAGAGCTAAACAATGAATTGACAAGTGTTACACAATTAACAAATTGACTAGCCAAGACAGGCACTGAATCCCCAGACTCTTCTCTGAGAGTTCTTTTTATGACATCAGAAGCACTAGCTTATTAACTGGTGCAGAACTTACTGAACTTGGAGCACAAAAAAATTTGACTCTCATTAAAAAGTGTCAAATAAACTGGAAGAAAAGATGTTCCCACAGAGCAGGGCAGGAAACCCATCTATTTTAGGAACTCTTCCAAGTGCTTTGAACACAAGAATCAACAGAATGTGATTGACCAAGTGAATATTTTCATTTGGGGGGAAGACAATTAAAAGCACATTTCCATTTTTCTATCTACCTTCTCGATCTCTATTAATTCATTCTATAATTTCAAACATATTCTTCATAGAAGACATTTACAACCATTTGAAAAAAGGTAATTATTTTCTCATCTCAGCTTCTCTTTCCTTAATTCTATCAACGTTTTGAATGAGACATTCTCTCAACCCCAGCAAACTCAAAATTCTTAATGCTTTACATAGAGAGTCATATAACTTCATTAAGAATTTCCAGCATATTTAAGGAAACAGCCATACCAATGAGCTAGCTGAAATTTTTACTTTTATGTCGCCAATAAATTAAACAAATTAAAGGTTTAAGGAAACATTAGGTAATGACAGTGAACAAGCTGGCTGTCTTATCAATCAAACAAATACCTTCCTTAATGACTATAAGTCATTCAACATGTTTTAACGTGGTAATGGACATAAGGGACAGACTTTATTCAAAGCCCATTTGGGTTGTCTATAGAAATTCTTGACACTTGAAAAGTCAATGAGTAAAGAGATTATTCTGCATTTATTCTGGAATGTCATGTAGGCTGCCTTCTTTAATCATAAAGATTTCTGGTTTTGTGGCAAAAAGAATTAAGACCCTAATTTTTTCCCATTTTGGCTTCAGCAAGTCTGCCAAAAAGTTCACACCACTATTTCAATCTGCTGCGGCCACAAAAACTGGTAATAAATCAGCAGATCCTCACTCAAATTTTACACAGAGTTGAGGAAATAAAACACAAATAAACATAAAACTTTAGGCTTTCTTATGGATTTAAATATCTGCCTAAGGGTCTAATTTCTATTGTTTTTACAGCTATGCTCAACATTTCAAGTTTTGAAAAATTACTGAAGAAAATATTGGACTGGAATTTATTGGCAAGGTTTCTGCCTATGAAGTAGTAAAAAAAAAAAAGTAGTAAAAAAGTAAACAAACAAAATTCCTCCAGTACTTATGGACATTTTAATATAATTGTTTTTTCTTTATAGTTGACAACTGCTTCTTTGAATTTAAAGTCATAATGATGATAAATATTTGAAAATATTGAAGATTTACTAAATCCCTACCTAGTGGAAGAGGAAAGTAACCAGCTTTTTATTCTTTTACTATCATGAATTTCCATTCTCTAAGAGGGCTCAAGAATTTCTTTGAAAAAAACATTTTATTTCTTTCAATTCAATTAAATATATTCATCAGTATAATCATATGTTGAACATCCAAAGGGTTCAAGAACCATAATCTGATATCTCCTTTTCTAGGTAAGAAAACTAAATCTTCTAGGTCAGGAAAAAGGAAGAAAATATTCAAGGTTGAGATAGGTTATACTTGAGCAACTATTTATTATTAAAAAGTCAATTAATCTACTTTAAGATTTAATATAATAGAGATCTGCAAGTTTTGTATAATCATTATTATAATGATCTTTTTTTTTTTTTTTTAAAACATTTTCCACAGAGATTCTACATGCAATGTATCATAAAGGGGAAGTTCTCAGGGCAGATATAATTGTTCATAGTTTATATAGGAAATATTTAAGATGTTAAAAGTCTTTTTAAAGGTTATCTAGATCACCCACATTTGTGCTATTTGTCATAAAACCATACTCTGAAACTCTAGTGTAATTCTTTTCATTTCTTTCTTTTAACTAACATTTACATACTACTTTGTGTGTGTGTGTGTGTGTGTGTGTGTGTGTGTGTGTATACCGTGTAACATATAAGTTGGTAAGCTGCCTATAATTAGTGACAAATCAGGATTTATAATATTAGAAAAATTAATTTCATGCGATAGCAAGTTTTTTTTTTTTAACACAAGGACATTTTTTCTATCAAAATATCTATTTGAGTAATCATTACTTCTAAATCTGCGATTGACTATGAATTAGTAGATAATTATTTTTTTTCTTTTAATACATTTAAGAGTTAGCAACATGTTAAAGAATACACACACACACAGAGAGACACACAAATATGTTTTTTTTTTAATCACAAAATGTTTTTTTTTTCTTAAAAACAAAAGTGGATAACATTAAGTCAGACATGCTCAATGACAATGATTGTATTTTCTTGTTTTTCTCTTCCATAACCAGTTAATTATATGTGATCTATCAGCTCAAAAGCTGTCATTGAGTTGGCATGGATCTTAAGGAATGCTTTAGTTGAGAAGATTAAAGTTCATTTAATATCATTCAGTCTGAGCTTAACTTTTTTCCTAAAGGGCTTTTCCCATTTGAAATCCCATGATAATTTGATAGAAGAAACAAAAATTGCGTCATGTGATACTATTTTTTCTTTTGATAGTTGCTCTTGATTTTAAACTGGAACAAAAGTCCTTGCTCCATCATTCAATATAAATATTAAAAAAATCATGGATTTATGCATTGAAATCAAATGGATGAAAGAATATAAATCTCCAAAAATCAGAATTGGCAGTCCTTTTTGATTTGGCATTGGAACTTGACATTTTTGTGTGCAATTGAAAAACAAGCATTTAAAAAAACCTATTTATTGAACTCTGATTAAATAACTTAAAATTGCATAATGACAAGTGAACATAAAAATACTTTATTCTGAATCACATATTTTATAGGAAAGAAAACTGAATACCAAAGAGGAAAAGTGGCTTCCCCATCTTTAGTTCATAATTTCCACTCATAAAATATTCACACCAAATGGCAGGAGAAAATTTCACTATTGTGGCAGGATTCATTCTCCTTGGTGTTTTTGATCAGCCCAAACTCCAAGAGTTTCTGTTTGGAATATTTTTGGTAATCTACTTGAGTATTCTGATAGGAAATGGTCTTATCATTGTAATGACCAAAGTGGATCCAAATCTCCAAACCCCCATGTAATTTTTTTCTTGGAAACTTTTCTTTCTTGTGAATATGTTACACATCAGTCACCCTACCCAGAATGCTGATAAATATTTGGACTGAGAATAGAACTCTATCTTTTTTGGCTTGTGCTATACAACTTGGATTTCTCCTGATTGTGGGAGCACCTGAATGCTTACTTCTTGATATGATGGCATATAACCGCTATGTGGCCTTTTGTAAGCCTCTATATTATCCATTAATCATGAACATAAAATCTTCTCTCTCTTTTATACTATTTTGACTCCTTTGTTTAACTCTATAATATACACTCTTAGGAACAAGGATGTCATTGTTGCATTGAAAAGATGATTAGCTAAATGTAGAAGAACAAAGTGTAGTTAAGGTTATAGTCTCTTGTTTACTTTTAGTGTTTCACCATTCTTAGTAAAAGGTAACTAGGTGACAATGTGAATAGAGTGCCAGGCATGGAATCATGAAGACCTTAGTGTAAGCCTGGCCACAGACTGTTGTGGGTCTGCTTCTCTGCAACTTCACTGGAAATTGAAAGTTTCTTACTGCACACTTCATGCTATCACCAGCCTTCTGACGTCTCCGGCCCCACTCCGGAGACAGGAGCGGGGAATAAGCAAACAGAGAGCCAACATGTAGCAGAGCTGTTCTTTATTGTCTGCTCCCCAAAATGTTTCCCCGAGCGGTTGCTGTTCCCTACTTTTATACAGAATCTTCTTGGACCCTCCCCGATTCCTCCCATTGTGGACGGGGCCAGCTCCTTTAGCAATGCCTAGCCGTTTTTCTCCTTATATGGCCAAGCAACTCATAGTTCCACGCATCTACCGACATGTAGCTCTATTAGTCAACCCGGAACCACATCCTGGAGATGACTGACATTAGGGCGGCTCCCTTCCGCACAGGGAAGATCGGTTCTAGGTCCCTTACAATTCCCCCTTTTTGTTTAATATGAGGGTAGTGGTTCAAAATTCAAGATCTTTCTTTTGTAGCTAACACAACTCGGGGTGACAAAGGCGAAGACAAAGCACCAAGAATGACAGTATCAAAAATATATATATAACAAACAGTGCATCAAGAGTGGTAGTATCAAAAAACAATATCAAAAGACCAAAAATATTTGGCATCAGACTCATTGACCAACGGTCAGTTACAATTGTATTCCCTTCTTTTGTTTAAAGCATTGGACGCCTTCATATCAATCAAAATTTTTTGAATTACAGCAAATACAACTCGGAATAACAAAGGGAGGATACAAAGCATCAATAATAACAGCAGGAAAGCAACAGCTCCTATGATAAGCCAATGCATGATATCATTGAAATTAACATTTTTCCACCAATTAATAAAATCATGTTCTTTTCGTTCCCACTCATCTTCAAATGTTATAGTAGCGTTTTGCATAGCTAACAATATCTCATCCTGAGCAGCAAGTTCAGAAGTAGCATTTGCCATAAAAGTAGCATTTTTCAGAATAATTTCAAGATCATTATACAGAGAAGAATTAAATGGAATAGGAGTTACACATAAAGGATAATATTTATAGTGACATTGCATTCTCATATATCTCAACATCAATGCCTGTTGATGTACAACAATTTGCATTACATCAGATAACTGTGAGATTCTATTTACCATTATCCGATCCTAACTTTCTTGATGCCGCCAAGCAGCATTGTTTTTTAATCATAAATTGTTGTAGACTTGCAGCTAAAAAAGCTACCTCCTGTTGAATTTGATATATTTGCATTTCCTCTATCACATTAAGAGCCAAATTCACCACTGATATAGCTGTATCAAAAGAACTGTCTCGTTTCATTCTAGTTAATTTTCTTATCATGTCTATAGACAAAGAAGGATTTTTACCAAAAAATTATTTAAGGGTTTGACACATACCTCTGTGCAGGTGCGGGGTACGGGAGGGCTTCACTAGTTGACTCGTTCCGTATCGTCTGTATCTTGACAGTTCTTTATTAATTGTCTATGCCCAGGGAGGGAGCCACTCTTCTCTGGAGCACAAACTTCTCTAGGAATGGCTAGTTCCTAGCATCTAGTGTCAAAAATATACAGAGTTCATGGAATGGTCAAGCTCCCATAATTTGGAAGCTGAGGTCTGTTAGATTTGAGTGAGCTTATAATCCTAATATGAAATTTTAAATTTCTTAATCATTTTGGCCTTAAGATCATGAAAATAATAAGAGGACTGAGCTAGTGGGGTGAAATTAGAGTAAATTAATTTCATTTTCCAATACATAAGACAATTACATATACATAATATAACTAGAAAGAGTAATAATAATACTATGGGGATAGCTAAACTATTAAAATAAATGGTAGCGCTACCTGATCTAAATAAGAAATCATACCAATGGTAGTTAGAATCCGATGTTACTAAATGAGAGGCCTTGATAAGTTGTCCTGCAGCTATAAGAGTCTGTATTCGATGTTCATTTAATGCGCGCTGATTAGACTCTAATAGTTTCTTCATAACTAAGATCTGTTCAGGATATCCATATATATTAAGTAAAGCAAAGTAATTAGGTAAGACAAAAGGTAACACATGAAATTCACACATAACAGCCCATATCTTAACTTGACAATACACAAGAGTTCCAGTACACCAAAAAAAAAAAGTACACATAGCATTTTCAGATCATTGTTTCTTCCATGCTTCTAGTAAATTAAACATATAATCCCACATTGCAACAATCTCTGAGCATTTTCTTTTTGTATCTAGGTATACATATTTTGTAAAGAGCATTTGGTCCACTTAAATAATTTACTAATATTTCCAGTAAAACCCAAACTAGTAATAATACTATCATTCAAAATCTGTAGAAATTGGCCTTGATATTTTAAAGTATTTTGGTGGAGTAGGATCGTCGTAGGCAACTATTGAGCATTTACAGTCAAAGCCTGAGAAACATCTTGTCCAGCACTGCGCAGTCTGCTGGCCGAGGTCTCAAGGTCTATTGAATTAACTATACCCAAACCAGTTCCAACACCACCAAATAAAGTGTCATACCAGGTTCTTTTCTTTCTAACACAATTTGTCAGAGGAGGAAAAGTTACATTATTGGTACAAGTTTTAGGAACTCTTATGATTGATGGAGGATGTTTTGTAGGAGGGGGAGGTGTCAGTAATAGATATTTTATCTAATAGTGAGGTTTCAATACCGCTTTCAAGATTTTACATGCGCAGTTTATCAGTTGCTTTTCAATGTTTGTCTCAGCTTGTTCTCTGCATTCAGTCCTTTAATTCTGATATGCTGAGTCCACTCTCTTTCCTGTGTAGCACTGCTGGATCTGGATCTGGATCAGTCCTTTCCAGCTCAGGGTCAGCTTGTCCTCCTTCCATGTCCTAACCAGGACCCCGTCTCCAAGCTAAAACTCATGTACTGTTGAAACCCTAAGGGAGGAGTCTGAGCAATAAGCCTGTTTAGTTGTAAAGTTTTCAGATGTTAAAGTAAAGACATAACATATTTCCTTAAAAAACAAATCCTTGGTTTCAAATATTGGATACAAGGAAGAATTTTGAATCCCTTTAAACCAGTTTGCTTTCTTCAACCAGAAACAGCTGCAGCTTCCTGTTGCTGCTTTACCCCTGCAAAAATACGTCCCGTCTCACAGTCATCTCTCCGTGACTACCTTTTCCAACAAGTTCCTTCTTTTCCCCACTGATTTCTTCTTGAAATCATTTGCTCCCACTAATTCTCTCCTCCCAATGCCTACTTGCTCAAACTTTCTCTGACATACTTTAAACACTTCCAAACCAATAACTCTTCTGACTAGATGCTTCATTTAAACTATTAATTGCTTTTGTAAATCAATCTCTCTTATCCCTTTTCTTCGGGACCACTTGTGGACTTCTGCTTCGCGAGTGGAGTATCTGCCCTCTACTTACCCATCTTCTGGGTCTTCAGTCGTCACCGGCTTCCGAGGAAGAACTAACACAGAGACGAGTTGCCAAGCACGAGAGGTGTTTATTTCTTAGCACCACTTTCTCTTCTGGCAACACGAGGGGAACACTATTACCCCCTCCCATCTTCCCTGCTCCCAGCAGAGGCGTCTCTGTGAAGGCAGAAAATCTGCCGAGGAAGTCTCTCTACACTCGCGAAAGTCCCTCACCTCCCTGTTCTTTAATCACCCCCCCTTTTTTTTTTTTTTTAAACTTTAAACTTCAAGATTCATAACCCATAATGATAAATAATTACCCAATGTTTCAGAAACAAACCAAATAGTTTTTTTTTTTTTTTTTTTTTTTTTTTTTTTTTTTTCTGCCTGAGTGCTTCAAGGTCACTAGTAAGAAGCTTCCCAGGCGGTATTAAGCAGATAAGATTGTATTGCAGTTACTCCTTTCTAGCAGACTTTGAAAATCTGCTTTTCAGAGAAAACTTCCCCACCAGTTTAAAATAGTCAAGTTTTTTCTTTTTCTTTTGTTTTACTTACAAATTGGTACAACAGGTTAAAAAGTTTAAAATCACAAACAATTTTTAAGACCAATAATTTTGAACCACTCTGAAAGAATTACTATTCTGAATGAATTTCAATTTCCACAATTCAGCCTGTTATTTTTCTAAGCCTGTAACACAGATGCTGAATTCTTATGTCTTATGAGCGTGCTAACTTTTAACACAGAACAAAAAATTCAAAGCAGACATACACAGACAGACACAGAGTTCTATTTTTTCTATCCAGGCTCTGCATGCTTTTAAGTTAAGATCCACTCCATTCTTTTTACAGAGTTTATGAGTTTATATAGCTGTGAAGCATATACTCCTGAATCTGTTGGCTCGATTTGGGCTTTAACTGCTTTCTGCCCCATACCTCATCTAACTGCATGTAAGCAATTAGGCTGTTTGCTTCTTCTTGATAAAAAATCAAGGAGCGCGACTTTCTACTTATCTTTCCTTGTTCCAGCGAATACACTGCCCAGGTACCTGTTTGGGCGCCACTTGTTGTGGGTCTGCTTCTCTGCAGCTTCACTGGAAACTGAAAGTTTCTTACTGCGCACTTCATGTTATCACCAGCCTTCAGACATCTCCGGACCCGCTCCAGAGACAGGAGCGGGGAATAAGCAAACAGAGAGCCAACATGTAGCAGAGCTGTTCTTTATTGTCTGCTGCCCAAAATGTCTGCCTGAGCGGTTGCTGTTCCCTACTTTTATACAGAATCTTCTTGGACCCTCCCCAATTCCTCCCATCGTTGGCGGGGCCAGCTCTTTTAGCAATGCCTAGCCGTTTTTCTCCTTATATGGCCAAGCAAATCATAGTTCCACGCATCTACCGACATGTAGCTCTATTAGTCGACCCGGAACCACATCCTGGAGATGACTGACATTAGGGCGGCTCCCTTCCGCACAGGGAAGATTGGTTCTAGGTCCCTTACAACAGACCTTTACTAGAATGTAGAAACAATTGAAGAACTTGAATCTGTAAACAAAGAGAGATTTAAATCGTTATTGTATCCATTGAAAAATATGCCTTTTACTTGAGATAGTAGCATTAGTTGGTTATTAAAGAAAAATTACTTGGTGGAGAATCATAAGCTTCTCCAAGTACATCATTTTTATCAGTTTTTTTCCATATCCATATAATCAAAGCTATGTTGTTTTCTAATAAGTAGGGATGTATGAGGGGGATATCTGCAATATAAAGAAAACTGAGTACTACAAAACCAACATTTTCGAACTGGAGTACTAGAGAAAACTGTGCAGAGTTCCTTGGACAGCAAGGAGATCAAATAATTCAATACTTAAAGAAATTTAAAGTACTCATTGGAAGGACATATACTGAACCTACTATTTAATACTTTGGGCAAAATGAAAAAACAAGACTATTTTTCTCAACTATACTTTATCATTTACTAACTATTTTTATGTTTATACTTATGTTTTAGTCTCTATGGTTGGGGTTAGGAGAGAAAAATATTTCCAGATGCCTAGTGTAGGAAAACAGCATATGCATAGTCATATATATTTCAAATAGATGATTAATTTTGTCAGTGTGAAATGACATTTTAGAGTAATTTTAACTTGTATGTCTTGATTTTTAGAGATGTTGAACATATCACATAATTTTGAAAATGTGTCTTATATATATATATACAAACTAGAACTGAAAAGAGTATTATGAAAAAAAATAAACACACTTAAACTTAGAGCAATACTTCATTATTATTTGAAGGATAAAGCTCAAGTTTAATTTAAAATTAAAAGTCAAGAATTAAGCTTTAAACTTGAGCAAACAAAAAAAAGAAGAATACTTCAAAACAGCTGCAGTGGTGACAAGGAAAATGAAGATACAAACTAAGAACACAATGATGTCAACATAGACAAAAGGAAAGCCTCAAAGAAGAAACAAGTGAATTAGACACAATATACCCCCTCCCCCAAATCTTTGAAGAGCTAAATTTAGTTAAAAACTAAATAAGATGAAGGGAAGAAAAATGGGGGAAATGAGTGGGAAAAGACAATTATGAAAATACAATTGAAGCCTTTCTAAGAGAGGCAAAAAATAGCAAAGACAATGACACTTTAAAAACAGAATTGACCAAACTATAAAATAAGAAGGAAAAAACTTCATGATATAGATAATTCCTAGTAATGTTCATGCTAGCTTTCTGATAGTCCTCCAGTCAGGCCTTGGTCTCAACAGGATAGACCCTAAGAGAATGGCCACAAATAGATTCTAGAGTCTTTATTGTCTCCCTCACATCTCTTCTGCAATCTGTGTCTGTCAATCTCCTTTACATCGTCTGTCAGTCTGATCCAGCCTCAGTCTTCATCTCTCCCAGTCTCCTCCTGCAGTCTGTGACAGTCTACTCATCTGACCCAGTCTTGATCTTGGTGGAGGAGTGAAGGAAGAGGGAGAGCCAGCAAGAGAATAGTCAAGGATGGAACTTCTCATTTCCAGTCCTTCTCAACCCTTCTGAGCCTGTGTCTGGCTCAGATGGACCTTGGTCTCAGTGGAGAAAAGAAAGACGACAGGCCTTCCTAGAAGCCAAAATTCTCCAGCTTTTCCTTGCTGTCCCACAACCATCAGCAAACCTCTTACTGACATCCCTTCCCAAAAGCAGGCCACTACTCTTTTTTTTTTTTTTTTTAATAGCTTTTCATTGACAAGATATAATTTTCAATATATGTTCAAGATAATTTTTCAGCATTGACCTCACAAAATCTTTTGTTCCAACTCTTCCCCTCCCTTCCTCCCACCGCCTCCCCTAGATGGAGGGTAGAACAATAAATGTTAAATATGTTAAAGTCAGTATTTCAGTAGTTCTGTGTGATCCTCACTGGGGTTCCTTGATCCTGGAACTGTTTATGGCTGTTCACAACACTTCTTTTTTTCTTTGACTTGAATACTCTGTATTTGAGTATTTCTGATTTGGGCTTTCTTTCAGAAGGTGAAAGTGATAGAGTGGGGGTTTCTATTTTTGCTTTGTCTTATAGTTCCAACATATCTGGGAATTTTTGTTTTTTGTTTTTTTGTTTTTTTTTGTTTGTTTGTTTGTGTGTTTTTTATTATACCCAGATTTTGAGGTAAAAGTGTATTCCCATAATATATGCAAGCACACTCTGCTCAGGTTCAGTGAGCTTCAGGGCTCACTAAGGTCCAAATGCTCTCCTTGGGGGTGGCTTTCTGCTTGTGTCCTCCAACTTTCTGGATGCAACAAACCAGATGCAGGAAGTCCCAACACTAGACATCACTGTCACTGCAGGAGTCGCTCAGTTGTAAATCATCTCCCAATGTGCTCATCAGCCGGTTATTCCCGGGGAGCTGCTGCTGTTCCCCACAGGATTTGTGTGACAGGACTGCAGAGGAGGATCCCCTTGATGAAGAGTCTCTGGAGGTATACTCCTCATCTTCACTGCTGGAGCTCTGGGAGTCAGAGGAGCTGCTGTCCCTGAGAGTCCCCATCTGCTTCATCTCAGCTCTCAGAGCACTCTCTCTCTCTCTCTCTCTCTCTCTCTCTCTCTCTCTCTCTCTCTCTCTCTCTCTCTCTCTCTCTCTTTCTCTCTCTCTTTCTCTCTCTCTTCTCTCCTTTTCCCTTTTTTTCTTATATTTTTAACAATAAGTATTTATAGATAGAACTTCACAAAGGTGATTTCTGTACAGAAATCACATTGCAAAGTCTGCATCAGTAGTCAGTGAATAGTACTTTTCAAGATGAGAGCTTTTACATGGTTTACAAATCTGAGTAGTTTTTGCTTTTGTAATGTAACCTTTAATCCTTCCTAGCCTAAGACAAGAGCCAGGCATCCATGGGCTCCAGGAGCAGAAGCTGTTCTAAAGCCTCCGGGTGACAGGCAATCTGAGAGGTTACCATTGCCTCCTTTCCTAGGACCATCAGCAGTGTGTTGAGCAGAGTCCAGGTAGCCTGTGGCCAAACAAGTCTCTCAGATGGTCAAATTCAATATAGATGAAAGGAATTCACAGCAAGTTATTGAATGGGTCAGGGAGAGGGCTGTCCACTTGTTCCACTGTTGCCTGGGTGCTTAGCTTGGGTCAAAGGGGGTCAGGGTGGGGGTGTAGGAGGTCAGGAGATGTTGGTTCTAAAATTGAGTTTGTACCAAACATGTGGCGCTGGGCTCCAGGCTGGTATTGTGACTGCAGGAGGCTCTCCATGAAGGCCAGGTCATCAGGATTCTGTCCATAGTCCTCAGAGTTTGGTCTTACCATCACCTTCACTGCCTTCAGGAGTTTTGTGCTGCTCTTCTTCTTCTAGATCAGCCTTATATTTGGGTTCTTCCTTAACTTTGCCCTCCTCCCAAAGGGTTTCTGCAGCCATAACTTCTCCCAAAGACTTCTGGTCTTCCGCCTTATGCCTCCTAGGCTGGCTTCTTTTTTTGTGGGACCATAGGCCAGGCTTTCTGTTCTGCTCTCTCTTCCTGTCTGTATTTGGTTTTCTCTCCTCCTCAGTCTTTTTCCAGTGTCTGTTTTCCTTAATTTGTCTCCCAAGGAGCTTAGCTTTCAGCACAGCCTTGGTCTCCTTCCAAGCACTCAGTTCGGGGCTAGTGAGTGCTGTAGGCTTCACGTGGTCCAAAGCAATAATATCTTTTCCTTGCTTCCACAGTTCATAGCGCTCCAGCTGTAGCAGTCTCACAAAAACATCCGTTGAAATTTTCACCATATCCTTTCAGCAGGTGCACTGAGTAGCCATCTTGCCATAGTCAATCCATCTCAATGTGGCAAAATTGGTGGCCTCAGCACAGTTGAAACCATGATTGAATCCTGCATGGTATCCATAGGGAAAAGTAATGATGAACTCGCCAGCCTCCTGAGTGATCCGATCAAAAGGGATGCCGTACTTTTTCAAGACGGAGGGAGAGATGAGAGCTGTCTTGTGACGGAGAAAGGCATCACATCCCTGAGAACTGCCTGGGAAAAAGCCTTTTGCCAGGCGTTCCAGACGTTTCCCATGTTCTGGAGGTATGGCATACCAAGACTTGGGCTCCCCAAAGTGCAGGTAATTGATACTGTAGAGATCCATGTCTTCCGTGTGCCAGGGAAAGGTGGTTTTCCATATGCCAAAGGACAGGTAGGGAGTGTGCACCTCTTCTATGATCATCCCACCTTCGTGTTCCACCATGTCCAAAAGGGTGTTCAAATTCCCAATATTCCACTCCTGCACATCAGCATCATATAAAGAACCAGTGATATCAGCGCCGTAAATTGGAGATACAAAAGGCAGGTTCTTCCAGTATTTACGTTCCAGATCTTCAAAATCTTGGTGTGGAGGAGTACAATACTTTTCACTGTTGGCCAAGTGGCGATGATCTCCCACTGTCATGGCTTTCTTCCTTATGTTATACTGGGTAAATAACCCAGATTGTCCTGTTGAAGAGGAGCTGGAATCACCATGTCATAAATTTCATCATAACTTTTCCTAGGTCTCCACTCCTTGGGTGGGATCACCTTAGCAAGTCCTGCTCTGTGAGCTCCTTGGGATTCAGTGTAGGCCACATATTTCCCAAAGTCCTAAAACTCCTCAATGGTAGGACAGAAGGTCATGATCTTACAACTCGGAGTGTGTAGACTTGGATTCTCAGACCCCATAATTCCAAATGGCTCAGTTCCAAACCCTATGGTTGCTGCTTTGTGAGTCAGCTTCCTCAGTCCTTCATGGGGAAGCTGGGCCAGCCACCCTTGGCTCCTTAGCTCTGGCCTGGCCACTTTACTGGCTTGCTCCCCCAGTACTTTCAGCTCTCTCTTAATGTCCTCCAAATGGAGTTCCCTTAAATTTGGCCAGTGACTGGGCCAACTGGCACCTCTAATAACTGTAGCATCTGCACCCCTGTCTACCAATGCTTCAAATGGTATTCCATTTATATAAATAGTAACCATAGGTCAGTCAGCTGTCACAGCTGCTGTCCAATATATTCCTGGATTTTTTCATTGGAGTCAGAATCTGGGCGATTGTCACCAGATTGCTTATTAGGGGTATATAACAATAAGCCTGATACTTCTACTTCTCCTGCTTGATAAATCACACTTTGTCTACCTGTGTTAGTGACTAGGAAATTAGCTACACATTCTCCAGTTTCCCACATCAGTGTATGGATGAACACTGTTTTGTAAGCACTCTCAGAAAGTGAAATGGTCAAGGCTACTGTGCCTGGAGGCAAAGGATCCATAGGCTGAACAGGAATAGATTTCATTTCTCCAGGGAATATCTCAGTATACTCTACTGCATACAACTCTATTTTTCCTAAACTCAATCCCTTTCTTCCATCTGATTGCCTTTTGGCTTGTTTAGGGACATGCTCTGCTTATACACAATTTATACCCAACCTGGGGTGGAGCAATCTGATTTCATTCTGATCTGATCAGCTGTAGCTGGACACACTGTAATTTGATCCCAACATAGTGATGTAATGTTTGTCCTTTAGGAGAAGAGAAAATAACCAATCAAGTATTAAAAGCAGCAGCAGCTGTATAATTTCTATTCTTAAAGCCTATTAACCAGTGTAAAGACATTCACATATTTGATTCTTATTCTAATCTAATGAGGTACATGCTGCTATCATTATAGGTTTCTTTTGTTTCTTTTTTTTTTATTTTTACAGCTGAAGGAACTCAATTTGATATAAGCAAAATGCCTAAACTTAAATATTTAGACAGTAAATGTATGAGAAATGAATCAAACTCAGGTCTTCCTTAATTTTACTTTTTTGGCCACCTTTCTTAGCAATGAATGGAACTGATTGGATGAAGTATTTCTCAGTATTGAATCATATGATCCCTTTTCCCAGAACTTTGGACCTTGGGGGAGGTCATTTACTCCATGGAGGAATGAACTTTGAACCTGAGATACAAGAAGTTGCAGGGAGTGATGTCACCTGTGGGAGGCAGCCAGCATTGGTGATTATTGGTCAAGGATAATGATGTCCTTTTAGTCTATCCAATGAGAAGGGTCCAGTCTTTTGTTTTTAGTGCCTGGACAAACCTGGAAGCAGGTTGGGTTGCAGGAGCAGATGGAAGGGGTTGGGATGGCTCCCAGGCGTGTGTCTGGGTTTCTCCCTTGCAGGCATTACATAAATGTTTTCTCTTTGTACCTGTTGATGTCTCTGATTAGTTAATTGGATTGGGAAGAGGGTCTTTCCTGTCAAGATTCTTTGCTACATTTAATTTTGGCATAATTCTTTCAATAGTTAAGCTCTCTTTTCTAAAATTTCAGGGGAGAAACATGATGAATATCATCTTCAACAAAGATGTTACTCTCTCATGAAGCCCCCCCCCAAAAAATATAAATATTTGACTCATTATTTCAAACAATTAACAGTCATTTGTTATCAGTTTTATATAATTAATAAGAACTCATCTATATGAAGCATTTGACCCATTTCAAATTATTTTTCCCATGAACACCTTGAGGTTGGAAGTACAAGTATCATTAGAATGATTTTGCACAGAGAGATGATTACTTTCAGAGCTAAGAAATGATTTGTCAAGTGTTACACAATTAACAATTGGACTAGCCAAGACAAGCCCTGAATCACTAGACTCTCCTCTGAGAGTTCTTTTTATGACATCAGAAGTACTACCTCATTCACTGGTGCAGAACTTACTGAACTGGGAGCCCAAAAAATTTGACTCTCATTAAAAAGTGTAAAACAAACTAGAAGAACGGATGTTCCCACAGAGCAGGGCAGGAAACCCATCTATTTAAGGAACTCTTCCAAGTGCTTTGAAAACAAGAATCAACAGAAGGTGATTGACAAATTGAATATTTTGGAGGGAAGATAATTAAAAGCACATTTCCATTTTTCTATCTGCCTTGACCATCTCTGTAGTTCATTCTATAATTTCAAAGTTATTCTTCATAGAAAGAAGACATTTTCCATCCATTCGAAAAAAAGGTAATTATTTTCTCATCACAGCTTCTATTTCCCTAACTATCAACATTTTGAATTAAATATTGTCTCAACCCCCAGCAAAATCAAAATTCTTAAGTCTTTCCATAGAGATTCATAGAATTTCATTAAGAATTGCCAGCTTATACTCCCTAAACTAATCTATTTATTTAGTGCTATACCAATCAGACTTCCCAGAAACTATTTTAATAACCTAGAAAAAATAACAACAGAATTCATATGGAACAACAAAAGGTCGAGAATTTCAAGGGAAGTAATGAAAAAAAAATTAAGTGAAGGTGGTCTATCGGTACCTGATCTAGAACTGTATTATACAGCAACAGTCACCAAAAACCTTTTGGTTTTTGCAAAGAAATAGACTAGTTGATCAGTGGCATAGGTTAGGTTCACAGGGCAAGATAGTGAATAAAAATAGCAATCTAGTGTTTGACAAACCCAAAGATCCCAAATTTTGGGATAAGAATTCATTATTTGACCAAAACTGCTGGGAAAACTGCAAATTAGTATGGCAGAAACTTGGCATGGACTCACATTTAACACCACATACTAAGATTAGATCAAAATGGGTCCAAGATTTAGGCATAAAGAAAGAAATCATAAATAAATTGGAGGGACATGGGATGGTTTACCTCTCAGACTTGTGGAGGAGGAAGGAGTTTGTGTCCAAGGGAGAACTAGAGACCATTATTGATCACTAAATAGAAAAAGTTTCTGCACAAACAAAACTAATGCAAACAAGATTAGAAAGGAAGTAACAAATTGGGCAAACCTTTTTACAATGAAAGATTCTGATAGAGGCCTCATCTCCAAAATATACAGAGAATTGACTTTAATTGATAAGAAATCAAACCATTCTCCAATTGATAAATGGTCAAAGGATATGGACAGACAATTTTCAGATGATGAAATTAAAACTATTTCTACTCATATGAAAGAGTGTTCCAAATCTGAGATATCATTACACACCTATCAGATTGGCTAAGATGACAGGAACAAATAACGATGAATGTTGGAGGGGATGTGGGAAAATTGGGACACTGATGCATTGTTGGTGGAGTTGTGAAAGAATCCAACCATTCTGGAGAGTAATCTGGAATTACGCCCAAAAAGTTATCAAAATGTGCATACCCTTTGACCCAGCCATACTACTACTGGGCCTATATCCCAAGGAAATACTATATTAGGGAAAGGGACCTGTATGTGCCAAAATGTTTGTGGCAGCCCTCTTCATAGTGGCTAGAAGCTGGAAGATGAATGGATGCCCATCAACTGGAGAACGGTTGTGTAAATTATGGTATATGAATGTTATGGAATATTATTGTTCTGTAAGAAATGACCAACAGGAGAAATACAGAGAGGCTTGGAGAGACTTACACCAACTGATGCTAAGTGAAACGAGCAGAACCAGAAGATCATTATACACTTCAACCATGATACTGTACGAGGATATATGCTGATGGAAGTGGATATCTTCAACATAGAGAAGAGCTAATCCAATTCCAATTGATTAATGATGGGCAGAATCAGCTACATCGAGAAAAGGAACACTGGGAAATGAGTGTAAACTGTTATTTTTACCTTCTGAATCCAATTCTTCCTGTGCAACAAAAAATTCGGTTCTACACACATATATTGTTTCTAGAATATACTGTAATATATTTAACATGTATAAGACTGCCTGCCATCTGGGGGAGGGGGTTGGGGGAGGAAAGGAAATAATCTGAATAGAAGTAAGTGCAAGGGATAATGTTGTAAAAAATTACCCATGCATATGTTCTGTCAAAAAAAAAAGTTATAATTATAAAATAAAATAAAAATTAAATTATTTTTTCTATTATTTCTAAAACCTGTTAATTTAAGTGTCTATTTCAGTTTAACAAAGATGCATTATACCTATTAACATACAACATGTAACTTTCATATTTTTATCATTGCTGGTTTGTATTCTAAAACATATTGTGCTTAAAGACTTCTATTGTTCTTGAACACTCATGTTGAAATTTGAGTCATAAATCTTCTCCCATTTACAATTCAACAGTATATCTAATCAATGTCTTATCAATCCATTCAGATTGCAAAATTGTTGCCAATGTGGATTTTTAAACATCAGATCTGATCATCTCCTTAATGTCAATTTATTGGAGTCAAGTGGAGGAGTTTCCTGTTGTTTCTAATGCTAAACAGAAAATCTTCTGGGTGGCATTTAAATTTCTTAATAACTTGGGTTTCATCTAATTTTCTATTCTTCTTTCCAATACTCTCCTTCACATAGTTCATCACCCAGCTAAATTAGCTAGCATGCTAATGTTTCAAATATATGTCACTGTCACTGTATCTGTAAATTCATGCCATGTGCTGTCATCCATCATTGGTTTTGTTTTTTGTTTATTTGTTTTGCTTGCTTTTGTTTTTGTTTGTTTGTTTTTATTTTTATTTATTCATTTTTTTTTGCTGAGGCAACTGGGCTTAAGTGATTTGCTCACACAGCTAGGAAGATGTGCTGTCACTGATCTTTAGGATATTCTCCCTTTTTGTCTTCCCCACTTGGAAAGCCCTACTTAGTTTATTTGAAGTCTAAGTTCAAGCTCAACAATGGTCATGAATCATCTTGTTGTCCTTAATCCTGAATTATCACTATTTTCCTTTCTCTTTGAGGTTGTCTTATAGTTTTGTATACATCTATATTTGTATTTTGTTAATGATTATTCATTTGCATGCTATCTTTACTGTTAAACTAAAATCCCTAGAGGGAAAGGCTCACATTTTTGTTTTGTACCACTAGTACTTAAAGCAGCACTTGTTATATAGTGAGTGCTTTAAAAGCTTGTTTTCTTGACAAATAGCATTAATATGATATTGAAGGTTTCAGAAATAAAAAAAAGGAAATTTGAATAAATACACATTCACCCATCACAAATTTATAAAGTTCAATGACATTGGTCTTAGAGGTAGTAAAGTAAATCTTATTTCAACATTCAGTCATCTTTCTAGTGCAGGATTCAACTTCAATTTCAATAGGATGTTGACAGGTGGCAATATCTGTCTTTCTATTTGTCTATAGTTAGCAGATGGGTAAAAAAAGAATATGCAATGATTTTTAACAATGATGGCTAAAATTCGAAAGCATGATCATTTTTGATTTTCTATTTGTGAATGTTTCATTTCCTTTGTTTCCCTTTTTTAGGATGTTGTTAAACTTCTTCATTCAAAATGATGTGTCATCTCATCTCATTTATCTTTTATTATGAGTCTACAACTAAAATTGAGTTCCTTGAAGAAAAGAACATTGTAAAAAATTTCGTTTCAGTGGTAGTAATACTAGTATAGCAGGCTATCTTCAATCAATAATCTAGAGACGATCCGTTGGTAGTCGCTTTTGGGCATGCGCTTGGGGGAGCAGGAAGCTCGAAGGAGTCGATCATTGAAACATGTTAAAGCAACATGGGAACAAGGACAGAAGGCTTTAACCCTGTGAGGTGACATCAAGAGTTGAATGCAGAAAAGATGTCTCCAAAGGAGCCTTTGCCAGCTGTGCAGGATGTTCTGAAGAAGGCTTTCCGTGTTGTAGAGCACCAGCATGGGCTCTGGAAGAGTACTCTGAGTGATTGCTTACCTCTCCTGACCTCCCTTAGCAACCTGGCAGAGCAGCTACAGGCCAGTCAGAATGTCCAGTTAGAGGAGACTCCACTTCGGGCTTTCCCTGATCTGAAAGATCGCCTGAGAAGAAAACTGCTAGCTGCTGGGGACGCCATCTTAGACCAATTGGGAGAAAAGCTAACCAGCCTTCTCCAGGTGCGAGATACAGTCAGCAGCCACGTGGAACAAGTGTTTGAACTGTATGAACAGAAAGCAGATGAACTTGGACTTGATACAGTTTTGCAACCATCTGCTGTCAGCCCCTCATTGGCTGATATGCTGGCATGGTTACAGGACATTGACAAACATTATCGAAATGTGTACCTGGAAAGGAAATATCTCCTCTCCCAGATTCAGTGGGGAAATTTGCCAAACATCCAAACTCTGCCACACGCCTGGGATCGAATTTCAGAGAATGATCGAGACCTAGTACAAGATATCCTGCTGAATGTATCTTTTTTCCTGGAAACCTAAAGGATGTTTCTATCTATAGACAAAGAAACCACAGTTAAAATCCAGCTTTATTTCACCTGCCACTTTAAAACAAATGTGGGCATACTCCCATGTTGGGAATACGGATTTCTAGAAGTTATTTCATACATAATTGGGCTATATGTTTGTGAACCCAAGGAGTTTTTATTCTATATCAGAGACTTGAGTTGATGCTCAGTAAGGAAAATGAGGTTGGTAGTGACAAAAGTCGTAGTCTGGGCAATGACCAAGAATGTTGGAGGAGCTGGAGTAACTGCTCAAGAGAGGGGGGACCATTATGAAGACAGGCAAAAAGGGAAAACCAGTACTCTGCCATGGTTTTGTCACCCAAAATCTTTGCTCCATATTCTGTGTCTTAACTTAGGGAAGATACATTTACTTTTATCTGAAATTTAAGTATATGTGATGGAAAAGTTTGTCTAAAAAAGTTCACCTTTAAAACTACTCTTCTGAGGGTTTGGGGACAAAAAATAAAAATGATAAAACTCAACACTGGTGGGTCATAGAGAAATAAGAAGCTCATATTTTGCTTGTGAAATAGTAAACTGGTAAGTCCTTGGGGAACATATTGTGTTCATAGTCTTTGATCCAGAAATTCCCTTTCTTTGGAGCTTACTCTGAAAAGCATATCAAAAAGAAAATGTTCCAACATTTGGAAAACTGTTCTGTTACTGTAATCCAGTCCTATAATTCAATGAAGAACTATGGAAAGGAAATTCAGTGAATAGGAAAATAATAGAAAAAGACTGATATAAAATACTGAAAAGTGGAAAGCACAGAATCTGGATTAAGTAATGAGAACATAATAAATCCTTGATAAAGCCTCTTCCCTTTTGAACTTTCTCCATGTCTAGAAATTGATTACAAGAGTATTTCCCCGGAGAAGTTCAGTAAGCACACTTAAATATGAGAATATAAAGGATTATATGTACACACATACATATATACATACATAAAAATTTAGGAGTAAATTGATAAAAAAAAATAACAAAGAGATAGAGTTTGAAATCTTAAGTTATAGAAATTTGTATATCAAAGTTCATTTTAAAGTTCATGTTTGGTTTTATTACTGTTTAATGGATTGACTGATTATATTTAACATTTTCCCTAACTTGCTGTTTCCAAACTGTGCCACAAGGGGGTGGCAACGTGGCATAAATTACTTCTGAATTTCTTCTTTTTGAGGATTATTGTAGGTCCATGAGCCCATTAGAACAAAAAGGAAAGCTAGGGTTCACCTAGTCCAAACTTATACTTTATAGAAGAAGAGACAGGAGGTGAAGGGACTTCACTAAGGTCATACATCTTTTCAGTGGTAGAGAGGAAAATCCCAAATGTTGATCAATTGACTCCCAGGACAGAGCTTTTTCTGTTTCCCTATGTTTGTACTTAACTGATCAAGGTCCTACTGCAGGACATTGTAGTCTCCTGATTGATTGGTGGGAGGAGGGAGATGAGCAGATTATCCTCAAAAGTGATCACTAATATGCATAATCCAATGCTTTTTGGCCTCCCCTCCCTTCCTGGCACAATCTCTTCTTAGCCTGATGTCCTGAAGCAGGAAGACAATATGTCTTGGGCATAAAGCCTTCCAGTGAAGAATGTGTTCTGTCTCTTGATTTTGTTTGAAATAAATAGTTTTAATAGCTGAAAAAAAAAAATCTAGAGACACAGAAGAATTTCTAAATTAAAATATCTCAATTGAACAAAGTTTATCATTCTGGAATTACTGTTCATTAAGATTAATAAATCACTCAATTGTAATAACATTTACAAATGGAAATAAATTAAAATGCTTCAAAAGCTTTTTTAAAATTAATTATTTCCTGTTTTCCCACTGTGAGAGCTGGCTGCAAATGGCTCACTGAAATAATAGACATATGAGAGAGTAAAACCAGTTGAAAGGGAATAAAGTCAGCAGAGAAAATATGAGTTTAGTCACTGTAAAAGAAAGACAGCTCTAGTAGTTACTTCTCTTGAAAGTCCTAGGAAGACAAGAAGGTAGTAAGATGCAAAATAAATAAATAAATAAATACACACACACACACACACACACACACACACACACACACACAATCTTGATTTAAAATCTAAGGATTAGTGTTTTGATTTCATTTCTACTACTTACTACCTGTCTCAAGTTGGACAAGTATCTAACTTGCCTGTTCCTCAGTTTCTCCATCTATCAGTGGATCAATTTAATCTAAATTTCTTTTCAGTTTTAAAACTATGATGCCATATACTATAAAGAACAGAAAGACAGTAAATCATCAACAGCTAGGAATTATGTCATTTCTCCTCTAGCTTCAATGTCTCCATTGATTCATTTGATTTCCTATGATATAGACTTGCAGTCTATCATCATTCTACCTGTTCTAGCAGAATGTGATCTTCAATCAATCCCAATCATAACAAATTGATCTCTCAACAAATCTCAACATGCATTCCAGCAATTATACACTAAAATGATCCCCCATCTTGTCGGAAATATGAGTTTCAGCTTACCTATCTTTCCAATGAAAACATGCTACATGATTCCTTAAGCTCCTTAAAAAATAATAGTTTATAATGTCATTTAAATATCATTTAACTAAACTGAAGATATACAGAACTCATGTTATGTAGGCTGCCTTCTTCAATCCTAAAGATTTCTGATAAAAGGCACTAAGGCCGTAATTTCTTCCTAGTTGTTTTTCAACATCCCTGCCAAGAAAAGAACACACCACTATTTCAACCTGCTTTGGCCACAAAAAGTAGAAATAAATCCCCAGATCCTCACTCAAATTTTACATAGAGAGGAGGAAATAAAATCCAAATAAATATGAAACCCTATTCATAGTCTTTCTTATGGATTTAAATATCAGCCTAAGGGTCTACTTTGTATTCTTTTTAAAGCTATGCTCAACATTTCAAGTTTTGAAAAATTACTGAAGAAAATATTGGACTGGAATTTATGGGTAAGGTCTCTGCCTATCAAATTAGTAAAATAAAGTAAAGAAACAGACTTCTTCTAGTACTTATGGACATTTTAATATAATTTTTTTTTTATTATTCAAAGTTGACAACTCCTTGTATGACTTTAAAGTCATCATGATGAGAAATACTTGAATATATTGAAAACTTACTAAATCCCTGCTTAGTTGAAGAGGAAAGGAGCCCATTGAGAACAGTCTGGACTAGAATCTAGAATCACATCTCCTTTACAATCTGTGTCTGTCACAGTCTCCTTTACATTGTCTGTCAGTCTGATCCTGTCTCAGTCTGCATCTCTCCCAATCTCCTCCTGCTCTCTGTGACAGTCTGCTCATCTGACCCAGTCTTGATCTTAGTGGAGGAGTGCAGGAGGAGGGAGAGCCAGCAGGAGAGAACAGTCAAAGATGGAACATCTCATTTCCAGTCCTTCTCAACCCTTCTGAGTCTGTCTCTGGCTCAGATGGACCTTGGTCTCCTTAGAGAAATGAAGGAGGACAGGCCTTCCTAGAAGCAAAAAATTCTCCAGTTAGTCCTTGGCCTCTCACAACCATCAACAAACCTGTAACTTTCATCCCTTTGCAAAGGCAGGGCACTACTCTTTTTTTTTTTTTTTTTAACATAACCTTATTTACAAGATGTATTTTTCAATCTATCTTCAAGGTAATTTTTCAGCATTGACCTTGAAAATCCTTTTATTCCAATTTCTCCCCTCCTTCCCCCCACCCCCTCCCCTAGATGGAACAACATATGTTAAATAAGTTAAAGTCAGTTGTCAGAGTAGTCCTGTGTCATCCTGACTGTGGTTCCTTTATTCTTAAATTGTTTTTGGCTGTTCACAACACTTTTTTTTTTCTTTGAATCCTCTGAATTTTGATTGAGTATTTCTGATTTGGGGTTTCTTTCTGAAGGTGAAAGTGATTGAGTGGGGGTTTCTATTTTTACTTTGTCTTATACTTCTAATAGATCTGGGAAGTTGTTTTTTTTTGTTTGTTTGTTTTTGTTTTTGTTTTTTGTTTGTTTGTTTGTTTTATACTACCCAGATTTTAACATGCTACCCAGATTCTGAGGTAAAAATGTAAGCCTATAATATATAAAAGTGCACGCTGCTCAGGTTCAGTGAGACTCAGGGGCTCACTAAGGGCCAAAGGCTCTCCTTGGGGGTGGGTTTCTGCTTGTGTCCTTCATCTATCCAGATGTTCTAACAAATTCAGATGCAGGAAGTTCCAAGGCTAGACATTGCTGTCACTGTCAGAGTCACTGAGTTTTAAATCTTGTAGCAATATGCTCATCAGCTGGTCATTCCCTGGGAGCTGGCTGCTTCTGGTCTCCAGAGGGCTTCTGTGAGGTAACTGCAGAGGAGGACGCTGGGAGGAAGAGGCTCTGGTTGTGACAGGCTCCTGGTCTTCAGTGCTGGAGCTCTCAGAGTCACTGAGTTGTAAATCTTTTCTCAATATGCTCATCAGCTGGTGATTCCCGGGGAGCTGTCTGCTGCTGTTTGCCACAGGGATTCTGTGAGGGAGAGGGGGATGCTGGGAGGCCAAGTCTCTGGAGGCGGGCTCCTCCTCTTCACTGCTGGAGTCACTCACTTGTAAATCTTCTTGCAATATGCTCATTGTCCTGCTATTCCCGAGGAGCTGGCTGCTGCTGTTCCCCACAGAGATTCTGTGAGGGAGAGGAGGATGCAGGGAGGACGCGGCTCTGGCTGTGGCGGGCTCCTCCTCTTCACTACTGGAGCTCTCAGAGTCAGAGTCAGAGGAGCTGCTGTTGCTGCTGGAGTCACTCAGTTGTAAATCTTCTTGCAATATGCTCATCAGCCGGTTATTGTCGGGGAGTTGGCTGGTGCTGCTGTTCCCCAGAGGGATTCTGTGAGGGAACTGCAGAGGAGGATGCTGGGAGGACGAGCCTCCGGGGGCGGGCTCCTCTTCTTCACTGCTGGAGCTGTCAGAGTCTGAGGAGCTGCTGTCTCTGAACATCTCCATCTGCTCCATCCAGGCTCTCAGCTGTCTCTTAATGTCCAACAACTGGAGTTCCCCGAGAAGATCTTCTTCCACAGGACAGGCTTTTGGTCCAACAGGTGTCTTCCCTGCGGCTCGGAATGCTATGGGAGTGGGCGGTGCCGGTGCAGGGGGCGGTTCCACTCTTGCCTGGGTTTTGCTCCCTCCCTCAGTTCTCATCTTCTTGACCTGAGGGCTGCTGATGACTTTTTCCAACACACATTCTCCAGTATCCTGATTAATGAGGAGAATACAGTCTCTCTCATAGGGTCTTTTGTTTCCTTTGAAGACAGTCTTTGGGGCTGCAGCTCCAGGGAAGTGAGGCAGGGAGACCCTGACCTCATCTCCCTTGCCCACCTGGAGCTCACCTTCCCCCGATGGGCCTACAGAGGCCGGCTTCAAATCATAGCCGATCCTGTGGAAGTAGAACTTGGGTCTCTTCTCGAAACTGTCCCCGAACGTCAGGCAGTGCTCCTTGCCGTCCACCAGCAGGTTCCTGGTGCTCTTCATGGCTCTCTCCCTGTCTGGAATCTGGCTGTAGTCACTGCCCGGTGTGGCTCCTAGGGCGGCCTCCTCAGTGCCTCTCAGTATAGGCGTGCTGTATAAAGTTAGGATGCTCCCTCAGTTGGAATCCTTCTCTGGGAGCAGGTTTCCTGGTTTTCTTCTCCAGCAGCCTCTTCTTCTTCTTCCTGAATGCTGGCTCTGAATCTCCTCCAGCTCTAGTCCTTCCCAAATCCAGACTGCTTCCCAGGCCCCATGTTGTCTCTTTTATCCTCCCAGAGAATGGGCAGGTGAGAATTCAGGGGCTTGTGGGAAATCCTTCAAACAATCAACTTGCTCCTTTTAAAAGTGAAAACTCCTTTTAATGTGTAAACTCCTTTTGAGAAAACTAAAGGCATCAACTGCTAAAGGTGTCAACTCTGAGCTAGAGAATTGTTTAGACAACCTGAGTTATTACCTTGTAATCCCAACATCTTTCCCTTTCTTTTGATTTAGAACATAGGGTGGTCATGGCCTTGAAACATAACTCCATCAATATGGGAGATATTACACATATTTATATAAACATATATATATTGTAACATAGTAACATTATACATGCTAGAAGTATGTAACAAATAACATAATCAAATAATTATAAATTGAGAATTTATAAAAGTCTATAAGTCCATTGGGCATTAGTCTCATCTTGTGTTAGGAAATCCAATGATTCCTGCTGGTTTTAAAGTTCTTTAACAGCCTTATCTTGTGTTAGGAAATCTTTAACAGTCTCCTTATCAGCCATGCTCTTTCAGTGTCAGATGTTTCTTAGATCTTCTCTTTTGTTTTTGTGTTTTTCTGTCTCTCCCTGATGAACAAGGAGAATAAGACTCATTGGCACCCATCTGTTTCCTTCTCCATCTGAAGAAGTACAAGCAAAGCCTCTCCACCAAGCAGCTAACCTCTCTGGTCCCTTCCATTCACCACTTTCTGGGTCTCTCCACATCACCTGGTTATTATCTAAGGGCAGTGGAGCTTCTCACACTGGATACTGCCACAGGTTATAAAACCTGTCTGCAGGAACCAATGCATCTTTGTCAAAAATTAGAAAATTAATGATATGGAGAACTAAATGTAGAAGTTCTCTAAGGTTACCTGTGGCTCCTGCTTTCCTTTCTTTTTTTGAGGATTGTCTTAGTGTCTCTGTTTCTTCTCTCTACCATTGCCTGACCTTGAGGATTAAAAGGAATGCCAATGGTGTATAAAATTGTACACTGTGCACAAAAGTGCACAAAATATTTAGAAGTATATGCAGGCCCATTGTCTGTTTTTATTTCTTGTGGCACACCCATAATTCAAAATGCTTGGACATGAATTCAGTGACCACTCAGGTTGTCTCTTTTGCTGCTGGCACTGCCAAAGTTAATCCTGAGAAGGTATCTACCACCACAAGGATAAAAGACAGATGACCCACAGATTGATAATGGGCCACATCCATGTGCCAGATTTCATTGGGTCTGAAACCACCAGGATTCTTCCCTGGAGGGAGTGTAGGATTGTGGAAAGGAAGGCAAGCTATACAGCTTTTTACAATGCTCCTAGCTTGCTCTCTTGTTATTCCAATTTGTAAATGTAAAGCTTGAGCAGCTTGATGATATTTAGAATGAGATTCTTGTGCTTTCTGAAATAAAGGAGTACTGGATAACATAGTTGAAAGGCTATCTGCCTTTGAATTTCCATCAAAAATAGTACCTGGAAGTCCACTATGTGAGTAGACATGCAACATATAACTTTTGCTTGGATGCTTTCTCACTTGCTCTTGAACTTCCTTAAAGAGCTGTTAAATATTAGAGGCTGAAAATTTTATTTGGGCTGTGGCAATTCTTTTTACCACACCTACTGAATAGGATGAATCAGTAATTATAGTTATGTCTCCTGGGTAATAAGTGAGAGCAAATGACAGGACAGCAAATAATCTGTTGTGCTCAGTGGACTGAAAAGGAATTTTCTGACTATTCTCTTTATGGATAACTCATGAAGTGTATAGCAAAAATATTTTCTTTGGTGTCATCTGCAAAGATTATTGGTCATGTAAGAGGAACCTTAGAAACCTTTTCTTCAAAAATGCATTGCCTATTATGTAGTAGCCGGGTTATCTTTAATGGAGACCCATGTGCAAAATTTGGAGCTGTGGTCAATCAAATTTGCCATTATGAAATGCTCTCAGGGCATATATTAATTTGTGCATTAGTATAGAATGTGTTTCTTTTTGGAGGACTAATCCCAGATAATTGTACTCCTCTTTTAATGGCCTGTAATAAAATTCTAGCCACAAGCACTAGGTAAGGAGAAAGGCTTTGTTCTGGTTGCACTGGGTGGCTTATCCACTCAATCATACTGTCTCTTTGATGAAGGACTACTAAGGGTGCCTCTTTTGTAGCAAAAAGTGATATTTCCAAGGGTTTTTGAGTGACTCTTTCAACCACATTGGATAAAGCCAGTTCAACTTCTCTCAAAGCCTGTTGCACTTCTTTTGTAAGCTGGTGTGGTGAATTCAAAGCACTGTCTCCCCTTAAAATGTCATATAGAGGTTGCAGTTGATTGGTAGTTAAGCCTAACCCTGGTCACATCTATTGGATATCTCCTATTAATTTTTGGAACGCATTTAAGGTGTCCAACTTCTCTGTTCTTAAAGAAAGCTTCTGTATTGTGAGTGTCTTAGGATATACTTCATATACTAAATATTGAAAAGGATCATGTCTTTGAATTTTTTTTTTTCTGTAGCTATATGCATTTTGTAGTACTTCAATGTTTCTATGGATTTTTGTAGACATGCTTTTAACATTTGTTCCTCAGGTACACATCCCAAAATATCATCCATACAATGTAACAACATTACTTTAGGAGATGTTTTTCTTACTGGAGCAAGAGCAGCAGCAACATATATTTGGCACATAGTAGGGCTGTTTTTTCATTCCTTGTGGCAAAAATATTCATTCATATCTTTTATAAGGCTTAGCCAAATTAACACTAGGCACTGAAAAAGCAAATCTTTTGATACCTTCCTTTCTTAGAGAGATAGAATAGAAACCATCCTTAATGTCTATAACCCAAAGAGGCCATTCTCTTGGCAACTGAGTAGGAGATGGAAGTCCAGGCTGAAGAATTCCCATACTTTCCATCTGGTCCTTTCCTCTTCTTAGATCACTGAACATCCTCCATTTTCCAGATTTCTTTTTCACCACAAATACTGGGGAATTTCAAGGACTTAGAGAAGGCCCAAAGTGTCCTTGGTCAACTTGTTCTTGTACTATGTCTAATAAGACCTGAATTTTATCACTTCTTAAGGGCCACTGTTCTACCCAAGCTGGTGATTCAGTCTTCTACTGAATTGAAACCGGTAAGAGTCCAGTTAGGCCTTCAACAGCAGCCTTGCCTACAAAGCCAAAGTGCTTACTTGTAATCCTATATGTTATAAAATATCTCTTCCCCACAGATTGATGGGGAATTTTTCAACCACAAAAGCAGTAAAAACTCCTGTTTCATTTTCAAATGTCTATCTCAAAGACATAGTACTAACTTCTGCTGCTATTGATCCTCCTACACCACACAGGTAGGTGTGTGCCTTAAACTTTTTTTTTTTTTTTTTTTTTTTTTTTTTCCTGAGCCTGGGTTTAAGTGACTTGCCCAGGGTCACATATCTAGGAAGTGTTAAGTGTCTCAGACCATATTTGAACTCGGGTCCTCCTGAATTCAGGGCTGGTGCTCTATCTACTGTGCCCCCTCTGCCTTAACCTTTGGCCAGTGACTGGGCCAATTGGCACCTCTAATGACTGTAGCATCTGCACCCCTGTCTACCAATCCTTCAAATGGTATTCCATTTATATAAATAGTAAGCATAGGTCAGTCAGCTGTCACAGCTGCTGTCAAATATATTCCTGGATTTTTTCATTGGAGTCAGAATCTGGGCGATTGTCACCAGATTGCTTATTAGGGGTATATAAAAATAAGCCTGATACTTCTACTTCTCCTGCTTGATAAATCAAACTTTGTCTACCTGTGTTAGTGACTTGGACATTAGCTACACATTCTCCAGTTTCCCACATCAGTGTATGGATGAACACTGTTTTGTAAGCACTCTCAGAAAGTGAAATGGTCAAGGCTACTGTACCTGGAGGCAAAGGAACCATAGGCTGAACAGGAATAGATTTCATTTCTCCAGGGAATATCTCAGTATACTCTACTGCATACAACTCTATTTTTCCTAAACTCAATCCCTTACTTCCATCTGATTGCCTTTTGGCTTGTTTAGGGACATGCTCTGCTTATACACTATTTATCCCCAACCTGGGGTGGAGCAATCTGATTTCATTCTGATCTGATCAGCTGGACACACTGTAATTTGATCCTAACATAGTGATGTAATGTTTGTCCTTTAGGAGAAGAGAAAATAACCAATCAAGTATTAAAAGCAGCAGCAGCTGTATAATTTCTATTCTTAAAGCCTATTAACCAGTGTAAAGACATTCACATATTTGATTCTTATTCTAATCTAATGAGGTACATGCTGCTATCATTATAGGTTTCTTTTGTTTCTCTTTTTTTATTTTTACAGCTGAAGTAACTCAATTTGATCTAAGCAAAATGCCTAATGATGTCCTTTTAGTGTATCCAATGAGAAGGGTCCAGTCTTTTGTTTTTAGTGCCTGGACAAACCTGGAAGCAGGTTGGGTTGCAGGAGCAGATGGAAGGGGTTGGGATGGCTCCCAGGTGTGTGTCTGGGCTTCTCCCTTGCAGGCATTACATAAATGTTTTCTCTTTGTACCTGTTGATGTCTCTGATTAGTTAATTGGATTGGGAAGAGGGTCTTTCCTGTCAAGATTCTTTGCTACATTTAATTTTGGCATAATTCTTTCAATAGTTAAGCTCTCTTTTCTAAAATTTCAGGGGAGAAACATGATGAATATCATCTTCCACAAAGATGATACTCTCTCATGAAGCCCCCCAAAAAAGTTTATAAATATTTGACTCATTATTTCAAACAATTAGTCATTTGTTATCAGTTTTATATAATTAATAAGAACTCATCTATATGAAGCATTTGACCCATTTCAAATTATTTTTCCCATGAACACCTTGAGGTTGGAAGTACAAGTTTCATTAGAATGATTTTGCCCAGAGGGATGATGACTTTCAGAGCTAAGAAATGAATTGTCAAGTGTTACACAATTAACAATTGGACTAACCAAAACAGGCCCTGAATCCCTAGACTCTCCTCTGAGAGTTCTTTTTATGACATCAGAAGGGAGGGTTGCGCGTCACAAGGGGAGTCTGTAAATTAAATATCGGGGAGGGGGATCAGGGGGGTCAAGGGAAAAAAGCATAATCTGGAGATAATACGATGGCAGGAAATACAGAATTAGTCATTTTAACTGTAAATGTAAATGGGATGAACGATCCCATCAAACGGAGATGGATAGCAGATTGGATCAAAAAGCAGAACCCTACAATATGTTGCCTACAGGAAACACACTTAAAGCAGGGAGATACATACAGAATAAAGGTAAAAGGTTGGAACAGAGCCTATTATGCTTCAGGTAAAGCCAAAAAAGCAGGGGTAGCTATCCTTATCTCAGATCAAGCAAAAACAGAAGTAGATCTCCTTAAAAAAGATAAGGAAGGAAACTATATCCTGCTGAAAGGTAGCATAAATAATGAAGCCATATCAATACTAAACATATATGCACCAAGTGGTATAGCATCTAACTTTCTAAAGGAAAAGTTAAGAGAACTGCAAGAAGAAATAGACAGTAAAACTATAATAGTGGGAAATCTCAACCTTGCACTCTCAGATTTAGACAAATCAAACCACAAAACAAACAAGAAAGAAATTAAAAAAGTAAATAGAATATTAGAAAAACTAGGTATGATAGACCTTTGGAGAAAACTAAATGGCAATAGAAAGGAATATACTTTCTTCTCAGCAGTTCATGGATCCTATACAAAAATTGACCATATATTAGGACATAAAGATCTCAAAATTAAATGTAGGAAGGCAGAAATAATAAATGCCTTCTTCTCAGATCACAATGCAATAAAAGCTACATTCAGTAAAAAGTTAGGGGTAAATAGACCAAAAAGTAATTGGAAACTGAATAATCTCATCTTAAAGATTGACTCGGTGAAAGAGCAAATTATAGAAACAATTAACAATTTCACACAAGATAATGACAATGATGAGACATCATATCAAAATCTTTGGGATGCAGCTAAAGCAATAATAAGGGGAAATTTTATATGTTTAGAGGCTAATTTGAAGAAAATTGAGAAAGAGAAGATTAACGAATTGGGCTTACAACTTAAAAGGCTAGAAAAAGACCAAATTATAAACCCCCAACAAAAAATTAAACTTGAAATACAAAAATTAAAAGGAGAAATCAATAAAATTGAAAGTAAAAAAAACTATTGAATTAATAAATAAAACCAAGAGTTGGTTTTATGAAAAAGCCAATAAAATAGATAAACCTTTGGTAAATTTGATCAAAAAAAAGAAAGAGGAAAATCAAATTGATAGTCTTACAAATGAAAAGGGGGATCTTTCCACCAATGAAGAGGAAATTAGAGAAATAATAAGGAGTTACTTTGTCCAACTTCATGCCAATAAATTTGATAACTTAAGTGAAATGGATGACTTCCTCCAAAAATATAGGCTCCCTAGATTAACAGAGGAGGAGATAAATTGCTTAAATAGTCCCATTTCAGAAAAAGAAATAGAACAAGCTATTAATCAACTCCCCAAGAAAAAATCCCCAGGGCCAGATGGATTCACATGTGAATTCTACCAAACATTTAAAGAACAATTAGCCCCAATGTTATATAAATTATTTGAAAAAATAGGGGATGAAGGAGTCCTACCAAACTCCTTTTATGACACAGACATGGTACTGATACCTAAACCAGGTAGATCGAAAACTGAGAAAGAAAATTATAGACCAATCTCCTTAATGAATATGGATGCTAAAATCTTAAATAAGATATTAGCAAAAAGACTTCAGAAAATCATCTCCAAGATAATACACTATGATCAAGTAGGATTTATTCCAGGAATGCAGGGCTGGTTTAATATTAGGAAAACTATTAATATAATTGACCATATTAATAATCAAATTAATAAGAACCATATGATCATCTCAATAGATGCAGAAAAAGCATTTGACAAAATCCAACATCCATTCCTACTAAAAACTCTTGAGAGTATAGGAATAAATGGACTATTCCTTAGAATAATCAGGAGCATATATTTAAGACCTTCAGTAAGCATAATATGCAATAGAAATAAACTGCAACCTTTCCCAGTAAGATCAGAAGTGAAACAAGGTTGCCCACTATCACCATTACTATTCAATATAGTACTAGAAACGCTAGCCTCGGCAATAAGAGACGAGAAAGAGATTCAAGGAATTAGAGTAGGAAATGAGGAAATTAAACTATCACTTTTTGCAGATGACATGATGGTATACTTAGAGAACCCCAAAGACTCTGCTAAAAAGCTACTAGAAATAATTCAAAATTTCAGCAAAGTGGCAGGATACAAAATAAATCCACATAAATCCTCGGCATTTTTATATATCACTAACAAAATGCAACAGCAAGAGATACAAAGAGAAATTCCATTCCAAACAAATGTTGAGAGTATAAAATATTTGGGAATCCATCTACCAAAGAAAAGTCAGGAATTATATGAGAAAAATTACAAAACACTTGCCACAAAAATAAAATAGATTTAAATAATTGGAAAGACATTCAGTGCTCTTGGATAGGCCGAGCGAATATAATAAAGATGACAATACTCCCCAAACTAATCTATTTATTTAGTGCTATACCAATCAGACTCCCAAGAAACTATTTCAATGACCTAGAAAAAATAACAACAAAATTCATATGGAAGAATAAAAGGTCGAGAATTGCAAGGGAACTAATGAAAAAAAAACTCAGAGGAAGGTGGTCTAAGTGTACCTGATCTAAAGCTATATTATATAGCAGCAGTCACCAAAACCATTTGGTATTGGCTAAGAAATAGACCGGTAGATCAGTGGAACAGATTAGATACAAAGGACAAAAAAGGGTACATCTATAGCAATCTAATCTTTGACAAACCCAAAGATTCCAACATTAGGGATAAAAATTCATTATTCGGAAAAAAATGTTGGGAAAACTGGAAATTAGTATGGCAGAAATTAGATATGGATCCACACTTAACACCATATACCAAGATAAGATCAAAATGGGTCCATGATTTAGTCATAAAGAGGGAGATAATAAATAGATAAGAGGAACAGAGGATAATCTACCTCTCAGACTTGTGGAGGAGGAAGGAATTTATGACCAGAGGAGAACTAGAGATCATTATTGATCACAAAATAGAAGATTTTGATTACATCAAACTAAAAAGTTTCATTAGAATGATTTTGCACAGAGGGATAATGACTTTCAGAGCTAAGTAATGAATTGTCGAGTGTTACACAATTAACAATTGGACTAGCCAAGACAGGCCCTGAATCACTAGACTCTCCTTTGAGAGTTCTTTTTATGACATCAGAAGTACTACCTCATTCACTGGTGCAGAACTTACTGAACTGGGAGCCCAAAAAATTTGACTCTCATTAAAAAGGGTAAAATAAACTAGAAGAAAGGATGTTCCCACAGAGCAGGGCAGGAAACCCATCTATTTAAGGAACTCTTCCAAGTGCTTTGAAAACAAGAATCAACAGAAGGTGATTGACAAATTGAATATTTTCATTTGGAGGGAAGATAATTAAAAGCACATTTCCATTTTTCTATCTGCCTTGGCCATCTCTGTAGTTCATTCTATAATTTCGAAGTTATTCTTCATAGAAAGAAGACATTTCCCATCCATTCGAAAAAAAAAGGTAATTATTTTCTCATCACAGCTTCTATTTCCCTAACTATCAACATTTTGAATTAAATATTGTCTCAACCCCCAGCAAAATCAAAATTCTTAAGTCTTTCCATAGAGATTCATAGAATTTCATTAAGAATTGCCAGCTTATACTCCCTAAACTAATCTATTTATTTAGTGCTATACCAATCAGACTTCCCAGAAACTATTTTAATAACCTAGAAAAAATAACAACAGAATTCATATGGAACAACAAAAGGTCGAGAATTTCAAGGGAAGTAATGAAAAAAAATTTAAGTGAAGGTGGTCTATCGGTACCTGATCTAGAACTGTATTATACAGCAACAGTCACCAAAAACCTTTTGGTTTTTGCAAAGAAATAGACTAGTTGATCAGTGGCATAGGTTAGGTTCACAGGGCAAGATAGTGAATAAAAATAGCAATCTAGTGTTTGACAAACCCAAAGATCCCAAATTTTGGGATAAGAATTCATTATTTGACCAAAACTGCTGGGAAAACTGGAAATTAGTATGGCAGAAACTTGGCATGGACTCACATTTAACACCACATACTAAGATTAGATCAAAATGGGTCCAAGATTTAGGCATAAAGAACGAAATCATAAATAAATTGGAGGAACATGGGATGGTTTACCTCTCAGACTTGTGGAGGAGGAAGGAGATTGTGTCCAAGGGAGAACTAGAGACCATTATTGATCACTAAATAGAAAATTTTGATTACACCAGATGAAAAAGTTTCTGCACAAACAAAACTAATGCAAACAAGATTAGAAAGGAAGTAACAAATTGGGAAAATCTTTTTACAATGAAAGATTCTGATAAAGGCCTCATCTCCAAAATATACAGAGAATTGACTTTAATTGATAAGAAATCAAACCATTCTTCAATTGATAAATGGTCAAAGGATATGGACAGACAATTTTCAGATGATGAAATTAAAACTATTTCCACTCATATGAAAGAGTGTTCCAAATCACTATTGATCAGAGAAATGCAAATTAAGACAACTCTGAGATATCATTACACACCTATCAGATTGGCTAAGATGACAGGAACAAATAATGATGAATGTTGGAGGGGATGTGGGAAAATTGGGACACTGATGCATTGTTGGTGGAGTTGTGAAAGAATCCAACCATTCTGGAGAGTAATCTGGAATTACGCTCAAAAAGTTATCAAAATGTGCATACCCTTTGACCCAGCCATACTACTACTGGGCCTATATCCCAAGGAAATACTATAGAAGGGAAAGGGATCTGTATGTGCCAAAATGTTTGTGGCAGCCCTCTTCATAGTGGCTAGAAGCTGGAAGATGAATGGATGCCCATCAATTGGAGAACGGTTGTGTAAATTATGGTATATGAATGTTATGGAATATTATTGTTCTGTAAGAAATGACCAACAGGAGAAATACAGAGAGGCTTGGAGAGACTTACACCAACTGATGCTAAGTGAAACGAGCATAACCAGAAGATCATTATACACTTCAACCATGATACTGTACGAGGATATATGCTGATGGAAGTGGATATCTTCAACATAGAGAAGAGCTAATCCAATTCCAATGGATTAATGATGAGTAGAATCAGCTACATCCAGAAAAGGACCACTGGGAAATGAGAGTAAACTGTTATTTTTACCTTCTGAATCCAATTCTTCCTGTGCAACAAAAAATTCGGTTCTACACACGTATATTGTTTCTAGAATATACTGTAATATATTTAACATGTATAAGACTGCCTGCCATCTGGGGGAGGGGGTTGGGAGAGGAAAGGAAATAATCTGAATAGAAGTAAGTGCAAGGGATAATGTTGTAAAAAATTACCCATGCATATGTTCTGTCAAAAAAAAAAGTTATAATTATAAAATAAAATAAAAATTAAATTATTTTTTTCTATTCACTCTAAAACCTGTTAATTTAAGTGTCTATTTCAGTTTAACAAAGATGCATTGTACCTATTAACATACAACATGTAACTTTCATATTTTTATCATTGCTGGTTTGTATTCTAAAACATATTGTGCTTAAAGACTTCTATTGTTCTTGAACACTCATGTTGAAATTTGAGTCATAAATCTTCTCCCATTTACAATTCAACAGTATATCTAATAAATGTCTTATCAATCCATTCAGATTGCAAAATTGTTGCCAATGTGGATTTTTAAACATCAGATCTGATCATCTCCTTAATGTCAATTTATTGAAGTCAAGGGGGGAGTTTCCTGTTGTTTCTAATGCTAAACAGAAAATCTTCTGGGTGGCATTTAAATTTCTTAATAACTTGGGTTTCATCTAATTTTCTATTCTTCTTTCCAATACTCTCCTTCACATAGTTCATCACCCAGCTAAATTAGCTAGCATGCTAATGTTTCAAATATATGTCACTGTCACTGTATCTGTAAATTCATGCCATGTGTTGTCATCCCTCATTGGTTTTGTTTTTTGTTTATTTGTTTTGCTTGCTTTTGTTTTTGTTTGTTTGTTTTTATTTTTATTTATTCATTTTTTTTTGCTGAGGCAACTGGGCTTAAGTGATTTGCTCACACAGCTAGGAAGATGTGCTGTCACTGATCTTTAGGATATTCTCCCTTTTTGTCTTCCCCACTTGGAAAGCCCTACTTAGTTTATTTGAAGTCTAAGTTCAAGTTCAACAATGGTCATGAATCATCTTGTTGTCCTTAATCCTGAATTATCACTATTTTCCTTTCTCTTTGAGGTTGTCTTATAGTTTTGTATACATCTATATTTGTATTTTGTTAATGATTATTCATTTGCATGCTACCTTTACTGTTAAACTAAAATCCCTAGAGGGAAAGGCTCACATTTTTGTTTTGTACCACTAGTACTTAAAGCCACACTTGTTATATAGTGAGTGCTTTAAAAGCTTGTTTTCTTGACAAATAGCATTAATATGATATTGAAGGTTTCAGAAATAAAAAAAAAGAAATTTGAATAAATACACATTCACCCATCACAAATATATAAAGTTCAATGACATTGGTCTTAGAGGTAGTAAAGTAAATCTTATTTCAACATTCAGTCATCTTTCTAGTGCAAGATTCAACTTCAATTTCAATAGGATGTTGACAGGTGGCAATATCTATCTTTCTATTTGTCTATAGTTAGCAGATGGGTAAAAAAAGAATATGCAATGATTTTTAACAATGATGGCTAAAATTCGAAAGCATGATCATTTTTGATTTTCTATTTGTGAATGTTTCATTTCCTTTGTTTCCCTTTTTTAGGATGTTGTTAAACTTCTTCATTCATTAGAATAGCTTTCAAAATGATGGGTCATCTCATCTCATTTATCTTTTATTATGAGTCTACAACTAAAATTGAGTTCCTTGAAGAAAAGAACATTGTAAAAAATTTCGTTTCAGTGGTAGTAATACTAGTATAGCAGGCTATCTTCAATCAATAATCTAGAGACACAGAAGAATTTCTAAATTAAAATATCTCAATTGAACAAAGTTTATCATTCTGGAATTACTGTTCATTAAGATTAATAAATCACTCCATTGTAATAACATTTACAAATGGAAATAAATTAAAATGCTTTCAAAAGCTTTTTAAAAATTAATTATTTCCTGTTTTCCCACTGTGAGAGCTGGCTGCAAATGGCTCACTGAAATAATAGATAGACATATGAGAGAGTAAAACCAGTTGACAGGGAATAAAGTCAGCAGAGAAAATCTGAGTTTAGTCACTTTAAAAGAAAGACAGCTCTAGTAGTTATTTCTCTTGAAAGTCCTAGGAAGACAAGAAGGTAGTAAGATGCAAAATAAATAAATAAATAAATAAATAAATAAATACACACACACACACACACACACACACACACACACACACACTCACACACACAATCTTGATTTAAAATCTAAGGATTAGTGTTTTGATTTCATTTCTACTACTTACTACCTGTCTCATGTTGGACAAGTATCTAACTTGCCTGTTCCTCAGTTTCTCCATCTAACAGTGCATCAATTTAATCTAAATTTCTTTTTAGTTTTAAAACTATAATGCCATATACTATAATGAACAGAAAGACAGTAAATCATCAACAGCTAGGAATTATGTCATTTCTTCTCTAGCTTCAATGTCTCCATTGATTCATTTGATTTCCTATGATATAGACTTGCAGTCTATCATCATTCTACCTGTTCTAGCAGAATGTGATCTTCAGTCAATCCCAATCATAACAAATTGATCTCTCACCAAATCTCAACATGCATTCCAGCAATTATATACTAAAATGATCCCCCATCTTGTCGGAAATATGAGTTTCAGCTTACCTATCTTTCCAATGAAAACATGCTACATGATTCCTTAAGCTCCTTAAAAAATAATAGTTTATAATGTCATTTAAATATCATTTAACTAAACTGAAGACATACAGAACTCTTGTTATGTAGGCTGCGTTCTTCAATCCTAAAGATTTCTGATAAAAGGCACTAAGGCCGTAATTTCTTCCTAGTTGTTTTTCAACATCCCTGCCAAAAAAAGTCCACACCACTATTTCAACCTGCTTTGGCCACAAAAAGTAGAAATAAATCACCAGATCCTCACTCAAATTTTAGATAGAGAGGAGGAAATAAAATCCAAATAAATATGAAACCCTATTCATAGTCTTTCTTATGGATTTAAATATCAGCCTAAGGGTCTACTTTGTATTATTTTTAAAGCTATGCTCAACATTTTAAGTTTTGAAAAATTACTGAAGAAAATATTGGACTGGAATTTATGGGTAAGGTCTCTGCCTATCAAATTAGTAAAAAAAAGTAAAGAAACAGACTTCTTCCCGTAGTTATGGACATTTTAATATAATTGTTTTTTTTTTTTTATTTATTCAAAGTTGACAACTCCTTGTATGACTTTAAAGTCATCATGATGAGAAATACTTGAATATATTGAAGACTTACTAAATCCCTGCTTAGTTGAAGAGGAAAGGAGCCCATTGAGAACAGTCTGGACTAGAATCTAGAATCACATCTCCTTTACAATCTGTGTCTGTCACAGTCTCCTTTACATTGTCTGTCAGTCTGATCCTGTCTCAGTCTGCATCTCTCCCAATCTCCTCCTGCTCTCTGTGACAGTCTGCTCATCTGACCCAGTCTTGATCTTAGTGGAGGAGTGCAGGAGGAGGGAGAGCCAGCAGGAGAGAACAGTCAAAGATGGAACATCTCATTTCCAGTCCTTCTCAACCCTTCTGAGTCTGTCTCTGGCTCAGATGGACCTTGGTCTCCTTAGAGAAATGAAGGAGGACAGGCCTTCCTAGAAGCAAAAAATTCTCCAGTTAGTCCTTGGCCTCTCACAACCATCAACAAACCTGTAACTTTCATCCCTTTGCAAAAGCAGGCCACTACTCTTTTTTTTTTTTTTTTTTTTTTTTTTTTACATAACCTTATTTACAAGATGTATTTTTCAATCTATCTTCAAGGTAATTTTTCAGCATTGACCTTGAAAATCCTTTTATTCCAATTTCTCCCCTCCTTCCCCCCAACCCCTTTCCTAGATGGAACAACATATGTTAAATAAGTTAAAGTCAGTTGTCAGAGTAGTCCTGTGTCATCCTGACTGTGGTTCCTTTATTCTTAAATTGTTTTTGGCTGTTAACAACACTTTTTTTTTCTTTGAATCCTCTGAATTTTGATTGAGTATTTCTGATTTGAGGTTTCTTTCTGAAGGTGAAAGTGATTGAGTGGGGGTTTCTATTTTTACTTTGTCTTATACTTCTAATACATCTGGGAAGATGTTTTTTTTGTTTGTTTATTTTTGTTTTTGTTTTTTGTTTGTCTGTTTGTTTTATACTACCCAGATTTTAACATGCTACCCAGATTCTGAGGTAAAAACGTAAGCGTATAATATATAAAAGTGCATGCTGCTCAGGTTCAGTGAGACTCAGGGCTCACTAAGGGCCAAATGCTCTCCTTGGGGGTGGGTTTCTGCTTGTGTCCTTCATCTATCCAGATGTTCTAACAAATTCAGATGCAGGAAGTTCCAAGGCTAGTCATTGCTGTCACTGTCAGAGTCACTGAGTTTTAAATCTTGTAGCAATATGCTCATTAGCTGGTCATTCCCGGGGAGCTGGCTGCTTCTGGTCTCCATAGGGCTTCTGTGAGGTAACTGCAGAAGAGGACGCTGGGAGAAAGAGGCTCTGGTTGTGACAGGCTCCTGGTCTTCAGTGCTGGAGCTCTCAGAGTCACTGAGTTGTAAATCTTTTCTCAATATGCTCATCAGCTGGTGATTCCCGGGGAGCTGTCTGCTGCTGTTTGCCACAGGGATTCTGTGAGGGAGAGGGGGATGCTGGGAGGCCAAGTCTCTGGAGGCGGGCTCCTCCTCTTCACTGCTGGAGTCACTCACTTGTAAATCTTCTTGCAATATGCTCATTGTCCTGCTATTCCCGAGGAGCTGGCTGCTGCTGTTCCCCACAGAGATTCTGTGAGGGAGAGGAGGATGCAGGGAGGACGCGGCTCTGGCTGTGGCGGGCTCCTCCTCTTCACTACTGGAGCTCTCAGAGTCAGAGTCAGAGGAGCTGCTGTTGCTGCTGGAGTCACTCAGTTGTAAATCTTCTTGCAATATGCTCATCAGCCGGTTATTGTCGGGGAGTTGGCTGGTGCTGCTGTTCCCCAGAGGGATTCTGTGAGGGAACTGCAGAGGAGGATGCTGGGAGGACGAGCCTCCGGGGGCGGGCTCCTCTTCTTCACTGCTGGAGCTGTCAGAGTCTGAGGAGCTGCTGTCTGTGAACATCTCCATCTGCTCCATCCAGGCTCTCAGCTGTCTCTTAATGTCCAACAACTGGAGTTCCCCGAGAAGATCTTCTTCCACAGGACAGGCTTTTGGTCCAACAGGTGTCTTCCCTGCGGCTCGGAATGCTATGGGAGTGGGCGGTGCCGGTGCAGGGGGCGGTTCCACTCTTGCCTGGGTTTTGCTCCCTCCCTCAGTTCTCATCTTCTTGACCTGAGGGCTGCTGATGACTTTTTCCAACACACATTCTCCAGTATCCTGATTAATGAGGAGAATACAGTCTCTCTCATAGGGTCTTTTGTTTCCTTTGAAGACAGTCTTTGGGGCTGCAGCTCCAGGGAAGTGAGGCAGGGATCCCGATGCTATGGGAGTGGGCGGTGCCGGTGCAGGGGGCGCTTCCACTCTTACCTGGGTTTTGCTCCCTCCCTCAGTTCTCATCTTCTTGACCTGAGGGCTGCTGCTGACTTTTTCCAAAACACATTCGCCGGTATCCTGATTAATGAGGAGAATACAGTCTGCCTCATAGGGTCTTTTGTTTCCTTTGAAGACAGTCTTTGGGGCTGCAGCTCCAGGGAAGTGAGGCAGGGAGACCCTGACCTCGTCTCCCTTGCTCACCTGGAGCTCACCTTCCCCGGATGGGCCTACAGAGGCCGGCTTCAAATCATAGCCGATCCTGTGGAAGTAGGACTTGGGCCTCTTCTCGAAACTGTCCCCGAACGTCAGGCAGTTCTCCTTGCCGTCCACCAGCAGGTTCCTGGTGCTCTTCATGGCTCTCTCCCTGTCCGGAATCTGGCTGTAGTCACTGCCCGGTGTGGCTCCTAGGGCGGCCTCCTCAGTGCCTCTCAGTATAGGCGTGCTGTGTAAAGTTAGGATGCTCCCTCAGTTGGAATCCTTCTCTGGGAGCAGGTTTCCTGGTTTTCTTCTCCAGCAGCCTCTTCTTCTTCTTCCTGAATGCTGGCTCTGAATCTCCTCCAGCTCTAGTCCTTCCCAAATCCAGACTGCTTCCCAGGCCCCATGTTGTCTCTTTTATCCTCCCAGAGAATGGGCAGATGAGAATCCAGGGGCTTGTGGGAAATCCTTCAACCAATCAACTTGCTCCTTTTAAAAGTGAAAACTCCTTTAAATGTGTAAACTCCTTTTGAGAAAACTAAAGGTGTCAACTGCTAAAGGTGTCAACTCTGAGCTAGAGAATTGTTTAGACAACCTGAGTTATCACCTTGTAATCCCAACATCTTTCCCTTTCTTTTGATTTAGAACATAGGGTGGTCATGGCCTTGAAACATAACTCCATCAATATGGGAGGTATTACACATATTTATATAAACATATATATATTGTAACATAGTAACATTATACATGCTAGAAGTATGTAACAAATAACATAATCAAATAATTATAAATTGAGAATTTATTAAAGTCCATAAGTCCATTGTGCATTAGTCTCATCTTGTGTTAGGGAATCCAATGATTCCTGCTGGTTTTAAAGTTCTTTAACAGCCTTATCTTGTGTTAGGGAATCTTTAACAGTCTCCTTATCAGCCATGCACTTTCAGTGTCAGATGTTTCTTAGTTCTTCTCCTTTGTTTTTCTCTTTTTCTGTCTCTCCCTGATGAACAAGGAGAATAAGACTCATTGGCACCCATCTGTTTCCTTCTCCATCTGAAGAAGTACAAGCAAAGCCTCTCCACCAAGCAGCTAACCTCTCTGGTCCCTTCCATTCACCACTTTCTGGGTCTCTCCACATCACCTGGTGATTATCTAAGGACAGTGGAGCTTCTCACACTGGATACTGCCACAGGTTAGAAAACCTGTCTGCAGGAACCAATGCATCTTTGTCAAAAATTAGAAAATTAATGATATGGAGAACTAAATTTAGAATTTCTCTAAGATTACCTGTGGCTCCTGCTTTCCTTTCTTTTTTGAGGATTGCCTTAGTGTCTCTGTTTCTTCTCTCTACCATTGCCTGACCTTGAGGATTAAAAGGAATGCCAATGGTGTATAAAATTGTACACTGTGCACAAAAGTGCACAAAATATTTAGAAGTATATGCAGGCCCATTGTCTGTTTTTATTTCTTGTGGCACACCCATAATTCAAAATGCTTGGACATGAATTCAGTGACCACTCAGCTTGTCTCTTTTGCTGTTGGCACTGCCAAAGTGAATCCTGAGAAGGTATCTACCACCACAAGGATAAAAGACAGATGACCCACAGATTGATAATGGGCCACATCCATGTGCCAGATTTCATTGGGTCTGAAACCACCAGGATTCTTCCCTGGAGGGAGTGTAGGATTGTGGAAAGGAAGGCAAGCTATACAGCTTTTTACAATGCTCCTAGCTTGCTCTCTTGTTATTCCAATTTGTAAATGTAAAGCTTGAGCAGCTTGATGATATTTAGAATGAGATTCTTGTGCTTTCTGAAATAAAGGAGTACTGGATAACATAGTTGAAAGGCTATCTGCCTTTGAATTTCCATCAAAAATAGTACCTGGAAGTCCACTATGTGAGTAGACATGCAACATATAACTTTTGCTTGGATGCTTTCTCACTTGCTCTTGAACTTCCTTAAAGAGCTGTTAAATATTAGAGGCTGAAAATTTTATTTGGGCTGTGGCAATTCTTTTTACCACACCTACTGAATAGGATGAATCAGTAATTATAGTTATGTCTCCTGGGTAATAAGTGAGAGCAAATGACAGGACAGCAAATAATTTGTTGTGCTCAGTGGACTGAAAAGGAGTTTTCTGACTATTCTCTTTATGAATAACTCATGAAGTGTATAGCAAAAATATTTTCTTTGGTGTCATCTGCAAAGATTATTGGTCATGTAAGAGGAACCTTAGAAACCTTTTCTTCAAAAATGCATTGCCTTTTATGTAGTAGCCGGTTTATCTTTAATGGAGACCCATGTGCAAAATTTGGAGCTGTGGTCAATCAAATTTGCCATTGTGAAATGCTCTCACGGCATATATTAATTTGTGCATTAGTATAGAATGTGTTTCTTTTTGGGTGACTCATCCCAGATAATTGTACTACTCTTTTAATGGCCTGTAATAAAATTCTAGCCACAAGCACTGGGTAAGGAGTAAGGCTTTGTTCTGGTTGCACTGGGTGGCTTATCCACTCAATCATACTGTCTCTTTGATGAAGGACTACTATGGGTGCCTCTTTTGTAGCAAAAAGTGATATTTCCAAGGGTTTTTGAGTGACTCTTTCAACCACATTGGATAAAGCCAGTTCAACTTCTCTCAAAGCCTCTTGCACTTCTTTTGTAAGCTGGTGTGGTGAATTCAAAGCACTGTCTCCCCTTAAAATGTCATATAGAGGTTGCAGTTGATTGGTAGTTAAGCCTAACCCTGGTCACAACTATTGGATATCTCCTATTAATTTTTGGAACGCATTTAAGGTGTCCAAATTCTCTGTTCTTAAAGAAAGCTTCTGTATTGTGAGTGTCTTAGGATATACTTCATATACTAAATATTGAAAAGGATCATGTCTTTGAATTTTTTTTTTCTGTAGCTATATGCATTTTGTAGTACTTCAATGTTTCTATGGATTTTTGTAGACATGCTTTTAACATTTGTTCCTCAGGTACACATCCCAAAATATCATCCATACAATGTAACAACATTACTTTAGGAGATGTTTTTCTTACTGGAGCAAGAGCAGCAGCAACATATATTTGGCACATAGTAGGGCTGTTTTTTCATTCCTTGTGGCAAAAATGTTCATTCATATCTTTTATAAGGCTTAGCCAAATTAACACTAGGCACTGAAAAAGCAAATCTTTTGATATCTTCCTTTCTTAGAGAGATAGAATAGAAACCATCCTTAATGTCTATAACCCAAAGAGGCCATTCTCTTGGCAACTGAGTAGGAGATGGAAGTCCAGGCTGAAGAATTCCCATACTTTCCATCTGGTCCTTTCCTCTTCTTAGATCACTGAACATCCTCCATTTTCCAGATTTCTTTTTCACCACAAATACTGGGGAATTTCAAGGACTTAGAGAAGGCCCAAAGTGTCCTTGGTCAACTTGTTCTTGTACTATGTCTAATAAGACCTGAATTTTATCACTTCTTAAGGGCCACTGTTCTACCCAAGCTGGTGATTCAGTCTTCTACTGAATTGAAACCGGTAAGAGTCCAGTTAGGCCTTCAACAGCAGCCTTGCCTACAAAGCCAAAGTGCTTACTTGTAATCCTATATGTTATAAAATATCTCTTCCCCACAGATTGATGGGGAATTTTTCAACCACAAAAGCAGTAAAAACTCCTGTTTCATTTTCAAATGTCTATCTCAAAGACATAGTACTAACTTCTGCTGCTATTGATCCTCCTACACCACACATGTAGGTGTGTGCCTTAAACTTTTTTTTTTTTTTTTTTTTTTTTCCTGAGCCTGGGTTTAAGTGACTTGCCCAGGGTCACATATCTAGGAAGTGTTAAGTGTCTCAGACCATATTTGAACTCGGGTCCTCCTGAATTCAGGGCTGGTGCTCTATCTACTGTGCCCCCTCTGCCTTAACCTTTGGCCAGTGACTGGGCCAATTGGCACCTCTAATGACTGTAGCATCTGCACCCCTGTCTACCAATCCTTCAAATGGTATTCCATTTATATAAATAGTAAGCATAGGTCAGTCAGCTGTCACAGCTGCTGTCAAATATATTCCTGGATTTTTTCATTGGAGTCAGAATCTGGGCGATTGTCACCAGATTGCTTATTAGGGGTATATAACAATAAGCCTGATACTTCTACTTCTCCTGCTTGATAAATCAAACTTTGTCTACCTGTGTTAGTGACTTGGACATTAGCTACACATTCTCCAGTTTCCCACATCAGTGTATGGATGAACACTGTTTTGTAAGCACTCTCAGAAAGTGAAATGGTCAAGGCTACTGTGCCTGGAGGCAAAGGAACCATAGGCTGAACAGGAATAGATTTCATTTCTCCAGGGAATATCTCAGTATACTCTACTGCATACAACTCTATTTTTCCTAAACTCAATCCCTTACTTCCATCTGATTGCCTTTTGGCTTGTTTAGGGACATGCTCTGCTTATACACTATTTATCCCCAACCTGGGGTGGAGCAATCTGATTTCATTCTGATCTGATCAGCTGGACACACTGTAATTTGATCCTAACATAGTGATGTAATGTTTGTCCTTTAGGAGAAGAGAAAATAACCAATCAAGTATTAAAAGCAGCAGCAGCTGTATAATTTCTATTCTTAAAGCCTATTAACCAGTGTAAAGACATTCACATATTTGATTCTTATTCTAATCTAATGAGGTACATGCTGCTATCATTATAGGTTTCTTTTGTTTCTCTTTTTTTATTTTTACAGCTGAAGTAACTCAATTTGATCTAAGCAAAATGCCTAATGATGTCCTTTTAGTGTATCCAATGAGAAGGGTCCAGTCTTTTGTTTTTAGTGCCTGGACAAACCTGGAAGCAGGTTGGGTTGCAGGAGCAGATGGAAGGGGTTGGGATGGCTCCCAGGTGTGTGTCTGGGCTTCTCCCTTGCAGGCATTACATAAATGTTTTCTCTTTGTACCTGTTGATGTCTCTGATTAGTTAATTGGATTGGGAAGAGGGTCTTTCCTGTCAAGATTCTTTGCTACATTTAATTTTGGCATAATTCTTTCAATAGTTAAGCTCTCTTTTCTAAAATTTCAGGGGAGAAACATGATGAATATCATCTTCCACAAAGATGATACTCTCTCATGAAGCCCCCCAAAAAAGTTTATAAATATTTGACTCATTATTTCAAACAATTAGTCATTTGTTATCAGTTTTATATAATTAATAAGAACTCATCTATATGAAGCATTTGACCCATTTCAAATTATTTTTCCCATGAACACCTTGAGGTTGGAAGTACAAGTTTCATTAGAATGATTTTGCCCAGAGGGATGATGACTTTCAGAGCTAAGAAATGAATTGTCAAGTGTTACACAATTAACAATTGGACTAACCAAAACAGGCCCTGAATCCCTAGACTCTCCTCTGAGAGTTCTTTTTATGACATCAGAAGGGAGGGTTGCGCGTCACAAGGGGAGTCTGTAAATTAAATATCGGGGAGGGGGATCAGGGGGGTCAAGGGAAAAAAGCATAATCTGGAGATAATACGATGGCAGGAAATACAGAATTAGTCATTTTAACTGTAAATGTAAATGGGATGAACGATCCCATCAAACGGAGATGGATAGCAGATTGGATCAAAAAGCAGAACCCTACAATATGTTGCCTACAGGAAACACACTTAAAGCAGGGAGATACATACAGAATAAAGGTAAAAGGTTGGAACAGAGCCTATTATGCTTCAGGTAAAGCCAAAAAAGCAGGGGTAGCTATCCTTATCTCAGATCAAGCAAAAACAGAAGTAGATCTCCTTAAAAAAGATAAGGAAGGAAACTATATCCTGCTGAAAGGTAGCATAAATAATGAAGCCATATCAATACTAAACATATATGCACCAAGTGGTATAGCATCTAACTTTCTAAAGGAAAAGTTAAGAGAACTGCAAGAAGAAATAGACAGTAAAACTATAATAGTGGGAGATCTCAACCTTGCACTCTCAGATTTAGACAAATCAAACCACAAAACAAACAAGAAAGAAATTAAAAAAGTAAATAGAATATTAGAAAAACTAGGTATGATAGACCTTTGGAGAAAACTGAATGGCAATAGAAAGGAATATACTTTCTTCTCAGCAGTTCATGGATCCTATACAAAAATTGACCATATATTAGGACATAAAGATCTCAAAATTTAATGTAGGAAGGCAGAAATAATAAATGCCTTCTTCTCAGATCACAATGCAATAAAAGCTACATTCAGTAAAAAGTTAGGGGTAAATAGACCAAAAAGTAATTGGAAACTGAATAATCTCATCTTAAAGAATGACTGGGTGAAAGAGCAAATTATAGAAACAATTAACAATTTCACACAAGATAATGACAATGATGAGACATCATATCAAAATCTTTGGGATGCAGCTAAAGCAATAATAAGGGGAAATTTTATATGTTTAGAGGCTAATTTGAAGAAAATTGAGAAAGAGAAGATTAACGAATTGGGCTTACAACTTAAAAGGCTAGAAAAAGACCAAATTATAAACCCCCAACAAAAAATTAAACTTGAAATACAAAAATTAAAAGGAGAAATCAATAAAATTGAAAGTAAAAAAAACTATTGAATTAATAAATAAAACCAAGAGTTGGTTTTATGAAAAAGCCAATAAAATAGATAAACCTTTGGTAAATTTGATCAAAAAAAAGAAAGAGGAAAATCAAATTGATAGTCTTACAAATGAAAAGGGGGATCTTTCCACCAATGAAGAGGAAATTAGAGAAATAATAAGGAGTTACTTTGTCCAACTTCATGCCAATAAATTTGATAACTTAAGTGAAATGGATGACTTCCTCCAAAAATATAGGCTCCCTAGATTAACAGAGGAGGAGATAAATTGCTTAAATAGTCCCATTTCAGAAAAAGAAATAGAACAAGCTATTAATCAACTCCCCAAGAAAAAATCCCCAGGGCCAGATGGATTCACATGTGAATTCTACCAAACATTTAAAGAACAATTAGCCCCAATGTTATATAAATTATTTGAAAAAATAGGGGATGAAGGAGTCCTACCAAACTCCTTTTATGACACAGACATGGTACTGATACCTAAACCAGGTAGATCGAAAACTGAGAAAGAAAATTATAGACCAATCTCCTTAATGAATATTGATGCTAAAGTCTTAAATAAGATATTAGCAAAAAGACTTCAGAAAATCATCTCCAAGATAATACACTATGATCAAGTAGGATTTATTCCAGGAATGCAGGGCTGGTTTAATATTAGGAAAACTATTAATATAATTGACCATATTAATAATCAAATTAATAAGAACCATATGATCATCTCAATAGATGCAGAAAAAGCATTTGACAAAATCCAACATCCATTCCTACTAAAAACTCTTGAGAGTATAGGAATAAATGGACTATTCCTTAGAATAATCAGGAGCATATATTTAAGACCTTCAGTAAGCATAATATGCAATAGAAATAAACTGCAACCTTTCCCAGTAAGATCAGAAGTGAAACAAGGTTGCCCACTATCACCATTACTATTCAATATAGTACTAGAAACGCTAGCCTCGGCAATAAGAGACGAGAAAGAGATTCAAGGAATTAGAGTAGGAAATGAGGAAATTAAACTATCACTTTTTGCAGATGACATGATGGTATACTTAGAGAACCCCAAAGACTCTGCTAAAAAGCTACTAGAAATAATTCAAAATTTCAGCAAAGTGGCAGGATACAAAATAAATCCACATAAATCCTCGGCATTTTTATATATCACTAACAAAATGCAACAGCAAGAGATACAAAGAGAAATTCCATTCCAAACAAATGTTGAGAGTATAAAATATTTGGGAATCCATCTACCAAAGAAAAGTCAGGAATTATATGAGAAAAATTACAAAACACTTGCCACAAAAATAAAATCAGATTTAAATAATGGGAAAGACATTCAGTGCTCTTTGATAGGCCGAGCGAATATAATAAAGATGACAATACTCCCCAAACTAATCTATTTATTTAGTGCTATACCAATCAGACTCCCAAGAAACTATTTCAATGACCTAGAAAAAATAACAACAAAATTCATATGGAAGAATAAAAGGTCGAGAATTGCAAGGGAACTAATGAAAAAAAAACTCAGAGGAAGGTGGTCTAAGTGTACCTGATCTAAAGCTATATTATATAGCAGCAGTCACCAAAACCATTTGGTATTGGCTAAGAAATAGACCGGTAGATCAGTGGAACAGATTAGATACAAAGGACAAAAAAGGGTACATCTATAGCAATCTAATCTTTGACAAACCCAAAGATTCCAACATTAGGGATAAAAATTCATTATTCGGAAAAAAATGTTGGGAAAACTGGAAATTAGTATGGCAGAAATTAGATATGGATCCACACTTAACACCATATACCAAGATAAGATCAAAATGGGTCCATGATTTAGTCATAAAGAGGGAGATAATAAATAGATAAGAGGAACAGAGGATAATCTACCTCTCAGACTTGTGGAGGAGGAAGGAATTTATGACCAGAGGAGAACTAGAGATCATTATTGATCACAAAATAGAAGATTTTGATTACATCAAACTAAAAAGTTTCATTAGAATGATTTTGCACAGAGGGATAATGACTTTCAGAGCTAAGTAATGAATTGTCGAGTGTTACACAATTAACAATTGGACTAGCCAAGACAGGCCCTGAATCACTAGACTCTCCTTTGAGAGTTCTTTTTATGACATCAGAAGTACTACCTCATTCACTGGTGCAGAACTTACTGAACTGGGAGCCCAAAAAATTTGACTCTCATTAAAAAGGGTAAAATAAACTAGAACAAAGGATGTTCCCACAGAGCAGGGCAGGAAACCCATCTATTTAAGGAACTCTTCCAAGTGCTTTGAAAACAAGAATCAACAGAAGGTGATTGACAAATTGAATATTTTCATTTGGAGGGAAGATAATTAAAAGCACATTTCCATTTTTCTATCTGCCTTGGCCATCTCTGTAGTTCATTCTATAATTTTGAAGTTATTCTTCATAGAAAGAAGACATTTCCCATCCATTCGAAAAAAAAGGTAATTATTTTCTCATCACAGCTTCTATTTCCCTAACTATCAACATTTTGAATTAAATATTGTCTCAACCCCCAGCAAAATCAAAATTCTTAAGTCTTTCCATAGAGATTCATAGAATTTCATTAAGAATTGCCAGCTTATACTCCCTAAACTAATCTATTTATTTAGTGCTATACCAATCAGACTTCCAAGAAACTATTTTAATAACCTAGAAAAAATAACAACAGAATTCATATGGAACAACAAAAGGTCGAGAATTTCAAGGGAAGTAATGAAAAAAAAATTAAGTGAAGGTGGTCTATCGGTACCTGATCTAGAACTGTATTATACAGCAACAGTCACCAAAAACCTTTTGGTTTTTGCAAAGAAATAGACTAGTTGATCAGTGGCATAGGTTAGGTTCACAGGGCAAGATAGTGAATAAAAATAGCAATCTAGTGTTTGACAAACCCAAAGATCCCAAATTTTGGGATAAGAATTCATTATTTGACCAAAACTGCTGGGAAAACTGGAAATTAGTATGGCAGAAACTTGGCATGGACTCACATTTAACACCACATACTAAGATTAGATCAAAATGGGTCCAAGATTTAGGCATAAAGAACGAAATCATAAATAAATTGGAGGAACATGGGATGGTTTACCTCTCAGACTTGTGGAGGAGGAAGGAGATTGTGTCCAAGGGAGAACTAGAGACCATTATTGATCACTAAATAGAAAATTTTGATTACACCAGATGAAAAAGTTTCTGCACAAACAAAACTAATGCAAACAAGATTAGAAAGGAAGTAACAAATTGGGAAAATCTTTTTACAATGAAAGATTCTGATAAAGGCCTCATCTCCAAAATATACAGAGAATTGACTTTAATTGATAAGAAATCAAACCATTCTTCAATTGATAAATGGTCAAAGGATATGGACAGACAATTTTCAGATGATGAAATTAAAACTATTTCCACTCATATGAAAGAGTGTTCCAAATCACTATTGATCAGAGAAATGCAAATTAAGACAACTCTGAGATATCATTACACACCTATCAGATTGGCTAAGATGACAGGAACAAATAATGATGAATGTTGGAGGGGATGTGGGAAAATTGGGACACTGATGCATTGTTGGTGGAGTTGTGAAAGAATCCAACCATTCTGGAGAGTAATCTGGAATTACGCTCAAAAAGTTATCAAAATGTGCATACCCTTTGACCCAGCCATACTACTACTGGGCCTATATCCCAAGGAAATACTATAGAAGGGAAAGGGATCTGTATGTGCCAAAATGTTTGTGGCAGCCCTCTTCATAGTGGCTAGAAGCTGGAAGATGAATGGATGCCCATCAATTGGAGAACGGTTGTGTAAATTATGGTATATGAATGTTATGGAATATTATTGTTCTGTAAGAAATGACCAACAGGAGAAATACAGAGAGGCTTGGAGAGACTTACACCAATTGATGCTAAGTGAAACGAGCAGAACCAGAAGATCATTATACACTTCAACAATGATACTGTACGAGGATATATGCTGATGGAAGTGGATATCTTCAACATAGAGAAGAGCTAATCCAATTCCAATTGATTAATGATGGGTAGAATCAGCTACATCCAGAAAAGGACCACTGGGAAATGAGAGTAAACTGTTATTTTTACCTTCTGAATCCAATTCTTCCTGTGCAACAAAAAATTCGGTTCTACACACGTATATTGTTTCTAGAATATACTGTAATATATTTAACATGTATAAGACTGCCTGCCATCTGGGGGAGGGGGTTGGGGGAGGAAAGGAAATAATCTGAATAGAAGTAAGTGCAAGGGATAATGTTGTAAAAAATTACCCATGCATATGTTCTGTCAAAAAAAAAGTTATAATTATAAAATAAAATAAAAATTAAATTATTTTTTTCTATTCACTCTAAAACCTGTTAATTTAAGTGTCTATTTCAGTTTAACAAAGATGCATTGTACCTATTAACATACAACATGTAACTTTCATATTTTTATCATTGCTGGTTTGTATTCTAAAACATATTGTGCTTAAAGACTTCTATTGTTCTTGAACACTCATGTTGAAATTTGAGTCATAAATCTTCTCCCATTTACAATTCAACAGTATATCTAATCAATGTCTTATCAATCCATTCAGATTGCAAAATTGTTGCCAATATGGATTTTTAAACATCAGATCTGATCATCTCCTTAATGTCAATTTATTGAAGTCAAGTGGAGGAGTTTCCTGTTGTTTCTAATGCTAAACAGAAAATCTTCTGGGTGGCATTTAAATTTCTTAATAACTTGGGTTTCATCTAATTTTCTATTCTTCTTTCCAATACTCTCCTTCACATAGTTCATCACCCAGCTAAATTAGCTAGCATGCTAATGTTTCAAATATATGTCACTGTCACTGTATCTGTAAATTCATGCCATGTGTTGTCATCCATCATTGGTTTTGTTTTTTGTTTATTTGTTTTGCTTGCTTTTGTTTTTGTTTGTTTGTTTTTATTTTTATTTATTCATTTTTTTTTGCTGAGGCAACTGGGCTTAAGTGATTTGCTCACACAGCTAGGAAGATGTGCTGTCACTGATCTTTAGGATATTCTCCCTTTTTGTCTTCCCCACTTGGAAAGCCCTACTTAGTTTATTTGAAGTCTAAGTTCAAGCTCAACAATGGTCATGAATCATCTTGTTGTCCTTAATCCTGAATTATCACTATTTTCCTTTCTCTTTGAGGTTGTCTTATAGTTTTGTATACATCTATATTTGTATTTTGTTAATGATTATTCATTTGCATGCTATCTTTACTGTTAAACTAAAATCCCTAGAGGGAAAGGCTCACATTTTTGTTTTGTACCACTAGTACTTAAAGCCACACTTGTTATATAGTGAGTGCTTTAAAAGCTTGTTTTCTTGACAAATAGCATTAATATGATATTGAAGGTTTCAGAAATAAAAAAAAAAAGAAATTTGAATAAATACACATTCACCCATCACAAATATATAAAGTTCAATGACATTGGTCTTAGAGGTAGTAAAGTAAATCTTATTTCAACATTCAGTCATCTTTCTAGTGCAAGATTCAACTTCAATTTCAATAGGATGTTGACAGGTGGCAATATCTATCTTTCTATTTGTCTATAGTTAGCAGATGGGTAAAAAAAGAATATGCAATGATTTTTAACAATGATGGCTAAAATTCGAAAGCATGATCATTTTTGATTTTCTATTTGTGAATGTTTCATTTCCTTTGTTTCCCTTTTTTAGGATGTTGTTAAACTTCTTCATTCATTAGAATAGCTTTCAAAATGATGGGTCATCTCATCTCATTTATCTTTTATTATGAGTCTACAACTAAAATTGAGTTCCTTGAAGAAAAGAACATTGTAAAAAATTTCGTTTCAGTGGTAGTAATACTAGTATAGCAGGCTATCTTCAATCAATAATCTAGAGACACAGAAGAATTTCTAAATTAAAATATCTCAATTGAACAAAGTTTATCATTCTGGAATTACTGTTCATTAAGATTAATAAATCACTCAATTGTAATAGCATTTACAAATGGAAATAAATTAAAATGCTTTCAAAAGCTTTTTAAAAATTAATTATTTCCTGTTTTCCCACTGTGAGAGTTGGCTGCAAATGGCTCACTGAAATAATAGACATATGAGAGAGTAAAACCAGTTGACAGGGAATAAAGTCAGCAGAGAAAATCTGAGTTTAGTCACTGTAAAAGAAAGACAGCTCTAGTAGTTAGTTCTCTTGAAAGTCCTAGGAAGACAAGAAGGTGGTAAGATGCAAAATAAATAAATAAATAAATAAATAAATAAATACACACACACACACACACACACACACACACACACTCACACACACAATCTTGATTTAAAATCTAAGGATTATTGTTTTGATTTCATTTCTACTACTTACTACCTGTCTCAAGTTGGACAAGTATCTAACTTGCCTGTTCCTCAGTTTCTCCATCTAACAGTGGATCAATTTAATCTAAATTTCTTTTTAGTTTTAAAACTATAATGCCATATACTATAATGAACAGAAAGACAGTAAATCATCAACAGCTAGGAATTATGTCATTTCTTCTCTAGCTTCAATGTCTCCATTGATTCATTTGATTTCCTATGATATAGACTTGCAGTCTATCATCATTCTACCTGTTCTAGCGAAAGTGATCTTCAATCAATCCAGTCATAACAAATTGATCTCTCACCAAATCTCAACATGCATTCCAGCAATTATATACTAAATGATCCCCCATCTTGTCGGAAATATGAGTTTCAGCTTACCTATCTTTCCAATGAAAACATGCTACATGATTCCTTAAGCTCCTTAAAAAATAATAGTTTATAATGTCATTTAAATATCATTTAACTAAACTGAAGACATACAGAACTCATGTTATGTAGGCTGCGTTCTTCAATCCTAAAGATTTCTGATAAAAGGCACTAAGGCCGTAATTTCTTCCTAGTTGTTTTTCAACATCCCTGCCAAAAAAAGTCCACACCACTATTTCAACCTGCTTTGGCCACAAAAAGTAGAAATAAATCACCAGATCCTCACTCAAATTTTACATAGAGAGGAGGAAATAAAATCCAAATAAATATGAAACCCTATTCATAGTCTTTCTTATGGATTTAAATATCAGCCTAAGGGTCTACTTTGTATTATTTTTAAAGCTATGCTCAACATTTCAAGTTTTGAAAAATTACTGAAGAAAATATTGGACTGGAATTTATGGGTAAGGTCTCTGCCTATCAAATTAGTAAAAAAAAGTAAAGAAACAGACTTCTTCCCGTAGTTATGGACATTTTAATATAATTGTTTTTTTTTTATTTATTCAAACTTGACAACTCCTTGTATGACTTTAAAGTCATCATGATGAGAAATACTTGAATATATTGAAGACTTACTAAATCCCTGCTTAGTTGAAGAGGAAAGGAGCCCATTGAGAACAGTCTGGACTAGAATCTAGAATCACATCTCCTTTACAATCTGTGTCTGTCACAGTCTCCTTTACATTGTCTGTCAGTCTGATCCTGTCTCAGTCTGCATCTCTCCCAATCTCCTCCTGCTCTCTGTGACAGTCTGCTCATCTGACCCAGTCTTGATCTTAGTGGAGGAGTGCAGGAGGAGGGAGAGCCAGCAGGAGAGAACAGTCAAAGATGGAACATCTCATTTCCAGTCCTTCTCAACCCTTCTGAGTCTGTCTCTGGCTCAGATGGACCTTGGTCTCCTTAGAGAAATGAAGGAGGACAGGCCTTCCTAGAAGCAAAAAATTCTCCAGTTAGTCCTTGGCCTCTCACAACCATCAACAAACCTGTAACTTTCATCCCTTTGCAAAAGCAGGCCACTACTCTTTTTTTTTTTTTTTTTTTTTTTTTTAACATAACTTTATTTTTCAATCTATCTTCAAGGTAATTTTTTAGCATTGACCTTGAAAATCTTTTTATTCCAATTTCTCCCCTCCTTCCCCCCACCCCCTCCCCTAGATGGAACAACATATGTTAAATAAGTTAAAGTCAGTTTTCAGAGTAGTCCTGTGTCATCCTGACTGTTGTTCCTTTATTCTTAAATTGTTTTTGGCTGTTCACAACACTTTTTTTTTCTTTGAATCCTCTGAATTTTGATTGAGTATTTCTGATTTGAGGTTTCTTTCTGAAGGTGAAAGTGATTGAGTGGGGGTTTCTATTTTTACTTTGTCTTATACTTCTAATACATCTGGGAAGATGTTTTTTTTTTGTTTGTTTATTTTTGTTTTTGTTTTTTGTTTGTTTGTTTGTTTTATGCTACCCAGATTTTAACATGCTACCCAGATTCTGAGGTAAAAATGTAAGCCTATAATATATAAAAGTGCATGCTGCTCAGGTTCAGTGAGACTCAGGGCTCACTAAGGGCCAAATGCTCTCCTTGGGGGTGGGTTTCTGCTTGTGTCCTTCATCTATCCAGATGTTCTAACAAATTCAGATGCAGGAAGTTCCAAGGCTAGTCATTGCTGTCACTGTCAGAGTCACTGAGTTTTAAATCTTGTAGCAATATGCTCATCAGCTGGTCATTCCCGGGGAGCTGGCTGCTTCTGGTCTCCATAGGGCTTCTGTGAGGTAACTGCAGAAGAGGACGCTGGGAGAAAGAGGCTCTGGTTGTGACAGTCTCCTGGTCTTCAGTGCTGGAGCTCTCAGAGTCACTGAGTTGTAAATCTTTTCTCAATATGCTCATCAGCTGGTGATTCCCGGGGAGCTGTCTGCTGCTGTTTGCCACAGGGATTCTGTGAGGGAGAGGGGGATGCTGGGAGGCCAAGTCTCTGGAGGCGGGCTCCTCCTCTTCACTGCTGGAGTCACTCACTTGTAAATCTTCTTGCAATATGCTCATTGTCCTGCTATTCCCGAGGAGCTGGCTGCTGCTGTTCCCCACAGAGATTCTGTGAGGGAGAGGAGGATGCAGGGAGGACGCGGCTCTGGCTGTGGCGGGCTCCTCCTCTTCACTACTGGAGCTCTCAGAGTCAGAGTCAGAGGAGCTGCTGTTGCTGCTGGAGTCACTCAGTTGTAAATCTTCTTGCAATATGCTCATCAGCCGGTTATTGTCGGGGAGTTGGCTGGTGCTGCTGTTCCCCAGAGGGATTCTGTGAGGGAACTGCAGAGGAGGATGCTGGGAGGACGAGCCTCCGGGGGCGGGCTCCTCTTCTTCACTGCTGGAGCTGTCAGAGTCTGAGGAGCTGCTGTCTCTGAACATCTCCATCTGCTCCATCCAGGCTCTCAGCTGTCTCTTAATGTCCAACAACTGGAGTTCCCCGAGAAGATCTTCTTCCACAGGACAGGCTTTTGGTCCAACAGGTGTCTTCCCTGCGGCTCGGAATGCTATGGGAGTGGGCGGTGCCGGTGCAGGGGGCGGTTCCACTCTTGCCTGGGTTTTGCTCCCTCCCTCAGTTCTCATCTTCTTGACCTGAGGGCTGCTGATGACTTTTTCCAACACACATTCTCCAGTATCCTGATTAATGAGGAGAATACAGTCTCTCTCATAGGGTCTTTTGTTTCCTTTGAAGACAGTCTTTGGGGCTGCAGCTCCAGGGAAGTGAGGCAGGGATCCCGATGCTATGGGAGTGGGCGGTGCCGGTGCAGGGGGCGCTTCCACTCTTACCTGGGTTTTGCTCCCTCCCTCAGTTCTCATCTTCTTGACCTGAGGGCTGCTGCTGACTTTTTCCAACACACGTTCGCCGGTATCCTGATTAATGAGGAGAATACAGTCTGCCTCATAGGGTCTTTTGTTTCCTTTGAAGACAGTCTTTGGGGCTGCAGCTCCAGGGAAGTGAGGCAGGGAGACCCTGACCTCGTCTCCCTTGCTCACTTGGAGCTCACCTTCCCCCGATGGGCCTACAGAGTACTGTTTCAATTCATAGCCGATCGTGTGGGAGTAGGACTTGGGCCTCTTCTCGAAACTGTCCCCGAACGTCAGGCAGTTCTCCATGCCGTCCACCAGCAGGTTCCTGGTGCTCTTCATGGCTCTCTCCCTGTCCGGAATCTGGCTGTAGTCACTGCCCGGTGTGGCTCCTAGGGCGGCCTCCTCAATGCCTCTCAGTATAGGCGTGCTGTGTAAAGTTAGGATGCTCCCTCAGTTGGAATCCTTCTCTGGGAGCAGGTTTCCTGGTTTTCTTCTCCAGCAGCCTCTTCTTCTTCTTCCTGACTGCTGGCTCTGAATCTTCTCCAGCTCTAGTCCTTCCCAAATCCAGACTGCTTCCCAGGCCCCAGGTTGTCTCTTTTATCCTCCCAGAGAATGGGCAGATGAGAATTCAGGGGCTTGTGGGAAATCCTTCAACCAATCAACTTGCTCCTTTTAAAAGTGAAAACTCCTTTAAATGTGTAAACACCTTTTGAGAAAACTAAAGGTGTCAACTGCTAAAGGTGTCAACTCTGAGCTAGAGAATTGTTTAGACAACCTGAGTTATCACCTTGTAATCCCAACATCTTTCCCTTTCTTTTGATTTAGAACATAGGGTGGTCATGGCCTTGAAACATAACTCCATCAATATGGGAGGTATTAAACATATTTATATAAACATATATGTATTGTAACATAGTAACATTATACATGCTAGAAGTATGTAACAAATAACATAATCAAATTATTATAAATTGAGAATTTATTAAAGTCCATAAGTCCATTGTGCATTAGTCTCATCTTGTGTTAGGAAATCGAATGATTCCTGCTGGTTTTAAAGTTCTTTAACAGCCTTATCTTGTGTTAGGGAATCTTTAACAGTCTCCTTATCAGCCACGCTCTTTCAGTGTCAGATGTTTCTTAGATCTTCTCCTTTGTTTTTCTCTTTTTCTGTCTCTCCCTGATGAACAAGGAGAATAAGACTCATTGGCACCCATCTGTTTCCTTCTCCATCTAAAGAAGTACAAGCAAAGCCTCTCCACCAAGCAGCTAACCTCTCTGGTCCCTTCCATTCACCACTTTCTGGGTCTCTCCACATCACCTGGTGATTATCTAAGGACAGTGGAGCTTCTCACACTGGATACTGCCACAGGTTATAAAACCTGTCTGCAGGAACCAATGCATCTTTGTCAAAAATTAGAAAATTAATGATATGGAGAACTAAATTTAGAAGTTCTCTAAGGTTACCTGTGGCTCCTGCTTTCCTTTCTTTTTTGAGGATTGCCTTAGTGTCTCTGTTTCTTCTCTCTACCATTTCCTGACCTTGAGGATTAAAAGGAATGCCAATGGTGTATAGAATCGTACACTGTGCACAAAAGTGCACAAAATATTTAGAAGTATATGCAGGCCCATTGTCTGTTTTTATTTCTTGTGGCACACCCATAATTCAAAATGCTTGGACATAAATTCAGTGACCACTCAGGTTGTCTCTTTTGCTGTTGGCACTGCCAAAGTGAATCCTGAGAAGGTATCTACCACCACAAGGATAAAAGACAGATGACCAACAGATTTATAATGGGCCACATCCATGTGCCAGATTTCATTGGGTCTGAAACCACCAGGATTCTTCCCTGGAGGGAGTGTAGGATTGTGGAAAGGAAGGCAAGCTATACAGCTTTTTACAATGCTCCTAGCTTGCTCTCTTGTTATTCCAATTTGTAAATGTAAAGCTTGAGCAGCTTGATGATATTTAGAATGAGATTCTTGTGCTTTCTGAAATAAAGGAGTACTGGATAACATAGTGAAAAGGCTATCTGCCTTTGAATTTCCATCAAAAATAGTACCTGGAAGTCCACTATGTGAGTAGACATGCAACATATAGCTTTTGCTTGGATGCTTTCTCATTGCTCTTGAACTTCCTTAAAGAGCTGTTAAATATTAGAGGCTGTAAATTTTATTTGGGCTGTGGCAATTCTTTTTACCACACCTACTGAATAGGATGAATCAGTAATTATAGTTATGTCTCCTGGGTAATAAGTGAGAGCAAATGACAGGACAGCAAATAATTTGTTGTGCTCAGTGGACTGAAAAGGAGTTTTCTGACTATTCTCTTTATGGATAACTCATGAAGTGTATAGCAAAAATATTTTCTTTGGTGTCATCTGCAAAGATGATTGGTCATGTAAGAAGAACCTTAGAAACCTTTTCTTCAAAAATGCATTGCCTATTATGTAGTAGCCGGGTTATCTTTAATGGAGACCCATGTGCAAAATTTGGAGCTGTGGTCAATCAAATTTGCCATTATGAAATGCTCTCAGGGCATATATTAATTTGTGCATTAGTATAGAATGTATTTCTTTTTGGAGGACTCATCCCAGACAATTCTACTACTCTTTTAATGGCCTGTAATAAAATTCTAGCCACAAGCACTGGGTAAGGAGTAAGGCTTTGTTCTGGTTGCACTGGGTGGCTTATGCACTCAATCATACTGTCTCTTTGATGAAGGACTACTATGGGTGCCTCTTTTGTAGCAAAAAGTGATATTTCCAAGGGTTTTTGAGTGACTCTTTCAACCACATTGGATAAAGCCAGTTCAACTTCTCTCAAAGCCTCTTGCACTTCTTTTGTAAGCTGGTGTGGTGAATTCAAAGCACTGTCTCCCCTTAAAATGTCATATAGAGGTTGCAGTTGATTGGTAGTTAAGCATAACCCTGGTCACATCTATTGGATATCTCCTATTAATTTTTGGAACACATTTAAGGTGTCCAACTTCTCTGTTCTTAAAGAAAGCTTCTGTATTGTGAGTGTCTTAGGATATACTTCATATACTAAATATTGAAAAGGATCATCTCTTTGAATTTTTTTTTTCTGTAGCTATATGCATTTTGTAGTACTTCAGTGTTTCTATGGACTTTTGTAGACATGCTTTTAACATTTGTTCCTCAGGTACACATCCCAAAATATCATCCATACAATGGAACAACATTACTTTAGGAAATGCTTTTCTTACTGGAGCAAGAGCAGCAGCAACATATATTTGGCACATAGTAGGGCTGTTTTTTCCTTCCTTGTGGCAAAAATGTTCATTCATATCTTTTATAAGGCTTAGCCAAATTAACACTAGGCACTGAAAAAGCAAATCTTTTGATATCTTCCTTTCTTAGAGAGATAGAATAGAAACCATCCTTAATGTCTATAACCCAAAGAGGCCATTCTCTTGGCAACTGAGTAGGAGATGGAAGTCCAGGCTGAAGAATTCCCATACTTTCCATCTGGTCCTTTCCTCTTCTTCTCTTCTTAGATCACTGAACATCCTCCATTTTCCAGATTTCTTTTTTCACCACAAATACTGGGGAAATTCAAGGACTTAGAGAAGGCCAAAAGTGTCCTTGGTCAACTTGTTCTTGTACTATGTCTAATAAGACCTGAATTTTATCACTTCTTAAGGGCCACTGTTCTACCCAAGCTGGTGATTCAGTCTTCTACTGAATTGAAACCGGTAAGAGTCCAGTTAGGCCTTCAACAGCAGCCTTGCCTACAAAGCCAAAGTGCTTACTTGTAATCCTATATGTTATAAAATGTCTCTTCCCCACAGATTGATGGGGAATTTGTCAACCACAAAAGCAGTAAAAACTCCTGTTTCATTTTCAAATGTCTATCTCAAAGACATAGCACTAACTTCTGCTGCTATTGATCCTCCTACACCAGACATGTAGGTGTGTGACTTAACTTTTTTTTTTTTTTTTTTTCCCTGAGCCTGGGTTTAAGTGACTTGCCCAGGGTCACATATCTAGGAAGTGTTAAGTGTCTCAGACCATATTTGAACTCGGGTCCTCCTGAATTCAGGGCTGGTGCTCTATCTACTGTGCCCCCTCTGCCTTAACCTTTGGCCAGTGACTGGGCCAATTGGCACCTCTAATAACTGTAGCATCTGCACCCCTGTCTACCAATCCTTCAAATGGTATTCCATTTATATAAATAGTAAGCATAGGTCAGTCAGCTGTCACAGCTGCTGTCCAATATATTCCTGGATTTTGTTCATTGGAGTCAGAATCTGGGCGATTGTCACCAGATTGCTTATTAGGGGTATATAACAATAAGCCTGATACTTCTACTTCTCCTGCTTGATAAATCACACTTTGTCTACCTGTGTTAGTGACTAGGACATTAGCTACACATTCTCCAGTTTCCCACATCAGTGTAAGGATGAACACTGTTTTGTAAGCACTCTCAGAAAGTGAAATGGTCAAGGCTACTGTGCCTGGAGGCAAAGGATCCATAGGCTGAACAGGAATAGATTTCATTTCTCCAGGGAATATCTCAGTATACTCTACTGCATACAACTCTATTTTTCCTAAACTCAATCCCTTACTTCTATCTGATTGCCTTTTGGCTTGTTTAGGGACATGCTCTGCTTATACACTATTTATCCACAACCTGGGGTGGAGCAATCTGATTTCATTCTGATCTGATCAGCTGTAGCTGGACACACTGTAATTTGATCCCAACATAGTCATGTAATGTTTGTCCTTTAGGAGAAGAGAAAATAACCAATCAAGTATTAAAAGCAGCAACAGCTGTATAATTTCTATTCTTAAAGCCTATTAACCAGTGTAAAGACATTCACATATTTGATTCTTATTCTAATCTAATGAGGTACATGCTGCTATCATTATAAGTTTCTTTTGTTTCTTTTTTTTTTTTATTTTTACAACTGAAGAAACTCAATTTGATATAAGCAAAATGCCTAAACTTAAATATTTAGACAGTAAATGTATGAGAAATGCATCAAACTCAGGTCTTCCTTAATTTTACTTTTTTGGCCACCTTTCTTAGCAATGAATGGAACTGATTGGATGAAGTATTTCTCAGTATTGAATCATATGATCCCTTTTCCCAGAACTTTGGACCTTGGGGGAGGTCATTTACTCCATGGAGGAATGAACTTTGAACCTGAGATACAAGAAGTTGCAGGGAGTGATGTCATCTGTGGGAGGCAGCCAGCATTGGTGATTATTGGTCAAGGATAATGATGTCCTTTTAGTCTATCCAATGAGAAGGGTCCAGTCTTTTGTTTTTAGTGCCTGGACAAACCTGGAAGCAGGTTGGGTTGCAGGAGCAGATGGAAGGGGTGGGGATGGCTCCCAGGTGTGTGTCTGGGCTTCTCCCTTGCAGGCATTACATAAATGTTTTCTCTTTGTACCTGTTGATGTCTCTGATTAGTTAATTGGATTGGGAAGAGGGTCTTTCCTGTCAAGATTCTTTGCTACATTTAATTTTGGCATAATTCTTTCAATAGTTAAGCTCTCTTTTCTAAAATTTCAGGGGAGAAACATGATGAATATCATCTTCCACAAAGATGATACTCTCTCATGTCGCCCCCCCCAAAAGAATATAAATATTTGACTCATTATTTCAAACAATTAACAGTCATTTGTTATCACTTTTATATAATTAATAAGAACTCATCTATATGAAGCATTTGACCCATTTCAAATTATTTTTCCCATGAACACCTTGAGGTTGGAAGTACAAGTTTCATTAGAATGATTTTGCACAGAGGGATGATGACTTTCAGAGCTAAGAAATGAATTGTCGAGTATTACACAATTAACAATTGGACTAGCCAAGACAGGCCCTGAATCCCTAGACTCTCCTCTGAGAGTTCTTTTTATGACATCAGAAGTACTACCTCATTCACTGGTGCAGAACTTACTGAACTGGGAGCCCAAAAAATTTGACTCTCATTAAAAAGGGTAAAATAAACTAGAAGAAAGGATGTTCCCCCAGAGCAGGGCAGGAAACCCATCTATTTAAGGAACTCTTACAAGTGCTTTGAAAACAAGAATCAACAGAAGATGATTGACAAATTGAATATTTTCATTTGGAGCATCACCTGATGCTAAGTGAAATGAGCAGAACCAGAAGATCATTATATATGCTGATGGAAGTGGATATAAAGTGGAAGAAGATATAAAGAGTTCTCAGGTATGTTCATGAGTGCTTAAAACCAAATTAAGGGCCACCTCCAATCTCTTCTCAACCCCAAGGGATATGTAGTTTGTGATTTTCAGGTCTACCATTTACTAATGTTTGCTGCAAAAATTAAATATATCACTTACTGAATGATTGCAACAATCACTTTTTAGACATTAAGTCATTAGAACAACTCTTTGGGTAATATTTTATATATGGATGGATGGAAGTGGGAAGATGTCATTCCACTGTGCTCTTGGTCCTCTACCAGTGCAAATGCTTGTCATAGCTTTGCATGATAAGGGAAAGGGACCACAGAGAAGCATACAGAACATCTGGTAAAATGTTATATTCTACTTAATTTTTATAGAATAATAGTTCTTAATCATTTTTATCTATCATATACACCTTTAGCAATTTGGTAAAGCTTTTGGACCCATTCTAAATATAAATAAAATGTAAAGTATTAGAAAGGAAACAAAGTATAATGATATGGTTACTATAATCTATTTATCTCAATCTCTATAATATCAGTATAGCTCTATAATTTATATCAATTTCATTTATATTTATACCATATCCCTTCCCCTCTCTCCACCAATATTCTCTCTCTCTCTCTCTCTCTCTCTCTCTCTCTGTATGTGTCTTTCTCTGTCTCTCTGTCTTGGTCTCTATCTCGATTCTCTGTATATCTGTGTGTGTGTGGATAAGTGTGTGTTCCTTCAGCACATTATTGTCACGTAGCAAGAATTTAGTAATATTTATTGACAGAAGGACTGATTGGATAGAATAATCATATGAAAATATCATAATGATGATTTTACTGATACTTTTCCATATTTTTTCCTTCAGTAGTTACGTCTTGTTTGGATTGTGATTTTAAAAGTTTTGATTTTTGATTTTCATTAATGTGGTTATTACCAGCAGCTTTCTTTGCATTATAAAAAAGCTTTATTACTTCATAGGACTTTCCTCACCTTATTCTTTTTGTAATGCTAAAATATCTATTTTTTAAAAATCCACTCTAACACATATTCTGAGCAAATATTGTCCTAAATTTTTTCTGGAGATTGCTCACATAATTTTGTGAATTGTCTATCAACTTAATCCTTCACAAGAAAGTTAATCTTTAGAACATTTAGAAAATTTGGCAGTTGCCTAATTATAAGTGAACTTCAAGTGAAAATTTCAAGATATGAAAATAAAATCATTACCTTTTTCACATGGGATGAAATCACATTCAGCTGCTCTTTTGATAGATATTTGTATAATTATATATGTATAATTAATTTCCTCTTTCTCCAAAAACAAGAAAATAAGGATACTATCTCTTTCTAAAACACAAATAATCCAAAGCTCTTTAAATAGATTTCTGTTCAGTTCTGCTCTGTGGGGATAGTTCCTCAACTACACTAAGGTCACTTTTTATTTTTTAATGAGATTCACTTTCTTCTGAGTCCAAGTCCAAAGTATTAAAAATATATTAATGAGGCCACTTGTTATTATAGAAAGACTCTTGGGCTTTTCATTCAAACATCTTGATTCCAGTCTTGACTCTACTACTTTCTATATGAGTGAGTGCTGCCCATTCATTTTCATTCTTCCTGAAAGTTCGGTCTTCTTGTATAAATTAATTAGATGCACTCTCAACTTCTTTATCATAAAGTTCTTGGGAGGAATGAGCTTTTAACACTGAAAGCCCTTGGGCAATGAGTTATATTGTTTTATTACAAAATCAATCAAGATAATTTTCTTCATTCATTTGTAACAAAACCAGAGAGTACTTCTGGCCATTTTTTTTCTTTCCTGTGGCATGTGTGTTGCAAAAAAATAGAAATATTGATCTCACCTTAGTCATCTATATGACTGCCATCATATTGTAGTGATTCAGAGCTATGCAAGCAGATAATTAAATTTTCAAATCAAGCAGAGGTCTCTGACAATTGGTGAATTTATTTAAATAGTATAACTTTTTTGAACCTCAATTTTGTTATCCAGAAAATGAAAGAAACTTACTACATGATCATCAAGGTCCCTTTGAGGCATAAAATACTTTAAGGTTTGTGAAGTATTTTGATTGTTTGATAGTCTTTTTTGCTCATTTTCAAATTCTATAAGTTTCATACTATTACCATTCCTACTTTTCAATAGTAGAAATTGAAGTACAAAGTACTAAAGTGACTTTGCTAGTGTCATAAATCTAGCATATATTCAGGCAGTATCATATATATATATATATGATACTGATAGGATATATACATATATATATATATATATATATATATATATATATATATATATATATATATATATATATATATATATGAGAAGGCACTAGCTGGGGCCAGAGGATGAGCAGCATTGCTCCAAGAATGAGTGTCATCATGGTGGATACTAGTCTAGCTTCACTCTGCTAGAGGAGGGGTCATGAAGCAACTGCTGCATAGAAATGCCTTCACACAGCTCCTCCTGGTCCCTGGCACTTATATCTGGCAATGGGGATCTCACTACGTGGAGCTGCCCAGTCCGTCAGCATCCCGCAGACGTCCCTCTGCCAGGGCTATGGGTGCAAGTCTGAGAGAAGTGGCGTGAAAGAGGGAAGCAGGCAGGGGCAAGCTCCTCCTGAAAGCCTCCTGGGCTGGGGGACATTCGTGGAGGGCACTGGAGGGAGGCTGCAGGTGATTCTATGGCCTGAGACCAGACAAGGATGTCAAGGAGGATGGGAATGAGATGCCCCAGCAAAGTGAAGGGAACCAGAAGTCAGCCACCACAAAAGGCTCAGAGAAGAGGTGGGGGCTCTGCTCCTGTGAGGAACAAACTCAAAATTCTTAATTCTTTAAATAGAGATTCATATAATTTCATTAAGAATTTTCAGCACATTGAAGGAAGCAGACATACAAATTAGGCAGCTGAATTTTTTACTTTTATATCAGCAATAAATTAAATAAATTAAAGGTTAAAAGAAATGTGTGGAGTAAGATATGGTGAAGAATTGACAGAAAAAGTAAACAAACAGACTTTCTCCAGTAGTTTTGGACATTTTAATATAATTGTTATTTTATTCAAAGTTGACAACTGCTTCTATGACTTTAAAGTCATAATGATGAGAAATACTTGAATATATTAAAGATTTACTAAATCCCTGCTTAGTTGAAGAGGAAAGGAACCTATGAGCATGATCAGGAATAGAGTCAAGAGTCGTTATTGTCTCCATCACATCTCCTTTAAAATCTGTGTCTGTCACAGTCTCCTTTACATTGTCTGTCAGTCTGATCCAGCCCAAGTCTTCATCTCTCCCAGTCACAGCTGCAGTCTGTGACAGTCTGCTCATCTGACCCAGTCTTGATCTTAGCGGAGGAGTGCAGGAGGAGGGAGAGCCAGCAGCAGAATAGTCAAGGATGGAACTTCTCATTTCCAGTCCTTGTCAACACTTCTGAGTCTTTCTCTGGCTCAGAAGGACCTTGGTCCCAGTGGAGAAAGGAAGGAGGACAGGCCTTCCTAGAAGCCAAATTCTCTAGCTAGTCCTTCGCATCCCACAACCAGCAGCAAACCTCTTACTGTTATCGCTTTGAGAAAGCAGGTCACTACTTTTTTTTTTTTTTTTTTTTTTTTTTTTTTTTTTTTTAGTAGCTTTTTATTTCCAAGATGTATTTTTCAATATATCTTCAAGATAAATTTTCAGCATTGACCTTGAAAAACCTTTTCTTCCAACTCTTCCCCTCCCTTCCCCCCACCCCCTCCCCTAGATGAAAGCTAGAACAATATATGTTAAATAAGTTAAAGTCAGTAGTTACAACAGTCCTGTGTGATCCTGACTGGGGTTCCTTGATCCTTGAACTCTTTTTGGTTGTTCACAACATTATATTTCTTCTTTGATTTGAATACTCTGTATTTGAGTATTTCTGATTTGGGGTTTCTTTCAGAAGGTGAAAGTGATTGAGTGAGGGTTTCTGTTTTTACTTTGTCTTATAATTCCAACAGATCTGGGAAATTGTTTTTATTTATTTATTTTTATTTTATTTTACTTTTTTATGCTACCCAGATTTTGAGGTAAAAGTGTATTCCCATAATATATACAAGTGCACTTGTACTCTGCTCAGGTTCAGTGAGACTCAGGGCTCACTAAGGGCCAAATGCTCTCCTTGGGGTGGGTTTCTGCTTGTGTCCTTCATCTATCCAGACGTTCTAACAAAGAGAGATGCAGGAAGTTCCAAGGTTAGACGTTGCTGTCACTGTCAGAGTCAGTGAGTTGTAAATCTTGTTGCAATATGCTCATCAGCTGGTGATTCCCAGGGAGCCGGCTGCTGCTGTTCTCCATAGGGCTTCTGTGAGGTGACTGCAGAGGAGGACGCTGGGAGGAGGAGGCTTTGGCTGTGACAGGCTCCTGGTCTTCAGTGCTGGAGCTCTTAGAGTCACTGAGTTGTAAATCTTCTCGCAATATGCTCATCAGCTGGTTTGTCTCGGGGAGCTGGCTGCTTTGGTTCCCCACAGGGATTCTGTGAGGGAGAGGAGGATGCTGGGAGGCCGAGGCACCTGGGGCAGGCTCCTCCTCTTCACTGCTGGAGCTGTCAGAGTCTGAGGTGCTGCTGTCTCTGAGGGTCTCCATCCGATTCATCTCGGCTCTCAGCTCTCTCTTAATGTCCTCCAACTGGAGTTCCCCGGGAGCATCCTCTTTCACTGGACAGGCTTTTGGCCCAACAGGTGTCTTCCCTGCGGCTCGGAATGCTATGGGAGTGGGCGGTGCCGGTGCAGGGGGCGGTTCCACTCTTGCCTGGGTTTTGCTCCCTCCCTCAGTTCTCAGCTTCTTGACCTGAACGCTGCTGCTGAGTTTTTCCAACACACATTCGCCGGTATCGTGATTAATGATGAGAATACAGTCTCTCTCATAGGGTCTTTTGTTTCCTTTGAAGACAGTCTTTGGGGCTGCAGCGCCAGGGAAATGAGGCAGCCAGACCTTGACCTCGTCTCCCTTGCCCACCTGGAGCTCTCCTTCCCCTGATGGGTCTACAGAGGCCGGCTTCAAATCATAGCGGATCGTGTGGAACGAGGACTTGGGCCTCTTCTCAAAGCTGTCCCCGAGAGTCAGGCAGTGCTCCTTGCCGTCCAACAGCGGGTTCCTGGTGCTCTTCATGGCTCTCTCCCTGTCTTCAAGCTGGCTGTAGTCACTGCCTGGTGTGGCTCCTGGGGCGGCCTCCTTACTGCCTCTCAGTATAGTCCTGCTCTGTAAAGTTCTGATAGTCTCTCAGTTCGAATCCTTCCCGGGGAACAGGTTTCTTTTCTATAGAATCTTTTCCTCTGTGAGCAGGTTTCCAGCCAGCCTCTTCTTCTTCTTCCTGAATGCTGGCTCTGAATCTCCTCCAGCTCTAGTCCTTCCCAAATCCAGACTGCTTCCCAGACCCCATGTTGTCTTCTTTTATCCTCCTAGAGAATGAGCATGTGAGAACCCAGGGGCTTGTGGGAAATACTTCAACCAATCATCTTGCTCCTTTTAAAGGTGAAAACTCCTTTAAATGTGTAAACTCCTTTTCAGAAGTCTAAAGGTGTTAACCCCTAAAGGTGTGAACTCTGGGCTAGAGAATTGTTTAGACAACCTGAGTTCTCACCTTCTAATCCTAACATCTCCCCCTCTCTTTTGATTTAGAACATAGGGTGGTCATGGCCTTTTAACAGAAATCCATCAATATGGGAGGTATTACACATAATTATATAAACACATAGTAACATAGCAATATAACACATGCTAGAAGTATGTAACAAATAACATGATCAAATAATCACAAATTGAAAATTAATAAATGTCCATAAGTCCATTGTGCATTAGTCTCATCTTGTGTTAGGAAATCCAATGATTGCTCCAGGTTTTAAAATTCTTTCAGAGTCTTATCTTATGTTAGAGAATCTTTAACAGTCTTCTTATCAGCCATTCTCTTTCAGTGTCAGATATTTCTTAGATTTTTTTCCTTGGTTTTGAGGTCTTTCTCTTTTTCTATCTCTCTCTGATGGGCAAAGTGAATACCACTCGTTGGCCTGAAAAGGTATCTACCACCAAGTGGACAAAAGACAGACGACCAAAAGATTTATAATGGGTCACATCCATTTGCCAGATTTCAGTGGGTCTCCAACCATGACGGTTCTTCTCTGGAGGGAGTGTAGGAGCATGGAAAGGAAGGCAAGCTGTACAGCTTTTTACTGTGCTCCTAGCTTCCTCTCTTGTTATTCCAAATTGTAAAGGTAAAGCTCGAGCAGCTTGATGATATTTAGAATGAGATTCTTGTGCTTCCTGAAATAAAGGAGCACTGGATAACATATGTAAAAGGCTATCTGCCTTTGAATTTCCATCAAAAGTAGTACCTGGAAGTCCACTATGTAAGTGGACATGCAAGATATAACTCTTGCCTGGATGCTTTCTCACTTGCTCTTGAAGTTCCTTAAAGAGCTGAGAAATATTAGAGGCTGCAAATTTTATTTGGGCTGTGGCAATTCTTTGTACTACACCTACTGAATAGACGGAATCAGTCATTGTATTTAAGTATCCTTGGGTAATAGGGAAGAGCTAGCATGATAGCAAATAATTTATTCTGCTTAGTAGACTGAAAAGGAGTCGTGACTACTTTCTTTATGGTTAAATAATGACAGTATTCAGCACAAATATTTTCTATGGAGGGGTCTGTAAATATTGTTGTTCATTTAAGAGGAGCCTTAGAAACCTTCAAAAACCCATTGCCAATTATGTAGTATCCAGGTTATCTTTAATGGAAAACCATGTACAAAATTTTGAGCTGTGGCCAATAAAATTGGTCACTCTGGCATGGTCACAGCATAGATTAATTTATGCATTAACATAGAATGTGTATATTTTTTCAGGACTTATCCCAGATAAATGTACGACACTCTTAATGGCTTTTAATAAAATTCTAGCCACAAGCACTGGGTAAGGAATAAGGCTTTGTTCTGGTGGTGCTGGGAGGTTCCCCCACTCAATCACACTGTCTCCTTGATGAAGGACTGCTGTGGGTGCCTCTTTTCTAGCAAAACCTGATATTTCCAAGGGTTTTTGAGTGACTCTTTCAACCACAGTGGATAAAGCCAGTTCAACTTCTCCCAAAGCCTCTTGGGCTTCTTTTGTAAGCTGGTATGGTGAATTTAAAGCACTCCCCTTGAAATGTCATATAGAGGTTTCAGTTGATTGGTAGTTAAGCCTAACCCTGGATGCATCTATTGGATATCTCCTGTTAATATTTGGAAATCATTTAAGGTGTTCAACTTTTCCGTTCTTAAAGAAAGCTTTTGTACTGTGAGTGTCTTAGGATATACTTCCTATCCTAAATATTGAAAAGGATTATGTCTTTGAATTTTTTCTGTAGCTATATGCAGTTTTTAATACTTTAGCATTTCCATGGTCTTTACTAGACATGCTTCTAACATTTGTTCCTCAGGTGCACATCCCAAAATATCATCCATATAATGTAATGATATTACTTTTGGAAATGCTTTTCTTAGTGGAGCAAGAGCAGCAGCAACATACATTTGGCACATAGTAAGGCTGTTTCTCAATCCCTGTGGCATAACTGTCCATTCATATCTTTGATACGGCTCGACCAAATTAACACTAGGCATTGAAAAAGCAAATCTTTTCATATGCTCCTTATCTAGAGGGATAGAATAGAAACAATCCTTAATGTCTATAGGCCAAAGAGGCCATTCTCTTGACAACTGTGTAGGAGATGGAAGTCCAGGCTGAAGAGTTCCCATAGTTTCCATCTGTTCATTTACTCTTCTTAGATCAGTTAACATCCTCCATTTTCCAGATTTCTTTTTCACGAAAAATACTGGGGAATGTCATGGACATAAAGAAGACCAAAAAGCGTCCTTGGACAAGTTGTTCTTGTACTATGTCTAATAAGACCTGAATTTTATCACTTCTTAAGGGCCACTGTTCTACCCACACTGGTGATTCAGCCTTCCACTGAATAGGAACCAGTGAGAGTGCAGGTAGGCCTTCAACAGCAGCCCTGCCTACAAAGCCAAGGTGCTTACTTGTAATCCTATCTGTTGTGAAATGTCTCTTCCCCACAGATTGATGGGGATTTGTTCAACCACAAGAGGAGTAAAAACTCCTGTTTCATTTTCAAATGTCTATCTCAAAGGCATAGCACTAACTTCTGCTGCTATTGATCCTCCTACAAAAGACATGTAGGTGTCTGCCTTAATATTTGGCCAGCGACTGGGCCAATTGGCACCTCTAATAACTGTAAGAACTGCATCTGTGTCTACCAATCCTTCTAATGGTATTCCAGTTATATAAATAGTAAGTATAGCTTGGTCAGCTGTCACAGCTTCTGTCCAATATATTCCTGGATTTTGTTCATCAGAGTCAGAATCTGGGTGACTGCCACCTGATTGCTTATTAGGGGTATGTAACAATAAGCCTGATGCCACTACCTCTCATGGTTGATAAATCACACATTGTCTACCTGTGTTAGTGACTGGGAGATTAGCTACACGTTCTCTACATACCCACATCAGTGTATGGATGAACACTGTTTTGTAAGCCCTCTCAGAAGGTGAAATGATCAAGCCTACTCTTCCTGGAGGCAAAGGATCCATAGGCTGAACAGGAACAGATTTCACTTCTCCAGGGCATATCTCAGCAGTCTCTACTGCATACAACTATATTTTTCCTAATTTCAATCCCTTTCTTCCATCTCATTGCCTTTTGGCGGATTGATCATGTCTTAAATTTCTCTGGATGTAACCTCGGCTGCCATCATGCCCCACTTGGGGGGCTGAAGCTGGGCCCCGCATCTTATTTCCCTGGGTCAATCTACATTCGGAGGCCCAGCCAAAGGCCTTGTGACATTTTGACATGGAGTTTTAGGTCTTCTCTCACCCTGTCTTCTAGCTCTATCTCCATATCTACCCTGAGTTCTTAGATGTCCAATTTTTCCACATTGGAAATATTGACGAATTTCTCTAGAAGTCCTTTGCCAAGAGGGACCCTGTCTTTCCATGTTCATCATAGTCTGGGTGTAAAAAGTATCTGTTCCCACTGTAGCACAGAGTCTTATGATCTCCTCTAAAGGAGTATCTCGGTCTAGACCCCATATAATTCTTTTGCAAATCTCATTGGCATTATTCTTAGCCAGATGTCTGGTCCTTATATCTGTCGCTATATTTTCTCCAATAGATCTTTTGACAGCAGTTTGCAGACGTCCCACAAAATCCGCAAAAGGTTCATTGGGACCTTGCTCTATTTTAGTGAAAGCCTCCCCCCGAGCTTTCTGTCCGGGGAGGGAACCCCAAGCTTTTATTGCAGCCTTAGAAATTTGCTCATACCCTGTCATGGTATATTGAATCTGTTCTGAATTCCCTCCATACTGACCTCACCAGCTAATTGCTCAAAAGTGAATTGTGTGTTAACTCCTGTTTCCAAATTGCATCTGACTTTGATCTTTCATAATTCATGACACTTCACAAGCTACAACAGATTTTGTCCAGGTTCTAAACCTGTCCTTGCTATGGATTTCCAATCATTCGGGGTTAGGACTTCATAAGCCACAAACCATCCAGTAACATTTTAACATAAGTTGATGTAAACCCATAAAGGGTGCAACCTTTTTTCAAATCTTTAATTTTATTCAAATCTAAAGGTGTATATCTTCTCCTTTTTTGACCTACAGACCCAATCTCTTCAATCACAGGATATGCATGTATAAAATCACTTATATCCTGTCCTTCCCTCTTAGCTTTAAGCAATGCCTTCTCTAATCTTGTCATAGGCTGTTTAAGAGGTGATTCTGTTTGTGTCACTGCCTCTTCCCCTCCTAACTTCTTGCACCACCCCTGAAGGGTTAATTCCCTGAAGGGAAATGCTTCTGATGTTCAGAATTGTGCTTAACTCCATTGTTATCTGATTCATCTTCTTCACCTAGCTTAGTTGGATCCTCCCCCTCTAGCTCTTTCTTCTTTTCCTTTATTCTAACAATTTTTAAAGCCACTTGGATTAAATTGTAGGTATGAAGTGTATCTTTGGAAATTGCGTTTGGTTTGGAATGGTAGTGTTCTCCTAGTAGCTCTCCTACTAATTCCCAATCATCTAGATCCAATTCTTTTTCCAGAGAAAAACAAGGACATATAACCTGCACAGTTTTTAAAAGTTCAGTGATTTCCTCCAAAATTATAATCAATCCTTGGCTTTTCATAACCTTGACAAAGCTCTCTAAACATTTGCCTTGAACAGAAACAGAAGTCATTTGCCCCATTTCACTGAAATTCTAATTTAGCTCTTTAACAAAGTTTCCTTGTTACTCATGCTTCTGGTTAAAGAGAGACTTTTCCACTGAGTTATGGATGGGAGGCTTTTCCACTGGAATCAGGATCTTGTCTGTCCCTGTTCTTGTGCCAAAATGTCAAGGTACGGGCTAACTCCTCTGAAGGGCTAAGCACAAGTGCTTGCCCCAGTTTGGGCGCCAAAATGTAAAGTTCTGATTGTCTCGCAGTGGTAATGCTTCCCTGGGAGGAGGTTTCTTTTTTGTATAATCTTTTCCTCTGTGAGCAGGTTTCTTGGTTTTCTTCAGAGAAAGGATTCAAACTCAGGTCTTGCTTAATTTTATTTTTTTTTTTTTGGTCACCCTTCTTACCAATGAATGGGACTGATTGGTTAAAGTATTTGTCAGTACTGAATCACATGATTCCTGTTCCCAGAACTTTGTACCTTGGGGGAGGTCATTTACTCAATGCAGGAATGAACTTTGAACCTGGGATACAGGAAGTTTCAGGAAGTAAAGTGACCTGTGGCAGGCAGCCAGCATTGTTGATTATTGGTGAAGGATAGTTATGTCCTTTTAGTCTATCAAATGAGAAGGCTCCAGTCCTTTGTTTGTAAAGCTTGGACAAGCCTGGAAGCAGGTTGGTTTCTAGGAGTACATGGCAAAGGTTGGGATGGCTCCCAGGTTGTGTCTGGGCCTCTCCCTTGCAGGAATTACATGAATGCTTTCTCTTTGTACCTGATGATGTCACTAATTAGGTTAATTGGATTGGGAAAGGGGTCTTTCCTGTCATGATCCTTTGCTACATTTAATTTTGGCATATTTCTTTCTAAAGGTAAGCTCTCTTTCCTGAAATTTCAGAGGAGAAACATGATGAATATTATCTTCCACAAAGACGATACTGCCTCATGCCCACCCCAAAAAAGAATATAAATATTTAGACTTATTATTTCAAACAATTTAACAGTCATTTGTTATCAGTTTTATATAATTAAGGATAACTCATCTATATGAAGCATTTGACCCATTTCAAATTATTTTTCCCATGAATCCCTTGAGTTTGGAAACACAAGTATCATTAGAACCATTTTGCACAGAAGGATAGTGACTTTCAGAGCTAAACAATGAATTGACAAGTGTTACACAATTAACAAATTGACTAGCCAAGACAGGCACTGAATCCCCAGACTCTTCTCTGAGAGTTCTTTTTATGACATCAGAAGCACTAGCTCATTAACTGGTGCAGAACTTACTGAACTTGGAGCACAAAAAAATTTGACTCTCATTAAAAAGTGTCAAATAAACTGGAAGAAAAGATGTTCCCACAGAGCAGGGCAGGAAACCCATCTATTTTAGGAACTCTTCCAAGTGCTTTGAACACAAGAATCAACAGAAGGTGATTGACCAAGTGAATATTTTCATTTGGGGGGAAGACAATTAAAAGCACATTTCCATTTTTCTATCTACCTTCTCGATCTCTATTAATTCATTCTATAATTTCAAACATATTCTTCATAGAAGACATTTCCAACCATTTGAAAAAAGGTAATTATTTTCTCATCTCAGCTTCTCTTTCCTTAATTCTATCAACATTTTGAATGAGATATTCTCTCAACCCCAGCAAACTCAAAATTCTTAATGCTTTACATAGAGAGTCATATAACTTCATTAAGAATTTCCAGCATATTTAAGGAAACAGCCATACCAATGAGCTAGCTGAAATTTTTACTTTTATGTCGCCAATAAATTAAACAAATTAAAGGTTTAAGGAAACATAAGGTAATGACAGTGAACAAGCTGGCTGTCTTATCAATCAAACAAATACCTTCCTTAATGACTATAGGTCATTCAACATGTTTTAACATGGTAATGGACATAAGGGACAGACTTTATTCAAAGCCCATTTGGGTTGTCTATAGAAATTCTTGACACTTGAAAAGTCAATGAATAAAGTGATTATTCTGCATTCATTCTGGAATGTCATGTAGGCTGCCTTCTTTAATCATAAAGATTTCTGGTTTTGTGGCAAAAAGAATTAAGACCCTAATTTTTTCCCATTTTGGCTTCAGCAAGTCTGCCAAAAAGTTCATACCACTATTTCAATCTGCTGCGGCCACAAAAACTGGTAATAAATCAGCAGATCCTCACTCAAATTTTACACAGAGTTGAGGAAATAAAACCCAAATAAACATACAACTTTAGGCTTTCTTAGGGATTTAAATATCTGCCTAAGGGTCTACTTTCTATTGTTTTTACAGCTATGCTCAACATTTCAAGTTTTGAAAAATTACTGAAGAAAATATTGGCCTGGAATTTATTGGCAATGTTTCTGCCTATGAAGTAGCAAAAAAAAAAAGTAGTAAAAAAGTAAACAAACAAAATTCCTCCAGTACTTATGGACATTTTAATATAATTGTTTTTTCTTTATAGTTGACAACTGCTTCTTTGAATTTAAAGTCAAAATGATGATAAATACTTGAAAATATTGAAGATTTACTAAATCCCTACCTAGTGGAAGAGGAAAGTAACCAGCTTTTTATTCTTTTACTATCATGAATTTCCATTCTCCAAGAGGGCTCAAGAATTTCTTTGAAAAAAACATTTTATTTCTTTCAATTCAATTAAATATATTCATCAGTATAATCATATGTTGAACATCCAAAGGGTTCAAGAACCATAATCTGATATCTCCTTTTCTAGGTAAGAAAACTAAACCTTCTAGGTCAGGAAAAAGGAAGAAAATATTCAAGGTTGAGATAGGTTATACTTGAGCAACTATTTATTATTAAAAAGTCAATTAATCTACTTTAAGATTTAATATAATAGAGAGATGCAAGTTTTGTATAATCATTATTATAATGATCTTTGGCCAGTGACTGGGCCAATTGGCACCTCTAATAACTGTAGCATCTGCACCCCTGTCTACCAATCCTACAAATGGTATTCCATTTATATAAATAGTAAGCATAGGTCAGTCAGCTGTCACAGCTGTTGTCCAATAAATTCCTAGATTTTGTTCATTGGAGTCAGAATCTGGGCGATTGTCACCAGATTGCTTATTAGGGGTATATAACAATAAGCCTGATACTTTTACTTCTCCTGCTTGATAAATCACACTTTGTCTACCTGTGTTAGTGACTAGGACATTAGCTACACATTCTCCAGTTTCCCACATCAGTGTATGGATGAACACTGTTTTGTAAGCCCTCTCAGAAAGTGAAATGGTCAAGCCTACTGTGCCTGGAGGCAAAGGATCCATAGGCTGAACAGGAATAGGTTTCATTTCTCCAGGGAATATCTCAGTATACTCTACTGCATACAACTCTATTTTTCCTAAATTCAATCCCTTTCTTCCATCTGATTGCCTTTTGGCTTGTTTAGGGACATGCTCTGCTTATAGACTATTTATCCCCAACCTGGGTTGGAGCAATCTGATTTCATTCTGATCTGATCAGCTGTAGCTGGACACACTGTAATTTGATCCCAACATAGTGATGTAATGTTTGTCCTTTAGGAGAAGAGAAAATAACCAATCCAGTATTAAAAGCAGCAGCTGTATAATTTCTAATCTTAAAGCCTATTAATCAGTGAAATGATATTCACATATTTCATTCTTATTCTAATCTAATGAGGTACATGCTGCTATCATTATAGGTTTTTTTTTTTTTTTTTTTTTTTTTTTTTTTTATTTTTACAGCTGAACAAACTCAATTTTATATAAGCAAAATGCCTAAACTTAAATATTTAGACAGTAAATGTATGAGACATGAATCAAACTCAGGTCTTCCTTAATTTTATTTTTTGGCCATCTTTCTTAGCAATGAATGGAATTGATTGGATGAAGTATTTCTCAGTATTGAATCATATGATCCCTTTTCCCAGAACTTTGGACCTTGGGGGACGTCATTTACTCCATGGAGGAATGAACTTTGAACCTGAGATACAAGAAGTTGCAGGGAGTGATGTCACCTGTGGGAGGCAGCCAGCATTGGTGATTATTGGTCAAGGATAATGATGTCCTTTTAGTCTATCCAATGAGAAGGGTCCAGTCTTTTGTTTTTAGTGCCTGGACAAACCTGGAAGCAGGTTGGGTTGCAGGAGCAGATGGAAGGGGTTGGGATGGCTCCCAGGTGTGTGTCTGGGCTTCTCCCTTGCAGGCATTACATAAATGTTTTCTCTTTGTACTTGATGATGTCTCTGATTAGTTAATTGGATTGGGAAGAGGGTCTTTCCTGTCAAGATTCTTTGCTACATTTAATTTTGGCATAATTCTTTCAATAGTTAAGCTCTCTTTTCTAAAATTTCAGGGGAGAAACATGATGAATATTATCTTCCACAAAGATGAAAGCTGACCATCATCTCAATGATTTATCAACTAATCTATCTTTGTTTACATGGTTGGAAGACAGAAAATTCTTAAGAAAAAATTATAAAAATGCACAATGATATTTTTAGCATTTGACTTTTCCAATTTGAAACCAAAGTTCTTGGAACTATTATGGTTCAGCATTGAGAGTTCATATGAATATATCATTAAAAATGACATTACAGGAATTGGTATTACCATATACTTTGTTACTGCACCTAAGGATTATGAAATCTTTCCATTTGAAATGGGATAGACACCTTCATTTTTTATTGTTCTTGCCCATTAGAATATAAGCTCTTTGAGAAGAGGAAGTATCTTACTCTTTTAAGTATGTTGCCAGGGTTTAGCAAAATTCTTTGAATGTATGAAGTGCTTATTAAGTGCTTCACTCATTCATTCATAAGGACTTTCTAAATGCCCCTAATAGTTCTTTTTTTCTTTGCTCTATTTTCTTATTTATTTTTTTGAAATGTCAATTAGAATAATAGCTTTAAAGAGCCATCAATTTATTGTCTAAAGGAAATATTAAAAAAAAATGTGTTTTCCTATTACCTTTTTTTCTCCAATTAACTCCTTTAAATGGGAAATTCAGAATGTAATATCTTTATTTCTCAGGAATTCTTTGTACATATTGCATATTGGATTCTACTTGTTTGGTTACTATATGCTATAATTGTTGCAATATTCCTAAATGTTATCACTATCTTGATAGTTAAATCAAGCCTTTCTTGTTGTTTAGTTTTACTATTATTACCTGTTTTGTTCTCTCCTATGGCTGTTTACCTTTCCCAGGAAAACAACTCAGTGCTATTATTATATTATATAGTAAAGTGGGGAAAATTTTCATCATTTGAACATTATTTGACCTAATGAGTATTGGGTATATCATCACATAAACAAAAAGGGCCTAACTTATGGAAAGCTATCCTTATCACAGAGAACAAAACTGCCCCATAACCAAGAACCATTTATGCCTCATCTTTAAAAGATTTTTTTTTCTATGATTATGGCTTTAGCTCAGTATAATTTATATGCCTCTAATAGGAAGATATTAAAGTGGGACAATCCTAAACTTATGAACTTTACTTTCCTCCCTCCTTTGTCCTCTGTGGAAATGATATTATTTTGCTTATTATGACTATCTCTTTAGGGGTACAACAAAACATGATGGCACAGATTATTACTACTTCAATTTTTATGGCTCTAACATCTTTATGTATTATCCAGGTATGTGGCCACTATAATAGCTTCAACTTTGGCAAAATAATCCATCGTAAACATAATATTATCTTTCCTGATGTAAATAGGGGAGATATTGTCAGCTTGTCTTTATAAGAAATATTCCGATTTTGAATCCAAATATATTTTCTAATAAAATGTTACCAGAAATAGATTAGATTGAATTAAATCTGATATCAATTTTGGCTATCAAAACTTAGATATATTACATAGTTGTTAGTGACCCCAGGTCAATTTGTTTTTCAAACCTTTGGAAATGAGGCCTACATCTCTTTTACCCTAAATCGGTTTGGAATTTGTGGGATTGTTTATTTGCTCCCAGTCTTTAACTATACTTTAGGGATGGTGGGAAGAAGTATTAAGAGCCATCCCAGAGCAGGTAGCTTTGCTTGGGGAAAAAGAAAAACCTCATGAAAGAAAGTGGGGTTGAGGATGAATATCCTCTAACCTCTTTTACCATTCTTTATAGTGTCAATGCTAGTGCATACCACTCACAATTTATTTTGAAATTGAGATTACCCAAATCACTATTGAATCTCATTTCCTCCAACCAATTTGAAATTAATTTTTAGCACAATTGGCCATAGAAAAATTCTATGGTTGTTCCTCCACTATAATCAATCAGTCTTGATATTTTATGTTATTCAATCAGGGAACAGTTATCAACCTTCATGAAATTCAGCAGATTATAGAACAAACACAACTTCTTGACCCAAAAGACCTTTGTTAAAAACCCTCCTCTTGGTATAACTTCTTTACAGATTAATAGATTATTCATCACTTTAGATAAATTGGGTTTTCATGCATTAAGTAAGATATTTATTGTTGCTTTCTTCATTGAGTAATTCCCTAATCTGTGTAAGAGATTGACACTCTTTTCTTATTATACAATTCTAATTGTGATTATAAAGAAATGGTAAATCTCCTTAATTTGGTGTATAAATAAGTGATTAATGTGGGACTGGATTGACCACCCCACTTTAATCAGATGAGGAATTGATGAGAAAAATTAAAATCTTTACCAAATGGAATTGGTTTAATGAGGGAATCAGGAAAACAAATCAGATTCTCTCTCCTGGATAATGAGTCCATCTTATCCTGCTATATGAATTCTCTTCCATTTTTTCTGTTTTTCAATTATATAATTTACATAATTCACACATTGTTTCATATGCACAAGTACATGCAATTGACATCTTTTTATTTTCTGAAATGAGGACTCTAAAAAATACTCCTCTTTCTCTTAACTTAGGAAGCACTTTTCTTCCAATTAGAAAGTATATTATGTAATTTTGTATCTTGGTTTATAGCCTGGTTGAAATTTTTAAAATTATAATTACTAGGTATAATTTAATTATTTTTTATGTATTAAAATCTACTTCACTTTATTCAGAATCTTTGATCTGATAGGGGAGTGTGCTGACATATTTATTTTTGCTGAATATCTAATAAATTACTAATGCATGGGTTGTTTCTTCAGTTATTAATTATTCTGCTCATCCCTCCTCTCTCTCCTCACTAAGAAGGAAAGCAATTTGATGTAAAAGCAATTTGCTACATGTGTAGTCATGCTAATATATTTCCATATCACTTATGCACTATAACAATTTGAGGTAGATGCCATTAATTACCCATTTTAGAGACAAGGAAACTGAGCCTGAGACAGGTTAAATTGATGTGAGTTGACTGTTCCTTTAAGATTCCTTTCTGATTCCCAACCCCACCATCATTGAAGAAGCTAGGATCTTTGATTCACAAATCCTGGTCAAATGCACTCTTGAATTCCAATGAATTTGGGCTATCCCAGCTCTCCATTATCTGCTCAGGTTTCCCCAACCCCCACAAACAGCTTCTTCCTTATCTAAAAACCCATTGAATTCTATTCAATACTAACCCTGGCTGAAACCAGCCAGGAGCCTGGGACTGCACCCACCTTCAAGATCACCAAGAACCCCCATTATAAAAAGGGAACCCTGGAGCCCATTCTTTTGCAGGAGCCTTAAACATGATGTTCTTACACTGGCCATGTAAGGGTTCCTGTCCGCACGGCAACCAGCTCTGGCCTTGGCGTCTTTCTACCTTTACCCTTACTTCCAAACCCCTACAATAAACCTTTTTAATCAATCTAGGTTTTCAGGCCTGTAAATTCCTTCACAGGGGACTTTCAGCTATCACTAGACTTCATTTAACTATGTATCCTGACACCGAACCAAAAGGGGTTCCCCCTTTCCTAATTCTCATCAAAATGACTTTTCCAAAGTTGTATAACTAATGTTTGTGAAGCAGGTTTAGAATTCAGAATCTTCATGATCCTAGATTAGCTTTAATTTTACTTTGAAGCATAAGAGCTACTTGAAAAGAAAAGAAAAGAAAAGAAAAGAAAAGGAAAAGAAAAGGAAAAGAAAAGAAAGGGAAAAAAAGAAAAGGAAAAAAAAGGGGAAGAAGAGGGAAATGGGAAGGGGAAGGGGTAGAGAGAAGAGAGAAGGGAGACCTAGATTGATAAAAGAAGCTTATTATATTGATTGGGAAGTAATGCTAGAAATCTTGACATAGAAGCATAAAGTCTCCTTAGGGGAATAGGTGAGGATAAAGAGAGGATAGCACTGAAAAAGAATATTATCCAGTGGGCAAAGTCCTCCTTGGCATAGCAAGCATTGCATGTTTAGAACCTCTGCCAAGAAATGAGTTTTTGATTGCTATTTTTATAAGGATGTCTTTGGCTGTGAGCTGGGTTTCAGTTTGAGCTGAATTTGAGTTGAATTGAATGACTTCCTTTAATTGAATAGGATTGGAATTCTTTTGCTTAGGACTGAACCAACCCCACCTAGATAAACATCTTGTTTCCCTTGATCCCTTGGGCAGGGTCCTTCACTGAGGCAGAATATAAGGAGAATTTCTCCTTGAAAGAGTTTTAGAGTTTTGGAGTCCCTTCTTCAATAATAACAATTCTTGATAAGAAATAACTGTTTGTGTGTGTGTGTATTTTGTTATCCATTGATACTTTCATTTCTATATCACTACTCATTATTCCATTATTCCAGAACTCTCTTGAGTTCAGAGAGAGATTTCATACAATGATTATATAAAATCCTTCTTAAATGTTTCTATAGAATTCTGCTACACTGATTTTACTCTGGTGAACTAGAAGGAATCATTAAACTGTTCCCTTCTATATACACACTGATAATAAAAAAAAAAAAAAAAAAAAAAAAAAAAAAAAAAAAAAAAAAAAAACAAACATCAGAGTGGGCATGGAATCCTCAAGGGTAAATTTTGGAATTTAAACTTGACCTTTCAATCTTAATATTTATCTTTTTAAATTAATTTATTGAAACCCCATAATTTGATTTTTAAAAACTTCAAATGTATATAATTTGGTCTCCTTGCTTTTTTCATTTTGTAAAAGGAGCTATCATGACAAACTTACAATGTAAACCTACTATTCCAAATGGATGTCCCATGGCATTATTATAATTTTCTCTGAGCTCATTAATATAGATCTAATGAGGATTTGGAAAAAAAGCAAGACTACTGGGACCATTATAACAAGATTTACTTTCTTAGGCAAAGAAAAAAATAATGAAGTTGCTACCAAAACTCATTTCATTTTTTCCCCCCATTTCTGCTGTTCATAATGAATCCCACTGAACTTTCATGCTGTATTTCTTTCCTTGTAAGCTCTCCGATGAATTTAACTGCAAGTACATTTTATCCCTTTGATATTCCTGAGAAGACAATAGTAAATAGTAAAAATAATCACTAAAACTTTTTTTGATATTTATTATGAAAGAGAAAAAAAATCAAAGCTATGCATGGAACACTCCCTAAGGTCTAAGAGACTAATTTTTTGATTTCTTTTGTTTTATGAATACTTGGATCTGATAGTGTCTCAATGTTCTCTCCTTGAATTTTTCTGTAATTAAAAGATACACTTTTAAATCAACATTCACTCTCAAACTGATTCTTAAATTTAAAAGTGAATTTTTCTTGTACAAAATTTATTTGAAGATTTTCTAAGCTGTAAAACATTGTATGTGTGTGTGTGTGTGTGTGTGTGTGTTACATATTCAAAAAAGCATCATCATTTTGACAATGAAACAGAACCTTCAACTATGAGAGAGTCCAATGACTCCATATATTTTATTTTTTTCTCAAGGGATAGAATGATCAGAGACACAAGTGATTATAACATTAGGAAAATACATTTTATGCCATGATGTTTCCTAAATACTTGCATCACAAGAAAATTGTCTTAAATATATCAAAACCTTTTAAAATATTCCTTTGTCTTAAGACTAAATTATAAATTGTTATCTGCATTATGTTTTGATAATAACTGTATAAAATGTGACACTTGAACTAGCACCAAGGATAGACAAGGGTAAAACAAAGACAGATAGATATTTAAATATAATTGACTACCTTTTAAATCATATTTATACACATGCACACACACAACCTCCATACTAGACAATTACATTTTATTGCATAGACTTGTTATTTGCTTACTTTCTCCTGTATAAATTAAACTCTGCCACCAAACTAAAAACAGAGAATCAAACAATAAAGAATGGTAGGGATGATTTTGCAGAATTGTTATATGATAAAATAAAAATAGAAATGACATAAGTTGATTAAATTCAATTTTATATCTTTATATTTTCTAAGGGAAATATTTATATTTCTTTATATTTATATCTTTATATATATACATATAAATATAAAAATATATTTTATATTTTAGAATTACATAATTAAATTAGGAGTCATAAGAATTAAATTTGAATTCTAATTCTGAGATGTAAGACCCTTAAGATCTTGTAAAGTTCCTCAACTTTTCTAGGTTTTTTTCTTCATCTGTACTATTAGGGGTCTGGAAAAGTAACTTTTAAAATATCTTCTAGCACATGTCCTATGATCTGTGTCTGGAATTTCAATAACAACAAATTAATTGTTGATTAATTATAAAGGCCTAGAACTGAGCAAATGCACTTGGATAATGGAGCACGTGAGGCTAATTGCAAATTGGACAATTCTCTATTAACATGTTTGAAGGATGACCCTCCCCAACTATTAGGTGCTGGCTGGATAGGTGGGTGTGGACAAAGAAGGGGAAGTGACATGAGTGGGTGGAGTAGGAGGAGGAAATTGAGGCATTCTCTTGGCAGTGGAAAGAGAGGAAGGAGGTGTGGAGGTGTGGAGATTGCTAGATCTAATCCCCTGATTAGGACACAAAAGACCTAGAATAAAGGCTTTTGCTTATCCAGATTCCAGCTTATTCTAAGAGATCCAGGTCCCAACAATTAATCACTAAAATATCATTCAAGTAGAGATTGTGAAAAGTTGTTCCAGTGAAGTAGTAAGAAGGGGAAGAAACAGGAATTTATTAAAAATTAACTTTCATTGGGCACTATGCTAAGCATTTTAGAAATATTATCTCATTTGATTGTCTCTGGAAGGAAGATGCCCTTATTACCTCTATTTTGCAATTGAGGAAACTGAAGTAAACAGAAAAGCAGTTGTTTCTCTAGAATGATATGTAAGGAAGAGTCTAAGCCCAGAGTGGAATTTGGGTCTTCCTGCCTCTAGATCCAGGGCTCTGTCCACTGCACTACTTGGCTATAAAAAGAAAGCAAAAATATATATCCTGGCACTTGTTTATGTTATCCAAAGAAAACAAATAAGCAGAACAAAGTGGAGTTATCTTTCTGTTTAAATTGAATAGTAGACTTACACTAATGTAAGGAGTTTATGATAAGAAAACTCTCTCAGGCAATACAAATCAACAGCTGGCCTCCAATATGTAGAAAATTATATTCTGAATTTAGAATGTATAATCAGATTATGAAATACATCAATCTGTGAAAAAATGCATGCTGGACAAATTATGGGAAAGATTCAATGTTGGCAAAAACAGAAAATTTCTTTCTGGAGACTAAAAGACAGAATTAAATGTAATGAAAGAATGTCAAAAATAGTGCAGACTGGATCTACCTCTAAACTGTAAATGGCTGAAGAAGAATAGAATAGGTCAACAATAAGTGAATCAAGAATCAAATAATGGATTAGTTGATTTCAAAGTGAGAAAACAGGCTTGCAAACCAAAGTCCCTCTGAAAAGAAGGGCTTGTAGCCTATAGAAGTGGAGGATTTTTATACATGAAAATCACAAAAATATGAGATCCAGCATTGTCATTCCTAAGTCTTAGGTTGATATTTTTTGGGAGGCGATGCAGATATTCTTGGGTTTTATGGGAATAATTGCTAAGTTATTGGATTCATTGAGTCTTTGAATTTTCTCAAGTCATTAGGGTCCTTGAGTTTAGTAAGACAGCATTATCTCATCATCTCATTAGCACTTAGTAAGAACCTAACACTTGAGTCTTTTTCAGTAGGATACAGAAACAGATTTAGCACAGCAGAAATCAGAGTGTAGCCACTACTTCTGTTCATTTAGCAGTTACAAAGGAATTGTTCAGAGTGTCAGAAAAGATGATTTATAACTTTCTGTTGCAGCATTCTGACTGCTTCTGTCTCTAAGATCCCTTGGAGAAAGAGGAGTCCCAACAAATCTAAATGATTTTTATCATTTAATCAAAATGATAATAATTGATAGTAATCAATAGTAATACTAATTACTATCACAGTACCAGACAACACCTGGTACTGGTCAAAAAATACATTTTGCTCAAGGATAAGCACAGAAGATTGCTTTTGTGCCAATCTCAGGGCATAGCCTATTTGCTGCATCTTGGCTATAGGGTAAAGAAAGCATCTCCAAATATCTTATCAGAAGTAAAACTTAGAAAACAGAGCACACACTAGGTATAAGAGTGAAAGGTGGACTTGATTAATTTAAATTCATTTATCTGGCTACATGATGTTCTTTCTGCAAATAAAAGAACACCTAACAAAACATTGCCTTGTTATTAATTTGACCTTCCTCTTTGAAAGTAGGGAAATTAAATAAAATATTTTACATGCAATTTGGTAAATAAAATGTGAAATTAATAAAATAAAATAAAAGTAAAAATGGTAGGGGAAACCACAAAATGAATGACTACTTTGTTTTTATATTTGTTTTTTTCCCCTTTTTTTCCCCAATCAAAAGGAAGAAATTGTTTGCTCTTTTTTGAAGTAAATAGCAATAATAATGTCAATGATGTCAATGACATCAATAGAGATGTCAATCTCTAAATAATGGAGATTCTAATCTATCAGGAGAGAAAATATATTTATAATTGTAGATATATACTATATTTTAGAAAAACTGATTTGGGGGCTTTTGGGGGTCAAAATGGTGAAGTAAACATAAAATTGTCATATTCTCATATTCACCTCCAAACAACCATAAAATAGCAATCTCAAAAAAAAAAAAAAAAAACCAAAAAAACAAAAAAAACAACAATTCTGGAATAACAAGAACCAGCAAAAAGACTGAGTGAAACAATCTCTGAATCAAGAAACTTGAAAAACTGGCAGGAAATGATTGTCTCATTTGAATAAAAAGGGGAGCACTGTTCATTACAGGAAGTATCTCAGGAAGTCAGCAGTAAATCCCACTTCAGTAAATCAGTGATAGATCCTGATCCTCTGGGCAGTAAAACAGGAAAATTCCAAACCTAGGACCCCTCACAATCTATGGCATACCCAGGGGAATAGGAGATCCTATTCTAAGAATCAGCATGACCTTCAATGTAGCCCTAGGCAAGATATCAGCCATGTGCTTCAGTATAGTCTGAGGAGAACGGGTAGCCTCCAGCAGCTGGACCACCACATGTATCAGTGTAATGCTAAAGTAAAAGAAACACCCTCACCAGCCTCAGAACACACCATATATGGCCACTAGGACTCCCACTCTGTACCATGTAAGCTGCCAACCCCCTATGTTCTCTGGCAGCATCCTGCCCTAATGATCCTCCTCAACTCAGGAATAGATATCAGGTTCAAAACAGGCCTTCGAATATTAACATCAGGTAAATAGCCAGAGTCTGAAGACTGCCATAAGAAGCCCCAAACAATGTTCCTTCCACTCCAGGAGCAGAATTGATATTTTTATCAAAGGAAATGGGCCAAAAAAAAATTAGCCAAAAAAAATCAAAACAAGCAAATAAACAAACAAAAAAAATCTGACCATGGAAAGTTACTATGGTGACATGGAAGATCAAGACACAAATTCAGGAGACACCAATGTCAAAACAATCATACAAAACAGAGACAAATATATAGAAAGATATAGACTCAGAGAGACAAACAGAGAGAGATGAAAATGGAAGATGGAGAATAAAGAAAAGGAACATTTTTTATTTCTAATATACATTATTTCAAGGGGATACACTATTTCAAAGTGAGGAAGAAAATTGCCAAAAAGAAACCACAAGCAGGATAACACAAAACATAGCAGCTTTTACATAAAAAGGATTGGAGAGCTTGGGACATGTATTGCAGAGGACAAAAGAGCTGAAATAACAACAGAGAATCACCTATCCAGCAAAGCTGACTATAATTCTTCACGGGAAAAATAAACATTCAGTGAAATAGAAAAATGAATATCATTCCTGAAGAGAAGACCAGAGAAAATTTGACTTTCAAAAGAAAATGCAAAAAAAACCAACCAAACAAAAAAAAAAGACAACAACAAAAAAGCAAGGTGAACAGAAATAAGAAAAAAGGGATTTGATACAGTTATACTTTATATTTCTACATCAGAAAATGAAATTCATAACTCCTAAAAACTTCCTCATTACTAGGGAAGTTAGAAGAAATATACAAATACAAAAAACAAAGATGAGGGTTGAATATGATGGTATATTATTTAAAAAAAATAAAATAAAATCAAGATTGAGAAAGTAGAATTAACTGAGAACATGAAAGGGAAAAGTAGAGATACACTAATAGAGTGGGAAATGGAGAAAGTGGTGTGAGGAGAGAATTGGCTTAAAGAGTGAATGATATATACACTCTCTCACAGGAAAGTAGGACAGTAGGAGAATAAGGTAAGGGAGGGAAGATCTCTTTGGGGCAGGTAAAATTCACAAACAATCCTTTTGATGATGGACAGGCTAAAAGAAGAAAGATTAAGAAAATGGGAGAAATAGGATGGAGGAAAATACATAGGTCATTCCTGAAAAAAATTACAGTGAGTTTCTCAAACATATAGACAATGAAAAAAATAAACATCACTAAGGGCCATTCCTCATTTGATAAATGATCAAAGGCTATGAACAGTTTCAGACAAAACAATCAAAACTAATTATAATCATATACAAATTCTCTAAATCACTATTAAAGAAATACAAATTAAAACAGGTAGAACTATTACTTCATACTTGTCAGATTGACTAGTATGACACAAAAGGAAAATGACAAATGTTAGAGGTCATATGGGAAAATTAAAACACCAATGTTGTTGGTGATATTATATATTATTCATCCATTCTGAAGAACACTTTGGAACTATGCCCAAAGCACTACAAAATCAGGCATAATTCTTGACCAAGGAATATGACTATTAGCTCTATATCCTACATAGATTTTTTTTTGTAAAGGAAAAAAGACCTATGTGTACAAAAGTCTTTATTAATAGCTGTGAAGAATTAGAAATTAAAGGGGGGGGATGTTCATCAATTGAGGAATGGCTAAATGAGTATGTGATTATGATGGAATATTATGTGTGTTAAGAAATGATGAGCAGGATACTCTTCAAATTCTAAATTATCTTAAAAGGCAAAGTGAAATGAGAAGAACCAATAGAATATTTTGCTCAGCAGCAGTAATAGTGTGTGATAATCTACTATGGATAATGTAACTATGTTAACAATGAAAATGATCCAAGACAATTTGTCAGACTTAGGTGCTGTCCATCTTCAGAGGAAAAAAAACAAAAAACTGTCAGAAACTGAATATAGGTCAAATATACTTTTTCATTACTTTCTCTATTTTTCATCGAGGTTTATTTTTTGTTTATATTTTGTTTGTTATTTTTTATATAGAAATGTGTTTTAGATATCTATGCAAGTATAATCTATGTTAAATTATTAACCTAATCAATGAAAGCAGAAGAGAAGGAGAGTATTTCAAACATAAAATTTGAAGAGAAAAATGTTAAAAATGATTTTACATATAATTGGGAAAATAAAGAAAAATTGAAAAATAACTGACTTTAACGATGGTATCCCATTAATTTAAGAATCAATATAAATGGTATCTTTGACATTTAAAATCCTTTAAAGCTTACATTTTCAGGTTTAGTACACATTTTTTTCACTAACTTTATCTATGCTTTTTTTTTTTTTATTCATTTTTCCAAATTATCCCCTTCCTCCCTCCACTCCCTCCCCCGATGGCAGGTAATCCCATACATTTTACATGTGTTACAATATAACCTAGATACAATATATGTGTATAAATACCATTTTCTTGTTGCACATTAATTATTAGCTTCCAAAGGTATAAGTAACCTGGGTAGATAGACAGTAGTGATAACAATTTACATTCCCTTCCCAGTGTTCCCCTCTGGGTATAGTTATTTCTGTCCATCATTGATCAACTGGAAGTGAGTTGGATCTTTTTATGTTGAAGATTTCCACTTCCATCAGAATACATCCTCATACAGTATTGTTGTTGAAGTGTATAGTGATCTTCTGGTTCTGCTCATTTCACTCAGCAACACCTGATTTAAGTCTCTCCAAGCCTCTCTGTATTCCTCCTGCTGGTCATTTCTTACAGAGCAATAATATTCCATAACCTTCATATACCACAATTTACCCAACCATTCTCCAATTGATGGACATGCATTCAACTTCCAGTTTCTAGCTACAACAAAAAGAGCTGCCACACACATTTTGGCACATACAGGTCCCTTTCCACTCTTTAGTATTTCTTTGGGATATAATCCCAATAAAAGCAATGCTGGGTCAAAGGGTATGCACAGTTTGACAACTTTTTGGGCATAGTTCCAAATTGCTCTCCAGAATGGCTGGATTTTTTCACAACTCCACCAACAATGTATCAGTGTCCCAGTTTAACCATATCCCCTCCAACATTCATCATTATTTGTTCCTGTCATCTTAGCCAATCTGACAGGTGTGTAGTGGTATCTCAGAGTTGTCTTAATTTGCATTTCTCTGATCAGTAGTGATTTGGAACACTCTTTCATATGAGTGGAAATAGTTTCAATTTCATCATCTGAGAATTGTCTGTTCATATCCCTTGACCATTTATCAATTGGAGAATGGTTTGGTTTCCTATAAATCAGGGTCAGTTCTCTATATATTTTGGAAATGAGACCTTTGTCAGAACCTTTCCTTTTAAAAAATATTTTCCCAATTTGTTACTTCCCTTTTAATCTTGTTTGCATTAGTATTGTTTGTACAGAAACTTTTTAGTTTGATGTAATCAAAATATTCTATTTTGTGATCAATAATGATCTCTAATTCTCCTCTGGTCATAAATTCCTTCCTCCTCCACAGGTCTGAGAGGTAGACTATTCTCTGTTCCTCTAATCTATTTATGATCTCATTCTTTATGCCTAAATCATGGACCCATTTTGATCTTATCTTGGTATATGGTGTTCAGTTTGGATCCATATCCAATTTCTGCCATACTGATTTCCAGTTTTCCCAACAGTTTCTTCCGAATAATGAATTTTTGTCCCTAATGTTGGTATCTATGGGTTTGTCAAAGATTAGATTGCTATAGATGTACCCTTCTTTGTCCTTTGTATCTAATCTGTTCCACTGATCTACCATTCTATTTCTTAGCCAGTACCAAATGGTTTTGGTGACTGCTGCTATATAATATAGCTTTAGATCAGGTACACTTAGACCACCTACCTCTGAGTTTTTTTTTCATTAGTTCCCTTGCAATTCTCGACCTTTATTCTTCCATATGAATTTTACTGTTATTTTTTCTAGGTCATTAAAATAGTTTCTTGGGAGGCTGATTGGAATAGCACTAAATAAATAGCTTAGTTTGGGGAGTATTGTCATCTTTATTATATTAACTCGGCCTATCCAAGAGCAGTGAATGTCTTTCCAATTATTTAAATCAGACTTTATTTTTGTGGCAAGTGCTTCGTAATTTTTCTCATATAATTCCTGACTTTTCTTTGGTAGATGGATTCCCAAATACTTTATACTCTCAACATTTGTTTGGAATGGAATTTCTCTTTGTATCTCTTGCTATTGCATTTTGTTGGTGATATATAAGAATGCTGAGGATTTATGTGGATTTATTTTGTATTCTGCCACTTTACTAAAATTCTGAATTATTTCTAATAGCTTTTTAGCAGAGTCTTTGGGGTTCCCTAACTATACCATCATGTCTTCTGCAAAGAGTGATAGTTTGATTTCCTCATTTCCTACTCTAATTCCTTGAATCTCTTTCTCGGCTCTTATTGCCGAGGCTAGCGTTTCTAGTACTATATTGAATAGTAATAGTGATAGTGGGCAACCTTGTTTCACTCCTGATCTTACTGGGAAAGGTTGCAGTTTATTTCTATTGCATATTATGCTTACTGAAGGTCTTAAATATATGCTCCTGATTATTCTAAGGAATAATCCATTTATTCCTATACTCTCAAGAGTTTTTAGTAGGAATGGATGTTGGATTTTGTCAAATGCTTTTTCTGCATCTATTGAGATGATCATATGTCTTTTATTAATTTGATTATTAATATGGTCAATTATACTAATAGTTTTCCTAATATTAAACCAGCCCTGCATTCCTGGTATGAATCCTACTTGATCATAGTGTATTATCCTGGGGATGATTTTCTGAAGTCTTTTTGCTAATATCTTATTTAAGATTTTAGCATCAATATTCATTAAGGAAATTGGTCTATAATTTTCTTTCTCAGTTTTCAATTGACCTGGTTTAAGTATCAGTACCATGTCTGTGTCATAAAAGGAGTTTGGTAGGACTCCTTCATTCCCTATTTTTTCAAATAGTTTATATAGCATTGGGGCTAATTGTTCTTTAAATGTTTGGTAGAATTCACATGTAAATTCATCTGGTCCAGGGGATTTTTTCCTGGGGAGTTGATTAATAGCTTGTTCTATTTATTTTTCTGAAATGGGACTACTTAAGCAATTTATTTCCTCCTCTGTTAATTTAGGAAGCCTATATTTTTGGAGGAAGTCATCCATTTCACTTAAGTTATCAAATTTATTGGCATAAAGTTGGGCAAAGTAACTCCTTATTATTTCTCTAATTTCCTCTTCATTGGTGGAAAGATCCCCCTTTTCATTTGTAAGACTAACAATTTGATTTTCCTCTTTCTTTTTTCTGATCAGATTTACCAAAGGTTTATCTATTTTATTGGCTTTTTCATAAAACCAACTCTTGGTTTTATTTATTAATTCAATAGTTTTTTTACTTTCAACATTATTGATTTCTCCTTTTAATTTTTGTATTTCAAGTTTAATTTTTGGTTGGGGGTTTATAATTTGGTCTTTTTCTAGCCTTTTAAGTTGTAAGCCCAATTCGTTAATCTTCTCTTTCTCTATTTTCTTCAAATAAGCTTCTATAGATATAAAATTTCCCCTTATTACTGCTTTAGCTGCATCCCAAAGATTTTGATATGATGTCTCATCATTGTCATTATCTTGGGTGAAATTATTAATTGTTTCTATAATTTGTTCTTTCACCCAGTCATTCTTGTAGATGAGATTATTCAGTTTCCAATTACTTTTTGGTCTGTTTATCCCTAACTTTTTACTGAATGTAGCTTTTATTGCATTGTGGTCTGAGAAGAAGGCATTTATTATTTCTGCCTTCCTACATTTAATTTTGAGATCTTTATGTCCTAATATATGATCAATTTTTTTATAGGATCCATGAACTGCTGAGAAGAAAGTATATTCCTTTCTATTGCCATTCAGTTTTCTCCAAAGGTCTATCATACCTAGTTTTTCTAATGTTCTATTTACTTTTTAAATTTCTTTCTTGTTTGTTTTGTGGTTTGATTTGTCTAAATCTGAGAGTGCAAGGTTGAGATCTCCCACTATTATAGTTTTACTGTCTATTTCTTCTTGGAACGCTCTTAACTTTTCCTTTAGAAAGTTAGATGCTATACCACTTGGTGCATATATGTTTAGTATCGATATGGCTTCATTATTTATACTACCTTTCAGCAGGATATAGTTTCCTTCCTTATCTCTTTTAATTAGATCAACTTCTGCTTTTGCTTGATCTGAGATAAGGATAGCTACCCCTGCTTTTTTGGCTTTACCTGAAGCATAATAGATTCTGCTCCAACCTTTTACCTTTACTCTATATGTATCTCCCTGCTTTAAGTGTGTTTCCTGTAAACAACATATTGTAGGGTTCTGATTTTTGATCCAGTCTGCTATCCGTCTCCGTTTGATGGGAGCGTTCATCCCATTCACATTTACAGTTAAAATGACTAATTCTGTATTTCCTGCTATCATATTATCCCCAGATTATGCTTTTTCCCTTGACACCCCTGAACCCCTTCCCCAATATTTAATTTATCTACCCCCCTGGTGACACGCAGCCCTCCTTTTTTTTTTTTTTTTAGTATCCCTCCCCCCCCTCCCCGTCCCTTCCCTTATTCTCCTTTTCCTTTTCCCTTTTCCTCTCCCCCCTTTTAATGAGGTGAGAGAGAATTCTCTGAAAAACAAATATGACAATTATTTACTCTTTGAGCCTCTTCTGATGACAGTAAGATTTACACGATTCTCCCCCTCTCTAAATTCCCTCAGATATGGTGTATTTTCTATGCCTCTTCCTGGGATGTAGTTTCCCTCTTTTTATCACTCCCTCCCCTTTTTCTTATACTACCCCCTTCCCTTTACTAGACCCCCTCCTTTTTTTTTTCTTTTATATTCGTAAAATCAAATTATCCTTGAGTACTTTTTATATACCCACAACAGAGTTATAGTTCTCAAGGGTTCTGTGTAGTTTTTTCTGTGTCTCTTCAGTCTTGTGGATGTAGATCAACTTTTTTGTTTAAGTCTGGTTTTTTTCTTAGAAACATTTGGAATTCCTCTATTTCATTGAATGACCATCTTCTTCCATGGAAAAAGATGGTAAGCTTAGCTGGGTAGTTCATTCTTAGTTGCAGTCCTTGATCTTTTGCCTTACGGAATATCAGGTTCCAGGCCCTTCTATCTTTTAATGTGGAGGCAGCCAGATCTTGAGTGACCCTTATTGTGGCACCTTGGTATTTAAATTGTTTTTTTCTAGCTGCTTGCAGGATTTTCTCCTTTGTGTGGTAATTCTGCAGCTTAGCCACAATATTCCGTTGTGTTCTTTTTTTAGGGTCTATTTCAGAAAGAGTTAGATGAATTCTTTCCACATCTACTTTCCCTTCTGTTTCTATTATCTCTGGACAGTTCTTTTTGATAATTTCCTTTAAAATAGAATCTAGGCTCTTTTTTTGGTCATAGTTTTCGGGAAGTCCAATGATCTGCAGATTATCTCTCCTAGATCTATTTTCCAGGTCTATAGATTTTCCCAGTAAGTATTTGACGTTATTCTCCAGCTTCTCATTTTTTTTTTTTTTTTTTTTGTTTTGTTTGACTGATTCTTGGGTTCTCAATGAATCATTCATTTCTATTTGTTCCATCCTGACTTTTAAGAAGTTATTTTCTTCATTCACAGTTTTTAGTTCTTTTTGTAAATGCCCAATTCCATTTTTAAATGAGTTATTTTGCTCTATTGAATTTTTTTCCATTTCCCTAATTTTTTTTTTTTTTGAGAATTCTTTTCTTTTTCCAATTCAGAAATCCTATTTTCTTGGGACTTTTTTATCTTCTCCAATTCAGATATCCTATTTTCTTGAGACTTTTTTATCTTCTCCAATTCAGAAATCCTACTTTCCTGTGATATTTTTACCTTTTCTAATTCACTAATTTTGTTTCCCTGCATCTCCTGTGAATTCTTTATTTTTTCCAACTCCAATTTCAGAACGTTGTTATTTTCTATCATAGCTTCTCTTTCCTTTCCCCATTTTTTTCAAACTCTCTTAACTTTTTAATAGTCTCTTCAAGGAGTGAGTTATGTGAAGGGGGGCAGGAATCGTTCCCCTTTAGGTTGTTATCTGCTGACTCTCTGCTGTTAACTTCCTCAGGTTATAATACCCACTCTTTCTCTGTGTAGAAGGAATCTATGGTTTTTTTGGGCTTCTTGCTCATACTTAAAGAAATCTTTTGGGGTCTGTCCCTGGGGTAGGAAATTGTTTATTTTTTTCTTTACCAGCTTCCTCCCAGACAGGATGGATGCAGCGGCCCCTGCGCCTGAGCTAAGAGAGAGCTCTGGGAGAGAGTTCCACACCCCCTCCCTGGAAGTGCCTCAGAGGTGATCAGCACTCCTGTGCTCTGAGGGCGCTGTGTTTTAGCGGCTTCCCTGAGGTTCGAGACTGAACAGTAAAGGCGACTCAAAGCCTAGCCTATGCGTCCCAGTGGGGCGTGGATGTCTGTAGCAGGTCATGTGAAAAGCCCCTGTGCTCAAACTGGAAGTGTCTACCAGAAACTGCAGTCCCTAGTTCAAAGGTTCTGCTTCTCTGGGACTTCCGTTGCACAGCCTGAAGCTGAGCCAAGCACTATGAGTTACCGCCCTGCCCACTCTTCAATCTCTTAACTACACCGAGGTAAAAGCCTGGATTGCCTATGTCGGCCACACCCCCAGTGCCGAGATTTGCTGAGTCACCCCTGGGATCCGGGAAGATCCAATCTGGTTTTAAATTGTAAAGTGGCTTAGATTTCTCTTCCAAACTGCTGTTTTATAAGCAGAGAAGAGCTAACAGCCTGTGCCAGATTCTTTTATCTCAGTGGATTCTCTGATCCCAGAGCCCTCCCCAGCGTGACCGGTGCAGTGTGCCACTACCCCACCATCTGCACTGGACTCTCTTCTTCCTCCCCTGGGAGCTGACCTTTCTTGCTGAAACTCCAGATTCTCTTCAGCTGGTAAGTTGTGCTTCCAGTCCTTGTGGATTCTATCAGTCCAACACTATTTCTGCGGCTGATTAAATCTAGTTGGTTGTGAGGGAAGAAAGGAGCTTACACAGTGGTGTGTATCTTCTCCACCTTCTTTTATCTATGCTTTTTAAAAGCAAATTGAAACTGTCCAGAACTGTCTCTCTTCTCAGTTTTAATTCTTATAACCTTATCTTCTCTCAGAGCTCAGAATAATTATCATTTCTGTTATAGACTTCCTTTTGTAATGCCAGAGAAACTGAGGCAAGATAGAGATTAGAGAGGTTTTAATATTTTATTTGAGTTTCTGAAAGGGAAAAATCGTCTGGGATCAAAGGATCCATTGTGGTCCCAGGGGTGATGTCTTAAAGCATTCAGCAGCAGCCTCCAATGTGAATTCCAATGATTTTTATATGGTTCTACGTGATCAGGGAGAACAAAGGAGAAAGGTAGAGTCCAAACACTGTTAAGCATAGGAATTTCCAAGAAGGGACTATCAATTTTGTTTTGACAGGCTGGGGCTAGGACCATAAATTCTCGGTAACTTGGGAGCGAAGGGGGTAGACAGCTAGAGACAGGAAGTCTGGAGAGATAGAGGTAGAAGATGCCAAATAGGTATCTGAGATAGGATATATGGAACTTTATGATTCCTTTGCAATTCAAGAGTGGCCAGATCTCCACAGCCCTAATTATCTCAGTCCTAATGAACAGGAAAAGGGAGTTGAAACCAGGGGGATTGAGGCAGAACAATTCAGAGAAGTTGAGGCAGAACAATTCAGGGAAATTAAAGCATGACACTTTATTCTCCCCAGTTGCTAATAACTTTCTCTGATTAAAAAATAAAAAAGGTGATGAGATGAAAATGATAATGTTATTTGTAATAAAATTTGTTAAAATTTAAATGTGCTCATATAAATAGAATATAAGTATTTAAAGTTCTTTGGGTATATTTTCTACATGTTCTATTTTATTTTTAATATTTTAATATCTCAATTCCTTATTACAATACCTGGCATATAGTAGTTGCTTAACAAATTCTTGTTGATTGATTGATTGTTTATACTAAGTTTTGCCTGCAAAGCTCTGATCACAAAGTAGCTATACTTTTATCTTATGAAATATTTGTTCTTTTTTTTCTCCATAAACATTTATATGTGATCCATTCAGTGTGACTGAGTTGGGAGAAAGAGGCTTCTCTTTGCATTGCATCTAAAATTCTCATTGCATATGTGTATTACATTTAAAAAAATAAATACATGCACTGTTCACTTCTTCTCTCTTTTTCTAATGTATACCTCTTTTCTCTAACTAACAATATCCATTACACAAACAATTGCATTCTTCTATTTTCAAATGGTTTATTCTGGAGATGCATTTCAAGTATTTTTAACCTATATGTTTTATAACAATGCTCATGGACTCTCTTTTCCCTAAGAGTGACTTGTGCTGCTGATCCACAATTCAATATTAAAATGTCACCTAAATAGTAATTAATACCCAACATTGCATTTAATAATTTGATACTTAAGTGCCTGGATATGGTACTCTGAAGGTTTGTGAACATTAGAGTGAAAAACTAAATGTATTACATAATGAGCAGCATTAGCTCCTGGCAAGACATACTCAAAAAGTATTTTAACTTTGGGAAGTGACAATCAAAAAGAAGATGATCTGAGAGCCACTATGAAAATCTGATAAAAGCCAAAAAATCAAACAGAAGCAGTCTCTTTTCTCCCAGAGGAAACAAGGTGGATTGAAATTCAGGTCTGGTGTAAGAAAGACACAAGTTCAAATATGACACAAATACTTACTAGAAGGGTGACCATGTGTGACCCTTACTTCTTCAGTTGTTAAATGGAGATTATAATAGCACAACTTCCCACGGTTTTTCTTAAGATCAAATGACATTTGTAAAGCAAGCCATACAATATCTGACAATGTATATCTAATAAACTCTCATGATTGTCCTTCCTTCCTTCCCTCCTTTTTTTCTCCATTGAACTTTTAAGAAAAACTGATTGAGAAGGTCTGGGCTAGCTCCTCTGAAGGGCTCAGAATAAGTCCTTGTCAAGGTAAGCAAAAGTCCTTGCCCCCCGTTGTAGATCCCAAAATGTAAAGTTCTATTGTCTCCAGAAACTGCTGATCGCTCTCTGGGAGGAGATCTGCTGCCTCAACTCAATCTCCTGGCCAGACTCCCCTCATCTTTGATGAGGAATTCTTTGATGGATGGTAGGGTTTGTGTTTTTGCACGTTGAATAAAGAATTGAGACTTCTTTATATAAAGTAAGTTCACTCCAAAATATGAGGACAAAGAACTAAGATATAGACCTGTGAGAATGTAATTGCTCTGTGAACTTAGTGACCTGGCTCAAGCTAACAGATCTGGATAACAATTCTGGGAACTAGCCCCTCCTGGAACGGCTTATGCTTAAAGAGACATGGCTACTCTCTTCCTGCATAACATTGTCTGTTTCCCTGCTCCAATTCATAAACCTTTCACATAAACATTTGATGAATTGACTTGTTCTGCATCCTAAGTCAAGTAACTGCTATATGTGCAGAATTCTATTGTTACATCAGTTAGCCAAATGCCTTCTTTGTTTAAAGTCCTGTATAAGCTAGCAAGCCCTAATTCTCCTCAGACCTCACACATGGAGATGATGATCTGCAGGGTTAATCTTCCCTATTAGAGACTCAAAGGCTGCTGAAATGGAGTTCCCCAGCCGAGATTGTAAGAGAGTTGGTATTCCCTTGAATTGGTGATGGTTTTTTTTTAAATTTTTTTTTTTACTGTCCTTATTATATTATTAATCTTTTCTTTAATATTTTGTGTTATTTGTTGTATTGGATGTTATTGTAAGCAATCTATTCCTTGTATTGTATGATTAAATTTTACTTTCACTTTTGACTATTGAGTGAGAGTGTCATTTATAGGAGCAAATCTGAACTATATATTAAAATCACAAAACACACATCGTTATAAAACACTTGAGTATAGTCAGCCAGAAATCGCTCACTGGGGTCTTGCAAGATCAGGAGCAGTCTGATGGAGGAGTTCATGTTATAAACTCTCTCAGGCACTTTTGACAAAGTGAAGTAAGCGGGGGTCTTTTCTGCAGTGAGCTGATGAGGAGAAGAGTAGGGCATTTGGCTGAGGTACCATTCCAGGCCGTTTCCATAGTGAACTTCCCAGTCAAAAAAATGGACTTTCCTTTCAGCAGCCACTATCCCTGGGTATAGACTGAGCATCTCCAGCAGGGCTCGGGTACTGCCTTTCCTCACGTGGATGATAATCATTTGGGGCAGCCAATGGCTGGACCCATTCTAAGGAGTCCTGTCTTGGAAGTCACTCTGGACACAGCCTTTCCTTAACAGCTCTTTCTGCCCAGCTTTGGAGGGGGCTTCCAACTTGGGAGCTGGTGGCCTGATGAGAAGGCACTAGCTGGGGCCTGAGGATGAGCAGCATTGCTCCCAGAACAAGTGTCTTCATGGTGGATGCTGGTCTAGCTTCACTCAGCTGGAGGAGGGGTCATGAAGCAACTGCTGCATAGAAATGCCTTCACACAGCTCCTCCTGGTCCTTGACACATATATCTGGCAATGAGGATCTCACTGCCTCGAGCTGCCCAGTCCCTCAGCATCCCCCAAATGTCCCTTGGCCAGGGCCATGGGGCACGGCACAAGTGGGAGAGAAGTAGCCAGAGGAGGGAAGCAGGTAGGGGCGAGCTCCTCCCAAAAGCCTCTGAGGGTGGAGTATCGGAGTGGGAGGCAGGGGGAGAGAGGCTGCAGGAGATCCTGGAGCAGGAAACCAGGGGAGGATGCCAGGGAGGAGGGATAGGATATGCGCAAGCACAGCAAAGGGATCCAGAGATCCTCTGCCACAGAAGGCTGGGAGAGCATTACATAGAGATTCTTTAAATAGACATTCATAAAATTTCATTAAGAATTTCCAGCACATTTAAGGAAGTAGCCATACAAATTAGGCAGCTGAATTTTTAAATTATATATCAACAATAAATGAAACAAATTAAAGGTTAACGGAAATGTGTGGAGTAAGATATGGTGAAGAATTTACAGATTAAGCACATATAGATCAGAGACTGCTAGCGAAAGTAAACCAGACCTATAGGCCCCAGGCATATGAAGGCCTAGGCTGCATTCCATTGCCCAAAGAAGAAGAGGCAGCAAATCACTTTGTCGGTTGCATTCCACTGACCAAATATTACCAATCACAACCTATGGAGGGTGGGATTTTGGAGATTCTTTGTCTGAAGTGTATAAAAGGAGTGGCTCTCTCCTGCTGTGACTCTAGCTCACAGACCAGGATGGGGTCCGCTTCTTGAGATTCTAATAAACAATTCTGCTTTTCTATGAGTGATCTCTGAGTAGTCATTTATGGATAGGATTTCCTATCCCTCAAAGGAAATGTGAGGTAATGGCAGTGAAAAAGCTGGCCATCTTATCCATCAGGCAAATGCCTTCCTTAATGACTACAAGTCATTCAACAGGTTTTAACCTAGTAAAGGACATGAGGGACAGAGTTTATTCAAAGCCCATTTATGTTGATGTGTCTATAGAAATTCTTGACTTAAAAAGTCAATGAGTAAAGTGAATAATCTGCATTTATTTTGGAATGTCATGTAGGCTGCATTCTTCAATCACAAAGATTTCTGATAAAAGGCACTAAGACCCAAATTTCTTCCTAGTTGGTTTTCAACATCCCTGCCAAAAAAAGTCCACACCACTATTTCAATCTGCTGTGGCCACAAAAAGTAGAAATAAATCACCAGATCCTCACTCAAATTTTACATGGATAGGAGGAAAGAAAATCGAAAGAAAAATAAACCTTATTCATAGGCTTTCTTATCTATTTAAACATCTACCTAATGGTCTACTTTCTATGTTTTTTTACAGCTTTGTTCACCATTTCAAGTTTTGAAAAATTACTGAAGTAAATATTGGACCGGAATTTATTGGTAAGGTCTCTGTCTATCAAATTAGTAAAAAATAAACAAACAGACTTCCTCCAGTAGTTGTGGAAATTTTAATATAATTGTTTTTTTCTTCAAATTTGGCAACAGCTTCTATGTCTTTAAAGTCAAAATGATGAGAAATACTTGAATATATTGAAGATTTACTAAATCCCTGCTTAGTTGAAGAGGAAGGGACCCTATGAGAACAGTCAGGAATAGAATCTTTGTCTCCATCACATCTCCTTTACAATCTTTTTCTGTCACAGTCTCCTTTACATTGTCTGACAGTCTGATCCAGCCTCAGTCTTCATCTCTCCCAGTCACACCTGGAGTCTGTGACAGTCTGCTCATATGACCCAGTCTTGATCTTAGTGGAGGAGTGCAGGAGGAGGGAGAGCCAGCAGGAGAGAACATTCAAAGATGGAATATCTCATTTCCAGTCCTTCTCAACCCTTCTGAGCCTGTCTCTGGCTCAGATGGACCTTGGTCTCAGTGGAGAAAAGAAGGAGGACAGGCCTTCCTCGAAGCATAAAATTTCCAGCTAGTCCTTGGCATCCCACAACCATCAGCAGACCTCTTACTGTCATCCCTTCGCAAAAGCAGACCACTAGTCTTTTTTTTTAACAACTTTTTTTTATTTACAAGATGTATTTTTCAATATATCTTCAAGGTAATTTTTCAGCATTGACCGTGCAAATCCTCTTGTTCCAACTTTTCCCCTCCTTCCCCACACCCCCTCCCATAGATGGAAGGTAGAACAATACATGCTGAATATGATACATTAGTCCTGTGCCATTCTGACTGGGGTTCCTTTATCCTTGAACTGTTTTTTGCTGTTCACAACAATATATGTGTATATATATATATATATGTATATATATATATATATATACACGCACATATATGTACATAAATACACATATGTGTATATATATATATACATACATATATATATATACATATATATATATACACATAAATACACATATATGTGTATTTTGATTGACTTTCTGATTTGGGGTTTCTTTCAGAAGGTGAAAGTGATTGAGTGGGGGTTTCTATTTTTACTTTGTCTTACAGTTCTAACAGATCTGGGAAGTTTTGTTTTTTGTTTTTTGTTTATTTTTTTATGCTACCCAGATTTTGAGATAAAAGTGTATTCCCATAATATATACAAGTGCACTTGTACTCTGCTCAGGTTCAGTGAGACTCAGGGCTCACTAAGGGCCAAATGCTCTCCTTGGGGGTGGGTTTCTGCTTGTGTCCTTCATCTATCCAGATATTCTAACAAAGACAGATGCAGGAAGTTCCAAGGCTAGACATTGCTGTCACTGTCAGAGTCACTGAGTTTTAAATGTTGTAGCAATATGCTCATCAGCTGGTCATTCCCGGGGAGCTGGCTGCTGCTGTTCTCCATAGGGCTTCTGTGAGGTAACTGCAGAGGAGGACTCTGGGAGGAGGAGGCTTTGGCTGTGACAGGCTCCTGGTCTTCAGTGCTGGAGCACTCAGAGTCACTGAGTTGTAAATCTTTTCTCAATATGCTCATCAGTTGGTTATTCTCGGGGAGCTGGCTGCTTTGGTTCCCCACAGGGATTCTGTGAGAGAGAGGAGGACTCTGGGAGGCCGAGGCACCGGGGGCGGGCTCCTCTTCTTCACTGCTGGAGCTGTCAGAGTCTGAGGAGCTGCTGTCTCTGAGGGTCTCCATCCGATTCATCTCGGCTCTCAGCTCTCTCTTAATGTCCTCCAACTGGAGTTCCCCAGGAGAATCCTCTTTCACAGGACAGGCTTTGGGTCCAACAGGTGTCTTCCCTGCTGCTCGGAATGCTATGGGAGTGGGCCGTGCCAGTGCAGGGGGCGGTTGCACTCTTGCCTGGGTTTTGCTCCCTCCCTTAGTTCTCATCTTCTTGACCTGAAGGCTGCTGCTGAGTTTTTCCAACACACATTCGCCGGTATCCTGATTAATGATGAGAATACAGTTTCTCTCATAGGGTCTTTTTTTCCTTTTGAAGACAGTCTTTGGGGCTGCAGCTTCAGGGAAGTGAGGCAGGGAGACCTTGACCTCGTCTCCCTTGCCCACCTGGAGCTTGCCTTTCCCTGATAGGTCTACAGAGGCCGGCTTGAAATCATAGCAGATCGTGTGGAAGGAGAGCTTGGGCTTCTTCTCGAAGCTGTCCCCTAGTGTCATTTAGTGCTCCTTTTCTGTAGAATCTTTTCCTCTGGGAGCAGGTTTCCTGGTTTTCTTCTCCAGCAGCCTCTTCTTCTTCTTCCTGAATCCTGGCTCTAAATCTCCTCCAGATCTAGTCCTTCCCAAATCCAGACTGCTTTCCAGGCCCCATGTTGTCTTCTTTTATCCTCCCAGAGAATGGGCAGGTGAGAACCCAGGGGCTTGTGGGAAATACTTCAACCAATGAACTTGCTCCTTTCAAAGGTGAAAACTCCTTTAAATGTGTAAACTCTTTTTCAGAAGTCTAAAGGTGTAAACTCCCAAAGGTGTGAACTCTGAGCTAGAGAATTGTTTAGACAACCTGAGTTATCACCTTGTAATCCCAACATATTTCCCTTTCTTTTGATTTAGAACATAGGGTGGTCATGACCTTGAAACATAAATCCATCAATATGGGAGGTACTACTCATAATTACATAAACACATAGTGACATAACACATGCTAGAAGTATGTAACAAATAACATAATCAAATAATTATAAATTGAGAATTTATAAACGTCCATAAGTCCATTGTGCATTAGTCTCATCTTGTGTTAGGAAATCCAATGATTCCTGCTGGTTTTAAAGTTCTTTAACAGCCTTATCTTGTGTTAGGGAATCTTTAACAGTCTCCTTATCAGCCATGCTCTTTCAGTGTCAGATGTTTCTTAGATCTTCTCCTTTGTTTTTCGCTTTTTCTGTCTCTCCCTGATGAACAAGGAGAATAAGACTCATTGGCACCCATCTGATTGCTTCTCCATCTGAAGAAGTACAAGCAAACCCTCTCCCCCAAGCAGTTAACCTCTCTGGTCCCTTCCATTCACCACTTTCTGGGTCTCTCCACATCACCTGGTGATTATCTAAGGACAGTGGAGCTTCTCACACTGGATACTGCCCTTCTGGTGGGTTATAAAACCTGTCTGCAGGAACCAATGCATCTTTGTCAAAAATTAGAAAATTAATGATATGGAGAACTAAATTTAGAAGTTCTCTAAGGTTACCTGTGGCACCTCCTTTCTTTTCTTTTTTGAGGATTGTCTTAGTGTCTCTGTTTCTTCTCTCTACCATTGCCTGACCTTGAGGATTAAAAGGTATGCCAAGGGTGTATAAAATCTTTCACTGTGCACAAAAGTTCACATAATATTTAGAAGTATATGTAGGCCCATTGTCTGTTTTTATTTCTTGTGGCACACCCATAATTCTAAATGCATGGATATGAATTCAGTGACCACTCAGGTTGTCTCTTTTGCTGTTGGCACTGCCAAAGTGAATCCTGAGAAGGTATCTACCACCACAAGGATAAAAGACAGATGACCAAGAGATTTATAACGGGCCACATCCATGTGCCAGATTTCATTGGGTCTGAAACCACGAGAATTCTTCCTTGGAGGGAGTGTAGGATTGTGGAAAGGAAGGCAAGCTATACAGCTTTTTTACAATGCTCCTAGCTTGCTCTCTTGTTATTCCAATTTGTAAATGTAAAGCTTGAGAAGCTTGATGATATTTAGAATGAGATTCTTGTGCTTTCTGAAATAAAGGAGTACTGGATAACATATGTAAAAGGCTATCTGCCTTTGAATTTCCATCAAAAATAGTACCTGGAAGTCCACTATGTGAGTAGACATGCAACATATAACTTTTGCTTGGATGCTTTCTCACTTGCTCTTGAACTTCCTTAAAGAGCTGTTAAATATTAGAGGCTGTGAATTTTATTTGGGCTGTGGCAATTCTTTTTAGCATACCTACTGAATAGGATTTACATCTCCTGGATAATAAGTAAGAGCAAATTACAGGACAGCAACTAATTCATTGTGCTCAGTGGACTGAAAAGGAGTTTTGACTATTCTCTTTATGGATAAATCATGAAGTGTATAGCAAAAATATTTTCTTTGGTGTCATCTGCAAAGATGATTGGTCATGTAAGAGGAACCTTAGAAACTTTTTCTTTAAAAATTAATTGCCAATTATGTAGTAGCCGGGTTATCTTTAATGGAGACCCATGTGCAAAATTTGGATCTGTGCTCAATCAAATTTGCCATTATGAAATGATCTCACAGCATATATTAATTTTTGCATTAGTATAGAATGTGCTTATTTTTTTAGGACTTATCCAAGATAATTGTACTACTCTTTTAATGACCTCTAATAAAATTCAAGCCACAAGCACTGGGTAAGGAGTAAGGCTTTGTTCTGGTTCCACTGGGTGGCTTATCCTCTCAATCATACTGTCTCTTTGATGAAGGACTGCTGTGGGTGCCTCTTTTGTAGCAAAAAGTGATATTTCCAAGGGTTTTTGATTGACTCTTTCAAGCACAGTGGATAAAGCCAGTTCAACTTCTCTCAAAGCCTCTTGCACTTCTTTTGTAAGCTGATGTGGTGAATTCAAAGCACTGTCTTTCCTTAAAATGTCATATAGAGGTTGCAGTTGATTGGTAGTTAAGCCTAACCCTGGACACATCTATTGGATATCTCCTATTAATTTTTGGAACTCATTTAAGTTGTCCAACTTCTCTGTTCTTAAAGAAAGCTTGAAAAGGATCACGTATTTGAATTTTTTCTGTAGCTATATGTAGTTTGCAGTGCTTCAGTGTTTCTATGGTGTTTTGTAGACATGCTTTTAACATTTGTTCCTCAGGTGCACATCCCAAAATATCATCCATACAATGTAACAATATTACTTTTGGAAATGCTTTTCTTACTGGAGCAAGAGCAGCAACAACATATATTTGGCACATAGTAGGACTGTTTTTCATTCCTTGTGGCAAAAATGTTCATTCATATCTTTTATAAGGCTTAGCCAAATTAACACTAGACACTGAAAAACCAAATCTTTTGATATCTTCCTTTCTTAGAGAGATAGAATAGAAACCATCCTTAATGTCTATAAACCAAAGAGGCCATTCTCTTGGCTACTGAGTAGGAGATGGAAGTCCAGGCTGAAGAATTCCCATACTTTCCATCTGTTAATTTCCTCTTCTTAGATCAGTGAACATCCTCCATTTTCCAGATTTCTTTTTCACCACAAATACTGGGGAATTTCAAGGACTTAAAGAAGGCCAAAAGTGTCCTTGGTCAACTTGTTCTTGTACTATGTCTAATAAGACCTGAAATTTATCATTTCTTAAGGGCCACTGTTCTACCGAAACTGGTGATTCAGTCTTCCACTGAATAGAAACCAGTAAGAGTCCAGTTAGGCCTTCAACAGCAGCCTTGCCTACAAAGCCAAAGTGCTTATTTGTAATCCTATATGTTATAAAATGTCTCTTCCCCACAGATTGATGGGGATTTTTTCAACCACAAAAGCAGTAAAAACTCCTGCTTCTGTCTATCTCAAAGACATAGCACTAACTTCTGTTGCTATTGATCTTCCTACACCAGACATGTAGGTGTGTAGCTTAACCTTTTTTTTTTTTTTTTTTTTTTTTTTTCCTGAGCCTGGGTTTAAGTGACTTGCCCAGGGTCACATATGTAGGAAGTGTTAAGTGTCTCAGACCATATTTGAACTCGGGTGCTCCTGAATTCAGGGCTGGTGCTCTATCTACTGTGCCCCCTCTGCCTTAACCTTTGGCCAGTGACTGGGCCAAGTGACACCTCTAATAACTGTAGCATCTGCACCCCTGTCTACCAATCCTTCAATTGGTATTCCATTTATATAAATAGTAAGCATAGGTCAGTCAGCTGTCACAGCTGCTGTCCAATAAATTCCTGGATTTTGTTCATTGGAGTCAGAATCTGGGTGATTGTCACCAGATTGCTTATTAGGGGTATATAACAATAAGCCTGATACTTCTACTTCTCCTGCTTGATTAATCACACTTTGTCTACCTGTGTTAGTGATTAGGACATTAGTTACACTTTCTCCAGTTTCCCACATCAGTGTATGGATGAACACTGTTTTGTAAGCACTCTCAGAAAGTGAAATGGTCAAGCCTACTGTGCCTGGAGGCAAAGGATCCATAGGCTGAACAGGAATAGATTTCATTTCTCCAGGGAATATCTCAGTATACTCTACTGGATACAACTCTATTTTTCCTAAACTCAATCCCTTTCTTCCATCTGATTGCCTTTTGGCTTGTTTAGGGACATGTTCTGCTTATAGACTATTTATCCCCAACCTGGGGTGGAGCATTCTGATTTCATTCTGATCTGATCAGCTGTAGCTGGACACACTGTAATTTGATCCCAACATAGTGATGTAATGTTTGTCCTTTAGGAGAAGAGAAAATAACCAATCAAGTATTAAAAGCAGCAGCAGTTGTATAATTTCTAGTATTCTAATCTAATGAGGTACATGCTGCTATTATTATAGGTCTCTGTTGTTTCTTTTTCTTTTTTTTTATTTTTACAGCTGAAGAAACTCAATTTGATATAGGCAAAATGCCTAAACTTAAATATTTAGACAGTAAATGTATGAGAAATGAATCAAACTTAGGTCTTCCTTAATTTTATTTTTTGGCCACCTTTCTTACCAATGAATGGGACTGATTGGATGAAGTATTTCTCAGTATTAAATCATATAATTCCCTTTTCCATGAACTTTGGAAATTGGGGGAGGTCATTTACTCAATGGAGGAATGAACTTTGAACCTGAGATACAAGAAGTTGCAGGGAGTGATGTCACCTGTGAGAGGAAGCCAGCATTGGTGATTATTGGTCAAGGATAATGATGTCCTTTTAGTCTATCCAATGAGAAGGGTCCCCTCCTTTGTTTTTAGTGCCTGCAAAAACCTGGAAGCAGGTTGGGTTGCAGGAGCAGATGGAAGGGGTTGGGATGGCTCCCAGGTGTGTGCCTGGGCTTCTCCCTTGCAGGCATTACATAAATGTTTTCTCTTTGTACCTGTTGATGTCTCTGATTAGTTAATTGGATTGGGAAGAGGGTCTTTCCTGTTAAGATTCTTTGCTACATTTAATTTTGGCATAATTCTTTTTTTTTTTTTATTTTATAATTATAACATTCTTTTGACAGTACATATGCATGGGTAATTTTTTACAACATTATCCCTTGCACTTCTATTCAGATTTTTTCCCTTCCTCCCCCAACCCCCTCCCCCTGATGGCAAGCAGTCTTATATATGTTAAATATATTACAGTATATTCTAGATACAATATATGTGTGTAGAACCGAATTTTTTGTTGCACAGGAAGAATTGGATTCAGAAGGTAAAAATAACAGTTTACATTCATTTCCTAAACTCAATCTCTGGATGTAGTAATTTTCTGGATGTAGCTGGTTCTGTCCATCATTAATCAATTGGAATTGGATTAGTTCTTCTCTATGTTGAAGAAATCCACTTCCATCAGCATACATCCTTGTACAGTATCATTGTTGAAGTGTATAATGATCTTCTGGTTCTGCCCGTTTCACTCAGCATCAGTTGATGTAAGTCTCTCCAAGCCTCTCTGTATTTCTCCTTTTGGTCATTTCTTATAGAACAATAATATTCCATAACATTCATATACCATAGTTTACCCAACCATTCTCCAATTGATGGACATCCATTCATCTTCCAGCTTCTAGCCAATATGAAAAGGGCTGCCACAAACATTTTGGCACATACAGGTCCCTTTCCCTTCTTTAGTAGGTCCTTGGGGTACAATCCCAGTAGTAGTATGGCTGGGTCAAAGGGTATGCACATTTTGATAACTTTTTGGGCATAATTCCAGATTGCTCTCCAGAATGGTTGGATTCTTTCACAACTCCACCAACAATGCATCAGTATCCCAGTTTTCCCACGGCCACTCCAACATTCATCGTTATTTGTTCCTGTCATCTTAGCCAATCTGACAGGTGTGTAATGATACCTCAGAGTTGTCTTAATTTGCATTTCTCTGATCAATAGTGATTGGGAACACTCTTTCATATGAGTAGAAGTAGTTTTAATTTCATCATCTGAAAATTGTCTGTTCATATCCTTTGACCATTTATCAATTGGAGAATGGTTTGATTTCTTATAAATTAAAGTCAATTCTCTGTATATTTTGGAGATGAGGCCTTTATCAGAACCTTTAAATGTAAAAAATTTTTCCCAATTTGTTCCTTCCCTTCTAATCTTGTTTGCATTAGTTTTGTTTGTGCAGAAACTTTTTAATTTGGTGTAATCAAAATGTTCTATTTTGTGATCAATAATGGTCTCTAGTTCTCCCTTGGACACAAACTCCTTCCTCCTCCACAAGTCTGAGAGGTAAACCATCCCATGTTCCTCCAATTTATTTATGATTTCGTTCTTTATGCCTAAATCTTGGACCCATTTTGATCTAATCTTAGTATGTGGTGTTAAATTTGGGTCCATGCCTAGTTTCTGCCATACTAATTTCCAGTTTTCCCAGCAGTTTTTGTCAAATAATGAATTTTTATCCCAAAATTTGGGATCTTTGGGTTTGTCAAAGATTAGATTGCTATTTTTATTCACTATCTTGCCCTGTGAACGTAACCTATGCCACTGATCAACTAGTCTATTTCTTAGCCAATACCAAATGGTTTTGGTGACTGTTGCTTTATAATATAGCTTAAAATCAGGTATACTTACACCACCTTCCTCTGACTTTTTTTTCAGTAGTTCCCTTGCAATTCTCGACCTTTTATTCTTCCATTTGAATTTTGTTGTTATTTTTTCTAGGTCATTAAAATAGTTTCTTGGGAGTCTGATTGGTATAGCACTAAATAAATAGATTAGTTTGGGGAGTATTGTCATCTTTACTATATTCGCTCGGCCTATCCAAGAACACTGAATGTCTTTCCAATTATTTAAATCTGACTTTATTTTTGTGGCAAGTGTTTTGTAATTTTGCTCATATAGTTCCTGACTCTCCTTTGGTAGATATATTCCCAAATATTTGATACTATCGACTGTTATTTTGAATGGAATTTCTCTTTGTATCTCTTGCTGTTGGATTGTGTTGGTAATGTATACAAATCCTGAGGATTTATGTGGATTTATTTTGTATCCTGCGACTTTGCTAAAATTCTGAATTATTTCTAATAGCTTTTTAGCAGAGTCTTTGGGGTTCTCTAAGTATACCATCATGTCATCTGCGAAAAGTGACAATTTGATTTCTTCATTTCCTACTCTAATTCCTTGAATCTCTTTCTCGGCTCTTACTGCCAAGGCTAGAGTTTCTAGTACTATATTGAATAGTAATGGTGATAGTGGGCAACCTTGTTTCACTCCTGATCTTACAGGGAGAGGTTCTAGTTTATCACCATTACATATGATGTTTACTGAAGGTTTTAAATATATGCTCCTTATTATTTTAAGGACTAGTCCATTTATATCTATACTCTCAAGCGTTTTTAGTAGGAATGGATGTTGGATTTTATCAAATGCCTTTTCTGCATCTATTGAGATGGTCATATGGTTTTTATTAATTTGATTATTAATATGGTCAATTATAGTAATAGTTTTCCTAATATTAAACCAGCCCTGCATTCCTGGTATAAATCCCACTTGGTCATAGTGTATTATCCTGGGGATGATTTTCTGAAGTCTATTTGCTAATATCTTATTTAAGATTTTAGCATCAACATTCATTAAGGAAATTGGTCTATAGTTTTCTTTCTCAGTTTTCGATCTACCTGGTTTAGGTATCAGTACCATGTCTGTGTCATAGAAGGAATTTGGGAATACTCCTTCAATCCCTATTATTTCAAATAGTTTACATAGCATTGGAGTTAGTTGTTCTTTAAATGTTTGGTAGAATTCACCTATAAATCCATCTGGTCCTGGGGACTTTTTCTTGAGAAGTTGGTTAATAGCTTGGTCTATTTCTTTTTCTGAGATGGGACTATTTAGACTACGTACTTCTTCCTCTGTTAATCTGGGCAAGCTATATTTTTGAAGGTATTCTTCCATTTCATTTAAGTTATCGAATTAATTGGCATAAAGTGGAGCAAAGTAGCTCCTAACTATTGTTCTAATTTCCTCTTCATTAGTGGTGAGTTCACCCTTTTCATTTTCAAGACTATCAATTTGCTTTTTCTCTTTCCTTTTTTTAATCAGGTTTACTAAGGGTTTGTCTATTTTGTTGTTTTTTTCATAAAACCAACTCTTAGTTTTATTAATTAATTCAATAGTTTTTTTTACTTTCAATTTTATTAATCTCACCTTTTATTTTTTGAATTTCAAGTTTTGTGTTTGTCTGGGGGTTTTTAATTTGTTCCTTTTCTAGCAATTTTAGTTGTAAGCCCAATTCGTTGGCCCTCTCTTTCTCTATTTTATGCAAGTAGGCCTGTAGAGATATAAAACTTCCCCTTATTACTGCTTTGGCTGTATCCCACACATTTTGGTATTATGTCTCATTATTGTCATTTTCTTGGGTGAAGTTATTAATTATGTCTATGATTTTCTGTTTTACCCAATCATTCTCTAGCATGAGATTATTTAGTTTCCAATTATTTTTTGGTCTACTTTCCCCTGGCTTTTTATTAAATATAATTTTGATTGCATTATGGTCTGAAAAGGAGGCATTTACTATTTCTGCCTTACTGCATTTGATTTTGAGGTTTTTATGCCCTAGTATATGATCAATTTTTGTATAGATTCCATGAACTGCTGAGAAGAAAGTATATTCCTTTCTGTCTCCATTTAGCTTTCGCCAAAGATCTATCATATCAAACTTTTATAGTATTCTATTTACCTCTTGGATTTGTTCCTTATTTATTTTGTGGTTTGATTTATCTAATTCTGAGAGTGCAAGGTTGAGATCTCCCACTATTATAATTTTGCTATCTATTTCCTCTTGCAGCTCTCTTAATTTCTCTTTTAAGAATTTAGATGCTGCACCACTTGGTGCATATATGTTTAATATTGATACTGCTTCATTATTGATGCTACCCTTTAGCAGGATATAATGCCCTTCTTTATCTCTTTTAATTAAGTCAATTTTTGTTTTTGCTTGATCTGAGATGAGGATGGCTACTCCTGCTTTTTTTGGTTTTGCCTGAAGCATAATAGATTCTGCTCCACCCTTTTACTTTTAGTTTGAATGTCTCACCCAGTTTCAGGTGTGTTTCCTATAAACAACATATAGTAGGATTCTGACTTTTAATCCAGTCTGCTAACTGCTTCCTCTTTATGAGGCAGTTTGCCCCATTCACACTTATGGTTAGAAGGACTAATTCTATATTGCTTGCCATCCTATTAACCCCTGCTTATGCTTTTCCCCTTTCCTTCCCTTTTACCCTCCTATCCAGTATTAAACTGGTGAACACCACTTGCTTTTCACAGCCCTCCCTTTTTAGGATCCCTCCCCCACCTTAAAGATCCTCTCCTTATTTTACCCCTTTTCCTCGAAATTACTGTATTCCCTTCCCCTTAGCTTACTCCTTCCCTTTCACTTTTCAATGAAGTGGAAGAAGTTTCACCATAAATCGAATATGTCTATTGATACAAGCTATGTTCATCTCCCTCCTTTCTTTCTCTCAGATATAATAGGTTACCTTTGCCTCTTCATGAGATGTAGTACCACCACTTTACACTTTTTTATGATATAATCTCCTTTCCACCTCTAGTTTCTAAGACAAATTGTACATATGTTCTTTACATATTTTTTTGACAGAAGTATAGTTCTCAAGATTTCTTTTTACCTTTTTAGAAATCTCTTGATTTCTGTATTTGAAGATCAAACATTGTATGTAGGTCTGGTTTTTTCATCAAAAATAGATGGAATTCATTTATTTCGTTAAATGTCCATCTTCTTCCCTGGAAAACGATGCTCATTCTTGCTGGGTAAGTTATTCTTGACTGCATACCAAGTTCCTTAGACTTTCGGAATATCATGTTCCAGGCCCTGTGTTCTTTTAATGTGGACGCTGCTAGATCCTGGGTTATCCTTATTGTGGATCCTCCATATCTGAATTGTTTTTTTCTAGCAGCTTCCAATATCTTTTCCTTTTTCTGATGGTTCTTGAACTTGGCCACTATATTTCTTGGCATTTTGATTTTAGGGTCCCTTTCAGTAGGTGATTAATGAATTTTTTCAATGTCTATTTTACCCTCTGTTTCCAGAATGTCTGGGCAGTTCTCTTTGATAATTTCCTTGAAAATGGTGTCCAAGCCCTTTTTTTCCTCACATTTTTCAGGGAGTCCGATTATTCTCAAATTGTTTCTCCTGGATCTGTTTTCCAGGTCTGTTGTCTTTCTGGTAAGGTACTTGACATTCTTTTCAATTGTTTCATTTCTCTGGTTTTGCTTGACTACCTCTTGGTTTCTCCTTGAGTCATTCATTTCTACTTGTTCCAGTCTAATTTTCAATGATGAATTTTCTTCACTCATTTTTTTATATCTCTTTGTAATTGTCCAATTGAGTTTTTATCTTCTATGGAATTTTTTTCCATTTTATCCATTTTATTTTTTAGAGAGCTGATTTCTTTTTCCAGCTCACTAATCCTGTTTTCCTTGGAGTTGTTTACCTTTTCCAGCTCACTAATCCTGTTTTCCTTGGAGTTGTTTACCTTTTCCAGCTCACTGATCTTGTTTCTCAATTATTTGATTTCTTTATCCACTCTGTCTTTGAATGCATGGGATGACTTCTCCAGGCTCTCTTGCCAAGCTTCCCTTTCCTTTTCCCATTTCTCTTCCAGCTCTCTTGTGAGAGCCCTTTTGATTTCCTCTATGAGGTTCTTTTGTATTGAGGAGCAGCTTATATCCCTCCCAGGGGATACATCTGGGGACAGTCTGTTCCTAGTCTCCTCAGCATTTGAAGTCTGCTCCCTCTCCACACAGAAGCTGTCAATGGTTAGAGCCCTTTTGAATTTTTTGTTAATTTTGTCAGAGTAGGAATCAAAGAAAACAAACTGACAAGAGAAACAATTGGTCAGTTTTGCCGGGGATCTGGCTGGATGGTATTAATGGGCTTCCTCTACAGACTGGGGGGGAGGGCAGCAAAGAGCCACTAACAGAACAGCAATGACTGTACTGAGTCTGTGCTCAGAGGCTCCGAGAATGCCCCGAGTCAGTCCAGGTGGGGGTTGGGGGTGGCCGGGCTCTGAGAGACACTGGCTTTCTGGTGTTTTAATCTTCACCTCTGGTGTTACACCCTCTCTGCCGCTCCTGGCTTGCTGCCAAGACGGAGCATCCACACTGGGGCAAAAGCCCTTTCACAGAAATGGCAGAGATCACACCCCTCCCCCTCCAGTCTGAGCTGTGTGAGCTGCCTGTCTTGTTCTGGCTGCCTGCCCTCAGTCTGTGCCCAGTCTGATTGACCCTCCCCCGACAAGCACAGACTTTTTCTGGCGACTTTCAAGGATGTCTTTTCTTGGTGATTATTTCTGGATTTCTTTCTGGGTCAAGCATTAAGTCAGAGGCTTGTCATGAAGTAAGTTCCGAGAGAAAACGAGGAGCTTAAGCAGCTGGCTGCGTCCACGCCGCCATCTTGGCCGGAAGTCTCTAATTTTGGCATAATTCTTTCTATAGTTAAGCTCTCTTTTCTAAAATTTCAGGGGAGAAACATGATGAATATTATCTTCCACAAAGATGATACTCTCTCATGCTGCCCCCCCCACATGAATATAAATATTTGACTCATTATTTCAAACAATTAACAGTCATTTGTTATCAGTTTTATATAATTAATAATAACTCATTTATATGAAGCATTTGACCCATTTCAAATTATTTTTCCCATGAATACCTTGAGGTTGGAAGTACAAGTTTCATTAGAATGATTTTGCACATAGGGATAATGACTTTCAGAGCTAAGAAATGAATTGTCAAGTGTTACACAATTAACAATTGGACTAGCCAAGACAGGCCCTGAATCCCTAGACTCTCCTCTGAGAGTTCTTTTTATGACATCAGAAGTACTACGTCATTCACTGGTGCAGAACTTACTGAAATGGGAGCCCAAAAAATTTGACTCTCATTAAAAAGTGTAAAATAAACTAGAAGAAAGGATGTTCCCACAGCACAGGGCAGGAAACCCATCTATTTAAGGAACTCTTCAGAAGCTTCTCAGGTGGTATGGTATTAAGCAGATAAGATTGTAATGCTGTTACTCCCCTTTAGCAGGCTTTGAAAATCTGCTTTCACTATCAGTTTGTTAAATTATTTAGGAGCACAGGGATTGAGAATTTCTTAAGACAAATTTCAATTTGTGAAACATGAGGTAAAATATAAATACAGTAAACAATGTGGCTTTAGGAGTGTTATCAGCCACACTCTTCCAAGTGCTTTGAAAACAAGAATCAACAGAAGGTGATTGACAAATTGAATATTTTCATTTGGAGGGAAGATAATTAAAAGCACATTTCCATTTTTCTATCTACCTTGGCCATCTCTGTAGTTCATTCTATAATTTCAAACTTATTCTTCGTAGAAAGAAGACATTTTCCATCCATTCGAAAAAAGGTAATTATTTTCTCATCACAGTTTCTATTCCCCTAACTCTATCAACATTTTGATTTAAATATTCTCTTAACTCCCAGCAAAATCAAAATTCTTAAGTCTTTCCATAGAGATTCATAGAATTTCATTAAGAATTGCCAGCATATTTAAGGAAGCAGCCATACAAATTAGGCAGCCGAAATTTTTGCTTTTATATAAGCAATAAATTAAACAAATCAAACATTAAAAGAAACATAAGGTAATGATAGTGAAAAAGCTGGCTTTCTGATCAGTCAGGTAAATGCCTTCCTTAATGAGTACAAGTCATTTAACAGGTTTTAATATGTTAAAGGACATAAGGGACAGACTTTATTCAAAGCCCATTTATCTTGGTGAATCTATAGAAATTCCTGACACTTGAAAAGTCAATGATTAAAGTGAATATTCTGCATTCATTCTGGAATGTCACATAGGCTGATTCCTTCAATCATAAAGATTTCTGATAAAATGCACTAAGACACCAATTTCTTCCTAGTTTGTTTTCAGCATCCCTGCCAAAAAATGCCCACACCATCATTTCAACTTTTTGTGGCAACAAAAAGTGGAAATGAATCACCAAATTCTAACTCAAATTTTACATGGAGAGGAGGAAATAAAATCCAAAGAAAAAGCAAACCTTATTCGTAGGCTTTCTTATGGATTTAAATATCTGCCTAATGGTCTACTTTCTATAGTTTTTATAGCTATGTTCAATATTTCAAGTTTTGAAAAATTACTGAAGGATATATTGGACTGGAATTTATTGGTAAGGTTTCTGCCTATCAAATTAGTAAAAAAAAAAAAAAGTAACCAAACAGAAATCCTCCAGTAGTTTTGGACCTTTCAATATAATTGTTTTTTATTTATACTTGACAACTGCTTCTATGACTTTAAAGTCACAATGATGACAAATACTTGAACATATTGAATATTTAATAATTCCTTGCTTAGTTGAAGAGGAAAGTAACCATCTTTTCATCCTTTTACTAGTATGAATTTCCATTTTCCAAGAGGGCTCAAGAATTTCTTTGAAATTTTTTTTATTTCTTTTAATCCAATGAAATATGTTCATCAGAATAATATGCTTTGCATTGAAAGGGTTTTATAAACATAATTTGATACATTCTTTTCTAAATAAGAAAACTGAATCTCTTAGGTCATCAAAAAGGAAGGAAATACTTAAGGGTGAGATAGGCCATACTTGAGCAATTATTTTTTATTAAAAAGTCAATTAATCTACTTTAAGATTTACTATAATAGAGAGATGCAAGTTTCATATAATCATGATTATAATTATCTTTTTTTTTTAACATTTTCCACAGAGATTCTACATGTAACGTCTCATTTAATGGGAAGTTGTCAGGGCAGATATTATTGTTAATATTTTATAGAGGAAATAATTAAGATATATTTGTCTTATTAAAAGTTATCTAGGTCACCCACATTTGTGATATTTGTGATAAAACCACAATCTGAAACTCTAGTCTAATTCGGTTGATTTCTCTCTTTTAACTAACATTTACATGCTACTTTATGGTTTGCAAAAAGATTTTTGAGTTGGTAGGTTCTATAGTAGCTAACAACTACTTTAAACAATGCTTGAATGAAATTCACATACTAACGAACCCCCAAAATGGACTGGGAACTTGCTACAACTTCAAGCATCTAATGGCATCTTTAGCAAACTTTAATGGAAACTTGTTTGATCTTTTTTCCCCTTTAAATTATTTTTATTTTCCAGTTATTCAACCTACATTTATTTATTTAGTACTGTGCACTCTTCATTCCTTTTTCTACTCACTGAATCAAAAAGGAAAGGCTAATCTCTGTTCTACATCATAGAAAAATCTTATATTTTCATTCTGAATCTTCCTTTCTTTAAACTAAGTAACATCTATATCTTTAGTTCTCAGATTATATGGACTCTAGGTTCTTCTCTTTTTTTATTTTTTTTTCTGGATTATGTAAATTTATTGATATGCTTCTTAAAACTTTATGCCTCAATAGGATTGAAATTTTTGATATGTGGATTGATCAGGAGAGAGTAAACTGATACCATCTTTGACTTTTAATGAAAAGCTACAATCATATTAAAGCAGTCTAAAATGACATAACATTTATTTTGTCTGCCAAATAATATAGCCAAATAATATTAGGATTAACATGCACCCAGATTTCATTTGATGTGTATAATTCTTTTGAATGATATTATTATAATTATTATACTTCTGTAGATACTAATTAATATTCAGGCTTAGCGATTTCCCATATTCTCACAACTTAGTTATGAAAAAATGATTAAAAGTAGATATTGGTGTCCTTACTGAAAGATGATCCTTTGCTTTATCATACAAAAGGTAAAGGAAGGTAGGATGTGGGTGATGGGAATAGAAAGCATGAGCACTATCTTCAAAGAGACACCTGTGATTCAAAATCCATTGCATCTATTAGTGTCCAGGGCTTCTGTAAGGAGATATCATGTAGGATCTTGACTTCCTTATCTAGTTATCCACTTCTACCCCTCTCTGTTATCTGTTATATTTTGCTGTTTTCAGTCATCTTTTTTTCAATCATGCAAAACTCTTCATGACCTTTTTTTAGTGTTTTCTTGGCAAAAATACTGGAATAGTTGGCTATTTTCTTTCCCAACCCATTTAATAAATTAAGAAACTGAGACAAAAAGAGAATTAAGTGACATAGAAAATAAATGTCTGAGATCAAATTTGACCTCAGAGAGATGAACCTTTCTGATTCCATATACTTTCCCCATTGGATCACATAGCTTTACTTTGTATTAGAATTAACACCTCTATGTCCTATCCCTTAATGGTGCTCTAACTCTATTAATAATCTGAAAATAGAATATGAAATACCACTGACTATTGTTTAACATATTGCTGCCTCTAAAATGTATTAAAATAAAAATAATTATCTACTAATTCATAGTCAATGGTAGATTTTCTTTTTTTCTCTTTTTTCTTTTTTTTCTTTTTCTTTTTTTTTTTTTTATTAACCAATCAGACAGGTGTCCAATGTTATCTCAGAGTTGTATCAATTTGCATTTCTCTGATCAATAGTAATTTGGAACACTCTTTCATATGAGTGGAAATAGTTTTTATTTCATCATCTGAAAATTGTCTGTTCATATCCTTTGACCATTTATCAATTGGAGAATGGCTTGATTTCTTCTAAATTGAAGTCAATTCTATGTATATTTTGGGGATGAGGCCTTTATCAGAACCTTTAATTGTAAAAATGTTTTCTCAATTTTTTACTTCCCTTCTAATCTTGTTTGCATTAGTTTTGTTTGTGCAGAAACTTTTTAATATGGTGTAATCAAAATTTTATATTTTGTGATCAATAGTGGTCTCTAGTTTTCCCTTGGACACAAACTCCTTCCTCCTCCACAAGTCTGAGAGGTAAACCATCCCATGTTCCTCTCCTTATTTATGCCTAAATCTTGGACCCAATTTGATCTAATCTTAGTATGTGGTGTTAAATGTGTATCCATGCCTAGTTTCTGCCATACTAATTTACAGTTTTCCCAGCAGTTCTTGTCAAATAATGAATTCTTATCCCAAAAATTTGGGATCTTTGGGTTTGTCAAACACTTGATTGCTATTTTAATTCACTATCTTGCCCTGTGACCCTAACCTATGCCACTGATCAACTAGTCTATTTCTTAGCCAATACCAAATGGTTTTGGTGACTGTTGCTTTAAAATACAGTTCTAGATCAGGTACAGCTAGACCACCTTCACTTAATTTTTTTTAATTACTTCCCTTGAAATTCTCAACCTTTTGTTGTTCCATATGAATTATGTTATTTTTTCTAGGTTACTAAAATAGTTTCTTGGAAGTCTGATTGGTATAGCACTAAATAAATAGATTAGTTTAGGGAGTATTGTAATCTTAATTATATTTGCTCAGCTTATCCAAGAGAACTGAATATTTTTCCAATTATTTAAATCTGACTTTATTTTTGTGGCAAGTGTTTTGTAATTTTGCTCATATAATTCCTGACTCTCCTTTGGTAGATATATTCCCAAATATTTTATACTATCCACCATTATTTTGAATGGAATTTCTCTTTGTATCTCTTGCTGTTGGATTGTGTTGGTAATGTATAAAAATGCTGAGGATATATGTGGACTTAATTTGTATCCTGCAACTTTGCTAAAATTCTGAATTATTTCTAATAACTTTTTAGCAGAGTCTTTGGGGTTCTCTAAGTATACCATCATGTCATCTGCAAAGAGTGATAATTTGATTTCCTCATTTCCTACTCTAATTCCTTGAATCTCTTTCTCGGCTCTTATTGCCGAGGCTAGAGTTTCTAGTACTATACTGAATAGTAATGGTGATAGTGGGCAACCTTGTTTCACTCCTGATCTTACAAGGAAAGGTTCTAGTTTATCGCCATTACATATGATGTTTACTGAAGGTTTTAAATATATGCTCCTGATTATTCTAAGGAATAGTCCATTTATTCCTATACTCTCAAGTGTTTTTAGTAGGAATAGATGTTAGATTTTATCAAATGCTTTTTCTGCATCTATTCAGATGATCATATAGTTTTTATTAATTTGATTATTAATATGGTCAATTACACTAATAGTTTTCCTAATATTAAACCAGCCCTGCATTCCTGGTATAAATCCCACTTGGTCATAGTGTATTATCCTGGGGATGATTTTCTGAAGTCTATTTGCTAATATCTTATTTAAGATTTTAGCATCAATATTCATTAAGGAAATTGGTCTATAGTTTTCTTTCTCAGTTTTCGATCTACCTGGTTTAGGTATCAGTACCATGTCTGTGTCATAAAAGGAATTTGGTAGGACTCCTTCAATCCCTATTTTTTCAAATAGTTTACATAGCATTGGAGTTAGTTGTTCTTTAAATGTTTGGTGGAATGCACATGTAAATCCATCTGGTCCTGGGGACGTTTTCTTAGGAAGTTGGTTAATAGCTTGTTCTATTTCTTTTTCTGAAATGGGACTATTTTGACTACTTACTTCTTCCTCTGTTAATCTGGGCAAGCTATATTTTTGAAGGTATTGTTCCATTTCATTTAAGTTATCTAATTAATTGGCATAAAGTGGAGCATAGTAGCTCCTAACTATTGTTCTAATTTCCTTTTCATTAGTGATGAGTTTACCCTTTTCATTTTCAAGACTAGCAAGTTGCTTTTTCTCTTTCCTTTTTTTAATCAGGTTTACTAAGGGTTTGTCTATTTTATTGGTTTTTTTCATAGAACCAACTCTTAGTTTTATTAATTAATTCAATAGTTTTTTTTAACTTTCACTTTTATTAATCTCACCTTTTATTTTTAGAATTTCAAGTTTTGTGTTTGTCTGAGTGTTTTTAATTTGTTCCTTTCCTAACAATTTTAGTTGTAAGCCAAATTTGTTGGCTCTCTCTTTCTCTATTTTATGCAAGCAGGCCTGTAGAGATATAAAACTTCCCCTTATTACTGCTTTGGCTGTATCCCACACATTTTGGTATGATGTGTAATTATTGTCATTTTCTTGGATGAAGTTATTAATTATGTCTATGATTTGCTGTTTTACCCAATCATTCTTTAGTATAAGATTATTTAGTTTCCAATTATTTTTTGGTCTATCTTCCCCTGGCTTTTTATTAAATGTAATTTTGATTGCATTGTGGTCTGAAAAGGAGGCATTTACTATTTCTGCCTTACTGCATTTGATTTTGAGGTTTTTATGCCCTAGTATATGATCACTTTTTGTATAGCTTCCATGAACTGCTGAGAAGAAAGTTTATTCCTTTCTGTCTCCATTTAGCTTTCACCAAAGATCTATCATATCAAACTTTTCTAGTATTCTATTTACCTCTTTGACTTCTTTCTTATTTATTTTGTGGTTTGATTTATCTAATTCTGAGAGTGCAAGGTTGAGATCTCCCATTATTATAGTTTTGCTGTCTATTTCTTCTTGCAGCTCTCTTAATTTCTCTTTTAAGAATTTAGATGCTGCACCACTTGGTGCATATATGTTTAATATTGATACTGCTTCATTATTGATGTTACCCTTTAGCAGGATATAATGCCCTTCTTTATCTCTTTTAATTAAGTCAATTTTTGTTTTTGCTTGATCTGAGATGAGGATGGCTACTCCTGCTTTTTGCGTTTTGCCTGGAGCAAAATAGATTCTGCCCCACTCTTTTACTTTTAGTTTGAATGTATCACCCTTTTCAGGTGTGTTTCCTATAAACAACATATAGTAGGATTCTGACTTTCAATCCAGTCTGCTAACTGCTTCCTCTTTATGAGGCAGTTTGCCCCATTCACATTTATGGTTAGAAGGACTAATTCTATATTGCTTGCCATCCTATTAATCCCTGCTTATGCTTTTCCCCTTTCCTTCCCTCCTACCACCCTACCCAGTGTTAAACTTGTGAACACCACTTGCTTTTCACAGCCTTCCCTTTTTAGGATCCCTCCCCAACCTTAAAGTTCCTCCCCTTATTTTACCCCTTTTCCTCACAATTTCTGTATTCCCTTCCCCTTAGCTTACTCCTTCCCTTTCACTTTTCAATGAATTGGAAAAAGTTTCACCATAAATCGAATATGTCTATTGATACACACTATGTTCACCTCCTTCCTTTCTTTCTCTCAGATATGATAGGTTACCTTTGCCTCTTCATGAGATGTAGTACCACCACTTTACATCTTTTTATGATATAATTTCCTTTCCACCTCTAGTTTCTAAGACAAATTGTACATATGTTTTTTACATAATTTTTTTGGCAGAAGTATAGTTCTCAAGATATTTTTTACCTTTTTAGAAATCTCTTGAGTATTTGAAGATCAAACATTGTATGTAGGTCTGGTTTTTTCCTCAATAATAGATGGAATTCATTTATTTCGTTAAATGTCCATCTTCTTCCCTGTAAAACGATGCTCATTCTTGCTGGGTAAGTTATTCTTGGCTGCATACCAAGTTCCTTAGCCTTTTGGAATATCATGTTCCAGGCCCTTCGTTTTTTTAATGTGGATGCTGCTACATCCTGGGTTATCCTTATTGTGGATCCTCCATATCTGAATTGCTTTTTTCTAGCAGCTTTCAAAATTTTTTCCTTTGTCTGATGGTTCTTGAATTTGGCCACTATATTTCTTGGCTTTTTGATTTTAGGGTCCCTTTCAGTAGATGATTGATGAATTTTTTCAATGTCTATTTTACCCTCTGTTTCCAAAATATCTGGGCAATTCTCTTTGATAATTTACTCGAAAATAGTGTCCAAGCTCTTTTTTTCCTCACATTTTTCAGGGAGTCCGATTATTCTCAAATTGTCTCTCCTGGATCTGTTTTCCAGGTCTGTTGTCTTTCTAATAAGGTACTTGGCTTTCTTTTCAATTGTTTCATTTCTGTGGTTGTGCTTGACTGCCTCTTGGTTTCTCCTTGAGTCATTCATTTCTACTTGTTCCAGTCTAATTTGCAATGATGTATTTTCTTCACTTACTGTTTTTATATCTTTTTGTAATTGTCTAATTGTGTTTTTAAGTGATTTTTTTTCTTCTATGGAATTTTTTTCCATTTTATTTTTTAGAGAGCTGATTTCTTTATCCAGCTCATAAATCCTGTTTTCCTTGGAGTTTTTTATCTTTTCCAATTCACTAATCCTGTTTTCCTTGGAGTTGTTTGCTTTTTCTAATTCACTAATTTTATTTCTCAATGATTTATTCTCTTTATCCACTCTGGATAACTGCTCTAGGCTCTCTTGCCAAGCTTCCCTTTCCTTTTCCATTTCTCTTCCAGCTCTCTTGTGAGAGCCTTTTTGATTTCCTCTATGAGATTCTTTTGTATTGAGGAGCAGCTCATAACCCCCTTAAGGGATTCCTCTGGGGACAGTCTGTTTTTAGTCTCCTCAGTATTTGAAGTCTGCTCTCTCTCCATACCGAAGCTGTCAATGGTTAGAGCCCTTTTGAATTTTGTGTTCATCTTGTCAAGAGCAGAATCCAAGAAAACAAATTGACAAGAGAAAAAATTGGTATGTTTTGGGGGGGATAGAGCTGGATGGTGTTAATGGGCTTCCTCTACAGACTGGGGGTAGGGCAGCAGAGAGCCACTAACAGGAAAGTGATGGCTGCACTGTGTCTGGGCCCTGAGGCTATGAGAATGCTCCAAGACAGTCCAGGTGGGGGTTGGGGGTGGCAGGTTCCAAGAGACTCTAGCTTTCAGGGGTTTTAATCTTCACCTCCTGTGTTTACACCCTCTCTGCTGCTCCTGGCTTGCTGCCAAGATGAAATATCCACACTGGGGTAAAAGCCTTTTCACAGAAATGGCAGAGATCTTACCCCTCTCCCTCAGGTCTGAGCTGTATGAGCTGCCTGTCTTGCTCTGGCTTGCCTGCCCTCAGTCTGTGTCCAGTCTGTTAGACCCTCCCCTGAGCAAACACAGACCTTCTCTGGGAATTTCAAGGATGTCTTCTCTTTTTGATTATTTGTGGGTTCCTTTTTTGGTCAAGCATTAACTCTGAGGTTTATCATGAAGTAAGTCCTGAGAGAAAGCATGGAGCTCAAGCAGCTGTCTGCCTCCATGCCGCCATCTTGGCCGGAAGTCCAATGGTAGATTTTCAAGTAATAACTAATCAAATAGACATTTTGATAGAAAATATATCCTGGTGTTAAAAAATGCCATTGAATGAAATTATTTTTTTTTAATTAGTATAAATACTGATTTGTATGGAACATTGATGGGAAGAGTATTTAAAAGAAAGACATATATACATATATGTAAAGGGCTAGAACTGAGCAATGCACTTGGATAATGAAGCACGTGAGACTAATTGCCAATTGGAAGGTTCCCTATTAACTTGTTTGAAGGTTGACCCTCCCCAGCTGTTCTGTGCTGACTTGATTGGTGGGACAAAGAGGGAGAAGTGACTTGTGTGGGAGGAGTAAGAAAAAAAAAAATATATATATATATATATATATATATATATACGTATGTATATATGTATATATATACGTATATATACATATATATGTATATATACGTATATATATATATGCGTATATATATATATATATATATATATATATATATATATATATATATATACCGTGTTTCCCCGATAATAAGACCTATCCTGAAAATAAGACACCCACATACTCTTTAATATTCCGCTAAAATAAGCCCTCCCCCGAAAATAAGCCCTATCGAACTTACTATGAAAACGGTCATCATGGTGATCCCCTGCGCTATATGCTGCGTAGCGGTACCTTCAGTAAGCAGCGCCGCCCTCCCCTCCCGGGTGAAACACACGTCGCGCTCCGAGCTGCATCCAATCAGAGCTGCAGCAGTGAGCGCGTCATCCTCTTCTTCCCTGGTGATTTGCTTGCTGGCGCTACTGAGAGCAGCGCCGCGGAGTAGAGCTGAGACAGGACCATCTAAAAACTCGGTAAGTTCAGTAAGCGATGGAGAATAAAATAAGCACTCAGGGGGCATGATGGAGGCTAAAAGGGGCATGATGGAGGCTAAAATGGGCATGATGGAGGATAAAAGGGGCATGATGGAGGCTAAAATGGGCATGATGGAGGATAAAAGGGGCATGATGGAGGATAAAATAAGCCCTCCCCTGAAAATAAGCCCTCTGGTGTTTTTTAGTCCCAAAAAAATAATAAGACAGTGTCTTATTATCGGGGAAACACGGTATATATATATATATATATATATATATATATATATATATATATATATATATATATGTCACAAAATGTTTTTCCCCCCCAAAAAAGTGGATAACTTCAAGTTAGTCGTGGTTGATGACAATGATTGTATATTCTTGTCTTTCTCTTCCATAACTAGTTAAGAATATGTCATCTATAACCTCAAAAGCTGTCATTCTGTTGGAATGTGTCTTAAGGAGTGCTTTAGTTCAGAAGATTAAGGTTCATTTAATATCATTCAGTCTGAGCTTAACTCTTTCCCTAAAGGGCTTTTCCTATTTGAAATCCCATGATAATTTGATATCAGAAAGAAAAATTGTGTCATGTGATAATATCTTTTTTTTTTTCTTTTCATAGTTGGTCTTGATTTTAAACTGGAACAAAAGTCCTGGCTCCATAATTCAATATAAATAGTGAAAAATCATGGATTTATACATTGAGATCAAATGCATGATAGAATATAAATCTGTTAAAGTCAGAATTGACAGTCATTTTTGATTTGTCATTGGAATTTGACATTTTTGTGTAGAATTGAAAAACAAGCATTAAAAAAATTATTGAACTCTGAATAAAGAACTTTAAATTGCATAGTGGCAAGTAAAAATAAAAATAATTTATTCTGAATCTTATATTTTACAGGAAAGAAAAATGAATACCAAAAGAGGAGAACATTTTTAGTTCATAATTTCCACAATACTCAGAAAAAATTGCAGGAGAAAATTTCACTATTTTGGTAGAATTCATTCTTCTTGGATTTTCTGATTAGCCTAAACTCCAAGGGTTTCTGTTTGGACTATTTTTGGTGATCTACTTGAGTATTCTGATAGGAAATGGTCTTATCATTGTAATGACCAAAGTGGATCCAAATCTCCAAAATCCCATGTATTTTTTCTTGGAAACTTTTCTTTCTTGGAAATATGTTACACATCAGTCACCTTATGCAGAATGCTGATAAATATTTGGACTGAGAATAGAACTGTATCTTTTTTACCTTGTGCTATATAACTTGGATTTCTCCTTATAGTTATAGTTATAGTGTAACATGAAAAACAACAAGCAGAGTCAGCTAGCTGGCATAGTGAGTAGAGCACCAGCCCTGAAGTTAGATGAACCTGAGTTCAATTGTGGTCTCAGACACTTAACACTTCCAGCCTGTGTGGCTCTGGGCAAGTCACTTAACCCCAATTGTCTCAGGGGAAAAAAGAAAAACAACAAGCAAATATAATAATAGAATGAGAGGGAGAGACTCAGGTCTTAGGTAGGAATACTTCTTACTTTACAAATGTTTCTCTATTATTGTTTACTGAGTACATTTCACTAAAGTTTAATATTAAATGAATTAAATATATATATATATATATATGTATGTATATTAGGTAATAATCCATGGAGATTCATAATATAGTAATTATTACTTTTGAAAAGTTATAACTTGCCTCAAGCCACATTTTGACAATTTAAGACATCATTTATAACTTTAAGGAAAAAATTTCTGTTGACTTATTAAGTTGGATGGCAAACAGTTTTGGTAGAATGTTGACATCAGAAACAAAGAGTATGTAGTATGGAAACAATTATTATTTCAGGAGAAACAAAAGAATCAGAATCATAGTAAAGGAAATCTTTTGGATAAGATTGGATGTAATGGAAGTGGTCATCTATTTAGATGGATTAATCTTGGCAAGGGAAAGAATCACATTTTATGTGAGATGGGACTAAAAGTAAATAGTGGCAGAAACCATCTCCATGATGTGTGATTGGGGAGGAGTTGTGGATGTATGAATTCAAATTCTTCAATAAAACATAAGACAGAATTTTCAGAATAGAGAGCTTATGGAGAATGAATCATAGATCTGAAAAAGAATGTTTAGATATGTTTAGAACAGTTATTATGAAGTATAGGAATGTGTGTTACATCAAGCTATGTAGAAAGATTGGCTTGAAGCAATGACAGCTCAAAGTAATATATATTTTGTGTAAAATGTAAATGTAAAATTTTAATGGACAAAATCCATATAGATATCATTAACTTACTAAGAACAAATCAGTTTTTTTCATATGTTTCTTAATTTATGAGTGTTGATAAAACTGCTATAGTTTGTTAAAAAGCCTTTTCAAGATATGTATTGATATAAATATTTGGTTTAATAATTTATATTACCACAATATTTAATTGGGTTTATTGTATTATTTATTATAAACGAATTTTGTATAATTTTTGTGAATACAATTTTGTTTTGGGGAGTTTTAATTTTTAGTTCTTCTAGCTTTATTAATTTTTTCTTCAGACAATTAGGTATTTATTATAAAACATTAAATATTAATTTTAATTGCTTACTTATGTTGTCTTAAGTTATCATAATTTTTCTGGTTATCTTTTGCAATCCATATTTCTAGTAATTTTGAAGCACGATAAATTTTTTTTCCAGATTCTCATCTTACAGGTGTATCATTATGTTCCAAGTGTTTTCGATAAGAAATGTGTTGTTAGATTCTATTTACTAAAAATTCTACCATCTTGTTTTATTTTATTTTTTTTAACTGTGAGTTTTTCCCATTTATATCCATGGTCATCATTTTTTTTTTCTTTTCAAGAAAAAACAAGGTAAAAATCATCCTTTAATCTGTATTCAGATACAATTAGTTCCTTCTCTGGATATGGATAGTTTTTGTTATCATAAATCCTTTGTAGTTTTCTTGGATCGTTACACTGCTGAGAATAACCAAGTCATTTAGAGATGACCATCTCATCATCTCACAGTATTGCTGTTACTTTTTAATTAGTGCATTTCACTTTGCATGAGCTCAAGTCTTCCTTAGAACACACTGCTTATCATAATTTTTCATTGTTTTATTATATATATATATATATATATATATATATATATATATATATATATATATATATATATATGTATGAGTTCATTAATTTTTCAAAATACACGTTTTTTTATGAATCATTTTGGGAAAGAAAAATCAGAACTAAAGGGAAAAGCCATAAGATAAAAAACAATAGAAGAAAAAGAAAAAAGTGAATGTTGCATGTGTTCATTTACATTCAGTTTCCATAGTTCCCTCTTTGGATGTAGATGGCCCTTTCTATCTAAAGTTTATTGGGATTGCCTTGGATCCCTTAACTATTGGGGGAAAAGAAGTCTGTCATAATTGATCATTGCACAATGTTGCCATTATTGTTTACAATATATTCCTGGTTCTGCTTGTTTTGCAAAGCATCAGTTTGTGTAACTATTTCCAGGCCTTTCTAAAATCAGCTTGTTAATCATAATATTCTGTTACTTTCACATACTATTTTTAATCAGCCATTCCCCAATTGATGGGCATCTACTCATTTTCCAGTTTTTGCCAGTGATTATGATTTTCAAATTTGGGGTTTGCTCCATCATGTCTTCTTACCCCTTTTATCATTTATGTTTTATCTCCTCTTTTCCAAATAAAAAATATTTTTAAAAATTTGTTTTACGATTATGATCTATGCAGAAAAATGATATGTTATCATTCTTTTACACCTCTTTATTTCTTCCAATACTAAGGAAAATTTAGGGACTTTTGATTTAAGGACTTTTGACCTCCGTTCCTCTTTTTAATTTCTTCTTGCCTATAGATTTTGTTTTAGTTATTTTCCTTTATTTTTAATTGCTCCCAACTAATACCATTACCAATTTTAGTGTTCATTCTCTCTTGATCCTGTCTCTTGCTATTACTTTTTTTAATTTTATATGTTTCTATATACAATCATTCTGTGTAGAGACAGTTATGATTATTTCAATTCTCATTTTTTTTAAATTCCAAAAAGTAAAGCTAATGAGATGACATCCCTTTTACATTCTTCATATTTAAATGTTATTTGTTTTATATACCTGTAATGTGTGATAATTAATTCATTCATCATTATTACCTTTTTTTTCCCAATATTTTCTAGATTCTGATTTTTCTGAGCTAAAAGCATCAAAGCAAAGAAAATTCCTCAAAGGCCTCCCACTACATTTGAATTGTATTTGTTTTGATCCTTTTTTATCTATTTTGGGACTAAAATTAGTTGAAATATTGTTTGATAGTTTTCTTCATTTTTCCCATATAGAATTCAGATAGCACAATGTATACATAATTAATTAATGTTTTGTTGATAACATTTGTTTTAATTGTTCTGTACTCTTTTTTTCACTTTTAATAAAAAAGTTGGCTTAAATTTTTTAATGAGATAACATTTTCTTTCTATTTTGGTAAGCTTTATTAGTCATTTTTAAACAATCCTTTTGTCAGAAAGGAGTTTTATACTAAGAATAGTTCATAAAAAAAACCTTCTCCACAAGGCTTTTAGTCTCTCCCAAAAGCGCAGAATCTAAAATGAAAGTTCATTCATTCTTAGAGGCTGCAATAATGCAAAATTAAAATTCAAAATTCCAGTATTATTTCATTTTATGGTCTACTTAACATAAATCACAGATCACCATTTTAAAGTTTCATTAATTTACTTCCCAGCTTTCCTTTTAGATTGGAAAATTATTTAATTCCATGGTCTTTTAAAAATAATCAGCTATTAGTAATATTTATTAGGTCAATGATAATTTATTTTAAAAAGTCTTTCTTTGTGATATTCAATACTTGGTCTTCTATGGTTCCTTCAAATTTATTATTATTGTTTTTGTAACTTTTTCTTGCAGAATTCCTTTGTTTCTCTGAGCTCAAACATCAGCAAATTTGATATTTTTTCTCCTTTTTTCTTTGTTCCTTTGACAGTTGTGCTGGTGCTTTTTTCATGAGTTTAACATTATGATACATAGATAGCCAGAGTGAGAAAGGAGGGTGCAAAAAATCCTGAAATATTTTGGAACTCTCCTTCACTAGTGTTAACTTGCAAAGTTCAGGCAAATCCATTAAATATTGCTCCATTCCTTATTTTTTTTCTAATTTATTTTCCTAAATGGAAAATATATCTTAATGTTTCTATCAAAAATGAAAAAAAATATTCATATTGTTTTCAAGGATATTTTACTAAGAATCCATGCCCATCCTTATTTAAGGGGAGCAATTTCTCTAAAATGTTAACTAAAAAGGACCTTTTTTTTTTTTTTTTATAACAGCATCTGAATTAATGTACCAACAAATCTTCATGGCTTTTTTTTTTTTTTTTTATCTAGTAGTCCTCCTAAATATTTAATCTGATGCCTTCTTTGAAGTAAAAGATACCTATCCAAGTGAACATAATGGAATCCTGGTATAGTCATGTGGAATTTCTGTCCACAATTAATTACACTAATGTTTAGAACAATTGAGAACCGCTTTCTATATTCCATATCTAAATACTTTGATAATTTGTGTATCTTGTATAAAATAATTCAGGAGAAACATTAAATGATATCAGTAAAAAGCTTAAGATCCCTGGTTCTCCAAATTCTCAACTGAATCTATAAAAATCTGACATAGGATGTAAATAAATATACTTATAGACACCATTTACAAAAATTAGAACAGCTATAAATATTTTGCAAAAAATTAATTAGAAACAGAAAATTATCTCTTAATTAATGCAGGTATTCATTTTTATAATAATATTTTATATTTTTAAAAAATGTTTTTTAGAACAACACCAATGAAACCATTTTTAAAATTATAACTGCAGAATATATACATACACATATATATACATGCATGTCTGTATATATGTATATCACAAAATGGGAAAAATAGTTGAATCTTTCTTCCAAAACATAAAGGGGATATGTGAATATAATTACTAAAACTTCACAAAAATAAATAACATCTAACTAATTGAAGAACTTTTAATTGTTTATGCTAGGCAAAGTTAATATAAAAATGAAAACAATTTAAATCATTCATTTGTTATTGTACTAATCAAAACATGAAAATGATGTAATAAAATTAGAAAACAATTTACAAATTCATATAGAGTAATAAAAAGAAATTAAGGGAAATACTGAAAAAAATACAATATGATTCATATGCATTACTGTCTCTGTATATATATATATATATATGTTTTATCTTTATTTTTATTATTTTTAATTTTTTATTAATTTTATAATTATAACTTTTTTTGACAGTACATATGCATAGATAATTTTTTACAACATTATCCCTTGCATTCCCTTCTGTTCCAAATTTCCTCCTCCTTCCCTCCACTCCCTCCCCTAGATGGCAGGCAGTCCCATAAATGTTAAATGTTATAGTATATCCTAGATACAATATATGGAGAACAAATAAATTGATATGGAAAATACTAAAGTTAGAAAAAAAATGAGTATCAAGACATATATCTAAAAGATTAAAATGTCTTTAAATAAGTATTGTGTGTATATTATATATATATATATATATATATATATATATACATATATATATATATATATATATATATATATATATATACACATACAAGCGTATACACACATTGACATACACCTATGTATAATCTTTGAGAAGAAATTTATTTCCAAGATAAAAAAGCATCCCAGAAGTCTGATTATAATTTTAACAATTCAATCTAAAAACTTAATTAGGGGGCCATTATTAATAAATACAATGTTCACTTTTTAATACAAATAAATATACTTATATGAATACATTAATGTAAAATGAAGAAATTGATGCAGATATTGGGAAATCTTTCCAGACCAGTTTTTAAAGATCTTATACAAATAAGGATATGTAAGAAAGATGAATACAAAAGTTTCACACAGTATTTAAGAAGCATGGCATAAGTTGTATGACTCAGATGAGTTGAAGCAAGTGAATATAACTAAAGACAAAAATAAAATCAATTTGATTTGAAATTTTACCTATATTATTTTTAAAAGAACAAAAAAGAGTTAGCATCATTGTTCAATGTGAGTGGAATTTTGATAGTAAATGAAAATTAGATAGTAAAACTGCTTGAGTGCTTGGGAGGAGCAAGTTCATTCCCAGGAATTCACAAGTCAAACTCCCAAGAAAGGCCGGAACTAGAAAATTGTCAAGTACTGACTTAGCACTTAGTAAGAACCCAATATTTTATTATCTCATTAGCACTTAGTAAGAACCTAACATCTCCCCCTTTCTTTTGATTTAGAATATAGGGTGGTTATGACCTTGAAACATAAATCCATCAATATGGGAGGCATTACGCATAATTATATAGATTATATAAACACATAGTAACATAACACATGCTAGAAGTATGTAACAAATAACATGATCAAATAATCATAAATTGAGAATTTATAAATGTGCACAAGTCCATTGTCCATTAGTCTCATCTTGTGTTAGGAACTCCAATGATTCCTACTGGTTTTTAAAGTTCTTTAAAAGTCTTCTCTTTATACATGCTCTTTCTGTGTCAGATGTTTCTTAGATTTTCTCCTTTGTCTTGAGGTCTTTCTCTTTTTCTGTCTTTCTCTTATGGACAATGAGAATAAGACTAGTTGGCACCCATCTGATTCCTTCTCCATCTGAAGAAATACAAGCAAACCCTCCCCCAGGCAGTTAGCCTATCAGGTCCCTTCCATTCACCACTTTCTGGGTCTCTCCACATCACCTGGTGATTATCTAAGGACAGTGGAGCTGCTCACACTGAATACTGCCCTTCTGGTGGGTTATAAAACCTGTATGCCAGAGGCAGTGCATCTTTGTCAAAAATTAGAAAATTAATGATATATAGAGAACTAAATTTAGAAGTTCCCTAGGGCTACCTGTGGCCTTCCTGCAGAGATCTGCCTCAAGTCTGTCTAGAGCAGAGACTGACTTTTTTTCTCCAGAGCTGCCCTCTTTATCGTCCCAGAGAATGGGCGTGGGATAATGCAAGGGCTTCTGGGAAGAACCACTTCAACCAATGAACTTGCTCCTCCCAAGCATGCAAGCTCTTCCCAGGAATTCACAAATCAAACTCCAAGGAAAGGCCTGAACTAGAAAATTGTCAAGTACCAACTTAGCATTTAGTAAGAACCTAATATCTCATTATCTCATTAGGACTTAGTAAGAACCTAACAAATTATAATTTTCTTCAGTCTTCTCTGCTAATAAGAATGATGTTTGGAGGGGGGGTAGATGAACAGATTTATCGAATAATTCATTGATAATGAAAAATCTAATAAAAAATAAAACACTTTATCAATCATTGATGAATTCAAGCAACCAGGAACAACACTGAAATAGTATGTGCACATATATGTGATAGTTTACTCATTGCCAATGATATGTGAAAGATTGTTTGAAATGAGATAAGCAACATTAAACTAAAGTAGTCCAAATATTATCTCCTCCATTCTTTTTCCCCTCAATTTTTCCACAGCTTTGAAAGAGAAATTTAAAGTTTTTTTTTTCCCTAGGATTATAGGCTCATATTTCCATTAAAATTTATATTTATATTTACTTTTTTCCCTTAAGACCTTTTCCAACAGTATTTTGCCAATTATAGGGATTTTTAAAAATTTTTATTTTAATAAATGTTTCAAGTAATCCTTACTGCACCATTGTTCTTTTCTAGATTTATTTATTTGCATTCTTTTAGAGCTATCAGGTAGCAGATTTTTTATTGCCATAGGAAACTCCTCAAACACAGAAACACCATGTATCATTGTAGATTAGCATCTTTCTAAAACTTATCAAAGATAATAAATCTATGATTTTAAAATCTATGTCATCTACTATTGATTTATTTCTTCCTCTTTTGACAGTTCAGAAACTTAAAGAAATGATCGAATAATACATTGACTTGCTCTCTTATGTCTTTCTGTTTTAAATCTATGACTTTGTATAATATTTACTATTTATTTCTTTATCTTTCTGACAAATGAGAATCACAAAGAAATGAAGTGATTAAATTAGAGAATTAAATTATAGGTTGATTTGGGGCCTGCAAGTTTGTTTTTTTTTTTTTCCCCAGCTCTAAATTGATGATTGTATGTACTGTCTAGTATTTCTTTGATTCTTCACATTCTCTATCAGATCAGAAACAGAAAGAATGACATGATCAAATAATAGGAATTCTCAAATGTCCTCATCATATACTGTACCTCCCACTCTCAATTAGGTAAAAGTTGCTTCGACGTGCTGATATTGTATTCAATAAATTGATATTTCTAATTAAATGGAATTAAGGTTTTATATGTTGTGATTGTCTTCTTATTCAGGATTATTTAAAATAGATTTTTTTAAATTTTTCTAGTAAAAATGCTAACAAATATGTCTATACCATGATATAAAATACAGCTTTCTTCTAGCTGAGTTTCATTACTTCAATCATTCTGTGATCTCACCAAAGTAAATGCTGTAGATTTTCACACCCATCCATTGCTTCTCATTCTGTATGGCTGGAGCCCATATAGGTCTATACATTCTTTATGGAGGATGTACACAGTAGGGTAAGAAACATCTAATAAGTCTCTTGCTAAAATATACAGAAACAATGTAGCATGACAGTCTTTTCTTTTTCTTGTAGTCATTTTTCTTCAACAATATGTCTTTTTATTTGTTTAATTAGTTACATTTTACAGTCCTTTATAGGTTCTGTATTTAGTGGCTTATGTTTTGTAATGTATCAGATATACATACAAACACAAAATAGACATAATTAAACAACATAAATGGTGTTCTTTATGAGATCAAGTTGTAAATAGGACAAGTTAAAATTACTTTATTTTAGTTTAGTATAAAAATAAATTGATCACAGGAAAGAGATTGGAAAGCCCATTCATTTTTTAATGAGCAATTCAATTCTACAAATTACATGGAAGTTGACTCTAAAATGCTAGGAGGATTATAAAAGTATTTGTTGAAAATAATCATTATGTCAATTAAAAATAGCATTGTTAAAATCCTCAGTGTATAAGAATAATACAAAAAGAAAGAAAATACTCTTTTTTTTTTTTCAAGCACCATTAAGCAAGACATGTTGATGATCTTTTCATATAGTACTGATACTGCATTGTTCATGAACTAGAATATTCAAACCAGTGATTAATTCAGTTTTCACCCTCCCTAGAAGGGAGGGAAGTCATTTTTTAGTAAATTGTTAAAGGATGGACTCCTAAATTGTTTTTTAAAAAATGCATGGAAAATTGACATAATGTTGTAGTAACATTTGAAATACAAAAAGCTACTCTGAGAACTTGTGGTTATTCATGAGGGATGATAAAAATTTTAAAGAGATATTGAAGAGAAGTTTGGCAAATGTTGGATAGGATTTTCAAGTCAAATGCAGAAAGAAATGCATTTGAGACTTCAATTATTTACTTCTCAAATGAGATTTTGGTAAGAATTTTCTCAGGGCAATTAGGACATCCTTGTTCCTGAGAGTATATATAATGGGATTTAACATTGGTGTTACAATGGTGTAAAAAAGAGAGAAAAATTTGTCATTTCCTTCAGAATGAGTAGATTTAGGTTGTAAATATGTGATAATGGCAGATAAAAAGAATAAACCAACAACCATGACATGAGAGGAGCATGTGGAAAAAGCTTTGGATCTTCCCATAGCAGATGGCAGCTTCAGGATTGTCCCTATGATTTTTATGTAGGACCAAAGTATCAATAGAAAAGGAAACACACCAAATAAAACAACAATAGCATAAAGAGAAAATTCTTTTACAGAGGTATCACCACAGGCCACCTTTAGTACTGGACGGATATCACAGAAAATATGATTGAGTTTTTTAGAGCCACAGAAAGGTAAGGAGAATATCTGGTATGTCAAACCAAGTTGGACTGGAATCCCAATGGTCCAGGAGCCAGAAACTAGCTGTACACACATTTTGTGGTTCATGATAAGAGGATAGTTCAGAGGCTTACAAATAGCCACATAACGATCATAAGCCATAACAGTCAAGAGGAAGCATTCAGTAGCTCCAAGCATAAGCAGAAAGCCAAGTTGTACAGCACAAGCTAATAGAGAAATGTTTTGCTTCTGGGTCCAAAGATCTGTCAACATTCTGGGAATGGTGACTGACGTGTAACAGATTTCCAAGAAGGAAAAGTTTCCAAGGAAGAAATACATGGGTGTTTGGAGAGCTGTATCAACCAGGGCTATTAAAATAATCAAGCCATTTCCCAAAAGAATACTCATGTAGACAACTAAGAAAATGCCAAACAGAATGGCATGGTAGTGAGGAAGGTCAGAAAATCCCAAGAGAATAAATTCTACACCAAAAGAATGATTTCTTCTTACCATTTCACTCTCTGGGTCTTCCATCAGTGGAAATAATCTGTTCAGGTTGGACAAGGCATTTCCTCCTCACATGTGCACATTTCCCATCTGTAAAATGCCGGGTTTATATTAGATGATTCCTAAATTTCCCTTCTGACTGGACGTTTTATATTTTTTCTATTCATTTTAAAACCTGTTCATTTAAGTGTCTATTTCAGTTTCACAAAGATGCATTGTACCTATTAACATACAACATATGCCTTTCATATTTTCTAAAACATATTGTGCTTAAAGACTTCTATTGTTCTTGAACACTCATGTTGAAATTTGAATCATAAATCTTCTCCCATTAACAATTCAACAACATATCTAATAAATGCCTTATCAATTCATTCAAATAGCAAAATTGTTGCCAATGTGGATTTTTTAAACATCAGATTTGATCATCTCCTTAATGTCAATTTATTAAAGTCAAGTGGAGGATTTTCCTATAGTTTCTAAAGCTAAACATACAATCTTCGGTGTGGCATTTAAATTTCTTAATAACTTGGGTTTAATCTAACTTTCTATTCTTCTTTCAAATACTCTCCTTCACATAGTTCATCACCCAGCTACATTAGCTGGCATGCTAATGTTCCAGAAATATGTCACTGTCACTGTATCTGTAAATTCATGCCATGGGCTGTCATTTATCATTGTTTTTGTTTTTTTGTTTATTTGTTTTGCTTGCTTTTGTTTTTGTTTGTTTTTATTTGTTTGTTTGTTGTTGCTGAGGCAACTGGGCTTAAGTGATTTGCTCACACAGCTAGGAAGATGTGCTGTCACTGATCTCTTCCCCACTTAGAAAGCCCTACTTAGTTTATTTTAAGTCTAAGTTCAAGCACAACAATGGTCATGAATCATCTTGTTGTCCTTAATCCTGAATTATCACTATTTTCCTTTCTCTTTGAGGTTGTCTTATACTTTTGTATACATCTATATTTGTATTTTGTTAATGATTATTCATTTGCATGCTATCTTTACTGTTAAACTAAAATCCCTAGAGGGAAAGGCTCACATTTTTGTTTTGTACCACTAGTACTTAAAGCCGCACTTGTTATATAGTGAGTGTTTTAAAAACTTGTTTTCTTGACAAATAGCATTAATATGATATTGTAGGTTTCAGAAATAAAAAAAAGAAATTTGAATAAATTCACATTTACCCATCACAAATATATAAAGTTCAATGACATTGGGCTGAGAGGTAGTAAAGTAAATCTTATTTCAACATTCAGTCATCTTTCTAGTGCAGGATTCAACTTCAATTTCAATAGGATGTTGACAGGTGGCAATATCTATCTTTCTATTTGTCTATAGTTAGCAGATGGGTAAAAAAAAGAATATGCAATGATTTTTTACAATGATGGCTAAAATTCGAAAGCATGATCATTTTTTTATTTTCTATTTGTGAATGTTTCATTTCCTTGTTTTCCCTTTTTTAGGATGTTGTTAAATTTCTTCATTCATTAGAATAGCTTTCAAAATGATGTGTCATCTCATCTCATTTATCTTTTATTATGAGTCTACAACTAAAATTAAGTTCTTTGAAGAAAAGAACATTTAAAAGATTAGTTTCAGTGGTAGTAATACTAGTATAGCAGGCTATCTTCATTCAATACAGTAGAGACACTTAGAAGAATTTCTAAATTAAAATATCTCAATTGAACAAAGTTTATAATTCTGGAATTACTGTTCATTAAGATAAATACATCACTCAATTGTAATAACATTTACAAATGGAAATAAATTAAAATGCTTTCAAAAGCTTTTTAAAATTAATTATTTCCTGTTTTCCCACTGTGAGAGCTGGCTGCAAATGGCTCACTGAAATAATAGACATATGAGAGAGTCAAACCAGTTGACAGGGAATAAAGTCAGCATCGAAAATCTAAGTTTAGTCACTGTAAAAGAAAGACAGCTCTAGTAGTTAGTTCTCTTGAAAGTCCTAGGAAGACAAGAAGGTAGTAAGATGCAAAATAAATATATAAATAAATACACACACACACACACACACACACACACACTCACACATACAATCTTGATTTAAAATATAAGTAATAGTGTTTTGATTTCATTTCTACTACTTACTACCTGTCTCAAGTTGGACAAGTATCTAACTTGCCTGTTCCTCAGTTTCTCAATTTATCAATGGATCAAGTTAATCTAAATTTCTTTACAGTTTTAAAGCTATGATGCCATATACTATAAAGAACAGAAAGACGGTAAATCATCAACAGCTAGGAATTATGTCATTTTTTCTCTAGATTCACTGTCTCCATTGCTTCATTTTTGATTTCCTATGATATAGACTTGAGGTCTATCATCATTCTACCTGTTCTAGCAGAATGTAATCTTCAATCAATCCCAATCATAAAAATTGATCTCTCACCAAATCTCAACATGCATTCCAGCAAGTATATACTAAAATGATCCCCCATCTTGTCTGAAATATGAGTTTCAGCTTACCTATCTTTCAAATGAAAATATGCTACATGATTCCTTAAGTTCCTTAAAAAAGTAATAGTTTATAATTTCATTAAAAAATCATTTAACTAAACTGAAGATATAAAGAACTGTCAGGTAGGTTCATGAGTGCTTAAAACAAAATTAAGGGCCACCATCAAGCTCTTCTCAACCCCAAGGTATATGTAGTTTGTGATTTTCAGGTCTACCATTTACTAATGTTTGCTGCAAAAAATTAAGTATATCACTTACTGAATGATTGCAACAATCACTTTTTAGACATTAAGTCATTAGAACAACTCTTTGGGTAATATTTTATATATGGATGGATGGAAGTGGGAAGATTTCATATCATTGTGCTCTTGGTCCTCTACCAGTGCAAATGCTTGTCATAGCTTTGCATGATAAGGGAAAGGGACCACAGAGAAGCATACAGAACATCTGGTAAAATGTTATATTCTACTTAATTTTTATAGAACAAAAGTTCTTAATCATTTTTATCTGTCATATACACTTTTAGCAATTTGGTAAAGCTTTTGGACCCATTCTAAATATAAATAAAATGTAAAGTATTAGAAAGGAAGCAAAGTATAATGATATGGTCACTATAATCTATTTATCTCAATCTCTATTATATCAGTATAGCTCTATAATCTATATCAATTTCATTTATATTTATACCACCTCCCTTTCCCTCTCCCTCTCTCCACTAATCTTCTTTCTTTCTCTCTCTCTCTTTGTCTCTCTGTCTCTGTCTCTCTGTCTCTGTCTCTCTGTCTCTGTCTCTCTGTCTCTCTCTCTCTCTCTCTCTCTCTCTCTCTCTCTCTCTCTCTCTCTCTCTCTCTCTCTGTATGTGTCTGTCTCTGTCTCTCTGTCTTGGTCTCTATCTCGATTCTCTGTATATCTGTATGTGTGTGGGTAAGTGTGTGTTCCTTCAGTATATTATTGTCACATAGCAAGAATTTAGTAATATTTATTGACAGAAGGACTGATTAGATAGAATAATAATTTGAAAATATCATAATGATGATTTTACTGATACTTGTCCATAGTTTTTCCTTCACTAGTTACACCTTGTTTGGATTGTGATTTTAAAAGTTTTGATTTTTGATTTTCATTAATGTGGTTATTACCAGCAGCTTTCTTTGCATTATAAAAAAGCTTTATCACTTCATAGGGCTTTCCTCACCTTATTCTTTTTGTAATGCTAAAATATCTATTTTTTTAAAAATCCACTCTAACACATATTCTGAGCAAATATTGTCCTAAAATTTTTCTGGAGATTGCTCACATAATTTTGTGAATTGTCCATCCACTTAGTCCCTCACAAGAAAATTAATGATTAGAATTTTTAGAAAATTTGGCACTTGCCTAATTATAAGTGAACTTCAAGTGAAAAGTGCAAGATATGAAAATGAAATCATTACCTTTTTCAGATGGGATGAAATCACATTCAGCTACTTTTTTGATAGATATTTGTATAATTATACATGTGTAATTAATTTCCTCTTTCTCCAAAAACAACAAAATAAGAATACTATCTCTTTCTAAAACACAAATAATCCAGAGCTCTTTAAATAGATTTCTGTTCAGTACTGCTCTGTGGGGATAGTTCCTCAACCACACTAAGGTCACTTTTTTATTTTTAATGAGATTCACTTTGTTCTGAGTCCAAGTCCAAAGTACTAAAAATATATTAATGAGGCCACTTGTTATTATAGAAAGACTCTTGGGCTTTTCATTCAAACATCTTGATTCAAGTCTTGACTCTGCTACTTTCTAATTGAGTGCTGACCATTCATTTTCATTCTTCTTGAAAGTTGGGTCTTCTTGTATAAATTAATTAGATGCACTCTCAACTTCTTTATCATAAAGTTCTTGGGAGGAATGAGCTTTTAACACTGAAAGCCCTTGGGGAATGAGTTAGTTTGTTTTATTACAAAATCAAGCAAAATAATTTTCTTCATTCATTTGTAACAAAACCAGAGAATAATTCTGGCCATTTTGTTTTCTTTCCTATGGCATGTCTGTTGGAAAACATTAGTAATATTGATCTCACCTTAGTCATCTATATGACTGCCATCATATTGTAGTGATTCAGAGCTATGCAAGCAGATAACTAAATTTTAAAATCAAGCAGAGGTCTCTGACAATTGGTGACTTTAGTTAAATAATATAACTTTTTTGAACCTCAATTTTGTTATCCAGAAAATGAAAAGAACTTACTACTTGATCATCAAGGTCCCTTTGAGGCATAAAATACTTTAAGGTTTGTGAAGTATTTTGATTGTTTGATAGTCTTTTTTGCTCATGTTCAAATTCTATAAGTTTCATACTATTACCATTCCTACTTTTCAAGAGTAGAAATTGAAGTACAAAGTGCTGAAGTGACTTTGCTAGTGTCATAAATCTAGCTTATATTTAGGCAGTATCCTATATATATATATATATATATATATATATATATATATATATATATATATAGAGAGAGAGAGAGAGAGAGAGAGAGAGAGAGAGAGAGAGAGAGAGAGAGAGAGAGGATACTGATAGGAGATATATATATATATGTATATATATAAAATTACATACAACTTACATATATATATGTATATGTATATATATACATATATGTATATATATATGCATATATATATATATATATGTATATGAACTTGAGTTCAAATCCAATTCTGACACTTAACACTTACTCGCTGTGTGATCCTGAGCATGTCACAACCCAAATTACCTTGCAAAAACAAAACAAGAACTCTATCTGGAATATAACATAGCTCCCTTCTTGATTCTATACATATGAAAATGTATAAAGTACCAATAAGGGATTGGTAAGCTATACTTGCCAAAGTAGTTTGACTATGTTCCTTTATGTACTAAGGGTAATTGCTTCAGTCAAAATCTTTATCTTTAAAATCATATATTAATTGTATTTTGGATATGAAAAAAAGTTTAGCAAGTAATCCCTATTGTTTAGCTTTTGAATATATATATATATATTATATATATATATATGTAAATATATATTATATATATATATATTAATTTCAATACTATTTTATTTTTCCAAATACATGTAAAGATGGTCTTCAACTTTCATCTTTGTAAAAATTTGCTTTGCAAGTTTTGGAAAATTATTTCTGACAGTGCATGTACAGCCATCCAGACTAAGAGGACAAGTTTCAAAAAGTCAGAAGTCCCCATACTATAGATCCCATCTGTACTGAGCACACATGTTGGCATAATTTTACTTCTCTATTAAAATATAGAACCTCCTACAAAAGGACACTGAAACCTATTCAAAAATAGAATGTCTATTGAGAAATAGAAAAGGTATTATTTGAATGGTTATAGGAATTTTAAAAATAATACTCACTTATAAGTATTACTGCATAAATATATTAATAATACTTAGTTTAATGGGGGGAAAACTTGTCAATATGGATCTAAATGATGACATTTTCTGTTAGGAGTTTTTGGGATAATGGTCATTGATCATCAAATGAAGAGAAAGATTAATTCTTGATTTTTCTTTTGCTTATAGCTTCTTAGCCAGAGAAAATGATTTTTTAATTATATAAGACAGAACAAAAGTGGCTTATATGGAGATACTCCCTAAGAGTAGTAAACAGAAATTGAGGTATTAGATATACTTGAGAAATTTAAGTCACTCAGCCTAGAGGAGATAAACTCTTAAATATTAAAAATAATTTATAGATAAAATTTCTTGAACTACAGTCAAATATACATGGAAGAGTATCAAGATCAGAAATAATAGTGTGCATTTTGAGATTAGGATTAGAGTTTAGGAAAAGAAAATGATAAACCAATCAAACTAATGGAAAATAAGAAAACTAAATCTGAAAATTATACATTTGTCTTCAATGTCAATTTCTCTCAAATTGCTACAATGAATTTAATAGTTCGTGAATATCTGTGTAAATTAATAGTGATGATAAATAGCCAAAAAAGTTTCAGAAATATGTAGAGGTAGATTAATCCCTTCCCCCATCACTTTTTTTGGGGCAGAATACTTAAAGTAACATCAAGGAAATGATTCAGAATTTATGAAGCATTTGAAATAATTTTAGTGATGCTCTTATGGGAAAACATAAAGAATATCATAGGGTAATTGTGTTACATGATTAAAGATAAATGTCATTCTTACCCCTAAATCCATCCTCCTTTTGTCAAGAGATATTATATTCCAGGTTCTCAGGAATCATATTTTCCTTTCATGATATTGAGCATAACTCTTAAATAAAAAATTCTGTCATCATTAAGATTCTTTTTTACTGAATTTTCTGTTGAATTTGTGTAAAATGGAACCATGGTTATCCCAATAATGAATTATCCTAAACATATTCTTATAGGAATGTATAATCACTGAGTATATAATTGGGGTAATGAGAAGATACATTTGATCATGAGATACCAAAATAATGTCTTGTCCATTAATACTTGGATCTTACAGTGACTATCTCTGAGTAAGGGATGACACACCTATAATTTCTCCACAGTAACCAAACTCACTTTCTATTTACAATTGTTCCAAATCTGTACCTGTTTTCTATTCCTGTTGATTTATTGATCTTCACTGGTTCTTTCTGCTATACCTTGATATATCTCTCCTATCTCTACTCCCAGTGTCTATTGATATCTTCCTCTTCTGCTTATATCTTCCACTCAGATAAGTCAAGCATTGGAATTTTATAGTATTAAAAGCATCCTTGCTCCATTTTATAGATTCAAATATTAAGTAGTTTACCTTCATATTATGCAAGCAGGATTTTAACCATCTTAGTGATTGCTTAATCAAGACAAATTTTGGAATAGATTTGTGACAATAGTGTTGGAAAAAAAGATCTGAATTTTTAAAGATCTCTGTTCTCATATTACAGTTACACACTCTCTTTGACTTTTTCTGCAAGGGTTATTTCTGGCAGTATTAGAAGCATAGAAAAGGTATTCCCTATAATATGATAATTCAAATATTCATGAGAATCTGTGATTACAGTGTGATAAGGATATAGTGACTCTGACCCTCACTCCATACACAGAACTATGAGATATACAAAATCATTATGCTGTCAGCCACGATCCACTTTGTCTACATTCTACTAATTGCTATTTGCCCTTATTTTAATAGCTAGCTCTCATGTAGTGCTGTAAGGTTGTAGAACCCTTAATAAATTTTATCTCTTTTAATCCTCATAATAATCCTGAGAGCTAGGTGGTACTATTATCCCCATTTTACAGATGAGGACACTGGTATAATCATAAATTAAATTAGTCATTTACAATCACAAATCTAGTGAGTGTCTAAGGTCCCATTTGAACTCAGATCTAGTGTTATTTCAGGTCTAGTTAGTATTTTGTCTTGCTGCCTCATTGTTATAATCTTCTTGTAATGCTATGATAGAATTTTGACTTACATAGTTGTCAAATAGGTTATTTTATCCAATACCCTCATTTGGGGGAATAAACTGAATTCTATTGAGGGAAAGTAATTTACCCATATCCACATAAATAATAAGTTCTATAGCTTGGATTCAAACCTAGCACTTTTGACTCCCATTCTAGTTTTCCTGCCACTATACCCAACTATCCCTCAATATTTCAAATACATTTATTCATCCTCTCAAGGCCTAACAGAAGAGTTGATTTAATATTGTCTTGTACAAAGGTGCTACAGAGAAGATAAAAGGTTATTTAAATAAGTTTCTTGGTGTTGTTCCACATATTTATTAAAAAAGTTTCTTGGTATTGTTCCACACATTTATTAAAATAAGTTTCTTGGAATTGTTCCACACATTTATTAAAACTATTTCATTACTAGGAAGTAAAAGTATTATTAAATATGTCAGTGGCAAACTAGGTAGAGTGCAGGGCTCAATAAGAACAGAGTTTGAATTTTGTCTCAGATATTTACTATCTATGTCACCCTGACAAATCACTTAAACTCTTCAGTTTCACATTCCTCACATATGCAATGGGAGGATTATATAACATATTATTCAGGGTTGTTATGCTGGTGAAATTAATTTAATACATGTACAGTTACTTGCCATATATTCCTATTCTATTTTGTCCATTTTAAAGATGAGAACATGGAGGCAGAAACTGACTTGGTAACAACTTTACCATAAAGTAATAGAACAGCCAGGACTGGAAATAATAAATTTGTTCTCTATCCCCACTTTACTTAATTATTGCATGTAAATATTTTGGACTTGGGGTCATTATAACTTACCTCTCATTAATCATTGGTAATTGGCATGGGAGAATAATTGTCCCTACAGGACAGAAAAGAAATGATGTCCTACTTAAAAAGCTATGAGTTGAATAGAAGCAATATTTTTTAGAAAGAGGAAATGATGATTCTGACAAAATGTGTTGCTGGAAGGAGCTTTATATTAATTGAGACCTAGTAGGGTTTGGTAGCAAACTTGTTGAACTTGGATTCAAGAAAGAATTTATTTAAATTACCTCTCTGATATTTATTAGTTGAGAGCTTGGACAAATCATTGAACTTCACAGAATTTTGAATTTATTAGGGACTTAAATAAGCTATTTGTTCCAGCTACATCTGGAAAAAAAAGGACCTTTCTCCTAAGCCACCTGACAATCAATGCCCTGATTCAAGACTTCCCAACAGGTTTAACTCATTGAAAACCAAGGTTATTCATTCTACCATTAGATAGTTCTTTTGGTAAATCTTTCTACTCCCCTTCACACATACCCACACCTATACCCCCCCACACACACACGCCATTCCCCTGTTCCCTAAACACACTGATATCTAGCCAAAAATATTTTTATATATTTTATTCCTTACTCCTAGCTCCTCACAATGGAGGTGAACAGGAAGAAATTGTAGTTATTTCTCCATATAACAACCTAACTTTTATACATCTTTCCCCCCATCTGTAAAATGAAAATAGGAACTATTGTTGCCCCTTCTTTATATAGCTTTTATGGGGACTAACACCAGATCATGTATGTACAGGGTTTGGAAACCTTAAAGGGGTTATATAAATGATTTATTTTATGTTTATACTTTAACAATATATTTATCACAGAGAAAAGCAGCCGATATAAACTTATTCCATCTAAGAAAGGTATGTATGAGTTATAGTACTTTCTTGGCTTCATTATTTCAAATTTTAAAGATATTTTTACGTATCACAGATGGCCTATAAATTACGATAATCTCCAAATCCTGTGATCCTAATCAGGTTCACTCAAAGTAGAAATCTTTATCTTGCCTATTATATTCTTGAACAAACATGATTCTGTTTCTGGGGAGATTTTCATTTCCTAAGAATTATTATTAACTCAAACTAAATGTATAGAAAAATCACATCAAAATGGAAAATGCTTTTTATTATTATAAGGGAATAGAGTACTATTGCTTTTATATGTAAAAGGTAAATAATAAAAACAATGAATAAAATGGATAACATATAAAAGGCAAATTTTATTGATTAAAAACTAAGTGAAATGAATACTATTCTGTATTTATTTTAGAAACCCATTCACCACTTATAACTGAACTAAGAAGATATGGGATGGTATTAGAGAAGATGGCCTATATGGTCCTTTCTAATTATAGGTTTATAATCTCAAAATGATTTAAAATTATGGGAAGATGAGATTGAAATGCACAATGTTTTTCTTGGCTCTTAGTTTCATTCATTCAAGCATGGATTCATTCATTGATATCACAGAATGCTAAAGCACGAATGTTTAAATTATATAAATAAAATAGAAATATATATGCACACATTGTGTGTATGAGTGTTATATTATATCCTAAATCAGGTTCTACTTGATTGTAAAACATTTAGCTACCCAGCAAGACAAAATGTGAAGCATGATCGATTTACGATCAGAATCGATGTGTGTTCAGGTCTTGACTCTTTATGAGTTTGGGTAAGTCATTTTGAACTCTCTGGATTAAGTTTCCTCAATAGTCAAATCAGGGAGTTGAGTCCAATAACCTTAAAGGTCTCTTCAATTTGATATCTAAAATCCTGTTTCCTAAATGTTCCCTGACAGATAAAAACCTGGGATTATTGTCATTGTCATATGGCTTAAAATCTCCTCCTAAATATACAAATAACAAACATATAAAACTTTCCCATTTTTGGCAATGTACCCATTCAAGAAAATTTGCTTCATATTTGTTAGGGTTTCATTATCATTATTGTTTTCATTTTATTATTGCTTCTAGCTTTTTATGCAGCCATCATTTGTGAATTTGTTGTACACTTCTCATTATGTCCTTCCTAGAGTAAGGTGTAAAATGCTGCTTTCTTTCAATCTGAGATCAGTTGCTATTTAATATTATTCATATTTTAATTTCTTTTTGTCAATTTGGTTGTGGTTCTTTTGATTCTTTCCTCTACCTTTTTGTTTATTCAAGACTTTTTATATTTCTTTTTATTCCTTAATTTCTCTGTTTCTTATGGAACTTTAGAATTCCTTTGCTTTCCAATAGAACTATTTATTCAGGCATTTATAGATGAAGAGTACCTGACTTATTTCTAACTTTTTATTAAGGCACAAAAGTGTTGCTTCAAATGGTTTAAAATATTGTTGAATTTTATTTCTGAATTTTACATTCCGTGGATTCTCATAATAGACTCCACAGGTAAAATTATTCAAGGTCTCAATGAATTATGTATCCACTGCCTATCTAATTCCAAATTATTTTTTAAAAATTATTGATTTAAGTAAATTTATTTTACCAAGTATATACCAGTATGTTTGTTTTTGTGTTCCCAAGTTTTCTGCAATATTAACTTTTCTGCAATTTATCAGTTTGACAAATCTAATGGTCATAAGATTAATCTTTAATGTACTTTTTTCTTAGTAGTAGTGACTTTTTTATTTTTACCTTTTATTTTCATTTTTTTCTCAGTAGTGATTTTTATTTTTTACTAGAAGTGATTGGAATATTTTATATTTTAGTTATTGATTATTTGAATTTCTTCCCTTAAAAGTATTGATATAAGTTGATAACTTATTAGAAAGTAATAATTAAGATGGGTTCTTTATGAATGTTAGAATACAGACTTTCTTAACAAAGAAATCTCATGAAAACATTTCCCAATTTCAACCCTCTATTCTTTTTGCAGTATTTTTTTCTTTTATTTACTTGAAAGTTTTATTGTTCTATATATTTAAAACATTTTTTAAGTGTTTCCCCTTCTTTATCTAAAAAAATAATCATTTCTTTAATGAATTCTTATAAGAAGCATTTTTTTTCATTCTCTGTCTTGAAATGTTTCTCTCAGTTTCTCTATCTCTCTGATTCTCTCTCTCTCTTTGTCATTCTGCCTTTCACTCTTTGTTCTTCTTGTAGACGCATTTAAATGTAGATAATAAAATATTGGCCTTGAAATCAGAAAAATTGGGGGCAGCTAGGTGGCTCAGTGGATAGAGCACTAGCCCTGAATTCAGGAGGACCTGAGTTCAAATATGGACTCAGACACTTAACACTTCCTAGATGTGTGACCCTGGGCAAGTCACTTAACCCCAGCCTCAGGAAAAAAAAATAAATAAAAATAATAAATAAATAATGAAAAAAAAAAAGAATCAGAAAAATTTTGGTTTAAATCTGTCTTGAAGACAAACTCTAAGTGCCTCAGGCAATCTCATGGGATTTAGCTTTTAAAGTATAGACAATTTGCATTTGCCTGTGGTGGAGAAAGCACCCATATAAGAAGTCCATATATTTTAGGGAAATTTTAAGAGTAAGTCATTATTCATGTAATGATTAATGGAATGTATTGTTAGAGTCCTTTATTTAACTAATCAGGCATAAGATTATCATTGAAAACTTTTTGAAGAGGTTCATTTTAAATTTGAATCCTCCTGTTACCAAGCCAAACAACTATATCAGGAAGTCCTGATTTTCATTTAAACTAAGTAAATGTTTATTAAAGTCATAAAATTAAGACAATTGTACCCAAAAGGACCTTAGTTATCAAAAAGATTATGATTACTTATGGATTTTGTTACAAAGATGAAAACAGAAAAGAGATGTTGACTTTTTGTTTCTTATTTATCTATTTATATCTCTTAATAAAGAGGATAAGCTTTGGCATGGAAAAGAAAAGAAAAAAAAAGGCTAACACATAGCTGACATATAAAAAAATACATTGGGAATTAGATGGATAGGACCCAATCAATTTCCTATCCTTAATGCACTACATTGCACTGTATTGAAAATTCTAAAGGATGAGGATTGAGTTATTGGAGTTTGAGACTAGGGAGGGATAAAAGATATTAGGTAGGAAAGGGGAAATGTTTTCTTTCTAATGCACAATACCAGACTGCTTCTTCTGCTTTAGGAAACCAATTAAGTAGGAGTCTGTGATGAGTGAGATTATGGACATAACTATAGAAATGGATAATTTATTGGTGTCCCTGAGTAGTCTAACCATTCTATAGAGGAAAAAACATAATATCAGTGATAAACTTTAATATTGCAAAGAAGATGCATTGCTTCTTTGCTAGATCCATCTTTTTCTGTGTCCATATCACTCTTAATAACAATTATTTCAAAATTCTCCATGGACTTCTCATTTGTTGCTCTCCAATTATCCTTGTATGAGGTGTAAACCTTGATCAATCCTTCTGGGCTAGTCTTATCATATCAAGCAGTGAGCCCACAATAACCATTATTACAGTTTATTTTCTTATCCCTTTCTCTCTGTGAGCCACTGTCAATTAGCTATCATATGAGAAGAGATATGATAAAAAATTCAAAGACAAGCATTATTGACTGAGTGACTCAAGGTGATTCATTTTTTAGAGAAGATCAACAATTTCTTAACCCAAATAAATATGCCTTTAATAGTAGAGTTTGAGGAATCAAACACTTTAAGATATAAAGTCCTTCTATATAATGAACTATTCTTACCTACAAGAGAGAGTACAAGTCTATGAAAGAAATATAAAACAGGATCCCTGTCATCAAAGATAATTATACTGGAGATAAAGAATATATAAATAGAGTAAAATAACTAACTTAATGAGGCAGATTTTAGCATAAGGTGCACACAAATTTTAATGTAGTTTTTACCTATCAAGCCATAAATGCACACTAAAATGTTTGTGTTACCCTAGAAGTCGCACTAATAAGAAACAGACAACAGTCTTATGAATTCAAGGAAGGTAGAGATGTAGTGGTCTGGGGCCTGATGAAAATTATCTATCTATCTATCTATCTATCTATCTATCTATCTATCTATCTATCTATCTATCTATCTATCTATCTATCTGTTATATCTATCTACCCATCTACGTATCTGTCTTTCATTTTGGCATAGAAATGAAAGATTCTGATAAGTAATGGAGTAGGAGAAAATATCCTAGGTAGAAATAATATCATGAGCTAAGTTAGAAAAATGAATGACTCAATGCCAAGTCATCATATGTCTTTTATCACACCTCTCCTCCAAACATATAACTCATTTAAAAGTTTATATTCTATGAAAATATAAATATTAACAATATGTTGGTTTGTATGATTTTATGAGTTTTACTGCATGCTAATTGCTGGTTCTTCATTAAATTCAAATTTTCTAAGTTTATGAAATCATGGAGTTTTGAACTAGAAGCCATTTTGCAGCATAAAGATAGAAGCTTTCATTGCAGAATATATAATGCAGTAATTTCTGGATGGAGGTCTAAAATATATAATAAAAAAATTTAGATCTGAAAAGTAACTTAGATAATAAATTATAGGCTGTCACAATTATAGGGCTGAAAACATAGAACATCAGGCCTAAAAGGGACATTATTGGTCATCTAATGAAAATCAATCATTTTACAGAAAAGGGAACTGAAGCCTTGAGTGGGAAAATGGCTTGTCCATTCTGAATTCATGATTACCACAGATTGAATACACAGAAAACAATGGCATTTACAAATCTCACTTATAAGGTGGAATTCATTCTCCTTGGATTTTCTGATCTTCCCAATCTTCAAGGGATTCTCTTTGGAATTTTCTTAGTTATCTACATGAGTATCCTGATAGGAAATGGCCTCATCCTTGTTATAACCAAAATTGATTCAGCTCTCCAGACTCCTATGTATTTTTTCCTTGGGAATTTTTCCTTCTTGGAAATCTGTTACACATCAGTCACTCTTCCCAGAATGCTGATGAATCTTTGGACTCAGAAAAGAAATATTTCTTTGTTAGCCTGTGCTGTACAACTTGGCTTCCTCCTCATTTTGGGAGGCACTGAGTGTCTACTCCTGGGTGTAATGGCCTATGACCGTTATGTGGCCATTTGTAAGCCTCTGAATTATCCTCTAATCATGAACCACAAGGTATGTGTTCAGCTGGTGGTTGCTTCTTGGGTCAGTGGAGTCCCAGTCCAGATTGGACAAACCTACCAGATTTTCTCTCTGCCTTTCTGTGGTTCTAACAAACTCAATCATGTTTTCTGTGATATCCAACCATTGTTTAAGGTGGCCTGTGGGGACATCTCTCTGAATGAGTTCTCTGTCTATGCAGATGCTGTACTCTTTGCCATGGTTCCTTTTCTGTTGATACTTGGATCCTATGTCAAAATCATTTCTACCATCCTAAAGCTGCCGTCTGCCACTGGGAGATCCAAAGCATTCTCCACTTGTTCCTCCCATCTCATAGTAGTGGCTTTATTCTTTGGGTCTGCTATCATCATGAATTTACGACCTAAATCTACCAACACAGAAGGAACAGATAAAATACTTGCTCTTTTCTATACTATTATCACACCTATGTTTAACCCCCTAATATATAGCCTAAGGAACAAGGATGTCATTATGGCAATGAAAAAAATATTTCAAACTTGAGTAATATAATAAATCAAACATTGGAATTTTCAGAGGCCTCTTCTCTATATACTTCTTGTTAAATAACTGGAGTCACTTCCCATCACTTCTGGCCTTTAGATAATTTGTCATTCTTGTTTATTGGAAATGCTTTGGGATCCCACTTGCTGTCACTTGTGATGATGGACCATCAAAACTGAACATTAACATTTTAATGCTCTATTGTTGATTTTGTCTTCTCTCCTGAGAAATGGAAAACCAAGTGTCTAAATATTACAAATTATTGCTGTGCAATATTTTTTAGAAAATGACTGTCACCAAAGCAATTTGGCTCAGGTATAGAGGAAAAAGCTTTTATTTCATATTTCAAAGTCTAGACTGTTCTTCAGCTCAACATTTTATCTTTTGCCTCTTTTAAATTACATAATATCTCCCTCATTCAGGGTATATATTTCCTCCTAAATTCAAATTCTCAGATTGTCCACTTTTGATTGCCCCAATTGATAACCACAATATTTAATATCCTTTCCCATTCAATTTCTGACTACTTAATAATTCAGCTACTATGTCATGATTGAGTAATATGAGGGCCTTGAATCAAATGATTTTGAATCTACTTAGTAGTGTAAACACTGACATCTGAGGGTAATATCAGTTTTCTGAATACTGAGAAATTTTACTTTTTCTTAAAAATCTAAAGTCTAGCATAGTTTGTTGTGCTAAATTTATGTTCCCCAATTGAATTTTCAAGAATTTCATTTTAGCTTAATTTTAATTCTAAAAAGCTTTTTAGAGTAAAAAATAAGTAACCCCTGAACTTTATTCCTTCTTTAGTTCTTATTTAGATTCATGTTTTGCCAATAATATGCTATATTTTCATGATTTTCTATTTCTTATTTAAGTCAATAAGGAGTTTGATTGGGTTATTGGAAAGAGATAGTGGTACAAAAGATTGAAACTCATCAATTCTGGTACATAATAACATTATTTTACTCAAATAGATACTAGCAAATAGAACTAGAATTATTAAAATAAACAAAATCACATCAAAGTCCCACAGAATTAAATATTATGTGAGTAATGGGAATAACAACCACATAATATAAAAAGATATAATATAGAGTTTTCCTACTAACATTTGAAAAAAAAAAGATCCTGAAAATAAAATACATATAATGCTCTTCAGTAGAAAATTATTGAAAATAATTAAATAATCACCATAGTTCACAATTTAAAGATAATGCAGAGGATATCAGGTATATCTGAAACTGTAACAATGGGTGTTACACATCTAGCAGATGATGTTCTATGCTGTGCTTGGAGACATCTAGTAAGGGCAATCAGTTTACTAATTAATTAATTTCTAATACATATTTTACTGGGTAAAGAAAGAAGAAAGCAAGGAAAAATAAAGGAAGAAAGAAAGAAAGGGATAGAGGGTGAGAAGAAGGAAGGAAGGAAGGAAGGAAGGAAGGAAGGAAGGAAGGAAGGAAGGAAGGAAGGAAGGAAGGAAGGAAGGAAGGAAGGAAGGAAGGAAGGAAGGAAGAAAGGAAGAAAGGAAGAAAGGAAGAAAGGAAGAAAGGAAGAAAGGAAGAAAGGAAGAAAGGAAGAAAGGAAGAAAGGAAGAAAGGAAGAAAGGAAGAAAGGAAGAAAGGAAGAAAGGAAGAAAGGAAGAAAGGAAGAAAGGAAGAAAGGAAGAAAGGAAGAAAGGAAGAAAGGAAGAAAGAAAGAAAGAAAGAAAGAAAGAAAGAAAGAAAGAAAGAAAGAAAGAAAGAAAGAAAGAAAGAAAGAAAGAAAGAAAGAAAGAAAGAAAGAAAGAAAGAAAGAAAGAAGGAAAGAAAGAAAGAAAGAAAGAAAGAGAGGGATGGAGGGAGGGAGGGAGGGAGGAAGGGAAGGAGGGAGGGAAGGAAGGAAGGGAAGAAGAGAGAAATGGAGGAAGGGAGAGAGGGAGGAAGGGAGAGAGAGAGGAAGGGAGGGAGGCAGGAAGGGAAGGAGGGAGGAAGGAAGGAAGGGAAGAAGAGAGAAATGGAGGAAGGGAGAGAGGGAGGAAGGGAGAGAGAGAGGAAGGGAGGGAGGGAGGGGGGAGGGAGGAAAGAGAAAAGAAAAGAAGGAAAGGAAAGAAAGGAAGTAAAGAAAGAAAAAGAAAGAAATATTTCCTACTTGCAAACACCCAATATTCTGTTAGTAGAAAAATCATGCACATATGTCAGTATGTTTATTCGAAATAAATACAAAATGAAAGCAAAATGTCTAATAAAAGAGAGCATCAGGAATTGGAGGAATTAGGAAATGTTTCATGTAAAAGAAAATGTTTTACTTTGGACTTTAAAAAAGATGGGGAATCCATGATCTAGAAGTGGGAAGAGAGTGCTATGAAAGTTTGGAGTTGGTGGACTGACTATAAAATTATGTGAGTCACTAATGTAGAAGTACAAAAAGGTTGTCGCTTCCTTTTGGAGTAGAACGATCTTATTCCTTTCAGAGAAAATCTTCTGGCCAAGGAGAAAAGAAACAAGAATGTTTATGATGTTTATCACTATTAAAAAGATTGGATGTCTCATTTCATTCATATAATGACCTCTGCCTGAATCTATTAAAAATAATTGCCTGATTTTTCCTTATCCACTATATGATATCCAATTGTTATATATCATTGTGACCATCATGCATCATATTATACCACAAGATGTAATTGTTGAGCTTATCCCTACAGGAAGAGCTCGACTTCATATATACTCAAATTCATTAATTCTATCAGTTAACTTCATGAGCCTTCAACTTAGATCAAAGCTACAATGCTGGGAAATTCTCATATATCTAACCTCCTGCTATTAGAAGCATAAGCTTTTCCATATTCCTAATTGTGTGGTTTGAGGTTTAATAATGCTTTTTCATTATTACATCCAGGTCTTGTTGATTCTGTGTTCCTATTCCTAAATATTGATTCCTAGACTTTAATCCTATAATAAAGATGATCTAGGGAACTTGAAGTCTATACCAGTAGAATACAATTTCTCTCTAGTAAGTAATTTCTGTTTACTCTTAATACTTCTAGAAGATAATATAAACAAATTTATTTTTAAAAATTCACAAGCTAGCATATTGTTATGTTTCCAGGTTCTTAATTCATTACTCCTTTTGAAATGCCATAAGTAGTCAGCTGAGTGTATCAGAAGTTCACAGATTCCTGCCCTTATATTTCTCTAGCTTCCCTCCTCTACTACTTTGCACATGCTGCCATGTATGTCTAGGAGGAAATTCCTTTTAATCTTTAACTTTTAGAACCTGTGACTTCATATGTATATGTGTGTATATATATATATATCTATATCTATCTATGTATCTATGTATCTATCTATGTATCTATGTATCTATCTATCAATCTATCTATGTATATATGTGTATATATATATATATATAGAAATATATATATATGTATAGAAATATATATATGTATAGAAATATATATATATATATATATATAGAAATATATATAGAAATATATATAGAAATATATATATATATATATATATATATATATATATATATATATATATATATATATATACCTAAGATGTCTAATGAAACCGATCATGTGTTAGTTTCTGAAATCAAATGGCAACTTTTAAAAATCTCAGCTTCTCTCTGAAATAAAAAATGATCTTTTTTTTAAATTAATAATTATCTGATGTTGTGGTAAAGGTCTAAGATTCATGGAAGACCATATTATGTTAAAATTAAAATTGAAAATCACCTATAGGGCAACAAAGAGTTATTGTATAGTGCTCATTATTATCATTTGGCACATAATTTACAACAATGCTATTTAGCCAGAATATTTCTGTGACAGGGGAATAGAAATGAAGGAAAGGAAAGGCAGAGATTGAGAAGGAAAGAAACCTTGTCTTTAAACTAGTCCTAAGCTAAATTTAGTCAAGAAAAAAGTAAAAATCCCACAAAAATTGTGCATGCAAAGCGAAAATTACCTATAGATTATTAATATATATGTATATATTTAATATAAGATATGGTAATTGGTTTATGACAAATGAAAATATACAATGAAATTTTGCATAGTGCAAAGACTTCATAGAATTTAATTGCACTAAATATAATCTAGCTGTAATATATCCTCAGTTGTTCTCCATAGTAGTACCTACATGTTACCCAGATATTTGCTAATACATTGATTATTAATAATCCATAAGAAAATCAGCAGTTAAAATCCTCAATGATAATGCCATTAATTTAGTGCTGTAACAGAGGAAAATGGCAGAAATTAGATGAGTTGGCAGCAAGTATTTGTTAAGTTCTTTTTACGTGCCAGATACGATCCTGTTAGGGATTTAAAAAAAAAAATCAAAACCAAACATAGTATCTGGTCACAATTAGTTTTGATTACAAATGGGAAAAACATCATATGAAAAGGAAATGGAAAATTAGGGTAGAATGAGATGAGAGGACTAGGTGAAAACATTGTTATGGGAATCACCTGCTACTGGCTGCTGGAGATCTAATTATGATCAGCGCAATAGATTATGTCATGTGAAAGTGCAATGATGATATAAAGAGACAGAGAGGCAGTTACAGTGAAAATCTCTGAACCTTTCTCTTTATTTCATTCCCAGTACAAATATATCAAAGTTGTTTTTTAAGATCAGCTAGGTTATTAAAATAAAAGCATACAATCTTTCTCAAACAAAATCTGTGTCAATAAATTTGTTTTATGACCTCCAAACATATCTCTGACTTCTCTAGGTAATGTGGTCTTTCCTCAAGTTTGTCAGCTCTGCTCAGAGTTAGATAAAGATTACAAAAACATTTCTTTAGTTTCTCTAGTGTACTGTGATTCATAGCTGTGGAGGCTGGGATTCACAGCTATGGTGTGAGGCTTTGGAGAACCAAGTTACTCTTTAAAGATGCAGTTTTCTTGAATTTTTTTACAGATTTCTGGGTTCCATACTTAAGTATGATTCTCAATAGAACATCATTATTCTATAATCAAAATTATATATATTCTATATAGAATAATATTCTATATTATAGAATAACATATTCTATAATAACACAATTATTAGAGACAAAAGCAGAACTGAGACAGGAATAACATATAGCCATCCTGGAATTGTTCCCAAAATTGAGCATTGAAAAAAAAATGCCACAAAGTATTACAAAGTGAGAAAACCCCAAGTGTTCCAAGTAATTATATCAATATCAGTCAGAAGGCAGTCAGGAGAGGAATAAAATAAAACTATCTAGTCCCATTCACAAAACTGAGGCATCCAAAGGAAACAGAAAATGGAGACTGAGGTCAGTTTGATAATTATTGAAGAATTAGAACATCCCATTATCTCTGAGGAATAATGAGAAATTAAACATGGCCCACCTGGTTATCCTTCTATACCTCTTTATTATCATTTTAAAATCATTTCCATATTTATCATTTATATTTGATGAGTGCTTTAAAGTTTTCAAAATACTTTATGTGTATCATTTTATTTAATTCTCATAACCACCCAGCTAAGAGGTGGTATTATTATCTTAATTTCACATAGAAAAAACTAAGGCTGAGGTAAGTGATGTCGTTAGGATTACACATTTTATAAATTTGTGGAGCAAAACTCAAACTCAAGTATTCTTAACTCCAAAGGCAATAGTCTATCTATAGTACTGCTTAACTGCTTCACAATGATGTTGGCCCCAAAGAAACTTACCAATTGGAGATGGTGGTTTACATGGCAAGGAGATAATTAGTGGGTGAGAAGTGAGGGAAGTGAGAAGACCTTAGTCATTTTGGTTATGTTAGCAAAATTTTTAAATTCAGAAACACTGAGAGAAATACCAGCAGAATGCAGCCTATATCCATCTAAAAAATTAGGGACCCTGAAAGGAATTTACAAGTGGTAGAATGCACCCAACATGATAAAGGAATAGTGCAGTTTGAAAAAAATTCAGGTAAAATTGAACCATGGTGGGAAAAAGAACAATAGAGAGGGAAATTGCAAAAGGCTGTCCCTAAAATGGGCACACTGAATTAAATACATCAATGGGATAAGGCAGTGGAGGAGCCCTTGACAGAGAAATATTACAATGCACCGAATCTGCTTTGGAATATAATATATTAGTAATATATTAAAAACAAAGTAATTTCTATGTGAAAGAAATATCTAAAATATATAGAATAAAGTAGAATTGTAATGTTGATATGGGCCGAATATATTGTACCTCAGAAGAATAATTATTAAAAAGACAATCATGAATTAGACAAAGCAAAAAGGAAAACTGATATTTTGCTGAAAGATAGTGTATCAATATAAATTATACCTATAGAAATCTATATTTAATAGAGGGAGAAAAATAGCAACTAAGTAAAATAGAAGGAAGAACTATTTGGAAAGGTAGATGGATATATAGCTAGATAGAAAGATAGTTTAGTCATTACTGTCATGTCTGACTCTTTTTGAGCCCTTTTGGGATAATTTTTGCAAAGATACTAGAGTAGTTTTCCATTCCTTCTCCAGTTCAACACACACACACACACACACACACACACACACACACACACACACACACACACACACACATATATATATGTTATGAGTATGCACATATTTACATGTACACATATATTTACATTATATGTTATATAAGTATGTATATAATACTTGCAAAATAGATATAGATTACATATATTTATTTTATCATTTGAAATGATTATATATATGTGTCTATGTGTGTGTGTCCAAGTAGCTAAATATGTAATATAGATGACCTTAACTTATCTTGACTTATCTCAGAAAAATATAGAAATATGGTTTTAATTTGAAGAAAATATCTTAAAAGATAATTATGATACTGGTGATTTTTAAATTAAATTATGAAGGACATGCCTATGTTAAATAGCATAATACATTTATCACCAAATAGTTCATATGCTGAGATATTAAAAAATTAACTAACACAAATTCAGAAATGCAGGGATATTAAATATACTGGAACTACTTATTTTCTCAGTGTATGGAGTTCCCAATAAGCAATGTCCTCTGTCAAAGAAGCCTGTGATGTTCTTTGAGTCTTATATTTTGTGAGCTTCCAGATTGTTGAATATTTTAAGGAATTTAATGAATTTAAATCCTGGAACCCTGTTCTAAGTACAAGATCTGTTCTCTATCTATGCAATTACGTACTGCTTTTTCTTTATGGACCACAATGCCTAACATTATACATAATTAAATTTAGAAAAGAAGAGTGAACCATTATACCAAAATTTGTAGGATATGGTTAAGCAACTCTGAGGAAAACACATAGGAGGTCTATCTAAGTTGAGGATAATTATCAAAAACAATATATAACATATAATTGTTTATAATATGTGAATATTAACATAAAATAACATTTTTAACATTTGTGTATATTTGTTATAAATTCAAGATAGGGTTAGAATGCTAGACTGGTTTATTGATTGATTCAGGAAAAAATACTGGGCTATCTAAGTTCATTTGGGATAAGGTGAATCTCCTTATTTCCTACATTCAATTTTATTTCTTCTCCCCGATACCTTTATATTGATTATAACAATGATAACAAGAACAACGTTATTATTGGACATGTGAATTTGAAATGCCTGTCCAAGAAAGTCTGGTTTTCTTTCTATAACACACCTGTGGATTCTAAAAGGAAAGTTTGATGTTAGTGAAATTTTTCATACTTAAATGGTAAGATTATGAATAAAAATATCTACCACTGGTGATAGATTTAATTTATTCTATTTTGCCCCAAATTTTCCCTAATGTCCTTTGATTTGGGGGTGGGTATCTTTTGTGCTTAGAGTACTATTTTCGGGTCTCACTAAGCTAATTCAAGTACAAAGATATTCCATGGACATAATACTTTGTGAAACATGGCATTCTTAAATTTAAGAGAAGATTGTGAAATAATGTTGAATTTCACCAGCTAAGATTTTTTCTTGGGAATCACATTAAGTGTACATTTTTCCTTATATGTAAAAATGTTTAATAGCTGTCTTTCCTATTAAAAAATTAGAGACATTTTTATAATCCAAAAAAAAAAAGAATTTGAAATGCCTGGAGCAATGTCATACTGGTTCTATCTTCTCTCAGACTGAAACAATATCATTTTATTTTGGATTATCTTTTATTCACTTTATAATAATTTCTCCCTAACAATTGCTTTATTGTGATTGAAGCAATTCTGTCCTAGATTTTACTCAAATTTTGAAATTATATTATGTTCCTTCTATTTTTTCCAAGTCTTCTACTTAATTCACTATACTCCTGCTATTGAGATTTTTCCCCTTTAGATATGAAGAGAGTTACAACTTAAAAATAAAAAAAAAAAGAAATTGTGTAATGATATATAATAAATATGTATTTTGCAGATGATACAGTGGTATGCTTAGAGAACTCTAGAGAATCAACTAAAAAAGCAAAACAATTCACAACTTTAGCAAAGTTTCAGGAAGCAAAAGAAATCAATATAAATCATCAGCATTTTTATGTTATCGAACAAAGTCCAGCAGCAAGTGATATGAAGAGAATTCCCATTTAAAATAACTATTAAATAAGTCAGGAATCCCAAAACACTTTCCATACAAATAAAATCAGATCTAATCTCTTGGAAAAAATATCAAGTGCTCAAGAGTAGGTAGAGTTAATATAAAAAAAAAAATTACAATACTACCTAAATTAATCTACTTATTCAGTGCCATACCAAATGTTCAGGAAATTATTTTACACCTAGAAAAAATTTAAAAAGTTCACCTAGAAGAGCAAAAAGGTCAAGAATTTTAAAGAAATTAATGAAAAAAAATGTAAATGAAACTGGGTTAGCTATAACAGATATAAACCTATATTATAAAGCAGCGATCCTCAAAACCATTTGGTACTGGCTAAGAAATAAAGATCAGTGCGATAGGTTAGGTTCACAAGACACAATAGTCAATGACTGTAGTAAAAACAAACAAACAAACAAACAAAAAAAAAAACTTCTGGGATAAGAACTCATTATATGACAAAAATTATTGGGAAAAATTGGAAATTAGTATGGCAGAAACTAGGTACTGACCCACTGTACCTAACACTCTGTGCACAGATAAGAGATAAAGTGGAAATGGGTTCATGATTTAGACATAAAGGGTGATACTTTAAGCAAATTAGAATAACAAGGAGTAGTCAACCTCTCAGATCTATGGAGACTTTTCAGTTCAGTTAAAAAGGTTTTGTACAAACCAAACCAATGCAGACAAGATCAGAAGAGAAGCAGTAAACTGAGAAAAAAAAAATTACATCCAAAGGTTCTGTTAAATGCCTCATCTCTAAAATATAGAGAGAATTAACTCAAACTTATAAGAATTCAATCTATTCTCCAGTTGAAAAATTGTCAAAGGATATGTACAATTTTCAGATTAAGAAATTAAAACCATTTAAAGTAACTTAAAATGCTCTATATCATTATTAATCAGGGAAATGCAAATTAAGACAACTCTGAAGTACCACTACCACACCTCTCAAATTGGCTAAAATGACAGGAAAAGATAATGATGAATGTTAGTGGGAATGTGGGAAAACTTCAACACTAATACATTGTTGGTGAAGTTGCAATCTGATTCAAACATTTTGGGGAGCAATTTGGAATTATGTCCAAAGGTCTAACAAACTGCATAACTTTTGATCTGCCAGTGTCTCTACTGGGTCTGCATCCCAAAGAAATCATAAAAAAGGGAAAAGGACCAATGTGCACAAAAATGTTTGTAGCAGCCCTTTTGGTAGTGTCAAGAAACTAGAAACTGAATGGATGCCCATCAGTTGTAGAATAGTTGAATTAGTTATGGTATATGAATATTATTGTTCTATGAGAAATGATCAGCAGGATGATTTCAGAGAGGTCTGAAGGGACTTATATGACCTGATGCTAAGTGAAGTTAGTAGAAACAGGAGAATATTGGATATAGCAACAACAAGATTATGCAATGATCAATTTTGACAGACATGGTTCTTTTTAATAGATGATTCAGGACAGTTCCAATGGTCATGTGATGAAGAGAGCCATCTACATTCAGAGGACTGTGGAAATTGAGTGTGGATCACAATATAATATTTTTACTTTTTTGTTATTGTTTACTTGCATTCAGTTTTCTTTATCATTTCCCCCTTTTTGATCTGATTTATCTTGTGTGGCATAATAATTATGGAAAATATATATAGAAGAATTGCACATGTTTAAAAATATTGAATTATTTGCTGTCTAGGGGAGGGAGAAGGGGAAAGAGAGGGGAAAAATTGAAGTACAAGGTTTTGCAGGAAGGAATATTGAAAATTTTCTATGCATTTTTTAAATAAAATGCTTTTAAAATAAATAAATATGTATTTTTAAAATGGTAGTCCAGTCACATGATAATATTAAGTGATAAATTTTAGAAAAGTTTTCAACTGAATCTCTTTGTGAAGCAAAATGTACTTAAAGAAAATTCCTAGTACATTGTGTGGACCCACTGTGGAAAATTTAATGGAAGACATGAAAGAAACTGGCATAGAAAGTCAGGGTCAAAAATCTTCAATTCTAACCTTTCAGGGACTTCAGTCTTCTTTGTCTTGCATAAATGGTAGTATCTTTATATTTCTTACTCAGACACTTGTCTCACTGGGTGCTTTCAAGTTTAAGAGAGTAAAAAGAGCTTTAAAAATAGGACTTTTCAGATGGGCTTCAACTGATCCTCAAAAGTCACATAGACTCAGTAGGCATAATTCTGGAAATGGGAAGAAGTTTCTGACGGAGTTAAAATGAAAGTTATTAAATGAAGGCAGGAGAGATAACAAGTTTGATTTGGATAAGAATTATTGGATAAATGCATAAAATTGTTTCCATCAGTGTATCTTTTTTTTTTTTCTTGATAATAGTCATTTAGTTAGTAAATTCCTCAATGCCATGATAACATCTTTGTTTCTTAGGCTGTATATCAAAGGATTAAATACTGGAGTCACAATAGTGTAGAAAAGGGAGAACACTTTGTCTGTTCTTGCTGAATAGCTGGACTTGGGTCTCAAATACATAGTAATGCCAGACCCATAGAATAAGGCTACAACAATGAGATGGGAGGAACAAGTAGAGAAAGCTTTGTATCTTCCAGTGGCTGATGGGAGCTTTAGAATGGTGGCAATGATTTTGACATAAGACCCAACAATCAAAAGAAAAGGAATCAGGGCAAATAACAGAGCATCAGCATAGACAGAAAGTTCATTCTTGGAAGTGTCTCCACATGCCAGCTTCAATAATGGGGGAATGTCACAGAAAACATGGTTGAGTTCATTAGAACCGCAGAAGGGCAAAGAGAAGATCTGGTATGTCAGTGCAATCTGAACTGGGATCCCAGCAATCCAGGAGCCAATGAGCAGCTGAAGACACATTTTGGGGTTCATAATGACAGGATAGTATAGAGGCTTACAAATGGCCACATAACGGTCATATGCCATTACTCCCAAGAGGAAACATTCACTATTCCCCAAAATGAGAAGAAAGCAAAGTTGTATACTACAGGCAACAAAAGAAATGTTTCTTTTTTGGGTCCAAAGATTTGAAAGCATTCTGGGAAGAGTGACTGATGTATAACAAATTTCTAAGAAGGAAAAGTTTCCAAGGAAAAAATACATAGGAGTTTGGAGACCTGCATCCACCTTGGTTATCATAATGATGAGACCATTTCCTATCAATATACTCATGTAGGTTACTAAGAAAATCCCAAATAGGAATCTTTGAAGATTGGGAAGGTCAGAAAATCCTAGGAGAATGAATTCCATAATAACAGTCAGATTTCCTCCAGCCATATTTCTCTCCATATATTCCATGTCTGGGATATATTGCCTTCAGGATATTCCTATCACACCAGTTTTCTAAGTATTGGTGTTTGTTTCTTAAAATGAGGAAATGAGATTGCATATTTTGTCAAGTTAAATTTTTTATTTTATAACTTTTATATTTTAAGGTTATTACCAATTCCCCATATATAATAATTAAACTCCTGATGTTTTCCCTTTAAGTTATCTAGTTACCCTACCTGTAATATGCTTTTTTCTCATCGTTACCTTTTGTCTTTCTTCAGGTTTCTATTCAAATTTCATCTTTTTTTCAATAAATCTTGCAGTAGATCTAGTACCTCTTAGATTGCTTCCAAATTTCCCTGCATACATTTTGTATACCCATAATTGTGTACATTTTCTATATTAGAATATATTCTGTAGAAGGAAAAAATCTTTATTGTTTGTTTTTATTTGCTTTGTCTCCTAAATGCTTAGCATAGTGTCTTACACATAGCAAGTATTTAATGAAAACTTGCTGGCTACCCCTAACTTTTCTAAATCTAAATCGAGAAATTTGGATTAGCATGTGGAGCCATGATCATCCACACCCATTAATTCATTTAAAATAATTCATAAACATAGTTTATATATATATATACATATATATATATATATATATACATATATATATATATATACATATGCTCAAGGGTATACAGACTTGTTATACATTCATGACTGTGCAGAACATGTCATATAATATATATATATATATATATATATATATAATTTGTGAATATGTAAGTACTTGAATGTATATGTGCATAATGAATATATGCACATGTATACATACCCATATGGGTCATTATGATTATACTTCCTAAAAAATTCTGGCTTTATATAATAAGTAATATCCAATTTTTCCAATACTATTTCCTTTTTGTTGTTTTCACTGACTAAATTTTTCTTTTTATTTGAATCCTTAGTTTTGATATAATTGTATTGTATTAATCTCCTTTTTGTATCGTTATTGAATATCCTAAACTACAGGATTCTCTTTACCCTGAATTATTAAAATATGTTGTCAGTGCCACATCTGTCTCTCTCTGCCTCTGTATATCTCTCTTGTCTGTCTCCCTCACACATACAAACACATGTTCATACACTTCATCTTATTTCTTACCTCTCATCTTTCTAATGTGTTCTCACAAATATATCTTCAAAAGGAAATACTTTAAGTCACTATTTGTCTAAGCTTCAATTTGAATTCTTTACAATGAACTTGCTTAAATACCAGTGACTTGAGAAAATTAGGCAAGTAAGAGTTTTTTTAATATTAAGTAATAGATTGTAGTTCCAATTTGGTCTGAAACACAGTGTATTAATCACTGCCCTTAATATGTACCTCATGTAAGCGAGCAGGGCAAGTCAGGGAGCACTGGAATAATCCTAATTTCTCAGAAGATGGAGCAGTTATAAAAGGAGAGAGAATGAAGAGCTGAATTTTCACCATTTGTCCCCAATAGGATTATTCCTCAGTCAAGTTGGTCTAAAAGACTAAATACTATATAAAATCAATTTGTATATTTTATAATAAATATTGTATATATTATGTATACTATATATTTTACATTATATATTTGCACAGTAAAATTCTATACATTTCAAAGATTGTGTACACAAAGTTTTAAAATGATTTTCACAATTACTTTTGGGGAAAAGATGAATAATAATCTTGTGTCCATTTTGCAGATGAACTAACAAGGCCACATAAAGATTCAATCACAATTTAAGTTTAACAGGTATTTTTTTCCACTCTTTCTTTTATATATTGGCTATGAAATTTGGATCAAGCTATTGAATTTTTATGTGACCTTATTTGTTCATCTGCAAAATCAAAGAATAAGATCAGTGATATCAACTCTCAAAGTTATAGGGGAAATCATTTTAAAACCATGTATATATGATTTTTGAAATATCTAGATTGATATTTTTATGAAAAGCACACACATGTTTTGTATTTTTTTTCTTAGTATCTGGACCTGTGATTTCTTTTTGTAGGAACCTGAGGCAAGGAGACTTCCCCTATTAATGTAAATGAGCATCTCTTCTACAGTATTCTTAAAGAGTTGCCTGGGGCATTGTGAGGGTAAGGAACTTGTATAATATAGAGTGGATATCCCAGAGTAGACTGATTCCCAGACTATTTCTTCATGAATTATTTTTATTAAAATTACTGTATGAACCCTACCTGTCTATCAAATATCACTTCAAATTTTATCTATTGAATACATTTTATCTTTCTTTTTTAAAAAATTTGGAACTTTGCTTCCTCATTTATAAAATTAAAACTGGGGCTGATTGCACTTGAAGATCATTTCTATTAAATTATTTACAGCTTTCTGCATATTTGGCACTTTATTCCTATTATTTAATACTTTTACATTTATCTTCATTCTTACTGTGATTATGATCTTGAGAATAGAGATGGTATTATATTTTTAAACTTGTTTTGCTGATAGTGGAAGTCTAGCTATCTAGTCCTAGGAAGTGAATAAATCAAGTAATCTACATAGTTTAGTATAATATAATCAATAGAAGTCTCAAAATCATCACACAAATTCAAATCATTCAATCATTAATAGTTTATTTGACTTCCTTTTTGTGGGAATGATAAAATATATTGCAATTCAAGAAAAATTCCTGTGATATTCCCTTCAACTTTTCTTTCTAATATTGAAACTTTTGTCACTTCTTTTTGGCATTCCTCATTTTTTTCAAAAATTCATAACCAATTTAAAATTCATACAGCCCACACTTTTCTAACTTCCCCACATTTCCAACATCTTTTTTCAACACCTTCATTACTGAAATCTATATGAATTATATAGGATTCTCTTGAATTTTTTATTATTGATTTTTTACTATTATTATTAGAGATTTTTTGGTTACCACAGTAAGATCTAGTACAAAATCTTCCTGATATAATCATGTTATTTTTCAATTACAACTTCATCTTTACCTCAGTTGAAATTGTTCACCAAAACCCTGAAAATATGAAAAGGCAAAAGGGTCTTAATCTTCTTTATCAAGAAATTATAATGTTAAGTTCAACAGACTTGAGCTTCCACAACAAATTTGAATTATTTGTTTGAACTAAAAAAAAAAAAATTAAAGATCAGTCATATTAAAGAAATTTTGTTTAAACAATGCATGTTCTTTTCTTTTTCTTTTTTCTTTTTTACTGAGGCAGTTGAGCTTAAGTGACTTGCTCAGGGACATACAGCTAGAGAGTGTTAAATGTCTGAGGTCAAATTTGAACTCAGGTCTTCCTGACTTCAGGGCTGGGGCTCTACCCACTGTGCCCCCAGCTGCCCCATATGCTCCTTTTTTAAAGTGAGATTTTGCTTAATTTTTAATATTTGATTATGACATTTTATTTAATACAGTAGATTAGTCAGTAATATATTCATATTTAATAATAATAAATCCAAAATCATCTTCAGCTCTCTGAGACATGAATTTTGTTGTTGTCCTTTGTTTATCATTTCCTGTCATGCTTTTATGAGAAAATCACTATTCTCTGTACTGAATCTTGATCTCTAAGTAGGAACATAAAACTATCATGTACGTTTAGCTATAACCTATTTCTAGTCACCCCTCAAATCAGAGATTCTGATTGGAATAAATTATGATAGCATACTTACCTTTCTTAGATGGAATAAAATTATATTCGGTTGCTTCTCTCTTTGGTGATTATATTAAAAATAATGTAATTAAAATAAATGGAATTCACAAAATAATTTAAAATTTGTGATGCTCTGTAATACACATTTGATCTTCAATACGGCCCTGGTAGGGAAGTATTGGTATTATTATCATATTTTTAAAACTGAGGAGAAACCAGAGTATCAAATGATCAAAATAACTATAAAGTCACAAAGCTATTGTTTTAAAAATTAAGAACCCATATTTTCTTGATATTAAATTCAATGCACTTTACTCATATTGCTACTAAGATATGCTTTAAGACCCACCATATTTATGAGTGACCTGACTTTCTTTGAAAGTCACACCCATGATTGTCCTTTAAAAAAAAAAAAATTTCTCTCTGTTCAATGGGGAAAGATCCTCTCCCTGGTCACTGTTTTTGCCTTTTAATTGGAGGTCAGGACTTCTGACTCCAAGTTTATGGCTCTGGAATATTTTAATGAGGCACTCCAAGTGTAATGGAAAAAGGTTTGGCCTTGGAGACTGAGACCAGGGACTATAGGCTTTATCTTTCCTCTCTAAAACTTAGTTTCCTTAGCTGTAAAATAGCCAATAGTTTAACTCTCTATTTCATATAATTATTATAAGAAAAATAATTAGCAGACAGCACAGTGTTGTAGCCATAAAAAATTAATTAGTTAAAAAAAGAAATAATGAATGCTTTTATTCATTTATTTTTTTAAAAAGTGAACTCAAATATTTACAATTGCTCTTATGCATGGTACATCAGTGTGAAAGACCAAATTTGGTCAGTTTTCCCCTCTAAATCTTGAAATTTATTAATAGCATAATAAGGCAGAGAATTGTAGGTACAAGAATCCATGAATACCATGAAACACAATTATGGCACTGAGAGGTTTTTGCCCTTCAGCTTATTTCATTCTTTTGTACCTTGATTTTGTACCATAATAAAGTTGGTCTAAACAATTTGTGCAGTTCCTCCCAGTTAAAAAAGTAAAGTTAATTTGTCATGGAAAAAAAAAAAAAAAACAATTTGGAAAAAGTGGTAGGTAGAAAAGAATTATTTCAGAAAGTGAAAGGGCTACTGTATCATTGCTACACTTTGACCTGGCCTGAAGGTTTGATCTCCTAAATGTTTATCATAGACTACAAAAAGAATTCCAATTACAAAGCTCAATTGAATTGAATTAGTGAGGATGGCTATGGCAGTAGTTATGAAATAGAAAACAGTGTCTGTAATTACACTCTACCTTCAAAAAGTCAAGTGGTCTCTTTCTTACACACACCAAGTGAAAATACCAGTAAATTATCTATGTATTTCCTAGAATAGTATTAGAATTTCTATTACACAGTGGAAATTTTTTTTAATAAATAAAAATCTTAATTTAAACTTCAGGAAATAGTGAATTAATCCTAAACTGTCCAAACAATATCAATCTATCTAGATTCACTTAGAAGTATAGATTTAGACATATACAGAGTCCTAGAAGTCTAAGTTTGTGAAAACCCGGTATTTCACTATTAACACGTGTGATCTCTCAGATTGGCTAAGGTGATAGGAAAAGATAATGATGAATATTGGAGGGCATGTGTAAAAATTGGGACAGAAATGCATTGCTGGTGAAGTTATGAAATGATATGGAGAACAATTTGGAACTATCCCCAAATGGCTATCAAACTCTCCACTTGGTCTATATCCCAATGAAATCATGAAAAAGGGAAAAGGAACCACATGTGCAAAAATGTTTATATCAGCTTTATTTATTTATTTTTGTAGTGGCAAGGAACTGGAACCTGAATGGATGCCCATCAGTTGGGAAAATGACTGAATTAATTATACTATTTTAATGTATTGGAATATTATTGCTCTATAAGAAATGATCAGCAAGTTGATTTCAGAAAAGCCTGGGGAGACTTACATGAATTGATGATAAGTGAAGTGAGTAGAACCTTTAGAACATTGTACAAAGCAACAAGATTATGCGATAATTAACTGTGATGGGCATGGCTTTTGTCAACAGTGATTCAAGATCAATTCCAATAGACTTGGGATGGAAAGAGCTAACTTCATTCAGAGAGAAGACTATGGAAACTGAATGTTGATCACAGCATAGAATTTTCAATTTAATTGCTGCTGCTGTTTGTTTGCTTGTTTTTTTTTTTTCTCATTTTTCCCTTTTGATAGGATTTTTCTTGCATATCCTGTTAAATGTGGAAATATATTTAAAAGAATTGCAAATTTTGTACAATATTGGATTACTTGTTGTCTATGGAGGGGGGAAACATTTTGGAACTCTAAGTTTTTCAAAGTTTAATACTGAAATTCTTTGAATGTATTTTGAAAAATAAAAATAAAACTATTATTATGAAAATGCTAAGCATATCTGTTAAATATAAGCCCAAGGAAATCAGTAACTTTTCAATTGTTTTTCTCAAAACATGTTTGTGCATCAATCTTAAATATTTCAAGAAATGATATGAAAGTGGACATAGGACGATAGAAAAAGGCAGCAACTTCCTGAGTTCTCCCTAAAACCATTCAGAATACCTTCAACTAATGCAATAAAATTTTTTTCTGTAGCAATAGAACTCACAAGAGAACTTGGTGAAATAATTATCCAGCCAAAAAAAATTTAGATGGGCAGCAGGAAAGATTTGTCACACATGAGTGAAAATTGGGTAAAGTCCACTGCAGTCCTTACGTGGATAGCCACAGAACTATCCAAAGAATTAGGAGCAGACCTTGGGAACCACTGAATCATAAGGAGCAACTGCTTCTGTAGCTTTCAGTCCATGGATAAGTGAATTACAATAGATCAGAAGGAGATTACAAGGGTGTATGTTGACATTGGGGTCATGACTATTGTTTTTCATATTCAAACCTTGGCCACATTCCTAGAGCAGGGAGGAGAACTAGCACACCAGAACTTGCAGTTGCCATGGAGCAGGGACTTGTCTACAGGTCCCTAGAACCATCTCTGAAAACAGCTTAACAAAACCCCTGAAACTCGGGACAGTGCTCGCTCAACCTTGAAATCAGAGCTCTACTTGAAGAGTTAACAGGCCAAAAAAATAGAATGAAAATGACCAAATTAGAGAAAAAATTCTGAACATAGAAGAGTCAGTATGATGACAGGGACAAAACACTCTCAGAAAAAAGATCTCAGTGTCCAAGCTTTTACATCCAAAACCTCCAAGAAGAAAAAATGAATTGGTCTCATGCCATAGAAGAATTTGAATTGTATCTTGAAAATTAAATAAAAGAGGTAGAAGAAAAATTGGAAAAAGAAATTAGAGTGATGCAGGGAAATTTATGAAAAAAAGAATTGACACCTGAGTAAAGGAGATACACACACACACACACACACACACACACACACACACACACACAGAAATAATGAAGAAAAAAATAACACCTTATGAAATAAATAAGCTAATTAGAAAGAGTGGCATAAAAAGCCAATGAGAAGAAAAATACTTTTGGAAAATCAAAAGGGACAAAATAGGGAGAAAGGGACACAATTTTATTGAAGAAAAAATTCCTTAAAAAGTAGAATTGGCCAAATGGAAAAGCAGGTACAAAAGTTCATTAAAAGACAATTTAGTAAATGAAAATTAGTAGTTTTCTCATCCATAAATTAGAGATATTAACATAACCTATCTGAGAGAGTTGTACAAGATCGCACTTTACACATCTTAAAGTGCTGTTATTTTAGTATTTTAGTTATTAATAATCATTGTTATTTTTTGGCTAAGTGAAACAAGTAAAGAAGGCCCTGGGGAGAAGAAGGGATAATTGAAAAATAAAGATAAGGATTTTGGAAGGCATATAGTTATTTTAGCATGTAAAAACACATTGTGGCTTCCTCTGGCTACATAGGACTCTTTGATAAGTGGAGTATTCAGTGTTGATAACAAGAGATGAATCTCCAGATGGAGGAAAGGTCTTTCCCTTCTCCAGAATAATAACAGGGTGTCTGATCTTCACATAAAATCAGTAATTGAATAAATATTTATTAAATGCTTATCATGTGTAAGTCTAGGTGATCAGTGGATAGAGTGATGAATCTGAATTCATGAAGACTCATCTGTCCTCCTGAATTCAAATCTCCACTCAGATACCTACTAGTTGTGTTACTTTAAAGAAGTAATTCAAACCTCTTTGTCTCAGTTTCTATATCGATAAAAGGACTCGAAGAAGGAGATGGCAAAACACTGCAGTTCCCCCCCCAAAAAAAAAATAGGGTCAAACAAATGTTAATGACACTGTGCTGCCTATGTGAAACTTTCTAAGCTGGTTTTGTACAAGCAATCTCTGGCTGATTTGTCCTTTCATGTTTGGTACCTTTATTTTAGTCTTAACCTTTTGAACAATGAAAAATCTTGGAAGATATCTATGCACTTTAAATAAAGGCAATTATGAGAGTAGTTTTGTTTTCACCAATAATAATAACAATTGGGTGTGTGTTAAAAATAATTGTTGGCATAGGTATTTCACTGTACATATGTACAGTCTTCTGCTAAAGCTCAAATTAATATAACATTTTACTATTAGTGATACATTACTACTTTTATTCTATTCATTCTATTTCTTTTTTATAAATTATTGTGATTATTTTTGTGAGAGTCAGCAATTTATAACATATTTCCTAACATTTAGCACATAAACTATTCTAGCTGGATCAACTGTCCCAATAATACCTGGGTTAGGAGTTGGTCCAGTGAATATAAGAAATAAATAAGTTTTCGGTTTATTATAAATAACCAAATTAACTATGAAGTAAATAGGAAGAAAGGTTCTATCTGCAACCAGGAAAGGGACTGATTAATAAAAGTATATGTGGAATAATTATACATATATATGTGTATGTGTGTATACATCTGCAAATGTGTATATATATATATATATATATATATATATATATATATATATATATATATATATAGTCAAACATTCATACATATATACACAAATCTATAAATGTTATTTGGAATCCATTTCAAGGATATGGAAGAGGGAAGAAAAATGATACATGAAAATTTTGTTTTACATTTTAAAACAATAACAAGCTTTGAATGGTAAATTTGCAGTTTCATGATCATCTTTTTCATTGTACTATGTTGTAGAACTGCTTATTTTATTGTATAAATAAAAAATAAAATATATTCTTAAAAGCAATATGAGGAAAGGGTTACATACTATTTCTATTGAATGTTAGATAACTCCAGAGTAATGAATCTGAAACTGAAAAATCTGGAACAATGATCTGACTGTATAAATTGTTGAAGGATAAGTTTGGATTAGTAGTTAGTTTGGAAAAGCAGTATAATTATCCTCTTTACAGATTTTCAATACTTAAGTAAAAAATATACACACATATAAACATATACATATACAGGCATAAATGTATGTATGTATGTATATATATATATATATATATATATATATGTGTGTGTGTGTGTGTTTCTGTATGTTTACATATACAGACATGTTAGAGAGTTTTATTTATCTACAGTTTGGATGACAAGGATACAACAATGATAAGATTCAGCAATTATCAATTTATAAGTGAATGATGAAAATATTGTTTGGATTAATCAAAAATTTTTCCTCAAAATATTTAAGGGTAATTTTTCCATATTATGGTTTTAGCTTTTATAATTTACCATAAAGTGATTGAAATAGACTGTTCCTTAAAGCAACATGGCTTATATTACTACTAAACAGTTAAAAAATAATGAAAACAGGAAAATTTCTAAAGGATACATTGTATGGTTTCTTCTGAATGATTGCAAAAAGCCAAATGTTCATATGTAACTTTGATTACAACTTTTAAAAGACATAAATATAAAATGTTGATACTTAAAAAAAAAATTATGTTATATCTTTGGAATGACAAAAATGTACCAATTAAAGATTTTCTGATACTCATCAATTTGTCGAAAAATAATGAAAAATGAAATTTATAGCTTGTGAAAAATGCAGAAATATGTAGACATCCATTGTAGTTGTAAGTACAAATTTACAAAATTATTTTCGAGAGATGTCAACTTAAAACAAAAAGTTACCATTTAAAACCAAGTCAAAACATTTATTGATTTAGTATCTTCTCTGTTCCAACCATGGGACACAATAACTTCATTTTGGACACAATACACTTAATTATTTTGTAAAACAATTGATTTTAAAGGGTTTATTGTAGGATTGTTTCTAAATGCAAACAATGACAAAACAAAAATAAAACAAATGTATTTCCACCTATCTCTAATAATTGACATCTATATCTATAGATATAGATCATCAATACCTATACATGTATGTGGATCCAACCTCTTTATTCACTCTTTCTCTCTATGAAATTCAGAAATATAGATGCAACACAAGTAAATTATATTAATAAAAATATTTGTTTCTAAATATACATTTATCACATTATATATTTTTCTGTACACATATATAGATATAAAATTGCAAATGGCATACAAAACTAAATAGGATATTCATGGGCACTCATGTATGTATTGTATATATCTACATGTGTCAGTGCTTGTATACATTGATGTATATTTCCGCATATATACATGTACATTTATACATGCATATACAAATATATACTTTTTTTCATTTGGGGAAATTGAAAGAAAGATAAAGTGTTTTCTTGTGACATAATTTTAAAAAGTAGAGTTACAGGAGCCAAGATGGCGGAGAAGATACACGCGACTGTGTAAGCTCCTTTCTTCCCTCACAACCAACTAGATTAGTCAGCCTCAGAAATAGCGTTGGACTAATAGAATCCACAAGGACTGGAAGCACAAGTTACCAGCTGAAGAGAATCTGGAGTTTCAACAGGAAAGGTCAGCTCCCAGGGCAGGAAGAAGAGAGGCCAGTGCAGACAGTGGGGTAGTGGCACACTTCCCTGGTGGCGCTGGGGAGGGCTCTGGGATCAGAGAAGCCACTGAGATAAAAGAATCTGGCACAGGCTGTTAGCTCTTCTCTGCTTATAATACAGCAGTTCAGAAGAGAAATCTAAGCCAATTTAAAATTTAGAACCAGATTGGACCTTCCTGGATCCCAGGGGTGACTCAGCAAATCTCGGCACTGGGGGTGTGGCAGACATAGGCAATCCAGGCTTTCACCTGGGGGTAGTTAAGAGATTGAAAAGTGGGCAGAGCAGTAACTCATAGTGCCTGGCTCGGCTTCAGGCTGTGGAACGCAAGTCCCAGAGAAGTGGAACCTTTGAACTAGGGACCGCAGTTTCTGGCAGACACTTCCAGTTTGAGCGCAGGGGCTTTTCACATCACCTGCTGCTGACATCCACTCCCCACTGGGATGCATAGGCTAGGCTTTGAGTCGCCTTTACTGTTCAATCTCAAACCTCAGAGAAGCCGCCAGAACACAGAGCCCTCAAAGCACAGCAGTGCTGATCACCTCTGAGGCACTTCCAGGGAGGGGGTGTGGAACTCTCTCCCAGAGCTCTCTCTTAGCTCAGTCGCAGGGGCTGATGCATCCATCCAGTTTGGGAGGAAGTTGTTAAATAAATAAATAAATAATTTCCTACCACAGGGACAGACCCCAAAAGATTTTTTAAGTATGAGCAAGAAGCCCAAAAAAACCATAGATTCCTTCTACACAGAGAAAGAGCGGGTATCCAACCCCAAGGAAGTTAACAGCAGAGAGTCAGCAGATAACAATCTAAAGGGGAATGATTCCTGCCCCCAATCACATAACTCTCTCCTTGAAGACACTATTAAAAAGTTAAGAGAGTTTGAAGAAAAATGGGGAAAGGAAAGAGAAGCTATGAAATTGGAGTTGGAAAAAATAAAGAATTCACAAGAGATGCAGGGAAACAAAATTAGTGAATTAGAAAAGGTAAAAAAAAAAATCACAGGAAAGTAGGATTTCTGAATTGTAGAAGATAAAAAAGTCCCAAGAAAATAGGATTTCTCAATTGGAAAAAGAAAATTATTCTCAAAAAAAAAAAAAATAGGGAAATGAAAAAAAATTCAATAGAGCAAAATAACTCATTTAAAAACGAAATTGGGCATTTACAAAAAGAACTAAAAATTGTGAATGAAGAAAATAACTCCTTAAAAGTCAGGATGGAACAAATAGAAATGAATGATTCATTGAGAACCCAAGAATCAGTCAAACAAAACAAAAAAAAAAAAAAAAAAAAAAAATGAAAAGCTGGAGAATAACGTCAAATACTTACTGGGAAAATCTATAGACCTGGAAAATAGATCAAGGAGAAATAATCTGCAGATCATTGGACTTCCCGAAAACTATGTCCAAAAAAAGAGCCTAGATTCTCTTTCACAGGAAATTATCAAAGAGAACTGTCCAGAGATAATAGAAACAGAGGGGAAAGTAGATGTTGAAAGAATTCACCAAACTCCTTCTGAAATAGACCCTAAAAAAAGAACACCACGGTATATTGTGGCTAAGCTGCAGAATTACAAAGGAGAAAATCCTGCGAGCAGCTAGAAAAAAATAATTTAAATACCAAGGTGCCACATTAAGGGTCACAAAAGATCTGGCTGCCTCCACATTAAAAAATAGAAGGGCCTAGAACCTGATATTCTGAAAGGCAAAAGATCAAGGATTGCAACCAAGAGAATAAACTACCCAGCTAAGTTTAGCATCTTTTTCCATGGAAGAAGATGGTCATTCAATGAAATAGAGGAATTCCATATGTTTCTAAGAAAAAAAACCAGACTTAAACAAGAAATTTGATCTACATCCACAAGACTGAAGAGAAACAGAAAAAGAACCCTTGAGAACTATATCTCTGTTGTGGGTATATAAAGTACACATGGGTAATTTGATTTTACTGATATAAAAGAAAAAAAAAGGAGGGGGTGTAGTAAAGGGAAGGGGGTAGTATCAGAAAAAGGGGAGGGAGTGATAAAAAGAGGGAAACTAAATCCCAGAAAGAGGCATAGAAAATACACCATATCTGAGGGAATTTAGAGAGGGGGAGAATCATTGTGTAAATCTTACTCTCATCAGAAGAGGCCCAAAGAGTAAATAATTGTCATATTTGTTTTTCAGAGAATTCTCTCTCACCTCATTAAAAGGGGGAGAGGAAAAGGGAAAAGGAAAAGGAGAATAAGGGAAGGGACATGGAGGGAGAGGGGAGGGATACTAAAAAAAAAGGGAGGGCTGCACGTCACAAGGGGGGTCTATAAATTAAATATTGGGGAAGTGGTTCAGGGGGGGTCAAGGGAAAAACATAATCTGGGGATAATATGATGGCAGGAAATACAGAATTAGTAATTTTAACTGTAAATGTGAATGGGATGAACACTCCCATCAAACGGAGACGGATAGCAGACTGGATCAAAAATCAGAACCCTACAATATGTTGTTTACAGGAAACACACTTAAAGCTAGGAGATACATATAGAGTAAAGGTAAAAGGTTGGAGCAGAATCTATTATGCTTCAGGTAAAGCCAAAAAAACAGGGGTAGCTATCCTTTTCTCAGATCAAGCAAAAGCAGAAGTTGATCTACTTAAAAGAGATAAGGAAGGAAACTATATCCTGCTGAAAGGTAGCATAAATAATGAAGCCATATCTATACTAAACATATATGCACCAAGTAGTATTGCATCTAACTTTCTAAAGGAAAAGTTAAGAAAGTTGCAAGAAGAAATAGATAGTAAAACTATAATAGTGGGAGATCTCAACCTTGCACTCTCAGATTTAGACAAATCAAACCACAAAACAAACAAGAAAGAAAATAAAAAAGTAAATAGAACATTAGAAAAACTAGGTATGATAGACCTTTGGAGAAAACTGAATGGCAATAGAAAGGAATATACTTTCTTCTCAGCAGTTCATGGATCCTATACAAAAATTGACCATATCTTAGGACATAAAGATCTCAAAATTAAATGTAGGAAGGCAGAAATAATAAATGCCTTCTTCTCAGACCACAATGCAATAAAAGCTACATTCAGTAAAAGGTTAGGTATAAACAGACCAAAAAGTAATTGGAAACTGAATAATCTCATCTTCAAGAATGACTGGGTGAAAGAGCAAATTATAGAAAAAATTAATAATTTCACCCAAGATAATGACAATGATGAGACATCATACCAAAATCTGTGGGATGCAGCTAAAGCAGTAATAAGGGGAAATTTCATATCTTTAGAGGCTTATTTGAAGAAAATAGAGAAAGAGAAGATTAACGAATTGGGCTTGCAACTTAAAAGGCTAGAAAAAGACAAAATTAAAAACCCCAACCAAAAATTAAACTTGAAATACACAACTTAAAAGGAGAAATCAGTAATATTGAAAGTAAAAAAAAAATATTGAATTAATAAATAAAACCAAGAGTTGGTTTTATGAAAAAGCCAATAAAATAGATAAATCTTTGGTAAACCTGATCAGAAAACAGAAAGAGGAAAATCAAATTGTTAGTCTTACAAATGAAAAGGGGGATCTTTCCACCAATGAAGAAGAAATTAGAGAAATAATAAGGAGTTACTTTGCCCAACTTGATGCCAATAAATTTGATAACTTAAGTGAAATGGATGACTTCCTCCAAAAATATAGGCTTCCTAGATTAACAGAGGAGGAAATAAATTGCTTACATAGCCCCATTTCAGAAAAAGAAATAGAACAAGCTATTAATCAACTCCCCAGGAAAAAATCCCCAGGGCCAGATGGATTCACATGTGAATTCTACCAAACACTTAAAGAAAAATTAGCCCCAATGCTATATAAACTATTTGAAAAAATAGGGGATGAAGGAGTCCTACCAAACTCCTTTTATGACACAAACATGGTACTGATACCTAAACCAGGTCGATCGAAAACTGAGAAAGAAAATTATAGACCAATTTCCTTAAGGAGTATTGATGCTAAAATCTTAAATAAGATATTAGCAAAAAGACTTCAGAAAATCATCCCCAGGACAATACACTATGATCAAGTAGGATTCATACCAGGAATGCAGGGCTGGTTTAATATTAGGAAAACTATTAGTATAATTAACCATATTAATAAAGAAATGAATAAAAATCATATGATCATCTCAATAGATGCAGAAAAAGCATTTGACAAAATCCAACATCCATTCCTACTGAAAACTCTTGAGAGTATAGGAATAAATGGATTATTCCTTAGAATAATCAAGAGCATATATTTAAGACTGTCAGTAAGCATAATATGCAATAGAAAAAAACTGCAACCTTTCCCAGTAAGGTCAGGAGTGAAACAAGGTTGCCCACTATCACCATTACTATTCAATATAGTACTAGAAACGCTAGCCTTGGCAATAAGAGCAGAGAAAGAGATTCAAGGAATTAGAGTAAAAAATGAGGAAATCAAACTATCACTCTTTGCAGATGACATGATGGTATACTTAGAGAACCCCAAAGACTCTGCTAAAAAGCTATTAGAAATAATAGAGGGGGCGGAGCCAAGATGGCGGAGAAGATACAAACCACTGTGTAAGCTCCTTTCTTCCCTCACAACCAACTAAATTTAATCAGCCTCAGAAATAGCGTTGGACTGATAGAATCCACAAGGACTGGAAGCACAACTTACCAGCTGAAGAGTATCTGGAGTTTCAGCAGGAAAGGTCAGCTCCCAGAGCAGGAAGAATAGAGGCCAGTGTAGACAGTGGGGTAGTGGCACACTGTGCCTGTCGCGTTGTGGAGGGCTCTGGGATCAGAGAATTCACTGAGATAAAAGAATCTGGCACAGGCTGTTAGCTCTTCTCTGCTTATAAAACAGCAGTTCAGAAGAGAAATCTAAGCCACTTTAAAATTTAAAACCAGATTGGACCTTCCAGGATCCCAGGGGTTACTCAGCAGATCTCGGCACCGGGGGTGTGGCTGACATAGGCAATCCAGGCTTTTACCTTGGGGTAGTTAAGTGATTGAAGAGTGGGCGGGGCGGTAACTCATAGTGCCTTGCTCTGCTGCCTGGAGGCTGTGGAACGGAAGTCCCAGAGAAGTGGAACCTTTGAACTAGGGACCGCAGTTTCTGGCAGACACTTCCAGTTTGAGCGCAGGGGCTTTTCACATCACCTGCTGCAGACATCCACGCCCCACGGGGACACATAGGCTAGGCTTTGAGTTGCCTTTACTGTTCATTCTCAACCTCAGGGAAGCCGCTAAAACACAGAGCCCTCAAAGCACAGGAGTGCTGATCATCTCTGAGGCACTTCCAGGGAGGGGGTGGGGAAGTCTCTCCCAGAGCTCTCTCTTAGCTCAGTCGCAGGGGCCGCTGCATCCATCCTCTCTGGGAGGAAGCTGGTAAAGAAATAAATAAATAATTTCCTACCCCAGGGACAGACCCCAAAAGATTTTTTAAGTATGAGCAAGAAGCCCCAAAAAACCATAGATTCCTTCTACACAGAGAAAGAGTGGGTATCCAACCCCAAGGAAGTTAACAGCAGAGAGTCAGCAGATAACAACCTAAAGGGGAATGATTCCTGCCCCCCCCATCACATAACTCTCTCCTCAAAGAGACTATTAAGAACCTAAGAGAGTTTGAAGAAAAATGGGGAAAGGAAAGGGAAGCTATGATAGAGAATAACAACGTTCTGAAATTGGAGTTGGAAAAAATAAAGAATTCACAAGAAATGCAGGGAAACAAAATTAGTGAATTAGAAAAGGTAAAAAAAAAATCACAGGAAAGTAGGATTTCTGAATTGGAGAAGATAAAAAAGTCCCAAGAAAATAGGATTTCTGAATTGGAAAAAGAAAATAATTCTCATAAAAAAAAAATAGGGAAATGGAAAAAAAAATCAATAGATCAAAATAACTCATTTAAAAATGAAATTGGGAATTTACAAAAAGAACTAAAAACTGTGAATGAAGAAAATAACTCCTTAAAAGTCAGGAGGAAACAAATAGAAATGAATGATTGATTGAGAACCCAAGAATCAGTCAAACAAAAGAAAAAAAAATGAGAAGCTGGAGAACAACGTCAAATACTTACTGGGAAAATCTATAGACCTGGAAAATAGATCTAGGAGAAATAATCTGCTTATAATTGGACTTCCCAAAAACTATGACCAAAAAAAGAGCCTAGATTCTATTTTACAGGAAATTATAAAAGAGAACTGTCCAGAGATAATAGAAACAGAGGGGAAAGTAGATGTTGAAATAATTCATCCAACTCCTTCTGAAATTGACCCTAAAAAAAGAACACTACGGTATATTGTGGCTAAGCTGCAGAATTACCACACAAAGGAGAAAATCCTGCAAGCAGCTAGAAGAAAACAATTTAAATACCAAGGTGACACAATAAGGGTCATACAAGATCTGGCTGCCTCCACATTAAAAGATAGAAGGGCCTGGACCCTGATATTCTGAAAGGCAAAAGATCAAGGATTGCAACCAAAAATAAACTACCCAGCTAAGTTTAGCATCTTTTTCCATGGAAGAAGATGGTCATTCAATGAAATAGAGGAATTCCAAATGTTTCTAAGAAAAAAAACAGACTTAAACAAAAAATTTGATCTATATCCACAAGACTGAAGAGAAACAGAAAAAGGTACACAGAACCCTTGAGAACTATATCTCTGTTGTGGGTATATAGAAAGTACGCATGGATAATTTGATTTTACTAATATAAAAGAAAAAAAAAGGAGGGGGTGTAGTAAAGGGAAGGGGGTAGTATCAGAAAAAAGGGGAGGGAGTTATAAAAAGCGGGAAACTACATCCCAGGAAGAGGCATAGAATATACACCATATCTGAGGGAATTTAGAGAGGGGGAGAATCATTGTGTAAATCTTACTCTCATCAGAAGAGGCCCAAAGAGTAAATAATTGTCATATTTATTTTTCAGAGAATTCTCTCTCACCTCATTAAAAGGGGGGAGAGGAAAAGGAAAAGGAAAAGGAGAATAAGGGAAGGGACGTGGAGGGATGGGGAGGGATACTAAAAAAAGGGAGGGCTGTGCATCACAAGGGCGGTCTATAAATTGAATATTGAGGAAGGGGTTCAGGGGGGTCAAGGGAAAGACCATAATCTGGGGATAATATGATGGCAGGAAATACAGAATTAGTAATTTTAACTGTAAATGTGAATGGGATGAACGCTCCCATCAAATGGAGACGGATAGCAGACTGGATCAAAAATCAGAACCCTAAAATATGTTGTTTACAGGAAACACACTTAAAGTAGGGAGATACATATTGAGTAAAGGTAAAAGGTTGGAGCAGAATCTATTATGCTTAAGGTAGAGCCAAAAAACCAGGGGTAGCTATCCTTTTCTCAGATCAAGCAAAAGCAGAAGTTGATCTAATTAAAAGAGATAAGGAAGGAAACTATATCCTGCTGAAAGGTAACACAAATAATGAAGCCATATCGATACTAAACATATATGCACCAAGTGGTATAGCATCTAACTTTCTAAAGGAAAAGTTAAGATAGTTGCAAGAAGAAATAGATAGTAAAAATATAATAGTGGGAGATCTCAATCTTGCACTCTCAGATTTAGACAAATCAAACCAGAAAACAAACAAGAAAGAAATTAAAGAAGTAAATAGAACATTAGAAAAACTAGGTATGATAGACCTTTGGAGAAAACTGAATGGCAATAGAAAGGAATATACTTTCTTCTCAGCAGTTCATGGATCCTATACAAAAATTGACCATATCTTAGGACATAAAGATCTCAAAATTAAATGTAGGAAGGCAGAAATAATAAATGCCTTTTTCTCAGACCACAATGCAATAAAAGCTACATTCAGTAAAAAGTTAGGTATAAACAGATCAAAAAGTAATTGGAAACTGAATAATCTCATCTTCAAGAATGACAGGGTGAAAGAGCAAATTATAGAAACAATTAATAATTTCACCCTAGATAATGACAATGATGAGACATCATACCAAAATCTTTGGGATGCAGCTAAAGCAGTAATAATGGGAAATTTTATATCTTTAGAGGCTTATTTGAAGAAAATAGAGAAAGAGAAGATTAACGAATTGGGCTAGCAACTTAAAAGGCTAGAAAAAGACCAAATTAAAAAACCCAACCAAAAATTAAACTTGAAATACACAACTTAAAAGGAGAAATCAATAATGTTGAAAGTAAAAAAAAAACTATTGAATTAATAAATAAAACCAAGAGTTGGTTTTATGAACACATGTAAAATGTATGGGATTACCTGCCATCGGGGGGAGGGAGTGGAGGGAGGGAGGGGATAATTTGGAAAAATGAATAAAAAAAATTAAAATAACTATTTGCTGAACGTTTATTATGTCAGACAATGTGCTAGATTTGAAGCCAATTCAAATAGTACTTTACTTTGAGGAGTGACAAATGATTACAGAAGTGGAGTCTAAAGTTAGTCTTCTCAAGACTTTCCTACATTGACAAAGAGAGTATAATTTTTTTTTTTTTTTTTTTTTTTTTTTTTTAAGTGTAGCCCAGTGACTCTTTATTACCTTCAGGATCAAATAGAAAGTCCTCTATCTGACTTTCAAAGTCATATACAACCTGACCTTTTTTTACATTTCCTGTTTTCTTATGCCTTACTCCTATCCAGGTATTGTGTTGATCCAGTGACATTGACTTCCTTGCCCTTTCTTGTCTGACACTCCATTTCACAATTCTGTGGATTTTTGTTGACTGTCTCTCAATCCTAGAATCTGATCCATCAAGTCATTCCCCAATTAATAAATGGTCAAAGGATATAAATAAACAATTTTCAGACCACAAAGTTAAAGCCATCTATAGTCATATGAAAAAATGCTCTAAATTATTATTGATTACAGAAATATAAATTCAAACAACTCTGAGGTACCACCTCACACCTCTCAGATTGGCTAAGGTGACAGGAAAAGATAACGATAAATATTGAAGAAAATGTGAGAACAAAGAGCCATCAAACTATGTATGCCCTTTGACATGTGCCCTTTGAGCAGTGCCATTACTGGGTCTGTATCCCAAGGAAATTATAAAAAAGGTAAAGAAGACCCACAAGTGCAAAAATGTAGCAGCTCTTTTCTTTTCTTTTTTTTTTTTATTTTATATATATATATATATATATATATATATTTTATAATATTATCCCTTGTATTCATTTTTCCAAATTACCCCCCCTCCCTCTATTCCCTCCCCCCGACGACAGGCAATACCATACATTTTACATGTGTTACAATATAGTCTAGGTACAATACATGTGTGCGAATATCATTTTCTTGTTGCACAATAAACATTAGAATCTGAAGGTACATGCAACCTGGGCAGACAGATATTAGTGCTAACAATTTTCATTCCCCTCCCAGTGTTTCTTCTCTGGGTGCAGCTACCCCTGTCCATCATTGATCAACTGGAAGTGAGTTGGATCTTCTTTATGTTGAAGATTTCCACTTCCATCAGAATACATCCCCATACAGTATTGTTGTTGAAGTGTACAGTGATCTTCTGGTTCTGCTCATTTCACTCAGCATCAGTTGATTTAAGTCTCTCCAGGCCTCTCTATATTCCTCCTGCTGGTCATTTCTTACCGAGCAATAATATTCCATAACCTTCATATACCACAATTTACCCAACCATTCTCCAACTGATGGACATCCATTCATCTTCCAGTTTCTAGCTACAACAAAAAGAGCTGCCACAAACATTTTGGCACATATATGTCTCTTTCCGCTCTTTAGTATTTCTTTGGGATATAATCCCAGTAGTAGCGCTGCTGGGTAAAAGGGTATGCACAGTTTGATAACTTTTTGGGCATAATTCCAAATTGCTCTCCAGAATGGCTGGATTCTTTCACAACTCCACCAGCAATGTATTAGTGTCCCAATTTCCCCACATCCCCTCCAACATTTGTCATTATTTGTTCCTGTCATCTTAGCCAATCTGACAGGTGTGTAGTGGTATCTCAGAGTTGTCTTAATTTGCATTTCTCTGATCAGTAGTGATTTGGAACACTCTTTCATGTGAGTGGATATAGTTTCAATTTCTTCCTCTGAGAATTGTCTGTTCATATCCTTTGACCATTTATCAATTGGAGAATGGTTCGGTTCCTTATAAATTAGGGTCAGTTCTCTATATATTTTGGAAATGAGACCTTTGTCAGAACCTTTGTTTTTAAAAATATTTTCCCAATTTCTTACTTCCCTTCTAATCTTGTTTGCATTAGTATCGTTTGTACAGAAACTTTTTAGTTTGATGTAATCAAAATCTTCTATTTTGTGATCAATAATGATCTCTAGTTCTCCTCTGGTCATAAATTCCTTCCTCCTCCACAAGTCTGAGAGGTAGATTATCCTCTGTTCCTCTAATCTATTAATGATCTCATTCCTTAAGCCTAAATCATGGACCCATTTTGATCTTATCTTGGTATATGGTGTTAAGTGTGGATCCATATCTAATTTCTGCCATACTAATTTCCAGTTTCCCCAACAGTTTTTTCCCGAATAATGAATTTTTATCCCTAATGTTGGAATCTTTGGGTTTGTCAAAGATTAGATTGCTATAGATGTACCCTTTTTTGTCCTTTGTATCTAATCTGTTCCACTGATCTACCGGTCTATTTCGTAGCCAATACCAAATGGTTTTGGTGACTGCTGCTATATAATATAGCTTTAGATCAGGTACACTTAGACCACCTTCTTCTGAGTTTTTTTTCATTAGTTCCCTTGCAATTCTTGACCTTTTATTCTTCCATATGAATTTTGTTGTTATTTTTTCTAGGTCATTAAAATAGTTTCTTGGGAGTCTGAATGGTATAGCACTAAATAAATAGATTAGTTTGGGGAGTATTGTCATCTTTATTATATTCGCTCGGCCTATCCAAGAGCACTGAATGTCTTTCCAATTATTTAAATCTGATTTTATTTTTGTGGCAAGTGTTTTGTAATTTTTCTCATATAATTCCTGACTTTTCTTTGGTAGATGGATTCCCAAATATTTTATACTCTCAACATTTGTTTGGAATGGAATTTCTCTTTGTATCTCTTGCTGTTGCATTTTGTTAGTGATATATAAAAATGCCGAGGATTTATGTGGATTTATTTTGTATCCTGCCACTTTGCTGAAATTTTGAATTATTTCTAGTAGCTTTTTAGCAGAGTCTTTGGGGTTCTCTAAGTATACCATCATGTCATCTGCAAAAAGTGATAGTTTAATTTCCTCATTTCCTACTCTAATTCCTTGAATCTCTTTCTCGGCTCTTATTGCCGAGGCTAGCGTTTCTAGTACTATATTGAATAGTAATGGTGATAGTGGGCAACCTTGTTTCACTCCTGATCTTACTGGGAAAGGTTGTAGTTTATTTCTATTGCATATTATGCTTACTGACGGTCTTAAATATATACTCCTGATTATTCTAAGGAATAATCCATTTATTCCTATACTCTCAAGAGTTTTTAGTAGAAATGGATGTTGGATTTTGTCAAATGCTTTTTCTGCATCTATTGAGATGATCATATGGTTCTTATTAATTTGATTATTAATATGGTCAATTATATTAATAGTTTTCCTAATATTAAACCAGCCCTGCATTCCTGGAATAAATCCTACTTGATCATAGTGTATTATCTTGGAGATGATTTTCTGAAGTCTTTTTGCTAATATCTTATTTAAGATTTTAGCATCAATATTCATTAAGGAGATTGGTCTATAATTTTCTTTCTCAGTTTTCGATCTACCAGGTTTAGGTATCAGTACCATGTCTGTGTCATAAAAGGAGTTTGGTAGGACTCCTTCATCCCCTATTTTTTCAAATAATTTATATAACATTGGGGCTAATTGTTCTTTAAATGTTTGGTAGAATTCACATGTGAATCCATCTGGCCCTGGGGATTTTTTCCTGGGGAGTTGATTAATAGCTTGTTCTATTTCTTTTTCTGAAATGGGACTATTTAAGCAATTTATCTCCTCCTCTGTTAATCTAGGGAGCCTATATTTTTGGAGAAAGTCATCCATTTCACTTAAGTTATCAAATTTATTGGCATAAAGTTGGGCAAAGTAACTCCTTATTATTTCTCTAATTTCCTCTTCATTGGTGGAAAGATCCCCCTTTTCATTTGTAAGACTATCAATTTGATTTTCCTCTTTCTTTTTTTTGATCAAATTTACCAAAGGTTTATCTATTTTATTGGCTTTTTCATAAAACCAACTCTTGGTTTTATTTATTAATTCAATAGTTTTTTTACTTTCAATTTTATTGATTTCTCCTTTTAATTTTTGTATTTCGAGTTTAATTTTTGGTTGGGGGTTTATAATTTGGTCTTTTTCTAGCCTTTTAAGTTGTAAGCCCAATTCGTTAATCTTCTCTTTCTCAATTTTCTTCAAATAAGCCTCTAAAGATATAAAATTTCCCCTTATTACTGCTTTAGCTGCATCCCAAAGATTTTGATATGATGTCTCATCATTATCATTATCTTGGGTGAAATTGTTAATTGTTTCTATAATTTGCTCTTTCACCCAGTCATTCTTTAAGATGAGATTATTCAGTTTCCAATTACTTTTTGGTCTATTTACCCCTAACTTTTTACTGAATGTAGCTTTTATTGCATTGTGATCTGAGAAGAAGGCATTTATTATTTCTGCCTTCCTACATTTAATTTTGAGATCTTTATGTCCTAATATATGGTCAATTTTTGTATAGGATCCATGAACTGCTGAGAAGAAAGTATATTCCTTCCTATTGCCATTCAGTTTTCTCCAAAGGTCTATCATACCTAGTTTTTCTAATGTTCTATTTACTTTTTTAATTTCTTTCTTGTTTGTTTTGTGGTTTGATTTGTCTAAATCTGAGAGTGCAAGGTTGAGATCTCCCACTATTATAGTTTTACTGTCTATTTCTTCTTGCAGTTCTCTTAACTTTTCCTTTAGAAAGTTAGATGCTATACCACTTGGTGCATATATGTTTAGTATTGATATGGCTTCATTATTTATGCTACCTTTCAGCAGGATATAGTTTCCTTCCTTATCTTTTTTAACGAGATCTACTTCTGCTTTTGCTTGATCTGAGATAAGGATAGCTACCCCTGCTTTTTTGGCTTTACCTGAAGCATAATAGGCTCTGTTCCAACCTTTTACCTTTACTCTGTATGTATCTCCCTGCTTTAAGTGTGTTTCCTGTAGGCAACATATTGTAGGGTTCTGCTTTTTGATCCAATCTACTATCCGTCTCCGTTTGATGGGATCGTTCATCCCATTTACATTTACAGTTAAAATTACTAATTCTGTGTTTCCTGCCATCGTATTATCCCCAGATTATACTTTTTTCCCTTGACCCCCCTGATCCCCCTCCCCGATATTTAATTTACAGACCCCCCTTGTGACACGCAACCCTCCCTCTTTTTTTTTTTTTTTTTTTTTTTTTTTTTTTTTTTTAGGATCCCTCCCCCCTCCCTCCAAGTCCCTTCACTTATTCTCCTTTTCCTTTCCCCTTTTCCTCTCCCCCCTTTTAATGAGGTGAGAGAAAATTCTCTGAAAAACAAATATGTTAATTATTTACTCTTTGAGCCTCTTCTGATGAGAGTAAGATTCACACAATGATTCTCCCCCTCACTAAGTTCCCTCAGATATGGTGTATTTTCTATGTCTCTTCCTGGGATGTAGTTTCCTTCTTTTTATCACTCCTTCCCCTTTTTCTGAACCGACCTCCTTCCCTTTACCACACCCCCCTTTTTTTTCTTTTATATCAGTAAAATCAAATTATCCTTGAGTATTTTTTATATACCCACAACAGAGTTACAGTTCTCAAGGGTTCTGTGTACCTTTTTCTGTTTCTCTTCAGTCTTGTGGATGTAGATCAAATTTTTTGTTTAAGTCTGGTTTTTTTCTTAGAAACATAGAGAATTCCTCTGTTTCATTGAATGACCATCTTCTTCCATGGAAAAAGATGCTAAACTTAGCTGGGTAGTTCATTCTTGGTTGCAGTCCTTGATCTTTTGCCTTACGGAATATCAGGTTCCAGGCCCTTCTATCTTTTAATGTGGAGGCAGCCAGATCTTGGGTGACCCTTATTGTGGCACCTTGGTATTTAAATTGTTTTTTTCTAGCTGCTTGCAGGATTTTCTCCTTTGTGTGGTAATTCTGCAGCTTAGCCACAATATTCCGTGGTGTTCTTTTTTTAGGGTCTATTTCAGAAGGAGTTCGATGAATTCTTTCCACATCTACTTTCCCTTCTGTTTCTATTATCTCTGGACAGTTCTCTTTGATAATTTCCTGTAAAATAGAATCTAGGCTCTTTTTTTGGTCATAGTTTTCTGGAAGTCCAATAATCCGCAGATTATCTCTCCTAGATCTATTTTCCAGGTCTATAGATTTTCCCAGTAAGTATTTGACGTTGTTCTCCAGCTTCTCACTTTTTTTTTGTTTTGTTTGACTGATTCTTGGGTTCTCTGTGAATCATTCATTTCTATTTGTTCCATCCTGACTTTTAAGGAGTTATTTTCTTCTTTCACAGTTTTTAGTTCTTTTTGTAAATGCCCAATTTCGTTTTTAAATGAATTATTTTGCTCTATTGAGTTTTTTTCCATTTCTCTAATTTTTTTTTTTTGAGAATTATTTTCTTTTTCCAATTCAGAAATTCTATTTTCTTGAGACTTTTTTATCTTTTCCAATTCAGAAATCCTACTTTCCTGTGTTTTTTTAACCTTTTCTAATTCACTAATTTTGTTTCCCTGCATGTCCTGTGAATTCTTTATTTTTTCCAACTCCAATTTCAGGACGTTGTTATTCTCTATCATAACTTCCCTTTCTTTTCCCCATTTTTCTTCTATCTCCCTCAATTTTTTAAGAGCTTCTTCTAGGAGAGAGTTATGTGATGGGGGGCAGGAATCGTTCCCCTTTAGGTTGTTGTCTGTTGATTCTCTGCTATTAACTTCCTCGGGGTTGGATACCCGCTCTTTCTCTGTATAGAAGGAATCTATGGTTTTTCTAGCTTTTTTGCTCATACTTAAAAAAATGTTTTGGGGTCTGTCCCTGGGGTAGGAAATTATTTACTTCTTTACCAGCTTCCTCCCAGACTGGAGGGATGCAGTGGCCCTGCGCCTGAGCTAAGAGAGAGCTCTGGGAGAGAGTTCCCCACCCCCTCCCTGGAAGTGCCTCAGAGGTGATTAGCACTGCTGTGCTTTGAGGGCGTAGAATAGTGAAGACAGCAGGAAGCCCAGCCTATGTGTCCGGGTGGGGAGTGGATGTCTGCAGCAGGTGACGTGAGAAGCCCCTGCGCTCAAACTGGAAGTGTCTGCCAGAAACCGCGGTCCCTAGTTCAAAGGTTCCGCTTCTCTGGGACTTCCTGGAGCTGAGTTCCACTCCCTCCAGCTAAGCTAGGCAGTGTGTGTTGCCTTGGGCCGTATCCACCCACTTGTCAATCTCTTAACTATTCTCAGGTGGTAGCTGAGGCCACACCCCCTGGTGCCGAGTCTACTGAGTCACCCCCAGGGTCCGGGGAAAATCTAATCTGAGTTTTAAAATATTTTGGCTTTCTCTTCTGAACTGCTAAATAATTAGCAGAGAAGAGCTAACAGCCTGTGCCAGATTCCTTTACCTCAGTGGCTTCTCTGATCCCAGAGCCCTTCCCAGCGCAATGGGCGCAGTGTGCCCCTACCCCACCGTCTGTGCTGGTCTTTCTTATTCCTCCCCTGAGAACTGACCTTTCCTGTTGAAACTCCAGATTCTCTTCAGCTGGTAAGTCGTGCTTCCAGTCCTTGTGGTATCTATCAGTCCTGAGCTAATTTTGAGACTTAATTTATCTAATTGGTTGTGAGGGAGTGAGGACGTTCACTGAGTCTTGTGTTTCTTCTCCGCCATCTTGGTTCCGCCCCCGAGAGTATAATTTTCAATTAATCAATCTACCCTGATGGATTTAGATTTTGCATTGTGACTCAAATCACAGAATGCTTATTGGTAATTTCATGAAATATATTTCTGGATTCCCTATTACTGTACACAATAAACTAGCATCTTTAGTATTTATTTTTAAAATGCAATATACCCTTATTTCACATTTAAAATATTTCATTATTTGACCTACTTCTATCTTTTCACTCTTGTCATATAATTTCATTAAAAATGTGGTCTAATAAAGTGGTTTTTTTTACTATCCACCCTACCTGGCACTTTATCTCCCTTCACACTTCCCGGCCCTACCCTTCTGCCTCACCATGCATGGAATGCTTTTTCTCCATAACACAGCTTCACAGAATTCGGAGTTTCCTTTGAGGTCCTCAAAGTCTCATCCACCACAATCTTCCCTGATTTTGAATTTTTATGGCATATAGGTACAATAATATGTCACCGAGTCTATATTGCCTCAGAGATCTCTTTAAAAATTAATAAGTTAATAAATTTATTGAATTGTGTCCTGTTTTTCCAAAGATCCTTAAGGTCAACAGTACTCTCATATATGTTGCCTTCCTTAAAATCATATTTAGTGATGTATTTAAAAAAATGGAATTGGTTGTTTTAACAGATATGATTTTAGGTTCAATGTTAAGACTCTCTGCATCAATGAGTATCTGCCTCCTATTGATGATAATTGCTTGCTTGTGATACAAAGAATGTTCTTTTGAAATCCCTCTAGGAGGAATAACATGATTAGTCAGTTGAAAATTAGTAGAATCTCAGTGTTGGAATGTATTGGTACAAACTAAAGAAAATAAATATGGAAATAATGTGCATTTCAATCTCTGAAAACATTCTGTTTCTAAAAAGAAAATGCTTTTTGAGTAAATTCCTAGTAAATTACAAAAATTTAAAATTCTTTTCATGAAACCATTTTTAAAAGATTCCTTTTCATCTTCATCAAAGCAAAGATTATTAAAATCATGTGTGAAATAAAAGAAGATTACTAAAATAATTTGTTCTATTACATACAGTATTGGTACAGTGGAGCTAAGATGAAAATGAACATTTATATCTCATTATTTTCACATTGTTAAGTACTATGTTTCATGATTTTAAAAAAATAAAAGAAAGAACTCACATATCTCAAAGCATCTCCTTACATCCTTTGAAAAAGTATGATATTTTGGCATTCAGGGGAGGTCAATCATGGTTCTGAAGGTCTCATGTTCTCTTTACTGAAACTTTATCCCTAAATATTAGATCTTTAATCTACAATGAAATACTGCCTATCTACTAAGGTGGAATGAAATTATATTCATTCACTTAATTTTTAATACAAATAATGAAAATAAAATACTCTTATTCTACTGATGTATATACATCTATGTCACATAGGCAAATAAAAGATTTTACATATAGCAACTTATTTAAATCTCAAGATAACTCTGGGAAGTATATGATATGGAATGTCCTTGCTCTTTATTTCCTTGATAAGAAAACTGAGGCTGAATTTAAGTGAAATGCTCAAAATAACAAAGTTAGTCATTGTGAGAGTGACAATTTAGACCCAGTCTTTCCTTGAATACAGACTCAACATTAAACTTAAAATAATCACTTCATTCCTCTAAAATCTGTAAAAAATGAATAGCCAGCTCCTTCCAAAATGTTGATTGTGTTGAAACCTATCAGAATTTCTTAAAAAGAAAATCTATCTTGTTCTTCTTTGGTCCATGGGGACAGCTTCTCTCCCAGGTAACTTTTGAACTTCAAATGAGAAAAAAAAGTCTGACTCAATACAATATTTTACACATTGTTAATGAAGTTATGTTATAGTAAGAGCTCTGGAATTGGAGTCAGGAGACTTTGCTTATCTCTCAGCTTTTCTCAACATGGTTTTATTTTTGATGTCCTCAGTGTCCAAGGACAAAAATATAAGGGCTTTAATAAGCCCTCAAGAAACTTAAATACAAAGCATCGTCCTTCTCTTCCTTTGTATAAATTTTGTTCTGCTCATCACAGAATCAAGGTAAAAAATGGTGATTAAAAATAATAACATTTGTATTATGTCACTTAAATTCCATGTGATCTTGGTCAAGTGCATAGAACATTATGAACCATGTTTTCTTTACCTATACATGAAAGTAACATTTCTTTCCCAAATTTAAGATATTATGTAGACAAATCAGAGTCAAATGGCAAAGTAGAGGATGCACAACAACTAAATTCTTCCCAAATATCCTTCAAACAACTTTTTTAAATGCTTCCACTCAAATTCAGTAAGAGATTAGTCCAAAAAAAGAGTCAGATTAAGACCTTTTCATTTTTTCAATGCAATACAAATTAGGACATCAAAAGGAGGTTTCTTAGGCCTTGAGGTGTGGGCTATCCATGCAGCAACACTATCTGCCAGCTTTGGGAGGGGGGTGACAATAGCATCAATGGCTTCAGGAGCTGTCAGCCCAGAGACAATAAAGGGATTGGATAAATGGTCTGAAAAAGATTAGAAGTGACCCATAGGCTGGCATTGGACACCAAACCAAGCATTGTTCAGCAACTCTAAAGCACATACTTCCTTCTGGGTCATAGTTGCAGCCTAGAGAGGAAGGAATAGGAACACTGAGGAGCAATAGCACTTTAGGGTACAAGGAATCCATTACTTTTTCTATGTAAGGAGAAGAACAAAGATCAAAATATCAAAGAATATACCTCTCCCAAGTTTACAGGAACATGGAAGCATAAAAAAATCCTTATAGATATCCAGAACTATCTGCAAAAAGTAAAAAGGAGGAAAGAAGATCTAAAGGTAATACAGTACCTCCTTCTCCAGATCCCAGTGTTAAAAGTTCAAAATCAAGAAACAGATTGGAAAAATCAGGAAACAACAAAAAAGAGAACTTGACTATAAAAATGAATTACAGGGATAGATAAAATAAATTCTCAATTGTGGAAAAGGAGAATAGCATGAAAACACATATAAACAAAGTCATACAATGAAAAATGTACATCAGAAACAAGCCTAAAAAGAATTCTTAAAATAGAAAAAAAAAAAGAAAAGTATAAAAATGAATAAAAGGTCAATAACAGGAAAAATATGGAAATAAATTAGGTACATTTAAGAAAATTATGAAAAGGGTATCAACAGCTTGGTAAAAGAGACAAAAAAAAATTTGGGGGAAAGGATAGTATAAAAAATAGTATTTTCCATATAACTAAAAAAGTTCAATAGTCTCCTGAAGTGGAAGCTAATAAATCCTTAAGACATTAAGAACAAATAAACAAGGGGAAAATTACAAAAATAGAAGAAAATATGAAATATATTATTGGAAACAATGACCTTAAAGTGGATTAAGGAAAAGATAATTTATTAACTAGCTAAAAGCCATGATCAATAAAGTGCCTTTACATTATTTTTAATAAATTATAAAGGAAAAATATCCTGATATATTACAATTAAAAGGGGTAATTACAAATTGAAAGAATCCGCCAATCAGCTCCTGAAAAGATCCCAAAATGAAAAAAGCCCAGGAATATTATATCTAAATTCTAGAGTTCTTAGGAAAAGGAGGGAATATTGAAAGCACAGAAAAATAAACCACTAAAGTATCATGGAGCCTGAAAGGAACATATGTGATTTCAAAACTAACATGGAAAAGAATCGGAGTGTTTAGAAAATAATATTCTGGGTTGGCAAAAAACCTAAGATAACAACCAAGAATAATCCTAAAGGGACAAGAGATGTACATTTATTTTTTTTCCTTTTTTTTTTAATTTGAAAAAAAAACAAACTAAAAAATAAAAAAAGGAAAACAGAAAAGATACACAAAACAAAAGACAAAATTGTCATATGTCCAGTAGAACATCAGGGAGGTTTTAAAATGTATAAAAATAAATTACACGATCAAAAAAGTATATGAGAGTGTATAAACACGCACACACACATATATATACATATATTAGTAGAAGAAATTATATTCATGAATGACAATTTTTCTTTACTTCTTTGTAACTTGTTCTTTGGTTCTCTGCTGCTCACCTTCTTAACTTTATTCCTTTTTTCACCTTTCATCCCCTCTACCACCCCCAAACAAGCTACATTTAAGATAAGATATATTTTGTATACATATATAGATATATAGATGCATACACATGCTCACACTTATACCCACCCCACATACACATGTCTTTTCTATCCTTGTCTCTGTAATTAAGTTCTGCTTCAAAACTTGCCTTGGTATTACTGAGCCTCCCCCATGCAAGGATCCCATCATTATCTTTTTCCCTTCACCTTTTGCTTCCCCATTTATCCATGTCTCCCCCCTTATTTCTTCATAGATTTTGGAGGGTACAGTTGCCTATTGTAACATTACCACTGTGAGTAGGTTTTCAGAATCATAAGCCCTCCTCTCCCTTTAATGCCAGGGCATTCTTCCTCTGTACCACTTCTTATATGTTAAGTTTTGTATTAAGTTCAAGTTTGGTTGAAAGAAAGTCCTCAAAATCTGCAAGTTTGTTGAATATCCATTTTTTTCTCATTCAAGATTATAGATAATTTTACTGGATATCTTATTTTTGGTCGCAGGCCTAGTTCTTTTGATTGTCAGTAGATATAGTTCAAGGACCTATGGTCTTTTATTGTAGTTTTATGGTAGTCTACCTATCTACAATGTTCTCTCACTTCAAGAATATAAAATCTGAAATTTCTTCTATTTATTTTCTTTTCTTACCCCTCTTTTTTTCTTATTGTGTTTCTGTTTTATTTCTTTGATGACAAAATATGTTTATACCAAACCAAAATTGTGTGTGTGTATGTGTGTGTGTTTTCCCTCTTTGAAGCAGTTTAAAGGAGACAGTAGTTCAAATGCTGCCTACCCACTGCTTAATTTCCCTCTACTTGCCAAAACAATGTGACTAGTTAAAAAAATCTAAGTGCTCTGTGTGTGTGTGTGTGTGTGTGTGTGTGTGTGTGTGTGTGTGTTAAGCTTTAAGTAAGCTTTTACCTTCTTTATCAACCTCACCAATGGATTTTTATTTTTTCCTTTTATGCTATTAGAGTAGTAATGTCTGCATATCTGAGATTGTTGATATTTCAATCAGCAATCTTAATTCCATCTTTTCATTTATCCAGATTGACATTCTCCATTATGTACTCTGCATGTAAGTTAAACAAGGTGACAATATATAGCCTTTTCATACTCCTTTTCATAATCCACCTTCCATCCTAACTTTTGCTTGGAGAAATAATTCATTTGGACATCTGATCTATTTCAATTAGTATTAATCAGTTTGATAGAATCAAAGTTCTATATATTAGGCCACAGACCTATGATCTGAAGATGCTAAGTTCACTTGCTTAATTATAAGAAGTTAACTAAAGGTCCTTCACCATTTTCCTTGTTATAATGGCAAAGCCCAGTGTAATAGAGATGAGTCAATTAGATGAAAAATTTCCCCAAATATTTGTACCTCTATACCAATCCCTTGTCTAAGAGGAGCAAGTGACCATACTAGTACCACTGAGATTGCTAACTACAATTGCTAAGTGCAAGTTTTTTCTTGCACTATCTCTTCCTGCCTAAATTTTTTAAAAAGCCTGTCCATATTATATGTTTTACCCAACACATGACCATTTTTTATTATAGCTTTTTATTGACACAACATATGCATGGGTAATTTTTCAACATCAACCCTTGCAAAAACTTGTGTTTCAACTTTTCCACTCCTTCCCTCCATCCCCTCCCCTAGATGGCAGGTAGTCCCATACATGTTAAATATGTTAAAGCAGGGGTCCTCAAACTACGGCCAGCGGGTGTGGCCTGCTGAGGATGTTTATACAGCCTGCTGGGTTATGGCAAAATCAGAACCGAAGGGGGTTCAACCTAAACTTGTGTTAGCAAGGCACACTTCCGGCACTGGGCTGAGATGGTGGAGACAGAGTGTGAGGTGATACTGAGGTGAGGTGAGTTCCCAGGCCAGGGTGTATGGTGTGGGGAAAGGAGAGAGATGCAGAAGATGGAGAACTGATGGCCCACGGCCTTTGCAAAGTAATAGAAGCCACCACAGTGCATGCTGCGTATGTCAGGGCCACTGCAGGGGGAATATATGAGCTGTGTTTGGTGAACCGGTATAGTAACAGTTAGTACTAACAAGTCCCAGCTTGACACTATCATTGTCATTAGGCTGTAATGACAATGTAAAGGCTTCCTCTCTAGCACATGTTGCGGTACTGACTGCTATTGTCACCCAGAGTGAGGCTCCTGGTACCAGGCGGTGGCCCTGTATCCATAGTGACCTCATATCTGGCTGTTTTGGTCATCAGTTTTATCATTGTGTGTATGTTCTTTAATTTCATAAAGAGATGGAATATTGCTAATATGTCATCACCTTATAATCACTGGGAGTCTAACCTTAGTGCCCCCCCACTTATCCTGAGTATGAGCTGGTGTACTGCTTCATCCCCCTCAGATTCTTAAGGTCCCCATACACTTGGTCAGCTTCAGGTCACATGATGACCTCCCCCGGAAACCCCAATATACATTGTCACTGAAACTCATTCTGCACATACAACATAACCCACAGCTATATGCATATATGCACAGTCTTGCCTGCGATTATGATATATTATGAGTGCAGCATGTACAATCATGCAAAGTTGGATCATGAAAATTTATCCCAGGATTTAGCACAAGCCAGGGCATTTGGGAGGGCCACCTGAGCAGTGACTTGTGTGCAATGAAGGTTTGAAGCAGGAGAGAGAGTGTGGGAAATGGAGGCATCACAGCGCAGCGGCAGCTTGGAGGAAGTTGGGCATTGCAGTCTGTTTGTCTCTGTGTGGGCAAAGTTATTGCTAGTATATTGTTTTTGTGTATATATATATGTATATATATATACATGCACACACATACACACATACACACATACATACACACACACATATATATCTTAGTATTTTACTAATAGCAATTTGGAATCCCTTAGAAATAATGATGTCAAGAAAAAGAAAAATTAACTTGCAGTGTAGGATATTCAAAGAACAGTGGATTTATGGTTACTTTTTCATGCACTACAAGGAAAAAGCTGTATGTCTGATATGCCAGAATATAGTGTCTGTGTTCAAAGAATATAATTTGCATCAACACTATGAAACTCAACATAAAGATAAATATGATTGTTTGGTTGGAGAAGTGAGAAAAGATAAAATATCAAAACTGAAAAATATATTGACAACTCAGCAAAATATTTTTTTGTGAAGCAGAAGCAGCTAAATATTTCATCACTGTGAGCAAGTTTTCAAGTAGCCCAGCTAATAGCACTCACTGGCAGACCATTCATGGAGGGAGAATTTGTTAAAGAATGCCTTTTTTCTGTTGTATTTCAAGGATATTTAAGAGAAAAGAAAAATAATACATGAAATTTGTACATTTTTGTTGTTTTACATTAAAAAAAATAAGCTCTATATAGTAGATTTGCAGTTTCATGAACAATCATTTTTTTCATTCTTTTTCATTGTACTATGTTGTAGAACTGCTTATTTTGTTTTATAAATAAAAAATAAAATGTATTCCTAAAAACAATGTGAGGAAAGTGATATATACTATTTCTATTGAATGTTAGATAACTTCAGAGTAATGAAACTGAAACTGAAAAATCTGGAACCCCAAATCTGACTGCATACAAAGCTGAAGGATAAATTAGTTTAGATAAGTTTTGATTAGTAGTTAGTTTGGAAAAGTAGTGTAATTCTCCTCCTTACAGATTTTCAACAGATAAATAAAAATATACACACATATAAACATATACAGGCATAAACATGTATATATGTGGAAGTACATATGCATACATGTTAGAGAGTTTTGTTTAACCTACAGTTTAGATAACAAGGATACTACAAAGATGAGATTCAGTGAATTATCAATTTATCAATGAATGAGGAAAATATTGTTTAGATTAATCAAAATTTTTTTCTTCAAAATGTTGAAGGTAATTTTTTATGTCATGGTTTTAGTTTTTATAATTTACCATAAAGTTGATTGAAATAGACTGTTGATTAAAGCAGCATGGCTTATATTGCTTCTAAACAGTTTAAAAATAATGAAAACACAAAAATGTCAAAAGGATGGTTTCTTCTAAATGACTGCAAAAAGCCAATTGTTCAAATGTAACTTTGATTATAAGTTTTAAAAGAAATAAATACAAAATGTTGATACTTATTTTAAAATATGTTCTATCTTTGGAATAACAAAAATATACAAATTAAAGATTTTCTGATACTCTTCAATTTGTCAAAAAAGAATGAAAAGTGAAATTTATGGCTTGTGAAAAAATGCAGTGTATTCAGTGTAGTTATAAGTACAAATGTACAGAATTATTTTAGAGAGATGTCAACTTAAAAAATTACCATTTCATATCAAGTCAAAACATTTATTTATTTAGTATCTTCTCTATGCCAGCCATGAGGCACAATAACTGCATTTTGGAGGACATACACTTAGTTACTTTGTAAAACACTTGATTTTAAAGGATTTATTGTAGCATTGTTTCTAATTGCAAACAATGACAAAAACAAAAATAAAAAAATATATTTTCACCTGTCTCTAATATCTATATCTGTAGCTATATTTATAGATCATCAATATCTATACATGTATTTAGATCCAAATCTCTCTCTTCATACTTTCTATGAAATTCAGAAATATATATGTAACATAAGTAGTTGATAATAACAAACATATTTATGGTTCTAAATATATATATATATATATATATATATATATATATATATATATATATATATATATCACATTGATATATTTTTCTATAGACATGTATAGATTTAAAATTGCAAATGGCATAGAAAACTACATTGTATATCCATGTATATCTATATATGTATTGTATATATCTACACATATCTATGCTTGTATACATGGAAGTATATTTGTGCATATATACATGTACATATATACATGCACATGCAAATACAACACACACACACAAACACATATATATATATATATATATATATATATATATATATATATATATATATATATATATACATACACACACACCTTTTTTCATTTGGGGGAATTGAAAGAAAGATAAAGTGTCTTCTCTTGACATAATTTTAAAAAGTAGAGTTACTTTTCCAGACATAATGAATTCTTTTTTTTTTTCATGCTTTTTGTTTCACCTTAACTTCTTTATCTACTATTCCAGACACTTAGCATTTGTCCTTCAATCTCTTTACTTTTTCACAAACTATTCTTAATGTGTAGACATATACAGAAAAATTCCAAGATTGGGAAGAAGTTTTCCAAATAATTTATGTAATTTTCTTTGAATGATTTAAAACAGGAAAATAAAATTCATAATCAATCAATTAATCAATGGTCATTTATTTAAGTGTCTACTAGGTGTTGTACTACATAGAGCTAACACAAGATACGTTTGAAATGACCCCAATACCTGATAAGTCTATGATCTGGGCTAGAAGATGAGACGTTTATATTAATAAGCACATGCAGAAAATGTGCAAACTTAAGAAATAGTGATGGCACAAACATTTGGGAGAATCAAAATGACTTCATTTAGAAAGTTATATTTAAGCTGAGACTGGAAGGAAACTAGAGATTGTAAAGGGTGAACTTTAAAAGAAGGGATTATATTAAAATCAGGCAGAGATAACCTTAGGGAGACAAACCTTTTATAGTAATCCATGAAAATAGAATTTTATAAGAACGATGAGTCCAAAACACAGGAAGACAGAATCCATGATTTTGACTGAGCCCAGTTACCTGGGTACTAGTTGTTTTATTGCTACAATAACATCTTTGTTTCTCAGGCTGTATATTAAAGGATTAAAGAGTGGAGTCACAATGGTGTAGAAAAGGGCAAGTATTTTGTCTACTCCTGGTGAGTGATTTGACTTGGGTCTCAAGTATGTAATAAAACCAGACCCATAAAATAATCCCACAACTATCATATGGGATGAACAAGTGGAGAAGGCTTTGCGTCTCCCCATGGCAGATGGTAGCTTTAGGATGGTCTTGATGATTTTGAGGTAGGACCAGAATATCAACATTGAAGGAACAGTAACAAAGATTGTAGCACCAGCATATACAGATAACTCATTCAAAGATGTATCCCCACAGGCCAGCTTCAGTAATGGGGGAATATCACAGAAAACATGATTGAGTTCATTAGACCCACAGAAAGACAGAGAGAATAACTGGAATGTTTGTGCTACCTGAATTGGAATTCCAATTATCCAAGCACCAGTAACTAGTTGAAGACACTTTTTGTGGTTCATAATGATAGGATAGTAAAGTGGCTTACAGATAGCCACATAACGATCATAGGCCATCACAGCCAGGAAGAAGCTTTCATTGCCTCCTAGAATAAGGAGGAAACCAAGTTGGACAGCACATGCCAGAAAAGAAATATTTTTCTTTTGGGTCCAAAGGTCGGACAGCATTCTGGGGATAGTCACTGAAGTGTAGCAGATTTCTAAGAAAGAAAAATTTCCAAGAAAAAAATACATGGGAGTTTGGAGAGCAGCTGTGACTTTGGTAATGACAATGATGAGGCCATTTCCTAACAGGATACTTGTGTAGATAATTAAGAAAATCCCAAAGAGAAATCCTTGGAGATTGGGAAGGTCAGAAAATCCCAAGAGAATGAATTCTGCCACCATGCTGAAATTTGTTTCTGCCATTTTCCCTTTCTCTATTCCAAATGAGAAAATGAATATGTTTATATTAACCAAATCAATATACTTCTTTGTACCATTATCTATTCTTATAAAACGAATATGTTGATTTGGCCTAAAGATAAATGAATGACCATATTTGACTTGAAATATTGTAAGATTTCAAATTCATTTTAATTGTATAATCCCTAAACACAAAAGCACAAAATTTCAGAGCCATAAGGGATGTCAGAAGCCAGGTAATTCAATACATAGTAGGAAAATAAATCCTATCACCATACTTCTGAAATATCATTCATATTCATTTCTTCTTTTTGTGGATTTTCATTCAGGGAACTATTTATATCTTAAGATCATCATTAAACTTCTCTATTATCAAGAAATCTCCCCCCCACACACACACTTTTTCTCACTTTCTCCTCTCTCTTATCTTGGTATTAATCCTAAAACTTATTTTTTATACCTTTTTCCTCCTTTCTTCCATTTTCCTTTTAGGTCTAAATCTTTAACTTTGACAATATTTTCCACAAAAAAAAACACCAAAAAAATACAATATCAACCAACCTGATTCACCCACTGACTGTTGTCTTCTACATGTTAAAAATCCAACCTGTCAACATAAAGCACAAACTGATTTCCTTTAAAAACAGAAAAGAGATAATCACATGCATTTTTACTAGAGTGCAATACAAAAATAATTTTAACATTATTTTTAGAAAATACTTTCCTTACCCTACCCTACCCAATAAACTTTAGTGCCTTTCAATTACTTTTAAAATCCAATATACATTTATTTCACATTTAAAATCTTTCATTATTTGACCTACTTCTATCTTTTCACTCTTGTCATATACTTTCATTCAAAATGTGGTCTAATAAAGTGAGTTTCTTACTATCCATCCTACCTGGCACTTTATCTCCCTTCACACTTCCCTGCCCTACCCTTCTGCCTTCCCATGCAAGGAATGATTTTTTTCCTTAACACAGCTCCACAGAATTATTAGTTTTCTATGAGGTCCTCCCATCCTCTCATCCACCACAATCTTCCCTGATTTTGAATTTTATGGCATATATGTACAATGATTTGGCACTTCATCTATATTATCTTGGAGATCTCTTTAAAAATTCATAAGTTAATAAATTTATTGAATTGTGTCCTGTTTTTCCAAAAATCCTTATGTTCAACAGTACTCTGATATATGTTGCCTTCCTTAAATCATATTTAGTGATGTATTTAAAAATGGAATTGGTTGTTTTAAAGATATAATTTTAAGTTCAATGTTAAGACTCTCTGCATCAACAAATATCTACCTCCTATTGATGATGATTTAAATATAATTGCTTGGTTGTGGTACAAAGAATGTTGTTTTGAAATCCCTCTAGGAGGAATAACATGATTAGTCATTGAAAATTAGTAGAATCTCAGTGCTGGAATGTATTGGTACAAACTAAAGAAATAAATATGGAAAGAATGTGCATTTCAATGTCTGAAAACATTGTTTCTAAAAAGAAAATGTGTTTCAGTAAATGCCAGTAAATTTTACAAAAAAATCAAAATTCTTTTCATGAAATGATTTTTAAAAGATTCCTTTTCATCTTCATCAAAGCAAAAAATATTAAAATCATGTGTAAAATAATTAAAAGAAGATTACTAAAATATTTTATTCTATTATATACAGTATTGGTACAGTGGGGCTAAGATGAAAATGAAAATTTATATCTCATTATTTTCACATTATTAAGTAATATCATTAATGATTAAAAAAAAAAAAAAAACACGTATCTCAAAGCATCCCCCTCCATCCTGTGAAAATGTATGATATTTTGGAAGTCAGGAGAGGTCAATCACAGTTTTAAAGGTCTCATGTTCACTTTACTGAAAATTTATCCCTAAATATTAGATCTTTAATCTACAATGAAATACTGCATATCTACCTGACTAAGGTGGAATGAAATTATATTCATCTACTTAATTTTTGACTACATATGATGAAAATAAAATACTCTTATTCTACTGATGTACTTTCTATTTCAAATAGGCAAATAAAAGATTTGACAGATAGCAACTTATTTAAATCTCCAGACAACTCTGGGAGATATATGAGATGGAATTCCCTTTCCCTTTATTTCCTTGATAAGAAAACTGAGGCTGAATTTAAGTGAAATATTCAAAATGACAAAGTTAGTAATTGTGAGAGTGACAATGTAGACCCAGTCTTCTCTAGAATACAGACTCAATATTACTCTTCCGACAGTAGACTACCTTTCAATTAAACTTTAAAATACTCACCTCATTCCTCTAAAATCTGTACAAAGAATAGCCAGCTCCTTCCAAAATGTTGATTATGTTGAAACCAATCAGAATTCCTTAAAAAAGAAAATAGGTCTTGTTCTTCTTTGGCCCATGGGGACAGCTTCTCTCCCAGGTAACTTTTTAACTTCTAATGAGAAAAAAATATTTCTGACTCAATCCAATATTTTACACGTTGTTAATGAAGTTATATTATAGAAAGAGCTCTGGGATTAGAGTCAGGAGACTTAGCTTATCTCTCAGCTTTTCTAAACGTGGTTTTATTTTTGATGTCCTCAGTGTCCAAGGACAAAAATATAAGGGCTTTAATAAACCCTCCAGAAAGTCAAATACAAAATATCATCCTTCTCATGCTTTTTATAAATTTTGTTCTGCTTATCACAGAATTTAGACTCAAGGTAAAAAATGGTGATTAAAAATAATAACAGTTCTATTATGTCATTTAAATTCCATGTGACCTTGGTCAAGTCCATAGAACATTATGAACCATGTTTTCTTTACCTATACATGGAAATGACATTTCTTTCCCAAATTTAAGATACTATGTAGACAAGTTCAAGGCAAATGGCAAAGTACAGGAAACACAAAAGCTAAATTCTTCCCAAATATCCTCCAAACAACTTTTAAAAATGCTTCAACTCAAATTCTGCAAGTGATTAGTCAAAAAAAAAAAAAATCAGACTAAGACCTTTTTTTTTTTTTTTTTTTTTTTTTTTTTTTTTTTCAATGCAAGACAAATTAGGAGGTCAAAGGAGGTTTCTCTGCCCTTGAGGTATGGGCTATCAATGCAGCAACACTATCTGCCAGCTTTGGGGGGGGGTGACAATAACAGCAATGGCTTCAGGAGCTGTCAGCCTAAGGACAATAAAGGGATTGAATAAATGATCTGAAACAATTTAGAAGTGATGTAAAGACTTACATTGGACACCTAACCAAGTACTGTTCAACAACTCTAAAGTACATATTTATACTTCCTTTTGGGTCATAGTTGCAGCCCAGAGAGGAAAAAATAGGAACTCTGAGGAGCAATAGCTCTTCAGGCTATAAGGAACCCATGACTTTTCCTAGGTAAGGAGAAGAACAAAGATCTAATTATTAATGACCATACCTCTCCCCAGTTCACAGCAACCTGGAAGCATTATATATATATATATATATATATATATATATATATATATATATATATATATATATATATATATATATATATAAAACTTACAGATATCCAGAACTATCTACAAAGGTAAAAAGGGGAGGAAAGAGGAGCTAAAGATAAGACCGTACTGCCTTCTCCAGATCCCACTGTAAAAAGTCAGTCAAGAAACAAATTAGAAAAAATCAGCAAGCAATAAAAAAAGAGAACTTGTCTAAAAAAATGAATTACAGGGATAGATAAGATCAGTTCTCAAATGTGGAAAAGGAAAATAGCATGAATACACCAATAAGCAAAGTCATACAATGAAAAATGTGCATCAGAAACAAGCTAAAAAGAATTCTTGAAATAGAAAAAAAGAAAAAGAAAAATGTAAAACTGAAAAAAGGTTGATATCAGGAAAATATGGAAATAAATTATTTAAATTCAAGAAAAATATGAAAGGAATATTAACATCTTGGTAAAAGAGACAAAAAAATTGGGGGGGGAAGGATAGTATAAAAATCAGGATTTTCCATATAACAAAAAAAGTGCAATAGTTTACTGAAGTGCAAGCTAATAAGTCCTTGAGACATTAAGAACAAATAAACAAGTGCAAAGGGATAAAAAATAGAATAAAATATGAAATATATGATTAGAAACAATGATTTTAAAATAGATTAATGAAAAGATAATTTATTAACTACTGGAATACCTAAAAGTCATGATCAAAAGAGTGAATAGACATTATTTTAAAAAAAGTATAAAGGAAAAATGTCCTTATATATTAGAATCAGAAGAGGTAATTGTTAATTGAAAGACTCCAACAATCAGCTCCTGAAAAGATATCAAAATAATAAAAAAACAGGAATATTATATCCAAATTCTAGAGGTCTTAGGAAAATGAAGGAATATTGAAAGCAGAGAGAAAAAAAAAACATTAAAGTGTCATGGAGCTGGAAAGGAACACATGAAATTTCACAACTAGCATGGAAAAGAATCAGAGAGTTTAGAAAACAATATTTTGGGATGGCAAAAGATCTAAGATTACAACCAAGAATAACAAATGCAGCAAAACTAAGTATAATCCTGGAGGGGTGAGAGATTGTACCTCTAGACCAATGCCTTATCCAACAGCAGCAAGTGACCATACTAGTACCACTGAGACTGCTAAGTGTGATGGCTTGAACTATCTCTCCCTGCCTAATTTTTTTTAAAAGCCCGTCAATATCATATGAAGATTTTTCTTATTTTACCCAACACCTGACCCTTTTTTATTATAGCTTTTTATCGACAAAATATATGCATGGGTAATTTTTCAACATCTACCCTTGCAAAAACTTCTATTCCAACTTTTCCCCTCCTTCCCTCCATCCCCTCCTCTAGATGGAAGGTAGTCCCATACATGTTAAATATGTTAAAGTATATGTTAAATACAATATATGTATACATATTTATATAGTTGGAATGACCCTTTGATATAGCATTTTGGTTAATTTAACCTATGTATCACATGTCACTAATTGGAATTATTCTGCATTTAGTATAGCTGTTCTTCAATGTCTGGATATTTAGCCTATAATAATAAGGATCTGGAAGGAGAAGGCATCTTAGATCATGAGGAAAATCTGATGTCCACTTCATTAGAAGTCACCACAGGCCTTTCAATAAAGTGCTATTAGCTCAGTGTTCTTCCTCAGTTTCTTTTAATGTAAATGGGATAATTTTAATCTGTATATGTTTCATGATTTAATGTTCCTCAAGAGACAAGTAAAATCATTTGATACTTTTTGAGGATTTGTCTTATTTTGTTATTACCCACACAGTCAAAAATTTTAGTGTAATCAATAAAGCAGAAGTAGATTTTTAATTAGGGGAAGGTAACTCCCTTGTTTTGTTTTTGTTTTTGTTTTTTTTTTTTTTTCTATAATTCAGTGAATTTTGGTATTTGGTCTCTAATTTTACTTTCTCTTCACAAATCAGCCTGCTTTTCTGGAAATTCTCACTTCATATATTCTTGTAGCCTGGCTTGAAAAATCTTAAGCATAACCTTGCTGACATTGTGTTTAACTGAGCACAATCTTTGAGTAATTTAGACATTTTTGGACTTTTCCTTTCTTTAGGAGTAGAACATAAACATATCATTTCCAATTCAGTGGCCACTGTTGAATTTCTCATATTTATAGATACATTGTATGGAGCCCATTAGCAGAGATACTATAGTGATTTGATATTTCCTTCTTCAGTTCATTTTATAAAATGAGAAACTTGAGGCAAACAGGGTTAAATGATTAATTCGAAGTCAAAACCTAGTAAGTGCCTAAATTCAGATTTGAACTAAGATCTTCTGGAGTCTATACACTGTTTCCCTTAGCTGCTCAGCACAGGATCACATAGGTATTAAGTGAAATTTGTACTCAGATCATCCTAAATACAAGAACAATGCTCTTTTTACAAAGGGATAGGAGAGCAGAAAGTAAAGGATTAGAATAAAGAATGCAAATTTGTGTAGAATTTGTCAGAATACACCTCCTGTTCTTAGCAAACTAAAACATGGCCTTTGAGAATGAGAAAATAGTGTCTTTGCTTTGAATTTGGAATTTAAATTACTGTTACTTGGAACATACATTCATTTCATTTTGGTCTCAAATGGTTTTTCCCTCTTAAGATAGCTGATTTCCAGCCAATAAATCCGTTTTTAAGATGGCTTCCTAGTCATTCTAGTTTAGTTCATGGACATCCTCTCCACGTTAACCTAATTGGAAATTTGTGTGTATCTCTGTCTCTCTCTATCTCTCTCTGTCTCTCTGTCTCTCTCTCTCTCTCTCATATATATATATATATATATATATATATATATATATATATATATATATATATATATATATATATATATATATATATATATATATATATATATATATATATATATATATATATATTTATGTATATAAATATTGATATATATATATATATATTTATGTATATAAATATTGATATATATATATATATAGATATATAGATATATAGATATATATATATATATAAATATATAGATATATAGATATAGATATAGATATCATGCTTCTGGTTATCCTTGATTTGTATTTCTCCTGCTGGCTGCAAAATTCCAAAAAACTGATGATGCTGGGTATCATTCAAGTTAGAAAAACAACTGAGGATCATTTTCTACCACAGTATAACAGCATGGAGTACAAACTCAACTACATTGATTTAGACCAGGGACTATGGGCTAATTTCTTTCTCTTTTTAGATTCCTTTTCTTTTGAAGCGACCTAAGATTGACCTGAAATGCCTGTGATCAAAGACTATAATGGAGTTACCTGAATGGATTTAATTAAAGTAGTAATAATTAACTCAGGCTTACAACAAGAAAGATTAACTGTAGTCAGTGAAGATAGAGAGTACCAGATAAGAAGATTTAGACTGGCTTTTGCTTCATCATTTCCCTGAATAAAACTATTGTAGAAGTGAAATATATAAAAAAAATTAGTTAATTAGTGTATTTGTAAAAATGTGTTTCAATAAAGCTTAAGTAATATCCAATTGCATTATCGGCTCTAATTTATTGGATATGTGTTTGTTGTCATATTTTGTTCCTCCCTTCTTAACCATATCCTCCTCCCCTCAACAAAAATATCACTTTCAAGCCCATAACTATTTTGTATTTAGAAAATATTTGTTGTGTACCTCTGACCCAGAAGTGGAGCAGGTTCTGACTTCTAGTATCAGATCTAACCTAGAACTTGCAGAGTTCAGATCAGTTGTTCAGCAATTAATTTGCCACTTGGTTAACTAGCATCAAAACCTGAAAACACAATTAAATATTTTAGTAGTTGACATTTATTTTTATTGAAGTTTAATAGTTATAAACTAGTGAATTATTCTTTTATTGCTAAGTAACTAGCATCCAGTTATTAGAGCGTTATATTTGCTAAGGATTTTTTTTTTTTTTTTTAATGCTCATGTCCCTTACTCTCGGTAATAAAACATGGAAGAAGAAATGAGAATGCATTGTTATAAATTAGAAAATGTAAAAAATGAAAAGTTTTTCTGATATTTCTAAGCCACAATTACTGATCAATTTATTGATATGGCACATGTGTATGTGTGTGTATGTGTTCCTGTCATGACTATTTTAAAAAGCTCTATTTATATTGCCTTCTCATTGAATATGTCACTAGTATATGGTCTTTTACTTATATTATGGAGGCCTTTTTTGCAATTTCCATTTGACGAATTATCTATTCCAGATCTGTACTGCACTTGGGCGATTATTTTCCCAATCAATAATCGTGAAGATATATTCATTTCCTTTCCATCTCTGTTTTTCATCTCCCTTTTCCCTTTGTTATCTTTCCTCATTAGCATATGAGGAATAAGCATAGGAATAAGAAATACATTTGTATTTATTTTTTAAAGATTTAATTAAATAGTAAAATATTTTAAATTTTGCCAGAGGTATATTTTTGCTCGTTGTGGTTGCTCAGATGGATCTGGGGAAGGTAGATTCTCCAAAATTTCCATATCACCTATCTGACAAAATGATCACCAAGATTTGGATGATCCATGTCATGAATTCCAAGACACTCAATATAATATACCTTGTCTCTCATTGAAATAGTCATGTGTTGCATTAATTGTTAACCACTAATAATTGTTAGCTACCCTCAAGAATACCTGTTCTTAGAACAATATATAATCTATGAACCTATTTCTATGAGATATTTTAGTCTAAGAGAGTGATCAAGTGACCATCCTTTTATTAGTAAATGTATTGACCTTATAAATACAATTATTAAATTAATCAAAAAGTATAATTTTCAGAAATGCTAATAGTCACAAAAATGATTAATTGCACCTGTTGAATTAATGATATTTAGGCATAAAATGAGACAAGATTGAAGTTTCATTAGTTCATTCAGCTATTAAGTAAATGATTAATTTTACAAGTTCCATGAAAGATAAAAATAGTAATATCAGTTCTATGAAATTGTTGCTATTATTGAGTATTTTAGGTATCTCCAACTCTTCACAAACTCCATTTTGAGTTTTCTTGGCAAAGAAACTGGAGCTGATTTTTTCATTTATTTTGCTCCTCTTTCTATAGGTGAAAAACTGAAGCAAGCAGGGTAAAGGGACTTGTCTAAGCTAATACTACTAGTTAGTATCTGAAGCCAGATTTGAATTCAAGAAAGTGAGTCCTCCTGACTTTCAGCCTAGTATCCCATACACTGTGCCACCCAATTGGTCAGCTTTGTATAGAACTTATTTTTTTAAAATCACTTCAAAATAAAACTATTCAACTGAAACTATAAGTCAAAATCTGAATTGTAAGTAGACAACTCAAATAGCTATCTCATGGCTTGTTTTTATTTCTTTAAGGAAAATAACAAATCCTTTGAAAATAGATATTTGTCTCTGAATTTGCCATCCCTATTCTAGTTTTCTGCTTTGATAGGAACAACTATCATCTTTCTAGCACTATATTGCATTCATTGAAAGATAGGATACCTCAGATTCAAGTCTTACCTCCTATACATGCTAACCTTGTGACTTTGGGTAGACATTAGGTCATTAATCATCATCTAGGAATTCTTTAAAACTAGAAAGTCCTTGACCACCATAGTAATTCACTAGGAACAATTTTTATACTTTAAATCTCTAGTGTATTTTAAAAAAACTCAATGTAATCATTTTTATTAGTAAAAATGAAAGATTAAAGATTCCATGACATAAAAAGAAAAATTTACAATTAATCTGGCATTAAAGAAAATTACAAAAAGACAGAAATAAATGTTCATTATTATAAAATTTAAAAGTACAATGAAATCAATGAAATTGCAATTAATATTTAAATATTGAGAAAACATTTTTCTAATAACTTGCAAAAATAATGGACATAAAACTAATATCTAATACTTTAATATTAGCAAAAACCTTTGTATATATTTGATTTGCATATCATTTGATATTCCCAACAACTTTGTGATGTAGGTCTTATTTCCTCAGTTTTATAGATAAGGAAATGGAGACAGAGTAGTTTAATGATATTTCCAGGGACATACAATGATCCAAGTCCAGAGAAGATTTAAAAAAAGTTTCTATCCTCCAAACCATTCCCCTCCCTCAGCTCCAAGTGAAAGGAAATACAGGCATTGAATTCACTATGCCACATAGCTATCTTTATTTTGATATACAAAATTTTAGAAAGAATTTATACAAATATTCAAAAATAAGAACTATTCTTCATAAGACAGAAAGTACTAAAGGGGAAGACAAAACAAAAACTATAGCACAAGTAACACAAACTAAAACCACTTGATAATTGTTTAAAATGTTTTGTAATTAGTAAAATTAATACAACTAAGCTTACAAAGATACTAAAAAAGTTGAGTGTAAATGAAAAGCTGTTGGTAAATTTATTAAGAAAAAATGTTGAGACTTCCGGCTAAGATGGCGGCGTGGAGGCAGACAGCTGCTTGAGCTCCTCGCTTTCTCTCAGAACTTACTTCATGACAAGCCTCTGACTTAATGCTTGACCCAGAAAGAAATCCACAAATTATCACCAAGAGAAGACATCCTTGAAAGTCGCCAGAAAAGGTCTGTGTTTGTTCGGGGGAGGGTCAATCAGACTGGGCGCAGACTGAGGGCAGACAGCCAGAGCAAGACAGGCAGCTCACACAGCTCGGACCAGAGGGGGAGAGGTGTGATCTCTGCAGTTTCTGCGAAAGGGCTTTTGCCCCAGTGTGGATGCTCCATCTTGGCAGCAAGCCAGGAGCAGCAGAGAGGGTGTAAACGCCGGAGGTGAAGATTGAAACCCCAGAGAGCCAGCGTCTCTCAGAGCCCGGCCACCCCCAACCCCCACCTGGACTGACTCGGTGCGTTCTCGGAGCCTCAGAGCGCAGACTCAGTACAGTCATTGCTGTTCTGTTGGTGGCTCTCTGCTGCCCTATCCCCAGTCTGTAGAGGAAGCCCATTAATAACATCCAGCCCTATCCCCCGCAAAACAGACCAATTGCTTCTCTTGTCAGTTTGTTTTCTTTGATTCTGACAAAATGAATAAAAAATTCAAAAGGGCTCTAACCATTGACAGCTTTTGTGTGGAGAGAGAGCAGACTTCAAATGCTGAGGAGACTAGGAACAGAATGTCCCCAGATGTATCCCCTGGGAGGGATATAAGCTGCTCCTCAATACAAAAGAACCTCATAGAGGAAATCAAAAAGGCTCTCACAAGAGAGCTGGAAGAGAAGTGGGAAAAGGAAAGGGAAGCTTGGCAAGAGAGCCTGGAGAAGTCATCCCATGCATTCAAAGACAGAATGGATAAAGAAATCAAATCATTGAGAAACAAGATTAGTGAGCTGGAAAAGGTAAACAACTCCAAGGAAAACAGGATTAGTGAGCTGGAAAAAGAAATCAGCTCTCTAAAAAATAAAATGGATAAAATGGAAAAAAATTCCATAGAAGATAAAAACTCAATTGGACAATTACAAAGAGATATAAAAAAAGTGAGTGAAGAAAATACATCATTGAAAATTAGACTGGAACAAGTAGAAATGAATGACTCAAGGAGAAACCAAGAGGGAGTCAAGCAAAACCAGAGAAATGAGACAATTGAAAAGACTATCAAGTACCTTACCAGAAAGACAACAGACCTGGAAAACAGATCCAGGAGAGACAATTTGAGAATAATCGGACTCCCTGAAAAATGGGAGGAAAAAAAGAGCTTGGACACCATTTTCGAGGAAATTATCAAAGAGAACTGCCCAGACGTTTTGGAAACAGAGGGTAAAATAGACATTGAGAAAATTCATCGATCACCTACTGAAAGGGACCCTAAAATCAAAACGCCAAGAAATATAGTGGCCAAGTTCAAGAACCATCAGACAAAGGAAAAGATATTGGAAGCTGCTAGAAAAAAACAATTCAGATATGGAGGATCCACAATAAGGATAACACAGGATCTAGCAGCGTCCACATTAAAAGAACGCAGGGCCTGGAACATGATATTCCGAAAGGCTAAGGAACTTGGTATGCAGCCAAGAATAACTTACCCAGCAAGAATGAGCATCGTTTTCCAGGGAAGAAGATGGACATTTAACGAAATAAATGAATTCCATCTATTTTTGATGAAAAAACCAGACCTACATAAGAGGTTTGATCTTCAAATACAGAACTCAAGAGACTTCTAAAAAAGGTAAAAAGAAATCTTGAGAACTATACTTCTATCAAAAAAATATGTAAAGAACATATGTACAATTTGTCTTAGAAAATAGAGGTGGAAAGGAGATTATATCATAAAAAAGTACAAAGTGGTGGTACTACATCTCATGAAGAGGCAAAGGTAACCTATTATATCTGAGAGAAAGAAATGAGGGAGATGAACATAGCGTGTATCAATAGACATATTCGATTTATGGTGAAACTTCTTCCACTTCATTGAAAAGTGAAAGGGAAGGAGTAAGCTAAGGGGAAGGGAATACAGTAATTTCGAGGAAAAGGGGTAAAATAAGGGGAGGATCTTTAAGGTGGGGGAGGGATTCTAAAAAGGGAGGGCTGTGAAAAGCAAGTGGTGTTTACCAGTTTAATACTGGATAGGAGGGTAAAAGGGAAGGAAAGGGGAAAAGCATAAGCAGGGGTTAATAGGATGGCAAGCAATATAGAATTAGTCCTTCTAACCATAAATGTGAATGGGGCAAACTGCCTCATAAAGAGGAAGCAGTTAGCAGACTGGATTAAAAGTCAGAATCCTACTATATGTTGTTTACAGGAAACACACCTGAAACAGGATGAGACATTCAAACTAAAAGTAAAAGGGTGGAGCAGAATCTATTATGCTTCAGGCAAAACCAAAAAAGCAGGAGTAGCCATCCTCATCTCAGATCAAGCAAAAACAAAAATTGATCTAATTAAAAGAGATAAGGAAGGGCATTATATCCTGCTAAAGGGAAGCATCAATAGTGAAGCAGTATCAATATTAAACATGTATGCACCAAGTGGTGCAGCATCTAAATTCTTAAAAGAGAAATTAAGAGAGCTGCAAGAGGAAATAGATAGCAAAACTATAATAGCGGGAGATCTCAACCTTGCACTCTCAGAATTAGATAAATCAAACCACAAAATAAATAAGAAAGAAGTCAAAGAGGTAAATAGAATACTAGAAAAGTTTGATATGATAGATCTTTGGCGAAAGCTAAATGGAGACAGAAAGGAATATACTTTCTTCTCAGCAGTTCATGGAACCTATACAAAAATTGATCATATACTAGGGCATAAAAACCTCAAAATCAAATGCAGTAAGGCAGAAATAGTAAATGCATCCTTTTCAGACCATAATGCAATCAAAATAACATTTAATAAAAAGCCAGGGGAAAATAGACCAAAAAATAATTGGAAACTAAATAATCTTATACTAAAGAATGATTGGGTAAAACAGCAAATCATAGACATAATTAATAACTTCACCCAAGAAAATGACAATAATGAGACATCATACCAAAATGTGTGGGATACAGCCAAAGCAGTAATTAGGGGAAGTTTTATATCTCTACAGGCCTACCTGCATAAAATAGAGAAAGAGAGGGCCAACGAATTGGGTTTACAACTAAAATTGCTAGAAAAGGAACAAATTAAAAACCCCCAGACAAACACAAAACTTGAAATTCAAAAAATAAAAGGTGAGATTAATAAAATTGAAAGTAAAAAAACTATTGAATTAATTAATAAAACTAAGAGTTGGTTTTATGAAAAAACCAACAAAATAGACAAACCCTTAGTAAACCTGATTAAAAAAAGGAAAGAGAAAAAGCAAATTGATAGTCTTGAAAATGAAAAGGGTGAACTCACCACTAATGAAGAGGAAATTAGAACAATAGTTAGGAGCTACTTTGCTCAACTTTATGCCGATAAATTCGATAACTTAAATGAAATGGAAGAATACCTTCAAAAATATAGCTTACCCAGATTAACAGAGGAAGAAGTAAGTAGTTTAAATAGTCCCATCTCAGAAAAAGAAATAGACCAAGCTATTAACCAACTTCCTAAGAAAAAGTCCCCAGGACCAGATGGATTTACAGGTGAATTCTACCAAACATTTAAAGAACAACTAACTCCAATGCTATGTAAACTATTTGAAAAAATAGGGATTGAAGGAGTCCTACCAAATTCCTTCTATGACACAGACATGGTACTGATACCTAAACCAGGTAGATCGAAAACTGAGAAAGAAAACTATAGACCAATTTCCTTAATGAATATTGATGCTAAAATCTTAAATAAGATATTAGCAAATAGACTTCAGAAAATCATCCCCAGGATAATACACTATGACCAAGTGGGATTTATACCAGGAATGCAGGGCTGGTTTAATATTAGGAAAACTATTAGTATAATTGACCATATTAATAATCAAATTAATAAAAACCATATGATCATCTCAATAGATGCAGAAAAGGCATTTGATAAAATCCAACATCCATTCCTACTAAAAACGCTTGAGAGTATAGGAATAAATGGACTATTCCTTAAAATAATAAGGAGCATATATTTAAAACCTTCAGTAAACATCATATGTAATGGTGATAAACTAGAACCTTTCCCTGTAAGATCAGGAGTGAAACAAGGTTGCCCACTATCACCATTACTATTCAATATAGTACTAGAAACTCTAGCCTTGGCAATAAGAGCCGAGAAAGAGATCCAAGGAATTAGAGTAGGAAATGAAGAAATCAAATTGTCACTTTTCGCAGATGACATGATGGTATACTTAGAGAACCCCAAAGACTCTGCTAAAAAGCTATTAGAAATAATTCAGAATTTTAGCAAAGTCGCAGGATACAAAATAAATCCACATAAATCCTCAGGATTTTTATACATTACCAACACAATCCAACAGCAAGAGATACAAAGAGAAATTCCATTCAAAATAACAGTCGATAGTATCAAATATTTGGGAATATATCTACCAAAGGAGAGTCAGGAATTATATGAGCAAAATTACAAAACACTTGCCACAAAAATAAAGTCAGATTTAAATAATTGGAAAGACATTCAATGTTCTTGGATAGGCCGAGCGAATATAATAAAGATGACAATACTCCCCAAACTAATCTATTTATTTAGTGCTATACCAATCAGACTCCCAAGAAACTATTTTAATGACCTAGAAAAAATAACAACAAAATTCATATGGAAGAATAAAAGGTCGAGAATTGCAAGGGAACTAATGAAAAAAAAGTCAGAGGAAGGTGGTCTAAGTGTACCTGATTTAAAGCTATATTATAAAGCAACAGTCACCAAAACCATTTGGTATTGGCTAAGAAATAGACTAGTTGATCAGTGGCATAGGTTAGGTTCACAGGACAAGATAGTGAATAAAAATAGCAATCTAATCTTTGACAAACCCAAAGATCCCAAATTTTGGGATAAGAATTCATTATTTGACAAAAACTGCTGGGAAAACTGGAAATTAGTATGGCAGAAACTAGGCATGGACCCACATTTAACACCACATACTAAGATTAGATCAAAATGGGTCCAAGATTTAGGCATAAAGAACGAAATCATAAATAAATTGGAGGAACATGGGATGGTTTACCTCTCAGACTTGTGGAGGAGGAAGGAGTTTGTGTCCAAGGGAGAACTAGAGACCATTATTGATCACAAAATAGAACATTTTGATTACACCAAATTAAAAAGTTTCTGCACAAACAAAACTAATGCAAACAAGATTAGAAGGGAAGTAACAAATTGGGAAAAAATTTTTACAGTTAAAGGTTCTGATAAAGGCCTCATCTCCAAAATATACAGAGAATTGACTTTAATTTATAAGAAATCAAGCCATTCTCCAATTGATAAATGGTCAAAGGATATGAACAGACAATTTTCAGATGATGAAATTAAAACTATTTCCACTCATATGAAAGAGTGTTCCAAATCACTATTGATCAGAGAAATGCAAATTAAGACAACTCTGAGGTATCATTACACACCTGTCAGATTGGCTAAAATGACAGGAACAAATAACGATGAATGTTGGAGGGGCTGTGGGAAAACTGGGACACTGATGCATTGTTGGTGGAGTTGTGAAAGAATCCAACCATTCTGGAGAGCAATCTGGAATTATGCCCAAAAAGTTATCAAAATGTGCATACCCTTTGACCCAGCCATACTACTACTGGGCTTATACCCCAAGGAACTACTAGAGAAGGGAAAGGGTCCTGTATGTGCCAAAATGTTTGTGGCAGCCCTTTTCATAGTGGCTAGAAGCTGGAAGATGAATGGATGTCCATCAATTGGAGAATGGTTGGGTAAACTATGGTATATGAATGTTATGGAATATTACTGTTCTATAAGAAATGACCAACAGGAGAAATACAGAGAGGCTTGGAGAGACTTACATCAACTGATGCTGAGTGAAACGAGCAGAACCAGAAGATCATTATACACTTCAACAATGATACTGTACGAGGATGTATGCTGATGGAAGTGGATTTCTTCAACATAGAGAAGAGCTAATCCAATTCCAATTGATTAATGATGGACAGAACCAGCTACATACAGAAAAGGACTGGGAAATGAATGTAAACTGTTATTTTTACCTTCTGAATCCAATTCTTCCTGTGCAACAAAAAATTCGGTTCTACACACATATATTGTATCTAAATTATACTGTAATATATTTAACATATATAAGACTGCTTGCCATCAGGGGGAGGGGGTTGGGGGAGGAAGGGAAAAAATCTGAATAGAAGTAAGTGCAAGGGATAATGTTGTAAAAAATTACCCATGCATATGTACTGTCAAAAAATGTTTTAATTATAAAATAAAATAAAAAATTAAAAAAAAAAAAAAAAAAATGTTGAAATTCATTATCATTTGTGAAAACTGAATTAGCACCCTCGATACCTTAGAATTAGCCGGAGTCAGGATAAGCAAAAGTCCATGATCGTTATTCTTGGTCTTTTGAGGTAGAAGTCAGGGGAATGGATATAGGAATCTCCACACCTTATTTCTTTCTCTTCACCACCAAAAAGCGACTCCAGCTTGTCTTACTCCACCCTCTGATCCCTCTCACAATTCTCTGCCTACACCCACAGATAGAGCCAGCACAGAATAGTTGGGCAGGGTCATTCTCCAAGCATATGTTAATAGAGTATTGTCCAATTGGTAATTAGCCTTAAGTACTTAGACCTCAGTGCAACTCAGTTTCAGCCCTTTACATCCATTGTCTTTTTTTTTTTTTTTTTTTTTAAGAGAACCAAAATAACATCACTATGTTAGAAATGGAGTTACAGTGTGTCTAACTGTGGCTGATCATACCAAAATGAACTCAGAATGTTCTGCCACTGATAGGACAAAAATAATTCATATGAACATTTGGCATAGTTCCTCTAATTTTGCAAATCTCATGCTTTATCTGATAATTTCATTCTGCTTTGCTTGTAGAGCATAGCAACTTCTCTGATGAGGGCATGTCAACCTGGGTGGTCCTGTGCCAGTGTGGTCCATGTTATACAATTTATTCCTAAGTTTTTAAGAGAGAACTTGAAAGTAGCCTTATGTCACTTTTTTGACCCTCTTGTTATGTATTCCAAGGATGCTATTGTAAGAAGAAAAGACCTACAAATATCACAATATTCACAACAGCATCATCTTAAAAAAATTTTGGAGTCTCAAGAAAAAAAAAAATGTTTCTGATGATTGCTTAATGATGGAAATATAACAGCATTTACTAAGCTGCCTTAACAAATGCATAAATGCCCCAGGTTATTTTTTACCTTCCAAATCCAATTCTTCCTTTGCAACAACAATAACAACAACAACAACAACAACAAAATTTGGTTCTCACATATATATTATACCTAGGATATACTATAACATATTTAATATGTATGGGAATGTCTGCCATCTGGGGAGGGGGTGGAGGGAAGTAGGGGAAAATTCAGAACAGAAGGGAGTACAAGGGATAATGTTGTAAAAATGCTATAATTATAAAATTAATAAAAAATAATAATTAAAAAAAACCAAATGCATATGAAAATTTCATAGAAAGTTGAGAAAAATGCTTTAAAGGACAAGGAGTAAGTAAAATGTAGATGAACTAATGCACAACAATTCCAGAATTATAAAGAAATTCAAAATGGAGAGGCCACTGAATTTTGACCAAGATGATTAGAATATTACCTGTTAAATAATTCATCTTTCCTACTATAAATAAAAGATAAGACTGTGAAATTTAAAAAAAAAAAAAGTTTTTTCTTTATTTTTAGCTGTTTTGTGAGTAGAATGTGTCAAAAATTAAATGGCAATAACTGTTTGTTTCATATGCAGTGAAGCCCACAGTCTTCACACAAAATCATAAAAGATAGCATATTAGAAATATTGGAAATGTCAGATACCTTAGAGTTTATCTGGTTTGCAAATAAGCAAAATAAATTCTACAAAATGAAAACAGTTTGGTTATGGAATTCTCAAGGAGAAATTGATAAGTCCAGTTTTCTGTAGATTGTAAACTTATGTGACTTAAGTAATTTTTGAAGAAATTATTTTAATTTATCATTTTAAGAAAAGAAATTAAACTTTAAAAGGATAAATTTAAATGACATTTGCTCTTTATAACTCAATTATAGTAGATATGACATTGGGATGGGAGAAAATATTGTATAGCATTGATTATTTTAGATGAGTAAATTTTCAAATGAAGTTAGGCAATAAGAACAAAAGTCAATTTCTATAAATAGAAATTGACAAATGGAATTCTAACAAAAGAAAGGTTCATTAAAATTTATTTCATTCATGACCTAGTTATTTCAATAATAACTTTCTTAATGCAGCAATGACATTCTTATTCCTTAGGCTATATATCATAGGATTAAACATTGGTGTTAAGATGGTATAGAAAAGAGAGAGCACTTTGTCAATTTCTTCTGAGTGACTAGCTTTTGGTCGCAAATACATAATGCCAATAGACTCATAGAATAAACTGACAACTATAAGGTGGGAAAAGCAAGTAGAAAATGCTTTATATCTACTTGTGCCTGATGGAAGTTTCAGAATTACACTAATGATTTTAGTGTAGACCATAGAATTGAGCTGCAACAACCATATAGTACAGCCACTCAGACAGAAACTCAGTTGTGGATGTGTCCCCACAGGCTAATTTCAGTAATGAGGAATGTCACAGAAAACATGATTGAGTTTATTTGAACCACAGAAGGGTAAAGAAAAAATCCGATATGTCAAGCTTGTTTGAATTGGGATTCCACTGATCCAAGAGACCACCTCCAGTTGGACACAAAATTTGTGATTCATGATGAGAAGATAATTCAGTGGCTTACAAATGGCCACATAGTGGTCATATGATATCACGGCCAGGAGGAGGCATTCTGTGCTACCAAGGACTAAAAAGAAGCAAAGTTGTATAGCACAAGCCAAGAAAGACATTTTTTTATTATGGGACCAAATGTTTGTTAATAGCTTGGGGAGTATGACTGATGTATAGCAGATTTCCAAAAAGGAAAAGTTCCCAAGAAAAAAGTACATGGGTGTTTGGAGAGCTGGATCAGTCTTGGTTATTGCAATGATGAGACCATTCCCCATCAGGATATTCATGTACATGATTAAAAATATTGTAAACAGAAACCCTTGGAATTTAGGAACAATAGAGAATCCTAGAAGTATAAATTCCATGACGATGGTATAATTTTCTCCTGCCATCTTCATGTGCATTTTATGTGTACTTTATATTTGTGGAAATGGTTGAATTTAAAGTTACTTTTCAGGAAACTGTTTCCTCACCTATAAATAGAGGGATTTGGATTAAATAATCTCTATGTCTGTTTAAGAGCTAATGTAATATAATATAGGTCCAAACATATCACCAATTAAACAAACATAATTTAAATATCTGCTACTCAACTTATAAGACTAAAAAGTAAAATGATTTGAAAGACATAGTTGGTTCTACATTTTTAACTCTAGCCAAAATTCCATCCATACCAAATATTCATAATTCAATTATTTTAAGAGTGCTACTGCTGTTTGTTGTTCTCTTTTCATGTTCAGTCATTTTTTATTCTTTGTGACCCCATTTGTGATATTATTCCTAGGGATATGGGAGTGGGATGTTTGGGACATTTGGTTTCGAAGATGGAACAGGGAATATTTACTCAGTAAAAACAAAAAAAAAATCATTCTAACACACACACAGACACTTACTTGCTTTCTGTAATCATACAGAATCATAGAAATGGAGTTAGACATAGAAATGAACTTAGTCTCACAAGATACAGATACATATTAGGAAAGTGAGTCTCACAACAATTCTGTAAGCCCTGTTCTTCTGATTCCAAGTGTAGCTCTTTTGTGGGATATACACATTTAAGTTCTTGTTTGACTACAAGTACAAGAAAGTTTAGAAGACATATTTTATCCAATCCAACTTGAAGGAAGAAAAAAAATAAAAATAAATTTATTTAATTCCCTCAAGCATGACTGGCCATGTTCATTTCACTCGTGTGTTTTCTCATTTTTGTTAGACTGCTCTCCCATTCAGTTTTACAAATGGTCAATTCAATTTTATTTTTGTTTTTCAAGAAAACAAGTAAGCAAGTTACTTTCTTCTCTGAAATATTCAATAATTCCAAAAATCCCAGAAAGAGCTACTCTTTGGAAACTTAAGTGTATCCATTGTCTTTTTCAAACTTTTGGACTTATGTTACCTCAGTCCTATTTTTTAGCATTTATTTTCTCATATACTAGTAGGATCATAAGATATAGAGTGCTCTTGGAAGGGAGCAGATTCCAGCAAGTCCATTCCCCTAATTTTAAACATAATGTAAGACTTAATGTGTTTCAATAATTTGCCAAAAATCATACAGGCAGCATCAAAGGTGGTATTGGAATTTATGTTCTCTTATTGCAGGATTAATATACTTTTCTGTTGTACAATATTGGCCATTATGAGACTTAGTTTATATTTTTTAATCTGCTAGGTAAATAATATTTGTTTATTATAGTAAGGTAAAAATTTAGCAGAACCAAGAATGTTTCATATTCCAACATATCAACATAACTGGGAAAAGTTTGCATTCTAACATTAATATTTATTTTAAGTTACTGAATAATCTTCTTTTCATATCTATAGGGAGAGCTGACATATGTATGTATTATGAGTCATCAATAGCATCTTATGTATTTTTTCAAATTATTTTCCTCAAGTGTGATAGATTTATGAGTGCCTCACTGCAAGAATGAGAAATCCAATGAAGTGAGATTTTAATAATGAGTAAATTTTAATAATGAGTAAAGAAACAAGAACTAAATTATTGATCAGGTAGAGACAGGTAATTCATTCCTATTTCAGTCTGGAAAGGCATGACGTATTTGGAAGAGAAGAAATCTAAGGATAGGCAGATGGTGGAGTGGATAGAACATCAGTCCTGCTTTCAGGGGTACCTGAGTTTAAATGTGAGCTCAAATACTTGACATTTATGAGCTGTGTAATCCCGAGCAAGTCACTCAACCCTGATTGCTTCAGCAAAACCAAACAATAAAAAATCCAAAAAGTAAAAAAAAAAAAAAAAAAATCACAAAACCTGGGATTTTTATCACAAAGGACAGGAGAAATGAAAAACAAACAAAAATAACAATAAAAATTGTATATACTTAACAAATTCCATGTCTTTTTTTCCCCTTTTTTGTTATTCTTTCTTCACCCCGACTGATTTCATAAAATGCTATATTACATTCCTATTTCTGAGGCTAGGTCAGATTTGTTATTTTTTTTCTCTAATTCATACTAATGCATTTGCCACACCATATGTGTGCTGGCAGAGATAATAAAGTGCATTATGGGAGTACAGGTTGTCTAGTAGGAATCATCAAACCTGAGATCTGTCAAGTTTATGGTCTATCTCAGACAAGCTGTATAACCAAAGACTCCTCTATAACCTTCACTTCAATTTTCTCACCTGTGAATTGTAGATATACTTGCATCCATATGGTCAGTTCAAATGGCAGAATATATGTGAAAAGATTTTGAGGGAAAGAAAGTAAAAATGTAAGTTTTATCATTGTCACCCCAAATTTACCAACTCAAACTCAGCTAATGGAGGCCAGAGACTTTCACTCTTCCTATCCTTCTCCCTTTCTCACCTATGTTTTTCCCCTTTTCTCTACAGAGTACATATTTGGACTAGATTCCAGAATTGTATTAGTGATCATAAATTCCAATTCTGAGTTTGGTGTTAAAAAATCTCTCCCAGTTTTGATATTTTGTGTGTTCAGATGCCAATTGGTCTTACCGTCCCATGTTGTACTCCATATTTCAAATTATAATTTTAATTATTCTAATACATACTTCGTAAATTGAATTTAAAATAAAGTAAATCAACAGTGCAATTCCAAAGCTCAATAGTTAGGAAATGTAATTTAAAGGAACATATCTTTCTAGAGCATGACACCTTTATTCTAAATAATTAGTTACTTATATTTTGTGTCATCATCTACTTAATCACTTTCAGGAATTCAGGAAATTTAAGTCAATCTCATCATTATGGAAAGTTTCTTCAGGAAAAATAGTTAATGAGGAACCCATGGTATTATATTCTTATCTCAAACTCATTTGCTTTGTATATGTAGGTATTTGTGCATGTGTTGCCTTAGTGAGTGTAGGAGAATAGGGACCTGTCCTCAGTAAATACATGTCTGATATTACCTCTAGAATTTTATACCAAAGAGAAATATTCCAGAGAATATTTTTATTTAATGAAATTCTATTTCAACTCAAATATTCAATGAAAAAAAGGTTTTCCAAGAAAATCCTTTCTTGGAAAATTGTAATGATGAGAAAATCTTGGTTAAAATTTTAGAATTTTATAATGTCAGTGCATATTTCTCTCAAACTCTTGAGAGAAAGTTTTCAAGTCTCTAACTCATCTAGAATGTGACCAGAATAGTTTGGTCACTTCAGTGCTAGAGAGTATTGGAAAAAAACTGAAAAACAACCTTACATAAAATTAAGGTACTTTATATTCTCCTGTTAGGAATTTGTAATATTAAAGAAGAAAATTATCTAGATTTCAATTTACTTATTTTTAAATAACATTGTTGCATATTATCCTTAAGTTTTGGGAATAAAGGGATAATTTAAACTCTGTTCTATGTCCCTCTATTCTTATTTATACTTTTTAAGAGTTTGTAGTGATTAACTATGTCTATGAATCTTCCTAAGTAAATTAAAAAAATACTGACTCAAACTAAGCATACATTAATTTTTGTATCTGAGGTATTAATTTTAAATAGAATGGTGCATTTGAACTCTTATTTGAACCATGTCTTATTGGAAGTTTATCATGATTATTATTTGAAAAATTTAAATGATACCTGTATATGATCGGGCTTTTTCATGTTCTAGAGTTTTTTAAGTTTTAAATCATGCTTTCCTACTTTACTGCATCTTTATCCCACAATAGAGAAGAAAACTGATATTGAAATAGCAAATAGCTTGGAAATTATGTGGCTATCACTTAATTGAGGAAGTTATTCCCAGTCAAAAAACCCATGCTTACCTTTTGAATTGGGATAAAACTATTTTCAGCTGTTTCTTCATTTGTTTAAAATGTTTAAATCAGCATATTAATGTAGGTAGTTAGGACATTATTGATCAGTATCAGTAAAGCAGGCAGTTTCACATGATATTCCCTATACATATAACACTAGAGACATGAAGAAAACTAATGATGATGACAATAATAAATGATTTAGGCTTTTTATATTTAAGCAAATCATTTGATATAAATTCTATAAAATCACTCTGACATAAATTCTATAGCTATTATCTTCCTGTGCTTAAACATATGAAAATAGTTATGCTACTTTGCAAGGTTACAAAACTAATAAAATATTCTTAAATTTATGCAACTTCCTCAGAAGAAGAGGAGGAATCAAATGTGCTCTTCAATCAACAATAGGCACAGCATCCATTCCATTATTCAGCAAATGCTGCAAAAACTCCCAACCTCCCTTTTGAAAATTATCAAAGTAATTAGAGCTGTTTAAAAAGAGGGGGTTCCTATCCTGCTTTCCTTCACTGGAAACTGCTTTTCTCCCTTGTTTAATGAAAGGTCAGGCACCTGACTTCAAGTCCAGTGTTTCAAATATTTGGCAATGAAACCATAGAGAATGATGGGAAGACAACAGACTTTTGTAATCTAATGATGAAAACAAATAAAAATGTATTAAAAGCTTTCATAAAGGAAGTTCTTTTCCTCTGAGTTTAATTCTTTCCTAATACATAAATCAAACCAGTTTCTATTGATCTTTTCCTATTAACCTCATTCCCATCCCCTCCATCCCTGGCCAGGTTTTTCACTCTTAATTTCTCAATGGAATTACTGGCTAACAATCTCTATTATACCAACTTTGGACCTCACACTGGAGGATACTAATATTGTCTATTGATTTTATTTCAAGTACTGTGATTTCTTCATTCCTCAGTTCTCATCAACTATTACTTTAGTATACATCAACTATATAAAAGGACTGTCATATTTTTTTTTGCTTTTATCATCACTCACAAGTGATCTAAATAATTTTATCAGGATTCCAAAATTCCTTCTTTTTTAAATCACATGACACAGCATCAGTATAGACAGAAAGCTCATTCTTGGAAGTGTCTCCACATGCCAGCTTCAACAAAGGGGGAATGTCACAGAAAACAAGATTGAGTTTATTAGAACCACAGAAGGGCAAAGAGAAGATCTGATATGTTAATACTATTTGAACTAGGATCCCTGAAATCCAGGAGTCAGTCAGGAGCAGAAGATACATTTTTTGGCTTATAATGACAGGATAGTACAGAGGCTTACAAATGGCACATAATGTTCATATTCCATCACTTCCAAGAGAAACATTCACTAATCCCCCTAATGAGGGGAATAAATTGATATGCTACAGGCCAGGAAAGAAATATTTCTTTTTATTTTCAAAGATTTGCAAGCATTCTGGGAAGAGTAACTGATGTGTAACACATTTCTAAGAAGGTAAATTTCCCAAGGAAAAAATACACAGGAATTTGGAGACCATTCCCTATTAGGATAACTCATGTAGGTTACTAAGAAAATTCTAAATAGAAATTTTAAATATTGGGAAGTTGAGAAAGTTCTAGGAAAATTAATTTCATAATAATAGATTCCTTCCCATCCTTTTTCTTACTGTGTCTTTTATATGGAAAATATTGACTTCTCTAGTTTCTAATCATAATTTTCTAAGCACTGATAGTTTTCTCTTAAAAAGAGAAAAATATTGCAGGTATTATTAGGTTATTTTTATCATTTATTTTTATAACTTTTATGTTTTAAGATTACTTTTAGCTTTCCATTCATAATAATTAAATGACTGAGTCTTTTCCTTTAAAATGTCTGGTTCTCATGCATGGCATATTCTTTCTTCTCATCTCCAGCTCCTCTCTTATTTTAAGTCTCAATTCAGATCTCATCTTTTTGCAACAGACCTTTCTGTATGTCTTGGTTAGAACCTTTTAGATTGCTTCAAAATTTCCCTGCACATAACTTGTATGAACAGCATTGTTTGTGTTTTCTATTATCAGAGTATGATCTGTAGTAGACAAAAAATAAGTCTTTTCATTGTTAAGTTTGTATTTGCTTTGTCTTCTGAATGCTTAGAAACATAGTATCTTCCATCTAGTGAGCACTTAATGCATATTTATTAGCTAATGCTTACTTTTACAACTCTAATTCTAGACACTTTAGATGTGGATCTAGGAGCTATTAATTAGCTATTAATTAATTATTAATTAATTATTAACATCCATTAATTCATTTAAAATATTTTTGTCAGAAAATGTGTATGTGTATATTTATGCATGTATTTATATTATACTTATATATTTATAACATACTTCATAATAATTTGCTCATAAACTATTTTATCTGGATCAACTGTCCCAATAATATGTGGGTTAGGAGTAATGATGGTTCAGAAAACATGAGACATAAGTAAGCCATTTTGTCTATTTTAAATACTCAAATTAACTATGAAGCACATATGCAGATAGATATCTGCAAGCAGAGAAAGAACTGATCAATAGATGTATGTGTGAAATAATTCTACACACACAAATATGCAAACAAATGTGCATACAATGCACACGTATATACACATATTTATAAGTGCCTATTTGTGTCTGATGGTATCCATCTCTAAGGCAGGGAAGAATGAAGAAAATATACATAATAATTTTGTTAAAAATATTAAAGGAATAGCAAGTTTTGTATGATAGATTTTCACTTTCACATGCAATGATCTTTTTCATTTTACTATGTTTTAGAAATGCTTACTTCATTCCATAAAGTACAAATAAAACATATATTTTCAAAAGAATATGAGAAATGGGAACCATACTATTTCTATTGTGTAGTTAGATAACTCCAGAGCAATGAATCAGGGTCCCAAAGCTCTGACTGGAAAGAAAGCTGAAAGAAGTGGTTTGTTGGATAGTCTCTCTTCTCTCTCTTATTTATAAATATACATAGATACATGTGACTATAACAGAAATAGATGGTATTGATAAACACAGTTATGGCTATAAATATAATCTATTATATGATATTGATAGTTTTTTCTATGGACATGTATAGATTAAACATTCTATATGAGAAATTATAATGTGTATTCATGTGTTTCTATACAGGTATTGTGTATATCTACATATATGTGAATTTATACATAATATGTATTATTCATCATATTATATACATGTACACATATGAGTTTTTATTTGGGGAGATAAAAACAGAGATTTCTCCTGACATAATAAAAAAAGTTGAACTACCTTTTCAAACATAATGAAGTAAGCTTTGTTACGTACTTTCCATTCCACCTAAACTATCCATTTGCTATTCCAGACACTTAGCATTTCTCCTTCAAATTCCATACTTTTTTTCACACACTATTCTAAATGTGTCCTTGCTAATATGTAATATATATTATTACCATGGTATAACATATTATAACATTATAACATAGACCCAATAATTCTAAGGTTAAGAAGAATTATTCTTCATGTATTACATGCAGCAGATGCAAAGATAATTGTGAAATGGCCCCACTCACTGATAGGTCTCTGATCTAGCCTAGAAGATAAGCTATACATACAGAATAAGTGCAATCATAATAGACATTGATGTGTGGAACTAACATTTGAGAGAATCAAGAAGGATTGCATTTAAAAGATTATATTTAAGCTGAGAGTTGAAAGAAACTAGAGATTCGAAAGGATAGGAATAATAAGGAATTATAATTAAGACAGCTAGATAAAAGGTAAGGAGACAAGTCTCATTATAATTCATGGAAATATACTTTATCAGAACTCTAAAAACAACAAAGGATATATGAAAGAATTTTCAGATAAAGAAATTAAAACCCTTTCTAATCAAATGAAAGAATGTTTTAGATCATTATTGGTCAGAGAAAAAAATAATACAACACCTTTAAGTTTGGCTAAGATAACAGGAAAAAGATAATGATAAGATGATTAATGTTTGAGGGATGTGGGGAAATGGGAGAATAATACATTTGTTGCTCAAGTTGTGAACTGATTCAACCTTTCTAGAGAGCAATTCGGAAACTATGCATACCCTTTGATCCAGCAGTGTCTCTACTGGATGTGTATCCCAAAGAGATCATAAAAGGGAAAAGGAACCAGAAGTGCAAAAATATTTGTGCCAACTATTTTTATAGTGGCAAAGTACTCAAAACTGAATGGATACACTTCAATTGGAGAATGGCTAAATAAGTTGTGGTAAGTGCATGTTATAGAATATTATTCTTCTTATTAGCTAGAACTTGAAACAAAGTATTAAGTGGAATTGAGGAGACAATGGTTAAATCTGGTTTAACATTTCCCGCTTTCTTTTGTTTTTAGAACGTAAGTGACCTCCATGACTTTGCGAGGAGGTGAGAACCCCAAAAAGGGAAGTAGTCATGCCCTCTCATGTCTCAGGAAGGGAGATGAAAACACCAAAGGAAATGGGAAATCAAATCAGATTAGCAGGTTTATGAAGAGTCTCATTCTTACAAACAGGTATACATAAATCTATCAATATGGGAGGTATTACACATAATTACTTAAATTACATAAGTATATAGTAACACAGGATAGTAGTGATGTGATACATAACATGAATTAGCAATTTATACATGTCCATAAGTCCTAGATATAGTCCAAAACCAATCTATTATCCATTACTTCACATGTATAGAGAATCTAATTATTCCTGAAAGTTTTAAAGTCCTGCAATAGTCTCATCAACAATTTTCCATCTCAGGAATCCAATGATTCCTGCTGGTTTCAAAGTTCTGCATCAGTCTTATCAATATTTTTTCCTCTCAGGAAATCCAATGATCCCTGCTGGTTTTAAAGTTATGCAACAGTCTTGTTTGTTATCAGCCATGCTCTTTCAGTATCCAATATTTCTTAGGTCTTCTCCTTTGTTTCAAGGTCTCTTTTTTCTGTCTCTCTCCAGGTGCTCATTAACACCCATATGATTCCTTCTTAATCTGTAGAGGTACAGGCAAACCCTTTCTCCCAAGCTGTTAACCTATTTAATCCCTTTTATTTACCACTTTCTAAATCTCTCCTCATCACCTGCAATTACATTGGAGTTGCTCGCACTGGACACTGCCCTTCTGTTGGGTCAAAAAAGCCTGTATTCTCCCTAATTATAATTGCTTTCTCCCATCTGATTACTTTTTGGCTGATTGATCATGTAATCTCTTTCTGCCATCTGCCTTTTGGCTGATTCATCATGTCTTAATAGTGAATTTCTAAAGACTCTCTGGGTGTAATCTCAGCTGCCACTGAGGGCCCTGAAGCTGGACCCTGCCTCTCATTTCCTTGAGTCAATCTACATTCTGAGGCCCAGCATTTTGGACATAGGGTTTTAGGTATTCTCTCACCCTGTCTTTTCATTCTATCTCTATACCTACATTGGGCTTTCGAATGTCCAATTTTTCCACACTGAAAGCATCAATAAGTTTCTCTAGTAGTATTTTGCCAAGAGGGACCCTGTCTTCCCATGTTCATCATAATCTGGGTATAATAAGCACCTGTGCCCACTGTGGCACAGCGTCTTATGATCTCCTCTAAATTCGCATCTTTGTGTAGTCCCCATATAAGTCTTCTGCAAATCTCCTTAGCATTTTCCTTAGCCAATTGTAGCTGCATTTTCTCCAATGGTTCTTTTGACAGCTGTTTGCAAATGTCCCACAAAATCAGCAAAATTTCATTGGGACCTTGCTCTATTTTTGAGAAGGCTTCTCCTTGATCTTTCCCTGGGATGATGCCCCAAGCTTTTATTGCAGCAGTAGCAATTTGTTCATAAGCTGCTATGGGGTAATTAGTCTATGCTGAATTGTCTGCATACTGACCTTCACCTGCTAGTTGGTCAAAGGTGACTTGTATATTGACTCCAGTTTGTTTATTGTGTTGGGTTTGAATCCTGCATAATTCACTATATTCAGAAAGCCACAAGTTTTGTCTAGGTTCTAAACATGTCTTTGCTATAAATTTCCAATCACTGGGGGCTAAAATTTCATAAGCCAAATTCTCTAGTAAGATCTTAACATAAGATTATGTAGCCCCATAAAGAGTGCAACCCTTTTTCATATCCTTAATTTTTTTTTATAGATCAAAAGTAGTTATCTTCTTCTTTATTGACATGAAGAGTCAAACTCTTCAGTAACAGGGTATTCACTTATTAAATCATATATACCCTGTCCTTTTTTTATCCTTAACCATCTTGTCATAAGTTGCTTCATAGGTGGTGCTAATTGTTTCTGTCTCTCCCCCTCCTCATTCTGATTAAAGATGCATTCCAATAAACTTGTGATGGAAGGAGCTATCTGCATCCAGAAAGAAGTCTATGGAGTTTCCAGTCTGAATATGGATCACAACATAGAATTTTCACCTTTGTTGCTGTTATTGTTTATGTGTTCTCATTTTTCTATTTTGATCTGATTTTTCTTGCACAGGCATAATTGTGGAAATATATTTAGAAGAATTTCATATGTTTAAACTATATTGAATTACTTGCTATATATAGGGGAGAGAAGAAATTTGGAATACAGTTTTGCAAAGATGAATATTAAAAACTATCTTTGCATGCATTTTAAAACAATTTTTAATTTTTTATTAAAGCTTTTTACTTACAATGCATATGCATGGGTAATTTTTGCAACATTGACCCTTGTATAATCTTTTGTTCCAAATTTTCCCCTTTTTCCTCTCACCTCATCCCCTGGTGGGCAGGTAGTACAATACATGTTAAAATATTGAAATACATGTTAAATCCAATATATGTATACATATTTTACAGTTATCTTATTGCACAAGAAAAATCAGATCAAAAAGGAAGAAAAAGAAAAACTGAAAAAGAAAACAAAATGCAAGGAAATACCAACAAGAGAGTGAGAGTGCTTTCTGTTTTCATGGTTCTCTTTCTGGGTGTACATGGCTCTTCATCAATGCACAGATGGAATAGGTTTTAATTATCTCAGTGTTGAAGAGAGCCATCTCCATCAGAACTGATTGTATAGTCTTGTTTCCATCTATAATGATCTCCTGGTTCTTCTCATTTCACTTTACAACAGTTCACATAGGTGTCTCCAAGACTCTGAAATCATTCTGCAGGTCTTATAGAATAATAATATTCCATAGCACTCATATAGCATAATTTATTCAGCTATTCTACAATTGATGGTAATCCACTAATTTTCTAGTTTCTTGCCATATAAATTCCCAAATATTTTATACTATCAACAGTTACTTTAAATGGAATTTCTCTTTGTATCTCTTTCTGTTGGATTTTGTTAGTGATGTATAAGAATGCTGATGATTTATGTGGATTTATTTTGTATCCTGCAACTTTTCTAAAGTTGTGGATTATTTCTAATAGGTTTTCAGTTGATTCTCTTGGATTCTCCTACTCTAATTTCTTTAATCTCCTTTTCTTATCTTATTGCCAAGACTAATATTTCTAATACAATATTAAATAGCAATGGTTATAGTGGACAACCTTGTTACACTGATTTACTGATAATGGTTCTGGTTTATCCCCATTAGATATGATGCTTACTGATGGTTTTAAATAGATGCTACTGACTATTTTAAGGAAAAGTCCATTCATTCTTATACTCTCTAGTGTTTTAAATGGGAATGGGTGTTAGATTTTATCAAATGCTTTTTCTGCATCTATTGAGATAATCATATAATTTTTATCAATTTGGTTATTGATATAGTCAATTATGCTAATGGTTTTCCTAATATTGAACCAACCCTGCAATCCTGGAATAAACCCTACTTGGTTGTGGTGTATTATCCTGGGGATGAATTTCTGTAATATCTTTGCTAACATTTTATTTAAGATTTTTGCATCAATAATCAGTAGGGAGATTGGTCTATAATTTTCTCTGTTTTCAACCTACCTAGTTTAGGTATCAGTACCATGTCTGTGTCATAAATGGAATTATTTGGTAGGAGTCCTTCATTCCCCATTTTTTTCAAATAGTTTATATAATATTGGAGTTAATTGTTCTTTAAATGTTTGGTAGAATTCACACGTAAATCCATTTGATCCTCAAGATTTTTTCTCATGGAGTTGATTAATAGCTTGTTGTATTCCTTTTCCTAATTTGGGACTATTTAAGCAACTAATAGGCCTAGGTCAATATACAGATACTTTAGCACAGATTAATTGCTCTTTGATAGCATATGAGCAAATTGGTGTTGCTGCTATAAAAGCTTGGGGTTCCCTTCCAGGAAAACAAGGTAAAGGGGAAGCATTCACAAAAAAAGAACAAGATCCAAATGAACTTTTGCTGATTTTGTGCGATGCATGCAGACAACTGTCATAAGAACTATTGGTGAAACTGCAGCAACAGGAAAACTGATAAAAACAACTTTGCTAGAGAAAATGCTAATGAGGATTGTAGAAGAATTATAATAGGACTACATAAAGATGCTCCTTTAGAGGAGAACATAAGATGCTGTGCCCCAGTGGGCAAAAATGCCTTTTATATGCAGGCTATGATGTAGAACATGGGAAGACAGAGTCCTTCTTGGCAAGAGACTTCCCAAGAGACTCGTCAGTGGTTTCAATGTGATATAGTAGGGCATCTGAAACCTCAATGTAGGCATAGAGGTAGAGTAAGAGGACAGGGTGAGAGAAAAAGACCCAAAACTGTATGTCCAAAATGCAAAAGAGTCTTCAATTGGGCTTCAGAATGTAGATTGACTCAGGAAAATGAGAGGTGGGACCCATCTCTAGGGCCCCAGGCAAATAACAGGTAGAACATGATGGCAGCTGAGGTTACACCCAGAAAGTCTTTAGAAGTTCAATATTAACACATGATCAGCCAAAAAGCAATCTGATAGAAGAAAAGGATTATATAATCTATCAGCCAAGAAGCAATCACATGGGGAAAAGATATTGCAATTAGGAAAAATAGAGTTATATGTAGCTGAGACTACTGAGATGTCTCCTGGAGAGGTGAAACCTGTCCCTGTCCAGCCTATGGACCCCTTGCCTCCAGGAACAGTAGGCTTGAGCATTTCACCTCCTGAGAATACTTACAAAACAATGTCCATCCATATTCTGATGTGGGAAACTGGGGAATGTGTAGGTAATACCCCAATCACTAATACAGGTGTGTCTCAAAAGCCAGGAGAAGTAGTAGCATCAGGTTTACTGATAGATTCCTAATAAGCAATCTAGTGATAGTTGCACAGATTCTGACTCCCAATAGAAGAATCCAGGAATATTTTAGACTGCAACAGTTACAGCTGACCATCCTATGTTCATTGTCTATATAAATAGCACAACATTGGAAAGTTTGGTAGACACTGGTGCAGAACTTACAGTCATTAGATGTGCCAAGTGGCCCAGTCAATGGTCAAAGATTAAGGCAGACACCTATATGTTTGGCGTAGGAGGATCAATAGAAGCTGAAATCAGTACTATTCCTTTGAGATGGACATTTGAAGGTGAAACAGGAGTTTTTACTCCTTTTGTAGTTGAAAAAATCCCCATCAATCTATGGGGAAGAGACATCTTACAATAGTTGGATTACAAATAAGAACTTCAGCTTTTTAGGCAGGGATGCTGTTGAAGGCCTGCCTGCACTCTCCCCTGTTCCCATTCAATAGACAGCATACTCCAGTATGGATACAATAGTGGCCCTTAACAAGCGATAAAATTCAGGCCTTATTAGATACAGTACAGGAGCAACTTGACCACCTTAAAACCTTCTCTAAGTCCTTGGAATTTCCCTGTATTTGTTGTAAAAAAAGAAATCTGGAAAATGGAGGATGTTGACTGATATGTGGAAAGTAAATGAACAGATAGAAACTATTGGAATTCTTCAGTCTGTACTTCCATCTCCTACTAGAGAATGTCCCCTTTGGGTTATAGACATTAAGGATTGTTTCTATTCTATCCCTCTAGATAAGGAGGATATGAAAAAAATTGCTGTTTCATTGTCCAGTTTTAATTTAGCTGAGTCTTATAAAAGATATGAATGGACAGTTTTGCCACAGGGAATGAAAAATAACCCTATGATGTGCCAAATATATATGGCCGCTCTTACTTCAGTAAGAAAAGCACTTCCAAAAGTAATGTTATTACATTACATGAATGATATATTGGGATGTGAACCTGAGGAACAAATGTTAGAAGCATGTCTACAAAAGACCATAGCTCCAGAAAAATTCAAAGACATGTTCCTATTCAATATTTAGGATATGAAGTATATCCTACGATGCTTACAGTACAAAAGCTTTCTTTAAGAACAAGAAAAATTGAACACCTTGAATGACTTTCAGAAATTGATAGGAAATATCCCATGGTACAATAAAATTGCAACAATTTTTAAATTAATCTCCCCCCCTCCCCCCCCCCCCCCCCCCCCCTCTCTCCTCTCTCTCTCTCTCTCTCTCTCTCTCTCTCTCTCTCTCTCTCTCTCTCTCTCTCTCTCTCTCTCTCTCTCTCTCTCTCTCTCTATATATATATATATATATATATATATATATATATATATATATATATATATATATATACACACACACACACTATATATATACACACATATACATATACATACATATATATACATATACTTTTTTTTTTTTTTTAGGAAGATTCACTGGCTCTGGCAGACAGGTTTTATAAACTACTGCTGGGAGTGCAATGTCCAGTGCGAGCAGCTCCACTATCTTTAGATAATTGCTAGGTGATGTGCAGAGATCCAGAAAGTGGTGAATGTAAGGGACTAGATAGGTTAACTGCTTGGGGGAGATGGTTTGCTTGTATCTCTACAGATGGAGAAGGAATTAGAGGGGTGCCATTGAGCCATATTTGCCTTGTCCATCAGAAAAAGACAGAAAAAGAGAAGATCCTTGAAACAAAGGAAAAGACCCAAGAAACATCAAATGGTTCCATCTTAGACTACAAGTATCATTGAAAGAGCATAGATGTTATCCCAATGTGTATGGCAATTGACTCATGAACATCAAAAATTGTTAGACTGCTGCAGGATTTCAAAACCTACAGGAATCATTGGCTAACAGGGTTAGAAGGTGGTTTTGTACCACACCTACTGAATAAGCTGAATCAGATATTATATTTACATCTCCTGGATCATAAGTAAGAGCAGCATTTTTGCCACAAATCATTCTGCTGAGTGACTTAAAAGGAGTTCTGACCACTCTCTTTATATTAAGTCATGGGAGTATCCCAAATAATTGTACTACTAACTTAATGGCCTTTAATAAAATTCTAGCTACAAGCACTGGGTAAGGAGTAAGACTTTGTTCTGGTTGTGCTGGGAGTTTCACCCACTCTATCACAATTTGTCCTTGATGAAGGATTGCTGTGGGTGCCTCATTTGTAGCAAAAACTCATAGTAATTGTTTTTGTGATAAAAATAATTGTTGGCATAGGAGAGGAAAACAGTCTTACATAGATCCTCCTCAGCTATTTCACAGTACATATATAATGCAATAAAAACTGTATTCTGTTAAGGCTTAAATTAATATCAAGTTTTATCGTTAGTGATCCATTAGTACTTTTGTTCTACTCATTTTATATCTTTTAAAATTAATTAGTATTTTTTGTGAAAATAAAATATTTAAAACATACTTCCCAACATTTGGCATGTATCAACTGTTCCATATCTGGAACATATCTGGGTTAAGAATGATAGTTCAGTGAATATGAGAATTATTATTCTATTCTATTATTATTGGTCTATTATAAATAACCAAATTAACTATGAAGAACATATGAAGAAAGATGATTTCTGCATCAAGAAAGAACTGATAAATAAAACTATGTATGTATTATTACATACACAAACATATGTATATACACAAATCTATAAATGTCTATTTGGTATATATTTCAAGGGTATGGAAAAGGGAAGAAAATATTACATGATGATTTTGTTTCATATTTTAAAAGAATAACAAGTTTTGTATGGTATATTTGCAGTTTTATAAGCAATCATTGTTTTCAAGATACTTTGTTGTAGAAATGCTTATCTTAGTCTAGAAAAATATATATACATATTAAATACATTATGAAAAAAGGGAAAGACTCAATTTCTATTGAATAGTTATATAACTCCAGAGCAATGAATCTGGAACCCTAAGATCTGGAACACCAAATCCTATTGTATCCAAAGCTGAGAGAAGTGGTTATTTTGGATAGGTAGTGGAATCCTACAAATATTCAAAGGTTGGTTAAATAAAAAAACACACATATAAATATATACATATATACACACACATGCATAAATATATGTATATGTGAATGTATATATATATACACACACCCACACACACATATATATGTATGTATATACATACAGATATATGTATGTATGTATGTATAGGTTTGTATGTATACATATATTTTAGAGAATTAGAGATTTGTTCACCTACAGTTCAGTTACAAGTATACTTCCAAAGGTGAGATTCAGTGAACTATCAATTTATAAATGAAAGATGAAAATATTGCTTAAATTAATCAAAATCTTTTCTTCAAAATGTTTTATGTATTTTTACTATTTTATAGTTTTAGATTAAATAAATCTATCACAGTGATTGAAATAGATTACTTCTTAAAGGAACATGCCTTATGTTGCTTCTAAACTGTTTAAAAAAAATGAAAACAAAAATGTCAAGAAGAGACATGACATGCTTTTTGTAAATGATTGTAAAAACCAAATGTTCAAATATAACCTTGAGGACAAGTTTTAAAAGGAATAAACATAAAGTGTTGAAAATTATTTTAAAATGTTATAACTTTGGAATAATAAAAATATACACATTAAAAGTTTTCTGATAGTCATCCAGTTGTCAAAAAGGAATGAAAAAATTAAATTCATGCTACTGAGGAAATATAAAAATATGGAGATTATTCAGTGTTGTTAGAATTACAAACTTGTAGAATCATTTAAGAGAAAGGTCAGCTTAAAATAAAAACTTACCATTTCAAGTCAAGTCAACAACATTTATTGATTTAATATCTTCTCTAACCCAAGCATAGAGCAAAATAAATCAATTTTGGAGAATACACCCTTAATTATTTTGTAAAACAGTTCATTTTAATGGTTTTATTGCAGTACAGTTTATAATCACAAATGACAAAAACAAAAAATAAATAAAATATATATTTTCACCTGTCTCTGTTTCTTCAACTCTATAAATTGACATCTATATTGTTACAACATAAATATCTATGAATGTATTTAGATCCATATTTCTCTTATCTCTCTCTATAAACATTCATAAATATGCATGTATACAAAGACATATATAGAAATAAATATAGATGTAATATAAGTAGATGATAATAAATATATCCTTATGACAGATTTTTCTATAGACATTTATATGATATTTGCAAATTTAAATCTATACAACTACATTCTATATTAATTTATACCCATATATGCATTGTATATATCTACATATATCAGTGTTTCTAAATCCAAATATATATATATTTGGAAATATACATATACATACATGCATACTTATACAAATACATATATACCCTTTTTTCATTTTGTGGATTAAAAGAAAGAAGAAATGTTTTCTCTTAACATAATAAAAAAGTGGAGCTACCCTATACATAATAAATTAACTTTTTTCTCCTTAATTTCTCTATCTGCTGTTCCAGAAACTTAACATTTCTCTTTCATGTTCTATACTTTTTTCACAAACTACTTCTAATGTGTCCCTGCTAATATATAATGCATAGACATAAAATCATCTTAAAATTGGGAAGAAGTATTCAAAATAATTTATATAATTTTCTTGGAATGATTTAAAGCAAGAAAATAAAACTTGTAATCAATTAAATAAGCAAAAATTACTGAAATAAATATCTACTAGATGTTGAATTATATGGAACAGATACAAAGATAAATTTGAAATTACCCCAATTCCTAATAAATCTATGATCTGGACAAGAAGATAAGACATTTACATAAAAAGGCACACACAGAATATGTACAAACTTAATAGATAGTGATGGCATTAAGATTTGGAAAGATTTGGAAAATCAAAAAGGACTTCATTTATATTTAAGCTGAGACTTAAAGGAGACTAGAGACTGTAAAGGGTGAACTTTAAAAGAAGGGATTATATTAAAACCAGCCAGAAAAAATGTTAGGGAGAAAAACCTTTTATTGTAATCCATGAAAATAGAATTTTATAAGAACGATGAGTCCAAAACACAGGAAGACAGAATCCATGATTTTGACTGAGCCCAGTTACCTGGGTACTAGTTGTTTTATGGCTACAATAACATCTTTGTTTCTCAGGCTGTATATTAAAGGATTAAAGAGTGGGGTCAAAATGGTATAGAAAAGGGAAAGTATTTTGTCTACTCCTGGTGAGTGACTTGACTTGGGTCTTAAGTATGTAATAAAACAAGACCCATAAAATAATCCCACAACTGTCAGATGGGAGGAACAAGTGGAGAAAGCTTTGCGTCTCCCCATGGCAGATGGTAGCTTCAGGATGGTCTTGATGATTTTGATGTAGGACCAGAATATCAACATTGAAGGAACAGTAAGAAAGATTGTAGCACCAGCATACACAAATAGCTCATTCAAAGATGTATCCCCACAGGCCAGCTTCAGTAACGGGGGAATATCACAGAAAACATGATTGAGTTCATTAGACCCACAGAAAGACAAAGAAAATACCTGATATGTTTGTGCTGCCTGAAGTGGAATTCCAATTATCCAGATGCCAATAACTAGGTAAAGACACTTTTTGTGGTTCATGATGATAGGATAGTAAAGTGGCTTACAGATAGCCACATAACGATCATAGGACATCACAAGTAGGAAGAAGCTTTCAGTGGCTCCTAGACTAATGAGTGAACCAAGTTGGACAGCACATGCTAGAAAAGAAATGTTTTTCTTTTGTATCCAAAGGTCTGACAGTATTCTGGGGATAGTCACTGATGTATAGCAGATTTCTAAGAAAGAAAAATTTCCAAGGAAAAAATACATGGGAGTTTGGAGAGCAGCAGTGACTTTGGTAATGACAATGATGAGGCTATTTCCTAAAAGGATACTTGCGTAGATAATCAAGAAAATTCCAAAGAGAAGCCCTTGGAGGTTAGGAAGGTCAGAAAATCCCAAGAGAATGAATTCCGCCACCATGCTGAAATTTGTTTCTGCTATTTTCCCTTTCTATATTCCAAATGAGAAAATCAATACGTTCATATTAAGCAAATCCATACACTTCTTTTTACCACTATCCTTATCAAAATGAATACTTTGATTTGGCCTAGAGATAAATGTCAACTCTCTGAATTGAAATACTGTAAAATTTCAAATTCATTTTAACTGTATTATGCATAAATACAAAAACATACCATGTCAAAGCCACAAGGGATGTCAGAAGCCATGTAATTCAAAACACACTGAGAAAATAAATCCTATCACCATTTGTCTGAAATATCATTCATATTATTTCTTTTATTTGTGAATTTTCATTGCAGGAATTATCTATATCCTGAGATCATTATTAAACTTTACCTAATTGTCAAGAAATCTCTGTCTCTCTTTCTCTCCCTCCTTCTTTCCCCCCTCCAGCATCTTGGCATTAATTATGAAATTTATTGTTCACACTTTTTTACCCTTTGCTCTCATTTTGCCTTTTATGTCTAATCCTTTTAACTGACATTTTCATTGTTGATTGAATGATGAAATGTGAATGAGCAATGGGTTGCAAAAAGCTGCCTTAGGATGTCCAAAGGACATCTCCAACTGAATTTACATTGCACCAATAAATGAATTGATGGCCATTTATTAAGTGCTTACTGTATGTCATTTAGTGTGCTAAATATAAAGTCAATTTGAAATAATACTCATTTTGAAGAGAGACAAGAACTTTTTTTTTTCTCCCTGAGACTGGGGTTAAGTGACTTGCCCAGCCTCATACAGATAGGAAGTGTTAAGTGTCCCAGACCAGATTTGAACTCAGGTCCTCCTGAATTCAGGGCTGGTGCTCTATCCACTGCACCACCTAGCTGCCCCAAGACAAGTACTTTGTAGAAGTGGAGTCTAAAGTCAATCTTCCCTAGACTCTCTTCCATTGACAAAGAGAGAATGATTTTTAATCAATTTTCACTGAGATGGATTTAGATTTTGCTCTGGTTCAAATCACAGAGTGCTCATGGATAATTTCATAAAATCCAGTTCTGACATTGCTATCATCCTATTCAATAAACTTTAGCGTGGTCTCAATTACCATTAAAATCTAATATAAACTTATTTCACATTTGAAATCCTTCCTTATTTGACTTATTCCTATATTTTCACTCTTGTTACATTATTTCATTCAAAATCTAGTTTAATAAAGTGATTTTCTTACTATTCATCCTACCTGGCACTCTATCTCCCTTCACATCTCCCTGTCCCATCCTCCTGCCTTCCCATGCATGGAATGCTCTTGCTTCTTAAATCAGCTTCAAAGAATGTGTAGTTTTCTTTGAGGTCCTTCCATCCTGCAGCCCATAGTTATCTCCCCTAATTCTGAATTTTTAATGGAATGTTTGTATGATAATTTGGCACTGAGTCTATATTGCTTTAGAGATCTTTTAAAAATTAATAAAGTAATAAATTTGATGAATTCTGCCCTTTTATATGAGAGTCAAGAGTTCTCTCATATATTTTTTCTGCATTGAATCATATCATATATAGATGGAATGAAGTATTAGTAAATGGAATTGGTTGTTTTAAAAATATGATTTTTAGTCCAATGTTAAGTCTTTGTACATAAATACATACATATATATATATATATATATATATATGTGTGTGTGTGTGTGTGTGTGTGTGTGTGTGTTATTTATATATATATATATACACACATACCCACACATATATAAATATATATATATATATATATTATACGTGTATATATATATATATGTACGTGTATATATATATATATATATATATATATATATATATATATATATATATATTTATATATATATTTATATATATATATATATATATATATATATATATATAAATCGCTTGGTTGAGGCTATAAAATGTTTCTTTGAAATCCCTCTAGGAAGAGTAACATGATTAGTCATTGAAAAACAGTAGAATTTCATTATTGGAATGTGTTGGTAGAAACTAAAGAAATAAGTATGAAAAGAATGTGTATTTCAATCTATGAAAACATTCTGATTTTAAAAGAAAATGTGTTTTAGTAAATGCCCAGCAATTAAAAAAAATCAAAGTCCTTTCCATGAACTATAACAAAAACTTATTTTTAGCTTCATTAAAGCAAAGATAATTAAAATAATGTCCAAAGTATCAAAATTAAGATGATTAAAATAATTTATCCTGTTCATACAATATTGGTACAGTGGGGCTAAAATAAAAATTTAAATTAAACCTCTCTATTTTCACATTTTTAAGCATTTTCTTTAATGATTAAAAAAAAAACAAAACAAAACAAAAACAAAAAAAAAAAAACAACTCACATATCTTAAAGTATACTCTTCCCAATTGTGAAAACATGATCTTTTGTAGGGGATGTCAATCAGTGTCAATAAGTGTTCTGAATGTCTCATGCTTTTTACTGAAACTTGATCCCTAAATATTAGAGTTTTAATCTACAGTAAAATACTCCATATCTACCTGGTTTAGATAAAATGTAATCATAATCATTTATTAATAAAAAATAATGAAAATAAAATACTAATATATTACTATTAATTATGCTTCCATTTCAGATAGGCAAATAAAAGGCTTGATCAATAGCAACTTATTTGAATATCAAGACAAAGCTGGAATGCATACAATATGTATGACTTTTTCCTTCATTTCATAGATAAGAAAACCAACGCTGAATTTAAGTGAAATGTCTCAAGTTACAAAATTAGTAAATATAAGAGTGACAATTTAGGCCAAATCTTTCCTTGTATATGATCTTAATATTACTCTTCCCATGCTAGTAGACTACCTCACAATTAAATTTTAAAATACCCACCTGATTCATCTAAAAATCTACAAGAAGATTAGTCAGCTCCTTCCAAAATGTTGATTGTGTTGAAATCAAGCAAAAATGCTTAAAAATATTTTCTTAAAAAGAAAATCAGTCTTATTCTCCTTTGGTCCATGGGGACAGCTCCTCTGCCAAGCAACTTTTTAACTTCTTATTATAATCTTAACCCAGTATTTTACATATTGCTAATGAGGTGATGTTATAGAAAGAGCTCTGGGATTAGAGTCAGGAGACTGTGTCTAGTATTGCTTATCTTTAAGCTTTTCTCAACTTCCCTTTATTTTTGATGTCCTCAGTGTCCAGGGACTAAAATATAGGGACTTTAATAAGCCCTTCAGAAACTGGAATACTAAGCATCAGTCATTTTCTTCCTTTGTGTAACTTTTGTTCTACTCATCAGAGAATTGACTGGAGGAAAAAAATGGTGATTAAAAATAACAGTTCTATTATGTCACATACATCATGTAAAATTGGTGAAGTCCATAAAACATTTTGACCCATGTTTTCTTTACCTATAAATAGAAAAGATATTTCTTTCCCAAATTTAAGATACTATGTTGATGTGTCCTTCACTTTGTCATTTGATTCTCACATGTCCCCAGATCACCTCCATATAATTTAAAAAAAAAAAATGGCTGAGTGAGACATTTTTTCAAAGGCAAGACAATTTATGAGATAAAACTTAGATTTCTCTGGCCTTGAGGTGTGGGCCATCCATACAGCAACACTTGCTGCCAGTTTTGGGAGGGGTCCGACAATAGCAGCCACAGCTTCAAGAGGGTCAACCCAGAGACAATAAAGAGATTGGATAACTGGTATGAAAGAGATTTTAGATGATTCATGGGCTTGCCTTGGACACCAAACCAAACACTGTTCAGCCGTTTCAAAGCACATACTCCCTTCCCTTTCTGAGTCACAGTTTCATCCCAAAGGGGGAAAAAATAGAACTCCTGAGGAGCAATAGCTCTTTAGGTACAAAAAAATTCTATGACATTTCCTGGGTAAGGAGCAGAACAAAGATCAAAAGATCAATCACCACACCTCTTCCAAGTTTACAGCTTCTTAAAAGCATCAAAAAATTATAGATATGCAGAGCTATCTATAAAGTTAATAAAGAGGGAAAAAATTCTAAAGCTAGTGACAATACCCCCTATACTAGATACCAATCTTAAAACTGCAAATTCAAGAAGCAGACTAGAAAAATTAGGAAACAACACAAAAGAAAACTTGTCTATAAAAATCAGTTAGCGGAATACATAAGATCAATTCTCAAATGCAGAAAAAAAGAATAGCTTGAAAATGCCATAAACGAATTCTGGGGGTAGAGCCAATATGGTAGAGAAAAGACAGAAATGTGCTCACACTCTTTCACTTTCACTCAGAAACCACATAAACCAAGCTCTGAATACAGTCTGATTGAAGGAAGCCAGATCCATTCTTCAACTCAAGGTAGACTGAAAAAAAAAAAACTTCAGGAAAGATCAGTCTTAATGAGGTGAAAATGGTGTTCAGCCCAGATTAGAAGACTTGGGGAAATCTGGCGATAAAGTCTTAATCATACATAGCAAATCAGCAACTAAGACACTCAGGTATAGCTCAGTAGAGGAGCAAATAATTGTGGCAAACTCCAGTATCAACTCAAAAGGCAAACTCTGGGAAACCAGTATATTTCATGGAAAGAGCAACCAAGCTAACCCTTACAAAAAGAAAAGAAAATGATCAAAAGAACAACTGTAGAAAATGACAATGGTGACAGGGCAGACCAAAATACAAACTCAGATGAGGAAAGAATATCCACAGAAGAAATCTTCAAGAGTGAAATCAATTGGCCTCAAGCTCAAAAGGGTTTCTTAGAAATGCCCATAAAAGACTTCAAAAGTCAAATTAGAGATGCAGAAGAAAAAAAAATGGAAAAGAAATCAAAGGTAGGCAGGAGAAAGTATGGAAAAGGAAAGAAAAAAAAATGTCTGAAGAAAACTACTTAAATAAATAAACCAAATGGAAAAAGAGATACAAAAATGAAGAAAATCACACATTAAAAACTAGAACAGGACATAAGCTTATTGATACTATGTATGATGTCTTAATTCTGCTTACTTCATTCTTCATTAGTTCATGTCATTCCAGGTAATTTTGATATCAGCCTGCTCATTATTTCTTATAGAATAATAATATTCCATTATACTCATATACCTTAACTTACTCAACCATTCAAATGATGGACATCCACTCAATATCTAGTATTTTTCCACTACAAAAAGAGCTGTCATAAACATTTTTGGACATATGAGTCATTTTCCCTCTCTCATGATCTCTTTGTTGTACAGATTACATTGAGATACTGGTGCATCAAAGGATATACACAGTTTTACAACCCTTTGGGCATAAAGGCACTAAAAGTTTTTTTTTTTTTTAAACAAATTTTAAAAGTTGTTTTTAAACATGTAATTGGTAGAAACCAAATATTAATAAGGGAAATTATATAAACATTATTACTTCAGTAGAAAATATTGTTATGATGGAGTAAAAATTGGAAAAGTAACTTAATTCTATTAACTTTCTTTCTTTTACCAAACAACAACAAAAAATTTGGCAGTAGTATATAAAATTACTTTGTGTTGGGAAGAGTAAAAATGTGAATAGGAATAATGGTGATTTTGCTCAGAAAGTAGAAGTTTCCTATTCCTAAGGATAAAATAATTCTGAGAGATTGGGAAAATTCTGACATTATAAGTATAAGTATTTAAAGAGAATTCAGAGGTTTGAAATGTTCCATTATTCTTTATATTTGAATCCCCTCAAAAAAACAAAAACAAAAATAAAAACAACAACAACAACAAAAAAAAAAAATACTTATTTTTTTGGACCCAATAGCTCCTTTCAGTGTTTAGCTCATGAGCTAGATTCTCCACGAGACAATTTTTGATTTTTCCATTTTATAATACTATTCTTTATCTCTTAAAATGTCTGTGTAATTGCTTCATTCATATTTTATATTTCATTATCTGAATACATGTTTTGTCTTATCTTGTTTTCTCAGTGATAAATTACTATTATTAATGTGTAGTTTATTTTGATTTAATTTACATTATTATGTCCATAACCTCTCACATAAATCAATATAAAAACCTATAAAATAAATATAATGATTTTCACAATTTTTCAGATGAGGAAACTGAAAAAGACAGTATTTAAGTGATTTGTCTTGAATTATAGAACTAATAAGAACCTAAGACTGAATTTGAATTTACATAATCCTCCTTCCAGATTCAATGTTTATCTATTGTGCCACTTAAGTATCTCATCTGCCTTCTTTTGGACAATGATTGGTTTTAGAAGGTCCCTAAGTTCTGGAGAAAAGGGTGATATCAGGGCAGTTTCAGTTTCACTAATAATAATAGTAATTTAATTTGTTACAAGAATCACTCTTGGCAGAGGAGAGGGGAAAAAAAGTCCTACATATATACTGTTTGGTTATTTCATTATACTTATGTAATACATATTATTTTGGTAAGGCCCAAGATAGTAATAAGTTTTAGTATTAGTGACATTTAATTTTTTTACACTCATACTATTTTTTAATTTCTTGTTATTAAATTTTCATTTTGAGATTAAATCATTTATGACATACATCACAACTTTTCTTACATGAACTATTTTATCTGCATGAACTGTCCCAATAGAATCTAGGTTAGGAGTGATGATGGTTCAGAATATAAGACATAATTTGTGTATTTATAATAGACAAAATGGCTTACTTAACTATGTGGAATATATGCAGTAAGATTCTATCAGTATCCAGAGAACTGATAAAAAGACACATATATGAAATAGTTTTACATGCAGAAATACACAAACAGATGCATACATATACATAAATGTGTGCGTATGTGAGCCTATTTGCATCTGATGATGGTCATCTCTAGGGTAGGGAAGAGGAAAGAAAAAAAAATTATGAGATAATTTTGTAAAATTTTAAAGGAAGAACAAGTTTTGTATAGTAGATTTTCAGTTCATGTGCAATCATATTTTTCATTGTACTATTATAGAAATGCTTATTTTTTTCCATAAAATAAAAATGAAATATTTTTAAAACAATGAGAAGAGGGAACCATACTATTTTATTGGGTAATTAGATAACTCCAGATAAGTCCAGGGACTGGATACAAAGCTGAGAGAAGTAGTTAGTTTGGAGGTAGTGGAATTCTCCTCTTTACATATTTTTAAAGGGTAAGTAAAAGGAAAAAAAAAAGTATATGTATAAAGATAGAAATAGTTGTAGATATATATATATATAGAAATATGTATATGTGCTGTATGTATGTATACGTAAACATATGCACACATATACATACATATGTTTATATACATGTAGGTATGTGTGCATGTGTTTATGTTTGTGTTCATCTGTATGTGTGTATGTTAGAAAGTGTTTTTTGGTCTTCTACAGGTTGGATAACAAGGATACTTCAAAATCTGAGATTTAACAAATTATCATAATTAATAAATGAATGATGACCATGTTGTTTCGATTAACAAAATTTGTATTGTTAATGTTTTGGGTTTTTATAATTTGCCATAGGCTGATTGAAATAAATTATTGCTTAAAATAGCCCAATATTCAAATGTAACTTTAAGTATGTGTTAAAAGGAATAAATACAAAATTTTGATAATTATTTAAAAATATTTCCTATCTTTGATATAATAAAATTGAACAAATTAATTTTCTGTTACTCCTCAAGTTGTCAAAAAAAAGAATGAAATATAAATTCACTGTTAGTGAGCAAATGCAGAAATATAAAACTTGTTCATTGCTGTTAGAATTACCAAGTTGTATAATCATTTTAGAAAAAGAGGTCAACTTGTGATAAAGCCTTACCAATTCAAGTCAAATCAACAGTATCTGTGGAGTATCTGCTCTATGCAAAGCATAATGAATCATCTACCCAGGAAACCTGATCCCTAATCCATGGAGGTGGGGAGAATTAATATTCAATGAAATAGAATGGACTTACAGTCTACCATCCAAGTACTAACCAGGCCCAACCCTGCTTAATTTCCGACATCAGATGAGATCTAAAATTAGGTGTGTTCAAGGTGGTATGGCCATAGACTAGAATGGACTTACAGTGTGTCCAACTGTGGCCCATCAGAACCAATATGAAATCGGAATTCCTCTTCCATTGATTGGACAAAAATAGTGCATGTGAAAATTTGGTGTAGCTTCTCTAATTTTGTGCATCTCATAGTTCTGCTGAGCTAATTCAAGTCTGATTTGCTCATAGGGCACAGTACCTTCTTTGAAGAAGGCAACCATATTGGGCGGTCCTATAACAGTGACTCCTATGTCATAAAATTTATTCTAAAGATTTTAAGAGAGAACTTGAGAGTGTTTTTGTAGTGTTTTTACTGACCAACTTGTCATATCTCAAGGATGTTATTAGTAATAAGAAAAGACACACAAATATTAATGAGGTAAATACCTAATGATGAGGTTTATACCTCAATAACATTAGGATTAATTGAGGTCTAGTGGAAGGATTGGGGTACAGGGAGTCACATGGAGCTCCCCTGCACCCCTTAGGATTCTGCGCAAGGATACAAAGTTAATCAGGTCTAGTGGTGGCGAGAGTTCCCTGTAAATGAATTTATAGGCCTGAAAACCTAGATTAATTAAAGAGGTTTATTGCAGGGTTTGGAAGCAAGGTTAAAGTCTGGTCAGTAAAAAGCATTAGATAGAGGAGGAAATACACCCCAAGCGGTGACAGGACAGGAAGTCTGTGATGCTAGGTATATTGCTGGCATGTTTCAACTCTCTGCCAAGGGATGATTCCACCTAAGCTCTTTTATTTGCTTCAAGAAGCCTAGGGCAGTGGCAAATTCTTGGCATGCTTTTCAAATAAGGAAGAAACTGTTTTGGGGAAACCTGAACAGATAGTTGGGGGTTGAAAAAATCCAAGCCAGCTCAGATCCGGTGGGGGTTGGATACAAGCCCAAAACTGGCTCAGATAGAGATCTTGTAAATCAAAGGTCAGTCTCAAAGGAAGTTATAGATCAGACAAGGAATCTCAAAGGGGCTATTGCCTCCATTAATATGACAATATTTATAAAAGCATCATCTGAGAATTTAAAACAAATCCAAAAGGAAAAGGTTTCTGATGATTATTTAATGCTGGAAATGTATCAGCATATTTATGCCTTAAATTCAAATAAGAAAATTTCATGGAAACTGGGAAAAATGTATAAAGGAACTATGAGTAAAGAAAACATAGCTACATTAATGCATAACCACACCTCAATTTAAAGAAATTCAAAATGGAGAGGCAACTAAATTTTGACCAGGAAGAGTAGAATATTACCAAGTCAAATAAGTAATCTTCCTTTCTGCAAATAAAAGATAAGATTCTGGGTAAATTTTTATAAAATATTTTATCTTTGTTTTTAGCCTTTTTGGGTGCAGAATGTATCAAATGGAAATTAAACGTCAACAACTGTTTATATTTTAAATACATCTAAGCTCCCAGTGTCTTCAAGCAAAATCTTAAAGCACAGAATATAAAATAAAAATTGGGAATTTCAGATGCTTTAGAATTTCTGATTACAAATAAGCAAAATAAATGAATGAATTGATTATGAAACCCTTGGCAAAATTGATAAGTCCAGGTTTTTGTATACTGTGACAAGTAATTTTTGAAGTAATTATTTCAATTTATCATTTTACCTTGAGAAAAGAAATTAAACTTTAAAAGGCTAAATTTAGGGGGCGGAGCCAAGATGGCAGAGAAGATACACGCGATTTTGTGAGCTCCCTTCTTCCCTCAATACCAATTATTTAAATCAGCCTCAAAAATAGCACTGGACTGATAGAAACCACAAGGTCTGGAAGCACAATTTATCAGCTGAAGAGAATTTGGAGTTTCAACAGAAAAGGTCAGTTCCCAGGGGAGGAAAAAAAGAGGCCAGCACAGACAGCTGGGTGGTGGCCCACTGCACTGATCACACTGGGTATGGCTCTGGGATCAGAGAAGCCACTGAGATAGAAGAATCTGGCACAGGCTGTTAGCTCTTCTCTGCTTATAAAACAGCAGCTCAGAAGAGAAATCAAGCCACTTTAAAATATAAAACCAAATACTAGAACCACCCCAATCTGGAAGTGACCAACAGATCTCAGCACTGTGGGTGTGGCCGACTTAGGCTGTCCTGGCTTTCACCTGGGGGTAGTTAAGAGATTGAAAAGCAGGTGGACATGGCCCAAGGAAACACATAGTGCCTTGCTCGGCTAGAGGTTCTGGAATTCAGCTGCAAGAAGTGCCAGAGAAGCTGAACCTTTGAAGTAGGGACCACAGTTTCAGGGCAGACACTTCCAGTTTGAGCACAGCTGCTTTTCACATCAGCTGCTGACATCCACTCCCCACATAACACATTGGCTGGGCTTTGTGTCACCTTTACTGTTCAGTCTTAAACCTCAGGCAAGTTGCTAGGACACAAAGCCCCCTCAAAGCACAGCTGTGCTAATCATCTCTGAGGCACTTCCAGTGATGGGGATGGGGAAACTCTCTCCCAGAGCTCTCTCTTAGCTCAGGCTCAGGAGTCACTGCATCCATCCAGTCTGGGAGGAATCTGGTAAATAAATAAATAAATAATTTCCTACCTCAGGGACAGACCCCAAAATATTTTTTTAAATAGGAGTAAAAAGCAAAAAAGAACCATTGATTCCTTCTACACAGAGAAAGAGTGGGTATCCAACCCCGAGGAAGTTAACAGCAGAGAGTTAGCAGATAACAGCCTAAAGGGGAATGATACCTGCCCCCCATCACATAACTCTCTCCTAGAAGAGACTATTAAAAAATTAAGAGAGTTTAAAGAAAAAAAAGGGAAAGGAAAGAGAAGCTATGATAGAGAATAACACCGTTCTGAAATTGGAGTTGGAAAAAATAAAGAATTCACATGAGATTCAGGGAAACAAAATTTGTGAATTAGAAAAGGTTAAAAAATCACAGGAAAATAGGATTTCTGAATTGGAAAAGATAAAAGAAATCTCAAGAAAGTAGGATTTCTGAATTGGAAAAGAATAAAAAGTCCCAAGAAAATAGGATTTCTGAATTGGAAAAAGAAAATAAATCTCTTTAAAAAATAAGGGAAATGAAAAAAAATTCAATAGAAAAAAATAAATAATTTAAAAATGAAATTGGGCATATACAAAAAGAACTAAAAACTGTGAATGAAGAAAATAACTCCTTAAAATTCAGGATGGAGCAAATAGAAATGAATGATTCATTGAGAACCCAAGAATCAGTCAAACAAAACAAAACAAAAAAAAAAAAAAAAAGAAAAGCTGGAGAATAACCTCAAATACTTACTGGGAAAATCTATAGACCTGGAAAATAGATCTAGGAGAGATAATCTTCAGATCATTGGACTTCCCGAAAACAACGACCAAAAAAAGATCCTAGATTCTATTTTACAGGAAATCATCAAAGAGAACTGTCCAGAGATAATAGAAACAGAAGGGAAAATAGACATTCATCGAAATCCTTCTGAAATAGACCCTAAATAAAGAACACCACAGAATACTGTGGCTAAGCTGCAGAATTACCACACAAAGGAGAAAATCTTGCAAGCAGCTAGAAAAAAACAATTTAAATACCAAGGTGCCACAATAAGGGTCACTCAAGATCTGGCTGCCTCCACATTAAAAGATCAAAGGGCTTGGAACCTGATATTCCGAAAGGCAAAAGATCAAGGACTGCAACCAAGAATGAACTACCCAGCTAAGTTTAGCATCTTTTTCCATGGAAGAAGATGGTCATTCAATGAAATAGAGGAATTCCATACGTTACTAAGAAAAAAAACAGATTTAAACAAAAAATTTGATCTACATCCACAAGACTGAAGAGAAACAGAAAAAGGTACACAGAACCCTTGAGAACTGTATCTCTGTTGTGGGTATATAGAAAGTATGCATAGATAATTTGATTTTACTGATATAAAAAGGGGAGGTGTAGTAAAGGGAAGGGGTAGTATCAGAAAAAGGGGAAGGAGTGATAAAAAGAGGGAAACTACATTCCAGGAAGAGGCATAGAAAATATACCATATCTGAGGGAATTTAGAGAGGGGGAGAATCATTGTGTAAATCTTACTCTTATCAGAAGAGGCTCAAAGAGTAAATAATTGACATATTTGTTTTGCAGGGAATTCTCTCTCACCTCATTAAAAGGGGGGAGATGAAAAGAAAAAGGGAAAGGAGAGAAAAAGGACTTGGAGAGAGGAGGGAGGGATACTAAAAAAAGGGAGGGTTGCGCATCACAAGTGGGGTCTATAAATTAAATATCGGGGAACGGGTTCAGGGGGGTCAATGGAAAAAGCATAATCTGGAGACAATATGATGGCAGGAAATACAGAATTAGTAATTTTAACTGTAAATGTGAATGGGATGAACGCTCAGATGAAACGGAGACTGATAGCAGACTGGATCAAAAATCAGAACTCTGCAATATGTTGTTTACAGGAAACACAATTAAAGCAGGGAGATACATATAAAGTAAAGGTAAAAGGTTGGAGCAGAATCTATTATGTATGCTTCAGGTAAAGCCAAAAAAGCAGGGGTAGCTATCCTTATCTCAGATCAAGCAAAAGCAGAAGTTGATCTAATTAAAAGAGATAAGGAAGGGAATTATATCCTGCTGAAAGGTAGCATAAATAATGAAGCCATATCGATACTAAATATATATGCACCAAGTGGTATAGCATCTAACTTTCTAAAGGAAAAGTTAAGAGAATTGCAAAAAGAAATAGACAGTAAAACTCTAATAGTGGGAGATCTCAACCTTGCACTCTCAGATTTAGACAAATCAAACCACAAAACAAATAAGAAAAAATTTTAAAAGTAAATAGAACATTAGAAAAACTAGGTATGATAGAACTTTGGAGAAAACTGAATGGCAATAGAAAGGAATATACTTTCTTCTCAGCAGTTCATGGATCCTATACAAAAATTGAACATATATTAGGACATAAAGATCTCAAAATTAAATGTAGGAAGGCAGAAATAATAAATGCCTTCTTTTCAGATCACAATGCAATAAAAGCTAGATTCAGTAAAAAGTTAGGGGTAAATAGACCAAAAAGTAATTGGAAACTGAATAATCTCATCTTAAAGAATGACTGGCTGAAACAGCAAATTTTAGAAACAATTAATAATTTCACCCAAGATAATGACAATGAGGAGACATTATACCAAAATCTGTGGGATCAAGCTAAAGTGGTAATAAGGGGAAATTTTATATCTTTAGAGGCTTATTTGAAGAAAATAGGGAAAGAGAAGATTAACAAATTGGGCCTGCAACTTAAAAAGCTAGAAAAAGACCAAATAGAGAAATGACCCTAATTTATAAGAAATCAAACCATTCTCCAATTGATAAATGGTCAAAGGATATGAACAGGCAATTCTCAGATGATGAAATTGAAACTATATCCACTCATATGAAAAAGTGTTCCAAATCACTACTGATCAGAGAAATGCAAATTAAGACAACTCTGAGATACCACTATACACCTGTCAGATTGGCTAAGATGACAGGAATAAATAATGATGAATATTGGGGGGGATGTGGGAAAACTGGGACACTGATACATTGTTGGTGGAGTTGTGAAACAATCCAGCCATTCTGGATAGCAATTTGGAACTATGCCCAAAAAGTTGTCAAACTGTGCATACCCTTTGACCCAGCATTGCTGTTATTAGGATTATATCCCAAAGAAATATTAAAGAGTGGAAAGGGACCTGTACGTGCCAAAATGTTTGTGGCAGCTCTTTTTGTTGTATCTAGAAACTGGAAGTTGAATGGATGTCCATCAATTGGAGAATGGTTGGGTAAATTGTGGTATATGAAGGTTATGGAATATTATTGCTCTTTAAGAATTGACTAGCAGGAGGAATACAGAGAGGCTTGGAGAGACTTACATCAACTGTTGCTGAGTGAAATGAGCAGAACCAGAAGATCACTATACACTTCAACAACAATACTGTATGAGGATGTATTCTGATTGAAGTGGAAATCTTCAACATAAAGATGATCCAACTCACTACCAGTTGATCAATGATGGACAGAAATAACTACATCCAGAGAAGGAACACTGGGAAGTGAATGTAAATTGTTAGCACTACTGTCTATCTACCCAGGTTACTTATACCTTCGGAATCTAATACTTAATGTGCAACAAGAAAATGGTATTTACACACTTATATTGTATCTGGGTTATTTTGTAACATATGTAAAATGTATGGGATTGCCTGTCATCGGGGGGAGGGAGTGGAGGGAGGCGGAGATAATTTGGAAAAATGAATATAAGGGATAATATTATTTTAAAAAAAAGGCTAAATTTAAATGATATTTTCTCTTTGTAACTCACAACTACAGTAGATAATGACATTGGGATGGGAGAAAATATTGCATAGCATTGATTATTTTGGATGAGTAAATTTTCAAATGAAGTTAGGTAAGAAGAGCAAAAGTCAATTTCTATAGTAATAGAGTTCTAACTAAAGAAAGATTCATTAAAATATCTTATTTCCATCATGACCCTAGTTATTTCAGTAATAATCTTCTTAGTACTGCAATGACATTCTTGTCCCTTAGGCTATATATCATAGGACTAAACATTGGTGTTAAAATAGTATAGAAAAGAGAAAGAACTTTGTCAATTTCTTCTGAGTGACTAGCTTTTAATCGCAAATGCATAATAGCAATAGACCCATAGAATAAACTGACAACTATAAGATGGGAAAAGCAAGTAGAAAATGCTTTTTAATTACTTGTGGCTGCTGGAAGTTTCAGAATTACAGTAATGATTTTAACGTAGGACTATAATATTAGCAGAAAGGAAACCATGCCAAATAGCACAGCCATAATATAGACAGAAAACTCAGTTGTGGATGTGTCCCCATAGGCTAATTTCAGTAATGGGGGAACGTCACAGAACACACGATTGAGTTGATTTGAACCACAGAAAGTTAAAGAGAAAACCAGATATGTCAGACTTGTTTGAACTGGGATCCCACTGATCCAAGAGACCACCACCAGTTGGACACAAAATTCATGATGAAAGGACAGTTTAAAGGGTTACAAATGGCCACATAGCAATCATATGATATCATGGCCAGGAGGAGAACTAAAAAGAAGCAAAGTGGTGGGGCACAAGCCAAGAAAGAAATATTTTTGTTAAGGGACCAAAAGTTTGTTAATAATTTGGGGAATATGACTGAGGTATAGCAGATTTCCAAAAAGATAAAGTTCCCAAGGGAAAAGTACATGGGTGTTTGTAAAGATGCATCAGTCTTGGTCACTGCAATGATAAGACCATTCCCCACCAGGATATTGAAGTACAAATACAGCAAATAAAAATTCCTGGAGTTTGGGAACAACAGAAAATCCTAGAAGTATGAATTCCATTACAATGATATAATTTTCTCTTGACATCTTCATATGCATTTTGTATTTACTTTTTATTTATAGAAGTAGTTGAACATAAAAGTCACCTTTCTGGTCTCTGTTTCCTCACCTATAAAAAGAGATTTTAATTACATATTTTCTATCTTTTTGAAATCTAACAATATATTTAAGGTCCAATCATCACATCAATTAAACATAATTTAAACACCTGCTATTCAACATTTACAAAACTGCAAAGCAACAATATCCACAGATCATAATTTGAAAGACAGATAATTCTTTATTACTAACTCTAGCCAAAGATCCCTTCATAAAAATATTCATAATTCAATTATTTTAAAAGTGCTATTGCTTTTGTTCTGTCATTTTCTATCTTTTTTATTCTTTGTGACCTCATTTATTATTTTCTTGGCAGAAATATTAGAGTGGGATGTTTAGGATATTTGGTTTCAAATATGTATATCATTTCAATGAAAACAGAATAGATTCAATGAAACACACACACACACACACACACACACACACACACACACACACACACCCCAAACCCTACTTGCCTTCTGTAGTTGTACAAAATAATAGGAAATGGCTTTGGACCTAGAAATAAATTTAGTCCAAAAAGATACAGATAATATTGGGAAAGTGAGTCTTAGGACTAATAATATGAACCTTGCTCTTCTGATTCCAAGTTCTTTGTAGAATATACCATTTAAGTTCATGTTTGACTAAAAGTACCCAGAAGTATAGAAAGCACAGATTTTATACAATTCAACTAATGGTAAGAAAGAAAGAAAGAAAGAAAGAAGGAAGGAAAGACGGAAGGAAGGAAGGAAAGACGGAAGGAAGGAAGGAAAGACGGAAGGAAGGAAGGAAAGACGGAAGGAAGGAAGGAAAGACGGAAGGAAGGAAGGAAAGACGGAAGGAAGGAAGGAAAGACGGAAGGAAGGAAGGAAAGACGGAAGGAAGGAAGGAAAGACGGAAGGAAGGAAGGAAAGACGGAAGGAAGGAAGGAAAGACGGAAGGAAGGAAGGAAAGACGGAAGGAAGGAAAGACGGAAGGAAGGAAGGAAAGACGGAAGGAAGGAAGGAAAGACGGAAGGAAGGACGGAAGGAAGGAAGGAAGGAAGGAAGGACGGAAGGACGGAAGGAAGGACGGAAGGACGGAAGGAAGGAAGGAAGGAAGGAAGGAAGGAAGGAAGGAAGGACGGAAGGACGGAAGGAAGGACGGAAGGACGGAAGGACGGAAGGACGGAAGGACGGAAGGACGGAAGGACGGAAGGACGGAAGGACGGAAGGACGGAAGGACGGAAGGACGGAAGGACGGAAGGACGGAAGGACGGAAGGACGGAAGGACGGAAGGACGGAAGGACGGAAGGACGGAAGGACGGAAGGAAGGACGGAAGGAAGGAAGGAAGGAAGGAAGGACGGAAGGAAGGACGGAAGGAAGGAAGGAAGGACGGAAGGAAGGACGGAAGGACGGAAGGAAGGACGGAAGGAAGGAAGGAAGGACGGAAGGAAGGACGGAAGGACGGAAGGACGGAAGGAAGGAAGGAAGGAAGGAAGGAAGGAAGGACGGAAGGACGGAAGGAAGGACGGAAGGACGGAAGGACGGAAGGAAGGACGGAAGGAAGGACGGAAGGAAGGACGGAAGGAAGGACGGAAGGAAGGACGGAAGGAAGGACGGAAGGAAGGAAGGAAGGAAGGAAAGAAGGAAGGAAGGAAAGAAGGAAGGAAGGAAAGAAGGAAGGAAGGAAAGAAGGAAGGAAGGAAAGAAGGAAGGAAGGAAAGAAGGAAGGAAGGAAAGAAGGAAGGAAGGAAAGAAGGAAGGAAGGAAAGAAGGAAGGAAGGAAAGAAGGAAGGAAGGAAAGAAGGAAGGAAGGAAAGAAGGAAGGAAGGAAAGAAGGAAGGAAGGAAAGAAGGAAGGAAGGAAGGAAGGAAGGAAAGAAGGAAGGAAGGAAAGAAGGAAGGAAGGAAGGAAAGAAGGAAGGAAGGAAAGAAGGAAGGAAGGAAAGGAAGAAAGAAAGCAATTTATTGAATTCCCCCAACTGTGCCTGGCCGCAATCATTACAATTATGTATGTTTTCTCATCTTTTGTTAAATTGCTTTCTGTCAGTTTTATAAAAATTATTAATTTAATTCTACTTATATTTTTCAAGAAATCAAGCAAATAAGCAAGTTCCCTTCTTTTCTGAATGAATCAATAATTGCAAAAAATTATAGGAAGATCTAACGTTTGGAAATGTAAGCATATCAATTGTATTTCACATACATTTGGACTTATCTTGCATCATTCCTAGTTTTTAATATTTATTTTCCAACATCCTAGGAGGATCACAAAATCATAGTGTGCTCTTATAAGGGCCAGATTCTAGCCAATCCCATTCCCTTATTTTACACATAGTGAATGTGAGACTTAATAAATTTAAGTGATTTGCCAAAAGTCATACAAGCAGTGTCAGAGGCGGTATTAGAATCGATAATCTCTTTCTCCAGGATCAATACATTTTTCTATTGCACAATTTTGGCTATTCCAAGACTTGTTCAATATTTTTTTCTATATGATAGATAGGTAAAAGCTGTTTATTATAATAATTTAGCAGAATCAGGAAAGTTTCATATTCCAACATATTAACCTAACTGGGGGGGTGGAGCCAAGATGGCGGAGAAGAAACACATGACTCTGTGAACGTCCTTACTCCCTCACAACCAATTAGATAAATCAGCCTCAGAAATAGCACTGGACTCATAGATACCACAAGGACTGGAAGCACGACTTACCAGCTGAAGAGAATCTGGAGTTTCAACAGAAAAGGTCAGTTCCCAGGGGAGGAAGAAGAGAGGCCAGCACAGAAGGCTGGGTGCTAGCATACTGCACTGATTGCGCTGGGAAGGGCTCTGGGATCAGAGAAGCCACTGAGATAAAGGAATCTGGCACAGGCTGTTAGCTCTTCTCTGCTTATAATATAGCAGTTCAGAAGGGAAATCTAAACACTTTAAAAATTCAGATAGATTAGATTTTCCCAGGATCCTGGGGGTGACTCAGCAGATCTCTGCACCAGGGGTATGGCCTCAGCTCCCACCTAAGACTAGTTAAGAGATTGACAAGGGCAGATACGGCCCAAGGCAACACACACTGCCTAGCTCAGCTGAAGGGTGTGGAACTCAGCACGAGAAATCCCAGAGAAGCAGTACCTTTGAACTAGGGGCCACGGTTTCTGGCAGACACTTCCAGTTTGAGCACAGGGGCTTTTCACGTCACCTGCTGCAGACATCCAAGCCCCACCAGGAAGCATAGGATGGGCTTTGTGCCTTCTTTACTTCAATCTCAAATGTCAGGGAAGCCGCTAGAACACAACACCCTCAAGGCACAGCACTGCTATTCACCTCTGAGGCACTTCGAGGGAGGGGGTAGGGAACTCTCTCCCAGAGCTCTATCTTAGCTCAGGCCCAAGAGCCACTGCATCCATCCTGTCTGGGAGGAAGCTGGTAAAGAAGTAAATAAATAATTTCCTACCCCAGGGACAGACCACAAAAGATTTTTTAAATATGAACAAAAAGGCCAGAAAAACTATAGATTCCTGCTACACAGAGAAAGAGCGGGTATCCAACCCCGAGGAAGTTAACAGCAGAGAGTTAGCAGATAACAGCCTAAAGGGGAATGATACCTGCCCCCCATCACATAACTCTCACCTAGAAGAGACTATTAAAAAGTTAAAGGAGTTTGCAGAAAAATGGGGAAAGGAAAGGGAAGCTATGATAGAGAATAACAACGACCTGAAATTGGAGTTGGAAAAAATAAAGAATTCACAGGAGATGCAGGGAAACAAAATTTGTGAATTAGAAAAGGTTAAAAAATCACAGGAAAGTAGGATTTCTGAATTGGAAAAGATAAAAAAGTCTCAAGAAAAGAGAATTTCTGAATTGGAAAAAGAAAATAATTCTCAAAAAAAAATTAGGGAAATGGAAAAAAATTCAATAGAGCAAAATAATTCATTTAAAAATGAAATTGGGCATTTACAAAAAGATCTAAAAACTGTGAAAGAAGAAAATAACTCCTTAAAAGTCAGGATGGAACAAATAGAAATGAATGATTCACAGAGAACCCAAGAATCAGTCAAACAAAACAAAAAAAATGAGAAGCTGGAGAACAACATCAAATACTTACTGGGAAAATATATAGACCTAGAAAATAGATCTAGGAGAGAATCTGCAGATCATTGGACTTCCAGAAAACTATGACCAAAAAAAGAGCCTAGATTTTATTTTACAGGAAATTATCAAAGAGAACTGTCCAGAGATAATAGAAACAGAGGGGAAAGTAGATGTGGAAAGAATTCATCGAACTCCTTCTGAAATAGACACTAAAAAAAGAACACCATGGAATATAGTGGCTAAGCTGCAGAATCACCACACAAAGGAGAAAATTCTGCAAGCAGCTAGAAAAAAAACCAAGGTGCCACAATAAGGGTCACTCAAGATCTGGCTGCCTCCACATTAAAAGATAGAAGGGCCTGGAACCTGATATTCCACAAGGCAAAAGATCAAGGACTGCAACCAAGAATGAACTACCCAGCTAAGTTTAGCATCTTTTTCCATCCACAAGACTGAAGAGAAACAGAAAAAGGTTCACAGAACCCTTGAGAACTGTAACTCTGTTGTGGATATATAAAAAGTACTCAAGGATAATTTGATTTTACTTATATAAAAGAAAAAAAGGGGGGGTGTAGTAAAGGGAAGGAGGTCGATTCAGAAAAAGGGGAAGGAATGATAAAAAGAGGGAAACTACATCCCAGGAAGAGGCATAGAAAATACACCATATCTGAGGGAATTTAGTAAGGGGGAGAATCATTGTGTGAATATTACTCTCATCAGGAGAGGCTCAAAGAGTAAATAATTAACATATTTGTTTTTCAGAGAATTTTCTCTCACCTCATTAAAAGGGGGGAGAGAAAAAGGGAAAAGGAAAAGGAGAATAAGTGAAGGGACTTGGAGGGAAGGGGATGGATACTAAAAAAAAGGGAGGGTTGCGCGTCACAAGGGGGGTCTGTAAATTAAATATCGGGGAGGGGGATGAGGGGGGTTAAGGGAAAAAGCATACTCTGGGGATAATATGATGGCAGGAAATACAGAATTAGTAATTTTAACTGTAAATGTGAATGGGATGAACGATCCCATCAAACGGAGATGGATAGCAGATTGGATCAAAAATCAGAACCCTACAATATGCTGTCTGCAGGAAACACAGTTAAAGCAGGGAGATGCATACAGAGTAAAGGTAAAAGGTTGGAGCAGAATCTATTATGCTTCAGTTAAAGCCAAAAAAGCAGGGGTAGCTATCCTTATCTCAGATCAAGCAAAAGCAGAAGTTGATCTAATTAAAAGAGATAAGGAAGGAAACTATATACTGCTGAAAGGTAGCATAAATAATGAAGCCATATTGATACTAAACATATATGCACCAAGTAGTATAGCATCTAACTTTCTAAAGGAAAAGTTAAGAGAGTTGCAAGAAGAAATAGACAGTAAAACTATCATAGTGGGAGATCTCAACCTTGCACTCTCAGATTTAGACAAATCAAACCACAAAACAAACAAGAAAGAAATTTAAAAAGTAAATAGAACATTAGAAACACTAGCTTGATAGACCTTTGGAGAAAACTGAATGACAATAGAAAGGAATATACTTTCTTCTCAGCAGTTCATGGATCCTATACAAAAATTGACCATATATTAGGACATAAAGATCTCAAAATTAAATGTAGGAAGGCAGAAAATATAAATGCCTTCTTCTCAGACCACAATGCAATAAAAGCTACATTCAGTAAAAAGTTAGGGATAAATAGACCAAAAAGTAATTGGAAACTGATTAATCTCATCTTCAAGAATGACTGGGTGAAAGAGCAAATTATAGAAACAATTAATAATTTCACCCAAGATAATGACAATGAGGAGACATCATACAAAAATCTGTGGGATGCAGCTAAAACAGTAATAAGGGGAAATTTTATATCTTTAGAGGCTTATTTGAAGAAAATAGGGAAAGAGAAGATTAACGAATTGGGCTTGCAACTTAAAAGGCTAGAAAAAGACCAAATTTAAAACCCCCAACAAAATATTAAACTTGAAATATAAAAATTAAAAGGAGAAATCAATAATATTGAAAGTAAAAAAAAACTATTGAATTAATAAATAAAACCAAGAGTTGCTTTTATGAAAAAGCCAATAACATAGATAAACCTTTGGTAAATCTGATCAGAAAAAAGAAAGAGGTAAATCAAATTGTTAGTCTTACAAATGAAAAGGGGGATCTTTCCACCAATGAAGAAGAAATTAGAGAAATAATAAGGAATTACTTTGCCCAACTTTATGCCAATAAATTTTATAACTTAAGTGAAATGGATGACTTCCTCCAAAAATTTAGGCTTCCTAGATTAACAGAGGAGGAAATAAATTGCTTAAATAGTCCCATTTCAGAAAAAGAAATAGAACAAGCTATTAATCAACTCCCCAGGAAAAAATCCCCTGGACCAGATGAATTTACATGTGAATTCTACCAACCATTTAAAGAACAATTAGCCCCAATGCTATATAAACTATTTGAAAAAATAGGGAATGAAGGCGTCCTACCAAACTCCTTTTATGACACAGACATGGTACTGATACCTAAACCTGGTTGATCGAAAACTGAGAAAGAAAATTATAGACCAATTTCCTTAATGAATATTGATGCTAAAATCTTAAATAAGATATTGGCAAAAAGACTTCAGAAAATCATCCCCAGGATAATACACTATGATCAAGTAGATTCATACCTGGAATGCAGGGCTGGTTTAATATTAGGAAAACTATTAGTATAATTGACCATATTAATAATCAAATTAATAAGAACCATATGATCATCTCAATAGATGCAGAAAAAGTATTTGACAAAATCCAATATCCATTCCTACTAAAAACTCTTGAGAGTATAGGAATAAATGGACTATTCCTTAGAATAATCAGGAGCATATATTTAAGACCGTCAGTAAGCATAATATGCAATAGAAATAAACTACAACCTTTCCCAGTAAGATCAGGAGTGAAACAAGGTTGCCCACTACCACATTTACTATTCAATATAGTACTAGAAAGGCTAGCCTCCGCAATAAGAGCCAAGAAAGAGATTCAAGGAATTAGAGTAGGAAATGAGGAAATCAAACTATCACTTTTTGCAGATGACATGATGGTATATTTAGAGAACCCCAAAGACTCTGCTAAAAAGCTACTAGAAATAATTCAAAATTTCAGCAAAGTGGCAGGATACAAAATAAATCCACATAAATCCTCAGCATTTTTATATATCACTAACAAAATGCAACAGCAAGAGATAAAAAGAGAAATTCCATTCCAAACAAATGTTGAGCATCTAAAGTATTTGGGAATCCCACTACCAAAGAATAGTCAGGAATTATATGAGAAAAATTACAAAGCACTTGCCACAAAAATAAAGTCAGATTTAAATAATTGGAAAGACATTCAGTGCTGTTGGACAGGCCGAGCAAATATAATAAAGATGACAATACTCCCCAAACTAATCTATTTATTTAGTGATATACCAATCAGACTCCCAAGAAACTATTTTAATGACCTAGAAAAAAATAAAAACAAAATTCATATGGAAGAATAAAAGGTCGAGAATTGCAAGGGATCTAATGAAAAAAAAAAAAAAAACTCAGAGGAAGGTGGTCTAAGTGTACCTGATCTAAAGCTATATTATATAGCAACAGTCACCAAAACCATTTGGTATTGGCTAAGAAATAGACCGGTAGATCAGTGGAACAGATTAGATACAAAGGACAAAAAAGGGTACATCTATAGCAATCTAATCTTTGACAAACCCAAAGATACCAACATTAGGGATGAAAATCCATTATTTGGAAAAAAAAACTGTTGGGAAAACTGGAAATTAATATGGCAGAAATTTGATATGTATCCACACTTAACACCATATACCAAGATAAGATCAAAATGGGTCCATGATTTAGGCATAAAGAGGGAGATAATATATAGATTAGAGGAACAGAGGATAGTCTACCTCTCAGACCTGTGGAGGAGGAGAGAACTAGAGATCATTATTGATCACAAAATAGAAGATTTTGATTACATCAAACTAAAAAGATTCTGTACAAATAATACTAATGGAAACAAGATTAGAAGGGAAGTAACAAATTGGGAAAATATTTTTTAAAAGGAAAGGTTCTGACAAAGGTCTCATTTCCAAAATATATAGAGAACTGACCCTAATTTATAAGAAACCGAACCATTCTCCAATTGATAAATGGTCAAAGGATATGAACAGGCATTTCTCAGATGAAGAAATTGAAACTATATCCACTCACATCAAACAGTGTTCCAAATCACTACTGATTAGAGAAATGCAAATTAAGACAACTCTGAGATACCACTATACACCTGTCAGATTGGCTAAGATGACAGGAACAAATAATGATGAATGTTGGAGAGGATGTGGGAAAACTGTGACACTAATACATTGCTGGCGGAGTTGTGAAAGAATCCAGCCATTCTGGAGAGCAGTTTGGAACTATGCCCAAAAAGTTATCAAACTGTGCATACCCTTTGATCCAGCAGTGCTACTACTGGGCTTATATCCCAAAGAAATACTAAAGAGCGGAAAGAGACATATATGTGCCAAAATGTTTGTGGCAGCTCTTTTTGTTGTAGCTAGAAACTGGAAGATGAATGGATGTCCATCAGTTGGAGAATGGTTGGGTAAATTGTGGTATATGAAGGTTATGGAATATTATTGCTCTGTAAGAAATGAACAGCAGGAGGAATACAGAGAGGCCTGGAGAGACTTAAATCAACTGATGCTGAGTGAAATGAGCAGAACCAGAAGATCACTGTACACTTCAACAACAATACTGTATGAGGATGTATTCTGATGGTAGTGGAAATCTTCAACATAAAGAAGAGCCAACTCACTTCCATTTGATCAATGATGGACAGAGGTAGCTACACCCAGAGAAGAAACACTGGGAAATGAATGTAAATTGTTAGCACTTATATGTGTCTGCCCAGGTTACATGTACCTTCGGAATCTAATGCTTATTGTGCAACAAGAAAATGTTATTTTCACACATGTATTTTATCTAGGTCATATTGTAACACAAGTAAAATGTATGGGATTGCCTGTCATCGGGGGGAGGGAGTAGAGGGAGGGGAGGGATAATTTGGAAAAATGAATACAAGGGATAATATTATAAAAATATATAATAAAAATTATTTTTAAAAAAATATTAACCTAACTGGCTAAAGTTTGCATTCTAAAATAAAATATTTATTTTAAGTTAATGAATTTTCTTTTTTTTTTTAAATATATACAGGGAAAGCTAACATATGTATGCATTATGAGTCTTTAATAACATCTTATGCATTTTTTTCAGAATATTTTTTACTACAGTGATAGCTTGATGAGTGACTGCTTCACTGCAAGAATGAGAAATCCAATGAAGTGAGATTTTGATAATGGATAGAGTAGAAAAGAGACTAGAATTAAATTATTCACCAAGAAAGATAGCCCCAGGTATATCATTCCTATTGTAGCCTGGAGAAGTAGAAAGGCACTAAATAGCTGGAAGAGGAGAAATCTAGGAATAAGCAGGTAGAGAAGTAGATAGAGCATCAATCTTGGAGTCAGAATGACCCAAGTTCAAATATGACCTGAGCAAGTACCTCAACCCTGATTGCCTCACAAATAAACAAAAACAAAGTAAATTGACAAAAGATAGGATTAGATAGATCAAAAATAGAAGAAATGGAAATCAAAAAGCAACAATAACACAAACCTTTAAACCTATTTCATGTTCTTTCCCTCATTGTGGTTCTCTCTTCACCTTGACTAGTTTGATAAGACCTTAATATTACATTCCTGTCACAAATTCCAGCTCATTTGTTATTTTTTCCCTAAGTCACACTAATTGCTTTGCCACAATCATATGTGTGCCTGCAGAGATTATGAAGAGTGTTATGGGAACACAGGCTTTATAGTAGGATCCATGAAATCTGAGATCTATCAAGTTTATGGTTTGTCTCAAACAAGCTGTATAGCCAAAAATCTCTATAAACATCTCTTTGCTTCAGTTTTCTCATGTGGTAATTGAGGGAATACTTGGGTCCACATGATTAGATTAAATGGCACAATATATGTGAAGAGATTTAGAGTGAAAGAAAGTAAAAATGTAAGTCTTATCTTTGTCACCTCCAATTTATCACTCTTCCTATCCTCCTCCGCCTCTCTCCTTTCTTTTCCCCCTTTTCTCTACAGAGTACATATTAGAACTAGATTGCAGAATTGCATTAGTTATGATAAATTCCAGTTCTGAGTTCTATGTTAAAGTTTCTTCCAGGGACAGCTACGTGGTGAAATGGATAAAGCATCAGTCCTGAAGTAAGAAGGAGTTGAGTTCAAATGTGATCTCAGACACTTAACATTTCCTAGCTGTGTGACACTGGGAAAGTCACTTAACCCCAATTGATTCAGAAAAAAAAAAAAAAAAAAAAAAAAAAAAAAAGTCTTTTCCAGATCTGATACTTTGTTTACAGATGTCACCTGGTTCTACCATGCTATATTCTGCCCCATATTTCAAAGTATGATTTCTTAATATACTAATAAATGCTTCTTAAATTGAATTTAAAAGAAATTTAATTCAGCAATGCAATTCAAGAGCTCAGTAGTTGGGAAATGTAACTTAAAGGAACACATCCTTCCACAATGTCCTATCTTTGCTCCAAACATATATTTTCTGCCATCAGCTATTCAGTCACTTTCAGGAAATTTAAATCTATCTTATCATTATGGAATTTATTCAAGAGAAATAGGTACTGAGAAAACCAGTGGTGTTATGTACTTATCCCAGACTCATTTGCTTTGTATGTACATGTTTTTGTGTATGTGTTGCCTTTGTGAGGATAGGTAAACAGGGACCTGTCCCCAGTGAATATATGCATAATTTATCTCTAAAATTTCATAGCAAAGGGAAATATTCAGTGGAAACACTTGTTTGGAAAATTGTAATAAGAAAATCATAATTAAAAATTTAGAATTTTATCATGTCACTTCATTTTTTTCCAAACTCTTTAGAAAAAGTTTTCAACTCTATTACATTTAGTATGTGACCACTTCAAAGTTAGAATGTATTAGGGAAACCTGAAAAGCAATCTTAAATAAAATTGGGGTATTTTATCTTCTTGTGATGATTGTGATATTGAAGAAGAACATTTATCTAGATTTCAGCTTATTTCAATAAAAAAAAATAGTACTGTATATTATCCTCAAGTTTTAGGAATACAGACATAATTTAAACTTCCTTCTATATTCTTCTATTGTTATTTATACTTTTTAATAATTTGTAATAATTAACCATGCCCAGGTACCCATATGAATCTTCCTAACTAAAGTAAAATTTTAAAATAGAGAAGCAAATGAAGAATACAGTAACTCGTATCTGAGATATTACCTTATAACTGAATAGAATGGTATATATGACCTGTTATTTGAACCACATTCTGTTTGAGTCTTAATGATTATTTGTAATGGTCTGAAACTGAGCAGATGCACTGAGGTTTGGACAAGCAAGCACTTGAGGCTAATTACCAATTGGACAATACTCTATTAGCATTTGCTTGGAGAATGACTTGGCCCACCACCCTGTGCAGGCTGAATCTGTGGGTGTATAAAGTGAACTAAAGGAGGCATCAGAGGGTGGAGTAGGACAAGCAGGATCATTCTTTGGTGGTATAGAGAGAGAGAAAGGAGGTGTGGAGATTACTATGTCTATTCCCCTGACTGTGACCCCAAAAGACCAAGAATAAAGACTTTTGCTTATCCGGATTCCAGCTGATTCTAAGCTATCCAGGGTATTAACACGGTCATTACAATTATCTGAAATTTTAAAATGACAGCTGAACAAAATTGGACCTTTTCAGTTTCAAGAATTTTTGTTTGTTTTAAATCATGCTTCCCTTCTTTACTGAACCTTGTTCCCAAAATAGAGGGGTAAAAAGAATATAGAAACAGCAAAGAGCATGGAAATTGTGGGGCCATAACTTAATTGAGGAAGTCATTTCATATCTAAAAACACATGCTTACCTTTTCAGATGGGATAAAAGTACTTTCAGCCATTTCTTTATTTGTTGAAACTTTTTAAATCAGTATGTTCATGTACTGTTGAGATATGGGATCCACGTGGTAGTGTTTGCTGGAGGTCTAACTCAGACTAGTAGTTTATGTGAGTGAATGATGATGATGATGATGATGATGATGATGATGATGATGACGACAATGATGAGACAAGGAGCCTGAGAGGCAGTTGATGTTCTCTGACATCTCTGACTGAGAGGCCATTGTGCGTTGTCCCATCTCTCTCCTCTTCTCTCTGCCTCCAATTTATTTCATTCTCAGTCCACAAGCAACAGCTGTGTCAGCAAAGGCTGCTTTGCAATGCTTTCAGATGTTATGATCCACAGCTGTGGAGGCTCTCTGAGAACTGACCTGCCCCCACACTCAGGCATGGCCTTTAACAATATGCATTGCCAGGAAGTTATTGACCAGTATCAGTAAAGCAGGATGCCTCATGTGAAATTCCTTAGACATATAACATTAGTGACCTGAAGGAAAATAATGATGATGAGGATGATTATGAAGATTATGACAATAACAAAAGGTATTTACCTAATGTTTTAGGCTTTTTAAAAAAAGTTTAAACAAATCATTTCATATGTATTCTATAAAATCCTTCATATTAACTATTATCTTCCTGTGCATATATAGACAGAGAGAGAGAAAGAGAGAGAGAGAGAGAGAGAGAGAGAGAGAGAGAGAGAGAGAGAGAGAGAGAGAGAGAGAGAGAGAGAGAGACTCATAAAAGTTATGCTACTTGTACAAGGTCATACAACTAATAAAATATTCTTAAAATTAGGCTTGTCACCATTTAATCAGAAGAGTAAGGAGCAAAAATCAAACATAACTTCTACCAACAATAAGTATTGCATCCATTTCACTACCCACCAAATGCTTCACAAGGTCCCAATCTTCCTTTTAAAAATTTTCAAAGAAATAAGAGCTCTTTAAAGAGAGAGGATTCCTATCCTGCTTTTCTTCTCTGGAATCTACTCTTCTCCCCTTTTTAAAGAGATGCCAAGGCATTTGACTTCAAGGTCATTATTTCAAACAATTGGCAATGAGACCTTAAAGAATGATGGGAAGATTTAAAACTTTCATCATCTAATGATGAAAAAAATAAACCTATATTAAAAAGCTCTCCTAAACAAAATTCTGTTCTTTTGAGGCTAATCCTTTCCTAATATATAATTCAATCCAATTCCTATTGATCTTTTCCTACAATACCCTGCCTCTCTAGATTTTTTGCTCCTGATTTCTCAATCAAATTGCTAACTAACAATCTCCTTTAAAGTAACTTTTATACTCCCCCCTGGAGTATGCTTATGTATCTATTGATGTTGTTTCAAATACTGTCATTCTAAGTTCCTAATTTTATTCAGTTTTCATTATCTATTACTTCACCGTACATCAGATATACATAGGATTATATTTTTCATTCACAAGTATTCTAAGTAATTTTTTTTAAATGCCAAAATTTCTTTATTGAATCACTTAGCTGCCCTCCAGAGTGTGAGGCAAAGAGGTCTCAATTATCTATTAGTTGGGTAGAAGTATTTTTAGTTTAAGTTTTGATTTCATTTAAATTAAGCTTGGTAATTCAAGGCAGCTAGGTAACAAAATGGAGAATTTCTGGCCTGGAGTCAGGAAAACTCAGCCTCTTAGGTTCATATATGGCTTCAGACACTTATTAGCTGAGTGACAGTGACAAGTCACATAACGCTGTATGCCTCAGTTAATTTTTCTACAAAATGAACTAAAGAAAGAAATGACAAACCATTGCAGTATTTCTCAAGAAAAATCCAAATAGGGTCATGAAGAATTGGATGTGACTGAATAACAACAAAAGACAATTTATGTTTTGTTGAATTTACTTAGATTACAGAAAGATGGATTAAAGAAGTATTAGTAAATGGAATTGCTTTTTAAAGATATTATTTTAGGTTCAATGGTAAGACCTCCTATATCAATAGATATCTGCCCCCAATTCAGAATGGTTTAAATATAATTCCTTGCTTGGGGTTAAAAGAATGTTCCCTTGATATCCCTCTAGAAGAAGTAACATGATAAGTTATTGAAAATCAGTAGCACCTCAATGTTGGAATGTGTTGATAGAAACTCAAGAAATAAATATGAAAAGAATGTGTATTTCAATCTCTTTAAACATTCTATTTTTATTGTAGCTTTTTATTTACAAGATATGCATAGGTAATTTTCAGCATTGACAATTGCAAAACCTTTTGTTCCAACTTTTCCCCTCCTTCCCTCTGCTCCTTCCCCCAGATGGCAGGTTAACCAATACATGTTAAATATGTTAAAGTATAAGTTAAATCCAATATATGTATATATTTGCAAACAGTTATTTTGCTGTACAAAAAGAATCGGACTTTGAAATAGCGAACAATTAGCCTGTGAAGGAAATCAAAAATGCAGGCGGACAAAAATAGAGGGATTGGGAATTTCATGTAGTGGTTCATAGTCATCTCCCAGAGTTCTTTCCCTGGGTACAGCTGGTTCAGTTTATTATAGCTCTATTGTAACTGATTTGGTTCATCTCATTGTTGAAGAGGGCCACGCTCATCAGAACTGATCATCTTATAGTATTGTTGTTGAAGTATATAATGATCTCCTGGTTCTGCTTATTTCACTCAGTATCAGTTCATATAAGTCTCTCCAGGCTTTTCTGAAATGATCCTGCTGGTCATTTCTTACAGAACAATAATATTCCATAATATTCATATACCACAATTTATTCCGCCATTCTCCAATTGATGGGTAATCACTGATTTTCCAGTTTCTGGCCACTACAAAGAGGGCTGCTACAAACATTCTTACACATACAGGTCCCTTTCCCTTCTTTAAAATCTCTTTGGGATATAAGCCCAGTAGTAGCATTTCTGGATCAAAGGCTATGCACAGTTTGATAATTTTTTGAGCATAGTTCCAAATTGCTCTCCAGAATGTCTGCATGTATTCACAATTCCACCAATAATGTATCAGTGTCTCTGTTTTCCCATATCCCCTCCAATATTCTGCATTATCTTTCCCTGTCATTTGAGCCAATCTGACAGGTGTGATTACTAATGACTTGGAGCATCCTTTCATATGGTTAGAAATAGTTTCAATTTCTTCATCTGAGAATTGTCTGTTCATATCCTTTGACCATTTATAAATTGCAGAATGGCTTGATTTCTTAAAAATTTGAGGTAATTCTGTATATATTTTGGAAATGAGGCCTTTATCAGAACCTTTGACTATTTATTGCTTCCCTTCTAATCTTGTCTGAATTAATTTTGTTTGTACAAAACTTTTCAATTTGATATAATAAAAATTTTCTTTTGTGATCAATAACAATCCCTAGTTCTTCTTTGGTCATAAATTCTTTCCTTTTCCACATGTCTGAGAGGTAAACTATCCTTTGTTCTAATTTATTTATAATCTCATTCTTTATGCCTAGGTCATTAACCTATTTCAACCTTATCTTAGTGTATGGTGGTAAGTGTGGGTCAATGCCTAATTTCTGCCATACTAATTTCCAATTTTTCCAGAAATTTTTGTCAAACAGTGAGTTCTAATCCCAAAAGTGTTTGTCAAACACTAGATTAATAACATTATTGGCTAAACATTCTATTTTAAAAGAAAATATGTGAGTACCTGTCCAGCAAATTTTAGATAAATTCATAATCTTTCTCATGGAACTATTCTTTAAAATATCTTCCCAGCCTCATCAAAGCAAGATCATTAAAATAATGTCTTTAATATATTACATGTATTATTTGTATAGTGAGACTGAAATTAAAATAAAAAAATAATAACTCACCATCTCTCCATTTTATTACTATTATCTTTAATGATTTAAAAAAAATGTTACATATATCAAAATCTGCTTCTCCCGACTGTGAAAAAAATATGATCTTTTAGAGGTTAGGCAATGCCTAAACCATGGTTCTGAAGGTCTTCCATAAGCTTTACTGACTGTTGACTCCTAAATATTAGCTCTCTACATACAGTGAAATACTCCATATTTACATGGCTAAGATGGAATGAAATCTTATTTATTTCATTCTTTAATGCAAATGATGAAAATTAAATAATCATATACTATTGTCTACTGACATGCCACTTCAAGTAGATTAAAAAAAGGCTTGACATAAAGTATCTTATTTGAATTTCAAGACAAACCTGGGAGGCATATTATATGGATGCCTTTTTTGTTTATTTCATAGATAATAAAATTGAGCCTGAAATTAAGAGAAATTGTTTTAGGTCATAAAGTTAATAGTAATTCAGACCCAGTCTTCCTTTGATTACAAACTCAACTTTACTCTTCCCATTACAATAGATTAACTCTCAATTAAGTGTTAAAATTCCCACCTCAGTCCTTTAAATTCTGCAAAAAAGAATAGCAAGCTCCTTTCACAAAATTGATTGTGTTAAAAGCAATAAGAATTCCTTAAAAAGAAAATTAGTCTTATTCTTCTTTAATCCATGGGGATCACTCCTCTCCCAGCTCACTTTTTGGACTTCTAATGAGGAAAAATATGTCTACCTTAATCAATATTTTTCATATTGTTAATGATGTGATGCTATAGAAGGAGCACTGGGATTTGAGTCAGGAGATTTTGCTTCCAGTTTTGCTTATTTTTTAGCTTTTCTCAACTTGGTTTTATTTTTGTTGATCTCAATGACCAAGGACTAAAATCATAGGGACTTTAATAAAATCTTCAGAAACTGGAATACAAAGCACCCATCCTCTTCCTTTGTGTAAATTTTGTCCTGCTCATCACAGAATTTAGAATTTTAAAAAGTGGTGATTAAAAATAATGACTAACAGTTCTATTATGTAATTTATACTCCATGTGAACTTGGTCAAGTTCATAGAACTCTTTGAGCCATAATTCCTTTACATATAAAAGGAAATGATGTCTCTTTCAAAGTTCAAGATATTATGTAATGAGTCAGAGTCATGTAAAGAGGAAAACCAACAGAGAAATGCTCCTCAAATCCCCTCCAAACACCTTTTATGAAATGCTTCAAATCAAATTCTGTAACAGCTTAGCCACCAAAAAGTCAACCTGTTTTGTTTCAAATGTATGACAATTTAGAAGGTCAAATGGAGCTTTCTCTGGGCTTGAGGTGTGTGCCATCCATGCAAAAACACTAATGTCCAGCTTTGGTAGAGTTTTGAAAATAGCAGTAACAGCTTCAGGAGCTCTCAGTTTAGAGACAATAAAGGGGTTGGATAACTGGTCAGAAAGAGATTATAGGTGACCCATAAGCTACCATTCAACACAAAACAAAGCACAAAACTACAAGAAAGCTGTGACCTTTCCTGGGTAAAGAACAGAATGCAGATAAAAAAAGCAATGACCATACCTCTCCAAATTTCATCTCTCCTTGGAAGGAATCAGGACGATCAATAAAAGTAGCAAGGAGAAAAAAAGTCTAAACCTAGTGACAGTTCTCCTCTCCCCTGGGTTCCAATGTTAATTAATGTAAAACTTCAAAGTCAAGAAGTAAAGTAGAAAAATCAGGAAACAATGAAAAGATAACAACCACAACAATTAATTTCAAGAATAATTAGATTTATACTCAGATAATGCAGAAGAGATCAGATTGAAAATGGCTAAAAGTAAAGCCCCAAAAAGAAAAATGTGCATCAGAAAAAACACAAAAAGAAATGTTAAAATTGAAAAAATAATATGTAAAAACCAAATATATTGACAGAAGAAAAATTGAGAAAATAAATGAGAGAACTTCATGCATATGGCCTATTGTAAAAATCAATATAAACATGTATATAGTGAAAAATGAAAGATTATATATTTTATGATTTATGAAGATTTACAACCATATTTGGCAGAAAGGAGATTACTAAAAGATAGAAATAGACTGTAATTACTTATAAAATTTAAATGAATTCAAATTAAATCAATGAAGTTGTATTAAGAATTTAAATAAATATTGAGAAAAAAAAATTCTCTAATAACTTGGGAAAATAATTAACATAAATCTAACTGTAGTACTTTAAAGTTAGTACAAAATTTGGTATGTATAATCTCATTTGCTTCTCTGAACCATCTGATACAGGTCTGATTTCCATGGTTAATGGATGAAGAAACTGAGACTGAATGGTTTCATGACTTTTCCAGGGTCACACAACTAAAGAAGTTCATGGCAGTCTTTAAATAAACAGTTTCTCTCTCTACTGATTCCCTCAGTTTCAAGTCAGAAAAAAAAATCAGGACTGTATTCACTATGCCACATAGGTACCTTTATTTTTATATATAAAATTTTAGAAATAATTTATACAAATATACAAAAATAAAAATTATTCTTCAAAATACAAAATAATACCAAAGAAAAAAGAAGAGCTATATTTAGCACAAGAAACACAAACTAACAATAACTACATGAAAATTGTTTAAAATCCTTAATAATTAGAAAATTAATACAAGCACTGTTGTAAACTAAGCTTAAAAAGTTTCTAGAAGACAGCAAAATTAGTTGTTTAAAATGTTAAGGGCTAATAAAACACAGTTGGTAGATATGTGAATTGATTCATCCATTTGGGAAAAGAATTTGAAATTTTTCAAAAAAAAATTACTGACATTCATCTTCTCTGCTAAAAATATATCTCAAGGTAATTTTTGGTAACAAGAAAAGACACACAATTTTAACCATAGTCAAAACATCATCATTTGTGAAAAAAAATAATCTGAAAAGAAAACTTTTCTGATGATAATTTAATTATGGAAATGAATTAACATATTTGTAACTCTGTCTTAACAAACACAAGTATGAACATTTGACTGAAAAGTGGAAAAATGTTTGCTGTGATAACGAATGAGTAAAATAAAGCCAAAATAAGGTAACTAAATTTTGGTCAAGAAAAGTAGAATATTGCCAATTTTTTAAAAAAAAAACTCATCTTTCATTCTGTAAATAATAGATGATATGATTCAGTGAGAAATATTTTGTAATGTGATTTTTTTCTTTGTTTTAGCTACCTTGTGAGTAGAATGGGTTAAATAAAAATGAAATGACAATAACTGTTTACATTTAAAATGGAGATAAGCCCCCACTATCTTGAGGAAAAAATTGCAAAGGATGGCATATTAGAAGCATTGGAAATATTGCACTCCTTAGAGTTTACATGGCTTCCAATGAGCAAAATAAAGTACACAAAATGAAAATAATTTAGTTATGGAGATCTTAATCCATTTTTCCTGTACATTATAAGATTATGTGAGCTGAGATTTTTTTGAAGTAATTATTTCCATTTTTCATTTCACTTTTAGTGAAGAAATTCAACTTTAAAAGACTAAATTTAAATTTACATTTTAAAACACAACTACAGTAGATACAGCATTGGGATGGGAAAATATTCTATGCCATTGAGTTTATCAATTTTCAATGAGAAAATTTTCAAATGCAGTTAGATAAGAAGAGCTAAAGTAAATTTCAATCATAATTGAAATTGACAGAATACAAACTAAAAAAAATGCTCATTGAAATTTTTTTATATTTTCTTTATGACCCTAGTTTTTCACCAATATTTTTCTTAGTGCAGCAATGACATCCTTGTTCCTTAGGCTATATATAATAGGATTAAACATTGGTGTTAAAATGGTATAGAAAAGAGAGAGGACTTTGTCATTTTCTTCTGAATGGCTAGTTTTGGGACTCAAATACATAATGGCAATAGACCCATAGAATAAACTCACAACTATAAAGTGAGAAAAGCAAGTGGAAAATGCTTTGCGTCTACCTGTGGCTGATGGGAGCTTCAATATCAGGGTAATGATTTTAATGTAGGACCACAGGATCAGCAAAAAGGAAACCATGCCGAATAACACAGCTAGAATATAGACAGAAAACTCAGTGGTGATTGTGTCCCCACATGCTAATTTCAGTAATGGAGGAATGTCACAGAAAACATGATTGAGTTTGTTTGAGCCACAAAAGGATAAAGAGAAAACCTGATATGTCAGGACTATTGAAATCGGGATCCCACTGATCCAGGACACAACTACTAATTGTGTACAAAATTTGTGATTCATGATGAGAGGATAGTTCAGTGGGTTACAAATGGCCACATAGCGATCATATGCCATGACAGCCAAAAGGAAGCATTCTGTGCTTCCAAGAATTAAGAAGAAGCAAAGTTGTACAGCACAGTCCAGGAAAGAAATACTTTTGTTGTGGGACCAAAAATTTATTAACAGGTTGGGAAGTATGACTGATGTATAGCAGATTTCTAAAAAGGAAAAATTCCCAAGGAAAAAATACATGGGTGTTTGCAGAGTTGGATCAGTCTTGGTTATTGCAATGATAAGACCATTTCCCATCAGGATATTCATGTATATGATTAAAAAAACTACAAACAGAATCACTTGGAATTTAGGACCAACAGAAAACCCTAGAAGTATGAATTCCATGACAATGGTATAATTTTCTCTTGCCATCTTTGTGTGCATTGCATGTATACTTTATATTTGTGGAATAATTGAACTTAAAATTCACCTCAGTGGTGTTTCCTCACCTATAAAAAGAAAGCTGTAGATTAAATAATCTCTGTTTTAGATCTAATACAATACAGTCTAGATCCCAGCATCCTACCAGTTAAACATAAACAACTGCTATTCAACTTACAAGACTGAAAAAGAAAAAATATTCACAGCTTGTTATTTGAAAGATAGCATTGATTCTATATTTTTAACTCTTTCCAAATATCTGTCTCTGTCAAATAATCATAATTCAAATATTTTAGGAGTGTTACTGCTGTTGTGTTCTTGTAATTTTCTGTCATCTTGTATTCTTCATGATCATGAACATGGCACATGTATTGCAATTGAACTAATGGGAAGGAAAAAAATAAAAAGAAATTTATTGAATTACCCCAACCATGACTGGTAATGATCATTGTACTTATATGTATTTTCTCATTTTTCCCTAGCAAGTTTTATTGATTATCTTCATTCATTTGAGTTCTACTGATCTTTGTCAAGAAAGCAAGCAACCTCCCTTCTTCTCTGAAGCAATCAAAAATTCCAAAAATCACAGAAAGCTCTACATTTTTTAAGAAATTCAAGTATATCAATTTTAACACACATTTGGAGTTATTCATCTATCTTGTATCATTCCTTGTTTTTGATATTTATTTTCTAACATCTTAGAAATATTATAAGATCATACTTTAAACTTGAAAGGGACTAGATTACATTAAGTCCAATCCTCTAATTCAACACATAAAAATGAGACTTTATGAATTTAAGTTATTTTCCAAAAGTCATATAGTTACTGCCACGATGGTATTAAAATCAAAGCTTTCTTCCTCCAAAATTAACATACTTTCTCTTGTAAAATTTTGGCTCCTACAAAAAATGATATTGTTTTGTATCTCTTTTTTATTTTATATATGATAGATAATAGTTTTTCCTTATTATAATAAATTCAAGTAAGTATAATTTAGCAGAACCAGGAAAGATTCATTTTGTAAAATATTATCCTAAGAAGCAAAATTTGCATTCTACTATAATATATTTATTCTAAGTTAGTGAATTTTCCTTTTTTAATACCCTCAGAGACAGTTAACATATGCATGCATTATGAATCATTTTTAGCATCTTATGCATTTTTTCAGATTATTTTTCCCTAATGTGATAGCTAGATAAGTGTCTTACTGAAAGAATGAGAAATCTAATGAAGTGAGATTTTGAAAAGTGAGTGGAGTAGAAAAAAGGCTAGAACTAAATTATTGATAAGGGAAGGTGGACTCAGGCATATCCATTCCTATTTCTGAAGTATAAAGTCCTAAATACTTGTAAGAGAAGAAGTCTAAGGATTAGTTAGGTGGTGTAGTAGATAAGTATCAGCCCTGATTGTAGAAGGAACAGAGTTCAAAATTGATTTCTAACACTTGACACTAACTAGCAAGTCATTTAACTTTGAATGCATCACCAAAAGGGGGGCAATTCCAAAAATTAGGGATTTTAGGACCCAAAACAGGGGAACTGGAACCATAAGCAAATAGACAAAAAAGCAATAATAACAACAAAAACATTGCATCCATTTAATATAATCTATGTTATTTCCCTCATTGTGGTTAGCATTCTCTTCATCCTGTCTGGTTTGATAAGAACCTATATTATATTTCTGCCATTGAGGCACTGCTCAAGTTTTCCCCTTCTTACTAATTTTTTTCCACACTTATATGTATACCTATAGAAATCTTAAAGTGTGCTATGGGGACAGAGGCCCTGAAATCTATCAAAGTCTATCTTCTTACTCAAACAAGCTGTGAAACCAAAGACTTCTCTAAAAATTTCTCTTTTCTTCAGTTTTCTCAAATAAAATTGCAGATACATTTGTGTCTACATGATCAGATCAAATGGGATGATATTTATGAAGGGAATTTTTTGAGGGGAAAATAAAAAGTAAAATCTTATATTGATTCTCAAATCATCATCATCATCATCTTTTATTTTTTTGCCAACTTGAAATTGAAACTACCAATTGAATCTCAGTTAATTGAGGTCACACTTTTTCATTGTTCCTATCTTTTTCCCCACTCTCCCCTTCTCTCCTTTCTTTGCATCCTTTTTTCTATAGAATGAGTTATTTGGATGAGATTATCAAACCAGTCAAGATTACAAAAGCTATAATTAATTTCAGTCTGGGTTCTATGTTAAAAGATTTCTTCCAGTTCTGATATTCCATGATTTCAGGTATTACCTGATTATAACATCCCATGTTCCAAGCCACCTTTTAAATTCTAATGCCTCAATATTTTAATAAATACTTTCTAACTTAAATTTAAAAGCAAGTAAATCAGCAATGAAATTCAAGAGCTTAGTAATTGGGAAATGGAATTTAAAGGAATGTATGCTTCCAGAGAATGACACCTTTACTCTAAACAATTAGATTCTTCTTATTTTTTTGTGCCATCATCTAACCAATCACTTTCAGAAAATTTAAATCCACTACATCATTATGGTAAAGTCTCTTCAAGAGAAATAGTTACTGAGAACCAATGTTATTATGTACTTATCCCAGACTCATTTATGTGTGAATGTGTTTGTGCATATGTGTTGCCTTTGTGGGTAGAGTGCAGTCAGAACCTGTCCCCAGTGAATACATGCCTAATTTTAATCTCTAGAATTTTATAGCATAAGAAAATGTTCATTTGAGACTCTTACTATGAGAACTGCAATGCTAAAATCATTGCTAAACCTTTAGACTTTTATAATATCAGTACATTATCATTTTAAACTTTTGAGAGATTATAAGATCTCTGTCTCATCTAGTATGTTGCCAGAATAGGTTGGTTAACACAGAGTTACAGTATCATAGAAAACTTAAAATGCAACCTTAAATAAAAAATGGGATACATTATCTTTTACTAGGAAATTGTGATTTTGTAGAAGAAAATGTACCCAGATTTCAATTTATTTCCTTTTTTAATCATTTTTTTAAAGTTCTACTATATATTATCCTCTAGTTTTAGGAATACAGGTATAATTTAAACTGTTATGCCCTTCTATTATATTTGATTTTTAGAGCTTGTAATGATTAACTATGGCCTGTTCCCCTTATAAATATTGCTAAATAAGGTTAAAAAAGCACAAAACATATGACTCAAACTAAGAGTACACTGACTTTTATATCAAAGACATACTAATTCATAACTATAGAGAATGATACTATTGGAAGTACTATTTGAGCAATATCCCATTTGAAATGACAATTATCTTATTTGAATTGATAATGAAAATTTAAAATGGAATCTGTGCAAGGATATGTATTTTTATATTCGAGAAATTTCATTTATGGTTTTGAATAATGCTGCCCTACCTTATTGCATCTTGATATTTCAAGAGAGGGGGAAAAGATCTAGAAATGTCAAGGAGATTATAAAATGTATGGAAACTACTTGATTAAGAAAATCTGTCTCAATTGAACAAAACATGCTTACCTTTTCAGATGGGATAAAATCATTTTCAGCTGTTCTTTTATTTTTTTTTTTGGAAATGTTTAAATCATTCGATTCATGTAAACTGCTAGGCAGTTATTGATCAGTATGAATAAAGCAGGCTCTCTCACCTAAAATTCCCTATACATTTAACATTATAGACTTTGAGGAATATGCTGCTGCTGTTGATGATGATGAGGATGAGGATGAGGATGATGAGGATCATATTGAGGATGACAAATACAAAAGACATTTGTAAAATATTGTAGACTTTTTATAAAAAAAGACACATCATCTCATATGAATACTATAAAATCCCTATGATCTAAGTTCAATAGCTATAAACATCCCAGGGAAAGGGACATAAAAAAAGATTCAGAAAGGTGCAAGGTGGCAGAGCTAATAAATTATTGTTAAAATCATCCTTGAGACAACTTACTTAGTTTTAGGAGCAGAAATCAAACGTGAGTTTGAACCAACAAGTACAGAATCCATTCCATGACCAACCAATTTCTGCAAAAAGTCCCAAACTCCCTTTTAAAATGATCAAAGCATTTAGAGCTCTTTAAAAAGAGACTATTCCTATTCTTTTTTCCTTCTCTGGGAACAGCCCTTCTCCCTTTTTTAAGGAGAAATCAGGGCACCTGACTTCAAGTCCAGTGTTTCAAACATTTGACAATGAGATTATGAAACCAAGTTCCATAACCTAATGAGGAAAACCCTTACATAAACATATATTAACAAGCCATCATGAAACAACCTCTTTTCCTTTGAGGCTAATCATTTCCAAATATATAACTCTATCAGAATCCTATTGCTCTTTTAGCTACAATACCTCTCCCCCAATAGGTTATTTATTCATTCCTGATTTTTCAGTGAAATTACTAACAAATCTCAACATCAACATTTGGCATCACCCTGGAGAAGCCAATGAGTTTCTTTCAAATACTATAATTTCTTATTGTCTTAATCTACTCAGCTCTCATAACAGATTACATCACTATATGTCAGTTATACACTGGGATTTTCATTCTTCATGTTATCATTACTCACAAGTATTGTAAGTCATTTAATAAGGACTCCAAAAATTCCTTTATCGGTTGAATCACTTAGCTACCCTTGAGAATATAAGGAAGGCATAATTATCTTCTAGTTGGGTAGAAGTGGAGAGGCTGTTTTTACTTTAATTTAAGGCAACTGTATGACAAGTGGAGAGAGTATCTGGCCTGGAGTCAGGAAAACTCATCATCCTGAGTTTAAATCTGCCTCAGACCCTTACTAGCTATCTGACTCTGGTCCACTCATTAACTCTGGTGGATTCAGTTTATTCTTCTATAAAATGAATTGGAGAAGGAAATAACAAACCATTCAAGTGTTTTTGCCAAGAAAAATCCAAATGAGGTCATGAAGAATTGCACATGACTGAACAGATATAAAAAACAATTTATATTTTGGTGAATTTACTTGGAGTATAAAAAGACATATTAAACATATATATTATGTCAGGGTTAATGGGAGCCTATAAATTCCAATAAAAAAGTTGTTTTTAGCTTTGTAGTAGTCATAATTAGGTGTTAAACATGGGATGCACCATCAAACAGGGAAAATTTTTGATGGCCAGTTCTGTATGTTTTAAGAAAAAAAAAAGAAACAATAACAAAATGGTAATTCAGTTTGTCTGCAACACTAATTACACTTTAGGAAAACTGGCTTAAATGGGAGAAAGAATATGACTTATTGGTCTATTGAATTTTGGGGGATTAGTTTCTCTTTTTTTTTTTTTGCTAAGGCAATTGGGATTAAGTGACTTGCCCAGGGTCACACAGCTAGGAAGTGTCAAGTGTCTGAGATCAAATTTGAACTCAGGTCCACCTAACTTCAGGGCTGGTCTCTTTCCACTGCACCACCTAGCTGTCCCAGTTTCTATTTAAAGTGCTATTGTGATTCTGAAGTTGTGGAAGAAAATTACTATTGCCTTGTGCATGCTAAATTTCTTCACTCTGAGCATAATATCTTAAGAATTTGTTTGAACATTAAAATACTACTGAAAAAAAATTAAAACTGTATTTGATTTGATTCAGTTTAACAATAGGTTGTTAAAACAAAGTTCACATAACTTACCTGAAGAGGCAACATATCCTCTGATTAGATGAAGATGAAAATGTTACCTTCTAAAATATATATTGAGTAATTTCTAAACATTATAAGTTATGCTTTAAAATTTTGTCAGCTCTTTTTAACATGTGTATAAGCTTTGTGAAGTTATTTAGCTATTCACTATTTGGGGATCTTAGAAGTTCTGCAGAAAAAGAAAACAAATACAAGGAGAAAAGACGTGATTTTACTTACATGGGACAAGAAGGATTGATTCCAGAAACAATTGACAATTTGAATTAAAAATATAGTTACAGTATCACATGGAAATTTTTAAAAATAATTTTTAATTGATGTGTATGTTAAATTTTGAAATGACTATAAAATACATGAGATATCTTTCCATTTTTGATAGGTTATGTTATGCTTATGTGGCTATCACATGTGAAAATTGTGAAATTGATAATTGTGTAGCAATTATTGTCACAATTATTAAGGCTCATCTGTTTTGGAAGCATGTTGGAATTGGGAGGAAAGATGTGATGAGTTATGACAGATAGTGTTGGTAATTGAAAAGGAGAGAGAGAAGGAGAAAACATGTTGGAAAAAGGGAGAGGAGTTAAGTTGGACAGAAAGAGGTAAATCCCTTAACGAAATGAACTTGCCATTTGTTTGAAGGGAGAAAACACTGGATGGCTAAATCCTGAGAAGCACTTAGAACCCTAAAAAGTTAATTTTAAGTGGAAATGGCATGGGGAAAGGAGCAAGGGAAAGATCTTTTGTTTTGGCAAGTGAAAATTTAGCTCACCATCCCCTCCCCTGAATGTAACTTTTTCTTAGAAGAGAACAACTGCAGCTCACTCTCGGCTGGCTGAAACATCAATTGCTTGTATTGTTGAAAGGAAGCACCTACATTTACCTGATGTTAATTATTGAATGTTCATTTTATTTTTTTTTTCAAGTCTATGGCCACTTTAATTCAAAGTCATTTTTGATGTTATATCACAGATTCCACTGCTTAGCAATGCAAGAAACTTTTAAGATGTTTGAAGTATTTGGAAGTGATTTGATTTCTACCAAGATCTCTGCCTTCAGCAAATTGTTTAATGTTTATGTAAGTGCATAACGGTCTCCTTGTTTAATGAATATGAAAAAAAATGTGATCTATAGCTTTCTTGAAGTGCCTATAGTAGATTATTAAACTGATCTAATAGGGCATACATAATTTTTGAGATATTTTTGTTCTCTATAGCCCTTGTTGTATCATTATTTATATTTCCATAAGTTTGTAGGGAATTCTCAATTGGAGAAAGAGAAATTGATATTTTATTTTAGAATTAAGAAGTTATTAATGTTAATTCTGATAAGGTTCTTTTATGTGGGATTAAAATGCTCTATATTCTGCATAAGTTTTAATTGATTGTATTTAGTCATCTTAAAGTGTATCCATCATTTAATAGGATACTCTGGATTATAGTTTTTGCCTTTGTCCCTTTGAATATATTTCTGCTATAGACAATATGCAATTTAGAATTTTTCGAAATATTGGGCATTTTAAATGGAAAAGATTTATGAAATGTTGAACTTAAAAACCATCCACTTAGATATGAAAGATAAGCTTTGAACTTTCTAGGATAATTGTTATCAATTGTTATCAATATAAGGTCATAGTCAAAATTATTTAGAGTATGTGATCCTTGAGAACTAGATTCATATGAAGCTTTGATTAATGGTATTTGCTATCAGAGGTAAAATCTCTTGGGATTGCAGCTGCATTTTAAATTCAGGTATGACTATATGATAGGTCATTGCGCCAGTGATCCACCATCTGAAAGGAACTGGGATCTGAAGTAAAACTGAGTTAAGGTTGCTTTATCCAGTGTCATGTATGTACTTTCAGATTGAGGCCCTGAAGAATCAGTTTTTACTGATTATATTATATTATACTCATGACTCTGCCTTCCTCCTTCTCTAGTGGATTTCTATGTTCAGAACAAATGTGAGACCTCACTGCTATTTAGTTTATTGTGACTATGGCTGCCACATCTTAAACATTTGTTTGTCCTGTGAGACATACATGTTTCCCTACATAGGAAGCTACTGGCCAATCTATGTTGGCCAGTCCACATCTTGTAACAGTTCTTGTGAACCAATCTTCTGTATCAGACTATACTTATCTTTATTTGTTAGATTTTTTTATTCTAGATTCTGATCAAGTTACAGCTGTATTGATGAACTTCAGGAACCTGGATCAATCTATTAGAAGTTTCAATCAGTTCCAGCATACCACCTCCAAAAATAGGATCCTACAGGATAATTCACCTTTGCACCCATTCTCAGTAGGAAGCAATTTCAAAAGAGAAGACCTTCACCCCTGGACCTAATAAACTTTAAGGCCTATGGATTTGGGAGGAACTGGAAGTGGTTGATGAATGACTGTCAAATTCTGACTGGGTCCCCTGCCACAATGTATTTAGGATTTAGGATGAAAAATATTGGGTTAAATTTGGGCTGACAAGGATGCACCACTGACAATTCAGTTTAGTGCTTGTCCAATTATACTATGTATCTATATTATCTAATTGTACACAATGCTCTCTTCAGAACATGTATTTATTTGAGGGATCTTTAGACAAATTCGAGAGTGGAAAACCCCTACTGTACTAGTGTCTTATGCATAGGAATTTTAATTCATTTTCAGGGCTTATATGTCAGATGGCTACTTGACATTGAAGCCTTATCTATTCCCCCTTGGATGATTCCTTTGATAAAAAATAAATAAATAAATAAACAAACAAATAAATAAATGAATGAATGAATGAATGAACGAACGAATAAATAAATAAATAAATAAACAAACAAATAAATAAATAAATAAATAAATGAATAAATAAATAAATAAATAAATAGATAGATAGATAAATAAATAAATAAATAAATAAATAAATAAATAAAATAAGAGGGGGTAAGACATAAGGGACCAGGAAAGCTGGTGGATTTTCCCAGAAACACTTGAACACCCTAATTTTGTTGGAATTGCCTTGGCAGACTTTGTTCCTTGGACCACTTTCCAATCTACTTGTTATTGGGGACAACCAAAAATCATCCTTGGAAATTTTTAAGGCACAGGCATCTGTCTTGAGGCTATCTCCATAAGACTTTCTGATCCACTCTGACAGTTCTGTAAACCCAGTTACTTAATTAGTATTTCAACATGCTCAAAGAGCACTGCAGTTTATTGTCAGGCTCCTGAAATGTGCATACTCTCACACCTTTTCCTATATCCTGGTAGCAATGGTCTGTCTAATTTTCTGGGCAGAGATAGATAGAGCCATTGCAGGTTTCCCCCTTTCCCCTTGGAGTTTCTCCTATAGCCATGGAGTGCGGCTTTCTCCCCTTTTGTCAAGGGCACAACTGCTGAAGCACTGCTGCTCCCTCTATGACAGATGCTGATTTAAGTACGCAGATTTCTGCAGACCTAACTCACATTGAATTGTTCATTTCAACCTGGATTTCCTGGCTGAGATGGTGCTCCAGAACTGTAGAGGACCAGATGGCTTGAAACAGGGAGACCTCTTGAGCTGCTCTAAACAAGAAATGCTATTAACTACTCTGGGGTTATCAGGGAGAGCCTGGTTCTTACCTGTAAGAATCTTGAGTCCAGCCAATTGCAGCAGAGTCAGGGGACTTTTATCTTGTCCTTTATAGGACCATTGTTTCTCCTTCTCTTTGACCTTGCCATAGGTTCTTGCATCTTTTCTAATCTTGTCCAACTTATTGGCTCCCAGGTAGAGCCAGTCAAAATCATCGTTCTGAGATTCTCCAAGATGATTCAAGGATTTGAATACTCACTAGAGAAAGTGTGGATATGTTGATCACTGGATATGTTGAGGTCATAGCCACCTCACTTTCCCTGCTATTAGGACTGGAAATTGAGTTTTTAAAAGCTCAGGGAAAAGCGTGGAGCTCTGATCACCTTTACATACCACTGCATCATAAAGTCCAGGTACATTATCTTGGTCCTTGCTAGGATAATTCACCTTCCATTTGAGCATTGCCCCTCACTTCTCTGTCTCCTGTCTGCCACCTTCTTATTTTGACCCCTATCCTGTAAGGCATAAGTTATGATCCTTTCCTGGAATTATGACTTGTTTGTCCTCTCAATGTCCTCCTCTCTCTTATGTGCTTTTGTTTCCCCTATAACATTTTATCCTCAGATTATGTATTCTGTTTGCAAATCCTAGTTAGCTGAAACACTATATAAATTCCCTTCCATCCCTCTACCACCTTCCCTAGATGGCAGGCAGTCTTATATATGTTAAATATGTTATAGTATATCCTAGATACACTATATGTGTGCACAACCGAATTTCTTGTTGCACAGGAAGAATTGGATTCAGAAGGTAAAAATAACCTTAGAAGAAAAACAAAAATGCAAACAGTTTACACTCATTCCCCAGTTTTCTTTCTCTGGATGTAGCTGATTCTGTCATCATTGAGCAATTGGAATTGAATAAGATCTTCTGTTTGTCGAAGATATCCACTTCCATCAGAATACATCCTCATACAGTATTGTTGTTGAAGTGTATAATAATCTCCTGGTTCTGCTCATTTCACTGAGCATCAGTTCATGTAAGTCTCTCCAAGCCTCTCTGTATTCATCCTGGTGGTCATTTCTTACAGAAGAATAATATTCCATAACATTCATATATCATAATTTACCCAACCATTCTCCAATTTATGGGCATCCATTCATTTTCCAGTTTCTAGCCACTACAAAAAGAGCCGCCACAAACATTTTAGCACATACAGGTCCCTTTCCATTCTTTAGTATTTCTTTGGGATATAAGCCCAATAGTAGCACTTCTGGATCAAATGGCATGCACAATTTGATATATTTTTGGGCATAATTCCAGATTGCTCTCTAGAATGTTTGTATTCGTTCACAACCCCATCAACAATGCATCAGTGTCCCAGTTTTCCCAGAGCCCTCGAAGATTCATCATGATTTTTTCCTGTCATCTTAGATAATCTGACAGGTGTGTAGTGTTATCTCAGCGTTGTCTTAATTTTTATTTCTCAGATCAATAGTGATTTGGAACTCTTTTTCATATGAATGGAAATAATTTCAATTTCATCATCTGAAAATTGTCTGTTCAAATGCTTTCACCATTTATCAATTGGAGAATGGCATAATTTCTTATAAATTAGAGTCAGTTCTCTATATATTTTCGATATGAGTCCTTTATCAGGTCCTTTAATGTAAAAAATATTTTCCCAGTTTGTTGCTTCCCTTCTAATTTTGTTTGCATTAATTTTGTTTTTACAAAAGCTTTTTTTTAATTCATTTTTCCAAATTATCCCCTCCCTACCTCCACTCCCTCCCCCCGATGGCAGGTAATCCCATACATTTTTCATGTGTTATAATATAACCTAGATACAATATATGTGTGTAAATACCATTTTCTTGTTGCACATTAATTATTAGCTTCTGAAGGTATAAGTAACCTGGGTAGATAGACAGTAGTGCTAATAATTTACATTCGCTTCCCAGTGTTCCTTCTCTGGGTGTAGTTATTTCTGTCCATCATTGATCAATTGGAAGTGAGTTGGATCTTCTCTATGTTTAAGATTTCCACTTCCATCAGAATACATCCTCATACAATATTGTTGTTGAAGTGTATAGTGATCTTCTGGTTCTGCTCATTTCACTCAGCAACAGTTGATTTAAGACTCTCCAAGCCTCTCTGTATTCCTCCTGCTGGTCATTTCTTACAGAGCAATAATATTCCATAACCTTCATATACCACAATTTACCCAACCATTCTCCAATTGATGGACATCCATTCAACTTCCAGTTTCTAGATACAACAAAAAGAGCTGCCACAAACATTTTGGCACGTACAGGTCCCTTTCCACTCTTTAATATTTCTTTGGGATATAATCCTAATAACAGCAATGCTGGGTCAAAGGGTATGCACAGTTTGACAACTTTTTGGGCATAGTTCCAAATTGCTCTCCAGTATGGCTGGATTCTTTCACAACTCCACCAACAATGTATCAGTGTCCCAGTTTTCCCACATCCCCTCCAACTTTCATCATTATTTGTTCCTGTCATTTTAGCCAATCTGACAGGTGTGTAGTGGTATCTCAGAGTTGTCTTAATTTGCATTTCTCTGATCAGTAGTGATTTGGAACACTTTTTCATGTGAGTGGAAATAGTTTCAATTTCATCATCTGAGAATTGTCTGTTCATATCCCTTGACCATTTATCAATTGGAGAATAGTTTGGTTTCCTATAAATCAGGGTCAGTTCTCTATATATTTTGGAAATGAGACCTTTGTCAGAACCTTTACTTTTAAAAATATTTTCCCAATTTTACTTCCCTTCTAATCTTGTTTGCATTAGTATTGTTTGTACAGAAACTTTTTAGTTTGATGTAATCAAAATCTTCTATTTTGTGATCAATAATGATATCTAATTCTCCTCTGGTCATAAATTCCTTCCTCCTCCACAGGTCTGAGAGGTAGACTATTCTCTGTTCCTCTAATCTATTTATGATCTCATTCTTTATGCCTAAATCATGGACCCATTTTGATCTTCTCTTGGTATATGGTGTTAAGTGTGGGTCCATATCTAATTTCTGCCATACTCATTTCCAGTTTTCCCAACAATCTCTTCACTACCCGAGGTGAAAGCCTGGATTGCCTATGTGGGCCACACCCCCAGTGCCGAGATCTGCTTAGTCATCCCCGGGATCCGGGAAGATCCAATGTGGTTTTAAATTTTAAAGTTGCTTAGATTTCTCTTCTGAACTGCTGTATTATAAGCAGAGCAGAGCTAACAGCCTGTGCCAGATTCTTTTATCTCACTGGATTCTCTGATCCCAGAGCCCTCCCCAGTGCAACCAGTGCAGTGTGCCACTACCCCACCGTCTGCGCTGGCCTCTCTTCTTCCTCCCCTGGGAGCTGACCTTTCCTGTTGAAACTCCAGATTCTCTTCAGCTGGTAAGTCGTGCTTCCAGTCCTTGTGGATTCTATCAGTCCAACGCTATTTCTGAGGCTGATTAAATCTAGTTGGCTGTGAGGGAAGAAAGAAGCTTACACAGTTGCGTGTATCTTTCCCGCCATCTTGGCTCCGCCCCCCTGTACAAAAGCTTTTTAATTTGATGTAATCAACATTTCTATTTTGTGATCAATAATGATCTCTAGTTCTTCTTTGGTCACAAATTCCTTCGTCCTCCAAAAGTCTGAGAGGTAAACTATCTCATGTTCCTCTAATTTATTTATGATCTCATTCTTTATGCCTAAATCATGGACCCCTTTTGATCTTATCTTGGTATGTGGTGCTAAGTGTAGGTCTATGTCTAAACTAATACCTATTATTTTAAAAATGCACTAATATCTATTTTAAAAATGAACCAGCAAATCCGAGGGTTGATCTTCAGAGGAAGATACTGAAGTAAAAAAAAAAAAGCTTCCACTTCAAAAATAATTGTGAATTTGCTCCTTGCCCAGAGAGTATTTATTGAAGAACTTAAAAAATTTTAGAAGTCAAATAGGAGACATTATGTAAAAAGTAAAATAAAATAAAATAAAATTCATCCAAGAAAAACAAGATTATGAAAAAACATTAAACAACTAGAAAAGGAGATAGAATCTCAAAAATGAAATTAACTCTTTGAAAATTAGATTTTGGAATTGGGAAAATATTTTTAAAAGTAAAGGTTCTGACAAAGGTCTCATTTCCAAAATATATAGAGAACTGACCCTGATTTATAGGAAACCAAACCATTCTCCAATTGATAAGTGGTCAAGGGATATGAACAGACAATTCTCAGATGATGAAATTGAAACTATTTCCACTCATATGAAAGTGTTCCAAATCACTGCTGATCAGAGAAATGCAAATTAAGACAACTCTGAGATACCTCTACACACCTGTCAAACTGGCTAAGATGACAGGAACAAATAATGATGAAAGTTGGAGGGGATGTGGGAAAACTGGGACACTGATACATTGTTGGTGGAGTTGTGAAAGAATCCAGCCATTCTGGAGAGCAATTTGGAATTATGCCCAAAAATTGTCAAACTGTGCATACCCTTTGACCCAGCATTGCTGTTATTAGGATTATATCCCAAAGAAAACTAAAGAGTGGAAAGGGATCTGTATGTTCCAAAAGGTTTGTGGCAGCTCTTTTTGTTGTAGCTAGAAACTGGAAGTTGAATGGATGTCCATCAATTGGAGAATGGTTGGATAAATTGTGGTATATGAAGGTTATGGAATATTATTGCTCTGTAAGAAATGACCAGCAGGAGGAATACAGAGAGGATGGAGAGACTTACATCAACTGTTGCTGAGTGAAATGAGCAGAACCAGAAGATCACTATACACTTCAACAACAATACTGTATGAGGATGTATTCTGATGGAAGTGGAAATCTTAAACATAGAGAAGATCCAACTCACTTCCAATTGATCAATGATGGACAGAAATAACTACACCCAGAGAAGGAACACTGGGAAGCAAATGTAAATTGTTAGCACTACTGTCTATCTACCCAGGTTACTTATACCTTCAGAAGCTAATAATTAATGTGCAACAAGAAAAAGGTATTTACACACATATATTGTATCTAGGTTATATTGTAACACATGTAAAATGTATGGGATTACCTGCCATCGGGGGGAGGGAGTGGAGGAAGGGAGGGGATAATTTAGAAAAATGAATTAAAAAAAAAAAAGAAAATTAGATTTTGGTAAGAAGAAGCCAATGAATCTATGAGAGATCAAGAAATATAACAGTTTATATAAAGTGAAAAAAAATAGAACAGAATGTAAAACATCTTATAAGACAAATGACAGTTCTGAAGAACAGATCAAGACAAGAAAATATAAGCATAATTGAACTGATTCAAAGTTGTGACCAAAAAAAGCACTTTGACAGAGTAATGCAATAAATAATCCAAGAAAATTGTCCTGGAGTGCTAGAACATGAATGGAAAGTAGAAAAAATTCAACACTCACCATCTCAAAGAGACCCTTTGTGGAAAAGAAGAATATAATTGCCAAATTCTGAAACTCCCATATCAAAGAGAAAACTTTGCAAGAAACAAGAAAAAAATTCAAATTTACTGGAACTACAATTAGAATTGCACAGGTCTTATAAGCAGCTACAATAAAAGACTGCAAGTCCTTGAATCTTATCTACCAACAATCAAAAAAAATTAGGCCTGTACCCAAAAATATCATATCCAACAAAATTATCTATAACATTGAATGTGAAAAAAGTGGACATTCAATTAAGTTGCAGATTTCCTGGACTTTCTATCATCCAAACCCAAATTTAACAGAACATTTAGCATATAAGAGCCAACATCAAAGAGTAATTTCAAGAAACTCAACATGGATTAACTATTTATGTTTTTTTTTTACTTGGGAAATAAATATGTTGAAAGTTGACATCAATAACACAAGAGCTCAAATATACAATTAGGGCAGAGTTAAGTAATTACTTCATACAAATTAGGTACAGAAAACAGTAATGTTCAGGCTAGTTTTCGTTAAGTCCTCTCAAAGGGCCTTGGTTACAGTAAGATAGATACCAGAGAATGGTCAAAAATAGAGTCTAGACTCTTTATTCTGGCCCAGTCTTTTTTTTAAATTAACTTTATAATTATAACATTTTTGACAGTACATATACATAGGTAAATTTTTTTTATAACTTTATCCCTTCTACTCCCTTCTGTTCTTCTCAAAAAGTTATCAAACTGTGCATATTCTTTGATCCCAACAGTGTTTATACTGGGTATATAGGGAAATGGAGCTACATGTGCAAAAATGTTTGTAGCAGCCCTTTTTGTAGTGGCAAGAAACTGGAAACTGAGTGGCTGCCCATCAGTTAGAGAATAGCTGAATAGTAATGGTATATTAATGCTATGGAATATTATTGTTCTGTAATAAATGATCAGCAGGATGAGACTTATAGGACCTGATGTGAAGTGAAATGAGCAAAACCAGGAAATCATTTTGAACATGACAACAGAAATATTATACATTGATCAATTCTGAGGAATGTGACCCTTTCTAACTATGAGATGACTGAGGACAGTACCAATGATCTCATGATGAAGAGAGCCATCTACACCCAGAGAGAGGACTGTGGGAACTGAATATGGAACACAACATAGCATTTGCACTCCTTTTGCTGTTGGTCACTTGCATTTTGTTTTCTTCCTCATTTTCTTTCCTTTTTGATCTGATTATTTTTTGTATAGTAAGAGAATTGTATAAATACGTTTACATATATTGCATTTAACATATAGTTTAACATTTATAACATATATTGGATTTCTTGCCATCTAGAGTAGGGGAGTTGGGGGAAGGAGAGAAAAATCTGAAACACAAGGCTATGAAATGGTCAATGTTGAAAAATTATCTGTGCATATGTTTTGAAAATAAAAACATTTAATAATAAAAAGGTGATCAATGGATTCTTTTAATGATTATTTCCCCCCTCTGTTTCTAGAATATTCAGAAACTTTTCTTTGATGGTCTTGAATAATGCTATCTAGTTTTGTTTGTTTGTTTGTTTTGTTGGTCATGATACATGAATATATGCATATACATGATAGCTATACATATATATTTGTGAATACATAAATGGACTGACAAAGTGATTTTGAAACAGTTTGCTTTGCATATAGTAATTCTACCTTGGCAAAAATGAGAAAATATAACTAATTTATTTTTTTTTAATTAAGAGTAAAATGGATGCCTAGATTGATAATGAATTGCCCTTCCCTGGAAATATTTTTTCCCTACATTGCACTGAATATCTATGTATTTGTACTTATTTATCATTTTTTATTGCTCTAATATACATATATATATGTATGTGTGTATATATATACATGCATGTATATACATATATGTTTATGTGGATATTCATATTAATCTTTCTGTGTGTGGGTGCCTATATATAAATAAAGCATATATATATAGTCTTAGAAAATCTGAGACCAAAAGTCTTCGAATGTTGATACCCATTATGTATCTTTGTCAATTTGATAATTATGAGAGAAAGCTCCTAATCATTTTAATTCATATTTCTTGTATTAATGATGAAGGATATTTTTATTTGCTTATATTTCTTTTGATAGATTGCATTTTTAATATTGAAAACCACTTGGATCATCCAGTTATTTTGTACTGAGTCTTCAATGTGTGAGGGTGTCAAATTTTATTAATAAAGCTAATCATATTGCTAGAATAAAAGATAGTAAGATATAATAAATCATGATATTTTCTTTTCCATTAAAAATAAAATTTAATACAGACGTCTTGAAGCTAGCTTCAGTGTGAGCATTATATCTCAGAAATTAGCAAATTCTAAACATTAAGATAATGTTAGAAAGAGGAGTATACTTTTAAAATAATAAATATTACATTTTTTCCTCAGAGTAGGTTGTTAAACATTTACTAGCATGCTTTACTCTAGAGCCATATTCAAGGAGTCATTAAGCAATAGCCATTATTCAAGATAGATAAATTGCTCAGCTTCTGAGTCCTAATTTAATAATATATAAGGGAAATTATTGATACTTACCAGTTTATTCAAATGGAATGTTTACATGTATCCACTGGGTCCACATTAAAAATATTTTATAATATTAGGTTGGATCATTTTTGTTTTTTACTCATTTTTGAAAAATTGTTTAAAATAATTTTAACAAAGAAGGCAAAAATTGTTTCTTAATATTTAAGTTTTAAAGATTAGACAAATTGCTCTTTGATGACACATAAACATAGGAAATACTTTTCTTTGGATAGAAGATGATTTTGCTTGGATTTAAGAGGACATGTTTCCTCCTTTGATTATAACTTCCTAGAAGGCAGGGACTGGCTTTTCCCTCTTTTTAAATATTGGATATTTAACAAAGAACTACAATTTGAAAGCACTCAAAATATTTCTTGATTTATATATCAGTTGAAATGAAGGTCAATAAGGAAAGTAGAAGAAAAACTAGACATATATTTCTATAAGAACTTTGAAACAAATGGAGAAGACAGTCTTTATTTAGTTTTCTTATTTATTTTGAAAGACTTGCCATTTAGGTATTAATTTCTTTAATGCTGCAATGACATCATTATTCCTCAGACTGTATATTAGGGGGTTAAATAACGGGGTTACCATGAGGTATAGCAGAGAGGTGATTTTTTCAAAATTTTCTGAGTGTTCAGACTTGGGTTTCAAATACACAATAATGGCAGTGCCAAAATACATTAATACAACTGTTAGGTGGGATGAGCAAACAGAAAAAGCTTTGGATCTCCCCTTTGTAGATTTCAGTTTCATGACAGTGACAAAGATTTTGCAATATGACATCAGTATCAGCATAAAAGGTGTCACAACGAATATCATCATAGCAATAAAGGTTGAGAGCTCACTCCTATATGTGTTTCCACAGGCTGCCTTAAGTAAAGGGGGTATGTCACAGAAAATATGATTTAGTTTGGGGAAACAGAAGTGAAGAGAGAAAACCACACTTGTTTGTTCTATCTGGCTAATAGCAGACGAGATCCACGACGCCAACACCAGTTTGAAACAAAACTTTGGGTTCATGATAAGCGGATAGTAGAGAGGCTTACAAATGGCCACATAGCGATCATAGGCCATTATGGCCAGATGGGAGCACTCAGTGACAGCCAGAATAAGAAACAAACAAAGTTGTATAGCACAGGCCAAAAGGGAAATGTTTCTCTTCTGGGTCCCAAGATTCCACAGAATTCTTGGAATAGTTACTGATGTGTAACAGATTTCTAAGAATGAAAAATTGCCAAGGAAAAAGTACATGGGGGTTTGGAGAGTGCTATCAGTCTTGGTTATTATGATGATAAGACAGTTGCCTATCAGGATACATATATAGATTACTAAGAAAATCCCAAACAGTAACCCTTGTAGTTTGGGAAGGTCAGAAAATCCTAGAAGAATAAATTCCTCCACCTCTGTGTGATTTGCTTCTGTTACCTTTCTTGTGTTTTCCATCTGTAAGAATAAAAAATGATCATTGTATCACTATAGGTCTCAGTTTTGTCCTCTATTAAAATATAATAAGAAAATCTGCAAATTTCTTTGTAGCTTTGACAATTTGTGTGTGTGTGTGTGTGTATGTGTGTGTGTGTTTATGTATTTCTTATTGTTGCTAATTCATAGCTGATACTGATGGGGTTATTTTTCGAGAAAGATATTGGTCTGTTTTAGCATTTCTTTCTCCAGGGCATTTTACATATGAGGAACTGAGGCAAACAGAAGTAAGGAACTTACCCAGAGCCATGTTGCTAGTAAGTAGTGTTTAAGGTCATATTTGGATATACAAAGTAAATCTTATTTTTTCCAGGTACAGTGTTCTTTCCATTAAGAAACATAGAAAAAAAGGTTCATGCATACATTCATATGTATATACACCTGTATGTAGATATGAAGACAGATATAAATAGGTAGGTAGCTATCTACCTGTAGCTCTCTGTATCTATACATGTTTCTATGTGTATACACACATACATATAAATATGCATATCTATATATAGATATAGATATATGTGTATGTAGGTACACACACACACACACACACACACACACACACACACACACACACACATATATATATATATATATATATATATAGACACATGTGTCTATTTACTGAGTCTCCATCTGGCTTAAAAACTTAAAAACTAATAAAATAGAGATTGTGTCAACACCACCTTATTTACATTGTTCTGTTTCTTTCATACTGTAATGATTACGTGCCAAAAAAGTCAAGTAATCTTGAAATGTGACAAGAACAGTAAGATCTATTTCCAAAGATCAGCAAAACCCTTCTTTTTGGGGTATAATGATTAAAGATGATAATCCACAAGTAGTGTTTAACAACATACATTTCTTCAGTAGAAAAGCTTAGCTAGTAAATTAGATGATACCTTTTTTTTTTTTTTTTTTTTTTTTTTGGATGGAAGAAACCAATATTCAACTGTTTCTTTTGATAAATTTATTTTAAATGGCATCCACTTACATATATGTCCAGGCAGACAAATTCTGATGATTTAAATATTAAAATTTCCTCTTCCTCACACTTGTGGTGCTTTTTCTTTTCCTTTCTGGGAAAAAATATGTTCTAAGCCTTGAAAACATTTAAATAACATTCTTATCCTGCTCTGCTCTATAGGGAATGCACTTCTCACATGTGTCTTTTTCTTAATTGTTTCACAAGAGCCCACATTTCCTAATAACTGCTTCCAGACTCTAACAAACAATAATGAGGCAATAGTGTATTGGAAAGAGTCCTGGGATTATAGGCAAGAGACATTAGTCTCAGTCTTGCCTGTGCAATTTACTAAGTGTAATCCTTGCTACATAACAGAGATCAAGTCCCATAAATACAATAGATAATACTTGAAAAATAGACAATATGGAATAGCAATTGAAAATGAGCTTCAAAGCTAATTTCACTTCTATATACTGTTTACCACGTAAGGTGCTGAAATGCATTAGTAGAGCTTCCTCATTCAGCATTTCTCCATATCAATAAGGTCTACATCTAATACATGTAAGCACTTTTCTAGTTTGTCAGGAAAGAAATCTTTGTTATACAGTATTTTTGGATTACCATTATTGATACTAAGCAGTGAGATGGCACAGTAGATAGTGTTCTGGGACTGTAGTCAGGAAGAATCAACTTTCTGAGTTCAAATCCAACCTCAGACACTTACTACCTCTGTGATGTGGGCAAGTCACTTAATTTTGTTTGCCTCAGTTTCCTCATCTGTAACATGAGCTGGAGAAAGAAATAACCATTCTAGTATCTTTGCCAAAAAAAATCCCAAATGGGAATTCATACATAAACACACAGACTTGTATGAATATGTTTTTGTGTGCAGGTGTATTGCATATACATATGTATGTATGAATGTCCATTTGTTTTTTTAGGGGGGAGTCAAAAATACTGGAATGGTTCTTTCTTTTTTTTATTAATTTTATAACATTTTTTGACAGTACATATGCATAGATAATTTTTTACAACCTTATCCCTTGTACTCCCTTCTGTTCCGAATTTTTCCCCTCCTTCCCTCCACCCCCTCCCCTAGATGGCAGGCAATCCCATTCATATTAAATATGTTATAGTATATCCTAGGTACAATATATATGTGAAGAACCAAATTTTGTTATTGTTATTGTTGTTGCAAAGGAAGAATTGGATTCGGAAGGTAAAAATAACCTGGGGAGAAAAAAAAAATGCTTACATCTTACACTCATTTCCCAGTGTTCTCTAGGTATAGATGATTCTGTCTATCATTGATCAATTGGAATGGAATGGTTATTTCTTCTTCATATTATAGATGTGTGTATATATGTTTGTTCATATCTATAATGTAATATGTATTTGTATATATGTAAAATATAACATATAATAATACATGAATATATAACAAATTTGAGTTTAACATATATGGTATACATATCAATATACATAGATGTAAACATATCTGCATATATTTCCACATAAATCTATATATAGAGAGAGTACATATGAATAAATATATGATCCCATGCACATATGTGTGTGCATATATATATATATGTACATATTATATGCATATATAGATAAATTTGCTAATTACTGTATGGCACGGCTCCTCATGTATACTCTGAGGCTGAGAAAATACCTTAGACATTATCTGGTCAATGATCTAATTTTACACAGAAAGAAATGAAAACAAGACAAGTTCAATAATTTGCTCATGATACACAGGTTTGAGCTCAAATTCTCAGTCTTTAAACCAACCATGTTTTCCATTATATCTAGCTTAGAAATATTTCCACATTTATATGAAATCTTTACATTTGTCATTCATTGTGCTGCATTCTACTCAATTAGTATGGGCATTTCCAGTTCATTGGGTATACAGTTTAAACTTTTGTTTTTTGTTTCTGTTACAAATTATAAAAAAAAAAATTTGCTGAATGAAACTATGTCACTGACCTCAAAAGGGTCATTATTTAACTTGCTGATTGAAATAATTTAAACTTTAATCATTTTATTTTACATGATCTGAAATTGCACTCAAAAATGGTTGAATGAACTCCTATTTCCACCAAAAGTATATGTCTTATCCTCCTAACCTCTGCAACGTTGTCCTGAGTTTTACTAATCAATGAGGATGAGATATTGAGGCTGATGACTTTATGAAATTCTGCCTCACTTAAATCCAATTCACACAATAGCCATGCATTACTTCATGATTTCATTTATTCTTTTGGAAAGTGAAGTAAAAAAAAAGAAGAAAAAAGCCAAATAATTTGATATAAAGAACAACTTGAAAGTGGATTTCCTTTTCATTATTAAAATACCTTTGCATATTGTTCTTTAATGTTCTTTCTTTGCTCTGTAACATTTTACAAAGATTTGAAATTGCTCAGAAATATTAAAATTCCTTTTTCCTTACAACAGGTAAAATTGATATACCATTTTAAGATACTTGAAAACATTATCTCAGATTTATCTTTACAATAAACTTGCAATGTATTTGCTATCCAAACTTCATTTTATAGATAAGTTTACTGAAAAAGATAAATCATATGTTACTTGCCTTACAGCAAGAACCTGAGGCCATTTTTTAACTTAATCTTCTGAACTCCAGGATCAGCATTTTATTCAATGTGTGACCTAGCTGTTTCAATGCAATAAAGCTGATAAAATTGAATCAACATTTATTAAGTAACTACCAGGAGTTGTGTAAAGGACTGGGGATACAATAAATACAAAGAAAGGCAATGGCTGCCCTCAAGTTGCTTGCAATCTAATGGGTAAGGATAATAAACATAAAGGAGGCAGGAAAGTGAAGGAAGTGAGTTAGCAATGTAGGATAGCTTACTAATGTTGTATTATGAGAATTTGTGCTAAAGAATTACTGTATTTGGAAGAGAATTACTAGATCTGATTATGTCCACCAGTAAGGATTGAGTTCAAGAATATTAGTGCCTAGAGAGAAGTCCATTGAGGGAAAGAGGTGACTTATCTGTTGATGATACTGCCTCATGTTCCATTTGGTGGTAGGTGGTGCTACTGAGTTCTACGATGTTCAGGAGGAACAGTGCTCTTTAGGAGCAGGCCCAAGTATAGGCCAGGATAGTTCTGGCAGGAAGCAGAAACTAGTAACATAAGGTGAGTTGGGCCAAGGAATACCTCAAAGTGAAAAATGTCAGAGGCCTAAGGCTGGTGCCTAGAGCCTTGCTTAAACTACCTGAGGAAACTCAGGAGAGAGAAGGTCACAGTTTGTCTGGCTAGTAAAAGAAAACAACAATATGAGATAAAGATGAGAAAAAATAGGGAACTTAGAGGGAATAGTCTTTTATGTAAGAAAATAGGGAATGAGAAAATGTTGGCAGAAGATCTCTGAATGATGTATATAGTATCCATATATATATTATAATTACCTGGCACCATATAACAGAATCTATTATTTAACTTGTGAACTCTGGTTAGCAGAGATTACCTTTTGGCATTTTTTGTACCTCTAGTACTAAGTGCAGTCCCTAGCATTGAGTAATCAATAAATAATAATCAATAAATACTAGTTAACGTGACAGCATGCCCATTGCATTGTACGTGATCTTATTGTAGATTATTGAGACAATCACCTTAGTTTGACATTTTTATTCAAGAAGGTAGACAGGACTTTTATAGGAAAGCACTAAAGATGGATGAATTTACACTTGATGGTAAGTAGTGTTGGGCACTGGACTTGTTGGGGGTCATAGCTACCCCATCCCTTTCCCTGCCATTAAAACTGAAAATTGAGTTTAAAAAAGCCCAGGAAAAATCTTGGAACTCCAATTACCTTTATATACCACTGCCATAAACTCCAGGTACATTATCTTGATCCTTGCTAGGATAATTTTCCCTTCATTTGAATATTGCCTCTTGTTTCACTTTCTCCTGTCTGTGACCTTCTTAAATTGACCCCTATTCTGTCAGGATTAAGTTATGATTATTTCCTGGACTTATGGCTTGTTTATCCTCCCAGGGTCCTTACCCCCCACCTGCTTATATGCCTTTGTTTCCCCTATAATATTGCATACTCAGGTTATGTTTTCTGTTTGCAAACCCTAGTTACCTAAACACCCTATAGAACCTCCCTGCCTCAGTTTATCTGGGCTGAATGCTTTGGACACAAATTACATTTGGTTTGCTAGCTCAAAGTCTACATCAGGGGTCCTCAAACTACAGCCTGTATCCATAGTGACCTGATGTCTGGCTGTTTTGTTCATCAGTTTTTATCATTGTGTGTATGTTCTGTAGTTTCATAAAGAGATGGAGAGATGGAATATTACTAACATATGTCATCACCTTATAATCACTGGGGGTCTGACCTTAGTGCCCCCCACTTATCCTGAGTATGAGGGGGTACAGAGCTGGTGTACTGCTTCATCCCCCTCCAGATTCTTAAGGTCCCCATACACTTGTGCAGCTTCAAGTCACATGATGACCTCCCCTGGAAGCCCAAATGTACAATTTGTCACTGAAGCTCATTCTGCACACAGAATATATCGTGCAATTATATACATATATGAATATTCTTGCCTGTGATTATGATAAATTATGAGTGCAGCATGTATGATCATGCAGTGCTGGATCATGAGAATTGATCCCAGGATTTAGAGGAAGCCAGGGCATTTGGGAGGGCTGCCTGAGCAGTGACTTGTGTGCAATGAAGGTCTGAAGCAGGAGAGAGAGTGCGGGAAACGGAGGCATCACAGCACAGAGGCAGCTTGGAGGAAGTTGGGCATTGCAGTCTGTATGTCTCTGTGTGGGCAAAGTTATTGCTGGTGTATTATTTTTGTAGAGCTGTATATATGTGTGTGTGTATGTATATATATATATATATATATATATATATATATATATATATATATATATGTGTGTGTGTGTGTGTGTATATGTGTATATATATGTGTGTGTGTGTGTGTATATATGTGTGTGTGTGTGTGTATATATGTGTGTATATATATATATATATATATATATATATATATATATATGTGTGTGTGTGTGTGTGTGTGTGTGTGTGTGTGTGTGTGTGTGTGTATATATATATATATATATATATATATATGTATATATGTATTTTACTAATAGCAATTTGGAATCCCTTAGAAGTAATGATGTCAAGAAAAAGAAAAATTGACTTGGAGTGTAGGATATTCAAAGAACAGTGGATTTATGGTTACTTTTTCATGCACTACAAGGAAAGAGTTGTGTGTCTGATATGCCAGGAAATTGTGTCTGTGTTCAAAGAATATAATTTGCATCGACACTATGAAAATCAACATAAAGATAAATATGATTGTTTGGTTGGAGAAATGAGAAAAGATAAAATATTAAAACTGAAAACTACATTGACAACTCAGCAAAATATTTTTGTGAAGCAGAAGCAGCTAAATATTTCCTCACTGTGAGCACGTTTTCAAGTTGCCAAGCTAATACCACGCACTGGCAGACCATTCCTGGAGGGAGAATTTGTTAAAGAATGCCTTCTTTCTGTTGCCAAAGAGATGTGTCCAGAGAAGACCGATTTATTTAGTGCAATGAGTCTTTCAGGACCTACAGTTACACAGAGGACTGAAGAAATGGGAGACAATCTGCATCAGTATTTGTAAAACTCCATAAAAAAAATCATATTTTTCCTTGGCACTCAACAAAAGCAATGATGTTCATGATTCTGCACAACTTCTAATTTTTATTTGTGGGATGAATGATTATTTTGAAGTCATAGAACACCTTGCTGCATTGCAAAGCATCAAAGGAACAACTACAGGAGAGGCTATTTATGAAAAGATTTGCTAAACTATGAATGGTTTGAAGCTGGACTGGGTTAAACTACCCAGCATAACAACTGATGGTGCCCCTAGCATAGCAGGGCCTAAGAAAGGAGTATTTGCTTACATTAACCAAGAGATGGACAAACATAACCATTCTCATCCAATAGCCATACACTGCCTCATCCACCAACAAGTGCTGTGTAGTAAATCACTGAAGTGGGACTCTGTTATGAAAATTGTGGTATCTTGTGCTAACTTCATTAGAGCCAATGCTATAAATCACAGACAATTTCAGGAATTTCTGTCTGAGCTAAATGTTGAGTATGAAGATGTTCTACATCACACAGAAGTCCCTTGGCTCAATCAAGGGAGAGTTTTGAAATATTTCTATGACTTACTTCCACAGATCACAACTGTTCTGCTTTTAAAAAACAAAGAAGTACCAGAGCTCAATGATGCAGAATGAAAATGGCACCTTGCTTTTCTGACAGATGTAACAGAGCTACTCAACAATTTCAATATGCAACTTCAAGGAAAGGGAAAGCTCATCTGTGATATGCAATCACATGTTAAAGCATGTGGAGTAAAATTAGGCCTCCTCATCAAACAAGTGAAAGAGGAAAACTTCTGCCATCTCCCTACAACTCAAAATGTGTTAGCAGAAAAACCACTGATTGCATTCCCAAACAAAACATGTTTGGATTCATGGGAAAAATTGCAAAAGGAATTCCAATTTACATTTAAAGAGCTTCATCTCCATGAACAGACATACAGCTTTTCCATAACCCATTTTCTATTGAATTCCAAATGTGGATACAATTTACCAAATGGAACTGGGTGAAGTGCAGAATTGTGACTCTCTTAAAGATGCATTCAAGTAAAGCAGCCTTCATAATTTCTATGCATCTCTCCCCTCTGAGACATATCCTCATCTCAGAAACCATGCACTCAAAATGGCAACCATCTTTGGTAGCACTTATGTCTGTGAATAGACTTTTTCTAGAATGAAACATTTGAAATCTCCCATACTAGCATCACTTGTTATGACTAGGAGTGACAAATATGGAACCAAACATTGACCATCTCATTAGCAAAAAGCAGGCCCATAGTTCCCACTGAAATACTGTTAAGTTTGTTGATTTAACTTTACTCCATTTTAAATACTGTATTTGTTCCTGTTTTGTTTCTTCACTTCAAAATAAGATATATGCAGCGTGCATAGGAATTTGTTCATAGTTTTTGTTTTTACTATAGTCCAGCCCTTGACTATTTCCCCCTTGGATGATTCCTTTATAAATAAATAAATAAATAATCAATTGAATAAATGAATGAATGAATGAATGAATGAATGAATGAATGAATAAGCAAACAAACAAACAAATAAATGAATGAATGAACAAATGAATAGACAGACAGACAGACAGATAGATAGATAGATAGATAGATAGATAGATAGATAGATAGATAGATAGACAGACAGACAGACAGATAGATAGGAAAAAGGGGGTAAGAGATAAGGGACCAGGAAAGCTGGTGGATTTTCCCAGAAACACTTGAAAGAATGGGAAAAATGCTTCATCAAACAAATCACTTAGGAATTAGATGAAAGTGACAACAGCCTGGGGAGAGGTGAGAAGTGGATTTGATAAAAGTTAAACTTCAGGCAGCAGGTTATAGGTATCTCTCTGGCCACCATAGTAATTTTTCTCACAACCTTGGCCCTGCCTAATCCTGTTCAGCTCATACCACCCTTAGTTCCACCAGTTCCTGTTCACTTTGTCCTAGGCACCACTGCCCTTCCTAGCCTACTAGTTCAAATTAGCCCTACCAGCAGTTCTTTTTCTCCTTATTCCTTGTTTAATTAATTACCAATTGTACAATCTTTTTAAAACCCCAGCTGAGCTAGGATTGCTGGCTCTGCTTTAACTCTGAATCCCCTTCTTTTGTTGGAATTGCCTTGGCAAACAGTTCCTGGGATCACTTTCCAATTTACTTGTTCTCCGTGAGACTTTCTGATCTACTCCTATAGTCTTGTAAACCCAGTTCCTTAATTAATATTTCAGTATCCTCAAAGGGTGCTGCAGTTTAGTGTCAGGCTCCTGAAATGTGCATACTCTCACACTTTTTTCTGTATCCTGGTAGCAATGGTCTGTCTATTTTTCTGGGCAAAGATAGATAGAGCCATTGCAGGTTTCCCACTTTCCCCTTGGAGTTTCTCCTATAGCCATGGAGTGCGGCTTTCTCCCCTTTTGTCAAGGGCACAACTGCTGAAGCACTGCTGCTCCCTCTATGACAGATGCTGAGTTAAGTACGCAGATTTCTGCAGACCTAACTCACAATGAATTGTTCATTTCAACTTGGATTTCCTGACTGAGATGGTGCTCCAGAACTGTAGAGGACCAGATGGCTTGAAACAGGGAGAACTCTTGAGCTGCTCTAAACAAGAAATGCTATTAACTACTCTGGGATTATCAGGGAGAGTCTGGCTCTTGTCTGTAAGAATCTTGAGTCCAGCCAATTGGAGCAGGGTCAAGGTACTCTTATCTTGTCCCTTATAGGACCATTGTTTCTCCTTCTCCTTGACCTCACCATAGGTTCTTGCATCTTTTCTAATCTTGTCTGACTTATCTGCTCCTAGGTAGAGCCAGTCAAAATCATTGTTCTAACACCCTCCACAGTGATTCAAGGATCTGCATACTCACTAGTGAGAGTGTGGATATGTTGATCACTAGATATGTTGAGGTCATAGCCACCTCATCTTCCCTGCTATTAGGACTGGAAATTGAGTTTTTAAAAGTCAAGGAAAAACTTTGAAGCTCTGATCACCTTTACATACCATTGTGTCATAAAGTCCAGGTGCATTATCTTGGTCCTTGCTAGCATAATTCACCCTCCATTTGAGCATTGCTGCTCCCTTCACTGTCTCCTATCTGTCACCTTCTTATTTTGACCCCTATCCTGTAAGAATTAAGTTATGATCCTTTCCTGGAATTATATCTTGTCTGTCCTCCCAACATCCTCCTCCCTCTTAAGTGCCTTTGTTTCCCCTATGAGATTATATACTCTGGTTATGTATTCTGATTGCAAATCCTAGTCAGCTAAAACCCTATATAAATTCCCTGCCTCATTTTATCTGGGCCAAATGTTTTGGACATGTGTCCCATTTAGTTGGCTAGTACAAACTTTCCACATTAAAGATTAAAAAAATAATCTGTCCCAGTTTCTCGTGTTTTGCAGTAGACATAGATGAAAATTCTGGAAATGGGAATGGAATATTCCATAATTAGATATTAGTACTTGGAAATTACCAGTGGTTTCAAAAACAAATAAGAAAGTAGTTTTTAAAAAGTCAGAACACAAATAGAAAAGAACAGAATCTCTATTGTTTAACAAGATTTGTAGATAACATTTTTTTCATTGCTATGATGACATCCTTGTTCCTTAAAGTATATATCAGGGGGTTGAACATTGGGGTCACCATGTTGTAAAAAAGAGAAAGCACTTTATCTGTTCCTGCAAAATGGCTGGACTTTGGTCTCAAATACATAATAATGCCAGATCCAAAGAATAATGAAACTATTATGAGATGAGAGGAACAAGTTGAGAAGGCTTTGTGCCTCCCTTTAGCTGATTGCAATTTCAAGATACTGGTAATGATTCTGATGTAGGATGTAAGTATCAATAGAAAAGGGACCACGGCAAATACCACAGTAGCAGCATAGATGGCAAATTCATTCATAGAGATGTCCCCACAGGCCACCTCCAGTATTGGGGTGATGTCACAGAAAGCATGATTGAGTTCGTTTGAGCCACAGAAGGGAAGAGAGAAAATCTGATATGTCTGCCCTATCTGACCAGGAATTGCACCAATCCAAGAAGCAATCACCAAACAGACACAAACCTTGTGGTTCATGATGAGGGGATAATAGAGTGGCTTGCAAACAGCCACATAACGGTCATATGCCATGGCAGTCAAGAGAAAACACTCAGTGACCCCAAAAATAAGAAAGAAACAAAGCTGGATAGCACATTCCATGAAAGAAATATTTCTATTCTTGGTACAAAGATCCGTCAGCATTTTAGGAAGGGTGACTGAGGTGTAACAAATTTCCAAAAATGAAAAGTTTCCAAGGAAAAAATACATTGGTGTTTGGAGAGTTGAATCAGTCTTGGTTATGACAATGATAAATCCATTTCCTAAAAGAATACTCACATAGAGGATTAAGAAAATCCCAAACAGAAGTGCTTGAAGATTGGGATCTTCTGAAAATCCCAGGAGAATATATCCCATCACATTAGTAAAATTGGATCCTGTCATTATTTGTTCATATTTCATCTGTAAAAACAGGGAATGGTCATTTAAACACTGTGAACTTCAATTTATTCTACTTTAAATTAAAGGTATTCAACAAGATATTCTCTGTTTCATTTATAGCATTTTATATTTAATTTTATAACATTTTTCTTTGTTTAATATTCTGTGATTAACATATTTCTATATCTAACATCCTTATTATAGTTCATTATAACGTTTTTTTTCAATTTTCTCTCATACCTATTAAGCCCTAGGAAATATTATATTCTATGGCCTTATAGCAATTAAAAGCTATGACTTCTGTTATTCAGTCAAGAATTTCTTTTTTGTGTCTGCAATGATCTTCTCTTTTTTCTTTTTCTCTTATCTCTCTCTCTCATATTTACATCTATATATCAGTTATAACTGTTGGCTGTCTAAATCTGCATATGTATGCAGAATTTATTTCTCTCTCATTTATGAAATATATATGATATATTTCTTTAAATAGATATTTATATTAACAGGATATCTTTCCTATAAATTTTATAAATATCTATAGATAAATTTATGTAGAAAGCTATCTACTTATAGCTATTTATCTATAAAAACATTCATAGAGGGAGTTAGGAATTGATCAAGATTCTATAGATATGTTTACATGAACAGATAGAATTAGATATATAATTATATATTCACACAAATTTATCTTTTTATGTATGTATTTAGTCAGAGATCAGAGATATATCTATGTTAATTAAATATTTTTCAATTCAATTGTTTTCTTAATTATTATTGAAATTGACTTTATCTCTTAGAATACATATAAATATAAAGACACATTGACAATTACTGGATTCTGTTAATGCACAATGACGAAATAAAGTTCTAAATTTCTAAATTGATCAATCAAGAAAATTGTATTTAGCAGTTAATGAAGATTTAATAGGCATTTACTCTCTACCAAGTCCTGTGTTGGGATCTTGAAATACAAAGCCAAAAATGATTAAGTTCAGATTCTCAAAGAGTCTATTTTTATCAGGAAAGCAATCTTTATATATAAGTAAATGCAAACTAAAACAAATATTAGCTTTTGAGGAAGGTAAAAACTTTTGAACAGAAGGGGAAGGTAGAAAGACTTGCAAAGACTTTCTGCAGAAAGTAGAGTCTAAATCAAGTTTTGAAACAAAACAAAGATATATACATAAACATATACACAGACACACACAGACACACAGACACACAGACACACACACACACACACACACACACATATATATATATACAGAGAGAGAGATACACATATATATGTATGTATATGTCTATATATATACATATATAGACATACATATGTATATATATATATGTATATATATATATATATATATATATATATATATATATATATATATATATATCCACATGCATATTCAATGCATGCCCATACCTATAAATATAATGTACATAAATAAATATATATGGCAATCTGTTTATATATATATATATATATATATATATATATATATATATATATATATATATATATATATATATATATATATATATATATATATATATATGTATACACCGTATCATATTCTGGAAATTGCTTCTAACATTAACAAACTTAATGACATAATCATTCTCTGTCTTGCCATGATGCCTTTATGAATTAATGAGCACCTAAATGAAGGGTGAATCCTTGGGCTCTGGGAAAGTATCTTAGAGTCCAGCCAAGAACTGGAGAAGAGGATACTATCTCTATGAAAATCAAATTAATAAGTCAATAATAAAATGAATCAGTCTTTCCTTCCCTTTCTCTTCTTACTTAGTAATTCTGTAATTCTTGACAAGTCACTTAATATTTTTTTCTGTCTCATTTTTCCTTACATAAATTGGAAATAATACCAGTATCTATCTCATAGGGTTGCTGGGAACATCAAAATTGGACAAAATAGGAAAGAATGTCATACAATGACTGGGAGTAATGAGTTTCTTTTTGTTTTTATTCAATTATTTTTAATTGTATCCAACTTGGCAAAGATACAGGAATGATTTGCCATTTCTGTCTCCAGCCCATTTACAGATGAGGAAATTAAGGAAAACAGAATGAAATGACTTCCCCAGGGTCACACAACTATTAATTGCCTGAAGTTATATTTGACACCAAAAAGATGTTTTCTTGGCTCCAGAACTGGCATTTTATTGCTGCTCCATATCATACCATATCAAAAATATACAGTCCAACAAAATAAATTCTAGTATTATCTGTCCCAAAATGTAGGCTTTATTTTCCATTTTAAGTTCATTACCATAAAGACATGTTTTATCTTTAGCAGTCTAGAATTATGGCCTCAAAAATGTTAAAGACTTTCAATACTCCTTTCCACTATAATGCTACCATTGTATAAATTGATCTAGTTCTGTTCACTTCAATCTTAATCAGTCTATAGACTTCTTTTTAGTATCCTTTGAACCTGTTGAGTAAAAATTGATTCCCTTTCTTCTTAATTTCACCCTAACCTATTTCAATAATCAAAAAGTTCAAAATGTAGAAGAGCAGTAACAGAAAATCCATTGCTTTTCTACCAATCACTATTCTAGAATTATAAGCAAGCAATGAAATTGGTATCAAATCATTGATAGAGATAGGACTTCATTTGTGCTAAAATGGGAACACTAAAAAGCAGTTTTTATTGTTGTTTTACTGATTCTGAGGAATCAGTCCATCACTACGTGATCTGATTCATCAGGCAGCTGCTCAGATGCATAGGAATCATCTTCATATTTCTTTGTTTACTTTTATGTATTTATATAGTTGGAACTTTATAAATGTGCATTATGTGGCGATGTAGTCTTTTGAAATTTGACTAGATGAAGAACTCCAGGAAACTTATCTTTTCCAAATATGATTCTACTAATTCAAACTACATTTCTTTACATTAAGAGAGCAATACTTAAAGAATTAAAATATGAATAATAATAATAATATTTACATAGTTGTTTATTATTTGGAAAATATCTTTTCTCTTTAATTCTCATAACCATCTTGTGAATTAACAAGCATAAGTTTTAATTCATTTATTTCCAGTTGTGTTTAACTGTCTATGACTCAGAATTTTATTGGGAGAGAATGGGATGCCATTTCCTTCTCCAACTCATTTAAAGATGAGGAACTAAGGCAAAGAGTGTAAACTTGCCTTGCCCAGAATCGCATAGTTAATAAATGTCTGGGGCAAGATTTGAAATCACAGATAAGTCTTTCTGACTCCAGGGCCAATAGTCTATTAATATATTTGTCCCTCATTATAGGTTATTTAACTAATTTATTATATATGGAAATTGAGGTCATGAAACATTAAATGACATCGTCACCTTCCTAACATATATAATCGATAGTGTCAGAAACAGAGGCAGGATTTAAATCTATCACTCCTGTGTTTTTTTCTTCTTCAATAATTTTTTACATGAACATATCAATTTATCATAATTTAAGATACATGGGAGAGGTATCAATTGAGGTATCAATCAATTAATCCTTACTATGAATTCTTCAACACAATATTTCCAATATAACAGTTGAGTTTCATTCATGAAAAAATGAGAAAAAGAAATAATGCAAATTATCTTAGAAGCAGATTAAAGAGAGCTGATACTAGTTCAGTTTCCTTTTGCTGAGGTGAAGTTAGAAAAAGACTAAGAGGAGAACTAAGTCTTTCTTGGGTAGGGACTTATGGGGCAAAAAGGTCACTGAAACCAAGAACTCTGCTGCTAACCATCTTTATGAAATATTGTTTCTAATAGATTTACTCTCTTAGAAAATGGATTTTCTCAGTTACTAGAGAATGTGCTATGAGCAATCTCACTCTGTGTCTTTTCTCTCGTTGTTTCTAATTGCTCCAACCTCTGTATTTGTTAGCTACCACAGGCTGGAAGGGAAATTTTATGAAACCAACAGTTGAATTTTCATCCTACTGTGTTATGAAATTGTTACTTGATGCAATAAAATCACTGAATTTCTCAGTGCCATGATTTCTGTATCTATGATAATTTCTGTCCTTTCTTAAAAAAACTTTGTGGAGATAATCAAGTGCTGAAATTATAAAGAAGATGATAGATTTAATATACAATAATAAAATCATTTTTTTCTGTAGCCACAGAACTTAGAACAATACCATTTGTTTTTATAATATTTAGTAAGTAGGAAGCATTCATAAAGCTTTTGGAATCACTACTACTGCAACAACTTGGGGTAGATGCTCGCTTTAATATTTTCTAAACTACATATGGATTTACTTAAGTGTGTGAGGGAGAAAAATCCTAAAAATCTTCCAAAATTAAACAACAACAACAACAACAACAACAACAACAAACAATGCCACAAGGGTCAACAACCACTTAAAAGCCAATAGAAAGTTTGATCTCTTTATAGGAAGCTATGCTGTGATAAAGGGAAAAGGAAATGTAGATCTGAATATTCATAATAAATTCTTACCACTTTAAATTTCCAGAAGCAATGGACAATTGGTAGAAGAGAGTAAACAAATACTTACTGTTCAAATGAAATAAACTAAAAATAAAAATCCAATTAAATTAATTATAAACATATCAAATGCCATAAAACATTGTAAAAGATTATATGTTGCTAATATCCCTAAGCCATTATTGATACATCATATTATTTTGGATTATTAATCTCTTTTTATTAGAATGATTTATATAAAACCTTTTATGATCCCTTTATTAAAAAGCTACATTTCAAAGTGTTTCTCTAGCTATATTCTCTATGATCCATTATGAGTTACACTGTAAAAATTACAAATATTATCTAAAAAAGATGGTACTTTTAATGTTCAGTGTGTTCTTATCATGGCTTGATGTAAAAGATAGCATTCCCTTAGCTAAATCTTGATTTTTGAATCAAAATCACTGGGTTTTAATTTGTAAAAGAGTTCAAGTTTTTATACAGAGTGACTGAATTGATGATTTAGGAACAATTCTAAAATAAGGAAATTCTGTCTACAAATACAAATTGGCTATTTCTTTATGAAAATTAAATTTCTTGAATTCAGTGAAACAATGAAAATCAATTGTTGACGCAGCGGGTACCTGGAAAGGAATACCAGAAACAGTGTGGAAAGACAGGGGAACATTCCTTAAATTTTGACAAAGCTGATTCAAAGTCATAAGTCTCAGCTTTAAAAAAAATCTAGGAAATCGAACCTCCTATGTAAAATAAAAGGATGGATTTGAGTTTGTTTCATCAGTCAGTTAAAAAAAGAAATAGAAAGTAGCTACAGTACACTAAATCTTAGCAATCATAAATCTTTTTTTCTCCTCTATTTTTAATTGAAACTTTTTTATTTAAAAAAAAAACATATGCTAGCTAGCTGTGAGCTTGTAACATCAAATAAATGACTTGAAAGTTTTGATTGGTTAAAAAAATAAGCATGGTCTTAGAGACCTACCTGAATTATGAATAAATGAAATGAATTACTTAAGTTCACATAGCTACTATGTGGCCTGTTTTTCTAATCAATTCTCTATTCCTATGTCATGCTGCCTTTATTTACATGAAAATATTAGAAATTCATACAAAAAAATCTCATGAGGGAAGAATTTGGAACTCAAAGTTTAAAAGTAAATGTTTAAATTTATTTTTTCATGTAACTGGAGAAAAAAGAAAATTGAAATAGATTTATTTTTTTTAATTTAATTTTTAAAATTAAGTTAATTTTTAAAAACTCTCATGAATTAAAGAATGAAAGCATTTAGTTTGGTTCATGCTTACCTGCTTTTATTGATAACATTGTTTTTAATTGCCTTTTCTTTGATTAGCATATATTTGCAACCTATATAGTCATCTTTCTAAACATGGACATCAGTTATATAAGAATTAAAACCTGTGTTGATTCTTTCTATAGGAGAGGAACAAATCATTTGGAAAATGGACGTTGAGTTCACAGTATATACCAATGTATTAATATATAGCTAGCCAGCTCTGCTCAGTGGGAAATATTATCTGTCACACACTACATTGCCATGTTGTCCTTTTTAATGAGAGCCTTGGTGTTCTGCTGCCAAATCTTGTTATCTAAATGTATATTAATGAGATGTTATTGTAATAGAAAGGGTCTTGGGATTAGACCAAAAGATCAGTACCACTGTGGACTTCTAGTTATTCACAATAAATTTTATAATTGGTTTGGTGTTTTTAGGAGTATCTTGAAGGAATAATGGATATATTTCTGGGCCTTAAAGCAAAACAACTTGAATGCAAATTTATTATTAGTTACTTACTATGTAAAGATAGTTAAGCTTCTTTTCTATTTCTTTCTTTCTTTCTTTCTTTCTTTCTTTCTTTCTTTCTTTCTTTCTTTCTTTCTTTCTTTCTTTCTTTCTTTCTTTCTTTCTCTCTCTCTCTCTCTTTCTTTCTCTCTCTCTCTCTCTTTCTTTCTTTCTTTCTTTCTTTCTTTCTTTCTTTCTTTCTTTCTTTCTTTCTTTCTTTCTTTCTTTCTTTCTTTCTTTCTTTCTTTCTTTTGAGTATCTTTATTTCAAAAAAGAATTACAATAAAATGGAATTCATATACTCTCCTCCTACCCATTAAGTATGTGTTTACTATCCTCCTACTAAATTTTAGGAATCATAAATCTTTTTTTTTCTCTCTCTTTTTTATTGAAGCTTTTTATTTACAAAACATATGCAAGGATAATGTTTCACCATTTACCCTTGCAATATCTTGTGTCCCAATTTCTTTCCTTTTCCCCCACTCCTCCTCTATGGCAAATAATCCCAATATATGAGTATGTTGGTGTTTATGGTAAAATGGTAAAATGACAAAATATATGTAAATCCAACATAGGCATACATATTTATATAATTATCTTGCTGCACAAGAAGAATCAGATCAAAAAGGAAAGAATTAGAAAGAAAATAAAATTCAAGCAAACAACAATAAAAAATGAAAATTGTGTGTTGTGATCCATGCTCAGTTTCCATAGTTCTCTCTCTGGGTGTAAATAGGCCAATCTGGGACTCCACCCACCTTCAAGATCACCAAAAGCATGCTTTTGAATTCCAATGATATCTGGGCTTTCCCAGCCCCCACTGGATCTGAGCTAACTTGGGCTTTCCCAATCCCCACTTTAATGATCTGCTCAGGTTTCCCCAACCCTCAAAACCCCATTATAAAAAGGGGAAACCCTGCAGCCCATTTTTTGAAGAAGCCCAAACATGGTATCCTTCTGGCCATGTAGGAGTTCCTGTCAGTCGGTGACCAACTCTGGCCCTGCAGTCTTTCTACCTTTACCCTTAGTTCTAAACCCCTGCAATAAATCTTTTTTTTTTTTTTTTTTTTTTTTTTTATCAATCTACATTTTCAGCCTGTAAATTCCTTTACAGGGGACTCTGTGCCTTCTCTAGACTGCATTTAATTATGTATCCTCATGCTGAAACAAAAGGGTTACCCCTTACCTATTTCTCATCAATATATTCTTGCCATTGCCATGTATAATGAAATCATTGTTCTGCTGATTTCACTTTATATCAGTTCATATGAATCTCTATAGGTCTCTCAAAAATTATCCTGTTGGTCCTTTCTTTTAGAGCAATAATATTCCATAACATTCAAATACCATAACGTATTCAGTTATTCCTCAACTTATAGACATCCACTCAGTTTCCAATTCCTAGCCACTAAAAAAAGGCTGCCACAAACATTTTTGCTCATGTGGATTCCTTTCCCTCCTTTAATATCTCTTTTCGATATAAACATAATAGAAACACTGCTGGATCAAATAATAATAATAACTTTTTGAGTATAGTTCCAAATTATTCTCCAGAATGGCAAGATCCATTCACAGTTCCACCAATAACTGTATTAGTGTCCCAGTGCACAACACATATAATACAACTCCAAGAACACTTTAGTATAATGGAAACTATGAGAACCTGAGAAGGCAGATCTTTGTTTTAGCTCTACTTCTGTAGAACTTAAGAGAGAGGGTTTGTACAAAATGACCTTGAATATATTAAGTAACTAATTTGTGACTCAGATAATAAGACAATAAAGTTTTTAAAAATCCTGATTGAACAATATGGGACAGCTGGGTAGTGCAGTGTGTAGAGCACAGATCTAAAAGCAGTGAGTTCAAATCCAATCTCAAATACTTAATAGTTGTGGGATTGTAGGCAATTCAAAATTCTTTCTTTCAGTTCATTTGTAAAATGAAGTGGAGTAGAAAATGGCAAATCACTCCATTATTTTAGTCAGGAAATCCCCAAATAGGGTGAAGAACTTTCAGACATGACTGAAAAACAACTGAACTTCTCTGATAAATTTTAAATTGGGTTTTGAGCAGTTCTTGCACTGCATTGAGGAGTTTTTGTTCACATACCAATGTAATGACTAGTCATACAGATGAGAATTTAGAGCAGACATTTAAATGGGAACAAGGACAAATATAATGTGATAGGAGAGACAGTTTTTGTCTTTTATAGATCAGGAAATCATATTAATATTTGAAAATGATAGTTCATTAGAATTTATGAAAAACTCACTATTGGTTACAGGGGAAATGGCAGAAATATAGTTCAATAGACATGTCCTCAGGAGCTAAACTTTGTTCCAGAGCAGAATAGAAGGGATGAGTGGAACAAGAGGGAAATTGTACATTTAAAGATGGAAGAGGGGGGGGAAATATAGAAGGATTAGAAAGTACATGTGGAAATACTCTGAAGTGGTGAAGACCAAAGTGAAAAATTTGAGAGTTTTATTCCTGGATGAAAAGTGATGATGATATAACTCAGATATTTGCATTTTCTAGGATAAGATTTTCAAGTTGCTTTTAGCACATTGCCTTGTTTATGTTGATTTATGGAATTAGTGAATGTTCTTCCCTTATGCTTCTGTAAAAAGAGAAATGTAAATTGATGTTAACTGCCACACCCCAGTCATGTCTAACATAACTTTCAAAGAACCAGATTTTTTTCTCTGTCCCTCCCTCATTCTCTCCTTTTTTCTCTCTCTCTCTCTCTCTCTCTCTCTCTCTCTCTCTCTCTCTCTCTCTCTCTCTCTCTCTCTCTCTCTCTCTCTATCTCAGAGTCAAAGAGGTAAAATAGAATACTAAAAAAGTAAGGTATAATAGATCTTTGGAGAAAACTAAATGGAGACAGAAAGGAATACGCTTTCTTCTCAGCAGCTCATGGTACCTATACAAAAACTGATCATATATTAGGACATAAAACCCTCAAATTCAAATGCAGAAAGGCAGAAATAGTAAATGTATCCTTTTCAGATCATGATAAAATGAATATTACATTCAATAAAAAGCCAGGGGAAAATAGACCAAAAATAATTGGAAACTAAATAATCTCATCCTAAAGAATGATTGGGTGAAACTGCAAATCATAGACATAATTAATAACTTCACCCAAGAAAATGATGATAATGAGACTTCATACCAAAATGTGTGGGATACAGCCAAAGTGGTAATAAGGAGAAATTGTATATCTCTAGAGGCCTACTTGCATAAAATAGAGAAAGAGAAGGTCAATGAATTGGGCTTGCAACTAAAAAAGCTAGAAAAGGAACAAATTTAAAAACCCCAGTCAAACACTAAACTTGAAATTCTACAATAAAAGGAGAGATTAATAAAATTGAAAGTAAAAAAAATAATAATAAAAAAAATAAAAAAAACTATTGAATTAATTATAAAACTAAGAGCTAGTTTTATGGAAAAAACAACAAAATAGAAAAAAAACCTTGTTAAATCTTATTTTAAAAAAGAGGAAAATAAAATTGTTAGTCTTAAAAATGAAAAAGGAGAACTTGCCACCAATGAAGAGGAAATTAGAGCAATAATTAGGAGTTATTTTGCCCAACTTTATGTCAATAAATTTGATAATCTAAATGAAATAGAGGAATACTTCAAAATATAGATTACCAGATTAACAGAAGAGGGAACAAACTACTTAAATAGCCTCATTTTAGCAACAGAAATAGAACAAGGTATTAATCAACTCCCTAAGAAAAAATCTCCAGGCCCAGATGAATTTACATGTTAATTTTACCAAACATTTATAGAACAATTAACTCCAATGCCATATAAACTATTTGAAAAATTAGGGATTTAATCAGTCCTACCAAATTCCTATTCTGACACAGAGATGACACTGATACCTAAACCAGGTAGGTTGAAAACAGAGAAAGAAAAGTATAGACCAATCTCCCTAATGAATATTGATACAAAAATATTAAATAAAACATTAGCAAAAAGATTGCAGAAAATCATCCCCAGGAAAATACTATGACCAAGTAGGATTTTTACCAGGAATGCAGGTCTGGTTCAATATAAGGAAAAGTATTAGCATAATTGACGATAACAATAACTAAATTAACAAAAAATATATATAATCATCTCAATAGATGCAGAAAAGGCATTTGATAAAATCCAACATCCATTCCTAATAAAATCACTTCAGAGAATAAAAGCAAATTGACTTCTCCTTAAAATAGTCAGGAGCATCTATTTAAAACTATGAGTAAGCATCATATGTAATTGGGATAAACTGGCACTATTCCCATTAAGATCAAAAGTGAAACACGGCTGCCCACTATTATCATTATTATTCAATATTGTATTAAAAATGCTAGCTTCGGCATTAAGAGTCAAGAAAGGGATGAAAGAAATTAGAGTAATAATGAGGAAACCAAATTATCACTCTTTTCAGATGATATGATGGTATACTTAGAGAACTCCAAAGATTCTACTAAAAAACTATTAAAATAATCCACACCTTTAGCAACGTTGCAGGATACAAAATAAATCCACATAAGTTCTCAGTATTTTTATACATCACCAACAAAATCCAACAGCAAGAGATACAAAGAGAAATTCCATTCAAAATAACTGTCCATAGCATAAACTATTTGGGAATCTATCTACCAAAGGAAAGTCAGGAATTATATGAGCAAAATTACAAAACACTTTCACACAGATTTAAATAATTGGAAAAATTGTAAGTGCTCTCAAATAGGCCGAACGAATATAATAAAGATATCAATACTACCTAAACTAATCTATTTATTTAATGCTATATCAATCAGACTCCCAAGAAACTATTTTAATGACCTAGAAAAATTAAAAACAAAATTCATATGAAAGAACAAAAGGTCACGAATTTCAAGGAAATAATGAAAAAAACAATCAAATGAAGGTGGCCTAGCTGTATCTGATCTAAAACTATATTATAAAGCAGCAATCACCAAAACCATTTGGTATTGGCTAAGAAATAGATTTTTTGATCAGTGAAATATGTTAGATTCACAAGACAAAATAGTCGATTACTGTAGCTTCTAGTATTTGAAAAACCCAAAGATCCCAACTTTTGGGATAAGAATTTACTATTTCACAAAAAACTGCTGGAAAAACTGGAAATTAGCATGGCAGAAACTAGGCATGGACCCACACTTAACACCGTTCACCTAGATAATATTAAAAGGGTCCATGATTTAGGCATAATGAAGGAGAGAATAAATAAATTAGAAGAATACAGGATAGTTTACATCTCAGAGTTGTGGAGGAGGAAGGAATTTGTGGCCAAAGAAGAACTCAAGATCATTACTGATCACAAAATAGAAAATTTTGATTATATCAAATTAAAAAGGTTTTTTATAAACAAAACTACTGCAAACAAGATTAGCAGGGAAGCAATAAACTGGGAAAACATTTTTTACAATTAAAGGTTCTAATAAAAGCCTCGTTTTCAAAATGTACAAAGAACTGACTCTCATTTATAAGAAATCAAGCCATTCTCCAATTGATACATGGTCAAGAGAAAAGAACAGACAGTTTTCAGATGATGGAATTAAAACTATTTATACTCATATGAAAGGGTGTTTCCAATCACTATTGATCAGAAAAATGTAAATTAAGACAACTCTGAGATACCACTACACACCTGTCAGATTGGCTAAAATGACAGGAAAAGATAATGATGAATGTTGGAAGGGATGTAGGAAAATAGACACTGATGCATTGTTGGTGGAATTGTGAACGAATCCAACAATTCTGGAGAGCAATTTGGAATTACGCACAAAAAGATATCAAACTGTGCATATCCTTTGATCCAATAGTGTTCCTACAGGGCTTATATCCCAAAGAAATATTAAGGAAGGGAAAGGGACCTATAATTGCCAAAATGTTTGTGGCAGCCCTTTTTGTAGTGGCTAGAAACTGGAAATTGAATGGATCCCTATCAAATGGAGAATGGTTGGGTAAATTGTGGTATATGAATATAACGGAATATTATTTCTTACAAAAATAACCAGCAGGATGAATACAAAGAGGTTTGGAGAGACTTACATGAACTGAAGCTGAGTGAAATGAGCAGAACTAGGAGATCATTATACACTTCAACAACAACACTGTATGAAGACATAATCTGATGGAAGTGGATATCTTTGACAAAAAGAAGATCTAATTCAGTTCCAATTGATCAATGATGGACAGAATCCATTACCCCCAGAGAAGGAACACTGAGAAATGAATGTGGACCACTTGCATTTTTTTTTCTTCCTAGGTTATTTTTACCTTCTGAATCCAATTCTTCTTCTACAAGACAACTGTATGGATCTGCACACATATATTGTATCTAGGATATATTTTAGCATATTTAACTTGTATAAGACTCCCTGCCATCTAGGGGAAAGGGTGGAGGGAGGGAAGGGAAAAGTTGGAACAGGAGAGAGTACAAGGAACAATGTTGTAAAAAATTACCCATGCATGTGTTCTGTCAATAAAAAGCTATAATTATTTTTAAAAACATATAAAAATGCTGATGATTTATGTGTATTTATTTTTTATCCTGCAACTTTACTAAACTTGTGAATTGTTTCCAATATTTTTTAGTTTATTCTCTAGTGTTCTCTAAGTATAACATCATATCATCTCCAAAGGGTGATAATTTCTTTAATCTCTTTTTCTTCTCTTATTGCCAAAGATAACATTTCTAATATGAATTGATAATAATGGTTATAATGGGCAGGCTAAAAAAGTTCTCCTCATCTTATTGGGAATAGTTTTAGTTTGTCCCCATTACATATGATGCTTACTGATGGTTTTAACTAGATGCTACTGCTTATTTTAAGGGAAAGTTAATTTATTCCTATAATCTTTAATATTTTAATACAATGGTGTGCTGGATTTTATCAAATGGTTTTTCAGCATTTATTGAGATAATCATATGATTTTGTTAGTTTGTTTATTGATATAATTGATTATGCTAATAATTTTCCTAGGATTAAACCAGCTCTGCATTCCTGGTATAAACCCTCCTTGGTCATAGTGTATTATCCTGGGGATGACTTCTGTAATCTTGTAGCTAAAATTTTATTTAAGATTTTTACATCAATGTTCATTAGAGAAATTTTTGTATAATGTTCTTTCTTTGTTTTCACCCCACCTGGTTTAGCTAGCATCACTATATATTTGTTATAAAAGGAATTTGGTAGGATCTTCCCTCCCTATTTTTTCAAATAGCTTATATAGTAGTAGAATTAATTGTTTTTTAAATGTTGGTTAGAATTGGGTAGATGGCGGCTTGGAGGCAGACAGCGGCTTGAGCTCCTCGTTTTCTCTCAGAACTTACTTCATGACAAGCCTCAGACTTAGTGCTTGACTCAGAAAGAAATCCACAAATAATCACCAAGAAAAGACATCCTTGAAAGTCTCCAGAAAAGGTCTGTCTTTGCTCAGGGGCGGGTCAATCAGACTGGGCACAGACTGAGGGCAGGCAAGCCAAAGGGAGACTGGCAGCTCACACAGCTCAGACCCGAGGGGGAGGGGTACCATCTCTGCCGTTTCTGCTAAAAAGGTTTTTTACCCCAGAGTGGATATTCCATCTTGGCAGCAAGCCAGGAGCAGCTGAGAGGGTGTAAACACTGGAGGTAAAGATTAAAACCCCGGAAAGCCAGCCTCTAACAGTACCCAGCCACCCCCAACCCCCACCTGGACTGACTCAGCACATTCTCAGAGCCTCAGAGTGCAGACTCAGTACAGTCATTGCTGTTCTGTTAGTGGCTCTCTGCTGCTTCTACCCCCAGTCTGTAGAGGAAGCCCATTAATACCACCCAGCCCCATACCCCACAAAACAGAACAATTGTTTCTCTTGTCAATTTGTTTTCTTCCTTTCCTACTCTGACAAAATGAACAAAAAATTCAAAAGGGCTCTAACCATTGACAGCTTTTGTATGGAGAGAGAGCAGACTTCAAACACTGAGGAGACTAAAAACAGACTGTCCTCAGATGAATCCCCTAAGAGGGATATGAGCTGCTTCTCAATACAAAAGAATCTCATAGAGGAAATCAAAAAGGTTCTCAAAAGAGAGCTGGAAGAGAAATGGGAAAAGGAAAGGGAAGCTTGGCAAGGGAGCCTGGAGAAGTCATCCCATGCATTCAAAGACAGAGTGGTTAAAGAAATCAAATCATTGAGAAACAAGATTAGTCAGCTGGAATAGGTAAACAACTCCAAGGAAAACAGGATTAGTGAGCTGGAAAAAGAAAACAGCTCTCTAAAAAATAAAATGGATAAAATGGAAAAAAATTCCATAGAAGATAAAAAATCAATTGGACAATTACAAAGAGATATAAAAAAGTGAGTGAAGAAAATACATCATTCAAAATTAGACTTGAACAAGTACAAATGAATGACTCAAGGAGAAACCAAGAGGTAGTCAAGCAAAACCAGAGAAATGAAACAATGGAAAAGAATGTCAAGTACCTTATTAGAAAGACAACAGACCTGGAAAACAGATCCAGGAGAGACAATTTGAGAATAATTGGACTCCCTGAAAAATGTGAGGAAAAAAAGAACTTGGACACCATTTTTGAGGAAATTATCAAAGAGAACTGCCCAGACATTCTGGAATCAGAGGGTAAAATAGACATTGAAAAAAATTCATGGATCACCTAATGAAAGGGACCCTAAAATCAAAAAGCTAAGAAATACAGTGGCCAAGTTCAAGAACCATCAGACAAAGGAAAAGATATTGGAAGCTGCTAGAAAAAAGCAATTCAGATATGGAGGATCGACAATAAGGATAACCCAGGATCTAGCAGCGTCCACATTAAAAGAATGAAGGGCCTGGAACATGATATTCCAAAAGGCTAAGGAACTTGGTATGCAGCCAAGAATAACTTACAGAGCAAGAATGAGCATCATTTTCCAGAGGAAAAAAAATGGACATTCAACGAAATAAAATAATTCCATATATTTTTGATGAAAAAACCAGACCTACATAAAATATTTGATCTTCAAATACAGAAATCAAAAGATTTCTAAAAAGGTAAAAAGAAATCTTGAGACCTATACTTCTGCCAAAAAAAATATGTAAAGAACATATATACAATTTGTCTTAGAAACTAGAGGTGGAAAGGAAATTATATCATTAAAAAGTGTAAAGTGTTGGTGCTACATCTCATGAAGAGGCAAAGGTAAGCTATCATATCTGAGAGAAAGACAGGAGGGAGATGAACATAGTGTGTATCAATAGACATATTCCATTTATGGTGAAACTTCTTCCACTTCATTGAAAAGTGAAAGGAAAGGAGTAAGCTAAGGGGAAGGGAATACAGAAATTGTGAGGAAAAGGGGTAAAATAAAGGGAGGAACTTTAAGGTGTGAAAGGTATCCAAAAGAGGGAGGGCTGTGAAAAGCAAGTGGTGTTCACCAGTTTAATACTGGGTAGGGGGGTAAGAGAGAAGGAAAGGAGAAAAGCATATGTAGGGGTTAACAGGATGGCAAGCAATATAGAATTAGTCCTTCTAACCATAAATGTGAATGGGGCAAACTGCCTCATAAAGAGGAAGCAGTTAGCAGACTGGATTAAAAGTCAGAATCCTACTATATGTTGTTTACAGGAAACACACCTGAAACAGGGTGATACATTCAAACTAAAAGTAAAAGGGTGGAGCAGAATCTACTATGCTTCAGGCAAAACCAAAAAAGCAGAAGCAGCCATCCTCATCTCAGATGAAGCAAAAACAAAAATTGATCTAATTAAAAGAGATAAGGAAGGGCATTATATCCTGCTAAAGGGCAGCATCAATAATGAAGCAGTATCAATATTAAACATATATGCACCAAGTGGTGCAGCATCTAAATTCTTAAAAGAGAAATTAATAGAGCTGCAAGAAGAAATAGATAGCAAAACTATAATAGTGGGAGATCTCAACCTTGCACTCTCAGAATTAGATAAATCAAACCACAAAATAAATAAGTAACAAGTCCAAGAGGTAAATAGAATACTAGAAAAGTTTGATATGATAGATCTTTGGCGAAAGCTAAATGGAGACAGAAAGGAATATACTTTCTTCTCAGCAGTTCATGGAACCTATACAAAAATTGATCATATACTAGGGCATAAAGACCTCAACATCAAATGCAGTAAGGCAGAAATAGTAAATGCATCCTTTTTAGACCACAATGCAATCAAAATTACATTTAGTAAAAAGCCAGGGGAAGATAGACCAAAAAATAATTGGAAAATAAATAATCTTATACTAAAGAATGATTGGGTAAAACAGCAAATCATAGACATAATTAATAACTTCACACAAGAAAATGACAATAATGAGACATCATACCAAAATGTGTGGGATACAGCCAAAGCAGTAATAAGGGGAAGTTTATATCTCTACAGACCTACTTGCATAAAATAGAGAAAGAGAGGGCCAACGAATTGGGCTTACAACTAAGATTACTAGAAAAGGAACAAATTAAAAACCCGCAGACAAATACAAAACTTGAAATTCAAAAAATAAAAGGTGAGATTAATAAAACTTAAAGTAAAAAAAAACTATTTAATTAATTAATAAAACTAAGAGTTGGTTCTATGGAAAAACCAACAAAATAGACAAACCCTTAGTAAACCTGATTTGAAAAAAGGAAAGAGAAAAAGCAAATTGTTAGTCTTGTAAATGAAAAGGGAGAACTCACCACTAATGAAGAGGAAATTACAACAATAGTCAGGAGCTATTTTGCTCCACTTTATGCCAATAAATTCGATAACTTAAATGAAATGGAAGAATACCTTCAAAAATATAGCTTGCCCAGATTAACAGAGGAATAAGTAAGTAGTCTAAATAGTCCCATCTCAGAAAAAGAAATAGACTAAGCTATTAACCAACTTCCTAAGAAAAAGTCCCCAGGACCAAATGGATTTATATGTGAATTCTACCAAACATTTTAAGAACAACTAACTCCAATGCTATGTAAAGGAGTCCTACCAAATTCCTTCACACAAGCATGGTACTGATACCTAAACCAGGTAGATCGAAAACTGAGAAAGAAAACTATGGACCAATTTCCTTAATGAATATGGGTGCTAAAATCTTAAATAAGATATTAGCAAATAGATTTCAGAAAATCATCCCCAGGATAATACACTATGACCAAGTGGGATTTATACCAGGAATGCAGGGCTGGTTTAATATTAGGAAAACTATTAGTATAATTGACCATATTAATAATCAAATTAATAAAAACCATATGATCATCTCAATAGATGCAGAAAAAGCATTTGATAAAATCCAACATCCATTCCTACTAAAAATGCTTGAGAATATAAGAATAAATGGACTATTCCTTAAAATAATAAGGAGCATATATTTAAAACCTTCAGTAAACATCATATGTAATGGCGATGACCATACTCCCTAAACTAATCTATTTATTTAGTGCTCTACCAATCAGACTTCCAAGAAACTATTTTAATAACCTAGAAAAAAATAACAACAGAATTCATATGGAACAACAAAAGGGATGTAATGGAAAAAAAAAAAAGTGAAGGTGGTCTAGCTGTACCTGATCCAGAACTGTATTATAAAGCAACAGTCACCAAAACCATTTGTTATTGGCTAAGAAATAGACTAGTTGATCAGTGGCATAGATTAGGTTCACAGGGCACGATAGTGAATAAAATTAGCAATCTAGTGTTTGACAAACCCAAAGATCCCAAATTTTGGGATAAGAATTCATTATTTGACAAAAACTGCTGGGAAAACTGGAAATTAGTATGGCAGAAACTAGGCATGGACCCACATTTTACTCCTCATACTAAGATTAGATCAAAATGGGTCCAAGATTTAGGCATAAAGAACAAAATTATAAATAAATTGGAGGAACATGGGATGGTTTACCTCTTAGACTTGTGGAGGAGGAAGGAGTTTGTGTCCAAGGGAGAACTAGAGACCACTATTGATCACAAAATATAAAATTTTGATTACACCAAATTAAAAAGTTTCTGCATCAACAAAACTAATGCAAACAAGATTAGAAGGGAAGTAACAAATTGGGAAAACATTTTTATAATTAAAGGTTCTGATAAAGGCCTCATCTCCAAAATATACAGAGAATTGACTTTAATTTATAAGAAATCAAGCCATTCTCCAATTGATAAACGGTCAAAGGATATGAACAGACAATTTTCAGATGATGAAATTAAAACTATTTCTGCTCATATGAAAGAATTTTCCAAATCACTATTGATCAGAGAAATGCAAATTAAGACAACTCTGAGATATCATTACACACCTGTCAGATTGGCTAAGATGACAGGAACAAATAATGATGAATGTTGGAGGGGCTGTGGGAAAACTGGGATACTGATGCATTGTTGGTGGAGTTGTGAAAGAATCCAACCATTCTGGAGTGCAATCTGGAATTATGCCCAAAAAGTTATCAAAATGTGCATACCCTTTGACCCAGCCCTACTACTACTGGGCTTATATCCCAAGGAAATACTAAAGAAGGGAAAGGGACCTGTATGTGGCAAAATGTTTGTGGCAGCTCTTTTCATAGTGGCTAGAAGCTGGAAGATGAATGGATGTCCATCAATTGGAGAATGGTTGGGTAAATTATGGTACATTAATTTTATGGAATATTATTGTTCTCTAAGAAATGACCAGCAAGAGAAATACAGAGAGGCTTGGAGTGACTTACATCAACTGATGCTAAGTGAAACGAGCAGAACCAGAAGATCATTATATACTTCAACAATGATACTTTATAAGGATGTATTCTGATGGAAGTGGATATCTTCAACATAGAAAAGAGCTAATCCAATTCCAATTGATTAATGATGGACAGAATCAGCTACATCGAGAAAAGGAACACTGGGAAATGAGTGTAAACTGTTATTTTTACCTTCTGAATTCAATTCTTCCTGTGTAACAAGAAATTCGGTTCTACAAACATATATTGTATCTAGAATATAGTGTAATATATTTAACATGTATAAGACTGCCTGCTATCTGGGGGAGGGGTTGGGGGAGTAAGGGAAAAAATCTGAACAGAAGTAAGTGCAAGGGATAATGTTGTAAAAAATTAACCAGTCATATGTACTGTCAAAAAAAAAGTTTTAATTATAAAATTAAAAAAAATTAAATAAACAAAAAAAAAAATGTTGGTTAGAATTCTCATTTAAATCTATCTGGCCCAAGAGATTTTGTTCTTAAAGAGTTGATTAATCACTGTTCCATTTCTTTTTCTAAAATGGGTCTAACTACATAATTTATTTAATTTTCTGTTAACCTGGGCGATCTATATTTTTGTAGATATTCCTCCATTATACTTATATTATCAAATTTATTGGCATCATTGGGGAAAATAACTCATAATTATTGTCCTAATTTTTTCTTCATTGGTGCAAAGTTCTTCCTTTACTTTTTTGAGACTAACAATTTAAGGGCACTTAGGTGGCATCGTAGATAGAACAACAGCCCTGATGTCAGAAGGACCAGAGTTCAAATCTAGCCTCAGATACTTAACACTTCCTGGTTGTGTGACCTTGGACAAGTCACTTAACCCCAATTTTCTCAGGGGGAAAAAAGGACAGAGTTTAACAATTTGATTTTTTTTAATCTTTTCCTAATCACATTAATTAAAGATATATCTATTTTGTTGGTTTTTCATGAAATCTACTTTTAGTCTTATTTGTTAATTCAATTTTTTTTTACTTTCAATTTTATTACTCTCTCTTTTTATTTTTAGAATTTCAAATTTGGCATGTGTTAGGGTTTTTTTTTTTAATTTGTTCTATTTTCCCAGCTTTTTTAGTTGCAAGTCCACTTCATTGATCTTTTTTTCCTCTATTTTTTTTTGCAAGTAAGCATCCCTAATGATCACTTTCATTGCATCCCAAAAATCTTCTATATTGTCTCATTATTATCATTCTCTTGGATGAAGTTATTGATTGTATGAATGATTTGTTATTTCACCCATTCATTTGTTAGGATTATATTATCTAATTCGCAATTAATTTTTGGACTCTTTTCTCCTGGCTTTTTATTGCATGTAATTTTTATGGCATCATGATTTGAAAAAAATATATATATATACATGTATATATATATATATATATATATACATATATACATATGTATATACATGTATATATACACACACACACATATATATATACATATGTATATATATATGTATATATACACACACACAGATATATATATATATATATATATATACATATATATATATATATATATATATATATATATACATATATATATATATATATATATATATATGTATGTATATATATATATATATATATATATATATATATATATATATATATATATATATATATATGTATATTTACTATTTCTGCCTTCCTGCATTTGATTTTGAGGTTTTTATGCCCTAATACATGGTCAATTTTTGTATAACTTCCATGAACCACTGAAAAAAAAATGTAAACTCTTTTCTGTCTCTATTCCATTTTCTCCAAAGCTACATCATACCTAATTTTTCTAACATTCTGTAAAGTTTTTAAACTTCATTCTTATTTATTTTGTAGTTTGATTTATCTAGTTCTCAGAAAACAAGGTTGAGATTCCCCACTTGTATAATTATACTGTTTGTTTCTTCTTGAATTTTTTTAACTTCCCGAGAAATTTGGATACTATACCACTTGGTGCATATATGTTTATGTTTAAAATTGATATTGCTTCATTATCTTTGATATCATTTAGTAAGATATCGTTTACTGTCTTATTTCTTTTAATTAGATCCATCTTTGCTTTTACTTGATTTGAGATCAGAATTGCTACCCCTGCTTTTTTTTCTTTTTTTTTTTTAATTTCACCGGAAGTGTAATAGATTCTGCTCTAGCTCTTTACCTTCACTCTGTATGTATAATTCTGCATTAAATATGTTTCTTATGAGCAATAGGTTGTAGGATTCTGGCTTTTAATACAGTCTGCTATCTACTTCCATTTTATGGGAAAGTTCATCTCATTTACATTCACAGTTAAAATAACTAATTCTGTGTTTCCTGCCATCATATTTACCTTAAGTTGTGCTCTTCTATTTTCTTTCCCCCTTCTCTCCTCAACAGCATTTTGCTTCAGATCACCACCTCTCTCAACAGCCCTGCCCCTTTTGAGCCCCTCTCACTTTCTTACACTTTTCCCCTACTACTTCTTTTTTTCCCTTCTATTAGCAGTCCCCTTTCTTTTCCACTTTTCCCTCCCAGTTTCCTATAAATTGAGACAAATTTATTTGTGAAACCAAATATGTATGATATTTTCTCTTAGAGCTAAATCTGATGAGAGTAAGATTCACACAATTGTCATCCCCATCCTGCTTTCCCTCAATAATAATTAGTATTCTTTGCCTCTTTGTGAGATATAATTTCCCTTATTTTACCTCAATTTTCCTTGTTGCCCCATCACAATCCCCTTTCCACCTCTAATTTATTTTTCATTTTATGATAATAAAATCATATTATATCTATACTCTCTAAGTGCACATATAATAGAAATATAGTTCTCATGAGTTCTTTTGTTCTTACCTTTTTATGCTTCACTTGAGTTCTGTGTATGGAGATCAAAATTTTTGTTCAGTTCTGGTCTTTTCATCAGAAATAGATGAAATTTATCTATATAGCTGAATTTTCATCTTCTTCCCTGTAAGATAAAACTCATTTTATCAAGATAGCTTATTCTTGATTTTTTTTTTTATCCAAGAAAGATTTTTTTTTAATTAATCCAAGTTCCGGGGGGCGGAGTCAAGATGGGGGAGAAGATACACTTGACTGTGTAAGCTCCTTTCTTCCCTCACAACCAACTAGATTTACTCATCCTCAGAAATAGCGTTGGACTGATAGAATCCACAAGGACTGGAAGCACGACTTACCAGCTGAAGAGAATCTGGAGTTTCAACAGGAAAGGTCAGCTCCCAGGGGAGGAAGAAGAGAGGCCAGCAAAAACGGTGGGGTAGTGTCACAGTGCGCTGGTCGCACTGGGGAGGGCTCTGGGTTCAGAGAATCCACTGATATAAAAGAATCTGGCACAGGCTGTTAGCTCTTCTCTGCTTATGAAACAGCAGTTCAGAAGAGAAATCTAGGCAACTTTAAAATTTAAAACCAGATTGGATTTTCCCAGATCCTGGGGGTGACTCAGCAGATCTCGGCACTGGGGGTGTGGCCGACAAAGGCAATCCAGGCTTTCACCTAGGGGGAGTTAAGAGATTGAAAAGTGGGCGGGGCGGTAACTCATAGTGCCTGGTTTGGCTAGAGGCTGTGGAACAGAAGTCCCAGAGAAGGGGAACCTTTCAACTAGGGACCTCGGTTTCTGGCAGACACTTCCAGTTTGAGCACAGGGGCTTTTCACGTCACATGCTGCAGACATGCACGCCCCACCGGGACACATAGGCTAGGATTTGAGTTGCCTTTACTGTTCAATCTCAAACACAGGGAAACGGCTAAAACACAGCGCCCTCAGGGCACAGCAGTGCTAGTCACCTCTGAGGCACTTCCAGGGAGGGGGTGGGGAACTCTCTCCCAGAGCTCTCTCTTAGCTCAGGGGCAGGGGATGCTGCATCCATCCAGTCTGGGAGGAAGCTGGTAAAGAAATAAATAAATAATTTCCTACCCCAGGGACAGACCCCAAAAGATTTTTTTAAGTATGAGCAAAAAGCCCAAAAAAACTATAGATTCCTTCTACACAGAGAAAGAGGGGGTATCCAACCCCGAGGAAGTTAACAAGAGAGAGTCAGCAGATAACAACCTAAAGGGGAATGATTCCTGCCCCCCATCACATAACTCTCTCCTCGAAGAGAGTATTAAAAAGCTAAGAGAGTTTGAAGAAAAACAGGGAAAGGAAAGAGAAGCTATGATAGAGAATAACAACGTCCTGAAATTGGAGTTGGAAAAAATAAAGAATTCACAGGAGATGCAGGGAAACAAAATTAGTGAATTAGAAAAGGTAAAAAAATCACAGGAAAGTAGGATTTCTGAATTGGAGAAGATAAAAAAGTCTCAAGAAAATAGGATTTCTGAATTAGAGAAGATAAAAAAGTCCCAAGAAAATAGGATTTCTGAATTGGAAAAAGAAAATAATTCTCAAAAAAAAATTTAGGGAAATGGAAAAAAAAATTCAATAGAGCAAAATAACTCATATAAAAACTAAATTGGGCATTTACAAAAAGAACTAAAAACTTTAAATGAAGAAAATAACTCCTTAAAATTCAGGAGGGAACAAATAGAAATGAATGATTCATTGAGACCCAGAGAATCAGTCAAACAAAACAAAACAAAAAAAAAAAAAAAAAATGAGAAGTTGGAGAACAACGTCAAATACTTACTGGGAAAATCTATAGACCTGGAAAATAGATCTAGGAGAGATAATCTGCAGATCATTGGACTTCCCGAAAACTATGACCAAAAAAAGAGCCTAGATTCTATTTTACAGGAAATTATCAAAGAGAACTATCCAGAGAAATAGAAACAGAGGGGAAAGTAGATGTTGAAAGAATTCATCAAACTCCTTCTGAAATAGACCCTAAAAAAAGAACACAACGGAATATTGTGGCTAAGCTGCAGAATTACCACACAAAGGAGAAAATCCTGCAAGCAGCTAGAAAAAAACAATTTAAATACCAAGGTGCCACAATAAGGGTCACACAGGATCTGGCTGCCTCCACTTTAAAAGATAGAAGGGCCTGGCACCTGATATTCAGAAAGGCAAAAGATCAAGGATTGCAACCAAGAATAAACTAGCCAGTTAAGTTTAGCATTTTGTTCCATGGAAGAAGATGGTCATTCAATGAAATAGAGGAATTCCATATGTTTCTAAGAAAAAAAACAGACTTAAACAAAAAATGGGATCTACATCCACAAGTCTGAAGAGAAACAGAAAAAGGTACACAGAACCCTTGAGAACTATATATCTGTTGTGGGTATATAAAAAGTACTCATGGATAATTTGATTTTACTGATATAAAAGAAAAAAAAAGGGAGGGGGTGTAGTAAAGGGAAGGGGGTAGTATCACAAAAAGGGGAGGGAGTGATAAAAAGAGGGAAACTACATCCCAGGAAGAGGCATAGAAAATACAGCATATCTGAGGGAATTTAGAGAGGGGGAGAATCATTGTGTAAATCTTACTCTCATCAGCAGAGGCTCAAAGAGTAAATAATTGGCATATTTGTTTTTCAGAGAATTCTCTCTCACCTCATTAAAAGGTGGGAGAGGAAAAAGGAAAAGGAAAAGGAGACTAAGGGGAAGTGACTTGGAGGGAGGGGGAGGGATACTAAAAAAAAGGGAGAGCTGCACGTCACAAGGGGGGGGTCTATAAATTAAATATTGGGGTAGGGGTTCAGGGGGGTCAAGGGAAAAAGCATAATCTGGGGATAATATGATGGCAGGAAATTAAGAATTAGTAATTTTAACTGTAAATATGAAATGGATGAACGCTCCAATCAAACGGAGACGCATAGCAGACTGGATCAAAAATCAGAACCCTACAATATTTTCTTTACAGAAAACACACTTAAAGTAGGGAGATACATATAGAGTAAAGGTAAAAGGTTGGAGCAGAATCTATTATGCTTCAGGTAAAGCCAAAAAAGCAGGGGTAGCTATCCTTATCTCAGATCAAGCAAAAGCAGAAGTTGATCTAATTAAAAGAGATAAGGAAGGAAACTATATCCTGCTGAAAGGTAGCATAAATAATGAAGCCTTATCAATACTAAACATATTTGTACCAAGTGGTATAGCATCTAACTTTCTAAAGGAAAAGTTAAGAGAGTTGCAAGAAGAAATAGACAGTAAAACTATAATAGTGGGAGATCTCAACCTTGCACTCTCAGATTTAGGAAAATTAAACCACAAAACAAACAAGAAATAAATTAAAAAACCTAAATAGAACATTAGAAAAACTAGGTATGATAGACCTTTGGAGAAAACTGAATGGGAATAGAAAGTAATATACTTTCTTCTCAGCAGTTCATGGATGCTATACAAAAATTGACCATATATTAGGACATAAAGATCTCAAAATTAAATGTAGGAAGGCAGAAATAATAAATGCCTTCTTCTCAGACCACAATGCAATAAAAGCTACATTCAGTAAAAAGTTAGGGGTAAATAGACCAAAAAGTAATTGGAAACTGAATAACCTCATCTTAAAGAATGACTGGGTGAAAGAACAAATTATAGAAAAAATTAATAATTTCACCCAAGAAAGAAAATAACAATGATGAGACATCATACCAAAATCTGTGGGATGCAGCTAAAGCAGTAATAAGGGGAAATTTTATATCTTTAGAGGCTTATTTGAAGAATATAGAAAAAGAGAAGTTTAACGAATGGGCTTGCAACTTAAAAGGCTAGAAAATGACCAAATTAAAAACACCCAACCAAAAATTAAACTTGAAATACAAAAATTAAAATGAGAAATCAATACTATTGAAAGTAAAAAAACCTATTGAATTAATAAATAAAACCAAGAGTTGGTTTTATGAAAAAGCCAATAAAATAGATAAACCTTTGGTAAATCTGATCAGAAAAAAGAAAGAGGAAAATCAAATTGTTAGTCTTACAAATGAAAAGGGGGATCGTTCCACCAATGAAGAGGAAATTAGAGAAATAATGAGTTACTTTGCCCAACTTTCTGCCAATAAATTTGATAACTTAAGTGAAATGGATGACTTCCTCCAAAAATATAGGCTTCCTAGATTAACAGAGGAGGAAATAAATTGCTTAAATAGTCCCATTTCAGAAAAAGAAATAGAACAAGCTATTAATCAACTCCCCAGGAAAAAATCCTCAGTACCAGATGGATTTACATGTGAATTCTACCAAACATTTAAAGAACAATTAGCCCCAATGCTATATAAACTATTTCAAAAAGTAGGGGATGAAGGAGTCCTACCAAACACCTTTTATGACACAGACATGGTACTAATACCTAAACCAGGTCGATCGAAATCTGAGAAAGAAAATTATAGACCAATTTCCTTAATGAATATTGATGCCAAAATCTTAAATAAGATATTAGCAAAAAGACTTCAGAAAATCATCCCCAGGATAATACACTATGATCAATTAGGATTCATACCAGGAATGCAGGGCTGGTTTAATATTAGGAAAACTATTAGTATAATTGACCATATTAATAATCAAATTAATAAAAACATATGATCATCTCAATAGATGCAGAAAAAGTATTTGACAAAATCCAACATCCATTCCTACTAAAATCTCTTGACAGTATAGGAATAAATGGATTATTCCTTAGAATAATCAGGAGCATATATTTAAGACCGTCAGTAAGCATAATATGCAATAGAAATAAACTGCAACCTTTCCCAGTAAGATCAGGAGTGAAACAAGGTTGCCCACTATCCCCATTAGTATGCAATATAATACTAGAAACGCTAGCCTCAGCAATAAGAGCCAAGAAAGACATTCAAGGAATTAGAGTAGGAAATGAGGAAATTAAACTATCACTCTTTGCAGATGACATGATGGTATACTTAGAGAACCCCAAAGACTCTGCTAAAAAGCTATTAAAATAATTCAAAATTTCAACAAAGTGGCAGGATACAAAATACATCCACATAAATCCTCAGCATTCTTATATATCACCAACAAAACGCAACAGCAAGAGATACAAAGAGAAATTACATTCCAAACAAATGTTGAGAGTATAAAGTATTTGGGAATCCATCTACCAAAGAATAGTCAGGAATTATATGAGAAAAATTACAAAACACTTGCCACAAAAATAAAGTCAGATTTAAATAATTGGAAAGACATTCAGTGCTCTTGGATAGGCCGAGCGAATATAATAAAGATGACAATACTCCCCAAACTAATCTATTTATTTAGTGCTATACCAATCAGACTCCCAAGAAACTATTTTAATGACCTAGAAAAAATAACAACAAAATTCATATGGAAGAATAAAAGGTCGAGAATTGCAAGGGAAGTAATGAAAAAAAACTCAGAGGAAGGTGGTCTAAGTGTACCTGATCTAAAGCTATATTATATAGGAGCAGTCACCAAAACCATTTGGTATTGGCTAAGAAATAGAACGGTAGATCAGTGGAACAGATTAGATGCAAAGGACAAAAAAGGGTACATCTATAGCAATCTAATCTTTGACAAACCCAAAAATACCAACATTAGGGACAAAAATTCATTATTTGGAAGAAACTTTTGGGAAAACTGGAAATTAGAATGGCAGAAATTAGATATGGATCCACACTTTACACCATATACCAAGATAAGATCAAAATGGGTCCATGATTTAGGCATAAAGAATGAGATCATAAATAGATTAGAGGAACAGAGAATAGCCTACCTCTCAGACCTGTGGAGGAGGAAGGAATTTATGACCAGAGGAGAACGAGAGATCATTATTGATCACATAATAGAAGATTTTGATTACATCAAATTAAAAAGTTTCTGTATAAACAATACTAGTGCAAACAAGATTAGAAGGGAGGTAACAAATTGGGAAAATAATTTTAACAGTAAAGGTTCTGACAAAGGTCTCATTTCTAAAATATATAGAGAACTGACCCTGTTTTATAGGAAACCAAACCATTCTCCAATTGATAAATGGTCAAGGGATATGAACAGACAATTCTCAGATGATGAAATTGAAACTATTTACACTCATATGAAAGAGTGTTCCAAATCACTACTGATCAGAGAAATGCAAATTAAGACAACTCTGAGATACCACTACACACCTGTCAGATTGGCTAAGATGACAGGAACAAATAATGATGAATGTTGGAGGAGATGTGGGAAAACTGGGACACTGATACATTGTTGGTGGAGTTGTGAAAGAATCCAACCATTCTGGAGAGCAATTTGGAACTATGCCCAAAAAGTTATCAAACTGTGCATACCTTTTGACCCAGCATTGCTGTTATTGGGATAATATCCCAAAGAAACACTAAAGAGTGGAAAGGGACCTGAATGTGTCAAAATTTTTGTGGCAGCTCTTTTTGTTGTTGCTGGAACCTGGAAGTTGAATGGATGTCCATCAATTGGAGAATGGTTGGGTAAGTTGTGGTATATGTAGGTTATGGAATATTATTGCTCTGTAAGAAATGACCAGCAGGAGGAATACAGAGAGGCTTAGAGAGACTTAAAATCAACTGTTGCTCAGTGAAATGAGCAGAACCAGAAGATCACTATACACTTCAACAACAATACTGTATGAGGATGTATTCTGATGGAAGTGGAAATCTTCAACATAAAGAAGATCCAACTCACTTCCAGTTGATCAGTGATGGACAGAAATAACTACACCCAGAGAAGGAACACTCGGAAGTGAATGTAAATTGTTAGCACTACTGTCTATCTACCCAGGTTACTTATAATTACTAATATAATATGTATATATTACTTATTAACAATAATTATTAATATTTTATAACATAATAATAATTATTAAGTCATAATAATTATTAATATTACTAATAATTAATGTGCAATAAGAAAATTGTATTTACACACATGTATTGTATCTAGGTTGTATTGTAACACATGTAAGATGTATGGGATTGATTGCCTGTCATCATCGGGGGGAGGGAGTGGAGGGAGGGAGAGGAAAATTTGGAAAAAATAATAAAAAAAAAAAAAAAGAAAAGAACAAAAAAAAGTTTAAAAAATTAAAACAATTACAACAACAACAACAAGAACAACAACAACAACAATAACAACAAACAAAACCTATAATGAAAGCAGCATCCACCTCATTGGATTAGAATAAGAATCAAATATGTGAATAACTTTACACTGGTTAATAGGCTTTAAGACTAGAAATTATACAGCTTCTGCTGCTTTTAATACTTGATTGGTTGTTTTTTCTTCTCCTAAAGGACAAACATTACATCACTATGTTGGGATCAAATTACAGTGTGTCCAGCTACAGCTGATCAGATCAGAATGAAATCAGAATGCTCCAACACAGGTTGGGGATAAATAGTCTATAAGTAGAGCATGTCCCTAAATAAGAAAAAAGGCAATCATATAGAAGAAAGGGACTGAGATTAGGAAAAATAGAGTTGTATGCAGTAGAGTATACTGAGATATTTCCTGGTGAAATGAAATCTATTCCTGTTCAGCCTATGGATCCTTTGCCTCCAGGCACAGTAGCCTTGACCATTTCACTTTCTGAGAGTGCTTACAAAACAGTGTTCATCCATACACTGATGTGGGAAACTGGAGAATGTGTAGCTAATGTCCAAGTCACTAACACAGGTAGACAAAGTGTGATTTATCAAGCAGGAGAAGTACAAGTATCAGGCTTATTGTTATATACCCCTAATAAGCAATCTGGTGACAATCGCCCAGATTCTGACTCCAATGAACAAAATCCAGGAATATATTGGACAGCAGCTGTGACAGCTGACTGACCTATGCTTACTATTTATATAAATGGAATACCATTTGAAGGATTGGTAGACAGGGGTGCAGATGCTACAGTTATTAGAGGTGCCAATTGGCCCAGTCACTGGCCAAAGGTTAAGGCAGAGGGGGCACATTAGATAGAGCACCAGCCCTGAATTCAGGAGGACCCGAGTTCAAATCTGGTCTGAGACACTTAACACTTCCTAGATATGTGACCCTGGGCAAGTCACTTAAACACAGGCTCAAGGAAAAAAAAAAAAAAAGAAAAAGTTTAAGGCAGAAATATACATATCTGGTGTAGGAGGATCAATAGCAGCAGAAGTTAGTGTTATGCCTTTGAGATAAACATTTGAAAATGAAACAGGAGTTTTACTGCTTTTGTGGTTGAAAAAATCCCCATCAATCTGTAGCGAAGAGACATTTCATAACATATAGGATTACAAATAAGCACTTTGGCTTTGTAGGCAAGGCTGCTGTTGAAGGCCTAACTGGACTCTTACCGGTTTCAATTCAGTGGAAGACTGAATCACCAGTTTGGATAGAACAGTGGCCCTTTAGAAGTGCTAAAATTCTGACCTTATTATACATACTGCAAGAAGAAGTTGACCAAAGACACTTTTGGCCTTCTCTAAGTCCTTGGAATTCCCCAGCATTTGTGGTGAAAAAGAAATCTGGAAAATGGAGGATGTTAAATGATCTAAGAGGAAATGAACAGATGGAAACTATGGGAATTCTTCAGCCTGGACTTCCATATCCTACTCAGTTGCCAAGATAATGGCCTCTTTGGGTTATAGACCTTAAGGATTGTTTCTATTCTATCTCTATAAGCAAGGAAGATATAAAAAGATTTGCTCTTTCAGTGCCTAGTGTTAATTTTGCTGAGCCTTATAAAAGATATGAATGAACATTTTTGCACAAGGAATGAAAAACAGCCCTACTACATGCCGAATGTATGTTGTTGCTGCTCTTGCTCCAGTAAGGAAAGCATTTTCAAAAGCAATATTGTTACATTATATGGATGATATTTTGCGGTGTTCACTTGAGGAAAAAATGTTAAAAGCATGTCTACAAAAGACCATAGAAACACTGAAGTACTACAAACTGCATATAGCTACAGAAAAAATTCAAAGACATGATCCTTTTCAATATTTAGGATATGAAGTATATCCTAAGACACTCACAGTACAAAAGCTTTCTTTAAGAACATAGAAGTTGGACACCTTAAATGATTTCCAAATATTAATAGGAGATATCCAATGGATGCATCTAGTGTTAGGCTTAACTACCAATCAACTGCAACCTCTATATGACATTTTAAGGGGAGACAGTGCTTTGACTTCACCAAGCCAGCTTACAAAAGAAGCACAAGAGGCTTTGGGAGAAGTTGAACTGGCTTTATCCACTGTGGTTGAAAAAGTCACTCAAAAACCCTTGGAAATATCACTTTTTGTTAGGAAAGAGGCACCCACAGCAGTCCTTCATCAAAGAGACAGTGTGATTGAGTGGGTAAACCACCCGGCTCAACCAGAACAAAGCCTGACTCCTTACCCAGTGCTTGTGGCTAGAATTTTATTAGAGGCCATTAAAAGGGTAGTACAACACACCTGTCACATTGGCTAAGATGACAGGAACAAATTATGACGAATGTTGGAGGGGATGTGGGAAAACTGGGACACTGATACATTGTTGTTGGAGTTGTGAAAGAATCCAGCCATTCTGGAGAGCTATTTGGAACTATGCCCAAAAAAATTATGGGGCTGTGCATACCCTTTGACCCAGCATTGCTGCTATTGGGATTATATCCCAAGGAAATACTAAAGAGTGGAAAGGGACCTGTATGTGCCAGTATGTTTGTGGCAGCTCTTTTTGTTGTAGCTAGAAACTGGAAGATGAATGGCTGTCCATCAGTTGGAGAATGGTTGGGTAAATTATGGTATTTGAAGGTTATGGAATATTATTGCTCTATAAGAAATGACCAACAGGAGGAATAGAGAGAGGCTTAGAGAGACTTGCATCAACTGATGCTGAGTGAAATGAGCAGAACCAGAAGATCGCTGTACACTTCAATGCTGTATGAAGAGTTCTTCTGATGGAAGTGAATATCTTCAACATAAAGAAGATCCAACTCACTTCCAGTTGATCAATGATGGACAGAAATAAACACACCCAGAGAAGGAACACTGGGACGTGAATGTAAATTGTTAGCACTACTGTCTATCTACCCAGGTTACTTATACCTTCGGGAATCTAATAATTAATATGCAACAAGCAAATGGTGTTTACAAACATATGTTGTATCTAGGTTCCATTGTAACACATGTAAAATGTATGGGATTACCTGTCATCGGGGGGAGGGAGTGGAGGGAGAGGGGGATAATTTGGAAAAAGGAATACAAGGGATAATATTATAAATAAATAAAAAACTCTAAAAAAAAAGAGTAGTACAATTATCTGAGATAAGTCCTGAAAAATTAAACACATTCTATACTAATGCACAAATTAATATATGCTATGAGACCATGTCATAATGGCAAATTTTATTGACCACAGATCCAAATTTTGCACATGGGTCTCCATTAAAGATAACACAGCTACTACATAATTGGCAATGAATTTTTGAAGAAAAGGTTTTTAAGATTCCTCTTACATGACCAATAATCTTTGCAGATGCCACCAAAGAAAATATTATTGCTATACACTTCATGATTTATCCATAAAGACAATAGTCAGAACTCCTTTTCAGTCCACTGAGCACAATGAATTATTTGCTGTCCTGTCATTTGCTCTCACTTATTATCGAGGAGACGTAAATATAATTACTGATTCATCGCATTCAGTAGGTATAGTACAAAGAATTGCCACAGCCCAAATAAAATTTACAGCCTCTAATATTTAACAGCTCTTTAAGGAAGTTCAAGAGCAAGTGAGAAAGCATCCAGGCAAGAGTTATATCTTGCATGTCCACTCACATAGTGGACTTCCAGGTAGTATTTTGATGGAAATTCAAAGGCAGATAGCCATTTTACTATGTTTTCCAGTACTCCTTTATTTCAGAAAACACAAGAATCTCATTGTATATATCATCAAGCTGCTCAAGCTTTACCTTTACAATTTGGAATAACAAGAGAGGAAGCTAGGAGCACAGTAAATAGCTGTATAGCTTGCCTTCCTTTCCAAGCTCCTACACTCCCTCCAGGGAAGAATCCTTGTGGTTTCAGACCCAATGAAATCTGGAACATGGATGTGGCCCATTATAAATCTTTTGGCCATCTGTCTTTTATCCTTGTGGTGGTAGATACCTTCTCAGGATTCACTTTTGCAGTGCGAACAGCAAAAGAGACAACCTGAGTGGTCACTGAATTCATATCCAAGCATTTTGAATTATGGGTGTGCCACAAGAAATAAAAACAGACAATGGGCCTGCATATACTTCTAAATATTTTGTGCACTTTTGTGCACAGTGTATGATTTTATACACCATTGGCATTCCTTTTAATCCTCAAGGTCAGGCAATGGTAGAGAGAAGAAACAGAGACACTAAGACAATCCTCAAAAAAGAAAAGAAAGGGGGAGCCACAGGTAACCTTAGAGAACTTCTAAATTCAGTTCTCCATATCATTAATTTTCTAATTTTTGACAAAGATGCATTGGCTCCTGCAGACAGGTTTTATAACCCACCACAAGGGCAGTATCCAGTGTGAGAAGCTCCACTGTTCTTAGATAATCACCAGGTGATTTGGAGAGACCCAGAAAGTGGTGACTGGAAGGGACCAGAGAGGTTAACTGCTTGGGGGAGAGGGTTTGCTTGTACTTCTTCAGATGGAGAAGGATTCAGATGGGTGCCAATGAGTCTTATTCTCCTTGTTCATCAGGGAGAAACAGAAAAAGAGAAAAACAAAAGAGAAGATCTAAGAAACATCTGACACTGAAAGAGCATGACTGATAAGGAGACTGTTAAAGATTCCCTAACACAAGATAAGGCTGTTAAAAAACTTTAAAACCAGCAGGAATCATTGGATTACCTAACACAAGATGAGACTAATGCACAATGGACTTATAAATTATAAATTCTCATTTTATAAATTCTCAATTTATAATTATTTGATTATGGTATTTGTTACATACTTCTAGCATGTATTATGTTACTATGTTATTATGTGTTTATGTAATCTATGTAATTATGAATAGTACCTCCCATATGGATGGAGATATGTTTCAAGGCCATGACCACCCTATGTTCTAAATCAAAGAAAGGGAAAGATGTTGGGATTACAAGGTGATAACTCAGGTTGTCTAAACAATTCTCTAGCTCAGAGTTGACACCTTTAGGAGTTTACACCTTTAGACTTCTGAAAAGGAGTTTACACATTTAAAGGAGTTTTCACTTTTGAAGGGAGCAAGTTGATTGGTTGAAGGATTTCCCACAAGCCCCTGAATTCTCACCTGCCCATTCTCTGGGAGAATAAAAGAGACAACATGGGGCCTGGGAAGCAGTCTAGATTTGGGAAGGACTAGAGCTGGAGGAGATTCAGAGCCAGCAGTCAGGAAGAAGAAGAAGAGGCTGCTGAAGAAGAAAACCAGGAAACCTGCTCCCAGAGAAGGATTCCAACTGAGGGAGCATCCTAACTTTACACAGCACGCCTACACTGAGAGGCACTGAGGAGGCCGCCCTAGGAGCCACACCGGGCAGTGACTACAGCCAGATTCCGGACAGGGAGAGAGCCATGAAGAGCACCAGGAACCTGCTGGTGGACGGCAAGGAGAACTGCCTGACGTTCGGGGGACAGTTTCGAGAAGAGGCCCAAGTCCTCCTTCCACACGATCAGCTATGATTTGAAGCCGGCCTCTGTAGGCCCATCGGGGGGAAGGTGAGCTCCAGGTGGGCAAGGGAGACGAGGTCAGGGTCTCCCTGCCTCACTTCCCTGGAGCTGCAGCCCCCAAAGACTGTCTTCAAAGGAAACAAAAGACCCTATGAGGCAGACTGTATTCTCCTCATTAATCAGGATACTGGAGAATGTGTGTTGGAAAAAGTCATCAGCAGCCCTCAGGTCAAGAAGATGAGAACTGAGGGAGGGAGCAAAACCCAGGCAAGAGTGGAACCGCCCCCTGCACCGGCACCGCCCACTCCCATAGCATTCCGAGCCGCAGGGAAGACACCTGTTGGACCAAAAGCCTGTCCTGTGAAAGAAGATCCTCCTGGGGAACTCCCGTTGGAGGACATTAAGAGAGAACTGAGAGCCTGGCCGGAGCAGATGGAGATGTTCAGAGACAGCAGCTCCTCAGACTCTGACAGCTCCAGCAGTGAAGAAGAGGAGCCCGCCCCCGGAGACTCGTCCTCCCAGCATCCTCCTCTGCAGTTCCCTCACAGAATCCCTCTGGGGAACAGCAGCACCAGCCAACTCCCCGAGAATAACCGGCTGATGAGCATATTGCAAGAAGATTTACAACTGAGTGACTCCAGCAGCAACAGCAGCTCCTCTGACTCTGACTCTGAGAGCTCCAGTAGTGAAGAGGAGGAGCCCGCCACAGCCAGAGCCGCGTCCTCCCTGCATCCTCCTCTCCCTCACAGAATCCCTCTGGGGAACAGCAGCACCAGCCAACTCCCCGACAATAACCGGCTGATGAGCATATTGCAAGAAGATTTACAAGTGAGTGACTCCAGCAGCAACAGCAGCTCCTCTGACTCTGACTCTGAGAGCTCCAGCAGTGAAGAGGAGGAGCCCGCCTCCAGAGCCTCAGCCTCCCAGAGTCCTCCTCTGCACTTCCCTTACAGAAACTCTGTGGGGAACAGCAGCAGCCAGCTCCCCGGGAATGACCACCTGACTAGCCCTTGGAGAGATGATTTACAACTGAGTGAGTCCAGCAGCAACAGCAGCTCCTCTGACTCTGACAGCTCCAGTAGTGAAGATGAGGAGCCCGCCACAGCCAGAGCCGCGTCCTCCCTGCATCCTCCTCTCCCTCACAGAATCTCTGTGGGGAACAGCAGCAGCCAGCTCCTCGGGAATAGCAGGACAATGAGCATATTGCAAGAAGATTTACAAGTGAGTGACTCCAGCAGTGACAGTGGCTTCTCAGACTCTGAGAGCTCCAGTAGTGAAGAGGAGGAGCCCGCCTCCAGAGACTTGGCCTCCCAGCATCCTCCTCTCCCTCACAGAATCCCTGTGGTGAACAGCAGCAGCCACCTCCCTGGGAATCACCAGCTGATGAGCATATTGCAACAAGATTTACAACTCAGTGACTCTGACAGTGACAGCAATGTCTAGAGTTGGAACTTCCTACATCTGTCTTTGTTAGAACATCTGGATAGATGAAGGACACAAGCAGAAACCCACCCCAAGGAGAGCATTTGGCCCTTAGTGAGCCCTGAGTCTCACTGAACCTGAGCAGAGTGCACTTGTATATATTATGGGAATACACTTTTACCTCAAAATCTAGGTAGCATAATAAATAAATAAATAAATAAATAAATAAATAAATAAATAAATAAATAGATAAATAAATAAATAAATAAATAAATAAATAAATAAATAAATAAATAAATAAATAAATAAACAAACAAACAAACAAACAAATAAACAAATAAATAAATAAATAAATAAATAAGTAAATAAATAAATAAAAATAAAAACAACTTCCCAGATGTGTTAGAATTATAAGACAAAGTAAAAATAGAAACCCTCACTCAATCACTTTCACCTTCTGAAAGAAACCTCAAATCAGAAATACTCAAGCAAAATTCAGAGGATTCTAATAAAAAAATATTGTTGTGAACAGACAAAAACAGTTCAATGATAAAGGAACCCAAGTCAAGATGGCACAAGACTAATGTATCCTATTTAGCATGTATTGTTCTACCTTCCATCTAGGGACTGGATGGGGGGAAGGAGGGTAAAAGTTGGAACCAGAGGATTTGCAAGGTCAATGCTGAAAAATTACCTTGAAGATATATTGAAAAATACATCTTGTAAATAAAAAGTTATTAAAAATAAAAAAAGTAGGTTTGCTGATGGTTTTGGGACAGCAAGAACTAGCTGGAGAATTTATGCTTCTAGGAAGGTCTGTCCTCCTTCCTTTCTCCACTGAGACCAAGGTCCATCTGAGCCTGAGACAGTCTCAGAATGGTTGAGAAGGACAGGAAATGAAACGTTCCATCCTTGACTATTCTCCTGCTGGCTCTCCCTCCTCCTGCACTCCTCCACTAAGATCAAGACTGGGTCAGACTAGCAGACTGTCACAGACTGCAGGAGGAGACTGGGAAAGAGGCAGACTGCAACAGGATCAGACTGACAGACAATGTAAAGGAGACTGTGACAGACACAGATTGTAAAGGAGATATGATGGAGACAAATACTCTAGATTCTATTCCAGACTGTTCTCATAGGGTTCCTTCCCTCTTCAACTAAGCAGGGATTTAGTAAATCTTTAATATATTCAAGTATTTCTCATCATTATAACATTAAAGGCATAGAAGCAGTTGTCAACTTTGAATAAAAAAAAAACAATTATAATAAAATGTCCATAACTACTGGAGGAAGTCTTTTTTTTTTTTTTTTTTTTTTTTTTTTTTTTTTTTTTTTTTTTTTTTACTTTTTTACTAATTTGAGAGGCAGAGACCTTACCAATAAATTCCGGTCCAATATTTCCTTCAGTAATTTTTCAAAACTTAAAATGTTGAACAAAGTTGTAAAAACCATAGAGAGTAGCCCTTTAGGCAGATATTGAAATCCACAAGAAAGTCTATGAATAAGGTTTATTTTTCTTTTGATTTTCTTTCCTCCTATCTGTGTAAAATTTCAGGGAGGACCTGGTCATTTATTTCTACTTTTTGTGGCCGAAGCAGGTTGAAATAGTGGTGTGGACTTTTTTTGGCAGGGATGCTGAAAACCAATTAGGAAAAAATTGGGGTCTTAGTGTCTTTTATCAGAAATCTTTAAGATTGAAGCAGGCAGCCTACATGGCATTCCGGAATGAATGCAGAATATTCACTTTACTCATTGACTTTTCAAGTGTCAAGAATCTCTATAGACTCACCAATACAAATGGGCTTTGAATAAAGTCTGTCCCTCACATCCATTTCCAAGTTTAAACCTGTTGATTGATTTGCAGTCATTAAGGAAGGCATTTTCCCTATCCGATAAGACAGCCAGCTTTTTCACTATTACTTCATGTTTCTTGTGAGGGATAGAAAATCCTATTTAAAAATGACTACTCAGAGATCACTCATAGAAAAGCAGAATTATTCATTAGGATCTCCAAAAGTAGACCCCATCCTGGTCTGGGAGCCAAATTCACAGCAGGAGAGAGCCACTCCCTTGTAAATGTTCATGGCTTTTATACATTTCAGACAAAGAACCTCCCAAATCCCTCCCTCCATAGGTTGTGATTGGTCATATTTGGTCAGTGGAATGGAACCCACAAAGTGATTTACAGCCTTTTCCTCTGTGGACAATGGCATACAGTCTAGGCCTTCATGTGACTGGGGCCTATAGGCCTGGTTTACTTTTGCTAGTAGTCAATGATCTATATGTGCTCAATCTGTAAGTTCTTCACCATATCTTACTCCACACATTTCCATTAAGCTTTAATTTGTTTAATTTATTGCTGATATAAAAGTAAAAAATTCAGCTGCCTAATTTGTATGCCTGCTTCCTAAAATGTTCTGGAATTTCTTAATGAAATTATATGAATCTCTATGTATAGTATGAATTGTTTTGAGTTTGTTCCGCACCAGAGCAGTAGCCCCCACCGCCTCTGGGAGCCTTCTGTAGCTGGGGACCTCTGGCTCTCTTTGCTGTGCTCTGGCATCTCCTTCCCCTCTTCCCTGCCATTATGTTTCTCAATCAGTTTTTTGTTTTTTGTTTTCATGCAGTTCTTTTAATTTTTAATGCCTCATTGAAGTCATCAGATTTCTTTGACTTGCCTCATAAAACAATGTATGCTGAAAAAAGAAATTTGAGTTTGCAGGGTGTTGAGAGAATATGTAATTCAAAATGTTGATAGAGTTAGGGTAATAGAAGCTTAGATGAGAAAATAATTACCTTTTTTCCAATTGATGGAAAATGTCTTCTTTCTATAAAGAATATATTTGAAATTATAGAATGAAATATTGAGATCGACAAGGTAGATAGAAAAATGGAAATGTGCTTTTAATTATCTTCACCCCAAATTAAAACATTCAGTTGATCAATCACCTTCTGTCGATTCTCGTGTTCAAAGCACTTGGAAGAGTTCCTTAAATAGATGGGTTTCCTGCCCTGCTATGTGGGAACATCATTTCTTCCAGTTTATTTTACACTTTTTAATGACAGTCAAATTTTTTGGGCTCCTAGTTCAGTAAGTTCTGCACCAGTTAATGAGCTAGTGCTTCTGATGTCATAAAAACAACTCTCAGAGAAGAGTCAGGGGATTCAATGTCTGTCTTGGATAGTCCATTTGTTAATTGTGTAACACTTGACAATTCATTTCTTAGCTCTAAAAGTCACTATCCCTCTGTGCATAATGGTTCCAATGATTCTTGTACTTCCAACCTCAAGGGATTCATGGGAAAAATAATTTGAAATGGGTGAATGCTTCATATAGATAAGTTATCATTAATTATATAAATCGATAACAAGTGACTTAAAGAGTTTGAAGTAATAAGTCAAAATATATTCTTTTTTGGGGGGTGGTTGAGGGAGTAGCATCTTTATGGAAGAAAATTTTCCTCATGTTTCTCCCTGAGATTTTAGGAAAGAGAACTTAACTATAGAAAGAAATATACAAAAATTAAATGCAGCAAAGAGTAGTGACAAGAAAGACCCCCTTCCCAATCCAATGAACTAATCATTGACATCATCAGGTACAAAAAGAAAACATTTATGTAATGCCTGCAAGGGAGAAGCCCAGACACACACCTGGGAGCTATCAGAAACCCTTCCATCTGCTCCTTCAACCCAACCTGCTTCCAGGTTTGTCCAGGCACTAAAAACAAAAGACTGGACCCTTCTCATTGGATAGACTAAAAGGACATCATTACCCTTGACCAATAATCACCAATGCTAGCTGCCTCCCACAGGTGACATCACTCCCTACAACTTCTTGTATCTCAGGTTCAAAGTTCATTCCTCCATTGAGTAAATGACCTCCCCCAAGGTCCAAAGTTCTGGGAACAGGGATCATATGATTCAGTACTGAGAAATACTTTATCCAATCAGTCCCATTCTTTGGTAAGAAGGGTGACCAAAAAATAAGATTAAGGAAGACCTGAGTTTGAATCCTTTCACATACATTTACTGCTACTAGACTGTTAAGTCTAGGCATTTTGCTTATATCAAATTCAGTTCCTTCACCTATCAAAAACAAACAAAGCCTATAATAATAGTAGCATCTTCCTCCTTAGATTAGAATAAGAATCAAACATGTGAATAGTTTTACACTGGTTTATATGCTTTAAGAATATAAATTATACAGGTGGGGCTGCTTTTAATACTTGATTAGTTGTTTTCTTTTTATCCCTAAAGGACAAAAATTACATCACTATGTGCCAGCTATAGCTGATCAAATCAGAATGAAATCAGAAGGCTCCACCACAGGTTGTGGACAAATAGTTTATATGAACATTGGCACAGAGTTGCCCCTAAATCTGTATAACCTACATTTTCTTAGTGCTAATGTTATTCTGTTTTGCTCATAGAGTGCAGAAACCTTTTTGATTTGAGCAGGTGGTGATGGCTGCTGCTGTGGTGGTGTCTACCATGTTTCACAATTGATTCCAAAGTTCTTCAGAGGGATCTTGAAAATATCCTTGTATTACTTCTTCTAAGCATGATGTAAAGGCATAATAATGTATTTGACTCCTTCATAAAAAGTCTTTCTGGCAAACATACATTTGACATTCAAGCAATGTGTCCAGACCATTGGAAATGGATTTTGTAATCGAGTCTGAATACTTGGCAATTCAGCTTGCTATCTTATCCTACCAGGTGATCTTCAGAATCTTCTTAAGATAATACAAAGGGAAGTAATTCAATTCCTTGGCATGTCACTAGTTTAATGTCCTGTGGTGACTGCATTAGGAACCTGGATGCCTTAGAATCAGCCAGTGTCAGGATAAGCAAAAATCTTTATTCTTGGTCTTTAGTGATAAAAATGAAGAGAGCAGATGAATAGGGATCTCTGTGACCTCACTGCCTCTTGTCTCTTGAAGAAGTGACCCTGCTAGTGTCACTGCACCTCCTCCTCCCTCCTACAATTCTCTATATACACCAAAAATGATTGGGTCAGCACAGGATCGGGGGAAGGGCCATTTTCCAAGCATATTCTTATAGAGTATTGTCCCATCATTAATTAGCCTCAAGTGCTCCCAGTGCATTGACTCAAGAGTTTCAATCCTTTACAATGTCCAGATTCCCCAGGCAAAGAACAATGAGGTCAGCACAATGGCTCTATAGACCTTCATTTTGACAGGAAATCTAAAATCTCTTCTCTATAAAACATTGAGCTAACTCTATTAATGCATGCATCAATATCACCTGCTATGTGTATGTCCTTAGAAAGTATACCACCAAGATAAAATAACTCAGTCACAGGAATAAAATGATGAGTGATACTTTTTCCCTCAAAAATAAATGTTTAAAATGAGGCAGAGTTCCTTGAAGTTGCTTCATATATATATATATACATGTGTGTGTATGTATGTATGTATAGATATAATGTTTCTTTTACTTTCTTTTTTTTAAAAGGCAATTAAGTGGATTGCCCAAGGTCAAACAACTAAAAAAGTGTGAAGTGTTAACAAGTATTGTGTTAACAAGTGTTTAAGTGTTAACAAGTGTTTAAGTATCTGGGGTCTGGTTTGAACTCAGGTGCTCTTCACTTCAGGGCCAGTACTTTATTCACTGTGCCATCCAGCTCCCCATCCTCCTTTGGGTATTTTATGGCTCAAAAAGTTCTAAGCATTGCACAGAATCTACTTTCTGGATGGTCATTGAAATACATTTTCTAAACTGGCCATTCCTCAAGGGGGTCTTCAAATACCTGGATTAAAAATTTTAGCCAAATCCTTCATAGAATTGAGAACCCTTGTTTACCTGTTTTAAACTATCTGCTGACATGGTTGACTAGGGTGTGAATATTATTTATGCAATGCATTCCTGGAGCCACAAGTGAAAGTTAGGTGAATCAGGAGGATAATACAGGGGAAAAGTTCCCTTAAAAGAAGCTTGGCAGTCTTCACACCAAAGTCAATCTTCCCTAAACAGCTTCTACAACACAAAAGGGATGGACATGAAAGCTAAATTGTGTTTATTAAAATTGGTTTATTATTATTTAGTTTAGTATTATTAGTATTAGTTTTATTTGTTTATTAAAATTTTGTTTTTAATAAACAAAAGGTATCAAAGACAATGAAAAATAATCTCAAGACAAACCTCTATGCACCAAATGGCACACCATCTAAATTCTTAAAAGAAAAAAAGATAAATGGCTTGCATACAAGAGCAAATCGCAAAATTATAGTGGTGGGTAGCCCAATTTTCCTCTCACAGAACAAGTTAAATCTAGCAAAAAATGAGAATGAAATGAAGAGCAGAATTTTAGGAAATCAGAAACAATTGGCTTCTGGAGAAAAGTGAATTGGAATACTGTGGTACATTACATTTTTCTTATTATATCTTTTTATTCACAGAACATATGCCTGGGTAGTTTTTCAACATTGACCCTTGCAAACACTTACGTTCCAACTTTTCCCTTCCTTCCTTCAACCCTTTCCCCTAGATGGCAGGCAGTCTCATACATGTTAAATATGTTAAAGTATATCTTCAATACAATATATGTGTATATATTTATAGAGTTCTCTTGTTGCACAAGAAAAATCAGATTTATACAGGTAAAAATAATCTGGGAAGAAAAACAAAAATGCAAGCAGTCCACATTCATTTCCCAGTGTTCTTTCACTGGGTGTGGCAGGTTCTGTTCATCACTAATCAATTGGAACTGAATTAAGAAAGGGAGCAGTTTTTCTACATTATTTCTTGGAATGTGAATTTCTGAGATCTTACTTTGATTATGGTTTTTGAACTCTCAAATAGTTATTAATTAGTTAATAGTTAATAATTAATAGTTATTAAATGATCTCTTCTTGATCTTTTTTTTTCTCTCAGAGAATTCATTTTTCCAATGAGAGAACTTTCTTCTATTTGTACTTTATTTTGATTGTTTGTTGTTTTTTGACATCTAATGAACTCTCCTAAATTCATTAGTTTTCATTAACCAAATTCTATTTTTCACAGCTTTTTTTCTTCCATGAGATTCTGAAGGATTGTATTTTTTTTCCTATGTGGACATGTCTATTGTTTTAGGGATTGTTATGGGCCAGAATTCTGTACTTGAAATAAAGATTCTTACAAGGTGCTAACTCAATGGAATTAAGTAAATGGTTAAGTACTTTGCTTGGTGTTTACTAGTTCTCTAGTTCAAAACATGTACTTAGTACTTACTATAATTCCACAATGTTCACACCTCTGATGATGTAATCAGAGCATATAAATGGGGACAAAGTCAGCCTGATACTCATTCCATAGTCCATCATTGTGGTGGCTGGAGCAGAAGCCCTGAGACTCAGAGAGATTCCCTCCATCTCACACCACCAGAGTGGTTGGTCCATCCTTCATTTCCTCCAGGGAGACCAAGCTAGCCCAGGCCAGGCAAGGGGACAAAGACTTTGGATTTGAACACCTGACTATTGTCAAGGAGATTACTCCTTTGAAAGGAAGGCTTGTCCAGAGACCTCTGGAAAACCAAGCCACATTTTTGGCGCCCAGTGTGGGGCTAGAAGCCAAGATCCTGCAAATCAGAGTCTCAAGCTCAATTGACTGAGCTCTCTAGGCAGGGCCTGAGGAGGCAGTCCTGAGCACTCCTATACTGAGAAGCACTGAGGAAGCCTCCCCAGGAGCTGCACCAGGCAGTGACTAGAGCCATCTTCACCGCCAGGGAAAGAGCCATGAAGAGCACCAGGAACCCGCTCTTGGAAGGAAAGGAGCACTACCTGACTCTCCGGGACGGCTTTGAGAAGAGGCCTAAATCCTCTTTCCACAAGATCCTTTATGATTTTGAGCCTACATCCATAGACGCATTGGGGGAAGGCAAGTTGCAGGTGGGCCAGGGGGAGGAGGTCACAGTCATGGCGCCTCATTTCCCTGGAGCTGCAGCCCCAAGGACTGTTGTCAAAGGAAACAAAAGAACCTATGAGAGAGACTCAATTCTCATCAATAATCGTGATACTGGGGAATGTGTGTTGGAAAAAGTCAGTAGCAGTGTCCAGGTCAAGAAGATCAGAACAGAGGGAGGCAGCAGAAGTCAGGTGGGAGTGGAGCTGCCCCCTGCACGGGCACCACCCACTGCCATAGCATTCAGAGCTGTAGGGAAGACACCTGTTGGACCAAAAACCTGTCCTGTGAAACAAGATCCTCCCGGGGAACTCCATTTGGAGGACATTAAGAGAGAGCTGAAAGTGCTGGGGGAGCAAGACAGTGAAGAAGCCAGGCCAGAGCTAAGGAGCCAGGGGTGCCTGGCCCAGCTTCCCCCTGAAGGACTGAGGAAGCTGACTCACAAGGCAGCAACCATAGGGTTTGGAACTGAGCCATTTGGAATCATGGGGTCTGAGAATCCAAGTCTACACAATCCGAGTTGTAAGATCATGACCTTCCGTCCTACCATTGAGGAGTTTCAGGACTTTGGGAAATATGTGGCCTACATTGAATCCCAAGGAGCTCACAGAGCAGGACTTGCTAAGGTGATCCCACCCAAGGAGTGGAGACCTAGGAAAAGTTATGATGACATTGATGACATGGTGATTCCAGCTCCTCTTCAGCAGGTGGTGACAGGACAATCTGGGTTATTTACCCAGTATAACATAAGGAAGAAAGCCATGACAGTGGGAGATTATCGCCACTTGGCCAACAGTGAAAAGTATTGTACTCCTCCACACCAAGATTTTGAAGATCTGGAGCGTAAATACTGGAAGAACCTGCCTTTTGTATCTCCAATTTACGGCGCTGATATCACTGGTTCTTTATATGATGCTGATGTGCAGGAGTGGAATATTGGGAATTGGAACACCCTTTTGGACATGGTGGAACACGAAGGTGGGATGATCATAGAAGGGGTGAACACTCCCTACCTGTACTTTGGCATGTGGAAAACCACCTTTCCTTGGCACACAGAAGACATGGATCTCTACAGTATCAATTACCTGCACTTTGGGGAGCCCAAGTCTTGGTATGCCATACCTCCAGAACATGGGAAACGTCTGGAACGCCTGGCAAAAGGCTTTTTCCCAGGAAGTTCTCAGGGATGTGATGCCTTTCTCCGTCACAAGACGGCTCTCATCTCTCCCTCCGTCTTGAAAAAGTACGGCATCCCTTTTGATCGGATCACTCAGGAGGCTGGCGAGTTCATCATTACTTTTCCCTATGGATACCATGCAGGATTCAATCATGGTTTCAACTGTGCTGAGGCCACCAATTTTGCCACATTGAGATGGATTGACTATGGCAAGATGGCTACTCAGTGCACCTGCTGAAAGGATATGGTGAAAATTTCAACGGATGTTTTTGTGAGACTGCTACAGCTGGAGCGCTATGAACTGTGGAAGCAAGGAAAAGATATTATTGCATTGGACCACGTGAAGCCTACAGCACTCACTAGCCCCGAACTGAGTGCTTGGAAGGAGACCAAGGCTGTGCTGAAAGCTAAGCTCCCTGGGAGACAAATTAAGGAAAACAGACACGGGAAAAAGACTGAGGAGGAGAGAAAACCAAATACAGACAGGAAGAGAGAGCAGAACAGAAAGCCTGGCCTATGGTCCCATAGAAGAAGGGGACAGCCTAGGAGGAATAAAAAGGAAGACCAGAAGTCATTGGGAGAGGTTATGGCTGCAGAAACCCTTTGGGAGGAGGGCAAAGTTAAGGAAGAACTCAAACATGAGGCTGATCTAGAAGAAGAAGAGCAGCACAAAAGTCCTGAAGGCAGTGAAGGCGATGGTAAGACCAAACTCTGAGGACTATGGACAGAATCCTGATGACCTGGCCTTCATGGAGAGCCTCCTGCAGTCACAATACCAGCCTGGAGCCCAGAGCCACATGTTTGGTACAAACTCAATTTTAGAACCAACATCTCCTGACCTCCTCCACCCCCACCCTGACCCCCTTTGACCCAAGCTAAGCACCCAGGCAACAGTGGAACAAGTGGACAGCCCTCTCCCTGACCCATGCAATAACTTGCTGTGAATTCCTTTCATCTACATTGAATTTGACCATCTGAGAGACTTGTCTGGCCACAGGCTACCTGGACTCTGCTCAACACACTGCTGATGGTCCTAGGAAAGGAGGCAATGGTAACCTCTCAGATTGCCTGTCACCCGGAGGCTTTAGAACAGCTTTTGCTCCTGGAGCCCAGGGATGCCTGGCTCTTGTCTTAGGCTAGGAAGGATTAAAGGTTACATTACAAAAGCAAAAACTACTCAGATTTGTAAACCATGTAAAAGCTCTCATCTTGAAAAGTACTATTCACTGACTGCTGATGCAGGCTTTGCAATGTGATTTCTGTACAGAAATCACCTTTGTGAAGTTCTTTCTATAAATACTTATTGTTAAAAAATATAAGAAAAAAAGGGAAACGAAGGAGAGAAGAGAGAGAGAGAGAGAGAGAGAGAGAGAGAGAGAGAGAGAGAGAGAGAGAGAGAGAGAGAGAGAGAGAGAGAGAGAGAGAGAGAGAGAGATCATGCTCTGAGAGCTGAGATGAAGCAGATGGGGACTCTCAGGGACAGCAACTCCTCTGACTCCCAGAGCTCCAGCAGTGAAGATGAGGAGTACACCTCCAGAGACTCTTCATCAAGGGGATCCTCCTCTGCAGTCCTGTCACACAAACCCTGTGGGGAATAGCAGCAGCTCCCCGGGAATAACCGGCTGATGAGCACATTGGGAGATGATTTACAACTGAGCGACTCCTGCAGTGACAGTGATGTCTAGTGTTGGGACTTCCTGCATCTGTTTTTGTTGCATCCAGAAAGTTGGAGGACACAAGCAGAAAACCACCCCTAAGGAGAGCATTTGGACCTTAGTGAGCCCTGAGTCTCACTGAACCTGAGCAGAGTGTGCTTGCATATATTATGGGAATACACTTTTACCTCAAAATTTGGGTATCATAAAAAACAAACAAACAAAAAACAAAATACGAAAAACAAAACTTCCCAGATATGTTGGAACTTTAAGACAAAGAAAAATAGAACCCCCCACTCTATCACTTTCACCTTCTGAAAGAAAGCCCAAATCAGAAATACTCAAATACAGAGTATTCAAGTCAAAGAAAAAAAGAAGTGTTGTGAACAGCCATAAACAGTTCCAGGATCAAGGAACCCCAGTGTGGATCACACAGAACTACTGAAATACTGACTTTAACTTATTTAACATGTATTGTTCTACCCTCCATCTAGGGGAGGCGGTGGGGGGAAGGGAGGGGAAGAGTTGGAACAAAAGGTTTTGTGAGGTCAATGCTGAAAAATTATCTTGAACATATATTGAAAAAGATATCTTGTCAATAAAAAGCTATTTAAAAAAAAGAGTAGTGGCCTGCTTTTGGGAAGGGATGTCAGTAAGAGGTTTGCTGATGGTTGTGGGACAGCAAGGACTAGCTGGAGAATTTTGGCTTCTAGGAAGGCCTGTCCTCCTTCATTTCTCCACTGACACCAAGGTCCATCTGAGCCAGACACAGGCTCAGAAGGGTTGAGAAGGACTGGAAATGAGAAGTTCCATCTTTGACTATTCTCTTGCTGGCTCTCCCTCTTCCTAGAGCACTCCTCCACCAAGATCAAGACTGGGTCAGATGAGTAGACTGTCACAGACTGCAGGAGGAGACTGGGAGAGATGAAGACTGAGGCTGGATCAGACTGACAGACGATGTAAAGGAGATTGACAGACTCAGATTGCAGAAGAGATGTGATGGAGACAATAAAGACTCTAGAATCTATTTGTGGACATTGTCATAGGGTCTATCCTGTTGAGACCAAGGCCTGACTGGAGGACCATCAGAAAGCTAGCATGAACATTACAAGGAATTATCTATATCATGAAGTTTTTTCCTTCTTATTTTATAGTTTGGTCAATTCTGTTTTTAAAGTATCGTTTTCTTTACTATTTTTTGCCTCTCTTAGAAAGGCTTCAATTGTATTTTCATAATTGTCTTTTCCCACTCATTTACCCCATTTTACGTCTCTTCATCTTATTTAGTTTTTAAGTAAATTTAGCTCTTCAATGATTTGGGGGAGGGGGTATTATGTCTAATTCACTTGTTTCTTCTTTGAGGCTTTTCTTTTATCTATGTTGACATCATTGTGTTCTTAGTTTGTATCTTCATTTTCCTTGGTACCACTGCAGCTGTTTTAAAGTAAACTTCTTTTTTTGTTTGCTAAAGTTTAAAGCTTATTTCTTGATTTTAATTTTAAATTAAACATGAGCTTTATCCTTCAAATAATAATGAAGTATTGCTCCAAGTTTAAGTGTGTTTATTTTTTTTCATACTACTCTTCTCAGTTCTAGTTTATATATATATATATATATATATATATATATATATATGACACAGTTTCAAAATTATGTGACATGTTAAAAATCTCTAAAAATCAAGACATACAAGTTAAAATTACTCTATAATATCATTTCACACTGACAAAAATAATCATCTATTTGAAATATATATGACTATGCATATGCTGTTTTCCTACACTAGGCATCTGGAAATATTTTGGACATTTTTTTTCTCTCCTAATCCCAACCATAGAGACTAAAACATAAATATAAACATACAAATAGTAAGTGATAAAGTATAGTTGAGAAAAATAGTCTTGTTTTTTCATTTTGCCCAAAGTATTAAATAGTAGGTTCAGTATATGTCCTTCCAATGAGTACTTTAAATTTCTTTAAGTATTGAATTATTTGATCTCCTTGCTGTCCAAGGAACTCTGCACAGTTTTCTCTAGTACTCCAGTTCGAAAATGTTGGTTTTGTAGTACTCAGTTTTCTTTATATTGCAGATATCCCCCTCATACATCCCTACTTATTAGAAAACAACATAGCTTTGATTATATGGATATGGAAAAAAACTGATAAAAATGATGTACTTGGAGAAGCTTATGATTCTCCACCAATTAATTTTTCTTTAATAACCAACTAATGCTACTATCTCAAGTAAAAGGCATATTTTTAAATGGATACAATAACAATTTAAATCTCTCTTTGTTCACAGATTCAAGTTCTTCAATTGTTTCTACATTCTAGTAAAGGTCTGTGCCCAGGCTTACACTAAGGTCTTCATGATTCCATGCTTGGCACTCTATTCACATTGTCACCTAGTTACCTTTTACTAAGAATGGTGAAACACTAAAAGTAAACAGGAGACTATAACCTTAACTACACTTTGTTCTTCTACATTTAGCTAATCATTTTTTTTTATTCATTTTTCCAAATTGTCCCCTCCCTCCCTCCACTCCCTCCCCCCGATGGCAGGTAATCCCATACATTTTACATGTGTTACAATATAACCTAGATACAATATATGTGTGTAAATAACTTTTTCTTGTTGCACATTAATTATTAGCTTCCGAAGGTATAAGTAACCTGGGTAGATAGACAGTAGTACTAACAAATTACACTCATTTCCCAGTGTTCCTTCTCTGGGTGTAGTTATTTCTGTCCATCATTGATCAACTGGAAGTGAGTTGGATCTTCTTTATGTTGAAGATTTCCAGTTCCATCAGAATACATCCTCATACAGTATTGTTGTTGAAGTATATAGTGATCTTCTGGTTCTGTTCATTTCACTCAGCAACAGTTGATGAAAGTCTCTCCAAGCCTCTCTGTATTCCTCCTGCTGGTCATTTCTTACAGAGCAATAATATTCCATAACCTTCATATACCACAATTTACCCAACCATTCTCCAACTGATGGACATCCATTCATCTTCCAGTTTCTAGCTACAACAAAAAGAGCTGCCACAAACATTTTGGCACATACAGGTCCCTTTCCACTCTTTAGTATTTCTTTGGGATATAATCCCAATAACAGCAATGCTGGGTCAAAGGGTATGAACAGTTTGACAACTTTTTGAGCATTGTTCCAAATTGCTCTCCAGAATGGCTGGATTCTTTCACAACTCCACCAGGAATGTATCAGTGTCCCAGTTTTCCCACATCCCCTCCAACATTCATCATTATTTGTTCCTGTCATCTTAGCCAATCTGACAGGTGTGTAGTGGTATCTCAGAGTTGTCTTAATTTGCATTTCTCTGATCAGTAGTGATTTGGAACACTCTTTCATGTGAGTGGAAATAGTTTCAATTTCATCATCTGAGAATTGTCTGTTCATATCCCTTGACCATTTATCAATTGGAGAATGGTTTGGTTTCCTATAAATCAGGGTCAGTTCTCTATATATTTTGGAAATGAGACCTTTGTCAGAACGTTTCCTTTTAAAAATATTTTCCCAATTTGTTACTTCCCTTCTAATCTTGTGTGCATTAGCATTGTTTGTACAGAAACTTTTTAGTTTGATGTAATCAAAATCTTCTATTTTGTGATCAATAATGATCTCTAATACTCCTCTGGTCATAAATTCCTTCCTCCTCCACACGTCTGAGAGGTAGACTATCCTCTGTTCCTCTAATCTATTTATGATCTCATTCCTTATGCCTAAATCATGGACCCATTTTGATCTTATCTTGGTGTTAAGTGGTATATGGTGTTAAGTGTGGGTCCATATCTAATTTCTGCTATACTAATTTCCAGTTTTCCCAACAGTTTCTTCCGAATAATGAATTTTTGTCCCTAATGTTCGTATCTTTGGGTTTGTCAAAGATTAGATTGCTATAGATGTACCCTTTTTTGTCTTTTATATCTAATTTGTTCCACTGATCTACCGTTCTATTTCTTAGCCAGTACCAAATGGTTTTGGTGACTGCTGCTATATAATATAGCTTTAGATCAGGTACACTTAGACCACCTTCCTCTGAGTTTTTTTTTATCATTAGTTCCCTTGCAATTCTCTACCTTTTATTCTTCCATAAGAATTTTGTTGTTATTTTTTCTAGGTCATTAAAATAGTTTCTTGGGAGTCTGATTGGTATAGCACTAAATAAATAGATTGGTTTGGGGAGTATTGTCATCTTTATTATATTCGCTCGGCCTATCCAAGAGCACTGAATGTCTTTCCAATTATTTAAATCTGACTTTATTTTTGTGGCAAGTGTTTTGTAATTTTTCTCATATAATTCCTGACTCTCCTTTGGTAGATATATTCCCAAATATTTTATAGTATATACTAATGACCATTATTTTGAATGGAATTTCTCTTTGTATCTCTTGCTGTTGCATTTTGTTGGTGATATATAAGAATGCTGAGGATTTATGTGGATTTGTTTTGAATCCTGTCACTTTGCTAAAATTCTGAATTATTACTAATAGCTTTTTAGCAGAGTGATTGGGGTTCTCTAAGTATACCATCATGTCTTCTGCAAAGAGTGATAATTTGATTTCCTACTCTAATTCCTTGAATCTCTTTCTCGGTTCTTATTGCTGAGGCTAGCGTTTCTAGTACTATATTGAATAGTAATGGTGATAGTGGGCAACCTTGTTTCACTCCTGATCATACTGGGAAAGGTTGCAGTTTATTTCTATTGCATATTATGCTTACTGAAGGTCTTAAATATATGCTCCTGATTATTCTAAGGGATAATCCAATTATTCCTATACTCTCAAAAGTTTTTAGTAGGAATGGATGTTTGATTTTGTCCAATGCTTTTTCTGTATCTATTGAGATGATCATATGGTTTTTATTAATTTGATTATTAATAGGGTCAATTATACTAATAGTTTTCCTAATATTAAACTAGCCCTGCATTCCTGGTATGAATCCTAATTGATCATAGTGTATTATCCTGGGGATGATTTTTTTTTTAATTTTTTATTATATATATATTTTTATAATATTATTCCTTGTATTCATTTTTCCAAATTATCCCCCCCTCCCTCTATTCCCTCCCCCCGATGATAGGCAATCCCATACATTTTACATGTGTTACAATATAGTCTAGTTACAATACATGTGTGTGAATATCATTTTCTTGTTGCACAATAAACATTAGAATCCGAAGGTACATGCAACCTGGGCAGACAGATATTAGTGCTAACAATTTACATTCACTTCCCAGTGTTTCTTCTCTGGGTGTAGCTACCTCTGTCCATCATTGATCAACTGGAAGTGAGTTGGATCTTCTTTATGTTGAAGATTTCCACCTCCATCAGAATACATCCTCATACAGTATTGTTGTTGAAGTGTACAGTGACCTTCTGGTTCTGCTCATTTCACTCAGCATCAGTTGATTTAAGTCTCTCCAAGCCTCTCTGTATTCCTCCTGCTGGTCATTTCTTACAGAGCAATAATATTCCATAACCTTTATATACCACAATTTACCCAACCATTCCCCAACTGATGGACATCCATTCATCTTCCAGTTTCTAGCTACAGCAAAAAGAGCTGCCACAAACATTTTGGCACATATATGTCTCTTTCTGCTCTTTAGTATTTCTTTGGGATATAATCCCAATAACAGCAATGCTGGGTCAAAGGGTATGCACAGTTTGATAACTTTTTGGGCATAATTCCAGATTGCTCTCCAGAATGGCTGGATTCTTTCGCAACTCCACCAGCAATGTATTAGTGTCCCAGTTTCCCCACATCCCTCCCAACATTCATCATTATTTGTTCCTGTCATCTTAGCCAATCTGACAGGTGTGTAGTGGTATCTCAGAGTGGTCTTAATTTGCATTTCTCTGATCAGTAGTGATTTGGAACACTCTTTCATGTGAGTGGATATAGTTTCAATTTCTTCCTCTGAGAATTTTCTGTTCATATCCTTTGACCATTTATCAATTGGAGAATGGTTTGGTTTCTTATAAATTAGGGTCAGTTCTATATATATTTTGGAAATGAGACCTTTGTCAGAACCTTTGTTTTTTTTTTTTTTTTTTTTTTTATATATATATATATATTTTATAATATTATCCCTTGTATTCATTTTTCCAATTTACCCCCCCTCCCTCTATTCCCTCCCCCCGACGACAGGCAATACCATACATTTTACATGTGTTACAATATAGTCTAGGTACAATACATGTGTGCGAATATCACTTTCTTGTTGCACAATAAACATTAGAATCCGAAGGTACATGCAACATGGGCAGACAGATATTAGTGCTAACAATTTTCATTCCCCTCCCAGTGTTTCTTCTCTGGGTGCAGCTACCTCTGTCCATCATTGATCAACTGGAAGTGAGTTGGATCTTCTTTATGTTGAAGATTTCCACTTCCATCAGAATACATCCTCATACAGCATTGTTGTTGAAGTGTACAGTGATCTTCTGGTTCTGCTCATTTCACTCAGCATCAGTTGATTTAAGTCTCTCCAGGCCTCTCTATATTCCTCCTGCTGGTCATTTCTTACCGAGCAATAATATTCCATAACCTTCATATACCACAATTTACCCAACCATTCTCCAACTGATGGACATCCATTCATCCTACAGTTTCTAGCTACAACAAAAAGAGCTGCCACAAACATTTTGGCACATATATGTCTCTTTCCGCTCTTTAGTATTTCTTTGGGATATAATCCCAGTAGTAGCGCTGCTGGGTCAAAGGGTATGCACAGTTTGATAACTTTTTGGGCATAATTCCAAATTGCTCTCCAGAATGGCTGGATTCTTTCACAACTCCACCAGCAATGTATTAGTGTCCCAGTTTCCCCACATCCCCTCCAACATTTGTCATTATTTGTTCCTGTCATCTTAGCCAATCTGACAGGTGTGTAGTGGTATCTCAGAGTGGTCTTAATTTGCATTTCTCTGATCAGTAGTGATTTGGAACACTCTTTCATGTGAGTGGATATAGTTTCAATTTCTTCCTCTGAGAATTGTCTGTTCATATCCTTTGACCATTTATCAATTGGAGAATGGTTCGGTTTCTTATAAATTTGGGTCAGTTCTCTATATATTTTGGAAATGAGACCTTTGTCAGAACCTTTGTTTTTAAAAATATTTTCCCAATTTGTTACTTCCCTTCTAATCTTGTTTGCATTAGTATTATTTGTACAGAAACTTTTTAGTTTGATGTAATCAAAATCTTCTATTTTGTGATCAATAATGATCTCTAGTTCTCCTCTGGTCATAAATTCCTTCCTCCTCCACAAGTCTGAGAGGTAGATTATCCTCTGTTCCTCTAATCTATTTATTATCTCCCTCTTTATGCCTAAATCATGGACCCATTTTGATCTTATCTTGGTATATGGTGTTAAGTGTGGATCCATATCTAATTTCTGCCATACTAATTTCCAGTTTTCCCAACAGTTTTTTCCGAATAATGAATTTTTATCCCTAATGTTGGAATCTTTGGGTTTGTCAAAGATTAGATTGCTATAGATGTACCCTTTTTTGTCCTTTGTATCTAATCTGTTCCACTGATCTACCGGTCTATTTCGTAGCCAATACCAAATGGTTTTGGTGACTGCTGCTATATAATATAGCTTTAGATCAGGTACCTTCCTCTGAGTTTTTTTTCATTAGTTCCCTTGCAATTCTTGACCTTTTATTCTTCCATATGAATTTTGTTGTTATTTTTTCTAGGTCATTAAAATAGTTTCTTGGGAGTCTGATTGGTATAGCACTAAATAAATAGATTAGTTTGGGGAGTATTGTCATCTTTATTATATTCGCTCGGCCTATCCAAGAGCACTGAATGTCTTTCCAATTATTTAAATCTGATTTTATTTTTGTGGCAAGTGTTTTGTAATTTTTCTCATATAATTCCTGACTTTTCTTTGGTAGATGGATTCCCAAATATTTTATACTCTCAACATTTGTTTGGAATGGAATTTCTCTTTGTATCTCTTGCTGTTGCATTTTGTTAGTGATATATAAAAATGCCGAGGATTTATGTGGATTTATTTTGTATCCTGCCACTTTGCTGAAATTTTGAATTATTTCTAGTAGTTTTTTAGCAGAGTCTTTGGGGTTCTCTAAGTATACCATCATGTCATCTGCAAAAAGTGATAGTTTGATTTCCTCATTTCCTACTCTAATTCCTTGAATCTCTTTCTCGGCTCTTATTGCCGAGGCTAGTATTTCTAGTACTATATTGAATAGTAATGGTGATAGTGGGCAACCTTGTTTCACTCCTGATCTTACTGGGAAAGGTTGCAGTTTATTTCTATTGCATATTATGCTTACTGACGGTCTTAAATATATACTCCTGATTATTCTAAGGAATAATCCATTTATTCCTATACTCTCAAGAGTTTTTAGTAGGAATGGATGTTGGATTTTGTCAAATGCTTTTTCTGCATCTATTGAGATGATCATATGGTTCTTATTAATTTGATTATTAATATGGTCAATTATATTAATAGTTTTCCTAATATTAAACCAGCCCTGCATTCCTGGAATAAATCCTACTTGATCATAGTGTATTATCTTGGAGATGATTTTCTGAAGTCTTTTTGCTAATATCTTATTTAAGATTTTAGCATCAATATTCATTAAGGAGATTGGTCTATAATTTTCTTTCTCAGTTTTCGATCTACCAGGTTTAGGTATCAGTACCATGTCTGTGTCATAAAAGGAGTTTGGTAGGACTCCTTCATCCCCTATTTTTTCAAATAATTTATATAACATTGGGGCTAATTGTTCTTTAAATGTTTGGTAGAATTCACATGTGAATCCATCTGGCCCTGGGGATTTTTTACTGGGGAGTTGATTAATAGCTTGTTCTATTTCTTTTTCTGAAATGGGACTATTTAAGCAATTTATCTCCTCCTCTGTTAATCTAGGGAGCCTATATTTTTGGAGAAAGTCATCCATTTCACTTAAGTTATCAAATTTATTGGCATAAAGTTGGGCAAAGTAACTCCTTATTATTTCTCTAATTTCCTCTTCATTGGTGGAAAGATCCCCCTTTTCATTTGTAAGACTATCAATTTGATTTTCCTCTTTCTTTTTTTTGATCAAATTTACCAAAGGTTTATCTATTTTATTGGCTTTTTCATAAAACCAACTCTTGGTTTTATTTATTAATTCAATAGTTTTCTTACTTTCAATTTTATTGATTTCTCCTTTTAATTTTTGTATTTCGAGTTTAATTTTTGGTTGGGGGAGAACCTTTGTTTTTAAAAATATTTTCCCAATTTCTTACTTCCCTTCTAATCTTGTTTGCATTAGTATTGTTTGTACAGAAACTTTTTAGTTTGATGTAATCAAAATCTTCTATTTTGTGATCAATAATGATCTCTAGTTCTCCTCTGGTCATAAATTCCTTCCTCCTCCACAAGTCTGAGAGGTGGATTATCCTCTGTTCCTCTAATCTATTTATTATCTCCCTCTTTATGCCTAAATCATGGACCCATTTTGATCTTATCTTGGTATATGGTGTTAAGTGTGGATCCATATCTAATTTCTGCCATACTAATTTCCAGTTTTCCCAATAGTTTTTTCCAAATAATGAATTTTTATCCCTAATGTTGGTATCTTTGGGTTTGTCAAAGATTAGGTTGCTATAGATGTACCCTTTTTTGTCCTTTGTATCTAATCTGTTCCACTGATCTACCGGTCTATTTCTTAGCCAATACCAAATGGTTTTGGTGACTGCTGCTATATAATATAGCTTTAGATCAGGTACACTTAGACCACCTTCCTATGAGTTTTTTTTTTTTTTTTTTTCATTAGTTCCCTTGCAATTCTCGACCATTTATTCTTCCATATGAATTTTGTTGTTATTTTTTCAAGGTCATTGAAATAGTTTCTTGGGAGTCTGATTGGTATAGCACTAAATAAATAGATTAGTTTGGGGAGTATTGTCATCTTTATTATATTCGCTCGGCCTATCCAAGAGCACTGAATGTCTTTCCAATTATTTAAATCTGATTTTATTTTTGTGGCAAGTGTTTTGTAATTTTTCTCATATAATTCCCGACTTTTCTTTGGTAGATGGATTCCCAAATACTTTATACTCTCAACATTTGTTTGGAATGGAATTTCTCTTTGTATCTCTTGCTGTTGCATTTTGTTAGTGATATATAAAAATGCCGAGGATTTATGTGGATTTATTTTGTATCCTGCCACTTTGCTGAAATTTTGAATTATTTCTAGTAGCTTTTTAGCAGAGTCTTTGGGGTTCTCTAAGTATACCATCATGTCATCTGCAAAAAGTGACAGTTTAATTTCCTCATTTCCTACTCTAATTCCTTGAATCTCTTTCTCGGCTCTTATTGCCGAGGCTAGTATTTCTAGTACTATATTGAATAGTAATGGTGATAGTGGGCAACCTTGTTTCACTCCTGATCTTACTGGGAAAGGTTGCAGTTTATTTCTATTGCATATTATGCTTACTGAAGGTCTTAAATATATGCTCCTGATTATTCTAAGGAATAGTCCATTTATTCCTATACTCTCAAGAGTTTTTAGTAGGAATGGATGTTGGATTTTGTCAAATGCTTTTTCTGCATCTATTGAGATGATCATATGGTTCTTATTAATTTGATTATTAATATGGTCAATTATATTAATAGTTTTCCTAATATTAAACCAGCCCTGCATTCATGGAATAAATCCTACTTGATCATAGTGTATTATCCTGGAGATGATTTTCTGAAGTCTTTTTGCTAATATCTTATTTAAGATTTTAGCATCAATATTCATTAAGGAGATTGGTCTATAATTTTCTTTCTCAGTTTTCAATCTACCTGGTTTAGGTATCAGTACCATGTCTGTGTCATAAAAGGAGTTTGGTAGGACTCCTCCATCCCCTATTTTTTCAAATAATTTATATAACATTGGGACTAATTGTTCTTTAAATGTTTGGTAGAATTCACATGTGAATCCATCTCGCCCTGGGGATTTTTTCCTGGGGAGTTGATTCATAGCTTGTTCTATTTCTTTTTCTGAAATGGGACTATTTAAGCAATTTATCTCCTCCTCTGTTAATCTAGGGAGCCTATATTTTTGGAGGAAGTCATCCATTTCACTTAAATTATCAAATTTATTGGCATAAAGTTGGGCAAAGTAACTCCTTATTATTTCTCTAATTTCCTCTTCATTGGTGGAAAGATCCCCCTTTTCATTTGTAAGACTAACAATTTGATTTTCCTCTTTCTTTTTTCTGATCAGATTTACCAAAGGTTTATCTATTTTATTGGCTTTTTCATAAAACCAACTCTTGGTTTTATTTATTAATTCAATAGTTTTTTTTTTTTTTTACTTTCAATATTATTGATTTCTCCTTTTAATTTTTGTATTTCAAGTTTAATTTTTGGTTGGGTATTTTTAATTTGGTCTTTTTCTAGCCTTTTATGTTGCAAACCCAATTCGTTAATCTTCTCTTTCTCTATTTTCTTCAAATAATCCTCTAAAGATATAAAATTTCCCCTTATTACTGTTTTAGCTGTATACCACAGATTTTGGTATGATGTCTCATCATTGTCATTATCTTGGGTGAAATTATTAATTGTTTCTATAATTTGCTCTTTCACCCAGTCATTCTTTAAGATGAGATTATTCAGTTTCCAATTACTTTTTGGTCTATTTATCCCTAACTTTTTACTGAATGTAGCTTTTATTGCATTGTGGTCTGAGAAGAAGGCATTTATTATTTCTGCCTTCCTACATTTAATTTTGAGATCTTTATGTCCTTATATATGGTCAATTTTGTATAGGATCCATGAACTGCTGAGAAGAAAGTATATTCCTTTCTATTGCCATTCAGTTTTCTCCAAAGGTCTATCATACCTAGTTTTTCTAATGTTCTATTTACTTTTTAAATTTCTTTCTTGTTTGTTTTGCGGTTTGATTTGTCTAAATCAGAGTGCAAGGTTGAGATCTCCCACTATTATAGTTTTACTGTCTATTTCTTCTTGCAACTCTCTTAACTTTTCCTTTAGAAAGTTAGATGCTATACCACTTGGTGCACATATGTTTAGTATCGATATGGCTTCATTATTTATGCTACCTTCCAGCAGGATATAGTTTCCTTCCTTATCTCTTTTAATTAGATCAACTTCTGCTTTTGCTTGATCTGAGATAAGGATAGCTACCCCTGCTTTTTTGGCTTTACCTGAAGCATTATAGATTCTGCTCCAACCTTTTACCTTTACTCTATATGTATCTCCCTGCTTTAAGTGTGTTTCTGTAAACAACACATTGTAGGGTTCTGATTTTTGATCCAATCTGCTATCCGTCTCTGTTTGATGGGAGCGTTCATCCCATTCACATTTACAGTTAAAATTACTAATTCTGTATTTCCTGCCATTATATTATCCCCAGATTATGCTTTTCCCCTTGACCCCCCTGAACCTCCTCCCCAATATTTAATTATTAGACCCCCCTTGTGAGGCACAGCCCTCCCTTTTTTTTAGTATCCCTCCCCCCTCCCTCCACGTCCCTTCCCTTATTCTCCTTTTCCTTTTCCCTTTTCCTCTCCCACCTTTTAATGAGGTGAGAGAGAATTCTCTGAAAAACAAATATGACAATTATTTACTCTTTGAGCCTCTTCTGATGAGAGTAAGATTTACACAATGATTCTCCCCCTCTCTAAATTCCCTCAGATATGCTGTATTTTCTATGCCTCTTCTTGGGATGTAGTTTCCCTCTTTTTATCACTCCCTCCCCTTTTTCTGATACTACCCCCTTCCCTTTACTACACCCCCTCCTTTTTTTTTCTTTTATATCAGTAAAATCAAATTATCCATGAGTACTTTCTATATACCCACAACAGAAATATAGTTCTCAAAGTTTCTGTGTACCTTTTTCTGTTTCTCTTCAGTCTTGTGGATGTAGATCAAATTTTTTTTTAAGTCTGGTTTTTTTCTTAGAAACATATGGAATTCCTCTATTTCATTGAATGACCATCTTCTTTCATGGAAAAAGATGCTAAACTTAGCTGGGTAGTTCATTCTTGGTTGCAATCCTTGATCTTTTGCCTTTCAGAATATCAGGTGCCAGGCCCTTCTATCTTTTAATGTGGAGGCAGCCAGATCTTGTGTGACCCTTATTGTGGCACCTTGTTATTTAAATTGTTTTTTTTTCCTAGCTGCTTGCAGGATTTTCTGCTTTGTGTGGTAATTCTGCAGCTTAGCCACAATATTCTGTGGTGTTCTTTTTTTAGGGTCACCCCCCCCTGTGCAGAGTTCTGCTGAGTCACCCCAGGGATCCCAGAAGATCCAATCTAGTTTTAAATTTTAAAGTGGCTTATATTTCTCCTCTGAACTGCTGTTTTATAAGCAGAGAAGAGTTAACAGCCTGTGCCAGATTCTTTTATGTCAGTGGATTCTCTGGTCCCAGAGCCCTCCCCAGAGCGACTGTCGCAGTGTGCCACTACCCCACCGTCTGTGCTCTCCTCTCTTCTTCCTCCCCTGGGAGCTGACCTTTCCTGCTGAAACTCCAGATACTCTTCAGCTGGTAAGTCGTGCTTCTGGTCCTTGTGGATTCTATCAGTCCAACGCTATTTCTGAGGCTGATTAAATCGAGTTGGTTGTGAGGGAAGAAAGGAGCTTACACAGTGGCGTGTATCTTCTCCGCCATCTTGGCTCCGCCCCAATAAGGTTTTATTTTTCTTGTATTTTCTTTCCTCCTCTCTATGTAAAATTTCAGTCAGGATCTGGTGATTTATTTCCACTTTTTGTGGCCACAGCAGATTGAAATAATGGTGTGGGCATTTTTTGGCAGGGATGCTGAAAACCAACTAGGAAGAAATTGGGGTTTTAATGCCTTTTATCAGAAATCTTTAAGATTGAAGCAGGCAGCCTATATGACATTCCAGAATGAATGCAGATTATTCACTTTACTCATTGACTTTTCAAGTGTCAACAATTTCTATAGACACATCAACATAAATGGGCTTTGAATAAAGTCTGTGCCTCTCATCCATTTCCATGTTTAAATCTGTTGAATGACTTGCAGTCATTAAGGAAGGCATTTGCCTGATGGATAAGACAGCCAGCTTTTTCACTATTACTTCACGTTTCCTGTGAGGGATAGAAAAATCCTATCAAAAAATGCCTACTCAGAGATCACTCATAGAAAAGCAGAATTATTCATTAGAATCTCCAAAAGCAGACCCCATCCTGGTCTGGGAGCCAAATTCACAGCAGGAGAGAGCCACTCCCTTGTAAATGTTCATGGCTTTTATACATTTCAGTCAAAGTACCTCCCGAATCCCTCCCTCCATAGGTTGTGATTGGTCATATTTGGTCAGTGGAATGGAACCCACAAAGTGATTTACAGCCTTTTCCTCTGTGGACAAAGGCATGCAGCCTAGGCCTTCATGTGACTGGGGCCTATAGGCCTGATTTTACATTAGCTAGCAGTCTCTGATCTATATGTGCTTAATCTGTAAGTTTTTCACCATATCTTACTCCACATGTTTCCATTAACCTTTAATTTGTTTAATTTATTGCTGATATAAAAATAAAAAATTCAGCTGCCTAATTTGTATGCCTGCTTCCTTAAATGTTCTGGAAATTCTTAATGTAATTATATGAATCTCTATGTAAAGTATGAATTGTTTTGAGTTTGTTCCGCACTGGAGCAGGAGCCCCCGCCGCCTCTGGGAGGCTTCTGTGGCTGGGACCTCTGGCTCCCTTCCCTGTGCTCTGCATCTCCTTCTCCTCCTCCCTGGCATTCTCCCCTGGTCTCTGGTCCCAGGATCTTCCTCAGCCTCCCACTCCCCGTTCCCCATATAAGTCCTCAAGCCCACAGGCTTTCAGTAGGAGCTTGCCCCTGCCTGCTTCCCTCTTCAGGCCATTTCTCTCAAACTTGTGTCATGCCCCATGGCCCTGGCCGAGGGAGGTCTGCAGGATGCCAAGGGACTGGGCAGCATGACGCAGTGAGATTCCCATTGCCAGATATATGTGCCAAGGACCAGGAGGAGCTGTGTGAAGGCATTTCTATGCCACAGTTGCTTCATAACCCCTCTTCCAGCTGAGTGAAGCTAGACCAGCGTCCACCATGAGGACACTAGTTCTGGCAGCAATCCTGCTTATCCTCAGGCTAGTGCCTTCTCATCCTGCTGCCAGCTCCCAAGTCGAAGCCCCCTCCGAAGCCCCCTCCGAAGCCAGGCAGAAAGAGCTGTTAAGGAAAGGCTCTGTCCAGAGCGACTAAAATTTTTTAAAAATAGCATTGTGCAAGGGGAAGTCAGTGAAGTTATAAGAAAACAAGAAAAAGCCAACAAAATATAAAAAATGAAAAAAACTAGAACAGAATATGAAACATAAGAATAACAACAGATTTACAAAAGAAACCAAGAAGGCAAAATATAAGAATAACTAGACCATCTGGAAGCTTAAAAAAATGACTGATACAATAATGGAAGAAATAATCTCCAAGGAAACTGTCCAGGGGTTATAGAGCGTGAGGGGGAAATGAAAAAACAACAACAACAACAACAACAACAAAAACAACCACCACCACACTGATCATCTCAAAGCCATGTTTTCAGGAAAATAAATAGGAAGATTATTGTCAAGATTTATAAAGCCCACATCAAAGAGAATGTTTTTTCAAACAACAAACAAAAATTCCAATATACTGAAGCTACAATTAGAATTCTACAGGATTTATCAGCAGCCACAATAAGAAATTGCTTCCATGAAATAACATATACTGGCAATGAAAAGAACTAGACCTGTGTCCAAAAATGTCATATCAATGATTAAAAAAAGGAAATTCAATGAAATTGCAGATTTTCAGGATTTTGTTTCAATTAAAATTGAACTTAATAAAAATTAACATAAGAACTAATATCAAAGATTAATTTCAAGTATCTCAACATAGTCAAATGAAAGACTATGTCATGTATGCAAATATATACCATATATTTAAGATTGAAAGAAATTATGTTATACAAATGAGGTGCAGAGGAAGAATCAATACAGAGGTATTAGAGTCATGAGGCCTCATAATTTCTGAAAACCTCAGATTGAGGAATTGGGTTAAATAGGGAACACCATATATATATATATATATATATATATATATATATATATATATATATATATATATATATATATATATATATATATGTGTGTGTGTGTGTGTGTATACACACACACTATACACCATGAAGGGTACAGCACCCTTCAAAATCTATAAAGCAATAAGGGGAGGAGGGAATAGTATCAATGGACAAGGGATAAAGAGGGATGAGAAGGGAGGAAAGAAGACAAGCAAGGGGACCATGGATGGGGGAAGGTTAAGTAATAGCAAGGCAAGTAAAGGAGCAGAATAAAAGAAGAGTTAGCAGGGATAGGAAACACAAAGACTATAACAAGGATCAGGAATAGAATTTATTAAAAAAATAAAGTCAGTAATCATTCATCTTGAAAAAAGTCAAACTTAAAAACTCAATCAAGAGAAAGCTACATTATATGTCAGCCATAGTAATATTATTTTATATGTATTTTTACATATGAGTAAATATGTGTATGTATGTGTCTGAGTATATCTAAATATGTATACATGCAGATCTGTCTATGTATATATATATATATATATATATACACACACACACACACACACATAAACACACACACACACACACACACATATATATATATATATATATATGCATAAGTGTGTGGATCTATTTGTGTGTTGAGCTATATAAATGTATCAGTGCTTAACTGTAGACTGCTGGGGGTAGGGTAGGGGATGAAAGGGGAAGAAAAAAAGTAAAAAATGTACACAACAGAGGAAAAAATAAACCTTGTTTGCTGAAAGTCAAATTAATTGTAATTGGCCCCATTTTAAAGAGGAGCAAATTCTAGATCACTGATGTTTATTTGCTCAGTCACAAAGTAAATAAGAATAGAAAGAATTAGAACTGAGACTTTATGAACATAAGTCTGACATTGATTTCTTTTTCTTATTCTTTGAGACAAATATAATTCAAGGACCATGACAAAAAGTACCTCATTATGAGACTTCACATGAAAAATCAGTGGTTAATAGGCTAAAAGAGTCCATTAATATTGATATCATTTTTAATCTCCTCTCCCTCTCCCCAGTTTGGAACAGTGAAAACTTATTTCAGAACCTTTCACTTTCCTGAGGGCATCTTTTACATCTTTGTTTCTCAGACTGTAGATGAGAGGGTTTAACATTGGTATCACCACAGTATAAAATACAGTAGCAACTTTGTCAGAATCTAGGATATTTCCAGTTCCTGGTCTGCAATAAATGAAAAGGATTGTGCCATGGAAAACCACAATGGCAGTGAGGTGGAAGGCACAGGTGGAGAAGGCTTTGCGCCGACCCTCAGAAGAATGGATTCTCAGAATGGTGATGAGGATAAATATATAAGATGTAAGGATGATAATGATGGTGCTTGTCTCATTGAAATTGGCCACTATGAAAAGCAGCAGTTCATTGATGGAGACATCTGAGCAAGACAGAGACAGAAGTGGGGGGAGATCACAGAAAAAGTGATTAATGATGTTGGATCTATAAGAAGATATCTTAAGGGCTAAACATGTGTGAATCAGAGAGCTAACTGTACCACAGATATATGAGCCACATACCAATTGAATGCAAAGCTTCTGGGACATAGCAATCATGTACAACAGTGGATTACAAATGGCTACAAAGTGATCATAGGCCATCACTGCCAGCAATATGACCTCAGTGACCACACATGTGCAGAACAAATAGAACTGTACAATGCAACCTAGGAAAGAGATGACCTGATCTTCTGTTAATATATTCACCAACATTTTGGGCACAATGACTGTGGAATAGCAGAGTGAGTTCTTTTATTCAGTAAAAATCATGATGGCAAGCTTCGATGTTGCTTCTCTCCTTCATTCTATACACAAATCCCAGGCTAACACATTTGCATATGTGGATATGTGCACACTTATATCTATGTATATGTCTATATTACTATATATATGTATATACACACATATATATATATATATATGAATGAATAAAATCACTTTTTTTATTTATTTTGTTTTTTTACTTACATACACCAACTTGAGACGCTACAGAAAAGAACCCAAAATTGGGAATTGTAGGATCATAATTGTAAAAACTCCTTAGAATCCAACTAGTCTAATTCCTTCAGGGAAGATATAGGTTATAATCTTAACTCCAACATTTCTCATCAAATGGATGACATGCAAACCCTTTAAGAGATCAGAACCCTGGGTACAACTTATACGACAAAGCTTATCATATCTATTTCATAGCTTTATTTTGATACTCTATGATAAGAAATGAGTTCCTTAATCTTTCAAGCTTTATGTAATTATGGGTGGTTATCATTTGGCCCCAAAAGACATAAAGAATGATTAGCATATGCTAGTGATACTTGAAAAGTGGAAGGAGTCACTAATACTATAAAAATGAGTTTTCCCTTATTCTGGGATAAAAATACCATCTGAAAGCAAAACAAGAAAAAGAGGGAGAGATCTAACTATGTGTCCCTATTTCTCTGATTCAAAAAGTATCAGATTGCTATATTTAGAATCGAAAGTGAATTGAGAAGTTAATTTTCCAATTCCTTCATTTTATACTTGAAGCAAATTTTTCCAGTTCATAAAAATAGTCAGTAGCAATACTGGAAAGGTTACCTGTTTATATTATTTAAAAAAAACTCATTTCAATGTGTTAAACTGTAGGTAAGGAAGTCATTTTCTTATTGATTTCTGAAGGACAATTCTTGAGATATTTTCAAAGCAAAAGCTAACAAAAAATGCCATTACTGAAAGGATGAGCAGAAGGAGAGAAAGAGTATGTCATTCTGTCCAAACAAAATTTGCTATACACAAAAAAAAACTGATATGAATATTTGGACACAACATGCAGATTTGCACAGGAATGAACTTATTTAGAAAATGTTTTAATTGTCAATGGGGCTTTTCTCTGTGAGTCTGTTAAGTTAGATTTCTTGAGTATTGCCCCTAATCATATCTTCTTCCCTTAAGACAGATAAAAAGAGAGGTTATGAGATACTATGTATGAAGCAATTGGTAAAGTTTGAAGCATTATGTACATATGAATTCTTAATAATATTATTTAATATTGTTATTAATAATAGCATTATTACATAATATCCATTTCCCATCCATTATAGTATGAAAGAAAACTTCACAGATGCATTTTCTGCCAAAAGATGGGGGGAAAGGAAATCTTGACAAGCAAAACTCTAGAATAAGAGCTCAGTTAAAACATTCTTCCTGCAATGAAATTTTAAGTTATATCCAATAAAAGTCACATGCACTCCATTTTTACCTATCAAAACATGATGAAACTGCACAAAGAATTTGAAGGGGAAAGAGAGATGGCTCATTCTCTCAATCAGAAAACCTGTCCATATGTTGAATGCAAAGGATTTTATAATTCGTTTTTCCCATAGGAACTCAGTCCCCTAAGTATGTTCCTGAAATTATGGTCCTCTGTTTTTCCATATTATTTTACTATGGGGAAAATGAGACAGAGGGAATTAATCAGTTTGTCAGAATCACTTTAATATTAAACATTAGAAATAGATCATAACTAAGGTACTAATTATAAAAGAATCATCATTTTTTGTAGTAGAAATTCTTTGGTTCCTAATAGCCATATGACAGATTGAGTCAGATTACAGGATTATTAACAATTCCTCTTTTCTGAGATTTACTCCAAATTCCTTTTCAAGGCCTCAATCATTATCAGTATATGGCATAGTGTGAAACTTGGAAGTATTCTAACCACTAGAAAGTTATATTTTTAAAAAAATTAGGTCATTACATTTTTAATTTTTATTGGATAATGTCTCATATACTATATGACTCATCCTCTCAGTGCATTTTTTATATTTTATATTATTCCTTTCTCCCATTTGCCCCTCTGCCTTTCTATTTTTCTTTGTCTCTTCTTTGTTCTCTCTCTCTGCCTCTGTCTCTCTTTCCCTCTCTCTCTGTCTTTGTCTCTCTCTCTACCCCCCCTTCCCCTTTCTCTCTCTGTCGGTCTGCCTGACTCTTGATTTTGTCCTCTCCTCCAACTTCTTGGCCTTAATTTTGAAATTTAATTTTCACATTTTTTTTTATTATTACCTCCCATTTTACCTTTTAGATCAAATCAATTTTTAACTTTGACAATATTTTACACATATAAAACAATCAATATTCACCAATCTGATTCACCCACTGAGTGTTGTCTTCTATATGTTAAGCATTCAACCTGTCAATATAAAACACAAACCAATTGCCTTTAAAATAGAAAATAGATGTTCAGATGTATTCTGAACAGAGTGGAATGTAAAGAATTAATCACACCATTATTCTTGGAAAATATATATTTTCACCCTCAATATAAGTTAAGTTCTCATTGCCTTTTTTTTGTTTGTTCACACTTATTGAATTTCCAATTTAATGATTTTTAAATCTCTTTTTAAAACATTTATTTTTTTTAATTTGATTTTTATGTATTTTAAACAAGAAGACAATGTTGCAATTTATAATTGTCTATATATTTATTATGTTTAAAGTTTTTTAATCAGTCATAATTTCCTAGTCTATCTTATACTTTTTAGATTCTGACTGTCATGTGCTTATGTCAGTTACTCTTCCTTCTTTTGTATCATCTTGAAATTTGACAACATTTCACCTCTGACATTAAATATTGTTGATGAAATGTGAATTTGCAATTGGTTAGAAAAAACTCTCTCGGGCAGTCCAAAAGATATCTCCTACTAAATTTATAATGCAGCAATTTGTAAGGGGCTGAAACTCTTCAGTTAGTTCACTGAGGTGAGATAATCGAGCACTTGAGGCTAATTACTGATTGGACAATACTCTGTAAGAATATGCTTGGAAAATGGCCCTTTCCATTATCCTGGGCTGGCCCAATCATTTAGTGTATATAGAGAATGGTGGTAGGGACTAGGAGGTGCAGGAAGACTAGCCAGGGTCACTTCTGTGAGAGACAAGGCAGTGAGGTAGCAGAGATACTACGCTAAAGACCTAGAATAAAGATTTTTGCTTATCCTGACTCCAGCTGATTTTAAGGTGTCCAGGGTGCTAATGTGGTCACCACAGCAATTAGTAAATTAATTGTCATTTCTTAAGTGTTTACTTTATGTCCGGCGTAATATTAGATGTTCTACATATAAAGTGATTTTGAAATGGTTTCTGTCTTTGAGGAGTAGCAACAGATACATTATAGAGGTGGAATTATCCCTGCCTTGGCTCTCCTTTGATCGACAGAGAATAATTTACAATTAATCAATCTTAATAAGGCAAAATGGCTGGACTAAAAAAAAGCTAATTGATAATTTCATAAAATACAGTTTTGACTTTTAGTTTTTTCCCCAGTAAACTTAATGGCTTCTATTACCTTTAGAAAGCAATATAAAGTTATTTCACATTTAAAGTCCTTCATCATTTAGCCTAGTCATTTTTTCCACATTAACTACATTCTTTCACCCAAGTATAAAATGATCTTACTCCTTACTTTTGATTCATAAAATCTGTAGTTCTCTTTGAGATCCATCCATCCACAGCAAACTCTTCTGATCCTAAAATTTTATATCATAAGTGTACGGTAATTTGGCATTAACTGTGTTATATTGTAAGTCTATGTAAAATGTTAAATTTAAAAAAAAATAAGTTCTGCCTTGTTTTCCCAAAGATCCTAAATGTCAAGAATACTCTCATATCTTTTCCTGGTTTAAATCATGTAATAAATAAATTCATTAAAGTATTGTAAATGAAAATTTTTTTGTTTGTTTTTTTGTTTTTTTGTTTATTTTATTTATTTATTTATTTATTTTTTTTTGCTGAGGCAATTGGAGTTAAGTGACTTTCCCAGGATCTCACAGCTAGGAAGTATTAAGCTTCTGAGACCAAATTTGAACTCTGGTCCTCCTGACTTTAGGGCTAGTGTTCAAATCACTTTGCAACCTAGCTGCCCCAGGAATTGGAATTGATTGTTTTACAGATATAACTTTAGATTCAATGTTAAGACTTTTTATATCAACAAATATTTCTCTCAAATTCAGGATGAGTTTAATATAATCCATTGTTTTGGTTTAAAATAATGTTCCTTTGAAACCCCTCTAAGAGGAGTAATATGATCAGTTATTAAAAATTGATAACATCTCAGTGTTGGAATGTATTGGTAGAACCTAAACAATAAACATGAAAAGAATGTATATTTCAATCTCTAACAACAATATGTTTGAAAAAGAAAATGTGTTTGAGTAAATGGCCCAGCAAATTTTAGATACACTCAAAATTCTTCCCATGAAACCATTTATTTTCAATTTCTTCAAAGTAAAGATGATTAAAATAATGTGTGTTTAATATATTACATAAAATTGAAAAAGTAGCATTGCAATTAAAATGAAATTTAATACTAGAATACTTTCACATCTTTACTATGATATTAAATGATTTGAAAAAAACCTCACATATGTCAGAGTGTACCCTTATTTGCTATGGAAAAATATGATCCTTTGGGGGGGTCAGAGGATGCCTGCCATTGTTCTGAATATCCCTCATGCTTTTACTGATCTTAATTACAAAATATTATAACTCTAATGTTAAAAAGCTATACATCCCAATTAAAAGGAATTATTAGGATGATAACATGTTCAATATTTACTTGGCTAAGATGGCATAAAATTGCATTCATTCACTTGAATTTTCAAACATAAATCATAAAATTAAAACATATAGTATTAACTGATATATATATATATGTACATATATGTAAATATATATGTATGTGTATATTTGCATTTAAGGTATGCAAAAAAAAACAAAAAACTTTCCTTCCCTTCCTCTCCTCTACCCTTCCTTCTTCCGCCCTCATCATTTGAGCAATATATTACATTGATGGTGAGAATGTATGACTACAATAACTTAGAATAACTCAGGTTTAAATTTTGCTTCTGATACATATCAATATTATAATTTTGAACATCATTAAGCCTTTCATGATAACTGAGGAATTTTTTTTTAATATGAAGTGCTTGATTATACTTGTTCCTAGTGAGGACTTATCTACCTCCATGGAATTTCTGGTTTACTAAAAGAATAATCTATGTATGAATGTCTGTTAGTGAGTAATGAAATATTATATATATATATATATATATATATATATATATATATATATATATACATAATGATATATGTATATATATATATATCTCATTATGTATAGAGAAAGATTTACAACCATATCTGGTCTAAAGGAAATTACAAAAAGATAGACATAGAGTGTTACCACTATAAGATGTAAAGGATTTGGAACAAATTAAATTATTGAAGTTGGAATGAAAATATAAAGTAACTAACATATAGTTAATTGGTGGAACTTTAAAGTTAACAACAACAAAAAAAAATTTAAATATATTTTCTCATTTGATTCTTCCAATAACCTTTTGATAAAGGTCTTATTTCCTCAATTTTGTAAATGGGGAAACTAAGAATAAATGGTTTAAGGACTTTTTCAGAGTCACACAACTAATAGAACTCTGAAACATATTTTTTTCTGATTAAAAGGCAGAGAAAAAAAGCCACCACTGAATTCACTGTGCTATATACCTATCTTTATTTTAATATACAAAGTATTAGAGGTAATTTATACATATATACAGAAGAAATAACTTTTTTTTCAAAAGACAAAAATCATGAAGGGGAAAACAAAACCAAATCTATAATTAGCACCAGAAATAAACAAAACCATTTGAAAGTTGTTTATAATATTAATAATTATTAACCTTAAAATTAAAATAACTGCTGCAATTCACTAAACTTACAAAGAGTCTAAAAGATAAGTAAGTGAATTGCTATAAAAGCTGACAGCAAATGAAAATCTGTTGGTTGATCTATGGCTTGAAAAAGGTATTCTGGAAAATAATCTGAAATTATTCTAGAAAAAGAACTGACATTCATATTTTTAATAAGAAGATATTTTATAGACATTATCGGTAATAAGAAGAAAAGATCTATAATAGTAACAATATTCATGACAGTCACTTGTGAAAATGAAAAAAGACATCTAGGAATTAGAAGACTCCATTGATTTTTTTTTTTTAATGATGGAAAAATATTTTTATAGGAAAATGATAATATATTACTCTGCCTGAAAACATGACAGATTTTAAAATTTCATAGAAACATGGGGAAATGTTTGAAATGACAACAAATAAATAAAACAGAGGCAAAATAATGCATTACAAGGTCAGAAATATAAAGAAATTTAAACTAGAGAGGCAATTAAATTCTTACCAAAGTGAGTGAAAATTTGCCAAAGTTAAATAACATACCTTTCTTTTTGTAAATAATAAATGATATGACTCTGCAGAAAATATTTCACCAAAATTATTTTTCTTTGTTTTTAGCTGATTTTTAGGGTAGAATAATTGGATACAAATTAAATGCCAATAAATTTTTTTTTTCTTTTTTTTATAAAATAAAGCCAATTCTTCAGTATCAACAAGCAAAATAACGTAGTATGGGATAATATCGTACATACACATACGTGTGTATGTTTTAGAAACATTCTCATGAATTATACATTTGGCTTAGTAATGAGAAAATTGATTATGTATATCTATTGGGGAATTTAATGTCAGTTTTGTATATATTATGAAGTTATATGACAATTTTTGAAGTAATTATTTCAGTTTATTATTTTACATTGAGTGAAGAAATTTAACTTTAAAAGACTAAATACAAAAGACATTTGTCATTAATAATATTTAAATATAGTTTGGGGATTTTGCTAATGATGTATAGCAGATTTCTAAAAAGGAAAAGTTTCTAAGATAAAAATCTATGGTTCTTTGAAGAGCTGGATCACTCTTGCTAATTGCAATGATGAGAGCATTCCCAATTAGAAAATGTATGTAAGTAATTTAAAAAATTACAAACATAAACCAATGGAATTCAGAAGTTGGGATCTGAGGTTGGGAACACAGAGAAATTTGGCTAATTGGTTTGCATTCCAAGTCAGAGGGGAAAGTTGAAGTGAAGCTAGAGGCACCCCCACACACACTTTAAGTTTAGAGGTGTTTGCCCTAATATTTTTTTAAAAATTAACAGGAAAGAAGAAAGAATCCAGATATAAAAATTTACCATAGGGAATAAGGAAGACCAGAATATATCTTTAGAGAACAGTGAAGTAAAAATAAACAAATAAATAAATAGGAAAGCCTCTTCTCCTCCAAAGAGTAACATTAAATGACTACCTCCCCATAAAGAATTTGTAGAACTCAGAAGATTTTTTTTTAAATCAAGTGAAACAGATTAAGGAAAAATTAAAACTGAAATAAAATAAAAACCATCCCAGAAAAATGAGATTATGAGGGTAAAATTAACCAATAGAAAAATAGTCTCAAAGAAGAGGGGAAATTTCTGGCAAGAAGGCAAAGTAGGTTGGTAAATTTCAAGCTCACCTGAGTTCCCCAACACATAGGACAAATTTGCACCTCAGAGTGATCATCTTGAAAAATCAAGGCTACTTGGGTTAAAACTGGGTCCTGCAGATACCAGAATATCTGAAGAAAAACCCTGAGCTGGGGATTAACCTATCTGAAGTACAAACACCTCCAGTGTAGCTCCAGTATAGCTCTGCATAAACACCAATTGGGGACCCCTTGGCTGAACTGGGTGTGGCTAGAACTTTAGTAGAAAGCACAGAAACTTTAACCTCCTTAAATGTGGAGTTTGGGTTTAAGTACTGGAAGAGAAAGTGAATTTCAGCTGATTGTGAGCACCTGGCTCAGCTGTGCTGCTTAGAGGCAGCCCTAAATGAGAAAGAAGCAGCATCTGGGGAGTGAAAAGGTAGGAGCGCAGGCTGTGGGTATTTGCAGGAGGGAGAGCTATTTGTGTGGGTTTTCTTGTCAGAATGGAGAGCTGAAGGAGAGCTTGAGGCAGCATCTACCCCCCCAAATTTAAAAAAAAAGGTATTTATAGTAATATCACTTATTTAAAAATAAATGAAAGAAGAAAGAGCCCCACCATTAAAACATATTTTGGGAAGAGGGAAAACTAGGCTTCATCTTCAGAGAAGGACACTTTAGTAAAAAATAAAAAGTTTCTACCTCAAAGATTAATGTTTAAGAAGAAATGTAATTCTTTTTTGGAAATTAGAATGGGACAAGGGGAAGCCATGAAGCTATAAGAAATCAAGATAGAATAAAAAAAGATATAAATAATTTCTAAAAAAAATAGAACATAATGTGAAACATGAGGAAAAAATAATAAACAAATGGCACATTTGGGGAACAAAGTAAGGAGAGAAATCATAAGAATAATGGAGCTACCTGAAAGCTGTGTCCAAAAAAAAAGAATCTTGACAAAATAATGCAAGCAATAATCCAAGAAAATTAACCTGGAGTGATAGAACACTAGAGGAAGATAGGAAAATAGAGATAGAATAATAAAAAAAAAAAAGTCCACTGATCACTATCTCAAAGAGATCCTTTGTGGAAAACATATAGGAAAATTATTGTCAGATTTTGAAATCCTCAGATTAAAAAGAAAATTTTGCAAGAAACAAACAAATGACAATTCATATATGCTGGAGCTACACTTAGAAATTTATCAGCCGGCACAATAAAAGAACACAGGTCCTGGAATCATATATTGGCAATTAAAAGATCTAGGTATGTGGCTGGAAATATCATATCCAGGAAAATTAATCATAATATTGAAAAAAAAAAGTAATGAACATTCAATGAATTTGCAGATTTTCAGTGTTTTTGACCAAACCTGAACTCAATAGAAAATTTAATATATAAGAGCCAAGAGAAGATTACTTTGAAGGAAACTATACACACACACACACACACTCACACACACACACACACACACACACACATGCAGTTCTATGTATGTGTATAGATAGATATATGTATATAAGTGTTGGTCTGTGGGTGATTGTTAATGTAGATGCATGTATATGAATGTGTGTGTGGAGGAGGAGTGGATGTATAAATATATATAGTGCTCAGCTGTAGCCCACTTAGGAGAAAGGGGATGAAGGGGAAAAAAGAAAAAAAAATTAAAAAAATGTTCAGCAGAGAACATTTGTTGGCTGGAACACAAACTAACCAATTAGCCCCATTTTAAAGATGAGGAATATTAGATCAGAGATGTTAAGTAATTTGCTCAAATAGAGTATAAACAAAAATACAAAGAAGAATTAGAAATGAGATTTTATGAACATGAGTCTGACATTTTATCAAACATTCCACTTTGTTTCAAAGAATCAAATATAATCCAAGGACTACCCCAAAAAGTACCTTATTATGAGACTTCACATGGAAAAGTTCAGTAGCTAATAGGCTAAAAGAGCCCATCAATATTGATATAATTAATCAATCTCCTCTCCCTCTCCCCAATTTGGAACAGTGAAACACCATTTCAGAACCTATCACTTTCCTGAGGGCATCTTTTACATCTTTGTTTCTCAGACTGTAGATGAGAGGGTTTAACATTGGTATCACCACAGTATAAAATACAGTAGCAACTTTGTCTGAATCTAGGATATTTCCAGTTCCTGGTCTGCAATAAATGAAAAGGATTGTGCCATGGAAAACCACAATGGCAGTGAGGTGGGAGGCACAGGTGGAGAAGGCTTTGCGCCGACCCTCAGAAGAGCGGATTCTCAGAATGGTGATGAGGATAAATATGTAAGATGTAAGGATGATAATGATGGTGCTGATCTCATTGAAACTGGCCACTATGAAAAGTAGCAGTTCATTGATGGAGACATCTGAGCAAGACAGAGACAGAAGTGGGGGGAGATCACAGAAAAAGTGATTAATGATGTTGGATCTATAAGAAGATATCTTAAGGGCTAAACATGTGTGAATCAGAGAGCTAACTGTACCACAGATATATGAGCCACATACCAATTGAATGCAAAGCTTCTGGGACATAGCAATCATGTACAACAGTGGGTTACAAATGGCTACAAAGCGATCATAGGCCATCACTGCCAGCAATATGACTTCAGTGACCACACATGTGCAGAACAAATAGAACTGTACAATGCAACCGAGAAAAGAGATGATCTGATCTTCCGTTAATATAATGACCAGCATTTTGGGTACAATGATGGTGGAATAGCATAGATCAACAAAGGACATGTGGCTGAGGAAAAAGTACATAGGGGTATGAAGGCGGGGGCTAATCTTGATCAGGATAATCATTCCAAAATTCCCCAAAACAGTGATGGCATAAATCACTAGGAATATCAGGAAGAGGAAAATTTGGAGTTCTGGATGATCAGAAAATCCTAAAAGCATAAATTCAGTAAATGCAGTACAATTTTTCTTCTCTTCCATTATTTAATTCTGTTCAAGGACAAATAAAGCATAAATGAAAAATCCTTCCTTCATATGGTGTAAAAATAACTTTTAACCATATCCTAGAAAAACAACATTAGAATCAAAGTTAATACATATTTTATAGGAGAGAGACATTATATGACTTCATGTATATTTATTATCTTGGTATTATTATTTTAAATATCATAGGAATATCATCAAATTTATATACACCATCCAAGTCAAGGAAAGCCATGATATGTTTTGCATATTGTATAGATAAAAACATCAAAAACAAAGATAGCACTATGACCATGCATATTCCCTAAATCTATATGTATAACCCTATATATTTCTGTGGCTTGCATACTGGTCATCAAAACAAATGCATATACTCTTAGGCTGCATGAATTACACATATAATACACCTTGGTTCAAACTAGTATCATATGTAAAACCTAGCCTATATAGTTTGTGCCAATCCCAAAAAATGAAAGAAAGCAATTCATCTCTGTCTCTATTTCCTGTTTCTGTCTTTCTCTACTTCTCTTTCTTCCTCTTCTCCTCTTTTCCTCTCCTTCTCTCCCTCCCTCTACATATATATATATATATATATATATATATATATAAATTGTTTGTGTTTATTTAAATGATAGCTGTTAGCTATTATTATGGGTGGATGGGTATACTCCATTATACATACTGTTACTGTAGCATCATGCTCTTTAGAGCTCATGCTTCTTTAAAATTATGTTTCCTTTTATGTGTTGGAACTGCAAAATCAAGGAGAAGTAATGAATGAAAAACAGTTTTCTTTGGGAAGGGCTAACAAAAAAAAACTGGTTTTACTGGAAGGAAAAATAGAAGAGTCAGATTCAATGTTTGTCTATGAACAATTTAAAAAATTATGTCCTTGTACCTTGTCTGGCACAAAGAGAGAACTGAAATGAAATTTTGGACACTTCGTTAGGAACATATCCAGGTTTGACATGCACAATTTATCTGGGAAATTTTACAATCATGAAAGGGGCTTTTCTCTATTAGAGAAGTTAGAGGTCTTGACCATTGACTGTAATCATATCTTCCTGCCTTAAGACAGAGAAAGAAAGAAATTATAAGATACACATATGAAGCATTTGGCAAACTTTAAAACACCATATGTATATAAACTATCAACATATTATTTTATATTGTTAATAATAATAGCATTATTATCTAATATTAATTTACCATTCGTTTTAGTATGAAAGAAATCTTCACAGATGGATTCTGTGGCAAAAGATTGGGGAAAAACATCTTAGCAATGAAAACAACAGAATGAGAGCACAATTAAAACTTTTTTCCTGCAATGAATTTTTAAATTATTTCTAATAAAAAAAGTTACATGAAATCCATTTTTACCTATCGACACATACTGCAACTACATAAACAATCTGAAGGGCAGAGAAGGATGAGGCATTTTCTCAGTCAGAAAATCTGCTTCAATGCATGTTCAATGCAAGGGATTTTATAATTAATTTTTCCTTTGGGAACTAGGTCCCCTAAGTATGTTTCTGAAATTATGGATCTCTGTGGGTTGCAAAGTCTTAATCAAAACAAAGGCATACCTTTTCTGAGCATTTTGGTCAAAGGTTTTATCCTGTCCTACCCCTAAAAAAAATGTGCACTCATGATGTAGATGAGCATAGGATTTTTTTTCACCTTTTAGACAAAATGACAAAAATTTGCTATTTAAATTCATGTTCTTGGACCCCTGGGTCAAACTGAATTGTTTCAGTTATTGGAAATCACCTAGAATCTTTCTCCTAGCAATCTCAAACTTCAATTTCCAGTACTTATTAGACTTGAATTCAAGGCAGAAAGAAATAATAATCATTCTTTTATCTGTTATGTTCTCATACAAGCATGTCCATATGAATTTGAAGAAATCAGTGAACTAATAGTTATATGTATAACTGTTTACAGACATCTTAAAACAATCTGGTTTATTCACCTCATTTTACTCTGGGGAAAATGTGGCATAGAGAGAATAAATCTAAATCACTCTAAATCCTCTAAACCTCTAAATATAAAACCTTTCTCTATATAAATGTAAAACCTGTAAATGACTTTGATAATAAGTATCGGAAATTGATTATAACTAAGGTAGTAACTATAAATGAATCATATTTTTTGCTAGTAGAAATACTTAAGTTCCTAATAGTGATACGACAGAATGAGTGCAGATTACAGAAATATTAACAATTCATCATTTATGTAATGGTGAGCTACTCCAAATTCCTTTTCTAGGACATGATCATCTTCCATATGAGGTATAAAATCCAATGGTATTCTAACCACTAGAAAGTTATATTTTTAAAAATTCTTATGTCATATATGTTATGTTAGGATTACTAGGTGACAACTCAGGTTGTCTGGACAATTACAAGGTGAGAACTCAGGTTGACTTGACAGTTCTCTGGCTCAGACCTGTAAAGGGAATTCTCACCTAGTAATCCTGACATTTTCCTTTTTATTGGATGATGTTAAGGGAATATATGATGAATCCTCTGAGTGTATTATTTTGCCTTTATCTTGTACCTTTCCTACTCTATATCTTTGTCTTCTGTCTCTCTGTGTCTCTTCTCCCTCTCTCTACATAAGTATGGATATGGATTTATAGATATTTGAGTTGTACATAGATAGATATATAGATATAGATATGGATAGATCAATTATATATATATATATATGTATGTATATATGTGTATATATATATATATATATATATATATATATATATATCCAAATACATTATACTTTGGGTTTTATTTAGATGATTCTTTTTGTTTGTTTGTTGCCATATCACTCACTAATCTTCACTGCCATAAGGAAAACATTCCATTTTTCTTAAGTTCCTAATAGTTCCTCATATAGCAGGAATTCAAGTTCTTCACCTCTTGTCTTTGCCATACTTTTCACAGTTCCCAGCTTGAGAGTGAGTAAAAAAATAACATTTCAGTTCCTAAATGTAGAGTGCTGTGGACAAATTGCCATCCTAATTGCTAATAATGAAATAATACATAGAAATTTCATTTTAAAGAATCACATGAGACTCAACTTCTTCAAGTCAAGACATTAGAGTAAGCAGGGTATGTATACAACTCCCCTTTGTTTAAGTGTAGCCAATTATACAATAACACCCATCTTGAAGTGTAGAACCAACAAGGTTGAAACAAACTTTTAGCCCAGAAAACTTGGAGGATCAGGAAGAGAGTTCCTCTCACTCTGGTATTGGTGGTGGTACACAGTCCAAAACAGGAAATTCTCCAATGAGGCCATGGAGTGGGGGGAAATGAATAAAAAACAACAACAAACAATAATCTTACCATAGGAAGTTGCTATGGTAACAGAAAGACCAACTCACAAACTCAGAAAAGGATGTCAGTGTCAAAGTACCTATGAAAATATCCCAAAGATAAATAGGAAGTGGTTTGAAGCCAGAAACAAGTCATGGAAGAATTTACAGAAGGACTTTAAAAATCACATAAGAGATAGGAAAAAAGGTTGGGGGGAAAAACAAAGAGTGAACATCTTGGAAATTTGTCTGAAAAGTAGAATTGGCCAAATAAAAGGAGATTAGAAACATCCACTGAGAAAAACAATTTATTAAAAATTGAAAAAAATAACCAAATGGAAAGAAATTACAAAAATTAGTTGAGGAAAGCAATATCTTAAAAGCCTATTTTCATGTATCTGAGGAAAAAATAAAATATTCATACATATATATAGATATACATATCATATGTGATTAAAAGGAATAAGAATGAGTATTTTTTTCTTTTTTCTTTTTCCAAGGCAATTGGACCTAAGTGACTTTCTAGGGTAACACCTAGAAAGTGTTAAATTTCTGAGGCCATATTTGAATTCAAGTCCTCCTGCCTTTAGGGCTGGGGCATTATCCACTGTGCCATCTAGCAGCCCCCAAATAAGTATTTTTTATTGAGGTCAAGTAAAGGACTATGGGGTAAGCATTTGATTCCTTTATTTGTTTTACTTAAAGGCAGCCCTGTTACAGACTGAGGGAAGACAATCATATGTATCCTGAGCCACAGATGTATAAAGGCATATTATAAAAAAAATTCATGTGAATCAATATACGGATTATCAAATGGTATTTGAAAAGTCTAATTTCAATACTTTTATAGTATATAAAAAGCAACAGAAAAATGAAACCTAATTAAACATTTACAAATACTTCCAGTAAATAAAGATTTAAACAATTCTAAAAGATCTTTATTATTTATTCATTATGAAAAACTTAGTTATCCTGAATATCTACTTTTGTTCTAAAAATGACAGAAAAATAAGTCATTATTGCCTGTCTCAATGTTTTAGATTTCTTTTTTTATTAAAGTTATTTAAAAATCATTATGTTTATCTACCCACTTTAATAGCTACATAAAAATCAAGTAAAATATTTATATCTAGGTTATTTCCTACTAAATATTCATAAGGTATCAAGTTACTAAGAATAAGGAATAATGGGAAAAATACATTTTCCTTCCTCAAACATGCAATATAATATTATATCTATCCAATATGTGATGTTAACCTAGGATACTGCACTAAAACTATCTCAGCCCAAATGTATGCCATTCTTGCAACTCATTTAGACCACCACAAATGAACATACCTGGGTAGGCCACTGAAGCCCATGAGCTTCAAAATGTCATTCCCTGTACTTATACTATACACTTTGTGGAGCAGCTATCTACCCTTTATCTTTGTTTTATTGGGGAAAAAATATTCGAAGTACCAACATTTTATTTCTAAAATAAACTGTAGATATATGTTTCATTAAAAAATCAAAGAACATGTCCACGTAGAGCATGTCCTTTTTCTCTCTGTTAAAAAAATGATATGTTTCTACACTATACACATTTTAGAGTTACACCTACTCTGTGAGATCCCCAATTTAACAAAAAAAATTAAAGTAAAACGGTGGTGTTACTGGGAGCTGTTGTAATACAAGGGAGCCACCTGACAGTGGCAGGTGGAGATCCAACGGAGACCTGTAGAATGGATCTTCTCTTGTGAGAGGATGATACAAGGATACTGAGAGGCAGTTGCTGTTCTCTGATATCTCCGACTAAGAGGCCATTGCATTGTCTGACCTCCCTCCTCTTCCCTCTGCCTACAATTTATTTCCTTCCCAGTCCACAAGCAACAGTTATGTCAGTAAAGGCTGCCCAGCAACTCCTTCAAATGTTATAATCCACAGCTGTAGTGGGTCTTGGAGAATTAATCTGTCCCTTAACAATTCTCGCTTTTTGTTTTTTGCTGTTATTCCCCCCCCCCCCCCACAGCATGGTCCTCACACTGAGGAGTGCAAGTAGCCCTATCACTTCTGGATGGTTGTAGCAGGTATTGATCCTGTGAAATATCATGGAGGCAAACTTTCAAACAGAGAAGAGGACTATGATCAGAATAGGCATTTAAGTCTTTCATCATTCTCCTGGCCCAGTCCTTTGATGTGTTGGCCCATTTAATTGCCTGGACTAAAAAAGTCTTATCAGGTCTCTTCTTCCTTTCCTTCCCCACTGGTTACCAAAGGAACTCTGGAAGGATCTTTCTCAGGAACAGCTCTTTGTTTTTCTTGTGTGCCCCAGATTCAGGTGTCATAAAACTAACAATAGTGACTTCATCTGAAAGTGCATATGATATTTTATATTTGTAGGGTTTTGCAATTTTTTCCACTTCTATTTCCTTCTTTATTTCTTTGTTTAATTAATAGAATACTATTTTTTCTCTCTCACATTGCATATATTGGGGAAAAATATTACTTGTAACATATACTCAGTGTCTAGAGTAACACATTCTGTCATCTATTACTTGCAATAAAATAATATATTTCTCATTTTGTACCCTTACTCCATAATCACTCTGTGAGGAGATTCATAGAAAGAATCATCATTGGTTCTCTGAAAATACAGATGGCATATTTATCACAGTTCTTATAGCAATTTAAGTTGTTTTTCTTTCCAGTTCTACTCTTCTTTACTATTAGCCCTTCCCTACTTATTTCACATTACAATATTTTTTAAAATTCTCCAAAAATTACTATTTTCATATTTTTCTAGTGCTGCAGTCTATATTTGCTCATTTAAGATTGTTGATGCCTTTGAAATAATGTATTTATTCATTTCTTACCATCCAATAGTATTCCATTACATGTATATAGTAGTATTTCTTCCACTATTTTTAAAATTTTAATAGGTATACCTCTAGCTTCTACTCTATTGTACAGAGAAAAATTTCTTTATTTCTTTGACCTTTTTAAGTATGTGCCAAGAAGTGGAATAGTTGAGTCAAAGTGAAAACAAGTTTTTTGTTTGTTTTTACCTTTTTTGATATAATTCCAAATTGTTTTCCTTAATAATTGTCTACATTCATAGGTCCACCAATAGTACTCTGCCTATTTCCCTACATTTCCTTCAAGATTCATTATTTAACAGTCTTATAGGTATGAGATAGATTCTTAAGATTTCTTTAATTTGCATATTTATAGTTGATAGTCCTTAGAAACAAGTTGTTCACTTATCTATAGATAAACTATTTCATATCCTGAAAGCCATTCATTCAGACTCTTTTCTATTTATCAAATGGAGAATTGTTCTTATTTTTTATAAATTTTAGTCAGAAATGAATGCATCAATGAAATTTGCTATAAATATTTTCCAAAAAATGTCCTTTTAAATTTTAGTTTTATTTAATATTTTATCACAATTTTTAAAAATTTTATTTAATAAAAATTACCTTTCTTAATCAGTTTTATCCACTCTTTTCATGAAATTTTCATCTATATTGCTTTAATGAGTTATAATCTTCTTATTTCTCTAAATTGATGGTGATGTGACCTTTTTCAATTAGGCCATTTATTTAATTGGAGTTTGTTAGGTATGAAGTTTTGATGTATATATTTGTCATCAGGAAAATTTAATTAATAAGAGATATGTTCATGGAGAAGATACTTTAATTTCCATTAATTTGATGACTGTTTCTTTTACATCTTTGTTCCTCAGACTGTATATTAGAGGATTGAGCATGGGAATTACCACTGTATAAAACACAGAAGCTACTTTCACAGTGTGTCGAGAGTTTCTGGAGTTTGGAACACAATAGAGAAAGAGGATGGTCCCATGAAATATGGTGATAGCCATTAGGTGAGAAGCACATGTGGAGAAAGCTTTCCGTCGTCCACTGGATGAATTCATCTTTAGGACAGTGACAAAAATGAATACGTAAGAGGCTAGGATAATCAAAAGTGTGCTTACTTCATTAAAAGTGGCAGAGATGAAAAGTAGCATTTGGTTCAAATATGTATCAGAATAAGAGAGTGTAAGAACTGATGAGAACTCACAGAAAAAGTGATTAATTGTGTTTGAACCATAAAATAATAATTGTATAGCAGAACACGTGAGTAGAAGAGAACAGATTATACCCCATGTATATGACCCAGCCACCAATAGGGCACAAAGTTTCTGAGACATGGCAACTGTATACAGCAAAGGATTGCAAATAGCCACAAAACGGTCATAAGCCATCACTGCCAGCAGGAAGGACTCAGTCACTACAAATGTACAAAAGAAAAAAAATTGTACCAAACACCCAGAGAATGAGATGCTGCGGTCCTCTTTAAGTAAGTCCACCAACATCTTGGGAGCAATGATGGAAGAATAACAAAAATCCACAAAGGACAAATGACTGAGGAAAAAGTACATGGGAGTGTGAAGTTTGGAGTTGATTTGGATGATGCCAATCATTCCTAGATTTCCCACCACAGTTATAGAATATATGATCAGGAACACCAGGAAGAGGGGCACTTGAAGGTCTGGATAATCTGAGAAACCCAAGAGGACAAATGTTGCAACAGAACTTTGATTTGCCTCACTGGTCACCATGATTCATTCTGGGAAAAAGAATTAGAAAGTTACTAATGAAACCAATTTTAAATGGCATTCAAAAACATGTTTTAAATGCCTATTTTTATATGGCATTATGGTAGTCACTGAGGATATAAAGTAAACAAAACAAATTATACTCAAATAAATTATTTCCTTTCAAGGATGGTGGGAGTCTAATGGACATTAACAAAGAGTGAAGATCTCAGGAAGAAGCAATGACACTGATAAGGGTCTAATTTTATATATATTGTGTGTGTAATACATATACATATACATATACAATACTACATATACATATACATATACATATACATATACATATATATACATATACATATATACATATATACATATACATATACATATACATATACATATACATATACATATACATATACATATACATATACATATACATATACATATATATATATGTTTGGGATAGTTCTAAATGTTAGCACATGCCACATCTTCATTATATTACCTCCCTTCGATTTTTAGTAATTTTTATTTTTTTCCTCCTTTTCTCTGAGATGTCATGCAGAATAATATCAATGATCACAATAGCTACCAGAATTTTTAATGGAACATACAATTTGAGTTAAGCTCAAAGAAGGAGAGATGGCAGAGTGATACAGGAGTCAAGGAAACATTTAACACAAAATTAAATTATTTAAGAAAAAATTCAGAAACTTTGTGGAAGGAATGAGTTTCTTTAGTATAGAATATTAGTACAGATGAAAGAAGGAGGATGGAGATAAGGGAGCTACTAACAGTGAAAGATAAAGATTCATTGTTAGGGGGGAAAAATGACCAAGAAGGGAATTTGCTAATCCTTGAAAGATGAATTTAGATTGGTTATCAGCAGACCTGGAGCTCTAGATTCAGGATAAAATCCCTCCAGAATATTAGAAACTTCTGACTTGAGAATGATATTTCTTACTGTTCTCCAAAGTAGGAGACTGGTATGAAATGGAATGATTCATTTTCCAATTACCTGAAAGGAATTTTTTTCACTAGAAAATTGATAAGAAATGGAGCAGTTTTTTATGATTTTTTTCCTTATCTCAATTAAGGATAAAGGCTTTAAATTTAATATTGTAGAGCTAGAATATTCTTCATTCTCATCTTTCAATAGGTTTATTTAAAACAGAGGTTCATGGACATCTCTCACATGAGATCTTTCCTCTTACACTCAGTTGTTTATTCCTTTTGCTAAAGTAGCTCGTATTTATTTATTGTGTATCCTTTGACACTATAAAACATTTCTCCCTCCAAAATACAATTCATTAGGTAACACAATGTTACTGTTGTTGTTGCATGTGTTTTGTTCTATTCCTCCACCCATTCTTTGCACTGTACCTTTTATCTAGTAAGCAATTTAAAATTCAATATTGAATTTATTAGATTCATGTCAATGTTCTAGGATATTCAAAAACTTTTCAATTCCCTCCTCTCATTCATTGTGGTCCATATGCCACCAAGTTTTTTGTCATGCATACATTTTCTTTTTATATTTCCTTCCAAACTATTTAAATAAATTTGAACTCACATTTCAGGCCTTTGTTATTGCTGTCTATAACAGAAACATAATGTATATATTATAACAAGGATGTTAAAAGTATTTATTAAATAGTCCAACTAAATTAACTTAATTCTTTTGAGGTGGATCTTATTAGTGCTAATATAACACACTCATGACTGTGGCTCAAAGATATAATCCCATTGAGAGTAATGATTGAAAAGTTATAAAGCTGTGAAACAATTTGCTATCTACAGATCCTTTTTTTATATAAAAAGGAAAGTGATGTTCACAGAGGGAAAATGTCTCAGAGAAAATCTTAATAAAACAGATGATTGTACTTAAAAGTACATTGAGTATATTTTATTTTATTAGATAGCTTATTAGCCATTTAACAACACATCACTAAAGTCATAAGATTGAAAGAAAATTGACAAAGACACTCATCACAATGAAAACTTAAGATTTTTCAAGTATTTCGCTGAAGAAACAATTTTTCTACCCTTGACATGACGATATGGATTTTCAACAGATATATTTTTTATATTTCAGAGCTGGGAGGGCTCTGATTTAATGAGTCATTAGATTGAGGCAACAGATAGACATTTCAGAGAGATGGATTCCTATTGTATTTAAGATCGAAACTTCTACTGAAACTATGTAAATGTGTATCAGTGTGTCTTGAGAAATAGATTTATGGGATAACAATGAAATTCTGGAAGAGCCCTTATGGAACATATACTTCAACCCAATCATTTTACAAATTGAAGAAACTGAATCTTGGAATGTCACAGTAGAAGAAATAGGATTAAAGCATAACTTCTGTAATTCCAAATCCAGTTTTTTTGCTACGAAAAATTGAGTTCCTAATTTGGTCCTTTCAAAGACCGTCTCCTAAGGATGGGAAATAGGTATAGCACATTAACTCTAGCTGACTCAGTATGTTGGGTGCTTCTGAGGAAAAATATCTACCAGAAACCCAGCATACACAGAGCCAAGTGGCTCTGACAGAATTCAGGATTGACTAGTGGAAGATGAAAAAAGGGGAAAGTTCAAGAACTAACAAATAGCGAATTGTTACTACTGTCTTACCTTATAGGCAATTGTTTCAAAGATGAAATGTTCCAAAGGAAAACCAAATCTTTGCTCAAACATGAAATAAAATGAATCCCAAACAAAACAATTATTATCAAATTATCTCTTTTGGAGAATATAATTTTTTTAAGTACTATAGGAAGTTTTTGTTCATTTTATTGGTATTCCTATTACTTATATCAGTATTGCAAATAGTAGATACTTAGTAAATAAATAATGCTTATGTATTAAATGAATGAATTAATAAATAAAATGAATAATTTCTTCCTTTGCTGAAACTGACAAGTTAGAGGGTACTTCCAGGGGGAGCAACATGTAGAATATGGACATTTCCAGAACTCTCACTGACTTCCTTAGTGAAATGGTAACATCTTTGACCAGGCTTCCTGAGAGAAATAAACTTCATTTACTTCACAGAAATGGAGATCAAAAGTTATGAGGGACCACAGATAACATCTAGTTGAACTATCTTATTTGACAGATCAGAAAAGTGATACCAAAAATGTCAAAAGACTTGCTCTTTGTCACAGAGGTAGCATCTTTTTTTTTTGTTTTTGTTTTTGTTTTTGTTTTTGTTTTTGTTTTTGTTTTTGTTTTTGTTTTTTTTTCCCCCACTTTACTAAATCTGGGAGGGTATTGTTGAAATACTATCCTCTATTCTATACTGGCATTCTATTCTAGATTCACAGAGAAGTGACAGAATCTAGTTCTGGAGAGAATTTCTACTTAGAGAAGCTGTTGTTTTGGTTGCCTTGTTCAGGCATTAAATTACAATCTATTCCCAGTCCACACTTTTCTTTCATTGACAGAATCTTTGCTCAGTATTTTTTAGTTGGGTGGTGTAGTTGCGTATAGTTTATTTGGGTTGGAGAGAACAAGATTAACTCTTGAATATTTTTAAAATTCAATTAATCTAGAAATCTTCATTAAACTGAAAACAGCAAGGTTAGTATTTAGAGTCAAAGAACAGAAATTTCAGCTTGTCATTTGCTATGTAACTATATTACTTTGGATAAAACATTAACTTATTTCAGGCTTGTTTTTTTTTTAAATAAAATGTATTTGGACAAAAATCTGTCCAACTTTTTTTCATTTGTTTATATTTATAGGACCTTAAACATTAAGCACATACTATGGTCCAGGAAAGATGTTAAGATGTGTAATCTGAAGCAAATGCTTCTATCTCTCTGGGCTTCAGTTTATGTGTCTGTAAAATGAGGGGAGAGTTGTTGCCCTCTTTGGTCTGTTGTAGTGATCTATTCCTTCTCTTTCTTAAAGTACAGTTCAATGTTACACCAGAGTTAGAAGCTTCCACTCTTTTTAAATATCCAACTGGAGTCCCAGCCAGTTTAATAACAGGGATCTACCAACAAATCAGCTATTCACATAAAACATTTTTGATTCATAAAGATCATATTTCTTTAAAGAGACTGTTTTAAGAAATCTTTTACAGACTTTCAACTAAATTTATTATTAAGCTATACTATATGTTTGGTATTATACTAAGCAATAGAGACAAAGATAAAGCTTTCAAAAACTTTACATTCAACTTAGAAAGCTAGTCATACTCTGTGAATTGAGATAATTATTCTAAATCATTAATGACTATTTCATGCTGGGGGCTAAAGGGAATGGGGAGGTGGAATTGTAATGAAGCTGGAAGACAAAAATTCTCTTCAAAGAGAAATTGCTTGCTGGGAAAATGTTTTCTGTAGTCCATACAAGTCTCTCCTTTGTTCCATTTTGTTATTGTCAAATATCTATTTCCAGTTCTTAATTTCAGTGGAGGTTACTCTAGACAGAGGGTAGTATCTTTCAAGAGACACCAAAAGTTCCCTCCTGCTCTCTGACACAGTTTTTCTCAATACAGACCTATATATCTATTAATCAGCCTTCCATTTTAATTGAAATTATAACTCCCACATTTATCCTAAGACTTGTCTTGTCATTATGACACCTGTCTGTTGTCTTGCAGTAAGAACTAACTAAACTATAAGGAGATTTAAGGCTAAATGATGTAAAAGTTGTTTTTGCAAGCATTTTAGTTTTTCAGATGTTTTAGGTAAATACCTTCACCTAGAGGAATAATGTAGTGGTAGATAATTGCCACAGCAATTACACACAAGTAATTACATATAATACATGCACAGTAATTGCATATAAGTAAGTTATACACATTGATTCAAGACTGTAAAAGAAGTGGTTTCCTACTGAACATTTATCTCTCAATTGTTTTTTTTTTCTTCGTTAATGTTGATATTCACTGGATTAATAAACAGTTTTTTTGTTTGTTAATAAACAGTATTTCAGTGAATATTTAATGTTAATATAAGTGAACGATAGACCTTGTTTGGAGATTTCTAAGGTAGTATTTTGCCATCACAGGCAAAATTCCCCTCCACCGTTGATACTCTGTTTTCTAATGTTACATATGATTTTTTTTGATTCTTTGACCCACCTTAAATTTATTTTAATAGGGTTCCAAATTAATTCTTCATCATGTGATCAATCTTTTACAAGTGTATTAAAATGAATTGGTGGAAAGAAAGAAAGAAAGAAAGAAAGAAAGAAAGAAAGAAAGAAAGAAAGAAAGAAAGAAAGAAAGAAAGAAAGAAAGAAAGAAAGAAAGAAGAAAAAAATAGAAGTTTTGATCAGTGCATTGTCTCCAAAGGTTCTCTGATGAAAATGAGTCTGTTTTATTTGGGAGAAGCAGCAAAATTACAAAAAAATAAAATAAAATGAGGCAAACCAATATTTAGCTGTCCCACTGTCCAACCTATTCTCCCTATTACTTCAATTGGCTCTTCTTCCCATTGTAATGCTAATCATGGGAGAAATATATCTCCTTTGCAATTTTTACATTCTTCATGAATTCACATTTTAATATGTTACTTCCATGGCCCTAGATATGTAAGAGAAGAGTGAGATTCAAAGTTGAAAGAAAGTTTAGAAATCATCTAGTTTGTGTCTTCCATTTACAGATGAAAAAACTCAGGCACAAAGAAGCAAATTTACTTCCCCAAAGGCATAAATCTAGTAATTCTATCCTTTACATGTTGTCTTTATGGGTCTTACTTCTATCAAACCTTGCCAACTTTGGCACATTGAGAATATTTTATTGCTTCTGTATAAATAGGTGTGGATTAAAATGTGACTGGACATTACAAGTAACATAATATTTTAGGAAAATTACCAAAAGGAAAGAGAGAAACATTTCCCTTTCTAATCTTGCTTTTTTAGAAAGAAATCCTAGAGCATTTTTCATGATGATTCAAAGAGCCCCATTGTGAACAAACCTACCTTCTGGAGGGGAACAAGTCACTCTCCTGTCTCTGAAAGCTACAGGTGGGCATGATTCTAAGAATCTTATATCTGTGTTGTCCTCTGGGGACAAAGCCCTAGAGAATTCCTTCTCTACTTTATTATTCTCCAAGGACCACAGATAAGCAATTAAAAACAGTGAATTATCTCTGATGTCATCATGATAGAAGAAAAAATCAAGAGGAATATTGAAGTAGAAGGAGGAGAAGCATTATTATTTACATGCTTAATTTATATGTAATATTAATAATTTCTTAAAACATAGTATCTTATGCTACCTAAAGCTCTAGCATATCAATTATCTCAATTGTGTTTTACAATGACCTTACTTGAAAGACTTGAGAATTCTTATTCCCCATTGTACAGATGAGGAACCTGAATTGTGACTCACATAACTTTCCCATTGACAGAGTTAGTAAGTATTCAAGCCAGTATCTAAACCTAAATCTATTGCTTCCTAGTCTGATAACCTTTTTGATATGTTCTTTTTCCCCTGACTTCCAGGATAAATAGATAATTCCATAGTCATTCCAAGCAGTGGTCTCACTTCCTACTTTCTTCAAACTTACTACTCTCCCCCACTGTGTGCCAAATGGTTAACATGTGATGCCAAGTTATCAAGTATGACAAGTATCAGGAATTTGCTTAACCCAAGCCAAAGTTTGTTCATAATAAGGAATCTCCAATTTAAACTTCAGTGATTAGAACTTGGAAAATTTCTTTAAACCAGTAATCACAAGTGAGGAATATTTGATTTGAGGACATGCACTCTAAGTAGTGTTTACACCTTAAAACCTTTCTCCATCATGAATAAGGCACTGGATATATTTTCAGGATGGAGCTTTATGTGGGAGTCTTTAGAAAACATTATGATTCTAGGCATATATATATATATATATATATGTATATATATATATATATACATATATATATATATACACATATATATATGTATTTATATTTCCTAAACAACAACAACTACAACACACATATACTTGAAATTTACAAGTTTTTGCTTCTAAGTTTTAAATTTAATTTCTTTTAATTAAATTTATTTTAGGGAAATCTCCCAGTTTCAGGTAAACAACTTTAACATTAAAAAAAAAAATCTTTGAGTTCCAGATTCTATCCCTTTCCTTGGCCCCACCCTTCATCATTAAGAATGGAAGCAATTTGATAATTGTGTTGATAATTGTGTAAAACATTTCTATAATAGTCATATTATAAAATAAAACATAAACAAAGAAAAAAATCTCAAGGAAAATAAATTAAAAGAAAAAGTATGCTTCTATTAGTATTCAGACATCATCAATTCTTTCTCTGATGATGGATTGCATTTTTTTTTGTCATAGTCCCTTCACATTTGTCTTAGATCATTGTACTGCTGACAATAGCTAAATCATTTGTGATTATATCATCTTACAATATTGCAGTTACTTTGTACACAGTATATTTCACTTTGTATCAACTCGGGTTTTCTGAGAGCATCCTGCTCATCATTTCTTATAGCACAGTATTATTCCATCATAAATGCACATCAGAATTTGTTCAATCATTGATGGATATATTAATTTCCAGTTCTCTGCCCCCAGTAAAGAGCTGCTATACATATTTTTGTACTTACATGTTTTTCTTAGTTTTGCTTTTTAGAACTTTTGTTTGGGATACAGATCTAGTAGTGGTATTGCGAAGTCATATTTTATAGTTCTTGGACATAGTGCCTGAAAAACTGTAAACAAAGTTTCACATTATTATACAGCAAACACTTAACAATAAAAAAAGATGAAAATACTATGTTGTGATCCACACTCAGTCCCCAGAGTCCTTTTTCTGGATTCAGATGCTCTATCACAAGTTTATTGGAATTGCCCTGAAATCACCTGTTTAAAAAAAAAAAAAAAGTATGTTTATCAGAGTTGATCATCGCATAATCTTGTTATTTCTGTGTACAATGATCTCTTGGCTCTGCTCATTTCACTTAGCATCAGTTCATGTAAGACCTTCCAGGTCTTTCTGAAATCATCCTGCTTATCATTTCTTATAGAACATTAATGTTCCATTACATTTAAATACCATAACTCTTTCAGACATTCCCCAACTGATGGGCAGCCATTGAGTTTTCAGTTCCTTAACACTAGAAAAGGGGTTTATACCATCTTTTTTAGACCCTCATTAAATTTCTACTCCACTCAATGAATGTCCTTTTATTTTCAGTTTTTAGATAGCATTTTACCTGAACTTTTATTATTATTATCCTAGTATATATAAAATTATAGCACTTTTTGTGGCATTCCTGCAATTCAAATTATGTTCTTTCTCAGCATGGGCTCTATTTTTTCTTACATGAAAATGTTTTACTATGATAAAGACATCATACATTTTTTTATGATCCTGTTCTTTTCTTCTTGCCTTTTTAACAAGACCAGAAGAGAAACATTTGCAACCTTTACAATCTTGAAGCAGACTAAAGCAATATCACCAATGGTACGACCCTTTTTACCCAATCAAAACTTCATTCTTTTCCTCAATAAAACACAAGCTAGCTATAATTGGGAAGAAAGAGAGGGATCTATCTATCTATCTATCTAATTATTTATTTATTCATCTATCTACCTATTTATTTATTTGTGTTTTTCTTTTTATTTGATTATTTATTTATTTGTCATTTTTAATTGGCACATACTTCCTGATGTTATAATTGAACTACTTGACTTCCATATCAACTTTTCCTAAACTAATCTTTCTTGAATGGGATGCTCCTTTGTTATATCTGGGCTAGCTTTCTGGAGGTCCTCTTGAAGGGCCTTGGTCTTAGCAGAATAGACACCACTAGAATGGACAAGAATAGAGTCCAAAGCCTTTATTGTCTCTTATACAGTCTGTGTCTGTCATAGTCTGACTCAATCTCAATCCGATCCAATCTCAGTATCCTTCAGTAGTCTGATTCACAGTCTGACTGACTATCCCCAGGTTCCTCTAGCAGTCTGCCAGTCTCAACCAGTCTCCCCCAAGTCTGACTTTGTCCCTAGTTTAAATATGATATTTATGATAATTACATCATTACAGTATACTGAGTATGTGTGAACTAGAGAACCATTACATCACCTTGCTAAGTACTATGTGTATGTAAACTAGAGAACAATCATCTCATCAATTTCACTGAGTTAACACCTTGCTTCAAGTATACTTCTCCAGATTTCCGGCCCTCTACAATGCTTCAAATGAGTCTGCCTCCAAGGTAGTGCCCAAAAGAGCTTTCTTGTATCATTTTTCATACTACTTCTTTTCTCTACTGTGGCTATGGAGCTTTCTAGCTGCATGAAGACCATAGCACTTAAGCATGTTGCCATCTCTGGGTTGAGAGACAAGAGAATGACCTCTGTTACAATTTTTATGATTGGATTCCTCACTGTTAGGATTCTTACAAGATACTAAGTCAGTGGAATTGATAGAGACAATAATTATCTAATTTAGCATGGTTCAGTATGATTGATTTAATCCTACAAGGACATGTTATGGGCCAGAACTTGAAACAAGTTCCTAAGTGGAATTGAGGAGACAATGGCTAAATCTAATTTAGCATTGATTTAATCCTACAATCAACAAAGGTGATATAATGATTGGTGTGTACACAGTGTATAGCATATAAACAAGAAGCTTTCAGGATTAGGAGGACAAGCCCACTCTAGGAGGCAGAGAGAAATTCATTTCATTTTCCATCTTTGTGCTGGCTGAAGGATTTGGATTCCTTCAGAGGGAGCTAGAGACAGAAGCTGGCAGAGGCAAAGGACTCCAAATAACTAACTGATCCCCAAGTGAAGGAGATAAGAATTTGACGGAAACAATAAAGGATTTGGACTTTAATACCTGGCTGCATTTGGAGTAATTATACTGAACAGAAAGGAAAACTGCCTCCAAAAGCTCCCCAAGAAACTTGCTCCCAGAGACAATTACATTTTAGAGAAGAGAATATTGCACTTCACACCTAATAAAATATCTTGCAAATATACAGAATTCAATAAATTCATGTATTTGAATAGATACAGGGATGAAGGGATTAATAAAGTTTCCACATTCTTTAAAAAAACAAAGACATTATTTTTCATTGACCCATGCAAAAGGAGATGAAACATTTTGTAATCAGACTGGGGTCAATAGTATGGCTCTTATATCTTTGTCTCTGGCCTTTGGGGCCTGAATCCTAATGAGTTTTTAAGCTTTGAACCATATAATTTAGAATGTACAAATCCCCTGGATTTTATTCCCAAAGTAAAAAAAAAAAAAAAAAAATCACTGAATATCAGAAGAAAGGTTACTGAAATTCATTATCTTGATTTCCCTGAAGCTAAAGAAAATCTCAAGGTAGATAATGATGTTGAACCTTCCAAAGTATATTACTTTTTAAAAGAAGTTATAGAGAAGATTCTGGGTGGCAGAGTGGGTCAGTAAATGTCAAGTATTCTAGATTTCCCCCACAAATAGAACAAATTTGAGCCTCGGGGCAAACATAGGCAAATGCAAAACAAAGAAGCTTTGGGGCAAAACTGGGCAAACTCTAGAAAACGTGAGGAAAATCCCCAGGTGTGGGGCATTAACTTGAGGAAAGTAAAAACCCCTCCTGGATAGCTTTGCTACAGCACAAACAACAAATTGGGATCCTCAGCGTTAGCTGGGGGACTGATCGAGGCTCAGCCTGAACCATAGTAACTTTCAGCTGCTGGACAGCACATAGAGTCCCAGTCTGAGCAGTATGAGGGAATCTTGGCTGATCAGGAGCACCAGACCCAGCTGTGCTGCTGAAACAAGGCCTTGGGTCAGAGGAAACCAGGTAAGTGTGAAGACAGGGGGCAGGAGGGTTCTGGCTGTGGGCACTTGCAGAAGCAGAGAACTCTTGATTTAGGGTTCCAGGTTTGAGGGGAGAGCTCACTCAAGTGAAGCCAGAGGCACCATCTGCCACCCCATTATTAAAGGTGCTTACACTAATGTCTCTCATTAAAAAAAATAAAATCAAACAAACACAAGAAAGAACTCAATCATAGAAATTTACTATGGGAATAGGACACATACAGAGTTTATCTTCAAAGGAAAAAGTGAAGATTTTTTTTTTTTTGCCTCTTTTTTGAAACCCTTTTTATTACAATGACTAATGTTAAATGGTTCCCTGCCCAGAGAAAATTTATAGAAAACCTCAAAAAAAGATTTTAAAAATCAAATAAAAGAGATTGAGCAAAAACTTAAGTAATAATAAAAAATGTCTAAAAAATCTACGAATATTATAGGGGAGGGGGAATTAATTAGTTAGAAAACTATATAGAATATCAAAGAAGAAAATCATTCTTTGATAATTGGAATTGGGCAAAGGGAAGCCAGTGAAGCTTATAAGAGTCCAAGAAATAACAAAACAAATATAAAGAATGAAAAAAATGCAACAATCTGAGATAATCTAGCAGAAAAACAACAGATCTGAAGAACAAATAAAGAAGAGAAAATGTAACAATAATTGGACTACTTGAAAGCTGTGACCAAAAAAAGAACCTTGACACAATAATGCAAGAAATAATCTTAGAAGATTGTCCTAGAGTGATAGAACATAGTAGAAATATGAAAAAAAACTGATCAATACTTTTGGAAAATACATAGAAATATTATTGGTAAACTTTGCAACGCACAGGTGAAAGAGAAAAAAATTCAAGAAACAAGAAATACCTGGGTTAAATATAACACACTGCTTTTCAGCATTTTGGGGAATAATTCCAAATTGCTTTCCTCAACATATGTAAATTCTGCCAACAATGCATTACTATGTGAATTTTTCTGCATTGCCTTCACTATTTCCCTTTTTTTGGAAATCTTTAGCAGTCTGATATGAATGGATTCTTAAAAATTTCTTTAATTTGAGTATTTGCAATTGATATTTTTTTAGAAATATTTCTTTTAGGGACCCATGTTTGTAATAGCCCTTAATATAGTGACAAGAAACTGGCAACTGAGTGGATGCCCATCATTGGACAATGGCTGAATCAGTTATTGTATATTAATGTTATGAAACAGTATTGTTCTATATAAACCAACCATCAAGATTATTTCAGAGAGGCCTGGAGAGACTTATCTGAACTGATGCCAAGTGAAATGCCAGGAGATCATTGTACACAGAAATAACAATATCACAGGACAATCCATTCTGATATAACTTTCTAACAATGAGATGATTGAGGCCAATTTCAATGATCTCATGATGAACAGAGCCATCTACACTCAGAGAGAGAACTGTGGGGACTGAATGCGGATCATAATATAACATTCTCACTCTTTTTATTGCTGTTTGTTGAATTCTGCTTTCTAGAGCCCCCAGGTTGGGATGATGAAACATACTGTGTCCTTCTATAGCCCCCATATCAGGGTGATTAAAATATACCTTCCTAGTGGAGAAGTGATGAGGCAGGACCCCTGAAGATGGTGAAAATGTAGTCCATTTATTCCCCATTCTTTCCCTTTATATACTCTCATATCCTTATGTAAACCAAACAACACTAGGCATGCAGTAAGTATATATTGCTCACATGGGACCACATAAGCAACTTTTATTGTATGTAGGTTGTCACCTGGTATCACTCTTCCACTTGGTATTCAGTCTGCTTCAATCACAACACAGGTTGTCACCACCCTCTGATTTCTTAGCTAGACTGAAAGCCCTTAGAGGAGATGGGGAGCCAAACCATACATTGTCAGCAGGTTCCTTCTGGGCTGAAGTGTCTTATACCACACCCAGAGTTTCCCCAATGTCTGTGACCCTCTACAGTTGTTTTTTTTTTTCCTTATTTATTTCCTTTCCTTTTTGATCTAATCTTTTTTTGTGCAGCAAGATAAGTATACACATATGTTTGTTTACATATATTGGATTTAGTATATATTTTAACATGTATAATCTATTTTGCATTACTTGCAATCTAGGGAAGAGAGTAGGGTAAGGAAGGCGAAATATACAAGGAACAATGTTGAAAAAATTATCCATACATGTTTTGAAAATAAAAAAGCTTTAATAATAAAAAAGAAAAAAATAATTCTTTCATGCATATATAAATAAGCTGGAAATTTTTTCTTCTTTTTTCATTTATCAATGAGGAAATGGCTCTTATTTATGTAAATCTGAGTCACATATATATGTATATCTAAAGACATAATCAGTAAAATTTATTGAAATATTTCCTCAATTAATTATTTCCCTTTCAATCTTAGCTTTACTAAACATTTTGTCTAAACCAGTTTAATTTTATCTCATTGAAATTATTCATTTATCTTGCTTAGTCTTTTTTATCCATTGTTTGGTCAGAAATTTTCTTCTATGTTAATCTGGTAAATTGTTGGGTTTTTGTTTTTGTTTTTGTTTTTTTCATGTGCCCATAATTTATTGTTGTATGGACTTTTTCTTCTAACTCATATAGTCAACTGGAGCTTATCAGGTATAATGGATTTTCTCTAGATTTCTCATTAGGAATTTCTTATTAATGAGGTATTTGCTTATGAAGAAAAATTTTGATATCCATTAACTTGACAAATGTTTCTTTTACAACTTGGTTCCTCAAGCTGTAGATTAGAGGATTAAGCATGGGGATTACTATATAAAACACCAAGGCCACTTTGAATGTAAGCTGAGTGTTCTTGAAATTGGGAACACAATAGAGAAAGATGGTGATAGCCATTAGGTGAGAAGCACATGTGGAGAAAGTTTTCTGTTGTCATCTGGATGAATTCATATTCAAGACAGTGACACAAATAAATGCATAAGAGGCCAAGATAATCAAAAGTGTGCTTACTTCATTAAAAGTAGCAGAGATGAAAAGCAGCATCTGGTTCAAATGTGTATCAGAACAAGAGAGGTTAAGCAGCAAGAACAATTTACAGAAAAAGTGATTAATTATATTAGGTCCATGAAATGATAATTTGATAGCAGAACATGTGAGTAGAAGAGAACAGACCGTACCCCAGGTATCTGATCCAGCCACCAATAGAACACAAAGTTTCTGGGGCATGGCAACTGTGTATAGTAAAGGACTTCAAATGGCTACAAAGCGATCATAAGCCATTACTGCCAGCAGGAAGGCCTCAATTACCACAAAAATACAAAAGAAAAAAAAATGTACCAAACATCCAGAGAAAGAGATGTTTCGGTCTCCTATGAGTAAATCCACTAACATTTTGGGAGCAGTGATGGAGGAATAGCAGAAAACCACAAAGGACAAATGGCTGAGGAAAAAGTTTGAAGTTGATTTGGATGATATATATTATTAGGAACATCAGGAAGATCTGGATAATCTGAGAAACATAAGAAGATGAATGTTACAACAAAACTCTGATTTCCTTCATTGGTCATCATGATTGCTACTGTGGAAACGAATTCGAAAATTAGTCCTGAAAAAAAAAATTAAATGGTAGTCAACAAACATGAAGTAGAAAATGTAAACTAAATATACACTAAATAAAGGAAACTAAGTCTTGAAACATCACAAAGTAGGAAAATTAAGATTGAAGCTTAGCTCCTTTAATTCCAAATTCAGTGTTTTTGCTACCAAATGTGAGCTTCTAGCTGGTTCTTTGAAAAACTGGGTCCTAAGGATAGGAAATAGGAAAGGCACACTAGCTTCTACAAACTCAATCTTCTGGGTGCCTTTGAAGAGAAACGTCTACCAGAAACCTACCCTACACAGAACCAACTGGCTCTGACAGGATTCAGGATGGAGTGTCAGAACCATTGAGCTACTTTAATTTAATGCTCACAGTGGAACTTGAGATCAGAGAGGGAAAGGTTTAAGCTCAAACAAAAAGAAAATGATAAATCTGGGACTCAATTCACTATTTTCTTGACTTATAGATACATATGTCAAAGATTGGAAAAAAAAAGAACTAATTGTCAAATCTTTAATACATGACATAAAATGAATAACCCCCCCAAAAATCTAATTATCATCTTGGTAGAATTCAATTTTCTTAGCACCATAGGAACTTGTTATATCTTCTAGCTTTTTACAGTATTTATATCAATGCTTCATACATAGCAGAAGTTTAATGAATAATGATTATATATTAAATGAATTAATTTAAAAAGTGAATGGCTTTCTTCCTTTATTGACATAGACAAGTGTGGTTAGGGAGTCTTCCTGAAGGGGCAGGCTGGAGAATATGGCTGTTTTCCTTAATGAAATTAGATCTATCATATCTAGCCAGATATCTTGAACAAAATGAACTTTATTTACATCATAGAATCACAGCTGTTAGGGACCCTCAAACAATATCTCATTTTACATATGAGAAAAGTGAGATTCAAGGATGTTAGAAGTCTTATTCACTCTCATAAAAGTAGTCTTGGATTTTGTGTTGTGACCAAAGTCCTCTGACTTGAGAACTAATATTATTTCTATTTTTCCAAGCTGGGAGGACATTATCAAGATTTTACCATCATTATTATTATATATTAGAAATCCATTCTTAGGCACACAGAGGAAGGATACAGCCCAGTTTGGGGGAAAATCCTCCTTAGAGAAGGTTTTTTTTTCATGTGTGTGTGTGTGTATGTGTACCTCTATTCAGAAACTGGATTGCAACCTATTTCTATTTCACTTCCTTCATTCATTGGTAGAATTTCTGCTTAGTCAAATTTTAGTTATGTGACCTAGTGAAAAGCATTCACTGGATTTGTATTGGTATCACCAAGATTCAAGTCCTGAATCTTCAATTTAAAGTTAGGGTAGCCAGGAACCATCATTTCACTAGAAACAGGTATTGTATTTAAAATCATAAAATATGAATCCCAGATTATCACATACTAACTATGTATCTGCATAATTTTGGATAGGACACTCATCTGAAGCTCGGTTTTCTCACTTTTAGAATGAGATAGTTGGATAAGAAATTTTATTTGATATCTTTTTAAAAGTCTATATCATCATCTTAAACATTAAGCATTTATTATGCTCCAGGAATGATGATGAACTGTGTAAACTGAAATAAATCCTTCCATTTCTCTGGACATCAGCTTACTTACCTGTAAAATGAGAGGAAGGGAGTTCTGTGTGATCCATTGTTATAATGAAGTATAGAAGCTCCATCCCTTTACTTTTTTGAAGTATGTTTAATATTGCATTAGGATTTCAGGTTTCCATTCTACCTAAATGTTCAGCTAGGGCCCCAAACAGGAGCATAGCCAAAGAGTAAGCTATTCACAGAATCTCTTTTAAAATTTTTTTTTAAAAACCTTTTCAAATTAGACTAAATTTTACTGAGCTATAATATATGTTTGGCAGTATACTAGGCACTGACGACACTAAAGAAAAACTAAACTTGCCCCAGAATTCAAAAGCTTTACATTAACCTCAAATAGCTAGATCTAATTCTTGAATTGAAATGAATTTTAGGAATCATCTAATGACCGTTTCATGTTTCAGAGAATGAAATTGTGGTAAAGCTATAAGGAAAAGACTCTTCAAAGAGAAACTGCATACTGGAAACAAGGCTTTCTGACGCCCAGGCAAGTTTTCCTTTTATTGCATATTTTTACTAATTTTCACATGGATGTTGCTAGTTCTTAATTGAAGTGAATGAAGTGAAAATTATCTCCATACAGTGGGTAATATAATTGGAGAAATACCAAAAGTTATTTTTCTGCTCTATGATACTTTTCTACTTACCATATCCCCACCTGCCTATTTTTCAACCTTCCACTTTAACTGAATATATATACTTCAAAAAATTGCCTTTCTGGTAACGAATTCTTTCCAAATATCCTGTCATGAAAACAAGTTTGTTGTATTTGGGAGGTACAGAAAAATCACAGAAATAAGGGTTCATATTTATCTAAATTTCCTGTTGATCAATCTAATCTACTCTATTACTCTAATTGTCTTATTCCTCCATTCAAATGCTAATTAGGAAAGGAGTATGTTTCTTTTGTAATTTGGAGGTCCTTTATATAATGATATATTGAAAGTTTTTATTTCCATGGCATGAGATACATATATATATATATATATATATATATATATATATATATATATATATATATATATATATGCAGAGAGAGAGAGAGAGAGAGAGAGAGAGAGAGAGAGAGAGTGTGTGAGAGTGTGAGAGTGTGAGAGTGTGTGTGTAGTGGAATTTTACTATTTCTGTTAATCCTACTTCTAGACAAACTTTCCAGGGCTATGATATATTGAGATTATTGTGTTGCCTCTATGTAAATAGGTGTGGGTGACAGAGTTCCTACAATTTTAAAGTAAGAAAAGAGCCTAGAAGAAATATCAAGAAGAAGGAGAGATTTCCCCCTTTCATTTTACTTTTCTTGTAATAAAACTAGAGTATTTTGCATGACTACTTAAACAACTATTTTGTAAATAGATATACCTTCTAGAGGGAAACAAGTCATTCCAAAAGCTCTGAAAGCTGCATGTGGGCACAATGTTAGGGATTTTATGTGATGTCATAGGGGAACAAGGCTCTAGAGAACCCATCTCTATTTTATCATTCTCCATGGACCACAGATAAGCAATTAAAAGGAGTGAACTGTCTCTAATCTTCTCTTGATAGATGAAAAAAACAAGATGGGACATTAAAGTAGAAAGAGGAAAAATCGGAGAATTTGTTGATATTGATTATCCCTTACTACTTAATATAATTTATTCTATTTAATACTCCAGCACAACCATTATCCCATTTGATTTTTAATATGTTTTTTATTAGGAAGATTTGTCAAGAACTATTACTCCATATTTTATAGAAGAAGAAACTGACTCTTGTGATTTATATAAGGTCACAGAGCTAATAAGTATTCAGGCACAATTCCAAACACAATTTTTTTGGTTCCTAGTCCAGAACTCTTTTGGTTTTATGTCCTGACTTTCAGGGTCACTAGATAATTATAGCAAATATTTACATCTAGAATAGCTCATAGAACTAATTTACATATATGATCTATAATCTTTTTTTGATTACAAACTTAAGTTGTCGTCATCATCATCATCATTATCATCATCATCATTATTTTGCATGGAATGACAATATATCTCTATTTATTTATTTATCAATACATTATATGTCCTACTCTACTAAAAGAGGCAACAGAATGCTAGGAGGTACATTGGTTTCGGGACTTAGCAAATTGGGATCCAAATCCTACTTTTGAAAAAATAGCCATTGTGTGTTGCTGCGTCACTATTTTAACCCCTCAATCCTCAATTATATTATATAACATAATTCTTTCTCAAGGAAACTGTAAGCATGCTTGTATCTTTTGAGACAAATTAAAATCAAGTGAAGAGACATTTCTCTGAGATAATAGATTACAAAAGGAATAACAACCAGCCTTATAAAAAGGGATTTTAAGATGGTTAGCCTCCTATACTAATGATATGATAGATCTGAATATTATCCTTATATTTCCATCTCTATCCCTGTTAGTGTACTAATAAGTATATTCCATTTTCTATAATCACAAATACAAGTGGAAAAGGATGAAGCCAAGATGAAATAACAGTTGACTATAGATTAAATGAGGAATAGTGAAACTTACTAGGTATTCAGATCTTAGTAAATTTCACTCCCTCTTTTCTTCATACCTAACTGTTCTCCTCCATTCTTTTAAAACAAAACAAGCACCAATAAAATATCCATTCTTGCTTTGTTTCTCTTCTCATTTACAATTCAACACTTGTGTTTCTCTTCCAATCATTCCTCAATCATTTGATTCAGCTATCAACCTCATCACTCAATTTTAATTTGTCTCAAAAATTACCAGCATTCTCACAGTTTTTTGAATCTTTTTTTTTTTTTGCATTGTAATTCTTTCTTTTTCACTTGTAGTTTTGAAACTTCTTTAATGACTCTTTTCTGTTGGATTCTGTTTGTCCATCTCTATTTCTCTGTAGCCTCTCATCCCACAAGCTACCTTATGTTTAAATAATTTAATATATTTATATTCATTAAATACATACATGTTATATATATATATATATATATATATATATATATATATATATTTGTATGATTGTTTCTCTTCTAATTATGCTTTAAGATAAGTGGGAATAGGTTAGTGGGTATGTGGGTATATGCTTTAAAATTATATAATTGTACCAGCTGAAATTTAAAAAAAAAAAAAAAAAAAAAAAAAGAGTAATCCATGTTCTCACAGTTGAGATTCTAATACAATTCTTCTTAGTACAGGAAACTTTCTATCCTGTTTTTTCTATGCTGATCCTCTTTTCTGAGCCCTAGGCCAGTTTTCACCTCCTGACGTCAATTTTCTCACTTTCACAGAATTTCCCTTCAATGAACTAGAAAGCATAATTTTGGTGAAAGACTAAGGCTTACCCTACTTAGAAAATGAACATCTTATGAATTCAACCCCCTCCATTCATCCCAAATTCCCACACCTTAAAAATCCTAATTTCAATAATCATTGAGAGGAAAACAATTTAATACCAGTTAATTCAAATGAGTATTACCCAATTCAATGAGATCATTGCATTTAAAAAATATTCTCAGGTTCTAAAGCTATAATAGCTTTTAAAAAAATCTATATGACTTGTCCTTTATGGCTATCCATGAAACAAATACTAATATTTTCTTGTCTTCATAAACACTAAAATAAATGCCTCTAATTTAAGTTACTATCCAGTGAATACACATATTTAATAAAAAAAAATGTTAATTAGATTTTTCTTTTATCCAGGTAATGTTGATTTGACATGTGGTTGATATGAAAATCCAAAATCACTGATCGAGCATATCCATATGAACATATTTTTTTAAATCTCTGTCTCTTCATCCTTTTGTTTTTAATTTGAAAAAAAAAATTATGAGGGATGTAATATGAAATATTTTTGAAGCCTTAAAATGAAATTAAAACCTAGTCATATTTTTATTTCTCTACAATAGGTTGTAAAATACTGCTCAGATTCTTCACTGTTACATATTGGTCAATTAGGCAAAGAGAGTATAAAAAAGTCTTAGATTTTTAGTGATAAATTATGTTTATAATTAATGACATTGAGAGGACCATATATTAAGACTTTAATATATTAACTTCTAATGTGGTATATAAAAAAAAAAAACTGGAAATGACACATAAAACATGTATTAAATAAAAACAAATTATATTATTGTTTTTGTGAACATATTATTGATTAGATATAAATAAGAAATAACCCACATATTTTTTTCTTATTTCTTCAAAATCTCAACAAAAATGATCTAGACAAGCATTAAATACATAATTTAAGCAATTTTGAGATGAGAAACAACAGACGTTAATTAACACAATTACTTAAAATCATAGAATGCCAATTAAAATATGTTATAGAAAAGAAAATAACACTATGGTTATTAATTACTTCTAAAAAAATTCTGGCATTGATATGTCTCCCATATAGATATATGGAAATCATAAAAATTCTTATGGACAATTTTCTTACAGAATCAATATTGTGATTATTACAGTTAAGGGAGAGATAATGTAGGGAGAGATTTAAGAAATGGATTTGCTCATACTATGGAGACTGTCGAAAAGAATAGAAATAGAAGTATTTTTTTCTTAGTGATGAAGTCTTTTAGATATCACTATTTTTAGATGAACTATGATGACAAAATTGAATGCTATTACAACATAAAGTGACTTCAATGAGATCCACAAGTACACAATAGACTTAAAATTCAATCATTAACACAGAAATCAAGCATATGGAGAACACCTGTAGTTCCTATTATGATATCCTTTGGATGGATAGCCCATAAAGTTGATTTTAATTTTATATATATATATATATCTATATAGATATATAGATATATATATATATATGTAGATATAGATATAGATATAGATATATAGGCACACACAATACACATATACATTATACCTATAGCTAATATATACTTATATCTCTCTTTCATATATAATATGTATAGATATCTATAGATATGTTATATCTATCTAGTTATACATGTATCTATATCTATATCTAGCTATTTAGATAGATATAAATACACACAGTTATTTTTCTGATTACAAAGAATTTGAAAATGTCTAGATCCACATAATTTGGGGAACAGTTGAATAAGTTGTGGTATATGAAGGTAATGGAATATTATTTTTCTATAAAAATTATGAATAAGCTGATTTTAGAAAGGCCTGGAAACAATTTACATGAATTAACACTGAGTGAAACAAAGCAGATTCAGGAATATGTTGTACACACTAACAGAAAGAATGTACAATAATCAACCATGGAATCTTCTCACTAGTTCATCAATTTAAAACAATTCTAATAGACTTTGAATAGAAAATGCAATCTGCATCTAGAAAAAGAACTAAGGAGACTGAATGTAAATCAATACATTCTTTGTTCACTTCTTTTTTCTGTTTGTTTTTTTTAATCTTCTATTTTGCTCTTATTTTTATCTCCCAACATGATTCATAAAGCAATGTGTGTTAAAAATGAATAATTTTTAAATGATCAACTAATGATAGACTTAGCTTTCCTCAGCAATACAATGATATATGACAATGCCAAAAACCTCATGTTGTAAAATGCTCTCCAAATCTGGAGATATAGCTATGGAGTCTGAATGCAGATTGAAGCATATTATTTTCATTTTTTGGTCATTTTTTTTCTTCCTGATAGTTTTTTTTCCCCTTATACATCTGATTTTCTTTTGCAACATAACTAATGTGAAAATATTTTTGAAGGATCAAGTTTTTATTATTATTATTATAGCTTTTTATTTACAAGATATATGCATGGGTAATTTTTCAGCATTGACAATTGCAAACTCTTTTGTTCCAACTTTTCCCCTCTTTCCCCCCACATCTTCCTCCTGATGGCAGGTTGATCAATACATGTTAAATATGTTAAAGTATAAGTTAAATAGTATATATGTATACTTGTACAAACAGTTATTTTGCTGTTCAAAATGAATCGGACTTTGAAATAGCGTACAATTAGCCTGTAAAGGAAATCAGAAATGTAGGCGGACAAACATAGAGGGATTGGGAATTCTACATAGTGGTTCATAGTCATCTCCCAGAGTTCTTTTGCTGGGTGTAGCTGGTTCAGTTCATTACTGCTCTATTGGAACTGATTTGGTTCATCTCATTGTTGAAGAGGGCCACTTCCATCAGGACTGATCATCATATAGTATTGTTGTTGAAGTATATAATGATTTCATGGACCTGATCATGTGAAAATATTTTAAATATTGTATATGTATAACCTCTGTCAAGTTGTTTGCCATGTTGGCAAAAGGAGGGAGGAAAAAGTGAATTTTGAAAACTTAAAGTAGAAGGGAAAAAAGCACCAGGGGCTCAATGCTTTCAATTTTTCACTATGTTAATTCAACTTTCTGACCTTGAGCAAATTTTTTTTTCTTGTTCTCTGCGCTTTAGTTTATAAAATGACATTGTAAAAATGGATAATATTTCAACTACCAAGATCTAATGATATGACACAGAGATAAATATGATCAATGAGAAAAAGTATTTCTGTATATCAATTTCCTAAAAGCCTCTTTCACATCTTTGTTCCTCAAGCTGTAAATGAGGGGGTTCAACATGGGGTTTACTACTGTATAAAAGACAGAGGCCACTTTGACTGTATGCCTTGAGTTTTTGGAATTGGGCACACAGTATAAGGAAAGAATGGTACCATGGAAAATGGTGATGGCTGTAAGATGGGAGGCACAAGTAGAGAAGGCTTTTCGTCTCCCACTGGCTGAATTCATCTTTATTACAGTGACAAAAATAAAAGCATAAGAGGCAAGGATGATGATGAGGGTACTCACTTCATTAAAGGTAGCAAAACCAAAAAGCAGTAAGTGTGGGACATGGATATCTGAAGAGGAAACAGAAATGAGAGCAGTATATTCACAGAAAAAGTGGTTTATGATGTTGTAGCCAGAAAAGGTTAATTGTAGAGCAAAGCATAGGAGTACAAAGGGACCAAACATGCCCCAAAGATAGGATCCAGTCACCAGCAGGGCACAAAGCCTCTGAGACATGACAACTGTGTAGAGAAGTGGATTACAAATGGCCACAAAGCGGTCATAGGCCATCACAGCAAGTAGGAATGACTCTGTAACCACGGCTGTACAAGATAAGAAATATTGTAGCATGCAACTGGAATAAAATATGCTTTTGTCTTTCATAACTAAATTCTCCAAAAGTTTGGGTGTGACAATGGAAGAGTAACAGAAATCCACAAAGGACAAATGGCTAAGAAAATAGTACATGGGTGTGTGAAATTTGGGATTAATTTTGATAATTAAGATCATGCCCAGATTTCCTATGACTGTGATGATATACATGACCAGGAACACCAGAAAAAGGAATATTTTGAGTTCTGGATAATCTGTGAATCCTAATAACATAAATGTAGTAATAACAGTCTGATTGCTGTCAATGATCACCATGGCTCATGGAAAGGGAATAATGGATTCAATTTTGTAGAATATAATAGCAGAGAGAATAAAGACAAATTTTCTTTCTGTTCCTGTGGAGAAAAGAAATAGACTTGGGAGTTAGGATTTCATATAGGAATAATTTATTTTCTAAACAACTACAAGCATATTGTGGTTTAGTTGAATCTGCAGGGACAAAACCATTATGCAAAATATCTGTTATATTTCATCTAACATTAATGATATTTATAAATCTTCTGATACATCATATTAGCATCATTGATACATCCATGATCTCACCATTATAGCTACTCCCATCATTGCTGACAATTATGTAGCTTCTCTGTATTTTCATGCTGATTAATTTTATTCAATTTTACCTTACATATTCTCCATGGATCATTTGCCTGCCATATTTGCCAATGCTTCTTTTTTATAGTTAAAATAAATATTTTATAAATGTATTTTCTGTGACTTTACAGACATCTCTGGTTATGATCAATTCTTAACCAAATCAAAGATTTTGGAGAATTGTTTCAACTCAAATTCTGTGATCTAATCAACTAACATATTACTTTTGTATTACTGTTGTCTCACTTTTATATTTGTGTTCCCTATCTAGAATTACATAGCATCTAACATAGCTTTCTGGCAAAATGTTTTTAATTGACTGGTTAATAATGCTGTCTTATGTTTTTTGTTGTATAAAATATCATTAAAGCATGGAAATCAATTTACTATATCATTAACTCAATTGTCTAATAACCATCAATATAAAAGGTTAATTTGATTGGAGGTTTTCTTTGTATCTTATCACTTCTATTGGTCTTTTATGTATTTTTATTTGCAGTATAAATATGCATCAACGTTCCACTTCTATCCCTTTCTTTATTTTCACTTCCAGGAGTGTCACAGAACTTTTCTTTGGAGAACTTCTGAGTTTTAAATAACTTTATGTTTTATCACACAATCAGTACTACATCCAACTAATTGTATTCTTGGTTAGTCCATTTTTCTTTATCTTTTACAAGAAGAGACTGAGAAAATATATTAATCATTTTATTATTTGCAGATTTGATGTTCATTGAAATAAAAAAAATCAAAGTCTTTCTAATTTTTTTAAAAAATAATCTAGACAATAATCTAATAATGTGTGATATTGAAATACTAAATAAAAACTAATTTTTGTTGTAAGTTTGAAGCTATTAAAAATTGGATTTTGTCATAACATGGTGAAACTTCTGACCCTTGCCAGTTTCACAAATGCATGACATTGGACATTTTTTTTTAATTTTATAAGATATATGAGGAATAACTCAACTTATCACTCATCCCCTAAATTTATCCCCCACTATTTATAAAGTTATGTCAGGAGTCTGACCTTTACATAGAGATCACAAGTGCTGCTAACTTTTCTTATAAAGATAGTAATTAGAGCTTCCTTTATATGCATAAGTATTATCCAGATTTCTGAAGGGTAAGAATTAGAAGCATAAGCTTCTAGATTTGTTTTATTCATTATTATAATTTCTTAATTTTTGATGAATTTTATGTCAAGAAGCTCACATGAATTCAAAACCTTAAATTACATAAGTCTGTGATCATTTTAAATTACATTTTATCAAAGGTGGGAAAGCAGAAAGTATTACTTCCAAGATCAAACAATATATGACTAATTGTGTATAATTGTAATCACTTGTAATCCAAAAAAAAAAAAAAAAACAAACATTCAAACATGCATTTTTCTATTGATGTCGGTCCCTCTTTCCTAGTTACACAAGGTTGAATCTAGGCGGATTTTTGTTTTTGCTTTTGTTTGTTTTGTTTTAGTTTTTATTTTCATTTCATGCAGCCAAACATTTGGCCTGTCCTGTTGCTGACCCTTCCACAATGTCTCACATGTCCTCTCTACTCATCTGTTGAGTATATTGATTAAAACACTCATCAGTAGTCACATCAAAATTGTAAAATCTGACAAACTGTCTTCTTTGCTTCATTATCTTACCCTTCCAATCAATATTTTACAGTTTCCAAAATAATATTCAGTTCACTTTCCTAATTTAAAAAGAAAAAAAACAAAACTTTAGCAGTTCCCTATTTTCTACACAATGAAACTTAAATAACCTGCCATTCAAGATGTTTTATTTATAACACAGTTCCAATGTGCACCTTCCTATCCTTTCTTCATGTCATTACTTAAAACTGAATCTTTTCATTTCTTTTTTTTAAATTTAATTTCAATAATGTTATTTCCAAACATGCTTAGACTTATCCTAACTACTTATCTTCATATAGAGGTCTGTAGACAGAAAAATAATATTTCACTGGAATGAAGATAAAGCCCAAGTTATATGTAATCTTTAAGAAATATACATATTTTATTGTAAAAGTATATGCATTTTTCTATCCTTACTAAAATTTCTACTCAATTCTCATCAATGCATATTCTCCTTATCTTTAAGTTTCTCTAGGATGTTTTTCCTAGATTATTTCAGTATCCCTATTCTAGACTAGAATATGTTATAACATTTTTAATGGTATCCCTTCCATTTCAAACTTTATATTCTTTCTTAAAAAAAAGGCTCCATTGTTTTTGAATCACTGATATCCCTCACACCTAATAAAACAATTTGCACAAATCTATAATGCAATAAACAGATTTTGGAATAGATTGATAAATGAATGAATGGATAAAGTTTCTACATGTTTTAAATAACAAAGTTATGTTGTTTTTTTTTCATTGAACAATGGAAAAGGAGATGAAAGACCATCTCCTTACCTGCTGGAGGGAGAAGGTGTCTCAAAATTCTTTTGTCTGGAATCAGAGTCTGGCCCAGATGTCTGGATCTTACATCTTTTTTCTTTGGCTTTTGGGGCCTAAGCCCTTGTGTGTTTCTGCTAAGCACTGGGCTTTATAACTTAGAATCTCAAAGCCCATAGGGAGCTCTTTCTAGAGCACAATTTCCTTGAAATCCCAGAAGAAATTTTAGTAAAGCTCATTATCTTAAGTTTCCTGCAGTTAATGAAAATTCCTGTGGGAAATAATAGCACTGAGTCTTCCAAAGTGACGAAATAAGGAGGAGGGAGGGAGGGGAGAGGGAGAGAGAAGGGGGAGAGAGAGAAAGAAAGGGAGAGAGGGAGAGGGAGAGGCAGAAGGAAAGGGAGGAAGAGAGGGAGAGGGAGAGAAGGAAGGAGGGGAGGGGGAAGAAGAAAGATTAGAGGATAAAAATAAGGAAGGAAGGAATTACTCAAGTATTTCATTTCAGAAGTTGTTCTGTGTAAACTGGCAAAGTTATATAGTTAGCAATGTTTAGACTCAAGAATTTTTTTTTAATATAATAGGGAAAGGGAAAGAAAAAAAAAAACAGAACAGAAAATTAAGCACCCAGAAGAACACTAAAGAGGATTCAAAATATATAACAATAAATTCCCAGTTCTAGGAATAATATATAGCAGTAGCAGAAATTATATTTGGGGCTGCTAGATGGAATAGTGGACAATCTTAAATGTATGGTATACATATCCATGTAAAAACTTAAAAAAAAAATTTCCATGTTAATTTCCTAGAAAATGATCTTTGATACTAGCTCTTATATGTTACATTTTCTATTGAGTTTGGGTGTAGTTGAAAGTGCTAAAAGTCTGCAAGATCATTCTATGTCCATTTTTTTTTCAATCAATATCATGGATAATTTTGCTGCATATGATATTTTTGGTCACAGGCCTAGTTCTTTTGATTGCCAGTATATATGATTCCAGGACTTGCTGTCTCTATTGTGTCTGCTGAAAAGTCCTATACATTTCTAATTGTATCTCAACTGCCTTTGAATTATTTTTCCCCCATTTCTTACAGAATTCTCTTTTTGACCTAGGAGTTTTGAAATTTGGCCATATTATTCCTATGCGTTTTCTACAAAGGATCTCTTTGAGGATGTGATTGGTAGCTTTTTCATATTTCTACTTTCCCCTCTTTTTCCTTTTTCCCCAGAATAATTTTATTGTATTTCTTGCATCATTGTATCATGGGTCTTTTTTTGGTCACAGTTTTCAAGTAATCCTATTTTTTTTGATAACTTTTTAATTGACAGTACATATGCATGGGTGATCTTTTACGACATTATCCCTTGCACTCACTTCTGTTCTGACTTTTCCTTTCCCTCCCTCCACTCCCTCCCCTAGATGGCAGATAGTCTTATACATGTTAGATATGATATAGTATATCTTAGATACAATATGTGTGTAGAAGTGAATTTCTTGTTATACAGGAAGAATGGCATTCAGAAGGTCAAAATAACCTGAGAAGGAAAACAAAATTGCAACAGTTTACATTCATTTCCCAGTGTTCCTTCTCTGGGTGTAGCTGATTTTGTCCATCATTGATCAATTGGAACTGAATTAAATCATCTCTTTGTTGAAGATATTCACTTCCATCAGAATATGTCCTCATACAGTATCATTGTTGAAGTGTATAATGATCTCCTGGTTCTGCTAATTTCACTCAACATCAGTTCATGTAAGTCTTTCCTAGTCTCTCTATATTCATCCTGCTGGTCATTTCTTACAGAAAAGTAATATTTCATAACATTCATATACCACAATTTACTCAACCATTCTCCAATTGATGGAAATTAATTAATTTTCAAGTTTCTAGCCACTACAAAAAGGGCTGCCACAAACATTTTGGAGCATACAGGTCCCGTTCTCTTCTTTAATACCTCTTTGGGATATAAGCCAAGTAGTAACACTGTTGGATCAAAGGGTATGCACAGTTTGATAACTTTTTGGGCATAATTCCAGATTGCTCTCAAGAATGCTAGTGTCACTGCACCATCTAATCCCTCCCACAATTCTCTGTATACATCAAATGATTAGGCCAGCAGAGGACAGTGTGAAGGGCCATTTTTCCAAGGATATTCTTATAGAGTATTGTCCCATCAGTAATTAGCCTTAAATGCTCCCACTGCATTGACTCAAGAGTTTCAGCCCTTTACAAAGTCCAGATTCCACAGGCAAAGGTCAGCATGAGGTCAGCACAATGGCTCTATAGACCTTCAGTTTGACATGAAGTCTAATATCTCTTCTCTCCAAAACACTGAGCTAACTCTGTTAATGCATGCATCAATATCACCTGCTATGTGTATTTCCTTAGAAAATATACTACCAAGATAAATAAACTCAGTCACAGCAATAAAATGATGTGTGATATTTTTTCACTCAAAAATAAATCTGTTTAAAATGAGGCAGAGTGACTTGAAGTTGTCAGCCTCACTCTCTTCCAGAGTGGATGATGCATTAGATCAGGATAATCCAGTGGTTGACTTTATAAATACATATATATCTATAGATAGATAGATAGATATAATGTTTCTTTTACTTTCTTTTTTGTAAAGGCAATTAAGTGGCTTGCCAAAGGTCAAACAACTAAAAAGTATTAAGTCTTAACAAGTGTTTAAGTGTTAACAAGTGTTTAAGGGTTAACAAGTGTTTAAGGGTTAACAAGTGTTTGAGGGTTAACAAGTGTTTGAGGGTTAACAAGTGTTTGAGGGTTAACAAGTGTTTGAGGGTTAACAAGTGTTTGAGGGTTAACAAGTGTTTGAGGGTTAACAAGTGTTTGAGGGTTAACAAGTGTTTGAGGGTTAACAAGTGTTTGAGGGTTAACAAGTGTTTGAGGGTTAACAAGTGTTTAAGTATCTGAGGTCTTGTTTGAACTCAGGTGCTCTCCACTTCAGGGCCAGTACTTTATTCACTATGCCATTCATCTCCCCATCATCCTTAGGGTCTTTTATGTCTCAAAAAGCATTGCACAGTATCTACTTTCTGGATGGTCATTTAAATACATTTTCTAAACTGGCCATTCCACAAAGTGGTCTTCAAATATCTGCATTGGGAACCTTTACCTCATAGATTTGTGACCCCTTGTTACCCTCTACCTGGTTTAAACTGTCTGCTGAATGGTGTATTAGGGGGTGCATATTGTGTATGTAATGAATTCCTGGAGCCACAGGTGAAAGTTAGGTGAATCAGTAATAGAGCAAAGGGGAAAAGCTTCCTTAAAAGGAGCTTAGAAGTCTTCACACCATAGTCTATCTTTCCTGAACACCTCCTACAACACAAAAGGGATGGACTTGAAAGCTATGTTTTGTTTATTTAAAACAAAACAAAACAAAAAAAAAAAACAAGGTATCATAGACAATGAAAAATAATCTCAAGACAAACTTATATTCATCAAATGGCACATCTTACAAATTCTTAAAAGGAAAAAATAGATAAATGTGTTACAGGAGAAAATTGCAAAATTATACTAGTGGGTAGCCCGATTTTCCTCTCATAGACCAAGTTAAATCTAGCAAAAAAATGAGAATGCAATTAATAGCAGAATTTTAGGAAATCAGAAACAATTGGCTTCTGGATAAAAGTGAATTGGAATAGTGTGGTACATTACTTTTTTATTATAGCTTTTTATTGACAGAACATAAGCAAGTGTAATTTTTTAACATTGACCCTTGTAAGCACTTCTGTTCCAACTTTACCCTTCCTTTCCTCCATCCACTCCCCTAGATGGCAGGCAGTCTCATATATGCTAAAAATGTAAAAGTATATCATAAATACAATATATGTGTGCATATTTATACACTTCTCTTGTTGCACAAGAAAAAATCAGCTTTATGCAGGTAAAAAGGACATGGGAAGAAAACCAAAAATACAAGCTTTCCACATTCATTTCCCAGTGTTCTTTCACTGGGTGTAGCTGGTTCTGTCCATCACTGATCAATCGGAACTGAATTAGGAAAGGGAACAGTTTTTCTACATAATTCCTTAAAATGTGATTTTTAAGATCTTGCTTTGATTATGGTTTTTCAATTATCAAATAGTAAACAAATGATCTCTTCTTAATCTTTTTTTTTTTTCCCTCAGAGAATTCATTTTTCCAAAGAGGGAGTTCACACTTTCTTCTATTTGTACATTGTTTTGACTGTTTTTTTTTTGTTGTTGTTTTTTGAAGTCTCATGAACTCTCTTGAATCCATTAGTTTTCACGTACCAAATTCTATTTTCAAAAGATTTTTTTTCTTCAATGAGATTCTGCACGATTGCTTTTTTTTTTTTTTTTTTTTTTTTTTTTTCTATATGGACATGTCTATTTTTTTAGGGATTGTTATGGGAGATACCTGTACTTGAAATGAGGATTCTTACAAGGTGCTAACTCAGTGGAATTGATTAAGTAAATGGTTAAGTACTTTGCTTGGTGCTTACTAGTTCTCTAGTTCAAAACACATACTTAGTACTTACTATAGTTCCACAAGGTTTACACCTCTGATGATGTAATCAGAGCATATAAATAGGGACAAAGTCAGCCAGATACTCATTCCATGGCCCATCATTGTGGTGGCTGGAGAAGAAGCCCTGACACTCAGAGAGATTCACTCCATCTCACAACATCAGAGTGGTTGGTCCGTCCTACATTTACTCCACTGACACCAAGCTTGCCCAGGCCAGGCAAGGGGACCAAAAACTTGGATTTAACACCTGACTATCCTCTAGGACATTAATCAGTTGAAAGGAAGGCTTGTCCAGAGACTTCCGAAAAAGCAAGGAGAACACATTTTGGCGCCCAGTGTGGGGCTGGAAGCCAAGATCCTGCAAATCAGAGTCTCAAGCTCCATAGGCTGAGCTAGCTGGGCAGGCCCTGAGGGCCTAAGGAGATAGTCCTGAGCACTCCTATACTGAGAAGCACTGAGGAAGCCACCCCAGGAGCTACACCAGGTGGTGACTAGAGCCAGCTGCCCCATCAGGGAAAGAGCCATGGAGTGCACCAGGAACCTGCTGTTGGATGGAAAGGAGCACTGCCTGATGCTTGGGGACAGCTTCCAGAAGAGGCCCAAATCCTCCTTCCACAAGAGCTGCTATAATTTCAAGCTGGCATCAGCAGACCCATTGGGGGACAGAGAGCTGCAAGTGGACCAGGAGGATGATATCACAGTCATGCTGCCTCACTTCCCCAGTGGTGCAGCCCCAAGGACTGTCTTCAAAGGAAACAAAAGACCCTATGAGAGAGACTCTATTGTCATCATTAATCAGGATACTAAGGAACATGTGTTGGAAAAACTCAGTAGCAGTGTTCAGGTCAAGAAGATCAGAACTGAGGGAGGGAGCAAAACCCAGGGGAGAGTGGACCTGCCCCCTGAGTGGGCACAATTGACTTCCATAGCACTCAGAGCCCCAGGGAAGACACCCTTTGGACCAAAAACCTGTCCTGTGAAAGACCATCCTCCAGGTGAACTCCAGTTGGAGGACATTAAGAGACAGCTGAGAATGCCGGCCAAGCCAGAGAGTGAAAGGGCCAGGCTAGAACAAAGGAGCCAGAGGGGGCTGGCCCAGCCACCACCCAAGGGACTAAGGGAGCTGATGGGCCAGGCAGCAACAATTGGGTTTGGCACTGAGACATTTGGGATCATGGGGTCCGAGAATCCAAGTCCACAAAATCCGAGTTGTAAGATCATGACCTTCCGTCCTACCATTGAGGAGTTTCAGGACTTTGGGAAATATGTGGCCTACATTGAATCCCAAGGAGCTCACAGAGCAGGACTTGCTAAGGTGATCCCACCCAAGGAGTGGAGACCTAGGAAAAGTTATGATGACATTGATGACATGGTGATTCCAGCTCCTCTTCAGCAGGTGGTGACAGGACAATCTGGGTTATTTACCCAGTATAACATAAGGAAGAAAGCCATGACAGTGGCAGATTATCGCCACTTGGCCAACAGTGAAAAGTATTGTACTCCTCCACACCAAGATTTTGAAGATCTGGAGCGTAAATACTGGAAGAACCTGCCTTTTGTATCTCCAATTTACGGCGCTGATATCACTGGTTCTTTATATGATGCTGATGTGCAGGAGTGGAATATTGGGAATTTGAACACCCTTTTGGACATGGTGGAACACGAAGGTGGGATGATCATAGAAGGGGTGAACACTCCCTACCTGTACTTTGGCATGTGGAAAACCACCTTTCCTTGGCACACAGAAGACATGGATCTCTACAGTATCAATTACCTGCACTTTGGGGAGCCCAAGTCTTGGTATGCCATACCTCCAGAACATGGGAAACGTCTGGAACGCCTGGCAAAAGGCTTTTTCCCAGGAAGTTCTCAGGGATGTGATGCCTTTCTCCGTCACAAGACGGCTCTCATCTCTCCCTCCGTCTTGAAAAAGTACGGCATCCCTTTTGATCGGATCACTCAGGAGGCTGGCGAGTTCATCATTACTTTTCCCTATGGATACCATGCAGGATTCAATCATGGTTTCAACTGTGCTGAGGCCACCAATTTTGCCACATTGAGATGGATTGACTATGGCAAGATGGCTACTCAGTGCACCTGCCGAAAGGATATGGTGAAATTTTCAATGGATGTTTTTGTGAGACTGCTACAGCCAGAGCGCTATGAACTGTGGAAGCAAGGAAAAGATATTACTGCTTTGGACCACGTGAAGCCTACAGCACTCACTAGCCCCGAACTGAGTGCTTGGAAGGAGACCAAGGCTGTGCTGAAAGCTAAGCTCCCTGGGAGACAAATTAAGGAAAACAGACACTGGAAAAAGACTGAGGAGGAGAGAAAACCAAATACAGACAGGAAGAGAGAGCAGAACAGAAAGCCTGGCCTATGGTCCCACAGAAGAAGGAGACAGCCTAGGAGGAATAAAAAGGAAGACCAGAAGTCATTGGGAGAGGTTATGGCTGCAGAAACCCTTTGGGAGGAGGGTAAAGTTAAGGAAGAACCCAAATATGAGGCTGATCTAGAAGAAGAAGAGCAGCACAAAACTCCTGAAGGCAGTGAAGGTGATGGTAAGACCAAACTCTGAGGACTATGGACAGATTCCTGATGACCTGGGCTTCATGGAGAGCCTCCTGCAGTCACAATACCAGCCTGGAGCCCAGAGCCACATGTTTGGTACAAACTCAATTTTAGAATCAACATCTCCTGACCTCCTCCACCCCCACCCTTTGACCTAAGCTGAGCACCCAGACAACAGTGAAACAAGTAGACAGCCCTCTCCCTTCCCCTTTCCCCTTCCCCATGCAATAACTTGCTGTGAATTCCTTTCATCTACATTGAATTTGACCATCTGAGAGACTTGTCTGGCCACAGGCTACCTGGACTCTGCTCAACACACTGCTGATGGTCCTAGGAAAGGAGGCAATGGTAACCTCTCAGATTGCCTGTCACCCGGAGGCTTTAGAACAGCTTCTGCTCCTGGAGCCCATGGATGCCTGGCTCTTGTCTTAGGCTAGGAAGGATTAAATTTTATATTACAAAAGCAAAAACTGCTCAGATTTGGAAAAGGGGCTATTTCACTGACTACTGAAGCAGGCTTTGGAATTGTGATTTTTTTGTATAGAAATCACCTTTGTGAAGTTCTTTCTATAAATATTTATTGTTAAAAAATAAGAAAAAAGGGAAAAGGAGAGAAGAGAGAGAGAGAGAGAGAGAGAGAGAGAGAGAGAGAGAGAGAGAGAGAGAAGGGGGGAAGGAGAGGGAGAGGGAGAGCTTTGAGAGCTGAGATCAAGCAGATGGGGATCTTCAGTGACAGCAGGCCCTCTGACTCCCAGAGCTCCAGCAGTGAGGAGGTCACGTCCAGAGATTCTTTCTCAAGGGCATCCTCCTCTGCAGTCCTGTCACAGAAATGCTGTGGGGAACAGCAGCAGCTCCCTGGGAATCACCTACTGATGAGCACATTGGGAGATGATTTACAACTAAGGAGTCCTGCAGTGACAGTAATGTCTAGCATTGGGACTTCCTACATCTGTCTTGGAGGCATCCAGAAAGCTGGGGGACAGGATAAGAAATCCAGGAGCAGAAACCCAGCCCCAAGGAGAGCTTTTGGCCCTTAGTGATCCCTGAGTCTCACTGAACCTGAGCAGAGTGTGCTTGTATATATTATGGGAATACACTTTTACCTCAAAATCTGGGTAGCATAAAAAACAAACAAACAAACAAACAAACAAAAAAAAAAAAAAAAAAAAAAAAAAAAATTCCCAGATATGTTAGAACTATAAGACAAAGTAAAAATAGAAACCCCCACTCTATCACTTTCAACTTCTGAAAGAAAGCCCAAATCAGAAATAGTCAAATAAAGAGTATTCAAGTCAAAGAAAAAAAGAAGTGTTGTGAACAGCCAAAAACAGTTCCAGGATCAAGGAACCCCAGTGAGGATCACACAGGACTACTGAACTACTGACTTTAACTTAATTAACATGTATTGTTCTACCCTCCATCTAGGGGAGGCCGTGGGGGGAAGGGAGGGGAAGAGTTGGAACAAAACGTTTTGTAAGGTCAATGCTGAAAATTTATTTTGAACATATATTGAAAAAGATATCTTGTCAATAAAAAGCTATTAAAAAAAAAAAGAGTAGTGGCCTGCTTTTGGGAAGGGATGTCAGTAAGAGGTTTGCTGATGGTTGTGGGACAGCAAGGCCTAGCTGGAGAATTTTTCCTTCTAGGAAGGCCTGTCCTCCTTCATTTCTCCACTGAGACCAATGTCCATCTGAGCCAGAGAAAGACTCAGAATGGTTGAGAAGGACTGGAAATGAGACGTTCCATCCTTGACTATTCTCCTGCTGGTTCTCCCTCCTCCTGCACTCCTCCACTAAGATCAAGACTGTGTCAGACAAGCAGACTGTCACAGTCTGCAGGAGGAGACTGGAAGAGATGATGACTAAGGAAGGTCCAGACTGACAGACAATGTAAAGGAGATTGACAGACACAGATTGCAGAAGATACGTGATGATCTAGAATCTATTTGTGGCCATTCTCATAGGGGCTATCCTGTTGAGACCACGGCCTGACTGGAGGACCATCAGAAAGCATGAACATTACAAGAAATTTTCTTTATCATGAAGTTTTTTTTTTTTCCTACTTCTTTTATAGTTTGGTCAATTCTGTTTTTAATGTATCATTTTCTTTACTATTTTTTGGCTTCCATTATATTTTCATAATTGTCTTTTCCCACTCATTTCCCCATTTTTTTCTTCTCTTCAACTTATTTAGTTTTTAAATAAATTTAGTTCTTCAATGATTTGGGGGAAAGGGGGTATTGTGTCTAATTCTCTTGTTTCTTCTTTGAGGCTTTTCTTTTATCTATGTTGACATCATTGTGTTCTTCTTAGTTTGTGTCTTAATTTTCCTTGTCACCACTGCAGCTGTTTTAAAGTAATCTTTTCTTGTTTGCTCATGTTTAAAGCTTATTTCTTGACTTTTAATTTTAAATTAAACTTGAGCTTTATCCTTCAAATAATAATAAACCATCCCATGTTCCTCCAATTTATTTATAATTTCATTCTTTATGCCTAAAACTTGGACCCATTTTGATCTCATCTTAGTATGTGGTGTTAAATGTGGGTCCATGCCTAGTTTCTGCCATACTGATTTCCAGTTTTCCCAGCAGTTTGTCAAATAATGAATTCTTATCCCCAAATTTGGGATCTTTGGGTTTGTCAAACACTAGATTGTTATTTTTATTCACTATCTTGCCCTGTGAACGTAACCTATGCCACTGATCAACTTGTCTATTTCTTAGTCAATACCAAATGGTTTTGGTGACTGTTGCTGCATAATGTAGTTCTAGATTCTGTACAGCCAGACCACGTTCATTTAATTTTTTTTTCATTACTTCCCTTGAAATTCTCAAACTTTTGTTCCATATGAATTTTGTTGTTATTTTTTCTAGGTCATTAAAATAGTTTTTTGGGAGTCTGATTGGTATAGCACTAAATAAATAGATTAGTTTAGTGAGTATTGTCATCTTAATTATATTCACTAGGCCTATCCAAGAGCACTGAATGTCTTTCCAAATATTTAAATCTGACTTTATTTTTGTGGCAAGTGTTTCATAATTTTGCTCATATAATTCCTGACTCTCCTTTGGTAGATATATTCCCAAATATTTTATACTATATACTAATGACCATTATTTTGAATGGAATTTCTCTTTGTATCTCTTGATGTTGGATTGTGTTGGTAATGTATAAAAATGCTAAGGATTTATGTGGATTTATTTTGTATCCGAAACTTTGGTAAAATTCTGAATTATTTCTAATAGCTTTTTAGCAGAGTCTTTGGGGTGCTCTAAGTATACCATCATGCCATCTGCATAGAGTGATAACTTTTTTTTTTTTAAGATAGAAAGATTCTTCTTTATTAATGACCCCAACCTTATTTTTAGATACAGGAGTTTTAAACTCAAATACTTAGGAGAAAAACAAGTTAATATTGTATTTTCTGCAACTCATTACCAGTAACGTATTGCAAAGTGAAACAGCTTGGAGAGAGGGTGAGAGAGGGTGGTGGTGGTGATGAGGGAGGAAGGGATAAAGAAAAAGAATTAAATTGATCAAAGTGGAATTCTTTTTTTTTTTTTTTTTTAATTCTTGGGAACTATGAAGTCCTTGCAAACAAAGCTCGATTCTGCAGATTATTTTCCAAACATACAAAATAGAACCAAAATGGGAGAATTCCTTTAGAATCTATAGAGGTGCAACAATCAGAGCTCCGGTTATCTGGTAGCAAGCGCTCCAGCCTTGTCTTCAGCTTCCAACTTTGACTGTTCCCATGAGTTTAACGGGATGAAAACGTCTTCCCCGTGATGGTTTTCATTTCCTTTTTTTCTGCATCTGGGTGTGTGCCATTCAGCACCTTGAGGAAGTCAGATGTCTTTGCCAGCATTCCTGTGTGAATTTAGGCCTTGGAGCATTTGATATGATAGTGCAAGTAATCCCAGAATGTGTGAATCAAGTTAATGATGTTGCCTCTGGCATTAGCCTTGGTGTGGCAGGGGAACAGCACAAAAGTGATATAGCCAATATTATCATCCACAGCAGCATCTGTGTCTTTCAGCTTTAAAGGAGGTTCCCTGTGGCTAAAGAGGACCTGTGGAGCTGTGTGGCTAGCCCTGTGTCCTTCTTTGAATTCCTGTATGAACACCTTTCAAATCACCACATCATCATCATCTTTAAATACTGTGTTAAAGACAACTGTGACTCAATCCTTCTTAGACTCAACATTGTTTCATCATCTCTGAAATGGATTGTTGCCCTGTTTTCTCCCTCTTTTCCCTCTTCCTGGAATTTGAAGAATTTCTCAAAGACAGAGGCAAAACAGTTTCTTTTCAACATTCCAGCCTGATGCATGATGGAGTCCTTTAATGCAGGAAGGTTCTCAATGTCATATAGCAAAGAGACATTGTATCCTGACTCTGGATTTACCAAGAAACTTCCATATACCCTCTACAACAACTCATGAGCTCCATGTGCTTGAAGTTCCTTGTAGAATTTCAAAGAAATACTGACCATCACTTTTGTTTTGTCTCCATTTGGGATTTGAAATATGATAAAGGACTCCATCAAAGTCTGCAAATGTTACTTCTACTGCTTCTGGTTTGTTACCTGTGGCCGCTTTCTCAAACTTGAGCATGAGCTTCACCTCCATTATGCGGTTGTTCACCTCCAGCAGGATCATGGCCGAGGCGACTTTGGGGGCTGCCCGGAGCCAGGTGAGGGGAGGAAGGAGAGAGCCGCGAGGCTGCCCCCCAACCGGGGCAGGGAGTTGGGGAAAGGGAGTGGGGTGAAGGGGGAGGGGGCAAGGTGCACACCTCCACACAGGCGCAGCAGCTTGAGCGCTCTTCCCTGGTCCTCCAGCTTTTGGGACCTGGCCACTCGGACCTGGCCTACACTCTCCCGCAGAGCAGCAGCCACTGCCTCTGCTGCTACCCCCGCTGCTACCACCTCACCAAGCGCCCCGGGTCCCCTAAGAATGATAATTTAATTTCCTAATTTCCTACTGTAATTCCTTGAAGCTCTTTCTTGGATCTTATTGCCAAGGCTAGCGTTTCTAGTACTACATTGAATAGTAATGGTGATAGTGGGCAAACTTGTTTCATTCCTGATATTATTGGGAAAGGTTCCAGTTTATCTCCATTGCATATTAGGCTTACTGGAGGTTTTAAATTTATGCTCCTGATTATTCTAAGGAATATTCCATTTATTCCTATACTCTCAAGCGTTTTTAGTGGTGGGGGGCTTAAGGGAGTAGCATCTTTGTGGAAGATAATTTTCATCATGTTTTTCCCCTGAAATTTTAGGAAAGAGAGCTTAAATATAGAAACAAATATGCCAAAATTAAATGTAGCAAAGAGTAGTGGTGAGAAAGACCCCCTTCCCAATCCAATTAACTAATCAGAGACATCATCAGGTACAAAAAGAGAGCATTTCTGTAATCCCTGCAAGGTACAGTCCCAGACACACACCTGGGAGCATCATGCTAGGTCTTACTTATTACCCAGGATACGTAAATACAATGACTGATTCAGATGGGAAGCAGTCTGCATTAGGGAAGGACTAGAGCTGCAGGAGATTCAGAGCCAGCATTCAGGAAGAAGAAGAAGAGGCTGGCTGGAAACTTGCTCACAGAGGAAAAGACTCTACAGAAAAGAAAACTGCTCCCAGAGAAGGATTCCAAGTGAGAGAGAGTGTGAAGTGTTAACAAGTATTGTGTTAACAAGTGTTTAAGTATCTGAGGTTTGGTTTGAACTCAGGTGCTCTTCACTTCAGGGCCAGTACAGTCTATTCAGTAGGTGTAGTACAAAGAATTGCCACAGCCCAAATAAAATTTGCAGCCTCTAATATTTCTCAGCTCTTTAAGGAACTTACAGAGCAAGTGAGAAAGCATCCAGGCAAGAGCTATATCTTGCATGTCCACTTACCTAGTGGACTTCCAGGTACTACTTTTGATGGAAATTCAAAGGCAGATAGCCTTTTACATATGTTATCCAGTGCTCCTTTATTTCAGGAAGCACAAGAATCTCATTCTAAATATCATCAAGCTGCTGGAGCTTTACCTTTACAATTTGGAATTACAAGAGAGGAAGCTAGGAGCACAGAAAAAAGCTGTACAGCTTGCCTTCCTTTCCATGCTCCTACACTCCCTCCAGGGAAGAACCCTCATGGTTGGAGACCCAATGAAATCTGGCAAATGGATTTGACCCATTATAAATCTTTTGATCGCTTGTCTTTTATCCACTTGGTGGTAGATAGGCCTTTTTTTAAACCAACGAGTGGTATTCACTTTGCCCATCAGAGAGAGATAGAAAAAGAGAAAGACCTCAAAACCAAGGAAAAAAATCTAAGAAATATCTGACACTGAAAGAGAATGGCTGATAAGAAGCCTGTTAAAAATTCCCTAACACAAGATAAGACTGTTAAAGAACTTTAAACCCTGGAGCAATCATTGGATTTTTTTTAATGCAAGATGAGGAAAGGAAGCAATGGTAACCTCTCAGATTGCCTGTCACCTGGAGGCTTTAGAAGAGCTTGTGCTGCTGGAGCCCATGGATGCCTGGCTCTTGTCTTAGGCTAGGAAGGATTAAACTTTATATTACAAAAGCAAAAAACTCCCCAGATTTGTAAACCATGTAAAAGCTCTCGTCTTGAAAAGTGCTATTTCACTGACTACGGAAGCAGCCTTTGGAATTGTGATTTCTGTACAGAAATCACCTTTGTGAAGTTGTTTCTATAAATACTTATTGTTAAAAAAATATAAGAAAAAAAAAGGAAAAGAAGGAGGGAAGAGAGAGAGAGAGAGAGAGAGAGAGAGAGAGAGAGAGAGAGAGAGAGAGAGAGAGAATGAGAGAGAGAGAGAATGAGAGAGAGAGAATGAGAGAGAGAGAGAATGAGAGAGAGAGAGAATGAGAGAGAGAGAGAATGAGAGAGAGAGAGAGAATGAGAGAGAGAGAGAGAATGAGAGAGAGAGAGAGAATGAGAGAGAGAGAGAGAGAATGAGAGAGAGAGAGAGAGAATGAGAGAGAGAGAGAGAATGAGAGAGAGAGAGAGAGAATGAGAGAGAGAGAGAGAATGAGAGAGAGAGAGAGAATGAGAGAGAGAGAGAGAGAATGAGAGAGAGAGAGAGAATGAGAGAGAGAGAGAGAATGAGAGAGAGAGAGAGAATGAGAGAGAGAGAGAGAATGAAGAGAGAGAGAGAGAATGAGAGAGAGAGAGAGAGTAAAGAGAGAGAGAGAGAGAGAGAGTAAAGAGAGAGAGAGAGAGAGAGAGTAAAGAGAGAGAGAGAGAGAGAGAGTAAAGAGAGAGAGAGAGAGAGAGAGAGTAAAGAGAGAGAGAGAGAGAGAGAGTAGAGAGAGAGAGAGAGAGAGTAGAGAGAGAAGAGAGAGAGAGAGAGAGAGAGAGAGAGAGAGAGAGAGAGAGAGAGAGAGCGCTAGCTCTGAGAGCTGGGATGAAGCAGATGGGGGACCCTCAGTTACAGCAGCTCCTCTGATTCCCAGAGCTCCAGCAGTGAAAATGAGGAGCCCGCCTCCAGAGACTCTTCCTCAAGTCCATCCTCCTCTCCAGTCCTGTCAAACAAACCCTGTGGGGAACAGCAGCAGCTCCCTGGGAATAACTGGCTGATGAGCACATTGGGAGATGATTTACAACTGAGTGACTCCTGCAGTGACAGTGATGTCTAGTGTTGGGACTTCCTGCATCTGTCTTTGTTGTATCCAGAAAGTTGGAGGACACAAGCAGAAACCCACCCCCAAGGAGAGCATTTGACCCTTAGTGAGCCCTGAGTCTCACTGAACCTGAGCAGAGTGTGCTTGTATATATTATGGGAATACACTTTTACCTCAAAATCTGGGTATCATAAAAACAAACACACAAACAAACAAAAAACCAAAAAAACAAAACTTCCCAGATATGTTAGAACTATAAGACAAAGTAAAAATGGAAACCCCCACTCTATCGCTTTCACCTTTTGAAAGAAACCCCCAAATCCGAAATACTCAAATACAGAGTATTCAAGTCAAAGAAAAAAAAAAAGTGTTGTGAACAGCCAAAAACAGTTCCAGGATCAAAGAACCCCAGTGAGGATCACACAGAACTACTGAAATACTGACTTTAATTTATTTACCATGTATGGTTCTACCCTCCATCTAGGGGAGGGGGTGGGGGGAAGGTAGGGGAAGAGTTGGAACAAAAGGTTTTGTGAGGTCAATGCTGAAAAATTATCTTGAACATATATTGAAAAATATATCTTGTCAATAAAAAGCTATTTTAAAAAAAAAGAGTAGTGGCCTGCTTTTGGGAAGGGATGTCAGTAAGAGGTTTGCTGATAGTTGTGGGACAGCAAGGCCTAGCTGGAGAATTTTTCCTTCTAGGAAGGCCTGTCCTCCTTCATTTCTCCACTGACACCAATGTCCATCTGAGTCAGAGACAGTCTCAGAAGGGTGGAGAAGGACTGGAAATGAGACGTTCCATCCTTGACTATTCTCCTGCTGGCTCTCCCTCCTCCTGCACTTCTCCACTAAGATCAAGACTAGGTCGGACTAGCAGACTGTCACAGACTCCAGGAGGAGACTGGGAGAGATGAACACCAAGGTAGGACCAGACTGACAGACAATGTAAAGGAGATTGACAGACTCAGATTGCAGAAGAGATGTGATGGAGACAATAAAGACTCTAGAATCTATTTGTGGCCATTCTCATAGGGTCTATCCTGTTGAGACCAAGGCCTGACTGGAGGACCATCAGAAAGCTAGCATGAACATTACAAGGAATTTTCTTTATCATGAAGTTTTTTTTTTCCTACTTCTTTTATAGTTTGGTCAATTATGTTTTTAAAGTATCATTTTCTTTCTTTTTTTTTTTTGCCTCTCTTAGAAAGGCTTCAATTGTATTTTCATAATTGTCTTTTTCCACTCATTTCCCCCATTTTTCTTCTCTTCATCTTATTTAGTTTTTAAATAACTTTAGCTCTTCAATGATTTGGGGGAGTGGGTATTGTGTCTAATTCACTTGTTTCTTCTTTGAAGCTTTTCTTTTATCTATGTTGACATCATTGTGTTCTTCTTAGTTTGTGTCTTAATTTTCCTTGTCACCACTGCAGCTGTTTTAAAGTAATCTTCTTTTCTTGTTTGCTCATGTTTAAAGCTTATTTCTTGACTTTTAATTTTAAATTAAATTTGAGCTTAATCCTTCAAATAATAATGAGGTATTGTTCCAAGTTTGTGTTTGTTTGATTTCATACTATTCTTTTTAGTTCTATTTTGTATATATAATACATATTTAAATTTCCATATAGAAAATGCATTTTCATGATTATTTTACATGTTCAAAAATTACTCAAAATGTCATTTCACACTGCCAAATCAATCACCTATTTGAAATATATAGTGCTATGCACATGCTGTTTTCCCACACTAGGCATCTGGAAATATTTTTGACATTTTTTTCCTCTCCTAACCTCTACCAGAGAGACTAACAAATAAGTGTACCCATAAAAATGGTTAGTAAGATAAGGAGTAGTTGAGAAAAATAGTCCTGTTTTTCTTCCATATGTTCACAGTATTACATAGTAGGTTCAGTATATGTCCTTCCAATGAAGTCAACACAATGGTTCTATAGAACTTTAGTTTGACAGGAAGTCTAATATCTTCTCTGCAAAACACTGAGCTAACTCTGTTAATGCATGCATCAATATGTCCTGCTATGTGTATTTCCTTAGAAAGTATACCACCAAGATAAATTAACTCAGTCACAGCAATAAAATGTTGTGTGATATTTTTTCACTCAAAAATAAATCTGTTTAAAAGGAGGCAGGGTTACTTGAAGTTGTCAGCCTCACTCTCTGTTCCAGAGAGTGGATGATGCATTGGTACAAGAACATCCAAAGGATGACTTCATATATATATACATATATATATATGTATATGTGTGTGTGTTTGTGTGTGTATGTATAATGTTTCTTTTACTTTCTTTTTTTTTAAAGGCAATTAAGTGTATTGCCCAAAGTCAAACAACTAAAAAGTGTTGTGTTAACAAGTACCGTGTTAACAACTGTTTAAGTGTTAACAAGTGTTTAAGTATCTGGGGTCTGGTTTGAACTCAGGTGCTCTTCACTTCAGGGCCAGTACTTTATTCACTGTGCCATCCAGCTCCCCATCCTCCTTAGGGTCTTTTATGCCTCAAAAAATTCTGAGCTAGCAGTCTCTGTTCAATATGTGCTTAATCTGTAAGTTCTTCACCATATCTTACTCCACACACTTCCCTTAACCTTTAATTTGTTTAATTTATTGCTAATATGAAAGTAAAATATTCAGCTGCCTAATTTTTAGTATGCCTGCTTTGTTAAATGTGCTGGAAATTCTTAATTAAATTATATGAATCTCTATGTAAGGAATAAATAATTTTGAGTCCGTCCATCATGAGAGCAGGAGCCCCAGCTGCCTCTGGGAGCCTTCTGTGGCGGTGGACCTCCTGCTCCCTTCACTGTGCTTGGGCTTCTCCTTCCCCTCCTCCCCTGGTCTCTGGCCCCAGGATCTCCCACAGCCTCTCTCCCCCCGCCCCCCATGCCTATACTCCAGTCCCAGAGGCTTTCACTAGGAGCTCTCCCCTGCCTGCTTCCCTCCTCTGGCCACTTCTCTCTGATTTGCTCCCTTGGCCCTGGCAGAGGGATGTCTGAGGGATGCTGACGGACTGGGCAGCACTGAGATCCTTATTGTCAGATATATGTGCCAAGGACCAGGAGGAGCTGTGTGAAGGCATTTCTATGCAGCAGTTGCTTTAAGACCCCTCCTCCAGCTGAGTGAAGTTAGACCAGCATCCACCATGACTACACTCGATCTGGGAGTAATGCTGCTCATGCTCAGGCCCCAGTTAGTGCCTTCTCATCCCGCCTCCAGCTCCCAAGTCGAAGCCCCCACTGAAGCCAGGCAGAAAGAGCTGTTAAGAAAAAGCTCTGTCCAGAGCGACTTCCAAGAAGGGGCTCCTTTGAATGGGTCCATCCAGTGGCTGTCCCAAACCGGCGTGAGGAAAGGCGGTACCCGAGCCCTGCTGGAGATGCTCAGTCTGCACCCAGTGATAGTGGCTGCTGAAAGGGAAGTCGATTTTTGTGACTGGGAAGATCACTATGGAAACAGCCTGGAATGGTACCTCAGTCATATGCCCTACTCTTCCCCTCATCAGCTCACTGCAGAAAAGACCCCCTCTTACCTCACTTCATCCAAAGTGCCTGAGAGAGTTTATAACATGAACCCCTCCATCAAACTGCTCCTAATCTTGGGAGACCCCAGTGAGCGAGTTCTGGCTGACTATACTCAAGTGTTTATAACCACGTGCAAAAACACAAACCCTACTGTCCATAGAAGAATTCCTCATGGAAGTTGGGGAGCTCAACGTGGAATACAAGGCAATAAACAGGAGCCTCTATTGCTTTCACATGCATAAATGCCACTGGTACTTTCCACTGGATCACATTCACATCATGGATTTGGATCAACTCATTAGGGTCCATTTCCCAGAAATAGAAAAAAATAGATCGCTTCTTGAAGCTGGCTCCATAAATCAATGCTGCAAACTTCTATTTGAATAAAACAAAAGGCTTCTACTGCCTAAGGGACAGTGCCAGAGACAGGTGTTTACATGAATCAAAAGGAAAAGCACACCCTCAAGTGGATCCCAACCTACTTAGGAAATGGCAAGAATACTTTCTTGAGCCAAATAAGAAATTCTTTCAGCTAATGGCCAGAACATTTGACTGGCACTGGACTCCCGAGCAAGGCTCTGAACCTTTTTACTCTAAGGTCTGATGTGTGTCTAAAAAAGACAAAAATATCAATGATAATATTAATCATGATAACAAAAGGCATTGAAGCTATAATTTATTTGTAAAAATCCATAAATTACTTATGTACAGTTATTAGATTCACAAATGTGATATATATTAGTTTTATTTTTCTACTTGTAGGATTAAAGGCATTTTGTATCATTTTTCATGGCTGTTAACAAGGTGTATGATGTCTCTATATGAAGGAATTAAAATATTTTACTGCATAAGATTTACTAGGGACCGAGTCTTCCTTTTCAGTACAAAACTCATTTGCTCCCAACACCTGAGGCAACCGGCAGTTGGAGACTGCAATATCCAGACCCCTTCATCACATTCCAATGGAAAATTGCTTGTGCATTGTGTCTCTCAATCTGTTTTTTTTTTTTTTTTTTTTTTTTTTTTTTTTCCCGCAGTTATTTTAATTTTTAATGCCTCATTGTGGTCATCAGATTTCTTTGACTTGCCTCATAAAATTATATATATTGAAAAAAAAATTTTGATTTTACTGGGGGTTGACAGAATATCTAATTAAAAATGATGACAGTTAGGGAAATAGAAGCTGAGATGAGAAAATAATTACCTTTTTTCCAATTGATGGAAAATGTCTTCTTTCTATCAAGAATATATTTGAAATTATAGAATGAAATATTGAGATCGACAAGGTAGATAGAAAAATGAAAATGTGCTTTTAATTATCTTCACCCCAAATTAAAACATTCAGTTGATCAATCACCTTCTGTTGATTCTTGTTTTCAAAGCACTTGGAAGAGTTTCTTAAATAGATGGGTTTCCTGCCCTGCTCTGTGGGAACATCCTTTCTTCCAGTATATTTTACACTTTTTAATGAGAGTCAAAATCTTTAGGCTCCAAGTTCAGTAAGTTCTGCCCCAGTTAATGAGCTAGTGCTTCTGATGTCATAAAAAGAACTCTCAGAGGAGAGTCTGGGGATTCAGTGCCTGTCTTGGCTAGTCCATTTGTTAACTGTATAACACTTGACAATTCATTTCTTACCTTTAAAAGTCACTATCTCTCTGTGCAAAATGGTTCCAATAATACTTGTACTTCCAACCTCCAGGGATTCATGGGCAAAATAATTTGAAATGGGTGAATCCTTCTTATAGATGAGTTATCATTAATTACATAAACTAATAACAAGTGACTGTTAAATTGTTTGAAATAATAAGTCAAAATATTTATATTCCTTTGGGGGTGGATTTGAAGGATAAGCATCGTTGTGGGAGATAATTTTCCTCAGGTTTCTCCCCTGAAATATTAGGAAAGAGAGCTTAACTATAGAAAGAAATATGCCAAAATTAAATGGGGCAAAGAATAGTGACAAGAAAGACCCTCTTGCCAATCCAATTAACTAATCAGAGACATCATCAGGTACAAAAAGAAAACATTTATGTATTCCCTGCAAGGAAGACTCCCAGACATACACCTGGGAGCCATCCCAACCCCTACCATGTGCTCCTGGAACCCAACCTGCTTCCAGGCTTGTCCACCCTTTAAAAACAAAGGACTTGAGCCTTCTCATTGGATAGACTAAAAGGACATATTTATCCTTGACCAATAATCATCAATGCTAGCTGCCTCCCACAGGTGACATCACTTCCTGCAACTTCCTGTATATAAGGTTCAAAATTCGTTCCTCCATTAAGTAAATGACCTCCCCCAAGGTCCAAATTCTGGGAACAGGGATCATGTGATTCATTACAGAGAAATATTTCATCCAATCAGTCCCATTCTTTTATAAGAAGGGTGACCAAAAAAATAAAATTAAGGAAGACCTGAGTTTGAATCCTTCTCATACATTTACTGCTACTAGACTGTTAAGTCTAGGCATTTTGCTTATATCAAATTCAGTTTTTTCACCTATAAAAAACAAACAAAACCTATAATAATAGTAGCATCTTCCTCCTTAGATTAGAATAGGAATCAAACATGTGAATATTTTTACACTGGTTTATATACTTTAAGACTCTAAATTATACAGCTGCTGCTTCTTTTAATACTTGATTGGTTCTTGTCTTTTCTTCTCCTTAAGGACAAAAATTACATCACTATGTGCCAGCTATAGCTGATCAAATCAGAATGAAATCAGAAGGCTCCACCACAGGTTGGGGACAAATAGTCGATAAGAACATTGGAGCAGAGATGTCCCTAAATCTGTATAACCCACATTTTCTTTGAGTTAATTTCATTCTGTTTTGCTCATAGAGTGCAGAAACTTTTTTGATTTTGGCAGGTGGTGATGGCTGCTGTTGTGCTGGTGTCTACCATGTTTCACGATTAATTCCAAAGTTCTTCAGAGGGATGTTGAAAATATCCTTTTATTACTTCTTCTAAGAATGATGTAAAGGCCTACTGTATTTGGCTTCTCCATAAAATAGTCTTACTGGCAAACATACATTTGACATTCAAGCAATGAGTCCAGACCATTGGCAATGGATTCTGCAATTGAGGTCCAATACCTGGCAATTCAGCTTGATATCTTATCCTATCAGGTGATCTTTAGAATTTTCCTAAAACAATAAGAATGTAATTAATTCAATTCCTTGGCATGTCACTAGTATAATGTCCTGTGGCGATTGCATTAGGACCCTGGATGCCTTAGAATCAGCCAATGTCAGGATAAGCAAAAGCCTTTCTTCTTGGTCTTTAGTGATAAAAATGAAGAGAGCAGACCAGTAGGATAGCTGTGACCTCACTGCCTCTTCTCTCTCAAAGAAGTGGCCCTGCTAGTGTCACTGCACCATCTAATCCCTCCCTCAATTCTCTGTAAACATCAAATGATTAGGCCAGCAGAGGACAGTGTGAAGGGCCATTTTTCCAAGGATATTCATATAGAGTATTGTCCCATCAGTAATTAGCCTTAAGTGCTCCCACTGCATTGACTCAAGAGTTTCAGCCCTTTACAAAGTCCAGATTCCACAGGCACAGGTCAGCATGAGGTCAGCACAATGGCTCTATAGACCTTCAGTTGGACAGGAAGTCTAATATCTCTTCTCTCCAAAACACTGAGCTAACTCTGTTAATGCATGCATCAATATCACCTGCTATGTGTATTTCCTTAGAAAATATACTACCAAGATAAATAAACACAGTCACAGCAATAAAATGATGTGTGATATTTTTTCACTCAAAAATAAATCTGTTTAAAATGAGGCAGAGTGACTTGAAGTTGTCAGCCTCACTCTCTCTTCCAGAGTGGATGATGCATTAGATCTAGATAATCCAGTGGTTGACTTTATAAATAGATATATATCTATAGATAGATAGATAGATATAATGTTTCTTTTACTTTCTTTTTTGTAAAGGCAATTAAGTGGCTTGCCAAAGGTCAAACAACTAAAAAGTGTTAAGTGTTAACAAGTGTTTAAGTGTTAACAAGTGTTTAAGTGTTAACAAGTGTTTAAGTGTTAACAAGTGTTTAAGTGTTAACAAGTGTTTAAGGGTTAACAAGTGTTTAAGGGTTAACAAGTGTTTAAGGGTTAACAAGTGTTTAAGTGTTAACAAGTGTTTAAGTATCTGAGGTCTTGTTTGAACTCAGGTGCTCTCCACTTCAGGGCCAGTATGTTATTCACTATGCCATTCATCTCCCCATCATCCTTAGGGTCTTTTATGTCTCAAAAAGCATTGCACAGCATCTACTTTCTGGATGGTCATTTAAATACATTTTCTAAACTGGCCATTCCACAAAGTGGTCTTCAAATATCTGCATTGGGAACCTTTACCTCATAGATTTGTGACCCTTTGTTACCCTCTACCTGGTTTAAACTGTCTGCTGAATGGTGTATTAGGGGGTGCATATTGTGTATGCAATGAATTCCTGGAGCCACAGGTGAAAGTTAGGTGAATCAGGAGTAGAGCAAAGGGGAAAAGCTTCCTTAAAAGCAGCTTAGAAGTCTTCACACCATAGTCTATCTTTCCTGAACACCTCCTACAACACAAAAGGGATGGACTTGAAAGCTATGTTTTGTTTATTTAAAACAAAACAAAACAAAAAAAAAACAAACAAGGTATCATAGACAATGAAAAATAATCTCAAGACAAACTTATATTCATCAAATGGCACAGCATACAAATTCTTAAAAGGAAAAAAAAGATAAATGTGTTATAGGAGAAAATTGCAAAATTATACTAGTAGGTAGCCCGAATTTCCTCTCATAGACCAAGTTAAATCTAGCAAAAAAATGAGAATGGAATTAAGAGCAGAATTTTAGGAAATCAGAAACAATTGGCATCTGGAGAAAAGTGAATTGGAATAGTGTGGTACATTACATTTTTTATTATAGCTTTTTATTGACAGAACATAAGCAAGTGTAATTTTTTAACATTGACCCTTGCAAGCACTTCTGTTCCAACTTTACCCTTCCTTTCCTCCATCCACTCCCCTAGATGGCAGGCAGTATCATATATGCTAAAAATGTAAAAGTATATCATAAATACAATATATGTGTGCCTATTTGCACACTTCTCTTGTTGCACAAGAAAAAATCAGCTTTATACAGGTAAAAATAACATGGGAAGAAAACCAAAAATACAAGCTTTCTACATTCATTTCCCAGTGTTCTTTCACTGGGTGTAGCTGGTTCTGTCCATCACTGATCAATCGGAACTGAATTAGGAAAGGGAACAGTTTTTCTATATAATTCCTTAAAATGTGATTTCTAAGATCTTACTTTGATTAGAGTTCACACTTTCTTCTATTTGTATATTGTTTTGACTGTTTTTTTTTTTGTTTTTTGTTTTTCGAAGTCTCATGAACTCTCTTGAATCCATTAGTTTTCACGTACCAAATTCTATTTTCAACAGATTTTTTTCTTCAATGAGATTCTGTAGGATTGCTTTTTTTTTTTTTTTCTATATGGACATGTCTATTTTTTTAGGGATTGTTATGGGAGATACCTGTACTTGAAATGAGGATTCTTACAAGGTGCTCAGTGGAATTGATTAAGTAAATGGTTAAGTACTTTGCTTGGTGTTTACTAGTTCTCTAGTTCAAAACACATACTTAGTACTTACTATAGTTCCACAAGGTTTACACCTTTGATGATGTAATCAGAGCATATAAATAGGGACAAAGTCAGCCAGATACTCATTCCATGGCCCATCATTGTGGTGGCTGGAGAAGAAGCCCTGAGACTCAGAGAGATTCACTCCATCTCACAACATCAGAGTGGTTGGTCCGTCCTACATTTACTCCACTGAGACCAAGCTTGCCCAGGCCAGGCAAGGGGACCAAAAACTTGGATTTAACACCTGACTATCCTCTAGGACATTAATCAGTTGAAAGGAAGGCGTGTCCAGAGACTTCCGAAAAAGCAAGGAGAACACATTTTGGTGCCCAGTGTGGGGCTGGAAGCCAAGATCCTGCAAATCAGAGTCTCAAGCTCCATAGGCTGAGCTAGCTGGGCAGGCCCTGAGGGCCTAAGGAGATAGTCCTGAGCACTCCTATACTGAGAAGCACTGAGGAAGCCACCCCAGGAGCTACACCAGGTGGTGACTAGAGCCAGCTGCCCCATCAGGGAAAGAGCCATGGAGTGCACCAGGAACCTGCTGTTGGATGGAAAGGAGCACTGCCTGATGCTTGGGGACAGCTTCCAGAAGAGGCCCAAATCCTCCTTCCACAAGAGCTGCTATAATTTCAAGCTGGCATCAGCAGACCCATTGGGGGACAGAGAGCTGCAAGTGGGCCAGGAGGATGATATCACAGTCATGCTGCCTCACTTCCCCAGTGGTGCAGCCCCAAGGACTGTCTTCAAAGGAAACAAAAGACCCTATGAGAGAGACTCTATTGTCATCATTAATCAGGATACTAAGGAACATGTGTTGGAAAAACTCAGTAGCAGTGTTCAGGTCAAGAAGATCAGAACTGAGAGAGAGAGCAAAACCCAGGCAAGAGTGGACCTGCCCCCTGAGTGGGCACAACTGACTTCCATAGCACTCAGAGCCCCAGGGAAGACACCCTTTGGACCAAAAACCTGTCCTGTGAAAGACCATCCTCCAGGTGAACTCCAGTTGGAGGACATTAAGAGACAGCTGAGAATGCCGGCCAAGCCAGAGAGTGAAAGGGCCAGGCTAGAACAAAGGAGCCAGAGGGGGCTGGCCCAGCATCCACCCAAGGGACTAAGGGAGCTGATGTGCCAGGCAGCAACAATTGGGTTTGGCACTGAGACATTTGGGATCATGGGGTCCGAGAATCCAAGTCCACAAAATCCGAGTTGTAAGATCATGACCTTCCGTCCTACCATTGAGGAGTTTCAGGATTTTGGGAAATATGTGGCCTACATTGAATCCCAAGGAGCTCACAGAGCAGGACTTGCTAAGGTGATCCCACCCAAGGAGTGGAGACCTAGGAAAAGTTATGATGACATTGATGACATGGTGATTCCAGCTCCTCTTCAACAGGTGGTGACAGGACAATCTGGGTTATTTACCCAGTATAACATAAGGAAGAAAGCCATGACAGTGGGAGATTATCGCCACTTGGCCAACAGTGAAAAGTATTGTACTCCTCCACACCAAGATTTTGAAGATCTGGAGCGTAAATACTGGAAGAACCTGCCTTTTGTATCTCCAATTTACGGCGCTGATATCACTGGTTCTTTATATGATGCTGATGTGCAGGAGTGGAATATTGGGAATTTGAACACCCTTTTGGACATGGTGGAACACGAAGGTGGGATGATCATAGAAGGGGTGAACACTCCCTACCTGTACTTTGGCATGTGGAAAACCACCTTTCCCTGGCACACGGAAGACATGGATCTCTACAGTATCAATTACCTGCACTTTGGGGAGCCCAAGTCTTGGTATGCCATACCTCCAGAACATGGGAAACGTCTGGAACGCCTGGCAAAAGGCTTTTTCCCAGGAAGTTCTCAGGGATGTGATGCCTTTCTCCGTCACAAGACGGCTCTCATCTCTCCCTCCGTCTTGAAAAAGTACGGCATCCCTTTTGATCGGATCACTCAGGAGGCTGGCGAGTTCATCATTACTTTTCCCTATGGATACCATGCAGGATTCAATCATGGTTTCAACTGTGCTGAGGCCACCAATTTTGCCACATTGAGATGGATTGACTATGGCAAGATGGCTACTCAGTGTACCTGCCGAAAGGATATGGTGAAATTTTCAATGGATGTTTTTGTGAGACTGCTACAGCCAGAGAGCTATGAACTGTGGAAGCAAGGAAAAGATATTATTGCTTTGGACCACGTGAAGCCTACAGCACTCACTAGCCCCGAACTGAGTGCTTGGAAGGAGACCAAGGCTGTGCTGAAAGCTAAGCTCCCTGGGAGACAAATTAAGGAAATCAGACACTGGAAAAAGACTGAGGAGGAGAGAGAACCAAATACAGACAGGAAGAGAGAGCAGAACAGAAAGCCTGGCCTATGGTCCCACAGAAGAAGGAGGCAGCCTAGGAGGAATAAAAAGGAAGACCAGAAGTCATTGGGAGAGGTTATGGCTGAAGAAACCCTTTGGGAGGAGGGTAAAGTTAAGGAAGAACCCAAACATGAGGCTGATCTAGAAGAAGAAGAGCAGCACAAAACTCCTGAAGGCAGTGAAGGCGATGGTAAGACCAAACTCTGAGGACTATGGACAGAATCCTGATGACCTGGCCTTCATGGAGAGCCTCCTGCAGTCACAATACCAGCCTGGAGCCCAGAGCCACATATTTGGTACAAACTCAATTTTAGAACCAACATCTCCTGACCTCCTCCACCCCCACCCTTTGACCCAAGCTAAGCACCCAGGCAACAGTGGAACAAGTGGACAGCCCTCTCCCTTCCCCTTTCCCCTTCCCCATGCAATAACTTGCTGTGAATTCCTTTCATCTACATTGAATTTGACCATCTGAGAGACTTGTCTGCCCACAGGCTACCTGGACTCTGCTCAACACACTGCTGATGGTCCTAGGAAAGGAGGCAATGGTAACCTCTCAGATTTACTGTCACCCGGAGGCTTTAGAAGAGCTTCTGCTCCTGGAGCCCAGGGATGCCTGGCTCTTTTCTTAGGCTAGGAAGGATTAAATGTTATATTACAAAAGCAAAAACTACTCAGATTTGTAAACCATGCAAAAGCTCTCATCTTGAAAAGGGGCTATTTCACTGACTCCTGAAGCAGGCTTTGGAATTGTGATTTTTGTATAGAAATCACCTTTTGTGAAGTTCTTTCTATAAATATTTATTGTTAAAAAATAAGAAAAAAGGGAAAAGGAGAGGAGAGAGAGAGAGAGAGAGAGAGAGAGAGAGAGAGAGAGAGAGAGAGAGAGAGAGAGAGAGAGAGAGAGAGAAGGGGGGAAAGAGAGGGAGAGGGAGAGCTTTGAGAGCTGAGATCAAGCAGATGGGGATCTTCAGTGACAGCAGTCCTTCTGACTCCCAGAGCTCCAGCAGTGAAGATGAGGAGGCCACGTCCAGAGACTCTTTCTCAAGGGCATCCCCCTCTGCAGTCCTGTCACAGAAATTCTGTGGGGAACAGCAGCAGCTCCCTGGGAATCACCTACTTATGAGCACATTGGGAGATGATTTAAAACTAAGGAGTCCTGCAGTGACAGTGATGCCTAGCAATTGGGACTTGCTACATCTGTCTTTGAGGCATCCAGAAAGCTGGAGGACAGGATAAGAAATCCAGGAGCAGAAACCCAGCCCCAAGGAGAGCTTTTGGCCCTTAGTGATCCCTGAGTCTCATTGAACCTGAGCAGAGTGTGCTTGTATATATTATGGGAATACACTTTGTCATCAAAATCTGGGTAGCATAAAAAACAACAACAAAAAAAAACAAACAAACAAACAAACAAACAAAAAAAAAAAAAAAAACAACTTCCCAGATATGTTAGAACTATAAGACAAAGTAAAAATAGAAACCCCCACTCTATCACTTTCACCTTCTGAAAGAAAGACCAAATCAGAAATACTCAAATACAGAGTATTCCAGTCAAAGAAAAAAAAAAGTGTTGTGAACAGCCAAAAACAGTTCCAGGATCAAGGAACCCCAGTGAGGATCACACAGGACTACTGAACTACTGACTTTAACTTAATTAACATGTATTGTTCTACCTTCCATCTAGGGGAGGCGGTGGGGGGAATGGAGGGGAAGACTTGGAACAAAACGTTTCAATGCTGAAAATTTATCTTGAACATATATTGAAAAAGATATCTTGTCAATAAAAAGCTATTTAAAAAAAAGAGTAGTGGCCTGCTTTTGGGAAGAGATGTCAGTAAGAGGTTTGCTGATAGTTGTGGGACAGCAAAGATTAGCTGGAGAATTTTTCTTTCTAGTAAGGCCTGTCCTCCTTCATTTCTCCACTGAGACCAATGTCCATCTGAGCCATAGAAAGACTCAGAATGGTTCAGAAGGACTGGAAATGAGACGTTCCATCCTTGACTATTCTCCTGCTGGCTCTCCCTCCTCCTGCACTCCTCCACTAAGATCAAGACGGGGTCAGACAAGCAGACTGTCACAGACTGCAGGAGGAGACTGGAAGAGATGAAGACTAAGGAAGGACCAGACTGACAAACAATGTAAAGTAGATTGACAGACACAGATTGCAGAAGATACTTGATGATCTAGAATCTATTTGTGGCCATTCTCATAGGGGCTATCCTGTTGAGACCACGGCCTGACTGGAGGACCATCAGAAAGCTAGCATGAACATTACAAGGAATTTTCTTTATCATGAAGTGTTTTTTTTTTTTCCTACTTCTTTTATACTTTGGTCAATTCTGTTTTTAATGTATCATTTTCTTTACTATTTTTTTGCCTCTCTTAGAAAGGCTTCCATTATATTTTCATAATTGTCTTTTCCCACTCATTTCCCCATTTTTTTCTTCTCTTCAACTTATTTAGTTTTTAAATAAATTTAGTTCTTCAATGATTTGGGAGAAGGGGGTATTGTGTCTAATTCTCTTGTTTCTTCTTTGAGGCTTTTCTTTTATCTATGTTGACATCATTGTGTTCTTCTTAGTTTGTGTCTTAATTTTCCTTGTCACCACTGCAGCTGTTTTAAAGTAATCTTCTTTTCTTGTTTGCTCATGTTTAAAGCTTATTTCTTGACTTTTAATTTTAAATTAAACTTGAGCTTTATCCTTCAAATAATAATAAACCATCCCATGGTCCTGCAATTTATTTATAATTTCATTCTTTATGCCTAAATCTTGGACCCATTTTGATCTTATCTTAGTATGTGGTGTTAAATGTGGGTCCATGCCTAGTTTCTGCCATACTGATTTCCAGTTTTCCCAGCAGTTTTTGTCAAATAATGAATTCTTATCCCCAAATTTGGGATCTTTGGGTTTGTCAAACACTAGATTGTTATTTTTATTCACTATCTTACCCTTGAACCTAACCTATGCCACTGATCAACTTGTCTATTTCTTAGTCAATACCAAATGGTTTTGGTGACTGTTGCTGTATAATATAGTTCTAGTTCAGGTACAGCCAGACCACCTTCATTTAATTTTTTTTTTCATTACTTCCCTTGAAATTCTCGACCTTTTGTTCCATATGAATTCTGTTGTTATTTTTTCTAGGTCATTAAAATAGTTTCTTGGGAGTCTTATAGTATAGCACTAAATAAATAGATTAGTTTAGTGAGTATTATCATCTTAATTATATTCACTAGGCCTATCCAAGAGCACTGAATGTCTTTCCAAATATTTAAATCTGACTTTATTTTTGTGGCAAGTGTTTCATAATTTTGCTCATATAATTACTGACTCTCCTTTGGTAGATATATTCCCAAATATTTTATACTACATACTAATGACCATTATTTTGAATGGAATTTCTCATTGTATCTCTTGCTGTTGGATTGTGTTGGTAATGTATAAATATTCTAAGGATTTATGTGGATTTATTTTGTATCCTGCAACTTTGGTAAAATTCTGAATTATTTCTAATAGCTTTTTAGCAGAGTCTTTGGGGTGCTCTAAGTATACCATCATGTCATCTGCAAAGAGTGATACCTTTTTTTTTTTTAAGATAGAAAAATTCTTCTTTATTAATGACCCCAACCGTATTTTTAAATACAGGAGTTTTAAACTCAAATACTTAGGAGAAAAACAAGTTAATATTGAGGGAGGGATAAAGAAAAAGAATTAAATTGATCAAAGTGGAATTTTTTTTTTTTAATTCTTGGGAACTATGAAGTCCTTGCAAACACAGCTCGATTCTGCAGATTATTTTCCAAACATACAAAATAGAACCAAAATGGGAGAATTCCTTTAGAATCTGTAGAGGTGCAACATTCAGAGCTCTGGTTATCTGGTAGCAAGCGCTCCAGCCTTGTCTTCAGCTTCCAACTTTGTCTGTTCCCATGAGTTTAACTGGATGAAAAGGTCTTCCCCGTGATGGTTTTCATTTCCTTTTTTTCTGCATCTGGGCGTGTGCTGTTCAGCACCTTGAGGAAGTCAGATGTCTTTGCCAGCATTCCTGTGTGAATATAGGCCTTGGAGCATTTGATGTGATAGTGCAAGTAATCCCAGAATGTGTGAATCAAGTTAATGATGTTGCCTCTGGCATTAGCCTTAGTGTGGCAGGGGAACAGCACAAAAGTGATATAGCCAATATTATCATCCACAGCAGCATCTGTGTCTTTCAACTTTAAAGGAGGTTCCCTGTGGCTAAAGAGGACCTGTGGAGCTGTGTGGCTGGCCCTGTGTCCTTCTTTGAATTCCTGCATGAACACCTTTCCAATCACCACATCATCATCATCTTTAAATACTGTTCTAAAGACAACTGTGACTCAATCCTTCTTAGACTCATCATACATTGTCTCATCATCTCTGTAATGGATTATTGCCCTGTTTTCTCCCTCTTTTCACTCTTCCTGGAATTTGAAGAATTTCTCAAAGACAGAGGCAAAACAGTTTCTTTTCAACATTCCAGCCTGATGCATGATGGAGTCCTTTAATGCAGGAAGGTTTTTTGTAGTTTTGCTCATATAGTTTCTAATTTTCCCTTGGCAGATAGATTCCTAAATATTTTATACTATCAGTAGTTACTTTAAATGGAATTTTTCTTTGTAACTCTTAACTGTTGGATTTTGTTAATCACATATAAGAATGCTGATGATTTATGTGGGTTTATTTTGTATCCTGCAACTTTGCTAAAGGTGTGGATTATTTCTAATAGCTTTTTAGTAGAATTTTTGGCGTTCTTTAAGTATATCATTATGTAGTCAGCAAAAAGTGATAATTTGGTTTCCTCATTAGTTACTCTAATTCCTTTAATCCCTTTTTCCACTCTTATAGCCAAAATTAGCATTTCTAATACAATATTGAATAGTAATAGTGATAGTGGGCAACCTTGTTTCACCCCTGATCTTACTGGGAATGGTTGCAGTTTATCCCCATTACAAATGATGCTTACTGATGGTTTTAAATAGATGTTATAGATTATTTTAAAGAAAAAATCCATTTATTCCTATTTCTTCTTAATCTTTTAAACTCCCATTAATTGCTCTCATAATTTTCTTTCTCCTTTTTTATATTAAAACTTATCATAATAGAATGTTTTATCATCTCTCTTTACAAATGAGCAAACTAAGGCTGAAAGAAGTTAAATGATTTAACAAGTGTCATCTAAGAAGCATCTGTGATGAGATTACTATTAAGTTCTTTTCTTTAAAATATTTCATTTTTAATTTACAGAATAAAAAATTCATTTCCATAGCATAACAAAACATAACAAAAATTGGGGATCTAGGTTGTTCAATGAATAGAATACTAGCCCTGAAATCAGGAGGACCTGAGTTCAAATCCAACATCAGACCCTTAACTCTTATTAGATATATAATCCTGGACAAATCACTTAACTCAATTGTCTTGCCAAAAAAACAATGATTACTGATTTCTATGTCTGCTATTTTTTATGCAAAGTTGATAGAAAGATGCAAAGAAGGTTTTTACAAAGAAACAAGGAAAATAGAAATCTGTCTTTGCGGTCAAGACAACCAGGATTGAAATCCTTATTCTGATATATACAGTAGCATCATGGACAAATTACTCAATTTTTGAGGATACTTGGTGACTAAGGCAAAAGTAGTGGAGCAGTATTGGTAGAACAAAGTGTAATATCAAAATTATAAGTGCAATTATTCCTATTCATAAGAGAATTCAAATATTGCCATGTACAACAAGTATAAATATATGTGAACTGTTGAGGTTCTTGGAGGATATTTCATCGAGGTGATAAGAAGTGGGGGTATGAAGAAACTTCCCCAAAATACTTGTCAGTCTGTGATATTAATGATTGAAGAGATAATTAACAGTGATGAAATATAAAACTCTTGAACTAGAAGAATAAAAATTCTCTAATCATTAACTCTCATATGAGGAATTGTGCTTGATATCTTGTTTATCAGAGCTTATTCAAATACTATGCATGGAGAGTATATACACACAGATACTACAGAAGCTAGAAGAATTTAAAATTTTAACTTGCACAACTGATATCAATGTAAGCTTAAGAATTGCTTCTTTTGCCTCGATGCACCCTTCTCATGCATAAGCCACAGGGATACCAATAAAGTATCTCTGTTTTCTAGGAATTGGCATTGTGAAGGGAGATACCAACAATGTCTGAATCCATTGACTTACTTGAAGATGTACTACCTTGGTCAACTTAATTCCTACTTCCCCTGATTCTGTGAGTAATTAGGCTATTGGTCAAAGCTTTTCATGACCACAAATAACTCCCAATGAAAATGCCATTCTCAGCATGATGGATTAGTAAGCTTATGGATTGTAAATATTAGAATAGGGAAAAAAAAAAAAGTTGAATTAGTAATCATTAGCCATGTCATGTTCGACTCCTTTTCTGAAATTTTCTTCTAAATTTGAAGAAGAGGCACAAACTTATATTACCATAAAATATAAGGCTATCATTACTTTTCTGTGTCTAGAAACTGAGTTTTGTAACACTGCTTGGAAGCTTTTATTTATTCTCAACACCTTACAGAGTCGGGCTGCTAAGAATCTCTATGGCATTTTCTACTTTCTCTATTTCCCTCATCATGGCCCACAAAAGAGACAATTAAAGATAATCTTCTATCTCCTGTGTCATTGTTACTGAATAAGAATTTCTTTAAATCATATCTAAGCAAATAATTATATTATTCAAATCTTATGAAATCTAGAATCTATTAAAGTAGAGAAATTAAGTTTTATATTTAACTATTTTAGTCATTTTTATATATCACATTATTTTTTTTGTTTATTTTTGTCAGTTTTTGAAAAAGGAGAAATTAAAAAGTTGACATTCACAGTTTTTCTTCAACATATGAAGCTACTTCAAGTCTTTTTTTTTTAATTAATATCAATCCATTTATTTTGTATGGAATTGTGTAGAAGCAATTAGGCCCTTGTATACAATTATTTCTATCTTTATCAAGGCCTACCTGGGCTGGTCTAGAAGTGGGTCTTCTGGTGGGGTGTTAGGATTACTAAGTGAGAACTGAGGTTGTCTGGATAGTTACAAGGTGAGAACTCAGGTTGACTTGGTAGAAGGAGCAAGCCCATTGGCTGAAGTGGTTCTTCCCAGAAGCCCTTGCATTATCCCACGCCCATTCTCTGGGAGAATAAAAGCGAGGACTCTCAGAGAAAGAAGAAGACTCTCTGCATTACATCAGGCCTGACGGGGCTCTCTGCAGGAAGGGAAGTCACTTCTAAGGACAAGAGTTAACAGCAACTGCCTGGAGACAACGGTTCACTACAGGAAGAAGAATCTGTCTGAGAGATTTGAGTAGACACAGCAGATCTCTTCCCAGAGAGCGATCCAGCAGCTTCTGGAGACGACAGCTCGTTACATTTGGCGTCCACACGTGGGGCAAGGACTTTTGCTTATCCTGACAAGAGGAGCTAGACCAGACCTTCGCAATTTGGCGCCCGAACAGGGACAGACACAGTCCTGATTCCAGTGGAAAAGCTTCTGATCTAGATCTCAGTCTCTCTGACCCAGAACCGTGAGTAACGAGGAAACTTTGTTAAAGATTAAGTGAGCGTGCTAATAGATAAATAAGGAACTTAACTTGTTAAGGGCTAAACCAGGAATCTCTTAATAGCTGAAATGGGGCAGATGTTAGCTATATTCAATCCCTGGACCTCAGCCGACTCAACCTCAGCCCCAGACGCAACCTCAGCTCCATTCAGGAGTGGTACTATAGAGAGTATAATCAAGATAATTGAGGAGCAGAGTTTACTTGTAACCTGGGTACAGATTGCTAAACTCTTGGCTGCATTAAGACGTACATCCCCTTGGTTCTTAGAGGAAGAAAAGATAGATGTAGATAAATGGAAGCTAGTGGGATATGAAATGAAAGAATTTCAAGCAAAAAATGGGCCTCGTTCAATTTCTGCAGAAGTATTTTATATCTACAACATAGTTCAATTAGCCTTAAACTATCAAGCAAGTTGTAGGAGAAGGAAAAGTTCTAAAAATGAACAGAGGAGGAAGTGTGAGGAAAAAAGGAAAGATCAAGATCTTTCCCTAGAGCAAGAGGATTTAAATGAGGAATTATGGTATGATTCTCTTGAAGAAGCTTCAACCCTGCCTAGAGAACAGATTATTGACAGGCCCACATCAACCCCACCTTCAGAGATGGAGGAAGAAAGAGGGGAAGAGGCAGAAACACAAACAGAATTGCCTGTGAAGAAGCCTAAGCCTATGACAAGATTAGAAAAAGCATTGGTTAAAGCTAAGAGAGAAGGACAGGATATAAGTGATTTTATACATGCATATCCTGTGATTGAAAATATTGATTCTGTAGGTCATAAAATGAGAAGATATGCACCTTTAGATTTGAATAAAATTAAGGATTTGAAAAAAGGTTGTACCCTTTATGGGACTACATCAGCTTATGTCAAAATGTTACTAGATGGTTTGTCTTATGAAGTCCTAACCCCGAATGATTGGAAATCCATAGCAAGGATATGCCTGGAACCTGGAGAAAATTTATTATGGCTTTCGGAATTTCATGAATTATGTAAAATTCAAGTCAGATGCAATTTGGAAATAGGAGTTAACACACAATTCACTTTTGAGCACTTAGCTGGTGAAGGTCAATATGGAGAGAATTCGGAACAGATTAATTATACCATGACAATATATGAGCAAATTGCTAAGGCTGCAATAAAAGCTTGGGGTGTCCTTCCTGGACAGAAAGATCGTGGAGAGGCTTTCACTAAAATACAGCAAGGTCCCAATGAACCTTTTGCAGATTTTGTGGGACGTTTGCAAACTGCTGTCAAAAGAACTATTGGAGAAAATTCAGCTACAGAAATAATGACCAGACATCTGGCTAAGGAAAATGCCAATGAGATTTGCAAAAGAATTATATGGGGATTAGACAAAGATGCTCCTTTAGAGGAGATCATAAGACGCTGTGCTACAGTGGGAACAAATGCTTTTTACACCCGGACAATGATGAATGTGGAAAGACAGGGTCCCTCATGGCAAGGGCCTTCTAGAGAAACTCGGCGATGTTTTCAATGTGGAAAAATTGGGCATCTAAGAGCTCAGTGTAGATATGGAGATACAGTGAGAAGACAGGGTGAAAGAAGACCTAAAACCCCATGTCCAAAATGCAACAGAGGATTCCATTGGGCATCAGAGTGTAGAATAATTCAGGGAAATGGGATGAGGGGCCCAGGTCCAGGGCCCCAGGCAAAAAAGACTTGGGGCATGATGGCAGCTGATGTTACACCCAAAGAACCTTTAGAAGGCCAGGACTCTGATTTAATCAATCAGCAGAGAAGCAATCACATGGCAGAAAGGGATTACCTGATAAGTCAGTCAAAAGGTAATCAGATTGCAAAAATGGATTACACTTGGGGAGAATACAGGCCTTTTAAACCAACAGGGCTGTGCCCAGTGCAAACAACTCCAATGTAATTGTCAGATGATGAGAAGAGATTTAGAAAGCGGTTAACTGCCTGGGAGAGAGGGTTTGCTTGTATTTCTTCAGCAGGAAAAGGAATCAGATAGGTGCCAACGAGTCATATTCGCCTTGTCCACCAGAGAGAGACAGAAAAAGAGAAAGACCTCAAAATAAAGGAGAAGATCTAAGAAACATCTGACACTGAAAGAGCATGGATAATAAAAAGACTGTTAAAGAACTTTAAAATCAGCAGGAATCATTGGACTTCCTCACACAAGATGAGACTAATGGACAATGGACTTATGGACATTTATAAATTTTCAAATTTATGATTATTTGATTATGATTATGTTATATACTTCTAGCATGTGTTATGTTACTATGTTACTATGTGCTTATGTAATTTATGTAATTATCTGTAATACTTCCCATATTGATGGATTTATGTTTCAAGGTCATGACTGTCCTATGTTCTAAATCAAAAGAAAGGGGGAGATGTTAGGATTACTAAGTGAGAACTGAGGTTGTCTGGATAGTTACAAGGTGAGAACTCAGGTTGACTTGGTAGAAGGAGCAAGCCCATTGGCTGAAGTGGTTCTTCCCAGAAGCCCTTGCATTATCCCACGCCCATTCTCTGGGAGAATAAAAGCGAGGACTCTCAGAGAAAGAAGAAGACTCTCTGCATTACATCAGGCCTGACGGGGCTCTCTGCAGGAAGGGAAGTCACTTCTAAGGACAAGAGTTAACAGCAACTGCCTGGAGACAACGGTTCACTACAGGAAGAAGAATCTGTCTGAGAGATTTGAGTAGACACAGCAGATCTCTTCCCAGAGAGCGATCCAGCAGCTTCTGGAGACGACAGCTCACTACAGTGGGGGAATAGGGGGTACTGCTATTTCCAAAAATTTTGAATTCAGAATTCTAAGCTGTCTATATAAGAATCTGGGTGGTGATATTGGTAAAAGTTGTAGCAGAGTTTCACTTTAACTCACAGTTACTGCATCTTTTCTCTCTGTATTACAAGTCCTCCTACGTTATAGGCTGGCCTTCATTCCCCATGAATGGCAGTTAATGGGAAAGTTTGGCTTCTTAAACAAAAGAATGGTGATCTTGAGTTGTGGCTGTCAGGTCTGGGTTGTCTGCAGATCGATGGGAGTGATATTACAAATGCTAGGGCTCTTGTGCCATTCTTTGTCATATAAAAATATAATTGAGACAACATTATGAAAAAATATTGTACCTGAATTCAAAGACATTGCCATTCAATAGCTCTTGCCTTTAGTCACATTATCTCAATATTTTGGACCATAGACTCTTTCCTCTCTCTCCAGCCACAAAATAAAAGAGTGGGTTAGGCAATGTCCAAAGTCTCTTCCATTTCCAATAGTCTTTTATTATTCACTTTTTTTTCTCCTTTCTAAATTCTTTCATCTTATAGATTAATTTTTCCTTCCCCTACATTGGCTTTGGTCACAAATTCTTTCTCCATATATTCAGTGACCTTGAGATAAAATTAGACTTCTGAAAGGAACTGACTTGTTTCTTTTTTTTTTTTTTTAATTCATTTTTCCAAATTATCCCCTCCCTCCCTCCACTCCCTCCCCGTGATGGCAGGTAATCCCATACATTTTGCATGTGTTACAATATAACCTAGATACAATATATGTGTGTAAATACCTTTCTTGTTGCACATTAATTATTAGCTTCTGAAGGTATAAGTAACCTGCGTAGATAGACAGTAGTGCTAACAATTTACATTCGCTTCCCAGTGTTCCTTCTCTGGGTATAGTTATTCCTGTCCATTATTGATCAACTGGAAGTGAGTTGGATCTTCTTTATGTTGAAGATTTCCACTTCCATCAGAATACATCCTCATACAGTATTGTTGTTGAAGTGTACAGTGATCTTCTGGTTCTGCTCATTTCACTCAGCAACAGTTGATTTAAGTCTCTCCAAGCCTCACTGTATTCCTCCTGCTGGTCATTTCTTACAGAGCAATAATAATCCATAACCTTCATATACCACAATTTACCCAACCATTCTCCAACTGATGGACATCCATTCAACTTCCAGTTTCTAGCTACAACAAAAAGAGCTGCCACAAACATCTTGGCACATACAGGTCCCTTTCCACCCTTTAGTATTTCTTTGGGATATAATCCCAATAATAGCAATGCTGGGTCAAAGGGTATGCACAGTTTGACAGGAACTGACTTGTTTCTTAAAAAAATCCATACAAAAATGATGAAATCAACCCACAGTATATAGAAGAAGTCAGACATACCAAACTCAGTGATTGAATCCTCATTCTGTCAGGTTTTCCCCTCTAAATTTGTCATGTACTAGTATTCTGTTAAGCATTTTATTAATTTTACTGATATAGCTCTATTAAGAATGTCTCAGGTCTTCCTTTGGATTAACTCCAAAGTTAATCTCCACAAATTTTAAAGTGCTGTAAGGGGAATGAGGAGTTCTAGTTTCTATATCAAGGATTCCAACAACAATGTTTTGTACTCTTTCTAACTCCGTGGACTGAAATGTTTAGGGGAACAGAATCATCCTTCATCAACATGAAAATACTAGGGATACTAATCCTTTATTGCATTGGCTAAATTAATAGTAACTACCCATAGAGTCAATTCATCAATAAGTAGTTATTAATTCCTACTATATAAAAAAGAGTACACTAGGTGATGGGAATATGAAGACAAACATTAAATAATTTGTGGTCTCAAAATTTATATTTTATTACAAGAAAAACATACACAATAAGCATATACAAGCATATATGCATGTATGTTTCTGTTTACTAAAGTGTATGCATACACATATGTATATATCTAAATATATGCATATATATATATATATCAGATATATATCAGATATATCAACTAGAAAATATGTTGTTGCCTACTAATTTCCTGAGAGTTTCCTTCACATCTTTGTTCCTCAAACTGTATATTATGGGATTCAGCATGGGGATCACTATTGTATAAAAAACAGAAGTCACTTTGACTATGAGCCATGAGCTTTTGGAAGTGGGTACACAGTAGAGAAAGAGAATGGTCCCATGAAAGATGGTGATCGCTGTTAGATGGGAGGCACAAGTGGAGAATGCTTTACGCCTCCCACTGGCAGAACGCATTTTCATGACAGTGACAAAAATAAAAAGATAGGACATGATAATGATTATAAGGGTGCTTAATTCATTGAAATTAGCAAAGATAACAAGTATCATTTCACTAAAATGTCTATCTGAGCAGGAAGCAGAGAGGATGACAGAGTATTCACAAAGGAAATTATTGATAATATTAGTCCCACAAAAAGACAATACCAGGAGAGAGTATGTGAATATCAGGGAAGATATTATTCCCCATGAATATGCCCCAGTCACCAGCAAGATACAAAGCTTCTGAGACATGGCAACTGTGTAGAGAAGAGGATTACAAATGGCCACAAAGCGGTCATAGGCCATCACTGCCAACATGAATGTTTCTGTTATCACGGATGTTGCAGTAAAAAAGAATTGTGTGATGCAAGCTGAAATCGAGATTGTTCTATCTTCCACAAGTAAATTCTCTAATAGTTTGGGGGTAACTACAGTAGAATAACAGAAATCCACAAAGGACAAGTGACTAAGAAAGAAATACATGAGGGTGTGGAGTTTGGGGTTGATCTTGATGACTACAATCATGCCCAGATTTCCCATAACAGTTACCACATAAATGGTCAAAAACACAAGGAAGAGAGGGACTTGAAGAACTGGGTAATCAGAAAATCCTATGAGTATGAATGTAGCTTCAACAGTCTGATTTTTTTCAGCATTCAACATGGTCCCTGGTAGAAAGAAGTAGAAAGTGTATTTTTAAAAACAAAACATTAAGAATAGTGGAAGAAAAGCTTTAGGGGTGGGTAGTTTGACATTGTTAAATCTAGCTTCTATTATAAGCTTGAGAGAGCCAGTTGATAAATTTTCATGTGAGCATTAACAACTTGGAAATTAGATAAAAGTCATAAATCAGAACTTGAATTATTGCATAGTAGGTTGTCTCAATCTAAGAAATTGTTATAAAAATGTTAATAATGCAGATTAAACTTAAAATTTTGTCTTTTTTCAGACTTTTAACATTTTTATTCAGGATAGTGAAATTTGTAATTATATTACATGTATATTACATATACATATATATATATGTATAACAACTCTTAAAATTCTGAATAGCAAACTTTTCATGAAAGTTAAGAAATCTAAAATCTAAAAAAATTAGCTTTCTTAGCATTGCACCTCTTTCCATGATCTCTTATAGCTCCCAATAACTACACCCCTCTTTCAATATATGGAGTACTTGCTACCTGCAATGTTCACTTTCAATTCTGTATATTTTGGTTTATAATATTAATAGAAATAGGATCTAGATATAAGAATTCTTTGGTATTTAAAACTCTCATAGAAAGACAATCTCTGGACTTATGTAGATTGTTGTCTTTTTTGTCCCTTAAAGTCTTAAGTACTTGCTCAGAGCACTGGGATATTCAATGATTAGCCAATGGTCTTAAATTTAGTATATAGCAAAGGAACATTTTAGAACTTGGTCTTCCTGATGCTGAAAGTAACTTTCAATATGGTATACCAACTTGTCTTTCATATTATTAAGGATGATATATAGATATCTTTATATCATATATATAATATACATATATGATATATGATATATACACACAGATAATAAGCATATATATAAACACAGATTTATAGATAAATATCATAATATATATTAAACACTTTTTCAACAGGTTATATTTAACACCATGGTATCCTTATTGTATAAAATAATATATCTATTATAAAATATTGGTATATATGTATATATAGAAAAAAAGATTAGATCAATGACTGATAAAAGATAGATAAAGCAGGTTTGTTTCTATCCATCTACCAACTCCATATCTGAGTTTCAGAAAATTAGGCCAACAGAGGTCAAAATCTGGCAAAGCCTTTTAAGTTGGAAGGGATCAAACTACAAGAAAATGGGATACAAGAGATTTGTTTTCTCAGAATCGAATATGCTGTATTTAAATAAGTTTATTGTTTAGTGGTTATGAGAGGATATAATATGAGAGGAATAAGTCTTTGAGAGAAATCTGCTTCTAACGATTTGTGATACATATTGCAATACAATTTCAGATTAGTCAAGTACAAAAACAGTATCTCTTTCACCTCCAAAAAAAGCTTTGAATCCCTTGAACACTGGAACTATATTTAATGATTCACAGCTTTACGGTATGTTATTCTTAAGAAGTATTAAATAAATGCATGTTGATTATACTTAATATATTAATTCCACAACTACACTTTCTCATTTTTAGATGCCATAAGGAAATTAAAATTATGCTTTATCTTTTAATAACTCATTTATGCTATTCCCCATTTTGTCAAACCCAATTTCTCTGTTAAGTTCAAAGCCATAGTTGCTCCAAGTCTGAATTAAATGTGCATGAATGATGTGATCACTCCAAATGCCTTTATGCCACCCCCTCTCATTCTGAGGACATTTACTTTCCAACCAGTTTAATCTGGTACCTCTCTTTTGTTTCCAGTAAACAAAACCAATTTAGACTCAGATCTTCTATAAAGGACTTTTCTTCTGTCATTGTTTCTCCTTGCAAAACGAGGACAGTTTGATATCCCTCATGGGGAGATTTTGATTTGGGTGGCTCTGGGTTTCTGGTCAAGATTACTGGAAGCAGTTAAGAAGCATAAAGCAATTAACATTCTTTAATATCAGAGAGGAATATGATCAGACATACTGATTGTCTAGCTAGTTTTCCAACTGCAGCAAATTATAAGACTTTCCAACTTTTCTGACTCTCTCCCAATTGGGTCACTATTTAACTGAAGGGACCAGTCTGACCTATAGGCATAATTGTTAAAAAATTGTTACCTTGGACTTCCGGCCAAGATGGCGGCGTGGAGGCAGACAGCTGCTTGAGCTCCTCGTTTTCTCTCAGAACTTACTTCATGACAAGCCTCTGACTTAATGCTTGACCCAGAAAGAAATCCACAAATTATCACCAAGAGAAGACATCCTTGAAAGTCGCCAGAAAAGGTCTGTGTTTGTTCGGGGGAGGGTCAATCAGACTGGGCGCAGACTGAGGGCAGACAGCCAGAGCAAGACAGGCAGCTCACACAGCTCAGACCGGAGGGGGAGGGGTGTGATCTCTGCCGTTTCTGTGAAAGGGCTTTTGCCCCAGTGTGGATGCTCCGTCTTGGCAGCAAGCCAGGAGCGGTGGAGAGGGTGTAAACACTGGAGGTGAAGATTAAAACCCCAGAAAGCCAGCGTCTCTCAGAGCCCGGCCACCCCCAACCCCCACCTGGACTGACTCGGTGCGTTCTCGGAGCCTCAGAGCGCAGACTCAGTACAGTCATTGCTGTTCTGTTAGTGGCTCTCTGCTGCCCTACCCCCAGTCTGTAGAGGAAGCCCATTAATACCATCCAGCCCCATCCCCCGCAAAACAGACCAATTGTTTCTCTTGTCAGTTTGTTTTCTTTGATTCCTACTCTGACAAAATGAACAAAAAATTCAAAAGGGCTCTAACCATTGACAGCTTCTGTGTGGAGAGGGAGCAGACTTCAAATGCTGAAGAGACTAGGAACAGAATGTCCCCAGATGTATCCCCTGGGAGGGATATAAGCTGCTCCTCAATACAAAAGAACCTCATAGAGGAAATCAAAAAGGCTCTCACAAGAGAGCTGGAAGAGAAATGGGAAAAGGAAAGGGAAGCTTGGCAAGAGAGCCTGGAGAAGTCATCCCATGCATTCAAAGACAGAATGGATAAAGAAATCAAATCATTGAGAAACAGGATTAGTGAGCTGGAAAAGGTAAACAACTCCAAGGAAAACAGGATTAGAGAGCTGGAAAAAGAAATCAGCTCTCTAAAAAATACAATGGAAAAAAATTCCATAGAAGATAAAAACTCAATTGGACAATTACAAAGAGATATAAAAAAAGTGAGTGAAGAAAATGCATCATTGAAAATTAGACTGGAACAAGTAGAAATGAATGACTCAAGGAGAAACCAAGAGGGAGTCAAGCAAAACCAGAGAAATGAGACAATTGAAAAGACTGTCAAGTACCTTACCAGAAAGACAACAGACCTGGAAAACAGATCCAGGAGAGACAATTTGAGAATAATCGGACTCCCTGAAAAATGGGAGGAAAAAAAGAGCTTGGACACCATTTTCGAGGAAATTATCAAAGAGAACTGCCCAGACGTTTTGGAAACAGAGGGTAAAATAGACATTGAGAAAATCCATCGATCACCTACTGAAAGGGACCCTAAAATCAAAACGCCAAGAAATATAGTGGCCAAGTTCAAGAACCATCAGACAAAGGAAAAGATATTGGAAGCTGCTAGAAAAAAACAATTCAGATATGGAGGATCCACAATAAGGATAACACAGGATCTAGCAGCGTCCACATTAAAAGAACGCAGGGCCTGGAACATGATATTCCGAAAGGCTAAGGAACTTGGTATGCAGCCAAGAATAACTTACCCAGCAAGAATGAGCATCATTTTCCAGGGAAGAAGATGGACATTTAACGAAATAAATGACTTCCATCTATTTTTGATGAAAAAACCAGACCTACATAAAAGGTTTGATCTTCAAATACAGAACTCAAGAGAATTCTAAAAAAGGTAAAAAGAAATCTTGAGAACTATACTTCTGTCAAAAAAATATGTAAAGAACATATGTACAATTTGTCTTAGAAACTAGAGGTGGAAAGGAGATTATATCATAAAAAAGTATAAAGTGGTGGTACTACATCTCATGAAGAGGCAAAGGTAACCTATTATATCTGAGAGAAAGAAAGGAGGGAGATGAACATAGCGTGTATCAATAGACATATTCGATTTATGGTGAAACTTCTTCCACTTCATTGAAAAGTGAAAGGGAAGGAGTAAGCTAAGGGGAAGGGAATACAGTAATTTCGAGGAAAAGGGATAAAATAAGGGGAGGATCTTTAAGGTGGGGGAGGGATCCTAAAAAGGGAGGGCTGTGAAAAGCAAGTGGTGTTTACCAGTTTAATACTGGATAGGAGGGTAAAAGGGAAGGAAAGGGGAAAAGCATAAGCAGGGGTTAATAGGATGGCAAGCAATATAGAATTAGTCCTTCTAACCATAAATGTGAATGGGGCAAACTGCCTCATAAAGAGGAAGCAGTTAGCAGACTGGATTAAAAGTCAGAATCCTACTATATGTTGTTTACAGGAAACACACCTGAAACAGGATGAGACATTCAAACTAAAAGTAAAAGGGTGGAGCAGAATCTATTTTGCTTCAGGCAAAACCAAAAAAGCAGGAGTAGCCATCCTCATCTCAGATCAAGCAAAAACAAAAATTGATCTAATTAAAAGAGATAAGGAAGGGCATTATATCCTGCTAAAGGGAAGCATCAATAGTGAAGCCGTATCAATATTAAACATGTATGCACCAAGTGGTGCAGCATCTAAATTCTTAAAAGAGAAATTAAGAGAGCTGCAAGAGGAAATAGATAGCAAAACTATAATAGCGGGAGATCTCAACCTTGCACTATCAGAATTAGATAAATCAAACCACAAAATAAATAAGAAAGAAGTCAAAGAGGTAAATAGAATACTAGAAAAGTTTGATATGATAGATCTTTGGCGAAAGCTAAATGGAGACAGAAAGGAATATACTTTCTTCTCAGCAGTTCATGGAACCTATACAAAAATTGATCATATACTAGGGCATAAAAACCTCAAAATCAAATGCAGTAAGGCAGAAATAGTAAATGCATCCTTTTCAGACCATAATGCAATCAAAATAACATTTAATAAAAAGCCAGGGGAAAATAGACCAAAAAATAATTGGAAACTAAATAATATTATACTAAAGAATGATTGGGTAAAACAGCAAATCATAGACATAATTAATAACTTCACCCAAGAAAATGACAATAATGAGACATCATACCAAAATGTGTGGGATACAGCCAAAGCAGTAATTAGGGGAAGTTTTATATCTCTACAGGCCTACTTGCATAAAATAGAGAAAGAGAGGGCCAACGAATTGGGTTTACAACTAAAATTGCTAGAAAAGGAACAAATTAAAAACCCCCAGACAAACACAAAACTTGAAATTCAAAAAATAAAAGGTGAGATTAATAAAATTGAAAGTAAAAAAACTATTGAATTAATTAATAAAACTAAGAGTTGGTTTTATGAAAAAACCAACAAAATAGACAAACCCTTAGTAAACCTGATTAAAAAAAGGAAAGAGAAAAAGCAAATTGATAGTCTTGAAAATGAAAAGGGTGAACTCACCACTAATGAAGAGGAAATTAGAACAATAGTTAGGAGCTACTTTGCTCAACTTTATGCCGATAAATTTGATAACTTAAATGAAATGGAAGAATACCTTCAAAAATATAGCTTGCCCAGATTAACAGAGGAAGAAGTAAGTAGTCTAAATAGTCCCATCTCAGAAAAAGAAATAGACCAAGCTATTAACCAACTTCCTAAGAAAAAGTCCCCAGGACCAGATGGATTTACAGGTGAATTCTACCAAACATTTAAAGAACAACTAACTCCAATGCTATGTAAACTATTTGAAAAAATAGGGATTGAAGGAGTCCTACCAAATTCCTTCTATGACACAGACATGGTACTGATACTTAAACCAGGTAGATCGAAAACTGAGAAAGAAAACTATAGACCAATTTCCTTAATGAATATTGATGCTAAAATCTTAAATAAGATATTAGCAAATAGACTTCAGAAAATCATCCCCAGGATAATACACTATGACCAAGTGGGATTTATACCAGGAATGCAGGGCTGGTTTAATATTAGGAAAACTATTAGTATAATTGACCATATTAATAATCAAATTAATAAAAACCATATGATCATCTCAATAGATGCAGAAAAGGCATTTGATAAAATCCAACATCCATTCCTACTAAAAACGCTTGAGAGTATAGGAATAAATGGACTATTCCTTAAAATAATAAGGAGCATATATTTAAAACCTTCAGTAAACATCATATGTAATGGTGATAAACTAGAACCTTTCCCTGTTAGATCAGGAGTGAAACAAGGTTGCCCACTATCACCATTACTATTCAATATAGTACTAGAAACTCTAGCCTTGGCAATAAGAGCCGAGAAAGAGATCCAAGGAATTAGAGTAGGAAATGAAGAAATCAAATTGTCACTTTTCGCAGATGACATGATGGTATACTTAGAGAACCCCAAAGACTCTGCTAAAAAGCTATTAGAAATAATTCAGAATTTTAGCAAAGTCGCAGGATACAAAATAAATCCACATAAATCCTCAGGATTTTTATACATTACCAACACAATCCAACAGCAAGAGATACAAAGAGAAATTCCATTCAAAATAACAGTCGATAGTATCAAATATTTGGGAATATATCTACCAAAGGAGAGTCAGGAATTATATGAGCAAAATTACAAAACACTTGCCACAAAAATAAAGTCAGATTTAAATAATTGGAAAGACATTCAATGTTCTTGGATAGGCCGAGCGAATATAATAAAGATGACAATACTCCCCAAACTAATCTATTTATTTAGTGCTATACCAATCAGACTCCCAAGAAACTATTTTAATGACCTAGAAAAAATAACAACAAAATTCATATGGAAGAATAAAAGGTCGAGAATTGCAAGGGAACTAATGAAAAAAAAGTCAGAGGAAGGTGGTCTAAGTGTACCTGATTTAAAGCTATATTATAAAGCAACAGTCACCAAAACCATTTGGTATTGGCTAAGAAATAGACTAGTTGATCAGTGGCATAGGTTAGTTTCACAGGACAAGATAGTGAATAAAAATAGCAATCTAATCTTTGACAAACCCAAAGATCCCAAATTTTGGGATAAGAATTCATTATTTGACAAAAACTGCTGGGAAAACTGGAAATTAGTATGGCAGAAACTAGGCATGGACCCACATTTAACACCACATACTAAGATTAGATCAAAATGGGTCCAAGATTTAGGCATAAAGAACGAAATCATAAATAAATTGGAGGAACATGGGATGGTTTACCTCTCAGACTTGTGGAGGAGGAAGGAGTTTGTGTCCAAGGGAGAACTAGAGACCATTATTGATCACAAAATAGAACATTTTGATTACACCAAATTAAAAAGTTTCTGCACAAACAAAACTAATGCAAACAAGATTAGAAGGGAAGTAACAAATTGGGAAAAAATTTTTACAGTTAAAGGTTCTGATAAAGGCCTCATCTCCAAAATATACAGAGAATTGACTTTAATCTATAAGAAATCAAGCCATTCTCCAATTGATAAATGGTCAAAGGATATGAACAGACAATTTTCAGATGATGAAATTAAAACTATTTCCACTCATATGAAAGAGTGTTCCAAATCACTATTGATCAGAGAAATGCAAATTAAGACAACTCTGAGGTATCATTACACACCTGCCAGATTGGCTAAGATGACAGGAACAAATAACGATGAATGTTGGAGGGGCTGTGGGAAAACTGGGACACTGATGCATTGTTGGTGGAGTTGTGAAAGAATCCAACCATTCTGGAGAGCAATCTGGAATTATGCCCAAAAAGTTATCAAAATGTGCATACCCTTTGACCCAGCCATACTACTACTGGGCTTATACCCCAAGGAACTACTAGAGAAGGGAAAGGGTCCTGTATGTGCCAAAATGTTTGTGGCAGCCCTTTTCATAGTGGCTAGAAGCTGGAAGATGAATGGATGTCCATCAATTGGAGAATGGTTGGGTAAACTATGGTATATGAATGTTATGGAATATTATTGTTCTATAAGAAATGACCAACAGGAGAAATATAGAGAGGCTTGGAGAGACTTACATCAACTGATGCTGAGTGAAACGAGCAGAACCAGAAGATCATTATACACTTCAACAATGATACTGTACGAGGATGTATGCTGATGGAAGTGGATTTCTTCAACATAGAGAAGAGCTAATCCAATTCCAATTGATTAATGATGGAAAGAACCAGCTACATCCAGAAAAGGAACAATGGGAAATGAATGTAAACTGTTATTTTTACCTTCTGAATCCAATTCTTCCTGTGCAACAAAAAATTCGGTTCTACACACATATATTGTATCTAAATTATACTGTAATATATTTAACATATATAAGACTGCTTGCCATCTGGGGGAGGGGTTTGGGGGAGGAAGGGAAAAAATCTGAATAGAAGTAAGTGCAAGGGATAATGTTGTAAAAAATTACCCATGCATATGTACTGTCAAAAAATGTTATAATTATAAAATAAAATAAAAATAAATAAATTAAAAAAAAAATTGTTACCTTGATTAGAGAAAATGTGCTTCAGGTTACCAGTTTTTTTTTACATTTTTATGCACCACAGTCATGAAAAAAAAAGGCATCCCAGACTAAGGAAGAAGAAAAGCCCAAGTATGCTGAATCCCCAGTCTGTGGGCTCCCATAGAGTATATAATCCCTATCTCCTTAGTTCTGTCACAAATGAGACTTCTCATAAAACACTTCCATGATGAATAATTATCCAGAGAGACTGTGCTCAGCCTGAGACTAGTAGTGAGCATGTAATATATTCCCACAGAAAACTGTAGCACCTTCATTGAGTGTACAAAGCAAAATTCACACTATTTCATACCTAAGTTTAACACCTAACAACAAAGACGAGCCACCTTACTGAAATGGAGGCAACAATGGAGGCAATGCTATGCATCTTAAATCTATTTCTAAGACTTTGGAGACCCAGCCCCAAGGGAATCTATTACTAAAGTTTGATGTTTCTATGTTTTTCTGCCCTTCCCATGGGCCTAAAAACAAATGATTAGATATACTGCCATATCTCATGTGTTGTCTTTATAAAATGAGATGCCCTTGAAAACACAAAGGATATGTCCCTCTAGAGAACTGTTTCTCAATTTTTTTATTTCTTACTAGTTCTAATATCCTTCCTAAACGTTATTGAAGTATGCATCTGGATGATAAAATAGTACAGAATAAACTGTACAGAAAAACAAAACTATTCAATTCCATTATTTCCCCTGGGAATTCTGTCAGTTGGTTTCCAATATTCTTAATGGTAAAGCACAGAAAAAATGTGTATGGGTAATGTGAGAAATCCCTTACTTATATGGTTGCTTATCAGTAGCATTAAACAAAAATCAGCCTAGTAATATTCAGTTCAATTCAATACAAATAAAATTAATTCAAGTTCAGAGAGTAAGGTCAGTGCCTGGATTTTAAAAGAACCATAACAACAACAAAAAAAAAAAAAAAAAAAAAATTACTATGCACAGAGGTTAGGTGTAGTAGACAAAGGATTAAAATCATTTAGATACTTCAATTTAACAAGTGCTTATTAAGCAACTGTAACATGGCCTAAGGTCTTTCTTTGGTTTTTTCTTGGATTGTATCTGGAGGATCCCTTTTCTGCCATAACTCTTCTTGATTTTTCCCCGATCTCAGTTCACTCTGAAGTACAGATTTGTTCTGTTTATGAGGGAAATCTGGAGAGCTTGAAAATTCCTGATCTATAATTCAATCATCCTAGAATTGTCCTTCAAAAGGAATAGTTTTATTGTTTTTTTCCCTGAGGCAATTTGGGTTAAGTGACTTACCCAGGGTCACACAGCTAGGAAGTGTTAATTGTCCAGTCCTCCTGACTTCTGGGTTCTATCCACTGTACCAACTAGCTGCCCAGGAATAGTTTTATAATGCTGAGTATATCAAATTGGCAAGTGAGGAATCCTGAGACCAAATTTTATAGCCCCATTATTTAAATATAAATGCTATGTTATGTAATGATTCCAGTGCTTGCCTTAAAATCATGGAGACAGCTTCAAGTAACCAACTCCAATATTTGTAGTCTATAAAAAGAAACTGTATTTTTCTTAATGTCTAAGATCCATAGTTTCTTAATCTGTAAAAATAGTCATCACAAGACTCTTAGAACTCACCTTAAAGTATTGTTGAAAAATTAAATTGTGGTTATAAACATAGGGTAGATGATCGGTAGCTATGTATATTGTTTTCCTTGTTTAAAAGGGAAAAATGATTTATTTGCCATTTGTATACAAATCAAGAAGTATGTATTTAAAAAAGAGTTACTATATGTAAAATATTGTACTAGGTATAATAAAAAGAATATGATGACTCATTAAACTTGAATGATTGTTCCTAATTAAGTAGAAAATATTCCAAAGGATGGTCTAGAGATAGGCTTTTCAAAGAAATTTTAAAGAATCATACACTTTATATCTTCATCTTTAGCAATTAAAAGGTTGGACTTGTCAGTTCTTTAGATTTATTTGAGATATAAAATAGAGCATATGGATATCCCTATCACTCTACCTTTACAATAATTGTAGCATCATGCCAAGATAGTTAATATGTCTAAATAGAGTTGGTAAAAATAAAGTAGATTATTACAATCCTGGAGTCTTTTTTAACTATAAATTTATCCCCCAAATCATCTGCAAGATAAATTGGCATGCAATGTCAGGGATCTTCCCAGGAAATTATGCTGGGAAAATCAATATGAAAAAGGAGTGTCCTCAAACTGTACCGAGATCATTTGGGACTTCTCCCTGACTGTACCAATAGATATTTGAGCAACATTATAAGAAATAAACCCAGTGTCAAAAGAAATGTAATTTTGAGGTGTCAAAAGGATAATTTAATTGCATTGAATTTGATATAATTAGGAAAGCATTTATTAATAATTGAATACTCAACATATAGACAAATGAGAAAAATATTCATCTACACTAATTAAAATTACTTTACAGAATATCTTGATCTCTGTTCTGTTCTGGTCTACTTTATTGTACCACTGAGTGTATATATAATTTTGTCACATGTTCTGCAAGATATAAGAATGAACAATAATATAATATTTGTCCTTAATGATCTTAAGAGAGATGAAGTCAAAATTACTCTGAATATTTCCCAAATTCCCCTCCTAAACACTCTAAAATACCATTTCTAGTAGCATTCGAGGGTTGTAGAATTGGTAAAAGTTCAGTTGAAAGTAGTCACATGGGCCGCAATAAGTTCTCCATCCAAGAACAGTGGTGGCGTCAAAGAACTGGGCAGAAAGAGATTGCAAAGAATTTTTTTTTTCTGGTACCGGATTCAGGACTCTGTTACATTGCCTATACAAAATTTCATTCACATTTCCCAAAATAAAAGGAACAACAACAATAGTAGCTTCAGTTACAGTGTGAAAGAGCATTACTTGCAGGAATTCATGGGGAAAGAGGGAACTTGGTGTCAGTTCCATGACAGACAATTCCACCAGCAATTGTGACCAATAACTTGTCCAGATTAAGAGAAATAGAATACTTAAAAATATTGATCAAGGGGAAAATGAACCAATAATAAATAAGCTCCTTAATAAAGAAAAATATCAAGGACTATGTAGATTCATAAGAGACTCCTACCATTTAAAGAAAAATTAATTTAGGGTTAGGGTTAGAGTTGGGGGTTAGAGTAGGTTCTATATACAGTGTAAATAATACATAAATAATAAAAGGAAAATAAAAGGAAAGCAGTAGAATTCAGAAAAGTTTGTAAAGACTTCTTTGGACAAAATACAATTTTAGTTAGGAAATAAAAAAGGCATAAAAAGGAAAATAAATTATAAAAAAGGGGGAGATCATTCTGAGAAAGGGGGAAAAACAGATCCTAAAACCAGTAAACAGAGTCTTCTTTGAGGACTGACAAGCACATCATTGACTATAATAGAGTATTTGGTTGGCGAGAAAGATTTAAGAAGTCTGGAAAAGGCAGAGGTTCCTAACATGGAAGCCTTACGCCTGGCATGCCAAGGATCTCTGTCCACTGGAATCCTATTTCCAGTGCCCTTTTATCTCTGCCTTCACCTTTTTCTAACTAGACTTTAACTTTACTTCCAAACCCCATAATAAACCTCCTTTATCAATCTTTAAAAAAAAAAAAAAAAAAAAAGTCTGGAAAGGTTGAAAGAATGGCAAAACTTCTTCAATTATGGGTTGTAATACCATTTGAAGTCACATAACTGAATTGGGATTTGCTAGATGATTTATTATCTGGAAATGTTTGATTTATATGCATATGTCATATACTTATATACCAAGAGTTGCATAAAAATTTGTTAGACATAAAGGAGTCATGAATAGAAAAAAAAGTTTAAGAAGTTCTGGCATATGATATGAAGGGCTTTGGATACTAGAGAAATTAATTTGAACTTGATCTTAAAAGTGAAAAGAAGTCACTGGAATTTGCTGGGGGGTGTGGTAAATATGGTCAGACCTAGTTTACGAAGATTACTTTCATGGCTGAATGAAGTATAGATTGAAGTGGGGAAAAATTTCAGTCAGGCAGATCCATCAGAAGGCATTTAGCAGAACTTCTTTAGTGGGGTAGAAAAACATGAGTAAGAATTTCCCAGCTGGAGAAGGTGGGACAATTGGAGGGAGTGCTCATTTCATTAATATTATTCATCAATTTAAAGAGCAATTAAATTACTTGAATACCATAAGAAATTATGATAAAGAAGAGAAGAGATAGAAGCAGTATATTTATGGAAAAGGAGCAGGGAAATTTTTGCTCAACTCAGACCTAAGAAGTAGTACAGTAATTTTAAGGATTCATTAAATAAATAATAACTTACTAAATGCCTGCTATATACCTACTATCGTCCTAGGATCTGGGGTTAGTACTACAAAGAATAAAATAACCTTAACATTTTACTGAAGGGCAGCTGGATTTCACAGTGTAGCAGAAATGCCTGAATTCAAATTTAGCTTCATATATCTTTAACTGTGTGATTTTGAGCACACAACCCTTCTTGCCTCAGTTCCTCATTTGTAAAATAAGTTGTGGAATGAATGGAAAATTTCTCCAGAATCATTATCAAGAATAATCCAAATAATGTTATGAAGAGTTGAGTGTGACTAAGATGCTTAAACAAAGCAAAAAATATTTTAGGGCAGAGGCAACAAACATCTTGCAAAAAAAAAAAAAAAAAAAAAAAAGAGGATTTAAACCCAAGATAGCTAGGAAAAGAGGGAAGAAGGAAGCAACACCTGGGGAGTGAGAGAAGCAATCAGGATAATCATTGTGTAAAAGGTGGTATTTTAACTGTGTCCATAAAGAAGAGCAAAATTATAGGAGATAAAAAGAAAATTCATTTTTATTTTCCAAAGGACACGACAAGTACAAAGCACTAAGAGGGAAAATGAACTGTGTGTAATGAACAGAACAAAAGCTAGTATAGTTGAATCATGGAGGGTGATCAATGTAGAGTCAGGCTATGAGGACAAAGAATTAATGAGAATGAATTAATTGGGGTAAGATTTTGGGAATCTTTAAATTGCTAACAGTTTCCTTCACATCTTTGTTTCTCAGACTGTAGATCAGGGGGTTCAGCATAGGAATTAAAAGACTGTATAAAAGACTGAAGCTACTTTGATCTCCTCTTTTAAGTTTTGACTCCTGGGCACACAATAAAGGAAAAGAATTGTCCCATGATAAATAGAGATAGCCAGGAAATGTGAAGTGCATGTGGAGAAGGCTTTACGCCTCCCACTCACTGAATGCATCTGCAGGACAGTAACAAAGATAAAGAGATAAGAGGTAAGGATGATTACAAGTGTACTCACTTCATTGAAGGTAGCAAAGGTAAAAAGAAGCATTTCACTAATATAAGTATCAGAGCAGGAAGCAGAGAGAATGACAGAATATTCACAGACAAAATTATTCAGGATGCTAAATGGACAAAAAGATAATGAAAGGAGGCAGGAAGTGACTACAAGTGAAGAGATAATGGCCCATACATATGCTCCTGTCACCAGTAGGATGCAAAGTGTCTGGGACATGACAACTGTGTACTTCAAGGGATTAGAAATGGCTACAACCCGATCGTAGGCCATCACTGCCAACACGAATGTTTCTGTTACCACAAAGGTGCAAGCAAAAAAGAACTGGGTGATACACTCCTTGAAGGATATAGTTTTGTCTGCCACAGCCAAGTTTTCTAGCAGCTTGGGAGTAACAACAGTAGAATAACAGAAATCCACAAAGGACAAATGGCTGAGGAAAAAGTACATAGGAGTGTGGAGTTTGGGGTTGATCTTGATGATGATAATCATTCCCAGATTCCCCACCACAGTCACAATATAAATAGCAAGGAACACCAGCAATAGTGGGACTTGAAGCTCTGGATTATCAGAAAAACCTAAGAGGATAAATGTGATCACATCGCTTTGATTTGTTTCATGGCTCAACATAGTTCCTATAAGGGAAAAATAGAGAGTTAATCTTTAGACATAGAACATTTTTAAAAGCTTTTTATTTTCAACATTCACCCCTGAAAAAGCTCATGTTCCATTTTTTCTCCCTTCTTCCCCCACCTCTTCCTCTAGATGGTAAGCAATCCAATATATATCACAGACAAAGAACATTCAGAAAACTGGGATACATTCATAAAAAGATGACTGAGTTTGGGGCTATATAGGGTTGAGAATGAAAAATTAAGAAAAGTATTGTGTATTCTCAATGGGGTAGCTAGATGGTGCAGTATTTAGAAGATGGGCTTGGAATCAGGGAACTTGAGTTGTCCTTTGTTGATAATTAACAATTTATCCTGTATTTAATTTGTCTGAAAGAAGTTAAATGATTTAACAAGTGTCATCTAATAAACATCTGTGATGAGATTACTATTAAGTTCTTTTCTTTAAAATAATTCATTTTTAATTTACAGAATAAAACAAGCATTTCCATAACATAGCATAACAAAATGAAACAAAAATTGGGGAGCTAGATAGTTCAATGAATAGAATACTAGCCCTGAAATCAGAAGGACCTGATTTCAAATGCAACCTCAGACCCTTAACTCTTATTAGCTGTATGATCCTGGACAAATCACTTAACTCAATTATCTTGCCAAAAATGATTGCTGATTTCTCTGTCTGCTATTTTTTATGCAAAGTTGATAGAGAGACATAAAGAAGATTTTACAAAGAAACAAGGAAAATAGAAATCTGTCTTTGGGATAAATACAAACTGGACTGAAATCTTTATTCTGATACATACAGTAGCATCATGGACAAATTGCTCAATCTTTAAGGATTCTTAGTGACTCTCTAAGGCTAAAAGTAGTAGAAAAGTATTGGTATAGCAAAGTGTAATTTTAAAATGTTCTATACATTATCAAAATTATAAGTCCAATTATTCTTATTCATAAGAGAATTCAAACATTGCCATGTACAACATGTATGAATACAGGTGGATTGTTGAGGTTTTTGGAGCATATTTCCTTGGGGTGATAAGAAGTGGGGGTATGATACAACTTCCCCAAATACTTATCAGTCTGTGACTTTAATGATTGAAGAAATAATTGACGAAATGTAAGACTTGAATAAGAAGAATAAAAATTCTCTAATCATTTCCTCTCTAGGTCAGGAATTATGCCTTGATACCTTGTTTATCAGGGCTTAATCAAACAATATGCATGGAGAGTATACACACACACACACACACACACACACACACAGACATACTACACAAATTAGGAGAATATGAAAATTTAACTTGCAGAACTGATATCAATTTAAGCTTAAGAATTGCTTCTTTTGCCTGGAAGCCCCCTTCTCATGCATAAACCATAGGGATACCAATAAAACATCTCTCTTTTCTACGAACTGCCATTGTGAAGGGAGATATCAAAAATGTCTGAATCCATTGACTTACCTGAAGGTGTATTACCTTGGTCAACTTAATTCCTATTTCCCCTGATTCTGTGAGTAATTAGGCTATTGGTCAAAGCTTTTCATGACCACAAAAAACTCCCATCGAAAATCTCATTCTCAGCATCATTCATTAGTAAGTTTATGGATTGTAAATATTAGAATTGGGAAAAAAAAAAGTTGAATTAGTAGTCATTGGCCATGTCACGTTCAACTCCTTTTCTGAATTGTCTTCTAAGTTTGAAGAAGAGGTAGAAACTTATTATAATATGTATTATTATCATAAAATATAATGTAAGGTGATCATTACTTTTCTTGTATCTAGAAATTGTGTTTTGTAACAATGCCTGGAAGCTTTTATCTGTCCTCAACACCTTAGGGAGACAGGCTGCTAAGAATCTCTATGGTATTTTCTACTTTCTCTATTTCCCTCATCATGGCCCACAAAAGGGATAATTAAAGATAATCTTCTATCTCCTGTGTCATTGTTACTGAATGAGATTTTCTTAAAGTCATATCTGAGCTAATAATTATATTATTCAAATTTTATAAATTTAAAATCTATTAAAGGAAAGGAGAGAAATTGAGTTTTATATTTAACTGTTTTTAGTCATTTTTGTATATCACAATGTTTCTGTTTATTGTTTATTTTTGTAATTTTTTTTAAAAAAAGGAAAAGTTAAAACATTGGCATTCACATTTTTTCTTCAACATATGAAGCTATTTCAAGTCTGTTCTTTTCTTTAAAAAAAAATGATACTAATCCATTTATTTTGTATGGAATTGTATAGAAGGGATTAGGCCCTTGTATCTTTAGCAAGGCCTATCTGGGCTGGGCTAGAAGTAGGTATTGTTTTTTTTTGTTGTTGTTTTTTGTTTTTGTTTTTGTTTTTGTTTTTGTTTTTGTTTTTTTGGGGGGGTATTGCTATTCCTAAAATTTTTGAATTCAGTGTCTCAAGCTGTCTATATCAGAATTTGGGTGGAGATAGTGGTAAAAGTTGTAGCAGAGTTTCACTTTAACTACAAGATATTGCATCTCTTCTCTCTGTATTACAATGTCCTCCTACATTAAATAGGCTAGCCTTCATTCCCCATGAATCTCAGTTGATGGGAAAAGTTGGCTTCTTAACCACAAGAATAGTGATCTTGAATTGTAGAGGTCAAGTCTGGGTTGTCTGCAGATTGATGTGAGTGGTATTACAAATGCTAGGGTTCTTGTGCCATTCTTTGGCACATAAATGTATAATTTATACATCATGCCCAAAGAATATTGTATCTGAATTCAGGGACACTGCCATTCAATAGCTCTTGCCTTTAGTCACATTATTTCAATATTTTGGATCATAGACTTTCTCGTCTCTCTCCAGACATAAAATGAAGGAGTGGGCTAGGCAATGGACAAAGTCTCTTCCATTTCCAGTAGCTTAGTTTTTTGTTTGTTTGTTTGTTCCTGAGGCTGAGGTTAAGTGACTTGCCCAGGGTCACACAGCTAGGAAGTGTTAAGTATCTGAGACCAGATTAGAACTCAGGGGTTCCTGAATTCAAGGCTAGTGCTCTATCCACTGCACCACCTAGCTGCCCCTCCAGTAGCTTTTTCTTATTAACTTTTTTATCCTTTCTAAATTGTTTCTTCTTACACATTAATTTCTCCTTCCCATTCATTAGCTTTGGTCACAAAATCTTTCTCCATTTATTCAGTGACCTTGAGATAAAATGAGACTTCTAAAAGGAACTGCCATGTTTCTTAAAAACTCCATACAAAAATGCCAAAATCAACCCACAGTTTATAGAAGTCAGATATAATAAAGTCAGTGATTCCATTCTCATTCTGTTTTAACCTCTAAATTTGTCATCTACTAGTGTTCCGTTAAGAGTTTTATTAATTTTATTTGGATTAACTCCAGAGTTTATGTCCACAAATTTTAAAGTGCAGTAATGGGAATGATGAGTTCCAGTTTCTATATCAAGGATACCCACAACACCGTTTTTGTACTCTTTCTAACTCCATGGGCTAGAATGTTTAGGGGAACAGAATCATCCTTCATCAACATGAAAATACTAGGGATACTAATCCTTTATAGCATTGGCTGAATTAATAATATCTATCCATAGGATTAACTCACCAATAAGTATTTATTAACTCCTACTATATAAAACAGATTATATTAGGCAATGGGAATATGAAGACAAACATTAGATAGTCTATGGTCACAAAATTTACATTTTATTAGAAGAAAAACATATACACAATATGCATATAATATACATGTTTATATACATATGTATTTTTCTGTGTACTAATGTATATGAAGATTCATATGCGTATATATATATATATATATATATATATATATATATATATATATTTATCACACACATATCAGCTAGAAAATACATTGGTGCCTACTAATTTCCTGAGAGTTTCCTTCACATCTTTGTTCCTCAAACTGTATATTATGGGATTCAGCATGGGGATCACTATTGTATAAAAAACAGAAGTCACTTTGACTATGAGCCATGAGCTTTTGGAAGTGGGTACACAGTAGAGAAAGAGAATGGTCCCATGAAAGATGGTGATCGCTGTTAGATGGGAGGCACAAGTGGAGAATGCTTTACACCTCCCACTGGTAGAACGCATTTTCATGACAGTGACAAAAATAAAAAGATAGGACATGATAATGATTATAAGGGTGCTTAATTCATTGAAATTAGCAAAGATAACAAGTATCATTTCACTAAAATGTCTACTGAACAGGAAGCAGAGAGGATGACAGAGTATTCACAAAGGAAGTTATTGATAATATTAGTCCCACAAAAAGACAATACCAGGAGAGAGTATGTGAATATCAGGGAAGATATTATTCCCCATGAATATGCCCCTGTCACCAGCAAGGCACAAAGCTTCTGAGACATGGCAAGTGTGTAGAGAAGAGGATTACTGAGACCTGAGACCCAAGATGAAGCTATAGAAGATCCTCCAACTCTGAGAGTTCCAGCAGTGAAGACGAGGAGCCCGCCACAGCCAGAGCCTAGGCCTCCCAGCATCCTTCTCTCCCTCACAGAATCCTTGTGGCCAAGAGCAGCAGCTAGTTCCCGGAGAATAACTGGCCAATGAGCATATTGCAAGAAGATTTACAACTGAGTGACTCCAGCAGCTACAGAAGCTCCTCGGACTCTGAGAGTGCCCCAGTGAAGATGAGGAGCCTGCCACAACCAGAGCCTCATCCTCCCAACATCCTCCTCTGCAGTTACCTCACAGAAACCCTGTGGCCAACAGCAGCGGCCAGCTCCCTGGGAATCACAGGCTGATGAGCACTTTGAGAAATGATTTACAATTGAGTGACTCCTGCAGCAACAGCAGCTCCTCTGACTCTGAGAGCTCCAGCAATGAAGATGAGGAGCCCAACACTGCCAGAGCCTTGTCCTCCAAGCTTCCTTCTCAGTAGTTCCCTCATAGAAACCCTGTGGAGAACAGCAGCAGCGAACTCCCTGGGAATCACTGGCTGCTGAGCATATTGCAAGAAGATTTACAACTCAGTGACTCTGACAGTGACCGCAATGTCTAGCATTGAGACTTCCTGCCTCTATCTTTGGTAGAACATCCGGAAAGCTGGAGGACACAAGAGAAACCCACCCCCAAGGAGAGCATTTGGCCCTTAGTGAGCCCTGAGTCTCACTGAACCTGAGCAGAGTGTGATTGTATATATTATGGGAATACACTTTTACCTCAAAATCTGGGTAGCATAAAACAAACAAACGAACAAAAAAACAAAACTTCCCAGATCTGTTAGAACTATAAGACAAAGTAAAAATAGAAACCCTTATTCAATCACTTTCACCTTCTGAAAGAAACCCCAAATCAGAAATACTCAAATACAGAGTATTCCAATCAAAGAAAAAAAAATATTGTTGTGAACAGCCAAAAATAGTTCAAGGATCAAGGAACCCCAGTGAGGATCACACAGGACTGTTGTAACTACTGACTTTAACTTATTTAGCATGTATTGCTAGGGGAGGGGGTTGGAGGGAAGGGAGGGGAAGAGTTGGAACAAAAGGTTTTGTAAGGTCAATGCTGAAAAATTGCCTTGAAAATATATTGAAAAATACATCTTGTAAATAAAAAGAGATTAAAAAAAAAAAAAGTAGTGGCCTGCGTTTGTGAAGGGATGACATTAAGAGGTTTGCTGATGGTTGTGGGACAACAAGGACTAGCTGGAGAATTTTGGCGTCTAGGAAGGCCTGTCCTCCTTCCTTTCTCCACTGAGACCAAGGTCCTTCTGAGCCAGAGAAAGACTCAGAAGTGTTGACAAGGACTGGCAATGAGACATTCCATCCTTGACAATTCTCCTGCTGGCTCTCCCTCCTCCTGCACTCCTCCACTAAGATCAAGACTGGGTCAGATGAGTAGACTGTCACAGACTTCAGGAGGAGACTGGGAGAGATGAAGACTGAGACAGGATCAGACTGACAGACAATGTAAAGGAGACTGTGACAGACACAGATTGTAAAGGAGACATGATGGAGACAATAAAGACTCTAGATTCTATTCCTGACTGTTCTCAATGGGCTCCTTTCCTCTTCAGCTAAGCAGGGAGTTAGTAAATCTTCAATATATTCAAGTATTTCTCATCATTATGACTTTAAAGTCATAGAAGCAGTTATCAACTATAAATTTTTAAAAATTATATTAAAATTTCCAAAACTACTGGAGGAATTCTGTTTACTTTTTTTTTTTTTTTTTTTTTACTAATTTGATAGGCAGAGACCTTACCAATAAATTCAAGTCCAATATTTCCTTCAGTAATTTTTCAAAACTTGAAATGTTGAACATACCTGTCAAAACAATAGAAAGTAGACCCTTAGGCAGATATTTAAATCAGTAAGAAAGCCTATGAATAAGGTTTCATATTTATTTGGATTTTACTTCCTCCTCTCTATGTAAAATTTGAGTGAGGATCTGGTGATTTATTTCTACTTTTTGTGGCCACAGCAGGTTGAAATAATGAGGTGGACTTTTTTTGGCAGGGATGCTGAAAACCAACTAGGAAGGAATTAAGGTCTTAGTGCCTTTTATCAGAAATCTTTATGATTGAAGCAGGCAGCCTACCTAACATTCCAGAATGAATGCAGATTATTCACTTTACTCCTTGACTTTTCAAGTGTCAAGAATCTCTATAGACAACACAAATGGGCTTTGAATAAAGTCTGTCCCTCATGTCCATTAACAGGTTTAAACCAGTTGAATGACTTGCAGTCATTAAGGAAGGCATTTTCCTGACCCATAAGACAGCTAGCTTTTTCCCTGTCATTACCTCACATTTCCTGTGAGGGATAGGAAATCCTATCCAAAAATGCCTACTCAGAGATCACTCAAAGAAAAGCAGAATTATTCATTAGAATCTCCAAAAGCAGACCCCATCCTGGTCTGGGAGCCAAATTCACAGCAGGACAGAGCCACTCCATTGAAAATGTTCACAGCTTTTATACATTTCAGACAAAGAACCTCCCAAATCCCTCCCTCCATAGGTTGTGATTGGTCATAATTGGTAAGTAGAATGCAATTGACAAAGCAATTTACAGCCTCTTCTTTGGACAATGGAATGCAGCCTAGGCCTTCATGTGACTGGGGCCTATAGGCCTGATTTTAAGTTAGCTAGCAGTCTCTGTTCAATATGTGCTTAATCTGAAAGTTCTTCACCATATCTTACTCCACCCATTTCCCTTAACCTTTAATTTGTTTAATTTATTGCTGATATGAAAGTAAAACATTCAGCTGCCTAATTTTTAGTATGCCTGCTTTGTTAAATGTGCTGGAAATTCTTAATTAAATTATATGAATCTCTATGTAAGGAATAAATAATTTTGAGTACGTCCATCACGAGAGCAGGAGCCCCAGCTGCCTCTGGGAGCCTTCTGTGGCGGTGGACCTCCTGCTCCCTTCACTGTGCTTGGGCTTCTCCTTCCCCTCCTCCCCTGGTCTCTGGCCCCAGGATCTCCCACAGCCTCTCTCCCCCCGCCCCCCATGCCTATACTCCAGTCCCAGAGGCTTTCACTAGGAGCTCTCCCCTGCCTGCTTCCCTCCTCTGGCCACTTCTCTCTGATTTGCTCCCTTGGCCCTGGCAGAGGGATGTCTGAGGGATGCTGACGGACTGGGCAGCACTGAGATCCTTATTGTCAGATATATGTGCCAAGGACCAGGAGGAGCTGTGTGAAGGCATTTCTATGCAGCAGTTGCTTTAAGACCCCTCCTCCAGCTGAGTGAAGTTAGACCAGCGTCCACCATGACTACACTCGTTCTGGGAGTAATGCTGCTCATGCTCCGGCCCCAGTTAGTGCCTTCTCATCCCGCCTCCAGCTCCCAAGTCGAAGCCCCCACTGAAGCCAGGCAGAAAGAGCTGTTAAGAAAAAGCTCTGTCCAGAGCGACTTCCAAGAAGAGGCTCCTTTGAATGGGTCCATTCAGCGGCTGCCCCAAACCGGCGTGAGGAAAGGCGGTACCCGAGCCCTGCTGGAGATGCTCAGTCTGCACCCAGTGATAGTGGCTGCTGAAAGGGAAGTCAATTTTTGTGACTGGGAAGATCACTATGGAAACAGCCTGGAATGGTACCTCAGTCATATGCCCTACTCTTCCCCTCATCAGCTCACTGCAGAAAGGACCCCTTGTTACCTCACTTCATCCAAAGTGCCTGAGAGAATTTATAACATGAACCCCTCCATCAAACTGCTCCTAATCTTGGGAGACCCCAGTGAGCGAGTTCTGGCTGACTATACTCAAGTGTTTATAACCACGTGCAAAAACACAAACCCTACTGTCCATAGAAGAATTCCTCATGGAAGTTGGGGAGCTCAACGTGGAATACAAGGCAATAAACAGAAGCCTCTATTGCTTTCACATGCAGAAATGGCACTGGTACTTTCCACTGGATCACATTCACATCATGGATTTGGATCAACTCATTGGGGACCCTTTCCCAGAAATAGAAAAAGTAGATCGCTTCTTGAAGCTGGCTCCATAAATCAATGCTTCAAACTTCTATTTGAATAAAACAAAAGGCTTCTACTGCCTAAGGGACAGTGCCAGAGACAGGTGTTTACATGAATCAAAAGGAAAAGCACACCCTCAAGTGGATCCCAACCTACTTAGGAAATGGCAAGAATACTTTCATGAGCCAAATAAGAAATTCTTTCAGCTAATGGCCAGAACATTTGACTGGCACTGGACTCCCGAGCAAGGCTCTGAACCTTTTTACTCTAAGGTCTGATGTGTGTCTAAAAAAGACAAAAATATCAATGATAATATTAATAATGATAACAAAAGGCATTGAAGCTATAATTTATTTGTAAAAATCCATAAATTACTTATGTACAGTTATTAGATTCACAAATGTGATATATATTAGTTTTATTTTTCTACTTGTTAAATTAAAAGCATTTTGTATCATTTTTCATGGCTGTTAACAAGGTGTATGATGTCTGTATATGAAGGAACTAAAATATTTTACTGCATAAGATTTACTAGGGACCGAGTCTTCCTTCTCAGTACAAAACTCATTTGCTCCCAACACCTGAGGCAACCGGCAGTTGGAGACTGCAATATCCAGACCCCTTGATCACTTTCCAATGGAAAATTGCTTGTGCATTATGTCTCTCAATCTGTTGTTGTTTTTTTTTTTTTTTTTTCCTGCAGTTGTTTTAATTTTTAATGCCTCATTGTGGTCATCAGATTTCTTTGACTTGCCTCATAAAATTATATATATTGAAAAAAATGTTTGATTTTGCTGGGGGTTGACAGAATATCTAATTAAAAATGATGACAGTTAGGGAAATAGAAGCTGAGATGAGAAAATAATTACCTTTTTTCCAATTGATGGAAAATGTCTTCTTTCTATAAAGAATATATTTGAAATTATAGAATGAAATATTGAGATCGACAAGGTAGATAGAAAAATGGAAATGTGCTTTTAATTATCTTCACCCCAAATTAAAACATTCAGTTGATCAATCACCTTCTGTTCATTCTTGTTTTCAAAGCACTTGGAAGAGTTTCTTAAATAGATGGGTTTCCTGCCCTGCTCTGTGGGAACATCCTTTCTTCCAGTATATTTTACACTTTTTAATGAGAGTCAAAATCTTTAGGCTCCAAGTTCAGTAAGTTCTGCCCCAGTTAATGAGCTAGTGCTTCTGATGTCATAAAAAGAACTCTCAGAGGAGAGTCTGGGGATTCAGTGCCTGTCTTGGCTAGTCCATTTGTTAACTGTATAACACTTGACAATTCATTTCTTAGCTTTAAAAGTCACTATCTCTCTGTGCAAAATGGTTCCAATGATACTTGTACTTCCAACCTCCAGGGATTCATGGGCAAAATAATTTGAAATGGGTGAATCCTTCTTATAGATGAGTTATCATTAATTACATAAACTGATAACAAGTGACTGTTAAATTGTTTGAAATAATAAGTCAAAATATTTATATTCCTTTGGGGGTGGATTTGAAGGATAAGCATCGTTGTGGGAGATAATTTTCCTCAGGTTTCTCCCCTGAAATATTAGGGAAGAGAGCTTAACTATAGAAACAAATATGCCAAAATTAAATGGGGCAAAGAATAGTGACAAGAAAGACCCTCTTGCCAATCCAATTAACTAATCAGAGACATTATCAGGTACAAAAAGAAAACATTTATGTATTCCCTGCAAGGAAGACTCCCAGACATACACCTGGGAGCCATCCCAACCCCTACCATGTGCTCCTGGAACCCAACCTGCTTCCAGGCTTGTCCACCCTTTAAAAACAAAGGACTTGAGCCTTCTCATTGGATAGACTAAAAGGACATATTTATCCTTGACCAATAATCATCAATGCTAGCTGCCTCCCACAGGTGACATCACTTCCTGCAACTTCCTGTATATAAGGTTCAAAATTCGTTCCTCCATTAAGTAAATGACCTCCCCCAAGGTCCAAATTCTGGGAACAGGGATCATGTGATTCATTACAGAGAAATATTTCATCCAATCAGTCCCATTCTTTGATAAGAAGGGTGACCAAAAAAATAAAATTAAGGAAGACCTGAGTTTGAATCCTTTCTCATACATTTACTGCTACTAGACTGTTAAGTCTAGGCATTTTGCTTATATCAAATTCAGTTTTTTCACCTATAAAAAACCAAACAAAACCTATAATAATAGTATCTTTCTCCTTAGATTAGAATAAGAATCAAATATGTGAATATTTTTACACTGGTTTATATACTTTAAGACTCTAAATTATACAGCTGCTGCTTCTTTTAATACTTGATTGGTTCTTGTCTTTTCTTCTCCTTAAGGACAAAAATTACATCACTATGTGCCAGCTATAGCTGATCAAATCAGAATGAAATCAGAAGGCTCCACCACAGGTTGGGGACAAATAGTCGATAAGAACATTGGAGCAGAGATGTCCCTAAATCTGTATAACCCACATTTTCTTTGAGTTAATGTCATTCTGTTTTGCTCATAGAGTGCAGAAACTTTTTTGATTTTGGCAGGTGGTGATGGCTGCTGTTGTGCTGGTGTCTACCATGTTTCACGATTATGTCCAAAGTTCTTCAGAGGGATGTTGAAAATAGCCTTTTATTACTTCTTCTAAGAATGATGTAAAGGCCTACTGTATTTGGCTTCTCCATAAAATAGTCTTACTGGCAAACATACATTTGACATTCAAGCAATGGGTCCAGACCATTGGAAATGGATTCTGCAATTGAGGTCCAATACCTGGCAATTCAGCTTGATATCTTATCCTATCAGGTGATCTTTAGAATTTTCCTAAAACAATAAGAATGTAATTAATTCAATTCATTGGCATGTCACTAGTATAATGTCCTGTGGCGATTGCATTAGGACCCTGGATGCCTTAAAATCAGCCAATGTCAGGATAAGCAAAAGTCTTTCTTCTTGGTCTTTAGTGATAAAAATGAAGAGAGCAGACCAGTAGGATAGCTGTGACCTCACTGCCTCTTCTCTCTCAAAGAAGTGGCCCTGCTAGTGTCACTGCACCATCTAATCCCTCCCACAATTCTCTGTAAACATCAAATGATTAGGCCAGCAGAGGACAGTGTGAAGGGCCATTTTTCCAATGATATTCTTATAGAGTATTGTCCCATCTGTAATTAGCCTTAAGTGCTCCCAAACTCTTGAGTTTCAGCCCTTTACAAAGTCCAGATTCCACAGGCACAGGTCAGCATGAGGTCAGCACAATGACTCTATAGACCTTTAGTTGGACAGGAAGTCTAATATCTCTTCTCTCCAAAACACTGAGCTAACTCTGTTAATGCATGCATCAACATCATCTGCTATGTGTATTTCCTTAGAAAGTATACTACGAAGATAAATAAACTCAGTCACAGCAATAAAATGATGTGTGATATTTTTTTCACTCAAAAATAAATCTGTTTAAAATGAGGCAGAGTGACTTGAAGTTGTCAGCCTCACTCTCTCTTCCAGAGTGGATGATGCATTAGATCAGGATAATCCAGTGGTTGACTTTATAAATGCATATATATCTATAGATTGATAGATAGATATAATGTTTCTTTTACTTTCTTTTTTGTAAAGGCAATTAAGTGGCTTGCCAAAGGTCAAACAACTAAAAAGTGTTAAGTCTTAACAAGTGTTTAAGTCTTAACAAGTGTTTAAGGGTTAACAAGTGTTTAAGGGTTAACAAGTGTTTAAGGGTTAACAAGTGTTTAAGTATCTGAGGTCTTGTTTGAACTCAGGTGCTCTCCACTTCAGGGCCAGTACTTTATTCACTATGCCATTCATCTCCCCATCATCCTTAGGGTCTTTTATGTCTTAAAAAGCATTGCACAGCATCTACTTTCTGGATGGTCATTTAAATACATTTTCTAAACTGGCCATTCCACAAAGTGGTCTTCAAATATCTGCATTGGGAACCTTTACCTCATAGATTTGTGACCCCTTGTTACCCTCTACCTGGTTTAAACCTTCTGCTGAATGGTGTATTAGGGGGTGCATATTGTGTATGCAATGAATTCCAGGAGCCACAGGTGAAAGTTAGGTGAATCAGGAGTAGAGCAAAGGGGAAAAGCTTCCTTAAAAGGAGCTTAGAAGTCTTCACACCATAGTCTATCTTTCCTGAACACCTCCTACAACACAAAAGGGATGGACTTGAAAGCTATGTTTTGTTTATTTAAAACAAAACAAAACAAAACAAAACAAAACAAGGTATCATAGACAATGAAAAATAATCTCAAGACAAACTTATATTCATCAAATGGCACAGCTTACAAATTCTTAAAAGGAAAAAAAAAGATAAATGTGTTACAGGAGAAAATTGCAAAATTATACTAGTGGGTAGCCCGATTTTCCTGTCATAGACCAAGTTAAATCTAGCAAAAAAATGAGAATGGAATTAAGAGCAGAATTTTAGGAAATCAGAAACAATTGGCTTCTGGAGAAAAGTGAATTGGAATAGTGTGGTACATTACATTTGTTTATTATAGCTTTTTATTGACAGAACATAAGCAAGTTTAATTTTTTAACATTGATCCTTGCAAGCACTTCTGTTCCAACTTTACCCTTCCTTTCCTCCATCCCCTCCCTTAGATGGCAGGCAGTCTCATATATGCTAAAAATGTAAAAGTATATCATAAATACAATATATGTGTGCATATTTATACCCTTCTCTTGTTGCACAAGAAAAAATCAGCTTTATACAGGTAAAAATAACATGGGAAGAAAACCAAAAATACAAGCTTTCCACATTCATTTCCCAGTGTTCTTTCACTGGGTGTAGCTGGTTCTGTCCATCACTGATCAATCGGAACTTAATTAGGAAAGGGAACAGTTTTTCTACATAATTCCTTAAAATGTGATTTTTAAGATCTTACTTTGATTATGGTTTTTCAATTATCAAATAGTTAACAAATGATCTCTTCTTAAACTTTTTTTTTTCCCTCAGAGAATTCATTTTTCCAAAGAGGGAGTTCACACTTTCTTCTATTTGTGCATTGTTTTGACTGTTTTTTTTGTTTTTGTTTTTTGTTTTTCGAAGTCTCATGAACTCTCTTGAATCCAATAGTTTTCACGTACCAAATTCTAGTTTCAACAGATTTTTTTCTTCAATGAGATTCTGCAGGATTGCTTTTTTTTTTTTTTTCCTCTATATGGACATGTCTATTTTTTTAGGGATTGTTATGGGAGATATCTGTACGTGAAATGAGGATTCTTACAAGGTGCTAACTCAGTGGAATTGATTAAGTAAATGGTTAAGTACTTTGCTTGGTGCTTACTAGTTCTCTAGTTCAAAACACATACTTAGTACTTACTATAGTTCCACAAGGTTTACACCTCTGATGATGTAATCAGAGCATATAAATAGGGACAAAGTCAGCCAGATACTCATTCCATGGCCCATCATTGTGGTGGCTGGAGAAGAAGCCCTGAGACTCAGAGAGATTCACTCCATCTCACAACATCAGAGTGGTTGGTCCGTCCTACATTTACTCCACTGAGACCAAGCTTGCCCAGGCCAGGCAAGGGGACCAAAAACTTGGATTTAACACCTGACTATCCTCTAGGAGATTAATCAGTTGAAAGGAAGGCTTGTCCAGAGACTTCCGAAAAAGCAAGGAGAACACATTTTGGTGCCCAGTGTGGGACTGGAAGCCAAGATCCTGCAAATCTGAGTCTCAAGCTCCATAGGCTGAGCTAGCTGGGCAGGCCCTGAGGGCCTAAGGAGATAGTCCTGAGCACTCCTATACTGAGAAGCACTGAGGAAGCCACCCCAGGAGCTACACCAGGTGGTGACGAGAGCCAGCTGCCCCATCAGGGAAAGAGCCATGGAGTGCACCAGGAACCTGCTGTTGGATGGAAAGGAGCACTGCCTGATGCTTGGGGACAGCTTCCAGAAGAGGCCCAAATCCTCCTTCCACAAGAGCTGCTATAATTTCAAGCTGGCATCAGCAGACCCATTGGGGGACAGAGAGCTGCAAGTGGACCAGGAGGATGATATCACAGTCATGCTGCCTCACTTCCCCAGTGGTGCAGCCCCAAGGACTGTCTTCAAAGGAAACAAAAGACCCTATGAGAGAGACTCTATTGTCATCATTAATCAGGATACTAAGGAACATGTGTTGGAAAAACTCAGTAGCAGTGTTCAGGTCAAGAAGATCAGAACTGAGGGAGGGAGCAAAACCCAGGGGAGAGTGGACCTGCCCCCTGAGTGGGCACAACTGACTTCCATAGCACTCAGAGCCCCAGGGAAGACACCCTTTGGACCAAAAACCTGTCCTGTGAAAGACCATCCTCCAGGTGAACTCCAGTTGGAGGACATTAAGAGACAGCTGAGAATGCCGGCCAAGCCAGAGAGTGAAAGGGCCAGGCTAGAACAAAGGAGCCAGAGGGGGCTGGCCCAGCCACCACCCAAGGGACTAAGGAAGCTGATGTGCCAGGCAGCAACAATTGGGTTTGGCACTGAGACATTTGGGATCATGGGGTCCGAGAATCCAAGTCCACAAAATCCGAGTTGTAAGATCATGACCTTCCGTCCTACCATTGAGGAGTTTCAGGACTTTGGGAAATATGTGGCCTACATTGAATCACAAGGAGCTCACAGAGCAGGACTTGCTAAGGTGATCCCACCCAAGGAGTGGAGACCTAGGAAAAGTTATGATGACATTGATGACATGGTGATTCCAGCTCCTCTTCAACAGGTGGTGACAGGACAATCTGGGTTATTTACCCAGTATAACATAAGGAAGAAAGCCATGACAGTGGGAGATTATCGCCACTTGGCCAACAGTGAAAAGTATTGTACTCCTCCACACCAAGATTTTGAAGATCTGGAGCGTAAATACTGGAAGAACCTGCCTTTTGTATCTCCAATTTATGGCGCTGATATCACTGGTTCTTTATATGATGCTGATGTGCAGGAGTGGAATATTGGGAATTTGAACACCCTTTTGGACATGGTGGAACACGAAGGTGGGATGATCATAGAAGGGGTGAACACTCCCTACCTGTACTTTGGCATGTGGAAAACCACCTTTCCCTGGCACACGGAAGACATGGATCTCTACAGTATCAATTACCTGCACTTTGGGGAGCCCAAGTCTTGGTATGCCATACCTCCAGAACATGGGAAACGTCTGGAACGCCTGGCCAAAGGCTTTTTCCCAGGCAGTTCTCAGGGATGTGATGCCTTTCTCCGTCACAAGACGGCTCTCATCTCTCCCTCCGTCTTGAAAAAGTACGGCATCCCTTTTGATCGGATCACTCAGGAGGCTGGCGAGTTCATCATTACTTTTCCCTATGGATACCATGCAGGATTCAATCATGGTTTCAACTGTGCTGAGGCCACCAATTTTGCCACATTGAGATGGATTGACTATGGCAAGATGGCTACTCTGCACCTGCTGAAAGGATATGGTGAAATTTTCAATGGATGTTTTTGTGAGACTGCTACAGCCGGAGCGCTATGAACTGTGGAAGCAAGGAAAAGATATTACTGCTTTGGACCACGTGAAGCCTACAGCACTCACTAGCCCCGAACTGAGTGCTTGGAAGGAGACCAAGGCTGTGCTGAAAGCTAAGCTCCCTGGGAGACAAATTAAGGAAAACAGACACTGGAAAAAGACTGAGGAGGAGAGAAAACCAAATACAGACAGGAAGAGAGAGCAGAACAGAAAGCCTGGCCTATGGTCCCACAGAAGAAGGAGACAGCCTAGGAGGAATAAAAAGGAAGACCAGAAGTCATTGGGAGAGATTATGGCTGCAGAAACGCTTTGGGAGGAGGGTAAAGTTAAGGAAGAACCCAAACATGAGGCTGATCTAGAAGAAGAGGAGCAGCACAAAACTCCTGAAGGCAGTGAAGGCGATGGTAAGACCAAACTCTGAGGACTATGGACAGATTCCTGATGACCTGGCCTTCATGGAGAGCCTCTTGCAGTCACAATACCAGCCTGGAGCCCAGAGCCACATGTTTGGTACAAACTCAATTTTAGAACCAACATCTCCTGACCTCCTCCACCCCCACCCTGACCCCCTTTGACCCAAGCTAAGCACCCAGGCAACAGTGGAACAAGTGGACAGCCCTCTCCCTGACCCATGCAATAACTTGCTGTGAATTCCTTTCATCTACATTGAATTTGACCATCTGAGAGACTTGTCTGGCCACAGGCTACCTGGACTCTGCTCAACACACTGCTGATGGTCCTAGGAAAGGAGGCAATGGTAACCTCTCAGATTGCCTGTCATCCGGAGGCTTTAGAAGAGCTTCTGCTCCTGGAGCCCATGGATGCCTGGCTCTTGTCTTAGGCTAGGAAGGATTAAAGGTTACATTACAAAAGCAAAAACTACTCAGATTTGTAAACCATGCAAAAGCTCTCATCTTGAAAAGGGGCTATTTCACTGACTCCTGAAGCAGGCTTTGGAATTGTGATTTTTATATAGAAATCTCCTTTATGAAGTTCTTTCTATAAATATTTATTGTTAAAAAATAAGAAAAAAGGGAAAAGGAGAGAAGAGAGAGAGAGAGAGAGAGAGAGAGAGAGAGAGAGAGAGAGAGAGAGAGAGAGAGAGAGAGAGAGAGAGAGAGAGAGAGAGAGAGAGAGAAAGAAAGAGAAGGGGGGGAAGGAGAGGGAGAGGGACAGCTTTGAGAGCTGAGATCAAGCAGATGAGGATCTTCAGTGACAGCAGTCCCTCTGACTCCCAGAGCTCCAGCAGTGAAGATGAGAAGGCCACGTCCAGAGACTCTTTCTCAAGGGCATCCTCCTCTGCAGTCCTGTCACAGAAATTCTGTGGGGAACAGCAGCAGCTCCCTGGGAATCACCTACTGATGAGCACATTAGGAGATGATTTACAACTAAGGAGTCCTGCAGTGACAGTAATGTCTAGCATTGGGACTTCCTACATCTGTCTTGGAGGCATCCAGAAAGCTGGAGGACAGGATAAGAAATCCAGGAGCAGAAACCCAGCCTCAAGGAGAGCTTTTGGCCCTTAGTGATCCCTGAGTCTCACTGAACCTGAGCAGAGTGTGCTTGTATATATTATGGGAATACACTTTTACCTCAAAATCTGGGTAGCATAAAAAAAACAAACAAAAAAAAAAAAAACAAAACAAAACAAAAACAAAACAAAACAAAACAAAAAAAAAAAAAAACAAAAAAACAAAAAAAAAAAAAAACTTCCCAGATATGTTAGATCTATAAGACAAAGTAAAAATAGAAACCCCCACTCTATCACTTTCACCTTCTGAAAGAAAGCCCAAATCAGAAATACTCAAATACAGAGTACTCAAGTCAAAGAAAAAAAAAAAGTGTTATGAACAGCCAAAAACAGTTCCAGGATCAAGGAACCCCAGTGAGGATCACACAGGACTACTGAACTACTGACTTTAACTTAATTAACATGTATTGTTCTACCCTCCATCTAGGGGAGGCGGTGGGGGGAAGGGAGGGGAAGAGTTGGAACAAAACGTTTTGTAAGGTCAATGCTGAAAATTTATCTTGAACACATATTGAAAAAGATATCTTGTCAATAAAAAGCTATTAAAAAAAAAAAGAGTAGTGGCCTGCTTTTGGGAAGGGATGTCAGTAAGAGGTTTGCTGATGGTTGTGGGACAGCAAGGACTAGCTGGAGAATTTTTGCTTCTAGGAAGGCCTGTCCTCCTTCATTTCTCCACTGAGACCAAGGTCCATCTGAGCCAGAGAAAGACTCAGAATGGTTGAGAAGGACTGGAAATGAGACGTTCCATCCTTGACTATTCTGCTGCTGGCTCTCCCTCCTCCTGCACTTCTCCACTAAGATCAAGACTGGGTCAGACTAGTAGACTGTCACAGACTCCAGGAGGAGACTGGGAGAGATGAACACCAAGGTAGGACCAGACTGACAGACAATGTAAAGGAGATTGACAGACTCAGATTGCAGAAGAGATGTGATGGAGACAATAAAGACTCTAGAATCTATTTGTGGCCATTCTCATAGGGTCTATCCTGTTGAGACCACGGCCTGACTGGAGGACCATCAGAAAGCTAGCATGAACATTACAAGGAATTTTCTTTATCATGAAGTTTTTTTTTTCCTACTTCTTTTATAGTTTGGTCAATTATGGTTTTAAAGTATCATTTTCTTTATTTTTTTTTGCCTCTCTTAGAAAGGCTTCAATTGTATTTTCATAATTGTCTTTTTCTACTCATTTCCCCATTTTTCTTCTCTTCATCTTATTTAGTTTTTAAATAAATTTAGCTCTTCAATGATTTGGGGGAGTGGGTATTGTGTCTAATTCACTTGTTTCTTCTTTGAAGCTTTTCTTTTATCTATGTTGACATCATTGTGTTCTTCTTAGTTTGTCTTAATTTTCCTTGTCACCACTGCAACTGTTTTAAAGTAATCTTCTTTTCTTGTTTGCTCATGTTTAAAGCTTATTTCTTGACTTTTAATTTTAAATTAAACTTGAGCTTAATCCTTCAAATAATAATGAGGTATTGTTCCAAGTTTAAGTGTGTTTATTTGATTCCATACTATTCTTTTTAGTTCTAGTTTGTATATATAATACATATTTAATTTTCCATATAGAAAATGCATTTTCATGATTATTTTACATGTTCAAAAATTACTCAAAATGTCATTTCACACTGCCAAATCAATCATCTATTTGAAATATATAGTGCTATGCACATGCTGTTTTCCCACACTAGGCATCTGGAAATATTTTTGACATTTTTTTCCTCTCCTAACCTCTACCATAGAGACTAACACATAAGTATACCCATAAAAATGGTTAGTAAGATAAGGAGTAGTTGAGAAAAATAGTCCTGTTTGTCTTCCATATGTTCACAGTATTACATAGTAGGCTCAGTATATGTCCTTCCAATGAAGTCAGCACAATGGTTCTATAGAACTTTAGTTTGACAGGAAGTCTAATATCTCTTCTCTGCAAAACACTGAGCTAACTCTGTTAATGCAAGCATCAATATCTCCTGCTGTGTGTATTTCCTTAGAAAGTATACCACCAAGATAAATTAACTCAGTCATATGCCCTACTCTTCCCCTCATCAGCTCACTGCAGAAAAGACCCCTTCTTACCTCCCTTCATCCAAAGTGCCTGAGAGAGTTTATAACATGAACCCCTCCATCAAACTGCTCCTAATCTTGGGAGACCCCAGTGAGCGAGTTCTGGCTGACTATACTCAAGTGTTTATAACCACGTGCAAAAACACAAACCCTACTGTCCATAGAAGAATTCCTCATGGAAGTTGGGGAGCTCAAGGTGGAATACAAGGCAATAAACAGGAGCCTCTATTGCTTTCACATACAGAAATGGCACTGGTACTTTCCACTGGATCACATTCACATCATGGATTTGGATCAACTCATTAGGGACCCTTTCTCAGAAATAGAAAAAGTAGATCGCTTCTTGAAGCTGGCTCCATAAATCAATGCTTCAAACTTCTATTTGAATAAAACAAAAGGCTTCTACTGCCTAAGGGACAGTGCCAGAGACAGATGTTTACATGAATCAAAAGGAAAAGCACACCCTCAAGTGGATCCCAACCTACTTAGGAAATGGCAAGAATACTTTCATGAGCCAAATAAGAAATTCTTTCAGCTAATGGCCAGAACATTTGACTGGCACTGGACTCCCGAGCAAGGCTCTGAACCTTTTTACTCTAAGGTCTGATGTGTGTCTAAAAAAGACAAAAATATCAATGATAATATTAATCATGATAACAAAAGGCATTGAAGCTATAATTTATTTGTAAAAATCCATAAATTACTTATGTACAGTTATTAGATTCACAAATGTGATATATATTAGTTTTATTTTTCTACTTGTTAAATTAAAAGCATTTTGTATCATTTTTCATGGCTGTTAACAAGGTGTATGATGTCTCTATATGAAGGAACTAAAATATTTTACTGCATAAGATTTACTAGGGACCGTGTCTTCCTTCTCAGTACAAAACTCATTTGCTCCCAATACCTGAGGCAACCGGCAGTTGGAGACTGCAATATCCAGACCCCTTGATCACATTCCAATGGAAAATTGCTTCTGCATTGTGTCTCTCAATCGGTTTTTTTTTTTTTTTTCCCCCGCAGTTCTTTTAATTTTTAATGCCTCATTGTGGTCATCAGATTTCTTTGACTTGCCTTATAAAATAATATATATTGAAAAAAAATTTTGAATTTGCTGGGGGTTGACAGAATATCTAATTAAAAATGTTGACAGAGTTAGGGAAATAGAAGCTGAGATGAGAAAATAATTATCTTTTTTCCAATTGATGGAAAATGTCTTTTTTCTATAAAGAATATATTTGAAATTATAGAATGAAATATTGAGATCGACAAGGTAGATAGAAAAATGGAAATGTGCTTTTAATTATCTTCACCCCAAATTAAAACATTCAGTTGATCAATCACCTTCTGTTGATTCTTGTTTTCAAAGCACTTGGAAGAGTTCCTTAAATAGATGGGTTTCCTGCCCTGCTCTGTGGGAACATCCTTTCTTCCAGTATATTTTACACTTTTTAATGATAGTCAAAATCTTTAGGCTCCCAGTTCAGTAAGTTCTGCCCCAGTTAATGAGCTAGTGCTTCTGATGTTATAAAAAGAACTCTCAGAGGAGAGTCTGGGGATTCAGGGCCTGTCTTGGCTAGTCCATTTGTTAATTGTATAACACTTGACAATTCATTTCTTACCTTTAAAAGTCACTATCTCTCTGTGCAAAATGGTTCCAATGATACTTGTACTTCCAACCTCCAGGGATTCATGGGCAAAATAATTTGAAATGGGTGAATCCTTCTTATAGATGAGTTATCATTAATTACATAAACTGATAACAAGTGACTGTTAAATTGTTTGAAATAATAAGTCAAAATATTTATATTCCTTTGGGGGTGGATTTGAAGGATTAGCATCTTTGTGGGAGATAATTTTCCTCATGTTTCTCCCCTGAAATATTAGGAAAGAGAGCTTAACTATAGAAAGAAATAAGCCAAAATTAAATGTAGCAAAGAATAGTGACAAGAAAGACCCCCTTGCCAATCCAATTAACTAATCAGAGACATCATCAGGTACAAAAAGAAAACATTTATGTATTCCCTGCAAGGAAGACTCCCAGACATACACCTGGGAGCCATCCCAACCCCTAACATGTGCTCCTGGAACCCAACCTGCTTCCAGGCTTGTCCACCCTTTAAAAAAAAGGACTTGAGCCTTCTCATTGGATAGACTAAAAGGACATATTTATCCTTGACCAATAATCATCAATGCTAGGTGCCTCCCACAGGTGACATCACTTCCTGCAACTTCCTGTATATAAGGTTCAAAATTCGTTCCTCCATTAAGTAAATGACCTCCCCCAAGGTCCAAATTCTGGGAACAGGGATCATGTGATTCATTACAGAGAAATATTTCATCCAATCAGTCCCATTCTTTGATAAGAAGGGTGACCAAAAAAATAAAATTAAGGAAGACCTGAGTTTAAATCCTTTCTCATACATTTACTGCTACTAGACTGTTAAGTCTAGGCATTTTGCTTATATCAAATTCAGTTTTTTCACCTATAAAAAACAAACAAAACCTATAATAAAAGTATCTTTCTCCTTAGATTAGAATAGGAATCAAACATGTGAATATTTTTACACTGGTTTATATACTTTAAGACTATAAATTATACAGCTGCTGCTTCTTTTAATACTTGATTGGTTCTTGTCTTTTCTTCTCCTTAAGGACAAAAATTACATCACTATGTGCCAGCTATAGCTGATCAAATCAGAATGAAATCAGAAGGCTCCACCACAGGTTGGGGACAAATAGTCGATAAGAACATTGGAGCAGAGATGTCCCTAAATCTGTATAACCCACATTTTCTTTGAGTTGATGTCATTCTGTTTTGCTCATAGAGTGCAGAAACTTTTTTGATTTTGGCAGGTGGTGATGGGTGCTGTTGTGCTGGTGTCTACCATGTTTCACGATTAAGTCCAAAGTTCTTCAGAGGGATGTTGAAAATATCCTTTTATTACTTCTTCTAAGAATGATGTAAAGGCCTACTGTATTTGGCTTCTCCATAAAATAGTCTTACTGGCAAACATACATTTGACATTCAAGCAATGGGTCCAGACCATTGGAAATGGATTCTGAAATTGAGGTCCAATACCTGGCAATTCAGCTTGATATCTTATCCTATCAGGTGATCTATAGAATTTTCCTAAAACAATAAGAATGTAATTAATTCAATTCCTGGCATGTCACTAGTATAATGTCCTGTGGCGATTGGATTAGGACCCTGGATGCCTTAGAATCAGCCAATGTCAGGATAAGCAAAAGTCTTTATTCTTGGTCTTTAGTGATAAAAATGAAGAGAGCAGACCAGTAGGATAGCTGTGACCTCACTGCCTCTTCTCTCTCAAAGAAGTGGCCCTGCTAGTGGCACTGCACCATCTAATCCCTCCCACAATTCTCTGTATACATCAAATGATTAGGCCAGCAGAGGACAGTGTGAAGGGCCATTTTTCCAAGGATATTCTTATAAAGTATTGTCCCATCAGTAATTAGCCTTAAATGCTCCCACTGCATTGACTCAAGAGTTTCAGCCCTTTACAAAGTCCAGATTCCACAGGCACAGGTCTGCATGAGGTCAGCACAATGGCTCAATAGACCTTCAGTTTGACATGAAGTCTAATATCTCTTCTCTCCAAAACACTGAGCTAACTCTGTTAATGCATGCATCAATATCACCTGCTATGTGTATTTCCTTAGAAAGTATACTACCAAGATAAATAAACTCAGTCACAGCAATAAAATGATGTGTGATATTTTTTCACTCAAAAATAAATCTGTTTAAAATGAGGCAGAGTGACTTGAAGTTGTCAGCCTCACTCGCTTCCAGAGTGGATGATGCATTAGATCAGGATAATCCAGTGGTTGACTTTATAAATACATATATATCTATAGATAGATAGATAGATAGATATAATGTTTCTTTTACTTTCTTTTTTGTAAAGGCAATTAAGTGGCTTGCCAAAGGTCAAACAACTAAAAAGTGTTAAGTCTTAACAAGTGTTTAAGTGTTAACAAATATTAAGTGTTAACAAGTGTTTAAGGGTTAACAAGTGTTTAAGTGTTAACAAGTGTTTAAGTATCTGAGGTCTTCTTTGAACTCAGGTGCTCTCCACTTCAGGGCCAGTACTTTATTCACTATGCCATTCATCTCCCCATCATCCTTAGGGTCTTTTATGTCTCAAAAAGCATTGCACAGCATCTACTTTCTGGATGGTCATTTAAATACATTTTCTAAACTGGCCATTCCACAAAGTGGTCTTCAAATATATGTATTGGGAACCTTTACCTCATAGATTTGTGACCCCTTGTTACCCTCTACCTGGTTTACACTGTCTGCTGAATGGTGTATTAGGGGGTGCATATTGTGTATGCAATGAATTCCTGGAGCCACAGGTGAAAGTTAGGTGAATCAGGAGTAGAGCAAAGGGGAAAAGCTTCCTTAAAAGGAGCTTAGAAGTCTTCACACCATAGTCTATCTTTCCTGAACACCTCCTACAACACAAAAGGGATGGACTTGAAAGCTATGTTTTGTTTATTTAAAACAAAACAAAACAAAACAAAAAAAAAAAAAAAAAAAAAACAAAGTATCATAGACAATGAAAAATAATCTCAAGACAAACTTGTGTTCATCAAATGGCACAGCTTACAAATTCTTAAAAGGAAAAAAAAAAGATAAATGTGTTACAGGAGAAAATTGCAAAATTATACTAGTGGGTACCCCGATTTTCCTCTCATAGACCAAGTTAAATCTAGCAAAAAAAATGAGAATGGAATTAAGAGCAGAATTTTAGGAAATCAGAAACAATTGGCATCTGGAGAAAAGTGAATTGGAATAGTGTGGTACATTACTTTTTTATTATAGCTTTTTATTGACAGAACATAAGCAAGTGTAATTTTTTAACATTAACCCTTGTAAGCACTTCTGTTCCAACTTTACCCTTCCTTTCCTCCATCCACTCCCCTAGATGGCAGGCAGTCTCATATATGCTAAAAATGTAAAAGTATATCATAAATACAATATATGTGTGCATATTTACACACTCTCTTGTTGCACAAGAAAAAATCAGCTTTATACAGGTAAAAATAACATGGGAAGAAAACCAAAAATACAAGCTTTCCACATTCATTTCCCAGTGTTCTTTCACTGGGTGTAGCTGGTTCTGTCCATCACTGATCAATCGGAACTGAATTAGGAAAGGGAACAGTTTTTCTACATAATTCCTTAAAATGTGATTTCTAAGATCTTACTTTTATGGTTTTTCAATTATCAAATAGTTAACAAATGATCTCTTCTTAACCTTTTCTTGTTTTTCCCTCAGAGAATTCATTTTTCCAAAGAGGGAGTTCACACTTTCTTCTATTTGTATATTGTTTTGACTGTTTTTTGTTTTTTGAACTCTCATGAACTCTCTTGAATCCATTAGTTTTCATGTACCAAATTCTATTTTCAACAGATTTTTTTCTTCAATGAGATTCTACACGATTGCTTTTTTTTTTTTTTTTTTTTTTTTTTTTTTTCTATATGGACATGTCTATTTTTTTAGGGATTGTTATGGGAGAGAACTGTACTTGAAATGAGGATTCTTACAAGGTGCTAACTCAGTGGAATTGATTAAGTAAATGGTTAAGTACTTTGCTTGGTGTTTACTAGTTCTCTAGTTCAAAACACATACTTAGTACTTACTATAGTTCCACAAGGTTTACACCTCTGATGATGTAATCAGAGCATATAAATAGGGACAAAGTCAGCCAGATACTCATTCCATGGCCCATCATTGTGGTGGCTGGAGAAGAAGCCCTGAGACTCAGAGAGATTCACTCCATCTCACAACATCAGAGTGGTTGGTCCGTCCTACATTGACTCCACTGACACCAAGCTTGCCCAGGCCAGGCAAGGGGACCAAAAACTTGGATTTAACACCTGACTATCCTCTAGGACATTAATCAGTTGAAAGGAAGGCTTGTCCAGAGACTTCCGAAAAAGCAAGGAGAACACATTTTGGCGCCCAGTGTGGGGCTGGAAGCCAAGATCCTGCAAATCAGAGTCTCAAGCTCCATAGGCTGAGCTAGCTGGGCAGGCCCTGAGGGCCTAAGGAGATAGTCCTGAGCACTCCTATACTGAGAAGCACTGAGGAAGCCACCCCAGGAGCTACACCAGGTGGTGACGAGAGCCAGCTGCCCCATCAGGGAAAGAGCCATGGAGTGCACCAGGAACCTGCTGTTGGATGGAAAGGAGCACTGCCTGATGCTTGGGGACAGCTTCCAGAAGAGGCCCAAATCCTCCTTCCACAAGAGCTGCTATAATTTCAAGCTGGCATCAGCAGACCCATTGGGGGACAGAGAGCTGCAAGTGGACCAGGAGGATGATATCACAGTCATGCTGCCTCACTTCCCCAGTGGTGCAGCCCCAAGGACTGTCTTCAAAGGAAACAAAAGACCCTATGAGAGAGACTCTATTGTCATCATTAATCAGGATACTAAGGAACATGTGTTGGAAAAACTCAGTAGCAGTGTTCAGGTCAAGAAGATCAGAACTGAGGGAGGGAGCAAAACCCAGGCAAGAGTGGACCTGCCCCCTGAGTGGGCACAACTGACTTCCATAGCACTCAGAGCCCCAGGGAAGACACCCTTTGGACCAAAAACCTGTCCTGTGAAAGACCATCCTCCAGGTGAACTCCAGTTGGAGGACATTAAGAGACAGCTGAGAATGCCGGCCAAGCCAGAAAGTGAAAGGGCCAGGCTAGAACAAAGGAGCCAGAGGGGGCTGGCCCAGCCACCACCCAAGGAACTAAGGAAGGTGATGGGCCAGGCAGCAACAATTGGGTTTGGCACTGAGACATTTGGGATCATGGGGTCCGAGAATCCAAGTCCACAAAATCCGAGTTGTAAGATCATGACCTTCCGTCCTACCATTGAGGAGTTTCAGGACTTTGGGAAATATGTGGCCTACATTGAATCCCAAGGAGCTCACAGAGCAGGACTTGCTAAGGTGATCCCACCCAAGGAGTGGAGACCTAGGAAAAGTTATGATGACATTGATGACATGGTGATTCCAGCTCCTCTTCAGCAGGTGGTGACAGGACAATCTGGGTTATTTACCCAGTATAACATAAGGAAGAAAGCCATGACAGTGGCAGATTATCGCCACGTGGCCAACAGTGAAAAGTATTGTACTCCTCCACACCAAGATTTTGAAGATCTGGAGCATAAATATTGGAAGAACCTGCCTTTTGTATCTCCAATTTACGGCGCTGATATCACTGGTTCTTTATATGATGCTGATGTACAGGAGTGGAATATTGGGAATTTGAACACCCTTTTGGACATGGTGGAACACGAAGGTGGGATGATCATAGAAGGGGTGAACACTCCCTACCTGTACTTTGGCATGTGGAAAACCACCTTTCCCTGGCACACGGAAGACATGGATCTCTACAGTATCAATTACCTGCACTTTGGGGAGCCCAAGTCTTGGTATGCCATACCTCCAGAACATGGGAAACGTCTGGAACGCCTGGCAAAAGGCTTTTTCCCAGGCAGTTCTCAGGGATGTGATGCCTTTCTCCGTCACAAGACGGCTCTCATCTCTCCCTCCGTCTTGAAAAAGTACGGCATCCCTTTTGATCGGATCACTCAGGAGGCTGGCGAGTTCATCATTACTTTTCCCTATGGATACCATGCAGGATTCAATCATGGTTTCAACTGTGCTGAGGCCACCAATTTTGCCACATTGAGATGGATTGACTATGGCAAGATGGCTACTCAGTGCACCTGCCGAAAGGATATGGTGAAATTTTCAATGGATGTTTTTGTGAGACTGCTACAGCCAGAGCGCTATGAACTGTGGAAGCAAGGAAAAGATATTATTGCTTTGGACCACGTGAAGCCTACAGCACTCACTAGCCCCGAACTGAGTGCTTGGAAGGAGACCAAGGCTGTGCTGAAAGCTAAGCTCCCTGGGAGACAAATTAAGGAAAACAGACACTGGAAAAAGACTGAGGAGGAGAGAAAACCAAATACAGACAGGAAGAGAGAGCAGAACAGAAAGCCTGGCCTATGGTCCCACAGAAGGAGACAGCCTAGGAGGAATAAAAAGGAAGACCAGAAGTCATTGGGCGAAGTTATGGCTGCAGAAACCCTTTGGGAGGAGGGCAAAGTTAAGGAAGAACCCAAACATGAGGCTGATCTAGAAGAAGAAGAGCAGCACAAAACTCGTGAAAGTGGTGAAGGTGATGGTAAGACCAAACTCTGAGGACTATGGACAGAATCCTGATGACCTGGCCTTCATGGAGAGCCTCTTGCAGTCACAATACCAGCCTGGAGCCCAGAGCCACATGTTTGGTACAAACTCAATTTTAGAATCAACATCTCCTGACCTCCTCCACCCCCACCCTTTGACCTAAGCTGAGCACCCAGACAACAGTGGAACAAGTAGACAGCCCTCTCCCTTCCCCTTTCCCCTTCCCCATGCAATAACTTGCTGTGAATTCCTTTCATCTACATTGAATTTGACCATCTGAGAGACTTGTCTGGCCACAGGCTACCTGGACTCTGCTCAACACACTGCTGATGGTCCTAGGAAAGGAGGCAATGGTAACCTCTCAGATTGCCTGTCACCCGGAGGCTTTAGAACAGCTTCTGCTCCTGGAGCCCAGGGATGCCTGGCTCTTGTCTTATGCTAGGAAGGATTAAAGGTTACATTACAAAAGCAAAAACTACTCAAGATTTGTAAACCATGTAAAAGCTCTCATTTGAAAAGGGGCTATTTCACTGACTACTGAAGCAGGCTTTGGAATTGTGATTTTTTGTATAGAAATCACCTTTGTGAAGTTCTTTCTATAAATATTTATTGTTAAAAAATAAGAAAAAAGGGAAAAGGAGAGAGAGAGAGAGAGAGAGAGAGAGAGAGAGAGAGAGAGAGAGAGAGAGAGAGAGAGAGAGAGTGTGTGTGTGTGAGTGAGTGTAGGGGGGGGGAAGGAGAGGGAGAGGGAGAGCTTTGAAAGCTGAGATCAAGCAGATGGGGATCTTCAGTGACAGCAGTCCCTCTGACTCCCAGAGCTCCAGCAGTGAGGAGGCCAAGTCCAGAGACTCTTTCTCAAGGGCATCCTCCTCTGCAGTCCTGTCACAGAATTGCTGTGGGGAACAGCAGCAGCTCCCTGGGAATCACCTACTGATGAGCACTTTGGGAGATGATTTACAACTGAGCGACTCCTGCAGTGACAGTAATGTCTAGCATTGGGACTTCCTACATCTGTCTTGGAGGCTTCCAGAAAGCTGGAAGACAGGATAAGAAATCCAGGAGCAGAAACCCAGCCTCAAGGAGAGCTTTTGGCCCTTAGTGATCCCTGAGTCTCACTGAACCTGAGCAGAGTGTGCTTTCATATATTATGGGAATACACTTTTACCTCAAAATCTGGGTATCATAAAAACAAAACAAAAAAACAAAAAACCAAAAAAAAAAAAACTTCCTAGATATGTTGGAATTATAAGACAAAGTAAAAATAGAAACCCCCACTCTATCACTTTCACCTTCTGAAAGAAAGGCCAAATCAGAAATACTCAAATACAGAGTATTCAAGTCAAAGAAAAAAAAAAAGTGTTGTGAACAGCCAAAAACAGTTCCAGGATCAAGGAACCCCAGTGAGGATCACACAGGACTACTGAACTACTGACTTTAACTTAATTAACATGTATTGTTCTACCCTCCATCTAGGGTAAGGTGTGGGGGGAAGGGAGGGGAAGAGTTGGAACAAAACGTTTTGTAAGGTCAATGCTGAAAAATTATCTTGAACATATATTGAAAAAGATATCTTGTCAATAAAAAGCTATTTAAAAAAAAAAAGAGTAGTGGCCTGCTTTTGGGAAGAGATGTCAGTAAGAGGTTTGCTGATGGTTGTGGGACAGCATGGCCTAGCTGGAGAATTTTTCCTTCTAGGAAGGCCTGTCCTCCTTCATTTCTCCGAGACCAAGGTCCATCTGAGGCAGAGACAGTCACAGAAGGGTTGAGAAGGACTGGAAATGAGATGTTCCATCCTTGACTATTCTCTTGCTGGCTCTCCCTCCTCCTGCACTTCTCCACTAAGATCAAGACTGGGTCAGACTAGTAGACTGTCACAGACTCCAGGAGGAGACTGGGAGAGATGAACACCAAGGTAGGACCAGACTGACAGACAATGTAAAGGAGATTGACAGACTCAGATTGCAGAAGAGATGTGATGGAGACAATAAAGACTCTAGAATCTATTTGTGGCCATTCTCATAGGGTCTATCCTGTTGAGACCAAGGCCTGACTGGAGGACCATCAGAAAGCTAGCATGAACATTACAAGGAATTTTCTTTATCATGAAGTTTTTTTTTCCTACTTCTTTTATAGTTTGGTCAATTATGTTTTTAAAGTATCATTTTCTTTATTTTTTTTTTTTGCCTCTCTTAGAAAGGCTTCAATTGTATTTTCATAATTGTCTTTTTCCACTCATTTCCCCCATTTTTCTTCTCTTCATCTTATTTAGTTTTTAAATAAATTTAGCTCTTCAATGATTTGGGGAGTGGGTATTGTGTCTAATTCACTTGTTTCTTCTTGAGGCTTTTCTTTTATCTATGTTGACATCATTGTGTTTCTTCTAAGTTTGTGTCTTAATTTTCCTTGTCACCACTGCAACTGTTTTAAAGTAATCTTCTTTTCTTGTTTGCTCATGTTTAAAGCTTATTTCTTGACTTTTAATTTTAAATTAAACTTGAGCTTAATCCTTCAAATAATAATGAGGTATTGTTCCAAGTTTAAGTGTGTTTATTTGATTTCATACTATTCTTTTCAGTTCTAGTTTGTATATATAATACATATTTAATTTTCCATATAGAAAATGCATTTTCATGATTATTTTACATGTTCAAAAATTACTCAAAATGTCATTTCACACTGCCAAATCAATCATCTATTTGAAATATATAGTGCTATGCACATGCTGTTTTCCCACACTAGGCATCTGGAAATATTTTTGACATTTTTTTCCTCTCCTAACCTCTACCATAGAGACTAACACATAAGTATACCCATAAAAATGGTTAGTAAGATAAGGAGTAGTTGAGAAAAATAGTCCTGTTTTTCTTCCATATGTTCACAGTATTACATAGTAGGCTCAGTATATGTCCTTCCAATGAAGTCAGCACAATGGTTCTATAGAACTTTAGTTTGACAGGAAGTCTAATATCTCTTCTCTGCAAAACACTGAGCTAACTCTGTTAATGCATGCATCAATATCTCCTGCTATGTGTATTTCCTTAGAAAGTATACCACCAAGATAAATTAACTCAGTCATAGCAATAAAATGTTGTGTGATATTTTTTTTACTCAAAAATAAATCTGTTTAAAAGGAGGCAGGGTTACTTGAAGTTGTCAGCCTCACTCTCTGTTCCAGAGAGTGGATGATGCATTGGTACAAGAACATCCAAAGGATGACTTCATATATATAGATATATATGTATATATATATATATGTATATATATACATATATGTATATGTATATATATATATATATGTGTATATGTATATACATATATATATATGTATATGTGTGTGTGTTTGTGTGTGTGTGTATAATGTTTCTTTTACTTTCTTTTTTTTAAAGGCAATTAAGTGTATTGCCTGCCCAAAGTCAAACAACTAAAAAGTGTTGTGTTAACAAGTACCGTGTTAACAACTGTTTAAGTGTTAACAAGTGTTTAAGTATCTGGGGTCTGGTTTGAACTCAGGTGCTCTTCACTTCAGGGCCAGTACTTTATTCACTGTGCCATCCAGCTCCCCATCCTCCTTGGGGTCTTTTATGCCTAAAAAAATTCTAAGCTAGCAGTCTCTGTTCAATATGTGCTTAATCTGTAAGTTCTTCACCATATCTTACTCCACACATTCCCCTTAACCTTTAATTTGTTTAATTTATTGCTGATATGAAAGTAAAACATTCAGCTGCCTAATTTTTAGTATGCCTGCTTTGTTAAATGTGCTGGAAATTCTTAATGAAATTATATGAATCTCTATGTAAGGAATAAATAATTTTGAGTCCGTCCATCATGAGAGCAGGAGCCCCAGCTGCCTCTGGGAGCCTTCTGTGGCGGTGGACCTCCTGCTCCCTTCACTGTGCTTGGGCTTCTCCTTCCCCTCCTCCCCTGGTCTCTGGCCCCAGGATCTCCCACAGCCTCTCTCCCCCCGCCCCCCATGCCTATACTCCAGTCCCAGAGGCTTTCACTAGGAGCTCTCCCCTGCCTGCTTCCCTCCTCTGGCCACTTCTCTCTGATTTGCTCCCTTGGCCCTGGCAGAGGGATGTCTGAGGGATGCTGACGGACTGGGCAGCACTGAGATCCTTATTGTCAGATATATGTGCCAAGGACCAGGAGGAGCTGTGTGAAGGCATTTCTATGCAGCAGTTGCTTTAAGACCCCTCCTCCAGCTGAGTGAAGTTAGACCAGCGTCCACCATGACTACACTCGTTCTGGGAGTAATGCTGCTCATGCTCCGGCCCCAGTTAGTGCCTTCTCATCCCGCCTCCAGCTCCCAAGTCGAAGCCCCCACTGAAGCCAGGCAGAAAGAGCTGTTAAGGAAAAGCTCTGACCAGAGCGACTTCCAAGAAGGGGCTCCTTTGAATGGGTCCATCCAGCGGCTGCCCCAAACCGGCTTGAAGAAAGGCAGTACCCGAGCCCTGCTGGAGATGCTCAGTCTGCACCCAGTGATAGTGGCTGCTGAAAGGGAAGTCGATTTTTGTGACTGGGAAGATCACTATGGAAACAGCCTGGAATGGTACCTCAGTCATATGCCCTACTCTTCCCCTCATCAGCTCACTGCAGAAAAGACCCCTTCTTACCTCACTTCATCCAAAGTGCCTGAGAGAGTTTATAACATGAACCCCTCCATCAAACTGCTCCTAATCTTGGGAGACCCCAGTGAGCGAGTTCTGGCTGACTATACTCAAGTGTTTATAACCACGTGCAAAAACACAAACCCTACTGTCCATAGAAGAATTCCTCATGGAAGCTGGGGAGCTCAACGTGGAATACAAGGCAATAAACAGGAGCCTCTATTGCTTTCACATGCAGAAATGGCACTGGTACTTTCCACTGGATCACATTCACATCATGGATTTGGATCAGCTCATTGGGGACCCTTTCCCAGAAATAGAAAAAGTAGATCGCTTCTTGAAGCTGGCTCCATAAATCAATGCTTCAAACTTCTATTTGAATAAAACAAAAGGCTTCTACTGCCTAAGGGACAGTGCCAGAGACAGGTGTTTACATGAATCAAAAGGAAAAGCACACCCTCAAGTGGATCCCAACCTACTTAGGAAATGGCAAGAATACTTTCATGAGCCAAATAAGAAATTCTTTCAGCTAATGGCCAGAACATTTGACTGGCACTGGACTCCCGAGCAAGGCTCTGAACCTTTTTACTCTAAGGTCTGATGTGTGTCTAAAAAAGACAAAAATATCAATGATAATATTAATAATGATAACAAAAGGCATTGAAGCTATAATTTATTTGTAAAAATCCATAAATTACTTATGTACAGTTATTAGATTCACAAATGTGATATATATTAGTTTTATTTTTCTACTTGTTAAATTAAAAGCATTTTGTATCATTTTTCATGGCTGTTAACAAGGTGTATGATGTCTCTATATGAAGGAACTAAAATATTTTACTGCATAAGATTTACTAGGGACCGAGTCTTCCTTCTCAGTACAAAACTCATTTGCTCCCAACACCTGAGGCAACCGGCAGTTGGAGACTGCAATATCCAGACCCCTTGATCACTTTCCAATGGAAAATTGCTTGTGCATTGTGTCTCTCAATCTGTTTTTTTTTTTTTCCTGCAGTTCTTTTAATTTTTAATGCCTCATTGTGGTCATCAGATTTCTTTGACTTGCCTCATAAAATAATATATATTGAAAAAAAATTTTGAATTTGCTGGGGGTTGACAGAATATCTAATTAAAAATGTTGACAGAGTTAGGGAAATAGAAGCTGAGATGAGAAAATAATTACCTTTTTTCCAATTGATGGAAAATGTCTTCTTTCTATCAAGAATATATTTGAAATTATAGAATGAAATATTGAGATCGACAAGGTAGATAGAAAAATGGAAATGTGCTTTTAATTATCTTCACCCCAAATTAAAACATTCAGTTGATCAATCACCTTCTGTTGATTCTTGTGTTCAAAGCACTTGGAAGAGTTCCTTAAATAGATGGGTTTCCTGCCCTGCTCTGTGGGAACATCCTTTCTTCCAGTATATTTTACACTTTTTAATGAGAGTCAAAATCTTTAGGCTCCAAGTTCAGTAAGTTCTGCCCCAGTTAATGAGCTAGTGCTTCTGATGTTATAAAAAGAACTCTCAGAGGAGAGTCTGGGGATTCAGTGCCTGTCTTGGCTAGTCCATTTGTTAACTGTATAACACTTGACAATTCATTTCTTAGCTTTAAAAGTCACTATCTCTCTGTGCAAAATGGTTCCAATGATACTTGTACTTCCAACCTCCAGGGATTCATGGGCAAAATAATTTGAAATGGGTGAATCCTTCTTATAGATGAGTTATCATTAATTACATAAACTGATAACAAGTGACTGTTAAATTGTTTGAAATAATAAGTCAAAATATTTATATTCCTTTGGGGGTGGATTTGAAGGATTAGCATCTTTGTGGAAGATAATTTTCCTCAGGTTTCTCCCCTGAAATATTAGGAAAGAGAGCTTAACTATAGAAAGAAATATGCCAAAATTAAATGTAGCAAAGAATAGTGACAAGAAAGACCCCCTTGCCAATCCAATTAACTAATCAGAGACATCATCAGGTACAAAAAGAAAACATTTATGTATTCCCTGCAAGGAAGACTCCCAGACATACACCTGGGAGCCATCCCAACCCCTACCATGTGCTCCTGGAACCCAACCTGCTTCCAGGCTTGTCCACCCTTTAAAAACAAAGGACTTGAGCCTTCTCATTGGATAGACTAAAAGGACATATTTATCCTTGACCAATAATCATCAATGCTAGCTGCCTCCCACAGGTGACATCACTTCCTGCAACTTCCTGTATATAAGGTTCAAAATTCGTTCCTCCATTAAGTAAATGACCTCCCCCAAGGTCCAAATTCTGGGAACAGGGATCATGTGATTCATTACTGAGAAATATTTCATCCAATCAGTCCCATTCTTTGATAAGAAGGGTGACCAAAAAAATAAAATTAAGGAAGACCTGAGTTTGAATCCTTCTCATACATTTACTGCTACTAGACTGTTAAGTCTAGGCATTTTGCTTATATCAAATTCAGTTTTTTCACCTATAAAAAACAAACAAAACCTATAATAATAGTAGCATCTTCCTCCTTAGATTAGAATAAGAATCAAACATGTGAATATTTTTACACTGGTTTATATACTTTAAGACTCTAAATTATACAGCTGCTGCTTCTTTTAATACTTGATTGGTTCTTGTCTTTTCTTCTCCTTAAGGACAAAAATTACATCACTATGTGCCAGTTATAGCTGATCAAATCAGAATGAAATCAGAAGGCTCCACCACAGGTTGGGGACAAATAGTCGATAAGAACATTGGAGCAGAGATGTCCCTAAATCTGTATAACCCACATTTTCTTTGAGTTAATTTCATTCTGTTTTGCTCATAGAGTGCAGAAACTTTTTTGATTTTGGCAGGTGGTGATGGCTGCTGTTGTGCTGGTGTCTACCATGTTTCACGATTAATTCCAAAGTTCTTCAGAGGGATGTTGAAAATATCCTTTTATGACTTCTTCTAAGAATGATGTAAAGGCCTACTGTATTTGGCTTCTCCATAAAATAGTCTTACTGGCAAACATAGATTTAGCATTCAAGCAATGGGTCCAGACCATTGGAAATGGATTCTGCAATTGAGGTCCAATACCTGGCAATTCAGCTTGATATCTTATCCTATCAGGTGATCTTTAGAATTTTCCTAAAACAATAAGAATGTAATTAATTCAATTCCTTGGCATGTCACTAGTATAATGTCCTGTGGCGATTGCATTAGGACCCTGGATGCCTTAGAATCAGCCAATGTCAGGATAAGCAAAAGCCTTTCTTCTTGGTCTTTAGTGATAAAAATGAAGAGAGCAGACCAGTAGGATAGCTGTGACCTCACTGCCTCTTCTCTCTCAAAGAAGTGGCCCTGCTAGTGTCACTGCACCATCTAATCCCTCCCACAATTCTCTGTAAACATCAAATGATTAGGCCAGCAGAGGACAGTGTGAAGGGCCATTTTTCCAATGATATTCTTATAGAGTATTGTCCCATCTGTAATTAGCCTTAAGTGCTCCCAAACTCTTGAGTTTCAGCCCTTTACAAAGTCCAGATTCCACAGGCACAGGTCAGCATGAGGTCAGCACAATGACTCTATAGACCTTTAGTTGGACAGGAAGTCTAATATCTCTTCTCTCCAAAACACTGAGCTAACTCTGTTAATGCATGCATCAACATCATCTGCTATGTGTATTTCCTTAGAAAGTATACTACCAAGATAAATAAACTCAGTCACAGCAATAAAATGATGTGTGATGTTTTTTTCACTCAAAAATAAATCTGTTTAAAATGAGGCAGAGTGACTTGAAGTTGTCAGCCTCACTCTCTCTTCCGGAGTGGATGATGCATTAGATCAGGATAATCCAGTGGTTGACTTTATAAATGCATATATATCTATAGATTGATAGATAGATAGATATAATGTTTCTTTTACTTTCTTTTTTGTAAAGGCAATTAAGTGGCTTGCCAAAGGTCAAACAACTAAAAAGTGTTAAGTCTTAACAAGTGTTTAAGTCTTAACAAGTGTTTAAGTCTTAACAAGTGTTTAAGGGTTAACAAGTGTTTAAGTATCTGAGGTCTTGTTTGAACTCAGGTGCTCTCCACTTCAGGGCCAGTAGGTTATTCACTATGCCATTCATCTCCCCATCATCCTTAGGGTCTTTTATGTCTCAAAAAGCATTGCACAGCATCTACTTTCTGGATGGTCATTTAAATACATTTTCTAAACTGGCCATTCCACAAAGTGGTCTTCAAATATCTGCATTGGGAACCTTTACCTCATAGATTTGTGACCCCTTGTTACCCTCTACCTGGTTTAAACTGTCTGCTGAATGGTGTATTAGGGGGTGCATATTGTGTATGCAATGAATTCCAGGAGCCACAGGTGAAAGTTAGGTGAATCAGGAGTAGAGCAAAGGGGAAAAGCTTCCTTAAAAGGAGCTTAGAAGTCTTCACACCATAGTCTATCTTTCCTGAACACCTCCTACAACACAAAAGGGATGGACTTGAAAGCTATGTTTTGTTTATTTAAAACAAAACAAAACAAAACAAAACAAAACAAGGTATCATAGACAATGAAAAATAATCTCAAGACAAACTTATATTCATCAAATGGCACAGCTTACAAATTCTTAAAAGGAAAAAAAAAGATAAATGTGTTACAGGAGAAAATTGCAAAATTATACTAGTGGATAGCCCGATTTTCCTGTCATAGACCAAGTTAAATCTAGCAAAAAAATGAGAATGGAATTAAGAGCAGAATTTTAGGAAATCAGAAACAATTGGCTTCTGGAGAAAAGTGAATTGGAATAGTGTGGTACATTACATTTTTTTATTATAGCTTTTTATTGACAGAACATAAGCAAGTTTAATTTTTTAACATTGACCCTTGCAAGCACTTCTGTTCCAACTTTACCCTTCCTTTCCTACATCCCCTCCCTTAGATGGCAGGCAGTCTCATATATGCTAAAAATGTAAAAGTATATCATAAATACAATATATGTGTGCATATTTATACACTTCTCTTGTTGCACAAGAAAAAATCAGCTTTATACAGGTAAAAATAACATGGGAAGAAAACCAAAAATACAAGCTTTCCACATTCATTTCCCAGTGTTCTTTCACTGGGTGTAGCTGGTTCTGTCCATCACTGATCAATCGGAACTTAATTAGGAAAGGGAACAGTTTTTCTACATAATTCCTTAAAATGTGATTTTTAAGATCTTACTTTGATTATGGTTTTTCAATTATCAAATAGTTAACAAATGATCTCTTCTTAAACTTTTTTTTTTCCCTCAGAGAATTCATTTTTCCAAAGAGGGGAGTTCACACTTTCTTCTATTTGTGCATTGTTTTGACTGTTTTTTTTGTTTTTGTTTTTTGTTTTTCGAAGTCTCATGAACTCTCTTGAATCCAATAGTTTTCACCTACCAAATTCTAGTTTCAACAGATTTTTTTCTTCAATGAGATTCTGCAGGATTGCTTTTTTTTTTTCCTCTATATGTACATGTCTATTTTTTTAGGGATTGTTATGGGAGATATCTGTACTAGAAATGAGGATTCTTACAAGGTGCTAACTCAGTGGAATTGATTAAGTAAATGGTTAAGTACTTTGCTTGGTGCTTACTAGTTCTCTAGTTCAAAACACATACTTAGTACTTACTATAGTTCCACAAGGTTTACACCTCTGATGATGTAATCAGAGTATATAAATAGGGACAAAGTCAGCCAGATACTCATTCCATGGCCCATCATTGTGGTGGCTGGAGAAGAAGCCCTGAGACTCAGAGAGATTCACTCCATCTCACAACATCAGAGTTGGTCCATCCTACATTTACTCCACTGAGACCCAGCTTGCCCAGGCCAGGCAAGGGGACCAAAAACTTGGATTTAACACCTGATTATCCTCTAGGAGATTAATCAGTTGAAAGGAAGGCTTGTCCAGAGACTTCCGAAAAAGCAAGGAGAACACATTTTGGTGCCCAGTGTGGGACTGGAAGCCAAGATCCTGCAAATCAGAGTCTCAAGCTCCATAGGCTGAGCTAGCTGGGCAGGCCCTGAGGGCCTAAGGAGATAGTCCTGAGCACTCCTATACTGAGAAGCACTGAGGAAGCCACCCCAGGAGCTACACCAGGTGGTGACGAGAGCCAGCTGCCCCATCAGGGAAAGAGCCATGGAGTGCACCAGGAACCTGCTGTTGGATGGAAAGGAGCACTGCCTGATGCTTGGGGACAGCTTCCAGAAGAGGCCCAAATCCTCCTTCCACAAGAGCTGCTATAATTTCAAGCTGGCATCAGCAGACCCATTGGGGGACAGAGAATTGCAAGTGGACCAGGAGGATGATATCACAGTCATACTGCCTCACTTCCCCAGTGGTGCAGCCCCAAGGACTGTCTTCAAAGGAAACAAAAGACCCTATGAGAGAGACTCTATTGTCATCATTAATCAGGATACTAAGGAACATGTGTTGGAAAAACTCAGTAGCAGTGTTCAGGTCAAGAAGATCAGAACTGAGGGAGGGAGCAAAACCCAGGCAAGAGTGGACCTGCCCCCTGAGTGGGCACAACTGACTTCCATAGCACTCAGAGCCCCAGGGAAGACACCCTTTGGACCAAAAACCTGTCCTGTGAAAGACCATCCTCCAGGTGAACTCCAGTTGGAGGACATTAAGAGACAGCTGAGAATGCCGGCCAAGCCAGAGAGTGAAAGGGCCAGGCTAGAACAAAGGAGCCAGAGGGGGCTGGCCCAGCCACCACCCAAGGGACTAAGGAAGCTGATGTGCCAGGCAGCAACAATTGGGTTTGGCACTGAGACATTTGGGATCATGGGGTCCGAGAATCCAAGTCCACAAAATCCGAGTTGTAAGATCATGACCTTCCGTCCTACCATTGAGGAGTTTCAGGACTTTGGGAAATATGTGGCCTACATTGAATCCCAAGGAGCTCACAGAGCAGGACTTGCTAAGGTGATCCCACCCAAGGAGTGGAGACCTAGGAAAAGTTATGATGACATTGATGACATGGTGATTCCAGCTCCTCTTCAACAGGTGGTGACAGGACAATCTGGGTTATTTACCCAGTATAACATAAGGAAGAAAGCCATGACAGTGGGAGATTATCGCCACTTGGCCAACAGTGAAAAGTATTGTACTCCTCCACACCAAGATTTTGAAGATCTGGAGCGTAAATACTGGAAGAACCTGCCTTTTGTATCTCCAATTTATGGCGCTGATATCACTGGTTCTTTATATGATGCTGATGTGCAGGAGTGGAATATTGGGAATTTGAACACCCTTTTGGACATGGTGGAACACGAAGGTGGGATGATCATAGAAGGGGTGAACACTCCCTACCTGTACTTTGGCATGTGGAAAACCACCTTTCCCTGGCACACGGAAGACATGGATCTCTACAGTATCAATTACCTGCACTTTGGGGAGCCCAAGTCTTGGTATGCCATACCTCCAGAACATGGGAAACGTCTGGAACGCCTGGCCAAAGGCTTTTTCCCAGGCAGTTCTCAGGGATGTGATGCCTTTCTCCGTCACAAGACGGCTCTCATCTCTCCCTCCGTCTTGAAAAAGTACGGCATCCCTTTTGATCGGATCACTCAGGAGGCTGGCGAGTTCATCATTACTTTTCCCTATGGATACCATGCAGGATTCAATCATGGTTTCAACTGTGCTGAGGCCACCAATTTTGCCACATTGAGATGGATTGACTATGGCAAGATGGCTACTCAGTGCACCTGCCGAAAGGATATGGTGAAATTTTCAATGGATGTTTTTGTGAGACTGCTACAGCCAGAGCGCTATGAACTGTGGAAGCAAGGAAAAGATATTACTGCTTTGGACCACGTGAAGCCTACAGCACTCACTAGCCCCGAACTGAGTGCTTGGAAGGAGACCAAGGCTGTGCTGAAAGCTAAGCTCCCTGGGAGACAAATTAAGGAAAACAGACACTGGAAAAAGACTGAGGAGGAGAGAAAACCAAATACAGACAGGAAGAGAGAGCAGAACAGAAAGCCTGGCCTATGGTCCCACAGAAGAAGGAGACAGCCTAGGAGGAATAAAAAGGAAGACCAGAAGTCATTGGGAGAGATTATGGCTGCAGAAACGCTTTGGGAGGAGGGTAAAGTTAAGGAAGAACCCAAACATGAGGCTGATCTAGAAGAAGAGGAGCAGCACAAAACTCCTGAAGGCAGTGAAGGCGATGGTAAGACCAAACTCTGAGGACTATGGACAGAATCCTGATGACCTGGCCTTCATGGAGAGCCTCTTGCAGTCACAATACCAGCCTGGAGCGCAGAGCCACATGTTTGGTACAAACTCAAGTTTAGAATCAACATCTCCTGACCTCCTCCACCCCCACCCTGACCCCCTTTGACCCAAGCTAAGCACCCAGGCAACAGTGGAACAAGTGGACAGCCCTCTCCCTTCCCCTTTCCCCTTCGCCATGCAATAACTTGCTATGAATTCCTTTCATCTACATTGAATTTGACCATCTGAGAGACTTGTCTGGCCACAGGCTACCTGGACTCTGCTCAACACACTGCTGATGGTCCTAGGAAAGGAGGCAATGGTAACCTCTCAGATTGCCTGTCACCCGGAGGCTTTAGAACAGCTTCTGCTCCTGGAGCCCATGGATGCCTGGCTCTTGTCTTATGCTAGGAAGGATTAAAGGTTACATTACAAAAGCAAAAACTACTCAAGATTTGTAAACCATGTAAAAGCTCTCATTTGAAAAGGGGCTATTTCACTGACTCCTGAAGCAGGCTTTGGAATTGTGATTTTTATATAGAAATCTCCTTTATGAAGTTCTTTCTATAAATATTTATTGTTAAAAAATAACAAAAAAGGGAAAAGGAGAGAAGAGAGAGAGAGAGAGAGAGAGAGAGAGAGAGAGAGAGAGAGAGAGAGAGCGAGAGAGAACGAGAGAGAGAGAGAGAGAGAAAGAAAGAGAAGGGGGGGAAGGAGAGGGAGAGGGACAGCTTTGAGAGCTGAGATCAAGCAGATGAGGATCTTCAGTGACAGCAGTCCCTCTGACTCCCAGAGCTCCAGCAGTGAAGATGAGAAGGCCACGTCCAGAGACTCTTTCTCAAGGGCATCCTCCTCTGCAGTCCTGTCACAGAAATTCTGTGGGGAACAGCAGCAGCTCCCTGGGAATCACCTACTGATGAGCACATTGGGAGATGATTTACAACTAAGGAGTCCTGCAGTTACAGTAATGTCTAGCATTGGGACTTCCTACATCTGTCTTGGAGGCATCCAGAAAGCTGGAGGACAGGATAAGAAATCCAGGAGCAGAAACCCAGCCCCAAGGAGAGCTTTTGGCCCTTAGTGATCCCTGAGTCTCACTGAACCTGAGCAGAGTGTTCTTGCATATATTATGGGAATACACTTTTACCTCAAAATCTGGGTAGCATAAAAAAAACAAAAAAAAAAACAAAACAAAACAAAACAAAAACAAAACAAAAACAAAAAACAAAAAACAAAAAAACAAACAAACAAAAAAAACTTCCCAGATATGTTAGAACTATAAGACAAAGTAAAAATAGAAACCCCCACTCTATCACTTTCACCTTCTGAAAGAAAGCCCAAATCAGAAATACTCAAATACAGAGTACTCAAGTCAAAGAAAAAAAAAAAGTGTTATGAACAGCCAAAAACAGTTCCAGGATCAAGGAACCCCAGTGAGGATCACACAGGACTACTGAACTACTGACTTTAACTTAATTAACATGTATTGTTCTACCCTCCATCTAGGGGAGGCGGTGGGGGGAAGGGAGGGGAAGAGTTGGAACAAAACGTTTTGTAAGGTCAATGCTGAAAATTTATCTTGAACACATATTGAAAAAGATATCTTGTCAATAAAAAGCTATTAAAAAAAAAAAGAGTAGTGGCCTGCTTTTGGGAAGGGATGTCAGTAAGAGGTTTGCTGATGGTTGTGGGACAGCAAGGACTAGCTGGAGAATTTTTGCTTCTAGGAAGGCCTGTCCTCCTTCATTTCTCCACTGAGACCAAGGTCCATCTGAGCCAGAGAAAGACTCAGAATGGTTGAGAAGGACTGGAAATGAGACGTTCCATCCTTGACTATTCTGCTGCTGGCTCTCCCTCCTCCTGCACTTCTCCACTAAGATCAAGACTGGGTCAGACTAGTAGACTGTCACAGACTCCAGGAGGAGACTGGGAGAGATGAACACCAAGGTAGGACCAGACTGACAGACAATGTAAAGGAGATTGACAGACTCAGATTGCAGAAGATACGTGATGATCTAGAATCTATTTGTGGCCATTCTCATAGGGTCTATCCTGTTGAGACCACGGCCTGACTGGAGGACCATCAGAAAGCTAGCATGAACATTACAAGGAATTTTCTTTATCATGAAGTTTTTTTTTTCCTACTTCTTTTATAGTTTGGTCAATTATGGTTTTAAAGTATCATTTTCTTTATTTTTTTTGCCTCTCTTAGAAAGGCTTCAATTGTATTTTCATAATTGTCTTTTTCCACTCATTTCCCCATTTTTCTTCTCTTCATCTTATTTAGTTTTTAAATAAATTTAGCTCTTCAATGATTTGGGGGAGTGGGTATTGTGTCTAATTCACTTGTTTCTTCTTTGAGGCTTTTCTTTTATCTATGTTGACATCATTGTGTTCTTCTTAGTTTGTGTCTTAATTTTCCTTGTCACCACTGCAACTGTTTTAAAGTAATCTTCTTTTCTTGTTTGCTCATGTTTAAAGCTTATTTCTTGACTTTTAATTTTAAATTAAACTTGAGCTTAATCCTTCAAATAATAATGAGGTATTGTTCCAAGTTTAAGTGTGTTTATTTGATTCCATACTATTCTTTTTAGTTCTAGTTTGTATATATAATACATATTTAATTTTCCATATAGAAAATGCATTTTCATGATTATTTTACATGTTCAAAAATTACTCAAAATGTCATTTCACACTGCCAAATCAATCATCTATTTGAAATATATAGTGCTATGCACATGCTGTTTTCCCACACTAGGCATCTGGAAATATTTTTGACATTTTTTTCCTCTCCTAACCTCTACCATAGAGACTAACACATAAGTATACCCATAAAAATGGTTAGTAAGATAAGGAGTAGTTGAGAAAAATAGTCCTGTTTGTCTTCCATATGTTCACAGTATTACATAGTAGGCTCAGTATATGTCCTTCCAATGAAGTCAGCACAATGGTTCTATAGAACTTTAGTTTGACAGGAAGTCTAATATCTCTTCTCTGCAAAACACTGAGCTAACTCTGTTAATGCAAGCATCAATATCTCCTGCTGTGTGTATTTCCTTAGAAAGTATACCACCAAGATAAATTAACTCAGTCATATGCCCTACTCTTCCCCTCATCAGCTCACTGCAGAAAAGACCCCTTGTTACCTCACTTCGTCCAAAGTGCCTGAGAGAGTTTATAACATGAATGTCTCCATCAAACTGCTCCTAATCTTGGGAGACCCCAGTGAGCGAGTTCTGGCTGACTATACTCAAGTGTTTATAACAACGTGCAAAAACACAAACCCTACTGTCCATAGAAGAATTCCTCATGGAAGTTTGGGAGCTCAACGTGGAATACAAGGCAATAAACAGGAGCCTCTATTGCTTTCACATGCAGAAATGGCACTGGTACTTTCCACTGGATCACATTCACATCATTGGATTTGGATCAACTCATTGGGGACCCTTTCCCAGAAATAGAAAAAGTAGATTGCTTCTTGAAGCTGGCTCCATAAATCAATGCTTCAAACTTCTATTTGAATAAAACAAAAGGCTTCTACTGCCTAAGGGACAGTGCCAGAGACAGGTGTTTACATGAATCAAAAGGAAAAAGCACACCCTCAAGTGGATCCCAACCTACTTAGGAAATGGCAAGAATACTTTCATGAGCCAAATAAGAAATTCTTTCAGCTAATGGCCAGAACATTTGACTGGCACTGGACTCCCGAGCAAGGCTCTGAACCTTTTTACTCTAAGGTCTGATGTGTGTCTAAAAAAGACAAAAATATCAATGATAATATTAATCATGATAACAAAAGGCATTGAAGCTATAATTTATTTGTAAAAATCCATAAATTACTTATGTACAGTTATTAGATTCACAAATGTGATATATATTAGTTTTATTTTTCTACTTGTTACATTAAAAGCATTTTGTATCATTTTTCATGGCTGTTAACAAGGTGTATGATGTCTCTATAAAATATTTTACTGCATAAGATTTACTAGGGACCGTGTCTTCCTTCTCAGTACAAAACTCATTTGCTCCCAACACCTGAGGCAACCGGCAGTTGGAGACTGCAATATCCAGACCCCTTGATCACTTTCCAATGGAAAATTGCTTGTGCATTATGTCTCTCAATCTGTTGTTTTTTATTTTTTTTCCTGCAGTTCTTTTAATTTTTAATGCCTCATTGTGGTCATCAGATTTCTTTGACTTGCCTCATCAAATTATATATATTGAAAAAAAATTTTGAATTTGCTGGGGGTTGACAGAATATCTAATTAAAAATGTTGACAGAGTTAGGGAAATAGAAGCTGAGATGAGAAAATAATTACCTTTTTTCCAATTGATGGAAAATGTCTTCTTTCTATCAAGAATATATTTGAAATTATAGAATGAAATATTGAGATGGACAAGGTAGATAGAAAAATGGAAATGTGCTTTTAATTATCTTCACCCCAAATTAAAACATTCAGTTGATCAATCACCTTCTGTTGATTCTTGTTTTCAAAGCACTTGGAAGAGTTTCTTAAATAGATGGGTTTCCTGCCCTGCTCTGTGGGAACATCCTTTCTTCCAGTATATTTTACACTTTTTAATGAGAGTCAAAATCTTTAGGCTCCAAGTTCAGTAAGTTCTGCCCCAGTTAATGAGCTAGTGCTTCTGATGTTATAAAAAGAACTCTCAGAGGAGAGTCTGGGGATTCAGTACCTGTCTTGGCTAGTCCATTTGTTAATTGTATAACACTTGACAATTCATTTCTTACCTTTAAAAGTCACTATCTCTCTGTGCAAAATGGTTCCAATGTTACTTGTACTTCCAACCTCCAGGGATTCATGGGCAAAATAATTTGAAATGGGTGAATCCTTCTTATAGATGAGTTATCATTAATTACATAAACTGATAACAAGTGACTGTTAAATTGTTTGAAATAATAAGTCAAAATATTTATATTCCTTTGGGGGTGAATTTGAAGGATTAGCATCTTTGTGGGAGATAATTTTCCTCATGTTTCTCCCCTGAAATATTAGGAAAGAGAGCTTAACTATAGAAAGAAATATGCCAAAATTAAATGTAGCAAAGAATAGTGACAAGAAAGACCCCCTTGCCAATCCAATTAACTAATCACAGACATCATCAGGTACAAAAAGAAAACATTTATGTATTCCCTGCAAGGAAGACTCCCAGACATACACCTGGGAGCCATCCCAACCCCTACCATGTGCTCCTGGAACCCAACCTGCTTCCAGGCTTGTCCACCCTTTAAAAACAAAGGACTTGAGCCTTCTCATTGGATAGACTAAAAGGACATATTTATCCTTGACCAATAATCATCAATGCTAGCTGCCTCCCACAGGTGACATCACTTCCTGCAACTTCCTGTATATAAGGTTCAAAATTCGTTCTTCCATTAAGTAAATGACCTCCCCCAAGGTCCAAATTCTGGGAACAGGGATCATGTGATTCATTACTGAGAAATATTTCATCCAATCAGTCCCATTCTTTGATAAGAAGGGTGACCAAAAAAATAAAATTAAGGAAGACCTGAGTTTGAATCCTTTCTCATACATTTCCTGCTACTAGACTGTTAAGTCTAGGCATTTTGCTTATATCAAATTCAGTTTTTTCACCTATAAAAAACAAACAAAACCTATAATAATAATAGCATCTTCCTCCTTAGATTAGAATAGGAATCAAACATGTGAATATTTTTACACTGGTTTATATACTTTAAGACTCTAAATTATACAGCTGCTGCTTCTTTTAATACTTGATTGGTTCTTGTCTTTTCTTCTCCTTAAGGACAAAAATTACATCACTATGTGCCAGCTATAGCTGATCAAATCAGAATGAAATCAGAAGGCTCCACCACAGGTTGGGGACAAATAGTCGATAAGAACATTGGAGCAGAGATGTCCCTAAATCTGTATAACCCACATTTTCTTTGAGTTAATGTCATTCTGTTTTGCTCATAGAGTGCAGAAACTTTTTTGATTTTGGCAGGTGGTGATGGCTGCTGTTTTGCTGTTGTCTACCATGTTTCACAATTAAGTCCAAAGTTCTTCAGGGGATGTTGAAAATAGCCTTTTATTACTTCTTCTAAGCATGATGTAAAGGCATAATGTATTTGGCTTCTCCATAAAATAGTCTTACTGGCAAACATACATTTGACATTCAAGCAATGGGTCCAGGCCATTGGAAATGGATTCTGCAATTGAGGTCCAATACCTGGCAATTCAGCTTGATATCTTATCCTATCAGGTGATCTTTAGAATTTTCCTAAAACAATAAGAATGTAATTAATTCAATTCCTTGGCATGTCACTAGTATAATGTCCTGTGGCGATTGCATTAGGACCCTGGATGCCTTAGAATCAGCCAATGTCAGGATAAGCAAAAGCCTTTCTTCTTGGTCTTTAGTGATAAAAATGAAGAGAGCAGACCAGTAGGATAGCTGTGACCTCACTGCCTCTTCTCTCTCAAAGAAGTGGCCCTGCTAGTGTCACTGCACCATCTAATCCCTCCCACAATTCTCTGTAAACATCAAATGATTAGGCCAGCAGAGGACAGTGTGAAGGGCCATTTTTCCAAGGATATTCATATAGAGTATTGTCCCATCTGTAATTAGCCTTAAATGCACCCAAACTCTTGAGTTTCAGCCCTTTACAAAGTCCAGATTCCACAGGCACAGGTCAGCATGAGGTCAGCACAATGGCTCTATAGACCTTCAATTTGACATGAAGTCTAATAGCTCTTCTCTCCAAAACACTGAGCTAACTCTATTAATGCATGCATCAATATCACCTGCAATGTGTATTTCCTTAGAAAATATACTACCAAGATAAATAAACACAGTCACAGCAATAAAATGATGTGTGATATTTTTTCACTCAAAAATAAATCTGTTTAAAATGAGGCAGAGTGACTTGAAGTTGTCAGCCTCACTCTCTTCCAGAGTGGATGATGCATTAGATCAGGATAATCCAGTGGTTGACTTTATAAATAGATATATATCTATAGATAGATAGATAGATATAATGTTTCTTTTACTTTCTTTTTTGTAAAGGCAATTAAGTGGCTTGCCAAAGGTCAAACAACTAAAAAGTGTTAAGTCTTAACAAGTGTTTAAGTCTTAACAAGTGTTTAAGTGTTAACAAGTGTTTAAGTGTTAACAAATATTAAGTCTTAACAAGTGTTTAAGGGTTAACAATTGTTTAAGTGTTAACAAGTGTTTAAGTATCTGAGGTCTTGTTTGAACTCAGGTGCTCTCCACTTCAGGGCCAGTATGTTATTCACTATGCCATTCATCTCCCCATCATCCTTAGGGTCTTTTATGTCTCAAAAAGCATTGCACAGCATCTACTTTCTGGATGGTCATTTAAATACATTTTCTAAACTGGCCATTCCACAAAGTGGTCTTCAAATATCTGCATTGGGAACCTTTACCTCATAGATTTGTGACCCCTTGTTACCCTCTACCTGGTTTAAACCTTCTGCTGAATGGTGTATTAGGGGGTGCATATTGTGTATGCAATGAATTCCAGGAGCCACAAGTGAAAGTTAGGTGAATCAGGAGTAGAGCAAAGGGGAAAAGCTTCCTTAAAAGGAGCTTAGAAGTCTTCACACCATAGTCTATCTTTCCTGAACACCTCCTACATCACAAAAGGGATGGACTTGAAAGCTATGTTTTGTTTATTTAAAACAAAACAAAACAAAACAAAACAAAAAAAAAAAAAACAACAAGGTATCATAGACAATGAAAAATAATCTCAAGACAAACTTATATTCATCAAATGGCACAGCTTACAAATTCTTAAAAGGAAAAAAAAAGATAAATGTGTTACAGGAGAAAATTGCAAAATTATACTAGTGGGTAGCCCGATTTTCCTCTCATAGACCAAGTTAAATCTAGCAAAAAAATGGGAATGGAATTAAGAGCAGAATTTTAGGAAATCAGAAACAATTGGCTTCTGGAGAAAAGTGAATTGGAATAGTGTGGTACATTACATTTTTTTATTATAGCTTTTTATTGACAGAACATAAGCAAGTGTAATTTTTTAACATTGACCCTTGTAAGCACTTCTGTTCCAACTTTACCCTTCCTTTCCTCCATCCACTCCCCTACATGGCAGGCAATCTCATATATGCTAAAAATGTAAAAGTATATCATAAATAAAATATATGTGTGCATATTTATACACTTCTCTTGTTGCACAAGAAAAAGTCAGCTTTATACAGGTAAAAATAACATGGGAAGAAAACCAAAAATACAAGCTTTCCACATTCATTTCCCAGTTTTCTTTCACTGGGTGTAGCTGGTTCTATCCATCACTGATCAATCGGAACTGAATTAGGAAAGGGAACAGTTTTTCTACATAATTCCTTAAAATGTGATTTCTAAGATCTTACTTTGATTATGGTTTTTCAATTATCAAATAGTTAACAAATGATCTCTTCTTAAACTATTTTTTTCCCTCAGAGAATTGATTTTTCCAAAGAGGGAGTTCACACTTTCTTCTATTTGTGCATTGTTTTGACTGTTTTTTTTTTGTTTGTTTGTTTTTCGAAGTCTCATGAACTCTCTTGAATCCATTAGTTTTCACGTACCAAATTCTATTTTCAACAGATTTTTTTCTTCAATGAGATTCTGTAGGATTGCTTTTTTTTTTTTTTTCTATATGGACATGTCTATTTTTTTAGGGATTGTTATAGGAGAGAACTGTACTAGAAATGAGGATTCTTACAAGGTGCTAACTCAGTGGAATTGATTAAGTAAATGGTTAAGTACTTTGCTTGGTGTTTACTAGTTCTCTAGTTCAAAACATGTACTTAGTACTTACTATAGTTCCACAAGGTTTACACCTCTGATGATGTAATCAGAGCATATAAATAGGGACAAAGTCAGCCAGATACTCATTCCATGGCCCATCATTGTGGTGGCTGGAGAAGAAGCCCTGACACTCAGAGAGATTCACTCCATCTCACAACATCAGAGTGGTTGGTCCGTCCTACATTTACTCCACTGAGACCCAGCTTGCCCAGGCCAGGCAAGGGGACCAAAAACTTGGATTTAACACCTGATTATCCTCTAGGAGATTAATCAGTTGAAAGGAAGGCTTGTCCAGAGACTTCCGAAAAAGCAAGGAGAACACATTTTGGCGCCCAGTGTGGGACTGGAAGCCAAGATCCTGCAAATCAGAGTCTCAAGCTCCATAGGCTGAGCTAGCTGGGCAGGCCCTGAGGGCCTAAGGAGATAGTCCTGAGCACTCCTATACTGAGAAGCACTGAGGAAGCCACCCCAGGAGCTACACCAGGTGGTGACGAGAGCCAGCTGCCCCATCAGGGAAAGAGCCATGGAGTGCACCAGGAACCTGCTGTTGGATGGAAAGGAGCACTGCCTGATGCTTGGGGACAGCTTCCAGAAGAGGCCCAAATCCTCCTTCCACAAGAGCTGCTATAATTTCAAGCTGGCATCAGCAGACCCATTGGGGGACAGAGAAATGCAAGTGGACCAGGAGGATGATATCACAGTCATGCTGCCTCACTTCCCCAGTGGTGCAGCCCCAAGGACTGTCTTCAAAGGAAACAAAAGACCCTATGAGAGAGACTCTATTGTCATCATTAATCAGGATACTAAGGAACATGTGTTGGAAAAACTCAGTAGCAGTGTTCAGGTCAAGAAGATCAGAACTGAGGGAGGGAGCAAAACCCAGGCAAGAGTGGACCTGCCCCCTGAGTGGGCACAACTGACTTCCATAGCACTCAGAGCCCCAGGGAAGACACCCTTTGGACCAAAAACCTGTCCTGTGAAAGACCATCCTCCAGGTGAACTCCAGTTGGAGGACATTAAGAGACAGCTGAGAATGCCGGCCAAGCCAGAGAGTGAAAGGGCCAGGCTAGAACAAAGGAGCCAGAGGGGGCTGGCCCAGCCACCACCCAAGGGACTAAGGAAGCTGATGTGCCAGGCAGCAACAATTGGGTTTGGCACTGAGACATTTGGGATCATGGGGTCCGAGAATCCAAGTCCACAAAATCCGAGTTGTAAGATCATGACCTTCCGTCCTACCATTGAGGAGTTTCAGGACTTTGGGAAATATGTGGCCTACATTGAATCCCAAGGAGCTCACAGAGCAGGACTTGCTAAGGTGATCCCACCCAAGGAGTGGAGACCTAGGAAAAGTTATGATGACATTGATGACATGGTGATTCCAGCTCCTCTTCAACAGGTGGTGACAGGACAATCTGGGTTATTTACCCAGTATAACATGAGGAAGAAAGCCATGACAGTGGGAGAATATCGCCACTTGGCCAACAGTGAAAAGTATTGTACTCCTCCACACCAAGATTTTGAAGATCTGGAGCGTAAATACTGGAAGAACCTGCCTTTTGTATCTCCAATTTACGGCGCTGATATCACTGGTTCTTTATATGATGCTGATGTGCAGGAGTGGAATATTGGGAATTTGAACACCCTTTTGGACATGGTGGAACACGAAGGTGGGATGATCATAGAAGGGGTGAACACTCCCTACCTGTACTTTGGCATGTGGAAAACCACCTTTCCCTGGCACACGGAAGACATGGATCTCTACAGTATCAATTACCTGCACTTTGGGGAGCCCAAGTCTTGGTATGCCATACCTCCAGAACATGGGAAACGTCTGGAACGCCTGGCAAAAGGCTTTTTCCCAGGAAGTTCTCAGGGATGTGATGCCTTTCTCCGTCACAAGACGGCTCTCATCTCTCCCTCCGTCTTGAAAAAGTACGGCATCCCTTTTGATCGGATCACTCAGGAGGCTGGCGAGTTCATCATTACTTTTCCCTATGGATACCATGCAGGATTCAATCATGGTTTCAACTGTGCTGAGGCCACCAATTTTGCCACATTGAGATGGATTGACTATGGCAAGATGGCTACTCAGTGCACCTGCCGAAAGGATATGGTGAAATTTTCAATGGATGTTTTTGTGAGACTGCTACAGCCAGAGCGCTATGAACTGTGGAAGCAAGGAAAAGATATTACTGCTTTGGACCACGTGAAGCCTACAGCACTCACTAGCCCCGAACTGAGTGCTTGGAAGGAGACCAAGGCTGTGCTGAAAGCTAAGCTCCCTGGGAGACAAATTAAGGAAAACAGACACTGGAAAAAGACTGAGGAGGAGAGAAAACCAAATACAGACAGGAAGAGAGAGCAGAACAGAAAACCTGGCCTATGGTCCCACAAAAAAAGAAGCCAGCCTAGGAGGCATAAGGCGGAAGACCAGAAGTCTTTGGGAGAGGTTATGGCTGCAGAAACCCTTTGGGAGGAGGGCAAAGTTAAGGAAGAACCCAAATATGAGGCTGATCTAGAAGAAGAAGAGCAGCACAAAACTCCTGAAGGCAGTGAAGGCGATGGTAAGACCAAACTCTGAGGACTATGGACAGAATCCTGATGACCTGGCCTTCATGGAGAGCCTCTTGCAGTCACAATAACAGCCTGGAGCCCAGAGCCACATGTTTGGTACAAACTCAATTTTAGAACCAACATCTCCTGACCTCCTCCACCCCCACCCTGACCCCCTTTGACCCAAGCTAAGCACCCAGGCAACAGTGGAACAAGTGGACAGCCCTCTCCCTGACCCATGCAATAACTTGCTGTGAATTCCTTTCATCTACATTGAATTTGACCATCTGAGAGACTTGTCTGGCCACAGGCTACCTGGACTCTGCTCAACTCCTGTCACCCGGAGGCTTTAGAACAGCTTCTGCTCCTGGAGCCCATGGATGCCTGGCTCTTGTCTTAGGCTAGGAAGGATTAAATGTTATATTACAAAAGCAAAACCTACTCAGATTTGTAAACCATGTAAAAGCTCTCATCTTGAAAAGGGGCTATTTCACTGACTCCTGAAGCAGGCTTTGGAATTGTGATTTTTTGTATAGAAATCACCTTTGTGAAGTTCTTTCTATAAATATTTATTGTTAAAAAAATAAGAAAAAAGGGAAAAGGAGAGAAGAGAGAGAGAGAGAGAGAGAGAGATAGAGAGAGAGAGAGAGAGAGTGTGTATAGGGGGGGGGAAGGAGAGGGAGAGGGAGAGCTTTGAAAGCTGAGATCAAGCAGATGGGGATCTTCAGTGACAACAGTCCCTCTGACTCCCAGAGCTCCAGCAGTGAAGATGAGGAGGCCACCTCCAGAGACTCTTTCTCAAGGGCAGCCTCCTCTGCAGTCCTGTCACAGAAATGCTGTGGGGAACAGCAGCAACTCCCTGGGAATCACCTACTGATGAGCACATGGGGAGATGATTTACAACTAAGGAGTCCTGCAGTGACAGTAATGTCTAGCATTGGGACTTCCTACATCTGTCTTGGAGGCATCCAGAAAGCTGGAAGACAGGATAAGAAATCCAGGAGCAGAAACCCAGCCTCAAGGAGAGCTTTTGGCCCTTAGTGATCCCTGAGTCTCACTGAACCTGAGCAGAGTGTGCTTGCATATATTATGGGAATACACTTTTACCTCAAAATCTGGGTAGCATAAAAAAAAAAAAAAAACAAACAAACAAACAAACAAAAAAAAACTTCCCAGATATGTTAGAACTATAAGACAAAGTAAAAATAGAAACCCCTACTCTATCACTTTCACCTTCTGATAGAAAGCCCAAATCAGAAATACTCAAATACAGAGTATTCAAGTCAAAGAAAAAAAAAGTGTTGTGAACAGCCAAAAACAGTTCCAGGATCAAGGAACCCCAGTGAGGATCACACAGGACTATTGTTCTACCCTCCATCTAGGGGAGGCGGTGGGGGGAAGGGAGGGGAAGAGTTGGAACAAAACGTTTTGTAAGGTCAATGCTGAAAAATTATCTTGAACATATATTGAAAAAGATATCTTGTCAATAAAAAGCTATTAAAAAAAAAAAAAAAGAGTAGTGGCCTGCTTTTGGGAAGGGATGTCAGTAAGAGGTTTGCTGATGGTTGTGGGACAGCAAGGGTTAGCTGGAGAATTTTCCTTCTAGGAAAGCCTATCCTCCATCATTTCTCCACTGAGACCAAGGTCTATCTGAGCCAGAGAAAGACTCAGAATGGTTGAGAAGGACTGGAAATGAGAAGTTCCATCCTTGACTATTCTCCTGCTGGCTCTCCCTCTTCCTGCACTTCTCCACTAAGATCAAGACTGGGTCAGACAAGCAGACTGTCACAGTCTGCAGGGGGAGACTGGAAGAGATGAAGACTAAGGAAGGACCAGACTGACAGACGATGTAAAGGAGAATGACAGACACAGATTGCAGAAGATACGTGATGATCTAGAATCTATTTGTGGCCATTCTCATAGGGTCTATCCTGTTGAGACCACGGCCTGACTGGAGGACCATCAGAAAGCTAGCATGAACATTACAAGGAATTTTCTTTATCATGAAGTTTTTTTTTTTCCTACTTCTTTTATAGTTTGGTCAATTCTGTTTTTAATGTATCATTTTCTTTACTATTTTTTTGCCTCTCTTAGGCTTCCATTATATTTTCAAAATTGTCTTTTCCCACTCATTTCCCCATTTTTTTCTTCTCTTCTACTTATTTAGTTTTTAAATAAATTTAGTTCTTCAATGATTTGGGGGAGGGGGTATTGTGTCTAATTCTCTTGTTTCTTCTTTGAGGCTTTTCTTTTATCTATGTTGACATCATTGTTCTTCTTAGTTTGTGTCTTAATTTTCCTTGTCACCACTGCAGCTGTTTTAAAGTAATCTTCTTTTCTTGTTTGCTCATGTTTAAAGCTTATTTCTTGACTTTTAATTTTAAATTAAACTTGAGCTTTATCCTTCAAATAATAATAAACCATCCCATGATCCTCCAATTTATTTATAATTTCATTCTTTATGCCTAAATCTTGGACCCATTTTGATCTAATCTTAGTATGTGGTGTTAAATGTGGGTCCATGCCTAGTTTCTGCCATACTGATTTCCAGTTTTCCCAGCAGTTTTTGTCAAATAATGAATTCTTATCCCCAAATTTGGGATCTTTGGGTTTGTCAAACACTAGATTGTTATTTTTATTCACTATCTTGCCCTGTGAACCTAACCTATGCCACTGATCAACTTGTCTATTTCTTAGTCAATACCAAATGGTTTTGGTGCCTGTTGCTGTATAATATAGTTCTAGATCACGTACAGCCAGACCACCTTCATTTAATTTTTTTTTCATTACTTCCCTTGAAATTCTCGACCTTTTGTTCCATATGAAGTTTGTTGTTATTTTTTCTAGGTCATTAAAATAGTTTCTTGGGAGTCTGATTGGTATAGCACTAAATAAATAGATTAGTTTAGTGAGTATTTTCATCTTAAGTATATTCACTAGGCCTATCCAAGAGCACTGAATGTCTTTCCAAATATTTAAATCTGACTTTATTTTTGTGGCAAGTGTTTCATAATTTTGCTCATATAATTCCTGACTCTCCTTTGGTAGATATATTCACAAATATTTTATACTACATACTAATGACCATTATTTTGAATGGAATTTCTCTTTGTATCTCTTGCTGTTGGATTGTGTTGGCAATGTATAAAAATGCTAAGGATTTATGTGGATTTATTTTGTATCCTGAAACTTTGGTAAAATTCTGAATTATTTCTAATAGCTTTTTAGCAGAGTCTTTGGGGTGCTCTAAGTATACCATCATGCCATCTGCAAAGAGTGATAACTTTTTTTTTAAGATAGAAAGATTCTTCTTTATTAATGTCCCCAACCGTATATTTAGATACAGGAGTTTTAAACTCAAATACTTAGGAGAAAAACACGTTAATATTGTATTTTCTGCAACTCATTACCAGTAACATATTGCAAAGCGAAACAGCTTGGAGAGAGGGTGAGAGAGGGTGGTGGTGGGGATGAGGGAGGGAGGGATAAAGAAAAAGAATTAAATTGATCAAAGTGGAATTTTTTTTTTTTTTTTAATTCTTGGGAACTATGAAGTCTTTGCAAACACAGCTTGATTCTGCAGATTATTTTCCAAACATACAAAATAGAACCAAAATGGGAGAATTCCTTTAGAATCTGTAGAGGTGCAACATTCAGAGCTCCGGTTATCTGGTAGCAAGCGCTCCAGCCTTGTCTTCAGCTTCCAACTTTGACTGTTCCCATGAGTTTAACGGGATGAAAACGTCTTCCCCATGATGGTTTTCATTTCCTTTTTTTCTGCATCTGGGTGTGTGCCGTTCAGCACCTTGAGGAAGTCAGATGTCTTTGCCAGCATTCCTGTGTGAATATAGACCTTGGAGCATTTGATGTGATAGTGCAAGTAATCCCAGAATGTGTGAATCAAGTTAATGATGTTGCCTCTGGCATTAGCCTTGGTGTGGCAGGGGAACAGCACAAAAGTGATATAGCCAATATTATCATCCACAGCAGCATCTGTGTGTTTCAACTTTAAAGGAGGTTCCCTGTGGCTAAAGAGGACCTGTGGAGCTGTGTGGCTAGCCCTGTGGCCTTCTTTGAATTCCTGCATGAACACCTTTCCAATCACCACATCATCATCATCTTTAAATACTGTGTTAAAGACAACTGTAACTCAATCCTTCTTAGACTCAACATACATTGTCTCATCATCTCTCTAATGGATTATTGCCCTGCTTTCTCCCTCTTTTCCCTCTTCCTGGAATTTGAAGAATTTCTCAAAGACAGAGGCAAAACAGTTTCTTTTCAACATTCCAGCCTGATGCATGATGGAGTCCTTTAATGCAGGAAGGTTCTCAATGTCATATAGCAAAGAGACTTTGTATCCTGACTCTGGATTTACCAAGAAACTTCCATATACCCTCTACAACAACTCATGAGCTCCATGTGGTTGAAGTTCCTTGTATAATTTCAAAGAAATTCTGACCATCACTTTTGTTTTGTCTCCATTTGGGATTTGAAATATGATAAAGGACTCCATCAAAGTCTGCAAATGTTACTTCTACTGCTTCTGGTTTGTTACCTGCGGCACTTGATTATGAGCTTCACCTCCATTATGCGGTTGTTCACCTCCAGGAGGATCATGGCCAAGGTGACTTTAGGGGCTGCTCCGAGCCAGGTGAGGGGAGGAAGGAGAGAGCTGCGAGGCTGCCCCCCAACCGGGGCAGGGAGGTGGGGAAAGGAAGTGGGGTGAAGGGGGAGGGGGCAAGGTGCACACCTCCACACATGGGCAGCAGCTTGAGCACTCTTCCCTGGTCCTCCAGCTTTTGGGACCTGGCCACTCGGACCTGGCCTACACCCTCCCGCAGAGCAGCAGCCACTGCCTCTGCTGCTACCGCCACTGCTACCACCTCACTGAGCGCCCCGGGTCCCCTAAGAATGATAATTTGATTTCCTAATTTCCTACTCTAATTCCTTGAATCTCTTTCTTGGATCTTATTGCCAAGGCTAGAGTTTCTGGTACTATATTGAATAGTAATGGTGACAGTGGGCAAACTTGTTTCATTCCTGATCTTATTGGGAAAGGTTCCAGTTTATCTCCATTGCATATTAGGCTTACTGGAGGTTTTAAATTTATGCTCCTGATTATTCTAAGGAATATTCCATTTATTCCTATACTTTCAAGCGTTTTTAGTGGTGGGGGGCTTAAGGGAGTAGCATCTTTGTGGAAGATAATTTTCATCATGTTTTTCCCCTGAAATTTTAGGAAAGAGAGCTTAAATATAGAAACAAATATGCCAAAATTAAATGTAGCAAAGAGTAGTGGTGAGAAAGACCCCCTTCCCAATCCAATTAACTAATCAGAGACATCATCAGGTACAAAAAGAGAGCATTTCTGTAATCCCTGCAAGGTACAGTCCCAGACACACACCTGGGAGCATCATGCTAGCTCTTACTTATTACCCAGGATATGTAAATACAATGACTGATTCAGATGGGAAGCAGTCTGCATTGGGGAAGACTAGAGCTGGAGGAGATTCAGAGCCAGCATTTAGGAAGAATAAGAAGAGGCTGGCTGGAAACTTGCTCACAGAGGAAAAGACTTTACAGAAAAGAAAACTGCTCCCAGAGAAGGATTCCAAGTGAGAAAGAGTGTGAAGTGTTAACAAGTATTGTGTTAACAAGTGTTTAAGTATCTGGGGTCTGGTTTGAACTCAGGTGCTCTTCACTTCAGGGCCAGTACAGTCTATTCAGTAGGTGTAGTACAAAGAATTGCCACAGCCCAAATAAAATTTGCAGCCTCTAATATTTTTCAGCTCTTTAAGGAACTTCCAGAGCAAGTGAGAAAGCATCCAGGCAAGAGTTATATCTTGCATGTGCACTTACATAGTGGACTTCCAGGTACTACTTTTGATGGAAATTCAAAGGAAGATAGCCTTTTACATATGTTATCCAGTGCTCCTTTATTTCAGGAAGCACAAGAATCTCATTCTAAATATCATCAAGCTGCTGGAGCTTTACCTTTACAATTTGGAATAACAAGAGAGGAAGCTAGGAGCACAGTAAAAAGCTGTACAGCTTGCCTTCCTTTCCATGCTCCTACACTCCCTCCAGGGAAGAACCCTCATGGTTGGAGACCCACTGAAATCTGGCAAATGGATTTGACCCATTATAAATCTTTTGATCGCTTGTCTTTTATCCACTTGGTGGTAGATAGGCCTTTTTTTAAACCAACGAGTGGTATTCACTTTGCCCATCAGAGAGAGATAGAAAAAGAGAAAGACCTAAAAACCAAGGAGAAAATCTAAGAAATATCTGACACTGAAAGAGAATGGCTGATAAGAAGCCTGTTAAACATTCCCTAACACAAGATAAGACTGTTAAAGAACTTTAAACCCTGGAGCAATCATTGGATTTTTTTTAATGCAAGATGAGGAAAGGAAGCAATGGTAACCTCTCAGATTGCCTGTCACCTGGAGGCTTTAGAAGAGCTTGTGCTGCTGGTGCCCATGGATGCCTGGCTCTTGTCTTAGGCTAGGAAGGATTAAACGTTATATTACAAAAGTAAAAACTCCCCAGATTTGTAAACCAGGTAAAAGTTCTCATCTTGAAAAGTGCTATTTCACTGACTACTGAAGCAGCGTTTGGAATTGTGATTTCTGTACAGAAATCACCTTTGTGAAGTTCTTTCTATAAATACTTATTGTTAAAAAATAAGAAAAAAAAGGGAAAAGAAGGAGGGAAGAGAGAGAGAGAGAGAGCTAGCTCTGAGAGCTGATATGAAGCAGATGGGGACCCTCAGGGACAGCAGGTCCTCTGATTCCCAGAGCTCCAGCAGTGAAAATGAGGAGCCCGCCTCCAGAGACTCTTCCTCAAGGCCATCCTCCTCTCCAGTCCTGTCACAGAAACGCTCTGGGGAACAGCAGCAGCTCCCCGGGAATAACTGGCTGATGAGCACATTGGGAGATGATTTACAACTGAGTGGCTCCTGCAGTGACAGTGATGTCTAGTGTTGGGACTTCCTGCATCTGTCTTTGTTGCATCCAGAAAGCTGGAGAACACAAGCAGAAACCCACCGCCAAGGACAGCATTTGACCCTTAGTGAGCCCTGAGTCTCACTGAACCTGAGCAGAGTGTGATTGTATATATTATGGGAATACACTTTTACCTCAAAATCTGGGTATCATAAAAACAAACAAACAAACAAACAAAAAAACAAAAAAAAAACTTCCTAGATATGTTGGAAGTATAAGACAAAGTAAAAATAGAAACTCCCACTCTATCGCTTTCACCTTTTGAAAGAAACCCCAAGTCAGAAATACTCAAATACAGAGTATTCAAGTCAAAGAAAAAAAAAGTGTTGTGAACAGCCAAAAACAGTTCCAGGATCAAAGAACCCCAGTGAGGATCACACAGAACTACTGAACTGCTGACTTTAATTTATTTACCATGTATGGTTCTACCCTTCATCTAGGGGAGGTGGTAGGGGGAAGGGAGGGAAAGAGTTGGACCAAAACGTTTTGTAAGGCCAATGCTGAAAAATTATCTTGAACATATATTGAAAAAGATATCTTGTCAATAAAAAGCTATTTAAAAAAAAAAGAGTAGTGGCCTGCTTTCGGGAAGGGATGTCAGTAAGAGGTTTGCTGATGGTTGTGGGACAGCAAGGACTAGCTGGAGAATTTTTGCTTCTAGGAAGGCCTGTCCTCCTTCATTTCTCCACTAAGACCAATGTCCATCTGAGGCAGAGACAGTCTCAGAAGGGTTGAGAAGGACTGGAAATGAGATGTTCCATCTTTGACTGTTCTCTCCTGTTGGCTCTCCCTCCTCCTGCACTTCTCCACTAAGATCAAGACTGGGTCAGACTAGTAGACTGTCACAGACTCCAGGAGGAGACTGGGAGAGATGAACACCAAGGTAGGAGCAGACTGACAGACAATGTAAAGGAGATTGACAGACTCAGATTGCAGAAGAGATGTGATGGAGACAATAAAGACTCTAGAATCTATTTGTGGCCATTCTCTTAGGGTCTATCCTGTTGAGACCACGGCCTGACTGGAGGACCATCAGAAAGCTAGCATGAACATTACAAGGAATTTTCTTTATCATGAAGTTTTTTTTTTCCTACTTCTTTTATAGTTTGGTCAATTATGTTTTTAAAGTATCATTTTCTTTATTTTTTTTGCCTCTCTTAGAAAGGCTTCAGTTGTATTTTCATAATTGTCTTTTTCCACTCATTTCCCCCATTTTTCTTCTCTTCATCTTATTTAGTTTTTAAATAAATTTAGCTCTTCAATGATTTGGGGGAGTGGATATTGTGTCTAATTCACTTGTTTCTTCTTTGAGGCTTTTCTTTTATCTATGTTGACATCATTGTGTTCTTCTTAGTTTGTGTCTTAATTTTCCTTGTCACCACTGCAGCTGTTTTAAAGTAATCTTCTTTTCTTGTTTGCTCATGTTTAAAGCTTATTTCTTGACTTTTAATTTTAAATTAAACTTGAGCTTAATCCTTCAAATAATAATGAGGTATTGTTCCAAGTTTTAAGTGTGTTTATTTGATTTCATACTATTCTTTTCAGTTATAGTTTGTATATATAATTCATATTTAACTTTCCATATAGAAAATGCATTTTCATGATTATTTTACATGTTCAAAAATTATTCTAAAATGTCATCTCACACTGCCAAATCAATCATCTATTTGAAATATATAGTGCTATGCACATGCTGTTTTCCCACACTAGGCATCTGGAAATATTTTTGACATTTTTTTCCTCTCCTAACCTCTACCATAGAGACTAACACATAAGTATACCCATAAAAATGGTTAGTAAGATAAGGAGTAGTTGAGAAAAATAGTCCTGTTTTTCTTCCATATGTTCACAGTATTACATAGTAGGCTCAGTATATGTCCTTCCAATGAAGTCAGCACAATGGTTCTATAGAACTTTAGTTTGACAGGAAGTCTAATATCTCTTCTCTGCAAAACACTGAGCTAACTCTATTAATGCATGCATCAATATCTCCTGCTATGTGTATTTCCTTAGAAAGTATACCACCAAGATAAATTAACTCAGTCATAGCAATAAAATGTTGTGTGATATTTTTTTTACTCAAAAATAAATCTGTTTAAAAGGAGGCAGGGTTACTTGAAGTTGTCAGCCTCACTCTCTGTTCCAGAGAGTGGATGATGCATTGGTACAAGAACATCCAAAGGATGACTTCATATATATGCATATATATATATATATATATATATATATATATGTGTGTGTGTGTGTGTTTGTGTGTGTTTGTGTGTGTGTGTGTATAATGTTTCTTTTACTTTCTTTTTTTTTTTTTTAAAGGCAATTAAATGTATTGCCCAAAGTCAAACAACTAAAAAGTGTTGTGTTAACAAGTACCGTGTTAACAACTGTTTAAGTGTTAACAAGTGTTTAAGTATCTGGAGTCTGGTTTGAACTCAGGTGCTCTTCACTTCAGGGTCAGTACTTTATTCACTATGCCATCCAGCTCCCCATCCTTCTTAGGGTCTTTTATGTCTCAAAAAATTCTAAGCATTGCACAGAATCTACTTTCTGCATGGTCATTGAAATACATATTCTAAATTGGCCATTCCACAAGGGCATCTTCAAATACCTGGATTGGGAACATTAACCAAATCCCTCATAGATTTGAGACCCCTTGTTTACCCTCTACCTGATTTAAACTGTCTATTGAAATGGTTTACTAGGGTGTGTATACTGTGTATGCAATGAATTGCTGGAGCTACAGGTGAAAGTTAAGTGAATCAGGGGATAGCAAAGGGGAAAAGCTGACTTAAAAGAAGTTTGGTAGTCTTCACACCAAAGTCAATCTTCCCTGAACAGCTTCTACAACACAAAAGGGATGGACATGAAAACTACATTTCCTTTATTAAAAAATAAAAGGCATCACTGACAATGAAAAATTATCTCAAGACAAACCTATAGGCACCAAATGGCACAGCATCCAAATTTTTAAAAGAAAAAAAAAAAAAGGATAAATGAGTTACATACAGGAGCAAATGGCAAAATTATAGTATTGTGTAGCCCAATTTTTCTCTCATAGAACAAGTTAAATATAGCAAAAAATGAGAATGAAATTAAGAGAAGAATTTTAGAAAATCAGAAACAATTGGCATCTGGAGAAAAGTGAATTGGATGAATTTATTATTTTTATTATAGCTTTTAATTGATAGAACATATGCATGGGTAATTTTTCAACATTGACCCTTGCAAGCATTTCTGTTCCAACTTTTCCCTTCCATTCCTCCACTCCCTCCCCTAGATGGCTGGTAGTCTCATACACATTAAAAATATTAAATGATATCTAAAATACAATATATGTATACATATTTATACAATTATTTTGTTACACAAGAAAAATTGGATTTAGAAAAGTAAAAATAACCTGGGAAGAAAAACAAAAATTCAAGCAGTCCACACGTATTTCCCAGTGTTCTTTCATTCTGTGTGGCTAGTTCTGTTCAACACTGATCAATTGGAACTGAATTAGGATTGGGAGCAGTTTTTCTACATCATTCCTTGAAATGTGATTTCTAAGTTCTTCAATCATGTTTTTTGAATTATCAAATAGTTATTAAATGATCTCTTCTTGATCTTTTTTTTCCCTCAGAAAATTCATTTTTCCAAAGAGGGAGCTCACACTTTCTTCAATTTGTACATTGTTTTGACTGTTTGTTGTTTTTTGAAGTCTCCTGAACTCTCTTGAATTCATTAGTTTTCACTTACCAAATTCTATTTTCAACAGATTTTTTTCTTCCATGAGTTTATGCAAGTTTTTTTTTTTTTTTCCTATATGGACATTCCTATTTTTTAAGGAATTCTGTTGGGCCAGAACTCTGTACTTGAAATAAAGATTCTTACAAGGTGGGAACTCAATGGAATTAAGTAAATGGTTAAGTACTTTGCTTGGTGTTTACTAGTTCTCTAGTTCAAAACATGTACTTAGTACTTACTAGAGTCCCACAAGATTCACACCTCTGATGATGTAATCAGAGCATATAAATGGGGACAAAGTCAGCCTGATACTCATTCCATGGTCCATCATTGTGGTGGCTGGAGCAGAAGCCCTGAGACTCAGAGAGCTTCCCTCCATCTCATACCACCAGAGTGGTTCGCTTGTCCTGCATTTCCTCCATGGAGACCAAGCTAGCCCGGGCCAGGTAAGGACACCAAGACTTTGGACATTAACACCTGACTATCCTCCAGGTTACTACTCGGTTGAAAGGAAGGTTTGTCCAGAGACCTCCGGGAAACCAAGGAGAACACATTTTGACGCCCAGTGTGGGGCTGGAAGCCAAGATCCTGGGAATCATAGTCTCAAGCTCCATAGACTGAGCTTGCTGGGCAGGCCCTGAGGGTCTGAGGAGGTAGTCCTGAGCACTCCTATACTGGGAAGCACTGAGGGAGCCGCCCCAGGAGCTGCACCAGGCAGTGACTACAGCCAGCTTCCGGACAGGGAAAGAGCCATGAAGAGCACCAGGAATCCTTTGTTGGACGGCAAGGAGCACTACCTGACCCTTGGGGACAGCTTCCAGATGAGGCCCAAGTCCTCCTTCCACACCATCCGCTATGATTTCAAGCCGGCCTCTGTAGACCCATCGGGGGAAGGTGAGCTCGAGGTGGGCAAGGGGGACGAGGTCACGGTCACGCTGCCTCATTACCCTGGATCTGCAGCCCCAATGACTGTTTTCAAAGGAAACAAAAGACCCTATGAGAGAGACTGTATTCTCATCATTAATCGGGATACCGGGGAATATGTGTTGGAAAAACTCAGCAGCAGTGTGCAGGTCAAGAAGACAAGAACTGAGGGAGGGAGCAGAATCCACGCGCCAGTGCAACCGCCCCCTTCACGGGCACCCCCGGCTCCCATAGCATTCAGAGCTGCAGGGAAGGCACCGGTTAAACCAAAAACTTGTCCTGTGAAAGACCATCCTTCAGATGAACTGCAGTTGGAGGACATTAAGAGAGAGCTGACAGCCGAGATGAAGCAGATAAGGACCCTCAGTGACAGCAACTCCTCCAACTCTGACAGCTCCAGCAGTGAAGAGGAGAAATCCGCCAACAGAGCCTTGTCCTCCCAGCATCCTCCTCTCCCTCACAGCAACCCTGTGGGGAACCACAGCATCCAGTTCCCCGGGAATAACCGGCTGATGAGCACTTTGAGAGAAGATTTACAACTGAGTGTTTCTGGCAGTGACAGTGATGACTAGCGTTGGAACTTCCTGCATCTGTCTTTGGTAAAACATACAGAAAGCTGTAGGACACAAGAGAAAGCCCCCAAGGAGAGTATTTGGCCCTTAGTGAGCCCTGAGTCTCACTGAACCTGAGCAGAGTGCGCTTGTATATATTATGGAAATACACTTTTACTTAAAAATCTGGGTAACATATTAAAAAAAAAAAAGTTTGTGTCAAATAGAATATGTAATGTGTCTTAGCTTCATATTGTTTATTATTATTTGAAGAGCCATTTGAATTGAATAACTCAAACCATTAACCTGTTTCTTCCACTATCTTCCAGTAGAACATTTGTTGATAGAACTAAGTGTAATCAAATTAGTAAGAATCCATAATGATTCTAACTTGCCTTTTGAAATGATACAAAAAATTAGGATTGCTGGAAGTCTTAGACTAGAATTTGTAGTTTTTCATCTAACTGATACTTTATTAGACTTTATCTGTTTCATAGGTTTGATGACTATACTATGGGGCACTTTGTCCTCTGAAGATGAGGATGTTCCATGCTTTTATCATTTATTTTTAAAGGCTAAATTTTTTACCAGTAGTTGAGATTGTTTATTTCCTATAAAAAATAAATTTTGGCTGTTGATAATTTAGTTGTGTTTTTTTAATTGCTTTATTAGTATCTTTTATTGTTGTTTTCTTATTGCAAAGATGATACAGACTTGATGATCACTTGAAGTCTGAGCTTGGCTAATATAGGTTAATTATTTCATTGTTACACAGAATGAGAATATTTAAGAGAAATTAAAATGTCAAAATCAGAGCTCTAGATTTAATATTTGTAAAAGCTGTGCCTTATATTGGACATTGTTATAGACTTGATTATCATGTTGGATTTAAGCCTATAAGTCACATATAGAATACATCATCTTTCCTTTTGGCTTTTGGTTATACCAAGTCACTTATCAGCTAAGGCCTTACTGTATAACCATAGTTTTTTTCATAGTTTTTATTTACCAGATATTTGCATGGGTAATTTTACAACATTGACAATTGCCAAAATTTTTGTTCTAATTTTTCCCCTCCCCCCCCTTAGATGGCAGGTCGACCAATACAAATATGTTAGAGTATAAATTAAATACAATATATGTATACATGTCCAAACAGTTGTGTATAACCATACTTTTTCACTTACCTGCAATGAATTATATTTTCACATTTAATTATTAATCATCTAAGACCTAAACAGTAATATTTCATTAAGTCTAAGTGAAAAGCACTCCATCAGGTACTATTCCAATTTATAACTAAAGCAGATGGCATCACTTCTGTCCTCAAGAAACTTACATATTAATGGAAGAAACAAATAGAAAACATGTGAGCAGACAAGCAAAATCACAGAAGTATATTAAAATGTATTTTCTTACACATAAAAATGTGGACCTTTAGATTTTTATGAAAGTAAGACAGCTGCTCAGGGAAGCTTGTTGAAGTGATAGAAGAGACTGAAACCAGAAGGTGTTATGTGAAGGCTATGCAGAGAAGAGGGACAAAGTTTGGCAGAAAAGAAACATTGAAAGCAGAAGTGGCATGGGTGAGAAGCAATGGTGTAATGGAAAGAGCAACACATACTTAGGCTTGAATCTTTGCTCAATCACTTAGTAGCTGAGTCACTAATTCCCTCCTTGGTTCTTTTAATCTGTAAGACTAGAGTAATAATAGTAGCACTACCTACCTCAAAGGATTGTTGTAAGGAAAATGATTTTGAAACCTCTTAGATAAGTCATGTAACCTGTTTGAACCTCAGTTTCATCTGTAAGAGAAGGATTCCCTGAATTTTCATAAGATTTTTAAAAGTTATTTTATTTTATTTTATTTTTTTAAATTATTTTTATTATAATTTTTTATAATATCCCTTGTATTCATTTTTCCAAATTATCCCCCCTCCCTCTACTCCTTCGCCCCCGATGACAGGAAATCCCATACATTTTACATGTGTTACAATAGAACCTAGATACAATACATGTGTGTAAATACCATTTTCTTTTTGCACAATAAGCATTAGATTCCGAAGGTACATGTAACCTGGGCAGACAGACATTAGTGCTAACAATTTACATTCACTTCCCAGTGTTCCTTCTCTGGGTGTAGCTACCTCTGTCCATCATTGATCAACTGGAAGTGAGTTGGATCTTCTTTATGTTGAAGATTTCCACTTCCATCAGAATACATCCTCATACAGTATTGTTGTTGAAGTGTATAGTGATCTTTTGGTTCTGCTCATTTCACTCAGCGTCAGTTGATGTAAGTCTCTCCAAGCCTCTCTGTATTCCTCCTGCTGGTAATTTCTTTTTTTTTTTTTTTAATTTTTTATTATATATATATATATATATATATTTTATACTATTATCCCTTGTATTCATTTTTCCAAATTATCCCTCCCTCCCTCTATTCCCTCCCCCCGATGACAGGCAATCCCATACATTTTACATGTGTTACAATATAGTCTAGGTACAATACATGTGTGTGAATATCATTTTCTTCTTGCACAATAAACTTTAGAATCCAAAGGTACATGTAACCTGGGCAGACAGATATTAGTGCTAACAATTTACATTCACTTCCCAGTGTTACTTCTCTGGGTGTAGTTATTTCTGTCCATCATTGATCAACTGGAAGTGAGTTGGCTCTTCTTTATGTTGAAGATTTCCACTTCCATCAGAATACATCCTCATACAGTATTGTTGTTGAAGTGTACAGTGATCTTCTGGTTCTGCTCATTTCACTCAGCATCAGTTGATGTAAGTCTCTCCAAGCCTCTCTGTATTCCTCCTGCTGGTAATTTCTTACAGAGCAATAATATTCCATAACCTTCGTATACCATAATTTACCCAACCATTCTCCAACTGATGGACATCCATTCATCTTCCAGTTTCTAACTACAACAAAAAGAGCTGCCACAAACATTTTGGCACATACAGGTCTCTTTCTGCTCTTTAGTATTTCTTTGGGATATAAGCCCAGTAGTAGTACTGCTGGGTCAAAGAGTATGCACACTTTGAGAAGTTTTTGGGCATAGTTCCAAATTGATCTCCAGAATGGCTGGATTCTTTCACAACTCCACCAGCAATGTATTAGTGTCCCAGTTTTCCCACATCCCCTCCAACATTTATCATTATTTGTTCCTGTCATCTTAGCCAATCAGACAGGTGTATAGTGGTATCTCAGAGTTGTCTTAATTTGCATTTCTCTGATCAGTAGTGATTTGGAACACTCTTTCATATGAGTGGATATAGTTTAAATTTCATCATCTGAGAATTGTCTATTCATATCCTTTGACCATTTACCAATCGGAGAATGGTTTGGTTTCTTATAAATTAGGGTCAGTTCTCTATATATTTTGGAAATGAGACCTTTCTCAGAACCTTTACTTTTTTTTTCTTTTTTTTTTATTCATTTTTCCAAATTATCCCCTCCCTCCCTCCACTCCCTCCCCCCGATGACAGGTAATCCCATACATTTTACATGTGTTACAATAGAACCTAGATACAATATATGTGTGTAAATACCATTTTCTTGTTGCACATTAATTATTAGCTTCCGAAGGTATAAGTAACATGGGTAGAAAGACAGTAGTGCTAACAATTTACATTAGCTTCCCAGTGTTCCGTCTCTGGGTGTAGTTATTTCTGTCCATCATTGATCAACTGGAAGTGAGTTGGATCTTCTTTATGTTGAAGATTTCCACTTCCATCAGAATACATCCTCATACAGTATTGTTGTTGAAGTGTATAGTGATCTTCTGGTTCTGCTCATTTCACTCAGCAACAGTTGATTTAAGTCTCTCCAAGCCTCTCTGTATTCCTCCTGCTGGTCATTTCTTACAGAGCAATAATATTCCATAACCTTTATATACCACAATTTACCCAACCATTCTCCAATTGATGGACATCCATTCAACTTCCAGTTTCTAGCTACAACAAAAAGAGCTGCCACAAACATTTCGGCACATACAGGTCCCTTTCCACTCTTTAGTATTTCTTTGGGATATAATCCCAGTAACAGTAATGCTGGGTCAAAGGGTATGCACAGTTTGACAACTTTTTGGGCATAGTTCCAAATTGTTCTCCAGAATGGCTGGATTCTTTCACAACTCCACCAACAATGTATCAGTGTCCCAGTTTTCCCACATCCCCTCCAACATTCATCATTTTTAGCCAATCTGACAGGTGTGTAGTGGTATCTCGGAGTTGTCTTAATTTGCATTTCTCTGATCAGTAGTGATTTGGAAGACTCTTTCATATGAGTGGAAATAGTTTCAATTCATCGTCTGTTTATATCCCTTGACCATTTATCAATTGGAGAATGGTTTGGTTTCCTATAAATCAGGGTCAGGTCTCTATATATTGTCAGAACCTTTCCTTTCAAAAATATTTTCCCAATTTGTTAATTCCCTTCTAATCTTATTTGCATTAATATTGTTTGTACAGAAACTTTTTAGTTTGATGCAATCAAAATCTTCTATTTTGTGATCAATAATGATCTCTAATTCTTCTCTGCTCATAAATTCCTTCCTCCTCCACAGGTCTGAGAGGTAGACTATTCTCTGTTCCTCTAATATATTTATGATCTCATTCTTTATGCCTAAATCATGGACCCATTTTGATCTTATCTTGGTATATGGTGTTAAGTGTGGGTCCATATCTAATTTCTGCCATACTAATTTCCAGTTTTCCCAACAGTTTCTTCCGAATAATGAATTTTTGTCCCTAATGTTGGTATCTTTGGGTTTGTCAAAGATTAGATTGCTATAGATGTACCCTTTTTTGTCCTTTGTATCTAATCTGTTCCAATGATCTACCGTTCTATTTCTTAGCCAGTACCAAATGGTTTTGGTGACTGCTGCTATATAATATAGCTTTAGATCAGGTACACTTAGACCACCTTCCTCTGACTTTTTTTTTTCATTAGTTCCCTTGCGATTCTCGACCTTTTATTCTTCAATATGAATTTTGTTGTTATTTTTTCTAGGTCATTAAAATAGTTTCTTGGGAGTCTGATTGGTATAGCACTAAATAAATAGATGAGTTTGGGGAGTATTGTCATCTTTCTTATATTTGCTCGGCCTATCCAAGAGCACTGAATGTCTTTCCTATTATTTAAATCTGACTTTATTTTTGTGGCAAGTGTTTTGTAATTTTTCTCATATAATTCCTGACTATTCTTTGGTAGATGGATTCCCAAATACTTTATGCTCTCAACATTTGTTTGGAATGGAATTTCTCTTTGTATCTCTTGCTGTTGCATTTTGTTGGTGATATATAAGAATGCTGAGGATTTATGTGGATTTATTTTGTATCCTGACACTTTGCTAAAATTCTGAATTAAGGTTGTAAGGTTTAGGATTCATAATCAGTTGAAAACATTAGCTTTCACCACCACCCTTCTCACTTCAGTGGAATCTTGATAATTATATTTCATTATCAACATAAAAAGTCTCTATGAACTGAGATTTCCTTTCAGACATTAATCTAGAGAAAATACTATATAATTTAAAGTGAAAAGAAGTTTCCCATTGAATCCTGACATCATCTGAATCATTGCATCATTCAGAGAGAAGAAAAAAAGTGTTTTCCCTTTTGGTGTAACTGTTAATAAATTAGTCACATGTTCTCACAAAATACAAAAGATGGAGCAGAGATTTCTTACTTTAGATCCCAAATGACACTAAATAAAAATCACTTCTCTCTACCAGGATCAAGTGATGAGCACAGTGTCTTTCTTTTGTCAGGTAAGTTTAAAAATTCTTAAGAGATGCTATAATAGAACTGTGATGTCAGAGGATACTGACAAAAAGGTATACACAATTGTGAGTTCTAAAGATTTGTAAATAATTTTTCTACCTGAAACTTGATGATTACAGATAAACAGATGTCAAAGAATAGAGATTGTGTTTCCACCTAAAGAACCAACATTTAACTACATTGAATGAGAAGTTAATATAATTTCTTAATTCATTCTTAACAGAGTCTCAAGAAACCATTTTCTGTCTTTGATTTTTAAAAAATGTTAAATATTTTATTGGTTTCATATATACACTAGCTTCTTCCAAAAAAAATTGAGTAACACATTACAATTTCATATTGTTCACATAAAACATCAGAGCAGATTGCTTCTTTCTTATATACATCTCTAATTTCTTCCCTAACAATCATACATTCATGCATGCACACACAAACACACACACACACAAACTCTCTTTATTGTTCTTGTAAGACTTTGGATTTATTTGTAAGACAGCCACGCACTATATTTATATCTATCTATCTATCTATCTATCGATCTATCTATCGATATATGTATACATATATATACGTATACATATATCATATATATACATACATATGGATGTTCATCAGTTTATATGTTTGTGTACATAAATACATGCATACATACACATTTATACATATGCATATATCTGTGTATATAATGTCACTAGCCTTTGTAGATTTGATCAAGGTTTGTCATATTGTGAAATCTGCACTGTTTTATTGCTGCTTTCCTCTATCTACCAACCGCAAATAATTGTTGATTATTATGATGATTATAAATATTTTTATTTTTATAATATTAACTATTTTATTATTTTTTTACATATACACACTAGCTTCTTCCAAAAGATTTTGAGATCCACATTGCAATTACATTTTGTTCACAAAAAATAAATTAGAACAGATTGTTTCTCTCCTTTATGCATCTGTTTTATGTAAACCACTCACATCACTAATTTTGTCCCTAAAAATCACACACATGCACGTATTAATTAGTCTTGGAAGATTTTTAATTGTAAGATAACCATGCCCTATATATGTATGAATGTTTATCAGTGTATATGTTTGTGTATATACATAGATATATTTATACATATAAATGCATATAAAAAAAATCACCAGTGTTTGTAAATTTGATCAAGGTCACAAAGCTAATAGGGTTGTCACAGCATGAAAATCTGTGCTTTTTTATTGGTACTTTCCTTTATCAACCACCTCCAAATAATCCATCACTAAACACTAACGAAGGACTAAATGACCACTTCTTCTTCCATTGTTTTGGTGATATTTTTTCTCATCTATTTCATAGGTATCCTATTTTGATTGTTAAAGATCCACTCATGTGTACCCCCTTATATTCCTACCTATAAAAACTGAGGCACATAAGAATTATAACCACACACTATTAAATTTTTTTTTAAAAGATGGAAAGCCAGTTGTTAATTATTAGAGAAACCAAAATGTGAGATATCTTCTAGGGTTATGCCAAATCCTTAAGGAAACTTAAGACTAAAAGAAGAAAAAATTGATATCACAGTTTTAGGAAATGAGCATCACTAAATTTGATCATTGGCTTGTATATCATTATAGTAAGAATTTTCACTAAAGAAACTCCTCTTACTATTTCTGATTAGATTCACTTTTATAATTTCTTATCTTACACAGATGTTAAATTCAGGTTGATATAGCTAATATATATCAAAGGTAGGATTTTGTCCCAGATTTATTTAACTCTGAGACCAGTGCCATAGCCATTAAGAAATCAGGTTTGTTGTTTTTTATGACACAGGGGATGGATATTTAAATATGTGTTAAATTGAGTAGATAACAGAAAACTCCCAAAGTTTTAAATTAATTCTTTCTTTTTAATCTCAGCACAAAACTGTATACAAGATTCTATAGTAGTAGCATCCCATTTTTGACAATTGAGCAAACTGAGACTCAGGAGGCTCCCTTTAATTGTTCATATTCATGGACCCAATGTGTGGCAGAAGGAGAATTTCCTGACTGAAACCAATCTGGTATTCACCACAAAATATGGTCTCTGTGCAAAATAGCCTGCATTTAAGAAATCTTTATGAAATTCAACTGCTTTAATGAAAAATGATTCAGCACTTACACAAAACTGAACATGAAGAAACTCTTTGAAGACCAACAATAAGCTGTTTTGGAAGAATCTCCAAGTATATAATCTTCTGAAATCATCTGCCCCTCTTACCTTCTTTATTATTTTGGACACCCAGTATCTTCCTTAGGTTGTCCAAGGTATCATCCTTAACATATCACTCTCCCTCAGACTCCCATGTTCATTCACTTGTAAAGTCCTTGAGTATTACGTTGCTTCTCATATACTCTATATATTCATTTCTCTTTTCTGAAACTGCCATCACTTTTGTCCAAAGCCTAAGCACCTTTGCCTAGACTCTCGCAATTTGTTTCCTCTTATACTCTTTGCTACAAGGGACTAGGGAATTTGCTTAATTTTTCAATAGAATGTCAAATTGTTCTTCCTAAAGAGAATTCCTGATCATATCACCTTCCACAACCACACTCAACAATATTTTTAAGTTGATCCCTATTACATCAAGATTAAATATAAATGATATTCTGGGATTTTAAAGTGCTTTCTAGCACTTCAAGCCTATCTTTTGTATCTTCTCATACTTCACTTCCACTGATTTGCTCAAAGGCATCTTAGTGGCACAAGATGCTGTAAGGTGGACTTTGGATGAGGATGATGAGTTCAAATCTAACCACAGACATTTAGACATTGTGTAAACTTTTTCATCTCACTTAATTTCTTCCTGCCCCAGTTACCGTGGGATAAAATCACATCTTTCAGGATGACTGTGAGGATAAAATTAGCACTTTGCTAAGCTTTAAACATTATATAAAAGCCACTGTGGTCATTTTTTCTTACTCTGTGGATCAAAGTCACTGACCCCATGTTCTTCCTCAAACATGACACTCCATCTACTCATTCTGGGCATTTTCATTGGCCTCTCCCAATGCCTGGAATACCTTCCTGCTTCTTTTCTATCTTTTGACTTGTCAGGCTTTCTTCAAGTTTCAAGTAATATCCGATATTACTTACCTTTCCAAATTCTCCTTCTTATGTGTATCTTCCTTCTCTTACTTATTTCTAATTTAACACACATACACACACAGATGAATACATGTTCACATACATGAATTTCTTACATATATATGTGTTTCTATATGTATTACTATAAATAATATATTGTATATATTCAGATATGTCTCATATAGTATACCATCATTATTAATGATACTATGTAATTTAACATCAATTTCCTGTGATAGTAAAAAACAATGTCTTCTTCAGTATCTAATTCATGTTACACATGAAATGATATTTTAAGAGTTTAAAGAAATATTCAACTAGAAATTTTAAACATGGTTTCTGTTCTTTTGAGAAGCTTCTTTGGAGAATCATTATCTGGAGAAGGTAAAATTAGATATATTTATTTGTAATTAAGCAGATAATGGATAGAAATTCTCTTTTATCCATCTTGCAGATGAGAAGCACTGTAAAAGTCCTATGCCCATCAGCTTTAAAAAAGAGTAAAATTGCAGTTCTTCTATTCATCTAGATTCTTTTTCAAAACAACGCAGAAGAGAATAAAACAGGGATAATGGAGAGGAATTACTCCAACCCAACTGAATTCATCCTCTTGGGAATCACCAGTGATCCAGAGCTTAAAGTTACATTTTTTGTCCTCTGTCTTATCATTTATTTGGTTATTTTTTTGGCAAATCTTGGGATGATCATCTTAATCAGGATAGACACCCAACTCCATCTGCCCATGTACTTCTTCCTCAGTCACATGTCATTCTGTGACCTCTGCTACTCCTCAGCCATTGGCCCCAAGATGCTGGTGGACTTCTTTGCCAAAGACAAATCCATTTCCTTCACTGGTTGTGCTCTACAACTCTATTTCTTCACTATCTTTGGAGATTCTGATTGTGTTCTATTAGCTGTAATGGCCTTTGATCGCTACATGGCCATAAGCAATCCTTTACTTTATACAGTAAAAATGTCTAAACGGGTTTGCTACTTATTGATTTGTGGTGTCTACATGGTGGGGATGATGGATGCTCTGATTATTACTACTTTAACCTTCACACTGAGTTTCTGCAGGTCTAATGAAATTAACCATTTCTTCTGTGATATCCCTCCTCTTTTGTCAATCTCTTGTTCTGATACCTATATCAATGAGCTGATGATCTGCATCGTTTTTGGCTTCATTGAAATGGTCACCATTCCAGGAGTCCTCATCTCTTACTGTTACATATTTTTGTCTGTGCTGAAAATCCACTCAGCTGAAGGCAGAAGCAAAGCCTTTTCTACCTGTATCTCTCACTTAACTGTTTTTACAATTTTGCAGGGTACTATCCTTTTTATGTACTTGAGACCAAGTTCTACTCATTCACTAGATCAAGACAAAATGACTTCCTTGTTTTATTCCCTTGTCATTCCCATGTTAAACCCCTTGATCTACAGTTTGAGAAACAAAGATGTGAAGGAGGCTCTGGGAAAATTAAGAAAAAAACTAAGTTTTTAACTTCAATGCTTTAATCTCTTTGGCTTGGAGACCATTAAGAGAGTGTAAGAATATAAAAGTGCAATGAAATCATCTAAAGTATACTGAGGTACTTATGCCCCTGTCAAGTTTTTTTTTTTTTTTTTTTTTAGTGACATACACATAATCACAGAATTTCTTAGAGAAACAATGACCTGAAGTTTAAATATTCTAAATTCTAAATTTCTCTACAACAATTCTGCAAGGTGCCTGGTTGTTCATATATTCCTTAAAGAGTGATTTTTTTGCAGGAGAATTTACATTTGAAAAAAAATAATCCATAAGCAAAAGTAGAAAAAGTAAATTATGGACAGTAGATTGAATCTTTTCCTCTATGACAGATCTCTTTATAATGGGCACTCAATCATGAGAAAAACAAATTTTTAAGCAAAAGCAAAATTACAGTATACCATGGAAGTCATCATCATGGGAAGAAAATGTTGGATGACAAATAAGATGATTTATCAAATGTCAACACTGGAATTGGAATATAACTAATGAAAAACCATTTAATCTCTCTATATCTCACTTTTTTAAGCTATAATATCAACACAGTCTTGCTTGTACTACTCATGTTACAGAGATATGGTTTTGATTAGACCTGTGATTTCATTTATTCAAGAAGGTATAATTAAGGAATTAGAATCTGTGCCAATTTAGATGAGAAGTTCTTACTCATTCAGGGTAACACTATCATTTGTTTCAAAGATGGAATTGAACTCATTACCAGAGAGCAAGTATCTAAGCAATCAATTTATGATGCTCAAATTTCACAAATGCTTTTATTTGCCAATATTAATTCTACAAATGGATCCTCATTTTAAAAGTGTATATTAGAGGAAATCGGAGCTTCTGTGAAATATTGTCTTTAATTATGTACACCAGACTTGCTGGATATGAAATTAATTTATTCTTATAATTTCTAATTATCTGAACATCTCTCTTTCTAAATCAAATATATATGGATAATATAGACTTTTTATGTGTAGTATTTCAACCCCTCTCACCATTTCTCTGTTGTAATATAGTTAATAATTCTTACATTATCCTGTTACTCATTTGCAATGAAGAATATTCAAATTGAAAATTATGTAAATCAAGATTTTCATTGAGATTAAGAATTAGTTATGTGGATTTGAATGAATTAAAACATTATTCATGTTTGTGCACCTCAGTTTAAAATATGAGAGAGGTAAAGGAAGAGAAAGAGAGACAGAGAGAACAATGGAGAGAGAGAGACAGAGAAAGAAACAAAGACAGAGTGAGAGACAATAAAAGTGTGAGGACAAACACTGAGATACTCTGACCTGAAATGTTCATGGAATAAATTTTTATTAATTATTTTGCTTTACAAAGCATATGAAAGGGTAATTTTTCCAACATAGATTCACATAATACTCCATGGAAGACATGAACCTTCCTCTGATCCAGAAAGAAATAGAAATTTGAATGGTTACAAGTTTTGTTTCAGTGGGTATTTGAAAAAAAATGTATCATCTTGCTTTATTTGAAGAGTTTGGAAACTATGAATGTAGAATATTATACTGTCACATTCAATAATTATATTTATTGGTCTTGATAACCTACTTTTTATTGTTGTATTTTTCTCTCTTTTACATGCATTCATACATGGAATTAATCTCTGAGGAGACTAAAAAGAAGAGTTTTATCTGGAATTGAAAGTAATAACAATATAAAACATCAATTTTGAATTAAAATAAAATAATGCATGGAAAACTATATAGGGAATGTGAAGTAAGAAGGGAATTAGAGGAGAAAGGAATGCTATTGATGTAGATGTGGAAAATCAAAAATGATTTTAATTCTATAGATATATTAGTATTAACTGTAGGGTATATTCCGTACAATAATACTACATGGGCTTGACCAGATGCTTCTCATATGAAGGAAGATTGGGAGATAAATTTAAATGGGTATATAAAATGATGCCAAACTACAGGTTGATAATATTTTAGCAAGAGAATCTGGAGGATCAACAATTCCAACTTTCTTATTTTATAGAAAAGGAAACAAAAGACAAAAAAATCCAAAGGACTTACTTAGGTTTGTGAAGACAGCAAGAGTCAATCTTTAAAGCTCTCTTTCTCTGTTGCCAAATTCACTGGTTTCTTATATTATAGGAAGTGTACAAATTTCTCGATCCTTATAGGAGAATATTTAACAGTATGCTATAAAAGGAAATAAATACTAAAACTCTAAATAGCTATCCTATCTCTATATTCCTGAACAAGTTACTTAATATATGGGCTCTCTTTAATTTAATGAGAAAAAGGCATATACTAAGCTGTCTAAAAGATCATAGAATATTTAACACATAACAATAATGATCTCCAAGCATTGCAATGATACTAATTACTTCTTCTGTTGTCTGGCTAAAACCATTGAAAAATTATTCTTGAAAGTTGAGAACTCAGTACCTTGACTACACTAAAAGAACTAAATGGGAAATGACTTTAATCTAAAATGGATTCCTGGTATTTCACCAGCTGAAATGTTTGGTGTTGAGAAACATTTACTAAGCCAGCTGGTTGGCTAAAACCTTGAAGGAAAATTCAAAGTTGCACACAAACACACATCCATAATGATTCTAATAATAATGTGAGTCTGGCTGATAAAGTAGCAACCAAATTAAGGAGATTTGGGAGAGTATTTCCAGGAAGGAAGGCTCAAAACTGGATTACATATGTAGAGATATACAAATCAATATTATATATAGCTTTATGAGTAGATATAAATATGTGGAAAAAAGATGAACTACGTCATTTGGGAAATAATCTCACCTAATTGTTGTGGGTCTCTTTGGAGTATGCTAGAAGTGTGAGGGAAGGGGAATTGGGTCTCCCTAAAGATTCTAAATTGGGTAGAATATAATATTATAAATTGATCTGAATATATATATATATATATATATATATATATATATATATATATATATATATATATGTATCTCATTATCAAAAGTAGTTTTCTTTCCTATATCTTCCCCATACAGTTTCTGAAAAAAAAAAAAAATATATATATATATATATATATATATAACTGATTCAATTCATTGTCCATTGTAAGACAAGTCAGAGAGGAATTTTTTGGCAAGGCAAATGCTAGGTCATGCAAAATAGATATATGAGCTTTTTCTCGGAGGTGGAATTGACGTAATGAGCTTTAGCAGAAGAACCCATATCATGAAAGCGTTTAACAAGTACTTCCATATTTCATAAAATACTTTCCTCATTATGAGATTTAGGGACATCTAGGTGATGTCATGGTTAGAGCACCAGCCCTAAAGTCAGGAGAACCTGAGTTCAAATCTGGTCTCATACAATTTAAACTTCCTAGCTGTGTGACACTGGGAGAGTCACTTAACTCCAATTGCCTCAGGAAAAGAAAGAAAGAAAGAAAGAAAGAAAGAAAGAAGGAAAGAAGGAAAGAAGGAAAGAAGGAAAGAAGGAAAGAAGGAAAGAAGGAAAGAAGGAAAGAAGGAAAGAAGGAAAGAAGGAAAGAAGGAAGGAAAGAAAGAAAGTTATGAGATAGAATTAGCTTCATTTTACAAATAAAGAAACAAATGTTCAGATATCTTTATTGACAGAAAGTTGATTATACAGCTATTAATATTGGGACCAGAATTCAAAATTGTCTCACTTAAATTTAAGGCATCATATTTCCTTTAATTTATTGCACTGAACCCTCAAACATCAGATACTAGAAAAATTACAATATTCTCCACATCCCCATTTCAAATAAATTGTCCAGTTCTTCCTTTTTAACCTTTCCCTAATGTTCCCTTATTTTCTTTCTAACAAGGAATAAAACAATTTTAATTTCCAAGTGAAATTAGGCTAATGATTGGCTAACATATATAAAAATTATAACCTTTGTGCTTCATCCAGATCACTATTCTGGTTGTGTCTAAAGGTAAAGATTCAATGACAATGGTGTCTTTTCATATAAGGTTCTTTATATTCACTTTATTATGCTATAAATATAAAAAAAAGTTTTCAATTTTCATTCTTGCCTTTCCTTTATTAAAACAAAATAAAATTTCTTTCAATATTAGGACTTTTGTTCCCATTCAAAATAGATAGCTTTTCTAGATGTCCCAGCCACAAATTCACTTCTCTTTTCAAATTATCCATTTCATACTTCCAAATCATGAAAGGTACCTTTCAAGAAGTTATTAAAGAAATTTTTTCTCCTGCATTCTAGGACCAGAGATTAAAATAGAAATAGAAATAATTTACTGATCACTTTCTGATCACACACACACACACACACACACACACACACACAGACACAAAGAGACATAGATGGAGAGGAAGAGACAGAAAGGCAGAGAGACAGAGACAAATAGAAACAGAAAGAGACATAAAGACATAGAGGGAGAGAGACAGAGAAGGAGAGACACAGACAGACAGAGACAGAGATACAGAGAGAGAGATAGAGAGAGAGAAAGAGAGAGAAAAAGAGAAAAAGAGATGGGGAGTAAGAGAGAGAGAGAGGGCACATGCAAGAGTTGAATATGACAGGATGGTATCTAAAATATTAAAATTAAGGCATGAGAGAGGTATATTCTAGGAAAGATGGAAAGGGGAAGATAGAATGGGATAAATTATCTCATAACTAAAAAGCCAAACAAAGTCTTTAACTGAACAGGGGAAGAAAGGGAAAGAATATGAATCTTATTCTAGTCTGAATTAGCTCAAAGACAGAATAATAAACCCAATGAATTGGGTAACAAAAAAAAATAATATATATATATATTGTTTTTTACCATACAAGAAAGTATGAAAGGAAGGTGCGAGAAGACTGGGTGGAAGGAGGAGGATTCTGGGAAGAAGTTGGAGGGCAGAGTATTTTTCCCACAAATAAAACAAATTTTGGACTCACAGTGAACATAAGTTGGTTAAAAACAAATAAAACTTGGGGCAGAAGAAGGATGCTCCTAGAAGTCACCTGAAGAAATACACTGGGTGGAGGATTAAACCCTGTGAAGTGCAGACACTTCTGGGCTAACTCCACAAAAATATCCATCTGGGAGCCCGGGTTCTAGCTGGGGTTGGTATTTACCAAAGGAAAGTTCATCAACTGCACAGCACACAGAGTTTGGGTCTGAGTCGGCCCAAATTGAGGAAACTTCTGTTTGTTGGAATAAATTGGAGAAGTGTTGGAATACTCCTAAGGCACCTAACAGTGGCTGCTGGAGATCCAACCTGGACTTGCAGAATGGATCTCCTCTTGTGAAAGGATGATACAAGGAAACTGAGAGGCAATTGCTCTTCTCTGACCTCACTGACTGAGAGACCATTGCATTGCCTGAACTGCCTTCTCTTCCCTCTGCCTCTAATTTATCTCATTTACAATCCACAATACCTGTGTGAACAAAGGCTGCCTTGCAACTCCTTCAGATGTTATGATCCATAGCTGTGGAGGCTCTTGAAGAATTGACCTGTCCCTTAACATCTGCTGATGAAGAATGTCAGGTCGAGCTGTGATATTAAGAAAGAACCAACACACTGGGAGGGCAGAAGTAGTGGAAGGTATCCTGCTGTTGGGGGATCCTTTCCTTTTTTTTATCTGTATGGGATACAGGCCCAGTACAAGCAATGCTGCATCAACTGGTATGCACAGTTTCATAGCTCTTTCAGCATCTTTTCAAATTGCTCTCCAGAATGGTTGAATCAGTTCACAATACCATCAATGATGTATTAGTGTCCCAGTCTTCCTACATGACCTCCAACATCCATCATTATCTTTTCCTGTCATCTTAGCCAATCTAGGAAGTATGAAATGGCCTCTCAGATTTGTCTTAACTTGCATTTCTCTGATCAATAGTGATGAATGTCATATATCTACTGCCATATACATTTACTAGTGCGAAAAGAGCTACACCAAAGAATAAGATAAATGTATTAGTTGTAGAGCCAGGAGAATGCAATATATTAGAAGCCCAGGATATATAGAAGAAGGTCAATAATAAGATATAGAACATCTTTTCATATAAGTAGAAATGGTATTAATTTCTTCATCTGAAAATTGTCTGTTCATATCCTTTGACCTTTTGTCAATTGTAGAATGGCTTGGATTCCTATGCATTTGAGTCAGTTCCCTATATATTTTGGAAATGAGGCCTTTATCACAAGCTTCAAATGTGATTTTTTTCTCAGTTTATTACTACCCTTCTAATCTTTCCTACATTGGCACAGTTTAATAGAAAAATAACTTTTTCATTTAATATAATTAAAATTATACATTTTATTCTATGATGAACTCTATTTCTTCTTTGGCCACTAATTCCTTCCTTCTCTATAGATCTGAGAGGTAAACTATCCTTTGTTCTTCTGATTTGTTTATAATGCTACTCTTTATATTTGAATCATGAACCAATTTTGACCTTATTCTGGGATATGCTATTAGGTGTAGGTCACTGCCTAGTTTCTGCTATACTAGTTTCCAATTTTCCCAGCAGTTTTTGTCAAGTAATGAGTTCTTATTTCAAAAAGCTACGGTCTTTATATTTCTCAAACTCCAGATTACTACAGTTATTGACTATTTTGCCCTGTGAACTAACTCATTCCACTGATCAAATATTTTATTTCTTAACTAGTATTAAATGGTTTCAAGGATTTATCTTTATTATATAGTTTTAGATCTTGTAGGATTAGGACACGTTCTTTTGCAATGGTTTTCATTAATTCCCTTGAAATTCTTTACTTTTTGAATTTACAGATGAACTTTGTTATTATTTTTTTTTTACTTTTATGAAATAATTTCTTGGGAGTTTGATTAGTATGGCACTGAACCGGTAGATTAATTTAGTAATATTATCATTTTTATTATATTAGCTCAGCCTACTCATGATTAATTCATAGTTTTCCAGTTGATTAGATGTGACTTTATTTGTGTGGAAAATGTTTTATAATTGTATTCATACAGTTCCTGACTTTACCTTGGCAATATTATATATTGGGTATACTTATTTTAAATGGAATTTCTCTTTGTATATGTTGTTGCTAGACTTTGTTAGTAACATAAAAACACTGATGATTTAAATGGATTTATTTTGTATTCTGCAACTTTGTTAACATTGTAAATATATTCTAATGGTATTATTTTTAGCTGATTCTCTAGGATTTTGTAAGTATACCATCATATCATCTGCAAAAATTGGTTTCCTCATTACCTACTCTAATTCCATTTATCATTTTTTCTTCTTATTGGCAAAGCTAACATCTCTAACACAATATTGAATAATAATGGGGATAGTGTGCAACCTTGGTTTACTCCCCTATCTTACTGGAAATGGTTCTAGTTTATCCCCATTACATATGATGCTGGCTGATGGATTTAAATAGATACTATTGATCATTTCAAGGAAAAGCCCATTGATTCCTATACTTTATAGTGTTTTTGATAGGAATGCATGTTGGATTTTTATGCATCTATTGAGATAATCACACAATTTCTGTTAGTTTGGTTATTGACATAGGTAATTATGTTAATATCTTTCCTAATTTTGAACCAGCCTTACATTTCTGATACAAATCCTACTTTGTCATAATGTATTATCTTTGGGATAACTTGTCGTAATTCCTTTACTATTATTTTCTTTAAAATTTTTGCATCAATTTTCACTAGGTCAATACATACTTCAGCACCATGTTTGTCTCATAAAAATAATTTGGCATGATTTATTCTTTCCCTGTTTTTACTAATAGTCTGCATAATATGGGAAATACTTGATCATTAAATATCTGGTAGAATTCATATCTATGTCCATCTGTCCCTGGTCCTGGCCCTTTTTCTTAGGGACTTGATTACTATCTTGTTTGATTTCTTTTTCTAAAATTGGAGTTTTAAAACAGTTTATTTCCTCTTCTGTTAATCTGGGCAGTCCATAATTTTGTAATTATTCATCTGTTTCATTTAGTTTAACAGATTTATTGGCATTAAGTTGGATAAAATAACTCCTAATTATTACTCTAATTTTCTCTTCATTGACAGAAAATTCACCATTTCTATTTTTGATATTAATGATTTGATTTTCTCCTTTCCTTTGTTCTAATCAGATTAACTAAAGGTTTATCTATTTTGTTGGTTTATTCATAAATTTGACTGTATTACTTCTATAGTATTTTACTTAAAATTTTATTATTCTACCTTTATATTTTCAGAATTTCTAGTTCAATATTAAATTGGGGTTTTAAAATTTGTTCTTTTTCTAACTTTTTTTAGTTGCATGCACAATACCCTGTTCTCTTTCTCTATTTTATACAAGTTAGCATCTAGAAAGATAACATTTTTCTGAAGAACTGCTTTCACTATATCCAAAAATTTTGATATGGTGCATCATTATTATCATTCTCTTAGATGAAATTATAGTGACATAGAACCAGGAATACATTATACACAATAGCAAGAATGTATGATTATCAGCTATGAAAGATTTTGTTGTTCTCAGTGGTTCAGTGATCCAGAATACTACCAATAGACTTTGGATAGAAAAATACTATCTGCATTGAATAAAAAAACTAAGGAGACTGAATGTAAATCAGCACATGCTATGTAAATATCTTTTTTATGGTTTTGTTTTCATTCCCATATTTTCCCTTTTTTCTGATTTTTCTCTCCCAACCTGATTCATAAAACAATTTATATTAGAATTGGATATACTTTTAAAAATTAGATTGTCCTTTACAAAATCACTTTAAACCAGAACACTCTTGTTCAATTAGTGCTGGAATTTCTTCCATTTACACAAATACAGAGTATTCATACCAGAATAATTAGAAAAATTGTATTATTTTTCACTAGTACTTTATATTTGAAAGTATATCAGACATGTATTCTCATTTGCCCTACATCAGAATCGAAGAAAATGGTGCTGGAAAGATAAAGATCTGGCCCAAGATCACACAGATAAATCAGGAAACATTTAGATATAAAAAATTTCCCCTAAGAATTGCTATGGCTGCATCCCATAAATTTTAGTTTGTTGTATCATTATTTTCATTCTCTTGGATGAAAATTTCAATAGTGCCAAAGATTTGTTTCTCTACGCTTTCATTCTTTTTTATCTGATTTTTTACATTTTCTAATTCATTTTTGCTTGTTTTTCCTCTGGCCCTTTTTTATATGTAATTTTTCTTACAACATAAGTTGAGAAAAGATTCATTTAATTTTTTCTGCATTTCATTGATTTTGAGGGTTTATGCCCCTAATACATGGTAAATTTTTGTGTTGGTTCAGTATACTCCTTTTTGTCTCCATTCAATTTTTCCAAAATATAATTGTATCTACATTTTCTAAAATTATATTTTCCTCCTTAAATTGAAACAATTTTAAGATATCAACTCACCCCTCTAAGATCAGTTAATAAAACAGGGAAAAGAAGATAATAATAATAAAGGTAAGATGGCAGGCGGGCAAAATGAAACACTAATGCATAGTTGGTGCAGTTCTGAAATGGTCTAAACATTCTGGAGAGCAATCTGAAACTTTGCTAAAAAGGCTATAAAACTGCTTATCCTTTGATCCAGCAGTGTCTTTATTCCAAGGGAAACATAAAGAAAAAAAAAAGGCTGCACATGTGCAAAAATGTAGCAGGTTTCTTTTTGGTAATTGGAAAATGAGTAGATGCCCCACAATTGAGTAATTAATAAATAATTAATAGCAGATGATGACAGTGGAATATTATGGACCATTAAAAAAAAAAAAAAAAAAAAAAAAAAAAAAACATTTCAGACCAGAAGACAGTCTTGTTCAAGTAGCGCTGAAATTTATTTCATTTACACAAATACAGAAGAATCATACTATGATAATTAGAAAAAAATGTATTATCTTTCACTAGTGCTTTACAGTTGGCAGTATATCATAGATGTATTCTCATTTGCTCTTCATCACAACCAAGGAAAAAGGTGTTGGAAAAAAATAAGGGCTTATCCAAGATCACACAGATAAGTAAGCATCTGTGCTACCAACTGAAATCAGATTCTCTATAAAATGAAAATATTTGTTCTGAGGTTTGTTGAATTACATATATATTATCTTATTATATATTCTTTTTGGAGGCAAAGTTCCCTCATCATCAAATGGAAATAATAATAATAATAAAACCTTTCTTATCTCCCTAGGAGCAGGATTGTTCTATGAAATCAAAATAATAATTGTGAAGTTCTAGATTAATTTAAAGGATCTAATGTCATCAATTATTATCTTTAATGCCTTGCACATAGTGATACATAATATTATATAAAAATAAATATGTTTATACATAATAAATGTGTTTCAAATGAAATTGAATTAGTTCCTCTGATATTGTAAGGTTTAGGATTCAAAATCAGTTGAGAGCATTAGCTTTCACCACCAACCTTCTCACTTCAATGAAATCTTGATGATTATATTTCATTATCAACATAAAAAGTCTCTATGAACTGAAATTTCCATTCAGACATTAATCTAATTAGAGAAAATACTATATAATTTAAAGTGAAAAGATGCTTTCCAATGAATCCTGATATCATCTGAATCATTGCATCATTCAGAAGAAAAAAGTGTTTTCCCTTTTGGTGTAACTGTTTAGTAAATTAGTCACATGTTCCCACAAAATACAAAAGATGGAGCAGAGACTTCTTACTTTAGATCCCAAATGGCACTAAATAAAAATCGCTTCTCTCTACCAGGACCAAGTGATGAGCATAGTGTCTTTCTTTTGTCAGGTAAGTTTAAAAATTCTTAAGAGATGCTATATTAGAACTGTGATATCAGAGGACACTGACAAAAAAGGTATACACAACTGTGAGCTCTAAAGATTTGTAAATATTTTTTCTGCCTGAGGCTTGATCATTGTGACTGAGATAAACAGATGTCAAAGAATAGAGATTATGTTACCACTCAAAGAACCAAAATTTAACTCCTGTGAATGAGAAATGAATATATTAGTACATCTTTAATAGAGTCTCAAGAAACCATTTTTGTCTTTGATATTTTTAATGTTAAATATTTTTATTGGTTTCATATATACACTCTAGCTTTTTTCAAAAAAAAAAAAATTCACTAACACATTACAATTTCATATTGTTCACATAAAACATCAGAGCGGACTGCTTCTGTCTTATCTCAAATTTCTTCCCTAATAATCATATATGCACACAAGCATGCACAATCTTTATTGTTCTTGTAAGACTTTAGTTTTAGTTGTAAGACAGCCATGCACTATTATGTATGAATGTTCATCAGTTTATATGTTTGTGTACATAAATACATGCATACATACACATTTATACATATGCATATATCTGAGTATATAATGTCACTAGCCTTTGTAGATTTGATCAATGTTTGTCATATCATGAAAATCTGTGCTGCTTTCCTCTATCTACCAACTGAAATAAGCCATCACTAATTATTGATTAATATGATTATAAATATGATTATTTTTTAAAATATTAACTATTGTGTTGGTTTTATATATGCATACTAGCTTCTTCCAAGAGATTTTGAGATCCACATTATAATTACATTTTGTTCACAAAAAAATAAATTAGAATATATTTTTGCTCTCCTTTATGAATCTGTTTTATGTAAACCACTCACATTACTAATTTTGGCCCTAAAAATCACACACATACACATATTAATTAGTCTTGTAAGATTTTAGTTTTAATTGTAAGACAATCATGCCCTATATATGTATGGACGTTTAACAGTATGTATATATTTGTGTACATAATACACATATTTATACATACACATGTATGCATATAAAAAATCACTAGTTTTTGTAATTTTGATCAAGGTAACAAAGTTAATAAGGTTTGTCAGATCATGAAAATCTGTACTTTTTTATTGGTACTTTCCTTTATCAACCACCTCCAAATAATCCATCACTAAACACTAACAGAAGACTCAATGACCACATCTTCCATTGTTTTGATTATAGTTTTTCTCATATATTTCATAGGTTTCCTTTTTTTGATTGTTAAATGTCCACTCAAGTGTACCCCCTTATATTCTCACCTATAAAACCTATAAAATTTATTATTAGAATTATAATCACATACTATGAAGAATTAATAAAAAATATGGAAAGCCAGTCATTAATGGTTAGAGAAACCAAAATGTGACATATCTTCTTCTAGGTTATACAAAAATACAAAAACCTTAAGGAAACTTACAACTAAAAGATGAACAATTATACTATTCTTAGAAATGAACATTACCAAATCTGATCATTGACTTGTGGGACTTCTGGGAATTTAAAGTCCTTTCTAGTTTCATTCAAGTCTATCTTTCAGGTGTTCTCATGCTTCACTTCCACTGATTTGCTCAAAACCATCTTAGTGACACAGGAAGCTGTAAGTCAGACTTTGAGTGAGGAAGATGAGTTCAAATCTAAACACAGATATTTAGACATTTTGTAAACTTTGAAATCTCACTTAATTTCTGCCTGTCCCAGTTACTGTGATATAAAATCATATCTTTCAGGATTTTTGTGAGGATAAAATTAGCACTTTGCTAATTTTTAAGTATTATATAAAAGCCACTGTGGTCATTTTTCTTACTCTGTAGTTCAAAGTCACTGGCCCCATGTTCTTCCTCAAACATGAAAATCCATCTTCTCACTCTGGGCAATTTCACTGGCCTCTTCCAATGCCTGGAATACCTTACTGCTTCATTTTTACCTTCTGACTTGCAGGCTTTCTTCAAGTCTCAGGTAAAATCTCATAGTACTTACATTTCTAAATTATTCTTCTTATATGTACCTTCCTTCTCTTACTTATCTCTAATTAGCACACACACACACACACACACACACACACACACACACAGAGAGAGAGAGAGAGAGAGAGAGAGAGAGAGAGAGAGAGAGAGGAATACATGTACATATACGTGAATTTCTGACATATATACATATGTACTATAAATAATATATTTCAGATATTTAGATATGTCTCATATAGTATTATATCATCATTATCAATTATACTATGTAATTTAACATCAATTTCTTGCAATCGTTAAAAAAATTGTCTTCTTCAGTATCCAATTCATGTTACAGGTGATATGGTATTTTAAAACTTTGAAGAAATATTCAACTAGGAAATTTCAACACAGCTTCTGTTCCTTTGAGAATCTTCTTTGGAGAATCATTATCTGGAGAAGGTAAAATTAGATATATTTATTTGACATTAAGCAGCTAATGGACAGAAGCTCTCTTTTATCTATCTTGCAGATGAGAAGTTCTAGAAATTCTACATCCATCAGCTTTAAAAGAGTAAAATATTCCATTTCTCTGGATTCTTTTTCAAAATAACAGAAAAGAAAACAAAGCAGGGATGATGGAAAGAAATTATTCCAACCCAAGTGAATTTATATTCTTGGGAATCACCAGTGATCCAGAGCTAAAAGTTATGTTTTTTGCACTCTGTCTTATGACATATTTGGTTATTGTTTTAGCAAATCTTGGGATGATCATCTTAATCAGGATAGACCCCCAACTGCATTTGCCTATGTACTTCTTCCTTAGTCACATGTCGTTCTGTGACCTCTGCTACTCCTCAGCCATTGGCCCCAAGATGCTGGTGGACTTCTTTGCCAAAGACAAATCCATTTCCTTCACTGGTTGTGCTTTGCAACTGTTTTTCTTTTCTTTGTTTGGAGATTCTGATTGTTTGCTATTAGCAGTAATGGCCTTTGATCGCTACATGGCCATAAGTAACCCTTTGCTTTACACAGTAAATATGTCTAGTCGGGTTTGCTACTTATTAATTGCTGGTGTCTACATGGTGGGACTCATAGATACTCTGATCCATACTATCTTAATGTTCACACTGAATTTCTGCAGGTCCAATGAGATTAACCATTTCTTCTGTGACATCCCTCCCCTTTTATCACTCTCTTGTTCTGATACCCATATCAATGAGCTGATGCTCTTCATCATGTTTGGCATCATTGAAACAGTCAGCATTTCAGGAGTCCTCATCTCATACTGTTACATATTTTTGTCTGTGTTGAAGATCCATTCAACTAAAGGCATTGGTAAAGCCTTTTCTACTTGTAGTTCTCACTTAACTGTTTTTACTATTTTCCAGGGTACTGCCCTTTTTATGTACTTCAGACCAAGTTCTGCACATTCACTAGACCAAGACAAAATGTCCTCCTTGTTTTATGCCCTTGTCATTCCCATGTTAAATCCCTTGATCTACAGTTTTAGAAACAAAGATGTAAAGGAGGCTCTGGGAAGGCTGAGAAACAAACTGGGTTTTTAACTTCATTATTTTTAACCTCATTGGCTTGGAGACCATGAAGAGAATCTAAGAATATAAAAGTGCAATGAAATCATCTAAAGTAACTGAGATATATATGTCCTGTCAAGTTATTTTTTAAATTAACATACATACAATCACATAATTTCAGAGAGAGACAATAACCTGAAGTTTAAATATTCTAAATTCTAAATTTACTCTGCAACAATTCTGTGAGTTGTCTGATGTCTCTTATATTCCTTAAAGAGTGAATTTTTCTAGGAGAATTTACATGTGAAAAAATAATATCCATTAGCAAAAGTACAAAACTAAATTATGGATAATAGATTGAATCTTTTCCTCTGTGACAGATCTCTTTCTAATGGGGGCTCAATCATGGTAAAATATCTTTCTTTAACCAAAATCTTATATAATGACAGTACACCATGGAAGTCAGAATCATGGGAATATAATGTTGGATGATAAATAAGATGATTGTATCAAATATCAACACTGGTATTGGAAAATAACTAATGAAAAACCAGTTAACCTCTCTACATATCAATTTCCTAAGCAGTAATACCAGCACAATCATGCCTCTATTATTCATCTTACAGAGATATGGTTTTGATCAGACCTGTGATTTCATTTATTCAAGAAAATATAATTAAAGAATTAGAACTTGTGCCAATTTAGATGAGAAGTTCTAACTCTTTCAGGATAACACTATCATTTATGTTTCAAAGATGGAAATGAACTCATTAGCAGAGAGCAAGTATCTAAACAATCAATTTGTTGTGATGCTTAAATTTCAAAAATGTTTTTACTTGCCAATATTAACTCTACAAATAGATCCTCATTTTTAAAGTGTGTATTAGAGCAAATAGGAGCTTCTGTGAAATATTGTCTTTAATTATGTAAACCAGAATTGCTGGGTATGAAATAATTTTATTCTTATAATTTCTAATTATCTGAACATCTTTTCTCTTTCAGTTTCTGAAACAAATACATATGGATAATATAGATTTTTTTTTTATTTGTAGCATTTCTACCCCTCTCACAATTTCTCTGTTGTAATATAGTTAATAATTCTTACATTATCCTGTTACTCATTTGGAATGAAGAATATTTACATTGAAAATTAGATAAAACAAGATTATCACTGAGATTAAGAATTATACTGAATTTGAGTGAATTAAAACATTATCCATGGTTGTAAACCCCAGTTTAAAATATGAGAGAGGTAAAGAGAGAGAAAGAGACAGAGGGAGGGAGCCAAAGATGGAGAGAGAGACAGAGAAAGAAACAAACACAGAAAGACAGAGTGAGAGACAAAAAATAGTTTGAGCACAAATACTGAGATACTCTGACTTGAAAAATTCATGGAATGCTTTTTTTATTAAATATTTTTCTTTACAAAGCATATTCATGGGTAGTTTTTCCAACATTGATTCATGTAATACTTCACAGAAGATACAAACCTTGTGCTGAGGTAGAAAGAAGTGGAGATTTGAGTGGGTACAAGTTTTGTTTCAGGTATATTTAAGAAAATGTATCATTTTGCTTTATTTGAGGAGTTTGGAAACTATGACTATAACATTCAATAATTATATTTATTGCTTTTGCTAACCTACTTTTTACTGTGTAATTTTCTCTCTTTTTACATTCATTCATACATGGAATTAATTTCTGAGGACAATAGAAAAGAGAATTTTATCTGGAATTGAAAGTAATAATATAAAACATCAATTTTAAGTTAAAATAAAATACTATATGGAAAAAATATTGTATAGGCAGTGTGAAGTAAAATGGGAATTAGAGGGGAAAGGAATACTATTGATGTAGATGTGGGAAATCAAAAATGATTTCAATTCTATAGATATATTAGTATTAACTGTGGGGTATATTTGATACAATAACACTACCTGGGGTTGACCAGATGCTTCTCATATGAATGAAGACTGGGAGATAAATTTAAATGGGTATATCAAATGATACCAAACTACAGTTTGATGATATTTTAGCAAGAGAATGTGGAGGATCAACTATTCCAACCTTCTTATTTTATATATAAGGAAACAAAAGCCAAAAAAAACCAAAGGACTTACTTAAGTTTGTGAAGACATCAAGAGGCAAAGTCAATCTTTAAAGCTCCCTTTCTCTGTTGCCAAATTCACTGGTTTCTTATATTATGGGAAGTGTACAAATTTTTCGATCCTTAGAGAAGAATATTTAACAGTATGCTATAAAAGCAAATGAACTCTAAAACTCTAAATAGCTAAGTTCTAATTTAAGTTATATTTATCCTATCTGAATATTCTTGAACAAGTTGCTTAATCTATGGGCTATCCTTACTTTACTGAGAAAAAGGCATATACTAAGATGTCTAAAAGATGATAGAAATGTAACACATAACAGTAATGATCTGCAAGCATTGCAGTGATACTAATAGCTTCTGCTGTTGTCTGGCTAAAACCTTTGAAAAATTCTTCTTGCAAATTGAAAACTCAGTATCTTGACTACACTAAAAGAACTGAAGGGTGAATTACTTTAATCTACATTGGATCCCTGGTATTTCACCAGCTGAAATGTTTGGTGTTTAGAAACATTTACTAAGCCAGCTGGTTGGCTAAAACCTTGAAGGAAAATTCAGAGTTGCACACAAATACACATTCCATAATGATTCTAATTATAATTTGAGTCTTGATGATAAATTAGCAACCAAATTAAGGAGATCTGGGGGAGTATTTCCTGGAGGGAAGGCTCAAAATGGATTATACATGTAGACATAAACAAATCAATATTATATATAACTTATGAGTAGATATAAATATATGTAAAAAAGATGAACTAGTCAGTTGGGAAATAATTTCATCTAATTCCCATGGGTCTCTATCGTGTGCCAGAAATGTAAGGGAAGGGAAATTGGGTCTCCCTAAAGATTCTAAATTGGACAGAAAATAGTATAAATTGATCTGAATGTATATATGTGTCTCATTATTAAAAGTAGTTTTCCTCCCTGTATCTTTCCCATAAAGTTTCTTTTAAAAAGTAATCTTATATAATTGATTCAATTCACTGTCCATTGTAAAACAAGTTAGAGAGGAAATTTTTGGTAAGGCAAATGCTAGGTCATGCAAAATAGATTATTACAGTGAGCTGTTTCTCAGAGGTGGAAAAGAAGTAATGAGCCTTATCAGATGATCCCATATCATGTAAGCCTTTAACAAGCACTTTGATATTACAGAAAACATTTTCCTCATTAAGAAAGTTATGAGGCAGAAGATAGTCTACCTCTCAGACCTGTGGAGGAGGAAGGAATTTATGACCAGAGGAGAACTAGAGATCATTATTGATCACAAAATAGAAGATTTTGATTACATAAAACTAAAAAGTTTCTGTACAAATAATACTAATGGAAACAAGATTAGAAGGGAAGTAACAAATTGGGAAAATATTTTTAAAGTTAAAGGTTCTGACAAAGATCTCATTTCCAAAATATATAGAGAACTGACCCTAATTTATAAGAAATCAAACTATTCTCCAATTGATAAATGGTCAAAGATATGAACAGACAATTCTCAGATGATGAAATTGAAACTATATCCACTCATATGAAAGAGTGTTCCAACTCACTACTGATTAGAGAAATGCAAATTAAGACAATTCTGAGATACCACTATACACCTGTCAGATTGGCTAAGATGACAGGAACAAATAATGATGAATGTTGGAGGGGATGTGGGAAAACTGGGACACTGATACATTGCTGGTGGAGTTGTGAAAGAATCCAGCCATTCTGGAGAGCAATTTGGAACTATGCCCAAAAAGGTGTCAAACTGTGCATACCCTTTGACCCAGCATTGCTTTTATTGGGATTATATCCCAAAGAAATACTAAAGAAGGGAAAGGGACCTCTATGTGCCAAAATGTTTGTGGCAGCTCTTTTTGTTGTAGCTAGAAACTGGAAGTTGAATGGATGCCCATCAATTGGAGAATGGTTGGGTAAATTATGGTATATGAAGGTTATGGAATATTATTGCTCTGTAAGAAATGACCAGCAGGAGGAATACAGAGAGGCTGAGTGAAATGAATAGAACCAGAAGATGGCTGTACACTTCAATGCTGTATGAAGATGTATTCTGATGGAAGTGGAAATCTTCAACATAAAGAAGATCCACCTCATTTCCAGTTGATCAATGATGGACAGAAATAACTTCACCCAAAGAAGGAACACTGGGAAGTGAATGTAAATTGTTAGCACTACTGTCTATCTACTTATACCTTCAGAATCTAATAATGTGCAACAAGAAAATGGTATTTACACACATATATTGTATCTAGGTTATATTGTAACACATGTAAAATGTATGGGATTGCCTGTCATCGGGGGGAGGGAATGGAGGGAGGGATAATTTGGGAAAATGAATACAAGGGATAATATTATTAAAAAATTACTTATGCATATATACTGTGAAAAAAATTCTAAATAATAAAAAAAGAAAAACAAAGAAAGTTATGAGGTAGAATTAGTTTCATTTTACAAACAAAGAAACAAATGCTCAGATATCTTTATTGACAGAAAGTTGATTATAGAGCTAGTGATATTAGGACCAAAATTCAAAGCTGTCTCACTAAATTTAAGGCATTATATTTTCTTTATTTTATTGCACTGACCCCTCAAGCATCAGATTAGGCTAATGATTGGGTAACATATAAAAACCATAACCTATTCTGGTTGTGTCTAAAGGTAAAAATTCAATGACAATAGGGTCTTTTCATATGTGGCTGTTTATATTCACTTTATTATGCTACCAACATAAAAAAGTTTTCAATTTTCATTCTTCCCCTTCCTTTATTAAAACAAAATAAAATTTCTTCCAATATTAGGACTTTTCTTCCCATTCAAAATAGATAGCTATTCTATATTTCAGCCACAAATTCATTTCTCTCTTCAAATACCCATTTCATACTTCCAAATTATGAAAGGTAGCTTTCAACAAATTATCAAAAAAAATTTTTCCTGTATTCTAAGACCAGAGATTAAAAGAGAAACAGAAGTAATATACTGATCTCCTCCTGAATGTAACACACACACACACAGACACACACACTCACACACACACACACATACACACACACACACTCACACACACACACACTCTCACACACACACATACACACACAGACATTGGTGGAGAGGGACAGAGAGAGACATAGAAGCAAAGAGACAGAAAGAGAGAAAGACAGGCAGAAGCACAGAGAGACAGAGACAGTGAGAAACAGAAAGATAGTGAGACAGATAGATAGAGAGGAAGAGAGACAGAGAAACAGGCAGACACAGAGAGAAAGAGAAAGAGAGAGACAGAAAGAGATGGAGAGAGAAAAGATAGAAACAGATGTGGAGGAAGGGAGAGACACATGAGTTGAATATGAGGGAATGATACCTAAAAATATTAAAATTAAGGCATGAGAGAAGGTCTAGGAAAAATGGAAAGGGGGAGATAGAATTGGATAAATTATCTCATAAAGGAAAAGCCAAGACAGACTTCAACTGAACAGGGGAAGAAGAGAATGTAAGAGACAAAATGAATCTTATTCTAATCAGATCCAGTTCAAGGACAGAATAATACACACAATAAATTGGATTTTAAAAATCTATTTTTACCATACAAGAAGGTATAAAGGGAAGGTGAGAGAAAACTGGGTGGAAAGAGGAAGAGTCTGGGAAGAAATTGGAGGGCAGAGTATTTTTTCACAAATAAAACAAATTTTGGACTCAGAGTGAACATAAGCGGGTTAAAAACAACTAAAACTTGGGGTAGAAAAGGCTGCTCTTGGAAGAACCTGAAGAAATATGCCTAGCTGGGGATTAAGTCCTCTGAAGTTCAAAAACTTCTGGCCTAACTCCACAGACACATCCAGGTGTGAGCCCGGGGTCTAGCTGGGGTCAGTGGGAACCAGAAGAACTTTCATCAACTGGACAGCATACAGAGTTTGGGTCTGAGTCTGCCCAGACTGAGGAAACCTCTGTTTGTTGGACTACATGGGAGAGCTATTGGCATACTTGTGAGCCAACTAACAATGGCTGCTGGAGATCCAACCTGGACCTGCAGAATGGATCTCCTCTTGTGAGAGGATGATGCAAGGAGACTAAGAGGCAGTTGCTTTTCTCTGACCTCTCTGACTGAGAGATCATTGCATTGTCTGACCTCCCTTCTCTTCCCTCTGCTTCCAATTTATCTCATTTCCAGTCCACAATACCCATGTGTGAGCAAAGGCTGCCTTGCAACTCCTTCAGATGTTATGATCCACAGCTGTGGAGGCTTTTGGAGAATTGACCTGTCCCTAACATCTGCTGATGAAGAATGCCAAGTCCAGCTGTCCTCCCAATAGACTGGGAGGGCAGAAGCAGTGGGGAAAGTATACTGCTGGTGGGTTCCTTTCCTTTTTTTATCTCTATGGTATACAGGCCCAGTAGAAGCAACTGGATCAACTGGTATGCACAGCTTCATAGACCTTTTAGCATCTTTTCAAATTGTTCTCCAGAATGGTTGAATCAGTGTACAACTGCACCAACGATGTATTAGTGTCCCAGTGTTCCCCCATTCCCTCCAACATCCACCATTATCTTTTCCTGTCATCTTAGCCAAACTAGGAAGTATGAAGTAGAATCTCAGAGGTGTCTTAACTTGCATTTCTCTGATCAATAATGATTTAGAACACCTTTTCATATGACTAGAAATGGTATTAATTTCTTCATCTGAAAATGTTCATATCCTTTGACCTTTTGACAATTGTAGAATGGCTTGTATTTTTATGAATTTGAGTCAGTTCCCTAGATATTTTGGAAATGAGGTCTTTATCACAAGCTTTGAAAGTTAATGTTTTCCCAGTTTATTATTACTCTTCTAATCTTTTCTACATTTGCTTTGTTTATTAGAAAAAATAAAATTTTCATTTAATATAATCAAAAATATACATTTGTATTCAATAATGTAATCCATTTCTTCTTTGGCCACTAATTCCTCTTTTCTCTATAAATCTGAGAGGTAAACTATCTTTTGTTCTTCTAATTTATTTATAATACTACTCTTCTTTTACATTTTTTTTTTAATTTTATAATTACAAAATTTTTGATAGTATATATATATATATATATATATATATATATATATATATATATATATATATGTATGAGTAATTTTTTATAACATTATCCCTTGTATTCTTTTGACAAATTTTCCCCTCCCTCCCTCTACTCCCTCCTTTAGATGACAGGCAATTCCATGCATTTTACATGTGTTACAGTATAACCTAGATACAATATATGTCTGTAAATCCAATTTTCTTGTTTCACTTTAAGTATTAGATTCCGAAGTTATTAGTAACCTGTGTAGATAGATAGTAGTGCTAACAATTTACATTCATTCCCCAGTGTTTCTTCTCTGGGTGTGGTTGTTTCTGTCCATCACTGATCAACTGGAAGTGGGTTGGATCTTCTTTATGTTGAAGATATCCACTTCCATCAGAATACATCTTCATACAGCATTGTTGTTGAAGTGTACAGAAATCTTCCGGTTTTGTTCATTTCACTCAGCATCAGTTGATGTAAGTGTCTCCAAACCTTTCTGAATTCATCCTGCTGGTCATTTCTTACAGAGCAATAATATTCCATAACCGTCATATACCATAAATTAGCCAACCATTCTCCAATTGATGGACATCCATTCATCTTTCAGTTTCTAGCCACTACCAAAAGGGCTGCCATAAACATTTTGGCACATACAGGTCCCTTTCCTTTCTTTAGTATTTCTTTGGGATATAAGCCCAATAGTAGCACTGCTGGATCAAAGGATCAAAGTTTGATAACTTTTGGGGCATAGTTCCAAATTGCTCTCCAGAATGGCCGAATTCTTTCACAGCTCCACCAACCATGTATTAGTGTCCCAGTTTTCCCACATCTCCTCCAACATTCATCATTATTTGTTCCTGTCATCTTAGCCAATCTGACAGGTGTAGTGGTATCTCAGAGTTGTCTTAATTTGCATTTCTCTGATCAGTAGTGATTTGGAAAACTCTTTCATATGAGTGGATATAGTTTCAATTTCATCATCTGAGAATAGTCTGTTCATATCCTTTAACCATTTATCAATTGGAGAATGGTTTGATTTCTTATAGGGTCAGTTCTCTATATAATTTGAAAATGAGACCTTTATCAGAACCTTTAAGTGTAAAAATATTTTCCCAATTTGTTACTTCCCTTCTAATCTTGCTTGCATTAGTATATTTTGTACAGAAACTTTTTAGTTTGATGTAATCAAACTCTTCTATTTTGTGATCAATAATGACCTCTAGTTCTCCTCTAGTCAAAAATTCCTTCCTCCTCCACAGGTCTGAGAGGTAGACTATTCTCTGTTCCTCTAATCTATTTATGATCTCATTCTTTATGCCTAAATCATGGACCCATTTTGATTTAACTTGGTACATGCTGTTAAGTGTGGGTCCATATCTATTTTCTGGCATACTAATTTACAGTTTTCCCAACAGTTTTTTTTTCAAATAATGCATTTTTATCCCTAATGTTGGTATCTTTGGGTTTGTCAAAGACTAGATTGCTATAGATGTACCATTTTTTGTCCTTTGAACCAATCCATTCCATTGATCGACCAGTCTATTTCTTAGCCAATACCAAATGGTTTTGATGACTGTTGCTATATAATATAGCTTTAGATCAGCTACACCTAGACCACCTTCCTCTGACATTTATTCATTAGTTCCCTTGAAATTCTCGACCTTTTATTCTTCCATATGAATTTTATTGTTATTTTTTCTAGGTCATTAAAATAGTTTCTTGGGAGTCTGATTGGTATAGCACTAAATAAATAGATTAGTTTGAGAGTATTGTCATCTTTATTATATTCGTTCGGCCTATCTAAGAGCACTGAATGTCTTTCCAATTATTTAAATCTGACTTTATTTTTTTGGCAAGTGCTTTTTAATTTTTCTCATATAATTCCTGACTATTTTTGGTAGATGGATTCCCAAATACTTTATACTCTCAACATTTGTTTGGAATGGAATTTCTCTTTGTATCTCTTGCTGTTGCATTTTGTTGGTGATATATAAGAATGCTGAGGATTTATGTGGATTTATTTTGTATCCTGCCACTTTGCTAAAATTCTGAATTATTTCTAATAGCTTTTTAGCAGAGTCTTTGGCGTTCTCTAAGTATACCATCATGTCATCTGCAAAGAGTGATAGTTTGATTTCCTCATTTCCTACTCTAATTCCTTGAATCTCTTTCTCGGTTCTTATTGCCAAGGCTAGCATTTCTAGTACTATATTGAATAGTAATGGTGATAGAGGGCAACCTTGTTTCACTCCTGATCTTACTGGGAAAGGTTGCAGTTTATTTCTATTGCATATTATCCTTACTGATGGTCTTAAATATATGCTCCTGATTATTCTAAGGAATAGTCCATTTATTCCTGTACTCTCAAGCGTTTTTAGTAGGAATGGATGTTTGATTTTATCAAATGCTTTTTCTGCATCTATTGAGATGATCATATGGTTTTTATTAATTTGATTATGAATATGATCAATTATACTAATAGTTTTCCTAATATTAAACCAGCCCTGCATTCCTGGTATAAATCCTACTTGATCATGCTGTATTATCCTGGGGATGATTTTCTGAAGTTTTTTTGCTAATATCTTATTTAAGATTTTAGCATCAATATTCATTAAGGAAATTGGTCTATAGTTTTCTTTCTCAGTTTTTGATCTACCTGGTTTAGATATCAGTATCATGTCTGTGTCATAAAAGGAGTTTGGTAGGACTCCTTCATCCCCTATTTTTTCAAATAGTTTATATAACATTGGGGCTAATTGTTCTTTAAATGTTTGGTAGAATTCACATGTAAATCCATCTGGTCCAGGGGATTTTTTCCTGGGGAGTTGATTAATAGTTTATTCTATTTCTTTTTTCTGAAATGGGATTTTTGAAGCAATTTATCTCCTCCTCTTTTAATCTAGGAAGCCTATATTTTAGAGGAAGTCATCCATTTCACTTAGGTTATCAAATTTATTGGCATAAAGTTGGGCAAAATAACTCATTATTTCTCTAATTTCCTCTTCATTGGTGGAAAGATCCCCCTTTTCATCTGTAAGACTAACAATTAGATTTTCCTGGAAACTGTGGTCCCTATTTCAAAGGTTCTGCTTCTCTGGGCATTCTGAGGCTGCTAGAGTTCCACAGCCTCAGGCTAAGTCTGACACTTTGTGGATTAGATGTTGCATCTGGCTGTGTCCCTGCTGTTGAGGTTCTTAATTACTCCAAGGTGAAGCCCCAGACAGCAGAAGGCAGCTTCACAGCTGTGCTGAAATCTGTTAGGTCACTTCTGGATTGGGGTGCTTCTAGGATCTAGCTTTATGTTTTAAAGTGGCTTGATTTCTCTTCTGAACTGCTGTTTTATAAGCAGGGAAGAGGTAACAGCGTATGCCAGATTCCTCTATCTCAGTGGTTTCTCTGATCCCAGAGTTCTTCCCAGCCCGATCAGCATAATGTGCTAGCACCCAACTGTCTGTGCTGGCCTTTTTTCTTCCTCCCCTTGGAACTGACCTTTTCTGTTGAAACTCTAGATTCTCTCTAGCTGGTAAGTTGTGGTTTTAATCCTTGTGGTTTCTATCAGTCCAGTGTTATTTTTGAGGCTGAATTAACTAATTGGTAATGAGGGAAGAAGGGAGCTTACAAATTTGCATGTATTTTCTCTGCCATCTTGGTTTCCGCCACTATAATACTACTCCTTATGTTTGAATCATGAATCCAATTTGACCTTATTTTAGAATATGCTGTTAGGTGTGGGTCACTGCCTAGTTTCTGTTATATTAGTTTCCAATTTTCCCAGCACTTTTTGTCAAATAATGAGTTATCTCAAACACTAGGGACTTTAGATTTCTCAAAATCTAGATTGCTACAGTCATTTGACTGTTTTGCCCTGTGAATTTTTAGGATTCTTATAATGTGCTGCATCACTGCAATGAATAAAGACAATAATTATCTAATTCAGAATGATTGATCTGACCCTACAAGGCGATGTTATGGGTCAGAACTTGAAACAAGTTAATGAGTGGAATTGAGGAAACAATGATTAAATCTAATTTAGCTTTGGTTTAATCCTGCAACAAATAATGGTTTCCTCATGATATAAGGATTGGTGTATACTCAGTGTGTACCATATAAGGAAGAAGCTCTCAGGTCCAGAGAGGACTTTGGGAAAACTTCTCAAGAGATTCAGAATCAAGTTTCATTCCCACTTCAACCTTCTTGCTGACTGGAGACAAGTGGACAAGAGCTCTCAGGAACCAAAAAGAGAGAAAGCTAATTCAGATCAGGAAAAGATTCAAGATTTTGAAGGACACAATAAAGGATCTGAACTTTAACTCCTGGCTGCATTTAGTGATTATTGAATTGAACTGAAAGGAAGGTTACCTCTAGAAGTTCCCCAAGAAACCTGCTCACAGAGAACGATTATAATTTAGAGAAGAACATTACAGTGAATCTAACTCATTCCACTAATCAACTATTCTATTTCTTAACTAGTAATAAATGGTTTCAATGACTTCTATTTATGATATAGTTTTAGATCTGGTAGGGCTAGGACACGTTCATTTGTAATGATTTTCATTAATTACTTGAAATTCTTAACTTTTTGTATTTCCAGATTAATTTTGTTATTTTTTTCCACTTTTATAAAACAATTTATTGGGAGTTTGATTAGTATGGCACTGAACCTGTAGATTAATTTAGTAATATTATCATTTATTCATAGTCTTCCAGTTGATTAGATCTTATTTATTTATTAGAAAATGTTTTACAATAGTATTCATATAGTTCTTGACTTTGCCTTGGCAATATTATGGATTGTTTATAGTTATTTTAAATGGAATTTCTCTTTGTATCTCTTGCTACTAGACTTTGTTAGTAACATATAAAAACACTTCTGATTTATGTGGATTTATTTTGTATCCTATAACTTTGCTAAAGTTGTAAAAATTTTCTAGTAGTTTTTTAGCTGCTCTCTAGGATTCTCTAAGTATACCATCATATCATCTGCAAAATTTGGTTTCCTTATTACTGACTCTAATTCCATTAATCAGTTTTCTTTCTCCTATTGCCCAAGCTAACATCTCTAATACAATCTTCAGTAGTAATGGGGATAATGTGCAACCTTGTTTTATTCCTGATATTACTGGAAATGGTTCTAGTTTATTCCTATTACATATGATGTTGGCTGATGGCTTTAAATAGATACTATTGATCATTTCAAGGAAAATCCCATTGATTCCTATATTTTCTAGTGTTTTTAATAGGAATGTGTGTTGGATCTTGTCAAATGCTTGTTCTACATCTATTGAGCTAATCACATGATTTCTGTTAGGTTGGTTATTGACATAGGTAATTATATTAATAGTTTTCTTGATATTAAACCAGCCTTACATTTCTGGTATAAATCCTACTTTGCCATAATGTATTATCTTTGGGATAATTTCCTGTAATTCCTTTACTATAATTTTCTTTAAAGTTTTGCATCAATTTTCATTAGAGAAAGTGATCTATAATTTCCTTTCTCTGTTTTGACCCTACATAGTTTAAGTTCAGCATTATATCTATTTAATAAAAATAATTTTGCAGGATTTATTCTTTCCCTGGTTTTACTAATTGTTTGCATAATATTGGAAATAATTGATTGTTAAATATCTAGTAGAATTCACATCTATGTCCATTTAGCCCTGGAGATTTTTTGCTTTAGGGACTTGAATAATATCTTGTTCAACTTCTTTTTCTAAAATTGACTTTTAAAGTAGTTTATTTCCTTTTATTTTAATCTGGAAAATATATATTTTTGTAAGTATTCATCCTTTTCATTTAACATTTTTATTAGCATGGCTTAGGGTAAAATTACTCCTAGTTATTAAACTAATTTTCTCTTCATTGGCAGAAAATTCACCCTTTTCATTTTTGATATTAACAATTTGATTTTCTTTTCTCCTTTGTTCTAATCAAATTAACTATAGGTTTATCTATTTTGTTGGTTTATTCATAAAATCAATGCTTAATTGTCTTTATTACTTCAATATTATTTTTACTTTAAATTTTATTAATCTAACTTTATATTTTCAGAATTTCTAAATTGGTATTCAACTGGGGTTTTAAAATTTGTTCTTTTTATAGCTTTTTTAGTTGCATGCCCAAAACACTGTTCTTCTCTTTCTCTATAGAAGTTATACAAGTTAGCATCTAGAGAGATAACATGTTTCTGAAGAAATGCTTTCACTATATCCAATAAATTGTGGTGTGTTGTCCCATTATTATCATTTTCTTGGATGAAATTATACTGATATAGAACCAGGAATACATTGTACACAATAATAGCAAGAATGTATGATTATCAGATATGAAAGATTTGGTTTTTCTCAGTGGATCGTTGTTTCCAGAACAGTCCCAATACACTTTGGATAGAAAATACTATCTGCATTCAGTAAAGAGCTAAGGAGACTTAATATAAATCAACAAATGCTATGTACATAGCTTTTTTTTGTTTTGGTTTTCACTCCTATGTTTTACCTTTTTAATTATTTTCCTCTCTCAATCTGATTCATAAAGCAATGTATATTAAAAATAAATATATGTTTAAAGATTATATTGTCCTTTACAAAAGGACTTTAAACCAAAATATTCTTGTTCAAGTAGTGCTGGAATTTATTTCATTTACACAAATACAGAGTATTCATACTAGAATAATTAGAAAAAATGTATTATTTTTCACTAGTGCTTTATTTTTGAAAATATACCACATATGTATTCTCATTTGCCCTACATCACAATCAAGGAAAAAAGGTGCTGGAAAAGATAAGTGTCTGGCCAAAGATCACACAGATAAGTAAGGAAACATCTAGATATATACAATTTCTCCTAAGAATTGTTATGGCTGCATCCCATAAGTTTTAGTATATCATATATCATTATTTTCATTCTCTTGGATGAAAGTTTCAATTATGTCCATGATTGTTTGTTCTACCCATTCATTCTTTTTAATCAGATTCTTTAAATTTTCTGATTAATTTTTTCTCTTTTTTTCTCTGGCCCTTTACTATATGTAATTTTTCTTACATCATGAGTTGAAAAAATTCATTTAATATTTCTGCATTTCTGTATTTGATTTTGAGGGTTTTATGCCCTAATATATGGTACATTTTTGTGTTGATTCACATTCTCTTTTGTCTCCATTCAATTTTTCCAAAGTATAATCATATCTAAATTTTCTAAAATTAAATCTTCCTCCTTAAATTAAAACAATTATCAGATATCAACTCACACCAATCAGACTACCTGATAAGACAGGAAAAAAAGATAATAATAAAGGTTGGAGGAGAGGTAAGAAAACTGAGACATTAATGCATTGTAGGTGCAGTTCTGAAATGATAATGAAATGGAAATAATAACAATAAAACCATCCTTATCTCCCTAGACAAAAGATTGTTCTATGGAATCAAAATAATAATTGTGAAGTGCTAGATTAATTTTAAAGAATGTTATGTCATCAATTATTATCTTCAATACCTTGCACATAGTGATATACAATAATACATAAAATTAATATGTTTGTACATAATAAATGTGTTTTAAATGAAATTGAATTACTTCTTCAGATATTGTAACATTTAGGATTCATAATCATTTGAGAACATTAGCTTTCACTACCACCCTTCTCACTTCAATGAAATCTTAATGAACATATTTCATTACCAACACAAAAAGTCTCTATGAACTGAGATTTTCATTCAGACATTAATCTGATTAGAGAAAATACTATATACTTTAAAGTGAAAAGATGCTGAATCCTGACATCATATGAAGCATTGCATCATTCAGAGAGAAGAAGAAAAAAATGTTTTCCCTATTGGTGTAACTGTTTAGTAAATTAGTCACATGTTCTCACAAAATACAAAAGACGGAGCAGAAACTTCTTACTTTAGATCACAAATGGCACTAAATAAAAATCATTTCTCTCTACTAGGATCAAGTGAAGAACACAGTGTCTTCCTTTTGTCAGGTAAGTTTAAAAATTCTTAAGAGATGCTACAGTAGAACTGTGATATCAGAGGACACTGACAAAAAGGTATACACAAGTGTGAGCTCTAAAGATTTGTAAATAATGTTTTCTGCCTGAGGCTTGATGATTACACATAAACAGATGTCAAAGAGTAGAGATTATTGTGTATCCACCTGAAGAACCATAATTTAACTACATTGAATGAGAAGTTAATATAATTTCTTAGTTCATTCTTAACAGAGTCTCAAGAAACCATTTCTGTCTTTGATTTTTTTAAATCAAAATATTTTTATTGGTTTCATATACACACTCTAGCTTTTTTCCAAAAAAATTTGAGAAACACATTACAATTTCATATTATTCACATAAATCAGAACAGATTGCTTCTCTCTTATATACATCTCTAATTTCTTCTCTAATAATCATAAATGCACACACGCACACACAAATTATCTTTATTGTTCTTGTGAGACTTCAGATTTAGTTGTAAGACAGCCACACACTATATATGTATGAATGTTCATCAGTTTATATGTTTGTATACATAAATACATGCATACATGCACATTTATACATATGCATATATCTGTGTATATAATGTCACTATCCTTTGTAGATTTGATCAAGGTTTTCTTATCATGAAAATCTGTGCTGTTTTATTACTGCTTTACTCTATCTACCACCTCCAAATAACCCATCACTAATTGTTGATTATTATGATGATTATAAATATGATTATTTTTAAAATATTAACTATATTAATGTTTTTATATATACACACTAGCTTCTTCCCACAGACTTTGAGAACCACATTACAATTAACATTTTGTTCACAAAAAATAAATTAGAACATATTGTTTCTTTCCTTTATGCATCTATTTTATGTAAACCACTCACATAACTAATTTCATCCCTAAAAATCACACACATACACACATTAATTAGTCTTGTAAGATTTTAGTTTTAATTCTAAGACAACCATGCCCTATATATGTATGTTTATCAGTATATATGTTTGTGTACATACATACACATATTTGTACATACACGTGTATGCATATAAAAATCACTAGTGTTTGTAAATTTGATCAAGGAAACAAAGCTAATAAGGTTTGTCACATCATGAAAATCTGTGCTTTTTTATTAATACTTACCTTTATCAACCACCTCCAAATAATCCATCACTAAACACTAACAGAGGACTCAATTCTTCTTCCATTGTTTTTCTTATATTTTTTCTCATCTATATCATAGGTTTCCTTTTTTTGATTGTTAAAAGTCCACTCATGTGTACCCCCTTATATTCCCACATATAAAAACCTATAAAAATTCTATAATTAGAATTATAACTACACACTATGAAGAATTAATTAAAAAAAAAAAAAAGATGGAAAGCCAGTCTTTAATGGTTAAAGAAATCAAAATGTGAGATATCTTCTAGGGTTATACAAAAACCTTTAAGGTAATTTAAGATTAAAAGATGAATAAATTAATGTAATAGTTCTTGGAAATGAGCATCACCAAGTCTGATCTTTGCCTTGTGTATCATTATAGAAAGAATTTTCAGTGAGAAAACTCCTCTTATCACTTCTTATTAAATTCACTTTTGGGATTTGCTATCTTACAGAGATGTTTGGATTTTATGAGTGGCTAAGTGATATATTCAGGTTGGTATAGCTAATATATATATATATATCTCAAAGATAGGATTTTTATCCTAAATTTATTTTAACTTTGAGACCAGTGCCATATCCATTAAAAATCAGGTTTTTTTTGTTTGTTTGTTTGTTTGTTTGTTTGTTTTTTTTATGATACAGGGGATGGGTATTTAAAAATATTTGTTAAATGGAGTGGATAGTAGCAGAAAAGTCACAAAGTTTAACAATATTTTTTTTCCCTTTAACTTCACCACAAATCTGTATACAAGATTCTATATAAGTAGTATCCTATTTTTTACTTGAGTTTTACTTGAGTTAAATGAGACTCAGGAGGCTCCCTTTAATTATTTGTATTCATGGACCCAATGTGTGGCAGAAGGATAATTTCCTGGCTGAAACCATTCTGGTACACACCACAAAATATGGTTTCTTATCATCCAAATTTAAATAGCCAGCATTTAAGAAATCTTTATGAAATTCAACTGCTGTTAATGAAAAATGATGCAGCACTTGTGCAAAACTGAACATGAATAAACTCTTTTAAGACCAACAATATATCGCTTTGAAAGAATCTTTATGGGGGGCGGAGCCAAGATGGCGGAGAAGAAACACACATCTCTGTGAACGTCCTCACTCCCTCACAACCAATTAGATAAATTAAGTCTCAGAATTAGCTCAGGACTGATAGATACCATAAGGACTGGAAGCACGACTTATCAGCTGAAGAGAATCTGGAGTTTCAACAGGAAAGGTCAGTTCCCTGGGGAGGAAGAAGAGAGACCAGCACAGAGGGCTGGGTGCTCGCATACTGCACCCATTGCGCTGGGAAGGGCTCTGGGATCAGAGAAGCCACTGAGGTAAAGGAATCTGGCACAGGCTGTTAGCTCTTCTCTGCTAATAATTTAGCAGTTCAGAAGAGAAAGCCAAAATATTTTAAAACTCAGATTAGATTTTCCCCGGATCCTGGAGGTGACTCAGCAGATCTCGGCACCAGGGGGTGTGGCCTCAGCTACCTCCTGAGAATAGTTAAGAGATTGACAAGTGGGTGGATACGGCCCAAGGCAACACACACTGCCTAGTTTAGCTGGAGGGAGTGGAACTCAGCTCCAGGAAGTCCCAGAGAAGCGGAACCTTTGAACTAGGGACCGCGGTTTCTGGCAGACACTTCCAGTTTGAGCACAGGGGCTTTTCACGTCACCTGTAGCAGACATCCACTCCCCACCCGGACACATAGGCTGGGCTTTGTGCTGTCTTTACTATTCTACGCCCTCGAAGCACAGTAGTGCTAATCACCTCTGAGGCACTTCCAGGGAGGGGGTGGGGAACTCTCTCCCAGAGCTCTATCTTAGCTCAGGCGCAGGAGCTGCTGCATCCATCCGGTCTGGGAGGAAGCTGGTAAAGAAGTAAATAATTTCCTACCCCAGGGACAGACCCCAAAAGATTTTTCAAGTATGAGTAAGAAGCCCAGAAAAACTATAGATTCCTTCTATACAGAGAAAGAGCGGGTATCCAACCCCGAGGAAGTTAACAGCAGAGAAACAGCAGATAACAACCCAAAGGGGAACGATCCCTGCCCCCCATCACATAACTCTCTCCTAGAAGAAACTTTTAAAAAATTAAGGGAGATTGAAGAAAAATGGGGAAAGGAAAGGGAAGCTATGATAGAGAATAACAACGTCCTGAAATTGGAGTTGGAAAAAATAAAGAATTCACAGGAGATGCAGGGAAACAAAATTTATGAATTAGAAAAGGTTAAAAAAAACACAGGAAAGTAGGATTTCTGAATTGGAAAAGATAAAAAAGTCTCAAGAAAATAGAATTTCTGAATTGGAAAAAGAAAATAATTCTCAAAAAAAAAAAAATTAGGGAAATGGAAAAAAATTCAATAGAGCAAAATAATTCATTTAAAAACAAAATTGGGCATTTACAAAAAGAACTAAAAACTGTGAAAGAAGAAAATAACTCCTTAAAAGTCAGGATGGAACAAATAGAAATGAATGATTCACAGAGAACCCAAGAATCAGTCAAACAAAACAAAAAAAAATGAGAAGCTGGAGAACAACGTCAAATACTTACTGGGAAAATCTATAGACCTGGAAAATAGATCTAGGAGAGATAATCTGCGGATTATTGGACTTCCCGAAAACTATGACCAAAAAAAGAGCCTAGATTCTATTTTACAGGAAATTATCAAAGAGAACTGTCCAGAGATAATAGAAACAGAAGGGAAAGTAGATGTGGAAAGAATTCATCGAACTCCTTCTGAAATAGAGCCTAAAAAAAGAACACCACGGAATATAGTGGCTAAGCTGCAGAATTACCACACAAAGGAGAAAATCCTGCAAGCAGCTAGAAAAAAACAATTTAAATACCAAGGTGCCACAATAAGGGTCACCCAAGATCTGGCTGCCTCCACATTAAAAGATAGAAGGGCCTGGAACCTGATATTCCGTAAGGCAAAAGATCAAGGACTGCAACCAAGAATGAACTACCCAGCTAAGTTTAGCATCTTTTTCCATAGAAGAAGATGGTCATTCAATGAAACAGAGGAATTCTATATGTTTCTAAGAAAAAAACCAGACTTAAACAAAAAATTTGATCTACATCCACAAGACTGAAGAGAAACAGAAAAAGGTACACAGAACCCTTGAGAACTGTAACTCTGTTGTGGGTATATAAAAAATACTCAAGGATAATTTGATTTTACTGATATAAAAGAAAAAAAGTGGGGTGTAGTAAAGGGAAGGAGGTCGGTTCAGAAAAAGGGGAAGGAGTGATAAAAAGAGGGAAACTACATCCCAGGAAGAGGCATAGAAAATACACCATATCTGAGGGAACTTAGTGAGGGGGAGAATCATTGTGTGAATCTTACTCTCATCAGGAGAGGCTCAAAGAGTAAATAATTAACATATTTGTTTTTTCAGAGAATTTCCTCTCACCTCATTAAAAGGGGGGAGAGGAAAAGGGAAAAGGAAAAGGAGAATAAGTGAAGGGACTTGGAGGGAGGGGGGAGGGATACTAAAAAAAAAAAAAAAAAAAAAGAGGGAGGGTTGCGCGTCACAAGGGGGGTCTGTAAATTAAATATCATGGAGGGGGATCAGGGGGGTCAAGGGAAAAAAGCATAATCTGGGGATAATACGATGGCAGGAAATACAGAATTAGTAATTTTAACTGTAAATGTAAATGGGATGAAGGATCCCATCAAACGGAGACGGATAGCAGATTGGATCAAAAAGCAGAACCCTACAATATGTTGTCTGCAGGAAACACACTTAAAGCAGGGAGATACATACAGAGTAAAGGTAAAAGGTTGGAACAGAGCCTATTATGCTTCAGGTAAAGCCAAAAAAAGCAGGGGTAGCTATCCTTATCTCAGATCAAGCAAAAGCAGAAGTAGATCTCGTTAAAAAAGATAAGGAAGGAAACTATATCCTGCTGAAAGGTAGCATAAATAATGAAGCCATATCAATACTAAACATATATGCACCAAGTGGTATAGCATCTAACTTTCTAAAGGAAAAGTTAAGAGAACTGCAAGAAGAAATAGACAGTAAAACTATAATAGTGGGAGGTCTCAACCTTGCACTCTCAGATTTAGACAAATCAAACGACAAAACAAACAAGAAAGAAATTAAAAAAGTAAATAGAACGTTAGAAAAACTAGGTATGATAGACCTTTGGAGAAAACTGAATGGCAATAGAAAGGAATATACTTTCTTCTCAGCAGTTCATGGATCCTATACAAAAATTGACCATATATTAGGACATAAAGATCTCAAAATTAAATGTAGGAAGGCAGAAATAATAAATGCCTTCTTCTCAGATCACAATGCAATAAAAGCTACATTCAGTAAAAAGTTACGGGTAAATAGACCAAAAAGTAATTGGAAACTGAATAATCTCATCTTAAAGAATGACTGGGTGAAAGAGCAAATTATAGAAACAATTAACAATTTCACCCAAGATAATGACAATGATGAGACATCATATCAAAATCTTTGGGATGCAGCTAAAGCGGTAATAAGGGGAAATTTTATATCTTTAGAGCCTTATTTGAAGAAAAGAGAGAAAGAGAAGATTAACGAATTGGGCTTACAACTTAAAAGGCTAGAAAAAGACCAAATTATATACCCCCAACCAAAAATTAAACTTGAAATACAAAAATTAAAAGGAGAAATCAATAAAATTGAAAGTAAAAAAACTATTGAATTAATAAATAAAACCAAGAGTTGGTTTTATGAAAAAGCCAATAAAATAGATAAACCTTTGGTAAATTTGATCAAAAAAAAAGAAAGAGGAAAATCAAATTGATAGTCTTACAAATGAAAAGGGGGATCTTTCCACCAATGAAGAGGAAATTAGAGAAATAATAAGGAGTTACTTTGCCCAACTTTATGCCAATAAATTTGATAACTTAAGTGAAATGGATGACTTCCTCCAAAAATATAGGCTCCCTAAATTAACAGAGGAGGAGATAAATTGCTTAAATAGTCCCATTTCAGAAAAAGAAATAGAACAAGCTATTAATCAACTCCCCAGGAAAAAATCCCCAGGGCCAGATGGATTCACATGTGAATTCTACCAAACATTTAAAGAACAATTAGCCCCAATGTTATATAAATTATTTGAAAAAATAGGGGATGAAGGAGTCCTACCAAACTCCTTTTATGACACAGACATGGTACTGATACCTAAACCAGGTAGATCGAAAACTGAGAAAGAAAATTATAGACCAATCTCCTTGATGAATATTTATGCTAAAATCTTAAATAAGATATTAGCAAAAAGACTTCAGAAAATCATCTCCAAGATAATACACTATGATCAAGTAGGATTTATTCCAGGAATGCAGGGCTGGTTTAATATTAGGAAAACTATTAACATAATTGACCATATTAATAATCAAATTAATAAGAACCATATGATCATCTCAATAGATGCAGAAAAAGCATTTGACAAAATCCAACATCCATTCCTACTAAAAACTCTTGAGAGTATAGGAATAAATGGACTATTCCTTAGAATAATCAGGAGCATATATTTAAGACCTTCAGTAAGGATAATATGCAATAGAAATAAACTGCAACCTTTCCCAGTAAGATCAGGAGTGAAACAAGGTTGCCCACTATCACCATTACTATTCAATATAGTACTAGAAACGCTAGCCTCGGCAATAAGAGCCGAGAAAGAGATTCAAGGAATTAGAGTAGGAAATGAGGAAATTAAACTATCACTTTTTGCAGATGACATGATGGTATACTTAGAGAACCCCAAAGACTCTGCTAAAAAGCTACTAGAAATAATTCAAAATTTCAGCAAAGTGGCAGGATACAAAATAAATCCACATAAATCCTTGGCATTTTTATATATCACTAACAAAATGCAACAGCAAGAGATACAAAGAGAAATTCCATTCCAAACAAATGTTGAGAGTATAAAATATTTGGGAATCCATCTACCAAAGAAAAGTCAGGAATTATATGAGAAAAATTACAAAACACTTGCCACAAAAAGAAAATCAGATTTAAATAATTGGAAAGACATTCAATGCTCTTGGATAGGCCGAGCGAATATAATAAAGATGACAATACTCCCCAAACTAATCTATTTATTTAGTGCTATACCAATCAGACTCCCAAGAAACTATTTCAATGACCTAGAAAAAATAACAACAAAATTCATATGGAAGAATAAAAGGTCGAGAATTGCAAGGGAACTAATGAAAAAAAACTCAGAGGAAGGTTGTCTAAGTGTACCTGATCTAAAGCTATATTATATAGCAGCAGTCACCAAAACCATTTGGTATTGGCTAAGAAATAGACCGGTAGATCAGTGGAACAGATTAGATACAAAGGACAAAAAAGGGTACATCTATAGCAATCTAATCTTTGACAAACCCAAAGATTCCAACATTAGGGATAAAAATTCATTATTCGGAAAAAAACTGTTGGGAAAACTGGAAATTATTATGGCAGAAATTAGATATGGATTCACACTTAACACCATATACCAAGATAAGATCAAAATGGATCCATGATTTAGGCATAAAGAGGGAGATAATAAATAGATTAGAGGAACAGAGGATAATCTAACTCTCAGACTTGTGGAAGAGGAAGGAATTTATGACCAAAGGAGAACTGGAGATCATTATTGATCACAAAATAGAAGATTTTGATTACATCAAACTAAAAAGTTTCTGTACAAATAATACTAATGCAAACAAGATTAGAAGGGAAGTAACAAATTGGGAAAATATTTTTAAAAACAAAGGTTCTGACAAAGGTCTCATTTCCAAAATATATAGAGAACTGACCCTAATTTATAAGAAACAGAACCATTCTCCAATTGATAAATGGTCAAAGGATATGAACAGACAATTCTCAGAGGAAGAAATTGAAACTATATCCACTCACATGAAAGAGTGTTCCAAATCACTACTGATCAGAGAAATGCAAATTAAGACCACTCTGAGATACCACTACACACCTGTCAGATTGGCTAAGATGACAGGAACAAATAATGATAAATGTTGGAGGGGATGTGGGGAAATTGGGACACTAATACATTGCTGGTGGAGTTGCGAAAGAATCCAGCCATTCTGGAGAGCAATCTGGAATTATGCCCAAAAAGTTATCAAACTGTGCATACCCTTTGACCCAGCAGCGCTACTACTGGGATTATATCCCAAAGAAATACTAAAGAGCGGAAAGAGACATATATGTGCCAAAATGTTTGTGGCAGCTCTTTTTGTTGTAGCTAGAAACTGGAAGATGAATGGATGTCCATCAGTTGGAGAATGGTTGGGTAAATTGTGGTATATGAAGGTTATGGAATATTATTGCTCTGTAAGAAATGACCAGCAGGAGATATACAGAGAGGCCTGGAGAGACTTAAATCAACTGATGCTGAGTGAAATGAGCAGAACCAGAAGATCACTGTACACTTCAATAACAATACTGTATGAGGATGTATTCTGATGGAAGTGGAAATCTTCAGCATAAAGAAGATCCAACTCACTTCCAGTTGATCAGTGATGGACAGAGGTAGCTGCACCCAGAGAAGAAACACTGGGAAGTGAATGTAAATTGTTAGCACTAATATCTGTCTGCCCAGGTTGCATGTACCTTCGGATTCTAATGTTTATTGTGCAACAAGAAAATGATATTCACACACATGTATTGTACCTAGACTATATTGTAACACATGTAAAATGTATGGGATTGCCTGTCATCGGGGGGAGGGAATAGAGGGAGGGGGGGTAATTTGGAAAAATGAATACAAGGGATAATATTATAAATATAAATATATATATATATATATATATATATATATATATATATATATATATATATATACATATAATAAAAAAACAATTTAAAAAAAAAAGAATCTTTATGTATATAATCTCCCCAAATCATCTGCCTCTCTTACCTTTATTATTTTGGACACCACTATCTTCATTAAGTTGCACAAGGTATCATCCTCAACATATCACTCGTCCTCAGAAACCAATATTCATTCACGTTGTAAAGTCCTTGAGTATTACATTGCTGCTCATATACTCCTATGTATTCATTTATTCTTCTCTGAAACTGCCATCACTTTGGTCCAAATACTAAACATCTTTGCCTAGACTCTGGCAATTCATCTCCTCCTTATTCTCTTTGCTACAAGGGATTAGGGAATTTGGTTCATTTTTCAACAGAATGGCAAATTGTTCTTCCTAAAAAGAATTCCTGATCATATCACCTTCCACAACGACACTCAACAGTATTTTTATGTTGTTCCCTATTACCTCAAGATTAAATATAAAATGATCTTCTGGGATTTTAATGTCCTTTCTAGCTTCATTCAAGCCTATCTTTTGGATCTTCTCATATGTCACTTCCACTGATTTGCTCAAAAGCATCTTGGTGACACAGTAAGCTGTAAGGTGGACTTTGAGTGAGGAAGATGAGTTCAAATCTAATCACAGACATTTAGACATTGTGTAAACTTTGTCATCTCACTTAATTTCTGCCTGTCACAGTTACTGTAGTATAAAATCACATCATTCAGGATGATTATGAGGATAAAATTAGCACTTTGCTAAGCTTTAAGCATTGTATAAAAGCCACTGTGGTCATTTTTCTTACTCTATGGTTCAAAGTCACTGGCCTCATGTTCTTCCTCAAACATGACACTCCATCTCCTCACTATGGGCATTTTCACTGATCTCTTCCAATGCCTGGAATACCTTACTGCTTCATTTTTACCTTCTGACTTGTCAGGCTTTCTTCAAGTCTCAGGTAAAATCCCATAGTACTTACATTTCTAAATTCTCCTTCTTGTGTGTACCTTCCTTCTCTTACTTATCTCTAATTTCACACACACACACACACACACACACAGAGGAGATGTACATATAAATGAATTTCTGACATATATACATATGTGCCATAAATAATATATATATTATATATTCAGATATGTCTCATATAGTATTATATTATCATTATCAATGATACTATGTAATTTAACATCAGTTTCCTGTGATAGTAATAAACAAACAAACAAACAAATAAACAAATAAATAAATAAATAAATAAATAAATGTCTTCTTCAGTATCCAATTCATGTTACAGGTGATATGGTATTTTAAAACTTTAAAGAAATATTCAACCAGGAAATTTCAACATGGCTTCTGTTCTTTTAAGAATTTTCTTTGGAGAATCATTATCTGGAGAAGGTAAAATTAGATATATTTATTTGACATTAAGCAGCTAATGGAAAGAAGCTCTCTTTTATCTATTTTGCAGATGAGAAGCACTCTAAAAGTTCTACATCTATCAGCTTTAAAAGAGTAAAATATTCCATTTCTCTGGATTCTTTTTTCAAAATTACAGAAAAGAAAACAAAGCAGGGATGATGGAAAGGAATTACTCCAACCCAAGTGAATTCATATTCTTAGGAATCACTAGTGATCCAGAGCTAAAAGTTATGTTTTTTGTACTCTGTCTTATCACATATTTGGTTATTGTTTTAGCAAATCTTGGGATGATCATCTTAATCAGGATAGACCCCCAACTGCATTTGCCTATGTACTTCTTCTTTAGTCACATGTCCTTCTGTGACCTCTGCTACTCCTCAGCCATTGGCCCCAAGATGCTGGTGGACTTCTTTGCCAAAGACAAATCCATTCCCTTCACTGGTTGTGCTTTGCAACTATTTTTCTTTTCTTTGTTTGGAGATTCCGATTGCTTGCTATTAGCAGTAATGGCCTTTGATCGCTACATGGCCATAAGCAACCCTCTCCTTTATACAGTAAATATGTCTAGTCGGGTATGTTACTTATTAATTGCTGGTGTCTACATGGTGGGGTTTATAGATACTCTGATCGATACTATCTTAATGTTCACACTGAGTTTCTGTAGGTCCAATAAGATTAACCATTTCTTCTGTGATATCCCTCCCCTTTTATCTCTCTCTTGTTCTGATACTTATATCAATGAGCTGATGCTCTTCATCATATTTGGCTTCATTGAATCAGTCACCATTTCAGGAGTCCTCATCTCATACTGTTACATATTTTTGTCTGTGTTTAAGATCCACTCAACTAAAGGCAGAGGTAAAGCCTTTTCTACTTGCAGCTCTCACTTAACTGTTTTTACTATTTTCCAGGGTACTGTCCTTTTTATGTACTTCAGACCAAGTTCTACACGTTCACTAGACCAAGACAAAATGACCTCCTTGTTTTATACCCTTGTCATTCCCATGTTAAATCCCTTGATCTACAGTTTTAGAAACAAAGATGTGAAGGAGGCTCTGGGAAGGCTGAGAAACAAACTGGGTTTTTAACTTCATTGTTTTAATCTCATTGGCTTGGAGAAAATTAAGAGTGTTTAAGTATATAAACATGCAATGAAGTCATCTAAAGTATACTGAGGTATTTCTGTCCTGTCATGTTATTCTTTTTAATTAACATGCGTACAATCTCAGAATTTCAGAGAGAGACAATAACCTGAAGTTTCAATATTCTTAATTCTAAATTTTCTCTGCAATAATTCTATAAGTGGCCTGGATGTCCATATATTCCTCAAAGAGCAAAGTTTTCTAGGAGAATTTACATGTGAAAAAATAATATCCATAAGCAAAATTAGAAAAACTAAATGATGCATAGTAGATTGAATCTTTTCCTCTCTTTTTAATGGGCACTCAATCCTGAGAAATTTTTTTCTTTAACCAAAATCTTATATAATGACAGTATATCATGGAAGTCTTCATCATGGGAATATAATGTTGGATGATAAATAAGGTAATTGTATCAAATGTCAACACTGGCATTGGAATATAACTAATGAAAAACTATTTAACTTTTCTACATCTAAATTTCCTAAGCTATAATATCAGCACAATCATGCCTGTATTATTCATACTACACACATATGGTTTTGATCAGACCTGTGATTTCATTTATTCAAGAATATATAAATAAGGAATCAGAACCTGTGCCAATTTAGATGAGAAGTTCTAACTCTTTCAGGATAACACTATCATTTATGTTTCAAAGATGGAAATGAACTCATTAGCAGAGAGCAAGTATCTAAACAATCAATTTGTTGTGATGCTCAAATTTCAAAATTGTTTTTACTTGCCAATATTAACTCTACAAATAGATCCTCATTTTTAAAATGCGTATTAGAGCAAATTGGAGCTTCTGTGAAATATTGTCTTTAATTATGTAAACCAGAATTGCTGGGTATGAAATAATTTTATTCTTATAATTTCTAATTATCTGAACAGCTCTCTTTCAGTTTCTAAATCAAATACATATGGATAATATAGACTTTTTTATATTTTTAGCATTTCAAACTCTCTCACCATTTCTCTGTTGTAATATAGTTAATAATTCTTACATTTTCCAGTTACTCAATTGTAATGAAAAATATTTACATTAAAAATTATCTAAAATAAGATTTTCATTGAGATTAAGAATTACTTACACTGGATTTGAGTGAATTTAAACATCATCCATGATTGTACACCCAAGTTTAAAATATGAGAGAGGTAAAGAGAAAGAAAAAGAGGGAGAGAGTCAAAGATGGAGAGAGAGACAGAGAAAGAAACAAAGACAGAAAGACAGAGTGAGAGACAAAATATAGTTTGAGCACAAACACTGAGATACTCTGACTTGAAATGTTCATGGAATACTTTTTTATTAAAGATTTTTCTTTATAAAGCATATGCATGGGTAATTTTTCCAACATTTATTCATGTAATACTTCACAGAAAATGTGAACCTTGCTCTGAGGTAGAAAGAAGTAGAGATTTCTTTGGGTACACGTTTTGTTTCAGTGGATATTTGAGAAAATGTGCCATCTTGCTTATTTGAAGTGTTTGGAAACTATGACTGTGAAATATTATACTGTCACATTCAATAATTATATTTATTGGCTTTAATAACCTATTTTATTGTGTCATTTTCTCTCTTTTATATGCATTCATACATGGAATTAATTTCTGAGGACATTAGAAAAGAGAGTTTTATCTGGAATTGAAAGTAATGATGTAAAAACATCAATTTTAAGTTAAAATCAAATAATATATGGAAAAATATTGTATAGGCAGTGTGAAGTAGGAAGGAGATTAGAGAGGAAAGGAATATCATTGATGTATGAGGAGAATCAAAAATCATTTTAATTTTATAGATATGTCAGCATTAACTGTAGGGCATATTTGGTACAATAGTACTACATGGGCTTGTAGTATTACAAAAGGAAAGAAAAGCCAAAAAAAAATCGCAAGGACTTACTTAAGTTTGTGTAGACAGCAAGAGGCAGAGTCAATCTTTAAAGCTCCCTTTCTCTGTTGCCAAATTCACTGGTTTCTTATATTATGGGAAGTGTACAAATTTCTCGATCCTTACAAGAGAATATTTAATAGTATGTTATAAAAGGAAATAAACTCTAAAACTCTAAATAGCTAAGTTCTAATTTAAGTTATATTTTATCCTCTCTGTATATTCTTGAACAACTTTTGCTTAATCTATGGGCTATCCTTATTTTAATGAGAAAAAGGCATATAGTAAGCTGTCTAAAAGACAATAGAAAATTTAATACATAACAATAATGATCTCCAAGCATTGCAAGTTGAAAACTCAGTACCTGGCTACACTAAAAGAACTGAAGGGTGAATTACTTTAATCTACATTGGATTCCTGGTATTTCACCAGATGAAATGTTTGATGTTGAGAAACATTGACTAAGCCAGCTGGTTGGCTAAAACCTTGAAGGAAAATTCAGAGTGGCACACAAATGCACATTCCATAATGATTCTAATCATAATGTGAGTCTTGATAATAAACTAGTGATATCTGGGAGTAGTATTTCCTGGAAGGAAGGCTCAAAATGGATTATATATGTAGACAGACATATACAAAGCAATATTATATATAGCTTATGAGTAGATATGTATATGTGTAAAACAGATGAAGTAGTCATTTGGGAAACAATTTCACCTAATTGTTTTGGGTCTCTTTGGAGTATGCTAGAAGTGTGAGGGAAGGGAAATTGAGTCTCCCTAAAGATTCTAAATTGGGTAGAAAATAGTGTAAATTGATCTGAATGTATATATGTGTCTCATTATTAAAAGTTTTCCTCTTTATATCTTCCCCATACAGTTTCAGAAAAAAATTAATATCATTATATAATTGATTCAATTCATCGTCCATTATAAGACAAAGTAGAGAGGAATTTTTTTGGCAAAGAAATGCTAGGTCATGCAAAATAAACTATTATAGTGAACTGTTTCTCAGAGATGGAAAAGAAGTAATGAGCCTTAGCTGAAGAGACCATATCATGAAAGCATTTGACAAGTACTTTGATATTTCAGAAAATATTTTTCTCATTAAGAAACTAATGAGGTAGAATTAGCTTCATTTTATAAGTAAAGAAACAAATGCTCAGATATCTTTACTGTCAAAAAGTTGATTATAGAGCTAGTAATATTGGGACCAGAATTCAAAACTATCTCATTTAAATTTAAGGCATCATATTTTCTTTAATTTACTGCACTGACCCCTCAAGCATCAGATGCTAGAAAAATCACAATATTCTCCACATTTCCCATTTCAAATAAGTTGAATATTTCTTCCTTTTTAACTTTTCCCAGATGCTCCCTTATTTTCTTTCTAACAAGGAATAAAACAATTTTAATTTCCTAATGAAATTAGGCTAATGATTGGATAACATATTAAAAAAAAAAACCATAACATTTGTGCTTCATCCACATCACGATTCTGTTTGTGTCTAAAAGTAAAGATTCAATGATAATTGCATCTTTTCATATGAATTTCTTTAGATTCACTTTATTATGCTATCAACATAAAAAAGATTTTCAATTTTCATTCTTCCCCTTCCTTTATTAAAACAAAATATAATTTCTTCCAATATTAGGACTTTTGTTCCCATTCAAAATAGATAGCTTTCATATATTTCCCAGCCATAAATTCACTTCTCTCTTCAAATTACCTATTTTATACTTCAAAATCATGAAAGGTACCCTTCAAGAAATTATCAAAGAAAGTGTCCCTGTATTCTAGGACCAGAGATTAAAAGAGAAACAAAAATAATCTAGTGATCACCTCCTGAATGTATCACACACACAGTCACATATACACACAGAGACATAGGCAGAGAGGGAGAAACAGAGACAGGACAGAGAAATAGAAAATGACAGAGATAGAGAGGGTGAGAGACAGGCAGACAGACAGAGACGGAGAGAGAGAGAAAGAGAGAGGCAGAGAAATAGAGAGAAAACGAGAAACACATGGGGAGGAAGGGAGAGACAAGGCACACACCTGAGTTGAATATGGGGGAATGATATCTAAAAGGTTAAAATTAAGGTATGAGAGAGAAATGTTCTATGAGAAATGGGATCAGGGAGATGGAATGGGATAAATTATCTCATGAAGAAAAAGCCAAGACAAAGACTTTAACTGAATGGGGGAAGAAGGGGAAATTAAAGGGCAGCATGAATCTTATTCTAATCAGATCTAGTTCAAAGAGAAAATAATACACACAATGAAATGGGTAAAAAAAAATCTATGTTTACCAAACAAGAAAATATGAAGGGAAGATGAGAGAAGACAAGGTGGAAGGAGAAGCATTCTGGGAAGAAGTTGGAGGGCAGAGTATTTTTCCCACACATAAAACAAATTTTGGACTCAGAGTGAACATAAGCTAGTTAAAAACAAATAAAACTTGGGGCAGAACAAGGATGCAACTGTAAGGACTGGAAGAAATACTCCAGGCTGAGGATTAAACAAGGTGAAGTTCAAACACTTCTGGGCTAACTTCACAGAAACATCCACCTGGGATCCTGGGGTCTAGCTGGGGTCAGTGGGAACCACAGGAACTTTCATCAACTGGCCAGCACACAGAGTTTGGGTCTGAGTCTGCCCAGACTGAGGAAACCTCTGTTTGTTGGAATACATGGGAGAGCTAATGGAATACTTGTGAGCCAACTAACAATGGCTGCTGGAGATCCAACCTGGACCTGCAGAATGGATCTCCTCTTGTGAGAGAATGATGCAAGGAGACTAAGAGGCAGTTGCTTTTCTCTGACCTCTCTGACTCAGAGATTATTGCATTGTCTGACCTCCCTTCTCTTCCCTCTGCTTCCAATTTATCTCATTCCCAGTCTGCAACCGCTTTGTGAGCAAGGGCTGCCTTGCAACTCGTTCAGATGTTATAATCCACAGCTGTGAAGGCTCTTGGAGAATTGACGTGAACCTTGATATCTGAAGATGAAGAATGCCAGGTCCAACTGTGCTATTAAGAAAGAACCAATACACTGGGAGGGCAGAAGCAGTGGGGAAGGTATGTTGCTGGTGGGTTCCTTTCCTTTTTTTTTTTTTTTTTAATCTGTATGGGATACAGGCCCAGTAGAAGCAAAGCTGGATCAATTGGTATGCACAGTTTCATAGCCCTTTCAGCATCTTTTCAAATTGCTCTCCAGAATGGTTGAATCAGTGTACAACTGCACCAACGATGTATTAGTGTCCCAGTGTTCCCCCATTCCCTCCAACATCCATCATTATCTTTTCCTGTCATCTTAACCAATCTAGAAAGTATGAAGTGGAATCTCATAGGTGTCTTAACTTGCATTTCTCTGATCAATAGTGCTTTAGAGCACCTTTTCATATGACTAGAAATGGTATTAAATTGTTTGTTCATATCCTTTGGCCTTTTGTCAATTATACAAAGGCTTGGATTCTTATAAATTTGAGTCAATTCCCTATATATTTTGGAAATGAGGCCTTTATCACAAGCTTAGAATGTTATTATTATGTTTTTTTGCAGTTTATTACTACCCTTCGAATCTTTATTACATTGGCTTGTTTAATAGAAAAAATTACTTTTTCATTTAATATAATAAAAATTATATATTTTGTGTTCTATAATGAACTCCATTTCTTCTTTGGCCACAAATTCCTTCCTTCTCTATAGATCTGAGAGGTAAACTATCCTTTGTTCTTCTAATTTGTTTATAATACTATTCTTTATGTTTGAATCATGAACCCAATTTGATCTTATTTTGGGATATGCTATTAGGTGTTGGTCACTGCCTAGTTTCTGCTATACTAGTTACCAATTTTTCCAGCAGTTATTGTCAAGTAATGAGTTCTTATTTTAAAAGCTACCATCTTTAGATTTCTCAAATTCCAGATTACTACAGTCATTGACTATTTTGCCCTGTGAACTAACTCATTCCATTGATCAACTACTTTATTTCTTAACTAGTATTAAATGGTTTCTATGACTTCTGTTTATAATACAGTTTTAGATCTGATAGGGCTAGGACACCTTCATTTGCAATGGTTTTCAAGAATTCCCTTGGAGAACAGGGCGGAGCCAAGATGGCGGAGAAGAAACACACGACTCTGTGAACGTCCTTACTCCCTCACAACCAATTAGATAAATCAGCCTCAGAAAAAGCCCTGGACTGATAGATACCACAAGGACTGGAAGCACGACTTACCAGCTGAAGAGAATCTGGAGTTTCAACAGAAAAGGTCAGTCCCCAGGGGAGGAAGAAGAGAGGCCAGCACAGACGGCTGGGTGCTAGCATACTGCGCCAATCGCGCTGGGAAGGGCTCTGGGATCAGAGAAGCCACTGAGATAAAGGAACCTGCCACAGGCTGTTAGCTCTTCTCTGCTTATTATATAGCAGTTCAGAAGAGAAAGCTAAAACACCTTAAAAATTCAGAAAGATTAGATTTTCCAGGACCCTGGGGGTGACTCAGCAGATCTCGGCACCAAGGGATGTGGCCTCAGCTACCTCCTGAGAATAGTTAAGAGATTGACAAGTTGGTGGATACGGCCCAAGGCAACACACACTGCCTAGTTTAGCTGGAGGGAGTGGAACTCAGCTCCAGGAAGTCCCAGAGAAGCGGAACCTTTGAACTAGGGACCATGGTTTCTGGCAGACACTTCCAGTTTGAGCGCAGGGGCTTTTCACGTCACCTGCTGCAGACATCCACGCCCCAACGGGACACATGGGCTAGGCTTTGTGCTGCCTTTACTGTTCAGTCTCAACCTCAGGGAAGCCGCTAAAACACAGCACCCTCGGAGCACAGCAGTGCTAATCACCTCTGAGGCACTTCCAGGGAGGGGGTGGGGAACTCTCTCCCAGAGCTCTATCTTAGCTCAGGCACAAGAGCCGCTGCATCCATCTGGTCTGGGAGGAAGCTGGTAAAGAAGTAAATAAATAATTTCCTACCCCAGGGACAGACCTCAAAAGATTTTTAAAATATGAACAAAAAAGCCAGAAAAACCATAGATTTCTTTCTACACAGAGAAAGAGCAGGTATCCAACCCCGAGGAAGTTAACAGCAGAGAGACAGCAGATAACAAACTAAAGGGGAATGATTCCTGCCCACCATCACATAACTCTCTCTTTGAAGAGACTATTAAAAAATTAAGGGAGTTTGAAGAAAAATGGGGAAAGGAAAGGGAAGCAATGATAGAGAATAACAACGTCCTGAAATTGGAGTTGGAAAAAATAAAGAATTCACAGGAGATGCAGGGAAACAAAATTTATGAATAAGAAAAGGTTAAAAAATCACAGGAAAGTAGGATTTCTGAATTGGAAAAGATAAAAAGTCTGAAGAAAATAGAATTTCTGAATTAGAAAAAGAAAATAATTCTCAAAAAAAAATTAGGGAAATGGAAAAAAATTCAATAGAGCAAAATAATTCATTTAAAAACAAAATTGCGCATTTACAAAAAGAACTAAAAACTGTGAAAGAAGAAAATAACTCCTTAAAAGTCAGGATGGAACAAATAGAAATGAATGATTCACAGAGAACCCAAGAATCAGTCAAACAAAACAAAAAAAAAAAAAAAAAAAAAATGAGAAGCTGGAGAACAACGTCAAATAATTACTGGGAAAATCTATATACCTGGAAAATAGATCTAGGAGAGATAATCTGCGGATCATTGGACTTCCAGAAAACTATGACCAAAAAAAGAGCCTAGATTCTATTTTACAGGAAATTATCAAAGAGAACTGTCCAGAGATAATAGAAACAGAAGGGAAAGTAGATGTGGAAAGAATTCATCAAACTCCTTCTGAAATGGACCCTAAAAAAAGAATACCACGGAATATTGTGGCTATGCTGCAAAATTACCACACAAAGGAGAAAATCCTGCAAGCAGCTAGAAAAAAAACAATTTAAATACCAAGGGGCCACAATAAGGGTCACTCAAGATCTGGCTGCCTCCACATTAAAAGATAGAATGGCCTGGAACCTGATATTCCGTAAGGCAAAAGATCAAGGACTGCAACCAAGAATGAACTACCCAGCTAAGTTTAGCATCTTTTTCCATAGAAGAAGATGGTCATTCAATGAAATAGAGGAATTCTATATGTTTCTAGGAAAAAAATCAGACTTACACAAAAAATTTGATCTACATCCACAAGACTGAAGAGAAACAGAAAAAGGTACACAGAACCCTTGAGAACTGTAACTCTGTTGAGGGTATATAAAAAGTACTCAAGGATAATTTGATTTTACTGATATAAAAGAAAAAAAGGGGGGTGTAGTAAAGGGAAGGAGGTCATTTCAGAAAAAGGGGAAGGAATGATAAAAAGAGGGAAACTACATCCCAGGAAGAGGCATAGAAAATACACCATATCTGAGGGAACTTAGTGAGGGGGAGAATCGTTGTGTGAATCTTACTCTCATCAGGAGAGGCTTAAAGAGTAAATAATTGTCATATTTGTTTTTCAGAGAATTATCTCTCACCTCATTAAAAGGGGGGAGAGGAAAAGGGAAAAGGAAAAGGAGAATAAGTGAAGGGACTTGGAGGGAGGAGGAGGGATACTAAAAAAAAGGGAGGGTTGCATGTCACAAAGGGGGTCTGTAAATTAAATATCGGGGAGGGGGATCAGGGAGGTCAAGGGAAGAAGCATAATCTGGGGATAATATGATGGCAGGAAATACAGAATTAGTAATTTTAACTGTAAATGTAAATGGGATGAACGCTCCCATCAAATGGAGACGGATAGCAGATTGGATCAAAAATCAGAACCCTACAATATGTTGTCTGCAGGAAACACACTTAAAGCAGGGAGATACATACAGAATAAAGGTAAAAGGTTGGAACAGAGCCTATTATGCTTCAGGTAAAGCCAAAAAAGCAGGGGTAGCTATCCTTATCTCAGATCAAGCAAAAGCAGAAGTAGATCTCGTTAAAAAAGATAAGGAATGAAACTATATCCTGCTGAAAGGTAGCATCAATAATGAAGCCATATCAATACTAAACATATATGCACCAAGTGGTATAGCATCGAGCTTTCTAAAGGAAAAAGTTAAGAGAATTGCAAGAAGAAATAGACAGTAAAACTATAATAGTGGGAGATCTCAACCTTGCACTCTCAGATTTAGACAAATCAAACCACAAAACAAACAAGAAAGAAATTTACAAAGTAAATAGAACATTAGAAAAACTAGGTATGATAGACCTTTGGAGAAAACTGAATGGCAACAGAAAGGAATATACTTTCTTCTCAGCAGTTCATGGATCCTATACAAAAATAGACCATATAATAGGACATAAAGATCTCAAAATTAAATGTAGGAAGGCAGAAATAATAAATGCCTTCTTCTCAGATCACAATGCAATAAAAGCTACATTCAGTAAAAAGTTAGGGATAAATAGACCAAAAAGTAATTGGAAACTGAATAATCTCATCTTAAAGAATGACTGGGTGAAAGAGCAAATTATAGAAACAATTAATAATTTCACCCAAGATAATGACAATGATGAGACATCATACCAAAATCTGTGGGATGCAGCTAAAGCAGTAATAAGGGGAAATTTTATATCTTTAGAGGCTTATTTGAAGAAAATAGAGAAAGAGAAGATTAACGAATTGTGCTTACAACTTAAATGGCTAGAAAAAGACCAAATTAAAAACCCCCAACCAAAAATTAAACTTGAAATACAAAAATTAAAAGGAGAAATCAATAATATTGAAAGTAAAAAAAACTATTGAATTAATAAATAAAACCAAGAGTTGGTTTTATGAAAAAGCCAATAAAATAGATAAAACTTTGGTAAATTTGATCAGAAAAAAGAAAGAGGAAAATCAAATTGATAGTCACAAATGAAAAGGGGGATCTTCCCACCAATGAAGAGGAAATTAGAGAAATAATAAGGAGTTACTTTGCCCAACTTTATGCCAATAAATTTGATAACTTAAGTGAAATGGATGACTTCCTCCAAAAATATAGGCTCCCTAGATTAACAGAGGAGGAGATAAATTGCTTAAATAGTCCCATTTCAGAAAAAGAAATAGAACAAGCTATTAATCAACTCCCCAGGAAAAAATCCCCAGGGCCAGATGGATTCACATGTGAATTCTACCAAACATTTAAAGAACAATTAGCCCCAATGTTATATAAATTATTTGAAGAAATAGGGGATGAAGGAGTCCTACCAAACTCCTTTTATGACACAGACATGGTACTGATACCTAAACCAGGTCGATCGAAAACTGAGAAAGAAAATTATAGACCAATCTCCTTAATGAATATTGATGCTAAAATATTAAATAAGATATTAGCAAAAAGACTTCAGAAAATCATCTCCAGTATAATACACTATGATCAAGTAGGATTTATTCCAGGAATGCAGGGCTGGTTTAATATTAGGAAAACTATTAATATAATTGACCATATTAATAATCAAATTAATAAGAACCATATGATCATCTTAATAGATGCAGAAAAAGCATTTGACAAAATCCAACATCCATTCCTACTAAAAACTCTTGAGAGTATAGGAATAAATGGACTATTCCTTAGAATAATCAGGAGCATATATTTAAGACGTTCAGTTAGCATAATATGCAATAGAAATAAACTACAACCTTTCCCAGTAAGATCAGGAGTGAAACAAGGTTGCCCACTATCACCATTACTATTCAATATAGTACTAGAAACGCTAGCCTCGGCAATAAGAGCTGAGAAAGAGATTCAAGGAATTAGAGTAGGAAATGAGGAAATCAAACTATCACTTTTTGCAGATGACATGAAGGTATACTTAGAGAATTCCAAAGACTCTGCTAAGAAGCTACTAGAAATAAATCAAAATTTTCAGCAAAGTGGCAGGATACAAAATAAATCCACATAAATCCTCGGCATTTTTATATATCACTAACAAAATGCAACAGCAAGAGATACAAAGAGAAATTCCATTCCAAACAAATGTTGAGAGTATAAAGTATTTGGGAATCCATTTACCAAAGAAAAGTCAGGAATTATATGAGAAAAATTACAAAACACTTGCCACAAAAATAAAATCAGATTTAAATAATTGGAAAGACATTCAGTGCTCTTGGATAGGCTGAGCGAATATAATAAAGATGACAATACTCCCCAAACTAATCTATTTATTTAGTGCTATACTAATCAGACTCCCAAGAAACTATTTTAATGACCTAGAAAAAATAACAACAAAATTCATATGGAAGAATAAAAGGTCGAGAATTGCAAGGGAACTAATGAAAAAAAACTCAGAGGAAGGTGGTCTAAGTGTACCTGATCTAAAGCTATATTATATAGCAGCAGTCACCAAAACCATTTGGTATTGGCTAAGAAATAGACTGGTAGATCAGTGGACCAGATTAGATACAAAGGACAAAAAAGGGTACATCTATAGCAATCTAATCTTTGACAAACCCAAAGATTCCAACATTAGGGACAAAAATTCATTATTCGGAAGAAACTGTTGGGAAAACTGGAAATTAGTATGGCAGAAATTAGATATGGACCCACACTTAACACCATATACCAAGATAAGATCAAAATGGGTCCATGATTTAGGCATAAAGAGGGAGATAATAAATAGATTAGAGGAACAGAGGATAATCTACCTCTCAGACTTGTGGAGGAGGAAGGAATTTATGACTAGAGGAGAACTAGAGATCATTATTGATCACAAAATAGAAGATTTTGATTACATCAAACTAAAAAGTTTCTGTACAAATAATACTAATGCAAACAAGATTAGAAGGGAAGTAACAAATTGGGAAAATATTTTTAAAAGCAAAGGTTCTGACAAAGGTCTCATTTCTAAAATATATAGAGAACTGACCCTAATTTATAAGAAACCGAACCATTCTCCAGTTGATAAATGGTCAAAGGATATGAACAGACAATTCTCAGAGGAAGAAATTGAAACTATATCCACTCACATGAAAGAGTGTTCCAAATCACTACTGATCAGAGAAATGCAAATTAAGACAATTCTGAGATACCACTACACACCTGTCAGATTGGCTAAGATGACAGGAACAAATAATGATGAATGTTGGAGGGGATGTGGGGAAACTGGGACACTAATACATTGCTGGTGGAGTTGCGAAAGAATCCAGGCATTCTGGAGAGCAATCTGGAATTATGCCCAAAAAGTTATCAAACTTTGCATACCCTTTGACCCAGCAGCGCTACTACTGGGCTTATATCCCAAAGAAATTCTAAAGAGTGGAAAGAGACATATATGTGCCAAAATATTTGTGGCAGCTCTTTTTGTTGTAGCTAGAAACTGGAAGATGAATGGATGTCCATCAGTTGGAGAATGGTTTGGTTCTGACAAAGTTCTCATTTCCAAAATATATAGAGTACTGACCCTGATTTATAGGAAACCAAACCATTCTCCAATTGATAAATGGTCAAGGGATATGAACAGACAATTCTCAGATGATGAAATTGAAACTATTTCCACTCATATGAAAGAGTGTTCCAAATCACTACTGATCAGAGAAATGCAAATTAAGACAACTCTGAGATACCACTACACACCTGTCAGATTGGCTAAGATGACAGGAACAAATAATGATGAATGTTGGAGGGGATGTGGGAAAACCGGGCCACTGATACATTGTATGTGGAGTTGTGAAAGAATCCAGCCATTCTGGAGTGCAATATGGCACTATGCCCAAAATGTCGTCAAACTGTGCATACCCTTTGACCCAGCATTGCTGTTATTGGGATTATATCCCAAAGAAATACTAAAGAGTGGAAAGGGACCTGTATGTGCCAAAATGTTTGTGGCAGCTCTTTTTGTTGTAGCTAGAAACTGGAAGTTGAATGCATGTCCATCAATTGGAGAATGGTTGGGTAAATTGTGGTATATGAAGGTTATGGAATATTATTGCTCTGTAAGCAATGACCAATAGGGGGAATACAGAGAGGCTTGGAGAGACTTAAATCAACTGTTGCTGAGTGAAATGAGCAGAACCAGAAGATCACTATACACTTCAACAACAATACTGTATGAGGATGTATTCTGATGGAAGTGGAAATCTTCAACATAAAGAAGATCCAACTCACTTCCAGTTGATCAATGATGGACAGAAATAACTACACCCATTCACTGGGAAGTGAATGTAAATTTTTAGCACTACTGTCTATCTACCCAGGTTACTTATACCTTCAGAAGCTAATAATTAATGTGCAACAAGAAAATGGTATTTGCCCACATATATTGTATCTAGGTTATATTGTAACACATGTAAAATGTATGGGATTACCTGCCATCTGGGGGATGGAGTGGAGGGAGGGAGGGGATAATTTGGAAAAATGAATAAAAAAATTAATAATAATCCACTTATCTTTTTATTATAGGAAACTATGGGATGTGTGAACTTTTGAATCACTTGAATAGACTGTCCTATTTGTTTTAGCTATGTTAATAAATACTTTATCTTGAGGGTGGTTATGATGTTAAAAAAAAAAATAGATAGCTTTCTTATATTTCCCAGCCACAAATTCACTTCTCTCTTCAAATTACCCACTTCATACTTCTAAATCATGAAAGAAGCTTTCAAGAAATTATCAAAGAAAATTGTCCCTGTATTCTAGAATCAGAGATTAAAAGAGAAACAGAAATAATCTACTGATCACCTCCTGAATGCAAGACACACACACATACACACACACACACACACACACACACACATACATACATACACACACACACACACACACGCAGACAGAAAAAAACAGAGAGAAGCAGAGAGAGAGAGAAACAGAGACATAGTAAGAGAGAGACAAAGACAGAGAGGGAAAAAGAGATGGGGAGGAAGGGAGAGAGGATTCACACATGAGTTGAATATGAGGGGATGATATCTAAAAACATTAAAATTAAGGCATGAGAGAGGGATGTTCTAGGAGAAATGGAAAGGGGGAGATGGAATGGGGTAAAATATCTTATAAAGAAAAAGCCAAGACAAAGACAAGGGAATAAAGGAAAAGTGAATATCAGCATGAATCTTATTCTTATCAGAAGTAGGTCAAAGAGAGAATAATACACAAAGAGAGAATAATCAATTGGTTAAAAAATATATATTTTTAATATACAGAAAAGTATGAAGGGAAGGTGAGAGAAGACCAGGTGGAAGGAGGAGGATTTTAGGAAGAAGTTGGAGGGCAGAGTAAGGCAAAAATTCCAAACTCTCCAGATTTTTCCCACCAAAAAAAAATAAATTTGGACACAGAATGAACATAAGCTGCTTAAAAACAAATAAGACAAACAACCAATAACTTTAATAATCTAGGGTTTGACAAACCCAAAATCCCTGCTTTTGGGACAAGAACTCATTGTTTGACAAAAAATTGCTTGGAAAATTGGAAATTAGTATGGCAGAAACTAGCATTGACCCATACGTAACACTTTACACCAACATAAGGTCATTTTATTTACTACATATGTGCATGGGTAATTTTACAACATTGACAATTGCCAAACCTTTTGTTCTAATTTTTCCCCACTTTTCCCATCCTCCAGATGGCAGGTTGACCAATGCATGTTCAATATACTAAAATATAAATTAAATACAATATATGTATACATGTCCAAACAGTTGTTTTGCTGTACAAAAAGAATCGGCTTTGAAATAGTGTACAATTAAACTGTGAAGGAAATAAAAAATGCAGGCAGACAAAAATAGAGGCATTGGGAATTATGTGTAGTGGTTCATCGTCATCTCCCAGAGTTCTTTCGCTGGATGTAGCTGGTTCAGTTCATTACTGCTCTTTTGGAACTGATTTGGTTCATCTCATTGTTGAAAATAGCCACGTCCATCAGAATTGATCATCATACAGTATTGTTGTTGAAGTATATAATCATCTTCTGGTCCTGCTCATTTCACTCAGCATCAGTTCATGTAAGTCTCTCCAGGCCTTTCTGAAATCATCCTGATAGTCATTTCTTACAAGATTATAATATTCCATAATATTCATATACTACAATTTATTCAGCCATTCTCCAATTGATGGGCATCCACTCAGTTTCCAGTTCCTGGATACCACAAACATTCTTGCACATACAGGTCCCTTTCCCTTCTTAAAAATCTCTTTGGGATATAAGCATTTTCATCATCAAGAACCACAAATGAAATTTGGTTTTGAATATATGGTGTAGCCAGACTATTTAAACCATTGATTCCAAATACAAAAGATGTCATTCAAGAAATATGTTTTTTAGAAATAATCACTAACAAATAGAACATTTCAGAGGAATAGTCTTCTGATAGATAAATATTGCCTATGACAGTGATGCTGGAGAATATAACTTGAAATGGAAAGATAAAGAGAGATGAATAGAAGGGGAAGAAGTGAAGAAAGAAGCGGAGGGAAAAGGAGGTAAAGAGGAAGAAAGGAAGGGGGCAGAAGGGAACAAGTAAGAAGAGAAGAGAATAAGGTAGGAGAGGAGGGAAGGGGAGAGTGAAAGAAGAGGAGAAACAGAGACAGAGAAAGAGTCACAAAGACCAAAAAAGAGAGAAAACAAGAGGGGGAAGGGAGACAGAGAGACAGAGACACTTTTATATTTTTCTTACAGTTAGAGCAGAAAATCAAGTAGTCTTAGATTGACATAATATTATGTCATATATATTATTATATTCAGGGTGAAATCTAGCATTTGTCTGCTTCTGGGAAAATAAAATGCAGTGTCTAAATTGTTAGCTTCACCAGTTTATTTTTCTAAGGCTTGAGTTCTAAGAGAAGCCATTATTCTAAGAATGTTCAGATAGCAATTACATATTTTGGATGACAAGCTATTGGACACTGAAGCAATTGGAGAGTGCAGTATGCTTTTGTGAGATGTGTGAAAAATGGAAGAAATCAGTGATTTTAGAATATTAATTGAAAAATTGTGTTTGCTGGAACCATCCCAGGATTTGGGACAAATACTTTTCTGTGCTCACAAGCAGATGAGAATTAACTAATCATAAATTAATATTGGGTCATTCACAGAGAAGAGGCAGAATCTCAGGGCAAAGAGACTAATTCTTGCTCTAGACTGCCATCTGTTATTGAGAGTCATTGTCTCAGATAAACATCTAAAGAACTTGGTGGCAGAGGTCATAAAGATAACCATTAAAAAAGCCAGTGATTGGCTAATTTGTCTGAGATCAAATACATTGAAGTCTTAGTCAAGTGTGATCAGTCTACATTTAGAAGCCCTCCTCCAACCGAAATGTAATATTTATTAAATAACTTTTAGGGAAAATTCCTAAGGCAGAAAAATCATATCAAAAACGATAAGCCAATCGCTGAATAAATTATGGTATATGAATATTATAAAATATTATTGTTCTGTAAGAAATGACCAGCAGGATGATTTCAGAAAGGCCTGGAGAGGCTTACATGAACTGATGCTGAGGGAAATGAGCAGGACCAAAATATCATCATATACTTCAACAACAATACTATATGATGATCAATTCTGATCGATGTGGCCATTTTCAACAATGAGATGAACCAAATCAGTTCCAATAGAGCAGTAATGAACTGAAATAGCTACACCCAGCAAAATAACTCTAGGAGATGATTATAAACCACTACATAGAATTCCCAATCCCTCTAATTTTGTCGGCCTGCATTTTTGAGTTCCTTCACAGGCTAATTGTATACTATTTCAAAATCCGATTCTTTTTGTACACAAAATAACTGTTTGGACATGTATACATATATTGTATTTAACTTATATTTTAACATATTTAACATGTATTGCTCAACTTGCCATCTGGGGAAAGGAGCAGAGGGAAGGAGGGGAAAATTTGGAACAAGAGGTTTTGCAATTGTCAATGCTGAAAAATTACCTGTGCATATATCTTGTAAATAAAAAGTTATAGTAGAAAAATAAGTAAACAGAGGAAAAAAAATAAAACTTGGTGCAGAACAAGGATTCTCCTAGAAGGACTGGAAAAAGTACTCCAGGCTGGGGATTAAGCAATGTGAACTTCAAATATTTCTGGGCTAACTCCGCAGACATATCCACCTGGGAGCCTGGGGTCTAGCTGGGGTCAGTGGGAATCACAGGAACTTTCATCAACTGGACAGCACACAGAGTTTGGGTCTGAGTCTGCCCAGACTGAGGAAACCTCTGTTTGTTGGACTACATGGGAGAGCTATTGGAATACTTATGAGCCACCTAACAGTGGCTGCTGGAGATCCAATCCGGACCTGCAGAATGGATCTCCTCTTGTGAGAGGATGATACAAGGAGACTAAGACAGTTGCATTTCTCTGACCTCTCTGACTGAGAGACCATTGCATTGTCTGATCTCCCTTCTCTTCCCTCTTCCTCCAATTTATCTCATTCCAAGTCCCCAAGACTTATGTGAGCAAAGGTTGCCTTGCAACTCCTTCAGATGTAATGATCCACAGCTGTAAAGGTTCTTGGAGAATTGACCTGTCCCTTAATATATGCTGATGAAGAATGCCAGGTCCACCTGTGCTATTAAGAAAGAACCAATACATTAGGAAGGCAGAAATAGTTGGGAAGTTATGCTGCTGGTGGGTTCCTATTCTTTTTTTTTTTTATCTCTCTGGGATACAGGCCCAATAGAAGCAATGCTACATCAACTGGTATGCAGTTTCATAGCTCTTTCAGCATCTTTTCAAATTGCTCTCCAGAATAGTTGAATCAGTTTAAAACTCCACCAACAATGTATTAGTGTCCCAGTGTTACCACATTCCCTGCAACATCCATCATTATCTTTTCCTGTCATCTTAGCCAATCTAGAAAGTATGAAATGGCATCTTAGATTTGTTTTAACTTGCATTTTCTCTGATCAGTAGTGATTTAGAGCATCTTACTAGAAATGGTATTAATTTCTTCATCTAAAAATTGTCTATTCATATCTTTTGACCTTTTGTCAATTGTAAAAAGGCTTGGATTCTTATAAATTTGAGTCAGTTCCATATATATTTTGGAAATGAGGTCTTTATCAAAAGCTTTGAATGTTAACTTTTTCCCAGTTTATTACTACCCTTCTAATTTTTTCTACATTGGCTTTGTTTAATAGAAAAAATAACTTTTTCATTTAATATAATCAAAATTATTAATTTATATTCTGTAATGAACTCCATTTCTTCTTTGGCCACTAATTCCTTCCTTCTCTATAGATCTGAGAGGTAAACTATCCTTTGTTCTTCTAATTTGTTTATAATACTACTATTCATGTTTGAATCATAAAAGAAATTTGATCTTATTTTGGGATATGCTATTAGGTGTGGGTCACTGCCTAGTTACTGCTATACTAGTTTCCATTTTTCCATTATTTGTCAAATAATGAGTTCTTATCTCAAAAGCTATGGTCTTTAGATTTCTTAAACTCTAGATTACTGCATTGACTATTTTGCCATTCGAACCTAACTCATTCAACTGATCAACTACTCTATTTCTTAATTCATATTAAATGTTTCAATGACTTCTGTTTATGATATAGTTTTAGATCTGGTAGAGGTAGGACACCTTCCTTTTCAATGGCTATCATTAATTACCTTGAAATTCTTAACCTTTTGTATTTCCAGATGAACTTTGTTATTATTATTATTTTTTATTTCTATAAAATAATTTCTTGGGAGTTTGATTGGTATGGCACAGAACTGATAGATTAATTTAAGTAAGTAATATTAGCATTTTTATTATATTAGCTCAGCCTACCCATGAGTAATTCATATTTTTCCCATTGATTTAGATCTGACTTTATTTGTGTAGAAAATGTTTTATAATTGTATTCATATAGTTCCTGACTTTGCCTTGGCAATATTATAGATTATTTATAGTTATTTTAAATGGAATTTCTCTTTGTATCTCTTGCTGCTAGATTTTGTTAGTAACATATAAAAACACTGATGATATATGTGGATTTATTTTGTATCCAGAAACTTTAATAAAGTTGTAAATATTTTCTAGTTTTTTTTTTTTTTTTAGCAAATTCTTTAGGATTCTCTAAGTATACTATTATATCAAATGCAAAATTTGATTTCCTCATTAACAACTCTAATTCCATTAATCAGTTTTTCTTCTTTTATTGCCAAAGCTGACATTTCTAATACAATATTGAATAGTAATAGGGATAGTGTGCAACCTTGTTTTACCACTGATTTTACTTGAAATGGTTCTAGTTGATCCCCATTACATATGATGCTGGCTGATGGCTTTAAATAGATTCTATTGATCATTTCAAGGAAAAGCCCATTGATTCCTATACTCTCTAGTGTTTTAATAAGAATGCGTGTTGGATTTTGTCAAATGCTTTTTCTGTATCTATTGAGATAATCACATGATTTCTGTTAGTTTGGTTATTGACATAGGTAATTATGTTAATAATTTTCTTGATATTGAACCAGATTTTTTTCTCTCCATTTTTTTCCTTTTTGTTATGACTTTTCTTTTCTAATATGACTCATAAAACAATATATATTAAAAATAAATGATTTTTTTTTTAAAAACTAGATTGTCCTTTACAAAAGCATTTCAGACTAGAATACTGTCTTGTTGAAGAAGTATGAAATTTATTTCATTTACAAAAATCCTGAGCATTCTTACTTGGATAATTAGAAAAAAATATATTATTTTTCATTAGTACTTTATATTTGAAAGTATATCACCCATGTATTCTCACTTGTTCTTCCTCACAACTGAAAAAAAAAAGGTGCTGGAAAAAATAAGCGTCTTGCGTAATATCACATGGATAAGCAAGTATGAGGCAAAATCTGAACTCAGATCATCTGCAAAATGATAACATTGGGCCAGATGGAATCTAAGGTTTATTGAACTAGGTATATAATATATTATCCTATGATTCATTCTTTTGAGGCAAAGTTCCCTCACTACAAATGGAAATAATTATAATAATCTTTCCTATCTCACTTTCAAGATTTCACTTGAAATCAAATAATAATAATTGTGAAGTGCCAGATTAATTTTAAAAATGCATCAATTATTATCTCCAATGCTGAGCACATAGTGCTATAAAACAATTCATAAATTATAATTGCATTTGTACATAAAATTTTGCTTTAAATGAAATTAAATCACTTCCTCAGTTATTACAAGGCTTAAGGATCAATAGTTCATAATCAATTGAGAATATTGGCCTTCATCACCACTCTTCTCACTTGTATGAAATCTTAGATGAATATATTTCATCACCAACATAAAAAGCCATTATGAACTGATATTTCCAGTCATTAATCCCTAGAGAAAATACTATGTAATTATGATGTTCCCAATTGCATCCTTATGTTATAACAGTCATTGCATCATTCAAAGAGAAGACAAAAATATTTTCACTTTTTAGTGTAATTATTTGATAAATTAGTCACATGTTCACACAAAACATGAAAGATGGAGCAGAGGATTCTTACTTTAGATCCCAAATGGCACTAAATAAAAAATGGTAGCTCTCTACCTACATCTGGTGAAGAACACAAAGTCTTTCTTTTGTCAGGTAAGTTTAAAAATTCTTAAGAGATGTTATAGCAGAACATTGGTATCAGAGGACAGTGACAAAAAGGGATATACAAGTATGAGCCCTGGAGGCTTGTGAATTATGGTTTCTGACTGAAATTTAATTATTGTGACTGAGAGAAACAGAGATTGCATTTGTAACTAAAGAACAAAATCTTAAACCATCTGAAAAAGAATTGAATATAGCACCTTTATTCATCTTTAGCAGTGTCCCAACAAATCATTTTCTGTCTTTTATTTTTAAAAGGTTACCTACTTTATTGGTTTTATATATACACACTAGTTTTTTCCTAAAAATTTTGTTCACATAAAAAAATCAGAACAAATTGTTTTTCTGCTTTATGTGAATATTTTCTGTAAACCACTCACATCACCAATTTCAGTACTAACAATCATACATATATACACATTATTTAATCTTGTAAGATTTTAGTTTTAATTGTAAGGCAACCATGCAGTGTGTGTATATATATATATACATACACACATATATATATGTGTGTATGTATATATATATATATATGTATATATATATATGTAAAGAGAGAGAATGTTTATCAATATATGTTTATGTACATACATACACACATTTATACATACATATTTGTGTATATAAAATCACTAGTGTTTGTAAATTTGATCAAGGTAACTTGGATAATAAGATTTGTCATATCATGAAAATCTGTGCTTTTTTATTGATATTTTCCTCTATCTACCCCCTCCAAATAAATACTCAATCACTAAACACTAAAAGAGGAATCAATGACCACCTCCTCTTCCCTTATGTGGGTTATATTTGTTCTTATTTATTGTATAGGTTTCCTTTGATTGTTAAAGGTCCACTCATGTGTAGCCACCTATTAGAACTGAGGCATATAAGGATTATAACCACGCACCATGAAGAATTAACAAAAACATTTGGAAAACCAGTGATGAATTATTAGAGAAACTGAAATATGAGATATATTCTAGAGTTATCCGAAATCATTAGAGCAACAAAATACTAAAGAATAACAAATTGATATAATATTTCTTTAAAATGAGCATCACCAAATTTGATCATTTGGCTTGTGTATCATTATAGAGAGAATTTTCAGTAAGGAAACTCCACTTGAGAGTAGAACCTGTATTTCAATTGGTAATCCTATTGAGATGTTTGAAATTTCTGAGTTACCAAGTAATATACTTAGGTTGATATATTCAATATATATGAAAGGAAGGATTTGGTTGCAGATTTATTTCACTTGGGACCAGTGCCATATCCATTAAGAAATCAAGGTGGTTGTTGTTGTTATTGTTTTTAATAGAGAATGGACATTAAAAATATTTGTAAAATTGAGTAGATAGTAATAGATATCTCAATAAAATGTGCACACAATTTAACATGAATTATTTCTTTTTATCTTCAATACAAAGATTCTACATTAGTAGTATCCCATTTTTTACAACTCAGTATACTGAGACTATGGAGGATCTCTTGAATTTCTCATTTTCATGGACCCAATGTGTGACAGGAGAAGTTCCTGACTAAAACTGTTCTGCTTCTCATAATACAATATTCTCACTCACTGTCTACAAAGCACACATTTAAGAAATTTTATGAAATTGAACTCCTCTTAACTGTCTTATTCTGCACTTGCGCAAACCTAGACTAAGAATTAGCACTTTTAAGACTGACAAAGACCTGTTTTGAAGGACTCTCCATGCATTTTCAATCCCTAAATCATCTGCCCCTACAACCTTCTTTATTATTTTGGAGATACCAATGTCTTTCTTAGGTTGCCAAGGTATCATCCTCAGCATGTCACTCTTCCTCATACTCCATGTTCACTGACTTATAAAGTCTTTGATTACTCCTTTGCTGCTCATATACTTCTACATACTTTTTTTCTCTTCTCAGATACTGCCATCATTTATATCCAAGTCCACAATGCCATTGCTTATACTCTTACAAAGTCCTTGTTCTCTTTGCTACAAGAAACTAGGAAATTTAGTCCATATTATAGTAAGATGTCAAATTGTTCCTCCTAAAGAGAACTTCTGATTATGTCATCTTCCATCACAACACCTGATAACAGTTAAGTTATTCCTGATCATCTCAAAATTAAATATAAAATGGTCTTCTGGGCTTTTAAATTCCTTTCTAACTTGATTCAAACCTATCTTTTGAGTCTTCTTTTTACTTCACTTCCATTCATTTGCTCAAAAGCATCTAGGAGGCAGAGAAAGATATAAGGTGCACTTTGAGTGAAGAAGACAAGTTCAAATCCCACTGCAAACATTTAGACATTGTGTAATCTTGGTCATCTCAAATAATATTTACCTACCCAAGTTGCTACACATGTAAAATAAGAATAATAATGACATATTTCTCAGGATGATTGTAAGGAAAATATTATCACTTTGCATTATATAAAAGCCATTGTGGTCATTGAGGCTATTCTATGGTTCAATATCACTGGTCCAATATTCTTCCTCAAATATGACACTCTGAGCATTTTTACTGTCCTCTTCAAATGCCTGGAATATTTTACCATTTCATTTATACTTTCTAACTTGCTGGCTTCCTTCAAGTTTCAAGTAAAATCCCACATAACTTAAAAAGCCTTTCCAAATTCTCCTTAACCTTTATAATTTCCTTCTCTTACTTAGCTCTAATTTAACACACACATACACACATACATATAGGCATAGACATACATATACTCATATTTTTATGTATTACCAGAAGTGCTATATTTATATATTTGGATATAATATCTCTCTTATATAGTATTATATCATCACTATCAATAATGCTGTTAGGTTCTTACTATGTGCTAATGAGATAATGAGATATTAGGTTCTTACTAAGTGCTAAGTCAGTACTTAACAATTCTCTAGTTCCTGCCTTTGTATGAAGTTTTACCCCTTTGAAATTCTGGGGAATAAGAATCTAACATAATACTATGTAGTTTAACATCTAGAAATGATATTTCAATAATATTATACAAATAATATGATAATATATCACTGGAGATACAAAAAAAGGCATGAAAGGAACTAAAAGTCTAAATGATAAGATAAAATACACTGTTTTTGTAGGAATGTTTACCATTATATTTGTGTTTCTATACATAAAGATATACATATATGCATACACATATGTATTTGTATATGTGCATAACATCAAAACAATTTATAGATTTAACAACATAAGAGAGATAAGTAGGATGTGAGGAAGATTGTCACCTTGGATGAACTTGAATCCCTGTCTAGCAACTTATCAAATAAACTTAAATCAAATTTTTTAAATTGCATTTTATTTTAGAGATAGACATATCAGACCATCTGAGTAGAATATACTTCAAATAGCAATGATTTTAAACTCTATTAATGTTTTAGATTAGAGATATTGTGAATCATGCTATTTCCTCAATGGATTATTATACTTAGTATCATCATCATTCTTACTATTGTCATTGAAATGACATTTAAGATATATCCAAGATTTACTTCTAAAAGACTTGGTTTAAGATGTGCTTTTAACAAGCTTTTAACCCAGGGATAATTCATCCACCCTACATGAGCTCAGTTTCCTAAATTACTGGAACAAAAAAAAAGTTTGCTGCGGTGTAAAATTCATACAGATGTTATAGATACAATGACCTCTTAAAAGTTTAGAGAAATATTCAGGTAGAAATTTTCAACATGTCTTCTGTTCTTCCTCCCTCTTTTGAGAATATTTATCTGGAGAAAGTAAAATTTGATATATTTATTTGACATTAAGCAGATGATGGATAGAAGGTGTCTTTCATCAAAATTACAGATTTACACTCTAAAAGTCCTATGCCCATGAAATTTACAAAAGAATAAAATTACATTTCTTCTATTTGTCTAGATTATTTTTCAAAACAACACAGAGAACAAAGCAGGGATGATGGAGAGGAATTACTCCAACCCAAATGAATTTATCCTCGTGGGAATTGCCAGTGATCCGGAGCTTAAAGTTATGTTTTTTGTCCTCTTTCTCATCGTTTATTTGGTTATTCTTATAGCAAATCTTGGGATGATCATCTTAATCAGGATAGATACCCACCTGCACTTGCCCATGTACTTCTTCCTAAGCCACATGTCCTTCTGTGACCTCTGCTACTCCTCAGCCATTGGCCCCAAGATGCTAGTGGACATCTTTGCCAAACACAAATCCATTTCCTTCACTGGTTGTGCTCTGCAACTCTATTTCTTCACTACCTTTGGAGATTCTGCTTGTGTGCTATTAGCAGTAATGGCCTTTGATCGCTACATGGCCATAAGCAACCCTCTGCTTTATACAGTAAAAATGTCTAAACGGGTTTGCTACTTATTGATTTCTGGTGTCTACATGGTGGGGATGATGGATGCTCTGATGTTTACTACTTTAACCTTCACACTGAGTTTCTGCAGGTCTAATGAAATTAACCATTTCTTCTGTGATATCCCTCCTCTTTTATCACTCTCTTGTTCTGATACCCATATCAATGAGCTGATGCTCTTCATCATTTCTGGAGTCATTGAAACGATCACCATTCCAGGAGTCCTCATCTCTTACTGTTACATATTTTTGTCTGTGTTGAAAATCCACTCAACTGAAGGCAGAGTCAAAGCCTTTTCTACCTGTACCTCTCACTTAACTGTTTTTACTATCTTCCAAGGTACTCTCCTTTTTATGTATTTCAGACCAAGTTCTACCTATTCACTAGACCAAGACAAAATGACTTCTTTGTTTTATACCCTTGTCATTCCCATGTTAAATCCCTTGATCTACAGTTTGAGAAATAAAGATGTGAAGAAGGCTCTGGGAAATTTGAGAAAAAAACTAAGTTTTTAACTTCAATATTTGTAACTCATTGGCTTTGAGACAATGATGACAAAGAATATGAGGGTGCAATGAAATCATCTGATGTATACTGAGGTACTTATACCTCTTTATTTTTTTAGTAACAGTAACAATCACAAAATTTAAGAGATGGAAAATAACCTGCAACTTTACATATTCTAAAATCTGTCTCTACACAATTCTGTCTATTGCCTGGCTGCCCATATATTCCTTAAAAAGGGAATTTGTCCAAGGAACTCTGTATGTTAAAAAAATGCACATAAGCAAAATTGGAAAAGCTCAATTGTGGATAGAATATTGAATCTGTTCCTTTGAGACTGATCTCTTTTATAATGATGAATTAATGATAAAATATTTTTCTTTATCCCATATCTTATATAATGGCATCATACTGTGGAAGGCAGTATCATCATGGAAATAGAATGCTGGATGATGAATAAGATGAGTTGAATCAAAAGTCATCACTGGCACTAGATATATAACTAACGAAAAGCCATTTAACCTAAGTCTCAATTTCCTATGTTATAATATCAGAACTATGCTGCTTATATGATTTATATCACAGAAATATAGTTTTGATCAGACCTGTAATTTCCTTTATTCAAGAAATTACAATTAAGGAATTAGTTCCTTTGTCAATTCAGATGAGAAGTACTAACTTAATTAGGGTAACACTTTCATTTATGTTTCAAAGATGTAATTGAAGGCATTACCAAAGATCAATTATCTAAGTGAACTATCAATGTCTTGTAATACTGAAATTTCAAAATGTTTCTTCTTGCCAATAGTAAATCTCTAAATGGATTCTCATTTTAAAGTACTTATGTGTAAGAGGGCCTGCCAACCCCCTGCTAGCCTTGGTCAACTCATAGAACACAGCTCGGGTAATCTGAGGGTAGCCTTGTAAGGGTGAATAAGATGGCAATGGGAGGAAGGGGGTCCCACCCTAAGGAGCAACGTGGCAGTTCCCAGGGCAGGAAAGGGCATGACCTTGAACATCCTTATTAGGAAAGGAATACACACATATCATATCTACATGTATCTTCCTGTAGAGAACCATGTATCAACCATAGCTAGAATGTGATTATATATGAAGTAGTAACTAGAAACAAGCACCAAGATGATCACAACACTTGCAGAATTTGTAATAAATGGAGTCTCACACCATTGTGGCTCTCACCCCTCATTGCTTACAATCTTCTCCATTTCAGGTGGACAGTCAGTGCTTCCACTCGGGAGTTAGGACCATGATCCATAACACTTATTAAGAATAAAATGAGACCTTCCATGGCATATTGTCTTTAGTAATGTAAACTAGAATTGCAGTGGAAGTAATAATTTTATTTTTATAATTTGTGGTTTTTTAAACATCTTCTCTCTTGGTGTTTCTAAATCAAATACATGTGGATAAGACAGACATTTTTACGAGTAGCATTCCAAACCCCCTCATCATTTCTGCATTGTAATATAAATACTTGATAACTCTTATATTAGCCTGTTACTCATTTGCAATGAAGAATATTCAAAAATTTTACTATTATGTAAAACAAGATTTTCACTAAGATTAAGAATTATTTATACTGGATTTTTGAGTGAATTAAAGGACTCTGTGTTTGTATATCTCTCTTTAAAATATTAGAGAAAAAGAGAGAGAAATATATATATATATATATATATATATATATATATATATATATATATATATATATATATATACACAAAGAGAGAGAGAGAGAGAGAGAGACATAGAGACATAGTAAAAGACAAAAAATGCATGAGCAAAAGCACTGTGACACTGTGATCTGAAATATTTAAGGAATATTTTATGGAAGATATGACCTTTGAGGAAGAAAGAAGAACAAATTAGAGTAGGTCCAGGTTTTGTTTCAGTGGATATTTGAGAAAATTTACCCTCTTGGTTTATTTGCAGAGTTTGGAGACCATGAATGTAGAATACTAGACTGTCACATTCAATATGTGTGATTATTTGTGTTGCTAACCTACTTTTTTGTTGTAGTTTTCTTTCTTTTAAATACATTGGTACATAGAATTAATCTCTGAGGAGACAAGAAAGGATAATTTTATCTGGAATTGAAAGTAATAGCAATATAAAACAAATTTTTATTTAAAAAGAAATAATGTATGGAAAAATAATTGAATAGTCAGTGTGAAATACAAGAGGCAGAGGGAAAAGGAATATCATTGGTGTAATTGTAGAAAAACAACAAATGTTAATTCAATACATGTGTTAGTAGTAACTATGGGGTATATTTGGTACAATAATACTACATGGGCTTGATCAGATACATGGAAGAAATTTGAGAGATAAATTTAATGGGTATATAAAATGATACCAACTACAGTGGGATGATATTGCAGGAAAATCTGGAGGATCAACTAATACCCCTTCTTATTTTATTCATAAGGAAACCAAAGCTAAAACAAGCCAAATGACATGCTTAGGTTTGTGAACATAACAAGGAGTGGGCTCCTTCAGTCACATGCTCACTCACTCATCAAACCACAGAAACTCAGATTGAGGCTTTAATGGCTGCAGTCCACACCATCCCCTTTGGACAGATGGAGAAACTGAGGCAGCGCGGGGAGGGCAAGACTAGAACTGGGAGAACTGGAGAACATAAAGCTTTAAAGCCATCTTCCTCTGTTGCCAAATTTACTTGTTTCTTGTACTTGGGGAACTGTATAAATTTCTCAAACCTTTTAAGAGAATATTTAACAGTATGCTACAAAAGGAAATAAACCCTAAATACTCTAAAAAGTTTTTATTTATATTTTGTCCTATTTGTATATTATTAAACAAGTTATTTAACCTATGGGCTATATTTAGTTTAATGAGGAAAAGACATATACTAAGTTGTCTAAAATGATAGAAAATTTAATACACACCAAAATGATCTCTAAGCATTACAATGACACTAATCACTCCTGATGTTGTCTGCCTAAAATACTTGAAAAATTCTTGTAAATTTAGAACACAGTACCATGAATTTTACACTAGAAGAAATGAAGGCTGACTTTCGTCTGCAATGGATTGCTGCTACTTCAGCTGAAATGTTTGGCATTGAGAAGCACATACTATCTCCGTAGGTTGGCAAAAACCTCAAAGGAAAATTCAGATTTGAATACAAACATTCCATTATGGCTGTAATAATAATATGGGTCTTGATGACAAACTAGGGACAAAATGAGGCGGATTTGGGGAAATATTTCTTGAAGGAATGCTAGAAATGGATTATATATGTATATTATATATAGTTTATGAATGAATATACATATATGTAAAAAAGATTAACTAGTCATTTTGGGATTTATCTCATCTAATTACTGTGGATCTCTATGGAGTAAGCTAGAAGTGGGAGGGAGGAGGAACTGGGTCTCCCTACAGATTCTAAACTGGATAGAAAATAGTGATCTGAATGTATATATGTGTCTCATTATTAAAAATATTTCCCCCCCTGTATCTTTCCCAAAGACTTTCTTAAAATAATTGATCTTATTATGTAACTGGTTTAATTTATTGGTTCATTGTAAGATAATTTAGAGAGAAATTTTTTTAACAATATAAATGCTGGTCATGCTAAATAGACTGTTATTACAGTGAGCTGCTAACAATGAGGTGGGAAAAGATGTAATGAGCCTTAGCAGGAGAGACTATATAATGAAAGGATTTAATTGAAATTGATATTTCAGTTAAACACTTTCCTCATTAAGAAATATATGAAATAGAATCACGGTCTTTTTACAAATAACAAAAGAAATGCTCAGGTATCCTTATTGACAGAGAGATGGTTAAAGAGCTAATAATATTGCTCCCAGAATTCAAAACTTCACTTAATTTAAAATCATCATATATCTTCTAATTACTGCACTGTCCCTCAAACATCAGAAGCTAGAGAAATCACAATATTCTCCAAATTTCTCATTTCAAATCAATTGTCCATTTCTTCCTTTCAACTTTTCCCTCATGTTCCTTGTTTTCTTCCCTAACAAAGAGTTTATTTCCACATTGAAATCAGGATAATGATTGGGGAACATATGCAAAAAGTGTAACCTTTGTACATCATCCCTACACTTTTATAGTTGTGTTTAAAGGTAAAGATTTAGTGACAATGGAGTTCTTTTCATATGAGATTCCCTATATATACCACCATTATACAACCATGAAAAAGATTTTCAATTTTCATTCTTCTCCTTGCTATATGTGTGTGTGTGTGTGTATGTATGTGTGTATGTGTGTGTGTATGTGTGTGTGTAGGCAATTAGGGTCTTGCCCAGAGTCACATAGCTAGGAAGTGTTAAGTGTCAGAAGCCAGATTTGAACTCATGTCCTTCTGACTTCAGGGCTGGTGCATCTCCTAGCTTCTCCCCTTACTTTTGTAAAACAATTTATAATTTCTTCTTTCTTATTAGGGCTTTCATAATTAGATTTCCCATGTTTTCCACCTACAAATTCATCTGTTGCCTTAAATTATCCATTTCATACTTCCAAATTACCTTTTCATATTTCAAAATTATCAAAGAAAATTTTCCCTACATTCTAGGTCTGGTAGAATTCACATATATCCATCTGGGCCTAGAGATTTTTTCTTAGGGAGTTGATTAATAGCTTGTTCAATTTATTTTTCTAAAAAGGGACTTTTTAAATAATTTATTTCTTTCTCTGATAATCTAGAAAATCTATATTTTTGTAAATATTCTTCCATTTCACTTAGTTTAACAGATTTATTGGCATACAATTGGGTAAAACAGCTCTTAGTTATTGCTCTAATTTCCTCTTAATTGGCAGAAAATTCATCCTTTTCATTTTTGATACTAGCAATTTGATTTTCTTCTTTTCTTTTTCTAATCAAATTAATTAAGGTTTATCTATTTTATTGGTTTATTCATGAAACCCACTCTTGTTTTGTTTATTAGCTCAATATTATTTTAAATTTCAATTTTATTAATCTCCCTTTTTTATTTTCAGACTTCCTAATTTGGTATTCAATTGGGGGTTTATTTTTTTTTCTTTTTTAGTTGCATATTCAATTCATTATTAATCCCTTATTAATTATTATTAATTATTATATTTATTTATATTTATTATTATACTATTATTAATTAATAATATTATTATTGATTATAAATCTGCTCAATTATAATCCTTCTCTGAGAGGAGATCTGTAAAATCTTTACCTCTGTGTGCAGGTTTTTTGGGAGCTCTGAATCTCCTCCAGCTCTTGTCCTTCCCCAAATCACACTGGTCTCCTTTCAGCCTGCCTGGCATCAAAACTCTATCCCAGAGTTGATTCTCTCAGACCCAATGCTGCCCTTCTTTTATCCTTCCAGAGAATAGGCATGTGAGAACTCAACAAGGTGTGGTGAAATACTTCTACCAATGAACTTGCTCCTCTTAGAATTCCTAAGATGTAAACTCACTTTAAAGGCCAGAACCAAAGGTCTTAGCCAGAGAACTGTCAAGTCAACCTGAGTTCTCACCCTGTAACTGTCCAGCTAACCTGAGTTCTCACCTTGCAATCCTAACACCTGATCTTTTCTTTTTCTACTTTATTCAAGTAAGCTTCTAGAGATATAAAACTTTCCTAAAGAACTGCTTTGGCTGAATCCCATAAAATTTGTTATGTTGTCTCAGTATTGCCATTTTCTTGCATCTATAATAATGTCTATGATTTGTTGTTCCTTTCACTCATTCTTTTCGATCAGATTAATTTTGGGGACATTTTTTCTCTGGCCCTTTAGAATATTTGATTTTTATTGTCTTATGATTTGAAAAACATGCATCTCCTATTTCTGCCTTTCTGCATTTGATTTTAAGGTTATTATGCCCTAACAAAGGGTCAGTTTTTGTATTGGTTTCCTATACCACAAAGAAAACATATAGTCCTTTCTATCTCCATTCATTTATTTTCAAAGGTCAAGCATAATTAACTTTTCTAAATTTCTATTTACCTTCTTAAATTAATATAACTCCGATATATCACTTCACATCTCTCAAATTGGCTAAGATGACAGGAAAAAAATAAGGATAAATGTTTGTTAGGATGTGGGAAAAGGGGACATAAATGTTTTTTGCTGGGGTTGTAAAATGATTCAACCATTTTGGAGTGCAATCCGGAATTATGATTGAAAAGGCCTTTATAACTATGCATACTCTTTGATCCAGAATTATCTGGATCACAAAGAAATCATAAAAGAGGGAAGAGAAGCCATATCTGGAAAAATTTTTGTAGCAGCACTTTTTATGGTAATTGGAAATGAGTAGATATCCATCAATTGAGGAATGAATGGCTAAATAAATTGTGGTATATGAAGATAATGTAATACTATTGTTCCATTAAAAAAAAAAAAAGGAACAGGCTGATTTTAGAAATGTTTTGGGGGGCAGCTAGGTGGAATAGTGGATAGAGCACCAGCCTTGAATTCAGGAGGACCCAAGTTCAAATCTGGTCTCAGACAATTAACACTTTCTAGCTGTGTGACCCTAGGCAAGTCACTTAACCCCAGCCTCAGGAAAAAAAAAAAAAAAAAAAAGAAAGGCCTGGAAAAATTTACATGAACTGATGCTCAGCAAAACAAGCAGCACCAGGAACATATTGTGCACAATAACAGCAAGAATGTGTGATGATCAACTATCAAAGACTGGTTGTTCTCAGTGGTTCAGGTATCAAAAGCAATTCCAATATACCTTGGAAAGAAAATGCCATCTGCATCCAGGAAGAGAACAAAAGAGTATACATGTAAATCAGCACATGCTAGGAGGAGCACTTTTTTTTTCTTTTTGTTTTCTCTCCAATGTTTTTGTTTTTGTTTTTGTTTTTTGTTTTTTTTGTTTTTGTTTTTGTTTTTACTTTTTGTTATGACTTTTTTCTTCTGACATAATCTATAAAGCAATATATATTAAAAATAAATAAATTTTAAGAAATTACTAAAATTTATTTCATTTACAAAAATCCAGAGCATTCTTACTTGGATAATTAGAAAATTAAAAAAAAAAAACAAAAAAACAAAAAAACATGTATTGTTTTTCACTAGTGCTTTATATTTGAAAGTATATCATGACTTCTGGCCAAGATGGCAGCTTGGAGGCAGACAGCTGCTTGAGCTTCCCAGTTTCTCTTGGGACTTACTTCATGACAAGCCTCGGAATTAATCATCAACAGAAGACATCCTTGAAATTCTCCAGAGAAGGTCTGTGCTTTCTTGGGGGAGGGGATGAAAAGACTGGGCTCAGACTGAGGGCAGGCAGCTAGAGCAGGGCGGGCAGCTCACACAGCTCAGACTGAAGGAGGGAGGGTTTGTTATCTCTTCCATTTCTGAGAAAAGACTTTTACCCCAGTGTTCACGTTCTGTTTTAGCAGCAAGCCAGGAGCAGCACAAAGGGTGTAAACACTGGAGGGAAAGAAAAAAACCCAGGAAAGCTAGCGTCTCTCGGGACATGGCAACCCCACCTCCACCCAGAGTGACTCAGAGCATTCTTAGAGCCTTAGAGAGCAGATGCAGCACAGCCATCGCTGTCCTGTTAGTGCCTTGCTACTGTCTCCTGCAGTCTGTAGAAGAAGCCTGGTAACACTGTCCAGCCCCATACCCCCCCCCAAAAAAAAAAAAAAAAAAACAGTCCAATTGTTTCTCTTGTCAATTTGTTTTTTTGATTTGATCTGACAAAATGAACAAAAAATTCAAAAGGGCTCTAACCAATGACAGCTTCTGTATGGAGAGAGAGCAGACTTCAAACACTTAGGAGACTAAAAGCAGATTGTCTCCAGTGGAATCCCCTAAGGGTGATATAATCTCCTCCTCAATACATAAGACTCTCATAGAGGAAATCAAAAAGTCTCTCACAAGAGAGCTAGAAGTGAAATGGGAGAAGGAAAGGGAAGCTTGGCAAGAGAGTCTAGAGAAGTCATCCCATGCATTTAAAGACAGAGCGGATAAAGAAATCAAAATATTGTGAAACAAAATTAGAAAAAGAAAACAGCTCTCTAAAAAATAAAATTGATGAAATGGAAACAATTCCATAGAAGATAAAAACTCAATTGGAAAACTACAAAAAAAAAAAATTTTTAAAAAGTAAGTGAAGAAAATACATCATTGAAAATTAGAATGGAACAAGTAGAAATGAATGACTCAAGTAGAAACCAAGAAGTATTCAAGCAAAACCAGAAAAATGAAACAATTGAAAAGAATATAAAATACCTTATTGGAAAGACAACAGACCTGGAAAACAGATCCAGGAGAGACATTTTGAGAATAATCTGACTCCCTGAAAAATGTGAGGAAAAAAAGAGCCTGGACACTATTTTTCAGGAAATTATCAAAGAGAACTGCCCAAACATTTTGGAAACAGAGGGTAAAATAGACATTGAAAAAATCCATCAATCACCTACTGAAAAGGACCCTAAAATCAAAACACCAAGAAATATAGTGGCCAAGTTCAAGAACCATCAGGCAAAAGAAAAAATATTAGAAGCTGCTATAAAAAAGCAATTCAGAGCCACAATAAAGATAACCCAGGATCTAGCAGGGTCCACATTAAAAGAACGAAGGGTCCAGAATGTGATATTTCAAAAGGCTAAGGAACTTGGTATGCAGCCAAGAATAACTTAACGCAGCAAAAATGAGCATCGTTTTCCAGGGAAGAAGATGGACATTTAACAAAATAAATGAATTCCATTTATTCTTGTTGAAAAAACCAGAACTGAAGATGGCGGAGAAGAAACACACGACTCAGTGAACGTCCTCAATCCCTCGCAACCAATTAGATAAATTAAGTCTCAAAATAAGCCCAGGACTGACAGATACCACAAGGACTGGAAGCACGACTTACCAGCTGAAGAGAATCTGGAGTTTCAACAGAGAAGGTCAGTTCCCAGGGGAGGAAGAAGAGAGACCAGCACAGACGGTGGGGTAGTGGCACACTACGCCCATTGCGCTGGGAAGGGCTCTGGGATCAGAGAAGCCACTGAGGTAAAGGAATCTGGCACAGGCCATTAGCTCTTCTCTGCTAATTATTTAGCAGTTCAGAAGAGAAAGCCAAAATATTTTAAAACTCAGATTAGATTTTCCCCGGATCCTGGAGGTGACTCAGCAGATCGCGGCACCAGGGGGCGCAGCCTCAGCTACCACCTGAGAATAGTTAAGAGATTGACAAATGGGTGGATACGGCCCAAGGCAACACACACTGCCTAGTTTAGCTGGAGGGAGTGGAACTCAGCTCCAGGAAGTCCCAGAGAAGCAGAACCTTTGAACTAGGGACCATGGTTTCTGGCAGACACTTCCAGTTTGAGCACAGGGGCTTTTCACGTCACCTGCTGCAGACATCCACTCCCCACCCGGACACATAGACTAGGCTTTGTGCTGCCTTTACTGTTCAGTCTCAAATCTCAGGGAAGCCTTTAAACACAGCGCCCTTGGAGCACAGCAGTGCTAGTCACCTCTGAGGCACTTCCAGGGAGGGGGTGGGGAACTCTCTCCCAGAGCTCTATCTTAGCTCAGGCGCAGGGGCCGCTGCATCCATCCAGTCTGGGAGGAAGCTGGTAAAGAAGTAAATAAATAATTTCCTACCCCAGGGACAGACCCCAAAAGATTTTTTTAAGTATGAGCAAAAAAGCCAGAAAAACTATAGATTCCTTCTACACAGAGAAAGAGCGGGTATCCAACCCCGAGGAAGTTAACAGCAGAGAGACAGCAGATAACAACCTAAAGGGGAACGATTCCTGCCCCCCGTCACATAACTCTCTCCTAGAAAAAACTCTTAAAAAATTAAGGGAGATTGAAGAAAAATGGGGAAAGGAAAGGGAAGCTATGATAGAGAATAACAACGTCCTGAAATTGGAGTTGGAAAAAATAAAGAATTCACAGGAGATGCAGGGAAACAAAATTTATGAATTAGAAAAGGTTAAAAAAACACAGGAAAGTAGGATTTCTGAATTGGAAAAGATAAAAAAGTCTCAAGAAAATAGAATTTCTGAATTGGAAAAAGAAAATAATTCTCAAAAAAAAAATTAGGGAAATGGAAAAAAATTCAATACAGCAAAATAATTCATTTAAAAATGAAATTGGGCATTTACAAAAAGAACTAAAAACTGTGAAAGAAGAAAATAACTCCTTAAAAGTCAGGATGGAACAAATAGAAATGAATGATTCACAGAAAACCCAAGAATCAGTCATACAAAACAAAAAAAAAAATGAGAAGCTGGAAAAAAACGTCAAATACTTACTGGGAAAATCTATAGACCTGGAAAATAGATCTAGGAGAGATAATCTGCGGATTATTGGACTTCCAGAAAACTATGACCGAAAAAAGAGCCTAGATTCTATTTTACAGGAAATTATCAAAGAGAACTGTCCAGAGATAATAGAAACAGAAGGGAAAATAGATGTGGAAAGAATTCATCGAACTGCTTCTGAAATAGACCCTAAAAAAAGAACACCATGGAATATTGTGGCTAAGCTGCAGAATTATCACACAAGGGAGAAAATCCTGCAAGCAGCTAGAAAAAAAACAATTTAAATACCAAGGTGCCACAATAAGGGTCACCCAAGATCTGGCTGCCTCCACATTAAAAGATAGAAGGGCCTGGAACCTGATATTCCGAAAGGCAAAAGATCAAGAACTGCAACCAAGAATGAACTATCCAGCTAAGTTTAGCATCTTTTTTCTTTGGAAGAAGATGGTCATTTAATGAAACAGAGGAATTCTATATGTTTCTAAGAAAAAAACCAGACTTAAACAAAAAATTTGATCTACATGCACAAGACTGAAGAGAAACAGAAAAAGGTACACAGAACCATTGAGAACTGTAACTCTGTTGTGGGTATATAAAAAGTACTCAAGGATAATTTGATTTTATTGATATAAAAGAAAAAAAGGGGGGTGTAGTAAAGGGAAGGAGGTCGGTTCAGAAAAAGGGGAAGGAATGATAAAAAGAGGGAAACTACATATCAGGAAGAGGCATAGAAAATACACCATATCTGAGGGAACTTAGTGAGGGGGAGAATCATTGTGTGAATCTTACTCTCATCAGGAGAGGCTCAAAGAGTAAATAATTAACATATTTGTTTTTTTAGAGAATTTTCTCTCACCTCATTAAAGGGGGGAGAGGAAAAGGGAAAAGGAAAAGGAGAATAAGTGAAGGGACTTGGAGGGAGGGGGGAGGGATCCTAAAAAAAAAAAAAAAAAAACGAGGGAGGGTTGCGCGTCACAAGGGGGGTCTGTAAATTAAATATAGGGGAGGGGGATCAGGGGGGTCAAGGGAAAAAGCATAATCTGGGGAATAATACGATGGCAGGAAATACAGAATTAGTAATTTTAACTGTAAATGTAAATGGGATGAACGATCCCATCAAACGGAGACGGATAGCAGATTGGATCAAAAATCAGAACCCTACAATATGTTGTCTACAGGAAACACACTTAAAGCAGGGAGATACATATAGAGTAAAGGTAAAAGGTTGGAACAGAGCCTATTATGCTTCAGGTAAAGCCAAAAAAGCAGGGGTAGCTATCCTTATCTCAGATCAAGCAAAAGCAGAAGTAGATCTCGTTAAAAAAGATAAGGAATGAAACTATATCCTGCTGAAAGGTAGCATCAATAATGAAGCCATATCAATACTAAACATATATGCACCAAGTGGTATAGCATCTAACTTTCTAAAGGAAAAAGTTAAGAGAATTGCAAGAAGAAATAGACAGTAAAACTATAATAGTGGGAGATCTCAACCTTGCACTCTCAGATTTAGACAAATCAAACCACAAAACAAACAAGAAAGAAATTTAAAAAGTAAATAGAACATTAGAAAAACTAGGTATGATAGACCTTTGGAGAAAACTGAATGGCAATAGAAAGGAATATACTTTCTTCTCAGCAGTTCATGGATCCTATACAAAAATAGACCATTATTAGGACATAAAGATCTCAAAATTAAATGTAGGAAGGCAGAAATAATAAATGCCTTCTTCTCAGATCACAATGCAATAAAAGCTACATTCAGTAAAAAGTTAGGGGTAAATAGACCAAAAAGTAATTGGAAACTGAATAATCTCATCTTAAAGAATGACTGGGTGAAAGAGCAAATTATAGAAACAATTAACAATTTCACCCAAGATAATGACAATGATGAGACATCATACCAAAATCTGTGGGATGCAGCTAAAGCAGTAATAAGGGGAAATTTTATATCTTTAGAGGCTTATTTGAAGAAAATAGAGAAAGAGAAGATTAACGAATTGGGCTTACAACTTAAAAGGCTAGAAAAAGACCAAATTATAAACCCCCAACCAAAAATTAAACTTGAAATACAAAAATTAAAAGGAGTAATCAATAATATTGAAAGTAAAAAAAAAAAAAAAAAACTATTGAATTAATAAATAAAACCAAGAGTTGGTTTTATGAAAAAGCCAATAAAATAGATAAACCTTTGGTAAATTTGATCAAAAAAAAGAAAGAGGAAAATGAAATTGATAGTCTTACAAATGAAAAGGGGGATCTTTCCACCAATGAAGAGGAAATTAGAGAAATAATAAGGAGTTACTTTGCCCAACTTTATGCCAATAAATTTGATAATTTAAGTGAAATGGATGACTTCCTCCAAAAATATAGGCTCCCTAGATTAACAGAGGAGGAGATAAATAGCTTAAATAGTCCCATTTCAGAAAAAGAAATAGAACAAGCTATTAATCAACTCCCCAGGAAAAAATCCCCAGGGCCAGATGGATTCACATGTGAATTCTACCAAACATTTAAAGAACAATTAGCCCCAATGTTATATAAATTATTTGAAAAAATAGGGGATGAAGGAGTCCTACCAAACTCCTTTTATGACACAGACATGGTACTGATACCTAAACCAGGTAGATCGAAAACTGAGAAAGAAAATTATAGACCAATCTCCTTAATGAATATTGATGCTAAAATCTTAAATAAGATATTAGCAAAAAGACTTCAAAAAATAATCTCCAGGATAATAAACTATGATCAAGTAGGATTTATTCCAGGAATGCAGGGCTGGTTTAATATTAGGAAAACTATTAATATAATTGACCATATTAATAATCAAATTAATAAGAACCATATGATCATCTCAATAGATGCAGAAAAAGCATTTGACAAAATCCAACATCCATTCCTACTAAAAACTCTTGAGAGTATAGGAATAAATGGACTATTCCTTAGAATAATCAGGAGCATATATTTTAGACCTTCAGTAAGCATAATATGCAATAGAAATAAACTGCAACCTTTCCCAGTAAGATCAGGAGTGAAACAAGGTTGCCCACTATCACCATTACCATTCAATATAGTACTAGAAACGCTAGCCTCGGCAATAAGAGGCGAGAAAGAGATTCAAGGAATTAGAGTAGGAAATGAGGAAATTAAACTATCACTTTTTGCAGATGACATGATGGTATACTTAGAGAACCCCAAAGACTCTGCTAAAAAGCTACTAGAAATAATTCAAAATTTCAGCAAAGTGGCAGGATACAAAATAAATCTACATAAATCCTCGGCATTTTTATATATCACTAACAAAATGCAACAACAAGAGATACAAAGAGAAATTCCATTCCAAACAAATATTGAGAGTATAAAGTATTTGGGAATCCATCTACCAAAGAAAAGTCAGGAATTATATGAGAAAAATTACAAAACACTTGCCACAAAAATAAAATCAGATTTAAATAATTGGAAAGACATTCAGTGCTCTTGGATAGGCCGAGCGAATATAATAAAGATGACAATCCTCCCCAAACTAATCTATTTATTTAGTGCTATACCAATCAGACTCCCAAGAAACTATTTCAATGACCTAGAAAAAATAACAACAAAATTCATATGGAAGAATAAAAGGTCGAGAATTGCAAGGGAACTAATGAAAAAAAACTCAGAGGAAGGTGGTCTAAGTGTACCTGATCTAAAGCTATATTATATAGCAGCAGTCACCAAAACCATTTGGTATTGGCTAAGAAATAGACCGGTAGATCAGTGGAACAGATTAGATACAAAGGACAAAAAAGGATACATATATAGCAACCTAATCTTTGACAAACCTAAAGATACCAACATTAAGGATAAAAATTCATTATTCGGAAAAAACTGTTGGGAAAACTGGAAATTAGTATGGCAGAAATTAGATATGGATTCACACTTAACACCATATACCAAGATAAGATCAAAATGGGTCCATGATTTAGGCATAAAGAGGGAGATAATAAATAGATTAGAGGAACAGAAGATAATCTACCTCTCAGACTTGTGGAGGAGGAAGGAATTTATGACCAGAGGAGAACTAGAGATCATTATTGATCACAAAATAGAAGATTTTGATTACATAAAACTAAAAAGTTTCTGTACAAATAATACTAATGCAAACAAGATTTGAAGGGAAGTAACAAATTGGGAAAATATTTTTAAAAACAAAGGTTCTGACAAAGGTCTCATTTCCAAAATATATAGAGAACTGACCCTAATTTATAAGAAACCGAACCATTCTCCAATTGATAAATGGTCAAAGGATATGAACAGACAATTCTCAGAGGAAGAAATTGAAACTATATCCACTCACATGAAAGAGTGTTCCAAATCACTACTGATCAGAGAAATGCAAATTAAGACCACTCTGAGATACCACTACACACCTGTCAGATTGGCTAAGATGAGAGGAACAAATAATGATGAATGTTGGAGGGGATGTGGGGAAACTGGGACACTAATACATTGCTGGTGGAGTTGCAAAAGAATCCAGCCATTCTGGAGAGCAATCTGGAATTATGCCCAAAAAGTTATCAAACTGTGCATACCCTTTGACCGAGCAGTGCTACTACTGGGATTATATCCCAAAGAAATACTAAAGAGCGGAAAGAGACATATATGTGCCAAAATGTTTGTGGCAGCTCTTTTTGTTGTAGCTAGAAAATGGAAGATGAATGGATGTCCATCAGTTGGAGAATGGTTGGGTAAATTGTGGTATATGAAGGTTATGGAATATTATTGCTCTGTAAGAAATGACCAGCAGGAGGAATACAGAGAGGCTTGGAGAGACTTAAATCAACTGATACTGAGTGAAATGAGCAGAACAAGAAGATCACTGTACACTTCAACAACAATATTGTATGAGGATGTATTCTGATGGAGGTGGAAATCTTCAACATAAAGAAGATCCAACTCACTTCCAGTTGATCAATGATGGACAGAGGTAGCTACACCCAGAGAAGAAACACTGGGAAATGAATGTAAATTGTTAGCACTAATATCTGTCTGCCCAGGTTGCATGTACCTTCGGATTCTAATGTTTATTGTGCAACAAGAAAATGATATTCTCACACATGTATTGTACCTAGACTATATTGTAACACATGCAAAATGTATTGGATTGCCTGTCATCGGTGGGAGGGAATAGAGGGAAGGCGGGATAATTTGGAAAAATGAATACAAGGGATAATATTATAAAAATATATATATAATAAACCAAGGAGATGATATCCATGTAAAAAAAAAAAAAAAAAAAAAAAGAAAAAACCAGAACTACACAAAATGTTTGATCTTCAAATAGAGAACTCAAGAAATTTCTAAAAATGTAAAAAGAAATCTTGAGAACTATATTTTTGCCATAAAAATATGTAAAGAACACCTGTATAATTTGTCTTAGAAACTTGAGATGAAAAGGAAATTATATCATAAAAAAGGGTAAAGTGGTGGTACTACATCTCATAAAGAGGCAAAAGTAACCTATTATATCTGAGAGAAAGAAAGGAGGGGGATAGACATAGTGTTTATCAATAGACATATTTGATTTATGGTGAAACTTCTTCCACTTCATTGAAAAGTGAGAGGGAAAGAGTAAGCTAAGGGGAAGGTGTAAAGGGCTAGAACTGAGCAAATGCACTTGGATATTGAAGCACGTGAGACTAATTTCCAATTGTATGGTTCCCTATTAATTTGTTTCATGGTCTACCCTCCCCAGCTATTCTATGCATACTTGATTGGTGGGACAAAGTGGGGGAAGTAACATGTGTGGGGGGAGTAGGAGGAGGAAGAGGAAATTTAGACACTCTCTCTGTCTCTCTTGTGGTGTTGGAGGGAGGAAGGTATTTGTGGAGATTGCTAGATTGATACCCCTGACCTTGACCGTAAAAGATCAAGAATAAAAATGTTTAGTGATCCTGACTCTGGCTGATTTCTGGGAAGACAGAGTTCAAACATTTTGGCGTCCAACACTGGGCCAGCACCCTATTTCCACTGAAGTCCTTCAGTGACCAGGAGATTAGGTGAGTATTCTAATAGACAAATAAGGAATTTACCTTGTTAAGGAATAAACCAGCAATCTCTAATAGCTGAAATGGGGCAGGTGTTTGGTATAGACATTCCCTCGACTTCAGCTGATCCTGCTCCAACCTCAGCCCCCTCTTCAGCCTCATCTAGTAGTAGTACTATAGAGGATATAATTAAGATAATTGAGGAGAAGAGTTTACTTGTAACCTGCCTACAGTTTGATAATCTCTTAGACTCATTAAAACGCATGTCCCCTTGGTTCTTAAAGAAAAAAAAATTTAACTGTAGATAACTGGAAGCTAGTGGGACTTCAAATGAAAGAATTTTACGCAAAAAAAAAAAAAAAAAAAAAAAAAAATGGGCCTCAGAGGAGAACTAGAGATCATTATTGATCACAAAATAAAAGATTTTGATTACATCAAACTAAAAAGTTTCTGTACAAACAATACTAATGCAAACAAGATTAGAAGGGAAGTAACAAATTGGGAAAATATTTTTAAAGTTAAAGGTTCTGACAAAGGTCTCATTTCCAAAATATATAGAGAACTGACCCTAATTTATAATAAATCAAACCATTCTCCAATTGATAAATGGTCAAAGGATATGAACATACAATTCTCAGATGATGAAATTGAAACTATATCCACTCATATGAAAGAGTGTTCCAAATCACTACTGATCAGAGAAATACAAATTAAAACAACTCTGAGATACCACTACACACCTGTCAGATTGGATAAGATGACAGGAACAAATAATGATGAATGTTGGAGGGGATGTGGGAAAACTGGGACACTGTGGTGGAGTTGTGCAAGAATCCAGCCATTCTGGGGGCCAGAGCCAAGATGGCGGAGAAGATACACATGACTGTGTAAGCTCTTTCTTCCCTCACAACCAACTAGATATAATCAGCCTCAGAAATAGCACTGGACTGATAGAATCCACAAGGACTGGAAGCACAACTTACCAGCTGAAGATAATCTGGAATTTCAACAGGAAAGGTCAGCTCCCAGGGGAAGAAGAAGAGAGGCCAGCACAGACGGTGGGGTGGTGGCGCACTGCGCCGACCGTGCTGGGGAGGGCTCTGGGATCAGAGAAGCCACTTAGGTAGAGGAATCTGGCACAGGCTGTTAGCTCTTCTCTGCTTATAATACAGCAGTTCAGAAGAGAAATCTAAGCCACTTTAAAAATTTGAACCCAGATTGCATCTTCCTGGATCCCAGGGGTGACTCAGCAGATCTCGGCACTGTGGGTGTGGCCAACATAGGCAATCCAGGCTTTTATCTGGGGGTAGTTAAGAGATTGAAAAGTGGGCAGGGCGGTAACTCATAGTGCCTGGCTCGGCTGCAGACTGTGGAACTCAGCCCTGGAAGTCCCAGAGAAGTGGAACCTTTAAACTAAGGACCACAGTTTCTGGCAGACACTTCCAGTTTGAGCGCAGGGGCTTTTCATGTCACCTGCTGCTGACATCCACTCCCCACCTGGACCCATAGGCTGGGCTTTGAGTCGCCTTTATTGTTCAGTCTCAAACCTCAGGGAAGCCGCTAGAACACAGCACCCTCAAAGCACAGCAGTGCTGATCACCTCTGAGGCACTTCCAGGGAGGGGGTGGGGAACTCTCTCCCAGAGCTCTCTCTTAGCTCAGGCACAGGGGCGGCTGCATCCATCCGGTCTGGGAGAACCCAAGAATCAGTCAAACAAAACAAAACAAAACAAAAAAAAAAAAAAAAAAAAAAAAAATGAAAAGCTGGAGAATACTGGGAAAATCTATAGACCTGGAAAATAGATCTAGGAGAGATAATCTGCGGATCATTGGACTTCCCGAAAACTATGAACAAAAAAAGAGCCTAGATTCTATTTTACAGGAAATTATCAAAGAGAACTGTCCAGAGATAATAGAAACAGAGGGGAAAGTAGATGTGGAAAGAATTCATCGAACTCCTTCTGAAATAGACCCTAAAAAAAGAACACCATGGAATATTGTGGCTAAGCTGAAGAATTACCACACAAAGGAGAAAATCCTGCAAGCAGCTAGAAAAAAAACAATTTAAATACCAAGGTGCCACAATAAGGGTCACCCAAGATCTGGCTGCCTCCACATTAAAAGATAGAAGGGCCTGGAACCTGATATTCCGAAAGGCAAAAGATCAAGGACTGCAACCAAGAATAAACTACCCAGCTAAGTTTAGCATCTTTTTCCATGGAAGACGATGGTCATTCAATGAAATAGATGAATTCCATATATTTCTAAGAAAAAAACCAGACTTAAACAAAAAATTTGATCTACATGCACAAGACTGAAGAGAAACAGAAAAAGGTACAAAGAACCCTTGAGAACTATATCTCTATTGTGGGTATATAGAAAGTACGCATGGATAATTTGATTTTACTGATATAAAAGAAAAAAAAGGAGGGGGTATAGTAAAGGTAAAGGGGTAGTATCAGAAAAAGGGGAGGGAGTGATAAAAAGAGGGAAACTACATCCCAGGAAGAGGCATAGAAAATACACCATATCTGAGGGAATTTAGAGAGGGGGAAAATCATTGTGTAAATCTTACTCTCATCAAAAGAGGCTCAAAGAGGAAATAATTGTCATATTTGTTTTTCAGAGAATTCTCTCTCACCTCATTAAAAGCGGGGAGAGAAAAAGGGAAAAGGAAAAGGAGAATAAGGGAAGGGACGTGGAGGAAGGGGGGAGGGATACTTAAAAAAAAAGGGAGGGCTGCACGTCACAAGGGGATCTATAAATTCAATATTGGGGAAGGGGTTTAGGGGGGTCAAGGAAAAAAGCATAATCTGGGGATAATATGATGGCAGGAAATACAGAATTAGTAATTTTAACTGTAAATGTGAATGGGATGAACGCTCCCATCAAATGGAGACGGATAGCAGACTGGATCAAAAATCAGAACCCTACAATATGTTGTTTACAGGAAACACACTTAAAGCAGGGAGATGCATATAGAGTAAAGGTAAAAGGTTGGAGCAGAATCTATTATGCTTCAGGTAAAGCCAAAAAAGCAGGGTTAGCTATCCTTATCTCAGATCAAGCAAAAGCAGAATTTGATCTAGTTAAAAGAGATAAGGAAGGAAACTATATCCTGCTGAAAGATAGTATAAATAATGAAGCATATCAATACTAAACATATATGCACCAAGTGGCATAGCATCTAACTTTCTAAAGGAAAACTTAAGAGAGTTGCAAGAAGAAATAGACAGTAAAATGATAATAGTGGGAGATCTCAACCTTGCACTCTCAGATTTAGACAAATCAAACCACAAAACAAATAAGAAAGAAATTTAAAAAGTAAATAGAACATTAGAAAAACTAGGTATGATAGACCTTTGGAGAAAACTGAATGGCAATACAAAGGAATATACTTTCTTCTCAGCAGTTCATGGATCCTATACAAAAATTGACTATATATTAGGACATAAAGATCCCAAAATTAAATGTAGGAAGGCAGAAATAATAAATGCCTTCTTCTCAGACCACAATGCAATAAAAGCTACATTCAGTAAAAAGTTAGGGATAAATAGACCAAAAAGTAATTGGAAACTGAATAATCTCATCTTAAAGAATGACTGGGTGAAAGAGCAAATTATAGAAACAATTAATAATTTCACCCAAGATAATGACAATGATGAGACATCATACCAAAATCTGTGGGATGCAGCTAAAGCAGTAATAAGGGGAAATTTTATAGCTTTAGAGGCCTATTTGAAGAAAATATACAAAGAGAAGATTAACGAATTGGGCTTGCAACTTAAAAGGCTAGAAAAAGACCAAATTAAAAACCCCCAACCAAAAATTAAACTTGAAATACAAAAATTAAAAGGAGAAATCAATAATATTGAAAGTAAAAAAAAAAACACTATTCAATTAATAAATAAAACCAAGAGTTGGTTTTATGAAAAAGCCAATAAAATAGATAAACCTTTGGTAAATCTGATCAGAAAAACGAAAGAGGAATATCAAATTGTTAGTTTTACAAATGAAAAGGGGGATATTTCCACCAATGAAGAGGAAATTAGAGAAACAATAAGGAGTTACTTTGCCCAATTTTATGCCAATAAATTTGATAACTTAAGTGAAATGGATGACTTCCTCAAAAAATAGAGGCTTCCTAGATTAACAGAAGTGGAAATAAATTGCTTAAATAGTCCCATTTCAGAAAAAGAAATAGAACAAGCTATTAATCAACTCCCCAGGAAAAAATCCCCAGGACCAGATGGATTCACATGTGAATTCTACCAAACATTTAAAGAACAATTAGCCCCAATGTTATATAAATTATTTGAAAAAATAGGGGATGAAGGAGTCCTACCAAACTCCTTTTATGACACAGACATGGTACTGATACCTAAACCAGGTCGATCGAAAAGTAAGAAAGAAAATTATAGACCAATTTCCGTAATGAATATTGTTAAAATCTTAAATAAGATATTAGCAAAAAGACTTCAGAAAATCATCCCCAGGATAATACACTATGATCAAGTAGGATTCATACCAGGAATGCAGGGCTGGTTTAATATTAGGAAAACTATGAGTATAATGGACCATATTAATAATCAAATTAATAAAAACCATATGATCATCTCAATAGATGCAGAAAAAGCATTTGATTAAATCCAACATCCATTCCTACTAAAAACTCTTGAGAGTATAGGAATAAATAGACTATTCCTTAGAATAATCAGGAGCATATATTTAAGACCGTCAGTAAGCATAATATGCAATAGAAATAAACTGCAACCTTTCCCAGTAAGATCAGGAGTGAAACAAGGTTGCCCACTATCACCATTACTATTCAATATAGTACTAGAAGGTTCTGACAAAGTTCTCATTTCCAAAATATATAGAGTACTGATCCTGATTTATAGGAAACCAAACCATTCTCCAATTGATAAATGGTCAAGGGATATGAACAGACAATTCTCAGATAATGAAATTGAAACTATTTCCACTCATATGAAAGAGTGTTCCAAGTCACTACTGATCAGAGAAATGCAAATTAAGACAACTCTGAGATACCACTACACACCTGTTAGATTGGCTAAGATGACAGGAACAAATAATGATGAATGTTGATGGGGATGTAGGAAAACTGGGACACTGATACATTGTTGGTGGAGTTGTGAAAGAATCCAGCCATTCTGGAGAGCAATTTGGAACTATGCCCAAAATGTTGTCAAACTGTGCATACCCTTTGACCCAGCATTGCTGTTATTGGGATTATATCCTAAAGAAATACTAAAGAGTGAAAAGGGACTTGTATGTGCCAAAATGTTTGTGGCAGCTCTTTTTGTTGTAGCTAGAAACTGGAAGTTGAATGCATGTCCATCAATTGGAGAATGGTTGGGTAAATTGTGGTATATGAAGGTTATGGAATATTATTGCTCTGTAAGCAATGACCAGCAGGGGGAATACAGAGAGGCTTGGAGAGACTTAAATCAACTGTTGCTGAGTGAAATGAGCAGAACCAGAAGATCACTATACACTTCAACAACAATACTGTATGAGGATGTATTCTGATGGAAGTGGAAATCTTCAACATAAAGAAGATCCAACTCACTTCCAGTTGATCAATGATGGACAGAAATAACTACACCCAGAGAAGGAACACTGGGAAGTGAATGTAAATTTTTAGCACTACTGTCTATCTACCCAGGTTACTTATACCTTCGGAAGCTAATAATTAATGTGCAAAAAGAAAATGATATTCTCACACATGTATTGTACCTGGACTATATTGTAACACATGTAAAATGTATGGGATTACCTGTCATCGGGGGGATGGAGTGGAGGGAGGGAGGGGATAATTTGAAAAAATGAATTAAAAAAAAAAGAATTCAAAACAATCTCACTTAAATTGAAAACATCATATTTCTTCTAATTTACTGCACTGTCCCTCAAACATCAGAATCCAGGGAAATCACAATATTCTACAATTTTCCAGTTTAAAGAATTTGTCCATTTCTTCCTTTCAACTTTTCCCTCATTTTCCTTATTTTCTTCCCTAACAAAGAGTTTATTTCCACAGTGAAATCAGGTTAATGATTGGCCAACTTATGCAAAAAGTGTAACCTTTGTACATCATCCCTACTACTATTATAGTTGTGTTTGGAGGTAAAGATTTAGTGACAATGGAGTTCTTTTCATATGATATTCCTTATATACACTACTACTATGCATACACCATGAAAAAGTTTTCAATTTTCATTCTTCTCCTTGCTTTGTGTGTGTCCATGTGTGTGTGTGTTTGTGTGTGTGTGTGTGTGTGTGTGTGTGTGTGTGTGTGTGTGTGTGTGTGTAGGCAATTGGGGTCAATTGACTTGCCCAAAGTCACATAGCTAGGAAGTATTAAATGTCAGAGGCCAGATTTGAACTCAAGTCTTCCTGACTTCAAGGCTGGTGCATCACCTAGCTACTCCCTTTACTTTATTAAAATAGTATATAATTTCTTCCAATGTTAGGCCTTTCATTCCCATTGAAAATAGATAGATTCCCCATGTTTTCCAGTCACAAATTCACCTCTTTCTTTAAATTACCCATTTAATACTTCCAAATTACCTATTTCATATTTCAAAATTATTAAATAAAATTGTCCCTATATTCTAGATTTGGTAGAATATATATTCACATATACCCATCTGGGTCTGGAGATTTTTATTTAGGGAGTTGATTAACAGCTTATTTAATCTATTTTTCTAAAATGGGATTTAAAGTAATTCATTTCTTCCCCTGATAATCTGGTAAATCTACATATTTGTAAATATTCATCCATTTCACTTAGTTTAGCAGATTTACTGGCATACAGTTAGGGAAAACAGCTCCTAGTTATTGCTCTAATTTCCGCTTAATTGGCAGAAAATTAACTCTTTTCATTTTTGATAGTAACAATTTGATTTTCTTCTTTCCTTTTTCTAATCAAATTAACTCAAGGTTTATCTATTTTATTGGTTTATTTGTGAAACCCATTTTTGTTTTGTTTATTAGTTCAATATTATTTTTAATTTCAGTTTCATTAATCTCCCTTTTTATTTTCAGAATTCCCAAAATGGTATTCAAATGGGGGTTCAATTTGTTCTTTTTCCAACTTTTTTAGTTGCATACTCAATTCATTGATCTTCTCTTTCTCTATTTTATTCAAGTAAGCTTCTAGAGATGTAAAACTTTCCTGAAGAACTGCTTTGTCTGTATCCCATAAATTTTGGCATGTTGTCTCAATATTGTCATGTTCTTGCATGAAATAATCAATGGTATCTGTCATTTATTGTTCCTTCCACTCATTCTTTTGGATCACATTAATTTTGGGGACATTTGAAAGAATCCGGCCATTCTGGAGAGCAATTTGGAACTATGCTATAAAAGTTATCAAATTGCATACCCTTTGATCCAGCAGTGCTACGATTGGGCTTATATTCCAAAGAAATACTAAAGAGGGGAAAGGGACCTGTATGTGCCAAAATGTTTGTGGCAGATCTTTTTGTAGTGGCTAAAAACTGGAAGATGAATGGATGTCCATCAATTGGAGAATGGTTGGGTAAATTATGGCATATGAAGGTTATGGAATATTATTGCTCTTTAAGAAATGACCAGCAGGATGAATACAGAGAGGCTTGGAGAGACTTACATGAACTGATGCTGAGTGAAATGAGCAGAACCAGAAGATCACTATACACTTCAACAACAATATTGTATGAAAATATATTCTGATGGAAGTGGATATGTTCAACATAAAGAAGATCCAACTCACTTCCAGCTGATCAGTGATGGACAGAAACAACAAATCCAGAGAAGGAATTGAATGGAAACTGTTAGCCCTACTGTCTTTTTACCCAGGTTACTTATACCTTCGGAACCCAATTCTTAACGTGCAACAAGAAAATTGGATTTACACACATATATTGTATCTAGGTATATTGTAACACATGTAAAATGTATGGGATTGCCTGTCATCTAGGGGAGGGAGTAGAAGGAGGGAGGGGAAAATTTGGAAAAATGAATACAAGGGATAATGTTATTAAAAATTACTCATGCATATGTACTGTCAATTTTTTTTATAATTATAAAACTAATTTAAAAATTTTTTAAAATTGGGGACATTTTTCTCTGGCCCTTTAATATATGTACTTTTTATTGTGTTATAATCTGAAAAAAAATACATCTTCTATTTCTGCCTTTCTGCATTTAATTTTAATGTTATGCCCTAATAAAGTGTCAATTTTTTATTGGTTCCATATACCACAAAGAAAACATATACTCCTTTCTATCTCCATTCAGTTTTTCAAAGTTCTATCATAACTGATTTTTCTAATATTCTACTTACCTTCTTAATTTAAAACAACTCTGATATAACACTTCACATCTCTCAAGTTGGCTAAGATGATAGGAAAAGATAAGAATAAATGTTAGAGGGGATGTGGAAAACTGGTACATAAATGCTTTGTTGGTGGAGTTGTGAAATGATTCCACCATTTTAGAGTGCAATATGGAACTAAAATCGAAAGGCTTTATAACTGTGCATACTCTTTGATATAGAATTATCTGTATTGCAAAGAAATCATAAGAGAACCCATATGTGGAAAAATGTTTGTAGCAGCACTTTTTGTGGTAATTGGAAATGAGTAGGTATCCATCAGTTGAGGCTAAAAAAATTATAGTGTATGAAGGTAATGGAATATTACGGTTCCATTAAAAAATGATGAATAGGATGATTTTAGAAAGACCTGAAAAGATTTACATGAATTAATGCTCAGCAAAACAAGCAGCACCAGGAATAAATTGTACACAATAACAGCAAAAATGTGTGATGATTGACTTTGAATGATTTGGTTGTTCTCCGTGGTTCAGGAATCCAAAGCAGTCCCAATATACTTTGGACAGAAAATGCCATCTGCATCCAGAAAAAGAACTAAGCGGAATAAATGTAAATCAGCACATGTTAGGGGGACTTTTTTTTTTCTTTTTCTTTTCTCTACAATTTTTTTCCTTTTTTTGGTATGACTTTTCTCTTCTAACATGATCCATAAAGGAATATATATTAAAAGTAAATACATGTTTTTTAAAACAATTACTAGAATTTATTTCATTTACAAAAATTCAGAGCATTCTTACTTGAGTAATTAGAAAAAAAATTGTATTGTTTTTCACTAGTGCTTTATATTTGAAACTATATCATACATGTTATTTTTTCTTCAACAAAACTGAGATATAAGGTGTTTCAAAACATAAGTGTCTTGCCTAAGATCATATAGATAAGCAAGTATGAGGCAAGATCTGAACTCAGATAATCTGCAAAATGAAAAGATTGGGCCAGATGTAATTTAAGGTTTGTTGAACTAGGTATATAATATATTATCCTATGATTTATTCTTTTGAGCCAAAGTTCCCTCACTACAAATGAAAATAATCATAATAAAATCTTTCTTCTCTCACTTTCAATATTTCATTTGAAGTCAAAATAATAATTGAGAAGTGCCAGATTAATTTTAAAAATGCATCAATTATTATCTCCAATGCTGTGCACATAGTGTTATAAAATAATTCATAAATAATAAGATTGCACATAAAATTGTGTTTTAAACAAAATTAAATTACTTCCTCAGATATGACAAAGTTTAATGAACAATGTTTCATAATCAGTTGAGAATATTGGCCTTCATCACCATTCTTTTCACTTATATGAAATCTTTGACAGATATATTTCATCACCAACATAAAAAGCCACTGTGAACGGCTTTTTCCATTCAGTCATTAATCACATTAGAGAAAACACTATATAATTGAGATGTTCCCAATTGCATCCTTATGTTATAAGTGTTATTGCATCATTCAAAGAGAAGAAGAAAAAAGTGTTTTTCCTGTTTGGTGTAACCATTGGTAAATTAGTCACATGTTCACACAAAACATGAAAGATGGAGCAGAGGCTTCTTATTTTAGATCCCAAATGGCACTAAATAAAAATGGTATCACTCTACCTGGATTTAGAGAAGAACATAAAGTCTTTCTTTTGTCAGGTAAGTTTAAAAATTCTTAAGAGATGCTATAGCAGAACATTGGTATTAGAGGACAGTGGCAAAATGGGATACAGAAGTGTGAGCTCTGGAGTCTTGTGAATAATATTTTATGACTTAGGCTTAACTATTGTGACTAATTATGGGATGCCAAAGAACAGAGATTGTGTGTGTAACTAAAGAAGAAAAATTTAACCCCTCTGAAAAGTAATTGAATATAACATCTTTATTCATCTTTAGCAGAATCCCAAGGAATCATTTTATTTCCTGTCTTTTATTTTTTAAAATGGTAACTATTTTATTGGTTTTACATATACAAATCAGCTTCTTCCTAAACTTTTTGAGAATCACATTACAATTACATTTTGTTCATATAAAAAATGTCAGAACACAATGTTTTTCTCCTTTATGTGTCTGAAACACTCTCATCACCATTTTCAGCCCCAGTGATAATACACATACACATACATTATTTGGTCTTGTAAGATTCTAGTTTAAATTGTAAGATAACCATACACTATCTATCTATCTATCTATCTATCTATCTATCTATCTATCTATGTATATGTATATATATATATATGATTTTATCAGTATATGTTTATGTAAATATATATATATAAATATATATATATATTTATATATACACATTTGTGTATATAAAGTCCGTAGTTTTTATAAATTTGATCAAGATAACTTAGATAATAAGATTTGTTACATTATGAAAATCTGTGCTTTTTTATTCATATATTCCTCTATCTATCCCCTCCAAATAATCCATCACTAACCACTAACAGAGCAAACAATGATCACCTCTTCTTCCCTTGTGTAGATTACATTTTATAACATAAGTTTCCTTTATTTCATTGTTAAAGGTCCCCATGTGTAACCCCTTATATTCCTACCTATATGAACTGAAGCACATTTGGATTATAACCACACACTATGAAGAATTAACAAAAAAAGGTGGAAAACTAGTGATAAATTGTTAGAGAAACTGAAATAAGAGGTATATTCTACAATTATCTAAAATCATTAGGGAAACTGAAGACTAAAGATGAGCAAATCAGTATCATGGTTCTTGAAAATGAGCATCATGAAATTTGTTGATTTGACTTGTCTATCATTATATAGAGACTTTTTAGTGAGGAAACTCCTCATATCACTTCAGATGCGATCCTGTTTTTCATTTTGTAATTCTATGGAGATGTTTGGGCTTTCTGAGTGGCTAAGAGAAATATTCAATAATATTGAAATATTCAATATATATCAAAGAAAGGATTGATCCCAGATTTATTTAACTCTGGGACCAGTACCAAATCCATGGATATGGTTGCTATTGTTTTGTCTTTTTCAACATAGAAAGAGCATTTTAAAATATTTGTTAAGTTGAGTGGATAATAACAGCTATCTCAATAAAAATGTGTACATAGTTTAACATGAATCATTTCTTTTTAAATTCAGCACAAAAATTCTACATTAGTAGTATCCCATTTTTACAACTGAGGATATTGAGATTCTGGAGGATCCCTTGAATTGCTCATTTTCAAGAAGTAATGTGTGACAGGAGAAGTTCCTCACTGAAACCTTTCTCCTTCTTATCACAAAATATTCTCTCTCACTGTCTACAAAGCACGCATTTAAGAAATTTTTATGAAACTGTTAACTAAGACTTATTCTGTACTTACATGAAACTGGACATGAAGTAGCTCTTTTTAAAACTGAAAATAAGCTGTTTTGAAAAAAATCCCCAAGCATTTTCTATCCCCAAATCATTTGCCCCTACCATCTTCTTTACTATTTTGGGGACTCCAATATATCCCTTAGGTTTCCTGAGGTATCATCCTCATCATGTCACTCTTCCTCACAGTCCCATGTTCATTGACTTGTAAAATATTTGATTACTCCTTTTCTGCTCATATACTTCTACACACTTATTTCTCTTCTCTGGAACCGCCATCATTTATGTCCAAGTCCTCAACACATTTACTTAGATTTTTGCAAAGTCCTTTTTCTCTTTGCTACAGGGATATAGAAAATTTGGACCATATTTCAGTAACATGTCAAATTGTTCCACCTAAAGAGAATTTCAGATTATGTCACCTTCCACAACCACATCCAATAATGGTTAAGTGGCTACCCATTATCTCAAAATTAAATATAAAATGAACTTCTGGGATTTTTTTTCCTGAGGCTGGTATTAAGTGACTTGACCCGGGTCACACAGATCTTCTGGAATTTTAAAGTCCTTTCTAACTTCATTCAAATTTGTCTTTTGAGTCTTCTCATACTTCACTTCCACTCATTTCTTCAAAGGCATCTAGGAGGCATAGAAACCTATAAGGTGGACTTTGAGTGAGAAAGAGAAGTTCAAATCCATCCCCAGACATTTAAACATTGTGTAACTTGGTCATCTTACATAATATCTACCTGCCCAAGTTACTACCCATGTGAAATCACGATAATGATGACACATTTCTCAGGATTATTGAAAGGATAAAATTAGCACTTTGCTCATCTTAATGTATTATACAAAAGCCATTGTGGTCATTGTTGTTATTCTATGGCTTAATGTTACCTGTCTCATGTTCTTCCTAAAACACAACACTCCATTTCCTCACTCTGGACATTTTCACTGTCTTCTTCCAATGGCTGGAATATTTTACCACTTCCTTTATACCTTTTGACTTGTCAGGCTTACTTGACGTTTTAGGTAAAATCCAACATCACTTAAAACACCTTTCTAAATTATCCTTATAAAGTATACTTTCATTTTCTTGCTTATCTCTAATTTAACACACACATGTACAAATACACACATATATAGACATACATATACACACATTTTGACATATATATATGTATATATGTATTACTGTAAGTGATATGGATATAATATGTCTCTTACATCTTACATATATCATCAATTATACAATCACTATCAATAATACTATGAAATAAAAACTATGTAGTTTAATATCTATAAATGATAATATTTCAATAATAGCATACCAGTAATATGAAAATATGTCACTAAGGATACAAAAACATGCGTGAAAGTAACTAAAACTCTAATTGATAAGACACAAATGCACTATATATGTATGAATGTTTATCATTATATTTATGTTTCCATATATACAGATATACACATATGCATACACACATGTATTGGGATATGGGCACAAAATCAAAGACAACATAGGTACCTAGAATTCGAGGAAGATTGTCACCTTAGATGAACTTGAATCCATGTTCATCACCTTCTCAAATAAATTTAAATTGAATTGTTTAAATTAAATTTTATTTTAGAAATAGACATTGGAAAATCTGAGTACAATATACTTCAAATAGTGATTTTGAACTCTATTAATGTTTTAGATCAGATTCATTGTAATCCATCTTGTTTTCTTCAATGGATTATTATACTTAATATCATCATCATTATTACTATTTTCATTGAAATGACATTTCAGATATATCCAGATTTACTTCTAAAAGACTTGGTTTAAGATGTGCTTTTAACCAGCTTTTAATGCAGGGATAATTAATCCAACCTACATGAGCCCAGTTTCCTAAGTTGTTCGAAAAAAAAATTCTGCAGTATAAAATTCATGCAGATGTTATAGAAAATATGACCTCTTAAAAATTTAAAGAAATATTCAGCTAGAAATTTTCAACATGACTTTTGTTCTTCATCCCTCTTCTGAGAATATTTATCTGGAGAAGGTAAAATTTGATATATTTATTTGACATTAAGCATACGATGGACAGAAAGTGTCTTTTATCAAAATTAGAGATTAGCAGCACTCTAAAAGTTCTATGCCCATCAAATTTACAAAAGAGTAAAATTATAGTTCTTTTATTTGTCTAGATTATTTGTTAATACAACACAGAAGATAACAAAGCAGGGATGATGGAGAGGAATTACTCCAGCCCAACTGAATTCATCTTCTTGGGAATCACCAGTGATCCAGACATTAAAGTTCTGTTTTTTGTCCTCTTTCTCATCGTTTATTTGGTGATTCTTATAGCAAATCTTGGGATGATCATATTAATCAGGATAGACACCCATCTGCACTTGCCCATGTACTTCTTCCTAAGCCACATGTCCTTCTGTGACCTCTGCTACTCCTCAGCCATTGGCCCCAAGATGCTAGTGGACATCTTTGCCAAAGACAAATCCATTTCCTTCATAGGTTGTGCTCTGCAACTGTATTTCTTCACTATCTTTGAAGATTCTTCTTGTGTGCTATTAGCAGTAATGGCCTTTGATCGCTACATGGCCATAAGCAACCCTCTGCTTTATACAGTAAACATGTCTAAACGGGTTTGCTCCTTATTGATTTCTGGTGTCTACATGATGGGGATGATGGATGCTCTGATCTTTACTACTTTAACCTTCACAATGAGTTTCTGCAGGACTCATGAAATTAACCATTTTTTCTGTGATATCCCTCCTCTTTTTTCAATCTCTTGTTCTGATACCCATATCAATGAGCTAATCCTCTTTATCATTTCTGCCTTAATTGAAACAATAACTATTCCAGGAGTCCTCATCTCTTACTGTTACATATTTTTGTCTGTGTTGAAAATCCACTCAACTGAAGGCAGAGGCAAAGCCTTTTCTACCTGTATCTCTCACTTAACTGTTTTTACTATCTACCAAGGTACTGTCCTTTTTATGTATTTCAGACCAAGTTCTACCTATTCACTAGACCAAGACAAAATGACTTCTTTGTTTTATACCCTTGTCATTCCCATGTTAAATCCCTTGATCTACAGTTTGAGAAACAAAGATGTGAAGAAGGCTCTGGGAAATCTGAGAAAGAAACTAGGTTTTTAACTTCAATGGCTGTATCTCGTTGGCTTGGAGACAATGATGACAAAGAATATGAGGGTGCAATGAAATCATCTGATGTATACTGAGGTACTTATGCCTCTTCATTTTTTTAATAACAATAACAATCACAAAACTTCAGAGAGAGAAAATGACCTGTAATTTTACATATTCTAAAGTCTGTCTCTACACAATTCTGTCTCTTGCTGGGCTGCTCATATATTTCTTAAAAAGTGAATTTGTCCAAGAAATTATGTATGTTAAAAAATGCACTTAAGCAAAAGTGGAAAAGCTCAATTATGGATAGCAGATTGAATCTGTTCCTTTGAGACTGATTTCTTTTATAATGACCATTAATGATAAAATATTTTCCTTTATCCCATATCTTACATAATGGCATCATACTGTGGAAGGCAGTATCATAATGGAAATAGAATGCTGGATCATGAATAAGATGAAGTAAATCAAAAATCATCACTGGTACTAGATATATAACTAAGATAAAGCCATTTAACGTAAGTCTCAATTTCCTGAAATATAATATCAGAACTATGCTGCTTATATGATTTATATCACAGAAACATAGATTTAATCAGACCTGTTATTTCCTTTATTCAAGATGATACAATTAAATAATTACTTCCTTTGTCAATTCATATGATAAGTACTAACTTGATTAGGGTAACACTGTCATTTATTTCAAAGATGTAATTGAAGTCATTACCAGAGATCAATTATCTAAGCGATCTATCAATGTGTTGTAATTCTGAAATTTCAACATGTTTATGCTTGGCAATAGTAAATCTCCAAATGGATCCTCATTTTAAAGAACTTATGCCAACCCCCTGCCAGCCTTGGGCATCACACAGGGCACAGCTCAGGTTATCTGAGGTTAGCCTTGTAAGAGTGAACAAGATGGTGATAGGAGGAAGTGGTTCCAACCCTAAGGAGCAACGTGGCAGTTCCCAGCCTCTGAGTGTATGACCTTGAACATCCTTATTAGGAAAGGAATGGACACATATCATATATACATGTATCTTCCTGTAGAGAATCATGTATCTACTATAGCTAGGATGTGATTATATATGAGATAATAACTAGAAACAAACACCAAGATGAAAAAAAACACCTGCAGTCTGTAATAAATGGAGTGTCACACCATCCTGGCTCTCACCCCTCATTGGTTACAATCTTCACCATTTCAGATGGACAGTCAGTGCTAGTCACATAAGGCTTATTCTACTCCGGAGTCAGGGCCATGACCCATAACACTTATTAAGGATAAAATGAGACCTTCCATGACATATTGTTTTTAATAATATAAACTAGAATTGCAGGGGAAGAAATAATTTTATTCTTATAATATATACTTTTCTAAACATCTCTCTTTGTATTTCTAAATCAAATACATGTGGATAACACAGACATTCTTAGTGTAGCATTCCAAACCCTCTCATCATTTCTGTGTTGTAATATAAGTACTTGATAATTCTTCTATTAGCCTGTTACTCATTTTCAATAAGGAATATTTAAATTGGCTATCATGTAAAACAGGATTCTCACTGAGATTTAGAGTTATTTATACTGAATTTTTGAGTGAATCAAAGGACTCTGTGTTTGTATATATCTGCTTATAAATTAGAGAAAAAGAGAGAAAGAAATACATATGTGTGTGTATATATATACATATATACACATGCATATATATACATATATACACACACACATATATATATATTATAGATATAATATATATATTATATATAATATATCTATAATATATATAGTGAGAGAGAGAGAGAGAGAGAGAGAGAGAGAGAGAGAGAGAGAGAGAGAAGAGAGAGAGACAAAAAAAGCATGAGCAAAAGCACTGTGACATCGTGATTTGACTTATTTAAGGAATACTCATGGAATATATGAACCTTGAGGAAGAAAGAAGAAAAGATTTGAGTAGGTCTAAGTTTTGTTTCAGTGGATATTTGAGTAAATGTACCATCTTGGTTTATTTGCAGAGTTTGCAGACGAAGAATGTAGAATACTATACTGTCACATTCAGTATGTGTGATTATTTGTGTTGCTAACCTACTGTTTTGTTGTAGCTTTCTAGCTTTAAATACATTGGTACATAGAATTAATCTCTGTGGAGACTAGAAAGGAGAACTTTATTTGGAATTGAAAGTAATAACAATTTAAAACTAATTTTTATTTAAAATGAAATAATGTATGGAAAAATAATTGAATAGTCAGTGTGGAACACAAGAGGCATTAGAGGAAAAGAAATATCATTGATGTAATTGTAGAAAAACAACAAATTTTAATTCAACACATGTGTTAGGAGTAACTATGGTGTATATTTGCTACAATAAGACTACATCGGCTTGTTCAGATATATGGAGGAAATTTGAGAGATAAATTTAAAGGGTATATAAAATGATACCAAACTACAGTGCAATGATATTGCAGGAGAATCTGGAGGATCAACTAGTATACCTACTCATTTTATTCAGTAGGAAACAAAAGCCAAAATAAGACACATGACATGCTTATGTTAGTGAACACAACAAGAGGCAGAGTAAAGCTTTAAAACCAATTTCCTCTGTTGACAACTTCACTTGTTTCTTATATTTGGGGAGCTGTAAAAATTTCTCGAACCTTTTAAGAGAATATTTAATAGTATGGTATAAAAGGAAATAAACTCTAAAGACTGTAAAAAGTTAACTTTTTATTTATAATTTGTCCTATCTGTATATTATTGAATGAGTTATGTAACCTATGGGGTATATATTTAATTTAATGAGGAAAAGACATATACTAAGCTATCTGAAATGATAGAAAATTTAATACACATCAAAAATGATCTCTAAGCATTACAGTGACTCTAATCACTCCTGCTGTTGTCTGGCTAACATATTTGAAAAATTCTTGTAAATTTAGAACCCAGTACCATGACTTTTACACTGGAAGAAGTGAAGGCTGAATTACTTCCGTCTGCAATGGATTGCTGCTACTTCAGCTGAAATGTTTGGCATTGAGAAGCACATACTATCTCAGTAGGTTGGCAAAAATCTCAAAGGAAAATTCAGTTGTGAACACATACATTCCATAATGACTGTAATAATAATATGGGTCTTGATGACAAACTAGGGACAAAATGAGGCAGATTTGGGGAAATAGTTCTTTGAATGAAGAGTAGAAATGGATTATATATGTAGACATATGCACATCAATATTATATATAGTTTATGAATTAAGATACATATATGTAAAAAAGATTAACTAGACATTTTGGGATTTATCTCATCTCATTACTGTGGATCTCTATGGAGTAAGCTTGAAGTGGGAGGGAGGGGAAACTGGGTTTCCCTATAGATTCTAAACTGGGTATAAAATAATGATCTGAATGTATATATGTGTCTCATTATTAAAAGTATTTCCCCCCATATCTTTCCCAAAGACTTTCTGAAAATAATTATTCTTATTATGTAACTGGTTTAATTTGTTGGTTCATTGTAAGATAATTTAGAGAGGAATTTTTCAGCAAGATAAATGCTAGGTCATGCTAAATAGATATTACGATTTATAGCAAGGTGTAAAAGATGTAATGAACCTTAGCAGAAGAGACTATATCTTGAAAGGATTTAACTGAAATTAATATTTCAGTAAACACTTTCATCATTAAGAAACATATGAGTTAGAATAACTCTCTTTTTATAAATAAAGAAACAAATTCTCAGTTAACTTTATTGACAGAAAGTTGGTTAAAGAGCTAATAATATTGGGCCAGAATTCAAAACGATCTCACTTAAATTGAAAACATCATATTTCTTCTAATTTACTGCATTATCCCTCAAACACAAGAAGCTAGAGAAATCCAATATTCTCCAAATTTCTCATTTCAATGAAATTGTCCATTTCTTCCCCTCAACTTTTCCCTCCTGTTCCTTATTTTCTTCCCTAACAAAGAGTTTATTTCTGTAGTGAAATCTGGCTAATGATTGGGCAACATATGCAAAAAGCATAACCTTTGTTCATCATCCCTATCATTATTATAGTTGTGTTTAAAGATAAAGATTTAGTGACAATGGAATACTTTTCAAATGAGATCCCTTATGTACACTAGTATTATGCAAACACCATGAAAAGGTTTTTAATTTTCATTTTTTTCCTTGTTGTATGTGTGTGTGTGTGGGGGGGGGGGGTCAACTGACTTACCCAGGGTCACATAGCTAGGAAGTGTTAAGTGTCAGAGGCCAGATTTGAACACAGGCCCTCCTGACTTCAGGGATGGTGCATCACCTACCTTCACCCCTTACTTTGTTAAAATAGTAGATAATTTTACGGATTAGGGATCTCATTCCCATTGAAAATAGATAGATTTCCCATGTTTTCCAGCAACAAATTCACCTCTTGCCTTAAATGACCCATTTCATACTTGGAAATTACTCATTTCATATTTCAAAATTATCAAAGAAAATTTTCCCTACATTCTAGGTCTGGTAGAATTCACATATATCCATCTGGTCCTAGAGATTTTTTTCTTAGGGAGTTGATGAAGAGTTCCTTCAATATATTTTTCTAAAATTGGACTTTTAAAATAATTTATTTCTTCCTCTGATAATCTGGAAAATCTATATTTTTTGTAAATATTCATGCATTTCACTTCGTTTAACACTTTTATTGGCATACAATTGGGTAAAACAGCTCTTAGTTATTGCTCTAATTGCCTTTTAATTGGCAGAATATTCACCCTTTTCATTTTTAATACTAACAATTTTATTTTCTTCTTTCCATTTTCTAATCCAATTAACTCAAGTTTTATCTATTTTATTGGTTTATTAATGAAGCCCACATTTGTTTTGTTTATAAGCTCAATATTATTTTACATTTCAATTTTATTAATCTCCCTTTATATTTTTAGAATTCCTAATTTGCTATTCAATTGGTGGTTTATTTTTTTTTTTGTTTGTTTGTTTTGTTATTGTTGTTGTTGTTGTTGCATATTCAATTCATTGATGTTCTCTTTCTCTATTTTATTCAAGTAAGCATCTAGATATATAAAACTTGCCTAAAGAACTGCTTTGGCTGAATCCCATAAATTTTGGTATATTATTTCAGTATTGCCATTTTCTTGCATGAAATAATCGATGGCGTCTGTGATTTGTTGTTCCTTTCACTCAATGTTTTCGATCAGATTAATTTTGGGGATATTTTTCTCTGGCCCTTTAGTATATGTGATTTTTATTGTCTTATGATCTGAAAAACATGCATCTTCTATTTCTGCCTTTCTGCATTTTATTTTAAGGTTATTATGCCTTAATAAAGGGTCAATGTTTGTATTGGTTCCCTATACCACAAAGAAAACATATAGTCCTTTCTATCTCCATTCTTTTTTTTTCAAGGGTCTATCATAACTAAATTTATTAAAATTCTATTTACCTTCTTAAATTAAAAAACTCTGATATTTCACTTCACATCTTTCAAATTAGCTAAGATGGCAGGAAAAGATAAGGATAAATGTTAGAGGGGATGTGGGAAAACTGGGACATAAATAATATGTTGGTGGTGTTGTGAAATGATTCCACCATTTTAGAGTGCAATATGGAACTAGGATTGAAAGGCTTTATAACTGTGCATACTCTTTGATACAGAATTATCTGTACTCCAAAGAAATAATAAAAGAGGGAAGAGAACCCATATGTGGAAAAATGTTTGTAGCAGCACTTTTTGTGGTAATTGGAAATGAGTAGGTATTTATCAGTTGAGGAATGAATGGCTGAAAAAATTATAGTGTATGAAGATAATGGAATATTACTTTTCCATAAAAAAAATGATGAATAGGATGATTTTAGAAAGACCTGGAAAGATTTACATGAATTAATGCTCAGCAAAACAAGCAGCACCAGGAATAAATTGTACACAATAACAGCAAGAATGTGTGATGATTGATTTTGAAAGACTTGGTTGTTCTCAGTGGTTCAGAGATCCAAAGCAGTCACAATATACCTTGGACAGAAAATGCCATCTGCATCCAGAAAAAGAACTAAGGAGAATAAATGTAAATCAGCACATGTTAGGAGGATTTATTTCATTTACAAAATTTCAGAACATTCTTACTTGGATAATTAGAAAAAAATTGTATTGTTTTTTCACTGGTGCTTTATATTTGAAAGTATATCATACATGTTATTTTTTTCTTCAACAAAACTGAGATATAAGGTGTTAGAAAACATAAGTGTCTTGCCTAAGATCATATAGATAAGCAAGTATGAGGCAAGATCTGAATTCAGATAATCTGCAAAATGAAAAGATTGGGCCAGATGGAATTTAAAGTTTGTTGAACTAGGCATATGAAATATTATCTTATGATATATTCTTTTGAGCCAAAGTTCCCTCACTACAAATGAAAATAATCATAACAAAATCTTTCTTTTCTCACTTTTAAGATTTCATTTGAAATCAAAATAATAATTGAGAAGTGCCAGATTAATTTTAAAAATGCATCAATTATTATCTCCAATGATGTGCACATAGTGATATAAAATAATTCACAACTAATAAATGGGTTTGCATATAAAATTGTTTTTTAAATAAAATTAAATTACTTCCTCAAATATGACAAAGTTTAATGAACAATGTTTCATAATCAGTTGAGAATATTGACCTTCGTCACCATTCTTCTCACTTGTATGAAATCTTTGATGGATATATGTCATCACCAACATAAAAAGCCACTGTGAACTGCTTTTTCCATTCAGTCATTAATCACATTAGAGAAAACACTATATAATTGAAATGTTCCCAAAGAACAGAGATTATATTTGTAACTAAAGAAGGAAAAATTAACCCCTCTGAAAAGTAATTGAATGTTTTTCTCCTTTATGTGTCTGTTTTCTGTAAACCACTCTCATCACTATTTTCAGGCACAGCTGGTAAGTCGTGCTTCCAGTCCTTGTGGTATCTATCAGTCCAGCGCTATTTTTGAGGCTGATTTATCTATTTGGTTGTGAGGGAGTAAGGACGTTCACAGAGTCCTGTGTATCTTCTCCGCCATCTTGGCTCCGCCTCCTAAGTTTCCTTTTTTTCATTGTTAAAGGTCCACATGGGTAACCCCCTATATTCATACCTATATGAACTAAAGCACATTTGGATTATAACAACACACTATGAAGAATTAACAAAAAAGGTGTAAAACTAGTGATAAATTGTTAGAGAAACTGAAATAAGAGGTATATTCTACAGTTTTCTAAAATCATTAGGGAAACTGAAGACTATAGATGAGCAAATCGGTATGAAATTTGTTGATTTGACTTGTCTATCATTATATAGAGACTTTTTAGTGAGGAAACTCCTCATATCACTTCAGATGCAATCCTGTTTTTCACTTTGTAATTCTATGGAGATGTTTGGGCTTTCTGAGTGGCTAAGGGAAATATTCAATAATATTGAAATATTCAATATATATCAAAGAAAGGATTGATCCCAGATTTATTTAACTCTGGGACCAGTACTATATCCATGGATACAGTTGCTGTTGTTTTGTCTTCTTCAACATAAAAAAGCATTTTAAAATATTTGTTAAATTGAGTGGATAGTAACAGATATTTCAATAAAAATGTGTACATAGATTAACATGAATCATTTCTTTTTAAATTCAGCACAAAAATTCTACATTAGTAGTATCCCATTTTTATAACTGAGTATACTGAGACTCTGAAAGGATTCCTTGAATTGCTCATTTTCAAGAAGTAATGTGTCATGGCAGAAACTAGACATGGACCCACATTTAACACCACATACTAAGATAAGATAAAATGGGTCCAAGATGTAGGCATAAAGAACGAAATCATAAATAAATTATAGGAGCATTGGATAGTTTACCTCTTAGACTTGTGGAGGAAGAAGGAATTTGCGTCCAAAGGAGAATTAGAGACCATTATTGTTCACAATTGATTACACCAAATTGAAAAGTTTCTGCACAAACAAAACTAATAATGCAAAAAAGATTAGAAGGGAAGCAACAAATTGGGAAAACATTTTTACAATTAAAGGCTCTGATAAAGGCCTCATCTCCAAAATACACAGACAATTGACTTTAATTTATAAGAAATCAAGCCATTCTCCAGTTGAAAAATGGTCAAAGTATATGAATGGACAATTTTCAGATGATGAAATTAAAACTCTTTCCACTCATATGAAAGAGTGTTCCAAATCACTATTGATCAGAGAAATGTAAATTAAGACAACTCTGAGATACCACTACACACCTGTCAGATTGGCTAAGATGACAGGAAAAAATAACGATGAATGTTGGAGGGGATGTGGAACAACTGGGACACTGATGCATTGTTGATGGAGTTGTGAAAGAATCCAACCATTCTGGAGAGCAATCTGGAAGTATGCCCCAAAAGTTGTCAAAATGTGCATACTTTTCCACCCAGCAGTGCTACTACTTACATCCCAAGGAAATACTAAAGAAGGAAAGGGGACCTGTATGTGCCAAAATGTTTGTGGCAGCCCTCTTCATAGTGGCTAGAAACTGGAAAATGAATGGATGTCCATGATTGGAGAATAGTTGCGTAAATTATGGCATATGAATGTTATGGAATATTATTGTTCTGTAAGAAATGACCAACCCAAAGAATACAAAGAGTCTTGGAGATACTTACATCAACTGATGCTGAGTGAAATGAGCAGAACTAGGAAATCATTATACACTTCAACAATGATACTGTATGAGGATGTATTCTGATGGAAGTGGATATTTTCAACATAGAGAATAGCTAATCCAATTCCAATTGATCAATGATGGACAGAATCAGCTACATCCAGAAAAGGAACACTGGGAAATGAGTGTAAATTGTGAGCTTTTTTTTTTCCTTCTCAGATTATTTTTACCCTCCGAATACAATTTTTCCTTTGCAACAACAACAACAACAAAATTCGGTTCTGCACATATATATTGTACCTAGGATATACTATAAGATATTTAATATGTAAGGGAATGCCTGCCATCTAGGGGAGGGGATGGAGGAAAGGAGGGGAAAAATTCAGAACAGAAGGGAGTACAATGGATAATGTTGTAAAAAATAAATAAATAAATAAAAATTTAAAAAATATATAAAAACAAATAAATTCCATATGCATATGTACTGTTAAAAATGTTATAATTATAAAAATTAATAATAAAAAAAAACTTTAAAATGAGCTAGAGTAGGAAAAAAAAATAAGAATTATAGTGTGACAGAAATTCCTCACTGAAACCTTTCTCCTTCTTATCACAAAATATTCTCTCTCACTGTCTACAAAGTATGCATTTAAGAAATCTTTATGAAACTGTTAACTAAGATGTATTCTGTACTAGCATGAAATTGGACATGAATTAGCTCTTTTTAAGACTGAAAATAAGCTGTTTTGAAAGAATCCCCATGCATTTTCTATCCCCAAATCATTTGCTCCTACCACCTTCTTTACTATTTTAGGGATGCCAATATCTTCCTTAGTTTTCCTGAGGTATCGTCCTCATCGTGTCACTCTTCCTCACAGTCCCATGTTCATTGACTTGTAAAACCTTTAATTACTCCTTTTCTGCTCATATACTTCTACACACTTATTTTTCTTCTCTGGAACTGCCATCATTTATGTCCAAGTCGTCAACACATTTACTTAGATTCTTGCAAAGTCCTTGTTCTCTTTGCTACAGGGAACTAGAAAATCTGGTCCATATTTCAGTAAGATGTCAAATTGTTCCACCTAAAGAGAATTTCAGATTATGTCACCTTGTCTAACCACACCCCAAAATGGTTAAGTGGCTCCCCATTATCTCAAAATTAAATATAAAATGATCTTCTGGGATTTTTTTTTTTCGGAGGCTGGTATTAAGTGACTTGACCAGGGTCCCACAGATCTTCAGGAATTTTAAAGTCCTTTCTACCTTCATTCAAACCTGTCTTTTGAGTCTTCTCATACTTCACTTCCACTCATTTATTCAAAGGCATCTAGGAAGCACAGAAATCTGTAAGATGGACTTTGAGTGAGAAAGAGAAGTTCAAATCCATCCCCAGCCATGTAAACATTGTGTAACTTGGTCATCTTACATATCTACCTGCCCAAGTTACTACCCATGTGAAATCAAGATAATGATGACACATTTCTCAGAATGATTGTAAGGATAAAATTAGCACTTTGCTCATTTTAAAGAATTATACAAAAGCCATTGTGGTCATTGTTGTTATTCTATGGTTTAATGCTACCTGCCTCATGTTCTTCCTAAAACATGACACTCCATTTCCTCACTCTGGACATTTTCACTGTCTTCTTCCAATGGCTGGAATATTTTACCACTTCATTTATACCTTTTGACTTGTCAGGCTTACTTCATTTTTTAGATAAAATCCCACATCATTTAAAACGCCTTTCTAAATTCTCCTTATAATGTGTACTTATCTTTTCTTGCTTGCCCCTAATTAAACACACACATGTACACATACACACAGACATAGACATACATATACACACATTTTAACATTTATATGTATGTATATATATATATATACATATATATATGTATATATATAAATATTATTGTAAGTGATATATTTATATATTTGGATATAATATGTCTCTTACATCTTACATATATTGTCAAGCATGCCAACACTATCAATAATACTATGTAGTTTAACATCTATTAATGATAATATTTCAATAATAGCATAATAGTAAAATGATAATTTGTCACTGGGGCTACAAATAAATGCACGAAAGGAACTAAAACTCTAATTGATAAGATACAAATGCACTATATATGTATGAATGTTTATCATTATATTTGTATTTCTATAACTACAGACATACATATATGCATGCACACATATATTTGGATATGTGCACAAAATCAAAGATGACATAGGTACCTAGAATTCGAGGAAGATTGATACCTTAGATGAACTTGAATCCATGTCCATCACCTTATCAAATAAATTTAAATTGAATTAAATTACATTTTATTTTTAAACTTATCAGATCATTCGAGTACAATATACTTCAAATAGTAGTGATTTTCAACTCTATTAATGTTTTAGATTAAAGACATTGTAATTCATGCTGTTTTCTACAATGGATTATTAGGCTTAGTATCATCATCATCATTATTGCTATTTTCCTTGAAATGACATTTCAGATATATCCCAGATTTACTTCTAAAAGACTTGGTTTAAGATGTGCTTTTAACCAGCTTTTAATGCAGGGATAATTAATCCAACCTACATGAGCTCAGTTTCCTAAATTGTTGGAAAAAGAAATTCTACAGTATAAAATTCATGCATATGTTATAGATGAAATGACCTCTTAAAAGTTTAGAGAAATATTCAGGTAGAAATTTTCAACATATCTTCTGTTCTTCCTTCCTCTTTTGAGAATATTTATCTGGAGAAGGTAAAATTTGCTATATTTATTTGACATTAATCAGATGATGGATAGGAAGGTATCTTTTATCAAAATTACAGATTAGAAGCACTCTAAAAGTCCTATGCCCATCAACTTTACAAAAGAGTAAAATTACAGTTCTTCTATTTGTCAAGATTATTTGTCAAAACAACACAGAAGAGAACAAAATAGGGATGATGGAGAGAAATTACTCCAACCCAAATGAATTCATCTTCTTGGGAATCACCAGAGATCCGGAATATGAAGTTATGTTTTTTGTCCTCTTTCTCATTGCTTATTTGGTTATTCTTATAGCAAATCTTGGGATGATCATTTTAATCAGGATAGGCAGACACCTGCACTTGCCCACGTACTTCTTCCTAAGTGACATGTCTTTCTGTGACCTCTGCTACTCCTCAGCCATTGGCCCTAAGATGCTAGTGGACATCTTTGCCAAAGACAAATCCATTTCCTTCATAGGTTGTGCTCTGCAACTGTATTTCTTCACTCTCTTTGAAGATTCTTCTTGTGTGCTATTAGCAGTAATAGCCTTTGATTGCTACATATGTAGGCCATAAGCAACCCTCTGCTTTATACAGTAAACATGTCTAAAAGAGTGTGCTATTTATTGATTTCTGGTGTCTCCATGGTGGGGATGATGGATGCTCTGATCTTTACTACTTTAACCTTCACACTGAGTTTCTGCAGGACTCATGAAATTAACTATTTCTTCTGTGATATCCCTCCTCTTTTGTCAATCTCTTGTTCTGATACCCATATCAGTGACCTGATCCTCTTTATCATTTCTGCCTTAATTGAAACAATCACTATTCCAGGAGTCCTCATCTCTTACATATTTTTGTCTGTGTTGAAAATCCACTCAACTGAAGGCAGAGGCAAAGCCTTTTCTTCCTATACCTCTCACTTAACTGTTTTTACTACTTACCAAGGTACTCTCCTTTTTATGTATTTCAGACCAAGTTCGATCTATTCACTAGACGAAGATAAAATGACCTCATTGTTTTATACCCTTGTCATTCCCATGTTAAATCCCTTGATCTACAGTTTGAGAAACAAAGATGTGAAGAAGGCTCTGGGAAATTTGAGAAAGAAACTAGGTTTTTAACTTCAATGTTTGTATCTGGGCTTGGAAACAATAATGACAAAGAATATGAGGGTGCAATGAAATCATCTGCTGTATACTCAGGTACTTACGCATCTTCACTTTTTTTTTTTTTAGTTACAATAACAATCACAAAATTTCGGTGAGGGAAAATGACCTGCAACTTTACATATTCTAAAGTCTGTCTCTACAACATTCTGTCTCTTGCTGGGCTGCTCACATATTTCTTAAAAAGTGAATTTGTCCAAGGAATTTTGTATGTTAAAAAAATGCACATCAAAAAGTGGAAAAGCTCAATTATAGATAGCAGATTGAATCTGTTCCTTTGAGATGGATTTCTCTTATAATGACCATTAATGATAAAATATATTCTTTTATCCCATAACTTATATAATGCCATCATACTGTGGAAGGCAGTGTCATCATGGGAATAGAATGCTGGATGATGAAAAAGATGAGGTGAATCAAAAGTCATCACTGGCACTAGATATATAACTAAGGAAAAGCCATTTAATCTATATCTCAATTTCCTAAGTTATAATATCACAACTATGCTGCTTATATTATTTATATCATAAAAATATAGTTTTTATCAGACCTGTAATTTCATTTATTCAAGAAGATACAGTTAAAGAATTAGTCCCTTTGTCAATTCATACGATAAGTACTAACTTAATTAGGGTAACACTGTCATTTATTTCAAAGATGTAATTGAAGTCATAACCAGAGATCAATTATATAAGCCATCTATCAATGTGTTGTAATGCTGAAATTTCAACATGTTTATGTTTGCCAGTAGTAAATCTTCAAATGGGTCCTCATTTTAAAGAATTTGTTTGTAAGAGGGCCTACCAACACCCTGTCAACCTTGGGCATCGCACTGGGCACTGCTCAGGTAATCTGAGGGTAGCCTTCTAAGGGTGAACAAGATGGGGATGGGAGGAAGGGGTTCCTGACTTAAGCAGCAAAGTGGTAGATCCCATGAGAGTCCTCAGGCAGTGGGGGGGGGATGACCTTGAACATTCTTATTAGGAAAGGAATGATCACATATCATATTTACATGCATCTTCCTGTAGAGAATCATGTATCTACTATAGCTAGGATGTGATTACATATGAGGTAGTAAATAGAAACAAACACCAATATGATAAAATCACCTGCAGTCTTTGTAATAAATGGAGTCTCACAGCAGCTTGGTTCTCAGCCCCTCACTGCTTACAATCTTCGCCATTTCAGGGGGACAATCAGTTTTAGTCACACAAGGCCTGTTCTACTCAGGAGTTAGGGCCATGACCCATAACACTTATTAAGGATAAAATGAGACCTGACATGACATATTGTCTTTAGTAATATAAACTAGAATTGCAGGGGAAGAAATAATTTTATTCTTATAATTTATAGTTTTCTAAATATCTCAATTGGTGTTTCTAAATCAAATACAGGTGGATAACACAGACATTCTTATGTGTAGTATTCCAAACCCTCTCATCATTTCTGTGTTGTAATATAAGTACTTGATAATTTTTCTATTATCCTGTTACTCATTTTCAATAAGGAATATTCAAATTGGCTATCATGTAAAACAGGATTCTCACTGAGATTAAGAGTTATTTATACTGGATTTTTGAGTGAATCAAAGGACTCTGTTTTTGTATATATCTGTTTAAATATTAGCGAAAAAGAGAGAGAGAAATATATATATATATTGTGCATGTGTTTATAAATATATATATATATATATATATATATATATATATATATATATATATATATATATATATATATATATATATATATACAAAAAGAGGGAGAGAAAGAGACAGAGAGAGAGAGAGAGAGAGAGAGAGAGAGAGAGAGAGAGAAGAGAGAGAGAGAGAGAGAGAGAGAGAGAGAGAGAGAGAGAGAGAGAGAATGACAGAGATCAGAGATAGAGACAGAAAGGAAGAGGGAAAGACAAAAAAAGCATGAGCAAAAGCACTGTGACATCTAGATTTGACATATTTAAGGAATACTTCATGGAAAATATGAACCTTGAGGAAGAAAGAACAGATTTCAGTAGGTATAAGTTTGTTTCAGTGGATATTTAAGAAAATGTAGCATCTTGGTTTATTTGCAGAGTTTGTATTATTTGTGTTGCTAACCTACTTTTTTGTTGTAGCTTTCTCTGTTTTAAATACATTGGTACATAGAAGTAAACTCTGTGGAAACTAGAAAGGAGAACTTTATTTGGAATTGAAAGTAATAACAATTTAAAACTAATTTTTATTTAAAATGAAGTGATGTATGGAAAAATAATTGAATAGTCAGTGTGAAACACAAGAGGCATTAGAGGAAAAGGAATATCATTGATGTAATTGTAGAAAAACAACAAATTTTAATTCAACACATGTGTTAGGAGTAAGTATGGGGTATATTCGGTACAATAAGACTACATAGGCTTGATCAGATATATGGAGGAAATTTGAGAGATAAATTTAATCCGTATATAAAATGATACCAAACTACAGTGCAATGATATTGCAGGAAAATGTGGAGGATCAACTAGTATACCTACTCATTTTATTCAGTAGGAAACAAAAGCTAAAATAAGACACATGACATGCTTATGTTAGTGAACACAACAAGAGGCAGAGTAAAGCTTTAAAACCATTTTCCTCTGTTGCCAACTTCACTTGTTTATTGTACTTGGGGAGCTGTATAAAATTCTCAAACCTTTTAAGGGAATATTACCAATATGCTATAAAAGGAAATAAAATCTAAAGACGCTAAAAAGTTAAGTTTTTATTTATATTTTATCCTATCTGTTTATTATTGAACAAGTTATTTAACCTTTGGGTTATATTTAATTTAATGAGGAAAAGACATACTAAGCTATCTCAAATGATAGAAAATTTAATACAAACCAAAAATGATCTTTAAGCATTGCAGTGACACTAATCACTCCTGCTGTTGTCTGGCTAACATATTTGAAAAATTCTTGTAAATTTAGAACCCAGTACCATGACTTTTACACTGGAAGAAGTGAAGGCTGAATTACTTTCATCTGCAATGGATTGCTGCTACTTCAGCTGAAATGTTTGGCATTGAGAAGCACATACTATCTCAGTAGGTTGGCAAAAATCTCAAAGAAAAATTCAGATTTGAATACAAACATTCCATAATGGTTGTAATAATAATATGGGTCTTGATGACAAACTAGGGACAAAATGAGGCAGATTTGGGGAAATAGTTCTTTGAATGAAGGGTAGAAATGGATTATATATGTAGACATATGGACATCAATATTATATATAGTTTATGAATTAAGATACATATATGTAAAAAAGATTAACTAGACATTTTGGGATTTATCTCATCTCATTACTGTGGATCTCTATGGAGTAAGCTTGAAGGGGGAGGGAGGGGAAACTGGGTTTCCCTATAGATTCTAAACTGGGTAGAAAAGAGTGATCTGAATGTATATATGTGTCTCATTATTAAAAGTATTTTCCCTCCATATCTTTTCCAAAGACTTTCTGAAAATAATTATTCTTATTATGTATCTTGTGTAATTTATTGGTTCATTGTAAGATAATTTAGAGAGGAATTTTTCAGCAAGATAAATGCTAGGTCATGCTAAATAGATATTACGCTTTACAACAAGGTGGAAAAGATGTAATGAACCTTAGCAGAAGAGACTATATCTTGAAAGGATTTAATTGGAATTGATATTTCAGTAAACACTTTGCTCATTAAGAAAAATATGAGTTAGAATAACTCTCTTTTTATAAATAAAGAAACAAATTCTCAGTTAACTTTATTGACAGAAAGTTGGTTAAAGAGCTAATAACATTGGGCCCAGAATTCAAAACAGTCTCACTTAAATTGAAAACATCATATTTCTTCTAATTTACTGCATTGTCCCTCAAACACAAGAAGCTAGAGAAATCACAATATTCTCCAAATTTCTCATTTCAATGAAAGTGTCCATTTCTTCCCCTCAACTTTTCCCTCCTGTTCCTTATTTTCTTCCCTAACAAAGAGTTTATTTCCGTAGTGAAATCTGGCTAATGATTGGGCAACATATGTAAAAAGCATAACCTTTGTCCATCATCCCTATCACTATTATAGTTGTGTTTAAAGATAAAGATTTAGTGACAATGGAGTACTTTTCATGTGAGATCCCTTATAAAAACTACTATTATGCATATACCATGAAAAAGGTTTTCAATTTTCATTCTTTTCCTTGCTATAGGGGTGTGTGTGTGTGTGTGTGTGTGTGTGTGTGTGTGTGTGTGTGTGTGTGTGTAGAGTCAATTGACTTGCCTATGGTTATACAGCTAGGAAGTGTTAAGTGTATGAGGCCAGATTTGAACACAGGTCCTCCTGACTTCAGGGATGGTGCATCACCTAGTTTCACCCCTTACTTTGTTAAAATAGTAGATAATTTTAAGGATTAGAGATTTCATTTCCATTGAAAACAGAAAGATTTCCCATGTTTTCCACCACAAATTCACCTCTTGCCCTAAATGACCCATTTCATACTTCAAAATTACTCATTTCATATTTAGAAATTATCAAAGAAAATTTTCCCTACATTCTAGGTCTGGTAGAATTCACATATATCCATCTGAGCCTAGAGATTTTTTTTTTTCCTTAGGGACTTGATGAATAGTTTGTTTAATTTATTTTTTCTAAAATTGGACTTTTTAAATAATTTATTTCTTCCTCTGATAATCTGGAAAATCTATATTTTTGTAAATATTCATGCATTTCACTTAGTTTAATAGATTTATTGGCGTATAACTGGGTAAAACAGCTCTTAGTTATTGCTCTAATTGCCTCTTAATTGGCAGAAAATTTACCCTTTTCATTTTTAATACTAACAATTTCATTTTCTTTCCATTTTCTAATCAAATTAACTCAAGTTGTATCTATTTTATTGGTTTATTCATGAAACCCACTCTTGTTTTGTTTATTAGCTCAATATTATTTTAAATTTCAATTTTACTAATCTCCCTTTTTATTATCAGAATTCCTAATTTGTTATTCAATTGGCGGTTTTATTTTTTTTTTTATTTTTTAGTGGCATATTCAATTCATTGATCTTCTCTTTCTCTGTTTTATTCAAGTAAGCATCTAGAGAGATAAAACTTGCTAAACAACTGCTTTGGCTGAATCCCATAAATTACGGTATGTTGTCTCAGTATTGCCATTTTCTTGCATGAAATAATCAATGACCTCTATGATTTGTTCTTCCTTTTTTCAAGCTTTTCAATCAGATTAATTTTGGGGACATTTTTCTCTGGCCCTTTAGTATATGTAATGTTTATGGTCTTATATTCTGAAAAACATGCATCTTCTATTTCTACCTTTCTGCATTTGATTTTAAGGTTATTATGCCCTAATAAAAGGTCAATTTTTGTATTGGTTCCCTTTACCACAAAGAAAATATATACTCCTTTCTATCTCCATTCATTTTTTCTCAAAGGTCTATCATAAGTAACTTTTCTAAAATTCTATTTAGCTTCTTAAAATAAACAACTCTGATGTATCACTACACACCTCTCAAATTGGCTAAGATGGCTGGAAAAGATAAGGATAAATGTTAGAGGGGATGTGGGAAAACTGGGACATAAATGCTTTGTTGGTGGAGTTGTGAAATGATTCCACCATTTTGGATTACAATATGGAACTAAGATCGAAAGGCTTTATAACTGCACATACTCTTTGATACAGAATTATATGGAAAAATGTTTGTAGAAGCACTTTTTGTGGTAAATGCAAATGAGTAGATATCCATCAGTTGAGGAATGAATGGCTGAATAAATTATAGTGTATGTAGATAATGCAGTATTACTGTTCCATTAAAAAAAAAAATGATGAATAGGATGATTTTAGAAAAGCCTGGAAAGATTTACATGAACTAATGCTCAGGAAAACAAGCAGCACCAGGAATATATTGTACAAAATAACAGCAAGAATGTGTAATGATCAGCTATGAAAGACTTGGTTGTTCTCAGTGGTTCAGGGATCCAAAGCAATCCTGATTTACTTTGGACAGAAAATGTCATCTGCATCCAGAAAAAGAACTAAGGAGAATAAATGTAAAGCAGCACATGCTAGGAGCACTTTTTTGTTTGTTTGTTTTTTGTTTTTGTTTTGTTTTTTGTGTTTTGTTTTTTTTTTTTGTTTTCTCTCCAATTTTTTTTTCTTTTTTCATATTATTTTTCTCTTCTAACATCATCTATGAAGCAATATATATTAAAAATAAATACATTTTTAAAAAATAGATTATCCTTCACAAAAAAAAACATTTCAGACCAGAATACTGTCTTGTTGAAGAAATTCTAGAATATATTTTATTTACAAAAATCCAGAGCATTCTTACTTGGATAATTAGAAAAAAAATTGTATTATTTTTCACAAGTGCTTTATATTTGATAGTATATCATATATTTATTCTCATTTGTTCTCCCTCACAACTGAGAAATAAGGGGCTGCAAAATATAAGTGTTTGCCCAAGATCTTATGCATAAGCAAGTATGAGGCAAGATCTGAACTCAAATAATCTGCAAAATGAAAAGATTGGGCCAGATGGAGTTTAAAGTTTGTTGAACTATGTATATAATATATTATCCTAAGATTCATTCTTTTGAGGCAAAGTTCCCTAACAAAAATGGAAATAATAATAACAAAATATTTATCTCACTTTCAAGATTTCATTTGAAATCAAAATAATAATTGAGAAGTGCCAGATTAATTTTAAAAATGCATCAATTATTATCACCAACGTTGTGCACATAATGATATAAAATAATTCATAAATAATAAGTGTGCTTGTACATAAAATTGTGTTTTAAATAAAATTAAATCACTTCCTCAGATATTACAAGGTTTAAACATCAATCCTTCATAATCAGTTGAAAATATTGGCTTTCATCATCACTCTTCTCACTTGTATGAAATGTTTGACGAATATATTTCATCACTAACATAAAAAGCCACTATGAACTGATATATCCAGTGATTAATCCCTAGAGAAAATACTATATAATTGCAATATTCCCAATTGCATCCTTACGTTATAACAATTATTGCATGATTCAAATAGAAGGTAAAAATGTTTTCACTTTTTGGTGTTACTCTTTGATTAATTAGTCACAAACATGAAAAGAGAAGCAGAGGATTCTTACTTTAGATCCCAAATGGCACTAAATAAAATTGGTATCTCTCTACCTGCATCTAGTGAAGAACACAAAGTCTTTCTTTTGTCAGGTAAGTTTAAAAATTCTTAAGAGATGTTATAGTAGAATATTGGTATCAGAGGACAGTGACAAAATGGGATACACAAGTGTGAGCTCTGGAAGCTTGTGAATAACATTTTCTGACTGAGGCTTAATTATTGTGACTGAGAGAAACTGAAGAAAAAACAGAGATTGTGTTTGTAACTAAAGAACAAAAATTTAACCCCTCTGAAAAAGAATTGGGTATAATATCTTTATTCATCTTTAGCAGAGTCCTAAGAAATAATTTTATTTCCTGTCTTTGAGTTTTTAATATGTTAACTATTTTTTTTATTTTGTATATACAAAATAACTTCTTGCTGAAATTTTTGAGAAAAACATTACAATTATATTTTTTCACATAAAAAATATCAGAACAGGATAATATTTCTCCTTTATGTGTCTCTTTTCTATAAACCAATCTCATCACTATTTTCAGCCCCAATGATCACACATACACACACAATTTATTTAGTATTGTAAGATTTTAGTTTAAATTGTAAGACAACCATGTCCTATACATACATACATATATATATATGTATATATGTGTATATATATATATATATATGTATGTATATATATATATATTTGAATTTTTATCAGTACATGTTTATGTAAATACAGACACACTGTTATATATACACATATGTGTGTTTGTAAATTTGATCAAGGTAACTTAGCTAATAAGATTTGTTACATCATGAAAATCTGTGTTTTTTATTGTTATTTTCCTCTATCTATCCCCTCCAAATAATCCATTACTAAATGCTAACAGAGGAATCAATGACCATCTCTTCTTATCTTGTATAGAATAGATTTTATAATATGTTTCCTTTTTTTCATTGTTAAAAGTCCATAAGTGTAACCCCTTATATTCCTACCTATAGGAACTGAGGCACATTAGGATTATAACCACACACTATTAAGAATTAACAAAAAAGGTGGAAAACTAGTTATAAATTGTTAGAGAAACTGAAATATGAGGTATCTTCTAGAGTTATCCAAAATTATTAGGGAAACTGAAGATTAAAGATGAACAAATTGGTATCAGATTTCTTGAAAATGAATATCACGAAATTTGTTCATTTGACTTGTGTATCATTATATAGAGAATTTTCAGCGAGAAAACTCCTCATATCACTTCAGATTAGATCCTGTTTTTCACTTTGTAATCCTATGGAGATATTTGGGCTTTCTGAGTGCCTAAGGGAAATATTCAATAATATTGAACCATTCAATATATATCAAAGAAAGGATTTGATCCCAGATTTATTTAACTCTGGGACCAGGGCCATATCCATTAAGAAATCAAGGTGGTTGCTGTTGTTGTTGTTTATTTTTTTTAAACATAGAATTAGCATTTAAAAATATTTGTTAAATTAAGTGGATAGTAACAGATATCTCAATAAAAATGCGCACATGGTTTAATATGAATCATTTCTTTTTAACTTCAGCACAAAAATGCTATGTTAGTAGTATCCCATTTTTATAACTGAGTATAACTGAGATTCTGGAGGACTCCTTGAATTGCTCATTTTCATGAAATAATTTGTGACAGGAGAAGTTCCTGATTGAAACTGTTCTGCTTCTAATCACACAATATTCTCTCTCACTGCCTACAAAGCACCCATTTAAGAAATCTTTATGAAATTGAACTCCTGTTAACTAAGACTTATTCTATACTTGCATGAAACTAGACATTAATTAGCTCTTTTTAAGACTGAAAATAAGCTATGTAGAAAGAATCTCCATGCATTTTCCAACCCCAAATCCTTTGCCCCTAAACCCTTCTTTATTATTTTCGGGAAGCCAATACCTTCCTTAGCTTGCCTGAGGTATCATCCTCATCATGTCACTCTTCCTCATAGTCCCATGTCCATTGACTTGTAAAACCTTTGATTACTCCTTTTCTGCTCATGTACTTCTACACACTTATTTCTCTTCTCTGGAACTGCCATCATTTATGCCCAAGTCCTCAACACATTTGCTTCTATACTTGCAAAGTCCTTGTTCTCTTTGCTACAGGGAACTAGAAAATTTGGTCCATATTTCAGTAAGATATCAAATTGTTCCTCCCAAAGAGAATTTCAGATTATGTCACCTTTCATAACCACACACAATAATGGTTAAGTTGCTCCCTGTTATCTCAAAATTAAATATAAAATGATCTTCTGGGATTTTACAGTCCTTTCTAATGTCATTCAAACCTGTCTTTTGAGTCTTCTCACAGTTCACTTCCACTCATTTGTTCAAAGGCATCTAGGAGTCACAGAAACCTGTAAGATGGACTTTGAGTGAGGAAGAGAAGTTCAAATCCATCCTCAGACTTTTAAACATTGTATAACTTGGTCATCTTATATAATATCTACCTAACCCAAGTTATTACACATGTAAAATCAGGATAGTAAGAACACATTTCTCCGGCTGATTGTAAGGATAAAATTAGCACTTTGCTCACTTTAAAGCATTATACAAAAGCCATTTTGGTCATTGTTGTTATTCTATGGTTTAATGTCACCGGCTTCATGTCCTTCTTAAAACACTACGCTCCATCTCCTCACTCTGGCCATTTTCACAATCTTCTTCCAATGGCTGAAATATTTTACAACTTCATTTATACCTTCTGACTTGCCAGGCTTACTTCAAGTTTTAGGTAAAATCCCACATTACTTAAAAATCCTTTCTAAAATCTCCTTACAGTGTGTACTTTCATGTTCTTGCTTATCTCTAATTTAACACATACATGTAAACACACACAGACATAGACATACATATACACAAATTTTGACATATATATGTATGTATATATGTACTACTGTAAGTGATATATTTACATATTTGGATATAATATGTCTCTTACATCTTATATATATCATCAATTATACCATCACTATCAATAATATTATGTAGTTTAACATCTATAAATGTTAATATTTCAATAATTACATACCAATAATATGATAATATGTCACTGGGCTACAAAAAAAGGCATGAAAGGAACAAAAACTGTAATTGATAAGATACAAATATACTATATATGTATGAATGTTTACAATTATATTTGTGTTTCTATATATGAAGATTATACATATATACATGCAGACATGTATTTGGAAAGATAACATAGCTACCTAGTCACCTTAGAAAACTTGAATCCATGTCCATCACCTTGTTAAATAAATCTAAATTGAATTGTTTAAATTAAATTTTATTTTAGAGATAGACGTATCAGACTGAGTAGAATATACTTCAAATAGTAGTGACTTTTAACTCTATTAATGTTTTAGATTAGAGATACTGTAATTCATTTTAATTCAATGGATTATTATACTTAGTATTATGATCATTATTATTATTTCCATTGAAATGACATTTCAGATATATCCCAGATTTACTTCTAAATTTACTTCTAATTTGCTTTTAACCAGCTTTTAACCCAGGGATAATTAATCCAACCTATATGAGCTCAGTTTCCTCAGTTTTTTGGGAAAAAATTCTGCAGTATAAAATTCATGCAGTTGTTATAAATACAATGACCTCTTAAAAGTTTAGAGAAATATTCAGCTAGAAATTTTCAACATGTCTTCTGTTCTTCCTCCCTCTTCTGAGAATATTTATCTGAAGAAGGTAAAACTTGATATATCTATTTGACATTAAGCAGATGATGGATTGTTGTCTTTCATCCATCTTACAGATGAGAAATATTCTAAAAGTCCTATGCCCATCAAATTTACAAAAGAGTAAAATTGCAGTTCTTCTATTTGTCCAGATTATTTTTCAAAACAAAGACAGAAGAGAACAAAGCAGGGATGATGGAGAGGAATTATTCTAACCCAATTGAATTCATCCTCTTGGGAATCACCAGTGATCCAGAGCTTAAAGTTATGTTTTTTGTCCTCTTTCTCATCGTTTATTTGGTTATTCTTATAGCAAATCTTGGGATGATCATCTTAATCAGGATAGACACACACCTGCACTTACCCATGTACTTCTTCCTAAGCCACATGTCCTTCTGTGACCTCTGCTACTCCTCAGCCATTGGCCCCAAGATGCTAGTGGACATCTTTGCCAAAGACAAATCCATTTCCTTCATAGGTTGTGCTCTGCAACTCTATTTCTTCACTATCTTTGCAGATTCTGATTGTGTGCTATTAGCAGTAATGGCCTTTGATCGCTACATGGCCATAAGCAACCCTCTACTTTATACAGTAAAAATGTCTAAACAGGTTTGCTACTTATTGATTTGTGGTGTCTACATGGTGGGGATGATGGATGCTCTGATCATTACTACTTTAACCTTCACACTGAGTTTCTGCAAGTCTAATGAAATTAACCATTTCTTCTGTGATATCCCTCCTCTTTTATCAATCTCTTGTTCTGATATCCATGTCAATGAGTTGGTGCTCTTCATCGGTTTTGGTTTCATTGAAACAGTCACCATTTCAGGAATTCTCATCTCTTACTGGTACATATTTTTGTGTGTGTTGAAAATCCATTCAACTGAAGGCAGAGGCAAAGCCTTTTCTACCTGTATCTCTCACTTAACTGTTTTTACTATCTACCAAGGTACTGTTCTTTTTATGTATTTCAGACCAAGTTCTACCTATTCACTGAACCAAGACAAAATGCCCTCCTTGTTTTATACCCTTGTCATTCCCATGTTAAACCCATTGATCTACAGTTTGAGAAACAAAGATGTGAAGAAGGCTCTGGGAAATTTGAGAAAGAAACTAGGTTTTTAACTTCAATGTTTGTATCTCATTGGCTTGGATACACTGATGACAAAGAATATGAGGGTGCAATGAAATCATCTGATGTATAGTGAGGTACTTATGCCTCATTACTTTTTTTTTAGTAACAATAACAATCACAAAATTTCAGAGAAGAAAAATGACTTGTAAGTAGTTTATATATTCTAAAGTCTATCTCTACACAATTCTGTCTATTACCTGGCTGCCCATATATTCCTTAAAAAGTGAATTTGTCCAAGGAATTCTGTATGTTAAAAAAAATGCACATAAGTAAAAATGGAAAAGCTCAATTATGGATAGAAGATTGAATCTGTTCATTTGAGACTGATTTCTTTTATAATTACCAGTTAATGATAAAATATTTTTCTTTATCCCATATCTTATATAATGACATCATACTGTGGACAGCAGTATCATCATAGGAAAGAATGCTTGATGATGAATAAGATTAGTTGAATCAAACGTCATCGCTGGCACTAGATATATAACTAAGGAAAAGCCATTTAACTGAAGTCTCAATTTCCTAAGTTATAATATCAGAACTATGTTGCTTATATTATTTATATCATAGAAATATAGTTTTGATCAGACCTGTAATTTCATTTATTTGAGAAGATACAATTAAAGAATTAGTCCCTTTGTCAATTCATATGAGAATTACTAACTTAATTAGGGTAACACTGTCACTGATTTCAAAGATGTAATTGAAGTCATTACCAGAGATCAATTATCTAAGCAATCTATCAATGTGTTGTAATACTGAAATTTCAAAATGTTTATGCTTGCCAATAGTAATTCTCCAAATGGATCCTCATTTGAAAGTACTTATGTGTAAGAGGGCCTGCCAATACCCTGTCAGCCTTGGTAATGGCACAGGGTACAGCTCAGGTAATCTGAGGGTAGCCTCATAAGGGTGAACAAGATGGCTATGGGAGGAAGGGAGTCCCGCTACTAGGAGCAACTTAGCAGTTACCAGAAGAGTCCACACCTGGAGGAGGGGATGACCTTGAACATCCTTATTAGGAAAGGAATGCCCACATATCATATCTATGTGTATCTTCCTATAGAGAATCATGTATCTACCATAGACTAGGATGTGATTATATATGAAGTAATAACTAGAAACAAACACCAAGATGATAAAAAAAAAAAAAACACCTGCAGTCTTTGTAATAAATGGAGTCACACCATCCTTGCTCTCACCCCTCATTTCTTACAATATTTGCCATGTCAGGTGGACAGTCAATGCTAGTCACACAAGGCCTGTGCTACTCAGGAGTTAAGGCCATGACCCATAACACTTATTAAAAATAAAATGAGAACTTCCATGCATATAGTCCTTTAGTTATATGAACTAGAATAGCAGGGAAAGAAATAATTTTATTCTTATAATTTATAGTTTTCTAAACATCTTCTCTCTTTGCATTTCTAAATCAAATAGATGTGGATAACACAGACATTCTTATGTTTAGCATTCCAAATCCTCTCATTATTTCTGTGTGGCAATATAAATACTAGAGAATTTTTATTTTAGACTGTTACTCATTTGCAATGGCTACTATTATGTAAAAAAGATTTTCACTGAGATTAAAAATTATTTTTGAATGAATTAAAGGACTCTCTGTGTTTGTATATCTCCGTTTAATATATTACAGAAAAAGAGAGAGAAATATGTATATATATATATATGTATATATATATATACATATACATACATATATATATATATATATATATATATATATATAGAGAGAGAGAGAGAGAGAGAGAGAGAGAGAGAGAGAGAGAGAGAGAATGAATGACAGAGATAGAGACAGAGAGACAGAGAGACAAAAAAAATTAGCAAAAGCACTATGACACTGTGATCTGAGATATTTACGGAATACTTCATGGAAGATATGATCTGCTCCTCAATACAAAAGAATCTCATAGAGGAAATCAAAAAGGCTCTCACAAGAGAGCTAGAAGAGAAATGGTAAAAGGAAAGGGAAGTTTGGCAAGAGAGCCTGGAGAAGTCATTTCAAGCATTTAAAGACAGAGTGGATAAAGAAAACAAATCATTGAGAAATAACATTAGTGAATTAGAAAAGGTAAACAACTCCAAAGAAAACAGGATTAGTGAGCTGGAAAAAGAAAACAGCTCTCTAAAAAATAAAATGGATGAAAATGAAAAAAAATCCATAGAAGAAAAAAACTCAATTGGGCAATTACAAAAAGATATTTAAAAAGTGAGTGAAGAAAACACATCATTGAAAATTATACTCGAACAAGTAGAAATGAATGACTCAAGGAGAAACCAAGAAGTAGTCAAGCAAAACCAGAAAAACAAAACAATTGAAAAGAATGTCAAGTACCTTATTGTAAAGACACTAGACCTGGAAAACAGATCCAGGAGAGACAATCTGAGAATAATTGGACTCCCTGAAAAATGAGAGGAAAAAAAGAGGCTGGACACTATTTTCCAGGAAATTATCAAAGAGAACTAACTGCCCAGACATTTTGAAAACAGGGGGTAAAATAGACATTGAAAAAATTCATCAATCACCTACTGAAAGGGACCCTAAAATCAAAACGCCAAGAAATATACTGGCCAAATTCAAGAACCATCAGAATAAGGAAAAAAATACTGGAAGCTGCTAGAAAAAAGCAATTTAGATATGGAGGAGCCACAATAAGGATAACCCCGGATCTAGCAGTGTCCACATTAAAAGAATGAAGGGCCTGGAATATGATATTCCGAAAGGCTAAGGAACTTGTTATGCAGCCAAGAAAGCAAAAATGTGTATAGTTTTCCAGAAAAGAAGATGGACATTTAACAAAATAAATGACTTCCATCTATTCTTGATGAAAAAAACAGATCTACACAAAATGTTTGATCTTCAAATACAGAATTAAAGAGATTTCTAAAAAGGTAAAAATAAATCTTGAGAACTATATTTCTGCCACAAAGATATGTAAAGAAAGCATGTATAACTTGTCCTAGAAACTAGAGGTGGAAAGGAAATTATATCATAAAAAGGGTAAAGTGTTGGTACTACATCTCATGAAGAAGCAAAGGTAACCTATTATATCTAAGATAAAGAAAGGAGGGGGATGAACATAGTGTGTATCAATAGACATATTCAATTTATGGTGAAACTTCTTCCACTTCACTGAAAAATGAGAGTAAAGGAGTAAGATAAGGAAAGAAAATAGAGAAATTGTGAGGAAAAGAGGTAAAATAGGGGGAGGAACTTTAAGATGGGGGAGAGATACTAAAAAGGGAGGGCTGTGAAAAGCAAGTGATGTTCACAATTTTAATACTGGGTAGGGGGGTAAAAGGGAAGGAAAGGAGAATAAGCAGAGGTTAAAAAGATGGCAAGCAATATAGAATTAGTCATTCTAACCATAAATGTGAATGAGGTAAACTCCTTCATAAAGAGGAAGCAGTTAACAGACTGGATTAAAAGCCAGAATCCTACTATATGTTGTTTACAGGAAATACACCTGAAACAGGGTGATACATTTAAGATAAAAGTAAAAGGGTGGAACAGAATCTACTATACTTTAGGTGAAGCCAAAAAAAAGCAGGGGTAGCCATCCTCATCTCAGATCTAGCAAAAACAAAAATTGATCTAATTAAAAGAGATAAGAAAGGGCATTATATCCTGCAAAAGGGTAACATCAATAATGAACCCCAAAGACTCTGCTAAAAAGCTATTAGAAATAATTCAGAATTTTAGCAAAGTTTCAGGATACAAAATAAATCCACATAAATCCTTTTTATACATTACCAACACAATCCAACAGCAAGAGATACAAAGAGAAATTCCATTCAAAATAACGGTTGATAGTATAAAATATTTGGGAATATATCTACCAAAGGAAAGTTAGGAATTATATGAGCAAAACTGCAAAACACTTCCCACAAAAATAAAGTCAGATTTAAATAATTGGAAAGACATTAAGTGCTCTTGGACTCCCTAAACTATTTATTTAGTACTATACCAATCAGGCTCCCAAGAAACTATTTTAATGACCTAGAAAAAATAACAACAGAATTCATATGGAACAACAAAAGGTCGAGAATTTCAAGGGAAGTAATGAAAAAAATTAAATGGAGGTGGTCTAGCTGTACCTGATCTCGAACTATGTTATAAAGCAACAGACACCAAAAGAATTTGGTATTGGCTAAAAAATAGACTAGTTGATCAGTGGAATAGGTAAGGTTCACAGGGCAAGATAGTGAATAAAAATAGCAATCTAGTGTTTGACAAACCCAAACTTCCCAACTTTTGGGATAAGAATTCATTATTTGAAAAAAAACTGCTGGGAAAACTGGAAATTAGTATGGCAGAAACTAGGCATGGACCCACATTTAACACCACATACTAAGATAAGATCAAAATGGGTCCAAGATTTAGGCATAAAGAACGAAATCATAGATAGATTGGAGGAACATGGGATAGTCTACCTCTCAGATTTGTGGAGGAGGAAGGAGTTTGTGTCTAAGGGAGAACTAGAGACCATTATTGATCACAAAATAGAACATTTTGATTACACCAAATTAAAAAGTTTCTGGACAAACAAAACTAATGCAAACAAGATTAGAAGGGAAGTAACAAACTGGGAAAACATTTTTACAGTTAAAGGTTCTGATAAAGGCCTCATCTCCAAAATATACAGAGAATTGACCTTAATTTATAAGAAATCAAGCCATTCTCCAATTGATAATTAGTCAAAGGATATGAACAGACAATTTTCAGATGATGAAATTGAAACTATTTCCACTCATATGAAAGAGGGTTCCAAATCACTATTGATAAGAGAAATGCAAATTAAGACAACTATGAGATAACACTACACACCTGTCAGATTGGCTAAGATGACAGGAACAAATAACGATGAATGTTGGAGGGGATGTGGGAAAACTGGGACACTGATACATTGTTGGTGGAGTTGTGAAAGAATCCAACCATTCTGGAGAGCAATCTGGAATTATGTCCAAAAAGTTATCAAAATGTGCATACCCTTTGACCCAGCAGTGCTACTCCTGGGCTTATATCCCAAGGAAATTCTAAAGAAGGGAAAGGGGGGCAGCTAGGTGGTGCAGTGGATAGAGCACCAGCCTTGAATTCAGGAGGACCCGAGTTCAAATCTGGTCTCAGACACTTAACACTTCCTAGCTGTGTGACCCTGGGCAAGTCACTTAACCCCAGCCTCAAAAAAAAAAAAAAAAAAAAAAAAAAAAAAGAAGGGAAAGGGACCTGTATGTGCCAAAATGTTTGTGGCAGCCCTTTTCGTAGTGGCTAGAACCTGAAAATGAATGGATGTCCATCAATTGGAGAATAGTTGGGTAAATTATGGTATATGAATGTTATGGAATATTATTGTTCTGTAAGAAATAACCAACAGGAGGAATACAAAGAGGCTTGGAGAGACTTACATCAACTGATGCTAAGTGAAACAAGCAGAACCAGAAGATCATTATACACTTTAACAATGATACTGTATGAGGACACATTCTGATGGAAGTAGATATCTTCAACATAGAGAAGAGCTAATCCAATTCCAATTGATCAATGACGGACAGAATCAGCTACATCCAGAAAAGGAACACTGGGAAATGAGTATAAACTGTGAGCACTGTTCTGTTTTGTTTTGTTTTGTTTTTCTTCCCAGATTATTTTTAGCTTCCGAATACAATTCTTCCTTTGCAACAACAACAAGAAAATTCGGTTCTGCACATATTTATTGTACCTAGAATATACTATAAAATATTTAATATGTAAAAAAATAAAATAAAATAATAGGGATTGAAGGAGTCCTACCAAATTCCTTTTATAACATAGACATGGTACTGATACCTAAACCAGGTAGACTGAACACTGAGAAAGAAAACTAAAGACCAATCTCCTTAATGAATATTGATGCTAAAATATTAAATAAGATATTAGCAAAAAGACTTCAGAAAATCATCCCCAGGATAATACATTATGATCAAGTAGGATTTATACCAGGAATGCAGGGATGGTTTAATATTAGGAAAACTATTAGTGTAATTGACCATATTAATAATCAAATTAATAAAAACCATATGATCATCTCAATAGATGTAGAAAAAGCATTTGATAAAATCCAACATCCATTCCTACTAAAAACACTTGAGAGTATAGGAATAAATGGACTATTCCTTAAAATAATAACAAGCATATATTTAAAACTGTCAGTAAACATCATATGTAATGGCGATAAACTAGAACCTTTCCCTATAAGATCAGGAGTGAAACAAGGTTGCCCACTATCACCATTATTATTCAATCTAGTACTAGAAACGCTAGCCTCGGCAATAAGAGCAGAGAAAGAGATTCAAGGAATTAGAGTAGGAAATGAGGAAATCAAAGTATCACTCTTTGCAGATGACATGATGATATACTTAGAGAACCCCAAAGACTCTGCTAAAAAGCTATTAGAAATAATTCAGAATTAAGTTATTTATTTAGCAAGGTAAATTCTAGGTCAAGCTAAATAGACTATTATATTGAGCTGCTTACAGTGAGGTGGAAAAGATGTAATGAGCCTTACCAGAAGAGACAATGTAATGATTTAACTGAAATTGTTATTTCAGTAAACACTTTCCTCATTAAGAAATATATGAGTTAGAATCAGCCTCTTTTTACAAATAAGAATCAAATGCTCAGGTATCTTTATTGTCAGAAAATTTATTAAAGTGCTAATAATATTGGGGCCAGAATTCAAAACAGTCTCACTTAAATTGAAAACATCATAGTTCTTCTAATTTATTGCACTGTCCCTCAAACATCAGATGCTAGAGAAATCATAATAATTCACCAAATTTCTCATTTCAAAGAAATTGTCCATTTCTTCCTTTTAACTTTCCCTTCATGTTCCTTATTTTCTTCCCTAACAAAAAGTTTATTTCCACAGAGAAATCAGGATAATGATTGGCCAACATATGCAAAAAGTGTTACCTTTGTACATCATCCCTACTACTACTATAGTTGTGTTTAAAGGTAAAGATTTAGTGACAATGGAGTTATTTTCCTATGAGATTCCTTATATACAATACTATTATGCAGACACCATGAAAAAGGTTTCAATTTTCATTCTTCTCCTTGCTTTGTGTGTGTGTGTGTGTGTGTGTGTGTGTGTGTGTGTGTGTGTGTGTGTGTGTGTGTAGGCAATTGGGGTCAACTGACTTGCCCAGGGTCACATAGCTAAGAAGTGTTAAGTGTCAGAAGCCAGATTTGAAGTAAAGCCTTCCTGACTTGAGGGCTGGTGCATCACCAAATTTCTCCCCTTACTTTATTAAAATAGTACATTATTTCTTCCAATAGATAGATTTCCCATGTTTTCCAGCCACACATTCACATCTTGCCTTAAATTATCCATTTCATACTTTCAAATTACCCATTTCATATTTCAAAATTATCAAAGAAAATTGTCCCTATATTCTAGATCTCGTAGAATATATGTATTCACATATATCCAGCTGGACCTGGAGATTTTTATTTAGAGAGTTGATTAATAGCTTATTTAATCTATTTTTCTAAAATAGGATTTTTGAAGTAATTCATTTCTTCCTCTGATAATCTGGGAAATCTATATTTTTGTAAATATTCATCCATTTCACTTAGTTTAACACATTTATTGGCAAACAGTTGGGTAAAACAGCTCCTAATTATTGCTCTAATTTTCTCTTCATTGGCAGAAAATTCACCCTTTTCATTTTTGATACTAACAATTTTATTTTCTTCTTTCCTCTTTCTAATCAAATTAACTCAAGGTTTATCTATTTTATTAGTTTATTTGTGAAACCCATTTTTGTTTTGTTTATTAGTTCAATATTATTTTTAATTTCAGTTTCATTAATCTCCCTTTTTATTTTGAGAATTCCCAAAATGATAATCAATTGGGGGGTTAATTTATTCTTTTTCTAACTTTTTAGTTGCATACTCAATTCCTTTATCTACTCTTTCTCTATTTTATTCAAGTAAGCATCTAGAGATATAAAACTTTCCTGAAGAACTGCTTTGGCTGAATCCCATAAGTTTTGGTATGTTGTCTCAGTATTGTCATTTTCTTGCATGAAACAATCAGTGGTGTCTGTGATTTATTGTTCCTCCTACTCATTCTTTTGGATCATATTAATTATGGGGACATTTTTCTCTGGCCCTTTAGTATATATAATTTTTATTGTGTTATATTCTGAAAAAACATGCATCTTCTATTTCTGCCTTTCTGCATTTAATTTTAAGGTTACACCCTAATAAAGGGTCAATTTTTGCATTGGTTCCCTATACCACAAAGAAAACATATACTCCTTTCTATTTCCATTCATTTTTTTCAAAGGTCTATCATAACTTACTTTTCTAAAATTCTATTTACCTTCTTAAATAAAAACAACTCTGATATATCACTTCACATCTCTCAAATTGGCTAAGATGGCAGGAAAAGATAAGGTAAATGTTAGAGGGGATGTGAGAAAACTGGGACATAAATGCTTTGTTGGTGGAGTTGTGAAATGATTCCACCATTTTGGAGTGCAATATGGAACGAAGATCGAAACGCATTACACCTGCACATAGTCTTTGATACAGAATTATCTGTATTCCAAAGAAGTCCTAAAAGAAGGAAGAGAACTCATATGTGGAAAAATGTTTGTAGCAGCACTTTTGGTGGTAATTAGAAATGAGTAGATATCCATCAGTTGAGGAATGAATGGCTGAATAACTATAGTGATGAAGATAAGGAAATATTACTGTTCCATAAAAAAAAAAAAAAAAAAAAAAAAAAAAAAAAAAAAAAAAGGAAAAAGAAAAAGAAAAAAAAATGACGAATAGGATGATTTTAGAAAGTCCTGGAAAGATTTACATGAACTATTGCTCAGGAAAATAAGCAGCACCAGGAATATATTGTACACAATAACAGCAAGAATGTGTGATGATCAACTATGAAAGACTTGGTTGTTCTCAGTAGTTCCAGGATCCAAAGCAATCCCAATCTACTTTGGAGAGAAAATGCCATCTGCATCCAGAAAAAGAACTAAGGAGAATAAATGTAAATCAGCACATGCTAGGAGCACTTATTTTTTTTCTTTTTGTTTTCTCTCCATTTTTTTTCCCTTTTTGGTATGAATTGTCTCTTCTAACATGATCCATAAAGCAATATATATTAAAAATAAATACATTTTAAAAGTAGACTTTCCTTCACAAAAAAACATTTCAGACTGGAATACTGTCTTATTGTAGAAGTGCTAGAATGTATTTCATTTACAAAAAATCCGGAGTATTCTTACTTGAATAATTAGAAACAAAATTGTATTGTTTTTCACAAGTGCTTTATATTTGGTAGTATATCATACATGTATTCTCATTTGTTCTTCCTCACAACTGAGAAATAAGGTGCCTAAAAAGACAAGTGTTTTGCCTAAGATCACATGGATGAGCAAGTATGAGGCAAGATCTGAACACAGATCATCTGCAAAATGGAAAGATTGGGCTAGATGAAGTTTAAGGTTTGTTGAACTAGGTATATAATATATTATTCTATGATTCATTCTTTTCAAGCACAGTTCCCTCACTAAAAATGGAAATAATAATAATAAAATCTTTATCTCACTTTCAAGATTTCATTTGAAATCAAAATAATAATAATTGTGAAGTTCCAGATTAGTTTTAAAATGCATCAATTATTATTTCCAATGCTGTGCACATAGTGATATAAAATAATTCATAAATAATAAATGTGTACATAAAATTGTGTTTTAAATAAAATTCAATTACTTCCTCAGATATAACAAGAATTAAGGAACAATAATTCATAATCAGTTGAGAATATTGACGTTGAGCACCTTTCTTCTCAGTTGTATGAAATCTTTGACGAATATGTTTTATCACCAACATAAAAAAAACCACTGTGGACTGCTTTTTCCATTCAGTCATTAATCCCATTAGAGAAAACACTACATAATTGAGATGTTCCCAATTGCATCTTTATGTTATAAGTGTTATTGCATCATTCAAATAGAAGACAAATGTATTATTGCATTTTGGTGAAACCCTTTGGTAAATTAGTCACATGTTCACACAAAACATGAAAGATGGAGCCGAGGCTTCTTACTTTAGATCCCAAATGGCACTAAATAAAAATGGTATCTCTCTACGTGCATCTAGTGAAGAACACAAAGTCTTTCTTTTGTCAGGTAAGTTTAAAAATTCTTAAGACATGCTATAGAAAAATATTGGTATCAGAGGGCAATGACACAATAGGATACACAAATGTGAGCTCTGGAGGATTGCAAATAGCATTTTCTTACTGAAGCATAATTATTGTGATTGAGAGAAACCGATGCCAAAGAACAGAGACTATGTTTGTAACTAAAGAACAAAAATTTAAATCCTCTAAAAAAATAATTGAATATAACATATTTATTCATCTTTAGCAGAGTCCCAAGAAATAATTTCATTTCCTGTCTTTGAGTTTTTGAAATGTTAACTATTTTATTGGTTTTATATATACAAACTAGCTTCTTCCTAAAACATGTTTGAGAAACACATTGCAATTACATTTTGTTCACATAACAAATATCAGATCAGAATGTTTTTCTCCTTTATGTGTCTGTTTTCTATAAACCGCTCTCATCACTATTTTCAGCCCCAGTGATCACACACATACACACATTATTTAGTATTGTAATATTTTGGTCTAAATTGTAAGACAACCATGAGCTATATACATACATATATATGAATTTTTATCAGTACGTGTTTATGTAAATACATAGACACATGCTTATACACATTTGTGTATATAAAGTCACTAATGTTTGTAAATTTGATTAAGATAACTTAGCTAATAACATTTGTCACATCATGAAAATCTGTGTTTTTTAATGATATTTTCCTCTATCTATCCCCTCCAAATAATCTATCACTAAACACTAAGAGAGGAATCAATGATCACCTCTTCTTCCCTTGTGTAGATTACATTTTAAAACATAGGTTTCCTTTTTTTCATTGTTAAGGTCCACATGTGTAACCCCTTATATTCCTACCTATATGAACTGAGGCACATTTGGATTACAACTACATACTATGAAGAATTAACAAAAAAGGTGGAAAACTAGTGATAAATTGTTAGAGAAACTAAAATAAGAAGTATCTTCTAGAGTTATCCAAAATCATTAGGGAAACTGAAGATTAAAGATGAACAAATTGGCATCAGAGTTCTTGAAAATGAGAATGATGGAATTTGTTCATTTGACTTGTGTATCATTACATAGAGAATTTTCAGCGAGAAAACTCCTCTTACCACTTCAGATTAGATCCTGTTTTTCACTTTGTAATCCTATGGAGATGTTTGAGCTTTCTGAGTGGCTAAGGGAAATATTCCATAATATTGAAATATTCAATATATATCAAAGAAAGAATTTGATCACAGATTTATTCAACTCTGAGACCAGTGCCATATCCATTAAGAAATCAAGGTTGTTGTTGTTGGTTTGTTTTTTTAAACATAGAGCATTTAAAATATTTGTTAAATTAATTGGATAGTAACAGATACGTCAATAAAAATGGGCACATAGTTTAACATGAATCATTTCTTTTTAACTTCAGCACAAATACACTACAATAGTAGTATCCCATTTTTATAACTGAGTATACTGAGACTCTGTAGGATTCCTTGAATTGCTTCTTTTCACGGACCCAATGTGTGACAGGAGAAGTTCCTGACTGAAACTTTTCTGCTTCTTATCACAAAATTTTCTCTCTAGCTGTCTACAAAGCATGCATTTAAGAAATCTTTATGAAACTGTTAACTAAGACTTATTCTATACTTGCATGAAACTGGGCATGAATTAGCTCTTTTTAAGACTGAAAATAAGCTATTTTGAAAGAATCCCCATGCCTTTTCTATGCCCAAATCATCTGCCTCTACCCCCTTCTTTAATATTTTGGGGAATCTAAGATCTTCCTTAGGTTTCCTGTGGTATCATCCTAATCACATCACTCTTCCTCATACTCCCATGTTCACTGACTTGTGAAATCTTTGATTACTGCTTTTCTGCTCATATATTTCTACACAATTATTTCTCTTCTGTGGAACTGCCATCATTTATGCCCAAGTCCTCAACACATTTGCATAGATTCTTGCAAAGTCCTTGTTCTCTTTGGCTACAGGGAACTAGAAAATTTGGTCCATATTTCAGTAAGGTGTCAAATTATTCCTTCTAAAGAGAATTTCTGATTATGTCACCTTCTACAACCACACCCGATAATGGTTAAGTTGCTCCCTATTATCTCTAATTTAACACACGCATACACACACACACACACACACACACACACACACACACACTCATACATAGACATACATATACACACATTTTGACATATAAATGTGTGTAAATATGTATTACTGTGATATATTTATATATTTGGTTATAATGTGTCTCTTGCATTTTACATATATCATCAATTATACCATCAATATCAATAATACTATGTAATTTACCATTTAAAATGATAATATTTCAATAATAGCATGCCAGTAATATGACAATATGTCACTGGGGATACAAAAAAAAATGCATGAAAGGAACTACAACTCTAATTGATAAGATACAAATGCACTATATATATGTATACTTATATATATATATATATATATATATGAATGTTTATAATTATATTTGTGTTTCTATACATACAGATATACATACATGCATGCACACATGTGTTTGGATATGTGCACAAAATCAAAGATAACATAACTACGTACAATTCAAGGAAGATTGTTACCTTAGATGAACTTGAATCCATGTCCATCACCTTGTCAAATAAATTTAAATTGAATTGTTTAAATTAAATTTAATTTTAGAGAAAGGCTTATCAGACCATCTGAGTATAATGTACTTCAAATAGTAGTGATTTTGAAATCTATTAATGTTTTACATTAGAGACATTGTAATTCACCCTATTTTCTTCAATAGATTATTATACTTACTATCATGATCATTATTACTATTTTAGATATATCCCAGATTTACTTCTAAAAAACTTGGTTTAAGATGGTCTTTTAACCAGCTTTTAACACAGGGATAATTAATCCAACCTACATGAGCTCGGTTTCCTAAGTTGCTGGGAAAAAAAAAATTCTGCAGTATAAAATTCATGCAGATATTATAAATAAAATGACCTCTTAAAAGTTTAGAGAAATATTCAGCTAGAAATTTTCAACATGTCTTCTGTTCTTCCTCCCTCTTCTGAGAATATTTATCTGGAGAAGGTAAAATTTCACATATTTATTTGACACTAAGCAGATGATGGATAGAACATGTCTTTTATCAAAATTGCAGATTAGAAGTACTCTAAAAGTCTTGTGCCCATCAACTTTACAAAAGAGTAAAATTACAGTTCTTCTATTTGTCTAGATTATTTTTCAAAACAACACAGAAGAGAACAAACCAGGGATGATGGAGAGGAATTACTCCAACCCAACTGAATTCATCTTCTTGGGAATCACCAGTGATCCAGACCTTAAAGTTATATTTTTTGTCCTCTTTCTCATCGTTTATTTGGTTATTCTTATAGCAAATCTTGGGATGATCATCTTAATCAGGATAGACACACACCTGCACTTGCCCATGTACTTCTTCCTAAACCACATGTCCTTCTGTGACCTCTGCTACTCCTCAGCCATTGGCCCTAAGATGCTAGTGGACATCTTTGCCAAGGACAAATCCATTTCCTTCACTGGTTGTGCTCTGCAACTGTATTTCTTCACTCTCTTTGAAGATTCTTCTTGTGTGCTATTAGCAGTAATGGCCTTTGATCGCTACATGGCCATAAGCAACCCTCTACTTTATACAGTAAAAATGTCTAAATGGGTTTGCTACCTATTGATTTGTGTTGTCTACATGGTGGGGATGATGGATGCTCTGATCTTTACTACTTTAATCTTCACAATGAGTTTCTGCAGGTCTAATGAAATTAACCATTTTTTCTGTGATATCCCTCCTCTTTTATCAATCTCTTGTTCTGATACCCATATCATTGAGCTGATCCTCTTCATCATTTGTGCCTTCATTGAAACAATCACCATTCCAGGAGTCCTCATCTCTTACTGTTACATATTTTTGTCTGTGTTGAAAATCCACTCAACTGAAGGCAGAGGCAAAGCCTTTTCTACCTGTATCTCTCACTTAACTGTTTTTACTATCTACCAAGGTACTCTCCTTTTTATGTATTTCAGACCAAGTTCTACCTATTCACTAGACCAAGACAAAATGACTTCTTTGTTTTATACCCTTGTCATTCCCATGGTAAATCCTTTGATCTATAGTTTGAGAAACAAAGATGTGAAGAAGGCTCTGGGAAATTTGAGAAAGAAACTAGGTTTTTAACTTCAATGTTTGTATCTCGTTGGCTTGGTGACAATGATGACAAAGAATATTAGGGTGCAATGATATCATCTGATGTATACTGAGGTACTTATGCCTTTTTACTTTTTTTTTTAGTAACAATAACAGTCACAAAATTTCTGAGAGGGAAAATGACCTGCAACTTTACATATTATAAAGTCTGTCTCTACACAATTCTGCACATAAGCAAAAGTGGAAAAGCTCAATTATTGATAGCAGATTGATTCTGTTCCTTTGAGACTGATTTCTTCTATATGACCATTAATGATAAAAGATTTTCCTTTATCCCATATCTTATATAATGGAATCATACTGTGGAAGGCAGTATCATCATGGGAATAGAATGCTGGATGATGAAAAAGAGGAAGTGAATCAAAAGTCATCACTGGAACTAGATATATAACTAAGGAAAAGTCATTTAACCTGTCTCAATTTCCTAAATTATAATATCAGAACTATGATGCTTATATTATTTATGTCATAGAAATATAATTTTGATCATACCTGTAATTTCATTTATTCAAGAAGATACAATTAAAGAATTAGTCCTTTAGTCAATTCATATGAGAAGTACTAACTTAATTAGGGTAACACTGTCATTGATTTCAAAGATGTAATTGAAATCATTACCAGAGATCAATTATCTAAGCAATCTATCAATGTGTTGTAATACTGAAATTTCAAAATGTTTATGCTTGCCAATACTAATTCTCCAAATGGATCTTCATTTGAAAGGATTTATGTGTAAGAGGGCCTACCCACCTCCTGCCAGCCTTGGTCATCGCACAGGGCACAGCTCAGGTAATCTGAGGGTAGCCTTGTAAGAGTAAACAAGATGGCGATAGGAGGAAGGGGGTCCCACCCTAAGGAGCAACGTGGCAGTTCCCAGGAAATCCCCCAACCGGGGGAGGGGATGACCTTGAACTTTGTTATTTGGAAAGGAATGCACACATATACCTACATGTAGTTTACTGTAGAGAATCATGTATCCACTATAGCTAGGATGTGATTACATATGAGGTAGTAACTAGAAACAAACACCAAGATGATAAAAACACCTGCAGTCTTTGTAATAAATGGAGTGTCACACCATCCTGGCTCTAACCCCTCATTGCTTACAATCTTTGCCCTTTCAGATGAACAGTCAGTGCTAGTCACATAAGGGCTGTTCTACTCAGGAGTCAGGGCCATGACCCATAACACTTATTAAAAATAAAATGAGATCTTCCATGACATATTGTCTTTAATAATATAAACTAGAATTGCAGGGGAAGAAAAAATTTTATTCTTATAATTTAGTTTTCTAAACATCTTCTCTCTTTGCATTTGTAAATCAAATACATGTGGATAACACAGACATTCTTATATGTAGCATTCCAAATCCTCTCATCATTTCTGTGTGGTAATATAAATACTAGATAATTCTTATTTTAGCCTGTTACTAATTTGCAATGAAGAATGTTCAAATTGGCTACTATTATGTAAAATAAGATTTTCATTGAGATTAAAATTTATTTATACTGGATTTTTGAGTGAATTAAAGGACTCTCTGTTTGTATATCTCTCTTTAAAATATTAGAGAAAAAAGAAAGAGAAATATCTATATCACTATACACATATATAGTTATAGATATATACAGAGAGAGAGAGAGAGAGAGAGAGAGAGAGAGAGAGAGAGAAGAGAGAGAGAGAGAGAGAGAGAGAGAGAGAGAGAGAGAGAGAGAGAGAGAGAGAGAGAGAGAGAGAATGAATGACAGAGAGAGAGACAGAGAGACAGGGAAAGACAAAAAATGCTTGAGAAAAAGCACTGTGACACTATGATCTGAGTTATTTGAGGAATACTTCATGGAAGACATGAACCTTGAGTAAGAAAGGAGAACAGTTTCAAGAGTTTGTCCAAATTTTGTTTCAGTATATATTTCAGAAAATGTAGAATCTTGGTTTATTTGCAGAGTTTGGAGACCATGAATGTAGAATTATTATACTTCAATCATGTGTGATTATTTATGTTGCTAACCTATTTTTTTCTTGTAGTTTTCTCTCTTTTAATACATTGGTGCATACAATTAATCCTGAGACTAGTAAGGAGAGTTTTATTTGGAATTGAAAGTATAACAATATAAAACTAATTTATTAAATATGTGTATGGAAATATAATTGTTAGGCAGTGTGAAACACAATAGCATAGAGGGAAAAGGAAATAATTAGTATAAACTGTGGAAAAACAACAATTTTAATTCAAACACTGTGTAGCAGCAACTATTGCATGTATTTGGTATGATAAGACTACATAGGCTTGATCAGATATATGGAGGAAAGTTGAGAGATAAATTTAATGGGTATATAAAATGATACCAAACTACAGTGGGATAATATTGCAGGAGAATCTGGAGGATCAACTAATACCCCTTCTTATTTTATTCATAAGGAAACCAAAGCTAAAACAAGCTAAATGACATACTTAGGTTTGTGAACAAAACAAGAGACAGAGTAAAGCTTTAAAGCCATCTTCCTCTGTTGCCAAATTCGCTTGTTTCTTGTACTTGGAGAGCTGTATAAATTTCTCAAACCTTTTAAGAGAATATTTGATATTATGCTCTAAAAAGAAATAAACTCTAAAGACTAAAAAGTTAAATTTTTATTTATATTTTATCCTATCTGTGTATCCTTGAACAAGTTATTTAACCTATGGGCTATATTTAGTTTTATGAGGAAAACACATATACTAAGCTATCTAAAATTATAGAAAATTTAATACACACCAAAAATGATCTCTAAGCATTACAGTGATACTAATCACTCCTGCTGTTGTCTGGCTAACATGCTTGAAAAATTCTTGTAAATTTAGAACACAGTAACATGACTTTTACACTAGAAGAAATGAAGGCTGAATTACTTTCGTCTCCAATGGATTGCTGCTACTTCAACTGAAAAGTTTGGCATTGAGAAACATATACTATCTCAGTAGGTTGGCAAAAACCTCAAAGGAAAATTCAGATTTGAATACAAACATTCCATAATGGCTGTAATAATAATATGGGTCTTGATGACAAACTAGGGACAAAATGAGGCAGATTTGGGGAAATATTTCCTTGGAGGAATGCTAGAAATGGATTATATATGTAGACATATGCACATCAATATTACATATAGTTTATGAATATATATATATACATATAATACATATATATATATATATATATAATATTAATTAGTCATTTTGGGATTTATTTAATCTAATCACTATGGATCTCTATGGAGTAAGCTAGAAGTGGGAGGGAGGGGGAACTGGGTTTCCCTAAAGATTCTAAACTGGGTAGAAAATAGTGTTCTGAATGTATATATGTGTCTCATTATTAAAAGTATTTTTCCCCCTGTATCTTTCCCAAAGACTTTCTGAAAATAATTAATCTTATTATGTAACTGGTTTAATTTATTGGTTCATTGTAAGATAATTTAGAAAGAATTTTTAGCAAGATAAAGGCTAGGTCATGCTAAATAGATATTACACTTATAGTGAAGTGGAAAAGTTGTAATGAGCCTTAGCAGAACAGACTATATCATGAAACAATGTATCTGAAATTGATATTTCAGTAAAAACTTTCCTCATTAAAAATATATGAGTTAGAATCACTCTCTGTCCATAAATAAACAAATGTTCAGTTATCATTATTGACAGAAAGTTGGTTAAAGAGGTAATAATATTAGGCCCAGAATTCAAAACGGTTTCACTTAAATTGAAAACATCATATTACTTCTAATTTACTGCACTGTCCCTCAAACACAAGAAGCTAAAGAAATCACAATATTCTCCAAATTTCTCATTTCAAAGAAATTGTCCATTTTTTCCTTTCAACTTTTCCCTCATATTCCTTATTTTCTTCCCTAACAAAGAGTTTATTTCCACAGTGAAATCAGGATAATGATTGGCCAACATATGCAAAAAGTGTTACCTTTGTTCATCATCCCTATCACTATTATAGTTGTGTTTAAAGGTAAAGATTTAGTGACAATGGAGTACTTTTCATATGAGATTCCTTATATACACTACTATTATGCAAACACCATGAAAAAGGTTTTCAATTTTCATTTTTCTCCTTGCTTTGTGTGTGTGTGTGTGTATGTCTGTGTGTGTGTGTAGGCAATTAGGGTTAATTGACTTTCCCAGAGTCACATAGCTAGGAAGTATTAAGTGTCAGAGGCCAGATTTAAACTCAGGTCCTCCTGACTTGAGGGCTGGTGCATCACCTAGCTTTTCCCCTTACTTTAGTAAAACAATTTATAATTTCTTCCAATATTAGGGCTTTCATTCCCATTGAAAATAGATAGATTTCCCATGTTTTCCAGCCATAAATTCACCTCTTTCCTTAAATTACCCATTTCATACTTCCAAATTACCCATTTCATTTTTCAAAATTATCAAAGAAAAATTTCCCTACATTCTAGGTCTCATAGAATTCACATATATCAATCTGGGCCTAGAGATTTTTTTCTTAGAGAGTTGATTAATAGTTTATTCAATTTATTTTTCTAAAAAGGGACTTTTTAAATAATTTATTTCTTCCTCTGATAATCTGGAAAATCTAGATTTTTTGTAAATATTCATGCATTTCACCTAGTTTAACACAATTATTGGCATACAATTAGATAAAATAGCACTTGGTTATTGCTCTAATTTCCTCTTAATTGGCAGAAAATTCATCCTTTTCATTTTTGATACTAACAATTTGATTTTCTTCTTTTCTTTTTCTAATCAAAGTAACTCAAGGTTTATCTATTTTATTGGTTTATTCATGAAAATCACTCATTAATTAGCTCAATATTATCTTTAATTTCAATTTTATTTATCTCTTTTTTAAATTATTTTCAGAATTCCTAATTTGGTATTCAATGGGAGGTTTAATTTGTTTTTTTTTTTTTTTAGTTACATATTCAATTCATTCATCTTCTCTTTCTCCATTTTATTCAAGTAAGCATCTAGAGATATAAAACTTGCCCAAAGAACTGCTTTGGCTGAATCCCATAAATGTTGGTATGTTGTCTCAGTATTGCCATTTTCTTGAATGAAATAATCAGTGGTGTCTGTGATTTGTTGTTCCTTTCATTCATTCTTTTCAATCAGATTAATTTTGGGGACATTTTTCTCTGGCCCTTTAGTATAGGTAATTTTTATTGTGTTATGATCTGAAAAACATGTATCTTCTATTTCTGCCTTTCTGCATTTGATTTAAGGTTATTATAAGGTGCCCTAATAAATGATCAATTTTTGCATTGGTTTCCTATACCACAAAGAAAACATATACTCCTTTCTATTTCCATTCATTTTTTTCAAAGGTCTATCATAACTTACTTTTCTAAAATTCTATTTATCTTCTTAAATTAAAAGAACTCTGATATATTACTTCACACCTCTCAAATTGGCTAAGATGGCAGGAAAAGATAAGGTAAATGTTAGAGGGGATGTGGGAAAACTGGGACATGAATGCTTTGTTTGTGCAGTTGTAAAATTATTCAACCATTTTGGAGTATAATGTGGAATTATGATCAAAAGGCTTTATAAGTGTGCATACTCTTTGATCCAGAATTATCTGAATCCCAAAGAAATCATAAAAGAAGGAAAAGAACCTATATCTGGAAAAATGTTTATAGCAGCACTTTTTGTGGTAATTGCAAATGTCTAGATATCCATCAATTGAGGAATGAATGGCTACATAAGTTGTAGTGTATGAAGATAATGGAATACTATTGTATCATTAAGAAAAAAAAAATGATGAACAGGCTGATTTTAGAAAGGCCTGGAAAGATTTACATGAATTTATGCTCAGCAAAACAAGCAGCACCAGGAATAAATTGTACACAATAACAGCAAGAATGTGTGATGATAAACTATGAAAGACTTGGTTGCACTCAGTGGTTCCGGGATCCAAAGCAATCCCAAAATACTTTGGAGAGAAAATGCCATCTGCATCCAGAAAAAGAACTAAGGAGAATACATGTAAATCAGCACATGCTAGGAGCACTTTTTTTTTTTTCTTTTTGTTTTCTCTCCATTTTATTTTCCTTTTTGTTATGACTTTTCTCTTCAAACATGTTCCATAAAGGAATATGTATATTAAAAATAAATACATTTTTAAAAAATAGATTGTCCATCACAAAAAAAAAAGAAAAAAAAAATCAGACCAGAATACTGTCTTGTTGAAGAAGTGCTAAAATTTATTTCATTTACAAAAATCCAGAGCATTCTTACTTGGATAATTAGAAAAAAAATTGTAGCATTTTTCACAAGTGCTTTATATTTAATAGTATATGATATATGTATTCTCATTTGTAATCTTCCTCACAACTGAGAAATAAGGTGCTGGAAAAGATAAGTGTCTTGCCTAAACATATGGATAAGCAAGTATGAGGCAAGATCTGAACTCAGATAATCTGCAAAATGAAAACATTGGGCCAGATGGAGTTTAAGGTTTGTTGAACTAGGTATATAATATATTATCTTGTGATTAATTCTTTTGAGGGAAAGTTCCCTCACTACAAATGGAAATAATAATAATAAAATCTTTCTTATCTCACTTTCAAGATTTCATTTGAAATCAAAATAATAATTGAGAACTGCCAGATTCGTTTAAAAAATGCATCAATTATTATTTCCAGTGCTGTTTGCATACTGATATAAAATAATTCATAAATAATAAATGTGTTTATACATAAAATTGTTTTAAATAAAATTAAATTTCTTCCTTAGATATTATAAGGTTTAAGGAACAATGTTTCATAATCAGTTGAGAATATTTACCTTTATCCCCATTCTTCTCACTTGTATAAAATCTTTAACGAATATATTTCATCACCAACATAAAAAAACACTGTGAACTGCTTTTTCCATTCAGTCATTAATCCCTAGAGAAAATACTATATAATTGCAATATTCCCAGTTGCATCCTTACATTATAACAGTCGTTGCATCATTCAAAGAGAAGATAAAAATGTTTTCACTTTTTGGTGTAACTGTTTGATAAATTAGTCACATGTGCACACAAAACATGAAAGAGGGAGCAGAAGTTTCTTACTTTAGATCCCAAATGGCACTAAATAAAAATGGTATCTCTCTACCTGCATCTAGTGAAGAACACAAAGTCTTTCTTTTGTCAGGTAAGTTTAGAAATTCTTAAGAGATGCTATAGCAGAACATTGGTATCAGAGGACAGTGACAAAATGGGATACAGAAGTGTGAGCTCTGGAGGCTTGTGAATAACATTTTCTGACTGAAGCTTAATTATTGTGATTGACAGAAACTGATGCCAAAGAATAGAGACTGTGTTTGTAACTAAAGAACACAAATTTAACCCCTCTGAAAAATAATTGAATATAACATTTTTATTCTTCTTTAGCAGAATCCCAAGAAATCATTTTATTTCCTGTCTTTGATTTTTTAAAATGTTAACTATTTTATTGGTTTTATATATACAAACCAGCTTTTTGAGAAATTTTTGAGAAAAACATTACAATTACATTTTGTTCACAAAACAAATATCAGAACAGAATGTTTTTCTCCGTTATGACTGTTTTCTGTAAACCACTCATCACTATTTTCAGCCCCAATAATCACACACATACACATACATTATTTAGTCTTTAAGATTTTAAATTGTAAGACAACCATGTACTGTATACATATATGTGTATATATATATATATATATATATATATATATATATATATATATATACATATATATATATATAAAAATTTGAATTTTTATCAGTACATGTTTGTATAAATATATACATACATTTATGTATACACATTTGTGTATATAAAGTCAGTAGTATTTGTAAATTTGATCAAGGTAACTTAGCTAATAAGATCTGTCACATCATGAAAATCTATGCTTTTTTATTGATGTTTTTTCCTCTATCTATCCCCCCCCAAATAATTCATCACTAACTACTAATAGAGGAATCAATGACCACCTCTTCTTCCCTTGTGTAGATTACATTTTAAAACATAGGTTTCCTTTTTTTTCATTGTTAAAGGTCCACTCATGTGTAAATCTTTATATTCCTACCTATGCGAACTGAGGCACATTAGGATTATAACTTCACACCATGAGGAATTAACAAAAAAGGTGGAAAACTAGTGATAAATTATTAGAGAAACTGAAATAAGAGGTATTTTCTAGAGTTATACAAAATAATTAGGGAAAGTGAAGACTAAAGATGAGCAAATCGGTATCATAGTTCTTGAAAATGAGCATCATGAAATTTGTTGATTTGACTTGTGTATTATTATTTAGAGAATTTTCAGGAAAGAAATTCATCATACCACTTCAGATTAGATGCTGTTTTTCACTTTGAAATCCTATGAAGATTTTTGGGCTTTCTTAGTGCATAAGGGAAAATATTCAATAATATTGAAATATTCAATATATATCAAAGAAAGGATTTGAAACTAGATTTATTTAACTCTGGGACCAGTGCCATATCCATTAAGAAATCAAGGTGGTTGTTGTTATTTTGTTTTTTTAAACATAAAATCAGCATTTAAAAGTATTTGTTAAATTGAGTGGATAGTAACAGATAGTTCAATAAAAATGTGCACATAGTTTAACATGAATCATTTTGTTTTAACTTCAGCACAAAAATTCTACATTAGTAATATCCCAGTTTTAAAACTTAGTATCCTGAGACTCTGGAAGATTCCTTGAATTTCTCATTTTCATAAAGTAATGTGTGACAGGAGAAATTCCTGACTAAAGCTGTTCTGCTTCTTATCACAAAATATTCTAGCTGGCTTCAAAGCATGCATTTAAAAATCCTTATGAAATTGAACTCCTGTTAACTAAAACTTATTCTGTACTTGCATGAAATTGAACATGAATTAGCTCTTTTTAGAATTGAAAATAAGCTGTTTTGAAAGAATCTCCATGCATTTTCTATCCCCAAATCCTCTGCCTTTACCACCTTCTTGACTATTTTGGGGACTCTAAGATCTTACTTAGGTTGCCTGAGGTATCATCCTAATCATGTCAGTCTTCCTCATATTACCATGTTCATTGACTTGTGAAATCTTTGATTACTGCTTTTCTGCTCATATACTTCTACAAACTTATTTCTCTTCTCTGGAACTGCCATCATTTATGTCCAAGTCCTCAATACATTTTCATAGATTCTTGCAAAGTCCTTGTTCTCTTTGGCTACAGGGAACTAGAAAATTTGGTCCATATTTCAGTAAGTTGTCAAATTGTTCCTCCTAAAGAGAATTTCTGATTATGTCACCTTCTACAACCACACCTGATAATGGTTAAGTTGCTCCCTATTATCTCAAAATTAAATATCAAATGATCTTCTGGGATTTTAAAGTCCCTTCTAACATCATTCAAAACTGTCTTTTGAGTCTTCTCAAAGTTCACTTCCACTCATTTGTTCAAAGGCATCTAGGAGGCACAGAAATCTGTAAGATGGACTTTGAATGAGGAAGAGAAGTTTAAATCCATCCTCAGACATTTAAACATTGTGTAACTTGATCATCTTACATAATATCTGCCTGCCCAAGTTACTATACATGTAAAATCAGGATAATAAGGCCACAAATTTTCAGGATGATTGTAAGGATAAAATTAGCACTTTTGTATAATACAAAAGCCACTGTGGTCGTTGTTGTTATTCTATGGTTTAATGTCACCGGCCTTATGTTCTTCCTAAAACTCGGTACTCCATCTCCTCACTCTGGACATTTTCACTGTCTTCTTCCAATGCCTGGAATATTTTGCCACTTCATTTATACCTTCTGACTTGCCAGGGTTACTTCAAGTTTTAGGTAAAATACCACATCACTTAAAAAGCCTTTGTAAATTCTCCTTAAAGTGTGTATTTTCCTTTTCTTGATCATCTCTAATTTAACACACACATGTACACACACACACATACACAGACATAGATATACATATACGTACATTTTGACATATATATGTATGTATATATGTATTACTGTGATATATTTATATGTTTGGATAAAATATGTCTCTTACATCATATATATAAATATATATATATATATATCATCACTTATAACTATCAATAATACTATGTAGTTTAACATCTATAAATGATAATATTTCAATAATAGCGTAACAGTAAAATGATAATTTGTCACTGGGGATACAAAAAAAAGGCATGAAAGGAACTAAAACTCTAATTGATAAGATACAAATACACTATATATGTATGAATGTTTATCATTATATTTGTGTTTCTATACATACAGATATACATGCACATATATGTTTGGATATGTGGATAAAATCAAAGATAACATAGCTACCTAAAATTCGAGGAAGATTGTCACCTTAGATGAGCTGGACTCCATGTCCATCACCTTGTCAAATAAATTTAAATTGAATTGTGTAAAATAAATTTTATTTTAGAGATAGACTTATCAGACTATTTGAGTAGAATAAACTTCAAATAGTAGTGATTTTGAACTCTATTAATGTTTTAGATTGGAGACATTGTAATTCATGCTGTTTTCTTCAATGGATTATTATACTTAGTATCATCATCATTATTACTATTTTCATTGAAATGACATTTCAGATATATCATAGATTTACTTCTAAAAGAATTGGTTTAAGATGTGCTTTTAACCAGCATTTAACCCAGGGATAATTAATCCAATCTCCATGAGTTGAGTTTCCTAAGTTATCGAAAAAAACAAAAAAAAAAAGTTTTCTGCAGTAAAAAATTCTTGCAGATGTTATAGATGAAATGGCCTTTTAAAAGTTTAAAGAAATATTCAACTAGAAATTTTCAATATGTCTTCTGTTCTTCCTCCCTCCTTTGAGCCTATTTATCTAGAGAAGGTGAAATTTGATTTATTTATTTGACATTAAGCAGATAATGGATAGAAGGTGTCTTTCATCCATCTAAAAGATGAGAAACACTGTAAAAGTCCTATGCTCATCAAATTTATGAAAGAGTAAAATTACAGCTCTTCTATTTGTCTAGATTATTTTTCAAAACAAAGACAGAAGAGAACAAAGCAGGGATGATGGAGAGGAATTACTCCAACCCAACTGAATTCATCCTCTTGGGAATCACCAGTGATCCGGAGCTTAAAGTTACGATTTTTGTCCTCTTTCTCATCGTTTATTTGGTTATTCTTATAGCAAATCTTGGTATGATCATCTTAATCAGGATAGACACCCATCTGCACTTGCCCATGTACTTCTTCCTAAGCCACATGTCCTTCTGTGACCTCTGCTACTCCTCAGCCATTGGCCCTAAGATGCTAGTGGACATCTTTGCCAAAGACAAATCCATTTCCTTCACTGGTTGTGCTCTGCAACTCTATTTCTTCACTATCTTTGGAGATTCTGATTGTGTGCTATTAGCAGTAATGGCCTTTGATCGCTACATGGCCATAAGCAACCCTCTACTTTATACAGTAAAAATGTCTAAACGGGTTTGCTACCTATTGATTTCTGGTGTCTACATGGTGGGGATGATAGATGCTCTGACCATTACTTCTTTAACCTTCACACTGAGTTTCTGCAGGTCTAATGAAATTAACCATTTCTTCTGTGATATCCCTCCTCTTTTATCAATCTCTTGTTCTGATATCCATGTCAATGAGTTGTTGCTCTTCGTCGTTTTTGGCTTCATTGAAACAGTCACCATTTCAGGAATTCTCATCTCTTACTGTTACATATTTTTGTCTGTGATGAAAATTCGCTCAACTGAAGGCAGAGGCAAAGCCTTTTCTACCTGTATCTCTCACTTAACTGTTTTTACTATCTTTCAGGGTACTGTCCTTTTTATGTACTTCAGACCAAGTTCTACCTATTCACAAAACCAAGACAAAATGCCCTCCTTGTTTTATACCCTTGTCATTCCCATGTTAAACCCCTTGATCTACAGTTTGAGAAACAAAGATGTGAAGAAGGCTGTGGGAAATTTGAGAAACAAACTAGGTTTTTAACTTCTCCTTTTATATCTCATTGACTTGGACACCATGAAGACAGACTAGAAATTATATAAAGTATACTGAGGTGCTTATTCCTCTTGAAGTTTTTTTTTTGTTTGTTTGTTTGTTTGTTTGTTTTTTTAGGAACATAAAGGCAATCACAGAATTTCAGAGAGGGAAAATGACCTGTAAGTTTACATATTCTAAAATCTGTCTCTACAAAAATACTATCTGTTGACTGGCTGCCTATATATTCCTTAAAAAGTGAATTTTTCCAGGGGAATCTGTATGTTAAATAAATACACATAAGGAAAAATAGGAAAGCTCAATTATGGATAGCAGATTGAATCTGTGAGATCACTCTTTTATAATGACCAATCAATGATAAGAAAATATTTTCCTTTATCCCATATCTTTTATAATGATATCATACTTTAGAAGGCAGTATCATCATGTGAGTAGAATACTAGATGATAAATAAGTTGAGGTGAATCAAAAATCTCACTGACATGTAGATATAGATACAACTAAGTAAGATACATAACTAAGGAAAAGTCATTTAACTAATGTCTCAATTTCCTAAGTTATAAATTAATACTATCCTGCTTATTTTTAAATAATGATATTGAAAGGAAAAATCTAAAAACTCAATAATTGGTTATTAATATATGAAAGAAACAATCATTTATTTCTATCATCTCTGACTAGTTGATGGCATATACATTGGAAGCAAACCAAATTTCCTTCTGCCATGATTTTAAAGATTCTCATTCTTTAGGTACTGGTATTGGTATCATTATAAATAGAAGATTAACAGAAGAGTGTATTAAATAGTGGAATGATTATTGCATATTGAGTGTGAGAAGCTGTGTTTAAATTCCAACTCATGCTTACTACTTATATAACTTGAGAAAACACATGTTTGATTTGTGAATATAAAACATTACATTTAGACAAGATAATGTCTGATATTTCTAACATCTTTAATTCTATATTCCTACAAATTTAAGTGTAAAAGTCAACCCCCCAAACAAGATGTTAGAGAAAATTTAAATTGGCCCTCTTGTTTTAAGGAACAAAGAGTAAACCAGATTCTTTAAAAAGGTAAAACTATTTAAGGATAGAAGAGTTGTTTATACAAGGACATGTTCTTTATCATGACATTGTATAAATGTGTCTGTGTGTGTTTGTAATGTCTGGACTAGCTCTCTGGAGATTCTTGGGACCTGCCTTGGTCTTGGTAGAGGAGTAAAGCAGGCACGAGAGCCACCAGGATGGTCAAGAATGGAGTGTTTCTCCTTCCAGTCTTTTCAGCCTTTAAATACCTCAGTGTTATTACATTATTACAACACACTAAGCATGTGCCAACTAGAGAACCATTATATCATTACATCACACAGAGTAAATGCTAACTCTAAGCACCCTGCTATGCAAATGCATCTTACTGTAAGTTTCCCTTACTTCAAGTAGAACACAGGTGATCACACCCTCTGATTTCTCAGGAAGGGTGAGAACCCCAAAGGAAAGTGGGCAGCTACACCATACATTACCAACAGTTTCCCTGTGGGCTGAAGGGTTTTATACCTTACTTAGAGTTCTCCCACTATCTGTGGCCCTCTACATGTATATAACTATTTTCTTTTAAAATAACTTTCACATTTATTATCTCTAGTTCTTCACAATAATCAAAGGTTGCATGTAGAATAAATTTATTCCCATTTCATATGTTAGCAAACTAAGTCACAGAAAAGTGAAATGCCTACAAGCAGATCATGCAAGTAGATTTCTCAAGATCCAAGAATATAAGTCCCATCCTAACCATTTTTCCTTTCAGCATGAAATACAAAGAGCTGCCTAGTGGTTCACACAGCAAAGCTTTGAAGAGAATTATGTGTGCGAGTGTGAAAGAGAACAAGCATTTCACAGACACTTACTAAAAATCAGAAATTCTGTTAAGTAGTTTAAAAAATTATATCTCAATTCTCACAACAGCTTTGTGAGATAGATGCTATAACTATCCTCATTTAGCAATTTAGAAATTGAGGCAGACAAAGAATAAAGGACTTTGGTGGGTCCAAGTGACAGTAAATTAATTAGATAAGATTTGTTCTCAGATACTATTGACTCCAGGAAGTGTTAAACTTCCCTATGTAGATGAAAGGCACTGCTCGGTTGACCAAATAGATCAGAAATTCTATATAAATGTCTTGGTAACTCAATTAATTAAGCAATATGGCAGACAAGAAGTTTTTTCTACTGGCTAAGGGATTTTTTAAGATCCACTTGATTCTTTAAAGAAAGCATTGATTCAATAGGAAGAGCTTCAGAAAAAGAAAATGATTGACTTCCAGTGCCAAAATGGAGGAATAATAAAGAACCCTGTAAAGCCTCCCCAAATTCCCCTTCAAATAACTAAAAAAGCCACCTCAGAATTGATCTAGGTTCAAGAAAGCAGCTTAACAACACAGTGGGAAAATTGGTAGAAGGAAAGTAAGTTCCAAAAGCAGCAGAACATCAGGGGGCCTGCACCAAAACTCCAGGTTTCAGACAAACCACCTGTGAGACATCACCCTCCTATCAATAAGCTGGTCTGGCAAGTGAGCAGTCCTAATAGCCTGGCAAGGCTCCACCCCAGTAACCTCACCCCAAGTTTAAGCCATCAGAAAATCTTTGACTTCATTACTGATCAGTAGTAAAATCAGAGGTACCCCAAAGCTAAGAAACCCTGTTTCCATAGCAACCCCACAGCAGTTCCCACCTTTGCTCCCCTTCTCATTCCCCCCCCCCCCATTTGCCACTCAGACCAGAAACAATGTCTCTCCTTCAGGGCCAGTCACATGAAAAACTATTATCATTGCAACTTAGTAGCAGGGCCCCACCTCAGAAACAGGCCAGCAACTCAGTCCCACACAAAGAGTAAAAGATCAAGTGATAGAAACAATTTCATTAAAACAATTTTCATTTAAACAAACTGAATTTTAAAAAATGAGGCTACTTACAAAAATTTATGGAATAAAAAAGAAAGTGATACATAGGGTAAAATTTATAGCTAAAATGCTTACATTAATAAAATAGAAGAAAAGAAGATTAGTAATTTGAATAGGCAACTAAGAAGCTAGGGGGAAAAAAATTAAAATAACCAATTAAAATCCAAATTGGAAATCTCAAAACTCAAAATGGGAAATTTTTTAAAAATTGAAAATAAGCAAAGTATTGAGGTAACAAATAAAACTAAATTGATTTTATGAAAGAACCAAAAAATAAACTATTGGTTAATTGGATTTTTAAAAAAAGGAATAAAAAAAATAAAATAAAAACAAATTATTAGTATCAAAAATGAAAGGGAATTAGGACGATTGTCAAGAGCTATTTTGTCCAATTATATGACAATACATTTGACAATCTATATAAAATGGATGAACATTTTCAAAAATATATATAAATTACCCAGATTAACAGAAGAAATCTTACAAAAAGAAATTGAATAAGTTATCAATGAGCTTCCTAAGGGGGGAAAAAAATACCATGTATAAAGGGCTACAACTGAGCAGATGCAAGGTAGCCTAGCCTAGCAGGTGAGGCTAATTACTAATGGGACAATTCTCTATTAACATGTTTGGAGGATGACCCTATTTAACTATTCTGTGCTGGCTCAATTGGTAGTTGTGGACAAAGAAGGGAAAATGATATCAGTGGCTGGAGTAGAAGGAGTGGCATTCTTTGGCAGTTGAGAGAGAGGAAGGAAGTGTAGAGATTCCTATATTTAATCCCCTGAGAGTGACCCCAAAAGACCAAGAATAAAAACTTTTGCTTATCCTGATTCCGGCTGATTCTAAGACATCTAGGGTTTCAACAACCCAGGACCATATAAATTCACAAATGGATTCTATCAAACACTTAAAGAATAAGTAATTCCCATTTAAAACTATTTGAACTATTTGAAACTTTTGAAAAAAAAAATACAATGAAGGAGTTCTACCAAATTCATTTTATGACACCAATATGGTGTTAATATGTAAACAGGAAGAAGCAAAATAAAATAACAAAATTATAGGCCACTTTCTCTAATAAAAATCAAAGCAAAAAATTTAAATAAAGTACTAGCAAAGAGATTACAGATATTGATGTAATAGCACAATGATTATGCAATATAACCAGGTGGAATTTATACTAGAAACACAGAGATGGTACAATATGGGGAAAACTATCAGCACAATGAGCCATAGCAATAGCAAAAACAACAGAAATCATATGATTATTATCTCAATAAATAAATACACAAAAAATTTTTTGCCAAAATACAGCAAAGGAATAAATTAAACTTTTTTTCTTAAAATGATAAATTATATTATCCAAAAACCATAAGAAAGCATTATACATAATAAAGATAAACTATAAATCTTCTCAATACGGTTAGGATGAAGCAGAAATGTCCATTGTCAACTTTATTATAATAGAGATGTATTAAGGTAAGATAAGATAAGAAAAAAAAAAATAATGGGATTAGAATATTCAATAAAGAAACAAAACTACCACTCTCTACAGATGATATAATCTTATATTTAGAAAATGCTACCATGAAATTAATATAAATTTTAGCAAATTTGCAGGATACAAAATAAGTCTATACAATGCATCAGCCTTTCTATATATTACCAACAATGTCTAGTAGGAAGTAAAGAAAAAGAAATTTCATTTTAAATGAATATAGTCAATATAAAATATGTGGGAATCTACCTGCCAAGACAAACCCAGGAAATATATCAACACAATTATTAAAAAAAAATTCACAAAAATAAAGGCACATCTAAATCATTGGGAAAATATTAATTGCTTGTGGAAAGACAAAACCAACATTATAAAAATGACAATTCTATCTACATTAATCTATTTATTAATGTCCTACCAATCAAACTATCAAAATTATTTTATACTAGAAAAAAGCAATTAATAAAATTAATTTGAAAGAATAACATCTCAATGATATCAACAGAATCAATGAAAAAAAAAAAAAGATGAAAAAAATGTGTTCTAGTCCTATCAAATGTCAAAATTATCCCGACATTCTGGTATTGGCAAAGAAATGGAGTGGAAAATAAATGGAATAGATTAGATAAAAAGTAAATGATCATAGTAGCCTAATATATGATAAACACAAAGACACAAGTTTTTTGAACCAAAACTCATTATTTGACAAAAACTGCTGGGAAAATTGGGAAATGGTAATGCAGAAACTAGGTATAGAACAGCATCTCATATGCCCAGAAAAACTCAGAATGGTTACATATTTTTGCCTAAAAGATGTTATCAGACTAATTAAGAAAGCATGGAATAGTTTATCTGTCAGATTTAAGGAGAAGGGAATAATTTAGGACCAAAGAACACATAGAAAGTATTATAAAATATAAAGTAAGGTCTTTTGATTATATAAAATTAAAAGTTTTTGCTCAAAGAAAACCAATGCAAGCAAAATTCTAAGTAAAGCAGAGAACTGTAGAAAGTTTTCATAAGTATCTCTGATGAAGGTCCCCTTTCTTAAATATGCAGAGAACTGAGTCAAATTTGTGAGAATACAAGTCATTGTCCCATTGATAAATTATTAAATATGAGCAGGCATTTTTCAGATGAAGAAAATAATGCTTCTTTATATTTATAGGAAAAATGCTCTAAATCACTCTTGATTAGAAAAATTAAAATTAAACAACTCTGAGGTACTACCTCAATCTATTATATTGTCTTTTATACAAAAACAGAAAATGTTGGATATTAGAGGGGATGTGAAAAAACTGAGACACTAATGCACTATTGCTTGATCATTCTGAAGAGCAATATGCAACTATGCCTAAAGGGCTATAAAACTGTGTATACATTTTGATCCAACAATACCATTCTTAGATCTATATCCCAAAGTTGTCTAAAATAAGGGTAAAAGACCTATTTGTTGATGGCAAAAATTGAAAATCAAAGGAATGCCTACCCAAGCTGAGGTATGTGATTATCATGGAATATTATTGTGATATAAGAAATAACCAGCAGCATGATTTCAAAGAAAAAAATGGAAAGATGTATGAATAAGTATATAATGAAGTGAACAGAACCAAGAGAATATTGTTCACAGAACTATGAATAACTTGGCTCTTTTCAGTAATAATAGTGATCTAATACAGTCCCCAATGACTAATGATCAAGCAAGTTATCCACCTTCAGAGAAAGAACTGATATTGTTTGAAGCATGAAACATGCTATTTTCTTTAATTTTTTTTTCTTTTATGGGAATCTTTTTGTGCAAGTGAGTAATAGTGAAACATTTTACATAATTGCATATATACAAATCATATGTTTACCATCGAAGAGAAGGGTCAAGGAAGGGATGGTAGAATTTAAAACACAAGACTTTGAATAAAATTGTTAACTTTAAAAAAAAGAAATAGTGTTGTTTACTTAATGCTTACTTACACATCAAATCTATGAAGGAAAGACAGTTAGTTTTATAAACCTCATATCCTGAATTAAAGATTGCATAAGTGAGGCTAAGGTCAGGTGACTAATGTAAAACTTTTCAGTATTCCATACTCAGAAATCGAAAGCCAAACCCACTGCAATTGTCTCTTGACTCCAAGCCCAGTGCTCTTTCCATTAGTTCATACTTTCTTATTAATGAATGCTTAGGACACTGGACTTATATTCTAAAGTTCTCACTACTCATTAAAAAATGAAATGTGGCCAAGGAGAGAATATTGTCTCCAGAGAGTACAGCAGGTCAAGAATCCTTTGTATTTAAGAGCTCTGGCTGCATTCAACTCCATAATCATTTTTGGGTATTTTTTTGGAAGAGTTTTGTGTGTGTGTGTGACACAGTCAGTAATGTTTTTAAGATTATTAATGCTTAAAAGAGAGTGGGATCAATTTTGAATGTGAAGTGAGAACTGGGTTTAATGGAAATTACAAACTTAGTAGTTTGACTTGGACAAATCACTAGTTGTATAGCCTGAGTTTGTTTTCCTCTCTGCAAAGTCAGAATAGGTATGCCTATAGAAGTAATATTTAAAAAGCCTTATGAGACTATACACACAACATTTTATTATATTAATGAAAGAAACCATCTGAATATGATTCTATCCCAACAGATAAAGGTGAGTAAGCTGTATTTTGTATTTCTAACTTTAATATCTCTCCCCTTGAAATAGAGCTTCTTCTGATTAGTTGGTTTCTAAGCTTCCTGATTTCAATGAGCTTATTCAGAGACCAACATTCAATAAAGACAAAGGTTACATTTAAGTAAAATTCTAACAACAGTCACCTGTTCCAGAAAAGTTTTATGATGTGCAAGCATTTTTGTTATTCAAATTTGAAGCATTACTAATTCAAACAAAATCATCAGCAGGAAGGTATTTGGAAAAGATCAAAACTCTCTGTTGCTCTGTGTCTCCTTTTCTCTTTCTCTGTCCCTGCTTTTGTCTCTGTTTGTCTCTCTGTGTCCCTGTCTTTCTCTGTCTCTCTCTCTCTCTCTGGTTCTCTCTTTGTGTCTCTTTGTCTGCTTCTGTGTGTGCGTGTGTCTCTCTGTCTCTGTTTCTGTCTCTGTCTCTCTGTCTCTGTTTCTGCTCTGTCTGTCTCTCTCTATCTCTCTCTGTCTCTGTTCTCTCTGTCTCTCTGTTCTCTCTGTTTCTCCCTCTGTCTCTGTGATTCTTTTTAACTCTGTAAATGTGTCTGTAAAGGACTACAACATAATTGTCTTCATTTCTATCAAGATGTATTAAACAATCAAGATGTATGAAATAAGATTATTTTTAAACAAGATATGAACAATGAATATAAAATATAAAGAAGGAGATTTATTTTGATAAATCATTCTTTGTTTAGACTTAGAATTATATTATTTGTTAATGTGAAAGAAAAGAGTTCTAAAGGACTCTTCATGTATAAGAAAATCCAGGTAGATTATCTGCTCAGCTCCATATTTCCCTTTAGATATTAACAATTTTAATCAACACATTTCTCTAAGAAGATGACTAGTTATTTATTTCTATACACCAAGGAAAGAGGTCCATACAACCCATATACATTATGTCCATAGGGAAAAAAAAAATCAATTTTGCTAAATATTTCCTTGTAGCAATGATTTTTACACATACGACTTTCTTTATCTCACTTGCATAGTATTATTGAACACTGTCAACTTGCCAGAGGTGCTAGAAGTTAAAGCAACATATTCTTTTGTCAATCCACGTTACTTGGATTGAAGCAGGGTGGTGGCAGGTGAATCTCTGACATATAGATCCAACAGAGCTGATGTTAGGTATTTTGCAGCTATTTCACTTTATCACTATTTTATTAGTTACTATTATGTTTTATACAAGAAACATTTCTGATATAGACTCCCTCTCTATCCCATAATCATTTTTACAGGGTATTATTCATCTAATTTTAGGATCTGAACCCATTCTATCACATTCCAACTCTATAATCAGTTGGTATTTATTGGGTTTTGCCTAAGCACTCTGCCTTCCAAAGATAGGGAGACACAAATTCCCCTAATGCAAAGAACCTAAATGTGCAGGAAATTTATTTCTATTGTACACAGAATATCAGATCAGAACCAAAAGTATCTGCTAACCAAATCTGAGTATATAAATGAATTAAAAAAACAATGAATTGAGTGTATAAATGATGATATTCTCTGATTTTTATGTTTACATACTAAAATATTTGGTATTAAAAAGTTTTTGTAGTAGCAATAAATCATGTCTTCTAATCTCAATTTTAACTTGATGGTAAAAATTATATATATATATATATATATATATATATATATATATTTATATATTTATATTTATATATAAATTTATCTATAAATTATAAATATAATTTACTTAATGGTAAAAATTAATGTTTCAAGATGAAGTTGGTATTATTCTTTCAAATAATCATGACTACAATGATAGGAAATTTAGAGCTAAAAATAATATAAATCAAAATATGTAAAAATAGTATATATAGAAGACACCTTAAACATTGAACATAACATGTTCAAGATATGAAAAATCTTTAAATATCTATCATAGATCATCAGTACTGAAAACCAAGACTATGAAAAAAAAAATTTTTTAATTTAGAAGAAAATATAAAGTATAAAACATTGATGGTTATAGAGAGGTAAGAGAATAGGTGAAAAAATGTACAACAAAGCATGTAATATCTGTATATCACTTTATAACATAGCAAAATCTCAAAGCATATCACATAAAATCCAAATTAGATTAGTATTTTAAAAAGCAAACTTTGTAATCTTAAAATTATTTTAGCCATTATCTAATCTAACCTGTCAATTGCTATTTCAGAGTCAGAAACAACATGCTAGTGAGAGAAAAGTGACTTTTCCATTGTGAATTATGAATTTTAAAAATGGAATATACAGAAAAATGGCATACAAAAATCTTACTATCATGGAAGAATTTATTCTTTTGGGATTTTCTGAGTTTCCTGATTTCCAAGGATTTCTCTTTGTTATATTTTTAGTCATCTATATTACTATCCTGTTAGGAAATGGTCTTGTCATTGTAATCACTAATGTGGAACCTGCTCTCCAAACACCCATGTATTATTTTCTTGGAAACTTCTCTTTTGTAGAAATATGTTACACATCAGTTACCCTACCCAGAATGCTTGTGAATCTTTGGAGTCAGAAAAGAAATATTTCTTTACTATCATGTGCTGTACAACTGTGTTTCTTTCTTATTCTGGGAGTCACAGAGAGCTTCCTTTTGTCAGTGATGGCCTATGATCGCTATATGGCAATCTGCAAGCCACTCTACTACCCTATAATCATGAACTACAAGATATGTGTCCTGATGGTGTTTGGCTCCTGGGTCATTGGAATTCCAGTCTTAATAGGACAGACATACCAGATTTTCTCTGTGCCCTTCTGTGGTTCTAACAAACTCAATCATGTTTTTTGTGACATGCCCCCATTGATGAAGTTGGCATGTGGAGAAAGCCCTTGGGATAAGATTGATTCTTTGCTATTTGGTCTGATTCCCTTTCTCTTGATACTTTTCTCTTATATCAGAATCCTTAGTGCTATTCTGAAGCTCCCATCAACCACTGGCAGATCGAAAGCATTCTCTACCTGCTCTTCTCATCTTATGGTTGTGTGTTTATTCTATGGTTCTGGTTTTGTTGCATATTTACAATCCAAATCCAGTAATTCAAGCTTAAAAGATAAGATTTTTTCTCTAATCTACACTATTGTGACACCAATGCTTAATCCCATGATATATAGTTTAAGGAACAAGGACTTCACTAAAGCAACAAGAAAACTATTTTCTAAATGTGTAGGGTAAAGAATAAATAATTTAACTTGCATACTATTGTATCCTCAGTCATTTTCCAAGGTTTTTTTTTTCTTCTTTTTCTTCTGTGTGCCTTTTAAACTCATCCAAAAATTTTAGTTATCTTAAATCTTTTGCTATTTTTTTTTCAATCCCTCCATGATATTAAGGGTTTTTATGTTTAATGAAAGAAAAAAACTGTTTTTATTGAGGAGGTGATTGTGTTTTCAAGCACTGTTAATAAGGAACTACTTTTCTTCCAGAAGTATGAGGTTGAGCCAGCTAGGTAATAAGTTGTATAGAGGTAGGGCCAGTCAGGAGGATCTGTATTCAAAGGCAAGCTCAGATACAACAATGTGTGACCCTGGGCAAGTTATTTAACCTCAATTGCTCAAAAATTGGAAAGGTCACCAAAACACTTATTTCATTAGTCTAAACCAGGCCTTCATAAAAGTTTTCCATTCATGACCCTTTTTTTCTAAAGAAATTTATAAATAATGTCAGGTCTATAGCCTTATAAAATATATCTACAACAAGAAACAAATCATGATTTAGCAGCCCTCACATTAATTAGGATGCCCCATATGGGATTAGGAAGGACTGCCTAAGAAATTGAGAGTTAAACCAAAGTCATGAAGTATCTACAACAAATACATAAATGAAGACAATAATAATATCTTTCATGACAATAAAATTTACAAATTACAATTGACATTGTTGAGAGATTCTACTGAACTATGTCAGAGACATTCCTAGTTTATCACTTTCTTTTTCCTGGTGTTTCTAGATTGAAATGAGAATATTAACTATTTTCTTCAACCTTAAATGTTGGCTATGACTAATTAACCTTAGCTTCCTTGTAAATTGGAGACATACTTCATTAATGAATGTGACTTCTTTTGTTGTTTGTTTGTTTGGTTGGTTTTTTTAAACATGATTAAATTTAGGAATTAGTGACTTTTTCCCATTTCATTTTCAGTCGCCATGAGATTTGCAGAAATATGGAAACATTTTGTCAATTAAGGCTATTCAAAGAAACCACTGCACATCTGTTTATTTACCTAAATCTATAATTAGGAGAAAACTATCTTTTGCCTCTTTTTTGTATTCATAGAACTTAGCACAATGCCTTGTGCATAGTAGATAAATGTTAATTGTTTGAGTGAAGTCCTCATAAAAATTATTTCCCCAACCAGGGATATCCCAATGCCTACTTGAAAAGATTCATAATAGCCAATTTTTAGAAATGTTCAGTATCACTATTTACAAATTGAGAAATGGCAGATACTAAATATTAAAGCCTGGTGTGATATTTTGTTGACTTCTAGACTTAAGAAAGCAAAATAGGAAATGTTAATAATGCAGATTACACCTTAAAATTACATCATATGTACAGTTTTTTTGAGCTATTTGTTAAATATTCATCAATGTATCCGTATTCTTAATCCAAATTGTAATGAATGTCAGGATTACTGTAATTAATAGATATGGAATTTTGACATAGAATTAACTACAAAGGTAATATCACTCAAAACTCCAGCTTCAGAGAACAAAATGACACATAAAGAATTGATGGAAATTCCTCAAGATCATGCAAGTATTTATGAGGAGATCTGTGATTTAAAAGCATCTCCTTTGGAATCTCTTGATACTTTATTGTCTTACCTTTTCACAGCTCAAATTCCTCCAGTGGTTTATTCCAAAGCCTCAGGGAAGAATCATATTTAATAATTTATTCAACAGATAAATGCCACTGAGAGGAAAAGATTGACCAAATGTTCTTTGCATTTTTTTTTTCCAATCAATGACCAGAATCTTGTTGAAGGCCAAATTTCTGTAGAAAGTCTTTCCTAGGTCACCTTAACCATAATCTCTTCCCTATGACATTGTCTTTAATTAAAAAAAAAAAAAAAAAAAATCTATACACACAGTTATTTATATATAACTTCTCCGTGTAAGTTGTGAACTTCTTTTTTTTCAAGTTTCATGTTATTACCCATACTTACTGTGCCTAGTAAAAGTAAATAAAAAAATAAAATTATGTAAAAACAGGACTTTAATAAATACTTTTTGACTGACTGAAATTCAAAAGGATGTGAAATCATTTGGTAAATTCAACACGAATACTGTTTGGGACATAAGGTATATATAACCATTCTCTTTGAACTAAAAATTCTCTTAATCAGACAACTAGAGCCCAATTGTTAACTGCCTACTATTTGGCTGGATTCTAGATATCATATAGACAAAGACAAAAGATAAAATGGCTTTACTTTAGAGGAAGTAATGATCTAGCAAAGTTAGATAGCATGGACACATGTAGACATTATATGTAATACTGTAAAACATTGAATCTAAAGAAATCAGAACAGATTTCATGGAGTAAACAGTATTTGGGTTAAACTTGGAAGGAAACTATGAATTCTAAGATATTGAATTTGGAAGGAAGGGTAATCTACAAATATGGGAGAAATAGTGAAAAGGCCAGGAATAGCAATAAAAGCAGTTTTACTAGATTGTGGTGACAGTTATTCAATAAATATTTATTAAGTGTCTACTATATATCAATCACTGGTAAGCACTGGGGATAGAAAAATGAAAACAAAAAATAGTCTCTACACTCAAAGAAGTTTATTGGAAGATAATACACAAAAAGGAAGCTTAAAGGAAGAGTTACTTGGCACAGCACAATGATGAAGTTCAAAGAAGTACATACAAGTGGGGAATGAGATGTTTGGATTGTGTATTCTCTTTAATGTTGTGACTGAACTAGCTCTCTGGAGAATCTCCATATCAGCCCAAGTCCTTGGTCTTAGAAGAGGAGTGATGAGTCAGGACTCACATGGATGGTCAAATGTGGAGTCCATTTATTCCAAATTCTCTCAGCCTTATATACACTAATGCCCTTGTATAACCATAGCACACTATGCATGTGTTAACTATATACTACACATGTGGGACCACAAAAACAACTTGTTATTATATGTAGATATCTCTTTGACACTTGGTATCACTCTGCTTTAATTATAACACAGGTTGTCACCCTCTTGACTTCCTTAGTAAGGCTAAGAACCCTTCAATAGGGAGCTGAACCAGACATTGTTAGCAGATTCTCTCTAGGTTGAAGGGTCTTATACCTCACCCAGAATTTCCCCATTATCTGTGGCCCTCTACACCTTAAATGGAGGTTTGGAGAGGAACTTTTTGCTCCATCATCCACTAATCTCAGTAGAGATCACTAATGAGATGTGATTACAAGGAAGGTGCAATTTTGTAGGATTGTGAGATTTCTAATCAAGATATTCAGTAATATATAATAGAGAATTCTAGGGAGGTACAGATAGGTAGGAAATCACTGGAAATTAATTTACCTTTGTTCCACTTGTGCATTAACATTGCTTCAGTAATCCTTGTGCTCTGGGATCTGGGACACAGTAACATATTACAGCTTGTGATACAACGTCATGAAAAATTGGACTATAAAACCTAAATCAATTCATTTATCAATTAAAAAAAAAAATCAGACTAGAAGGAAAGCAACAAGCATTTACTAACCAAGAGCTTACTATGTGGTAAATAAGGTAAATAATGTGCTATATACTGGAATGTGAATACAAAAAATAAAATAAGTCATGCTTCCAATGATTTTACTATTTACAATGAATTAATAGATATTTATATAGCATAAATACAAAGTTAATTCATTTGTATGATCAAGGACGAGTAGGCTTATCCTCTGCCTTGCCTTTTCCTTTTTACACTGCTTCTCCCAATTATGAGAGCTACTTGATAGCAGAGAGTCTCTTTTTTATTTGTATTCCCATTGATTAGCATATATTACTGTGTGGTAAGGATATGATGAGGGGTCACCATTTAATAAAAAAAAGCTGGAGAGAGCTCTAGAGAAAAGCAAAGTTTATTTTACATTCTCAAAAGAAGACAATCTTGAGCAGACAATCTAAGAGAGGAAGCACCTCCTGTGGGCAGGACACCACTGCAAAACACCCCCTCCCCCCACCGACCCGCATCCTCATTGACTGAGTCTTACATTCTTAAATCGAGATCTACCCACGAAATTGAACTTGACCAATAAGTACATAGTTGCCCATATTTGACTGAAATAGGGAGGAGATTGTGTCATGGGAGGGTAGCAGGAAGGGGACCCGATTATGCCCTTGAATCAATGCTTGAAGTCCTTCAGGCCTACTCAAACTCTGAAGTAGATGAAGCCTTAGTCGATTTTCACAACTGTCTTGAAAGATCTCACCTCATCTCATTCATTACTCATATATATATATATATATATTACTCATAGCAAAGAGATATTCATATATGCAAAATTATGCTCATAGCAAATGCTTAATATTTTTATTTCATCCATCAAAAATTCAAACAATGTTTAAAGAAAAATGCTAACTGATACTATATGTAGGGAATAAGAAGTCTTTACAATACTTGAAAACCCTGTCTCCTCTGACTTCAGATCCTTCCACATTTTACTATGTCCAATATTTAATCCAACATTCAGAGATATCTAAATAAAGCCAATCACTTATAATGTAATTAACCTCATGTTTATTAAATTTAATAACTAAAATTATAGAATATACCTTATAGCAGAGTGTAGGGATTCACAAACACTTTCTGAGAACAAAGGAAATATTGTGCTGGGTTATTAATTCCTTTATCACTTTCTAAAAGTCTAGGCAATCTGAATAAAGCCATAAGTCTTTGTTTATGGTATTTGTCAATTTTGAGGAGTAGATATGTTCACATAAAAATAATGATAATAATAATAATGCTTTTATGAGCTAGCTTGAGCTAGTTCTGGTATACTACTGCACCAAGGAGTCACAATGCTGATCAGCATTTATCAGCATCTGCTATTCTCTCCTGGGCACCAAATTTATACCATTCAATTATAAACAATTTATAGATTAAATAATTTACTACTAGGAGATCGTAGATAATATCTTGTTGAATGTCCTGTTTTCATAAAGAAATGAGTAGAGTCTCAAAAAATGGAAGTAATTTTTACAAGTTTATTGAGATTGAGGCTGGGGTCTTGAGGTGTCTAAAAAAGAAGTTGCAGGTTTGAAATCATATCCAAATACAGGGGCAAAGTTTATTGTAATTAAATTGAAGCAGGCTAAGTTCCAAAAGAGTTTAGCAAAGACCCAGGAGCAAGAAGACACATTTATCCAATTCTTCATGTCATTGATATGCTAATTTTAAGGCTTAGAGGTAGAACAGAGGAGTGGCCTCAGGAATTTAGTTATCACTAACCAGCAGATCTAAGATTATTCTAAGACCCGAAGACTTTAGAATCATTGATAGACAGATTATCAAAATAATAACACTCTAAGGTCAGAATGATGCAGGTTGTGGTCCCTTTAAGAAACTCTCCTTTCAGATTGATTTATTCTTTTCTGATTCCCAACCCCTCTTCACGGATGCATTATCAATTCAAGAAGCTAGGACCTTTGATTCACAAATCCTGGTCAAAAGAACCACTTTGAATTCCAATAGGAGATCCAGGCTCTCCCAGCCCCCATCAGATCTGAGCCAATTTGGGACTCCATCCACTGGTCCCTTTAGCTAAATCTCTCATTCTAGAAGAGCCAAGCTGGAGTCCTCTTTTTGCAGAGGTTCCAAATATACCAGCCTTACACCTGGCATGCCAAGAATCTCTGCCCACTGGAACACTGTTTCTGGTGCCCTCTTATCTCTACCTTAACCTTTTACTAAGTAGAATTTAATAGAATTTAACCTTACTTTCAAACCCCACAAAAAAAAAAAAAAAAAAAAAAAAAAAAAAAAAAAACTTTTATCAATCTAGGTTTCTAGGTTTTGGGGTCTGTAAATTCTTTTACAGGGGACTCTTGCACTGCTACTAGGCCTCATTTAACAACTTGCACGGAATCTTGAGCGGTTGCAGGGGAGCTCCATTTGACTCCCTGTACCCTGAACCAGCAACTAGACCTCAATTTCATTTGGGTACCCCAAATCTAAACCTCATCATTAGAGTCTCAGAATCACTAATATATCTTCCCTAAAGTCTAAGGGAAGAAATATTATATTTCTAGGCCAGAAGACTTTTACAATCATTGATAGATTGTTAGAACAATAGCACTCTAAGGGTCTTGGGATCACTATTATAAAGCTGATGAGGTTTAGAACTGGGGTACCTAAATGAAATTAGGATTTAATCAAGGTCTAATAGCAGGCTTGGGGTACAGGGAGTCAAATAGAGCTCCCCTTCAATCCCTTTGGATTCAGCTCAAGGAAAAGGAGTTAAATGAGGTCTAGTAGTGGTGCAAGAGAGTCCCCTCTAAAGGAATTTACAGACCCGAAGCCCTAGATTGATAAAAAAAAAGAGGTTTATTATGGTGTTTGGAAATAAAGTTAAAGTCTACTTAGTAAAGTTGAAGGTAGAGATAAAAGGGCACCGGAAACAGTGTTCCAGTGGGCAGAGGGCGTGCCAGACGTAATGCTGCCATGTTTAGAACCTCTGCAAAGAGGACTCCAGCTTGGCTTTTTTAGAATGAAAGATTTAGCTAAAGGCGTCTGGGGGTGGAGTACCAAATTGGCTCAGATCTGATGGGGGCTGGGTTGTGAATCAAAGGCTGGAGCTTCTTGAATTGATAATGCATCAGCTAGGAGGAGGTGGGAATTACAAAGGAATAAATCAATCTGAAAGGATTAGTTTCTTAAAGGGACCACAACCTACATCAGTTGTTTTTGTTTGCCTTTCCTTCTGGAAGAGGATCCTGAAATCAGGAAGGTGATCCATTGACAAGCAAATTAGTTGGGTTTGAGTGAGAGATAACTGTACAAAGTAACCTGTCTCATTTCCCCTCCAGAGCAATCTGGAGTCAGTGGCAAGATACTGATCAAGACAAATGGAAATGCTACTGGATAAAATAGGAGACCTTGGACTTTTTAAACTAAGCTCCTTAACAGGTCATATTTTGACTGAGGCAGCATCTATTCAGTGATTAAAGTTAGATAACAATTGTGGGAAAGAATCTTCTTTTTTTACCTACTCCAAAAAGAACTAGATAAATAAGTAAATGAATGACTGAATCTATGAGAGAAAGACCCTCAGGGTTTCTGCCAAAGCAGAAATAGTTGCTTTTTACATTCAATTTGAGTCAGTCAGGATCCAAACAATGACCAAAGGGGACTTGGCCCTGAACTTATTGCTGGCCAATTATAATCAGATTTGTTTTGGTTTAAGATGCTTGGCTCCTTAAGAAAGAAATCTAGGGGCAGCTAGATGACTCAGTGGATAGAACTAAAGCCCTGAAGTCAGGAGGACCTGAGTTCAAATCTGGCTTCAGACACTTAATACATCCAATACATCTAATCAGTCATGATTTGGATGATTTAGAGGTACAAAAAAAGGGAAAAAAAATTAACAGCATCTGTAGGTAAGAGTATGGACAAAGGGAAGAAAGGAAAGAGGGAAGGAAGTTGCTGCACAGATAGGTTGGGGAGAATAAAGATTGAGATAAAAGTCATTCTACTTATCAATTGAGAGATCATTAGTAACTTGAGAGAATAAGGTCAGTGGAATGATGAGATCAGAAACAAGATTACAATGAATCAACAAGTATATTGGTAATGATTGTTGTGTATATATAATAAAAACAATATGAATGGGACCAGGTGAAAATTTCTCAAAAAGTCTGAGATGGTATGGGTCAGATGTTAGGCTTAAGTTTCAGGAAATCACATTGTCTCTATTCTCAGAGGGTTATAGGGCAGAATAGATAAGCTTCAGAAAGTTACTTGATTCAAGGGAAGTACACAGCATTGTTGACCATTGGTGAATGGTTACTTCCTTTTTAGCCCATCCAATGTACTCAAGTCTTTTGCTATTTAATTCACTTCCTGTTTCCAGCTCAGAGCCACACATCTTGCTGAGCTCAGTTGGTATGTTTGGATTCTCCTTGCAAGGACTGAATAAATGCTTCTGTTTCTATCTGAAGATGCCTCTGAGTAGTTAATTTGAGTAATGGGGTCTAGCATCCTGAACCATACATTTTGTGGGGACTCATTCTGGAAACTGTGACTTCCCAGAGAGATGGCTGGAGTTCTGATTCATGGTCAGGTGATAGGTTGGATTTTCTTTAACTGTCATTGAGATCAGACTGTCAGTCTTGCCTCTCTGTAAAGTATGGGCTTAAAGCAGAGGAGTTGAAATACAAACAAAAGCAGAAGGAAAGTCTCTGAAGAAGTGGGGTGAGACAGTCAGCTAATGGGTACCTACATAATCCAGAGTAAAGGGCAAAGAGCAGTCCAGAGAATGGAGCTGCTCTCTCTAGAGTTAACACTGCCTATGCCCTTGGGCAGTCTTTAGATTGTGTTAAGGGATAGGTCAATTCTCAGAGAGCTTCCACAGCTGTGGATCATAATGTGAGGAACATAGAAGGCACTTACCCAAAATAACTACTCAGAAATCACTCAGTAGAAGGCAAAAAAGTTGTTTATTGAAAACCTCTGGAGGATGAGCCATCTCATGAAGAGATAAGAAACAGAAAGTGCCTGCTAGGAGGTCTAAAGAAGTAGTAAAGATACATAGTCTTATACAAGAGATTACATCACAAGTAAAAGAGAATGGAGAAGGGGAAGGGGAGGCATCTAATTGGTTGTTGGTATCCAGAGAGATTGGAATGGAAGGTTTCTGTTTCCCTCAAATCTCCTGATTTTCTAGGAAACAGAAAAGCAGGCCTTCAGGCTTAAACAAGCAGATAGTGGTCCAGCTAATAACCTAAATATCGATAAATGTCATCAGCCCCGGTTAAGTAAATGTAGTTATAGCTGGCCAAGGCTCAAGTAAATATGAGCCTGTACATATTATACAGGTCATAGGGGAAACACAGAAATAATGAAAATTAAAAACAGAAAAAGAATTCACACATTCCTGTAAGTTCTTCGCCTTATCTCTCTCTATTTCCCACAATAACATCTGAAGGAACTGCAAGGAAGCCTTTGCTGACACAGGTGTTGCAGATTGGGAATGAGATAAAACTGGAGGCAGAGGAAAGAAGAGAGAGGTCAGATGACACAATGACCTCTCAGAGAGGTTGGAGAACACCAACTACCTCTCAGTCTCCTTGTAACATACTCTCACATGAGAAGATCCATTCTGGTTTGGGTCTCAGCAGCTACTGTTAGGTGGCTCCAGTATATTCCAACAGCTCTCCCGAGTAATTAAAATTGAAGCCAGAAGGAAGTCCTAATAAACTGCACAGAGCAGAGGTGTTCTGGATGACTGCTGAGTGGGGGTATCCCTCCAGGTTTGGGATCTGATCCAAGAGACTTTTTGTATACAGTCATGACATTGGAGCTGCTCTCCCCAGAAGGAAAAAGGGAAGGAGCAGTCCAAACTCAAATCTTTGGAGCAAAAATCTAAAATGCCACCAGAGAGTACACTTGATGAGATATTGCTATTTTGTGTGGGTAAGGAATGGTCCTCTTTCATGTAATTTTTGTCTGTGTTTATATCTTTCTGCAGGATGTCTTTGCCATGTCTGTTCTGTGAGCTAGATTTTGTTACCTGGAAAGATTTAAAATGCAGCCAGAAAGAAGAAAAATGTCTATGTTGCACTTGGAACACTGGGAAAATTTTCTTAACACCCTTGACTCCTGCCTTAAAGGAGAAAAAGCTTGACTTTTTTTCTTATGGACCCCAGCTCTGGCCAAGCTGGGGCTACAGAAGTAAAATTAGCTAATTTTTGAGAGCAGTGATTGGGGAGTTTGATAATTGGTGATTTCAAGATTGCAAAAGTGCTTATCATAAAACAAATGCTATATGAGTGTTAACGTCCTTATTCAATTTAATTGCTTCATATAGATAACTTTATATGGGTTTTTTGATGCAACAAACATACAATGCCAATGTTGAGATAAATTAATTGTGTGAGTGTGTGTGTGTGTGTGTGTGTGTGTGTGTGTATGTATAAAGTAATTTGGAAGCAAATTAAACTAAATTAAGGCTTCCACAAAGAAAATAATGCATAGAGTAAAGAAACATTTTCTCTTTCTTCCTCCTTCCCCCCCTTCCCTGACTGAAGGGACACATAAAGGAGAGGATGAAGATAGAGAGGAAGAAATGAAGAAAAATTGGAAAAGGTAGGAGGAAGAGAGAGAAAACATGCCCAATCAGTTCAATGAAATTTGTAATTTGAGATATGATAGTAAAAGCAGTTTTATGTAAATTGAATCTCTCTATATTGACTGTTAAGATTTAAGAGTTTGAGAATTTTTGGAAAAATAGAAAAGTGCTTGGCAGCTTTTAAAATCTGGAAGCAAACAGCCTAATTAATTTCAGGCCTTTTATGGTTCACAGAAGAAAGCTTTAAAGATTTGTATGGATTGGTAAAACCCATGAAAAGGTAATGGTTTCTTTCTCAAATTGTAGAACTGAGATTTGGCTTGTAACTAAAAGTTTGTATCTGGAAAAGAAAAAAAATATATATATATGGATCAGGTTTGCACTTTAAAAGCTTGAAGACCTGAGAGTTTGCAGCTCTGAAAGGGGGGAGATAAAAGAGAACAAAGAAAGCTGATGTCAATCAAAGAAAATAGACAGGAAGTGGAGGATTATTTTTCTGGAATTCCTCTTAAACTGGAAATTTGTAAACTTCTTAAAACTACTTTGTAAGATTGTTATCCCTGAGAAACAACTTATTTGAGTTACATAGGTCTTTTTTTTTTTTTTTTTTTTTTTTTTTTTTTTTTTTCTGAGACTTGCCCAGAGTCACACAGCTAGGAAGTGTTAAGTGTCTGAGATCAAATTTGACCTCTGATTCTCCTGAAGAGTTGCATAGGTCTTAATGAAGGAATGAGTTTACTGATGTTCCTACTTAATAAAGTTGTAAATTAACTTCTAATGATTGGATTTTATGTCAGGAATCTTCAGGTTAAGGCCACTTCTTTACATATGATGAGTTGTATATTTTATATGATGAATCTCTTACTGTTACAATTATATAAGACAATCACTATTAAATGGTATATGCTAGAATTGTGAATTTGTTTATTTTCAGCACAAGATCTTAGAAATCTGTGTTCAAATATTGAAACATTACTACTGGACACTTAAATTAGTATTTGATTTTATTTTAAATTTAAAAATAAGTTGATAAAACAAAATTCTGGTAGCTTACTTTAGGGGATCACATGTTTGTATCGCCTAATTAGATGTAGTATGTTGCTTTCTAAAATCTATATTTAGTAATTTGTAAAAACTATGAGTTATGCTTTAAAATTTTGTCAGCTCTGCTGGACACGTGTATAAACTTTATGAAATTTGGTCCAAAGTTATTTAGATATTAACTATATTGTGAATCTCAAAGATTAAAGTTTAACAACAACAACAAAAAAAGAGGTGATTGTTTTGTAAAACCAATTGGTAATTTGAATAGAGCATCTAGTTAGAATATCACAAGGTAAAGTATGGATTTTTAAAATAACTTTTTAATTGGCATACAATAAAATTGGAAATGATTGTAAATTATATGATATTCCTGGCCATTTTTGTGATAGCCTGTGTTATGAAAATTGTGAAATTGCTAATTGTGTTATTGTCATAATATTGAAACCTAACATTGTTAGGTATTATGTGGGTTATGTAGAAAGGACATAATAATAGGCACCAAAAGCTGGTGTTCAGTGATGTGAAGAATTAACATTGGTCATTATCTTTGGCAAAAGGTAAATTTATTATGGAAAGGACTAAGCTCCTGGTGGAACTTGGCATATGCCAGGAGAAGGGTAAAACCTATGAGATTGATGCATATCCTTAACCGGCAGGCTAAATCCTGAAAGTACCTTAAAACAGTTAGCTCTAAGGAGAAAAAAGTGGAATTAAAAAGCAGACTAGAGTTAGGAGAGATGCTACATAGTATGGGAGGGGAAAGGTAAAGACACCATGAGGCAGAATACCTTGACCCAGGGGAGGGCAGCAACCATGAGGTGGGATTTCTGGTTCACCAGGCAGGGGAAGTAGATTTCAGTACCTTCTTTGTGAACTTGTGGGGTTTAGAAAAAGCTTTGTTCTGAGTGCAGAATTCCAGTCTCTTCATCTTTAGTTTTCTGGAGGTTTTTGAATTCTTAATAGTTAATATAAACTTAGAATTGAAAACGATATGCTAGTTATTTGCATGAAGGCAAAGTCATTTTTGATGCTGTATCAAAGATTCAAATGCTTAGCAATGCAAGAAACTTTTAAGAGATTTGTTAGAAATGCAAGGTCTCTGAAAATCATTATTTCTGCTAAGGTCTCCATCTGTTTTCAACAAATTATTGAATATTTATTTAAATGCATAATGGTCTCTCTGTTTAATAAGTATGATAACAAATCTAATCTATAGCTTTCTTGAAGTACCTAGAGCAAGGTTCTAACCCAACAGTACTGCATTTAGCCTTGGCTGTGCTCTACAGGCACATGGGATAGATAGTTTAGAATCTAAAAACTTGATTAGTGAAACTATTGAGATGAAATCTCTCAGGATTGTAACTAATATTGTTTTGAATTTTGAAATTGGATATGATTATCTGAGGGATCACTAAGTCTCAGTAACCTAACATTTAGGAGGAATGTCATAAGTTACTTGGGAGTATGCCTTCCTGAACCATTATAGATGGATGTCTTAATCTTTGTAAGAGCTGAAAGGACAACCTTAGCCTCTGCTTAAGATGGAATCCTTTTGACTCATTTTCCCAATTCTGTTTCTTTGTTTCCCACCTAATTATTCCTGGCTATGAGATAGAATTATTACTGTATGATTGTTTGTCATAGCTAAGGATGCTTTATTCTGTCATGTATGTGCCCTGAAGAATCAGTTTTGACTGATTATCTTATATTATAATAATGTCCCTGCTTTTTCCTCTTATAACAAATTTCTGTAATTGGAACAAGTGGTCAATAGAAGACAGGAGACATGATACAAGTGTATAGATGATATCTTGATCTGCAGCCCAGCCCTGGAGGCTTCTCTGGCTGCTGCCATAAAAATCCTTAACTTGCTTCCTGGGGCAAGAGTTTCTCATCAGAAGACCCACTTTGTTTATCAGTCTGTTAAGTATTTAGGTCACACCTCCACCTCCTTATTTTCTCTGCTGAGAGGAAGCAAACAATCTTATCACTCCCTGATCAGACCAAGGTTTTTAAAACCTTGAAAGCTAAACTGACCTCTCCCCCACTTTAGCCCTACCTGGTAGACCAGAACTCTGAAAGGGTGTACTTGAATTTAAGAGAGCAAGGTGCTTGGAGTTAAGTGTCTACTTGGTGGCAGATGGTGGTTCTCTAGGCATATATGTGATGTAATGTAATGATGTGGTCAATCTAGTTGGTGAATAATTAGGGTTATATGGTGATATGATGTTCTACAGTTGTGCATGCCCAGTGTGAAGGCGAAATGTAGTCATGCTGGGTTGTTTAAGGGAGTCCCGGTGAGAGAGGGCTCTCTTGGCCACAGTGATCTCGGCCACAGAGAAGACTTCAGGCTCCAGACTCCATCTTTGACCAGCCATGTGGTGCTGCTCTCCTGCCTCCTTCACTTCACTCCTCCACTAATCCCAAAGCCTTGGGCTAATTCTGCTATGGGGCAGAAAACTTCAGACCTTAGCTCTAAGCTTCAAGAAGTTATGTGACCTACAGGAAGTAGACAATATTGCTGACAATGTCAACTTCCTTTTCAGTACCTCCAATGAACACAAACATTTGGCTATTTAATCAATTCATTATTTCCAGTTCATCTCCAGGCACAATGTTGGGAGATAGGAGCTGAAAGGCTTTGTGTCTGCTTAGCTGGTGTTGTTTGGGCCTCTCCTTCCAAAGACTGCAAAATGTTTCCTGTTTCTATCTGAAGATGTCTCTGAATAGTCAACTTAGATCAGGGGATCTAGTACTCTGTCCCACACAAATACATTTAAATGGATAATTTCACTTTCAAAGGAATAATTAACATATAGGCAATTGTCAGAGAAGTTTCAGAATACTTGTTTAGGTGAATAGTTGAACTCTGTGGTTCCTTTCAGATTTTGAGATTGAATATCAGTGTATTGTCATGTTAATATTTTCACTTCAATAAAAATCAAGCTGCTCAAGTGACTTAACATACCTTTAATGAACTGAATTCCAGATCCCCAATCTTCCACTACAGAGTCCATCTTAGTGAAATAATAGCAAACAATATTAAGAACATATTTTCTTTTTCAGTTTTCCCAGAGCCCCTTTCACATCTTTGTTTCTAAAACTGTAGATCAAAGGATTTAACATGGGAATGACAAGAGTATAAAATAAGGAGGTCATTTTGTCTTGGGCTAGTGAATAGGCAGAAGTCGGTCTGAAGTACATAAAAAGCATAGTACCCTGGAAGATTGTGACTGCAGTTAAGTGAGAAGTACAGGTTGAAAATGTTTTGTATCTGCTCTCAGTGGAGTGCATCTTAAATACAGAGAGAATTATGTAACAATAAGAAATGAGGACAACTGAAATGGTCACCATTTCAATAAAACCAAACACAGTGAAGATCACAATCTCATTGACATAGGTATCTGAACAAGAGATTAATAAAAGAGGTGGAACATCACAGAAGAAATGATTAATCTTATTGGACTTGCAGAAACTCAGTGTGAAGGTTAACGTGGTATGGACCAGAGCATCCATTATCCCCACCATGTAGACACCAGCAATTAATAAGTAGCAAATCCGGCTAGACATATTTACTGTATAAAGCAGAGGATTGCTTATGGCCATGTAGCGATCAAAAGCCATAACAGCTAACAATAAGCAATCAGCATCTACAAAGGAACAGAAGAAATAGAATTGTAGAGCACAACCAGTGAAGGAAATAGATGTGTCTTTGGCAAAGAAGTCCACCAGCATCTTGGGTCCTACAGCTGTGGAATAGCAGAGGTCACAGAATGACATGTGACTTAGGAAGAAGTACATGGGCAGATGGAGTTGGGGGTCTATCCTGATTAAGATGATCATCCCAAGATTTGCTATAAGAATAACCAAATAAATGATGAAGAAGAGGACAAAAAGAATTACTTTTAGCTCTGGATCATTGGTGATTCCTAAGAGGATGAATTCAGTTGGGATGGAATAATTCTCCATTATTTCTGCTTTGTTCTCTCTTCTGTTTCTGTGAACAGGAAACAGGCTTGTGAAGGAATTCTGTTTTCACTTTTTGTAAAACTAATGAATGCAGAACTTTTGGATTGCTTCTCATCTGTAAGAGTGAGACAAATAGTTCCTGTCCATTACTTATAATGCCAAAAATATATAAAACCATCTTATTCACACAAGATATTCAAAAGACAGAGAAGGAAATGAAGAACTAAAGATGCCTCACAATTGCATAGTATTTTAAAGCTTAAAACAAATTCCCCAGCACAAACCCACGAGGTATGAACTCCCATTGTAAGTAATTCATATTTTCCTCTGTGAAAAAAGTTCAAGGAAATTATATAATTTGCCTTTGGTCACACAGTTAATAATGAGAGAATAAAGAGAGTAATAATAAAGGTCTCCTGATAATAATTCTGAGAAATATGATCAGTATTATTTCATAATCTCTCCTTACCACAAATAAACAGACAAATAAATATATGACTCTAAGTGCTGCAATCTCCAACCAACTGAACTGATGCATTTTAAAGCATCACTAAAATTGAATTCAGGAGTATTTGAACTGAAATCCAGCCTCCTATATTTTAATTGTTATTGTGATCAAATACATAAAAAATCCTGAGCCTCTTCAATAGTAAACGGGACTTTTACTCAATAAAAATTTAATAAGGACATATTGTGTGCAGACAATGTAATAATCACTGGGGAAACGCATAATATGTTTGACTTTTTTTTCTGAGATCAATGATTACTTTCAGTACTATTTTTAATGTAATAAATTCTACTCCTAATCATTGTTATTGTGTTTGTGTATGTCTCTTTTTTTTTTTTAATCACAGTTAACTCTTCTACTTTATTTCTATCAATTATTTTGCCCTGTTACTACTTAATCTCCTCTTCCTCAAGGATCCTATCTTATCATTTTATATAGGGTTGGATAAGCCATAAAAGCAAAACTGATAGAACTTTGCAACTGAATGAGTATTGTGTGTGTGTGTGTGTGTGTATAAGAGAGGGAAAGAGACAGATAGACACAGAGACACAGAGACAGAGACAACAACAACAACAATAACAACAACAAAAAACCGACATACAGAGAGGAGAATGAGAAACAGAGACAGAGATAGACAGAGACAGACACACACACACACACTCATAGAGACAAATGGGGGGCTAAATTGCAAATCTTGGTGACTGGAAAGATGATGGTACCCTTAAAAACAAAGATGGCTTGAGGGAGGTACATATAGAATCTTTCCAAAACAAAACAAAACATAATGATAGTTTCTGAAGAGACTAGTTATTTTCATTCTTGTTCAAGTGCTCAATCAGTTTTAGTATGTCTTTTTATGTATATAGTAAGAATCAGGTAAATAACTAGCTCAGAAGAAAAGCAAGACACACAAAATTAGAGAATCCACCCCAGATATTCATGGGGTCTCTTTGTGTCTGACCTGAGACAAAGCATTGCAAATTTGTATTGGTCTAATCAGCCACACTTGGACACATTAACTTGACTCTGACATAGTGATGTTATTTTGATCTTCCAAACTGAAGGACAATTGAACCAAGCCTTTAGAATTACCCATAGAGTTATGAAGTCTTCCCTCTGACACACATTAAAAAAATAACTAAGGATATTTGAATGTAGCTTTCTGAGTCTCACTTTCCTTCACTGCAAAGGGGGAACATAACACATTTATATTTTATGCAAGCTCTTGTCATGAGTCTCAAAAGAAAATATTCTCATTAAGATTTTTGCAATCTTTAAAAAAAATCTGTTATTATTCTTTCATTTTGATGAATATTTGTAAAATGCTGTCATAAGTATAAAAATATCCCCAGATTCTTAATCTATATTGTACTGGTCTCTGAATTCAGTAAAACTGGTGTCAAGTTGTACCTTTTGTTTATACTGACTGGTTTCATCACAAACAAGTCATTTACCCATTCACAAACCTCAGATATTTTCATAAAATTATCATTTGGGGAACAAATTCTGATCTGCAATGATACAGTGGGTTTCTTCATTGAAAGTTCCTCTACAATAATGCAAAAGTCTATAAACTTAGAAAATAACATTCCTAAAAATTCTATTGACAACCCATTGTTCTAAAATTCTCCACTTTCCCTGGTGTTTTCAGTTAAGTATAAAAGATTCTTAAATTTTATTTTCTGCTACAATTCTTGGCCTCTCAATATTTTAAATGAGATTTTTATAATGCAACACTCTCTGACAGATATTGGAAAATGTGCAACCAATTGGAAATTATCAAAATTATCAATATTACTATCTGGCACTCTTTATGTGTTTGGGATTTACTGATGGAGTTTGTAAGGAGAAAAAACTAGAGAGGAAATCTATGCTTTTTCAAGAATATTGCATGGGTCTATGTGCTTATTTGATATCTATACAAATTTTGAATAAGAATATAGAGGATTTATAGAAAAATGATAACAAATGGGAAGAAAAAATGATCTTGTTTATATTCTTAACTTGAGCAAAAAAAAAAATAAAGTGAAACATAAGTTTTTCCTTTGGAAACTTTTAGAAGGAATTAACTCAACTCCTTTTGTCAGTAATTAAAAAAAAATATTTATTATGTTAAAAGAGGAAAATTCCTTATTGAAGCCCATTTCAACTAGCAACAGCTGAGAAGGTGAATTCATTCCTCATTTAGAGGATGCAGATTCTGAACCATGGAGAGAAGCATCATCTCTGCTATTTGGTACTAAATTCTGTCAGAGTCATCAAGTCTCCAACAAGGCATGCTAGTCACAAATCCCTGATAGTCTCACCTTTGTCTTTCCTGAAGTGATTTTCTTCCAAAACTATCTCTTGATATTTCTAACACTTACCTAGCCAAAGAGCAGTCGTGTCTTGTGTGATGAACTCAAGGGGAAGTTCTATTTTTATTTAGTGACATTTCAAACTTAAAAAAATTGGAAGCCTCAGATTTATCTTTACACTATTATGTAAACACTTACCTAATTAACCCAAAGGGGAAAATCCATTTATCTTCTCTTCCTTGAATGAACCATTTTTTCATTTCAAGATGGGAAGTACAACTGGGGGACATATTTTAACTTTTAATCCTCTAGTGTTTTCTCAAATTGGATGATGTGTGAATGGAGATACAGAGTGTATGAGGAAGGTATTCATATAATATACATAAACATAGTCATCACATATATGTACATATATATATATACATATATATATATATATATATATACAAACATTAATATTTGATAATATGGCAAGTATGCATATATGAAACACATAACTTTTGAGGCAGGGTTTCCTTGTGAATCTTAAGTTGTTCCCAATTATATCAACAACCTTTATATTAAACTCAGATCATTGTTGATTTATTGAAATTATAATTAAATATCCAAAGATGAAAGCTTATTCTTGGGTGTTCCTTTGAGATATATGGCCAACCAGCTACAACAATATGTATTTCCCAATAATAGTTATTTCAACTGGAGAAATGACAAAAATCAATTGCATATTCATTCAAGATTTAATAGTGTTACCTTTTAATATGATTGAAGGCAGAGGGTTAATGGAATGATTTATAAGAATTTTCAAAGGCACTTAGCACTGAAAAGAAATAGCTAAATGATTGAACAAGTTGTGACATGTAGTTATAATAGAATGCTATGCTATAATAAATGATGAGTTCAATAATTTTTATTTTCTAAGATAGCGCTATTTAAAGAAGGGAAAGGGATCTGTATGTGCCAAAATGTTTGTGGCAGCCCTTTTTGTAGTGGCTAGAAACTGGAAGATGAATGGATGTCCATCGGTTGGAGAATGGTTGGGTAAATTATGGTATATGAATGTTATGGAATATTATTGTTCAGTAAGAAATGACCAACTGTAGGAATACAGAGAGCCTTAGAGAGACTTATATCAACTGATGCTGAGTGAAACAAGTAGAACTAGGGGATCATTATACACTTCAACAATAATACTGTATGAGGATGTATTCTGATGGAAGTGGATATCTTCAACATAGAGAAGATGAAACCAATTCCAATTGAACAATGATGGACAGAATCAGCTACACCCAGAAAAGGGAGAGTGGGAAATGAGTGTAAACTGAGAGCATTGTTCTTTTTTTGTTTGTGTTTTGTTTTGTTTTGTTTTGTTTCTCTTCCCAGATAATTTTTACCTTGCGAATACAATCCTTCCTTTGCAACAACAACAAAATTCGGTTCTGCACATATATATTGTACCTAAGATATACTATAAGATATTTAATATATATGGGAATGCCTGCCATCTAGGGGAGGGGGTGGAGGAGAAAAACTCGGAACAGAAGGAAGTACAAGGGATAATGTTGTTTAAAAAAAAAAAAAAAAAAAAAAAAAAAAAAACCTACCTATACATATGTACTGTCAAAGAAAATGTTATAATTATAAAAATTAATAAAAAATGTTCAAAAAAAAGATAGGGCTATTTAATATACTCATCTCTTCTGTTAACTAAAGCAATTCATATTTTTATAAATATTCATTCATTTCACTTTGACAGTTACCTTTACTGACTTATAATTTGGCAAATTTGTTCATAATATTACTTTAATTTCATTTATATTGGTGGTAAAATCACTTTTTTTTTATTTTTAGTATTAGTAACTCATTCTTCCTTTTTCTTTACACAACTAATAATACTCAAGTAATTGGAGACATGTTCAAAAAAAAAATGACAGTTTTTTTCGTTTTATTTCATTGGTAAAAGGGAAATTGGAATTTATTGAAGCCGAGAGTAATATGTTTTATCGATGGTTTAGGAACAACCATTGGACAGTTATATGAGATATGGAATGGAAATGGTTGAGATGTGAGGCAAAGAAGATAATTAGAAAGCTGCTAATATACTAGAGAAAAAAGTGACATTGATTTCAGTGATGTCAATGTAGTAGGAGAGATTGGGATGAATGTGATAGAGATCATGAATAGGGAAGACTTAGGAAGTAATTAGCTATGTAAGGAGTTAAATATAAACCAGAAGTTGAGAATCTTGAAATTATGACTGAAATAGCATCAGAAAATTGGACCGAAATAGGGAAGGTAAGTGAGTTTATGGAGGAAGAATAAATTCAATTTTCGACATGTTGATTTTGAGATTTCTTTAAAGAATCAAATTTAAAATATCAAAGCACTAATTGGCAATGGAGCAGTATTAGATTTATGGATGTAAGAATCCTTTAAGTAAAGAGAAACAGGGAAATTTTGAATGAAATCACTTAAACTATGTTAATTATTTTTGTATTTTATCATTTCTAATAATTGTTAGTGATAATAATAACAATAGTCATGTCAACAATAAAAGTAAAAGTGGGGAGTCCAATGGATTTTTAAAAAATCTCCTCAGATTGCCTTAACATATTTACAATATTTTTGGTTATTTGAATGCCTCTTATGCCTCATTTATCTCATAATTAAAATGATGATTGAAGTAGAAATACTTATATTTGATAATTTATTAAACTTCTACTATGTGTAGAGTGCTATTCTCTGTAAATAGAATGAAAAAAATGATGTAAAATTTGGTCTCAAGAAGCCTGTATTCTTTCAGAATTTGGGAAACAAACTTCAGTTTAGTGTTATGATATATTTTAATAAGTATTTGATGCATAAAATGCTTCATGTTATTTGCTAGGGATCCAAACAGAGCAACAAAAAATAATTCTTCCTCTTGAGGAGCTTACATTATACTGGGAAGAAAATGTGATACAAATTTAAGTAAGTTTAGTAGAAGATAGAGACTAGAAGAGGCAATCTTGTTGAGACAGGGAAAAACATTATTACCAGAAGCAGAAGGAAAGCCTCTGAAGAAGTGGGGTGAGACAGTCAGCTAATGGGTACCTACATAATCCAGAGTAAAGGGCAAAGAGCAGTCCAGAGAATGGAGCTGCTCTCTCTTGAGTTAACACTGCCTATGCCCTTGGGCAGTCTTTAGATTGTGTTAAGGGATAGGTCAATTCTCAGAGAGCTTCCACAGCTGTGGATCATAATGTGAGGAACATAGAAGGCCCTTACCCAAAATAACTACTCAGAGATCACTCAGTAGAAGGCAAAAAAGTTGTTTATTGAAAATCTCTGGAGGATGAGCCCTCCATGGAAAGATAAGAAAGAGAAAGTGCCTGGTAGGAGGTCTAAAGAAGTAGTAAAGATACATAGTTTTATACAAGAGATTACATCACAAGTAAGAGAGAATGGAGAAGGGGAAGGGGAGGAATCTAATTGGTTGTTGGTATCCAGAGAGATTGGAATGGAAGGTTTCTGTTTCCCTCAAATCTCCTGATTTTCTAGTAAACAGAAAACCAGGCCTTCAGGCTTAAACAAGCAGATAGTGGTCCAGCTAATAACCTAAATATCGATAAATGTCATCAGCTCCGGTTAAGTAAATATGGTTATAGATGGCCAAGGCTCAAGTAAATATGAGCCTGTACATATTATACAGGTCATAGGGGAAACACAGAAATAATGAAAATAAAATACAGAAAAAGAATTCACACATTCCTGTAAGTTCTTCGCCTTATCTCTCTCTCTTTCCCACAATAACATCTGAAGGAACTGCAAGGAAGCCTTTGCTGACACAGGTGTTGCAGATTGGGAATGAGATAAAACTGGAGGCAGAGGAAAGAAGAGAGAGGTCAGATGACACAATGACCTCTCAGAGATGTTGGAGAACACCAACTACCTCTCAGTCTCCTTGTAACATACTCTCACATGAGAAGATCCATTCTGGTTTGGGTCTCAGCAGCTATTTTCAGGTGGCTCCAGTATATTCCAACAGCTCTCCTGAGTAATTAAAATTGAAGCCAGAAGGATGTCCTGATAAACTGCACAGAGCAGAGGTGTTCTGGATGACTGCTGAGTGGGGGTATCGCTCCAGGTTTGGGATCTGATCCAAGAGACTTTTTGTATACAGTCATGACATTGGAGCTGCTCTCCCCAGAAGGAAAAAGGGAAGGAGCAGTCCAAACTCAAATCTTTGGAGCAAAAATCGAAAATGCCACCAGAGAGTGCACTTGATGAGATATTGCTATTTTGTGTGGGTAAGGAATGGTCCTCTTTCATGTAATTTTTGTCTGTGTTTGTATCTTTCTGCAGGATGTTTTTGCCATGTCTGTTCTGTGAGCTAGATTTTGTTACCTGGAAAGATTTAAAATGCAGCCAGAAAGAAGAAAAATGTCTAAGTTGCAGTTGGAACACTGGGAAAAATTTCTTAACACCCTTGACTCCTGCCTTAAAGGAGAAAAAGCTTGACTTTTTTTCTTATGGACCCCAGCTCTGGCCAAGCTGGGGCTACAGAAGTAAAATTAGCTAATTTTTGAGAGCAGTGATTGGGGAGTTTGATAATTGGTGATTTCAAGATTGCAAAAGTGCTTATCATAAAACAAATGCTATATGAGTGTTAACGGAATATTCAATTTAATTGCTTCATATAGATAACTTTATATGGGTTTTTTAATGCAACAAACATACAATGCCAATGTTGAGATAAATTAATTGTGTGTGTGTGTGTGTGTGTGTATAAAGTAATTTGGAAGCAAATTAAACTAAATTAAAGCTTCCACAAAGAAAATTATGCATAGAGTAAAGAAACATTTTCTCTTTCTTCCTCCTTCCCCCCTTCCCTGACTGCAGGGACACATAAAGAAGAGGATGAAGATAGAAAGGAAGAGATGAAGAAAAATTGGAAAAGGTAGGAGGAAGAGAGAGAAAATATGCCCAATCAGTTCAATGAAATTTGTTATTTGAGATATGATAGTAAAAGCAGTTTTATGTAAATTGAATCTCTCTATATTGACTGTTAAGAGTTTGAGAATTTTGGGAAAAATAGAAAAGTGCTTGGCAGCTTTTAAAACCTGGCAGCAAACAGCTTAATTAATCTTCAGGCCTTTTCTGGTTCACAGAAGAAAGATTTAAAGATTTGTATGGATTGGCAAAACCCATCAAAAGGTAATGGTTTCTTTCTCAAATTGTAGAACTGAGATTTGGCTTGTAACTAAAAGTTTGTATCTGGAAAAGGAAAAAAAAAAAAAAATATATATATATATATATACATGTATATAGAGAGAGATATAGATATAGATATCTGGATCAGGTTTGCACTTTAAAAGCTTGAAGACCTGAGAGTTTGCAGCTTTGAAAGAGGGAAGATAAAAGAGAACAAAGAAAGCTGATGTCAATCAAAGAAAATAAACAGACAGGAAGTGGAGTATTATTTTTCTGGAATTCCTCTTAAACTGGAAATTTGTTAACTTCTTAAAACTATTTTGTAAGATTGTTATCCCTGAGAAACAATTTATTTGAGTTACATAGGTCTCTTTTATTTTTATTTATTTATTTATTTATTTTTCCTGAGGCTGGGGTTAAGTGACTTGCCCAGAGTCACACAGCTAGGAAGTGTTAAGTGTCTGAGATCAAATTTGAACTGGGGTCCTCCTGAAGAGTTGCATAGGTCTTAATGAAGGAATGAGTTTACTGATGTTCCTACTTAATAAAGTTGTAGATTAACTTCTAATGATTGGATTTTATGTCAGGAATCTTCAGGTTAAGGCCACTTCTTTACATATGATGAGTTGTATATTTTATATGGTGAATCTCTTACTGTTACAATTATATAAGACAATCACTATTAAATGGAATCTGCTAGAATTGTGAATTTGTTTATTTTCAGCACAAGATCTTAGAAATTTGTGTGCAAATATTGAAAAATTACTACTAGACACTTAAATTAGTATTTGGTTTTATTTTAAATTTTAAAATAAGTTGATAAAATTTGGTAGCTTACTTTAGGGGATCACATGTTTGTATCGCCTAATTAGATGTAGTATGTTGCTTTCTAAAATCTATATTTAGTAATTTGTAAAAACTGAGTTATGCTGGACACGTGTATAAACTTTATGAAATTTGGTCCAAAGTTATTTAGATATTAACTATATTGTGAATCTCAAAGATTAAAGTTTAACAAAAAAAAAAAAAAAAAAAAAAAAGAGGTGATTGTTTTGTAAAACCAATTGGTAATTTGAATGGAGCACCTAATTAGAATATCACAAGATAAAGTATGGATTTTTAAAATAACTTTTTAATTGGCATACAATAAAATTGGAAAAGATTGTAAATTACATGAGATTCCTGTCCATTTTTGTGATAGCCTGTGTTATGAAAATTGTGAAATTGCTAATTGTGTTATTGTCCTAATATTGAAACCTAACATTGTTAGGTATTATGTGGGTTATGTAGAAAGCACATAATGATAGGCACCAAAAGCTGGGGTTCAATCATGTGAAGAATTAACATTGGTCATTATCTTTGGCAAAAGGTAGATTTATTATGGAAAGGACCAAGCTCCTGGTGGAACTTGGCATATGCCAGGAGAAGGGTAACCTATGAGATTGATGCATATCCTTAACTGGCAAGCTAAATCCTGAAAGTACCTTAAAACAGTTAGCTCTAAGGAGAAAAAAGTGGAATTAAAAAGCAGAGTAGCGTTAGGAGAGATGCTACCTAGTATGGGAGGGGAAAGGTAAAGACACCATGAGGCAGAATACCTTATCCCAGGGGAGGGCAGCAATCATGAGGTGGGATTTCTGGTTCGCCAGGCAGGGGAAGTAGATTTCAGTACCTTCTTTGTGAACTTGTGGGGTTTAGAAAAAGCTTTGTTCTGAGTGCAGAATTCCAGTCTCTTCATCTTTAGTTTTCTGGAGGTTTTTGAATTCTTAATAGTTAACATAAACTTAGAATTGAAAACAATATGCTAGTTATTTGCATGAAGGCAAAGTCATTTTTGATGCTGTATCAAAGATTCAAATGCTTAGCAATGCAAGAAACTTTTAAGAGATTTGTTAGAAATGCAAGGTCTCTGAAAATCATTATTTCTGCTAAGGTCTCCATCTGTTTTCAACAAATTATTTAATATTTATTTAAATGCATAATGGTCTCTCTGTTTAATAAGTATGATAACAAATCTAATCTATAGCTTTCTTGAAGTACCTAGAGCAAGGTTCTAACGGAACAGTACTGCATTTAGCTTTGGCTGTGCTCTACAGGCACATGGGATAGATAGTTTAGGATCTAAAAACTTGATTAGTGAAACTATTGAGATGAAATCTCTCAAGATTGTAATTAATATTGTTTTGAATTTTGAAATTGGATATGATTATCTGAGGGATCACTAAGTCTCAGTAACCTAACATTTAGGAGGAATGTCATAAGTTACTTGGGGGTATGCCTTCCTGAACTATTATAGATGGATGTCTTAATCTTCGTAAGAGCTGAAAGGACAACCTTAGCCTCTGCTTAAGATGGAATCCTTTTGACTCATTTTCCCAATTCTGTTTCTTTGTTTCCCACCTAATTATTCCTGGCTATGAGATAGAATTATTACTGTATGATTGTTTGTCATAGCTAAGGATGCTTTATTCTGTCATATATGTGCCCTGAAGAATCAGTTTTGACTGATTATCTTATATTATAATAATGTCCCTGCTTTTTCCTCTTATAACAAATTTCTGTAATTGAAACAAGTGGTCAATAGAAGACAGGAGACATGATACAAGTATATAGATGATGTCTTGATCTGCAGCCCAGCCCTGGAGGCTTCTCTGGCTGCTGCCATAAAAATCCTTAGCTTGCTTCCTGGGGCAAGAGTTTCTCATCCAAAGACCCACTTTGTTTATCAGTCTGTTAAATATTTAGGTCACACCTCCACCTCCTTATTTTCTCTGCTGAGAGGAAGCAAATAATCTAATCACTCCCTGATCAGACCAAGGTTTTTAAGACCTTGAAAACTAAACTGACCTCTCCCCCACCTTAGCCCTACCTGGTAGACCAGAACTCTGAAAGGGTGTACTTGAATTTAAGAGAGCAAGGTGCTTGGAGTGTCTACTTGGTGGCAGATGGTGGTTCTCTAGGCATATATGTGATGTAATGTAATGGTGTGGTCAATCTAGTTGGTGTATAATTAGGGTAATATGGTGATATGATGTTCTACAGCTGTGCATGCCCAGTATGATGGCGAAATGTAGTCATGCTGGGTTGTTTAAGGGAGTCCCGGTGAGAGAGGGCTCTCTTGGCCACAGTGATCTCGGCCACAGAGAAGACTTCAGGCTCCAGACTCCATCTTTGACCAGCCATGTGGTGCTGCTCTCCTGCCTCCTTCACTTCACTCCTCCACTAATCCCAAAGCCTTGAGCTGATTCTAAGGCCCCCCAGAGAGCTAGCCCTGACATTACACTATGTAAAGCTTTTTATTCTGTGTGAATGATGAAGCCAGGTCTTTAATCCCAGATGCTTTGCTTACTTCTCAAAGAAAACTTGTGTCTTTGGGATGATCCTCCCAAGTGGCCTTAGAGTAACAGTTTCCACAGCTCTTCAAATTGAGGCTCATCCTGAATCAATCATTGTAGATTCTGGCTCTCCACCAGATTCAGAACATTTTTGCTAAAAGCAGAGCTTTAGAATTGGTGAAAGGAAGGAGAAGGAATATCTATACTGACTCCAAATATGCCTTTCATGTCTTCCATGCTCATGGGGCTATATGGAAAGAAAGGGGATTTTTGACAGCCAAACATTCCCCCATTAAGTATGCAGGGGAACAATTACTGCAGGTTGTCCATGGGTCTGTAGAGGTTTCTGTTATGTTTCATAAAGGAAGGGATTCACTTCAGGCCAAGGGAAACAGGCTTGCAGATTCAGCTGCCCATGCTATTACTGTTTGCCCCCGACCATGACACTTTTAATTCTTCAACTCCTGACTTCTATAGTCCTTCATATAGCTCCCAGACAGGTAAATTCTGAAAGAACTGTTACAAAGGACTATCTGGAGGAAGGGTGCATACTTAGGGGAGCGTTGGCAGATGGATTTTGCACATATGCTCCCTTACAGTGGCGTCAAACTGCTTTTGGTTTTGTTAACACTTAGAATATGTCTTTTCTTATAAAGGCTTTAGAGTTTTTGCTAAAGAGGCCACACTCACTTAAGGCCACACTGTTTCAACCATTGCCTCTACTCTTTTGAGGAAACAAAATCAGGAATTTGGGGAAAATGTTCTTTAATACTTATTTTAGGAAACGTTCTCTGTACAAGAGACATGATAGCCTCATCTTCCCCCCTCAATCTTCTTCTGGGTGAGGCTCCTATTGTCTCTAGTAACCCTATTTTAGTTTATTCTTTTTCTTTTGCTCATATTTGTTCCTTGCATTTTTTTAATGTACTTATGAGAGTTTTTTCATAACTCATAACTATTTGGTGAACTGAAAATCTCCTGATATGACTGTGATATTCAGCACCAGATGCTGCTGACGCCACCTACAAGTCATTTGTCTCTCCTCCTCAGTCTGGACTCCACCAGACAGGGCAGACTCTGTACCCTTTATCAGCCTGAAACTGCTCAAAAAGAGGAGATTTTTATCTCTTTGTCCAGAATGAATGTGAGTCTGGACTGCCTGAGGAGGGAGTGATGGCATAATGGGTCTGAACCTACTGGGTCTCAACAATGTAGCCTAACACAGGCTGCCAGATGCCAATCTCTTGGTCTGTGATGACAGGTTTCCAAGACAGTGGGAGTTGGTGTAAGTGGGGTCTCTGATTGCACCTCATTGCTTTAAACAGCATTATCCTATCACCTCCTTGCTTATGTATTAATCACTACAATAATTCAAGATTTCTTAGCTAAATTGGTTCCTGAGAGCTTCCACTGATGTGTAGGTATTGGCTGTAAATGATAGAGGATGGGTTGCAGTTGCTACTGAAGAGGAGGGACAAGTCTGAAGGCCTAGATAGTAAAGATGCCCTTGTGGAAGAAATGTATAAGAATTGGTGTGAGAAATTTTCAAAAGTATGAAATAAAGAGGAGGGACTTAATGGGAGAAGTAAAGATTTCTCAAAAAGTCTATGAGATGGAGTGGGTCAGATTTTAGGCTTAAGTTTCAGGAAGTCACATGATCCCTATTCTCAGAGAGCTATGGGGCAGAGAACTTCAGACCTTAGCTCTAAGCTTCAAGAAGTTATGTGACCTACAGGAAGTAGACAATATTGCTGACAATGTCAACTTCCTTTTCAGTACCTCCAATGAACACAAACATTTTGCTATTTAAGCAATTCATTATTTTTAGCTCATCTCCAGGCACAATGTTGGGAGATAGGAGCTGACAGGCTTTGTGTCTGCTTAGCTGGTGTTGTTTGGACCTCTCCTTCCAAAGACTGCAAAATGTTTACTGTTTCTATCTGATGATGTCTCTGAATAGTCAACTTAGATAAGGGGATCTAGTACTCAGTCCCACACAAATACATTTAAATGGATAATTTCTCTTTCAAAGGAATAATTAACATATAGGCAATTGTCAGAGAAGTTTCAGAATACTTGTTTAGGTGAATGGTTGAACTCTGTGGTTCCTTTCAGATTTTGAGATTCATTATCAGTGTATTGTCATGTTAATATTTTCACTTCAATAAAGTCAAGCTGCTCAAGTGACTTAACATACCTTTAATGAACTGAATTCCAGATCCCCAATCTTCCACTACAGAGTCCATCTTAGTGAAATAATAGCAAACAATATTAAGAACATATTTTCTTTTTCAGTTTTCCCAGAGCCCCTTTCACATCTTTATTTCTCAAACTGTAGATCAAAGGGTTTAACATGGGAATGACAAGAGTATAAAATAAGGAGGTCATTTTGTCTTGGTTTAGTGAATAGGCAGAAGTTGGTCTGAAGTACATAAAAAGGATAGTACCCTGGAAGATTGTGACTGCAGTTAAGTGAGAAGTACAGGTTGAAAATGTTTTGTATCTGCTCTCAGTGGAGTGCATCTTAAATACAGAGAGAATTATGTAACAATAAGAAATGAGGACAACTGAAATGGTCACCATTTCAATAAAACCAAACACAGTGAAGATCACAATCTCATTGACATAGGTATCTGAACAAGAGATTAATAAAAGAGGTGGAATATCACAGAAGAAATGATTAATCTCATTGGACTTGCAGAAACTCAGTGTGAAGGTTAATGTGGTATGGAGCAGAGCATCCATCATCCCCACCATGTAGACACCAGCAATTAATAAGTAGCAAATCCGGCTAGACATATTTACTGTATAAAGCAGAGGATTGCTTATGGCCATGTAGCGATCAAAAGCCATAACGGCTAACAATAAGCATTCAGAATCTGCAAAGGAACAGAAGAAGTAGAATTGTAGAGCACAACCAGTGAAGGAAATAGATGTGTCTTTGGCAAAGAAGTCCACCAGCATCTTGGGTCCTACAGCTGTGGAATAGCAGAGGTCACAGAATGACATGTGACTTAGGAAGAAGTACATGGGCAGATGGAGTTGGGGGTCTATCCTGATTAAGATGATCATCCCAAGATTTGCTATAAGAATAACCAAATAAATGATGAAGAAGAGGACAAAAAGAATTACTTTTAGCTCTGGATCATTGGTGATTCCTAAGAGGATGAATTCAGTTGGGATGGAATAATTCTCCATTATTTCTGCTTTGTTCTCTCTTCTGTTTCTGTGAACAGGAAACAGGCTTGTGAAGGAATTCTGTTTTCACTTTTTGTAAAGCTAATGAATGCAGGACTTTTGGATTGCTTCTCATCTGCAAGAGTGAGACAAATAGTTCCTGTCCATTACTTATAATGCCAAAAATATATAAAACCATCTTATTCACACAAGATATTCTAAAGGCAGAGGAGGAAATGAAGAACTAAAGATGCCTCACAATTGCATAGTATTTTAAAGCTTAAAACAAATTCCCTAGCACAAACCCACGAGCTATGAACTCCTATTGTAAGTAATTCATATTTTCCTCTGTGAAAAAAGTTCAAGGAAATTATATAATTTGCCTTTGGTCACATAGTTAATAATGAGAGAATAAAGAGAGTAATAATAAAGGTTTCCTGATAATAATTCTGAAAAAATATGATCAGTATTTTTTCATAATCTCCCCTTACCACAAATAAACAGACAAATAAATATATGACTAAGTGCTGCAATCTCCAACCAACCGAACTGATGCATTTTAAAGCATCACTAAAATTGAATTCAGGAGTATTTGAACTGAAATACAGCCTTCTATATTTTAATTGTTATTATGATCAAATACATAACAAATCCTGAGCCTCTTCAATAGTAAAATGGGGACTTTAACTCAATAAAAATTTAATAAGGACCTATTGTGTGCCAGACAGTGTAATAATCACTGGGGAAACACATAATAAGTTTGACTTTTTTCTGAGATCAATGATTACTTCCAGTACTATTTTTAATGTAATAAATTCTAGTCCTAATCATTGTTATTGTGTTTGTGTATGTCTCTCTTTTTTTTAATCACAGTTAACTCTTCTACTTTATTTCTATCAATTATTTTGCCCTGTTATTATTTAATCTCCTTCTCTTCCTCAAGGATCCTATCTTATCATTTTATATAGGGTTGGATAAGCCATAAAAGCAAAACTGATAGAACTTTGCAACTGAATGAGTATTGTGTGTGTGTGTGTGTGTGTGTGATTGTGTGTATGTATGTATAAGAGGGAGAAAGAGACAGAGACAGATAGACAAAGAGACAGAGACAAAAAAAAAAAAAACCGACATACAGAGAGGAGAATGAGAAACAGAGACAGAGATAGACAGAAATACACACACATAGAGACAAATGGGGGGCTAAATTGCAAATCTTGGTGACTGGAAAGATGATGGTACCCTTAAAAACAAAGATGGCTTGAGGGAAGTACATATAGAATCTTTCCAAAACAAAACAAAACATAATGATAGTTTCTGAAGAGACTAGTTATTTTCATTTTTGTTCAAGTGCTCAGTTTTAGTATGTCTTTTTATGTATATAGTAAGAATCAGGTAAATAACTAGCTCAGAAGAAAAGCAAGACACACAAAATTAGAGAATCCACCCCAGATATTCATGGGGTCTCTTTGTGTCTGACCTGAGACAAAGCATTGCAAATTTGTATTGGTCTAATCAGCCACACTTGGACACATTAACTTGACTCTGGCATAGTGATGTTATTTTGATCTTCCAGAATGAAGGACAATTGAACCAAACCTTTAGAATTACCCATAGAGTTATGAAGTCTTCCCTCTGACACACATTAAAAAAATAACTAAGGATATTTGAATGTATCTTTCTGAGTCTCACTTTCCTTCACTGCAAAGGGGGAACATAACACATTTATATTTTATGCAAGCTCTTGTCATGAGTCTCAAAAGAAAATATTCACATTAAGATTTTTGCAATCTTTAAAAAAAATCTGTTATTATTCTTTCATTTTGATGAATATTTGTAAAATGCTGTCATAAGTATAAAAATATCCCCAGATTCTTAATCTATATTGTACTGGTCTCTGAATTCAGTAAAACTGGTGTCAAGTTGTACCTTTTGTTTATACTGGCTGGTTTCATCACAAACAAGTCATTTACCCATTCACAAACCTCAGATATTTTCATAAAATTATCATTTGGAGAACAAATTCTGATCTGCAATGATACAGTGGGTTTCTTCATTGAAAGTTCCTCTACAATAATGCAAAAGTCTATAAACTTAGAAAATAACATTCCTAAAAATTCTATTGACAACACATTGTTCTAAAATTCTCCACTTTCCCTGGTGTTTTCAGTTAAGTATAAAAGATTCTTAAATTTTATTTTCTGCTACAATTCTTGGCCTCTAAATATTTTAAATGAGATTTTTATAATGCAACACTCTCTGACAGATATTGGAAAATGTGCAACCAATTGGAAATTATCAAAATTATCAATATTACTATCTGGCACTCTTTATGTGTTTGGGATTTACTGATGGAGTTTGTAAGGAGAAAAAACTAGAGAGGAAATCTATGCTTTTTCAAGAATATTGCATGGGTCTATGTGCTTATTTGATATCGATACAAATTTTGAATAAGAATATAGAGGATTTATAGAAAAATTATAACAAATGGGAAGAAAAAATGATCTTGTTTATATTTTTAACTTGAGCAAAAAAAAAATAAAGTGAAACATAAGTTTTTCCTTTGGAAACTTTTAGAAGGTATTATCTCAACTCCTTTTGTCAGTAATCAAAAAGTTAATATTTATTATGTTAAAAGAGGAAAATTCCTTATTGAAGCCCATTTCAACTAGCAACAGCTGAAAAGGTGAATTCATTCCTCATTTAGAGGATGCAGATTCTGAACCATGGAGAGAAGCATCATCTCTGCTATTTGGTACTAAATTCTGTCAGAGTCATCAAGTCTCCAACAAGGCATGCTAGTCACAAATCCCTGATAGTCTCACCTTTTTCTTTCCTGAAGTGATTTTCTTCCAAAACTATCTCTTGATATTTCTAACACTTACCTAGCCAAAGAGCAGTCGTGTCTTGTGTGATGAACTCAAGGGGAAGTTCTATTTCATTTAGTGACATTTCAAACTTAAAAATTGGAAGCCTCAGATTTATCTTTACACTATTATGTAAACACTTACCTAATTAACCCAAAGGGAAAATCCATTTATCTTCTCTTCCTTGAATGAACCATTTTTTCATTTCAAGATGGAAAGTACAACTGGGGACAAATTTTAACTTTTAATCCTCTAGTGTTTTCTCAAATTGGATGATGTGTGAATGAGCAGGTATTCATATAATATACATAAACATAGTCATACATATATGTACATATATATATATGTGTGTATATATATATATATATATATATATATATATATGTATATATATATATATATATATATATATACAAAAACATTAATATTGATAATATGGCAAGTATGCATATATGAATCATATAACTTTTGAAGCAGGGTTTCCTTGTGAATCTTAAGTTGTTCCCAAGTATATCAACAACCTTTATATTAAACTCAGATCATTGTTGATTTATTGAAATTATAATTAAATATCCAAAGATGAAAGCTTATTCTTGGGTATTCCTTTGAGATATGTGGCCAACCAGCTACAACAATATGTATTTCCCAATAATAGTATTTCAATTGGAGAAATGGCAAAAATCAATTGCATATTCATTCAAGATTTAATAGTGTTACCTTTTAATATGATTGAGGGAGGAGGGTTAATGGAATGATTTATAAGAATTTTCAAAGGCAATTAGCACTGAAAAGAAATAGCTAAATGGTTGAACAAGTTGTGACATGTAGTTATGATAGAATGCTATGCTATAATAAATGATGAGTTCAATATTTTTTTCTAAGATAGGACTATTTAATATAGTCATCTCTTCTGTTAATTGAAGCAATTCATATTTTTATAAATATTCATTCATTTCACTTTGACAGTTACCTTTATTGACTTATAATTGGGCAAAATAGCTCATAATATTACTTTAATTTCATTTATATTGGTGGTAAAATCACTTTTTTTTATTTTTGGTATTAGTAACTCATTCTTCCTTTTTCTTTACAGCTCATAATATTAATTTAATTTCATTTATATTGGAGGTAAAATCACTTTTTTTGATTTTTGGCATTAGTAACTCATTCTTCCTTTTTCTTTTAATAATACTCAAGTAATTGGAGACATGTTCTAAAAGACTAAATGATAGTTTTTCGTTTTATTTCATTGGTAAAAGGGAAATTGGAATTTATTGAAGCCGAGAGTAATATGGTTTATCAATGGTTTAGGAACAACCATTGGACTGTTATATGAGATATGGAATGGAAATGGGTGAGATGTGAGGCAAAGAAGATAATTAGAAAGCTGCTAAAACACTAGAGAAAAAAATGACATTGATTTCAGTGATGTCAATGTAGTGGGAGAGATTTGGATGAATGTGATAGAGATCATGAATAGGGAAGACTTAGGAAGTAATTATCTATGTAAGGAGTTAAATATAAACCAGAAGTTGAGAATCTGGAAATTATGACTGAAATAGCATCGGAAAATTGGACAGAAATAGGGAAGGTAAGTGAGTTTATGGAGGAAGAATAAATTCAATTTTCGACATGTTGATTTTGAGATTTCTTTAAAGAATCAAATTTAAAATGTCAAAGCACTAATTGGCAATGGAGCAGTATTAGATTTATGGATGTAAGAATCCTTTAAGTAAAGACAAACATGGAAATTTTGAATGAAATCACTTAAAAACTATGTTAATTATTTTTGTGTTTTATCATTTCTAATTGTTAGTGATAATAATAATAAGAGTCATGTCAACAATAAAAGTAAAAGTGGGGAGTCCAATGGAATTTTTTAAAATCTCCTCAGATTGCTTTAACATATTTACAATATTTTTGGTTATTTGAATGCCTTTTATGCCTCATTTATCTCATATTGATTGAATGTAGAAAATGATGATTCAGGTAGAAATACTTATATTTGATAATTTATTAAACTTCTACTATGTACTATTCTTTGTAAATAGAATGAAAAAAAATGATGTAAAATTTGGTCTCAAGGAGCCTGTATTCTTTCAGATTTTGGGAAAAAAAATTTTAGTTTAGTGTTATGATATATTTTAATAAGTATTTGATGCATAAAATGCTTCATGTTATCTTCTAGGGATCCAAACATAGCAATAAAAAATAATTCTTCCTCTTGAGGAGCTTACATTATACTGGGAAGAAAATATGATACAATTTTTTTTTTTTTTTTTTGTCAAAGAGGCAAACTTGACTTTTTATTGAGGAAAAAATTCTTCCAAATTAGAGCCCAATGTATACTGGGCTGCCTTGGAAATCTTTTTTTTTTTTTAATTTTTTAATTAATTTTCATAATTTTAACATTTTCTTTGACAGTACATGAGTATAGGTAATTTTTTTTTTAACGACATTATCCTTTGTACTCCCTTCTGTTCCGAGTTTTTCCCCTCCTTCCCTCCACCCCCTCCCCTAGATGGCAGGCATACCCATACATATTAAATATCTTATAGTATATCCTAGGTACAATATATATGTGCAGAACCAAATGTTGTTGTTGTTGTTGTTGTTGTTGTTGTTGTTGTTGTTGTTGCAAAGGAAGAATTGTATTCGGAAGGTAAAAATAATCTGGGAAGAAAAACAAAAACAAAAACAAAAAATGCTCACAGTTCACACTCATTTCCCAGTGTTCCTTTTCTGGGTGTAGCTGATTCTGCCCATCATTGATCAATTGTAATTGGATTAGCTCTTCTCTATGTTGAAGATATCCAGTTGCATCAGAATACATCCTCATACAGTAGCATTTTTGAAGTGTATAATGATCCCCTAGTTCTGCTCGTTTCACTCAGCATCAGTTGATGTAAGTCTCTTCTAGCCTCTCTGTATTCCTCCTATTAGTCATTTCTTACAGAACAATAATATTCCATTACATTCATATACCATAATTTATCCAACCATTCTCCAATGGATGGACATCCATTCATTTTCCAGTTTCTAGCCACTATGAAAAGGGCTGCCACAAACATTTTGGCACATACAGGTCCCTTTCCCTTTTTTAGTATTTCTTTGGAATATAACCCCAGTAGTAGTACAGCTGGATCAAAGGGTATGAACATTTTGATAACTTTTTGGGCATAATTCCAGATTGTTCTCCAGAATGGTTGGATTCTTTCACAACTCCACCAACAATGCATCAGTGTCCCAGTTTCCCCACATCCCCTCCAACATTCATCATTATTTGTTCCTGTCATCTTAGCCAATCTGACAGGTGTGTTGTGATATCTCAGAGTTGTCTTAATTTGCATTTCTCTGATCAATAGTGATTTGGAGCACTCTTTCATATGAGTGGAAATAGTTTTAATTTCATCATCTGAAAATTGTCTGTTCATATCCTTTGACCATTTATATACAAATTTAAGTAAGTTTAGTAGAAGATAGAGACTAGAAGGGGTAATCTTATTGAGGGAGACAGGGAAAAACATTACTACCTAGAGATATTAGGATTGGCTTTTTGAACATAAAAAATTAGGTGATCTTTGATGGAAGTAAAACAGAGATGAGAAGGAAACATATAGTAAGCAAAAAGCATTTTCTCATATAAATGCACAAGTAACAAAAAAGACATGTTAATACTATGCTAATGACATAATTTGAAATTAATATAATTCTCACATCTTATTATGTGTTACAGCCATGGAGAATTATTAAAGTTCATGGGAAGGAGGGTGTCATATTGACATCTGAACTATAGAAAGATTATTCTAGTAGCTTTATAAAAATTACATTTCAGAAAGGGGAGAATCAGTAGAGGAAACAATAAAAAAAATTTCCATTAATAACTAAGACAATCAGTTAAACAACAAACATTTATTACATTATAATTCCATAAGAAAAGATGAATTTTAAGAATTCAGAGGAACATAAAAGACACAGAAATACTTAGATAAAAAACAATAGCCAAACACTATACATAAAAAAATACTACAATAATATGGGTCAAAAGAACAAGACAAAAAGACATTGTGTTGTAATTAAGTATAATAACAAACAAACAAAAAAAAAGAAGATAAAGAGATTGTGATGAACTTAAAAGTACCAACTGAAAAAGACATAGAGGGGAAGCTAGGTGGCATAGTGCATTGAGCACCAGCCCTGAAGTTAGGACAACCTGAATTCAAATCTAGTCTAAGACACTCACCCCAATTGCCTCTGCAAAAAACAAAACAAAACAAAACAAAACAAAAACAAAAACAAAAAAAAAACAAACAAACAAACAGAAATTGCAACTCTCATATCTATATAGGAATGAGTGACCACTAGTGAGGGGCATAACATATGTTGTTATAGTTACATTTGTTTTCCTTCCTTCCCTTCTTCTGCCCTCTCTACTTTCCTACCGCTTTCTCTTCCTTCCTCAAATCCCTCCTTAAATTCTCTTTTCCTTCCATAAGGATTCAATATGATATATGAATATGTTTTAAGTTTTCCTATAAAGAAAAAAAAAACAAACAAATAAGATAAAGAAATGTTATTTTTATTTTATTTCTAGCCCTACCTGACAGAAGTGACTTCATGTTTGAATATTGATTGAAATATTTATATATCAAGAAGTTCCTTTGTATGTAACAACTGGCTTGGTCAGCTACCTTTAGATTTGGGAATGAGAAAGAACATTGGTAATTTTGCTTTAATTGAAGTGTGTAAAGTTAGCAAACTTGTCTGATCACAGTGTCCTAGAGGTTGATAAAGGGTTTTATGGTACAAAATGTGCACTCAGGCCTTGTGAATCAATACAGTAACAAACAATCAGATATCAGAGAAGAAACCCAGGACATCTTGACAGGTGCTTGAAGCACATCAGATGTACTTTCAAGCTATTATCCTTATCATGTTCTCATGTCTATGAAGGGCAAGGGAATCATATAGATGTTTGTATTTTTGTGGTTAAAAAATTTCTTGACCCATAATCAAATAAGTGCTTAATTTTTGGTTTTTTGAGAAAAGTATCTCAGTATCTCATTTATGACTGTCATGTAGCCATATTTTAAAGATGTAGTTATTTGAACTCAAAGATTGTTGCTTTCCTGATGTAATATGAATCTAATCTTGCTGATATTATTAAATTTATGTTAGCAATTTCTCCCTCAATTAAGGGGGATAATTTCAGAACTTACTGATAAAGGGTGAAGAAACTCAACTATTGCATTCCCCTATAACCTCATCAAGAGTTGTCTAGATGATTTTTAGGTTAAATAATATCTCTGGTAGCATAGCCACTACAGCAGGCCATTTCCCAGGTCCTTCTTACCATTTAAAGCTGTAAGGAAAAAATATATATATCATCTTGGACAATTCCTTTGATTTCTTGGTTTTTATGATGATGATAACTTTATACTTAGAACTTTTTTGGCTGCATCTTTCACATCCTTGTTCCTCAGGCTATAAATCAATGGATTCAATACAGGGATCACAATGGTATAGAAGACTGAAATCACTTTGTCAGTATTTGGTGAATAGAGATAACTGGGCCGGGAATAAATAAAGAGGAGCGTTCCCTGGTAGATGGCCACAGAGGTCAGGTGGGAGGCACATGTGGAGAAAGTTTTCTTCCTCCCACTGGAAGAGCGAATCTTCAGGACAGAGAGGAGAATAAAAAAGTAAGAGATGATAATGATGATGAAACAGATGATTTCTACAGAACTGCCATAAGTGGAGAGTAAAAGTTCATTGATGGAGGTGTCAGTGCAGGAAAGCTTGAGTAGTGGGGGGAGGTCACAGAAAAAGTGATTGATAATGTTCTTGTCACAGTATGTCAGTATGAAGGCAAAAGATGTGTGTACCAAGGAGCTCAAGTTGCCACCAATATAGGACAAGACAATTAACCATACACAAATGCCACGAGACATCACAACAGTATATAACAGTGGATTACAGATGGCTACATAGCGATCATAAGCCATAGCAGCCAAGATGAAAGACTCTGTGTCAGCAAAAGTACAAAAAAAGTAAAACTGAAGTGCACAACCATAATAGGAGATGGATTTGTTTTTTGAAAGGAAATTGACTAGCATTTTTGGGACAATGACTGAAGAATAGCAAAGATCTACAAAGGACAGATTGCTAAGGAAAAAATACATTGGAGTTTGAAGACGGGGATCCACTTTGATTAACGTCATCAAGCCAATATTCCCCATTAGAATCAGGCTGTACATGAGTAGAAATACCAGAAATAGGACAACTTGTAGTTCTGGTCTTGTGGGAAATCCCAGTAGAATAAATTCAGTTACTAAGGTGTAATTTCCTTCAAGCATTTTCATTGGCAGGATTATTTTTGTTTTCCTTTTAAGAGAAAATAGAGGAAACTGTGTATATATATTATTTAATGACAGAGAAATTTCTACAATTTTAGGAGTAGTAAATGGAACCAAATTGTTATTTACAGTTAGAAGCCATCTTAATGATTATCTAGTATTGCCCTCATTTTACAGAGGAGAAACCTAGTCTGAGTGAAACAAAGTGAATTGGGCATAAGTATTAAACAGCAAAGATAGGATCTGCATGCACATATTCTGATTCCAATACAATGTAATCTATATATAATTACATTAGCAAAAAAGAGTCTTTTAAAAATTAAGTGAAAGAAGTCTTATTAGGCGACCATGATGTAAAAAGTGTAGGACATAATAACAAAAATATCAAGATAAAATTTTACCAACAGAAAATTCATACATTTAAAAAGTTGGTTAGTTTTTGAAAATATTATTTGTAGTAGCATTGGAAATTTTGGGTTAAAATTGTGACTATGCTTTTGGATTATGAGAGAATTATCTTGACATCCTAGTTGCCACAGTTTCCCAACATGTAAAATAAAGAGAAAAAAAATAATTAATAACATTTTAAATTAAATATTTTGATTTTGTCCTCACAAGAGTTTTGTCAGGTATCTGATATTGATCTTCATTTTATACATAAAAATGTTCTGAGTCAGAAGAGTTTAATGATTTGAACTGAATCACTTGGCTCAAAGATTTGATTATTTTCTTGATACAAATATATAGGCATATATTACACTTAGTTTCTAATTGCTCTTCAAATTCTTTTTAAATTCTAGTCACCATAAGAATTGCTTAATAAATAATTTTAAATTCATTAAAATAGTCATTTAATACTTTTTGCAACTCATAATTTATTTATTTCCTCTACTTATTCATAGATGAAGCCTTTATAGAGCTTTGAAAATTCACTATATTTCTTAAATACCCTGAATCTCTCTCTCTCTTTCTTCTTTCTCCCTCTCTCTCTTTTTTGTCTTTCTCTTTCTTTTTTTCTCTTCTCTCTCTCTCTTTCTCTTGATGACTCTCTTTCATACACATATGTGTATATATATGTATATAAATATGTATTTATATAAGCATATTATTTTTGTTTTAAATGGAAGAATTGACTAAAGATCATCTGATTCTCATAAGATCATGTCATCAATTATTCCATGATTTCTCCCAAGTAAGTATCCATTGTGTACTACCTGGAGAATTCTAGTAAAGTGGGTATTCAAAATAATCACACAGGTCACTTTCATGAACTCTATTCAAATAAATTCTTGAAATTAATAGGTTGAATGGTGAATATAAATTCAATGAGAAAATACAGTGAGTAATATCTTTCATACCGGAATAATGCAAAAAGTCAACAATTAATGCAAAAGGATCTATAGGAAACCCCACATGACCTTAGACAAATATAAAATGTAAATTTTTTAAAGCATTTCTAAAGTCTGAGTGCTTCTTTCTTTTAAGTGGGAATGGAGGAGATATTATATGGATTATGTCATAACAGGAAATAAAATCTAAATAATTTCTATTATTATTCTGGAAGTCATTAAAATATTCTTGTGAATTTAAAATAATAAGGAAGCCTGTCATTTTTATTCATAACCCTAGTGTCCAGCAATATGAAGTAATATGGTCAAGTAATTAATAGCAAAGGAGGGTTTTACTTCTGTTCTTTTGACTCCAAGCATAATGTTTTTTTCTTTCTCCCATATTATAATAAATTCCCATATCTGTTGATAATTCAGTACCCAAAACATTTATTAAATGTATACTCAGTTTTTCCAGACATTAAGACCATAACATTGTCAATTGTGCCATCCCACTGTTTTCTAGTTAAAGTGAGGTTCTATTAATAGCTATCTAAGATGGAGATAAATCAGAGGCACTTATAACATTTTAAGCAAAGTGTTACGTTCTGTTATATTTCAGCTCAACTGGAAAGACTTCAAATATAAACCAAGAGCCTAATTCTATAGTTATCTGTGAGCATCTCAGACAACTTTAAACAACTCATTTTCAATTTGACAGCAAAGTTATGTTTTTGAGCAAAACAAAGACTACACATAAACACATAGATACATAATGTGTAACATCAGGAGAAAGCATTACATGGATTAAATCACAGTTCCTTGAAATTTTAATTAGTTTGAAAATCGTATTGAGAGACAGAGAAAAACAGAGACAGAAAGAAAAGCAGAAAGTATCAGAGAAAGAGATAGAGATAGAAAAAGCGAGATGAATGATAGAAGAGGAAAAGACAAAAATAATTCCTTTCCTCAGTCAAGAAGTACTTTGTCTTTGCAATATCTGTTTGTATTATGATTCATTTCTCTCCTTTTTATTTTCATAAGGGAGGGATAAGGAGAAATATACTGGCAAGTGATAATAAGGAGGGATGAGATGGGAAACCTAAGCTTCAAGTTAGGAAAGGGTTGTGTACATACTGTAACAAGTTAATACTAGAAGCAGGTCTATTAATGATAAATTTAAATCAACTTCACTGATTCCCCAGAATCTAGAGAAGGAATATAGTATTAAAAATATCTTGATTTTTCTGTCAATTTTAGTGAAATGTATCAATGTTCTTTGATAATCAGGCTTTAATATGTTAACAATGAGGGTGTAAATATATTTTTAAAAAAATTCCATTGAGAAGATGCTAAAAATGCTATTATATTATTCAAATTCAATTTTTTTTCTATTTAAATTTCACTCCACCTATCTTACATACCTTTTCAAATACCATTGATATACAAGTTAATTTTCCCTTCACCTTAACTGATTCCCAGCAACTCATTAGAAATTATCGTTTCTAAATATAGGAAGAATTGTCTTTCATCCAAAGTTATCTTCCACTGAAGTCAAGACAAATAATATATCTCAAATAATACATAGCTAGCTACACCTTTTGTTTTCTTCCAGTGTCAATAGGACAAATTCTTCTAATGCTTTGGTGCCTGAAGACATCTAATTATTTTTTAAATGTATCAATTCAATCTAAAGAAAGGTTGGAGTCTTCACTTATGAACCTAGCAGAAGAAAAGAGGGGAGGAAATTTTACTTTAAAAATTTTAATCTTTTTTTCCTGTAACATCTTTTGAGTAAATTTATGATTATTCTACATTCTTGGATAAAAAATATCCTGAACATATCTAATTTTTTTCATTGAGATTTATTCATTTATTGTTTCACATTAATTTCTGCCTATATATTTCAATGTCCTTAATTGTTAAAGGGGAGACATATAATAAGGCTCTTTGAAATGCTCTGTGATATAATTATTTGAGATGGCTAACTACATGGTCATATAGTTGACAAATGGAAAGAGGAAAACACAAATCTTGATAGTTTTTAATTTCAAGGACTTATTGGTTTTCACAATTAAAACTCATTTCACATGCCCCCTCCCTCAAAATAACCCTATAGATACATAACATACCTAAAGAGGACTGAAATGCTTTCCATTTAATTATAAGAATAGACTCATCTGCAGATTCAGAGAATTTATGTGAATCATCCTGGCTTTGGGGACCTAATCAGTGAATGATTCTCAAATCTGTTTGTTCCCATGGGATACAGGGAAGAGATTTGATATATACAGACTTGTATAATGTTTTCCTTAAAAATAATTGTATAAATATTACACAAATCCCAGAGCTATTCAATAGATAATTGCTAATCTAAGCAACACTTGGATTATTATGAATGATGTTCAAATTCCAAAGAGAGTTGTAATGCTTTTCTTTCTCTTTGGAACTATAGCTAGTCAGGATATTATGTATTCATTTTGAAAATGGGTTCATTTTGTTTAAATCAGTTTTTTTTTCCTTAAAGTTAGATTTATCTTTGTTAGTAAATTGTACTTTAAAAATCTGTCTTTGTGTTCTCTATTGACTATTAGAGTGCATTGTATATAGCAAAAGCAACATTTATTAAATTTAATGGCATAGAAGGCAATAATTAAAAACTTCATGATTTCTGGCTATCATTCATGTGTATATGTGTATGTATGTGCATATATATACACACAACACACACATATATATATATATATATGTATATATATATATATATATATATATATATATATATATGAATATTTTTGTTGTTCAGTTGTGTCTGACCCTCCATGACCAATATGTAGTTTTCTTGGCAAAGAAGTGGTTTACCATTTCCTTCTCCAGATCATTTTACAAATAAGGGATCTGAAACAAGCAAGGAAAACTGTTTTACCCATAAATACACAGTTAGTAAATGTCTGAACTTGAATTTGTATGTGTGCAAGTGTAATTATATATACACAAACACACATGCAGAGTAATTATAGTATAATTGGAAAGACTAATAGCATGAAAAAATACATATTGAAAAATTACAAATGTGTGGAATAGGGATTTTACCCAAATTAAAATCTGAGACTCCCAAGGTAAAAAAAGCAAAAAAGAATTTATTATGATCTCACAAGAAAGGGCAACTTCAAATAGATAATAAGGTGGCAGTAGAGGAATACAAAGCACAAGCTGAAAACACAAGATTATATGGACCTAACCCTGAAGTCTCCACCCTTGCTTCTGACATTTTCTCCCATTGGTTGGAAAGTTCTAATTTACCCAGAGACTAAATGTCTATTCAAAAATCACTTTATCTAGGTACTTAAACACCAATGAAAAGTGTGTGTCCTTGGGAGGAGAGGGAACAGGGGGAACCAGGATGAAATGTTTGTTTATGTAAGATAATCAAAAACAAGTAGTTTTTAGTTTTATCTCAATTTCTTATCACAAAGTCTTAACTCATAATTAGGGCATAGGTCAAATCCATATTCTTATGAGAGGTCTTCACTCAGTTTATCCCATTCACAAAAAAAAAAAAAAAAAAAAAAAAAAAACAACAACAACAAAAAAAACTTGTCTCTAAATATAGGATTTCATAACCATTTCTATCCTATCCTTCTGAAGATGTGAGTTGCTTATGATTGTGTTCCCTTACACAATTTTATATTATACATTTTATGATTTTTTTCAATGAGTTAATTATGGTAACTTTCCACTCCCTTTCCCCCTTTTAAAATGTCTTTTTAAATTATTGTTATTTTGGACTGTTCTTTTAAAAAGAATTGATTATTAGGAGAAATTATAGTGATGCAAAACCAGGACAAAATCAATAAAATGTAATTTTTGAAAAATAATGTAAGTTCTCACAATAACTACAAAAACAAAAATGTCTGACAAGAACAAAACTGACCAGAGATCAAAACAAATGAATAAATAGATTACTAAGATGAAACTCTAATAGTTCATCTTGCAGAAGATCACAAATTCAACCTACAGGCAAATGATAAAGGAGAGGAGGATTGTGAAACTAGAGTAGTTGAGAATCCTGGAGTTAAACCTGGGGATTAGATTATAAAAATGCTGATCTTTCAAAAAAACACTTTTGTTCAATTGATTCAACTCTGTAGTATTAACCATGAGCTCCATCAACTTCCTCAAGGGTTTAGTGGATACCCCTCAATCTCAGGTAAAGTTGCCAGTGTCTGAGACTCTGAATTTATTTTAGAAGTTATAAATATGTCAAAAGGACTAAGTTATCTACAGAAGAATGGGGCTTCTGTAAATTCCCTGATATCTCTGGAAGTGGAGAGATCTAAAACTCAGCCTTCAGTCAAGGATTAAGACTTTGCTGTTGTCCCTCTTTGGTGGTGAATCTCAGATTTAGGGCTCAATTTCTATGATTTGGGGCATAGCTCTTTCAACTCTAACCCAAGAAATAGGTACCTTTTGGAGAAAAAGGCCTGAGTAATGTCACTCTAATACCAAAAGAAGACAACTGAGACTTGGAGGTATGGAACAATATTTCAGTGTTGTTACAGAGATAGAGCAAAGGATAGGAAAAGAATCCATGTCTCAGCTTCCAAGAAGAGAGATGGAGTTCATTAAATGAATCCTTCAAAGTGGGTCTAAAGGACAGACACCACAGAAAATACAAGACCAAAATAATTTCAATCTAAGACCAATATCAAGACAACAAATAAGACATGCCAGTACTATATAAAATCATGAACATGATATTTGAAATGTGCAAAGCTCAGTCCTAATTCAAAAGTCCAACATGAAAAATAAAGCTGGAAAAATGAGTTTTAAGAAAAAAAAAAAAAAAAAAACTATTAGAATGCTTTCATATTCAAGGCAAAGAAGCAAGTATTATACCAAACCACCAAATGGCAAAACTACTAGGAAAAGCATAAATTTGTTTGGCACTGGATAAGTTGGGGTCATAGCCACCACCCTTCCTTGCCATTAGGACTGGAAATTAAGTTTTACACTCATTGTGTACACATTGTGACACAATGAAAACAATATCCAGGTGCCTTCCACTTTGACTCCATCCTTGTCCAAAACTACACTCAGGATAGAATTATGTTATCTCACCTCCTGCCAAAAAACTAAGTTATACCTTCCTTATAGCCCTTATCTAAGAATAGCCCTCCTCTCTTGTCTGACTGGGCCTGAGCCACAATCCTAAAAGCTGTAAATACCAAGTTTACTCCTCTCTCCCTGTTCTCTGTGAAGTAAAGATAACAAACAACAGCTGCAAAATGTTAGACTAATTGCATTCTTGGCTTCTGTATCCTGCTTGCAAACCTTAGTTAGCTAAAGTCCTATATAAATTCCCTGCCTCGATTTATCTGTGCCCAATGCTTTGGAGAAGAGTCCCATTTCTGTTGACTAACCTAAACTCTCCATATTAAAGATTAAAAATCAATCACTGTCTGCTTTAGTTTCTCTGCTATTACAGTTTGACAAGCTTAATTATAATTCTTAGAAGAATGATACAAGTGATTTTTCCTACTTTATTCATTCATCAATTTATATATTCATGCATCTTTTTTTTTTTTTTTTAAATTTAAGGTAGAACAATAAAGTTTTTTTGCACTTAAAGTTCCTTTGGTTTTTGTTTTATGGATTTTTCTATTTGGACAATTCTCACTTTCAGCATTTTTTTTTTCATGAGTAAAGTTTTATAGCAATTGTTTAAAGCTATTAATTACCTTTGCCATTGTTTCTTCCATAATTAACATTTCTTTTTTCTAGATTTCTTCTACACTTTAATTTTGACTCATTTTTAATATCTTCTTTCATCTTTACTAGGACTTTTGTTTAGACTTGTGCCATAACTGCTTTTTTTTCTGAGACTGCAAATATTTTGGACTCATTCTCTTTTTTTTGTGCTTATTTCTTGGGCTTCCTTGTCAATATTATAATTCTTTACACTGAGAGTTTTTTCTTCTTCTTCCAGGCTTTTTGACTTTGGACTTTGTGTAAGAGCTGTGTAGATTTTGTGTACTTATAGAAGAAATGTCTGGGTTTAGCTGTTGTTCTTTTGGGTCCTCCCATTTTTTTATTTGCCCTTGTGCTATTAAATGCTGTTTTATTAAGCTACTCAGACTTCTTGCTAAGTACTTCTGTCTCTAGCTCACAAATTTTGGCATGTTATTTCATTGTTACCCTATTTAGTGAAATTATTATTTCTGTGATTTGTTCTATGATCCACTCATCCTTGAATTAGAGTATTTAGTTTACAATTCATTTTTTAGTTTCTATTTCCTTGTCTCATTTATTATGCTTTATTACACTTAGTTGAAAGCTTTATACCCTAAAGCAAGGTTGTTAAGGACCAGGCCTGGGTGAAGGAGAAGGTCAGTTCTCTGAAAGCCTCAGCAGCTGTGGATTGTGGGGCAGCCTTTACTGACACAGGTGTTGCTTGTGGACGGGAATGAAATAAATTGGAGGCGGAGGGAAGAGGAGAGAGATCAGACAACACAACTGCCTGTCAGTGGGGAGGTAACAGAACAGCAACTGCCTCTCAGTCTCCTTGTATCATCATCTTCCCCCTTCTCCCCTTCTTTCCCCTTCCCCCTCCTTCCCTTTCTCCCCCCCTTTTTCTTCCTTCCCGTTTACTTCCCCTTTTCCCCCTCCTCCTTCTTCCCCCTTCTCTCCCTCCTCCCCTCTCCTCTTCCCCCTTCTCTCCCTCCTCCCCTCTCCTCTTCCCCCTTCTCTCCCTCCTTCCTTCTCCTTTTCCCCCTCCTCTCCCTCTTCCTCCTCCTTTTCCCCCTCCTTCCTTTCCTCCTTCTCCCCCCTCCTTCTTCTCCTCTTCTTCCCTCTCTTCCCCCTCTTTTTTTCTCCTTCCCCTTCTCCCTCTCCTTTTTCTCCTCTCCCTCCCCCTTTTCCTTCTCCTCCTCCTTCTCCTCCTCTCACAGGAAATGAGTCATTCTACAGGTCTGATACCTCAATCAGCCACTGGCAGGTGGCTCCTATATCCCAACACAAGGATAATTTTTTTTTTTAATTAAAATGTCCAGTTAAGAAAATGGGTATGTTCTTTTCTTGCACTTAAGTTTTCTCCATTTGTCTACCTTATTTAAATTTCTGTTAATGTCTAGTTTCTTTCTTTTTATTTTTTTAATTTGATTTGTATAGTTGTGAGAGGGGAAAGTTGAATTCCCCCACTGTTTATAGTTTTAATTCCCATAATAGCTCATTTAACTTTCTTTTTAAAAATGTAAAAATGTAATTAAAAAATGGATACCATATTTTGTGCATATGTGTTTGGTATCACTGTATAACTATACACTAGTGTTTCTTATTACTCTGGAATTACACTCTGACATTATACATGAGCAATGCAACAGTGTGTTGTAAACAGTGGCAATAAAGAGAGCCCTATGATCACCTTATGATTATTTTCCCAACTCCTCTACCACCTGTGGTCTGAAAGCTTTGGACACTAGTGCTCAACTTAACTAGCTGCCTCCAGGTTTGTCTTGAACTGCCTGTGCTCTACTCCTGTCTTGACTGCTACCCTGGTGAGAGTGAGCTTTATAACCAACCTCCTAAATTTTCTTGGTCTAGAAAAAATTGCTTTATCCTGAGGTTTTGTTGGTTCTATCACTCCAGAATCATTGTGAGCTGTTATTTTGAAGTTGCTTGGACAAGAATTTGGGATAGCTCAAATTCCTATTTTTCTGTTTTTCTGCAGAAATATCCCTTGTACACTGATCTTATTTTAAAATTTTATTTTTTGTCCTTTTTTAATTAAAATATCTCTCTTTTCACTATCTATATTCATTTTTATCCTCTCTAGTCATTCATTCTCTGATACATACATACACACATATACATACATGCATATACATATATCATTCTGTATAAATACAATCTGTATATGCGAGTCTATGTAAATATGTGTGAACATGCATATATATATATTTGTGATTTAGAGACAGAGATAGATGGGGGTAAAGGAGGTGACTAATGAAGAGTGCCAGTTCCTGGAATCAGGCAGACTTCTTGAGTTCAAATCTGGCTACAGACACAGACTAGCTGTGTGGCCCTAGACAGTTCACTGAATCCTGTTTGTCTCAATTTCCTCCTGTATAAAATCAGCTGTAGAAGGAAATGGCAAACTACTCTATTATCTTTGCCAAGAAAAATCTCAATTGGATTAATGTAAAGTTAGATATAATTGAAAAGAGCTAAAATTATATATATTTCTATATATCTTTGTGTACATATGCATACATATGCACAGGTATATTAACATGTTCATGCAGATATTTATGCATATATGTTTATGTATATATAGCAATAATATATAATCATTCTCTATTTTCTGAATTCTTCAGTAAGACTTTTACAGTACATTTCTGTGCTTTCTGTTCTAAGAAATTTTTGCCAATATTGAGAGTATTTGCTTTTAGATTGCTTCTTTTCCACTGTTCTTCAAATATCAAAATATGATGATTCCTACAGGTGATGATAAAGGGGATGATAATAGCATCCCTTCCCATTTCCCCAAAACTATTGAGATATATAAAGTTCATGCAGGAATGCAGGATTAGTTCAATATAAGGAAAACTGTCAGCATGATTGATTATATCAATAAGAAAATTAAAAGAAATTTTATGATTATATGGTAACAATTTTTCTGGTGATTGGCCTGAAGAAGAATTTTTTTTTTCCTTTTCTGGTTTGCAGGTGGTGGGCAAGTGAAATGGAGTATGGGTTGCTGTGGGTTTGCTATGGAAACAAGGTCTCTTTGATGATGGGATCAGGAGTGAAATCTTGCTGTTGGCAAGCCCTTGGGTAGGGCTATTAGTCAGCAATGGGATTAAAGTTTTACTGGTGGCTTGTGCTAGGGATGTGTCACTAATCTGCAGGAGAACAGAGCTCCACTGGTAGTTTTTTTTTTTTTTTTTTCCAGATCTGGAGTCTTGATGCAGATCTACTGATGTGAGGCTATCTGTTGCTTCCCATCCATCTCAGTGAGATTGTTTTTTTTGTTTGTTTGTTTGTTTATTGTTGTTGTTGTTGTTTTTGTTGTTTGTTTGTTTTCTATTATTCTGATAATTTCTTTCAATTCTTGGGTGGTTTTCTAGTTGTTTGGAGGCAAATTTGGAAGGGCTTCATAGAGTTCCTTTCCATCTTGGCCCTGGAAGTCAAAGTAATCTATTTATGAATTTCTTACTATTAAAACAATGCTTTTCCCCCACTAAGATTCAAGTAGATCTGATTAAAAAAAAAAAAAACAAAAAAAAAAAACAAAAAAAACTCAGCTAATTGGAAGAGACTTCTTTTCTTCCACATCATTCAACTAAATGGCTTTTCAGGACTTTCCCCACAGATTTTCAAGATCAGTTTACTCAACTGAATAGTGCCATTCTTCTTATACAGAAGAAACTTAACATTCTTTGAGTCAAGAATATCTGAGGACAAATTTTGTCTCGGTAACTTCCTATCATTTTGACTTAATAAAGTCACTTAATCTTGGCCTGCCTTAATTCCTCAACTGCTAAATGGAGATAATTTTATTACCTTCCTCACAAAATTGTTGTTAGAGTTAAGAGGAATAATATATTTTTAAATACTTAAAACAGTTCCTAATTCTTTTACACATACATACCACTAATGTAAACTTCAAGGAAATTTTATTTTATGCTGTAAGAGGCAATGGCTAGGATCTGATATATTCTTGTTTCTGGAAAAATCTAGTTCTATGCTCTCTTTGTAGCCATTTACCTTTTCTGTGACTCAGTTTATAAACATATAAAATGGAAACAATATCTTCTATGTCATCTATGATTATTATAAAGAACAAAAGAAATAATGAATATGAAAATTATTTGAAAAACATATAGTTAAACACATGTGCATATATACATATATGTATATACATATATGTATATATATATACATATATGTATATGTATATATATATGTGCAATGGTGCTGTAAATGACACATCCTTCAATAACAATTCTTTAATTCTTAAATAGCTTCACCTTATTTTTAAATCTGCTCACTATTTGCTTCTTAAATTAAGAGAGCTAATTTTCATTTTCTCTACAGTCTTTTCCTAGGGTGAGGGCAAGTGGAGGTTCTGATTCCTAAACTTAAGTTTGCAAAATTATAGAATTAGTGATGCCAGGAACATCAGAGGTCATCTTGTTTAAATCAAATTGTATAGGTTAAAAGCCAAGCATGAACATTTCCGGTTACATAAATAAGAATAAATCGGAATAGATTCAATGTTAGGAAAATGATCAGCATAAGTTACCATATCAATAACAAAAGCAACAGAAATCATACCTATGAAGATTACTCAGAAATAAATGGAGTTTATTGATAGGTAATATTTAGCTAAAGTTATAAGCAAGCATATATAATGAAGATAAGCTAGAAATCTAACTAATAAGATCATCGGTGAAACAAAAATGCTCATTATCAACTCTTATTTAATGTTGTACTAGAAATGTTAGCTATAGCAATATGAGAAGAAAAAGAAATTAAAGGAATTACACTAGTTAATTGCAAGGGGCTGAAACTCTTGGGTCAATGTACTGAGATGGGACAATTGAGCACTTGAGGCTAATTACTGATTGAATAATACTCTATAAGAATATGCTTGGAAAATGGCCCTTCCCACTATCCTGTGCTGGCCCAATCATGTGGTGCATACAGAGAATTGTGGGAGGGACAGGAGGTACAGGAACACTAGCCAGTGTCATTTCTTCAAAAGACACAAAGAGGGGATGTTGCAGAGATCCTAAAAGTCCACTCTCTTCACTTCTACTGCTAAACACCTAGAATGAAGACTTTTGCTTATCCTGACTCCAGGTGATTCAAAAAACCCAGGGTGCTAAAGTGATTGCCACAGGTAATGAAGAAATAAAGCTAATACTCTCCTGTAGATGTTATTATGCTTAAAAAATGCTAGAGAATCAATTAAAATCATACTTCTAATTATTAACAATATTAGAAGAGTTGCAGAATACATGTGAAGAGAATCAATTAAAAATATAAAAGATGATGGTCTAGCCTTACCACATGTCAAACTGTATTATAAAATGGTAATTATTAAAGAAATCTGGTATTGGCAAAGAAATAGAGTGATAAGTAGAATAGATTAGGCATAAATTACATTATGGTAAATAACCATAAAAATCGAATATTTGGAACAATAACTCACTATTTGACAATGTAGAGGGCTAGAACTGAGCAGATGCACTTGGATAACGGAGCACTTAAGGCTAATTACCAATTGGACAATTCTCTATTACCACATGTTAGGAGGTTGACATGACTTAACTATTCTGTTCTGGTTTGATAGGAGGTGTGGACGAAGAAGAGGAAGTGAGGTCAGTGGGTGGAGTAGGAAGAAGAGAAAGATTCGAAAGATTCATTCCTTTGGTGATAGAGAGAGAGAAAGGTGGTGTAGAGATTGCTAGATCTAATCCCCTGACTTCGACTCCAAAAGACCAAGAATAAAGATTTTTGCTTATTCTGACTCTGGCTGATTCTAAGATCTCCAGAGTCCCAACATGACAACATCTGCTGGGGGGGGGGGGGGGGGGGAAAGGCAGAAACACCATATAGCAAGTATAAAAGGAGGACAATTTTTTAAATTAATTTTATAATTATGATTTTTTTGACAGTATATATGCATGAGTAATATTTTTTATAACATTATCCCTTGTATTCATTTTTCCAAATTATTCCCTCCCTCCCTCCATTCCCTCCCGAGATGACAGGCAATCCCATACATTTTACATGTGTTACAGTATAACCTAGATACAATATATGTGTGTAAATCCAATTTTCTTGTTGCACATTAAGTATTGGATTCTGAAGGTATAAGTATCTGGGTAGATAGACAGTAGTGCTAACAATTTACTTCCCAGTGTTCCTTCTCTGGGTGTAGTTGTTTCTCTCCATCATTGATCAACTGGAAGTGAGTTGAATCTTCTTTATGTTGAAGATTTCCACTTCCATCAGAATACATCCTCATACAGTATTGTTGTTGAAGTGTATAATGATCTTCTGGTTCTGCTCATTTCACTCAGTATCAATTCCTGTAAGTCTCTCCAAACCTTTCTGAATTCATCCTGCTGGTAATTTCTTACAGAGCAATAATATTCCATAACCTTCATATACTATAATTTACCCTACCATTCTCCAAATGATGGACATCCATTCATCTTCCAGTTTCTGGCCACTACAAAAAGAGCTGCTACAAACATTTTGGCACACACAGGTCCCTTTCTCCTCTTTAGTATTTCTTTGGGATATAAGCCCAATAGTAGCAATGCTGGATCAAAGGGTATGTACAGTTTGATAACTTTTTGGGCATAGTTCCAAATTGCTCTCCAGAATGGCTGGATTCTTTCACAACTCCACCAACAATGTATCAGTGTCCCAGTTTTCCCACATCCACTCCAACATTCATCATTATTTTTTCTTGTTATCTTAGCCAATCTGACAGGTGTGTAGTGATATCTCAGAGTTGTCTTAATTTGCATTTCTCTGATCAGTAGCGATTTGGAACACACTTTCATATGAGTGGACATAGTTTCAATTTCATTATCTGAGAATTGTCTGTTCATATCCTTTGACCATTTTTCAATTGGAGAATGGTTTGATTTCTTATAAATTAGGATCAATTCTCTATATATTTTGGAAACAAGGCCTTTATCAGAACCTTTACTTTTAAAAATATTTTCCCAATTTGTTACTCCCCTTCTAATCTTGTTTGCATTAGTATTATTTGTACAGAAACTTTTTAGTTTGATGTAATCAAAATCTTCTATTTTGTGATCAATAATGATCTCTAGTTCTCCTCTGGTCATAAATTCCTTCCTCCTCCACAGGTCTGATAGGTAGACTATCCTCTGTTCCTCTAATCTATTTATGATCTCATTCTTTATGCCTAAATCATAGACCCATTTTGATCTTATCTTGGTATATGGAGGAGGAAATAATTTAAACCTAAAGGATGATATCATAAACAAATTAAGAGAGCATATAATAGTATATCTAACAGACTTTGGAGAAGAGATGAAGATAGGACTAGAGAAGATATAGAGGGTATTCTGAAATTATATGTATATATATATATATATATATATATATATATATATATATATATATATATATATATTAATTGCATATAATTAAAAAGTGATTTTTGCAAAAATAAAACAAATTCAACCAAAATCATAAGTAAAGCAGAAAAATGGAGACAATTTTGTACCATATACCAGTAAAAAGCCTCATATAGAAAACTGGGCAAATTAAAAAAAATTACAAATCATTCCACAATTAATAAATAGCTGAAGGATATAAATAGGTAGCTTTTAGAAAAAAAAAATTCAAGCTATCTATAATCATTTGAAAGAATGCTCTAAATCATTCTTGAAAAGATAAAATCAAGTTAAACTAATTCTGATGTACCACTTCAAACTTATCAGATTGGCTACTATACAAATAAGAAAAATGTTGAATGTCAGATGGGATGTGAAAATGCTGGCACACTAATGTACTGCTGCTGGAATTGTGAATTGATACAATCCATTCTGAAGAGCAACTTGCATCTGCCTAGAGAGCTATAAAACTATGTATACTTTTTGATCTAAAAGTACCATTGCTAAATTTATATCCCTAGGTAACCAAAACAAGTAGAACAGGACCTATTTGTACAAAAATATTATAGTAGTTCTTTTTGTGGTGGCATGAACTGAAAAATCAAAGATATGTCCATTTATTGGTTAACACTTAAGCAATCTATGATATAGGATTATAATGGGATTGTTTTGGGTGTGCTGTAAAAATGACAAAAAGGATAATTTCAGAAAAAAACCCTTACATAAATTGATGCATCAAAAAGTAAACAGAAACAGGACATTGTTCATAGTAACAAAAATATCGTTTGATGAAGTGTGAATGAGTTGGCTATTCTCAGCAGTATAATAATGCAAGAAAATCCCAAAGAACTGATGATAAAGCATACTATCTCTAAGAAAAAAATAACTGATATTGTTTGAATAAAGAATGAAGCATGCTAATTTTTACTTAATAACCAATATGGAAACATTTTACATAATTGCACATATTGAATTAATATCTGTCATCTCAGGAAATGGTCAGGATAGAATTTTGAACTCAAAATTTTAAATGAAAATGTTATTTTATTTTATTTATTTTTTTTTAAAGAAATGGGCTGGGGGTGGAGCCAAGATGGCAGAGAAGGTACACACGTCTCTGTGAACGTCCTTACTCCCTCACAACCAATTAGATAAATCAGCCTCAGAAATAGCGCTGGACTGATAGAATCCACAAGGACTGGAAGCACGACTTACCAGCTGAAGAGAATCTGGAGTTTCCACAGAAAAGGTCAGTTCCCAGGGGAGGAAGAAGAGAGGCCAGCACAGACGGCTGGGTGCTAGCACACTGCACCGATCGCGCTGGGGAGGGCTCTGGGATCAGAGAAGCCACTGAGATAGAAGAATCTGGCACAGGCTGTTAGCTCTTCTCTGCTTATAAAACAGCAGTTCAGAAGAGAAATCTAAGCCACTTTAAAAAGCCAGATTGGATCTTCCCCAATCCTGGAGGTGACTCAGCAGATCTCAGCACTGTGGGTGTGGCCAACATAGGCTTTCCTAGCTTTCACCTGTGAGTAGTTAAGAGATTGAGAAGTGGGCAGATACAGCCCAAGGTAACACACACTGCCTGTCTCAGCTAGAGACTTTGGAACTCAGCCCCTGGAAGTCCCAGAGAAGTGGAACCTTTGAACTAGGGACCGCGGTTTCTGGAGACACTTCCCAGTTTGAGCACAGGGGCTTTTCACGTCACCTGCTGCTGACATCCACGCCCCACCGGGACACATAGGCTGGGCTTTGTGCCGCCTTTACTGTTCAGTCTCAAACCTCAGGGAAGCCGCTAGGACACAGCGCCCTCACAGCACAATCCTGCGGATCACCTGTGAGGCACTTCCAGGGAGGGGGTGGGGAACTCTCTCCCATTGCTCTCTCTTAGCTCAGGCCCAAGAACCTCTGCATCCATCCAGTCTGGGAGGAAGCTGGTAAAGAAGTAAATAAATAATTTCCTACCCTGGGGACAGACCCCAAAAGATTTTTGAAGTATGAGTAAGAAGCCAAAAAGAACTATTGAATCATTCAACACAGAGAAAGAGCGGGTATCCAACCCCATGGAAGTTAACAGTAGAGAGTCAGCAGATAACAACCTAAAGGGGAACGATTCTTGCCCCCCATCACATAACTATCTCCTCGAAGAGACTATTAAAAAGCTAAGAGAGTTTGAAGAAAAATGGGGAAAGGAAAGAGAAGCTATGATAGAGAATAACAACATCCTGAAATTGGAGTTGGAAAAAATAAAGAATTCACAGGAGATGCAGGGAAACAAAATTTGTGAATTAGAAAAGGTTAAAAAATCACAGGAAAGTAGGATTTCTGAATTGGAAAAGATAAAAAAGTCTCAAGAAAATAGAATTTCTGAATTGGAAAAAAAAATAATTCTCAAAAAAAAATTACTGAAATGGAAAAAAATTCAATAGAGCAAAATAATTCATTTAAAAATGAAATTGGGCATTTATAAAAAGAACTAAAAACTGTGAAAGAAGAAAATAACTGCTTAAAATTCAGGATGGAACAAATAGAAATGAATGATTCACAGAGAACCCAAGAATCAGTCAAACAAAACAAAACAAAAAAAAAAAAAATCAAAAGCTGGAGAATAACATCAAAGACTTACTGGGAAAATCTATAGACCTGGAAAATAGATCTAGGAGAGATAATCTACAGATCATTGGACTTCACGAAAACTACGACCAAAAAAAGAGCCTAGATTCTATTTTACCGAAATTATCAAAGAGAACTGTCCAGAGATAATAGAAACAGAGGGGAAAGTAGATGTGGAAAGAATTCACCGAACTCCTTCTGAAATAGACCCTAAAAAAAGAACACCATGGAATATTGTGGCTAAGCTGCAGAATTACCACACAAAGGAGAAAATCTTGCAAGCAGATAGAAGAAAACAATTTAAATACCAAGGTCCCACAATAGGGGTCACTCAAGATCTGGTTGCCTCCACATTAAAAGATAGAAGGGCCTGGAACCTGATATTCCATAAGGCAAAAGATCAAGGACTGCAACCAAGAATGAACTACCCAGCTAACTTTAGCATCTTTTTCCATGGAAGAAGATGGTCATTCAATGAAATAGAGGTATTCCATATGTTTCTAAGAAAAAAACCAGACTTAAACAAAAAATTTGATCTACATCCACGAGACTGAAGAGAAACAGAAAAAGGTACACAGAACCCTTGAGAACTGTAACTCTGTTGTGGGTATATAAAAAGTACACATGGATAATTTGATTTTACTGATATAAAAGAAAAAAAGGGGGGGGTGTAGTAAAGGGAAGGAGGACGTTTCAGAAAAAGAGGAAGGAATGATAAAAAGAGGGAAACTACATTCCAGGAAGAGGCATAGAAAACACACCATATCTGAGGGAATCTAGTGAGGGGGAGAATCATTGTGTGAAACTTACTCTTATCAGAAGACGCTCAAAGAGTAAATAATTGACATATTTGTTTTTCAGAGAATTCTCTCTCACCTCATTAAAAGGGGGGAGAGGAAGAGGGAAAAGGAAAAGGAGAATAAGTGAAGGGACTTGGAGGGAGGGGGGAGGGATACTAAAAAAAAGGAGGGCTGTGCGTCACAAGGGGGGGTCTATAAATTAAATATTGGGGAAGGGGTTCATGGGGGTCAAGGGAAAAAGCATAATCTGGGGATAATATGATGGCAGGAAATACAGAATTAGTAATTTTAACTGTAAATGTGAATGGGATCAACACTCCCATCAAACAGAGACGGATAGCAGGTGGGATCTAAAATCAGAACCCTACAATATGTTGTCTGCAGGAAACACACTTAAAGCAGGGAGATAAATACAGAGTGAAGGTAAAAGGTTGAAGCAGAACCTCTTATGCTTCAGGTAAAGCCAAAAAAGCAGGGGTAGCTATCCTTATCTCAGATCAAGCAAAAGCAGAAGTTGATCTAATTAAAAGAGATAAGGAAGGAAACTATATCCTGCTGAAAGCTAGCATAAATAATGAAGCCATAATGATACTAAACATATATGCACCAAGTGGTTTAGCATCTAACTTTCTAAAGGAAAACTTAAGAGAGTTGCGAGAAGAAATAGACAGTAAAACTATAATAGTGGGAGATCTCAACCTTGCACTCTCAGATTTAGACAAATCAAACCACAAAACAAACAAGAAAGAAATTTACAAAGTAAATAGAACATTAGAAAAACTAGGTATGATAGACCTTTGGAGAAAACTGAATGGCAATAGAAAGGAATATACTTTCTTCTCAGCAGTTCATGGATCCTATACAAAAATTGACCATATATTAGGACGTGAAGATCTCAAAATTAAATGTAGGAAGGCAGAAATAATAAATGCCTTCTTCTCAGATCACAATGCAATAAAAGGTACATTCAGTAAAAAGTTAGGGATAAATAGACCAAAAAGTAATTGGAAAATGAACAATCTCATCTTAAAGAATGACTGGGTGAAACAGCAAATTATAGAAACAATTAATAATTTCACCCAAGATAATGACAATGATGAGACATCATACCAAAATCTGTGGGATGCAGCTAAAGCAGTAATAAGGGGAAATTTTATATCTTTAGAGGATTATTTGAAGAAAATAGAGAAAGAGAAGATTAAAGAATTGGGCTTGCAACTTAAAAAGCTAGAAAAAGACCAAATTAAAAACCCCCAACCAAAAATTAAACTTGAAATACAAAAATTAAAAGGAGAAATCAATAATATTGAAAGTAAAAAAAAAAAAAAAACATTGAATTAATAAATAAAACCAAGAGTTGGTTTTATGAAAAAGTCAATAAAATAGATAAACCTTTGGTAAATCTGATCAGAAAAAAGAAAGAGGAAAATCAAATTGTTAGTCTTACAAATGAAAAGGGGGATCTTTCCACCAATGAAGAGGAAATTAGAGAAATAATAAGGAGTTACTTTGCCCAACTTTATGCCAATAAATTTGATAACTTAAGTGAAATGGATGACTTCCTCCAAAAATATAGGCTCCCTAGATTAACAGAGGAGCAATTAAATTGCTTAAATAGTCCCATTTCAGAAAAAGAAATAGAACAAGCTATGAATCAACTCCCCAGGAAAAAATCCCCAGGGCCAGATGGATTCACATGTGAATTCTACCAAACATTTAAAGAACAATTAGCCCCAATGTTATATAAATTATTTGAAAAAATAGGGGATGAAGGAGTCCTACCAAACTCCTTTTATGACACAGACATGGTACTGATACCTAAACCAGGTAGATCGAAAACTGAGAAAGAAAATTATAGACCAATTTCCTTAATGAATATTGATGCTAAATGTTAAGATATTAGCAAAAAGACTTCAGAAAATCCTCTCCAGGATAATACACTATGATCAAGTAGGATTTATTCCAGGAATGCAGGGCTGGTTTAATATTAGGAAAACTATTAATATAATTGACCATATTAATAATCAAATTAATAAAAACCATATGATCATCTCAATAGATGCAGAAAAAGCATTTGACAAAATCCAACATCCATTCCTACTAAAAACTCTTGAGAGTATAGGAATAAATGGACTATTCCTTAGAATAATCAGGAGCATATATTTAAGACCGTCAGTAAGCATAATATGTAATAGAAATAAACTGCAACCTTTCCCAGTAAGATCAGGAGTGAAACAAGGTTGCCCACTATCACCATTACTATTCAATATAGTACTAGAAACGCTAGCCTCGGCAATAAGAACCGAGAAAGAGATTCAAGGAATTAGAGTAGGAAATGAGGAAATCAAACTATCACTCTGCAGATGACATGATGGTATACTTAGAGAATCCCAAAGACTCTGCTAAAAAGCTATTAGAAATAATTCAAAATTTCAGCAAAGTGGCAGGATACAAAATAAATCCACATAAATCCTCAGCATTTTTATATATCACTAACAAAATGCAACAGCAAGAGATACAAAGAGAAATTCCATTCCAAACAAATGTTGAGAGTGTAAAGTATTTGGGAATCCATCTACCAAAGAAAAGCCAGGAATTATATGAGAAAAATTACAAAACACTTGCCACAAAAATAAAGTCAGATTTAAATAATTGGAAAGGCATTCAATGCTCTTGGATAGGCCGAGCAAATATAATAAAGATGACAATACTCCCTAAACTAATCCATTTATTTAGTGCTATACCAATCAGATTCCCAAGAAACTATTTTAATGACCTAGAAAAAATAACAACAAAATTCATATGGAAGAATAAAAGGTGGAGAATTGCAAGGGAACTAAAAAAAAAAAAAAAAAAAAACTCAGAGGAAAGTGGTCTAGGTGTATCTGATCTAAAGCTATATTATATAGCAGCAGTCACCAAAACCATTTGGTACTAGCTAAGAAATAGAACAGTAGATCAGTGGAACAGATTAGATACAAAGGAGAAAAAAGGGTACATCTATAACAATCTAATCTTTGACAAACCCAAAGATACCAACATTAGGGATAAAAATTCATTATTCGGAAAAAACTGTTGGGAAAACTGGAAATTAATATGGCAGAAATTAGATATGGATCCACACTTAACGGCATATACCAAGATAAGATCAAAATGGGTCCATGATTTAGGCATAAAGAATGAGATAATTAATAGATTAGAGGAACAGAGGATAGTCTACCTCTCAGACCTGTGGAGGAGGAAGGAATTTATGACCAGAAGAGAACTAGAGATCATTATTGATCACAAAATAGAAGATTTTGATTACATCAAACCAAAAAGTTTCTGTACAAACAATACTAATGCAAACAAGATTAGAAGGGAAGTAACAAATTGGGAAAATATTTTTAAAAGTAAAGTTTCTGACAAAGGTCTAATTTCCAAAATACATAGAGAACTGACCCTAATTTATAAGAAACCGAACCATTCTCTAATTGATAAATGGTCAAAGGATATGAACAGACAATTCTCAGATGATGAAATTGAAACTATATCCACTCATATGAAAGAGTGTTCCAAATCACTACTGATCAGAGAAATTCAAATTAAGACAACTCTGAATACCACTACACACCTGTCAGATTGGCTAAGATGACAGGAACAAATAATGATGAATGTTGGAGGGGATGTGGGAAAACAGGGACACTAATACACTGGTGGTAGAGTTGTGAAAGAATCCAGCCATTCTGGAGAGCAATTTGGAACTATGCCCAAAAAGTTGTCAAACTGTGCATACCCTTTGACCCAGCAGTATTACTACTGGGCTTATATCCCAAGGAAATACTAAAGAGCAGAAAGGGACCTGTATGTGCCAAAATGTTTGTGGCAGCTCTTTCTGTAGCAGCTAGAAACTGGAAGATGAATGGATGTCCATCAGTTGGAGAATGGTTGGGTAAATTATGGTATATGAAGGTTATGGAATATTATTGCTCTGTAAGAAATGACCAGCAGGAGGAATACAGAGAGGCTTGGAGAGACTTACATCAACTGATGCTGAGTGAAATGAGCAGAACCAGAAGATCACTATACACTTCAACAACAATATTGTATGAGGATATATTCTGATGGAAGTGGAAATCTTCAACATAAAGAAGATCCAACTCACTTCCAGTTGATCAATGATGGACAGAGGTAACTACACCCAGAGAAGGAACACTGGAAAGTGAATGTAAATTGTTAGCACTAATATCTGTCTGCCCAGGTTACATGTACCTTCGGAATCTAATGCTTATTGTGCAACAAGAAAATGGTATTTACAAACATGTATTGTATCTAGGTTATATTGTAACACATGTAAAATGTATGGGATTGCCTGTCATCGGGGGGGAGGGAGTAGAGTGAGGGGGATAATTTGGAAAAATGAATATAAGGGATAATATTATAAAAATATATATATATAATAAAATAAAATAAAAAGACACTTAATACTTAGTAGATGTGAGACTGGGCAAATCACTTATCCCCAATCGCCTGGTCAAAAAAAAAAAAAAAAGAGTTTTGGAAGGCTTCCAGTAAAATATGGGATTTTAGTTGGGACTCAAAAGAAGTCATAAAGGCCAATAGTTGGAATGGTTTCTCTGGATGCCTTCCTGAGCCAATATAAACTAAGACTTTTAAATCACAGAATCCTCAGAGATCTTGGAAATGCAATCATGATCTTCCTAAACCCTGGAAACTCACTTTAGTTTGAATTGGCTTTCAAAATTCATGAAGTGAATCAATTAAAATGTATTTATTAACCACCTACATTATGTACTTGGCATTATACTTGGCACTGAGGATGTGAAGTGGCAAGAAGATTGCACAGAAATAGCCAGCATTGAACTATTGTTAGATGAAATCCATACTTCTTTCTTGTTAAATCTCCCACTGCATACTGTAGTCACTTGTGCAATGGTAACAATGACACGTAGCTTGGAAGGACTCAATGTTAACACTTAAATTCTGTCTCATCTCACAGTTCTCACTCATCCTCACAGTTGCCCTTATCCAGAGTACTAAGAGTAAGAATAAATGAAGTGCCAAAGGAAACTATAGAAAAAAAGGAAAGGGTTAAGAATAGAATCTTGAGGAGTCTTCTTAAGGGATGAGCAAGGATTGTAAAGAAGACAAAAGGCCAGTTAAAAAAGAAAAGTAATTATTAGGAAAGTATATATAGAATCAGGAAAGTGTGTTGTCTGAGGCTAAGGGAAACAAAGAAATTTGTAAGTGGGGATTGGGGTTCAACCAAATCTCATTCCATGAAAAGGTCAAGGAAGATGGGGATTTAAAAGAGACTACAGGGCTTGTCAATAAAGAGGTTATTAGTGACTTTTGAGAGTGCAGTTTCAGTAGAGTGGTGAGGAATAAAATCAGATCACAGGGAGTTAAAAAGATAATAGAGTGATAAGGAAATAGAGACACAAGAGATAGATAATATTTTCAGGTTTTTCAATGAAAGGTACAAATAAGATGGAAAGGTAACTGAATGGGATACCAAAGTCTAGAATCAAAGAAAAGTTTTTCTAGGATTATAAACTTTTATGTAAAACCTATATATTGCTGCCAGATTATTCTAATTATATTGCCTCATCCTGCTTAAAATCCTTTGATAACTCATTGGTGACAAAATAAAGCCCTTATTCCTTAAAAAAAAAAAAAAAAAAAAAAAAAAAAAAAAAAAATAAATGGGCTACTTTACTCTTTACTTAGTGCTTGCTCACACAACAACCTGTGAAGTAAGGATAGTGAGTTGTATAATCCTCATTCTCTAAATTAGAGATTATGTAAGTGAAGCTAAAGTGAAGTGAGTTATATAAAACTTTCCAGTAGTACATACTGAGATAGAAATCAGTAAAGTCCAATCCACTGCAATGGTCCCCTGATTCCAAGCTCAGGACTCTTTCCATTAGTTCATGTTTTCTAATTAATGGATGCTTAGTGCACTGGACTTATTGACTAAAATTCTAGCTCCTCATTAAAAAGGGAAATCTAGCCAGGAAGAGAAATTGCCTCCAGAGAGTAGAGTAGGTCAAGAATCATTTTTATTTAAGAGCTCTGGCTGCATTTAACTCAATCATCATTTTTGTAGTTATTTTGATAGGAGTTTAGTTTGTGTGACATGATTGATGTTTCTAAAATTATTAATGCTTAAAGGAGAAAGTGTATGATACAGTGAAAATTACAAACTTAGTATGTTGACCTTGAATAAATCATACTTGTATTTCTTGAGTTATGTCTATTAAAGGAACATTTGAAAAGTCTTATGAGAACTGAATAGGATGTGAGAAGGAATGTCTTTTTATAACCATAAAATACTATATAAATGGCATTTATATGTATATATCATTTATATATTAGTGAAAGAATTCATCTGAATATGGTTTTATCCCAACAGAAAAAGGTAAGCTATATTCTATAATCTAGCTTGAATATCTCTTACTTTTGCATAGAGCTTTTATGATCAATTGATTTCTAAGCAACCTGACTTTGGAAAATATAAAGGTTTTATTCAGAAAACTAGATTCAGTAAGGACAAAGAACATATTTAAATGAAATTATAACCACAATCTCCTGGTGCAGAAAAGTTTTTATGCTGTGCAAGCACTTATGTTAGGCAAATGTGAAGCATTATTATTTAAAACAAAACCATTGGCAGAATGTATTTGGAAAAGAATAAAACTTTTTGTCTCTGTCTTTCTCTTTAAATACATCATTTACTCTCTATAGAGGACTACTCTAGAATTATTCTCATTGTTATCAAGATTGTTTAGTTATGATAATTGATTAAACAAGATATGAACAATGAATACAAGATATAAAAGTGGAGATTTAGTTTGGTTAATCAATCTTTGTGTAGACAGAGTTATTTTACAACATAAAGGCAATAGCTCAAAAGATCTCTTCATATATGAGAATATCCAAATAGATTTCCTGCCCAATTCAATATTTCTTTTTAGTTATTAACTATTCTGACCAACACATTTTTCCTAAGAGATGAATGACCATTTATGTCCCTCAAGAGAGGAACTCCCTATCCCTATAACCAAATGTATTTTGTCTGTAGAAAAATTTAATCAATTTTATTAAATATTTCCTTTTTCCCATTGCATTTTATTATTAAACGCTGTCAATGTGCCAGAGATACTATTGAAACATCACCTTCCTTTGTGTTATGTGAGGGGATTCTAAGTCACATTTTGATACATAGATTCAACAGACCTGATGCTATGTGTTCTGGAGTTATTTCTCTTATTATTTTATTAATGACTAGCATTTTACACCACAACCATGTTTTTCATCTCTACTAGACTTCATCTCTACTCCATAGTTATTTTCATAGAACATCATTCATCTCTCAGTATTTGAACCCATTCTATCACAAATTCCAATTCCACATTCAATTGGCACTACCTGGGCTTGCCCAGGCTCTCTGCTTTCTAATGACTCAAAACACCTAGACACAGGAAAACATAGAATTCCCCCACTTACATAAATTTATGACCTTCTGCAAAAAATTTTAATCTGCAAGAAATTAATGCCATTGGACATAGAGTATCAGATTAGATCCAAAGTATCTGCTAACCAGATTTGAGTATACAAATGAATAAAGAACAGGATGGATTGAGTATATAAATAATAATATCATTCTGATGTTTATATTTAGATTCTAAAACATTAGATATCAAAAACTTCTGGTAGTAAAAATAAATTACTTCTATATCAATTCTAACTTCCTAAATTTCTTATTGAGATTAGAGTCAGAAAAATAAAAGTTTCAAAAATGGAGTTAGTCTTGTTTCCTCAATAACAATCTCTACAAAGAAGAGAATTTGGGGCTAGAAATGAACTTAGAACTCAAAATATGGGGCAAAAAGAACATTTAGATGGGACATTAAATATTGAACATGCCCAGGATAAGAAGAATCTTTAAATATATATTGTAGTTCACTAGAATTGAAAGCCAAGACATTGAAAAAATAACATTTCAAATTTAGAACAGAATGCTCCTATAGATGGATGGGATCTTGGGGCAAACAAAAAGTAAAACAGAAACATGTAATACTGATATATAATTTCATTATCATTTATAATCTTAAAGTTATCTTAATGGTTATTTATTCTAACATATCTACTTGTTATTTTAGAATTAGAAACCAGTTCCTAATGAGAAAAAAAAAAAAGATTTTCCTCTTGTGAATTATTAATTTAAAAGAAGAAATATACATGAAAATGGCAGATAAAAATCTTACTATCATTGAAGAATTTATTCTTTTGGGATTTTCTGAACTTCCCAACTTCCAAGGACTTCTCTTTGTTATTTTTTTATTCATCTATATAAACATTCTATTGGGGAATGGTCTCATCATTGTAATTACCAATATAGAACCAACTCTTCAAACACCCATGTATTACTTCCTTGGAAACTTCTCTTTTGTGGAAATTTGTTACACATCAGTCATCCTACCCAGAATGCTTATGAATCTTTGGAGTCAGAAAAGAAATATTTCTTTAGTGTCATGTGCTGTACAACTGTGTTTTTTTCTTATTCTGGCTGTCATAGAGAGTTTCCTCTTGGCAATAATGGCTTATGATCGTTATATAGCAATCTGTAAGCCCCTTTATTATTCTCTAATCATGAACCACAAAATGTGTGTCCAAATGGTGATTGGTTCCTGGATCACTGCAATTCCAGTCTTAATAGGACAGACATACCAGGTCTTCTCTGTACCCTTCTGTGGTTCTAACAAACTCAATCATGTTTTTTGTGATATGCCTCCATTAATGAAATTAGCATGTGGAGACACATCTTGGAATAAGTTCTTTATTTATATTGATTTTTTCTATTTGGTCTGCCTCCCTTTCTCTTGATATTCCTTCTCTTACATCAGAATTCTTAGTGCTGTTCTGAAGCTCCTCATCAACTTCTGGGAAAAACCAAAGCTTTCTCTACTTGCTCTTCTCATCTAATAGTTGTTTGTTTATTCTATGGTTCTGCTTTCATTGCATATCTACAACCCTTATTCAGTTACTCTGACAGAATAGATAAAATCTCCTCTCTAATCTACACCATTGTGACACCTATGTTTAATCCCATGATATATAGTCTGAGGAACAAGGACTTCATTGGAGCAATGAAAAAACTATCGTCTAAATGTGTAGCTAGGTAAAGAGTAAATAATTTAACTTGCCTAGCTTTCTATCCTTTTATCTATCTATCTATCTATCTATCTATCTATCTATCTATCTATCTATCTATCTGCTTGCTTGTTTATTCACTTATTTATTTATTTATTTACTTAATTTATTTATTTGTTTGTTTTGTTTATTTGTTTATTTATTTGTTTGTTTCTTTGTTGATTTTATTTATTTTTTGAGGCTGGGGTTAAGTGACTTGCCCAGGGTCACACTGCTAGAAGTGTTAAGTGTCTGAGACCAGATTTGACCTCAGGTCCTCCTGAATTCAGGGCTGGTGCTCTATCCACTGTGCCACCTAGCTGCCCCGCTTTCTATCCTTAATGATTTTCCAAGATTTTACTTGCTTTTATCTCTTTATGCCTTTCAAATTTTCATCTTTACCTTTAAGTTATCTTAAATCTTTTTGCATTCTTCCTCTCAATGATATCAAAAGTTTTTATATGGGATCAAAGGACAAACATATTTTTGTTGTCATTGTGATTGTTGTTGTTTTCAAGCACAATTAATAAGAACTTTTCAACAAGTAAAAGGTTGGATTAGGTGATACATTGGATAAAACAAAGAATGTAGAATCAGGAGAATCTATGTTAAAATGTATTCTCAGATGCTTAATGACTATGTGAATAAATGTCAAGTCATTTAATCCTGATTGGTTCCAAAAAAAGTGAGATAATCATGACTTTTCCCCCTAATGACTCCTTCAGCATAAAAATGTTATGTGGTCCCGAGGTATATAGGTGTATAATAAGTTTTTAGACTAAACATTTACAGAAAATAAATTAATTTGCAACCTTCACATTCAGTCATGAGACAGCATATGGAGTCAGGAGATACAGTTTAAGAAACTGGGATTTAGACCAAGATCACACAGTATCACACAGCAGGCATATATGTGAAGACAAAAATAATATCTTCCAGGAAAATGATTACAGATAGATACACTGTAATACTACTGAGAGATTCTATTTAACTATAGTAGAGAGTTTCTTGGCCTACCTCTCTAATTTTCCTACTTTTTCCAAACTGAAATGAGAATATTCGTGAATTTATTCAACTTATAATATTGACTATGACCAAGTTATGGAAGTTGTTATTGCTTTGCATTGTGCTATCTTTCCTGAAAGTTGAAGACATACTTATTCTCTGCTAAATGTGTTTCTTTTGTTGTTTGTTTTTATAAACATGATTGGATCTAGGAATTGGGAACTTTATCTCATTTCATTTTCAGTCTCTATGTAAATTACAGGTAAAATAATTTATAAATTAAGACTATTCTAAGAAATCATTGCAATTTGTTTGTTTACTTAATATCTAAATTATTGAGAAGGAATAAAATTATATATTTTCTTTAAATAATAAGTTTTGGAGAAGTATCTTTTTGATCTGGAATTTGGTGTGTGTGTGTGTGTGTGTGTGTGTGTGTGTGTGTGTGTGTGTGTGTGTGTGTGTTTAGTAAACATTATTTGAACAGAATGATCTAAATCTAGGTCAGAATCTTGCAAATGTCAGTCCAGAAGGGCACTTAGCAGAGTTTATCTTACATCATAGCATTTAGGATATAGAATATATTGAAAGTTTATAAATTCCAAGCTCAAACAAAAAATATTGAACTACCATTCAATATACAAATAAAGCAACACCCAGAGCCAAGAGAATATAAAATAAAGCAAAACAAAATATTGCTTTCAAAACTGTGCAGTCTCTCCTTAATGAAAAAAATCTAAAAATAGAAAGACATTCTTAAAATAAATTAATAACACAGACACACACAAAACAACTGAATTAAAAAGACTGCATGATCTAGAATTTTTAAATTATATAAATCATATATATTAATATAATATAATATATAAGTTATATAAAAATATCTTAAACAAAACCTCAATAAAAAAAAAAAAAAGATATATTGGCCTCAAATTCAAACAAATTTCTTAGAATAAATGACAGAAGATAATATTTTTCAAATAAAAAATAGAATATAATAACATAAAAACCAATATTTTAAAAGAAATAATCAACTCTTATCAAAGAGGAATAAGAGTGGCAATATACAAATATATAGAAAGAGAGAGGAAAAGAAATAGAGTGGAAAAAAAATAAAGAGGGAGGGAGGGAGGAAGTTAGGGAGAAAGAAAGACAAATCAGTGAATGGATATCCACATGTCTAGATGAAAATATTATATAAAACATTGTAAGATAAAATTCAAAGTTCATCATTTGAATTAGAATGAGAATATAGTACTTTCTGCCTTTTAACCTCTTGCTGGAGATAGTGAATGTTAAGGAGTTAAAGGCTGTTAGAGGTCAGTCCAGATCTTCTATTTGCCTCAAAATAATACTTTCACCTGCACCAGCACAAGAAATATCTGTCTCCAACTACCAGCACAAATTCCCAATTAAGATTTGGATAATCTCTGGTACAAAGAACAAGCCTCCCTTTTACTTTAGGATTTCCATCTCCTGCTTTGTCTGTCCTTTTTATGGTAGAAAGTGATGAAAAGCTAAAGTAAGACTTTCATGATTTAGCATCCTCTTATGTTTCCAGTATTTTTGTACTTTTCTCTTTAATACATATTCTTTGATCCATTGATATTGACCATCTAATGGTTTCATGAGGAAAACATTATCTTTTTGATAGACACTTTCTCTCTGTCCCTTATGAAACCCTTTCCCTAGATGCTTGGCTTCGTTTAAGTCCCAACTAAAATCACACCTTGTACAGGAAGCTGCCCTAACCTTTTAAAATTCTAGTATCTTTCTCTTTCAATTACTTGCCATTTATCTTCTGTCTGGATTATTTAGTATATATGTTTACATGTTGTTTCCTCAATAGATTGTAAGCCAATATTAAAGAGATATAGAAACCTTTGCTCAGTAAGAAGGCAGATGAAATTGTTTTATGATGATAGTAAAAAATTTTAAAAATGTTTAAAATGTCTTGAAGATTATTTATGGGCCAAAGACCTTTGGAACATCTCAACTACTCAATGCTGATCAGGGCCACATCAATAACTGAGAAGGCCAAGATTCTGCAGATAAAAGCTGAACACTTCCATAATGTTCTCAAAAGACCCTCATTAAACAACCCTGAATTCTGAATATCTTATACCTCAGAAGGAATCAATCCCTCCCTAGCCAAAATTCCAACTGAAGAGGGGGGTGTTGAATAGGTTTCTCCAGTGTGGCAAAGCACCCAGAGCTGATTTCTTAACTGCAAATATCTATGAGGCAGGTCCACTACTCATGTAAAAGTTGATAGTAATGTTATTTATTATATGGCAAAAGGAGATAATTCCCCAGGAGATAAAGACATTAGTCAACAGCCAATGTGGCTGAACCTTCTGAAAGGTTCACAAATAATTTGCAAAGTGTTTGCTGTCCAACAATTCACTCCAGGAGAAAGGTCAGAAACAGAGCAGAATTTTCTATACATTCATTCATTCCTCCTCTTCCTTCTTCTTCCTTCTTCCTCTTCTTTTTCCTCTTCCTCTTCCTCCTCCTCCTCCTCCTCCTCCTCCTCTTCGTCTTCCTCTTCCTCTTCCTCTTCCTCCTCCTCCTCCTTTTCCTCCTCCTCCTCTTCCTCCTCCTCTTCCTCCTCTTACTCCTTTTCCTCTTCTTCCTCTAGCACAGGTTTATCCAGCTTGATATTTCCACATTAAAGAAGGTGGTGGTCTCTATGAGCAAAGCAGAGTTTTAAAAACTCTAAAGAAACATAAAATATCAAAATTTTGAGACTTTTCCCTCTGAAATGGTTATATAGACCTGTGGTAGAGTCAAGATAATCTTGGTATGATCAGTTACAGCTGGATTGAACATTGGCTCTGACATCATGATGCCATTTTGATCTCCCAACACATTGTAATATCCTTGAAATAAGCAGCTATATTTTGACTCTTTATATTCACAGAATCTAGCAGTATGCCTGACACATAGTAAGTCCTTAACAAATGTTAAGTGCCAGATCCTCAGAACAAATACATCTCTAACCAGGAATATTCTAAAGCCTACTTGAATTAGCTCATAAAAGCTAATTTTTAAATTTTCAGCATCGTCATTAAAATGTTAGAAAATGTCAAATACTCAATATTAATGTCTGATTTGATATTTTTTGACTTCTAGACTTATGAAAATATTGTAGAAAATATTAATAATCCTAATTACACTTTACTATTATATCATATGTGCACTTTTGAGAGTTCTGATTGTTGAACGTTTACTAATGTATCCCTATATCAACCAACACCAAATTTTAATGAATGTCAAGGCTACTAGGATCAATAGACATGGAATTTAGACCTAGAAGTAACTACAGAGATATCAGTCAAAACTCCAGCTTCAGAGAGCAAAATAACATGCAGAACAGATGTAAATTCCTCTAATATCATGCAAGTGTTTATGAAGAGATCTGGGATTTAAAAGCATCTCCTTTGGAATCTCTTGTTACTTTATTGTTTTACCTTTTCACAGCTCAAATTCCTCTGATGACTTATCCCAAAGGCTCAGGGAAGAATCCTATTTGTGATTTATTCCACAGATAAATGTTACTGAGAAGAAGATAGGAGTCACCAAATGTTATTTGCATTTCCTTTTCCCAATCATGAACAGAATTCCCATTTTCTGTAGAAAGCCTTTCCTAGTCCTCCTTAATCTTAATGATTTCCTATTGACGGTGTTCTTAAATTGTTATCAATGTTTATTTCTTTATATTCTATATATCTGTACATCTTCTTCCCTATTAAACTGTGAGTTCCTTGAATGTAGAATTATTTTTAAAAAATATTTGTTTTCTCTATACTTTTGGGAGTATCACCCCACCAAAAAAACAAAACAAACAAATAAAAAAAACAAATAACACCCCCCAAAAAAACAGAAAAAAAAAAAAAAAAACAGGAGCTTTTTGACACACTGAGATTAAAAAAAAAAATGTTTGGCAAAGTAAACACAAACTCCAGGAACACTAGAGATTCAAACTCAGATTTTCTTATTAGGTTACTATTGATGAGAGATAGGAAAGGGGGAACCCCATTGTTCAGTGCAAAGATAGTAAGATAATCCCATGAGGCTCAGTGTCCCCTGTAAATGAATTTATAGGTCCGAAAACCTAGATTGATAAAATAAAAGGTTTATTGTAGAAATTTGGAAGCAAAGTTTAGTTAGTAAAGTTGAGAGTAGAGATAGAAGACTACCCCCTTTACTCCCAGTTTATCAGAATTTATGATCCTAACCCCTCACTCTGTGAGAATTGGATTAATGAATCCTTTTTGAAAATTTCCATTCTCAGTGTTTGGATTCCACCCCTTTCCTTTTTCTCCCCTGATTTCTTAGAGCCATATATAAATCATTGGAATCTCACATTCAAAGCTGTTGCTGAATGCTTTAAGACACCCTGGGACCAAAATGGATCTTTTTGTCCCAGAAAATCTCTCCCTATCAGAAATCCAAATAAAATATTTAAAGCTTTCTAATCTCTAGCTTGCCTCAGTTTCTCCAGCATTACACTGTCACTTCCTTTGTTTTCCTTTTTTCTCCTCCTACTTCTTTATAGCATTACATAAATTTCTATACCCAATTGAATGATTACAATATAATCCTATATTATTATATCACAAAGATGAGGAGAGAGAGAGAGAGAGAGAGAGAGAGAGAGAGAGAGAGAGAGAGAAACAAGAACAGACCACACAACCTCTCAGCATCTTTAGTATTTATAATAGTCTTGTATAATCTATGGTGGGTGTCAGAGCTATATGACTGCATTTACTGGGGTTTTTCATTACCGTCTTTCTAAACTTACATTAAGAATACATTTTATTTTCCCTTTATAATATGATAAACTCCTAGAGATTGTTGGGACCAAACCATTTATTTTTCAGATAAAGTAATTTATGCTTAGACAGGTGTCTAAGATAGGATTAGAGCTCAGGTCTTCCTCACTAAAAATCTAGGTTGTTTGCTTTAGCTGCAGAGAGACTGTTGTTGTTTGTTTTTCCTTCTCAAAGAGGACCATAAATTCAGGGAGGTAATGCCATGATATGTATGTGAATTTGATTTGAGTGAAGGAGAGTTGTCTAAAGTTACCTGCCTCACTTTCTCCTCCTGAGACAATCATCTTTGGATGAAATGGAAGACTTTGTCAATAGATCTCAGTTTGACTGAGGCCATATCCATTCAGTGACTAAGGCTGGAGTGAGGCAAAGATCTTTCACATAGTTAAAAAAAATTCTCAATAAATAAGAAAATGAATGAATGAATCTTGGAGGGGAAGACCCTTAGGGTTTTTGGCCAAAGACGAAATGACTGCAATTTACATTCATTCTGACTCAATCTGGAGCCAAACAATGACCAAATGGGGCTTAGCCTAGGACCTATTGGTAGTCAATTAGAATCAGATTGGTTTTGATTTAAGGTCTTGTCCTTAAGAAAGAAATCTAACCAATCAACCCCAAGATATCTTGTGAGGGTTCAAAGGTGCAAAAAGAGGAAAAAAAAGAAAAAAAAATGCTTTTAAGAGCATCTGTATGTGAGAGCATGAAACCCTATGCAGACAGAGAGAAGAGAGGAGGAAGGAGGGAGGGGAAATATTCATTTCTCAGAAATTTATATGTATTTCAAATATATATATATATTTCAAAATATATACAGAAATAGTTTTCAACATTCACCCACACAACATTTTGTGTAAATAGATAGCAGACTGCATTAGAATCCAAAAATAACCTGAGCTCTCACATTGTAATGGTCCAGACAACCTGAGTTCTCACCTTGTACCTTTTTACTCAACAAACATGAATTAATCAATCAGGAAGTGAACAGAATCAGGAGAACATTGTTTATAGTAACAGCAATATTATTTGATGAAGAACTGTGAATGAATTAGCTATTTTCAGCAATACAATGAATCAAGAAATTCCCCCAAAAATATAATGATGAAGAATACTATCTCGCTCTAAAAAAAAATTGATATTGTTTGAATACAGAATGAGCCATGCTATTTGTTGCTTACTCAAAGAAAAAATGTGTGAGGTAAGGACAGTTAGTTTCATCATTCTCAAATTTTGATGATAAAAGTGAGGCTAAAGTCAAGTGACTTATGTAAAACTTTTAAGTTTTGGAAACTCAGGTAGAAATCATTCAAGCCAAACACACTGTAATGATCCCCTGACTCCAAGCCCAGCAATCTTTCCATTAGTTCATGCTTTCTTATTAATAGATGCTGATAGCACTGGACTTAACAGCCTAAAGTTCTCACTCCTCATTAAAAAGGGAAATCTGGCCAGGCAGAGAAATTGTCTCCAGAGAGGAGAATAGGTCAAGAATCCTTTCTATTTAAGAACTCTGTCTGCATTCAACTCAATATCATTTTTGTAATATTTTGATAGAAGTTTGTTTTGTGACATAATCTGTGATGTTTGAAAATTATTAATACTTAAAGGAGAGAGTGCATGATGCAGTAGGATCAGAGTTGAGTGTGAAGTGCAAACAGGATTAAGTAGAAATTACGAATTTAGTAGGCTGATCTTGGACAAATACTTATATTCTGATTCCTCTTATGGAAAATCAGAAAAGTTATACTTAGGTAATATTTTAAAAAGTCTTATGAGAATAGACTAGAATTGGAGAAGGAATATTTTTCAAAAACCTTAAATCACTATATAAGTGGCAGCTATGTGTACATATTATTTTTATATTAAAGGATGAATCCATCTGAATATAATTTTATCCTAATAGAAAAAGGTAAGTAAGCTAAATTCTATAATCTAACTTGAATATCTTTCATTTTTCCATAGAGCTTTTGTGATTAGTTGATTTCTAAACTTCCTCACTCAGGAAAATATAAAGATCTTATTCGGAAAACAAGGTTCAGAAAAGAAAAAGAACATATTAAGTGAAATTCTAATCACAATCTGCTAGTCCAGAGAAGTTTTATGTTGTGTAAACATTTGTATTATGCAAATGTGAACCATTATTATTTGAAACAAAACAATGGACAGGAATGTATTTTAAAAAGAATAAAATTTTCTCTTTCTGTGTTTCTTTCTGTCTCTCTCCGTTTCTCTTTCTCTCTCTCTTACTATAAAAGACTACTCTATAATTATTCTCATTTCAATCAAGATGTTTTCAATTATCACAAATGATTAAATAAGATATGAACAATAAATATGAAATATGAAGGAGGAGATTTATTTTGGTTAATTATTCTTTGCTTAGATTTAGAATTATGTTATTTTATAATGTGAAAGAAATAGTTCAAAAGAACGTTTCATGTATGAGAATATCCAAGTAGATTTCCTGCTCAGTCCCATATTTCCCTTTTGATATTACCTACTTTGATCAACACTTTTCTCCTAGGAGATGACTTACCATCTAGATATATACACCAAAGGAGGAGGTCATCTCTATAACCCAAATGTATTTTGTCTATAGAAAAAAAAAAAAAATTAATTTAATTTCCTTGTAGCAAGAATTTTACAAATAAATTTCCTATTTCCACTTCTATTAAATTGTTAAATACTGTCAACTTTTCAGAGCCCAGACATAGCCACAGAGATTATTGAAACACCACTTTCCTTTGGGTTAAAAAGGGTGCTGCCAGGTATCTCATACATCGATCCAACAGAGCTGATATTCTGTAGTTATCCCTCTTTATTAATGACTATTTTGTTTTATTCTATAGTCATTTCTAGTATAGATTTAATTTGTACTCCAATCATTTTTACAGAACATCATTCATATAATCTCAAAATCTGACCCTATATTGCTTATTCTAATTCTACTATGAATTGTGATTAACTGGGCTTTCCCATATACTCTGCCTTCCCATTATTGAAAAGACTTAGACATAGGAAGATGAAGACTTCCCTAACTTACCTGAAATTCAAGACCTGCTGCAAAAAATTTCAATCTGTAGGAAATTAATCTCATCGGAAATAGAGTATCAATAAGATCCAAAAGTATCTGCTAATATGATCCGGGTATACAAATGAATAAAGTACCGAATGAATTTAGTACAAAAATTATATCATTTTGATCATTATGTTTAAACTTTAAAACCTTTAATAATGAAATACTTTTTATACTATCAAGAAATTATTTCTACATCAATTATAATTTCCAGAACTCCTTATAGAAAATAATCAAAAAATAAGAAAAAATAATGTTTCAATATTGACTTATTCTTGTTTCCTCAATAACAATGTCTATAATGATAGAGAATTTGAAACTAGAAATGAGCTTGCCACTCAAAACATGAAAAAAAATAGCATTTAGAAGTAATGTTATAGACTGAACATTCTCAAGATAAGAATTTTAAAATATATATTGTAGACTATCAATACTAAACATACAGAATTTGAAAAATCACATTATTTCAAATATAGTGCAGATTGTGGAATAAAATCATTGCTTTAAATAGATGGGAGGTCACGACAAAGAATCAAACAAAGCATGTAATATTTATATATAACTTTATAACAGTTTATAATCTTAGAGCTATTTTAATTATTATCTGTTTTAACCTACTTGTTATTTCAGAGTTATCAAGCAGTGGTAGTGAGAAAAATGACTTTCCTTTTGTAAATTATTAATTTTAAAGAAGAAATATGTACAAAAATGGCAGATAAAAATTTGACTATCATGGAAGAATTTATTCTCTTGGGATTTTCCGAACTTCCCAACTTCCAAGGATTTCTCTTTGTTATTTTTTTATTCATCTATATAAGCATTCTGTTGGGGAATAGTCTCATCATTGTAATCACCAATATAGAACCAACTCTTCATACACCTATGTATTACTTCCTTGGAAACTTCTCTTTTGTGGAAATTTGTTACACATCAGTCATCATACCCAGAATGCTTATAAATCTTTGGAGTCAGAAAAGAAATATTTCTTTAGTGTCATGTGCTGTACAACTGTGTTTTTTTCTTATTTTGGCTGTCATAGAGAGTTTCCTCCTGGCTGTGATGGCTTATGATCGTTACATAGCAATCTGTAAGCCCCTTTATTATCCTCTAATCATGAACCACAAAATGTGTGTCCAAATGGTGATTGGTTCCTGGATCACTGGAATTCCAGTTTTAATAGGACAGACATACCAGGTTTTCTCTGTGCCCTTCTGTGGTTCTAACAAACTCAATCATGTTTTTTGTGATATGCCTCCATTAATGAAATTAGCATGTGGAGACACATCTTGGTATAAGTTCTTTATATATTTTGATTGTTTCCTATTTGGTTTGATTCCCTTTTTCTTGATACTTTTCTCTTACATCAGAATCCTTTGCGCCATTCTGAAACTCCCCTCCGCCACTGGCAGATCCAAAGCATTCTCTACCTGTTCTTCTCATCTTATTGTTGTTTGCTTATTCTATGGTTCTGGTCTCATTGCATATCTACAATCTATGTTCAGTTACTCGGACAGAATGGAGAAGATCTTCTCTCTAATATACACTGTAGTGACACCAATGTTTAATCCTTTGATATATAGTCTGAGGAACAAGGATTTTACTAAGGCAATGAAAAAACTTTTTTTTTTGAATGTGTAGTGATGTAAAGAGTAAAAAATTTCAATTATATATCACTGTATCCTGATTCATTTTCCAAATTTTTACAACCTTTTTTTCTCTTCTGTATTTCTTCCTAATTTTCATTACCTTTAAGTTATCTTAAATCTTTTGGCATTTTTCCTCTCAATCACTCTATGCTATCAATAAATTATGGTATATGAATGTTATGGAATATTATTATTCTGTAAGAAATGACCAGCAGGATGATTTTAGAGAAGGCTGGAGAGACTTATATGAACTGATGCTAAATGAAATGAGCAGAAATAGGAGATCATTAAACACAGCAACAACAAGACTATACAATGATCAATTCTGATGGATGTGGCTGTCTTTTACAATGATATGATTCAAACCAGTTCCAACTTTTCACTGATGAAGAGAGCCATTTACAACCAGAGAGAGGACTGTGGAAACTGAGTGTGGATCACAACATAACATTTTCACTCTTTCTGTTGTTGTTTGCATACATTTTGTTTTCTTTCTCAGTTTTGTTTTCCTTTTTGATCCAATTTTTCTTCTACAAGATAACTGTAGATACACATATATTGGATTTAACATGTATTTTAACATATTTAATATGTATTGTACTACCTGCCATGTAGGGGAGGGGGTGGAGGAAAGAAGGGGATAATTTAGAACAGAAGGCTTTCCAAGGGTTATTGTTGGAAAATTACCCATGCATATGTTTTGTAAATAAAAAGCTTTAATAAAAAATAAATTATAAAAAGTTTTATATGTGATCAAAGGAAAAATTTTTTTTTTTTTTTTTTTTTTTTTTTTTGCTGTCATTGTGGTTGTTGTAGTTTTCAAACACTATTAATAAAGAAATATCTTTCTACCAAAAGTAGTGTGAGGTTGGCCATGTTACATTAAATAGGTTCTCATAACTCTGAGGTCTTTGTCCTGAGTTAGAATATATCTACAGTCAATAATTGTATTATCCTGGTGAAATCACTTAACCCTGTTGCTTCCAAAAAAGTGAAAGATAATTGTTACTTTTATAATCTAGTCCAGAGCTTCTTAAAGTTTTCCCACTCATTAGACATTTTTGCTTGAGAAATTTTTTAGGTGGCTCTAGGTATGTATATGTGTGTGTGTGTGTGTGTGTGTGTGTGTGTGTGTGTGTGTGTGTGTGTGTGTGTGTATACACACACACACACACATATATATATATATATATATATATACATATATATAATAGGTATGCAAATTAAATATTTATAGAAAGTAAATAATAATTTCACAACATGCATATTCAATTGAGACCCCATATGGAGCCAGCAAAGCCCAGTTTAAATAAAAATCTGGGATTTAGATCAAAATCATGTAGTATCTACAATGGGGACAGCAATAGGACTACAAGTAAAATGTGACACTTTTGAGAGATTCTATTTAAGTTTGAGAGAAAGTTATTTCTCTTTCTGTTTTTTTTTTTTTTTTTTTTTTTTTCCCCTAACTTCAAATCAGAATATTCATGAATTTTTTCAACTTGGATTGGATTAGGTTTCTTTTAAATTGGACACATACTCATTCACTACTGAATGTGATTTCTTTTGTTATTTGATTTTGTAAATAAACCTGGATTTAGGGATTGAAAACTTTCTCACTTGATTTTCATTCTGTGAGATTAGCAGTTAAACTTTTTGTCAATTGAAGCTATTCAATGAAATCACAGCAATTTGTTTTATTTACTTAAGATCTAAAACACTGAGAAGGAATAAAATTATACTGATTTTCTAAACTATCGGTTCTGGAGAGAACCGATCTAGATTTTGGTTAACTTTTTTTTTTTTTTTTAACAGATATATTATTTGAACACAGTGATCTAAATGTGGGTCAATAGTTTGCAAATGTTAGTCCAGAAGGGCAGTTACCAGAGTTTGTCTCAGGTCATAGCACTTAGAATATCTTGAAGAACTGTCACTCACTACAAAGATAAAGCAGTAACCAGATCCAAGAGAATATAAAATTGAAATGGACAAAAAGCTGGCCCCCTCACCTACTGGGTCAAGGGGCTTCAGGAAGTGCTATGTATAGACTGGGCCCCATCCCCTGGTTCATGAGACCCTAGACTTTCTGAGAAGTAGATGTTTACATTGCAAAAAGGCTCTTTTGTATACTCACTCTCATCCAGACACTTCCCCATTATAAACGAGAAACTGTGTCAGGCATTCCCAAAATTTGTAACCACAAGGCTGTACAGGATGTGGCAAATGGGCTTAAAAGTGTACCTCACTAACGGTTTGTGGCTGATCTCTACTAGCCTGTGTAGTGGGGTCATTTGCTGGCCAGCTAATAAATTATGCTTTAAATTGAATAATCTGGTCAGCTCTGTCTATTGCGTGTCTGTGCATTTCATTGGAGGTCCCACTTAGATAATCTCACCTTTGGCTCAGTCTGACAACCAGTCCCTCTCCCTGGAGGGTGAAAGATGTGATGGATCCTAGGGGGTGGCCACCAAAAGAGATGTTTCTTGGCCTCAGTTTCCAGAAATCTCTTTCTGCCAACCAGTGATTGAGACCCAAATTTTTGAATTCGGTTCAAAATTGGCACAGAGCATCCTGAAATCCAGTTCTGATTAATAAGATCTTAAGGGGCCCCTGCAGCTGCCTGACTATCCTGCAGCCGCCTGGTCTTGTGAGTACTCCTAAAACAAGTGGCTAAGTTGGATGCAACATCAAAGCCCTTGTTGACCTCCACAGGATGCTGTGTGATGGTCCAGTCTAATCTGGTTCTCTGGTAATGTGTTCGGTATTCTGTCTGTATGTGATTAGTCTGTCTGTTCTGTTGGTTGCAGTCTGTGTCCTGGTTATTCTGTGTGATTTGTCTGTTCTGTTGGTTGTGGTTCTTGCCCTGTGTGTCCTGTATGATTGATTGTCTGTTGGTTGAAGAGCGCTGTTAGAGCTCTACATGTATCTGTGTGTATATGTTTGTTTGCATTACATTTTGTTCTGTGTTAAAAATCAGCAAGCTTGTAAGAGATAAGAATTCAATCTCTGTGTTGCAGGCTTAGAAAAAATCAGGCTGAATTGTTTGAAGTGGAATTCATTCAGAGTGGCTCAGGCAAGGAAAGAAGTTTGAAAAAAAAACTTTATCTCTCTCTCTCTCTGTCTCTGTCTAACTGCAGCAGTCTTGTAGGGGAAAGGGAGAAAAGGGAGAGAAAGGAAGAAAGAAAAACATAGATTGAAAGGAATTTGAAAGTTTGGAATGTTAAGAGCAGTGTGCTAACAGTTAAAGAAAAGTTTGAATGAAATATCTAAGCATTCTTTGTGAAGGCAGAGAAATGCACTAAGTGGGCTTGGAAGTTTAGAGAAGCTCCCCTCGGATTCTGGGAGGGAAAAATGTTCAAGGTGCAACAAACTTTTCTCCAAGGGCGGAGGTCCAGGAAAAAGCCCCTAGTTTGTTTTGCTAATTTAAAAATTTTGCTAATTTTAAGAACAATGATTAAGGAAATTGGGAATTGGTTATTTGAAAATTTGCTTGTGATTTTAAACTTTTTAACGTGTTGTACTAATTTGTAAGTAAATGGAACTTGGACATTTTAAACTGACAGGAAAGTTTTTCCTTTAAAGCAGTTTTTCAGAGCCTGCTAGAGTAGAGGGTAATAAAGCATTATCTGATTGAAACTCAGGGAAAAAAAAACACACACAAACATTTGATTCAGGAATATTGGCTACGATTCTGAAATTATGGTAAATATAATTTTGCTACTGCCTTTGCATGCTAGATTTTTTTATTCTGAGTATAAGATCTTGGAATTTGTTTGAATATTGATACCTCTATTAATAAAGAGTAAGAGAAAGAGCAAGACAATTTGAGCTCTGCCTGGACAGATAAGAGAAACTCTAATTGGGGTCAAACACTCAGGCAGAAGAAAAAAAAAAAAAAAAAGAAGAAAAAAAAAGAGGAAGTTTGGTTTGATTCAATTTATTTCTTAATATTGTAAGTTATGCTTTATGGAGTTACCTAGCTATTGTGAATCTTAAATTTTGGAAGAGAATTGGAAAGAATGCAGGTGATTTATGAAAGGTTCGCATGATTTTAGGAAGAGAAAAGTTTTGGCAGCAAAAAGAAGAAGTGGGGAAGAGAACAACTCACTCACCCTCCACTGCTTCCTGCTACTTTAGAAAGTAGTTTACTGGTTTTGTTTTGTTTTTCCTGTCTGTGATATTGGCTAAGGGAAGAGAAAGAGCAGATCCATTTCTATGTGCTTAAGAGTATAGTCATTTAAGCCAAACCATCTAATGCCAATGGAAAAGTATTCACACCTCAGCTGGTACCATTGTTAAATCTTTCATGCCTGTCAAGATTAAGGCTGACTGGGAAATTCTTACAAAGTCATTGGTTCAGACTGTTTTTAGAATCCAAGGTAAGAAGTCTCATTGTATGTATCTTTCTGAAATAAAAATTTCTGGAAGCTTCAGATAATCAGCTTTTAAAAAATGACTTCCAGGACTAATTTATTACTCCAGATTCAATTTATTGATCTAATTTTGGGTCCAAATAATTTTCTGAAATCTTTTTATTCAGTTGGCTTGTTTAGACATCTGTTAGCTAAATTGGACTTTAACTATAGGATGTTAAGAATTTTATAGACAAAGTAAAGTGGAGTAGAGAAAGTATTCTGAGGTATGGGGAACATAAAAGAGTAAAGTCAACAGTGAGATTTTTATTAGTAATGTTCAGCTGTCAACTCTGACAAAAGTTCCAAGTATAGGACTTCTCCTATACTTGTAAAGGCAGAGTATGAGATAAGAGTAGAAAGGTAGGGTTGTACTAGGTAGAAAAATGCCTTAAAACCCAAGAAAAGGAGTTTGAGCTCCACTGATTATTATTGAGCAGAGAAATAATAAGACCACATCTACAAATAAGGAAGAATAATCTGTCAACAATGTGAAAGTTTGTTTAGAGGTAACCGTGAGTGGAAATGGGAAAATCTATTCAGAGTCTCTGAATGGCTGGTGATACAGAGCTGCCTATTACTAGGATAGTGTGATGGTCTTGTAATTCTAAACTCTAGAATATAGAAAGAAATGTTGGCGTTGTCAAAAGTTAAAAAAATAACTGAATGTTGATGTAGGAGAATTGAAGGAAGGTTTTGAGGGTTCTAGTCTGTATGACTGAAAGAACACTGAGGAAAAAATAAGGATCTATATGGCTTTCATTTTTATTTCAACATATTAATATTCCTTGATAGAGTAGATAGAGCCCAGGGCCTGCAGTCAGGAAGCCAGAAATTAAAGTCTGCCTTTTGATTTACCTTCTAGTTTTGAGATCTTAGGCAAGTCTCTTATAACCTGTATTACTCAATTTTCAAATAAGATAATAACAACATTTACATCCTAGTGCCTGGCAAATAAAACATTGTATAAATGTTGTTGCTGTTATTATGATTACTCTTCAGCAAGGTAAAATAAGTTTTGACATGTGTCCCTTTTCCCCCCTAGTCCTACAAAGATGAGGTTGTTACTGTATTTATATATATATATATATATATATATATATATATATATATATATATATATATATATATATATATATATATATATATATATATATATATATATATATATATATATATATACATATATGTATATATATATGTATATATATACATATATATATACATATATGTATATATATGTATATATATACATGTACATATGTATATATATATACACATGTACATATGTATATATATACACATATACATATGTATATGTATATATATGTATATGTATATATACACATACATATGTATATATATATATATGTACATATATATATACACACATACATATGTGTGTGTATATATATATATATATATATATTTAAAGCCTTTCTTATATCTATTTTTGTTCCTTTCACTTGCCGTTTGCTTTTTAAATCCTCATTCTAGAAATAGCAAAATATTTCTCTATATATTGGGTACTTTAAAAAGCAAACTGATTTGCATTTTTAATGTTCACTTGTGAAACATCTACTTTGATATGATAATTGTTTAAGTTGTGAACTTATTGGGACAGATTTCTTACTGATATCACTATAAGGTTAATGGTATCTGTTATTGGAGTAGAATTTCTTGGGCTTATAGTTACTTAATTAATGTTATTTGGGAGTTTTAAAGCTCCATCCTCTGACAGTTAGTGGGACAATTGATTGGAATAAAACTGGGTTAAAGCTACTTTATCCTGTATGTGTTGAAGGTTGAGTTTTGACTGCTTATGTTATGCTAAGTTATGTTCTTACAATTTTTCTTCCTGTAACTGATCTTTATGGTCAGAGCAATGGTCAATAAAATTCTTAATGCAACTCAATTATGTCATACCTTGCTGTTTTCAGAATGATTATATGTAATCATTGTATCCTAAATGCTTGGGCAAATAAAATTTAGCCTGGTCATCTGTCTGTTATTGGGTATTTGTATTTTATTTTGTTTTAAGGTTTCTAAATGACAAGAAGACAATTAACAGTGGTCTGTGAGACCTAATTTCTGTCAAGACTTATGACTGCAGCTGGTTGCCTGTCCTGTAAAGCAGTCATCTCTTCACATAGGAAGCTGCTGGGTCTTCACATTTTGCAGCAGTCTGGTGGACAAGTCTTTTTATCTCAGACTGTTCTAACCTTTTTTTGGTGAGATTTGTGTCAAATCATGGATATTGACTTGCTTCTGGGACCCAGATCAGCTTTGATCAGCTTTGATTGTCAGCATGGCACATCCACTCTCTGCATGGACTGAGAGTCATTGACCATCTTTGCCAGGATGCAGTTTTTACTGAGAAGCTTTGTCCCCTCCCACCTGATGGACTGAAATAGGGGACTATGGGAATGGTTGATGACTGACTGTTAGACCTTGACTGGGTAATCTATTTCTGTGTGTTTATGATTTGGGATTTGTTAAACCTGTGTAACTATAGCTGTTATGTTTGAGGGATTTTTAGGAAACACTACTGTATTAGTCTGTTATGTATAGGGATTTGGATTCACTCTGGGGATTTTTATGTGGAATGGTCATTTGATAATTCCTTTCCATGAAAATAAAAGGGGGGGGGAGAATGAGAGAACATTGGGGAAACTGGTATATTTTTACCTTAGACACTTCTATCCCACCCCCTAAATCACTAGTTCAGATGCTTTAGTTTTGGAACCCCTTATTCTGTCAGGATTGCCCTGGCAGATTCAGTTCTTGGGATTTTTTTTTTTTTTTTTTTTTTTTAAGAAACAGCCAAAAATCAGACACCTGTCTTAGGACTGGCAGTCTCTCTGATCTGTTTTTCCAGTCCTGTAACCCCAGTTCTTTAGTATTTCAGTGATCTCAAAGGACCTTGAAGTTTGCTATCAGGTATCTAAAAGTTTGGGGTTTGCCTGCCTTAATGTTCTAACTATGCATAATCTGCTCGGCAATCTGATCCTTTCTGCAGCCCTGTCTGTTCCTCTGAGCAGGGACAGGTGAAGCTACTCCAAGCCTCACCTTTCTCTCTTGGAGAGGATTGCCCCTCTGAATGGGCTTTGAGCCCTGCTGCTCTGTAAGCAGAGACTGAGTTAAATGCATAAATGACTTCAGACCACCTACCTCACAGTGAACTGTCCATCTCAAACTGGATTCTCTGGCTGAGATTTTGCCCCAACTGCAGAGGACCTGACATGCTTGCAACAAGGGAGCCTTTGTACAGCTGTTAGCTCTGGGGTTATCAGGGAGAGAGCTGTCCTTGCATTTTTTTTTTCCTTTTTTTTAGTTTTATTTTGGTTTATTCAGGAGAGAAAGAATGTGTGGAATGTTGTGCCACAGTCCTCTTTAATTGTCCTGAATCAGTTTTCCTAATTGGTTGTGACTCAGTATCCCTAAATCGATCTGAATCAGTTTCCTTAACTGTTATACTTTGAAAATTTCCTGACTCCGTTTCCCTGGATTGTTCTGCCTAAGTCTCCTTAACTGTTCTGCCTCAATCCCCTTAGTTGCAAACCTCCCCTTTGGTTCATTAAAGACTGAAGGCCACTTGCTCTAAGATTATAAATTGTTAATGTGAGACAAAAGATAAGGAGGAGTTCAGACTTCCTGGCTCCTATCAGAATGTCCTGTGTCAGAACCAGATTGATAGTCTGTTCACACTCTTAAGTGTTCTGACTCTACCCCTGCCTTGGTCTACCCCGGTAGCTGAGCCATGTGTGTGTACATGTTATTGAGAACTCACATTCATCACTGGGTAATTTGAGATGAGAGTCCTGTCCAGTCAATCAAACTCTCCAATTAATAGAATGTTGGGAGCTCTCTGACTCTATCCTGCCTCAGTTTCTCCAGCCCTACATTTGCCTTCTTAGCATCCAAGTAGATATAGACATTAGGACTCTAAAGAGTCTCATCACCCATTTAGATGGAGGTTGTGCAGAACTGCTGTGGGTTAAATTTGCTGTTCATGAAGCAGGGAGGTTTGTGTATGGCCCTAGGGGAATCTTGTTGTTTCTGTGTAAATTGCTCAGATGTAATTAGGGAGTCTCTATCTTCCCTGAGAAAAAGGTTAGATGACCTTGAGGCTGGTCGCAAGACTTCACTGCTTTGGTACCAATCGCTCCATAGCTGGTCCCCTTGGCAGACCACTCTCCTCTCAGGGATTGTGGGGCCTGTCCTTCTGTTCCTGCTCTTTCTCCTCATAGGCCCCTGTGTTATTAAGTGCCTTGCCACTTATGTCCAAGACCATATACAGCCATCAAGTTATTTACCCTGTGGATGACCTGTTCCCCTTTGGCCTTGGATAAGACACAAGTTTGACCAAACAAATTGGGGAATGAAATGGACAAAAAGCTGGCCCTCTCACCTACTGGGTCAAGGGGCCTCAGGAAGTGCTATGTACAGACTGGGCCCCATCCCCCCAGTTTATGAGACTCTAGACTTTCCGAGAAGTAGGTGTCTACATTGCAAAAAGGCTCTGTTGGGTACTCCCTCTCATCCAGACACTTCCCCATTGTAAACGAGAAACTATGTCAGCGATTCCCAAAATTTGTAACCACAAGGCTGTACCAGGATGTGGTAAACGGGCTTAAAAGTGTACCTCACTAACGGTTTGTGGCTGATCTCTACTAGCCTGTGTAGTGGGGTCAGTTGCTGGCCAGCTAATAAATGATGCTTTAAATTGAATAATCTGGTCAGAGCTGTCTATCTTGTGTCTGTACATTTCAAAATAAGATACAACGAAGTATTCTTTCCAAAATTGTGCAGTCTCCATTAAGTAAAAAATGCAAATACAGGAAAACGTTCCTAAAATATGAATTAGCAACAACTATAAAAATAATAATAATAATAATAATAATAATAATAATAATAATAATAAATTAAACACTTCTATGAGCTAGGATTTATCTCACTGACTTACAAAGGAAAAGAAAATGAGAAAATTACATAAAATTATCATAAGCAAAGCCTCAATAGACAAAAAGACATGTTAGCCTCAAATTCAAACAGATTAACTAGAGTAAATGACAGAAGAGACTTTTTAAAATTAAAAAAGTAGAGTATAATAATATTATAAAAACAATATTTCGGAAAAAATCAACTCTTAACAAAAGAAGCATTGTGCTGACTTTATTGCTGGATACTTATGTATCCTAGATAGTCTATCAGCACTATGCCAGAAATTGAAGTGGTAGCATGCTGTCCTCCATCACTTCTCTACTGAAATCAAGATCAGGAAGGCCTCCAGAAAAACTAGCTGAGCTCCAAGTGAAGGAGACAAGACTTTGAAGGAGACAATAAAGGATTTGGACCTTAATCTCTGGCTTCACTTGTGGTGATTACTGAACTGAAAGGAAGGCTGCTCCCAGAGACCCCCAAAGAAACAGAAACAGGGAACATGACATTTTAGAAAGAATTACACTTAAAATTATCAGAAGAAGTGATAAATGTACATTCTCAAGGTGTCTCTAAACAACTTTGGTAATACTTGTGAGAAATGGAAGACACTGGCACAGGATCTTTCAGCATGTTATTTTCACATTAAAGAAGGTGCTAGCCTCTATGAGCAAAACAAAGTTTCAGAAGCTCAAAAAATAAAAATAAAAATGAAATGTGCAAATTTTAAGATATCCCTGTCTGAAAAGGTCTTTCAGACTATTTTTGCCATTCCTGTAGTAGAGCCTTTTGTGATCATATTGATATGAAGAGCCATAGATGGACACACTGCACATTGGTCCTGACACCATGATGCTATTTTGGTCACCTGTGATTGAGCAAGAAGGACCAATAACAACAGATGATAAGCTTTTTGTTGGAAGGAGCAATAATTTCCCTCTTTTTGTATGTACATACATTAGCACTATGCCTGACAAGTAGTAAGCACTTATTAATGTTGGTTGATTGAGCCAGATCCTCATAACAAATACATGTCTAGCCAGGAATATTCTTTTTTTAATTAATTTTATAATTATACATTTTTGACAGTATATATGCATGAGTAATTTTTTTATAACGTTATTCCTTGTATTCATTTTTTTCAGATTTTCCCCTCCCTCCCTCTACTCCCTCCCCTAGATGACAGGCAATCAATCCCATACATTTTACATGTGTTACAGTATAACCTAGATACAATATATATATATATGTAAACTCAATTTTCTTGTTGCACATTAAGAATTGGATTCTGAAGGTTATAAGTAACCTGGGTAGATAGACAGTAGTACTAATATTTTACATTCATTTCCCAGTGTTCCTTCTCTGGGTGTAGTTATTTCTGTCCATCATTGATCAACTGGAAGTGAGTTGGATCTTCTTTATGTTGAAGATTTCCACTTCCATCAGAATACATCTTCATACAGTATTGTTGTTGAAGTGTATAGTGATCTTCTGGTTCTGCTCATTTCACTCAGCATCAGTTCATGCAAGTGTCTCCAAGCCTTTCTGAATTCATCCTGCTGGTCATTCTTGTAGAGCAATAATATTCCATAACCTTCATATACCACAATTTACCCAACCATTCTCCAATTGATGGACATCCATTCATCTTCCAGTTTCTAGCCACTATGAAAAGAGCTGCTACAAATATTTTGGCACACACTGGTCCCTTTCCCCTCTTTAGTATTTCTTTGGGATATAAGCCCCGTAGTAGCACTGCTGGATCAAAGGGTATGCATAGTTTGATAACTTTTTGGGCATAGTTCCAGATTGTTCTCCAAAATGGCCGGATTCTTTCACAACTCCACCAACAATGTATTAGTGTCCCAGTTTTCCCACATTCCCTCCAACATTCATCATTATTTGTTCCTGTCATCTTAGCCAATCTGACAGGTGTGTAGTGATATCTCAGAGTTGTCTTAATTTGCATTTCTCTGATCAGTAGTGATTTTAGCCAGTAATATTCTAAAGTCTACTTGAAAAGACTCTTAAGAGTTAATTAAAAAAAAAAAAAATCAGTGTCACCACTCACATGTTAGAAAATGGCAAATACTAAATATTAAGATCTGATTTGTTGACTTCTGCATTTATGAACATGATATAGAGAATATCAACATTTCAAATATATTTTAAAAGTATGCTATATTTACATTTTTGAGACCTGATTGTTAAACATTTACAATGTGTTCCTACATTAACCCACCACCAAATTTTAATGAATTCTAGACTACTGTGATCAATTGACTGCTATTTAGACCTAGAAATAATGACAGAGATAATATAACTCAAAACTCCAGCTTTAGAAAACAAAATAACAACTAGAAAATTGATATAAGTTCCTCTAAGATAATGTATATATTTATGAGGAAATCTTGGATTTAAAACCATTTTCCTTTGGATTCTTTTGTTACTTTATTGTTTGACCTTTTCCCAGCCCAAATTCCTCTGGTGGTTTATCCCAAAGTCTGAGGGAAGAATCCTATTTAGTGATTTATTCCACAGATAAAACTTATGGAGAAAGTAGGATTGATCAAATATTTTTTGTATTTTCTTTTCTCAGTCAGTGAAGAGAATGTTGCTGAAATCCCATTTTCTGCATAAAGCCTTTCCTAATCTTCCTTAATCTTAGGTACTTCTCAATGACATTGTTTTTAATTTATTCTCTATGTTTTATGTAAGTAGCTATTTATACATCTGTCCTATTAAATCATCAGCTCCTTGAATGTAGAATTTAAAAATAATGTTTGTTTCCCCACACTTTCAGAAGTGCTAGTACACCCCCCAAAAATGTAGCTTAATAAATGATTTTTGACTCATTGACATTTTTTAAAAATGTGAACTAAGTTGGCAAATTAAACACAAAAACAGTTTGGGAACACTAAGTATTAGATATGAGATCTTCTAATTAGTCAAACTATGCTTTTTGAACCACAGAGAGCCAGAACTTCCTCCTTAAATCTATTAGACATCTAGAACATATTTGGTAAAAGTCTTATTATTTGACAAACAGTTTTGTTTTAGATAATGTGTAGACAATAATAAAAGCTAAAAGGTCTTTTAATGAAGTAACAATCCAGCCATGTGAGATAGCATGTACACATATAGATATTACATACAACATTGTGAAATATTGTTTTATGAGGAAGATATTTGTATCTAAAGGGATCAGAGAAGGTTTCATGTAACAAGTGGTATTTGCCTTAAGCTTTGAAGAACATGGGATTCTAAGAGGTAGGACTTAAAGGAAAGGCAATATACAAATAGGCATGAAGTAGTGAAAACACCAAGAAGATTGTCATTTGTTTGGAATAATATTAAAACCAGTTTTAGTTTTATAGTGACAGTTAACACACATTTGTTAAGTATTTACTATGCATCAGGAACTGTTAAACATTGAGGATAGAAATATGAAAAGAAAAAAGGTTTTTGCACTCTACATGCAAATTTATTAAAAAACAATATACAAAAAGGAAATTCAAAGGAAAAAGGGAAGTTAATTGCCACAGGATCATGATGAACTTTAAAGGAGTGCATCCATGTGGGAATAAGGAGATGTTTGGATTGCATGTTCTCTAAAAATAAATTTTGAGGAGGAATTTCTGTGTTTCTCTTAGCTGAATTACAAAGGAATGAATCTGGACATTTTAAAATCCAAAAACACATGATTTGTGACCCTGTTTAAAGTCTTTGCCTTTCAGGCATCTTGATTCACACTAACCTGAATATTTCATAAACTTTCAAATTTCTCTCTAGATGAGTACTTTTATTTTCCAAATTCCCAGAATTACAGAATTCTTCTCAGGGGACTCTGGAATCAGTGACACAGTGGTCTATCATCATATGGATTGACTTGGGGAAATCTTGGGAAATCCACTTTGAACTTAAAATTTTTTTCCCCTTCCCAATGTGAACAGTTCACATGGGTTTAGGGGAGAGTACAAAATTGGGGAGGAGATAGGAACCATTGCCATTTTTCTTTCTGAAAGGAGCCTGTGTCTCCATCTTAACTGTCTTAGATTCCCCAAAATCGAGTGGAGTTTTTGAGAGGTAAAATGAGTTTTCTCCCAAAAATGTGACCTAAATTTTTGTGTCTAAATTTAAAAGGTATATGGTACAATTATTTCAAATGATGCATTGGAGAAAGAGATTTTAGAAATATATATATATATATATATACATATATATATATACATTAATATTGAAGTATTGTTCCTAGAAATTAAAATCTGTATTTGATTTTTTTAAAGAGTATTAAAGCAGGTCTGGTTACTTACTTAAAGAAGTCACATGTTTGTATTTCCTAAGTGGAAGAAAGATATTTAAGATACTATGTTGCTTTCTAAATTATATATTCTTGGTAATTAAGAAAAGTTATAAACAAACAAAGAAACAAACAAACAAAAACAGCCAGATTTTTGCTGGAAGGCCCAGACCTGTTGGTGCCATATGGCATCCCATTGGCACTTCCCAGAATTGTATGGCTCATCAGTCCAATTTTTTCTGGGAACCCATATTTGCTAGCAATCAGACCAGACAAAGGTTTCAAACCAGATTCTCTGCTGGCAATAGGTGAGATTTGAAACCACAAAATAAAGGTGTCTGTGGTGAGTTCTTGCTGTAGCTGGAACTGCTCTCTTCATGGGATTCTGGAAGAAACCAGATGTTGGCTTCCCTAAAAGCGTCTAGGACCAGCTAGCTCAAGTCTCTTTTGTGAACTGATCCATTTATTTTTTTCAACTGCTATTGTGTCCTCTTGTTCTAGCACATTGGGGCCATTTTTCTTGATAAGTATTTGAAAGATGATGTCTAATCTCTTATCTCTGTCCTCTGTCTCTCTGTCACTCTTTGTCTCTGTGTCTCTCTCTCTATCTCTCTGTCACTCTGTGTGTCTGTGTCTCTCTCTCTCTGTCTCTCTGTTTCTCTTTCTCTGTGTGTCCCTCTCTGTCTCTTTCTTTTTAGATCATGACTTTCAGGTGATCCAATTTTTTTTTTCCCTGAAGCAATTGGAGTTAAGTGAATTACTCAGGGTCAAGAGCTAGGAAGTGTTACAATCAGATATTTTACATTGTCCTATTCATTTTTTATTTCATTTTTTTCTTGGTTTTAATGAAGTCATAAGCTTCCTTTGGCCAATTCTAATTTTTATTCATTGCATTTACTGCCTTTATAATCCCATTTTAGCTTTGCCTCTGTTATTTTTTACTCACCAAATATGAACTAATACATCATGAAGAGAACAGAATCAGGAGAACATTGTTCATAGTAAGAGCAATATTGTTTGATGAAGAATTGCGAATGAATTAGTTATTTTCAGCAGTACAATGAATCAAGAAATTCCCCTAAAAATCTAATGATGAAGATTATCTATCTGTATCTCTAAATAAATAGTTGATATTGCTTGAATACAGAATGAGCCATGCTATTTGTTGCTTACTGGAAGAAAAAATGTGTGAGGTAAGGACACCTAGTTTCATCATCCTCCAATTTTGCATTAGAGATGATAAAAGTGAGGCTAAAGTCAAGTGACTTATATAAAACTTTTATGTTTTTGAAACTCAGATAGAAATCATTAAAGCCAAACACAATGTAATGGTCCCCTGACTCCAAGCCCAGGGATCTTTCAATTAGTTCATGCGTTCTTATTAATAGATGCTTATAGCACTGGACTTACAGCCTAAAGTTCTCACTCCTCATTAAAAAGGAAAATCTGGCCAGGCAGAGAAATTGTCTCCAGAGAGGAGAATAGGTCAAGAATCCTTTCTATTTAAGAACTCTGGCTGCATTCAACTCAATATCATTTTTGTAATAGAAGTTTGTTTTGTGACATAATCTGTGGTGTTTCAAAATTATTAATATTTAAAAGATAGACTGTGATGCAGTAGGATCAGCTTTGAGTGTGAAATGCAAACAGGGTTAAATAGAAATTACCAACTTAGTAGGCTGATCTTGGACAAATCATACTTCTATTCTGATCCCTTTTATGGAAAAATCAGAATATTTATATTTAAAAAAGTAATATTTACAAAGTCTTATGAAAATAGAATAGAATGGGGGAAGGAAAATCTTTTAAAAACCATAAAGACTATCTAAATGACAGCTCTATGTACATATTATTTTTATATTAAAGAATGAAACCATCTGAATATAATTTTATCCTAATACAAAAAGGTAAGTAAGCTATATTCTATAATCTTACTTCAGTATCTTTCATTTTCACATAGAGCTTTTTTGATTAATTGATTTCAAAACTTCCTTACTCAGGAAAATCAGGAAAATAAAAATCTTATTCAGAGAACAAGATTCAGAAAAGAAAAAGAACACATTTAAGTGAGATTCTAACCACAATCTCCTAGTCCAGAGAAGTTTTATTATGTGTAAACATTTGTATTATGCAAATGTGAAACATTATTATTTGAAACAAAACAATGGACAGGAATGTATTTGAAAAAGAATAAAACTTTTTCTTTCTCTGTTTTTCTCTGTTTCCATCCCCCTGTGTCTCTCTCTTTCTCCTTCTCTCTCTCTCTTAGTTCATTTTCTATAAAAGAATACTCTATGATTATTCTCATTCCAGTTAATATGTGTTTAATTATCATACATGATTAAAGAAGATATGAACAATGAGTAGGAAATATGAAGTAGGAGATTTATTTTTGGTTAATTATTCTTTGCTTAGATTTAGAATTATGTTATTTTATACTATGAAAGAAATAGTTCAAAAGAACGCTTCATGCATGAGAATATCCAAATATATTTCCTACTCAGTCGCATACTTCCCTTTTGATACTACCTTTGTTGATGAACACATTTTTCCTGAGAGATGACTAACCATCTAGATATACACACCAAGGGAGATGGAGGTCTCTATAACCCAAATGTATTGTGTCTATTAAAAAATAATTTAATTTCCTTGTAGTAAGAATTTTACAAATAAATTCCCTACTTCCTCTTGCATTTTAGTATTAAAAACTGCCAACTTTTCAGAGCTAATACTTAGGAAGAGAGACTATTGAAACACCACTTTCCTTTGGGTGAAAAACATTGCCAGTTAACTCATATGTAGATCTAACAGAGCTGATATTCTCTAGCTATTCCTCTTTATTAATGACTGTTGTGTTTTATTCTACAGTCATTTCCGTTATAGATTTCATTTCTAATCTAATGACTTTTATAGAATATCATTCATATAATGTCTGAATCTGGACCTATAATATCTCTTTCTAATTCTACAATGAATTGGTGATTAACTAGGCTTTCTCATGTATTCTGCCTTCCAATTATTCAAAAGACCTAAAAATATGTAGACAAAGACTTCCTTAATTTACTTGAAATTCAAGACCTGCTGCAAAGAATTTCAATCTGTAGGAAATTAATGCCATTGGACATAGAGTATCGGATCAGATCCAAAAGTATCTGCTGATAAGATTTGGGTATACAAATTAATTAAGTACAGAATGAATCAAGTGTAAAAATTATATCATTTTGATATAATTTTGATGATTATGTTTAAACTTTAAAATGTTTGATAGTCAAATATATATTTTATAGTATCAGGAAATTATTTCTACATCAATTATAATTTCCAGTTTTCCTTATAGAGAATATTCCCCTCCCCCAACAAAAAGATGCCTCAATATAGAATTGTTTTTGTTTCCTCAATAATAATTTCTACAATGATAGTCAGAGAATTTGAAGCTAGAAATGAGCTTGCCACTCAAAACATGAACAAATAGCATTTAGAAGAAATATTATATATTGAACATGCTCAAGATAAGAAGAATTTTAAAATATATGTTGTAGATTATCAATAATGAAAATATAGACTGAAAAAAATTACATTTTTTTCAAATATAGAATGATTTTGGAATGTAAAAAAAACAACTGACTGCTTCAGATGGATGGGAGGTTAGGGCAAAGAATAAAACAAAGCATATAATATTTATAAATAATTTTATAATACTTTATAATCTTAGAGCTATTGTAATTATTATCTATCTTAATCTACTTGTTATTTCAGCATTATCAACCAGTGGTAGTGACAAAAATGACTTTCCTATTGTGAATTATTCATTTTTAAGATGAATATACAGAAAAATGGCAGACCAAAATCTTACTATCGTGGAAGATTTTATTCTCTTGGGATTTTCTGAATTTCCCAATTTCCAAGGATTTCTTTTTGTTTTGTTTTTATTCATCTATATAAGTATCCTACTAGGGAATTGTCTCATCATTGTAATCACCAATGTGGAACCAGCTCTTCAAACACCCATGTATTACTTCCTTGGAAACTTCTCTTTTGTGGAAATTTGTTACACATCAGTCACTCTACCCAGAATGCTTATGAATCTTTGGAGCCAAAAGAGAAACATTTCTTTACTGTCCTGTGCTGTACAAATGTGTTCCCTTCTTATTCTGGCTGCTGTAGAAAGTTTCCTCCTAGCAGTGATGGCTTATGATCGTTACATGGCAATCTGTAAGCCCCTTTATTATCCTCTAATCATGAACCACAAAATGTGTGTCCAAATGGTGATTGGTTCCTGGATCACTGGAATTCCAGTTATAATAGGACAGACATACCAGGTCTTCTCTGTGCCCTTCTGTGGTTCTAACAAGCTCAATCATGTTTTTTGTGACATGCCTCCATTAATGAAATTAGCATGTGGAAACACATCTTGGAATAAGTTCTTTATTTATTTTGATTGTTTCCTATTTGGTTTGATTCCCTTTATCTTGATACTCTTCTCTTATATCAGAATCCTTAGTGCCATTCTGAAACTCCCCTCCACCACAGGCAGATCCAAAGCATTCTCTACTTGCTCTTCTCATCTTATTGTTGTTTGCTTATTCTATGGTTCTGGTCTCATTGCATATCTACAATCTATGTCCAGTTACTCAGACAGAATGGAGAAGATCTTTTCTCTAATATACACTGTAGTGACACCAATGTTTAATCCTTTGATATATAGTCTAAGGAACAAGGACTTCACTAAGGCAATGAAAAAACTTTTTGTTTTTGAATGTGTAGTTAAGTAAAAAATAAACAATTTCAATTACACATCACTGTATCCTGATTCATTTTCCAAATTTTTATAACCTTTTTTCTCTTCTTATGTCTTTCTAATTTTCATTACCTTTAAGTTATCATAAAACTTTTGGCATTTTTCCTCTCAATCCCTCCATGATATAAATAAATTATGGTATATGAATGTAATGGTATTTTATTCTGTAAGAAATGAAAAGCATGATGATTTTAGAGAAGCCTGGAGAAACTTAAATGAACTGATGCTAAATGAAATGAGCAGAAATAGATCATTAAACACAGCAACAGCAAGACTATACAATGATCAATTCTGATGGATGTGGCTTTCTTCAACAATGAGATGATTCAAACTAGTTTCAATTTTTCACTGATGAAGAGAGCCATCCACAACCAGAGAGAGGACCTTGGGGACTGAGTGTGGATCACAACATAACATTTTCACTCTTTCTGTTGTTGTTTGCTTGCATTTTTTCTTTCTAATTTTTTTTTCCTTCTTGATCTAATTTTTCTTGTACAAGGTGACATGTATATACACATATATTGAATTTAATATGTATTTCAATATATTTAATATGTATTGTACTATCTGCCATGTAGGGGAGAAGGTGGGGGAATGAAGGAGATAACTTGGAACAGAAGGCTTTCCAAGGGTCAGTGCTGGAAAATTACCCATGCATATGTTTTGTAAATAAAAAGTTTAATAAAAAATAAATTATAAAAAGTTTTATATGTGATCTAAGGAGAAACTATTCATTTATTTTGCTGTCATTGTGGTTGTTGTAGTTTTCAAGCACTATTAATAAAGAACTATCTACCAAAAGTGTGAGGTTGGGCCAGCTAGATGTTACATTAAATAGGTTTTTTTGACTCTGAGGTCTTTGTCCTAAGTTACAACATGCCTACAGACAATAACTGTGTCATCCTGATGAAATCACTTAACCCTGATTGCTTCCAAAAACGTGAAAGATCTTTTTTACTTTAATAATCTAGTCAAGAGCTTCTTAAACTTTCCCCACTAATTAGGAATTTTTGCTTCAGAAAGTTTTTATTTAGCTCTAGGTATGTATATGTATATATGTGTGTGTGTGTGTTTATATACATATATATATATACATATAAATATTTATAAAATAAGTATGCAACTTAAATATTTACAGAAAATAAATAATAATTTCACAACATGCATATTCAAATGAGACCCTATATGGAGTCAACAAAGCCCAGTTTAAATAACAAGCTGGGATTTAGATCAGTAGATCAGTAGATTAGATTATGCAGTATCTACAATGGTGACAGCAATAGTACTGTCAAGGATAATGATTACAAGTAAAATGTGATATTATTGAGAGATTCTACTTATCTTTGAGAAAAAGTTATTTTTCTTTCTGTTTTTTTTTTTTCCCCCTAACTTGAAATCAGAATATTCATGATTTTTTTCAACCTGTATGGGATTAGCTTTCTTGTAAATTGGAAACACACTGAATGTGATTTCTTTTGTTGTTTGTTTTTTGTAAACAAGCCTGGATTTAGGGATTGAAAACTTTCTCATTTGGTTTTCAGTCTCTGTGAGATTAGCAGTTAAACTTTTTGTCAATTGAAGCTATATAATGAAATCACAGCAATTTGTTTATTTACTAAAGATCTAAACCACTGAGAAGGAATAAAATTATATTGGTTTTCTAAATCATAAGTTTTGGAGAAGTAATTTCTATATAGATTTTGGTTAACTTTTTTTTTTTTTTTTTTATAGATATAGTATTTGAACACAGTGATCTAAATGTTGGTCAATAGTTTTCAAATGTAAGTCCAGAAGAGCAGTTACCAGAGTTTGACTCAGATCATAGCACTTAGAATTTAGAATACACTGAAAGTTTGTAAATTCCAAGCTCAAACCAAGCTGGATTATCTTGAAGAACTGCCACTCACTACAAAGATAAAGCAGGAACCAGATCCAAGAGAATATAAAATAAGATACAACAAATTATTCTTTCCAAAACTGTGCAGTCTCCGTTAAGTAAAAAATCCAAATAGAGGAAGAGATTCCTAAAATATGAATTAACAACAACTACAAAAAAAATATAATAATAAAAATGTCTATGAGCTAGGATATATCTCACTGACTTCCAAAGGAAAAGAAAATAAAACAATTACATAAAATTATCTTAAGTAAAGCCTCAATAGAGGAAAAAAAACATGTTGGCCTCAAATTCAAACTGACTAACTAGAGTAAATGATAGAAGAGTTGTGTTTTTTTTTTTAATTAAAAAGTATAATATACTAATATTATAAAACCAATATTTCTGAAAATATCAACTCTTACCAAAAGAACCATTGTGCTGACCTTACTGTTGGATACTTATGTAACCTAAACAGTTTATCAGCACTATGCCAGAAACTGAAGTGGTGGCAGGCTGTCCTCCATCACTTCTTCACTGAAATCAAAATCCAGAAGGCCTCCAGTAAAACTAGTTGACCCCCAAGTGAAGAAGAGAAGACTTTGAAGGAGACAATAAAGGATTTGGACCTTAATCCCTGGCTTCACTTGTGGTGATTACTGAACTGAAAGGAAGGCATCTCCCAGAGACCCCCAAAGAAACAGAAACAGAGGACATTACATTTTAGAGAGAATATTACACTTACAATTATCAGAAGAAGTGATACATGTACACTCTCAAGGTGTCTCTAAAGAACTTTGGTAATGCTTGTGAGAAATGGGAGACATTGGCAAAGTATTGTTCAGCATATTATTCCCACATTAAAGAGGGTGCTAGTAGTCTCTATGAGTAAAACCAAGTTTCAGTATCTTAAAAAAAATAAATAAAATGTTCAAAATTTAATATATCCCTCTTTGAAAAGGTCTTTCAGACTATTTTTGCCATTCCTGTAGTAGAGCCTTTTGAGATCATATTGATATGATCAGCCATAGATGGACACACTGCACATTGGTCCTGAGATCATGATGCTATTTGGTCACCTCTGATTGAGCAAGAAGGACCAATAACAACAGACTGTAAGCTTTTTGTTGGAAGGAGCAATAAATTTCCCTCTTTTTGTATGTACATACATTAGCACTATGCCTGATAAGTAGTAGGCACTTATTAATGTTGGTTGATTGAGCCAGATCCTCATAACAAGAACATGTCTAACCAGGAATATTCTAAAGCCTACTTGAAAAGACTTTTAAGAGTCAATTATTATTATTATTATTTTTAATTTTCAGTGTCACCACTCTCCTGTTAGAAAATGGCAAATACTAAATATTAAGGCCTGATTTGTTGACTTCTGTACTTATGAACATGATATAGAGAATATCAACATTTCAAATTATATTTTAAAAATATAACTTATTTACATTTTTGAGACCTGATTGTTAAACATTTACAATGTGTTCCTACATTAACCCTCCACCAAATTTTAATGAATATCTATACTACTGTGATCACTTGCCTGATACTTAGACCTAGAAATAATGACAGAGATTATATAACTCAAAACTCCAGCTTTAAAAAACAAAATAACAACTAGAGAATTGATATAAGTTCCCCTAAGATCATGTATATATTTAATATCTGTATTATATTTATTATTATTATATTATTATATTATTATCTTATATTATTTTATATCATTATTATTTTATTATATTATATATTATATTATATATATAATATAAAATATATATATTATATTATATATTATATTATATATAATATAATATATATTATATTATAATATATTATATATTATTATTATTTTATATTATTAATTATATTATTATTATTATTATTATTATTTTTAATATCTGGCATTTACAACACTTTTCCTTTGGATGCTTTTGTTACTTTAATGTTTGGATGTTTCCCCAGCTCAAATTCCTCTGGTTGTTTATCCCAAAGCCTGAGGGAAGAACCCTATTTATTGATTTATTTCACAGATAAAACTTATGGAGAAAGTAGGATTGATCAAATATATATATTTTTTTGCATTTTCTTTTGTTAGTCCATGATCAGAATGTTGCTGAAATCCCATTTTCTGCAGAAAGCCTTTCCTAATCTTCCTTAATCTTAGGTACTCCCATTGACATTGTTTTAGATACTGTGTAGACAATAACAAAAGGTAAAGATCTTTCTTTTAAGGAAATAACAATCCATCCAGATGAGATAGCATGTACACCTATAGATATTACAGAAAACACTGTGAAACATTGTCTTATGAGGAAAATATTTGTATCTAAAGGTATTAGATAAGGTTTCACATAGAAAGTCGTATTTGTGTTAAGCTTTGAAGAACACTGAATTCTAAGGGGTAATACTCAAAGGAAAGGCAATATACAAATGATGGGGGTTGAGGTCCCTTTACTATTCCTTTCTGATTGCCCAATCCCCATGACTGACCTTGATTCACAAATCCTGGTCAAAAGCACTCTTTTGAATATTCAGGCCCAGCCCCCACTATCTGCTCAGCTTCCCCCAGCCCCCCACCAGATCTGAGCTTCCTGAAAAGCCTGCCAAGAACTTGGGATACTGCCCATCATCCCCTTATAGGTATAAAAGAGTCAAGCTCGAAGTCTCTCTTTGCAGGAGCCCTTCCCCACAACACATAGTATCCTTCTGGCTATGTAAGGGTTTCTGTCCACCCAGCAGCCACCTTCGGCCCTGGCATCTTTCTAACTAAACTTTACTTCCAAATTTCTACAATAAACCTCTTTTTACATATCTAGGTTTTCGGGCCTGTAAATTCATTTACATGGGACACTACACTTCATGGGATCTTTGCACCGACAAACGGGGTTCCCCCTTTCCTTTCCCTGATCACAAATAGGCATGAGGTAGTGAAAACACCAAGGAGACTGTCATTTGTTTGGAATAATATTAAAACCAGTTTTAGTTTTATAGTGACAGTCAACACACATTTGTTAAGTATCTAGAACTGTTAAACATTGAGGATAGAATATAAAAAGAAAAAAGAGGTGTCTACACTCTACATGCAAATTTATGGGAAAACAATATACAAAAAGGGAAAAAGGGAAGTTAATTGCCACAGGATCATGGTGAACTTTAAAGGAGTGCATGCATGTGGGAATAAGGAGATGTTTGGATTGTATACTCTCTGAAAATGGAACTTTTAGGAGGAATTCATGTGTTTCTCTTATTCAGCTGAATTGCAAAGGAATGAATCTGGACATTTTAAAATCCAAAAACACATGATTCGTGACCCTGTTTTAAGTCTTTGCTTTCAGACATCTTGATTCACACTAACCTGAATATTTCATAAACTTTCAAATTTCTCTCTAGATGAGTCCTTATATTTCCCAAACTCCCAGAGTTCCAGAATTCTTCTCAGGGGACTTTGGAATCAGTGACATGGTGATCTATAATCACATGGCTTGACTTGGGGAAATCTTGGGAAATCCACTTTGCACTTAAAAAAATTTTCCCCTTCCCAATGTAAGCAGTTCACATGGGTTTAGGGGAGAGTACAAAATTGGGGAGGAGATAGGAACCATTGCCATTTCTGAAAGGAGCCTGTGTCTCCATCTTAACTGTCTTAGATTCCCCAAAATCGAGTGGAGTTTTTGAGAGGTAAAATGAGTTTTCTCCCAAAAATGTGACCTAAATTTTTGTGTCTAAATTTAAAAGGTATATGATAGAATTAATTTCAAATGATGCATTGGGGAAAGAGATTTTAGAAATATATATATATATATATATATATATATATATATATATATATATATATTAATATTGAAGTATTGTTCCTAGAAATTAAAATCTATATTTGATTTTTATTTTTTTAAAGGGTGTTAAAGCAGGTCTGGTAACTTGCCTAAAGAAGTCACATGTTTGTATTTCCTAAGTGGAAGAAAGATATTTAAGATACTATGTTGCTTTCTAAATTATATATTCTTGGCAATTAAGAAAAGTTATAAACATACAAACAAAAACAGCCAGATTAGTGCTGGAAGTCCCCGACCTGTTGGTGCCATATGGCATCCCATTGGCACATCCCAGAATTGTATGGCTCATCAGTCCAGTTTTTTCTGGAAACCCAGATTTGCTGGAAATCAGAGAGACAGAAAACTTACCCTGAAAGGGGTTTGAAACCAGATTCTCTGCTGGCAATAAGTGAGATTTGAAACCACAAAATAAAGGTGTCTGTGGTGAGTTTTTCTGTAGCTGGAACTGCTCTCTCCATGGGATTCTGTAAGAAACCAGATGTTGGCTTCCCTAAAAGAGTCTAGGACCAGCTAGCTCAAGTCTCTTTTGTGAACTGATCCGTTGATTTTTTTCAACTGCTATTGTATCCTCTTCTTCTAGCACATTGGGGCCATTTTTCTTGATAAGTATTTGAAAGATGATGTCTAGTCTCATCTCTCTGTCTCTCTGTCTCTCTGTTTCTCTTTCTCTGTGCCTCTCTCTCTGTCTCTATCTCTTTCTTTTTGGATCATGACTTTCAGGTGATCCAATTTTTTTTTTCCCCTGAAGCAATTGGGGTTAAGTGAATTACTCAGGGTCAAGAGCTAGGAAGTGCTACAATCAGATATTTCACATTGTCCTATTTTTTTCATTTTTTTTTTATTTTTTCCTTGGTTTTTTGTAAAGTCATAAGCTTCCTTTTGCCAATTCTAATTTTTATTCATTGCATTTACTGCCTTTATAATCCCATTTTAGCTCTACCTCTAATATTTTTTACTCAACAAACATGAACTAATGTATCAGGAAGAGAACAGAATCAGGAGAACATTGTTCATAGTAACAGCAATATTGTTTGATGAAGAATTGTGAATGAATTAGTTATTTTCAGCAGTACAATGAATCAAGAAATTCCCCCAAAAATCTAATGATAAACAGTATCTATCTGTATCTCTAAATAAATAATTGATATTGTTTGAATACTGAATGAGCCATGCTATTTATTGCTTACTCCAAGAACAAATGTGTGAGGTAAGGACAGCTAGTTTCATCATCCTCAAATTTTGAATTAGAGATGATAAAAGTGAGCCTAAAGTCAAGTGACTTATGTAAAACTTTTAAGTTTTTGAAACTCAGATAGAAATCATTAAAGCCAAACACACAGTAATGGTCCCCTGACTCCAAGCCCAGGGACCTTTCCATTAGTTCATGCTTTCTTATTAATAGATGGTTATAGCACTGGACTTACAGCCTAAAGTTCTCACTCCTCATTAAAAAGGGAAATCTGTCCAGGCAGAGAAATTGTCTCCAGAGAGGAGAATAGGTCAAGAATCTTTTCTATTTAAGAACACTGGCTGCATTCAACTCAATATAATTTCTGTAATATTTTAATAGAAGTTTGTTTTGTGACATAATCTGTGGTATTTCAAAATTATTAATATTTAAAAGATAGAGTGTGATGCAGTAGGATCTGCTTTGAGTGTGAAATGCAAACAGGGTTCAGTAGAAATTACAAACTTAGTAGGCTGATCTTGGACAAATCATGCTTCTATTCTGATCCCTCTTATGGAAAATTAGAATATTTATATTTAAAAAGGTAATATTTACAAAGTCTTATGAAAATAGAATAGAATGGGGGAGGGAAAATCTTTTACAAACCACAAAGCACTATATAAATGGCAGCTTGATGTACTTATTATTTTTATATTAAAGAATGAAACCATCTGAATATAATTTTATCATAATACAAAAAGGTAAGTAAGCTATATTCTACAATCTTACTTCAGTATCTTTCATTTTTGCTTAGAGCTTTTGTATTAATTGATTTCTAAACTTCCTGACTCAGGAAAATATAAAGATCTTATTCAGAGAACAAGATTCAGAAAAGAAAAAGAACACATTCAAGCGAAATTCTAACCACAGTCTCCTAGTACAGAGAAGTTTTATTCTGTGTAAACATTTGTATTATGCAAATGTGAAACATTATTATTTGAAACAAAACAATGGACAGGAATGGATTTGAAAAAGAATAAAACTTTCTCTTACTCTGTTTTTCTCTTTTTCCATTCCTCTGTCTCTCTCTTTCTCCTTCTCTCTCTCTCATAGTTCATTGTCTATAAAAGACTACTCTATGATTATTCTCATTCCAGTTAAGATGTGTTTAATTATCATAAATGATTAAGTAAGATATGAACAATGAGTAGGAAATATGAAATAGGAGATTTATTCTTACATTTAGAATTATGTTATTTTATACTATGAAAGAAATAGTTCAAAAGAACGCTTCATGCATGAGAATATCCAAGTATATTTCCTACTCAGTCACATACTTCTCTTTTGATATTACCTATGTTGATCAACACATTTTTCCTGAGAGATGACTAACCATCTAGATATACACACCAAGGGAGGAGGAGGTGTCTATAACCCAAATGTATTGTGTCTATTAAAAAATAATTTAATTTCCTTGTAGTAAGGATTTTACAAATAAATTCCCTACTTCCACTTGCATTTTAGTATTAAAAACTGCCAACTTTTCAGAGCTAAGACTTAGGAAGAGAGACTATCGAAACACCACTTTCCTTTGGGTGAAAAAAGACATTGCCAGTTAACTCATATGTTGATCCAACAGAGCTGATATTCTCTAGCTATTCCTCTTTATTAATGACTGTTGTGTTTTATTCTACAGTCATTTCTGTTATATATTTCATTTCTAATCTAATGATTTTTATAGAACATCATTCATCTAATCTCTGAATCTGGACCTATTCTGTCTCTTTCTAATTCTACAATGAATTGGTGATTAACTAGGCTTTCTCATATATTCTGCCTTCCAATTATTCAAAAGACCTAGAAATAGGAAGACAAAGACTTCCTTAATTTACTTGAAATTCAAGATCTGCTGCAAAGAATTTCAATCTATAGGAAATTAATGATATTGGATATAGAGTATCAGATGAGATCCAAAAGTATCTGCTGATAAGATTTGGGTATACAAATGAATAAAGTACAGAATGAATCAAGTATAAAAATGATATCAATTTGATATAATAATATTGACTATGTTTAAACTTTAAAACCTTTGATAATAAAATACTTTTTTATAGTATCAGGAAATTATTTCTACATGAATTATAATTTCCAGTATTCCTTATAGAGAATATCCCCCCCAACAAAAAGATGCTTCAATAGGGAATTGTTTTTGGTTCCTCAATAATAATTTCTACAATGATAGAGAATTTGAAGCTAGAAATGAGAGCATGCCATTCAAAACATGAACAAATAGCATTTAGAAGAAATATTATATGTTGAACATGCTAAAGATAACAAGAATTTAAAAATATATGTTGTAGATTATCAATAATGTAAATATAGACTGAAAAAAAATCACATTTTTTTCAAATACAGAATGATTTTGGAATGTAAAAAAAAACTGACTGCTTCAGATGTATGGAAGGTTAGGGCAAAGAATAAAACAAAGCATATAATATTTATAAATAATTTTATAATACTTTATAATGTTAGAGCTATTGTAATTATTATCTATTTTGATCTATTTGTTATTTCAGAGTTATCAACCAGTGGTAGTGACAAAAATGACTTTCCTATTGTGAATTATTAATTTAAAGATGAATATACAGAAAAATGGCAGACCAAAATCTTACTATCGTGGAAGATTTTATTCTCTTGGGATTTTCTGAATTTCCCAATTTCCAAGGATTTCTTTTTGTTTTGTTTTTATTCATCTATATAAGTATCCTACTAGGGAATTGTCTCATCATTGTAATCACTAATGTGGAACCAGCTCTTCAAACACCCATGTATTACTTCCTTGGAAACTTCTCTTTTCTGGAAATCTGTTACACATCTGACATCCTACCCAGAATGCTTATGAATCTTTGGAGCCAAAAGAGAAACATTTCTTTAGTGTCATGTGCTGTACAACTGTGTTTCTTTCTTATTCTGGGTGCCGTAGAGAGTTTCCTCCTGGCAGTGATGGCTTATGATCGTTACATGGCAATCTGTAGGCCCCTTTATTATCCTCTAATCATGAACCAAAAAATGTGTGTCCAAATGGTGATTGTTTCCTGGATGACTGGAATTCCAGTTATAATAGGACAGACATACCAGGTCTTCTCTGTGCCCTTCTGTGGTTCTAACAAACTCAATCATGTTTTTTGTGACATGCCTCCATTAATGAAATTAGCATGTGGAGACACATCATGGGATAAGTTCTTTATTTATTTTGATTGTTTCCTATTTGGTTTGATTCCCTTTATCTTGATACTCTTCTCTTATATAAGAATCCTTAGTGCCATTCTGAAACTCCCCTCCACCACAGGCAGATCCAAAGCATTCTCTACTTGCTCTTCTCATCTTATTGTTGTTTGCTTATTCTATGGTTCTGGTCTCATTGCATATCTACAATCTATGTCCAGTTACTCAGACAGAATGGAGAAGATCTTCTCTCTAATATACACTGTAGTGACACCAATGTTTAATCCTTTGATATATAGTCTAAGGAACAAGGACTTCACTAAGGCAATGAAAAAACTTTTTTTTATTGAATGTGTAGTTAAGTAAAAAGTAAACAATTTCAATTACACATCACTGTATCCTGATTCAATTTCCAAATTTTTGTAACCTTTTTTGATCTGATTATGTCTTTCTAATTATCATTACCTTCAAGTTATCATAAATCTTTTGGCATTTTTCCTCTCAATCCCTCCATGATATCAATAAATTATGGTATATGAATGTTATGTAATATTATTCTGTAAGGAATGAAAAGCATGATGATTTTAGAGAAGCCTGGAGAAACTGATATGAACTGATGCTAAATGAAATGAGCAGAAATAGATCATTAAACACAGAAACAACAAGACTGTACAATGATCAATTCTGATGGATGTGGCTGTTTTCAAAAATGAGATGATTCAAACAAGTTCCAATTTTTCACTGATGAAGAGAGCCATCCACAACCAGAGAGAGGACCTTGGGAATTGAGTGTGGATCACAACATAACATTTTCAGTCTTTCTGTTGTTGTTTGCATGCATTTTGTTTTCTTTCTCATATTTTTCTTTCTTGATCCAATTTTTCTTGTACAAGATAACGTGTATATATACATATATTGAATTTAACATGTATTTTAACATATTTAATAAATATTGTACTACCTTCAATGTAGGGGAGAAGGTGGGGGAATGAAGGATATAATTTGGAACAGAAAGCTTTGCAAGGGTTAGTGTTGGAAAATTACCCATGCATATGTTTTGTAAATAAAAAGCTTTAATAAAAAATAAATTATAAAAAGTTTTATATGTGATCTAAGGAAAAACTATTTTTTTTTTTTTTTGCTGTCATTGTGGTTGTTGTAGTTTTCAAGCACTATTAATATAGAACTATCTTTCTACCAAAAGTGTGAGGTTGGGCTAGCTATATGTTACATTAAATAGTTTTTTTTTGACTCTGAGGTCTTTGTCCTATGTTAGAACATGCCTACGGACAATAACTGTGTTATCCTGGTGAAATCACTTAACCCTGATTGCTTCCAAAAAAGTGAAAGATCATTTTTACTTTAATAATCTAGTCCAGAGCTTCTTAAACTTTCCCCACTCATTAGGAATTTTTGCTTGAGAATTTATTTATGTCCCTCCAGGTATGTATATGTATGTGTGTGTATACATACATACATACATACATACATACATATATATATATATATATGATAAGTATGCAACATAAATATTTACAGAAAGTAAATAGTAATTTCACAACATGCATATTCAAATGAGACCCTATATGGAGTCAACAAAGCCCAGTTTAAATAACAAGCTGGGATTTAGATCAAAATCATGTAGTATCTACAATGGTGACAGCAATAGTACTGTCAAGGATAATGATTACAAGTAAAATGTGACATTATTGAGAGATTCTACTTAATTTTGAGAGAAATTTATTTCTCTTTCTGTTTTTTTTTTCTTTTTTTCTTTTTTTTTCCCCTAACTTGAAATCAGAATATTCATGATTTTTTTGAACCTGTATTGGATTAGCTTTCTTATAAATTGGAAACATACTGAATGTGATTTCTTTTGTTGTTTGTTTTTGTAAACAAGCCTGGATTTAGGGATTGAAAACTTTCTCATTTGGTTTTCTGTCTCTGTGAGATTAGCAGTTAAACTTTTTGTCAATTGAAGCTATTTAATGAAATCACAGCCATTTGTTTATTTACTTAAGATCTAAACCACTGAGAAGGAATAAAATTATACTGGTTTTCTAAACCATAGGTTTTGTAGAAGTCGTTTCTATATAGATTTTGGTTAACTTTTTTTTTTTTTTTTTTTTTTAATAGATATAGTATTTGAACACAGTGATCTAAATGTTGGTCAATAGTTTTCAAATGTCAGACCAGAAAGGCAGTTACCAGAGTTTGTCTCAGATCATAGCACTTTGAATTTAGAATACACTGAAAGTTTGTAAATTCCAAGCTCAAACCAAGCTGGACTATCTTGAAGAACTGCCACTCACTACAAAGATAAAGCAGGAACCAGATCCAAGAGAATATAAAATAAGATACAACAAATTATTCTTTCCAAAATTGTTCAGTCTCCGTTAAGTAAAAAATCCAAATAAAGGAAGATATTCCTAAAATATGAATTAACAACAACTACAAAAAATATAATAAAAAAATGTCTATGAGCTAGGATATATCTCACTGACTTCCAAAGGAAAAGAAAATAAAACAATTACATAAAATTATCTTAAGTAAAGCCTCAATAGAGAAAAAGACATGTTGGCCTCAAAGTGAAACAGATTAACCAGAGTAAAATATAGGAGAGATTTTTTTAAATTAAAAAGTAGAATATACTAATATTATAAAAACAATATTTCTGAAAAAATCAACTCTTACCAAAAGAACCATTGTGCTGACCCTACTGTTGGATGCTTATGTAACCTAGACAGTCTATCAGCACTATGCCAGAAACTGAAGTGGTGGCAGGCTCTCCTCCATCACTTCTTCACTGAAATCAAGATCCAGAAGGCCTCCAGTAAAACTAGTTGAGCCCCAAGTGAAGGAGAGAAGATTTTGAAGGCAACAATAAAGGATTTGGACCTTAATCCCTGGCTTCACTTGTGGTGATTACTGAACTGAAAGGAAGGCTGCTCCCAGAGACCCCCAAAGAAACAGAAACAGAGGACATCACCTTTTAGAGAGAATATTACACTTACAATTATCAGAAGAAGTGATACATGTACACTCTCAAGGTGTCTCTAAAGAACTTTGGAAATGCTTGTGAGAAATGGGAGACATTAGCAAAGTATTGTTTGGCATATTATTCCCACATTAAAGAAGGTGCTAGTAGTTTCTATGAGCAAAACCAAGTTTCAGTACCTTAAAAAAAATAAAATGTTCAAATTTTAATATATCCCTCTTTGAAAAGGTCTTTCAGACTATTTTTGCCATTCCTGTAGTAGAGCCTTTTGAGATCATATTGATATGATCAGCCATAGATGGACACACTGCACATTGGTCCTGAGATCATGATGCTATTTTGGTCACCTGTGATTGAGCAAGAAGGACCAATAACAACAGACTGTAAGCTTTTTGTTGGAAGGAGCAATAATTTCCTTCTTTTTGTATATACATACATTAGCACTATGCCTGACAAGTAGTAGGCACTTATTAATGTTGGTTGATTGAGCTGGATCCTCATAAGAAGAACATGTCTAAGCAGGAATATTCTAAAGCCTACTTGAAAAGACTTTTAAGAGTCAATTTTTTTTTTTTTTTTAATTTTCAGTGTCACCACTCTCCTGTTAGAAAATGGCAAATACGAAATATTAAGGCCTGATTTGTTGACTTCTGTACTTATGAACATGATATAGAGAATATCAACATTTCAAATTATATTTTAAAAATATAACTTATTTACATTTTGAGAGCTGATTATTAAACATTAACAATGTGTTCCTACATTAACCCGCCACCAAATTTTTTTTACTTAATAATTTTTTATTATATATATATTTTTATAATATTATCCCTTGTATTCATTTTTCCAAATTATCCCCCCCTCCCTCTATTCCCTCCCCCTGATGACAGGCAATCCCATACATTTTACATGTGTTACAATATTGTCTAGATACAATACATGTGTGTGAATATCATTTTCTTGTTGCACAATAAACATTAGAATCCGAAGGTATAAGCAACCTGGGCAGACAGATATTAGTGCTAACAATTTACATTCACTTCCCAGTGTTTCTTCTCTGGGTGTAGCTACCTCTGTCCATCATTGATCAACTGGAAGTGAGTTGGTTTTTCTTTATGTTGAAGATTTCCACTTCCATCAGAATACATCCTCATACAGTATTGTTGTTGAAGTGTACAGTGATCTTCTGGTTCTGCTCATTTCACTCAGCATCAGTTGATTTAAGTCTCTCCAAGCCTCTCTGTATTCCTCCTGCTGGTCATTTCTTACAGAGCAATAATATTCCATAACCTTCATATACCAAAATTTACCCAACCATTCTCCAACTGATGGACATCCACTCATCTTCCAATTTCTAGCTACAACAAAAAGAGCTGCCACAAACATTTTGGCACATATATGTCTCTTTCCGCTCTTTAGTATTTCTTTGGGATATAAGCCCAGTAGTAGCGCTGCTGGGTCAAAGGGTATGCACAGTTTGATAACTTTTTGGGCATAATTCCAGATTGCTCTCCAGAATGGCTGGATTCTTTCTTTATATATATATATATATATATATATATATATATATATATATATATATATATATTTTATAATATTATCCCTTGTATTCATTTTTCCAAATTACCCCCCCTCCCTCTATTCCCTCCCCCCGACGACAGGCAATACCATACATTTTACATGTGTTACAATATAGTCTAGGTACAATACATGTGTGCGAATATCATTTTCTTGTTGCACAATAAACATTAGAATCCGAAGGTACATGCAACCTGGGCAGACAGATATTAGTGCTAACAATTTTCATTCCCCTCCCAGTGTTTCTTCTCTGGGTGTAGCTACCTCTGTCCATCATTGATCACCTGGAAGTGAGTTGGATCTTCTTTATGTTGAAGATTTCCACTTCCATCAGAATACATCCTCATACAGTATTGTTGTTGAAGTGTACAGTGATCTTCTGTTTCTGCTCATTTCACTCAGCATCAGTTGATTTAAGTCTCTCCAGGCCTCTCTATATTCCTCCTGCTGGTCATTTCTTACCGAGCAATAATATTCCATAACCTTCATATACCACAATTTACCCAACCATTCTCCAACTGATGGACATCCATTCATCTTCCAGTTTCTAGCTACAACAAAAAGAGCTGCCACAAACATTTTGGCACATACAGGTCTCTTTCTGCTCTTTAGTATTTCTTTGGGATATAATCCCAGTAGTAGCGCTGCTGGGTCAAAGGGTATGCACAGTTTGATAACTTTTTGGGCATAATTCCACATTGCTCTCCAGAATGGCTGGATTCTTTCACAACTCCACCAGCAATGTATTAGTGTCCCAATTTCCCCACATCCCCTCCAACATTTGTCATTATTTGTTCCTGTCATCTTAGCCAATCTGACAGGTGTGTAGTGGTATCTCAGAGTGGTCTTAATTTGCATTTCTCTGATCAGTAGTGATTTGGAACACTCTTTCATGTGAGTGGATATAGTTTCAATTTCTCCCTCTGAGAATTGTCTGTTCATATCCTTTGACCATTTATCAATTGGAGAATGGTTCGGTTTCTTATAAATTATGGTCAGTTCTCTATATATTTTGGAAATGAGACCTTTGTCAGAACCTTTGTTTTTAAAAATATTTTCCCAATTTGTTACTTCCCTTCTAATCTTGTTTGCATTAGTATTATTTGTACAGAAACTTTTTAGTTTGATGTAATCAAAATCTTCTATTTTGTGATCAATAATGATCTCTAGTTCTCCTCTGGTCATAAATTCCTTCCTCCTCCACAAGTCTGAGAGGTAGATTATCCTCTGTTCCTCTAATCTATTTATTATCTCCCTCTTTATGCCTAAATCATGGACCCATTTTGATCTTATCTTGGTATATGGTGTTAAGTGTGGATCCATATCTAATTTCTGCCATACTAATTTCCAGTTTTCCCAAAAGTTTTTTCCGAATAATGAATTTTTATCCCTAATGTTGGAATCTTTGGGTTTGTCAAAGATTAGATTGCTATAGATGTACCCTTTTTTGTCCTTTGTATCTAATCTGTTCCACTGATCTACCGGTCTATTTCTTAGCCAATACCAAATGGTTTTGGTGACTGCTGCTATATAATATAGCTTTAGATCAGGTACACTTAGACCACCTTCCTCTAAGTTTTTTTTCATTAGTTCCCTTGCAATTCTCGACCTTTTATTCTTCCATATGAATTTTGTTGTTATTTTTTCTAGGTCATTGAAATAGTTTCTTGGGAGTCTGATTGGTATAGCACTAAATAAATAGATTAGTTTGGGGAGTATTGTCATCTTTATTATATCCGCTCGGCCTATCCAAGAGCACTGAATGTCTTTCTAATTATTTAAATCTGATTTTATTTTTGTGGCAAGTGTTTTGTAATTTTTCTCATATAATTCCTGACTTTTCTTTGGTAGATGGATTCCCAAATACTTTATACTCTCAACATTTGTTTGGAATGGAATTTCTCTTTGTATCTCTTGCTGTTGCATTTTGTTAGTGATATATAAAAATGCCGAGGATTTATGTGTATTTATTTTGTATCCTGCCACTTTGCTGAAATTTTGAATTATTTCTAGTAGCTTTTTAGCAGAGTCTTTGGGGTTCTCTAAGTATACCATCATGTCATCTGCAAAAAGTGATAGTTTAATTTCCTCATTTCCTACTCTAATTCCTTGAATCTCTTTCTCGGCTCTTATTGCCGAGGCTAGCGTTTCTAGTACTATATTGAATAGTAATGGTGATAGTGGGCAACCTTGTTTCACTCCTGATCTTACTGGGAAAGGTTGCAGTTTATTTCTATTGCATATTATGCTTACTGACGGTCTTAAATATATGCTCCTGATTATTCAAGGAATAGTCCATTTATTCCTATACTCTCAAGAGTTTTTAGTAGGAATGGATGTTGGATTTTGTCAAATGCTTTTTCTGCATTTATTGAGATGATCATATGGTTCTTATTAATTTGATTATTAATATGGTCAATTATATTAATAGTTTTCCTAATATTAAACCAGCCCTGCATTCCTGGAATAAATCCTACTTGATCATAGTGTATTATCCTGGAGATGATTTTCTGAAGTCTTTTTGCTAATATCTTATTTAAGATTTTAGCATCAATATTCATTAAGGAGATTGGTGTATAATTTTCTTTCTCAGTTTTCGAACTACCTGGTTTAGGTATCAGTACCATATCTGTGTCATAAAAGGAGTTTGGTAGGACTCATTCATCCCCTATTTTTTCAAATAATTTATATAACATTGGGGCTAATTGTTCTTTAAATGTTTGGTAGAATTCACATGTGAATCCATCTGGCCCTGGGGATTTTTTCCTGGGGAGTTGATTCATAGCTTGTTCTATTTCTTTTTCTGAAATGGGATTATTTAAGCAATTTATCTCCTCCTCTGTTAATCTAGGGAGACTATATTTTTGGAGGAAGTCATCCATTTCACTTAAGTTTTCAAATTTATTGGCATAAAGTTGGGCAAAGTAACTCCTTATTATTTCTCTAATTTCCTCTTCATTGGTAGAAAGATCCCCCTTTTCATTTGTAAGACTATCAATTTGATTTTCCTCTTTCTTATTTTTTGATCAAATTTACCGAAGGTTTATCTATTTTATTGGCTTTTTCATAAAACCAACTCTTGGTTTTATTTATTAATTCAATAGTTTTTTTACTTTCAATATTATTGATTTCTCCTTTTAATTTTTGTATTTCGAGTTTAATTTTTGGTTGGGGGTTTATAATTTGGTCTTTTTCTAGCCTTTTAAGTTGTAAGCACAATTCGTTAATCTTCTCTTTCTCAATTTTCTTCAAATAAGCCTCTAAAGATATAAAATTCCCCCTTATTACTGCATTAGCTGCATCCCAAAGATTTTGGTATGATGTCTCATTATTGTCATTATCTTGGGTGAAATTGTTAATTGTTTCTATATTTTACTCTTTCACCCAGTCATTCTTTAAGATGAGATTATTCAGTTTCCAATTACTTTTTGGTCTATTTACCCCTAACTTTTACTGAATGTAGCTTTTATTGCATTGTGATCTGAGAAGAAGGCATTTATTATTTCTGCCTTCCTACATTTAATTTTGAGATCTTTATGTCCTAATATATGGTCAATTTTTGTATAGGATCCATGAACTGCTGAGAAGAAAGTATATTCCTTTCCATTGCCATTCAGTTTTCTCCAATGGTCTATCATACCTAGTTTTTCTAATGTTCTATTTACTTTTTTAATTTTTTTTTGTTTGTTTTGTGGTTTGATTTGTCTAAATCTGAGAGTGCAAGGTTGAGATCTCCCACTATTACAGTTTTACTGTCTATTTCTTCTTGCAATTCTCTTAACTTTTCCTTTAGAAAGTTAGATGCTATACCACTTGGTGCATATATGTTTAGTATTGGTATGGCTTCATTATTTATGCTACCTTTCAGCAGGATATAGTTTCCTTCCTTATCTTTTTTAAAGAGATCTACTTCTTCTTTATCTTGATCTGAGATAAGGATAGCTACCCCTGCTTATTTGGATTTACCTGAAACATAATAGGCTCTGTTCCAACCTTTTACCTTTACTCTGTGTGTATCTCCCTGCTTTAAGTGTGTTTCCTGTAGACAACATATTGTAGGGTTCTGCTTTTTGATCCAATCTGCTATCCATCTCCGTTTGATGGGATCGTTCATCCCATTTATATTTACAGTTAAAATTACTAATTCTGTATTTCCTGTCATCGTATTATCCCCAGATTATGCTTTTTTCCCTTGACCCCCCTGTTCCCCCTCCCCGATATTTAATTTACAGACCCCCCTTGTGAAGCGCAACCCTCCCTCTTTTTTTTTTTAGTATCCCTCCCCTCTCCCTCCAAGTCCCTTCACTTATTCTCCTTTTCCTTTTCCCTTTTCCTCTCCCCCCCTTTTAATGAGGTGAGAGAAAATTCTCTGAAAAACAAATATGTTAATTATTTATTCTTTGAGCCTCTCCTGATGAGAGTAAGATTCACACAATGATTCTCCCCCTCACTAAGTTCCCTCAGATATGGTGTATTTTCTATGCCTCTTCCTGGGATGTACTTTCCCTCTTTTTATCACTCCCTCCCCTTTTTCTGATATTACCCTCTTCCCTTTACTACACCCCTCTTTTTTTCTTTTATATCAGTAAAATCAAATTATCCTTGAGTACTTTTTATATACCCACAACAGAGTTATAGTTCTCAAGGGTTCTGTGTACCTTTTTCTGTTTCTCTTCAGTCTTGTGGATGTAGATCAAATTTTTTGTTTAAGTCTGGTTTTTTTCTTAGAAACATATAGAATTCCTCTGTTTCATTGAATGACCATCTTCTTCCATGGAAAAAGATGCTAAACTTAGCTGGGTAGTTCATTCTTGGTTGCAGTCCTTGATCTTTTGCCTTACGGAATATCAGGTTCCAGGCCCTTCTATCTTTTAATGTGGAGGCAGCCAGATCTTGGGTGACCCTTATTGTGGCACCTTGGTATTTACATTGTTTTTTTCTAGCTGCCTGCAGGATTTTCTCCTTTGTGTGGTAATTCTGCAGCTTAGCCACTATATTCCGTGGTGTTCTTTTTTTAGGGTCTATTTCAGAAGGAGTTCGATGAATTCTTTCCACATCTACTTTCCCTTCTGTTTCTATTATCTCTGGACAGTTCTCTTTGATAATTTCCTGTAAAATAGAATCTAGTCTCTTTTTTTGGTCATAGTTTTCTGGAAGTCCAATGATCCGCAGATTATCTCTCCTAGATCTATTTTCCAGGTATATAGATTTTCCCAGTAATTATTTGACATTGTTCTCCAGCTTCTCATTTTTTGTTTTGTTTTGTTTGACTGATTCTTGGGTTCTCTGTGAATCATTCATTTCTCTTTGTTCCATCCTGACTTTTAAGGAGTTATTTTCTTCTTTCACAGTTTTTAGTTCTTTTTGTAAATTCCCAATTTCGTTTTTAAATGAATTATTTTGCTCTATTGAATTTTTTTCCATTTCCCTAATTTTTTTTTTTGAGAATTATTTTCTTTTTCCAATTCAGAAATTCTATTTTCTTGAGACTTTTTTATCTTTTCCAATTCAGAAATCCTACTTTCCTGTGTTTTTTTAACCTTTTCTAATTCATAAATTTTGTTTCCCTGCATCTGCTGTGAATTCTTTATTTTTTCCAACTCCAATTTCAGGACATTGTTATTCTCTATCATAGCTTCCCTTTCCTTTCCCCATTTTTCTTCAAACTCCCTTAACTTTTTAATAGTCTCTTTGAGGAGAGAGTTATGTGATGGGGGGCAGGAATCGTTCCCCTTTAGGTTGTTATCTGCTGTCTCTCTGCTGTTAACTTCCTCGGGGTTGTATACCCGCTCTTTCTCTGTGTAGTAGGAATCTATGGTTTTTTTGGCTTTTTTGCTCATATTTAAAAAATCTTTTGGGGTCTGTCCCTGGGGTAGGAAATTATTTATTTACTTCTTTACCAGCTTCCTCCCAGACTGGATGGATGCAACGGCTCCTGTGCCTGAGCTAAGATAGATCTGGGAGAGAGTTCACCACCCCCTCCCTGGAAGTGCCTCAGAGGTGATTAGCGCTGCTGTGCCCTGAGGGCGCTGACCAGTAAAGGCAGCACAAAGCCCAGCCTATGGGTCCCGGTGGGGCGTGGATGTCTGCAGCAGGTGACATGAAAAGCCCCTGTGCTCAAACTGGAAGTGTCTGCCAGATACCGCGGTCCCTAGTTCAAAGGTTCTGCTTCTCTGGGACTTCCTGGAGCTAAGTTCCACTCCCTCCAGCTAAACTAGGCAGTGTGTGTTGCCTTGGGCCATATCCACCCACTTGTCACTCTCTTAACTATTCTCAGGAGGTAGCTGAGGCCACACCCCCTGGTGCCGAGATCTGCTGAGTCACCTCCAGGGTCCGGGGAAAATCTAATCTGAGTTTTTAAAGTATTTTAGCTTTCTCTTCTGAACTGCTAAATAATTAGCAGAGAAGAGCTAATAGCCTGTGCCAGATTCCTTTATCTCAGTGGCTTCTCTGATCCCAGAGCCCTTCCCAGTGCAATCGGCGCAGTATGCTAGCACCCAGCTGTCTGTGCTGGCCTCTCCCCTTTCCGCTTGGGACTGACCTTTTCTGTTGAAACTCCTGATTCTCTTCAGCTGGTAAGTCGTGCTTCCAGTCCTTGTGGTATCTATCAGTACTGGGCTTATTTTGAGGCTTAATTTATCTAATTGATTTTGAGGGAGTGAGGACGTTCACAGAGTCGTGTGTTTCTTCTCTGCCATCTCCCGCCACCAAATTTTAATAAATATCTATACCACTGTGATCACTTGCCTGATACTTAGACCTAGAAATAATGACAGAGATTATATAACTCAAAACTCCAGCTTTAAAAAACAAAATAACAACTAGAGAATTGATATAAGTTCCCCTAAAATCATGTATATATTTAATAGGAGATCTGGCATTTACAACACTTTTCCTTTGGATGCTTTTTTTACTCTAATGTTTGCATGTTTCCCAGCTCAAATTCCTCTGGTTGTTTATCCGAAAGCCTGAGCGAAGAATCCTATTTATTGATTTATTTCACAGATGAAACTTATGGAGAAAGTAGGATTGATCAAATATTTTTTTTTTCATTTTCTTTTGTTAGTCAATGATCAGAATGTTGCTGAAATCCCATTTTCTGCAGAAAGCCTTTCCTAATCTTCCTTAATCTTAGGGACTCACATTGACATTGTTTTAGATACTGTGTAGACAATAACAAAAGGTAAAGATCTTTTCTTTTAAGGAAATAACAATACAGCCAGATGAGATAGCATGTACACCTATAGATATTACAGAAAACACTGTGAAACATTGTCTTATGAGGAAAATATTTGTATCTAAAGGGATTGGATAAGGTTTCACATAGAAAGTGGTATTTGTGTTAAGCTTTGATGAACACTGAATTCTAAGAGGAAAGGCAATATACAAATGATGGGGGTTGAGGTCCCTTTACTATTCCTTTCTGATTGCCCAATCCCCATGACTGACCTTGATTCACAAATCCTGGTCAAAAGCACTTTTTGAATATCCGGGCCCAGCCCCCACCATCAGCTCAGCTTCCCCCAGGTCCCTACTGTATCTGAGCTTCCTGAAAAGCCCGCCAAGAACTTGGGATACTGCCCATCATCCCCTTATAGGTATAAAAGAGTCAAGCTGGAACTCTCTCTTTGCAGGAGCCCTTCCCCCCAACACTTAGTATCCTTCTGGTCATGTAAGGGTTCCTGCCTGCCCAGCGGCCACCTTCGGCCCTGGCATCTTTCTAACTGAACTTTATTTCTACAATAAACCTCTTTTTATATATCTAGGTTTTGAGGCTTGTAAATTCATGTACATGGGACACTACACTTCATGGGATCTTTGCACCGACAAACGGGGTTCCCCCTTTCCTTTCCCTGATCACAAATAGGCATGAGGTAGTGAAAACACCAAGGAGACTGTCATTTGTTTGGAATAATATTAAAACCAGTTTTAGTTTTATAGTGACAGTCAACACACATTTGTTAAGTATCTAGAACTGTTAAACATTGAGGATAGAATATAAAAAGAAAAAAGAGGTGTCTACACTCTACATGCAAATTTATGGGAAAACAATATACAAAAAGGGAAAAAGGGAAGTTAATTGCCACAGGATCATGGTGAACTTTAAAGGAGTGCATCCATGTGGGAATAAGGAGATGTTTGGATTGTATATTCTCTGAAAATGGAACTTTTAGGAGGAATTTATGTGTTTCTCTTATTCAGCTGAATTGCAAAGGAATGAATCTGGACATTTTAAAATCCAAAAACACATGATTTGTGACCCTGTTTTAAGTCTTTGCCTTTCAGACATCTTGATTCACACTAACCTGAATATTTCATAAACTTTCAAATTTCTCTCTAGATGAGTCCTTATATTTCCCAAACTCCCAGAATTACAGAATTCTTCTCAGGGGACTCTGGAATCAGTGACACAGTGGTCTATCATCATATTGCTTGACTTGGGGAAATCTTGGGAAATCCACTTTGTATTTAAATTTTTTTTCCCCTTCCCAATGTGAACAGTTCACATGGGTTTAGGGGAGACTACAAAATTGGGAAGAGATAGGAACCAATCCCATTTTTCTTTCTGAAAGGAGCTTGTTTCTCCATCTTAATTGTCTTAGATTCCCCAAAATCGAGTGGAGTTTTTGAGAGGTAAAATGAGTTTTCTCCCAAAAATGTGACCTAAATTTTTGTGTCTAAATTTAAATGGTATATGATAGAATTACTTTCAAATGATGCATTGGGGAAAGAAATTTTAGAAATATGTATACATTAATATTGAAGTATTGTTCCTAGAAGTTAAAATCTGTATTTGATTTTTAATTTTTTAAAGGGTGTTAAAGCAAGTCTGGTAACTTACCTAAAGAAGTCACATGTTTGTATTTCCTAAGTGGAAGAAAGATATTTAAGATACTATGATGCTTTCTAAATTATATATTCTTGGTAATTAAGAAAAGTTATAAACAAACAAACAAACAAAAACAGCCAGATTAGTGCTGGAAGTCCCAGACTTGTTGGTGTCATATGGCATCCCATTGGCACTTCCAATAATTGTATGGCTCATCAGTCCAATTTTTTCTGGAAACCCAGATTTGCTGGAAATTAGAAGAGACAGAAAAATTACCCTGCAGGGGTTTGAAACCAGATTCTCTGCTGGCAATAAGTGAGATTTGAAACCACAAAATAAAGGTGTCTGTGGTGAGTTCTTGCTGTACCTGGAACTGCTCTCTCCATGGGATTCTGTAAGAAACCAGATGTTGGCTTCCCTAAAAGAGTCTAGGACCAGCTAGCTCAAGTCTCTTTTGTGAACTGATCCGTTGATTTTTTTCAACTGTTATTGTATCCTCTTGTTCTAGCACATTGGGGCCATTTTTCTTGATAAATATTTGAAAGATGATGTCTATTCTCATCTCTCTGTCTCTCTGTCTCTCTGTTTCTCTTTCTCTGTGTGTCTCTCTCTGTCTCTGTCTCTTTCTTTTTGGATAATGACTTTCAGGTGATCCAATATATTTTTTTTTCCTGAAGCAATTGGGGTTAAGTGAATTACTCAGGGTCAAGGAAGTGCTACAATCAGATATTTCACATTGTCCTATTTTTTTCATTTTTTGTTTAATTTTTTCTTGCTTTTTAGTAAAGTCATAAGCTTCCTTTTGCCAATTCTAATTTTAATTCATTGCATTTACTGCATTTATAATACCATTTTAGCTCTACCTCTAATATTTTTTACTCAACAAACATGAACTAATGCATCAGGATGAGAACAGAATCAGGAGAACATTGTTCATAGTAACAGCAATATTGTTTGATGAAGAATTGTGAATGAATGAGTTATTTTCAGAAATACAATGAATCAAGAAATTCCCCCCAAAAATCTAATGATGAAGATTATCTATCTGTATCTCTAAATAAATAATTGATATTGTTTGAATACAGAATGAGCCATGCTATTTGTTGCTTACTGGAAGAAAAAATGTGTGAAGTAAGGACACCTAGTTTCATCATCCTCAAATTTTGAATTAGAGATAATAAAAGTGAGCCTAAAGTCAAGTGACTTATATAAAACTTTTAAGTGTTGGAAACTCAGATAGAAATCATTAAAGCCAAACACATTGTAATGGTCCCCTGACTCCAAGCCCAGGGATCTTTCCATTAGTTCATGCTTTCTTACAAATAGATGCTTCTATCACTGGACTTAAAGCCTAAAGTTCTCACTCCTCATTAAAAGGGAAATCTGGCCAGGCAGAGAAATTGTCTGCAGAGAGGAGAGTAGGTCAAGAATCCTTTCTATTTAAGAACTCTGGCTGCATTCAACTCAATATCATTTTTGTAATATTTTGATAGAAGTTTATTTTGTGATGTTTCATAATTATTAATACTTAAAGGAGAGAGTGCATGATGCAGTAGGATCAGTATTCTGTGAAGTGCAAACAGGGTTCAGTAGAAATTACAAGCTTAGTAGGCTGATCTTGGACAAATCATACTTCTATTCTGATCCCTCTTATGGAAAATCAGAATAGTTATATTTAAAAAGGTAATATTTACAAAGTCTTATGAAAATAGAATGGAATGGGGGAAGGAAAATCTTTTAAAAACCATAAAGACTATCTAAATGGCAGCTCTATGTACTTATTTTTATATTAAAGAATGAAACCATCTGAATATAATTTTATCCTAATACAAAAAGGTAAGTAACCTATATTCTATAATCTTTCTTCAGTATCTTTCATTTTCGCATAGAGCTTTTGTGATTAATTGATTTCTAAACTTCCTGACTCAGGAAAATATAAAGATCTTATTCAGAGAACAAGATTCAGAAAAGAAGAAGAACACATTTAAGTGAAATTCTAACCACAATCTCCTAGTCCAGAGAAGTTTTATCCTGTGTAAACATTTGTATTATGCAAATGTGAAGCATTATTATTTGAAACAAAACAATGGACAGGAATGTATTTGAAAAAAAATAAAACTTTCTCTTTCTCTGTTTTTCTCTGTTTCCATCCCCCTGTGTCTCTCTATTTCTCCTTCTCTCTCTTAGTTCATTCTCTATAAAAGACTACTCTATGGTTATTCTAATTGCAATTATCATGTATTTAATTATCATAAATGATTAAATAAGATATAAACAACCAGTATGAAATGTGAAGGAGGAGATTCATTTTGGGTAATTATTCTTTGCTTAGCTTTACAATTGTTATTTTATAATATGAAAGAAATAATTCAAAAGAACTCTTCACATATGAGAATATCCAATTATATCTCCTAATCAGTCCCATACTTCTCTTTTAATATTACCTATGTTGACCAACACATTTTTCCTAAGAGATGACTAACCATTTAGATATATACACCAAGCGAGGAGGAGGTCTCTATAACCCAAATGTATTTTGTCTATAGAAAAATTAATTTCCTTGTAGTAAAGGATTTTACAAATAAATTCCCTATTTCCATTTGCATTTTATTATTGAAAACTGCCAACTTTTTAGAGGTAATACTTAGGAAGAGAGACTATTGAAACACTACTTTCATTTGGGTGAAAGAGGATACTGCCAGCTAACTCATATGTAGATCCAACAGAGCTGATATTCTCCAGTTATTCTTTTTTATTAATGACTGTTGTGTTTTATTCCACAGTCATTTCTGGTATAGATTTCATTTCTACTCTAATCATTTTTATCGTTAATATAATTTCAGACTCTGAACCTATACTGTCTCTTTCTAATTCTACAAAGAATTGATGATTAACTAGGCTTTCCCATGTACTCTGCCTTCCAATTATTCAAAAGACCTAGAAATAGGAAGACAAAGATTTCCTAACTTACCTGAAATTCAAGACCTGCTGCAAAGAATTTCAATCTGTAGGAAATTAATGCCATTGGACATAGGGTATTGGATCAGATCCAAAAGTATCTTCTGATAAGATTTGGGTATATAAATGAATAAAGTACAGAATGAATCAAGTGTAAAAATGATATCATTTTGATATCATTTTGATGACTATGTTTAAACTTTAAAATGTTTGATAATCAAATAATTTTTATAGTATCAAGAAATTATTTCTACATCAATTATAATTTCCTTACAGAGAACAGTCCCCCCCCCCAAAATGCTTCAATATGGGATTGTTTTTGTTTTCTAAATAACAATTTCTACAATGATAGAGAATTTGAAGTTAGAAATAAGCTTGCCACTTAAAACATGAACAAGTAGCATTTAGAAGAAGTATTATATATTGAACATGCTCAAGATAAGAAGAATTTTTAACTATATATTGTAGATTATCATTAATGAAAATATAGACTGAAAAAAGTCATATTTTTTCAAATATGCAACAGATTGTGGAATGTAAAAAAATTGACTGCTTCAGATGGATGGGATGTTAGAGCAAAGAATAAAGCAAAGCATGTAATATTTATATGTAATTTCATAATTTTAATTTATAATTATATATATATAGTTTTATGAATAATTTTATATATTTTATAATATTATGGCTATTTTAATTATTATCCATACTAAACTACTTGTTATTTCAGAGGTATCAACCAGTGGTAGTGACAAAAATGACTTTCCTATTGTGAATTATTCATTTTGAAGATGAATATACAGAAAAATGGCAGACCAAAACCTTACTATCGTGGAAGAATTTATTCTCTTGGGATTTTCTGAATTTCCTAATTTCCAAAGATTTCTTTTTGTTTTGTTTTTATTCATTTATATAAGTATCCTACTAGGGAATTGTCTCATCATTGTAATCACCAATGTGGAACCAGCTCTTCAAACACCCATGTATTACTTCCTTGGAAACTTCTCTTTTCTGGAAATTTGTTACACATCTGTCACCCTACCCAGAATTCTTATGAATCTTTGGAGTCAAAAGAGAAATATTTCTTTAGTGTCATGTGCTGTACAACTGTGTTTCTTTCTTATTCTGGGTGCTGTAGAATGTTTCCTCCTGGCAGTGATGGCTTATGATCGTTATATAGCAATCTGTAAGCCCCTTTATTATCCTCTAATCATGAACTACAAAATGTGTGTCCAAATGGTGATTGGTTCCTGGATCACTGGAATTCCAGTTTTAATAGGACAGACATACCAGGTCTTCTCTGTGCCCTTCTGTGGTTCTAACAAACTCAATCATGTTTTTTGTGATATGCCTCCATTAATGAAATTAGCATGTGGAGATACATCTTGGAATAAGTTCTTTATTTATATTGATTGTTTCCTATTTGCTTTGATTCCCTTTATCTTGATTCTTTTCTCTTATATCAGAATCCTTAGTTCCATTCTGAAACTCCCCTCCGCCACTGGCAGATCCAAAGCATTCTCTACTTGCTCTTCTCATCTTATTGTTGTTTGCTTATTCTATGGTTCTGGTCTCATTGCATATCTACAATCTTTGTCCAATTACTCAAACAGAATGGAGAAGATCTTCTCTCTAATATACGCTGTAGTGACACCAATGTTTAATCCTTTGATATATTGTCTGAGAAACAAGGACTTCACTAAGGCAGTGAAAAAACTTTTTTTTTTTTGAATGTGTAGTGAAGTAAAGAGTAAAAAAAAAAAAAAAATCAATTACCCATCACTGTATCCTGATTCATTTTCCAAATTTTTGCCTTATTTTCTCTTCTTTATGTCTTTCTAATTATCATTACCTTTAAGTTATTTTAAATCTTTTAGCATTTTTCCTCTCAATCTCTCCATGATATCAACACATTATGATATATGAATGTTATAAAATATTATTATTCAGTAAGAAATGACCAGCAGGATGATTTTAGAGAAGCCTAGAGCGACTTATATGAACTGATGCTATCTAAAATGAGCTGAAATAGGAGATCATCAAACAGTAACAATAAGACTATACAAAGATCAGTTCTGATGCATGTGGCTGTCTTCAACAATGAATTGATGCAAACCAGTTCCAATTTTTCACTGATGAGGACAGCTATCTACAACCAGAGAGAAGACCTTGCTACATAATATTTTCACTCTTTTTGTTGTTGTTTGCTTGCATTTTTTTTTCAGTTTTTTTCCTTCCTGATCCAATTTTTCTTGTACAAGATAACTGTATAAACACACATATTGGAATCATATACAATATACATTTATGTTGGATTTAACATGTATTTTTACGTATTTACTATGTATTCTACTACTTGCCAGAGGGTGGGGAAAAGGAGGAGTTAATTTGGAATAGACAGATTTGCAAGGGCCATTATTGGAAAATCACCCATGCATATGTTTTGTAAATAAAAAGCTTTAATAAAAATAATTATAAAAAGTTTTATATGTGATCAAAGGAAAAACATATTTTTGCTGTCATTGTAGTTGTTGTTTTCAAGCTCTTTTAATAAAGAACTAACTTTCTACATAAAGTGTGAGGTTGGGCCAGTTAGATGTTACATTAAATAGGTTCTCTTTTCTCTGAGGTCTTTGTCCTGTGTTAAAACATACTTACAGACAATAACTATGTTATCCTGGTGAAATAACTTAACTGTGATTGCTTCCAAAAAAGTGAAAGATAATTATTACTTTAATAATCTAGTTTAGAGCTTCTTAAACTTTCCCCACTCATTAGGCATTTTTGCCTGAGAAGTTTTTATGTGGCTCTAGGTATGTAAATGTGTGTGCATATATATATATATATATATATATATATATATATATATATATATATATATATATATATATATATATATATATATATATATATATATATATATATATATATATATATATATACATATATATATATATATATATATATGTATATATATATATATATATATAATAAGTATGTAAATTAAATATTTACAGAAAGTAAATAATAATTTCACAACATGCACATTCAATTGAGACCCCATATGGAGTCAGCAAAGCCCAGTTTAAATAACAAGCTAGGATTTAGATCAAAATCATCCAGTATCTACAATGGGCACATATGAGGACAGTGATAATACTATCAAGGACAATGATTACAAGTAGAATGTGATATTATTGAGAGATTCTACTTAACTGTGAGAGTTATTTCTCTTTCTGTTTTCTTTCTTTTTTTTTTTTTAACTTGAAATCAGAATATTAGTGAATTTTTTCAACCTATATTGGATTAGCTTTCATGTAAATTGGAAACATACTCATTCACTACTGAATGTGATTTCTTGTTTGTTTTTATAAACATGCCTGGATTTAGGGATTGAAAACTTTCTCATTTGGTTTTCAGTCTCTATGAGAGTAGCAGATAAAACTTTGTATCAATTGAAGTTATTCAATGAAATCACAGCAATATGTTTATTTACTTAAGCTCTAAACCTCTGAGAAGGAATAAAATTATACTGGTTTTCTAAACCATATGCTTTGGAGAAGTCATTTCTATATAGATTTTGGTTAACTTTTTTTTTTTTTTAATAGATATATTATTTTAACACAGTGATCTAAATGTGGGTCAATAGTTTGCAAATGTTAGTCCAGAAAGGCCATTACCAGAGTTTGTCTCAGATCATAGCACTTAGAATTTAGAATACACTGAAAGTTTGTAAATTCCAAGCTCAAACTAAGTCAGTATATCTTGAAAAACTACCACTTACTACAAAGATAAATCAGTAGAAAAATCCAAGAGAATATAAAATAAGGTACAACACACTATTCTTTCCAAAATAGTGCAGTCTCCATTAAGTGAAAAAATCAAATTCAGGAAGATATTCCTACATCTCATGAAGAGGCAAAAGTAACCTATTATATCTGAGAGAAAGAAAGGAGGGAGATGAACAAAGTGTGTATCAATAGACATATTCGATTTATGGTGAAACTCTTTCCACTTCATTGAAAAGTGAGAGAGAAGGAGTAAGCTAAAGGGAAGGGAATATAGAAATTGTGAGGAAAAGGGGATAAAATAAAGGGAGGAACTTTAAGGTGGGGGAGGGATACTAAAAATGGAGGGCTGTGAAAAGCAAGTGGTGTTCACAAATTTAAAACTGGGTAGAGTGGCAAGAGGGAAGGAAAGGAGAAAAGCATAAGCAGAGGTTAACAAGATGTTAAGCAATATAGAATTAGGCATTCTAACCATAAGTGTGAATGGGGTAAACTCCTTCATAAAAAGGAAACTGTTAGCAGACTGGATTAAAAGCCAGAATCCTACTATATGTTGTTTACAGGAAACACACCTGAAACAGGATTATGCATTAAAAAAAAAAAAAAAAAAAAAAAAAAGTAAAAGCATGGAGCACAATCTACTATACTTCAGGTGAAGCCAAAAAAGCTGGGGTAGCCATCCTCATCTCAGATCAAGCAAAAACAAAAATTTATCTTATTAAAAGAGATAAGGAAGGGCATTATATTCCGCTAAAGGGTAGCATAGATAATGAAGCAGTATCAATATTAGACATACACACCAAGTGATACAGCATCTAACTTCCTAAAGGAGAAGTTAAGAGAGTTGCAAGAAGAAATAGACAGCAAAACTATAATAGTGAGAAATCTCAACCTTGCACTCTCAGAATTAGATAAATTAAACCACAAATCAAATAAGAAAGAAATTAAAGAAGTAAATAGAATATTAGAAAAACTAGGCATGATAGATCTTTGAAGAAAACAGAATAGTGATAGAAAGGCATATACTTTCTTCTCAGCAGTGGTACAGCATCTAAATTCTTAAAAGATAAATTAAGAGAGCTACAAGAAGAAATAGACAGCAAAACTATAATAGTGGGAGATCTCAACCTTGCAATCTCAGAATTAGATAAATCAAACCACAAAATAAATAACAAAGAAGTCAATGAGGTAAATAGTAATACTAGAAAAGTTTGATATGACAGATCTTTGGCAAAAGCTAAATGGAAACACAAAGGAGTATACTTTCTTCTCAGCAGTTCATGAAAAATTGATCATATACTAAGACATAAAAACCTAAAAATCAAATGCAGTTAGGCAGAAATAGTAAATGCATCCTTTTCAGACCACAATGCAATGAAAATTACATTTAATAAAAAGCCAGGGGAAAATAGACCAAAAAATAATTGGAAACTTAATAATATTATACTAAAGAATGATTGGGTAAAACAGCAAATCATAGACATAATTAATAACTTTACCCAAGAAAATGACAGTAATGAGACATCATACCAAATTGTGTAGGATACAGCCAAAGCAGTAATAAGGGGAAGTTTTTTTTTTTTTTTTTTAACTCTACAGGCCTACTTGCATAAAATAGAGAAAGAGAAGGTCAACAAATTGGGCTTACAACTAAAAAGGCTAGAAAAGGAACAAATTAAACACCCCCAGACAAACATGAAACTTGAAATTCTAAAAATAAAAGGTGAGATTAATAAAATTGAAAGAAAAAAAAAAAAACTATTGAATTAATTAATAAAACTAAGAGTTAGTTTTATGAAAAAAACAACAAAATAGACAAACCCTTAGGAAACCTGATTAAAAAAAGGAAAGAGAAAAAGCAAATTGTTATTCTTGAAAATGAAAAGGGAGAACTCACCACTAATGAAGAGGAAATTAGAACAATAGTTAGAAGCTACTTTGCTCAACTTTATGCCAATAAATTTGATAACTTAAATGAAATGGAAGAATACTTTCAAAAATATAACTTGCCCAGATTAACGGAGGAAGAAATAAGTAGTCTAATAGTCCCATTTCAGAAAAAGAAATAGAACAAGCTATTAATCAACTTCCTAAGAAAAAGTCCCCAGGACCAGATGGATTTACATGTGAATTCTACCAAACATTTAAAGAACAACTAACTCCAATGCTTTATAAACTATTTGAAAAAATAGAGATTTTAGGAGTCCTACCAAAGTCCTTTTATGACATAGACATGGTACTGATACCTAAACCAGGTAGACTGAAAACTGAGAAAGAAATCTATAGACCAATCTCCTTAATGAATATTGATGCTAAAATCTTAAATAAGATATCAGCAAAAAGATTTCAGAAAATCATCCCCAGGATAATAAATTATGGCCAAGGAAGATTTATACCAGGAATGCAGGGCTGGTTTAATATTAAGAAAACTATTAGCATAATTGACTATATTAATAATCAAATTAATAAAAAAACATATGATCATCTCAATAGATGCAGAAAAAGCATTTGATAAAATCCAACAACCATTCCTACTAAAAATGCTTGAGAGTATAGGAGTAAATGTTAAAATAATAAGGTGCATATATTTGCAACCGTCAGTAAATATCTTATGTAATGGCAATAAACGGGAAACTTTCCCTGTAAGATTAGGAGTGAAACAAGGTTGCCACTATCACCATTACTATTCAGCATAGTACTAGAAATGCTAACTCGGCAATAAGAGCCAAGAAAGAGATTCAAGGAATTAGAGTAGGAAATGAGGAAATCAAATTATCACTCTTTGCAAATGACATGATGGTATACTTAGAGAATCCCAAAGACTGCTAAAAAGCTATTAGAAATAATTCAGAATTTTAGCAAAGTTGCAGGATACAAAATAAATCCACTTAAATTCTCAGCATTTTTACACATTACCAACACAATCCAAGAGCAAGAGATACAAAGAGAAATTCCATTCAAAATAACTGTCGTTAGCATAAAATATTGGGAATATATCTACCAAAGGAAAGTCAGGAATTATATGAGCAAAATTATGAAACACTTGCCACAAAAATAAAGTCAGATTTAAATAATTGGAAAGACATTCAGTGCTCTTGGATAGGCTGAGCTAATATAATTAAGATGACAATACTCCCTAAATTAATCTATTTATTTAGTGCTATACCAATCAGACTCCCAAGAAACTATTTTAATGACCTAGAAAACATAACAACAGAATTCATATGGAGCAACAAAAGGTCGAAAATTTCAAGAGAAGTAATGAAAAAAAAATTAAATGAAGGTGGTCTAGCTGTACCTGATCTAAAACTATATTATAAAGCAACAGTCACCAAAATCATTTGGCATTGGCTAAGAAATAGACTAGTTGATCAGTGGAATATGTTAGGTTTACAGAGCAAGATAGTGAATAAAAATAGATATCTAGTTTTTGACAGACCCAAAGATCCCAACTTTTGGGATAAGAATTCATTATTTGACAAAAACTGCTGGGAAAACTGGAAATTTCTGGAAATAAATATGGCAGAAACTAGGCATGGACTCACATTTAACACCACATACTAAGATACGATCAAAATGGGTCCAAGATTTAGGCAAAAAGAACAAGCTCATAAATAAATTAGAGTAACATAGGATAGTTTACCTCTCAGACTTTTGGAGGAGGAAGGAATTTGTGTCCAAAAGAGAACTAGAGATCATTATTGATCACAAAATAGAAAATTTTGATTACACCAAATTAAAATTTTTTTGCACCAACAAAACTAATGCAAACAAGATTAGAAGGGAAGTACCAAATTGGGAAAACATTTTGACAGTTAAAGGTTGTGATAAAGGCCTCATCTCCAAAATATACAGAGAATTGACCTTAATCTATAAGAAATCAAACCATTCTCCAGTTGATAAATGGTCAACGGATATGAACAGAAAATTTTCATATGATGAAATTAAAATTATTTCCACTCATATGAAAGAGTATTCCAAATCACTATTGATCAGAGAAATGCAAATTAAGACAATTTTGAGATATCACTACACACCTGTCAGATTGGCTAAGATGACAGTAACAAATAACAATGAATGTTGGAGGGGCTGTGGGAAAACTGGGACACTGATTCATTGTTGGTGGAGTTGTGAAAGAATCCAACCATTCTGGAAAGCAATCTGGAATGATGCCCAAAAAGGCATCAAACTGTGCATACCCTTTGACCCAGTAGTGCTACTACTGGGCTTATATCCCAAGGAAATACTAAAGAAGGGAAAGGGATCAGTATGTGTCAAAATGTTTGTGGCATATCAATACTAAACATATATGCACCAAGTGGTATAGCATCTAACTTTCTAAAGGAAAAGTTAAGAGAACTGCAAGAAGAAATAGACAGTAAAACTATAATAGTGGGAGATCTCAACCTTGCACTCTCAGATTTAGACAAATCAAACCACAAAACAAACAAGAAAGAAATTAAAAAAGTAAATAGAACATTAGAAAAACTAGGTATGATAGACCTTTGGAGAAAACTGAATGGCAATAGGAAGGAATATACTTTCTTCTCAGCAGTTCATGGATCCTATACAAAAATTGACCATATACTAGGACATAAAGATCTCAAAATTAAATGTAGGAAGGCAGAAATAATAAATGCCTTCTTCTCAGATCACAATGCAATAAAAGCTACATTCAGTAAAAAGTTAGGGGTAAATAGACCAAAAAGTAATTGGAAACTGAATAATCTCATCTTAAAGAATGACTGGGTGAAAGAGCAAATTATAGAAACAATTAACAATTTCACCCAAGATAATGATAATGATGAGACATCATATCAAAATCTTTGGGATGCAGCTAAAGTGGTAATAAGGGGAAATTTTATATCTTTAGAGGCTTATTTGAAGAAAATTGAGAAAGAGAAGATTAACGAATTGGGCTTACAACTTAAAAGGCTAGAAAAAGACCAAATTATAAACCCCCAACCAAAAATTAAACTCGAAATACAAAAATTAAAAGGAGAAATCAATAAAATTGAAAGTAAAAAAACTATTGAATTAATAAATAAAACCAAGAGTTGGTTTTATGAAAAAGCCAATAAAATAGATAAACCTTTGGTAAATTTGATCAAAAAAAAAGAAAGAGGAAAATCAAATTGATAGTCTTACAAATGAAAAGGGGGATCTTTCCACCAATGAAGAGGAAATTAGAGAAATAATAAGGAGTTACTTTGCCCAACTTTATGCCAATAAATTTGATAACTTAAGTGAAATGGATGACTTCCTCCAAAAATATAGGCTCCCTAGATTAACAGAGGAGGAGATAAATTGCTTAAATAGTCCCATTTCAGAAAAAGAAATAGAACAAGCTATTAATCAACTCCCCAGGAAAAAATCCCCAGGGCCAGATGGATTCACATGTGAATTCTACCAAACATTTAAAGAACAATTAGCCCCAATGTTATATAAATTATTTGAAAAAATAGGGGATGAAGGAGTCCTACCAAATTCCTTTTATGACACAGACATGGTACTGATACCTAAACCTGGTAGATCGAAAACTGAGAAAGAAAATTATAGACCAATCTCCTTAATGAATATTGATGCTAAAATCTTAAATAAGATATTAGCAAAAAGACTTCAGAAAATCATCTCTAAGATAATACACTATGATCAAGTAGGATTTATTCCAGGAATGCAGGGCTGGTTTAATATTAGGAAAACTATTAATATAATTGACCATATTAATAATCAAATTAATAAGAACCATATGATCATCTCAATAGATGCAGAAAAAGCATTTGACAAAATCCAACATCCATTCCTACTAAAAACTCTTGAGAGTATAGGAATAAATGGATTATTCCTTAGAATAATCAGGAGTATATATTTAAGACCGTCAGTAAGCATAATATGCAATAGAAATAAACTGCAACCTTTCCCAGTAAGATCAGGAGTGAAACAAGGTTGCCCACTATCACCATTACTATTCAATATAGTACTAGAAACGCTAGCCTCGGCAATAAGAGCCGAGAAAGAGATTCAAGGAATTAGAGTAGGAAATGAGGAAATTAAACTATCACTTTTTGCAGATGACATGATGGTATACTTAGAGAACCCCAAAGACTCTGCTAAAAAGCTACTAGAAATAATTCAAAATTTCAGCAAAGTGGCAGGATACAAAATAAATCCACATAAATCCTCGGCATTTTTATATATCACTAACAAAATGCAACAGCAAGAGATACAAAGAGAAATTCCATTCCAAACAAATGTTGATAGTATAAAATATTTGGGAATCCATCTACCAAAGAAAAGTCAGGAATTATATGAGAAAAATTACAAAACACTTGCCACAAAAATAAAATCAGATTTAAATAATTGGAAAGACATTCAGTGCTCTTGGATAGGCCGAGCGAATATAATAAAGATGACAATACTCCCCAAACTAATCTATTTATTTAGTGCTATACCAATCAGACTCCCAAGAAACTATTTTAATGACCTAGAAAAAATAACAACAAAATTCATATGGAAGAATAAAAGGTCAAGAATTGCAAGGGAACTAATGAAAAAAAACTCAGAGGAAGGTGGTCTAAGTGTACCTGATCTAAAGCTATATTATATAGCAGCAGTCACCAAAACCATTTGGTATTGGCTAAGAAATAGACCGGTAGATCAGTGGAACAGATTAGATACAAAGGACAAAAAAGGGTACATCTATAGCAATCTAATCTTTGACAAACCCAAAGATTCCAACATTAGGGATAAAAATTCATTATTCGGAAAAAACTGTTGGGAAAACTGGAAATTAGTATGGCAGAAATTAGATATGGATCCACACTTAACACCATATACCAAGATAAGATCAAAATGGGTCCATGATTTAGGCATAAAGAGGGAGATAATAAATAGATTAGAGGAACAGAGGATAATCTACCTCTCAGACTTGTGGAGGAGGAAGGAATTTATGACCAGAGGAGAACTAGAGATCATTATTGATCACAAAATAGAAGATTTTGATTACATCAAACTAAAAAGTTTCTGTACAAATAATACTAATGCAAACAAGATTAGAAGGGAAGTAACAAATTGGGAAAATATTTTTAAAAACAAAGGTTCTGACAAAGGTCTCATTTCCAAAATATATAGAGAACTGACCATAATTTATAAGAAACCAAACCATTCTCCAATTGATAAATGGTCAAAGGATATGAACAGACAATTCTCAGAGGAAGAAATTGAAACTATATCCACTCACATGAAAGAGTGTTCCAAATCACTACTGATCAGAGAAATGCAAATTAAGACCACTCTGAGATACCACTAAACACCTGTCAGATTGGCTAAGATGACAGGAACAAATAATGACAAATGTTGGAGGGGATGTGGGGAAATTGGGACACTAATACATTGCTGGTGGAGTTGTGAAAGAATCCAGCCATTCTGGAGAGCAATCTGGAATTATGCCCAAAAAGTTATCAAACTGTGCATACCCTTTGACCCAGCAGCGCTACTACTGGGATTATATCCCAAAGAAATACTAAAGAGCGGAAAGAGACATATATGTGCCAAAATGTTTGTGGCAGCTCTTTTTGTTGTAGCTGGAAACTGGAGGATGAATGGATGTCCATCAGTTGGAGAATGGTTGGGTAAATTGTGGTATATGAAAGTTATGGAATATTATTGCTCAGTAAGAAATGACCAGCAGGAGGAATACAGAGAGGGTTGGAGAGACTTAAATCAACTGATGCTGAGTGAAATGAGCAGAACCAGAAGATCACTGTATACTTCAACAACGATACTGTATGAGGATGTATTCTGATGGAAGTGGAAATCTTCAACATAAAGAAGATCCAACTCACTTCCAGTTGATCAATGATGGACAGAGGTAGATACACCCAGAGAAGAAACACTGGGAGGGGAATGTAAATTGTTAGCACTAATATCTGTCTGCCCAGGTTGCATGTACCTTCGGATTCTAATGTTTATTGGGCAACAAGAAAATGATATTCACACACATGTATTGTACTTAGACTATATTGTAACACAAGTAAAATGTATGGTATTGCCTGTCGTCGGGGGGAGGGAATAAGGGAGGGGGGGTAATTTGGAAAAATGAATACAAGGGATAATATTATAAAATATATATATATATATATATATAATTTAAAAAAAAATTCCTTAAAAATTAAAAAAAAAAAAAATGTTTGTGGCAGCCCTTTTTGTAGTGGCTAGAAACTGGAAAATGAATGGGTGTCCATCAATTGGAGAATGGTTGGGTAAATTATGGTATATGATTGTTATGGAATATTATTGTTCTGTAAGAAATGACCAACAGGAGGAATACAGAGAGGTTTGGATAGACTTACATCAACTGATGCTGAGTGAAACGAGCAGAACTAGGAGATCATTATACACTTCAACAATGATACTGTATGAGGATGTATTCTGATGGAAGTGGATATCTTCAACATAGAGAAGTGCTAATCCAATTCCAATTGATCAATATTGGACAGAATCAGCTTTACTCAGAAAAGGAACACTGGGAAATGAGTGTAAACTGTGAGCATATTTTTTATTTTGTTTTGTTTTTCTTCCCAGATTATTTTTACCTTCCAAATACAATTCTTCCTTTGTTAACAACAACAAAATTCAGTTCTGCACATATATATTATACCAAGCATATACTATAACATATATAATATGTATGGGAATGCCTAGGGGAGGGGGTGAAGGGAAGGAGGGGAAAAATTTGGAACAGAACGGAGTACAAGGGATAATGTTGTTAAAAAAATATTATCTATGCATATGTAATGTCAAAAAATGTTAAAATTATAAAGTTAAAAAAAAAAAAAAGAAAAAAAAAGAAACAAATGGAATTCCTCTGTTTTCATTAAATGACCATCTTCTTCCATGGAAGAAAATGCTAAACTTAACTGGGGAGTTTATTCTTAATTGCAATCCTAGTTCTTTTGCCTTTTGCAATATCAAGTTCTAGGCCTTTTGATCCTTTAATGTGGAGGCAGCCAGATCTTGCATTACCCTGATTGTGTCATCTTGATATTTGATTTTTTTTTTCCTAGCTGCTTGCAATACTTTTTCCTTAGTTTGGTAGTTCTGCAGCTTAGCCACTATGTTCATGGAGTTCTTTTATTAGGGTCTTTTTCAGAAGGTGTTTGATGAATTCTTTCAACACCTATTTTCCCTTCTGTTTTTATTATCTCTGGACAGTTCTCTTTGATGATTTCCCTCCTAAAATAAAATCTAGGCTCTTTTTTTCATCATATTTTTTGGGAAGTCCAATGATCCTCAGATTATGTCTCCTAGATTTATTTTCCAGGTCCTATAGATTTTCCGAGTAAATATTTGAAATTATTCTCCAGCTTTTCATTTTTTTCTTTGTTTGTTTGTTGTGTTTGACTGATTCTTGGTTTCTTAATGAATCATTCGTTTCTATTTGTTCAGTCCTGATTTTTAATGAGTTATTTTCTTCATTCACATTTTCTAGTAATTTTTTTATATGTCCCATTGAGATTTTTTCCTAATTCACTAATTTTTTTTTTTTTTTTTTAGTGAGTTATTTTCTTTTTCCAACTCACAAATCCTAATTTCTTGGAAATTTTTTTTATCTTTTCCAATTCAGAAATACTACTTTCTTTTTTTTTTTTTTCCACTTTCTTTTTTTCTCTTTTATTGAAGTCTTCTTATACAAAATGACTAACACGGAAATGTTTTACATAATTGCATATGTACAACATATTTCTGATTGCCTGCCATCTGGGGGGAGAAGAAGAAAGGATTCAAAACTTTAAATAAAAAATTAAAAAGATAGAAACTTCCTCATATACACTAAATTATTTATAGCAGCACTCATTGTGAAAGTAAAGAAACAGAAACAAAATAAATGCCTATCAATTGATAAATAACAAAATACAATCTACAAAATGTAAAATACAACAAAGTAACAAAAAACAAGTACATGAATGCACTATAATATTACAATTATAAGAAATGATGAATGTGATGACTAAAAGAAAAAAATAGAAAGACATCCATGAATAATGCAGAGGGAAATAAGCAGAGCCAAGAAAATCTTTTACACAATGACTACAGCATTTTAAATTGAAAGAACAACATATATACACAAAAATCAAATGTGAATGTTGCAAAACTATAAAGAACAAGCATGGCTCAAAAGAAGAGAAATGAGAAGATATTCTCTACCTCTTTGCAGAGACAGGAAATGCACATTGCACACATTTTCAGACTTTTTCTATGTATTAATCATGTTTTTTCCTTTTTCTTTTTTAAAAAAATACTATTTATCATATGGGATGTCTCTCTGGGAGGGGTAAATGAAGGAATATTGGAAGAAATTATGCTGATGCAAAAAACAAAAGACATCAATAAAAACACTTTTAAAAAAGAAATAATGAATAAGATGAATATAGAAAAGCATGGATGCAAAGTGAAGTAAGCATAGTCAAGAAAACAGCACATACAAATGACTTCAACAATGTAAATGGAAAAAACAATCATTGCAAAACAACTAAAAATGGAAGTTGTTAAAATAAAAACAATAAGCTTTCTTTTCTCCTTCTTCCTCTCCTCCCCCCACCCCCCATAAAGATATACTAGAAGACACCTCTTCCAACTCCTTTGCATAGATGAAGATTTTCAAGTGTGGAAGATTGCATGTTATGTCACTTTTTTTTCAGTGCATTCATCAGTTTTGTTAAAAAATAAATTCATCATCCCTTCCTCTTTCTTTTCTTTTTTTTTGTTGTTGTAATATTTTTTAAATTTTATTTAGAATTTTTTTCACAGTATATATGCATGAGTAATTTTTTTAAATAATATTATCCCTTGTATTCATTTTTCCAAATTATCCCCCCCTTCCCTCCATTCCCTTCCCCCAATGACAGACAATCCCATACATTTTACATGTGTTACAATAAAACCTAGATACAATATATGTGTGTAAATAGCACTTTCTTGTTGCACATTAAGCATTAGATTCCGAAGGTAAAAGTAACCTGGGTAGATAGACAGTAGTGCTAACAATTTACATTCACTTCCCAGTGTTACATCTCTGGGTGTAGTTATTTCTGTCCATCATTGATGAACTGGAAGTGAGTTGGATCTTCTTTATGTTGAAGATATCCACTTCCATCAGAATACATCCTCATACATCATTGAAATGTACAGCGATCTTCTGGTTCTATTCATTTCACTCAGCATCAGTTGATGTAAGTCTCTCCAAGCCTCTCTGTATTCCTCTTTCTGGTCATTTCTTACAGAACAATAGTATTCCATAACCTTGATATACTGTAATTTACCCAACCATTCTCCAATTGATGGGCATCCATTCAACTTCCAGAGAAATACTACTTTCATATGCTTTTTTAACCTTTTCTAATTCATAGATTTTGTTACTCTGTACCTCCTGTGAATTCTTTATTTTTTCCAACTCAAATTTCAGGACATTCTTATTCTCTATCATAGATTCTTTTTCCTTTCCTCATTTTTCTTCAAACTCTCTTAACTTTTTAATAATCTCTTCTAGGAGAGAGTTATGTGATGGGGGGCAGGTATCATTCCCCTTTAGGGTATTGTCTGGAGACTCTCTGCTATTAACCTCCTTGAGGTTGGATACCTGTTCTGTCTCTGTATAGAAGGTGTCAATTGTTTTCTTCAGCTTCTTACTCATTGTTAAAACTGTGGGGGTCTGCCCCTGGGAAGGAAATGTACCAATTTCCTCCCAGACAACATAGAATGCAGCAAAATTGTGACTTGGCTAAGAAAGAGCTGTGGGAGAGAGTTCTCCTCCCCCCTCCCCGGAAATGCCTCAGAGGTGGTTAGCATGGCTGCCCAGTGAGGAGTGCCCAGTGAGGAACCCTGCTGTGTGGCCTAGCAACTGCCCTGAGGCTTAAGGCTGAACAGTGTAAGTGTCACAAACCCCAGCCAAAGTCTCCCTTGGGGCCATGGATATTAGCAGCTGAAATGAAAAACTCCTGTGCTCAAACCGGAAGTGTCTGCCCAGAAACCAATGTCCCTGCTGCAGAGGTTCCACTGCTCTGGGAGTTCTGCTGTTGTTGGAGTTTCCCTAGTGTTAGAATTCCACTGCCTCAGGCTGAGCCCTACACTATATGGATTAGAGGCTGCCCCAGGCTGTGTCCCCAGCTGTTCAAGTTCTTAACTGCCCCAAGGAGAAGCCCAGGACAGCAGAAGGCTGCTACATAGCCTTGCTGAGATTGGTGTTCGGTCACTTCCAGATTGTGGTGGTTGTAGGACCTGTCTTTATATTTTAAAGTGGCTTGATTTCTCTTCTGATATGCTGTTTTATAAGCAGAGAAGAGCTATCAGCCTATGCCAGTTTCCTCTATGTCAGTGGATTCTCTGATCCCAGAGTTCTCCCTAGCCCATTTAGCTCAATGTGCTAGCTCTTAGTCCAACTCTGTCTGTGATGATATTTCTTTCCTCCCTTCTGAACCAACCTTTTCTGTCAAAATTCCAGATTCTCTTCAGCTGGTAAGTTGTGCATCTAATCCTTTGGATTTTTATCAGTTCAGCACTATTTTTGAGTCTGATTTAACTAGTTAGTATAAGGGAAGAAGGGAGCTTACAAATTCCCATGTATCTTCTCCACCATCTTGGCTCCGCCCCCAATATTTCTAATTATACTTTAAAAGTATACCATATTTACATTTTTGAGAGCTGATTGTAAACATTTACCATGTGTACCAACATTAACCCACTATCAAATTTTTTTATTAATTTTATAATTATACATTTTTTTGACAGTATATATGCATGAGTAATTATTTTATAACATTATTCCTTGTATTCATTTTTCCAGATTTTCCCCTCCTTCCCTGTACTCCCTCCCCTAGATAACAGGCAATCTCATACATTTTACATGTGTTACAGTATAACCTAGATATAATGTATGTGCGTAAATCCAATTTTCTTGTTGCATGTTAAGTATTAGTTTCTGAAGATAAAAGTAACCTGGGTAGATAGACAGTAGTGCTAATATTTTACATTCAATTCCCAATGTTCCTACTCTGGATGTAGTTGATTCTTTCCATCATTGATTAGCTGGAAGTGAGTTGGATCTTCTTTATGTTGAAGATATGCATTTCTATCAGAATACATCTTCATACAGTATTGTTGTTGAAGTGTATAGTGATCTTCTGATTCTGCTCATTTCACTCAGCATCAGTTGATTTTACTCTCTCCAAGCCTCTCTCTATTCCTCCTGCTGGTCATTTCTTACCGAGTAATAATATTACATAGATTTCATATCCCATAATTTACCCAAACATTCCCCAATTGATGGGCATCCATTCATCTTCCAGTTTCTAGCCACTACAAAAAGAGCTGCCACAAACATTTTGGCACACACAGGTCCCTTTCCCATCTTTAGTATTTCTTTGGCATATAAGCCCAGTAGTAGCACTGCTGGATCAAAGGGTATGCACAGTTTGGTAATTTTTTGGGCATAGTTCCAGATTGCTCTCCAAAATGGCCGGATTCTTTCACAACTCCACCAACAATGTATTAGTGTCCCAGTTTTCCCACATCCCCTCCAACATTCATCATTATTTGTTCTTGTCATCTTAGCCAATCTGACAGGTGTGTAGTGATATCTCAGAATTGTCTTAATTTGCATTTCTCTGATCAGTAGTGATTTGCAACACTCTTTCATATGAGTGTAAATAGATTCACTTTCATCATCTGAGAATTGTCTGTTCATATCCTTTGACCATTTATCAATTGGAAAATGATTTGATTTCTTATAAATTAGGATCGATTCTCTATATATTTTGGAAATGAGACCTTTATCAGAACCTTAAACTACAAAAATATTTTCCCAATTTGTTACTTCCCTTCTAGTCTTGTTTGAATTAGTATTGTTTGTACAGAAACTTTTTAGTTTTATGTAATCAAAATCTTCTATTTTGTGATCAATAATGATCTCTAGTTCTTCTCTAGTCATAAATTCCTTCCTCCTCCACAAGTCTGAGAGGTAGACTATCCTCCCTTCCTCTAAGCTATTTTTGACCTCATTTTTTATGCCTAAATCATGGACCCATTTTGATCTTATCTTGGTATATCCCACCACGAAATTTTAATGAATATCTAGACTACTGTGATCAAGTGATTGATATTTAGACCTAGAAATAACTACAGATATAATATAAATCAAAACCCCAGCTTTAGAAAGCAAAGTAACAAGTATAGAATTAATATAAATTCCCCTAAGAACATGTATGTATTTATGAGGAGATCTAGGATTTAAAACCATTTTCCTTTGAATTATTTTGTTATTTTATTTTTTGACTTTTTCACAGCTCAAATTCCTCTGGTGGTTTATCCCAAAGCTTGAGGGAAGAATCCTATTTAGTGATTTATTCCACAGATAAAACTTATAGAGAAAATAGTATTGATCAAATATTTTTTGCATTTTCTTTTCTCAGTCAATTAACAGAATGTTCCTGAAATCCCATTTTCAGCAGAAAGCCTTTGCTAATCTTCCTTAATCTTAGGTACTTCCCAATGACATTGCTTTAGATATTGTGTAGACAATAACAAAAGCTAAATGGCTTTTTTTTTAAGGAAGTAACAATCCAGCCAGGTGAGAGAGCATGTACACATATAGATATTACAGACAACACTATAAAACATTTTCTTATGAGGAAGACATTTGTATCTAAAGGGATCAGATAAGGTTTCATGTAACAAGTGGTATTTGCATTAACCTTTGAAGAACACTGAATTCTAAGAGGTAGAACTTAAAGGAAAGGCAATATACAAATAGACATGAAGTAGTGAAAATACCAAGAAGATTGTCATTAGTTTGGAACAATATTAAAACCAGTTTCAGTTTTATAATGACAATCAGCACACATTTGTTAAGTTTCTACTGTGTGTCTGGAACTTTGAAGCATTGAGGATAGAAATATGAAAAGAAAAAAAAAAGGTGTTTGTACTCTACATGCAAATTTATGGGAAAACAATATACAAAAAGGAAATTGAAAGGAAAAAGGGAAGTTAATTGCCACAGGATCATGATGAACTTTAAAGGAGTGCAACCATGTAGGAATAAGGAGATGTTTGGATTGCATGTTCTCTAAAAATAAATTTTGAGGAGGAATTTCTGTGTTTTTATTAGCTAAATCACAAAGGAATGAATCTGGCCATTTTAAAATCCAAAAACAGATGCTTTGTGACCCTGTTTTAAGTCTTTGTTTGCTTTTCAGGCATCTTGTTTCACACTAACCTGAATATTTCATAAACTTTCAAATTTCTCTCTAGATGAGTCCTTATATTTCCCAAACTCCCAGAATTCCAGAATTCTTCTCAGGGGACCCTGGAATCAGTAACATCTTGGTCTATCACCACATGCCTTGACTTGGGGAAATCTTGGGAAATCCACTTTGCATTTAAAAAAAAAAATTCCCCCTTCCCAATGTGAACAGTTCATATTTTGGGGAGGAGATAGAAACCATTGCCATTTTGCTTTCCAAAGGAGCCTGTCTTAGATTCCCCAAAATCAAGAGTGGAGTTTTTGAGGGGTAAAATGAGTTTTCTCCCAAAAATGTGCCCTAAATTATTGTCTAAATTTAAATGGTATATAATAGACTTCAATTGATGCATTGTGGAAAGAGATTTTAGAAATATATATACATATTAATATTGAAGTATTGCTCTTAGAAATTAAAATCTGTATTTGATTTTTAATTTTTTAAAGGGTATTAAAGCAGGTCTGGTAACTTCCCTAAAGAAGTCACATGTTTGTATTTCCTAAATGGAAGAGCTATATTTCAGGTATTATGTTGCTTTCTAAATTATATATTCCTGTTAATTAAGAAAAGCTATAAACAAACAAACAACAACAACAACAAAAAAAAAAACAGCCAGATTTGTGCTGGATGGCCCAGACTTGTTGGTGCCATATGGCATTCCATTGGCACTTCCCAAAATTGTATGCCTCATCAGTCTAACTTTTTCTGGGAACCCAGATTTGCTAGAAATCAGAACAGACAGAAAACTTACCCTGCAGGGGTTTCAAACCAGATTCTCTTCTGGTAATAGGGGAGATTTGACCCCACAAAATAAAGGTGTCTATGGTGAGTTCTTGCTGTAGCTAGAACTGCTCTTTCCATGAGATTTTGGAAGAAACCAGATGTTGGCTTCCCTAAAAGAGTCTAGGACCAGCTAGCTCAAGTCTCTTTTGTGAATTGATCAATTGATTCTTTCAACTGATATTGCATTCTCTTGTTCTAGCAAATCGGGGCCATTTTTCTTGATAAGTATTTGAAAGATGATGTCTAATCTCGTCTCTCGTTCTCTGTCTCTCTGTTTCTCTTTCTCTGTGTGTCTCTGTCTCTCTCTCTCTGTCTCTGCCTTTTTCTGTCTCTGTCTGTCTTTCTTTTTCGATCATTACTTTCACGTGATCCAATGTTTGTTTTTTTTTTTTTTTCTTTTTTTTTTTTTTTCTGAGGCAATTGGGGTTAAGTGAATTGCTTAGGGTCACAGATATTTCACATTGTCCTATATTTTTTTCATTCCTTTGTTTTATTTTTTTCTTGGTTATTAATGAAGCCATAAGCTTCCTTTGGCCAATTCTAAGTTTTATTCATTGCATTTACTGCCTTTATAATCCCATTTTAGCTCTACCTCTAATATTTTTTATGCAACACACATGAACTAATGTATCAGGAAGAGAACAGAATAAGGAGAACATTGTTCATAGTAATAGCAATATTGTTTGATGAAGAATTGTGAATGAATTAGTTATTTTCAGCAGCACAGTGAGCCAAAAAATTTCCCCCAAAATGTAATGATGAAGATTATCTATTTCTATCTCTAAATAAATAATTGATATTGTTTGAATACAGAATGAGTCATGCTATTTGTTTCTTACTGGAAGAAAAACTCTATGAGGCAAGAACAGCTAGTTTCATCATCCTCAAAATTTGAATTAGAGATAACAAAAGTGAGGATAAAGTCAAATGCCTTATGTAAAACTTTTAAGTTTTGGAAACTCAGATAGAAATCATTAAAGCCAAACACACTGTAATGGTCCCTTGACTCCAAGCCCAGCAATCTTTCCATTAGTTCAGGCTTTCTTATTAATAGATGCTTATAGCACTGGACTTAACAGCCTAAAGTTCTCACTCCTCATTAAAAAGGGAAATCTGGCCAGGCAGAGAAATTGTCTCCAGAGAGGAGAATAGGTCAAGAATACTTTCCATTTAACAACTCTGGCTGCATTCAACTCAATATCAGTTTTGTAATATTTTGGTAGAAGTTTGTTTTGTGACATCTGTGATATTTGAAAATTATAAATACTTAAAGGAGAGAGTACATTATGAAGGAGGATCAGCATTGAGTGTGAAGTGCAAACAGGGTTAATAGAAATTACAAACTTAGTAGGCTGATCTTGGACAAATCATACTTATATTCTGATCCTTCTTATGGAAAATTAGAATAGTTATACTTATAAAGGTAATATTTACAAAGTCTTATGAAAATAGAATAGAATGGGAGAAGGAATATTTTTTTTAAAAACCATTAAGCACTACATAATTGACAGCTATCTGTACATATTATTTTTATATTAAAGAATGAAATAATCTGGATGTAATTTTATTCTAATACAAAAAGGTAAGTAAGCTATATTCTATAATCTGACTTGAATATCTTTCATTTTTGCATAGAGCTTTTGTGATTAATTTATTTTTAAACTTCCTGACTCAGGAAAATATAAAGATCTTATTCAGAAAACAAGATTCAGAAAAGAAAAAGAACACATAAAGTGAAATTCTAACCACAATCTCCTAGTCCAGAGAAGTTTTATTCTGTGTAAAATTTGTATTATGAAAATGTGAAACATTATTTGAAACAAACCAATGGACAGGAATGTATTTAAAAAAGAATAAAATGTTCTCTTTCTCTGTTTTTCTCTGTCTCCATTTCTGTCTCTCTCCCTTTTTTTTCCTCTCTCTCTCTTAGTTCATTCTCTATAAAAGACTACTCTATAATTATTCTCTTTGCAACAAAGATGTGTTCAATTATCATAAATGATTAAATAAGATATGAACAATGAATATGAAATATGAATGAGGAGATTTATTTTGGTTAACTATTCTTTGCTTAGATTTAAAATTATGTTATTTTATAATGTGAAAGAAAGTTCAAAAGAACACTTCATGTATGAGAATATCCAAGTAGATTCCCTACACAGTCCCATATTTCCCTTTTGATATTTCCTATTTTGTCCAATACTTTTCTCCTAGGAGATGACTTACCACCTAGATATATACATCAAGGGAGGAGGTCTCTATAACCCAAATGTATTTTGTGTATAGGAAAAAAAATATTTAATTTAATTTCCTTGTAGCAAGTATTTTACAAATAAATTTCCTACTTCCACTTCTATTTTATTGTTAAAAACTGCCAGCTTTTCAGAATCAAGACTTAGCCACAGAGATTATTGAAACACCACTTTCCTTTGGGTGAAAAAGGGTGCTGCCAGTTAACTCACACATAAATCCAAAAGAACTGATATTCTCTAGCTATACCTCTATATTAATTATACAGTCATTTCTAGTATAGATATCATTTGTACTCTAATCATATTTCCAGATCATTCATATAATCTCAAAATCTGAACCTATACTGTCTCTTTCTAATTCTACAAAGTATTGGTGATTAACTAGGCTTTCCCATGTACTCTGCCTTCCAATTATTCAAAAGACCAGAAATAGGAAGACAAAGACTTCCCAACTTAACAGAAATTCAAGACCTGCTGCAAAGAATTTCAATCTATAGGATATTAATGCTATTAGACATAGAGTATCTGATCAGATCCAAAAGTATCTGCTGATAAGATTAGAATATACAAATGAATAAAGTACAGAATGAATCATATGTAAAAATATCATTTTGATGTAATAATTTTGATTATATTTAAACTTTAAAACCTTTGATAATCAAATAAATTTTTAAGTATCAAGAAAATATTTCTACATCAATTATAATTTCCAATATTCCTTACAGAGAATATCCCCCCCAAAAAAATATGCTTCAAAATGGAATTGTTTTTGTTTCCTCAATAACAATTTCTACAATGATAGTCAGAGAATTTGAAACTAGAAATGAGCTTGCCACTCAAAACATGATCAAATAGCATTTAGAAAATTATTATATATTGAACATGCTCAAGATAAGAATTTTTAAATATATATTGCAGATTATCAATAACGAAAATATAGACTGAAAAAAAGTCACATTTTTTTCAAATATATAACAGATTGTGGAATGTAAATAAAATGCTTTAGATGGATGGGAGGTTAGGGCAAAGAATAAAACAAAACATGTAATATTTGTATATACTTTTATAATTTTAATTTATAATTATATATATATATATATATTTATATATAATTTTATAAATAATTTTATATATTTTATAATCTTAGGACTATTTTAATTGTTATCTCTTCCAAAATACTTGTTATTTCAGAGTTATCAACCAGTGGTAGTGAGAAAAATGACTTTCCTATTGTGAATTACTCATTTTTAAGATGAATATACAGAAAAATGGCAGATCAAAATCTTACTATCATGGAAGAATTTATTCTCTTGGGATTTTCTGAATTTCCCAATATCCAAGGATTTCTTTTTGTTTTGTTTTTATTCATCTATATAAGTATCCTACTAGGGAATTCCCTCATCATTGTAATCACCAATGTGGAACCAGCTCTTCAAACACCCATGTATTACTTCCTTGGAAACTTCTCTTTTCTGGAAATTTGTTACACATCAGTCACCCTACCCAGAATGCTTATGAATCTTTGGAGTCAAAAGAGAAACATTTCTTTAGTGTCATGTGCTGTACAAATGTGTTTCTTTCTTATTCTGGCTGCTGTAGAAAGTTTCCTCCTAGCAGTGATGGCATATGATCGTTACATGGCAATCTGTAGGCCCCTTTATTATCCTCTAATCATGAACCACAAAATGTGTGTCCAAATGGTAATTGGTTCCTGGATCACTGGAATTCCAGTTTTAATAGGGCAGACATACCAAATCTTTTCTGTGCCCTTCTGTGGTTCTAACAAACTCAATCATGTTTTTTGTGACATGCCTCCATTAATGAAATTAACATGTGGAGACACATCTTGGGATAAGTTCTTTATTTATTTTGATTGTTTCCTATTTGGTTTGATTCCCTTTATCTTGATACTCTTCTCTTACATCAGAATCCTTAATGCCATTCTGAAACTCCCCTCTACCACTGGCAGATCCAAAGCATTCTCTACTTGCTCTTCTCATCTTATTGTTGTTTGCTTATTTTATGGTTCTGGTTTCATTGCATATCTACTATCTATGTCCAGTTACTCAGACCGAATGGAGAAGATCTCTCTAATATACATTATAGTGACACCAATGTTTAATCCTTTGATATATAGTCTGAGGAACAAGGACTTCACTAAGGCAATGAAAAAACATTTTGTTTTGATTTTTTTTTGAATGTGTACTTAAGTAAAGAGTAAAATATTTCAATTACACATCACTGTATCCTGATTCATTTTCCAAATTTTTACCTTTTTTCTCTTCTGTTTGACTTTCTAATTATCATTACCTTTAAGTTATCTTAAATCTTTTGGTATTTTTCCTCTCAATCCCTCCATGATATAAATAAATCATGGTATATGAATGTTATGGAATATTATTATTTTGTAAGAAATGATCAGCAGGATGATTTTAGAGAAGCCTGGAGAAACTTATATGAACTGATGCTAAATGAAATGAGTAAAAATAGAAGATCATTTAAAACAGCAACAAGAAGAGTATATGATGATCAATTCTGATCGATGTGGCTGTATTCAACAATGAATTCATTCAAACCACTTCCAATTTTTCACCGATGAGGAGAGCCATCTACAACCAGAGAGAGGACTGTGGGAACTGAGTGTGGATCACAACATAACATTTTCACTCTTTCTGTTGTTGTTGGCTTGCATTTTTTTTCTCCTTTTTTTTTTCTTTTTGATCCAATTTTTCTTGTACAAGATAACTGTGTACATACACATATATTAGATACATATACAATATACATATATATTGGATTTAAACGTATTTAATATGTATTGTATTACCTGCCATCTAGGGGAGAGGGTTGGGAAAATGAGGGGTTAATTTGGAACAGAAGGTTTTCATAAAATAAATTATAAAAACTTTTATATGTGATCAAAGAAAAAAACTTATTTTTTGCTCTCATTATAGTTGTTGTTCTTTTCAAACACTATTGATAAAGAACTATCTTTCTACGAAAAGTGTGGTTGGGCCAGTGAGATGTTACAATAAATAGGTTCTCTTGACTCTGAGGTCTCTGTCCTATGTTAGAACATACCTACAGACAATAACTGTGTTATCCTCTTGAAATCACTTAACCCTGATTGTTTTGAAAAAAATGAAAGATAATTATTACTTTAATGATCTAGTTTAGAGCTTCTTAAACTTTTTCCCATTCATTAGGCATTTTTGCCTGAGAAATATTTATGTGGTTCTAGGTATGTATATGTGTGTGTGTGTGTAATAAGTATGCAAATTAAATATTTACAGAAAGTAAATAATAATTTCACAACATGCACATTCAATTGAGACCCCCATATGGAGTCAACAATACCCAGTTTAAATAACAAGCTGGGATTTAGATCAAAATCATGCAGTATTTATAATGGGCACATATGAGGAGAGCCATAATACTGGCAAGGATAATGATGACAAGAAGAATATGACATTATTGAGAGATTCTACCTAATTTTGAGAGAGAGTTATTTCTCTTTCTGTTTTTTTTTTTTTTCCTAACTTGAAATCAGATTATTAATGATTTTTTTTTCAAAGTGTATTGGATTAGCTTTCTTGTAAATTGGAAGCATACTTGTACACTACTTAATGTGATTTCTTTTGTTGTTTGTTTTTGTAAATATGCCAGGATTTAGGGATCGAAAACTTTCTCTTTTGGTTTTCAGTCTCTATGAGATTAGCAGATAAAACTTTATGTCAATTGAAGCTATTCAATGAAATCACAGCAATTTGTTTATTTACTTAAGATCTAAACCACTGAGAAGGAATAAAATTATACTGGTTTTCTAAACTATTGGTTTTGGAGAAGTCTTTTTTATCAGATTTTCATCATTTTTTTAAATTAGATATATTATTTAAACATAATGATCTAAATGTGGGTCAATAGCTTGCAAACATCAGTCCAGAAGAGCAGTAACCAGAGTTTGTCTCAGATCATAGCATTTAGAATTTAGAATACACTGAAGGTTTGTAAATTCCAAGCTCAAACCAAGCCAGAATATCTTGAAGACCTGCCATTCATTACAAAGATAAAGCAGTAACCAGATCTAAGAGAATATAAAATAAGATACAACAAAGTATTCTTTCCAAAATTGTGCAGTCTCCATTAAGTAAAAAAATCCAAATACAGGAAGACATTCCTAAAATATGACTTAGCAACAACCACAAAAAAAAAATAATAATAATAACAATAATAATTAAAAAAAAAAAAAACTTCTATGAGCTAGGATTTATTTCACTGACTTCCAAAGGAAAATAAAATAAGAAAATGACATAAAAATATCTTAAGCAAAGCCTCAATAGAGAAAAAGACATGTTGGCCTCAAATTCAAACAGATTAACTAGAATAAATGGCAGAAAATATTTTTTAAATTAAAAAGTAGAATATAATAATATTATAAAAACAATATTTCTGAAAAAATCAACTCTTACCAAAAGAATCACTGTGCTGACCTTACTGTTAGATATTTAGGTAACCTAGACAGTCAATCAGCACTATGCCAGAAATTGAACCACATTCATTTGAATTATGGGGAAAATTCTCAAGATCTTCTAGTAGACAAAGGAACAGTCACTGTGATCCTTAATCAGACTAAACTGCCAAGAATTCAAACCCTTTGGTAAAGTTCACAACTCCAATGGGCTAGTCATGTTGTTTGAATGCCAATATAAATTTTCCTAAACTATTATTTTAGGAAGTATTCACACTAGGCAAGAACATAGGGCCAGAACTTAAAACAACGTGATAAGTCATTGGAACTGATAGACACATGGTGCTTAACAGTCCTCTAGTTCAGTACTTAGTACTTACTATAGTTCTACAAAATGCATACCTTTAATAAGAGAGCATATAAACTCACACAAACACAGCAGAATAAGAACTAGGGGAAGATCAGAGAAGTGGTGGCAGGCTGTCTTCCATCACTTCTCCACTGAAACCAAGATCCAGAAGATCTCCAGAAAAACTAACTGAGCCCCAAGTGAAGGAGACAAGACTTTGAAGGAGAAAATAAAGGATTTGGATCTTAATCCCTGGCTTCACTTGTGGTAATTATTGAACGGAAAGGAAGGCTTCTCCCAGAAACCCCCAAAGAAACAGAAACAGAGAACATGACATTTTAGAGAGAATATTACACTTACAATTATCAGAAGTGATACATGTACACTCTCAAGGTGTTTCTAAAGAACTTTGGTAATGCTTGTGAGAAATGAGACTCACTGGCACAGTATATTTCAGCATATTATTCCTGCATTAAAGAAGGTGCTAGCCTCTATGAACAAAACAAAATTTCAGTAGTTAAAAAAAAAAAAAAAAAGAAAAAAGAAAAGAAAAGAAAAAGAAATGTGCAAATTTTAAGATATCCCTGTCTGAAAAGGTTTTACAGACTATTTTTGCCTTTTGAGATCATATTGATATGATCAGCCATAGACGCACACACTGCACATTGGTCCTGACATCATGCCATTTTGGTCACCTGTGACTGAGCTAGAAGGACCAATAACAACAGACGATAAAACTTCTTGAGGGAAGGAGTAATAATTTCCCTCTTTTTGTATGTACATACATTAACACTATGCCTGACAAGTAGTAAGCACTTATTAATGTTGGTTGATTGAGCCAGATCCTCATAACAAATATGTCTAACCAGGAAAGCCTAAAGCCTACTTGAAAAGACTTTTAAGAGTCATTTAAAAAAAAAAAAAATTCAGTTTCATCCCTCACATGTTAGAAAATGGCAAATACTAAATAGTAAGACCTGATTGGTTTACTTCTATACTTATGAACATGATAGAGAAAATATCAACATTTCCAATTATACTTACAAGTATACCATATTTACATTTTTTAGAGCTGATTGTTAAACATTTACAATGTGTTCCTACATTAAGCCACCACCAAATTTTAATGAATATCAAGACTACTGTGATCAATTGACTAATATTTAGACCTAGAAATAACGACAGAGACAATATAACTCAAAACTCTAGCTTTAGAAAACAAAATAACAACTAGAGAATTGATATAAGTTCCCCTAAGATCATGTATATATTTATGAGGAGATCTGGGATTTAAAACCATTTTCCTTTGGATTCTTTTGTTACTTTATTGTTTGACCTTTTCCCAGCTCAAATTCCTCTGGTGGTTTATCCCAAAGCCTGAGGGAAGAATCCTATTTAGTGATTTTTCCACAGATAAAACTTAGGGAGAAGATAGGATTGATCACTAATTTTTGCATTTTCTTTTCTCACTCAGTGAACAGAATGTGGCTGAAATTCCATTTTCTGCAGAAAGCCTTTCCTAATCTTCCTTAATCTTAAGTACTTCCCAATGACATTGTTTTAGATACAGTGTAGAAAATAACAAAAGCTAAAAAGTCTTTTCTTTCAAGGAAGTAACAATCTAGCCAGGTGAGATAGCATGTACACATATAGATATTATAGACAACACTGTGAAACATTGTCTTATGAGGAAGATATATGTATCTAAAAGGATCAGATAAGTTTTCATGTAGCAAGTGGTATTTGCATTAAGCTTTGAAGAACACTGAATTCTAAGAGGTAGAACTTAAAGGAAAGGCAATATACAAATAGGCATGAAGTAGTGTAAACACCAAGAAGATTGTCATTTATTTGGAACAATATTAAAACCAGTTTTAGTTTTATAGAAACAGTCAACGCACATTTGTTAAGTATTTACTGTGTATCTGGAACTGTCAAGCATTGAGGATAGAAATATGAAAAGGAAAAAAAAAAAAGGTGTCTACACTCTACATGCAAATTTATGGGAAAACAATATACAAAAAGGAAATTGAAAGGAAAAAGGGAAGTTAATTGCCACAGGATCATGATGAACTTTAAAGGAGTGCATGCATGTGGGAATAAGGATTTCTAAAATTAGGATTGCATAGTCTCGAAAATAGAACTTTGAGGAGGAATTTCTGTGTTTCTCTTAGCTGAATCACAAAAAAATGAATATGGCCATTTTAAGATCCAAAAACATATGCTTTGTTACCCTATTTTAAGTCTTTGTTTGCCTCTCAGGCATCTTGATTCACACTAACCTGAATTTTTCAGAAACTTTCAAATTTCTCTCTACATGAGTCCTTATGTTTCCCAAACTCCCAGAGTTTCAGATTTCTTCTCAGGGGTTCTGGAATCATTGAAACGATGGTCTAACACCACATGGCTTGACTTGGGGAAATCTTGGGAAATCCACTTTGCATTTAAAAAATTTACCCCTTCCCAATATGAACAGTTCACTTGGATTTAGGGGAGAGTACAAAATTTGGGAAGAGATAATAACCATTGCCATTTTTCTTTCTGAAAGGAACTTGTGTCTCCATCTTAACTGTCTTAGATTCCCCAATATTGAGTGGAGTTTTTGAAGGGTAAAATGAGTTTTCTCCCAAAAATATGACCTAAATTATTGTGTCTAAATTTAAATGGTATATGATAGAATTACTTTCAATTGATGCATTTGGGAAAGAGATTTTAGAAATATGTATACATTAATATTGAAGTATTGTTCCTAGAAATTAAAATCTGTATTTGATTTTTAATATTTTAAAGGGTGTTAAAGCAGGTTTGGTAACTTACCTAAAGAAGTCACATGTTTGTATTTCCTAAGTGGAAGAAATATATTTAAGATACTATGTTGCTTTCTAAATTATATATTCTTCGTAATTAAGAAAACCTACAAACACACAAACAAACAAACAAAAAAACAGCCAGATTTGTGCTGGAAGGCCCAGATCTGTTGGTGCCATATGGCATCCCATTGGCACTTCCCAGAATTGTATGGCTCTTCAGTCCAACTTTTTCTGGGAACCCAGATTTGCTAGCAATCAGACCAGACAGAAACTTATCTGTAGGGGTTTCAAACCAGATTCTCTGCTGGTAAAATTTGAGATTAGAAACCACAAAATAAAGGTGTCTGTGGTGAGTTCTTGCTGCAGCTGGAACTGCTCACTCCATGGGATTCTGGAAGAAACCAGATGTTGGCTTCCCTAAAAGAGTCTAGGAACAGCTAGCTCAAGTCTCTTTTGTGAACTGATCCGTTGATTTTTTTCAACTGCTATTGTATCCTCTTGTTCTACCACATTGGGACCATTTTTCTTGATAAGTATTTGAAAGATGATGTCTAGTCTTGCCCCTGTGTCGCTCTGTCTCTCTGTTTCTCTTTCTCTGTATGTCTCTCTGTATGTCTCTGTCTCTCTATCTCTTTCTCTGTCTCTGTCTATCTTTCTTTTTGGATCATGACTTTCAGGTGATCCAATCTTTTTTTTTTTTTTTTCTTTTTCCTAAGGCATTTGAGGTTAAGTGAATTGCTCAGTGTCACAAGCTAGGAAGTGTAACAATCAGATATTTCACATTGTCCTATATTTTTTTCATTCATTTGTTTCATTTTTTCCTTATTTTTAATGAAGTCATAAGCTTCCTTTGGCAAATTCTAATTTTTATTCATTGCATTTACTGACTTTATACCCTCATCTTAGCTCTACCTCTGGTGCTTTTTACTCACCAAATATGAACTAATACATCATGAAGAGAACAGAATCAGGAGAACATTGTTCATAGTAACAGCAATATTTTTTGATGAAGAATTGTGAATGAATTAGTTATTTTCAGCAGTACAATGAATCAAGAAATTCCCCCCAAAATCTAATGATGTAGAATACCACCTATCTCTAAAAAAAAAAAAAAAAAAAAAAAAAAAAATTGATATTGTTTGAATACAGAATGAGCCATGCTATTTGTTGCTTACTAGAAGAAAAAATGTGTGAGGTAAGGACAGCTAGTTTCATCATCCTCAAATTTTGAATTAGAGATAATAAAAGTGAGGCTAAAGTCAAGTGAATTATATAAAACTTTTAAGTGTTGGAAACTCAGATAGAAATCATTAAAGCCAAACACACTGTAAGGGTCCTTTGACTCCAAGCCCAGCGATCTTTCCATTAGTTCATGTTTTCTTATTAATAGATGGTTATAGCACTGGACTTACAGCCTAATGATGTCACTACTCATTAAAAAGGGAATTCTGCCAGGCAGAGAAATTGTCTCCAGAGAGGAGAGTAGGTCAAGAATCCTTTCTATTTAAGAACTCTGGCTGCATTCAACTCAATATCATTTTTGTAATATTTTGATAGAAGTTTGTTGTGTTACATAATCTGTGATGTTTCAAAATTATTAATACTTAAAAAAGAGAATTTGATGCAGAAAGATCAGCTTTGAGTGTGAGTGCAAACAGGGTTAAGTAGAAATTACAAACTTAGTAGGCTGTTCTTGGACAAATCATACTTCTATTCTGATCCTTCTTATGTAAAATCAGAAGATAACACAAGATAAGACTGTTAAAGAACTTTAAAACCTGGAGCAATCATTGGATTTCCTAACACAAGAAGAGACTAATGGACAATGGGCTTATGAACATTTATAAATTCTTAATTTGTGATTTGATCATGTTATTTGTTACATCCTTCTAGCATGTATTATGTTACTATGTTACTATGTTTTTATATAAATATGTGTAATACCTCTCATACTGATGAAATTATGTTTCAAGCCCATGACCATCCTATGTTCTAAATCAAAAGAAAGGGGGGAGATGTTAGGATTACAAGGTGAGAACTCAAGTTGTCTAAACAATTCTCTAGCCCAGAATTCCCACCTTTAGGAGTTTACACCTTTAGACTTCTGAAAAGGAGTTTACACATTTAAAGGAGTTTACACCTTTAAAAGGAGCAAGTTCATTGGTTGAAGTATTTCCCATAAGCCCCTGAGTTATAACATGCTCATTCTCTGGGAGGATAAAAGAAGACAACATGGAGCCTGGTAAGCAGTCTGGATTTGGGAAGGACTAGAGCTGGAGGAGATTCAGAGCCAGCATTCAAGAAGAAGAAGGAGAGGCTGGCTGGAGAAGAAAACCAGGAAACCTGCTCAGAGAGGAAAAGATTCTATAGAAAAGAAACCTGTTCCCCGAGAAGGATTCGAACTGAGAGACTATCAGAACTTGACAAAGCAGGACTATACTGAGAGGCACTGAGGAAGCCGCCCCAGGAGCCACACCAGGCAGTGACTACAGCCAGATTCCGGACAGGGAAAGAGCCATGAAGAGCACCAAGAACCCGCTGTTGGACGGCAAGGAGCACTACCTGACGCTGGGGGACAGCTTCAAGAAGAGGCCCAAGTCCTCATTCCACACGATCCGCTATGATTTAAAGCCGGCCACTGTAGACCCATCTGGGGAAGGCGAGCTCCAGGTGGGCAAGGGAGACGAGGTCAGGGTCTGGCTGCCTCACTTCCCTGGCGCTGCAGCCCCAAAGACTGACTTCAAAGGAAAAAAAAGACCCTATGAGAGAGACTGTATTCTCATCATTAATCACGATACCGGCGAATGTGTGTTGGAAAAACTTAGCAGCAGCGTTCAGGTCAAGAAGATGAGAACTGAGGGAGGGAGCAAAACCCAGGCAAGAGTGGAACCTCCCCCTGCACGGGCACTGCCTACTCCCATAGCATTCCGAGACTCAGGGAAGACACCTGTTGGACCAAAACCTTGTCCTGTGAAAGAAGATCCTCCCGGGGAACTCCAGTTGGAGGACATTAAGAGAGAGCTAAGAGCCGCGCTGGAGCAGATGGAGATCCTCAGAGACAGCAGCTCCTCAGACTCTGAGAGCTCCAACAATGAAGATGAGGAGCCCGCCCCCAGTAACTCGGCCTCCCAGCATCCTCCTCTCCCTCACAGAATCCCTGTGGCAAACCAAAGCAGCCAGCTCCCCGAGAAAAACCGGCTGATGAGCATCCTGCAAGAAGATTTACAACTGAGTGACTCTGAGAGCTCCAGCACTGAAGACCAGGAGCCTGTCACAGCCAAAGCCTCCTCCTCCCAGCGTCCTCCTCTGCAGTTACCTCACAGAAGCCCTATGGAGAACAGCAGCAGCCGGCTCCCTGGGAATCACCAGCTGATGAGCATATTGCAACAAGATTTACAACTCACTGACTCTGACAGTGACAGCAATGTCTAGAGTTGAGACTTCCTGCATCTGTCTTTAGTAGAAAGAACATCCAGAATGATGGAGGACACAAGAGAAACCCACCCCCAAGGAAAGCATTTGGCCCTTAGTGAGCCCTGAGTCTCACTGAACCTGAGCAGAGTACAAGTGCACTTGTATATATTATGGGAATACATTTTTACCTAAAAATCTGGGTAGCATAAAAAAATAAATAAATAAATAATAAAATAAAAACAACTTCCCAGATCTATTAGAATTGTAAGACAAAGTAAAAAGAGAAACCCTCACTCAATCACTTTTTTTTTTTTAACGAGAAGAGCAATTTATTTTTTTTTAAATTTTTATTTTATACTCAATCACTTTCACCTTCTGAAAGAAACCCCAAATCAGAAATACTCAAATACAGAGTATTCAAATCAAAGAAAAAAAAAATAATGTTGTGAACAGCCAAAAACAGTTCAAGGATCAAGGAACCACAGTCAGGATTGCAGAGGACTGTTGTAACTACTGACTTTAACTTATTTAACATATATTGTTCTACCTTCCATCTAGGGGAGGGGTAGAGGGAAGGGAGGGGAAGAGTTGGAAGAAAAGGTTTTTCAAGGTAATTGCTGAAAAATTACCTTGATAATATATTGAAAAATACATCTTGTAAATAAAAAGCTACTAAAAAAAAAAAAAAAAAAAGTAGTGACCTGCTTTCTCAAAGGGATAACAGTAGGAGGTTTGCTGATGGTTGTGGGATGCAAGTGTTTAATAATTTTGCTCATATAATTCCTGATAAATTCCCAAATATTTTATACTCTCAACATTTGTTTGGAATGGAATTTCTCTTTGTATCTCTTGCTGTTGCATTTTGTTCGTTATGTATAAAAATGCTAAGGATTTATGCAGATTTATTTTGTATCCAGCAACTTTGCTAAACTTGTGAATTATTTCTAATAACTTTTTATTAGAATCTCTGGGGTTTTCTAAGTATAGCATCATATCATCTGCAAAGAGTGACAGTTTGATTTCCTCATTACCTACTCTTATTCCTTTAAACTCTTTCTCGACTCTTATTGCCGAGGCTAGCGTTTCTAGTACTATATTGAATAGTAATGGTGATAGTGGGCAACCTTGTTTCACTCCTGATCTTACTGGGAAAGGTTCCAGTTTATCTCCATTGCATATTATACTTACTGACGGTTTTAAATATATGCTCCTGATTATTCTACGGACTAGTCCATTTTTTCCTATACTCTCAAGTGTTTTTAGTAGGAATGGGTGTTGGATTTTACCAAATGCTTTTTCTGCATCTATTGATCATATGTTTTTATTAATTTGATGATTAATATGGTAATTATACTAATAGTTTTCCTAATGTTAAACCAGCCCTGTATTCCTGTTATAAATCCTACTTGATCATTCTGTATTATCCTGGAGATGATTTTCTGAACTCTTTTTGCTAATATCTTATTTAAGATTTTAGCATCAATATTCATTTAAGAAATTGGTCTATAGTTTACTTTCTCAGTTTTTGATCTACCTGGTTTAGGTATCAATATCATGTCTGTGTTTTAAAAGGAGTTTGCTAGGACTCCTGCACTCCCTATTTTTTCAAATAGTTTATATAACATTGGGGCTACTTGTTCTTTAAATGTTTGGTAGAATTCACATGTAAATCCATCTGGTCCTGGGGATTATTTCCTGGGGAGTTGATTAATAGCTTGTTCTATTTCTTTTTCTGAAATGGGACTATTGAAATAATTTATCGCCTCCTCTGTTAATCTAGGAAGCTTATATATTTTTTTAAATTAATAATTTTTATTATATATATATATATATATATTTTATAATATTATCCCTTGTATTCATTTTTCCAAATTATCCCTCCCTCCCTCTATTCCCTCCCCCCGATGACAGGCAATCCCATACATTTTACATGTGTTACAATATAGTCTAGATACAATACATGTGTGTGAATATCATTTTCTTGTTGAACAATAAACTTTAGATTCTGAAGGTACATGTAACCTGGGCAGACAGATATTAGTGCTAACAATTTACATTCACTTCCCATTGTTCCTTCTCTGGGTGTAGCTATCTCTGTCCATCATTGATCAACTGGAAGTGAGTTGGATCTTCTTTATGTTGAAGATTTCCACTTCCATCAGAATACATCCTCATACAGTATTGTTGTTGAAGTGTACAGTGATCTTCTGGTTCTGCTCATTTCACTCAGCATCAGTTGATTTAAGTCTCTCCAGGCCTCTCTGTATTCCTCCTGCTGGTCATTTCTTACAGAGCAATAATATTCCATAACCTTCATATACCATAATTTACCCAACCATTCAACAACTGATGGACATCCATTCATCTTCCAGTTTCTAGCTACTACAAAAAGAGCTGCCACAAACATTTTGGTACATACATGTCTCTTTCTGCTCTTTAGTATTTCTTTGGGATATAAGCCCAGTAGTAGCGCTGCTGGGTCAAAGGGTATGCACAGTTTGATAACTTTCTGGGCATAATTCCAGATTGCTCTCCAGAATGGCTGGATTCTTTCACAACTCCACCAGCAATGTATTAGTGTCCCAGTTTCCCCACATCCCCTCCAACATTCATCATTATTTGTTCCTGTCATCTTAGCCAATCTGACAGGTGTGTAGTGGTATCTCAGAGTTGTATTAATTTGCATTTCTCTGATCAATAGTGATTTGGAACACTCTTTCATGTGAGTGGATATAGTTTCAATTTCTTCCTCTGAGAATTGTCTGTTCATATCCTTTGACCATTTATCAATTGGAGAATGGTTCAGTTTCTTATAAATTAGGGTCAGTTCTCTATATATTTTGGAAATGAGACCTTTGTCAGAACCTTTACTTTTAAAAATATTTTCCCAATTTGTTACTTCCCTTCTAATATTGTTTGAATTGGTATTGTTTGTACAGAAACTTTTTAGTTTGATGTAATCAAAATCTTCTATTTTGTGATCAATAATGATCTCTAGTTCTCCTCTGGTCATAAAATCCTTCCTCCTCCACAGGTCTGAGAGGTAGACTATTTTCTGTTTCTCTAATCTATTTATGATCTCATTCTTTATGCCTAAATCATGGACCCATTTTGATCTTATCTTGGTATATCGTGGTAAGTGTGGATCCATATCTGATTTCTGCCATACTAATTTCCAGTTTTCCCTACAGTTTTTTTTTTCCAAATAATGAAATTTTGTCCCTAATGTTGGTATGTTTGGGTTTGTCAAAGATTAGATTGCTATAGATGTACCCTTTTTTGACCTTTGTATCTAATCTATTCCACTGATCTACCATTCTATTTCTTAGCCAGTACCAAATGGTTTTAGTGACTGCTGCTATATAATATAGCTTTAGATCAGATACACTTAGACCACCTTCCTCTGACTTTTTTTTCATTAGTTCCCTTGCAATTCTCGACCTTTTATTCTTCCATATGAATTTTGTTGTTATTTTTTCTAGGTCATTAAAATAGTTTCTTGGGAGTCTGATTGGTATAGCACTAAATAAATAGATTAGTTTGGGGAGTATTGTCATCTTTATTATATCCGCTCGGCCTATCCAAGAGAACTGAATGTCTTTCCAATTATTTAAATCTGACTTTATTTTTGTGGCAAGTGTTTTGTAATTTTTCTCATATAATTCCTGACTATTCTTTGGTAGATGGATACCCAAATACTTTATACTCTCAACATTTGTTTGGAATGGAATTTCTCTTTGTATCTCTTGCTGTTGCATTTTGTTGGTGATATATAAAAATGCTGAGGATTTATGTGGATTTATTTTGTATCCTGCCACTTTGCTGAAATTTTGAATTATTTCTAATAGCTTTTTAGCAGAGTCTTTGGGGTTCTCTAAGTATACCATCATGTCATCTGCAAAAAGTGATAGTTTGATTTCCTCATTTCCTACTCTAATTCCTTGTATCCCTTTATCGGCTCTTATTGCGGAAGCTAGCATTTCTAGTACTATATTAAATAGTAATGGTGATAGTGGGCAACCTTGTTTCACTCCTGATCTTACTGGGAAAGGTTGCAGTTTATTGCTATTGCATATTATGCTTACTGACAGTCTTAAATATATGCTCCTGATTATTCTAAGGAATAATCCATTTATTCCTATACTCTCAAGAGTTTTTAGTAGGAATGGATGTTGGATTTTGTCAAATGCTTTTTCTGCATCTATTGAGATGATCATATGGATTTTATTAATTTGATTATTAATATGGTCAATTATACTAATAGTTTTCCTAATATTAAACCAGCCCCGCATTCCTTGTATGAATCCTACTTGATCATAGTGTATTATCCTGGGGATGATTTTCTGAAGTCTTTTTGCTAATATCTTATTAAAATTTTAGCATCAATATTCATTAAGGAAATTGGTCTATAATTTTCTTTCTCAGTTTTCGATCGACCTGGTTTACGTATCAGTACCATGTCTGTGTCATAAAAGGAGTTTGGTAGGACTCCTTCATCCCCTATTTTTTTCAAATAGTTTATATAGCATTGGAGCTATTTGTTCTTTAAATGTTTGGTAGAATTCACATGTAAATCCATCTGGTCCTGGGGACTTTTTCTTAGGAAGTTGATTAATAGGTGGTTCTATTTTTTTTTTTTTTCTGAATTGGGACTATTTAAGGAATTTATTTCCTCCTCTGTTCATCTAGGAAGCCTATATTTTTGGAGGAAGTCATCCATTTCACTTATGTTATCAAATTTATTGGCATAAAGTTGGGCAAAGTAACTCTTATTATTTCTCTAATTTCCTCTTCATTGGTGGAAAGATCCCCCTTTTCATTTATAAGACTAACAATTTGATTTTCCTCTTTCTTTTTTCTGATCAGATTTACCAAAGTTTTATCTATTTTATTAGCTTTTTCATAAAACCAACTCTTGGTTTTATTTATTAATTCAATAGTTTTTTTACTTTCAATATTATTGATTTCTCCTTTTAATTTTTGTATTTCAAATTTAATTTTTGGTTGGGGGTTGTTAATTTGGTGTTTTTCTAGCCTTTTAAATTGCAAGCCCAATTCGTTAATCTTCTCTTTCTCTTTTTTCTTCAAATAAGCCTCTAAAGATCTAAAATTTCTCCTTATTACTGCTTTAGCTGCATCCCAAAGATTTTGGTATGATGTCTCATCATTGTCATTATCTTGAGTGAAATTATTAATTGTTTCTATAATTTGCTCTTTCACCCAGTCATTCTTGAAGATGAGATTATTCAGTTACCAAGTACTTTTTTGGTCTATTTACCCGTAACTTTTTACTGAATGTAGATTTTATTGCATTGTGGTCTGAGAAGAAGGCATTTATTATTTATGCCTTCCTACATTTAATTTTGAGATCTTTATGTCCTAAGATATGGTCAATTTTTGTATAGGATCCATGAACTGCTGAGAAGAAAGTATATTCCTTTCTATTGCCATTCAGTTTTCTCCAAAGGTCTATCATACCTAGTTTTTCTAATGTTCTATTTACTTTTTAAATTTCTTTCTTATTTGTTTTGTGGTTTGATTTGTCTAAATCTGAGAGTGCAAGGTTGAGATCTCCCACTATTATAGTTTTACTGTATTTCTTCTTGCAACTCTCTTAACTTTTCCTTTAGGAAGTTAGATGCTATACCACTTGGTGCATATATGTTTAGTATTGGTTTGTCTTCATTATTTATGCTACCTTTCAGCAGGATATAGTTTCCTTCCTTATCTCTTTTAATTAGATTAACTTCTGCTTTTGCTTGATCTGAGATAAGTATGGCTACCCCTGCTTTTTTGGCTTTACCTGAAGCGTAATAGATTCTGCTCCAACCTTTTACCTTTACTCTATAAGTATCTCCCTGCTTTAAGTGTGTTTCCTGCAGACAACATATTGTAGGGTTCTGATTTTTGATCCAGTCTGCTATCCTTCTCTGTTTGATGGGAGCGTTCATCCCATTCACATTTACAGTTAAAATTACTAATTCTGTATTTCCTGCCGTCATATTATCCTTAGATTATGCTTTTTCCCTTGACCCCCCTGAACCCCTTCCCCAATATTTAATTTATAGACCCCCCCTTGTGATGCGCAACCCTCCCCCTTTTTTTTAGTATCCCTCCCCCCTCCCTCCTATTCCCTTCCATTATTCTCCTTTTCCTTTTCCCTTTTCCTCTCCCCTCTTTTAATGAGGTGATAGAGAATTCTCTGAAAAACAAATATGTCAATTATTTACTCTTTGAGCCTCTTCTTATGAGAGTAAGATTTACACAATGATTCTCCCCCTCTCTAAATTCCCTCAGATATGGTGTGTTTTCTATGCCTCTTTCTGGGATGTACTTTCCCTCTTTTTATCACTCCCTCCCCTTTTTCTGATACTACCCTCTTTCCTTTACTACACCCCCTCCTTTTTTTTTTCTTTTATATCAGTAAAATCAAATTATCCATGCGTACTTTCTCTATACCCACAACTGAGATACAGTACTCAAGGGTTATGTGTACCTTTTTCTGTTTCTCTTCAGTCTTGTGGATGTAGATCAAATTTTTTGTTTAATTCTGTTTTTTTTTTTTTTTTTTTTTTTTTTTTTTTTTTAGAAACATATGGAATTCCTCTATTTCATTGAATGACCATCTTCTTCCATTGAAAAAAGATGCTAAATTTAGCTGGGTAGTTTATTCTTGGTTGCAATCCTTGATCTTTTGCCTTTTGGAATATCAGGTTCCAGGCCCTTCTATCTTTTAATGTGGAGGCAGCCAGATCTTGTGTGACCCTTATTTTGGCACCTTGGTATTTAAATTGTTGTTTTTTTTTTTCTAGCTGCTTGCAGGATTTTCTCCTTTGTGTGGTAATTCTGCAGCTTAGCCACAATATTCCGTTTTGTTATTTTTTTAGGGTCTATTTCAGAAGGAGTTCGATGAATCCTTTCAACATCTACTTTCCCTTCTGTTTCTATTATCTCTGGACAGTTCTCTTTGATAATTTCCTGTAAAATAGAATCTAGGCTCTTTTTTTGGTCATAGTTTTCGGGTAGTACAATGATCCGCAGATTATCTCTCCTAGATATATTTTCTAGGTCTATAGATTTTCCCAATAAGTATCTGACGTTATTTTCCAGCTTTTCATTTTTTTTTTTTTTGTTTGTTTGACTGATTCTTGGGTTCTCAATGAATCATTCATTTCTATTTGTTCCATCCTGACTTTTAAGGAGTTATTTTCTTCATTCACAGTTTTTGGTTCTTTTTGTAAATGCCCAATTTCGTTTTTAAATGAGTTATTTTGCTCTATTGAATTTTTTTTTCCATTTCCCTAATTTTTTTTTTTTGAGTATTATTTTCTTTCTCCAATTGAGAAATCCTATTTTCTTGAGACTTTTTTATCTTCTCCAATTCAGAGATCCTACTTTCCCGTGATTTTTTTAACTTTTCTAATTCACTAATTTTGATTCCCTGCATCTCCTGTGAATTCTTTATTTTTTCCAACTCCAATTTCAGAACGTTGTTATTCTCTATCATAGCTTCTCTTTCCTTTCCCCATTTTTCTTCAAACTCTCTTAACTTTTTAATAGTCTCTTCAAGGAGAAAGTTATGTGATGGGGGGCAGGAATCAATCGCCTTTAGGTTGTTATCTGCTGACTCTCTGCTGTTAACTTCCTCAGTATTGGATACCTGCTCTTTCTCTGTGTAGAAGGAATCTATAGTTTTTTTTGGCTTTTTACTCATACTTAAAAAATCTTTTGGGGTCTGTCCCTGGGGTAGGAAATTATTTATTTCTTTCTTTGCCAGCTTCCTCCCAGACCGGATGGATGCAGTGGCCCCCGAACCTGAGCTAAAAGAGAGCTCAGGGAGAGAGTTCCCACCCCCTCCCTGGAAGTGCCTCACAGGTGATTAGCACTGCTGTGCTTTGAGGGCGCTGTGTTCTAGCGGCTTCCCTGATGTTTGAGACTGAATAGTAAAGGTGACACAAAGCCCAGCTTATGCGTCCTGGTGGGGCATGGATGTCAGCAACAGGTGAAGTGAAAAGCCCCTGCTCTCAAACTGGAAGTGTCTGCCAGAAACCGCGGTCCCTAGTTCAAAGGTTCTGCTTCTCTGTGACTTCCCTGGGCTGAGTTCCACAGCCTCCAGCAGAGCCAGGCACTATGAGTTACCGCCCTGTCCACTTTTCAATCTCTTAACTACTCCCAGGTTAAAGCCTGGATTGCCTATGTCAGCCACACTCAAAGTGTGAGATCTGCTGAGTCACCCCCAGGATCCTGGAAAATCTAATCTGGTTTTAAAATTTTAAAGTGACTTTGATTTCTTTTCTGGACTGCTGTATTATAAGCAGAGAAGAGCTAACAGCCTGTGCCATATTCCTCTATCTCAGTGGCTTCTCTGATCCCAGAGCCCTCCCCAGCGTGATCGGCACAGTGTGTCAGCACCCAGCCATCTGTGCTGGCCTTTCTTCTTCCTCCCCTGGGAGCTTACCTTTCCTATTGAAACTCCAGATTCTCTTCAGCTGGTAAGTCGTGCTTTCAGTCCTTGTGGTATCTATCAGTCCAGCGCTATTTCTGAGGCTGATTTTATCTAGTTGGTAGTAAGGGAAGAGAGGAGTTTAAAGAATCACACATATCTTCTCCAACATCTTGGCTCCGCCCGTCTTGCAACACTCTTAACTTTTCCTTTAGAAAGTTAGATGCCATACCACTTGGTGCATATATGTTTAATATTGATATGGCTTCTTTGTTTATGCTACCTTTTAGCAGCATATAGTTTCCTTTCTTATCTCTTTTAAGTAGATCAACTTCTGCTTTTGCTTGATCTGAGATAAGGATGGCTACCCCTGCTTTTTTTTACCTGAAGCCTAATAGATTTGACTCCAACTTTTACGTTTACTCTGTATATATCTCTATGTTTTAAGTGTGTTTCCTGTAAACAACATATTGTAGGGGTATGACTTTTGATCCAGTTTGCTATCCATCTCCGTTTGATGGGAGCATTCATCCCATTCATATTTACAGTTAAAATTATTAATTCTGTATTTCCTGCCATCATATTATCCTCAGATTATGCTTTTTCCCTTGACCCCCCTGAACCCCTTCCCCAGTAGTTAATTAATGGACCCACGTGTGCAGGCAGCCCTCCCTCTTTAGTATCCCTCCCCCCTCTTTTTAAGTCCCTTCCCCTTTCTTGTACGTTTCCCTTATTCCCCTTTTCCTTTTCCCTTTTCATTCAAAGTTTCATTATCCTCAAATTTTGAATTAGAGATAATAAAAGTGAGGCTAAAGTCAAGTGATTTATATAAAACTTTTATGTTTTTGAAACTCAGATAGAAATCATTAAGCCAAACACACTGTAATGGTCCCCTGACTCCAAGCCCAGGGATGTTTCCATTAGTTCAGGCTTTCTTATTAATAGATGCTTATAGCACTGGACTTACAGCCTAAAGTTCTCACTCCTCATTAAAAAAGGGAAATCTGGCCAGGCAGAGAAATTGTCTCCAGAGAGGAGAGTAGGTCAAGAATCATTTCTATTTAAGAACTCTGGCTGCATTCAACTCAATATCATTTTTGTAATATTTTGATAGAAGTTTATTTTGAGATAATCTGTGATGTTTCATAATTATTAATACTTAAAGGAGAGAGTGCATGATGCAGTAGGATCAGCATTCTGTGAAATACAAACAGGGTTCAGTAGAAATTACAAACTTAGTAGACTGATCTTGGACAAATCATACTTCTATTCTGATCCCTCTTATGGAAAATTAGAATAGTTATATTAAAAAAGGTAATATTTACAAAGTCTTATGAAAATAGAATAGAATGAGGGAGGGAAAATCTTTTACAAACAACAAAGCACTATATAAATGGCAGCTTTATGTACATATTATTTTTATATTAAAGAATGAAACCATCTGAATATAATTTTATCCTAATACAAAAAGGTAAGTAAGCTATATTCTATAATCTTAATTCAGTATCTTTCATTTTTGCATAGAGCTTTTGTGATTATTTGATTACTAAACTTCCTGACTCAGGAAAATATAAAGATCTTATTCAGAGAACAAGATTCAGAAAAGAAAAAGAACACATTCAAGCGAGATTCTAACCAGTCTCCTAATCCAGAGAAGTTTTATCCTGTGTAAACATTTGTATTATGCAAATGTGAAGCATTATTATTTGAAACAAAACAATGGACAGGAATGTATTTGAAAAAGAATAAAACTTTCTCTTTCTCTGTTTTTCTCTGTTTCCATCTCTCTGTCTCCCTTTCTCCTTCTTTCTCTCTCTCTTAGTTCATTGTATATAAAATACTACTCTATGATTATGTGTTCAATTATCATAAATGATTAAATAAGATATGAATAATGAGTAGGAAATATGAAGGAGGAGATTTATTTTGGGTAATTATTCTTTGCTTAGCTTTATAAATGTTATTTTATAATATTGAAAGAAATAGTTCAAAAGAACTCTTCACATATGAGAATATCCAAGTATATTTCCTATTCAGTCCCATACTTCTCTTTTGATGTTATCTATGTTGACCAACACATTTTCCCTAAGAGATGACTGACCATCTAGATATATACACCAAGGGAGGAGGAGGTCTCTATAAGCCAAATGTATTTTGTCTATTAAAAAATTAATTTAATTTCCTTGTAGTAAGGATTTTACAAATAAATTCCCTACTTCCATTTGCATTTTAGTATTAAAAACTCCCAACTTTTCAGAGCTAAGACTTAGGCAGAGAGACTATTGAAACACCACTTTCCTTTGGATGAAAAAAGACATTGCCAGTTAACTCATATGTAGATCCAACAGAACTGATACTCTCTAGCTATTCCTCTTTATTAATGACTGTTTTATTCTACAATCATTTCTGTTATAGATTTCATTTCTAATCTAATGATTTTTTATAGAACATCATTCATATAATCTCTGAATCTGGACCTATACTGTTTATTTCTAATTCTACAATGAAATGGTGATTAACTAGGCTTTCTCAAATATTCTGCCTTCCAATTATTCAAAAGACCTGAAAATATGAAGACAAAGACTTCTCTAACTTACCTGAAATTCAAGACCTGCTGCAAAGAATTACAATCTGTAGGATATTAATGCCATTGGACATAGAGTATTGGATCAGATCCAAAAATATCTGCTGATAAGATTTGGGCATACAAATGAATAAAGTACAGAATGATTCAAGTGTAAAAATGATATCATTTTGATATAATAATTTTGATTATGTTTAAACTTTGAAACCTTTGATAATCAAATATTTTTTTTATAGTATCAGGAAATTATTTCTACATCAATTATAATTTCCAATATTCCTTACAGAAAATATTCCCCCCCCAAAAAAAAGGATGCTTCAATATAGAATTGTTTTTGTTTCCTCAATAACAATTTCTACAATGATAGAGAATTTAAAGGTAGAAATGAGCTTGCCACTCAAAACATGAATAAATCGCATTTAGAAGAAAAATTATATATTGAACATGGTCAAGATAAGAAGAATTTTTTAAATATATGCTGTAGATTATCAATAATGAAAATATAGACTGAAAAAAATCATATTTTTTCAAATATAGAACGATTGTGGAATGTAAAAAAAATGACTGCTTCAGATGTATGGAAGGTTACAGCAAAGAATAAAACAAAGGATATAATATTTATAAATAATTTTATAACAGTTTATAATGTTAGAGCTATTGTAATTATTATCTATTCTAATACTAGTTATTTTAGAGTTAGCAACCAGTGGTAGTAACAAAAATGACTTTCCTATTGTGAATTATTACTTTTAAAGATGAATATACAGAAAAATGGCAGAGCAAAATCTTACTATCATGGAAGAATTTATTCTCTTGGGATTTTCTGAATTTCCCAATTTTTAAGGATTTCTTTTTTGTTTTGTTTTTATTCATCTACATAAGTATCCTACTAGGGAATTATCTCATCATTGTAATCACCAATGTGGAACCAGATCTTCAAACACCCATGTATTACTTCCTTGGAAACTTCTCTTTTCTGGAAATTTGTTACACATCTGACACCCTACCCAGAATGCTTATGAATCTTTAGAGTCATAAGAGAAACATTTCTTTACTGTCCTGTGTTGTACAAATGTGTTCCCTTCTTATTCTGGCTGCCATAGAGAGTTTCCTCCTGGCAGTGATGGCTTATGATCGTTACATGGCAATCTGTAGGCCCCTTTATTATCCTCTAATCATGAACCACAAAATGTATGTCCAAATGGTGATTGTTTCCTGGATCACTGGAATTCCAGTTTTAATAGGACAGACATACCAGGTCTTCTCTGTGCCCTTCTGTGGTTCTAACAAACTCAATCATGTTTTTGTGACATGCCTCCATTAATGAAATTAACATGTGGAGCCACATCTTGGAATAAGTTCTTTCTTTATTTTGATTGTTTCCTATTTGGTTTGATTCCCTTTATCTTGATACTCTTCTCTTACATCAGAATCCTTAGTGCCATTCTGAAACTCCCCTCCGCCACTGGCAGATCCAAAGCATTCTCTACTTGCTCTTCTCATCTTATTGTTGTTTGCTTATTCTATGGTTCTGGTCTCATTGCATATCTACAATCTATGTCCAGTTACTCAGACAGAATGGAGAAGATCTTTTCTCTGATATACACTGTAGTGACACCAATGTTTAATCCTTTGATATATAGTCTGAGGAACTAGGACTTCACAAAGGCAATGAAAAAACTTTTTTTTTTTTGTTTTTGAATGTGCAATTAATTAAAAAGTAAACAATTTCAATTACACATCACTTTATCCTGATTCAATTTCCAAATTTTTACAACCTTTTTTTCTTTTCTGTATTACTTTCTAATTATCATTACCTTTAAGTTATCTTAAAACTTTTGGCATTTTTCCTCTCAATCCCTCCATGATATCAACAAACTATGGTGTATGAATGTTATGGAATATTATTCTGCAAGAAATGAAAAGCATGATGATTTTAGAGAAGCCTGGAGAGACTTATATGAACTGATGCTAAATGAAATGAGCAGAAATAAGAGATCATTAAACACAGCAACAACAAGACTATATGATGATCAATTCTGATGGATGTGGCTGTCTTCAACAATGAGATGATTTAAACCAGTTCCAATTTTTCTCTGATGAAGAGAGCCATTTACAACCAGAGAGAGGACCACGGGAACTGAGTGTGGATCACAACATAACATTTTCACTCTTTCTGTTGTTGTTTGCATACATTTTGTTTTCTTTCTCAGTTTTGTTTTCCTTTTTGATCCAATTTTTTCTTCTACAAGATAACTGTAGATACACATATATTGGATTTAGCATGTATTTTAAACCTATTTAATATGTAGTGTACTACTGCTGCCATGTAGGGGAGAGGGTGGGGGGAAAGAAGGAGATAATTTGGAACAGAAGCCTTTGCAAGGGCCAGTGTTGGAAACCCGTGTATATGTTTTGTAAATATAAAGCTTTAATAAAAAAATAAATTATAAAAAGTTTTATATGTGATCAAAGGAAAATCAACTTTTTTTTTTTTTTTTTTTTTTTTTTTTTTTTTTCCCTGTCATTGTGGTTGTTGTAGTTTTCAAGAACTATTAATATAGAATTATCTTTCTGCCAAAAGTGTGAGGTTGGGCTAGCTAGATGTTACATTAAATAGTTTTGTTTTGTTTTTTGTTTTTGTTTTTGATTCTGAGGTCTTTGTCCTATGTTAGAACATGCCTACAGACAATATCTGTGTTATCCTGGTGAAATCACTTAACCCTGATTGCTTCCAAAAAAATGAAAGATCATTATTACTTTAATAATGTAGTTCAGACCTTCTTAAACTTTCCCCACTCATTAGACATTTTTGCTTGAGAAAATTTTTATGTGGCTCTAGGTATGTATATTTGTGTGTGTGTGTGTGTGTGTGTGTGTGTGTGTATACATATATATAATAAGTATGCAATTTAAACATTTATAAAAAGTAAATAATAATTTCACAACATGCATATTCAATTGAGACCCTATAAGGAGTCAACAAAACCCAGTTTAAATAACAAGCTGGGATTTAGATCAGTAGATCAGTAGATTAGATTATACAGTATCTACAATGGTGACAGCAATAGTACTGTCAAGGATAATGATTACAAGTAAAATGTGACATTATTGAGAGAGTCTACTTAACCTTGAGAGAAAGTTATTTCTCTTTCTGTTTGTTTGTTTTTTTTCCTAACTTGAAATCAGCATATTCATGATTTTTTTCAACCTGTATTGGATTAGCTTTCTTATAAATTGGAAACATGCTGAAAGTGATTTCTTTTGTTGTTTGTTTTTGTAAACAAGCCTGGATTTAGGTATTGAAAATGTTCTCTTTTGGCTTTCAGTATGTGTGAAATTAGCAGTTAAACTTTTTGTCAATTGAAGCTATTTAATGCAATCACAGCCATTTGTTTATTTACTTAAGATCTAAACTGCTGAGAAGGAATAAAATTATACAGGTTTTCTAAACCATAGGTTTTGGAGAAGTCATTTCTATATAGATTTTGGTTAATTTTTTTTAATAGATATATTAATTGAACACAGTGATCTAAATGTGGCTCAATAGTTTGCAAATGTCAGTCCAGAAAGGCAGTTACCAGAGTTTGTCTCAGATCAAAGCACTTGGAATTTAGAATACACTGAAAGTTTGTAAATTCCAACTCAAACTCAGCCAGAATATCTTGAAGAACTGCCGCTTACAACAAAGATAAAGCAGTAACCAAATCCAAGAGAACATAAAGTAAGGTACAGCAAAATATTTTTTCCAAAATTGTGCAGTCTCCATTAAGTAAAAAATCAAATACAGGAAGACATTCCTAAAATATGAATTAGCAACAACTACCAAAAAAAAAAAATTAAAAATTTCTATGAGCTAGGATTTAACTCACTGAGTTTCAAAGGAAGAGAAAATAAGAAAATTACATAAAACGATCTTAAGTAAAGCCTCAATAAAGAAAAAGATATGTTGGCCTCAAATTGAAACAGATTAACTAGAGTAAATGATAGAAGAGATTTTTTAAAATTAAAAAGTAGAATATAATATTATTATAAAAACAATATTTCTTAAAAAATCAACTCTTACCAAAAGAACCATTGTGTTAACCTTTTTGTTGGATACTTATATAACTAGACAGTCTATCAGCACTATACCAGAAATTGAAGTGGTGGCAGGCTCTCCTCCATCACTTCTTCACTGAAACCAAGATCCAGAGGGCCTCCAATAAAACGAGCTGAGCCCCAAGTGAAGGAGACAAGACTTTGAAGGAGACAATAAAGGATTTGGACCTTAATCCCTCGCTTCTCTTGTGGTGATTATTGAACAGAAAGGAAGGCTTCTTCTAGAGACCTCCAAAGAAAGAGAAACAGAGAACATGACATTTTAGAGAGAATATTACACTTACAATTATCAGAAGTGATCCATTTACACTCTCAATGTGTCTCTAAAGAACTTTGGTAATGATTTTGAGAAATGGAAGGCACTGGCACAGGATCTTTCAGCATGTCATTCCAACATTAAAGAAGTTGCTAGCCTCTATGAGCAAAACAAAGTTTCAGTAGCTCAAAAAAAAAAAAAAAATGAAATGTTCAAATTTTAAGATATCCTTCTCCAAAAAGGTCCATTCCTGTAGTAGAGCCTTTTGAGATCATATAGATATGATCAGCCATAGATGGACACACTGCATATTGGTTGTGAGATCATGATGCTATTTTGGTCACTTGTGATTGAGCAAGAAGGATCAATAACAACAGACAATAAGCTTCTTGAAGGAAGGAGCAATAATTTCCCTCTTTTTGTATGTATATACATCAGCACTATGCCTGACAAGTAGTAGGCACTTATTAATGTTGGTTGATTGAGCCAGATCCTCATAACAAATGCATGTCTAACCAGGAATATTCTAAAGCCTACTTGAAAAGACTTTTAAGAGTCAATTTTTTTAATTTTTTTAAAAAATTTTCAGTGTCACCACTCACATGTTGGAAAATGGCAAATACTAAACATTAAGACCTGATTTGTTGACTTCTGTACTTATGAACATGATATAGAGAATATCAATATTTCAAATTATACTTTAAAAGTATACCATATTTACAATTTTGCGAGCTGATTGTTAAACATTAAGAATGTGTTCCTACATTAACACACCACCAAATTTTAATGAATATGTATACTATTGTGATCACTTGCCTGATATTTAGACCTAGAAATAAAGACAGAGATAATATAACTCAAAACTCCAGCTTTAGAAAACAAAATAACAACTAGAGAATTGATGTAAGTTCCTCTAAGATCATGTATATATTTATGAGAAGATCTGGGATTTAAAATCATTTTCCTTTGGATGCTTTTGTTACTTTATTGTTTGGCCTTTTCCCAGCTCAAATTCCTCTGGTGGTTTATCCCAAAGTCTGAGGGAAGAATGCTATTTATTGATTTATTTCACAGATAAAACTTATGGAGAAAGTAGGATTGATCAATTTTTTTTTTTTTTTTTTTTTTGTATTTTCTTTTCTCAGTCAATGAACAGAATGTTGCTGAAATCCCATTTTCTGTAGAAAGTCTTTCCTAATCTTCCTTAATCTTAGGTACTTCTCATTGACATTGTTTTAGATACTTTGTAGGCAATAACAAAAGCTAAAAGGTCTTTTCTTTTAAGGAAATAACAATCCAGCCAGGTGAGATAGCATGTACACATATAGATATTACAGACAACACTATAAAACATTTTCTTATGAGGAAAATATTTGTATCTAAAGGGATTACATAAGGTTTCATGTAGAAAGTGGTACTTGTGTTAAGCTTTGAAGAACACTGAATTCTAAGAGGTAGTACTTAAAAGAAAGTCAATATACAAATGATAGGGGTTGAGCTTCCTTTCTGATTGCCCAACCACCATGACTGACCTTGATTCACAAATTCTGGTCAAAAGCACTCTTTTGAATATTCAGGCCCAGCCCCCACTATCTGCTTAGCTTCCCCCAGCCCCCCACCAGATCTGAGCTTACTGAAAAGCCCTCCAAGAACTTGGGATACTGCCCATCATCCCTTTCTAGGTATAAAAGTGTCCAGCTGGTGCTCTTTCTTTGAAGGAGCTCTTCCCCCTGGCCATTTGTAACGTGCTCTCCTGGCAGTTACAATTACTAGTCTGTCCTAGACCCACCAGAGTACCTTTGACCACTGTCCTTTGCAGTGTGAACTCTACCTGGCTCGCCTCCTCTGAGGCCTTCAAAGGTCTCTGTCCACAATCTCTTGAATCTATAGCTTAATAACCGTTAGCGCACTCAAGAACAGCCATGTGTAATCTTAAAAGCCTTTATTATACCTACTCACATAATGCCCTAACTGATGCCCTGACTTGTTGGTTCCCGAGTGAACACCTGATCAGAAGACCCACGTTCCTGACTGCCCAGAGGCCACCTTCAGCCCTGGCATCTTTCTAACTGAACTTTACTTCCAAATTTCTACAATAAACCTCTTTTTATCAATATAGGTTTTCGGGCCTATAAATTCATTTACATGGGACACTACACTTCATGGGATCTTTGCACCGACAAACTGGGTTCCTCTTTTCCTTTCCCTGATCACAAATAGGCATGAAGTAGTGAAAAAAACAAGGAGACTGGCATTTGTTTAGAATAATATTAAAACCAGTTTTAGTTTTATAGTGACAGTCAACACAAGATTGTTAAGTATTTACTATGTATCTAGAATGGTTAAGCATTGAGGATAGAATATAAAAAGAAAAAAAAAAGGTGTCTTCACTCTCCATGCACATTTATGGGAAAACAATATACAAAAAGGAAAATGAAAGGAAAAAGGGAAGTTAATTGCCATAGGATTATGGAGAACTTTAAAGGAGTGCATGCATGTGGGAATAAGGAGATGTTTGGATTGCATACTCTCTGAAAAAGGAACTTTGAGGAGGAATTTCTGTGTTTCTCTTAATCAGCTGAATTGCAAAGGAGTAAATCTGGCCATTTTAAGATCCAAAAACACCTGCTTTGTGACCCTGTTTTAAGTCTTTTTTTGCCTTTCAGGCATCTTGATTCACACTAACCTGAATATTTCATAAACTTTCAAATTTCTCTCTAGATGAGTCCTTATATTTCCCAAACTCCCAGAGTTCCAGAATTCTTGTCAGGGGACTTTGGAATCAGTGACATGGTGGTCTATCATCACATGGCTTGACCTGGGGAAATCTTGGGAAATCCACTTTGCACTTAAAAAAAAATTTTCCCCTTTCCAATGTAAGCAGTTCACATGGGTTTAGGGGAGAGTACAAAATTGGGGAGGAGATAGGAACCATTGCCATTTGTCTTTCTGAAAGGAGCCGGTGTCTCCATCTTAACTGTCTTAGATTCCCCAAAATCGAGTGGAGTTTGTGAGAGGTAAAATGAGTTTTCTCCTAAAAATGTGACCTAAATTTTTGTGTCTAAATTTAAAAGGTATATGATAGAATTACTTTCAAATGATGCATTGGGGAAAGAGATTTTAGAAATATATATATACATTAATATTGAAGTATTGTTCCTATAAATTAAAATTTGTATTTGATTTTTTTTAAAGGGTATTAAAGCAGGTCTGGTTACTTACCTAAAGAAGTCACATGTTTGTATTTCCTACGTGGAAGAAAGATATTCAAAATACTATGTTGCTTTCTAAATTATATATTCTTGGTAATTAAGAAAACTTATAAACAAACAAACAAACAAAAACAGCCAGATTAGTGCTGGAAGAGCACCTCTTGGTGCCATATGTCATCCCGTTGGCACTTCCCAGAATTGTATGGCTCATCAGTCCAATTTTTTTTTCTGAGAACCCAGATTTGCTAGCAATCAGACAAGACAGAAAACTTACCCTACACGGTTTTCAAACCACATTCCCTGCTGGCAATAGGTGAGATTTGAAACCACAAAAAAAAAAAAAAAAAAAAAAAAAAAAAAGTGTCTGTGGTGAGTTCTTGCTGCAGCTGGAACTGCTCTCCATGGGATTCTGTAAGAAACCAGATGTTGGCTTCCCTAAAAGAGTCTAGTTTTCTCCCCTTGTTCTTCTCACATTATCATTGTTATCTTAGTCTTTGAGTCTATGTAATTCAGACCCAAGTTCAACCACTCAAAAGTATTAGACAAATTTTTTTCTCTGTTCTACATTATTGTGATCCCAATGTTTATCCCTATAATATATACTTTAAGGAACAAAAATGTTCCTGGAGCTTTGAGAACATTCTCACTCAAATGAAAAAGATCATAAGTAAATCATTGAATTTACAAGTTCCTGTTTGTTCTTTCCACAATTCCAATAGTAATCTAATTAAAATCTCTTCTTTTTGGGGCAGCTAGGTGGCGCAGTGGATAGAGCACCAGCTTTGAATTCAGGAGGACCCGAGTTCAAATCTGGTCTCACACACTTAACACTTCCTAGCTGTGTGACCCTGGGCAAGTAACTTAACCCCAGTCTAAAAAAAAAAAAAAAAAAAAAATATATATATATATATATATATATATATATATATATATATATATATATATATATATATATATATAGATGGAAAAATAAAACAATGAATAGAGTATAATATATGGAATACTTTTTGTATTATTCTAAGTCCAGAATAAGAAATATAATATATTGTATTATTTTTAAATTTTAGTAATGCACTTTTATGCTACTTATTTATAGACACAAATAATTCTACCTAAATAAGCCTTCACTTGAAAATAATAACTGACAACAAACAAAAATAGAGAATGGTTACATAATTTCACAATATATGCAACACTTCAAACTGTTTTCCAGTTCTTTACTGTAGAGAGAAAAAACAAAAAGTTCAGTGCATTCATCTCTTCTTCAGATTCAGCATGAGCCATTATAATCACCTATCTAAAAGTAAGATTTTCTTCATCTTTCCAGTTATATTGTTATGGGCAATATAAATGTATGTATATATATATATATATATATATATATATATATATATATATATATATATATATATATATATATATATATATATATGTAGTTTTTCTTGAGTTCTGATTAATGTACTTTGCATCTATTTATATTTATTCTCCATGTGTCTTCAGAATTTTCAAATCATAATTTTTATGATATCACATTCCTGAATCGAAATCTTTTCAACTGTTTTATTTTAACAGGAACATTTTGCAAATAACAGTTTGATGTGGAACAGATAAGTAGATAGTAGATAGATATCTATTTATCTATCTAGATCAGTAGATGATAATGTTGTTGCTGCTGCTGCTTATATGTTTTAAGTGTCTATTATGTGCCAGCTACAGTGCTAAATATTGGGTGGCCAGTTACAGTGCATATAATGCTGTCTACTAAGTCAGGAAAACTTCAGTTCAAACCCAGCCTCAGACACTTGTGAGCTGTGTGAACCCAGGCAAGCCATTTTACTTTGTTTGCCTCTTTTGTCATCTGTTAAATAAGCTGGAAAAGGAAATCACAAACTATTCTAATATCTTTGCCAAGACAACAGCACTACCCTTTTACAAATTGTTTTCTTCACAACACCCTGGGAGGTAGGCAAGCAATCATTTCATTATCCTCAAATTGCAAAGTATTCACAATCATATGGAAAATGTGCCAAATTACTAATAACAGACACATAAATCAAAACAACCCTGAAGTTTCACCTCATTTCACCTAAAAATAAGGGTATAATGCCCCTTCCCCATGCAACAATATGGAAGTAGTTTGTGGAAATACAGCCATGCTAGTCTATTTTTAGAAGAGTTGTGAACTGATTCAACAATTTGGAATTATTAAAATAAAATCTCTAAAATGATCATATCTTTTGAATCAGAGATTGTACTAATATTCATATAATCCAAGGAAGAAATCAATAGGAAAAGAAAGTCCTTCTATATTTAAAATATTGTTTTGTAGCATTTTTGTTTGTGGAAACAAAAGAGATGACTAAACATATTACTTTCATTAACATAAAGGAATATTATTGTGCTTTAAGCAATGCTGTAATGTGATGAATACAGAGATACATAGAAAATTTACATGAACTGATGCAGAATGAAATAAGTAGAAGTAAACAGGGAAAAAAACTAATAATCTAGATTAACAAAAACAATTAATTATACAGCAAAAAAAATTTAAAAGAAAATGTAACAAAATTATAAAGGTCAAATGGATTCAAAAGAAGAGAAATAAGAAAAGAGAAGATTCCCCAACCTTTGCTTTCATGATGGTAGGATGCTCACAGGTATTACATGTTATATATGTTTTTTAGACTTTTAGACTTTTCACATATACCAATTAGTTTTGCTCACTTTTTCTCTCTCTCAAAACATTCTACTTGTCATATGAGTTGTCTCTCTGGCATGGGGAGGGAAAGATTATCTGTGAGACTATGGTGATATAAAAATTAGATACTATAAATAAAGATCATTAAAAAAAAAACTCAACCATAGATTTATAATTCTAAAAGAGATAAAAAATATCATTCCGTTCTTCTATACGTCCTCATTAATGTTCAGAGTGTAACTTAGAATTATACTGTGGTCCCATCATTAAAAGTTGAAAAAGTTGCCCAAGAGTGTAGCAATCCCCAAAGAGCAAAGAAGCACAAGAAGCTTTTCTACTTAAAGGCTTTGAATGCTTTGAACTCCAATATATAAATATGGTGAAAGGAAATTTATTCTTGTCACAGCTTTCTTGGTGTTGTCAAGATGTGTTCATACTTAAAGTAGAATTAGCATAATATAAGAGGAAAAGTATTGATATGGAATATTTGAATGGGTTTGCAATTTAATTTGTTTGAATTCCAAATGTAACACATAGGGCTGGTTTAACCTTGGGTAAGACACTTAATTTGAGTTCATATTTCTCATTTGTAAAATGAAGGTAATATTATACTATAAGGATGACAACACAAAAATTTCATGAGAATCAAATTAAAAAAATATATACACATTTTTATATACATATTTTAGATATATGTAGATTTGTGTGAATGTGTATATATATGTATATATATGTTTTGCAAACATTAACATTTTATATATGTGTCTATGATTGCTATACTTGCAATGAAATTTAAAAAAAGATGAATATTATTTTTTCCATCTGATAAAGGTAAGCTTATTGGTTTAATTTGTCTTTCTGATTAGAGGAATAATAGCTAATTATAAGATGTTATTGAAGTTTCTAAAAAGTTACAAATACTAAGATCCTATTTGGAAATTAAGAAATAATAAAGGGAAAAGGAACGTTAACATAGAAGTCTAAAGGAAATTCCTGAAAAAGGACAAAAATATTCTGCTAACACATTATTTTTAATACTGGATACATTTTAAATTAAAATAAGATCATGTGAAGAACATGTGTACATTCCCATGGAATGTTGACAATATTTCTATTGTTTAAAAAAGGCAATTTTAATAATCTTGAATAATTTTAAATGAATTTAAAATATAAATAATGGTTTAAGATATAAAGATGATTATTTTATCATGCTTTTATTATAATGAGGAAAACAAGTCATTTGATGATTAAATGAATTACTTGTGAAGAACTACACATATATTGGGGTCATTAGGTATATGTTTTATTCAGGCTTACAGTTTCTTGCAGGGAAGACAAAACATAAACTATATTCTTGGTAGCTATTACTGTTTGGGTCAACACATTCTCCCTCTGAGGTGAATAGGCAGCTATATTCAGAAAGTGAAAAAGGAGAAGTCTTAGCCGTAATTCAGAGAATTTGGGCCAATTCCAAATTATTAATAAAAATACAAAATAATTTATTTAAATATGTCCTTGTAGCTGAGATTCGCAAAATAATACTTTTCTTGCTTGACTTTCATGTTGCTAAACTCTGGACACCCTTACAGTGGAAAGACAGAGAAAGGGATTTTGTTTTTTTATTAGATTTCTTCCAGCGTAGGAAAATTATTTTCAAAATGAGATGTGTAGCCACAGTTAGTGATGAATGTTTAATGGGATATAATAAAAAATTGGGATATGTTCAAGTATTAAAAAAGAACAATTTTAAATATTTTTGGGCAAAGAGAATCAAAATGGATTCTATACCCTATATACTACCATAAGGGATGGAAACTTCTAAAATTCACTAATAAGTGTGACAGGATTTAGATTGCTTGTTTGTAGCTATTTTTGTCTAGATTTTAGCATAAATAATAACTAATATAAACCATAGTCATCTATGATGTAGCATTCTCTCTACTGTCTGTCCCACAGGGTATCTACTTTTTGCTATTCTTTTCAGTGGTGCCTTATATGAGATAACATCTATTGCTTATACTCATTTTTCTTTTCTGTCCCATTATTTGAGAGGCTAACCTTCATGTAACTTTATTTCATAAAATAAAGAATTCCTAGCAAAATGGCTAAAATAACTGAATAAATTATGGCTTCCAAACTATTTAGAAAAAAAAAAAATGATTCTTTTGAACAAAACAATGGATCCCTAAATCAAGAACATCAAAATCAATCATGGTAGAAAATGTGGAGCAAACATGTAGGATCAAAAGTTGCTTCACTGTCCATAAAATAACATCCCAAAGACTACTACAATGATGTTACTGATGCATACCATGTACAAGTCATTGTACAAATCACACAGAATTAAGATTACCCTCAAGAGACTTAAAGCTTAGTTAAAGGCATAGTATTCAATAAGAAAAGACAAGTAAGAATATTAGAATCTTAAAAAAATGATAAATGCATGGATTGTGTATACTCTGGGAATTTAGGGAAAGGAGAGATTGCCCTATATTAGGATGGATGGGAATATGCAAAGATGGAAAAGAAGACAATTTAGGATTTGAAGAAATGTTTTAAGCAGAGAATATATGAAAAAGTTTGTCATAGTTTTCAAGGTGTCATCATGTACTTCAATGTTCTTGCTATTTAATAAGTGCACTTCTAGCTATGGTAGGCCTAGAATTTCGATTTTCTCTCTTTCAATGCTCCTAATCAGAGCATGAGCACATGTTTGATAGCTAAAATACAGGTGTCTTGTACAAATCATGATTAGGACAAAGCATTGTGCCTCTCCTCTTTTGTCAAATTCTCTGAATAAAATATAAAATTCTCTACTGTCAAGTGATTATATTTTTTGAATATATAAAATAGTAGCATGATATGTTTCTATTTTTTTTAAATTTGGTATGTTATAGAATTCATACTTATAAATTTATTTATGCTTGAATGTAAATGCCTTACACAAATGGAATTTCAGAACTTTGAAGTGGAAATAGTCTGACAATATGCAGTATTTGCAACAGATCTATTGTGTATTTCTCATTTACAAAGAACTTTTGAGTTTATAAAAAAGTTTTTCATATTTTATCCATTTGAGCCTGATAAAAGCCCTGGTTTTGGATGGTTGCCATAATCCCATTTCATGTGCGGAGACTGAGACAGAAAGAAATTTGTTCTGAGGTACATAATGTAGTAAGTAGTACATATCTCAAGAAAAAAAAAATCCTCTAAGATCTTCTTTATTTCAGTTTTGGCATTCTATGAACTGTAGCATTCTATCTTTTGAAATAACTATTAAAGTATCCAGGATTCTAGATTCAGAGCCAGAAGAGATTTACATACATCAAAGTATGTCAAATATAGAAGGTAAAGTAGATTACAGAATACTAGTTCATAAAAAGAAATAAGTACATAGAAAATAATGCAGAATTATTAAGTCTACTTTGTACACAGAATGTCACCATTAGGAAAACTTATATTTCTTATATTTTTCTTATATTTGTATTTCTTATTTTCTTATATTTTCTTATATTTCTTATATTTCCCAAATATAAGAACAATGGAAATGTCGTTCATTCATAAAATATCAGGTTACAGGATAATGTAAAATCATTTAATCTACTTCTTCATTTTTTTAACAGACAAGCAAATTGAAGACAAGACAAATCAAATTATTGTCCTACCCCTGAACGTATCATTTCCCAAATTGAAATGCCAGGAATAAATGGAAGGAAGAAATCTCACTATTGTGATGGAATTCATTCTCCTGGGCTTTTCTGACCTTCCCAAGCTCCAAGGCTTTCTATTTGGGATTTTCTCTGTAATCTATATGATTATCCTGATGGGAAATACCCTCATCATTGTTATAACCCAAGTCGATCCAGCTCTTCAAACACCCATGTATTTTTTCCTCGGAAACTTTTCTTTCTTGGAGATTTGCTACACATCAGTCACTCTTCCCACAATCTTGATGAACCTTTGGACCCAAAACAGACATATTTCTTTTGCAGCTTGTGCTGCTCAGCTTTGTATCTTCCTTACTCTAGGTTTAGCTGAGTGTTTTCTACTAGCTGTAATGGCCTGTGATCGTTATGTAGCTATCTGTAAACCTCTGTATTATCCTCTAATCATGAATCATAAGGTGTGTGCCAGGCTTGTAGCTGGTGCATGGATTAGTGCAATCCCAGTTGTGATTGTACTGGCATACCAGATTTTCTCCTTGCCTTTTTGTGGTTCTAACAAACTCAATCATATATTTTGTGATATCCATCCTCTGTTGAAGTTGGCCTGTGGGGACACTTCTATGAATGAGCTATCTGTCTATATTGATGGTGTACTTTTTGGCATGGCTCCCTTTGTCCTTATTCTGGTGTCCTACACCAAAATCATCAAGGCCATTCTAAAGCTGTCATCAGCCACAGGGAGATATAAAGCTTTTTCCACTTGTTCTTCCCACCTCATGGTCGTTGGCTTATTCTTTGGTTCTGCTCTCATTATGTATGTGAGACCTAAGTCTAGTCATTCAGCAGGAATAGATAGAATCCTCTCAGTTTTCTATACCATTGTAACCCCAATGTTTAACCCCATGATATACAGCCTGAGGAACAAAGATGTTATTTGTGCTCTGAAAAAATTACTAATTAAGTAATTAAGATCATTAAACAAATAATCAACCTTAGAGTCTTTATTCTTCTCCATTTCTCTCACAATTATTATCAAAATATAACTGATCCTCTTCCCTGTATACTTTCAAAAACTGTATCATTGCTTTCAAGTAATATAATAGCACTGGAATATTCCTCCCCTTCTTATTAAAGAAAAAAATATTTGTATCTTTATGTCTTCAAAAGACAAATACATTTTAAAAATCATACTGTTAAGCAATTCTCATCCTTTTTGAAGAGATAACTTGATAATCTCCATTGAACTCATATAGTGTTTACAATTCAATTAAAAAAATCCTGAGGACATAGATATATTCAAATCAAAAGTTTCTTTCAAATGAATGACAATTCCATTTTTATTTCTAGACATAGACTATATGGGCAATTTTATTTTACCTTCAAATATGTCTATTGTTAATTGGCCACTTTCCTATATGCCTAATTTTCATGACACTAGCTTTCACATCATCAATCTATTCCTTGAGTAAAGATCTAGGTATTAAACTACTTAGTGTGTGTGTGTGTGTGTGTGTGTGTGTGTGTGTGTGTGTGTGTGTGTGTGTCTTTCTCTTTGTTGAATTTAGGATAAATTGAATATTCTCTTATATCTTATCCTGAATCTATTTGGCCAATATATAGTTTTCTTCATTTGGTTAAATTTTCTTATTTAGAAGAAACCAGAGTCAATTTTTTGTTCAAAAATATATATTTTCATGTGTTTTAAAATACTTAAATTTCTTCCCTAGCTTATTTTCTTAAGGAATACATTTTGTTACGTTGAGTGTGGTAGATTATCAAAACTTGAAGCCAGAGTTTATATAAAAATGAAGGATCATTCTGCATTAAACAAAGAGAAATGGGAAATCATGGATCATTATCCAGTGCATTAGTTGGTGAAGTAATATTTCCTCAACTATAAAATACATAATCAAAAAAAATCATACTTTGTAGAAATTATGTTTGAAACTCACCCTGTGTTGTATGTGTGTATGACAGAGCACTTCTTACAAGTGGGCTTCCAGCATTAATTTGTACAAGTCTAATAAGAAGACTCATATTTGAACAACTACATTTCCTACTGCCATTCCTTTCCACTTCTAGATTATTCTTCTTGTTAGAAAATTTTCCTTGCCCAAGGTTAAGTCTAATTCCTTTCCTTAACACATATCAATGTCTCAATTGTGGGGAGAAATAGAAGAACTTCTGATTCACATGACAGCTTTTTAAATATATGAAAACATATGATATCCAACACTCCTTATACAATTTGCCTCTTTATATAGGTCAAGCATGCATAATTATCTAACCAGGATTTATTTAAGATTTTCTAACACTCTTTTACCACCTCTCTATATTTCTTAAGATATTATGAAATCTGTTTGTGAACTTCCTAAAAGAAGAGTACAAAACTGATAATGATAGTCTAGATTTATATGATTGGGGGTAGTATAATTTTCAATTGTTTCTTAGGGCTGAATTCTGAGACTCAGAATTTAGTTTGCTATAGATTTTCTTAACTTCTGTATGAGATTATTGATTCATATTTATTTGGTTGTTCAATCACAACTTTTATCTAGTGACCCTCCAAAAAACCCCAACAATTTTCCTGGAAAATAGATTTTTTAACCCAAATTTATAACTTTATATTTCTTTTTAAAATATAATATAATTATATTTGGCTCAAGAGCATGCCATCAGAGGTCAGATGTGAATGATATATTTAAAAGGCAATAGAAATGAAGGAAAAAAGTCAGACTGATTAAGTACAGTCATAAGAGTAAGATCTAGAAAGGGCTTTGCAGATCATCTTAACTATTCCTCACTGAGTCCCAGTAAATTGTATTAATATTCTTGGGGTTACAAAAACAACCAATAGTAGAGGTTTTTTTTTTTGTTTGTTTTTTTGACTTCAGATATTCTTATCTTTAATCAGTTTGATTTTAAGTAGTCTAAGATTAATTTCTTATTTTAATGGATTTCCTCCTTAATATGATCAAACACATGAAATGGGAGTTTTGAGCATCTTGACATGGGCATTAGAGAAAATGTAAATTCCTTCTGTCACCTGACTTAAGGGGAGGGGCCAGATTTGATTTTGAACAAACAAATATCATTTGTGAATGACAATGGCTATAATATATTTGGGAGAAGAGGAGGAGTATCTATTAATGTACCTAAAGTTAGTTCTAAGTTAAAGGTGATTGTATTATACTGAAACAGACATAGTATAGCTACACACAGGGCAGATCATTTGTTAACTAGACTTACTAAAACCTGTATCCTCTCCTCCTTTCTCTTTTCTTCCTGCCCCTCGTTGAGTTTTTCCTTTTAGTAGGACACACTCAGGTTTCTAATTTTGATTCCCAGTTGTCCTTTGTAGAATTTCTTTTTTCCTGCTCCCAGCTAACTGTATCAAATTATTATTCCATTTGAAAATTCCTACCCTTTCATTCTTTCAGGTTTGTCAAGTATTGTGCTATAATGCTGATTCATAAACATTAGGTGAAATTCTAAAGAAGACAAAAATACTTGAAATGAGAAAAGTTTAAAGTGATTTTGGTGGTGATAGGAAAAAATGGAAAGGGACTTGATATCTTACCTCTTCTAAATATTTTCACATACAGCAAGTAATTGATTCTAAGGTAAAAAGTTACCAACATATAGTTCTAATGCAGCTCTTCCTTTCCATTCCATTCAATACACATTTATTAATCTTGGTTACAAGATTCCTTGTCTTATCTGGGGTAAGTATGCAAAGAGTCAAGGCCTTATTCCTGGGGACATACCAATATAGCAATTATTGGAGTCACTCAATACTTCTGTCCTGCTGTTGTTTTCTGTGTCAATATTGTTCATGGTATCTCAGGCTATAAAAAATCATGAGTCTAAGAAATCTCAATCACTTCATTTCAGAAAGAATCAAAGACCATGAGGGTCTGTTCTATATTAGATGCTAATGACTTTAGAGACATTTTGAACAGGAAGACAGTATATGTGTAATTTTTTTTTCCAATTCCAATTTATTTCACTCATGATTTAATAGAATAGTAAAATGAGACCAAAGAAATGAACTGAATCCATATGAATAAACATAGGAAGATAATAAGGTTTGGATTGAAACTACCATCCTCAATTTGTAACTAAAAGTTCGTGTCACTCTGTTAAACAATAATACTGTATCTCAAATATCTCTTATTACCCTCTCAAGATTTGGAATTAGAATAATAGTTTAAAAAAAAAGTATATGGAGGGAGAAACAGAGAAGGTGGAAGCAGAGAATAGGAAGATCCAATCTTCATCATTTTTTTCCCTCTGGCCTAGGATGAGAGTTAGAGAAACTTGATAAAAGAAGAGCATGTAGACCATAAGCCCTGCCTCAAATTTTGCTTTTAAGCTACCATTGAAGAATTGGGAGCAATCCATATGGAGAAGTGTTCTAATATCAACTTTATCACTAATAGCAATTGTTGGTTAACTATGAATGAAGGACAACTGAATGAGGAAGCCCTGTTACCTAAATCAACAACTCATGACCATTACCTGCTCTTTTAGCACAGACCCTACAACACCCCCAAGAAAATGCTTCCTGTGGAAATATAAACTAACAAATGACTCTTCAGCAGTTATAGCCACAGAAAAAAATAGGAAAAAGATAATGCCTTACTCCAAAAGTTCCTGGTATTTTCAAAAGACAGGAGAATTGATTCACGGTATACAATGATAAACATGGAGTCAAGAAGACTCAGATTCAAATTGGACCTTAAAACTATGTGGCAATGGAAAAATTACTTAATTTCTATAGGCTTGTTTCCACATCTGTAAAATGGGAATAATAATGGTGCCTACCTTCCAGGTTTGTTGTGAGGACAAAATGAGATAATATTTGAAAAATGTTTTTCAAATTGTAAAGTCTTGTATATGTGACAACATATAAATGACTAAACAAACAAACAAATGAATGAGTATATAAATAAATGAATAAGCTTGAGTAGATTAATGACTAGTAAAATTTAATATCAAATAAAAATGTGTAATACCATACAAAAATTCATTGTCATTTATTTTGGCTGTATAACTATAGTAAAATCAGGCCTGTATATCTAACTGCAAGTTGAAATCTTCTACATATATTATGACCTTGCACTACAATTTGAGCTGCTTAAGAGTAGGAACTATTTCACTTTTCTATTTGTAGTTCAAACATTTTGAACAGTGTTTTGTACATAGTAAATTATTTTTTTCCTTTAATTCATTAATTATACATTTTATTTGAAGAAAAACTTATAGAAAACAAAGGAATAGTTCATTAAAATATTTAAGTTAATTAAATTGGAACTATTCTTTAGCACTATGATCATTAATAATGATTAATAGATATGACAACTCTTTAAATGATGTTTTTATACAACAGCAGAGTAAGCTGATATGAGACTTTTGATAGCCCCATTTTTCAGTTGAGAAAGCTTAGCCTAATAATCATAATTGCTTTTAATAGTTGTATATCTAACTACAAGAAAAATTAAAACTCACTCAAGGTCCAATGACTCTTAAGTTCTTGTCATTTTTAATTTTAAAACTGCCTTATTAGTTAATGTTTAGAACATTGTACTTAGAATCAAAAGTGATTCTTATTCAAAAGTGAAAAAGTGACCTGGCAAAGAAGCTGTCCCTATAGAACAGAGAAAGTAAACTACTTAATGACTTGTAAGTGATTGGAACAGAAAGATTTTTTTTAAGAGGAGAGGTGATTAATGGTTTTGGCAGCTTTTTTGGTTATGATGCATGTTTTAGTATTTTAGTGGGAAAAAAAAAGCATATGGATTGCAAAGAGGAGTGAGAATAAGGCAAGCAAAATGGGATTTCAAAGCCAGGATATGACACTTGGATAGGCAAATCATTCAAAATGTGTGTACCATAGTTATTCATCTTTACAATTGATGCAATAATTGTAACCTATTTCCCCAGGTTGTCCCAAAAATGAAATAATCTACAAAATCCAAAGTATTTTACAAATCTCAAATAATCTTGAAAAGACTGATTATTATTAGTAATAGTAGCATCATTTATAATGGTAGTACATATACATTTTTTCAAAATATATATACATAGGAAAGAAGCAGCTGGAAATCATTTTATCTTATCTAAAAAAGGTAAGATGAACTTTTTTTTGGTGTGTATGACTATAGCTTTCTCTTGAGTTGATATTTGTGAGCCTTCCTGTATATCTTTTCTTCATTTCAATTTTGAGTCCAATGTCTAATTTAAAGAGAAAAAAAAATCAGAACAGTAAGGGAAAACTTTTTCATTAAAATGTGATTACAATTTCTTAAAAACAAAAAGATAGCATTCATAGTTTTTATTTTTGAATTATAACTCAACCATCATGCTTAGTAAAACTCATTGAAAATTAAAACATTTAAGTATATAAAATGTAGCTATAGTAATGGATCTTGGTTGATGACTTTATTAAGCAACAAAGTAAGGTAAAATAATATATTTCAATTCTAATATTTAGCACATTAAGCAAATAATTTAATCTCTCTGGGCTTCAGTTTTTAATAAAATAAGATTATTGACATTTGTGTATAGATGGCATTTGTGATCTCTCACTTATAAATCTAGGATATCATGAGACTTTCTATATAAAAGAAAACTAAAACTGAAAAGAGGCAAACAAAAAGAAGCAAAAAATATGCCCACCAAAACTCTCCCCCCCCAGGCTGGGGTTAAGTGATTTTCAGCCCAGGGTCACACAGCTAGGAAGCATTAAGTGTCTGAGATCAAATTTGAACGCAGGTCCTTCTGAATTCAAGGCTGGTACTCTATCCACCACACCACCTAGCTGCCCCAAAAACTCTTTTTGAAGGGGAAGAATAGAATTTAGGGTCCTACTCTGTATGTCTTAGAGTCATTTAAGTATGGAAATATAAAATAATTGATAAATTCTTAAAATTTCTTTAAACTGGAAGTTTAAATGACTTTTTTTTCCTGTTCATACAGTTAGGGTCAACAGGGTTAAATGGGACAAAGTTAGATTAGAAATTAAATCCTACTGAATCTAATACTTCCTACTTGCTCTGAAAAAAATTAAAATAAAAAGAAAAAAAGAAAAAAATGCTATTAACGAAATGATTGTATTTGCCTAGCAAATAATTAGCTTTTTTTCTTAAACTATAATATTACCTGGTTAAAATATAATTCAAGTTATTTTATAAGTATACTTTGGTGCTTTTTGTTTAGCTTATTAGTTTTTGTTTTATTACTCAAATGATTCTAAGCACAGTGTTTTTAACCTGTTTTAGCTACATATACATAGAGAATAACAGTTCTAAAACCTTAATCAGGATTCTCATCAGCTTAATCTACATTGGAATTAGAAAAATGCTAAAGAATTATTATTGTAGACTTGACACTTTTTTTTAAAACAATGCAATGATTTAAAAAAAATCTAGTTGCATGAGGATGCCATCTGAATCCAGAGAGAGAATTTTTGAGACTGAATGTATGTCAAAGCATAGTGTTTTCATCTTTTTTTTTTTTAGTTTGCTAGTTTACTTCTTTTTCCTGTTATATTTTTTTCCTTTTGATCTGATTTTTCTTGTACAACATTACAATTACAGAAATATGTTTAAAAGAATGGCACATATTTAATGTATATCAGATTGCTTGCTGTCTTGGGGAAGAAGGACGTAAAGGCAAAGTTTTACAAAAATGAGTAGTGAAAATTATATTCATATGCATTGGAAAAATAAAATAATATTGAATAAAAGAAGAAATCTCAATGTACAAGATAAGTTTCTGTAGTACACTCTCTTTTCCATAAAAGGATTGGCCAAAAAGTGTTCTGACAAAGGATTGCTAGAGGTTTTAGGTGGGCATTCATAAAAAAAGTTTCTTCTTTTTATAAGTAAGAGATTGGATAAAGCATTGTGCCTGGAGTTGGAAATATGTTCCAGCAATTATCTACCACATTTTAGAATAAAATTAGATAATAATCATAAAGTGCTTAGCTCAGTACTTGATGTATAGTAAATAAATAAATCAATAAATATTTTTCCTTCCTTCCTTTACTTTCTTTCTTTCTTCCTTCCTGCCTTTCTGCCTTCATAAAGAAAGACAAACTAACACATTTTTCCTTTTGAACAGCATCTTAACAGTTGTAGTCTTTCAATATTCTTTTTCTTTTTTCTTTTCTTTCTTTTTTTCTTTTTATTTAGTATTTAATTTTCCAAGTTACATGCAAAAACAAAATTTACCATTTGTTTTTACAACTTTGAGTTTCAAATTCTTCCCCTTCCTTCCTTCTCCACACCATGCCTATTCAGAAAGCAAGAAATTTGATATAAATTGTATGTATTCATGAAAAACATCATAATAGTCAAGTTGTGAAAGAAGCATAGACGAAACAAAACAAAAACCTGAAGGAAATTTTAAAATGTAGAAGGGAAGTATGCTTCAAACAGCATTCAGTCATAGGCAATTTTTTCTCTTGGTATGGATAGCATTTTTCACTATAAATCCTTCAGAATTGTCTTGAATCTTCTCATTGCTAAGAATAGATAAATCACTCATAACTGATCATCCTAAAATATTGCTGTTACTTTGTACACATAATATTTTATTTTGCATCAGCTCATCGACGTCCTTCCCCATCTTTTTGAGAGCCTCTGCTCGTTATTTCTTATATCACAGTAATCTTCTATAATAATAATATACCACAATTTGTTAAATCATTCCCTAATTGATGGCCATTTCAGTTTTCAATTCTTTGCCACCAAAAAAAGTGCAGCTTTAATTATTTTTGTGCATTTATATCTTTGTATCTTATTTTTTCTCTAATAATTATAGGCCTAATGATGATACAGTTAGGTCAAAAAGTATGCATAGTTGTATAACCCTTTGAACATAGTTCCAATTGCTCTCCAGAATGATTGACTCAGTTCACAACTCTACCAACAATGCATTAATGTCTTATTTTTTTTTTCACTTCTCCTACACCATTTGTCATTTTCCTTTTCTGTCCTATTAGGTGATCTAATAGGTATGAAGCAATATCTCCAAATTGTTTTAATTTGCATTATTCCAATCAATAATGTACTAGAACATTTCCCCCATATCATCATATGTAACTTTGATTACTTCAATTGAAATTGTTCATATCTTTTGATGATTGAGTAATTGAGGAATGGCTTTTTATTGTGAATTTGGCTCAGCTCTCTGTATGTTTGAGAATTGAGACTTTGATCAGAGATAATTTGCTTCAAATTTGTTTTCACTGTATTTCCCTCAATCCTTTCCCACTTGTTTATTATGTTTTCTTTTTCTCTTCACACTATTATTCTTCAAAAGATTTTTTTTCTGACTACTCTCTCCCCTAATCTGTCCCGTTTTCTATCACCACCCTTCTCTTATCTCTTTCCTCTCCTACTTTTCTGTAGGGTAAGATAGAGTGCTATATCCACTTGAATGTGTATGTGTATGACCCAATTCTTGATCCAATTTTGATGAGAGAAAATTTCCCTAACTTCTTCCTCAGTACTATTGGATAGATAATACCTTGTTGTAATCCTAGTTCCTTTGCCCTTCAATTCTTTTATGTAAAAACTGCTAAATCTTGTGTCATCCTGACTGTGCTTCTAAGATACTTGATTTTTTCCCCCTGGTTGCTTGCAGTATTTTTTCCTTGAAATGAAAGTTATAGTATATGACAATAATATTCCTGGGAGTTTTTATTTTGGAATCTCTTCAAGGAATTGATCAGTGGATTCTTTCAAATCCTATTTTATCCTCTGTTTCTAGACTTTCAGAATCACTTTTCTTAATATTTGAAAAACCACATCTAGTTTCTTTTTTTTTTTTTTTTTTGGATCATGATTTTCAGGTAGTTCAATCATTTTAAAATAATTTATCCTAAATCTATTTTCAAATCAACTGTTTTTTACAATAAGATAATTTACATTGTCCTCTATATTTTATTATTTTGTTTTATTTTTTCTTGGTTTTTCATAAAGTCATAAGCTTTAATTTGGCCAATTCTAATTTATATTCATTGCCTTTATTCCCCCATCTTTTTACTCAATATTTAAGAAAGTCTCTAGTAAGCAAACCTTCATCCTTGTATGTATTAATCTTAGTTCTGTTAGCTTTTTATGTCATTTTCTTTTATTTCATTATGATCATGGTGCTTATTTTTTTTTTTTTTGCTTCTGCTTATTTATAGAAACTAATGTGTATCTCTATACTTCCGAATCATTCAAACTCCTTTTTATTATAATATAATCATAATATAATCCCATTACGTTAATCTTACAAAAATAGCTGAATCACAGATAACACATTTTTGTAGCAAAAAACACATTTATTTGGCTATTCTTCTAATATATAGGATGTTAGAATTAATAAAGTATGTATGTAAATATGTATGTAAATATACATTATGATCTATATAAAGTAGTAGAATATCCTTAAATAAATAGGTGACATGCTGATACTGTCCTATTTAAATCATATCTGATATATTGGATTCTATTCTAGTTCCCACAATTTATACAAGGGGAAAAATCATGTAGCACATGCTACACATCAAATATGAGAAGCAGAAAATAAGGACTACTGAAAAAAAGTATTTACAATTTAAATGGTCTCTCAGCCTTCACAGCATCATAGCTGAATTTGAGGTAGGTTTTAAGAATTAATACTAAAATCAATAGCCATTGTATTTTTTGAACATTCTCACTATAGAAATTAGACTGGCAAAAGTGCAAAGACAAAAAGAAGCATCATTTAATATCATCATTCATGAATGGGGAAAGACACTAAATTTCTCTTTCACATTTTCTCCCAATGTCATATTTAAAGTGTTGGAATTACTATACTCAATATGGAATTGCTACCATTCCTCTGAAAGTCAGCATTCTGTAAGAATGAGATCTTTGTAAGTTTGGGTACATGTACCTTCTCTGAGCCTTGGAGTCCTTAAATCAGCAGAACATTCAAATAGATGACCTTGAAGGTCTCTTTCATTTCTACAATAAGTTTTGTTAGAATCTTAATTCAGACAAAAAAATAAGTGATAACATTGTGAAATAATTTTAGAACAGAATTCCTACCATTTTACCCACTAGAGATTCACTTCTGGCACCCTATGTCAATCTATGTATCATAGACAACCATAATTAAAAAAAAATACTTGAACTAGAAAAAAAAAGTCACATTTGAATGCTTCATGCCTTGAATAGGATATGCAGCTAATGTTTTTGTTCTTGAATTTTTTTGTTCTTAGCATGATATCTGGCATGTGCTTAATTAATGTTTATTGATTGATTGTACATATATATATATGTATATATATATATATATATATATATATATATATATATATATATATATGTATGTATACATTTGTATCTATATACCTGTGTTTACAGGTGGTTTTAACTGGATACTATTAAAACCAAGAATATAAGTTTAAAATTACAATTTAGTTATATATTTTATTTATATATCACTTTAAGTTCAGGAAAAAAAAAAAAAACACTTCATTCCCTAAGCCAGGTACATTCCTTATTAAAAAGAAAGAAAAAAGTTTAACTAAACTAAATAGCACAATTGTTCTTGACACTTCATTTCCATAATTTTCATATTTCAAAAGAAGGAGGGGAAGTACATCTGTTCATATTTTCTTTGGTGTCAGGATTGGTTATTACACCCATACAGTTATGACTTTTGTTGTCATTTCCATTTCCATTGCTATAGTCATTAAATATATCATCTGATAGTTTTTCCATCCTTCAATCCACATCAGTTTATTAGAGTTTTCTCATGTTATCGATAATCCTTTGTATGCAATTTTCATATGACATAATAATCTTCTGTGACATTTTTTGTAATTCAAATTGATGGTTCAATGACTACTTGGTGAGCACTTTCTTTTTCTTGACGGTTCTGCTAAAAGCAAAACAATATTTACTAAAGTAGTCTAATAAAAATAGAATCTTTTTCTCTGTCTTTCACTTCATTGGGGTGCATTCATAGAAGTGGTGTTTCTAACACAAAGTATATAGACACAAAACTCTTTTTTTTATTAAAAGTTTTTTTTTTTTTATTATTTACCAGATATATGCATGGGTAATTTTACAACATTGACAATTTCCAAACCCTTTGTTCTAATTTTTCCCCTCCTCCCCGCTCCAGATGGCAGGTTGACCAATACATGTTAAATATGTTAAAGTATAAATTAAATACAATATATGTATACATGTCCAAATAGTATTCTACTTTGTGATCAATAATGATCTCTAGTTCTTTTTTACACCACTCATTTTAATGCATAATATATTTATTGTCATAATAGTTGCATTAATTCATCAATAGTGTATTAATATTCCTTCTTTTCTGAAACTCCTAGCATACTTATAATATAGCATAGAAAATTATAAATGAAAAAACAAACCTTATAGATCACCTAATACAACCCTATTACTTTTTACAGATGCAGTGATTTTCTTGTCTTGCATTTATTATTTTCATTCATGGACAATGAAGACAAATATGGGAGAAACAAATCTTACAGTTGTGATGGAATTCATTCTCTTGGGATTTTCTGATATTCCTAGGCTTGAGGGTTTTCTTTTTGTGTTATTCTTGATCATTTACATGAGTATTCTGATTGGAAATGGTCTTATTATTTTAATTACCAAGATAGATCCCACTCTCCAAACACCTATGTATTTTTTCATTGGAAATTTGTCCTTCTTAGAAATCTGTTACACATCAGTAACTATACCAAGACTGCTTTCAAACCTTTGGAGTCAGAGAAGAAATATTTCTTTCCTTGCTTGTGCTATACAACTTACTGCCTTTCTTATTATGGGAGCCACTGAGTGTTTCCTATTAGCTGTGATGTCTTATGATCGTTATGTGGCCATCTGTAAGCCACTCCACTATCCTGTTATCATGAGCCACAATAAATGTATCAAGCTGGTGGTTGGCTCCTGGATTAGTGGGATTCCACTCCAAATAGGACAGACATGTCAAATTTTTTCTTTGCCCTTGTGTGGTTCTAACAAACTTAATCATGTATTCTGTGACATCCCACCATTACTGAAATTGGCATGTGGAGACACATCTATAAATGAGTTTTCTGTCTATGCTGATGTCCTGATATTAGCCATGATTCCTTTCCTATTGATACTATGGTCATATAGCAAAATCATTAACACAATCCTAAAAATGCCATCAGCCACTGGAAGATCCAAAGCATTCTCTACATGTTCCTCTCACCTGATCGTTGTAGGCTTATTCTTTGGCTCAGCTATCATCACATATTTGCGACCTAAATCCATTCATTCAGCAGAAGCAGATAAAATTCTCTCACTTTTCTATACTATTGTGACTCCCATGTTTAATCCTATGATATACAGTCTGAGAAACAAAGATGTCATTGCTGCGCTGAAGAAATTATTACCTAAGTGATTACAATCAGATTGTAAATAACAGAATTTCTAAAGCTTAGTTTCATCTCCATTGTTACATAATTATTACACAAATTTTATTTCAGTCCTCTCTCCAACTTAAAACTTAAATGGCCCATACCTGGAAACAGGACTTTTTGGAGAAGATAGGATTGGGTATCTGGACATGGAACTGGCAGAACTACAAAAAACAGAACCCTGATCTGAATGAACAAATCTAGAGTTTAGGGGCAGTGGGTGGTACAACTAACCCTGGAGCCAGGAGGATCTGAGGTAAAATTTGACTCCAAACATTTGACATTTATTAGCATTGTTACCCTGTGCAAGTCATTTCACTCCAATTGACTTAATAAAAAATCCCAACCAAACTGAAAACAATGCAATCATGAAGTCAAGAATGTAGATCTGACTAGCTTGGCTTTTCTACTGACCCAAGAATACTTTCCATTTTGCAGATCACTAAAGCACTAGTAACTAACATTTATATAGAACTTGAATGATTTCAAAGGTACTACTGTTAATTCTATTTAATTAATAAAGCAACTGAGGCTGGCAAAAATTAAAATGTAATCTGGTAAAAGTCTGAGGAAACATATAAGTGCAGTCCTTGACACCACATCCCTGAGATTACAAAGTAGATTGTAAAAAGTTTATTCTTTAAAAATATTGTCTATTCACCTTTTTATAAGATTAGAAACTTTTATTTCTCAGTGTTAGACAAACATGCAAATGTCTTATGAGTAATGATGGAACTTACTATAATGTGAGAATCATATTTTGAGGGTTTTTTTTTTTTTTGTTCTCTTCCCTTTTGGGAAGATTTTAAAGTATTAATATGATACTATAAGTACTTGGAAAAATACAAGGATCTTAAAGATGGACTGAAAGTTACATTCATCCTATGTTGGGAATAAATAGGAGTTGTATCAATTTATGGGCTACTCTAATTCCTTTATATGTTTTATTTCTGTAGAATAAAATAAATTTGTACTTTATTTGATATTTTGAGTTGTTTGAATAGTTCCTCAAACCTTTCGTTTACAGCTTATAAAAATGAGATTCTCAGAGTAATGAAGGAAATAGGTATGTAAATATGAAATTCCTAGAAATACCTAAAAATGTTTATAAAATGAACCAAAGAAGCTGATTTGTGTAACTTGGGCTAAGGTGATGTATAAAATCCTCAACTTGACATTTAAAGCCCTAGAAAATTCAAACATCATAAACTTTTCTCATCTTCTTTCATATTTCTTCTGTTTAATCTAGTCAAACTTTTTTACCTGTATAACTCTAACTTCTGTTTGTTTGCACAGACTATATATACTGCAGTGTATTCTCTCTTCACCTATAGTTCTTGGATTTCCTAGCTTTCTCAAAACTTCAGCTTATATTCAGTCTCTTATACAAAGACATTCATAAAACCTAATTAAAAGTTCTCTTTCCTAGATACACCTTGTACACACATACATATTAATGTATACACATATGGATATGTATGTGTTTGTGTGTGTGTGTGTGTGTGTGTGTGTGTGTGTGTGTGTGTGTATAAATGTCTATGTAAAGTGTGTATGCTTTCCCCCCAGTACCAGATCTGGCATGGATGAAGATCTAGCAGAAGAGATTGAGAATATAAAGTAAGACAGGAAAATAGGCAAAATAAAACTTTTTTCATGAAAAAATAAAAAGAAAACAGTAATCAATAATGTTAAAGACTACAAAAAAGATTAGGTAGAAAAAGAATTGGGGAAACAGCCATTATATTTGATAAGAGCCTAGGTGAATTGGAAAAAAAAATCAAATGAAGATTTTTTTTGCATGTCATGACTTTAAGCATCATGGGAATAATCAAAAGCCTAATGGCATGACCATATTTAATTAAAAATATCAATCAATAGACTAGAAGACATTGAAGTCACTTGAAAGCACGAGGATAATGGAGGGTATAATCAGATGGAGAAGAGATCTCTAGTGCATGTAAAAAGGAGTTTGTCATATCCTTGATATTAAATTTCCTCTTCTTGTTTTTAATGACATTTTTAATGAATTATGAAGGTTACCAGCTGGAAGTTTAATGTATTAGAGTTTTGAGGATAGAAGGAAAAAAACTTAGAAAAAACATTGTAATTAGGCTTTTAAATAAATTAGGCAGGTTTAAAAAAGAATTATTTTGTTTCTGTGAGAGTCCAGTAAAGGTCATGTATCACAAATTAATGCTGCATGTATTTTATACATTTTCATAATTTTGGGAAGTACCAAGGGATTCTACCATGGGTTGTATACCCTTTGTCACCTGTAAGATTGAAGAACATTGGAAAAGGAGTGACCTGAGGGCAAATATTATTAAGTAGTAGCAGAAAGTGCTTAAAATAGAAATCACAAAAATGATACTGCAGAACTTTTACTGAAGAATGCAGACAATAGAAAATGATTATTATAATGGGTTATAGATATATACTTAAATATATATGCACAAATATATCTGCATGTATATGGTAATTTATATGTCTATATGTACGCGTATATGCATATAAACATAGAGAAAGAGTGGGGCAAGGGAGAAAGAGGGAGAGAGAGAACTTCAGTTATTTTCACTTCTATCTGATTCTCTATGAAACCAATTGGGTGTTTTCCTGGAAAAGATACTAGATTGCTTTCCATCTCCAGATCATATTATATGTGAGAAAACTGAGCAAAGATGGGTCAGTGAATTGTCCAGGGCTACACAGCTTGTTATTTTGTAGCCAGATTTGAGCCTTCCAGGTGTCCCATTCTATTCCTTATGCCTCCTTTCTCTGTCTGTCTCTGTCTTTCTTTCTCTCCTCTCTCTCTCTCCAAACCACATATACATATACATACATATATATATGCACACATATATACATAGATACACATGTTCACACATTTATAAAGATGTATGTATGAATAAACATCCATACACCATGTTGGCAATAAAAATACTTTTCACTTATGAGGAAATTGAGTGGGAAAATATGGGAGTGAAAGAGAATATTAAGAGGAAGTATATATTAAGGAAGAATCCGGTTTTATGCTAAACAAACTCTATAAGAATGAATGAAATTGAAAGAGGAGGAAAAAATGTAAGAAAATAAAATATTTATATTGTGTTTGTTAACAGGATGATAGTAGCCATAAAATAGAAGAGGTTGGTAAATGTGATTCAAAGTAAAATGCAATAATATGATGTTTAAAAGAAATACAAATTATTTAAAAACATGAAATATTAACAAGATAGGCTGAAAAAAATCTATTGTGATTCTGACTCTCACATATTAAATTTGTTTCCAGGCCCTGATATTTTTGCCTTTATAATACCTACAAATATGCTCCCTTCTTAGAATGCCCTCGCTCTCATATAGCTCACACCTAGACTGCTAAAATAATTAATTTGTTGGTGGATCTCTTTGACTCAATGTCCTTTCTTACTTTTTGGTATATTTGCAGTTTTCTCTTTTCCATATATTTTGTGATTCCATGACACCAGTCTTGTTGATGTTCCATATACTGAACACTCTATGGAGAAACCAAACATTTTTGCTGCTTGCTCCCCATGTCTAGAATTCTCACTCTTTCAAGCTCTTTTTCCTGCTTACTTTTTATCTTCCTGTAAAGCTTTAGCTAAAAGTACTTTTTGAAGGTTCTATTTTTCCAAATATATGCATAGTTTTCAACACTTAAATTTGCAAAACCTCATGTCCCAAGTTTTTCCCCTTCTCTCCTATCTTTCCCTTTCCCTAGTTGACAAGTAATTTGGTATAGCTTAAATATGTGAATGTCATATATATATATATATATATATATATATATATATATATATATATATATATATATATATGTATGTATATATATATATATATATATACATACATACATATATATACATACATATATGTATATATATATAATTTCTATATTCATCATACTATGCAAGAAAAATCAATCAAGAGAGGAAAAAAAAAGAAAGAAAAAAATAACAAGCAAATGAACAAGAAACAAGAATATGTGAAAATTAAACCATTCTCCAATAGTAATTAAGGTTGTTTTTCTTTTGGGAATATTACCAATGTATCCAGTATATATCTTAGTTATGTATAGTTTTTAGTATATTGTTTCATTATACTGAGTTTCTGGGGATAAAAGACTATTACTATTTGCTTTCTTCCTTTCCCCAACATTAACTACAGTACTTGAAAGCAAACTGTGAATAATGCCACACATTCTTAGCTTTCATTTCTTTTCTAATTATTTCTTCTAATTTTAATATTTCTTGTGCCTTTTCATTGTTTTTATTAAAGGTTTTTATTTTATTTTTATTAAATATATTTATTTTCAAAATATATACTTAGATAACTTTCAACATTTACCTTGGAAAACATTATGTTCTAAAATGTTTTTCTCCCTTCCTGCCAACTCCTCTGGGGATTGGCAATTAATACAATATATGTTAAGCATGTGCAATGATTCTGTACCTATTTCTACAATTATCTGCTGCACAAGAAAATCTGACCAAAAAGGGAATAAATGAAAAAGAAAACAAATGCAAGTGAACTACAACAAAAAGAGTAAAAATACCATGTTGTGATCCATACTCAGTCCCCACTGTTCTCTCTCTGAGTGTAGATGGCTCTTCATTATAAGATCACTGAAATTGGCCTGAATCACCTGGCTGTTGAAAAGAGCCACATGCATCAAAATTGATCATTCTATAATCTTGCTGCTGCTGTATACAGTGTTCTTCTGTTTCTACTCATTTCACTCACCACCAGTTAATATTAATCTTTCCAGGACTCTTTGTAATCATTCTACAAACATTTTTGCACATGTGGGTCCTTTTTCATTTTTAATAATCTTTTTTGCAATACAGACACAGTAGAGACACTGCTGGATCAAAGAGTATGCACAATTTGGTAGCCCTTTGGTTATAGGTCTATATTGTTCTCCAAAATGGATGGATCTGTTCACAACTCCACCAACAATGTATTAGTGTCCCAGCTTTCCCACTTCCCCTTCAATATTTGTCATTATTTTTTTCCCATCATTTTAGCCAATCAATATGAGAGGTGTGTAGTATTAACTCATAGTTGTCTTAATTTACATTTCTCTTATTGATACTGATTTAGAGAATTTTTATATGACTATAAATGGTTCTATTTTTTTATCTGAAAATTGTTTCTATTCTTCAATCATTTATCAACTGAAGAATGGCTTGTATTCTTATAAATATGAGTCAATTCTCTATATATTTTAGAAATGAGGCCTTTATCAGAGCCTTTGGATGTAATATTTTTTCCCAGTTTATTGCTTCTCTTCTAATCTTGTCTGCATTGGTTTTGTTTGTACAAAAACTTTTTAGCTTAATATAATCATTTGGATTTCCATAATGTATGATAGTTCTTTTTTCCCCTCAAGTTCTTTCCTTCTCTTCAGATAATATACTAACCTCTGTTCTTCCAATTTGCTTATATTATCATTCTTTATATCTAAATCATAAACTTGTTTTGACCTTATCCTGGTATATGGTGTTAGGTGTGGGTCAATGCATAGTTTCTGCCATAATAATTTCCAATTTTCCCTGAAATTTTTGTGAAATTGTGAATTCTTACCTCAGAAGCTGGGGTCTTTGGGTTTATCAACAACCAAATTACTATAGACATTGATTATTATGTCTTGTGAACCTAAACTATTCCACTGATTAACTACTGTATTTCTTAATCAGTACCAAATACTTTTGATGATTGATGCTTTATAATATAGTCTTAGATCTGGTATAGCTAGACCACTTCATTTACATTTTTTCCATTAATTCCCTTGAAATTCTTGAATTTTTTCTTCTAGATGAACTTTGTAATCATTTTTTTTCTAGTTCTGTAAAATAATTTCTTGGGGTTTTGGTATGGCACTGAATAAGTTGATTAGTTTAGGTAAAATTGTAATTTTTAGAAGCAAAATTAATTTATAATGAGCCACTAGAAATCAGTTAAAGTGAAGGAGAAAAATTAAATTCTCTTGAACTATATACAAGTAGTATTTTTAAAAATACAAGTAAAGAATGTAAAGTGAAATTTAGAGAAAGGAAGAATTTTGGATTTGAACAATATAGTGGCCTTTTAAAAGCAAGTTCTCAATATTTAATTAGTAAGGTATTAATATTCTTCATAAAGCCAGAATTCCAATGATATAATGTTAATAAATTTCAGTATAATCGACAAAAATCCAGGCATTTTATTATATTTCTTTTTTTAACTTTATGAAATCATCTAGTGAAGATGTTTGGGGCCCATTATTAAAGGATCTATTTTTAGTATTCATATATTACAATATATATTCCAACTCCTTCCTAACAACAAACTTAGATTTCTCAACTCATTCCTCCTTATTATCATGCCAACATGTTGCTCCTCATCCCTGCCTTATGAAAATAAAAAGAAGAGAAATGAATCATGGCAGTAATAGGTATTGAAAAGGCAAAGTACCTTTTGATCAAGGAGGTAAAGGGATAGTCACTTAATTTTGTCTTTTCATCTTTCTGACTTCCATATCTATCTTTTTCTATGTCTGTATCTCTATCTTTCTCTAACACTTTCTACCTTTTTAATCTCTCTGCATGTCTCTCAATAAATTAAAAAAAAACTAATTAGAATTTCAAGTAACTGATTTAATCCATTTAATTATGTCTAACACTTTTACATTACTATTTTTCTATGTGTTTGTATATAGTCTGGCATTTGTTATGGTCAAAACTACAATCAATTTACTGACAAACTTAAAATGAGGGAATTTTTTTTTTTTAATGTCTGCAGTGTCACTATATATCAATCAAGTTCTTGGTTTCTACTTAAAGTTTTTCTAGTTGAGTTGAAACATATCTAAAATTACATTTTTTGAATAATTATGGTATGCTGGAACTCTATCTTTCCAGAAATCAGCAGGAGTCAGGATCACTAAATGTCTTTTTTCTAGATCTTTACCGTTGCCTCCAAAGCCAGGTCACGAGTGCAAGTGAGTGTGAGTTCCACCACCCAAGTTTCTCTTACTCCTCCCACACAAGTCACTTCCCTCTCTTTGTCTCACCAATCAAGTCAGCACAGAACAGCTGGGGAGGGTCAACCTTAAACAAGTTAATAGGGAACCGTCCAATTGGCAATTAGTCTCACGTGCTTCATTATCCAAGTGCATTGCTTAGTTCTAGCCCTTTACAATGGTAAGTGGTTTTATCTCCATACAAAAATAAGGCATCTTATATAGATGTTAATGCAAACTCATAAATAGGAGCCAATGAAATAATTGACAAAATTTTAGACTTAGTTTTCAGAAAATCTGAGTGAATATTTAATAAATGTTTATTGAGCTGAATTATAAATGGATAAGGGGAACTATTATATGGAAGAAAGAAAAAGTATTGTACTTGGAGTAAAAAGAATTGAATTCAAATCCTATCTTTGCTACTAACTATCTGGCCATTTTATTTAAACTTCCTGAGCCCAAGAATTATCAAAAAAGATGATAGGCTTTTGTAAAACTCTAAATCCATAAGAATATACTTTTTTTTTTCTTGCTCTAAGTCTTAACAATAAAGAAGACCTGGGGGATGGTTTGCTGTAGTGACTATGTTACTAGAAATAAGATATTTAACCTACAGATCATCTAGACAACTTTTGATTCAATTATCGAGAATGTAGTAGTTGAGGGATGTGTTTCATGCTATATCAAAAGAAATGTGAATTCTGAAATTATCCCTCTTAATTGAATGAGGAATTGATAAAATAAATTTACTAGTATCAGAAAGACCACACTTATATCAGAAAATCACAATGTTCTTGAAGTACAATAACTACATTTTAAAAATATGACTATATGATGTTAGGTTCTTACTAAGTGCTAAATCGTTACTTGACAATATGGGTGTGGGATAATGCAAGGGCTTCTGGGAAAAATTACTTCAACCAATGAACTTGCTCCTCCTAAGCATGCAAGCTCTTCCCCAGAAATTCACAAGTAAAACTCCCAGTCATGGCCAGAACTAGAGAATTGTCAAGTACCAACTTAGCACTTAGTAAGAACCTAATATCTCATTATATCATTAGCATTTAGTAAGAACCTAACAATATGAGAGTATGATGAGTGAGATACTGACATAGTTTTTAAAAAAGACAAAAAATAATTGATTATGGATCAAGAATTTAATGAAGCAAAAATATACAAACATGAATGGCTTCCTTTCACTTCATACCCATGAAAACATGATAATGACAGCTTGAGTATACATCAGATATGCCCCAAGCACATCTGGGTTTCTTCTCTTATATCTGATTCTTATTACTGTGTCACTTCACAGAGACTGAGTGGGAGAGGTACCTTAGCACTAGTCAATCAGTGCATACTATATATTGTGAATAATTTTATCAACCATTATGATACTGTGATCAAAACATTTACTAACCTTACACATCTCAATTAGATGAAGATTGCTAGAAAGGTAGTTTGCCAATCTTGCATCCCTAAATCTAAATGTAGCTGACAAAACCATTTGTCAGCTACATAGGAACTTCCTGTTGCGTATGTGCTTGTGTGCATGCATGTGTGTGTGTGTGTGTATGAATCAGAATTCAAACAGTCACTTCTGTCATGTGGGGTGTAGAAATAATCCAATTTTGTAAAATAACTATTACCTAACATTACTTTATTTGCTTCCTTTCTTTCTTTTTAGGAAAATTCTTTTTTAAAACTTACATACCTGTATGCACATGAAAATTTGAATCCTTATGGATGAAGGAGGTGGAATGAAGGGGAAAAATAAGGAGAGATTAAAGGGAAAGGAAAGAGGCAAGGAGAAAAGAAAGGAAGAAGGAGGAAAGGAAAATTATAAAAAACAATATCTAAGATTAGCAGTGTACTATATGTCTCTCACTCATCGTCACCCACTTCTTCAAAGATGTTAAGGAGTTACAATTTCTATCTCCCTTGTCTTCTTGTTCTTTTGACTCACATTATTATAGTCTGTGTATGTATAGTTTTCTTGACTTTGTATTTTGTTGTTGTTGTTTTTTGGTTCATCTAGGTCTTTCTTTCTTTCTCTGAATTCTTAAAATTCATCATTTTTATAATAATAGAACAAATGTTGTTTGACTAAAGACCTGAGTTATTAAAGCAACATTTTTTGTGGTTTCCCCAACTGAATTTGCCCCTTTACACTGCAGTTTTTATATAGTTACTAAAATATCCTTACTATATGTAGATATCACACTCCCCTTCCCACAAATTTTCATGATTCTCCATGGCTCTAACACATAATAAAATGTGAATATTATATCATTTTCAAGCTATCTTGGAATAATCTTAACAAGTCTTCTTTAGTTACTGTTTCTTGTGCATTATATGGGCAAATAGTTTTGCCTACATCACCTAATGTTTTGTGTTTATTAAAAAAGCCAATCCTAATATGTCTAGATACAAGAGGGATTTTTTCTTCTCCTCCAAAGTTTTCTTCTTCCAGCCCTTATTTTCTACCATACTTACATACAGTTATGTCATATTTTCTTCCCCAAATTATGTAACTTCCTTAAGAGGAAGGATCATTTTAGTTGCTTTCTTTACAGATAGCATGAGGTAATTCATATAGCAAGCACCTAATTAAAATATCACAAAATCAACATGGATCTGGGAAGAATATAGGCTCCTTGAGACCAGATTTTCTGTCATTTTTGTCATTCTATTTACAAAGAATAGCACTATTCTGTGCATATTGTAGAAGTTTAATAAATTGTCAAAGATGTGTTTTTATTTCGAACCTCATTTTAATTATGAGATAAAAGAGGCATAAGAGGCATTATGTTGACCAAAAACATTTTAGATGAGATATGACTCAATTTGTGGGCATTTTAAAAAATCCCTTGGGTTCTTCACTCCTACTTTAACTGTTATGGCTATTGCTAATATTAACATTATACCCAAACATTAGCAATGGGAAAAAACTCAAATATAATTAATATCTCTAAATGATTTCATTCTTAACATCAATGACAAATTTTACTTAATTGATTGTTGCACCCAGATATCCAGTCGTACTCCATTGCTAATTACTTCTTGACATTTTAAATTTCATTCTGTGTGGGAATCTCAAAATCAATATGTCCAAAATTGAATTCATTCTCCTCCCATAAACTTACTTAACTTTCCTATTTCTGTCCATTGTTCCAATGTTATGTCAGTCAAAATTTCTAGATTTTCAACCTCTGATTTAACACTTAACATGGTTAATTATTTCCCAAATATTTTCTATTTGACCATTGCATTTTCTTCTATTACACATATCATTCAATCATTCTTCATTTAAATTTGTCTAATGTTAGGATTAGGAGTCTAATAAGAAAAAAAAAAAAAAGAGGAGCTATTCTTAAAAGGGGAACTCAGAGTGTTTCCTTGAATTTTTGGTTCTTACAAAATTATTTTAGGCCAGAGCAGTTTCTTTGACATATATATTTATATGTGTACATGATATCTCATCTTGAGAGACTCCTTCTAAAGTAAAGATCATTAAGGTTTTGTCTTTGTCTACTCATTATCTGGAATGGTGTTGCCTCCCAAATAGTAGGTACTTAACAAATGTGCTCTAGTTGTCTGATTAGGAGAATGAAAGGCTATATAACTAGAAAATCTCAGTTTGAATATCCATTGTCCCAAAGAGTGTTTGTGTTTAACTTGCTAAAGACGTTCATGTTTTTAAAATTTTCATTAAAAAAGCATTTATTAAACTCTATTTAGAAACAATTTGGTTTTTTTCTTTCTTTTTTTTTAATAGCTACTGCTATAAGGGAGGGGAATACAAGGAAGATTTGAAAAAAATTCTGTACCCAAGGAGCTCATAACTTAATAGGGAATAGAATATATATATATATGGACAATTTAACAAAAATTAAAACCAATATTATAGGGAATAGATTAAAATAAGGAGAACTAGGAAAAGCATCCTACAGAAATTTGGACTTTAACAAGATATTTTTCAATGATTGGAAAAAATGCAAAAAACATTTGGTCAACCTTTTCTTCTTTGTAACATGTATCTCTGAAATAAATCAATAAGTAGGTTTTTTGCTGAAGTTTTGGAGTAAGTCAACCTTTTGACATATTCAATCATTCAAACATGACTAGTAAGAAAAAAAAAAAGAGCTATTCTTTTTTTTTTTTTTTTTTTTTTTTTTTTAGAGCTATTCTTAAAAGTATGATACTAGGGACTTTTTCTGGTTACCATTTGATTTCTATATTCTGGGAGATCAGTGTTTTCCTGAAATTTTGGTCCTTACAAAATAATTTTAGTCTAGAGCATATATATTAATTACTCATTAATGAAACTAATATCATTCAGATAATAACAAACACTTTTGATGATAATGATGATGACGTGATAATAACAATTCATACATTGCTTTATTTTTTTTTCCCCTGAGGCTGGGGTTAAGTGACTTGCCCAGGGTCACACAGCTAGGAAGCGTTAAGTGTTTGAGACCAGATTTGAACTCAGGTCCTCCTGAATTCAAGGCTGGTGCTCTATCCACTGTGCCACCTAGCTGCCCCCTATACATTGCTTTATATGTGTTATCTCATTTGATCATCAAAACAATCCTGAGAGGCAGGTGTTGCTTCTACTCTGATTTTATAGAAAAGGTTATTGAGGCTAAGTTAAAGAGTTTACCGAAGGAAATTTCTGAGTCAAAATTTGAAAATAAGCATTTGTGATTACAAGTGTAGTACTATACTGATATGCTATACTACCTTAATGCCCAGTTTCTAATATTTTTAGTGAAAAGATTGAGAAGTTCAATATGTTTAAACAGAGCTTACTAAATTTTTGACTTTGAATAAATTAACTTCAGTTTCTACATTTCTAGAATTAGAGTCTTGGAGCAGATGTTCTTTCATATCCCCTCCAATCCAGATGTGTGATAATATATTTCTATGGCTGAACTTTTCTGAAACTCAGTTTCGTCATATGGCATATGGGAAATTATGGAAACTGTTTATTATATTCTGCATATTATTATTTTGAGAATTAAAGAAGATGTTACATTTAAAGTGCTTGATAAACTTTAAAAGAGGTTAGAAATGTAAATTTCTTTTTTTTCTTCTCCCTTCTCTTTCTCTTCCTCTTCCGCCTCTTCTTCCTTCTGGTCTGCCTCCTTTTTTTAAAATTAATTACATATTAGTGCTTATCATTAATGCCTTAAAATATGTATGAAATGGAATACAATTTTTCTATCTAAAAATACAATTTTGAAGTATAATAGTCCATAATTAATTAAAATATTTTTAGTCTTCACCACTATTGACCAGTCTTTTATGAATCTTTTTCTTAGAATACTCCATCACCCAATAACAAAAGCAATGCAACATGAAATCTCCATTCAGGCATTCGTTAATCTGAAAAACAACAACAACAACAACAACAACAACAACAACAACAAAAACAAAACAAAATAAAAAAAAAACACTAGAGGATTAAAAATAATATATGCTCTCAATTGCACTTGGAAGTTGGTCTGAGGCAATTTCTTATTCAAAGAAGAGAAGACAAATAGGTTTTCCCTTTGGGTTAATTAGATAAATGGTTATATGAAGGTGCAGAGATAAATCAGAGGTTTCTAAGTTTTAAGTTCCATTGTCACTGAATATAACTTTTTTTCAACTGAGTCTCTCACACAAGACATATGACTATTCACATGTCATATGTCAAGGTAGGTTTTAGAAACTTCAGAACGTTGTTTTGTAGATGATAGCTTTAGAGAATAATCCCTCTGGGGGACATCTATCTGGGATCATCAGGGGTTTATGACCAATATGCTTTGCTTGAAGCTTGATAATTCTAAAAGACAAAATCTACTATCAAATAACAGAGATGGTGCTTGATTCAAAATTTGCCCCCTCTAAATGAGGAATAAATACATCTACTCAGCTGTTGCTTGTTGAAATGGATTTATTTTAGGCATTTTCCTCTTTTAGCATATTAAAATATTAATTTTTTGAATAGTCAAAAGAGTTGAGAGGACAGCTTCTAAAGCTTCCCACAGATATGAGTTGGCTTAAATTTCACATTTTTTGCTCAAGAGAAAAATATAAACAGAATCATTGCTTCTCACCATTTTGTATCATATTCTTGAAAATCATCTATTTTCACATTCCAAATTCCTATAGACATAACATAGACATGTGGACATACAATTTTCCTGAAAAGTCAGATATTTCCTCTATAATTTCTTCTCCCCACAGACTCCACAAGCATATCCCAAACACAAAAATAGCCCCAACTAGTGAAATTGATGCTAATTGATAAATTGCTATTCTTTTCGGTGGGTTACACAATTTCTAATATGTGTTCTAGAGTATTGCCCTTTGTAAATTATATTTTAAAAATACAGAAATATTGTTAGGAGTTGTAATGGAAGATAAAATATAAAGTCTTCTATACTTATTTGAAAACAACAGGGAAGCTGAAGAATTATAGATCAATGTATTTCCATTAGAATTTTTCAGAATTTTAATTTCTATGTTTATACTAGACTTGTGGATTATGGTAGAAAGGATTTTTAGGTAAAAAAAAATCATTGTATCATGGTAGATCATTTCAGTTTAGTGTAATAATCACCCCAAATGCAGCCAAGAGTTAAAGTCCAAATGCTTTATTGTTTCCATTTAAGTCTTGTCTCTTTTCCTGGGGCCTAGTTAGGTTTAATAAAGGTCTATCTCTCTCCTAGACTCCAAGAGCTCTTGCCAATAGTTCTTTGCCTCTTCCAGCTTCAGCCCTTCTTCCTCCCAATGTCTCCAGCCAGCAGAAAGGTTGGAGTTGGAATGAATCTGCCTCTGCCTCTGAGAGTGGGCTTCTGTGTCTGGCCAGAAAGCTTCTTGTTTATATGCTATACACTTAGTACACAACAATCATTATATCACTAGGAAGCCATTATTGATTATAGGATTAAATCATTGCTAAACTAGATTTAACCACGTCTCTTCAATTCCACTTAGTATTAGGATTACTAAGTGAGAACTCGGGTTGTCTGGATAGTGACAAGGTGAGAATTCAGGTTGGACAATTACAAGGTGAGAACTCAGGTTGACTTGATAGAAGGAGCAAGCTCATTGGCTGAAGTGGTTCTTCCCAGAAGCCTTTGCATTATCCCACGCTCACTCTCTGGGAAGAGATCTGCTGTGTCTTCTACTCAAACCTCTCCGACAGATTCTTCTTGCTCTTTCAGTGTCAGAAGAGTGAGTGTGGGATAATGCAAGGGCTTCTGGGAAGAACCACTTCAGCCAATGAGCTTGCTCCTTCTATCAAGTCAACCTGAGTTCTCACCTTGTAATTGTCCAGAAAACCTGAATTCTCACCTTGTCACTGTCCAGACAACCTGAGTTCTCACTTAGTAATCCTAACATCTCCCCCTAATTGTCATTTATGTAATTATCTGTAATACTTCCCATATTGATGGATTTATGTTTCAAGGTCATGACTGTCCTATGTTCTAAATCAAAAGAAAGGGGGAGATGTTAGGATTACTAAGTGAGAACTCGGGTTGTCTGGATAGTGACAAGGTGAAAATTCAGGTTGGACAATTACAAGGTGAGAACTCAGGTTGACTTGATGGAAGGAGCAGGCTCATTGGCTGAGGTGGTTCTTCCCAGAAGCCCTTGCATTATCCCACGCCCATTCTCTGGGAGAATAAAAGAGAGGACTCCCAGAGATATAAAGAAGACTCTGAATTGCATCAGGCTTGACGGGGCTCCCTGCAGGAAGGGAAGTCACTTCTCTGGACAAGAGTTAACAGCAACTGCCTGGAGACAACGGTTCGTTACAGGAAGAAGAATCTGTCGGAGAGGTTTGAGTAGAAGACACAGCAGATCTCTTCCCAGAGAGTGAGCGTGGGATAATGCAAAGGCTTCTGGGAAGAACCACTTCAGCCAATGAGCTTGCTCCTTCTATCAAGTCAACCTGAGTTCTCACCTTGTAATTGTCCAGAAAACCTGAATTCTCACCTTGTCACTGTCCAGACAACCTGAGTTCTCACTTAGTAATCCTAACAACTTAGTACCTTGTTTCAAGTACTGGCCCATAACATCTCTTTTTAGGATCAGATCAATATACTGAACCATGCTAAATTAGATAATTATTGGCCCTATCAATTCCACTGTCTTAGTACCTTGTAAAAATCATAACAGAAAATGAAATTTAAGGAATCTTCTATATTTAACTGAGGAGATCAGGGAGACTGAAGAATCATAGATCAATGCATTTCTATTAGAGTTTTTCAGAATATTAGCTTCTGTTTATAGACTAAACTTGTGTATTATTGTAGGAAGGATTTTTAGTGAAGAAACTCATTGTATTATTGAAGATCAGAACTTGATCCCAAATTATTGTTTTATGACAATATTTGAGTTCTGTGAGTAGGTAAGTGATTTGTTCATGATCAAAGCAACCAGTATGAACAAAGGGCAAGACTGGATACCAGGTTTATTTAATTTAGATTCCAGAGGGCAGCTAGGTGGCACAGTGGATAGAGTACCAACCCTGAAGTCAGGAAGACTTGAGTTCAAATCCGGCCTCAGACACTTAACACTTCCTAGCTGTGTGACCCTGGGCAAGTCACTTAACCCCAATTGCCCAGCAAAAAACAAAACAAAAACAAAAAAAAAATTAGATTCCAGGGAATATACATTAAGAAATCAAGGCATCTTGTTATACACATAATAGAATTTTACAAATATTTGCCAAAAGAAATTAATAGTAACAGATTTTAAGAAAATTTTCAAAAATCTTAATGTGATTGTGTATCAGATGGCATCAGTATATGAGACTCAATGTGTCTGACTGTTTTGTTAGACCAATACAGGCTCAGAATGCTTTGTCACAGATGGGAAACAGAGATCCTATGAACATGTGGAGTGGATTCTTTAACTTTTCACATCTTGCTTGATTCTTCACTTATTATGGGACATAATATACTAATCATATACTTAAAAGTAAAGAAAGACTTATTAAAATGAACTGATACTGGAGCAGCTAGGTGGCACAGTGGATAGAGCACCAGTCCTGAAGTTAGGAGGACCTGAGTTCAAATCTGATCTCAGACATTTAACACTTCCTAGCTGTGTGACTCTGGGTGAGTCACTTAACCCCAAATGCTTCAGCAAAAAAACAACAACAAACAAACAAAAAAAAACTCAGTCTGAGACTCACTGAACACTTGCACTAAAATGAAAATAACGAATCCCTTCAGAAAGTAACATGGCTCACCACTTCTCTGTAGCTATATTTTTCTTCTTCTCTATCTCCCTCTCTGACTTTTTCTCTGTCTCTGTCTCCTCTGTCTCTCAGGCTTCTAACTCTCCCACACAGGCACACATACACACATACACATTATTCATTCAGTTGCAAAGTTCTATCAAAATTGCTTTTATTCCATGCCTTTTTTTCCAACCTTGTCTGAAGCCTTCATAGCTCTGGCATAACTACCCACACTTCAGCCTGGATTATTGCAGTAGCCCTGTGGTTAGTTTACTTGCCTCACTCCCAAATCTAGTTTGTCCTTTAATTAGCTACCAGCTTGCTGTTCCTAAAGCATATGTCTGATCATGAAACCACCCCAACCTTATTCAGTGGGCTCCAAATGACTTGCTATCATAACAGTTGTCCAGTGTAAAATCCTCTGCTTAGCTTTTAAATTTCTCCAGAACTGACAAGAGAGGAATTAGATGGGGGGGGGGGGGTAGGGCTGGTAGTTCTGAAAGCATGCTCCCATTGAGTGAGTTAAAGGGAAAATTTTATATACATCAGGAGGATGTAGCACCTTCCAAAATCTACAGAGAATTAAGAGGTAGTGGAGGTAGTAGGATAAATCTGGGTATAGAAAGGTTTGTAAATCAGTGGAACTTGGATAAATTATGTAGATTAATTAGGAAAAGTATAAACAGGGAAGGAAAAAATGGGGAAGAAGATAAAGGAGGATATTTAAGGAAGGGAAGGAGATTAAGTAAGAGCAAGGCAAGATAAGGGGTAGAAATAACTGGAACATTATCCAGAGCTAAAAGTGATCTTCTTTGTCCTCTTTCTCATTATTTATTTAATTACCCTTGTAGCAAATCTTGGGATGATCATCTTCATAAGGATAGACACTCAACTCCATTTGCCCATGTACTTCTTCCTTAGTCACATGTCCATCTGTGACTTCTGCTATTCCTCAGCCATTGGCCCCAAGATGCTGGTGGACTTGTTTGCCAAAGAAAAAGCCATTTTCTTCACTGAATTGTGCTGTGCAATTCTATTTCTTCTGTACCTTTGCAGCTTCTGAATTCCGCTGTTAGCAGTAATGGCCATTGATCCCTACATGGCCATAAATAAGCCTGTGCTTTATACAGAAAATATATTTAGTCAGGTTTGTCATTTATTGATTACTGTTATCTACATGGTTGGGATGATGGATGCTCTTCTCCATAATACTTTAACCTTGACTCTTAAGTTTTTGCAGGTCAAATGAGATTAATCATTTCTTCTGTGATGTTCCTCCTCTTTTATCAATCAATCTGATACCTATGTCAATGAGCTGGTGATCTTCATTGAATTTGGTTTATTGAAACAGTCATTATTTCAGCACTCCTCATTTCTTATTGCTATATATTTTTTCTGTGTTGAAGATTCAGTCTACTAAAGACAGAGGCAAAGCCTTTTCTACCTGTATCTCTCACTTAACTGTTGTTACTATGTTCCAGGGTGCTGTCCTTTTTATGTACTTCAGACCTAGTTCTGTCTATTCACTAACCCAAGACAAAATGACCTCCTTGTCTTATACCTTGTTATTCCCATGTTAAATCCCTTGATCCACATTTTGAGAAACAAAGATGTGAAAGGGGCCCTGGGAAAACTGAAAAAGAAAATATATTTTAACTTAATCACTATTTAAGTCAATGATGTGTAACCTGTATTACAAGACTGGGAATCTGGGATCTCAATTTAGTTCATTAAAGAAATGCTAAGCCACATAAGTTACTTTACGTTTTATTGAAGTGAGACCATTACACAATAAAACAAGATTGTGCTGATATGACAACATATAAACACTGAATCTCGTAATATAAAAGGAACCTCAGAGTTCACCTACTCCAATTTATAACTCAAAAAGAATATATTATAAAACTTTTTTTTTTCCCCCGAGGCTGGGGTTAAGTGACTTGCCCAGGGTCACACAACTAGGAAGTGTTAAGTGTCTGAGGCCAGATTTGAACTCCGTGCTGGTGCTCTATCCACTGCTCCATCATGCTGCCCCTATTGTAAAACATTTGTGACAATTATCTATGAGTCAAATTTTCCAAATGAATGTGTATATACACATTCACATAATATACACCTACATATAAACACATTATACCATATTATTAATACAATTGCAAAGATAATTCACACAGGGTGGAATTCTGAGAAATTTTGCTATATATATAAAATGAGACTAAATTATGGGCTAGGATCACATTTTAGCAGAGTTGTCTGCAAGGTCATCTTGTTCAACATTATTATTTTAGAGATGAGGAAATCAAAGAAGTTGAGGCAGTTTGTAAAGTAGTAAAGTATGATGTATAGTGTCACACTTATTACAATAAATTTATTTTTAGTAATCTATTTTTCACACCAATGTTCTCTCTTTTTAATGTATTGCTACAAGGAATGACATTATGCTCTAGAGAAGAGAACAAGTCAAGATTTATTTGGTGGCAAATTAATAAGAAATAATATGTGAAAATAATGTGTTGGTTTAGCAAAGATAGTGAACATAAAATAAATGGCGCATGAAAAGTTACATACATATTAAATCAACAATAACTTCAACTTATCATTTGTGTTGGAAATGACTGAGATATATATTAAGATGCAATTAGACCTTTGATGTCAATCTTAGATGCACACAAATACCTACTCTTTTCTGGCTAATAATTGGCAGGGTCAGGTTTTGAAACCCCTTTTCTTTGATTCAAAATCTAGGTTTGTTTGGACTTTTGCATATATATATATATATGCATATATATATATATCTATAAATATATATAGATATAGATATAGATAGATAGATAGATAGATAGATATGCATGGTTGCACATGTATATGAGCCTATAATGACATGACTGCACAACGTATTAATATGCTTCTACATGGATTTTAGATATATATGGATATAAACCATATCATACAATTGTGTGCATATATATTCACATATATGCATACATTTTGTATGTACCTCTATGAACATATAGGTACATAAATTGATTGTTGAACATAAGATATTATGTATTGCATGAATGTATCCATATATTATATACATATATATGGAAGTTACATATACACACACTCATATACACAAAACATACACATACAGTCACATACATATTTTTACATAGCTTCAAATCACTCAATGTCTGTGTATGAGTGTTTGTGTGTGTATTAAAAAGAAGAATTAAGGAAATTTAAAATTTGCCATTTGGAAATTATTTCATTTATTTGCCATGAATCTATTTTGAGGGTACCAGAAGCAGAAAAGAAAGTACAGAAGGGAAATAATTGGATCTCCCTAAAATCATTAACTTCCTAAAGATTAGAAATATTAGAATTTAATGTTGATGGATAGGATTGTCTATACAAATCATTATTCAAAATAATCTTTCTCTTTTTCACTCCACCTGTCCTCCTGAATCTTCCACATGTGTTTTCTGATAATAACTAATCCTACTTTTGAACTTGCTCAATTGATTAGACTACTGCAAAACAGATTAGAAAGGTTTTTAAAGGCAAGGGAGATTCCTTCTTCAAATAAATATTTCATTGAGCTGTCTCTTACTTAGCTGTGGCAAATATACTGTATGAATTAGGGGAGACACATTATATAGAACTTTCATAGCACTTTATTTCCAACATTTTTTTTCTTGTTATGAAACATATGAGGTAATATTATCCCTATGTTACAGACAATGCAACTGAATTTCAGATATTTTAATAATCGTAATTAAAATGATGATGGTGAAGGCCATGTTGGGGCCAGAATTTAAAACCATATCTTTTAAAGACAAACTAACTGTTCTTTCCACTTCATCACACTGCCTTTCAATTAATATCATATACCAAGGCGGTGCTGTTCTATAAGTTATCCTTTCCAATTGAAAAATCATTAAAGCTTTCTTGTATGTTCCCAATTCTTGTTACTGCTACAGGAGTGAAAAAAATAATTTTAAAATAAAACATCATCAGAATTTTAGAATCATGTACAAAACTGTTTTTAACCCTTGTATTACATCCCCATTCCCAGTGCAAAGCTGTAGAAACACACAAGATAATTCAATGGCAATAGAATATTTTCCTATCTAAAGTGTCACATATTGGTCCTAGTACTTAACTACATTTAATAAAGAATTTATTCCCAAATTGTGAGCTTAATCCCCAGTGAAACCAAGTAGTTTTCCAAAATTTGGTGCATAAATTTAGAGCTATCCTCCAGTCATCTGTTTATCAACTTCTATTCATTAAAGGTAGTGTTCAGTCTAAGAATACAGATGGCTCAATACAAATAATTTATCCTCCAAAAAAATAAGATTCAAAGCACATATTCTAAAGATGTCTGTCCAATGATCCTGATATGTAAGATAATTATTTCCATAAATAAATTGGACATCAATTAAAGAAGAGAAGAAAACATTTTGAAGTAATCAATAGCATATCATGGCATTCTTGATAAGATTGTGTTAGCCTGGCTAATCTCTAAGATCCCTCTTAACACCATATGTCTAAGATTGCTAATTCCTTGTAGGAAGTATGCATCTATATGTCTGTTGACATCTGAATATTATTTTTTTTGTTTTTATATAGAAATTAAATTGTTGAATCACTACATAATGAAGTTTTTCACTCTAGGGATGTCTGCATTTGTTGTTGCTTCCTTTGTGAGTCATGCTCTTATAAGATTATTTGCCACCATAAGGAATTTCAGTAGATAGCTTTAGTAAAATTTTGTCAATTCATTGTCAATTTATTTATTTATCTATTTTTCTAAATCTAAGTACTGCTATGAGAGGGGAATATAATGAAAATTATATATATATATATATATATATATATATATATATATACCTGCACATAAGGAGTTCATAGAAAGAGGTATATATAAGTATATGCATAAGTATATTACATAAATATATTATGTGTAAATATATACATATATATTAAGTAGAAAATTAAAAAAAATAAAGACAATATTATAGGGAAGAGATTAAAATTAAGGAGGATTAGAAAAGAAATTTGTACTTCAGCAAGATTTTGTTCAATGTTTGGAAAAATGCAAATAACATTTGATCAGTCTTTTCTTCTTCTCTGTAACATTTACCTACGGAATAAATCAGTAAATAGGATTCTTCACTGAAGCTTTGGAATAAGTCACAGGATGAATTAGAGCTGTGAAAAGGTGAAATAATAATGCAACAAGAGATTCCAAAAGAGATGGATTTAAATGCCTGATGTCATAAATGCTTGCGTGACCTTTAGGAATTTATATCAATTCTTTTCATGTCATTTTTTTTCTCTGAACCTGGAGTGATATTACCTCTGTATATGTATTTAGATCTAAATTCCATGTCTATTAATTAGAGTAGTCTTGAAATGCATTAAAATTTGGATGTGGGTTAAAGATATGGATTCACTGATATTTAACAACCAATTCAGGAAAATATATACATGGTATACTTTTTTTTTTTTTTTTTTGCTATGGCAATTGGGGTTAAGTGACTTGCCCAGGGTCACATAGCTAGAAAATGTTAAGTTTCTGAGATCAAATTTGAACCCAGGTCCTCCTGATTTCAATGGTGGTACTTTATCTATTGTGCCAACTAGCTGCCCTACATGTATACTTTTAAGGTTTAATTTTCATTATTATTATTTTTGCATTCTTTTTCATAAATCTAGAAACCAACAAAGTATCAAATCAAGGCTTAATATTTAGTATTTGCCATTTCCCAAGTTGTAAAAGTTGATATTGAAATTAAAAAAAAAAAAAAAAAAAAAAAGGACTCATGAATCTTTTTTTTCCTCCCAATTGGGGTTAAGTGACTTGCCTAGGATCACACATCTAGGAAGTTTTAAGTGTCTAAGACCAATTTTAACTCAGGTCCTCCTGACTTGATGGCTGGTGCTTTGTCCACTGTACCACCTAGCTGTCCTTCATTAATCCTTTCAAGAATCAGTAAAGAAGGCTTTAGAATATTCCTTGTTAGAAGTGTACTTCTTATGAAGACTTGATTTAATCAATTAACATTTATTAAATGCCTACAATGTGCAAGCCTTTGTACTAAGTTCTGTGGATACAAAGAGGAAAAAGTTAGCTTTTTTCAGGTTTATAGATCTTTAGTAAATAAACAGATGTGCTATGATTACTTTGAATAATTTTAATTGACTAAATGTTTCAATTAATCTATAAATGTCATGGAGACTGAAAAAGAAATGAAATAAAAGTTTCTTATTCCTAAATTTCAGCATGTTTACAAATACAAAGAAACAACAAAAGAAGTTACATTCATTAGTGAATAAGTTTATGTCTCCAATTTATAAGAAAATGATTACAATGCAATGTAATCTCATATTACTTAGCTTGTATAATCACAGTCAACATTTAACATTGAAGGAAATTGTTATTATAACCATTTCAGTCTAGAAACACCAGGAAAAAGAAAGAGATAGGTCAGGAAGCTCTCTGCCATTGATAAGAAGAGTGTCAATAAAAAAAAAAAATAGAGTAGGAAGAAAAAAAAAAGGATGATCCTACAAAAAGATGACTTCTACAATTCATCTGCAGGAAGGAAAAAAAAAAAAACCTAACAATCTAAATTTAAAGTTTCTAAAGAATTCCCAACACATTTTTTTGTTGTTGTTTTTAGTTTTAATCTTTTTTTCACTGAAAAAGATTTTAAACAAATACCCATGCTTTTTAATTGTTCTTAAAATTCCATATTGAAAGATATAACTATTAAATCCCTTTCATTTTGCTGGTGGGCCCACAAGAAAGTATGTCCAGTGTCTACAAGGCAGGATCACTGAATTAGCAGCAGTGCTGGAGGTTTTTGGAACTCTTGGCCCAGTGACCCCATGTAGGATTTGAAAGGTGAGGAAAGAGGCACTCTGGCAATGTGGTAAGAGGCCTGGGTGTAGAACCAGTGCAAACTGTTGCCAATACAGCTCCTATCTCAACTCGGTGGCCCAACTTCAGCAAAGCAGGACTCTGTTTCTTTAGAACACAAAATCTTACAGCTACAGAGGAGAGAGACATATCTAATAGTTCTAAGGCAGATAAAAGTATTTGTAATCAGATTCCTAGAAGGATTTGTGGGGAAAAAAAAAAAGGTATACAAAGCTTGAACCCTGAGACAATGCACCCTCCAACCTGAAAACAGATTCCTATTTTAACCAAGAATTAAATTTCCATTAGTAGACTAGAGAAACGAGCAGACAACAAAAATGTTCTGATCATTGATAATTATTATGTTGACAAGGAAGATCAAAACATAAATTCAAAATAAAATAACAAAGTCAAAGGTCCTACATCTAGGATTTCCAAAAATTTGGCTCAGACCATGGAAGAGCTCAAAATGAATTTTAAATATCAGGTAAGAGAGATAGAACAAAAATTAGGAAAATAATTGATAGAGTTGCAAAAGTAAATAAAAAGCTAATGAGGTGAAGAATGCCTTAAGAAGCAAAAATTGCCAATTGAGAAAGAAGGTACAAAAGCTCACTGAGAAAAGTAATTACATAAAAATTAGAATTGAGCAAATGGAAGCTCAATCAAGATACAATAAAACAAAACCAAAAATAGAAAAAAAAATCTGTTCTCACTGGAAAAATGGCTGACCTGGAAAATTTTGAGGACAGAAAACTTATAAATTATTAGTATACCTAAAAGTCATGATTAAAAAAAAGCCTGGATATCATCTTTCAAGAAATTATCATGGAAATCAATCCTGATATTCTAGAACCAGAGGGTAAAATGGAAATTGAAAAAAAAAAAAAAACTGCTAATTACCTACTGAAAGAGATACCAAAATGAAAACTCAAGAAATACTGTAACCAAATTCTAGAACTTTCAGTAAAAGCAGAAATTGTCACAAGTATCCAGAAAGAAACAATTCAAGAATACTGGAGCCACAGTCAGGATAATACAAGATTTAGCAGCTTCTGTAGTAAAGGACAGAAGAACTTGGAATATGATATTCTAAAGAGCTATGGAGCAAGGATTACAAGCAAGAATCATCTATCCAGCAAAACAAAGAATAATCCTCCAGAAGTAAAAGTTAACATTCAATTAAATAGAGAATTTTAAGACATTAGTGATGAAAAGACAAAAGGTGAATGGAAAATCTGATTTTCAAACACAGAATACAAAAAACAAAAACAGAAACACAAGGAGGTAATCAGGAAAGTGATATCCTAAAAGGCTTAATTACATTTATCTCTTTACTTTCCTACATAAGAGGATGATACTTGTAAGTTAGAACATTCCCATTATTATGGTAGTGTGAAGGAATGTATATAAACTGAGGACACAGGTGTGAGAATATAAAGGGACTATCTTTTAAAAAATGAAATTAAGTAGAGAGAGAAATTTACTGGGGAAGGGAAAAGGAGAAATGAAATAGTTTTAATTGTGTCATACAAAAGAGAATAAAAAGCTTTTATATTTGGGGAGAAGAGAAGAAGAGAAGAGGGTGAATGAGTCAACCTTTCATTAGAATTGGCTTGAAGAGGAAATAACATGCACACTCAATGTGGGTATAGAAAACTATCTTACCTTGTAGGATAATTGGAGAGAATGAGATATGGGAAGTAGAAACATGATAAAAGAGAAGCCATATTGGTTAATAGTAAAACACTTTTGAGGATGGGCAGATTGAAAGGAGAGAGAATAGATGGGAGGAAATAGAGTTAGTAATAGTAATTGTAAAAATAATTTTGAAGCAACTTTCTCTGATAAGATCTTATTTCTTTTTTTTTTTTTTTTTTTTTTTTAGGGATACCAATCTTTTTTTTTTTTTTATTATATATATATATATATTTTATAATAATATCCCTTGTATTCATTTTTCCAATTTACCCCCCCTCCCTCTATTCCCTCCCCCCGACGACAGGCAATACCATACATTTTGCATGTGTTACAATATAGTCTAGGTACAATACATGTGTGCGAATATCATTTTCTTGTTGCACAATAAACATTAGAATCCGAAGGTACATGCAACCTGGGCAGACAGATATTAGTGCTAACAATTTACATTCACTTCCCAGTGTTCCTTCTCTGGATGTAGTTGCCTCTGTCCATCATTGATCAACTGGAAGTGAGTTGGATCTTCTTTATGTTGAAGATTTCCACTTCCATCAGAATACATCCTCATACAGTATTGTTGTTGAAGTGTACAGTGATCTTCTGGTTCTGCTCATTTCACTCAGCATCAGTTGATTTAAGTCTCTCCAGGCCTCTCTATATTCCTCCTGCTGGTCATTTCTTACCGAGCAATAATATTCCATAACCTTCATATACCACAATTTGCCCAACCATTCTCCAACTGATGGACATCCATTCATCTTCCAGTTTCTAGCTACAACAAAAAGAGCTGCCACAAACATTTTGGCACATATATGTCTCTTTCCGCTCTTTAGTATTTCTTTGGGATATAATCCCAGTAGTAGCGCTGCTGGGTCAAAGGGTATGCACAGTTTGATAACTTTTGGGCATAATTCCAGATTGCTCTCCAGAATGGCTGGATTCTTTCACAACTCCACCAGCAATGTATTAGTGTCCCAGTTTCCCCACATCCCCTCCAACATTTGTCATTATTTGTTCCTGTCATCTTAGCCAATCTGACAGGTGTGTAGTGGTATCTCAGAGTGGTCTTAATTTGCATTTCTCTGATCAGTAGTGATTTGGAACACTCTTTCATGTGAGTGGATATAGTTTCAATTTCTTCCTCTGAGAATTGTCTGTTCATATCCTTTGACCATTTATCAATTGGAGAATGGTTCGGTTTCTTATAAATTAGGGTCAGTTCTCTATATATTTTGGAAATGAGACCTTTGTCAGAACCTTTGTTTTTAAAAATATTTTCCCAATTTGTTACTTCCCTTCTAATCTTGTTTGCATTAGTATTATTTGTACAGAAACTTTTTAGTTTGATGTAATCAAAATCTTCTATTTTGTGATCAATAATGATCTCTAGTTCTCCTCTGGTCATAAATTCCTTCCTCCTCCACAAGTCTGAGAGATAGATTATCCTCTGTTCCTCTAATCTATTTATTATCTCCCTCTTTATGCCTAAATCATGGACCCATTTTGAAGATCTTATTTCTTAAGCAAAGAAAAAACTGGGTCAAATTTATAAAAGTAAGAATCATGCCCTGATTGATAAATGATCAAAAGATATAAACTATGCTTAAACATTATAAATGCATAGATATCCTTTGACCTAATAACACCATTATTAGACATGAGATTTTTTTTAAATGGTAGGGAAAGAAAAAAACCTATATGTACAAAAAATGTTTGTAACAGAGCTCTCTTGACAAGGCAAAAAATAGGAAATTGAAGGAATGCCCATCATTTGGGAAATAGCTAAATATATTATGGTGAATGATTGTCATGGAATATTGTTATCTTATGGGAAGTGATGAGAAGAATGCTCTTGAAAACAAAATGAAACAAGACAAGAAAAAAACAGAAAGTCCTCCATGAACTCAAGGAAAGTGAAATGAACACCAATATTTTGATATGACAAGCTGTAATGGTCTTTTCAGTATAATGATATATGTATATATGTATACATTTATCTATATGCATGTATTTATATACAGACATAGCCAGAGAACAAATTGTGTCAGAATATTCTCTCTGTCTCTGTCTCTGTCTCTCTCTCTTTAAACTTTATTTTTCAATTTTTTATTGAAGTAGGAGATATTTTTTTTTTATAACACAGCTTACATGGAAATATTTTTGCATAACTTCATATATGGTAAGGAGGTGGGGATAAAAGATAACTCAAAAGTTTAAAAAATGTAGAAAAATATAACTGGGAAAATATTCAATAAATAAGTTGGTCTAAAAGTATATTTTTTTAAAATCCTACTCATAATATGACAAAATTGCACCAAATTCAAATTCAGAAAAAATACAATAACTGCAAATGATCTAATAATCTCCTTCAACAAAATACAAGTAGATCAAAAGTTCAACAAGAATATCTGAAAAAAAGCAAGAGTTCAAAAATCTAAAGTTATTTAAAAAATAAAGCAAATGAGGCCATTAGAGGAAAAATATCAATCAATAAATAAAATGACATAGAAGAATGATTTGAAAAGATAATTAACATATTGGAATAAGAGATAAAAAAAAAAGTCTCATCCAGGAAATTAACTCCTTTATCATTTGAATTGATCAAATAGGAACTAATAACTCCATAAGGCAACAAGATATGTTAAAATAAACAAACAATAAAAACTCATAACAAAATGTTTACTTTACAAAATCAGATTAAGTAAATATATTTTTAGAATAATCAAACTATCTGAAAGCCACATCAAGAATCTGATTTTAGTCATAGTATTTCAATAAACCATAACATAAATCTGCCAAGATCTTAGAACCAGACAACAAAATGGGTTATTTATCACTGATTTTATGGGCTACATGCCAAAACTTTTATTAACAAGGTTATAATTTTCTTTGATAGATGCTATATTTATGTTTTATTGCAAAGCCTAATTTGTGACTAATCCAAAATCCTCTGGGAAATCATCCCTATGGTTTATCATATCCCTTTAAATTTAAAGGCTTCTTAGTTAGCCTTTTCTTGATTGAGATGTTTACTCCAAATACAGTAGCTTCAGATATCCTTTTTTTAACCATTGTCTTAAATCTCAGTCACTAGCCTTCAATACCTTTCTACTGAAAGAGAGTTAGCATTCAAATGATGCACTTCTCCTAATGGAAGAGTCATCGTGCTACAAGAGAGGGTGTCTTGGGACACCACATTAATCCATATTTGCAGGACTGTCTGCCCAGGCAGCAGTTCAGGTTTTCAGGAATCTGATTTTTTTTAATGAGAGAATAGCATGCAAATATCAAATAGATCTTTGAGGTGGAGAAAATGTAAGTATTATTACCCCCTACTTAGTACTTCTAGTTATTGGGTTCAGTCTTGTACTGCCCCACTATGATCCCTGATGTTAATATCAATTTATCTTCCAGGTCACCCACTTCCTTCCCTGTTCTCCCTTTGTTTTTTCTTTGTTTACCCATCAACTATGATAATTGGTGTTAAAATATTTAAGGAGTCAGTAGAGGAATCACAGTAATTTCATCTTTCTTAAAATCCAAGTCTATTATTATATGACTTCAACATATTTAATAGGCTTGTTGACTTGAATTAGACAAAATAAAACTTTTTATTTCATTTTTTTTTAAATAAAGGTTCTAAGTTATTCCCCTCTAACATCTCTGTCTACTTCCATTACACTTAGGTGGAACAGAAAAAGTCATAAATAAAATCAGTCTTAGATTAACTGCTTTGATGAAGTTTGCAATGTATCAGCTCCTGTTCTTTATCCTTTTTCATGTCATAAAATCCTGTGGAAATAGGATAAAACTTGGGGATCCCTTCCAAAGAAAGAATAGATTCATTAAAATATAAATAAATATAATATTTACAGAAAATATGCAATTTCCTTTAGAAGTTAGTGTAAGTTAAAAAAAATCTTTTTTTTTCCCATCCACAGTTTCAGATTCTGAAACTCTATTTGGATTGGATAAGATTAAATATTTTTGGGGTTCATAAACCTAAATTTAAGAAGTAGTATGTCAAAAGGAAGATTGTATTTCTTTTAAGCCCATATCTAATTGAGGTCTCTTAGGTTGACAGTGATTTGAAGCTCTGGAGAGAATTGAGAGCAACTGTGAGTAATTTTTTCCCCTAAGGCAATATATACATATACATATAATACATATATATATATATATATAATATATATACGCATACACACATATCTGTATGTACACATATACATATATGTACGCAAAATTTATATTTTATATATATATATACATATAGCTATATGTATATATGAGGCAGAATATAGATGTATCATATATGTATACATATATACTATATATATGTATACAAATATATTATACATTATAGAGATTCATTCCTTTGTAGTGACTCTGGGCCTTCTTCCACAAATATAATCATAAGGTGGAAGGAATTCTATTCTAACCATGTCTCAAGGTCTGAATAAGACAATAGGTCAGTTCTTTGACTTTTCCAGAGTCAGTCTCCCTGTCTAAATGATGTGCTTAATTTGACAAATATTTGTTGATTACTTAAATCTTCTGCAAGGCATGTTGCAAGGTATTGGACAAAGACACATTAAAAAAATGTCTCCGCCCCTTCAGTTGGATTTTACAATTACAAGATGAGAGACAGGCTAAAATAATTCATTTAAAAAGCACCGGACACATAGGGGGTAATAAACAGCAAATCCCATGAGTCATTACTGATATATGATAATCAAAAATTCAGAATACATTTTGTTTTTCAATCTTTTCTCACAAACTAAAAACATCTACATTAATACACACTCTGCAAATTCCAGAGTAGCAGTTATATGTCTACTTATAATATTCAAGAACTTTTGGCTTACCAAGGAGTGATATTTAATTGTAGTGGACTAGATTCAAGTCAGATAATTTGGTTTCAAATATTGGCCTTTCCACTTACTGTCACTGTGATTTTGGATTAAAAAAAAATATTTGTTCCTCAGTTTCCTGAAATGTAAGTTTCTTTAATTTTGCTACATCGAATCTAAAGTTTCACTCATCTTTCTGATAAATCTGATCCTCTAATTCTAAATTATATTCCCTTTTCTAGATATCCAATACATGTGGAATAATGATGAACTTTCTGTTCTCTACCTACTATGCAACATCACTTCTCAATATAGTATTAGAATTATACATTATAAGATACATCAAAGATATATCATAGGTTATGTATCATAATAAGGATTAGGAATGTGATAGCATTATGATACTCTGCCTTTGTCAGACAGCTGGAACGGTGTACTCCAAATTACTTTTAGTGTTGACCAAATTTAGAAGTGAGTATAGACAACCTGGAAAGCATCCAGAGAAGGTTAGTCAGAAGGATGTAGAGCCTCAGTAATGGACCATAGAAGGACAGGTTAAATGAACAAGCTTATTTATCTAAGAGATCAGGCTTGAGAGGGAAATAATAGTTCTCTTTTGATTTATTTTTCCATTTGATCCAAGGGCTAAGCAAGTAATAATGAACAAAAGTTGCAAAGATGCTGTTTTAGGTTCAATTAATTATAATAATTAGTAACCTCTCTATGAACATCCTAGAAAATGATGCATTCCCACTCATTTTGCAATATTTCTAAAAGTCTGTTTAATCACTTTGTGATATGGAATATATCAGAGAGCAACTCTTTTGTGTTACAAATTAGCATATATGGTCTCTGAGGCCTTACAGTTCTGATTCTGTGACCTATGAAGAAGAGGATATTGATGTTGATGAGATATAATATTTGAACTGATGAGTGTATTACAATAGAGGGTGTAAGAGTTTCGTGGGGGATAATTCAACTGAACTGAGCTTTGAAGAAATAGTAGAAGCTGACTTTTATATAAATACCAAATGTGCCCTGTAAGTATTATCCCATTTCATGTACTGAAGTTCCCTATGAAGTATGTTTTTAAATAGGTAAATGAACTGAGGTGGAGAAATGATAAAATCATAGTTCATGTGTAAGCAGATAGAGCTAGATGTCTCCTGAGGACAAATACAACATATTTTCCTTTATGAAACATTTGGAAAAGAAGGAAAATTATGTTGGAATGAATGGAAAATTTTTCTATATGAATTTTGTCTATACATACATTCTATTAATAAATTAATGTTTTTCCTAACCATCTCTCATACATTTCCCTTTCTCTACTTCTTTCTCTCCTTTTATCTGTTTTTTTTTGCATTAACAAGTCATGTATCATTCAATATCTATCTTTGAAAATTTATTTTTTAGGCATCTTTACTGGAATTAATACTATAAAAAACTTCTGGATAATATGTGACAAATCAAGATGTAAAAGAAAAAAAGATCACAGAAAATATGGTTAACATGGAGCTGGCCATCAAATCCACTATATCTAGGTAGTCTTTTACATTGAAAGAAACAAAAAGGAGAAATTTAGTACTAGTTGAACTAAAAGGATAGGCATACATAAAGAACCAAAGAAGGAGTTACAAAAAGAATGAAGAGATATGGAATTTAAAAAAGAGAAAAGAATCAATCCTGTCTGCTAAGCTAACTCATTCTCATGACATAAAGTTGACCTGGATTTTGTTCTCATGCTTAACTTTATATTACCTACAAGTTTAATGAGCAACCTTCTCCAAGAGTTCCCCAAATTTTCACTAAAGATTCTTGTTCACTAAAGAAATATCTAGAAGATTCATCCCTGTGTTTGTTCTCTTCATTGGGATTTCTAACATCATCATGATTTTGAATGTAATTCTCTTTCAGTAATTCAAAGAGTATCTTTAAGATAGATTTGGAGGTAGGTTAACAGACTTTTTATTAAAATACATTCATTATTTTTTTAAATTTACTATACTATTTGACATTCTTTATTCTCTTTACTTGTTTTTGTTTAATTTTGTTTATTTCTGGAATATCTTTAATATCCTTTTTAAGCATTCTATTTAACTCTGTTAGAGAGTTTGTTATAACAAATAATAAGTTTAGATATTTCTTAAGCGCTAATTTTGGATCAGGTTTGCTAGTTTTTAGACATTCTGTATCAAATAGAAATTTAATATTTAATCTTTACATACTTTATTTTCTAAATAGTTATAACATTTGCTAAATGTTGCCATTTGCTAAATAAGAATAATTATATTAAGGATATCTTTCTTTGTTCTTTTATTTGATCTTTTTCCTCATTTGGTATGCTGAGTGATTGAATCAAATCAATTTCAAGAGTGTCTAGACCAAGAAAAAGCATATCATAATGAATTCACATCCTCTTTTAATAGATTTTTAGGATACTATCACATCTTGTAAGGGTATTTTACACTTTTGAAATGAATGTATAGATGGGTTGTAATTGTAGCTAGGAAAACAGCATTTAAATATATATATATTGTTTTTTCCATGAGTTGAATAAAATTATGACAAAGTAGGATCTTCTGATTTGAAGGTATATGCCGTAAACAAAGGTATTAAAACAGATGGATTTTCTGTGATGATCTGGATGTTGATTTTACATGCATTAGAAACTGCCAAGTTCAACCTATCGAAGGCACCATTATCTACATAATTTCAGATGAATTAAGATTCCTGAATAATCAACATTCTAAATACATGGAAATTCAGAATAATGTCACTGAATTTATACTCTTGGGATTTTTGATGAATACAGAGATGAAGATAATGAGTTGTATGCTATTTATGATCTGTTATTTTGCAATATTTTTAGGGAATTTCATCATTTTTATTACCATTACATATAGTCACTTGATCCATCAGCCCATGTACTATTTTCTGTGCCACTTATCCCTCATGGATCTGGCCTATACTTCTACCATAATCCCCAGACTGGTAAGAGACTTGGCTGCCAAGAGAAAAAACATCTCCTTTAATAGCTGTATGACCCAACTCTTTACTGGTCACTTTCTAGCTGGAGTGGAAATGCTCATTTTAGTGTCCATGGCCTTTGATCGGTATGTTGCTATCTGTAAACCTCTGCACTACTTGGTTATTATCACCCGCCAGAGATGTAATATACTGATCTTGCTTGCCTGGGGAGTGGCTTTTTGGCATTCTCTTGCCCAAATGCTCATGGTCCTTAAGTTGCCTTTCTGTGGTTCTAATCAGATAGATCATTACATATGTGATGTGAAACCTCTCCTGAAACTGGTTTGTGCAGATACATATGTTGCTAGTATGTTAGTAATTGCCAATTCTGGGATGGTTGCTTTGGCAACCTTTCTGGTTTTGTTGGCATCTTATATTATCATATTATATAATCTTAGAAAGCTCTCACCTGAGGCTCGTCGCAAAGCTCTCTCTACTTGTAGTTCCCATGTTATGGTTGTGATCTTGTTTTTTGTGCCCTGTATTGCCATCTATGTTCCACCTCCCAGCATCCACATCAATGATAAAGAAATAACAATGTTTTATGCTGTAATCACACCTCTGCTGAACCCTCTCATCTACACATTTCGAAATAAAGAGATGAAAAATGCCATGCAGAAAGTGTGGAACCAAAAGAAGTCTTCCAATTAAAATATATCCTATATTCTATATTTTTAAATGTACAAAGACATATACACAAGTATGTGTACACATTCATATGTGCATTCTTGTGTACATGAATGTATCCATATGTGAATGAATTTACTTATATACATATGTGCATTCAATTTTATCTTTTGGTAAATATTTAAGTATCCAAATGACCATTTTTGCAAACTCAAGCATAAATTAAATCTTTATGTGCTCTTTAATTCCAGATGGAAAGCAGGGATTCTGTTGGAGAAATTTTCTTTGTGTGTAATAAATAATAAATATGTTGAATGATTTACAATTAAAAGACTGAGAGTCTGAGAATCTTCATTTGTGTTTTTCTGTCTCAAACCTCATTCCCATTCAGACATGGCATTCCATTATTTTACTGAGAATATTTATGTGGCCCCAAGAGAGGCCAAATCTAGGAGGAAATTCTCAAATCAACAGGTTATATTTAATGGTCATTCATTAACTCTCGTTAGTTTTTTCCTGATTACTTCTTCTATTAACTTTACATCTACTAATCTAGGAGGAAATTCTCATGTCCGTTCTGATATGTCTATTTGCTCATGAATTCCAAATTAAATTTCTAGCTAATTAGATCTTCTTGAGAAATAGATATTTAAATATTTAAATTTATTAAATATTAAAAAATATTTATTAAGAAATAAATATAGCAAATTTATATTACAGAGACATTCTAAAGTTAACTTAACAAGGATTACTAATTGCCAAATTTACTTATCTATTTTCAAAAAAAATTAGAAGGATTTAGAGCTGACATTCTATTCTCATTTTAGAACAAATGTTCCTGTCAACACAAAAGCAGGTGGGGGAAACACCAAAATCTATACTATTCTTTTACTCTTTTAGAGTGCTACTTACATTTCCAACTCTGAACTACGTTAGAATTCCCTTGCCAACTCATCTATTGAGGTAATAGTTTTAGTATGGCTTTATCTTGAATTGAATCCCTTCAAATTAAGAAGATTCCACCTCTTGCCCAATCTGATATCTTTCTTGAATCATTGTATCTTAGATGTAAGTCTGGAACATATCTTAGAGGCCATACAATCTTACCACTTAATTTTTGCAGATGGAAAAATCCATAGTTTCAGTTAAGTGAATTGTCAAATTATAAAACTGGGAAGTGTATAAGGCAGGATTTAAAAAAAAAAACTATATGCTTTTTTCTTAAATATTTTTCAACTACCTGTAAATTTTTTGAGATTAATTTAAAAAAAAATAGTTCCACTTCTTTCCCTCTCTTCTACCTTTTGAGAAGACAGGCACATGATATAGATTCTACATGTGCATTCATGCAAAACATGTTTCCACCTTAGCCATGTTATAAACACACACACACACACACACACACACACACACACACAGAGATAGAGAGAGAGAGAGAGAGAGAGAGAGAGAGAGAGAGAGAGAGAGAGAGAGAGAGAGAGAGAGCGCTTTAAAATAAGGCATATTTCCATTTGTACTCAGGGTTAATCAGTTCTCTGTCTGCATTTGGAGAGAATTTTTCATCATGGGTATAAGGTATTATTTTAACTAAGATCTTTCTTATTCAAAGTCCAGTTCTATAATGATGACTACAATGGCTCTAAGGAATCAGTATGCCTTTAATTTAGAATAATAGCATCCCAAGACAAGTGTTATTTATCTTTCTATAATTTTTACACATTATTTCAAAAATAAAAGGAAAAAATGACATATATATATATATATACACACACTTATATATGTGCATATCTGTGGCAATATATATTTATTATACAGACTTTAGGTTTATTGTTTCTTTCTTGCTTAGTCTGCTTGCTACCAGTATATTATGAACTCATCCCAAATCTTGGACTTCCCAGACTATGTTCAAGCATTCTGAACTGACTCTTCTACAACTGGTACTTCCAGACCAAACAGCATTCTTCAATGTCTACATTAGCAGTTATTTCCAAGAAAGGGATTACTTATACACTGCCTTTCAAAAAAAAATCTCAGTTGCCTTTCATGATCTCCTGAGGTATGAAGCTCTGCTTTTATTCATCTCAGAAATAGATTTCCCAAATATCTCTTTTATATTCACTTCATCTTATAATCAATTTAACCCCTACCCTGATTTCAGAAACAACTGCCTATGGTTATGCTTATCTGAAGAAGACAGAGTCTTGTGAGGCAATTGTGACATAGTCAGAAATGCATTCATATGTATGACATAACCCATTTATAGCTATGAAGCATCAGTTCAGAAATCTTATGCAATATTCACTTTTCATTTAAGTCAATTGGTGGTGTAGACAATTATTGGAAAAATGCATGGAAAGATTTTTAAAAGGAGGTGACATGTGTTAAGTCTTAGAAGTATTTAAAGAGTAAAAATGACTGAATTGAAGAGAAATAACATTTTAGGCAGAAGGATGGGCTACATAAAGACACAAAAGTAGAAGACATGAAAATTCATACATGGAGAATAGTAAACAGGCCAGTTTACCAGGAACATTAAATGAGGGATAGAAAATGTTTAGGAAGGGCAGCTAGGTGATGCAGTAGATAGGCACCAACCCTGAAGTCAGGAGGATCTGAGTTCAAATATGGCCTCAGACACAAAGTGCTTTCTAGCTGTGTGATCCTGGGATCCTAGGGGATAACCCTAATTGCCTCAACAAAAAGAAAAAAAAGGAAAGAAGGAGACATCTGGGTAACTTTTTGACAAAGTTTATATGAAATGAGATTGTAAGTTAAGTATCAGTTCAAATTTTAGGAGTTTTGTTGCTCTAGAGACAATGGAGAAATTCTGAAGCTTTTTCATCAGTTGTTGATGTTGATGTTGGTCACCGTGTTGATCACATGGCCAGATCTATGAATTAAATAAAATAATTTGACAGTTTTGTATCTGATTGATTGGTGAAAGGAAGTGCTAATGCAAGAAGATCAAATATGAAGAAATCACCTTAGTTCATAGTTGGGGAGGGTAACTACTTTTAGCATTATTAGACTAAAAAGAAACTAATAGATAACAGAAGTAAACGATGTAAACTATCCTTTGTTCTTTGCTTATGATATCACCCTTTACACCTAAGTGAAATGAGCAGAACCAGGAGATAATTATACAGTTCAACAACAATATTATATGAGGAGCAATTCTGATGAAGTGGCTATCTTCAGCAATGAGAGGATCCAATTCAATTCCAATTGATCAGTGATGAACAGAACAGAACCAGCGACACCCAGTGAAAGAACACTGGGAAATTGGGGTGGGACCACCACATAGCATTTACTCTTTCTATTGTTGTTTGCTTACATTTTTCTTTTTCTTCCAAGGTTATTTTTTACTTTTCTAAATCCAATTTTTCTTGTTCAACAAAAGAACTATATAATTATGTACATATTATTGTATTTAAGATATACTTTAACATGTTTAACATGTATGAGACTTCCTGCAATATAGGGAAGGGGGTGGAAGGAAGGAAGGGAAAACTTGGAACCCCTTGTAAGGGTCAATGTTGAAAAATTACTCATGAATATTTTCTATCAATAAGAAGCTACAATAATAATAATAATAATGATAATAAAACAATCTTGGCTGGAGGGAACAGATAAACAATTATCAAACTTTTTCACTTAAGTGTTATGAGATTATAAATATGGATCATAAGTGAGTCTTGGACGTTTGTTTCTTTCTTTTTTGCCTTTTTTTTTTAATTTCCTACCAGCTCAACTTATTTCAATGTCTTTGTAAATCTCCACCTTTCTTTTTTTCTTTTTCTTTTTTATTATAGATTTTTATTGACAAAACATATGCATGGGTAAATTTTCAATATTAACCCTTGCAAAAACTTTTGTTTCAACTTTTCCCTTGACAGCTTTATTTTATAGGAAGATCATCAGTGTGAAATATTGTTAAGCTGCAAGAATGATTTTGGATATTCACAACTCACATTTTAGCTTCTTTTTTTGTGTTTCCTTCCTTACTAGAATTTAAGCTCCTTGGTGATAGCAAATGCCTTTGTTTTTGTTTGCATTTTTATCTCCAACACTTAATATAGTAAATGTTCATTGATTCATTGTTATTTTTCCTTTTTTTTTCTTTTCTTCCCTCCTTCATCAGTTCCCCAGAAAATAAGGCATTATTTCACCAGAGTCAGATGATATGTCTGTATACTAAGATATAAATAACATCACATCCAAAGTCATCATTTAAACTTCAAAATAAAATCCAAGGACTGAAATTTTAAAATTAGAATCCATAATATAGGTTAACATTTTTAGAACTCGGCTAGCATATCAAGTATCAGAAATACACAGTAGCCTCAATGTTATACATGTTGTAGGAATAAAAGTATCTCAAACCGAATAATTTAAATGGGAGTCTCCCTTTGTTTTGAGAAGCAAGACAGTTCTTTTAACATTAGAACATTAGATATTTTGTCATTTGCCTTTCAATTCCACAAAGATGAAGCTGATATCACGCTAGAAATAGAAAGAAGTATTCCAAGGACTTCATTAGATGAAAATGACTTGTAAAGACACATTGGTGATTGGATTAGCAGTTTATTTTCATAAGATCTTTGAGACAAATGTCTATGAATTCAGGATTTCTAAATTCATTTATCTGTTTCCAATTCTTGAGCATTTAGATAACACTTTTCTTATTGTCACAACAAAGTCCTTGTTTCTCAGACTATATATCATTGGGTTACATAATGGGGTCAAAATAGTATAGAAGAGTGAAAGAATTTTGTCTGATCCTGCTGAATGGCTGGATTTGGGTTGCAAATACACAATGATGCCAGAACCAAAGAATAAAACCACTACCATGAGATGAGAAGAACAAGTAGAGAAAGCTTTAGATTTCCCTATTGCTGATGGCAGTTTTAAGATTGCAACAATGATTTTGACGTAGGACCCACATATTAAAAGAAAGGGAACAATGCCAAACAGCACAACATCTACATAAATAAAGATCTCACTCACAGAGGTATCTCCACAGGCTACCTGCAATATTGGGTAGATATCACAGAAAATGTGGTTGAGTCTTGTAGAACCACAGAAGGGCAGAGAAAAAATTTGGTATGTTTGTCCTAATATAACTGGTATCCCAATGACCCAGGACCCAATAAGTAGCTGAACACAAATCTTGTGGTTCATTATAAATAAATAGTAGAGAGGCTTACAAATTGCCACATAGCGGTCATATGCCATGGCAGCAAGGAGGAAGCATTCACTGCCTCCCAGACCTAGAATTAAGCATACTTGTGTAGCACAAGCCAGCAAAGAAATAGTTCTCTTCTGTGTCCAAAGATTCATTAGCATTCTGGGGAGAGTGACTGATGTATAACACATTTCCAAGAAGGAAAAGTTTCCAAGGAAATAATACATTGGAGTTTGGAGAGCTGGATCAGCTTTTGTAATTATAATGATAAGTGTATTTCCTATAATGATACACAGGTAAATAATTAAGAAAATTCCAAAAAGGAGGCCTTGAAATTTGGGAATATCAGAAAATCCCAGAAGAATAAATTCTTTCATATCTGTAATATTTCCTCCTGCCATTTCAGAAGAGACAAACAACTTTCTGTATCTGGGACTCAGTATTCCCATCTGTAAAATAAGGAAATTGGATTAAATAATCTATCATATGCCATTTAGACACAACTTTCTATATTCTATACTCACCATCTGACATGACACCTTAATCTATTTCCCAGCTTCTTAAACTGTGGTTTGTGTAAGGACCTTGAAACTGAATGTGTTTGTGGGGTGGAAGGGGAATGTCCACAGAATTATAGTTTAGTATCAGTAAATGTTTTATTCATATGCCAATTTTATATATTTATAAATCCAGGGTCATGCAATAAATTTTCAGGTGAAAATGAGTCAGAAATAAAAATAAATAGGAAGCTTTAATCTATATAATCATTGTATTCAGATAACTTAAGTTCTTTTTTCTACAATTTTAAGCTTGATGAAATTTTTTTGTATTATATTTTTAATGCAGAAAGCTAAGTGACTCAGTGGATAAAATGCTCAGCTTGGAATAAAAAAAAAAGTCAAAAAAACCTAAATTTAAATCTGGCTTTAGACTGCTGTTTGACCTTTGACATGTAATTTAACCTTCATTGACTGGCAAGTGAAATGACAAACTACACTAGTATCTTTGTCAAAAAGCCCCAAATGAGGTCACAAAAAGCTGGAAATAACCGAAAGTGACTAAATACATTTTTTTTTCTAAGATATATTTCCAAGACAATTTTTTTTCCTATTTAGTCTGTTTCAAGGTCCTTCCAACTCAAAATTCAGACTCTACAATTTTGACTTAATTAAACTGAAATCCCTAGTACATATTACTAACTGTAAGAAAAATTGATGAAATTTTAAAAATACCAGTAGAAATAAGATATTATTTTGATTATCTTCTCATAAAGGCACTGTAAACCTATTAGCCATACGCTTTATATGTATTTATTGATTATTTAACATTATTTATTACTATATTATTTTGATAATATTTTAATGTATCAAGCTTCTGGTGGTTACATGGATAGATGCATATTTCATATCAATCAGTATTTATTAAGCACTATGATCCAGATATTATGTTAAATACTGAGGATACAAAAAGACAAGATAATAGGGAAATAATTAATGAAAGACAGAAAAGGGAATAAAAAGTTTCTTTTAGAAGTAAAGTTTAACATGTGTTTAATAAAGACTTTTAGGGTTTAATTATATTGTATGTAACCTTTAGTACTTTATCTCTCCAAATGAAGCATCCCAATTCCTTCATGGAGTCACTATTGTATACAAAATGAATCTGAACTCTTTCTCTGTATTGCTTCCCCTGTTTTAAATGCTTTCTAACTTTTTAACACTGTTTCTATTAATGGGACGTTGGAAACCAAAACAAACAAACAAACAAACAAATAAAATTATTTTCCATTTTGTCTCCTCATTTCCTTAGTATTCCACATCATGCATTGCATATATCAATTCAAAGTGTCATGTTGTCATATAACTTTTGTTCCCACTTGAATTTCAAAAAGTTTAATTTTGTTTTTATTTTTGTAAAGTAAGTTTAAGATACAACTTCTCTAGTAAATTTTATACCATTTAATTTGAATAAATGTCCTTACCAATGAAATTATGTTGAATGCTGCCTCTATATTTAAAGGATATTTATCATATGACTCCTGTCATTGGTTTTACGCCACTTTCAAATTAACCAAGTGTGACTAAGAAAAAAAAAACATCAATGATTATTTTAACATTTTCTAAAAATTTAGAATTTATCCAAGTTCAATGAATGATAATTTGTCCACAAATTATCTTTTATTATTTACAAATCTGGAAAATACCATTTTCTACTTCTTTTAAATGTCTGTGTATTTATTCAGTCCTAACTTCTTTTCTAACTTCCAGATGATGTTGTTCTAGTGGCAGTGCAGAGAGTTGTAGAACCCCCCTTTTGGTAGACACAAGTCCAAAGTGAAAGAATTCATGAACCAGAAAAGTTTGACTGGCAAAAGGAAAGTCTTATTCTCACTAAAAAGTCAGCTTTGCTAGGAAGGCAGATGTTTTTCATTGGTGAAGTCCTGGTAGATAACTAGAGGTCCTAACAGACAAATCCCGGCAGAAAAATAATAAAACTATTTTCACTGAGAAGATGGTCCTTCACAGTGGGCAGGAATACTGGCAGCTAGCTATGCCAAGGAGAGAGGTTCCTTGACAAGGCAAAATACTGCTTTGGACCTTTGCAAAAATATGAAGTTTAGAATTCTCCTTTATAGAAGTCTGAGGCTAAAATTTCCAGTAGAGAAGAAAGCTAATGCCCCCAGGTCCAGATACTTATCAATATCAGGCCTAGATCTTCAACTGAATGAAAATCACTTTGAAGGCTTCCTGAATGAAGATCCAGGTACCAATGAGGGGGATGATTTGCTTTAGAAAAGCCCAGTCTGGGAAATAAGCCGCCTTCTACACTTTTTGGAGTCTGGGAGGCCAGGAATAAAAGGGGGCACAATTCGAGTGATTATTTTACAGATTAAAGGGACACAGTTTCACCCCCCTCATTGTCTCATATATACAACTGCATATTTGGATATTTATTAGGTATCTGAAACTAGATATCTTAAAATCATCTTGTACAAAACTGAACTTAATGATTTTATCTCCCAAATTGTACTAATTACTGAAGATTCAAAGTATGACAAAATGACAATAATAGCTTTCAAGGAGTTGAGATTTTAATGGAGAAGATAACATTCAAAAAAGCAGACTATATAGAAGTAGGTTATATGTAGGATAAATTTGAGTTAATAAATTAAATAAAGTAAATAGCATTAAGTAACATTTGGTAAAAACTTATTGTGAAACATGTAATTTTAATTGTGATCTGAAGAAAAACAAGGAAGTCAGAAGGAGGCAATATTTACAATTTCAAGAATTATTGAATTATTGAAAATGGTTCAAATCTTGAGCTAAATTATCTTTGTACATCTGAGAGACCAGCATCACCAGACTGAAATGTGCAATAAGAGGATGAAGTGTAGAGGGAAGAATAAGTTGTAAAAAAGATTCAAAAGTAAGAGTGGCACAACTTGTAAAGGACTTTGAATGTCAAAAAGACTGTTTTATAATTATTTTTTTATATATATATATATATATATATATATATATATATATATATATATATATATATATATATATATATATATATATATATATATCTTTATACACACATACACACACACACACAGAGTGACTGAAGTTTATTGAATTGATATTAAATAATATGATAACATGGTCAGATCTGTGTTTTCAGAGGATGAATTTGATATGTTAGTGGGGAAGAGACAGAGGACCAAGTAGTAGGTTATTGCAACAATCTATGTATAAAGTGATTTGGTTAAGCACAAGGTAGTGGTAGTGTCAAAGGAAAGGAGGGGATATACAGGAGATATGTTATGAAGTTAAAGTTTATAGGACTTTACAAAAGATTGGGTGATTTGAAATGAGGATGAAAGAGAATGAAATAATAAAGAGGAAGTGGAGGAGTTTAAAAAAGAAGGAAGAAGAAGGAGGAGGAAGAGAAGGGAAATGAAGAAGGGGAAGGAAAAGGGAAGGGAAAGGGGAAAGGGAGGGAAAAGAGAGGGAGAGGAAGAAGGAAAAGGAGAAGGAGAGGAAGAAGGAAGAGGAGAAAGATCAGGAGCTGATAGTGATGATGACTATGATGATGAAGACATCTGGGCTAAACATGAGTTGACTGGAAGAATGGCAGAAACCTCATTAGAATAGGAAAGTTTATGAGAAAGTAAGTTGATTATTATTTTTTTTTGGCAGGGAAGTAGTGAATAGATTTATATGTATTGAATCTAATTCATCCATGGAAATTTAGGTTGTTAAGCCTAATAGATGGATATGCAAGTCTAGTGGTAGAAAGGAGATTGATAAATAGATCTAAGGCTGGATAAATACATCTAAGAATCATCAACATAGAAATGATAATTAAAACCATGTGAGCTATTGATATCACTAAGAGAAACAGTACACAAGGACAAGAGAAAAGGACCAAGGACAAAAGAGCCCTGGATGACTATCAAAAATATCTATAAAAACACCACAGGTCTAACCATTTTACCCTGTAATCATTTAGTTTAAATGGCTCCCCACTAAATCAAGGTCTAAATATAAATATTTTTAAAAGTCATAGTCTGGCTCCTCTGTAATTTGCCGTTCTCTTATATGTTTTATTGCTCCACATTCTGTTGGGTACATTGACAATGACCTCCTTGCTGTTGCTTGAAGACATCTCATTTCTCAACTTCATAAATTTTCAGGGCTTGTCTTCCATGGCTGGGATGCTTGTCTTCTGTATCTTTTGCCTCCTTGTTCCCTTAGTTTCTGTTAAGTCTCAAGTATAGCACTACATTTTGCTCACAAGGTGGTCAGGAAAAAACAATACAAGGACACTCTCAAGGTATCTTTTAAGAACTTTAGAACAGATTGCAAGACATGGGAGATATGGGAAGAAGATCACTGAGCATGATCTCTTCCTTATTAAAGAAGCTGCTGTACACCATGAGCAAAGAATTAGTTCAGAAAAAAACACAAGATGTGCAAAGGTAGAAAGGAAACCCCAAATGTTCGAGGGGGTTATTTGTGTCTTACTTGGTGCAGAGCTTTCCAAGCTGCTATTGCTCTGATCAGTCACAGTTGGACACATTGTGAATTGACTCAATTTAGTGATGTCATTTTGGTCTTCTTCAAGAAAGGGACAACCAACCAACCAACATGCAAGAATATTTTCCTGCTTCTCCTTCATGATCTTTTTTTTTTTTTACTGAGATTATCATCAATTTATTCTAAATAATAGCTGCTTACATGCTATTTCTCCCATTAACTTTGAGATTTTTGAGGGCATAAATTCCCTTTGTCATCACAGTGCCTCAGACAGAATAAATGATTAATAACTTCTATTGACTCTGTCTGGTTTAACTCATACATGTATCACCAATGAAATCTAATAATTTCTCCTCCTATCTCCTAGTTCCCAAAATAAATTAGAGAAAATAGTGTATATAGTTGTCAGACTTTTCTGAGTCAAAGGATTTGAACTTAACAAAAATGGCTAAATGCTTCTCTTTCTTCTTGAAGGTAGGTTAGCATGCTATTGACCTAAACTTATTCCCTTTTTACTGTTCAAGTAAAAATAAATAAATAAATAATAAAAAAACAACAGAAATAAAAGAAGAAATTAGCATCTTTGCCTTGTATTCATGGTAAGTTCCCAATATCCCATTTACCAGGAGCAGAAGTCGTGTGCCTTCTCTAACCTTTTTGATACACTCAATTTAGCTTCAAGCAAAAGCATCAAACTTAAAATAACAAGGACCTAGACTCACATCCAATCTTTAACACTATGTTAGCCAAACAATCCTGGTGGAAAAAGTGATAGCCTATCTTAGATTTCATTTTTTTTTAAATATCAATGGCATTCTAACTTAACTCCAGAAATTATTTTGATGATTAAATAAGACAATATATTGAAAAAAAAACCTTTGTAAAATATAAATACATGTATTCAACTAATAACATTACCATTATCATCAGCAGCAACAGACTTAATTTTCATGCCAAACAGTTTTTGAGATTTAATACTACTTACATTATTCTCAAAGGACCCTATTTTCTTTTCTATGCATCTTCTTTTAGGGTCAAGTAAAATACACGATTTCAATAATATTTGATCTTTATATTCCTTTATCATTATTTATCTCACACATTATTATAATTATTAGTCATGATTTTTAATATACATAAAAACAACTCCTTGGATTTGAAATTGTTTCATTTTTTTTAATGTCTTAAACTAGATATGATCTTATTTGAGATAATCTTGTTTCAGACTATACCCAAATGAACTCTAAACAAGAATGCTCCTTTTTTTAACCTGAAGATTCTTAAGATGGTTTTTGTGAAAAATTTCCAACTTTATTTGCTGAATCTTAATCTTTGAATGACAAAATGAGATTTAGAGTGAATAGGAACATTCAGTTCATTAAGATCTAAAAAAATACCTATCCCCTCTAGTCCAAGAAACTGAAAGATATAGTGAAAAAGCAAGCACTTACCTTTGACTGATCTGGCAAATTCATTTATCATTTTCTTTCTTTCATTGATGGATAAATTAAATATAAAAATGAATATGATGATGGATATTTGCATAGTGATTTATTGCTATAATTGTTCATCATATACATCGTTTGATGTGCACAATAGAAGTGAGACAAATATGTTCCAGGTAAATATCTCCATTTTACATATGAGGAAACTGATATAAAGAATAAATAAATAAACAGATTATCTCAGGTAACCCTTTATGAAGTGTTAGAATTGGAGCTGCAACCAACATTTCTTTTGATTTCAGAATAAGTACTCTTACCATGTCCCTGGGCTGCTTTTCAATTAAGTAGGAAGTAATTCTAGCTCAAGCACACAACTATATGACAGGGAGAAACCTCTCCAGCAATCACTGAGTTTAGAAGTAAATGAAATGATTAAATAGAAAAGACTCTTGTCCTGAGTAACTCTGTGGGGACAGTTCTTCTCCCAGACCAAATTCACTTATTTTAATGAGAAGTAGTTTTTTTTCTGACTCCATGTTCAGGATTCTAAACATATCCTGATAAGTCAATTGGAGGGGTTGAATTGTGTTACAAGGGTATAGAGATGGACAATAATTCACATCATGTTGATTATGCCACTTATATTCTGTTTAGCACTAAGTCATTTTGCTTTCCATCTGGCTCAATTTCCACTTCTGTAAAATGGAAATGATATCGCTATAACCTTTAATGAACTAATTTTGTTAGGATACAAATTAGAGTGTGTAATTAGGAAAGTGGCATGATAATTAGTTATGACAGATATATATATCTGCTGATTTCTTATTTTATTACTGTTTCTCTGTCAAGGATAATTACCTTTGTGGGAGAGGTTCCAAATGTCTAAGGAAGGAAGTAGAAAAGAAAGTGAAGATCAAGCACTTGCAGGATGACTTAACAAATTATTACATGAATATATTGAGATGTTACTGACAATTTTTAGGATGGATGACGTAGGTCATTTGAAAAACCAGGGCAGACTTGTGTGAAATAATCCAAAACAAGAAATGGAAAACCGTGTGAACAATATATGCAGTGTTCATTAAAGGGGGGAGGGACTACTAAAGGTAAGACCAAAAACTCTCCATTAACATGAAAAATCATAACTCTGAAAACCAGAGTTTCACTTCCTTGTTGTAAAAAGTAGTAAAGTATATGATAAGATAATTTGATATTGACTATGATTTAAGATAAAAATAATTCATAGCTACATATGACAACATAAAGGAAAAACAGATTTATTCTTGACAATCTTTGTTTTATAAATAACCAATGAATTTCCAGTTCTAATTTTTAAAAAAATCATTTTTTTCTACCAATCAGACTCCCAAGAAACTATTTCAATGACCTAGAAAAAATAACAACAAAATTGATATGGAAGAATAAAAGGTCGAGAATTGCAAGGGAACTAATGAAAAAAAACTCAGAGGAAGGTGGTCTAAGTGTACCTGATCTAAAGCTATATTATATAGCAGCAGTCACCAAAACCATTTGGTATTGGCTAAGAAATAGACCGGTAGATCAGTGGAACAGATTAGATACAAAGGACAAAAAAGGGTACATCTATAGCAATCTAATCTTTGACAAACCCAAAGATACCAACATTAGGGATAAAAATTCATTATTCGGAAAAAGCTGTTGGGAAAACTGGAAATTAGTATGGCAGAAATTAGATATGGATCCACACTTAATACCATATACCAAGATAAGATCAAAATGGGTCCATGATTTAGGCATAAAGAGGGAGATAATAAATAGATTAGAGGAACAGGGAATAGACTACCTCTCAGACCTGTGGAGGAGGAAGGAATTTATGACCAGAGGAGAATTAGAGATCATTATTGATCACAAAATAGAAGATTTTGATTACATCAAACTAATAAGTTTCTGTACAAATAATACTAATGCAAACAAGATTAGAAGGGAAGTAACAAATTGGGAAAATATTTTTAAAAACAAAGGTTCTGACAAAGGTCTCATTTCCAAAATATATAGAGAAGTGACCCTAATTTATAAGAAACCGAACCATTCTCCAATTGATAAATGGTCAAAGGATATGAACAGACAATTCTCAGAGGAAGAAATTGAAACTATATCCACTCACATGAAAGAGTGTTCCAAATCACTATTGATCAGAGAAATGAAAATTAAGACCACTCTGAGATACCACTACACACCTGTCAGATTGGCTAAGATGACAGGAACAAATAATGATGAATGTTGGAGGGGATGTGGGGAAACTGGGACACTAATACATTGCTGGTGGAGTTGCGAAAGAATCCAGCCATTCTGGAGAGCAATCTGGAATTATGCCCAAAAAGTTATCAAACTGTGCATACCCTTTGACCCAGCAGCGTAACTACTGGGCTTATATCCCAAAGAAATACTAAAGAGCGGAAAGAGTCATATATGTGCCAAAATTTTTGTGGCAGCTCTTTTTGTTGTAGCTAGAAACTGGAAGATGAATGAATGTCCATCAGTTGGAGAATGGTTGGGTAAATTATGGTATATGAAGGTTATGGAATATTATTGCTCTGTAAGAAATGACCAGCAGGAGGAATACAGAGAGGCCTGGAGAGACTTAAATCAACTGATGCTGAGTGAAATGAGCAGAACCAGAAGATCACTGTATACTTCAACAACAATACTGTATGAGGATGTATTCTGATGGAAGTGGAAATCTTCAACATAAAGAAGATCCAACTCACTTCCAGTTGATCAATGATGGACAGAGGTAGCTACACCCAGAGAAGAAACACTGGGAAGTGAATGTAAATTGTTAGCACTAATATCTGTCTGCCCAGGTTGCATGTACCTTCGGAATCTAATGTTTATTGTGCAACAAGAAAATGATATTCACACACATGTATTGTATCTAGACTATATTGTAACACATGTAAAATGTATGGGATTGCCTGTCATCAGGGGGGAGGGAATAGAGGGAGGGGGGGATAATTTGGAAAAATGAATACAAAGGATAATATTATAAAAAAAAATATATATATATATATATATAAAATAAAAATTATTAATTAAAAAAAAAAAGAAAAGGGCTTGGCTAGATGAAATACAATTCAAAGCTGAAATAAAGCACTGTGCTTTTGTCCAAAAAAATCATTTTTTTCAAAAAAAATAATCAAGTTTTGATTCAAATGAACAGAAAATATTTTTAATATGAATTTACAACAAAATCTTCAACTTAAAATAGTCCTCTGTAGGACCAAGGAAGTCAATGCACACACATATGCATAATTTATCTAACTTATAATGAGACAACTCATATCTAATAATTATCCAAAGGACAGTCATAGGAATTATCTGAAATTCCCTCTCAAAGGTCATTCTTGAATACTTAAATTGAATATTTGGAAATCTGTGTAACAGGTATTTGGTACTTCAAACAGAATGGTACCTTTGGAAAACAAAATGATATCAAAGATAATAGTCATATGCGAAAATCACAGACTGTTGGAACTGGAAAGGGTTCTAGAACCTGATTCTAAACTTATTGAGACCCAGATATTTTGTGACTGATCTATGAATATGAAATATGAAAGATAAATTAAAATGTCAGTTCCAAATACAAACAAAACTTAATATTCACTCTAGTGAATCCATTTAGACTACCTATTTTTTTTAAATGTACTTTTTGTGTCCTAAGAGTTAGATATGCTACATTTCAATTTAAGTATTGTAGAAAGCTTAGGGGAAAAGAAATCTCCCAAACTTAAAATAAAATAAATTTCCTCTTATTAAAATTCAGGATAAAGAGAAAACAAACAGAAATTTTCCCATGAACATATTGTTTTTTCTTTATAAATTATATCTCATTAACATTAAAGATCTTTTTTTGAAATCATCAGGTAGAGTCTAAACAGGAACAGTTTTCTATATATATATTTTAGTTATTCCATAGTGTCAGCCTAATATATCTAGCTAATTATATCAGTTTGCCGATTTGTTTTCATGGAAGAAAAAAAATCTTAATATCAGTGTGGAAAACAAAGAAATACTTTGTCCTTTAATGACATATAAGTATATTGCATTTATGTCTGATATGATAGCAGATGTCCATCAGAGTTAAGAGGATGAAAATGATAAAAATTTCAAAGGCAGCTAGGAATCAAACAGACAGCAACTTTCTGGAGAAATTGTGAAACTAGTGGATAGGAAATTTGATAGGCAATTTTTTTCTTATTCTTTCCTAACTCCAATCATTTGGACAATTATTATTATTATTATTATTATTATTATTATTATTATTATTTTTATTGCCACAATGACATCCCTGTTCCTAAGGCTGTAAATCATGGGATTGAACATAGGAGTTATAATGGTTTAGAAAAGTGAAAGCATTTTTTCTATTCCTGTTCTGGAATCGGTCTTTGGTTGTAAATATTCAATAATAATCGATCCATAAAATAACCCCACAACCATGAGATGGGATGAATAAGTTGAGAAAACTTTGGATCTTCCCATTATTGATGAAGCTTTTGGATGGTAATGAAGATTCTTTTATAGGAATAAAGTATCAACAGAAAGGGAATGAAACCAAATAACACAACCACCATGTTCCAATATGTGTTCCCACAGGCTAACTTCATTAATGGTGTCAGATCACAGAAAATGTGATTGAGTATATTAGAATTGCAGAAAGGTAATGAGAAAATCTGGTATGTCTGACCAATCAGCATGGGCACTGCAGTGATCCAGGAGACAACTACTAGCTGGACATAGTGAATCATAATGATAGTATAATATAATGGTTTACAGATGGCTACATAATGGTCATATGCCATCACATCTAGAAGAAGACTCTCAGAGATTACTAGAACAAGAAAGAAACAAAGTTGAGCAACACAGGCCAGCAAAGAAATTTTTTTTTTTGTTCTGGGTCCAAAGATCTGAAAGCATTATGGGAAGTGACTGATGTGTAGCAGATTTCTAAGAAGGCAAAATTGCTAAGAAAAAATACATGGGCCTTTGAAGAGTTGCATTCGTTTTTGTAATTACAATAATAAGGCCATTTTCAATCAGGATATTTATGTAAATGCACGAAAAATACCCAAGAGAATACCTTGGAGATTGGGCAAATCAGAAAATCCCAAAAGAATAAATTCCTTCACATGGATATTTTATAAATGATAATAGTTATATGTCTGAAGAAAGTTTGTGTGTTTGCCTCTGTATGTGCCTGTGTTTGTGTGGCCTATGTGGAAGTCTTGTTTCACCTCTGATCTTAGTGGGAATGCTTCTAGGTTTTTCTCATCACATATGATGCTTGCTTATAATTTTAGCTAGATGCTACTGATCATTATAAGTAAAATTCCATTTATGCCTTTGTCTCTAGTGTTTATAGTATGAATCTGTGAAGGATTTTGTCAAATGTTTTTTCTGCATCTATTGACATACTAATATGATATGTTAGCTTGGTTATTAATTCAGTCAATTATGTTAAACTTTTTCCTAATGTGGAAAGAGCCTTGAATTTCTGGTATCAATCCTACTTGATCATGATATATTATACTGATGATAACTTGCTGTAATCTCTTTGCTAATATGTTATTTAACATTATTACATCAATATGTATTAGAGAAATTGGTGTATACTTTTCTTTCCATGTTTTGTCCCTACCTGTTTTAAGTATCAACATTATATTTGTGTCATAAAAGGAATTTGGTAGCACTCCTGCTTTCCCCATTTTTCTAAATAATTTGCATAATATTAAAATTAATTGTTCTGTAAATATTTGGTAGAATTGACTTATAAATCCATCTAGCCATTGAGATTTTTTCTTAAAGAGTTGAATAATAGCTTGTTCAATTTCCTTTTCTATAATGAGACTATTTGTACTTTTTCTTTTTCTGCTTTCCCTTCTCCTCTGGGTTTTATTGCTAAGCATCAACTCCTTCAAACAGTCCTTTCCTTTTACAGACCCTCCCCAGTTCCTTAAGTCCTTTCACCTTATTTGCCCTCCCCTTTACTTTCCCTTCCCCCCTCCTATTTTTCTATAGGGTGAGACAAGTTTTTCTTTCAATAATAAATGTCTGATATTCTCTCTGTGAGCCAAATCTAATGAGATTAAGGATGAACAAGTGTTCATCCCCTTCCTTCTTTCCCTCAACTGTAATAAGCCTGTTTTTGCCTGTTCATGTGATGCAATTTACCCCACTTTGTCTCAACTTTGCTCTTCTTCTAATATAATCCCTTTTCTTCCCTTAGTTTCTTGTTTATATTTATACCTACAGCAAGGATCATAAGAGGTATTATGAAAGAAGTAACCTGGTCAGTTGGATAGCTCATGGAGATATTAATTTATTATTTACAAGACCAAAACTTTTATACTGTTTTAGAACAAAGAAGGTAACTGTATAACAATATTGTTTCCTGAAGTTATTTTTCATAAGACTTTTTTCTCATTATTTCTTTTATGTCAGAGTTAATGTTAACATCAATGCCATTCTTCAGGTGTCCAATGTACTCAAGAATAAGACTAAAATCATATTCCCAGTTTCTGGGACAGGACAAAACCTTGGATCCTGAGCCAAGTTATGCCTGCATAGCAGCTGCAACTGGAGCAGGTCTGTTTCTATATGATCAACATGATGTTAACTCTAAAGATTCCTAACATTATATCATCACAATAAAGTTGAGTTGTAGCTATATTGTCTATGTATATCCCTAACAAAAATACAGTTATCAAGATTAAAGCATTATCTTCCCATATAGGGATGTAACATTTTAACCATTAAAAACATAGTTTGTTTTCTTCCCTTTTTACCTTTTTATGTTCTCTTGATTTCTGTATCTGAAGATCACATTTTCTGGTTAATTCTGCTTTTTTTTTTTCTTTTTAATGAAAAATAAATGAAAAAGTGGCAGCTAGTTGGTGCAGTGGATAGTACATCAGCCCTGAAGTCAGGGACCTGAGTTCAAATCTGGTCTCAGACACTTAACATATGCAATCTGTGTGACCCTGGGTAAATCACTTAACCTCAATTGCCTCAGCAAAATAATAATAATAATAATAATAATAATAATAATAATAATAATAATAATAATAATAAATAAATAAATAAATAAATAAATAAATGACAATCCCCCTATTTAATCGAATACCCACATTTTCTCTGAAAGATAATGCTTAATTTTGTTGGTTGTTGATTCTTGGCTGCAGTTCAAGTTCCTTCACTCTCCAGAATATCATATTTCAGGCCCCTTGATTCTTTTCAGTAGAAGCTGCTAAATCCTGTGTAATCCTGATTATGGCTCCTTGATATTTGAATTGTTTCTTTCTGTCTGCTTGAAATATTTTCTCTTTGATCTACTAATTCTGTAATTGAGTTACAATATTCCCTGGAATTTTTATTTTGGGATCTCTTACAAGAATTGATTAGTGGATTCTTTCAATGGCTCTTTTACTATCTGGTTCTAGAAAATAAAGGTGGTTTTATTTAATGATTCTTTGAAAGACATCTAGAATCTTTTTTTTTTCTTTTTTTTTTCTTTTTTTTCAATACAACTTTAAATTTCTTTATTTTTAGTATACAATGCTTTAATACATATTGCTTAACATACATGTTGGAAGAGGAAAATAAGAGCAAAAGGGAAAAAAAAAACATGGGAGAGAAAAAAACAGCAAAAGGAAGTGTTGATTTATATCCAATCTCCATAGTTCTTGTCCTGGATGCAAATGGAATTTTCTGTCTAAAATCTATTGGAGTTGCTTTGGATCACTGAACCCTTGAGAAGAATCAAATCTTTCATAGTTGAACATCATACATCCCTGATGTTATTGTGTATAATGTATTCCTTGTTCTACTTGTTTTGTTCAGGATCAGTTTGTGTAAATCTTTCCAGGTCTTTCCAAAAGCAGCTTGTTCATCATTTTTAATATAAAAATAATATTCCATTATCTTTATATACCACAACATGTTAAGCCATTCCCCAATTGATGGGCATATACTCATTTTCCAATTCTTTGTTATCACAAAAAGAGCTGCTACAAACATTTTTGCACATGTGATTCCTTTTTCCTTCTCTATAATGTCCTTGGGATACAGTAGTGAGACTGTGTGTCAATAAGCTTTTTGTTCATCATGGTTTCAAATAGTACAATAATTCTTAGATTGTCTTGGCTAAATGCATTTCCATGTCAATTGTTTTTCTGATGAGCTATTTTGCATCTTCTTCTTCTTCTTCTTCTTCTTCTTCTTCTTCTTCTTCTTCTTCTTCTTCTTCTTCTTCTTCTTCTTCTTCTTCTTCTTCTTCTTCTTCTTCTTCTTCTTCTTCTTCTTCTTCTTCTTCTTCTTCTTCTTCTTCTTCTTCTTCTTCTTCTTCTTCTTCTTCTTCTTCTTCTTCTTTTTTATTCTTGTTGTCCCATGGAGACATTTATTTTATGTTTTAATATTTTTTTATTTGCCAGATATATGTATGGGTAATTTTACAACATTGACAATTGCCAAACCTTTGGTTGTAATTTTTCCCCTTCTCCCCCCCAAAGATGGCAGGTTGACCAATACATGTTAAATATGTTAGAGTATAAATTAAATACAATTTATGTATACATGTTCAAACAGTTGTTTTGCTATACAAAAAGAATTGGATTTTGAAATAGTGTACAATTAGCCTGTGAAGGAAATCCAAAATGCAAGCAGACAAAATTAGAGGGAATGGGAATTCTATGTAGTGGTTCAAGGTCATCTTATAGAGTTCTTTTGCTGGATGTAGCTGGTTCAGTTCATTACTGCTCTATTGGAACTTATTTGGTTTATATCATTGTTCAAAATGGCCACATCCATCAGAATTGATCATCATATAGTATTGTTGTTATACTGGTCCTGTTCATTTCACTCAGCATCAGTTCATGTAAGTCTCTCCAGGCCTTTCTGAAATCATGCCGTTGGTTATTTCTTACAGAACAATAATAGTCCATAACATTCATATACCACAATTTATTCAGCCAATCTCCAATTGATGGGCATCCATGTAGTTTCCAGTTTCTGGCCACCACAAAGAGGGCTGCCACAAACATTCTTGAAATGCAGGTCCCTTTCCCTTCTTTAAGATCTCTTTGGGATACAAACCCAGTAGTAACAGTGATGGGTCAAAGGGTATGCACAGTTTGATAACTTTTTGAGCATAGTTCCAAATTGCTCGCCAGAATGGTTGGATGTATTTACAATTCCATCAACAATGTATCAGTGTCCCTGTTTTCCATATCCCCTCCAACATTCTGCATGACCTTTCCCTGTCATTCTAGCCAGGTGTGCAGTGGTATCTCAGAGTTGTCTTAATTTGCATTTCTCTGATTAATAATGACAGGGAGCATCTTTTCATATGACTAGAAATAGTTTCAATTTCTTCATCCTAGAATTGTCTGTTCATATCCTTTGACCATTATCAATTGGAGATTGGCTTGATTTCTTATAAATCAGAGTCTATTCTCTATATATTTTGGAAATGAGGCCTTTCTAATAGTTTTTTAGTTGAATCTTTGGGGTTCTCTATGTATACCATCATATCATCAGCAAAAAGTTATAATTTGGTTTCTTCATTACCTATTCTAATTCCTTTAATCCCTTTCTCCACTCTTATTGCCAGAGTTAGCATTTCTAATAGAATATTGAATAGTAATGGTGATAGTGGACAACCTTGTTTCACCCCTGATCTTAATGAGAATGGATGCAATCTTTCCCCATTACATATGATGCTTATTGATGGTTTTAAATAGATGCTACTGATTATTTTAAGGAAAAGGCTATTTATTCTTATACTGTTAAGTGTTTTTAATAGAAATGGATGTTGGATTTTTATCAAATGTTTTTTCTGCATCTATTGAGATGATCATATGATTTTTGTTAATTTGGTTATTAATATGGCCAATTATACTGATAGTTTTCCTAATATTGAACCAGACTTGCATTCCTGGTATAAAGTCTACTTGGTCATGATGTATTATCCTGGGAATGATTTTCTGTATTCTTTTTGCTTATATCTTATTTAAGATTTTAGCATCAATATCCATTATGGAGATTGGTCTATAATTTTCTTTCTCTGTTTTCAACCTACCTGGTTTGGATATCAGTACCATGTATGTGTAATAAAAGGAATTTGGTAGGACTCCTTCATTCCCTATTTTTTCAGAGAGTTTATAGAACATTGGAGATAATTTTTCTTTGAATGTTTGGTAGAATTCAGCTGTGAATCCATCTGGTCATAGAGATTTTTTTCTTAGGGAGTTGATTAATAGCTTGTTCTATTTCTTTTTCTGAAATGGGACTATTTAAGCAATTTATCTCCTCCTCTGTTAATCTGGAAAGCCTATATTTTTGGAGGCAGTCATGCATTTCACTTAGGTTATCAAATTTATTAGCATAAAGTTGTGCAATTTAACTCTTTATTATTTCTCTAATTTCCTCCTCAGTGGTGGACAATTCCCTCTTTTCATTTTTAAGACTAACAGTTTGATTTTCCTCTCTCCGTTTTCTAATCAGATTTACCAAAGATTTATCTATTTTATTGTGTTTTTTTTTCCATAAAGCCAACTCTTAACTTTATTTATTAGTTCAATAGTATTTTTACTGTCAATATTATTAAAGTAATTTCAAGTTTAATATTTGATTGGGGTTTTTTAATTTGGTTATTTTCTAGCTTTTTGAGTTGTGAGCCCAATTCATTGATTTTATCTTTCTCTACTTTCTTCAAGTAAGTCTCTAAAGATATAAAATTTCTCCTTATTACCGCTTTAGCTGCATCCCACAAATTTTGGTATGATGTCTCATCATTGTCATTATATTGAGTGAAATTATTGTGTCTATAATTTGCTGTTTTACCCAATCATTCTTTAAGATGAAATTATTTAGTTTCCAATTACTTTTTGATCTATTTACCCCTAACTTTTTGGTGAATGTAGTTTTTATTGCATCATGATCTTAAAAGAAAGCCTTTGCTATTTCTGCCTTCCTGCATTTAATTTTGAGATCTTTATGTCCTAATATGTGGTCAATTTTTGTACAGGTTCCAGGAATTGCTGAGAAGAAAATTTATTACTTTCTGTCACCATTCAGTTTTCTCCAAAGATCTGTCATACCTAATTTTCCTAATATTCCATTTACCTCTTTAATTTCTTTCTTATTTGTTTTGTGGTTTGATTTATCTAATTCTGAGAATGTAAGGTTGAGATCTCCCACTATTATAATTTTGTTGTCTATTTTTTTTTTTTTGCTATTCTCTTAATTTCTCCTTTAGGAAATTAGATGCTATACCACTTCATGCATATACATTTAGTATTGAAATTGCCTCACTATGTTTTCCTCTAGCAAGATATGCTTTCCTTCCTTATCTCTTTTGATTAGATCAATTTTTGCTTTTGCTTGATCTGAGATAAGGATGGATACCCCTGCCTTTTTGACTTCAGTTGAAGCATAATAGATTCTGCTCCAGCCGTTTACCTTTACTCTCTATGTATCTCTCTGCTTTAAATGTATTTTCGGTAAACAGCATATTGTAGGGTTCTGACTTTTGATCCAGTATGCTGTCTGCCTCCGCTTAATGGGAGAATTCATCCCATTTACATTTACAGTTAAAATTACTAATTCTCTATTTCTTGCCATCATATTATCCCCAGGTTATGCTTTTTTTCCATTGCCCCTCCCCGAACCCTTTCCCCAGTTTTAAACTTATGAGCCCTACTTGTGTCATGCAGTTCTCCCTCTTTAGTATCCCTCCCTCCTCCCTTTAAATCCATTTCCCTTTCTTGTTCCCTTTCCTTATTACCCTTTTCTTTTTCTCTTTTCCTCTCCCCCTTTTTAAGGAGGTGAGAGAAAATTTTCTGTAAAGCAATATGTCAATTATTTTCTGTTTGAGCCAATTTTGAGAGTAAGGTTCACACAATGGTCCTCCCCCTCTCTAACTTCCTTCAAATATGACAGGTTTTCTTTGTCTCTTTGTGGGTTGTAGTTTCCCTCTTTTTATCTTCCCTTTTCCCTTTTTCTGACACTATCCCCTTTCCATTTCTATTTCCCCCCCTTTTTTTTGTTATATCATTAAAATTAAATTATACATTTAGTCTTTTTTTTATTCATTTTTTTCCAAATTATCCCTTCCCTCCCTCCACTCCCTTCCCCCGATGGCAGGTAATCCCATACATTTTACATGTGTTACAATATAACCTAGATACAATATTTGTGTGTAAATACCATTTTCTTGTTGCACATTAATTATTAGCTTCCGAAGGTATAAGTAACCTGAGTAAATAGACAGTAGTGCTAACAATTTACATTTGCTTCCCAGTGTTCCTTCTCTGGGTATGGTTATTTCTGTCCATCATTGATCAACTGGAAGTGAGTTAGACCTTCTTTATGTTGAAGATTTCCACTTCCATCAGAATACATCCTCATACAGTATTGTTGTTGAAGTGTATAGTGATCTTCTGGTTCTGCTCATTTCACTCAGCAACAGTTGATTTAAGTCTCTCCAAGCCTCTCTGTATTCCTCCTGCTGGTCATTTCTTACAGAGCAATAGTATTCCATAACCTTCATATACCACAATTTACCCAACCATTCTCCAATTAATGGACATCCATTCAACTTCCAGTTTCTAGCTACAACAAAAAGAGCTGCCACAAACATTTTGGCACATACAGGTCCCTTTCCACTCTTTAGTATTTCTTTGGGATATAAGCCCAGTAGTAGCGCTGCTGGGTCAAAGGGTATGCACAGTTTGATAACTTTTTGGGCATAATTCCAGATTGCTCTCCAGAATGGCTGGATTCTTTCGCAACTCCACCAGCAATGAATCAGTGTCCCAGTTTTCCCACATCCCCTCCAACATTCATCATTATTTGTTCCTGTCATCTTAGCCAATCTGACAGGTGTGTAGTGGTATCTCAGATACCACTTGTCTTAATTTGCATTTCTCTGATCAGTTGTGATTTGGAACACTCTTTCATATGAGTGGAAAAAGTTTCAATTTCATCATCTGAGAATTGTCTGTTCATATCCCTTGACCATTTATCAATTGGAGAATGGTTTGGTTTCCTATAAATCAGGGTCAGTTCTCTATATATTTTGGAAATGAGACCTTTGTCAGAACCTTTCCTTTTAAAAATATTTTCCCAATTTGTTACTTCCCTTCTAATCTTGTTTGCATTAGTATTGTTTGTACAGAAACTTTTTAGTTTGATTATACATTTAGTCTTAATGTATATCCACAACAGAAATACAGTTCTCAAGAGTTCCTTTTACCTTTTTCTGCTTCTCTTGAGTCCTATGATTGGAGTTCAAAATTTTTGTTTAGATCTAGGTTTTTTTTTTTTTTTTTTTTTTTTTTTTTTTTTCCCCCTAGAAACATATGGAATTCATCTGTTTCGTTAAATGTTCATCTTCTTCCATGGAATTAAATGCTAAACTTATCTAGGTAGTTTATTCTTTGCTGTATTCCAAGTTCTTTTGCCTTTCAGAATATCAGATTCCAGGCCTTTGATCATTTAATGTAGAGGCAGCCAGATCTTTTTTTTTTTTTTTTTTTTTTTTTTTTTTTAATTTTTTTTATTATATATATATATATATATATATATATATGTTTTATAATATTATCCCTTGTATTCATTTTTCCAAATTACCCCCCCTCCCTTATTCCCTCCCCCCGACGACAGGCAATACCATACATTTTACATGTGTTACAATATAGTCTAAGTACAATACATGTGTGTGAATATCATTTTCTTGTTGCACAATAAACATTAGAATCCGAAGGTACATGCAACCTGGGCAGACAGATATTAGTGCTAACAATTTACATTCCCCTCCCAGTGTTTCTTCTCTGGGTGTATCTACCTCTGTCCATCATTGATCAACTGGAAGTGAGTTGGATCTTCTTTATGTTGAAGATTTCCACTTCCATCAGAATACATCCTCATACAGTATCGTTGTTGAAGTATACAGTGATCTTCTGGTTCTGCTCATTTCACTCAGCATCAGTTGATTTAAGTCTCTCCAACCCTCTCTGTATTCCTCCTGCTGGTCATTTCTTACAGAGCAATAATATTCCATAACCTTCATATACCACAATTTACCCAACCATTCTCCAACTGATGGACATCCATTCATCTTCCAGTTTCTAGCTACAACAAAAAGAGCTGCCACAAACATTTTGGCACATATATGTCTCTTTCCGCTCTTTAGTATTTCTTTGGGATATAATCCCAGTAGTAGCGCTGCTGGGTCAAAGGGTATGCACAGTTTGATAACTTTTTGGGCATAATTCCAGATTGCTCTCCAGAATGGCTGGATTCTTTCACAACTCCACCAGCAATGTATTAGTGTCCCAATTTCCCCACATCCCCTCCAACATTTGTCATTATTTGTTCCTGTCATCTTAGCCAATCTGACAGGTGTGTAGTGGTATCTCAGAGTGGTCTTAATTTGCATTTCTCTGATCAGTAGTGATTTGGAACACTCTTTCATGTGAGTGGATATAGTTTCAATTTCTTCCTCTGAGAATTGTCTGTTCATATCCTTTGACCATTTATCAATTGGAGAATGGTTTGGTTTCTTATAAATTATGGTCAGTTCTCTATATATTTTGGAAATGAGACCTTTGTCAGAACCTTTGTTTTTAAAAATATTTTCCCAATTTGTTACTTCCCTTCTAATCTTGTTTGCATTAGTATTATTTGTACAGAAACTTTTTAGTTTGATGTAATCAAAATCTTCTATTTTGTGATCAATAATGATCTCTAGTTCTCCTCTGGTCATAAATTCCTTCCTCCTCCACAGGTCTGAGAGGTAGATTATCCTCTGTTCCTCTAATCTATTTATTATCTCCCTCTTTATGCCTAAATCATGGACCCATTTTGATCTTATCTTGGTATATGGTGTTAAGTGTGGATCCATATCTAATTTCTGCCATACTAATTTCCAGTTTTCCCAACAGTTTTTTCCAAATAATGAATTTTTATCCCTAATGTTGGAATCTTTGGGTTTGTCAAAGATTAGATTGCTATAGATGTACCCTTTTTTGTCCTTTGTATCTAATCTGTTCCACTGATCTACCGGTCTATTTCTTAGCCAATACCAAATGGTTTTGGTGACTGCTGCTATATAATATAGCTTTAGATCAGGTACACTTAGACCACCTTCCTCTGAGTTTTTTTTCATTAGTTCCCTTGCAATTCTTGACCTTTTATTCTTCCATATGAATTTTGTTGTTATTTTTTCTAGGTCATTAAAATAGTTTCTTGGGAGTCTGATTGGTATAGCACTAAATAAATAGATTAGTTTGGGGAGTATTGTCATCTTTATTATATTCGCTCGGCCTATCCAAGAGCACTGAATGTCTTTCCAATTATTTAAATCTGATTTTATTTTTGTGGCAAGTGTTTTGTAATTTTTCTCATATAATTCCTGACTTTTCTTTGGTAGATGGATTCCCAAATATTTTATACTATCAACATTTGTTTGGAATGGAATTTCTCTTTGTATCTCTTGCTGTTGCATTTTGTTAGTGATATATAAAAATGCCGAGGATTTATGTGGATTTATTTTGTATCCTGCCACTTTGCTGAAATTTTGAATTATTTCTAGTAGCTTTTTAGCAGAGTCTTTGGGGTTCTCTAAGTATACCATCATGTCATCTGCAAAAAGTGATAGTTTAATTTCCTCATTTCCTACTCTAATTCCTTGAATCTCTTTCTCGGCTCTTATTGCCGAGGCTAGCGTTTCTAGTACTATATTGAATAGTAATGGTGATAGTGGGCAACCTTGTTTCACTCCTGATCTTACTGGGAAAGGTTGCAGTTTATTTCTATTGCATATTATGCTTACTGACGGTCTTAAATATATACTCCTGATTATTCTAAGGAATAATCCATTTATTCCTATACTCTCAAGAGTTTTTAGTAGGAATGGATGTTGGATTTTGTCAAATGCTTTTTCTGCATCTATTGAGATGATCATATGGTTCTTATTAATTTGATTATTAATATGGTCAATTATATTAATAGTTTTCCTAATATTAAACCAGCCCTGCATTCCTGGAATAAATCCTACTTGATCATAGTGTATTATCTTGGAGATGATTTTCTGAAGTCTTTTTGCTAATATCTTATTTAAGATTTTAGCATCAATATTCATTAAGGAGATTGGTCTATAATTTTCTTTCTCAGTTTTCGATCTACCAGGTTTAGGTATCAGTACCATGTCTGTGTCATAAAAGGAATTTGGTAGGACTCCTTCATCCCCTATTTTTTCAAATAATTTATATAACATTGGGGCTAATTGTTCTTTAAATGTTTGGTAGAATTCACATGTGAATCCATCTGGCCCTGGGGATTTTTTCCTGGGGAGTTGATTAATAGCTTGTTCTATTTCTTTTTCTGAAATGGGACTATTTAAGCAATTTATCTCCTCCTCTGTTAATCTAGGGAGCCTATATTTTTGGAGGAAGTCATCCATTTCACTTAAGTTATCAAATTTATTGGCATAAAGTTGGGCAAAGTAACTCCTTATTATTTCTCTAATTTCCTCTTCATTGGTGGAAAGATCCCCCTTTTCATTTGTAAGACTATCAATTTGATTTTCCTCTTTCTTTTTTTTGATCAAATTTACCAAAGGTTTATCTATTTTATTGGCTTTTTCATAAAACCAACTCTTGGTTTTATTTATTAATTCAATAGTTTTTTTACTTTCAATTTTATTGATTTCTCCTTTTAATTTTTGTATTTCGAGTTTAATTTTTGGTTGGGGGTTTATAATTTGGTCTTTTTCTAGCCTTTTAAGTTGTAAGCCCAATTCGTTAATCTTCTCTTTCTCAATTTTCTTCAAATAAGCCTCTAAAGATATAAAATTTCCCCTTATTACCGCTTTAGCTGCATCCCAAAGATTTTGATATGATGTCTCATCATTATCATTATCTTGGGTGAAATTGTTAATTGTTTCTATAATTTGCTCTTTCACCCAGTCATTCTTTAAGATGAGATTATTCAGTTTCCAATTACTTTTTGGTCTATTTACCCCTAACTTTTTACTGAATGTAGCTTTTATTGCATTGTGATCTGAGAAGAAGGCATTTATTATTTCTGCCTTCCTACATTTAATTTTGAGATCTTTATGTCCTAGTATATGGTCAATTTTTGTATAGGATCCATGAACTGCTGAGAAGAAAGTATATTCCTTCCTATTGCCATTCAGTTTTCTCCAAAGGTCTATCATACCTAGTTTTTCTAATGTTCTATTTACTTTTTTAATTTCTTTCTTGTTTGTTTTGTGGTTTGATTTGTCTAAATCTGAGAGTGCAAGGTTGAGATCTCCCACTATTATAGTTTTACTGTCTATTTCTTCTTGCAGTTCTCTTAACTTTTCCTTTAGAAAGTTAGATGCTATACCACTTGGTGCATATATGTTTAGTATTGATATGGCTTCATTATTTATGCTACCTTTCAGCAGGATATAGTTTCCTTCCTTATCTTTTTTAACGAGATCTACTTCTGCTTTTGCTTGATCTGAGATAAGGATAGCTACCCCTGCTTTTTTGGCTTTACCTGAAGCATAATAGGCTCTGTTCCAACCTTTTACCTTTACTCTGTATGTATCTCCCTGCTTTAAGTGTGTTTCCTGTAGGCAACATATTGTAGGGTTCTGCTTTTTGATCCAATCTACTATCCGTCTCCGTTTGATGGGATCGTTCATCCCATTTACATTTACAGTTAAAATTACTAATTCTGTATTTCCTGCCATCGTATTATCCCCAGATTATGCTTTTTTCCCTTGACCCCCCTGATCCCCCTCCCCGATATTTAATTTACAGACCCCCCTTGTGACGCGCAACCCTCCCTCTTTTTTTTTTTTTTTTTTTTTTTTTTTTTTTTTTTTTAGGATCCCTCCCCCCTCCCTCCAAGTCCCTTCACTTATTCCCCTTTTCCTTTTCCCTTTTCCTCTCCCCCCTTTTAATGAGGTGAGAGAAAATTCTCTGAAAAACAAATATGTTAATTATTTACTCTTTGAGCCTCTTCTGATGAGAGTAAGATTCACACAATGATTCTCCCCCTCACTAAGTTCCCTCAGATATGGTGTATTTTCTATGTCTCTTCCAGGGATGTAGTTTCCCTCTTTTTATCACTCCTTCCCCTTTTTCTGAACCGACCTCCTTCCCTTTACTACACCCCCCTTTTTTTCTTTTATATCAGTAAAATCAAATTATCCTTGAGTATTTTTTATATACCCACAACAGAGTTACAGTTCTCAAGGGTTCTGTGTACCTTTTTCTGTTTCTCTTCAGTCTTGTGGATGTAGATCAAATTTTTTGTTTAAGTCTGGTTTTTTTCTTAGAAACATATAGAATTCCTCTGTTTCATTGAATGACCATCTTCTTCCGTGGAAAAAGATGCTAAACTTAGCTGGGTAGTTCATTCTTGGTTGCAGTCCTTGATCTTTTGCCTTACGGAATATCAGGTTCCAGGCCCTTCTATCTTTTAATGTGGAGGCAGCCAGATCTTGAGTGACCCTTATTGTGGCACCTTGGTGTTTGAATTGCTTTTTTTCTTAGCTGCTTGTAATATTTTTTCCTTAGTCTGATAGTTCTGAATTTGGCCACAATGTTCCATGGAATTTTGTTTATTTTGCTGTGTTTTTTAAGGGTCTTTTGCAGAAGGTGTTCGATGAACTTTTTCAATGCCTATTTTATAAAACTTCTGGTTCTATACTTCTGGGCAGTTCTCTTTGATGATTTCCTGTAAAATAGTATCTAGGCTCCTTTTTTTCATCATAATTTTCGGAAAGTACAATAATCCTCAGTTTATCTCTCCTAGATCTATCTTCCAGGTCTGTCATTTTGGCAAGTAGATAGTTGACATTTTTCTCCAGATTTTAATATTTTTGGTTTTGTTTGACTGATTCTTGATGTCCCAATGAATCATTCTTTTCTATTTGTTCAGTTCTGATTTTTAATGTGTTATTTTCCTCATTAGATTTTTTAACTTATTTTTGTATGTGTCCAATTGAGTTTTTAACTGAGTTGCTTTGCTCTATGGAACTTTTTTTCCATTTCATTAAATTTGTTTTTTTAGTGAGTTATTTTCTTTTTCCAATTCACAAATCCTACTTTTTTGGTAATTCTTAATTTTTCCAATTCACAGATCCTACTTTCCTGTGATTTCTTTACCTTTTCCAATTCCCTAATTCTGTTTCCCTGCACTTCCTGTGAATTCTTTACCTTTTCCAATTCACATTTCAGGAAGTTATTTATCTTTTCTAATTCACATTTCATGGCATTGTTATTCTCTTGTGTAGCTTCTCTTTCCTTTCCCCATTTTCTTCTAATTCTCTTTTTAGATTTTTAATAGTCTCTTCTTGGAGAGCATTATTTGGGGTATTGTCTGGAGGATGTCTGCTTTTAGTCTCCTCAGGGTAGGAAACCCACTCTTTTTCTGCACAGAAGCTATTAATCATTTTCTTCATTTTTTTTACTCATTTTTTTTAAAGCCTTCTGGGTCTGCCTTCAGTTCAAGGAGGTTACCAGCTTCTTATGCAGAGCAAGGATGGGTATATGAACAGTATCTGTCCTCTCAATGGGCTGCAAGAAATGGCAGAGCTGTGGGAGGGCTCTGAGAATAGCTCCACGTGGAAGTGAGTATGCCTGGGTATCACAGCCAGGCTATGTAAGTGCCTTGTGAGGATCCCCCCCTGTGAGGATTAGTGACTGCCTTGGAGCTAGACGTTAAGGAGCAAAGATATCATTGCCCCTCCACAAAGACCTGTTTTGAGTATTAGCAGTCGTCCTATCCCTTACTGCACAGGAAGTGGCTCTGCCTGGGGAATGTAGTCAAGCTGAGGAAATTCCATTACCCCAGGCCGAGCCTCTCACTGTGCAGATGAGAGGCTGCCCTGAGCTGTGCTCCTGCAGTGTGTGACTGACCCTCAATAAGAGCCCCTAGCTGCAGAATGCCAAGAAGAGCTGTATTATGGGTGGGCACAGCCAGTTCGTCTCAGGCTTTGGCATCCCTCAGAGTACCCACTACCCTAGGCTCTTACTTCTCTGCTGGTCTACTACTCCACCATGGAAGCAATGCAGTCAGGCTATGGCAGAGAGCTCCATGTAAATTTTCCAAATGCAGAGGCTGGGGCCCCTGCTCCCGTTTCTATCCCTGCTCTGAGCTGGTCTATTCCCACTACCTCAGGTCAAACCTTTTCTAGTGACATTCTAGATTCTCTTCCACTGGTAAGTTGTTGTACTTCCAAACTTCATGGGTTTTACCAGTCAAGCGCTGTTTTTTAGGCTGAATTAAATAGCTGGTAGAAAGTGATTGAGAGAGCTTAAAAAGTTCCATCTGACTTCTTCACCACCTTGGCTCTGCCCCCATAGAGACCTTTGCTTCCATTTGTTAGATTCTAATTTTTATTAAATTATTTTCATTAGTTAGCTTTTTATCTTTTTCCATTTGGCCAACTGAACTTTTAATTGAGTTTTGTTTATTGGATTTTTTTTTCCATTTCACAAAATCTGGCTTTCAAGGAGTTGTTTTCTTGTTCCATATTGACAAAACTGTTTTTAAAGAGTGATTTTCTTCAGACAATTTCTCTTTCTGTATTCCTTTAAGAGAGCTTTGTGAGGTGGAGACCAACTTATTTCACTCTTTCAGACTTTATCTGGAGATGTTTTGCCTTTAGTGTCCTCAAGATTTGAGGCCTGTTCTTTCCTGTCTCCATAAAACATATCTATGAGAACTCTTTTTTTTGCTTATTTATTTATGTTGAAAGGTTGAAGTTTCTTAGGGCAAAGGGGATATTGTTCCAAGTTTCCTCTACAAATAACAGCTCTGGGGATGGTGTTGCTGTCTTCTGTATTCTGGGCAGGCATGTTCAAGTTCCACATTATGCTGGGGGTTCAGGGATCTGAACATTATTCATAACTATGATGATGTGATTACTGATCCAGACCCAGAATTTCTGGAGAATGAAACTAAAAAAAGGATAATAAAGGTGATAGAATTCAAGCTGAGCTAATTAAAATCATAAAAGATGATGCTGTTAAACTGTTGCAATTAGAAGAGGATTCTGGGAAGATGGTGGAGTAGATTAGAAAGCTTTCCACTCTTCCACCAACCTTCTCCACAGAAAAAGATGCAACTTTGCCTCAGAAAGAATATAGATCAAAAGCAAAAAGTCAGGTTAAAGCAGTTGTTCTCCTAAAACAATCTAAGGATAAGCCAGGTACAGAGTTTAGCTGGAGTGAACTGCAGATACCTCTAGGCCAGTTCTGTGGAATCAACTCAGAACAATCTCTGACAATAGCAGGGGTTAGAAGGCCACCTCAGTTGTAGAAATCTTCACCCAACAAACAGTGTGGAGGTCAGACAGAAGAATAGAAATATAGTAGGACCTTCTAGTTTGGAGGAATGTCCATCACATTGGTGCTGGCTAAAGTTTTCCTAGACCAGGAAGTGCCAGTGAGAGTGAGCTACCACACACCTGGTAAATGCAACAACAGAGGAGCAAGAATACTATGTGACATGGGCACAGGAAAAAGAGCAGAGTTACTGGTTTCAGTTCCAATGTAGAGGGCAATTATAGTTTTCAGACACCAGGGTGACAGTAGGAAGTAAAGTCATGGATGGGACAGGGTGACCCAGAGTTCTAGCCTTGTTTTAGGAGTAGAGAGAAGAGTCCTACCATTCATATCTATTAGAAGTATGGATCTAATTGAATAATGAATTATACAATTTTCACTTTTTAAAATTTGTATTGTTGTTTTGTTTGTGTTTTGTTATTTGGCATGGTTTTTCCTTTGCTTCCAGTTCTTTTATAATATGACTAATATGAAAATATTCAAACATCATTATACATGTATAACTTACATAAGATCTTTTATTATCTTTGGGAGGGTGGAAGAAAAAGGAGGAAGAAAAATTTAGAACTCAAAATCTTACAAAATGAATGTTGAAAATTATCTTTAAATAATTTAGAAAAATTAAATACTAGAAAAATAATATGCTGGAGAAAAGAAGCCAAAGTTGAACCCTGGAACAGATTTCAGTAAATTACAATAAGAAAGACATGAGCTTTTGCTATTATTACTTATACCTCAGGAATGGGAACTTCATCAAACTAATAGTTGCTAAATATAATGTAAAAATAAATTTTAAATTAATAAATAAAAATGAAGCAAAGGAGAAAAAGCGCAATCATAGATAGCTACTATGGGGATAGAGAACAATATTGATATCTAGAGAAAAATAATGGAACTAAAAAAGCCATACTATTATCAGTGAGAAACATCAAATTATCCTAAGTCCAAAATATATTTCTTAGAATTAAAAAAAATACATTTTAAAAATAAGAAAGAGTAAGAAAAAAAATTAGGGAGAAAATTAAGAGCAAGCCAATAAAATTAAGAAATTATTAATAGTCAATCAACTTGAAATAGACAATCAAAACCTTAAGAAAGAAAATAATTTATTGAAAGCTAGAATCACACAATAGAAAACTAATGATGTTCTAAGACATAGAAATAATAAAACAAAATCAAAAGAATGAAAAAGTAAAATAGAATGTGAAAAATCACTGCAAAAACAACTGATATGGGGAACAATTTTAGAATAAATAATATAACTTTGTTATACTCTGAAATTATTGTTCATAAATATATACTAGGGTACCAGGTATTCTACAAGGCAAAGTTTTACATCCTTGTTTATTATTATGTGTTCAATGCAACAAATTAATAGATAAATATATTTAAATCTTAAATCAAGGCAAAGATTTACTAATTCCCTCTAAATTTTGTATGTTGTGTATGTATATGTGTGCAAATCTTATTAAGTTTTTTTACAATGGTTATACAAACTCACACCTTGTTATATTGAATAAATTACTGGTTTTGAAGTCAGTGGGATCTGAATTCAATTTCTGCCCAAGAGAATTCTTTCTTTTCTCTTCTTTTCTTTTTTTTACTTTTTCCTCATTTTTTGTTCTTTTCTTCCTTCCTTATTTTGCTGTATTCCTTCCTTCCTTCCTTCCTTCCTTCCTTCCTTCCTTCCTTCCTTCCTTCCTTCCTTCCTTCCTTCCTTCCTTCCTTCCTTCCTTCTTTCCTTCCTTCCTTCCTTCCTTCCTTCCTTCCTTCCTTCCTTCCTTCCTTCCTTCCTTCTTTCCTTCCTTCCTTCCTTCCTTCCTTCCTTCCTTCCTTCCTTCCTTCCTTCCTTCCTTCCTTCCTTCCTTCCTTCCTTCCTTCCTTCCTTCCTTCCTTCCTTCCTTCCTTCCTTCCTTTCTTTCTTTCTTTCTTTTTTTCTTTCTTTCTTTTTTCTTTCTTTCTTTCTTCCTTCCTTCCTTCCTTCCTTCCTTCCTTCCTTCCTTCCTTCCTTCCTTCCTTCCTTCCTTCCTTTCTTTCTTTCTTTCTTTCTTTCTTTCTTTCTTTCTTTCTTTCTTTCTTTCTTTCTTTCTTTCTTTCTTTCTTTCTTTCTTTCTTTCTGTATCTTCCTTCCTTTCTTTCTTTTTCTTTATCTCTTTCTCTTTCTTTCTTTTCCTCCCTTCCTTCCTTCCTTTCTTCCTTCCTTTCTTTTTTTTCTATTTCTTTTTCTCTTTATCTCTCTTTCTCTTTCTTTCTTTCTTCATTTCCCTCTCTCTTCCTTCCTTCCTTTCTTTTTCTTTATCTCTTTCTTTTTCTTTATCTCTGTCTTTCTTTTCCTTCCTTCCTTCCTTCCTTCCTTCCTTCCTTCCTTCCTTCCTTCCTTCCTTCCTTCCTTCCTTCCTTCCTTCCTAACTTATAAGGATAATTTCCCTTTGTTCTGTCTCTGTCTCTATCTCTCTCTGCCTCTATCTCACCCTCTATCTGTCTTTCTCTCTGTACTTCTGTCCATCTCTCTCCTTTCTCAATTTGCCTCCTTTCTCTCAGTCTTTATTTCTCCTTGTCTTATCTTTATTTTACATTCACCTTTTTCTTGGATCAGATAACTGAGGGAGCATTAAAAGTTGGTAAATTCTAGGTCTGATCAGACCTTTAGAAAAATCAAGGGCAAGCACTTAGCAGACAGAGAAAAAAAGAAAAAAAATACAGAATATACAGAAGACAGGTAATGTTATTGATACAGTGATCTGCTCCCTTCCCTGATGCTCTTCACTATGGTCCAAAATATGGACACTTTTCTTGCCACTCTGAAATGGTGAACTAGAAGTGGATAATGTATGGAAGACCTTCAGACTGCAACCATTCCTGATCCCAGTGTTATTATTGGGACCTCCATGGATCTTCTTCAAACTAAGTATTCAATCCTATTATAATTCCTCATCATTGGGCTTTTCATAGTTGCACAACTTTAACAACTCCCTGCAATGCTACTACCATCAGTCTGCTGCCTGATCCCTTGTTATCTGCAAGTCCCTTTGCTGTATTTCTACTTTGCTCTCCTTTGTTAAAATTATTCATCTTTTTAAAAAGTTGTTGTAGAAGAAACATATTTGAAGTTCTTGGCAAAAATATTAGCTTCACCCCATCTTGATTCTACTCTCAATTATAGGGATTTTTTTAAATGTTATTCAGTCTGATAAGAATGTCAAGGTTTTGTGAAAGTATTCATGAGACTAGAGTAGTCTTTATACCTTCCTTCCCCCTTTTTCATTATTAAACTTTTTTTTTTATTTTCCCACTTATACATAAGACAAATTTTACATTTGCTTTTCAAAGTTTGAGTTCTAGTCTCCCTTTCTCCCCATTCCAACCCCTGGAAGAAATGCACAAGAAAACAGATTCCTCTGTCCAAAAATGCTCAATAAAATTTTAAAAAGGTATGCTTTAGTCTGTATTCACACACAATTATTTATTTCTCTGGATATAGATAGCATTTTTCATAAGTTCTTCAGTTACTGTGGATCACTGTGTTGCTGAGTATAGCAAAGTCATTCACAGCTGAACATCGCACAAAATTGCTAATACTTTGTAAACAGTATGTTTCACTTTGCTTGAGTTCATGGAGAACTTTTTAGGTTTTTTTGAGAGCATACTGATCATTTTTTATAGAACAAAAATAGTCCATCATAATCTCAAGCCATGATTTATTCAACCATTCTCCAGTTGATGGGCATCTCCTCAGTTTCCAACTCTAGGCCCTCTAAAGGAAGCTGCTATGAATATTTTTGTACACAGTAGTCTTTCTTTGGGTTAGGAGATCATCTTTGCTGGTCTACTTGTTAAAACTTAGAAAGGAAAATTATGCTTATTTATTGGAGTCAGACCCTTCCTAAAAGACATGTCTGTCACATGACATCTCAGCAAGTTGGAAATAAAAATGTACTTAGTCTCAACTGATAGTTGTGAGTTCCTAAGCTAATAATTTCTGTCTACTATTTCTTTGTTTTCTGTGCCAGTTGATGGATGGAAGGAAAACAGCACACATATTAAAAACATGTCTTTCAGCTGGGATGGGTGGGGGAGATCTCCACTAGCACCCTTAGCTAATCAGTTGGAATTTTTAAGTAATATTTAAACACTACTACATTAAAATTTTAGCTCTTTGAGAACAATAGCTGTGTTACTGCCTTTTTATACCTAAAGTACTCATCATTGTGAGGGCATACTTCAGTCCACAATAAGTACTTAGTAAATGTTTATTAATTAACTGATTGACTAGCTAAAACCCATGAAGTTTTAACTCCTTTCCAGGCATAATAATTTAATTATTATCTCAATAATAGTTAAGGTAGCCAAACAAGCACATAAGTTTAGTGACAGGAAATGGGGAGGAAGAAATCCAGGTAAATTCAAAGAAAGCAATCCAATAAATTTTTAAAAAATGTAATTAATAATTGTGATACTAAAATTGCAAGAAATACATTCTTGCAAATAGAGTGGCATTAGATTATGTTTTCCCATATTATATAAGGAGTAAAAAAAGGGAAGGAGTACAGACAGCCAGAGACAGAGACAGATATACACAAGGAAAGATAAAAAGAGAAAGTAGGGGAAGGAGAGGGAGAAAAATAGAAGAGAGGGAGTGAAGAAAGGGTAGGGAGAAAAAAAGAGAGAACTATAAGAAGAGAAAAAAGAGGGAGGAAGAAAGAGAGGGAAGGGAATGGGAAAGAAAAGGAGAGGGAAAGGGGATCAAAAGGATAAAGTGAGGGAGAGAGGTATGCTTATTTGATCTTCTACCTGCTAGAGAAAGACCCCAGAGAAATAAATCATCAACAAGTATTTAATATTTTGAAGGCTATTCCATCCTTTGTTCTTTCTTGTCTATATAATCTGCACCTTAGTTTCTCACTTTTGCAATTTTTATATTACAAAGTCTCCTTTTATGTTGCTTTTGATTCTAATACATCCTATGCCAGATCTGAGGACTCTGGAGTCAGAGGATCTTGCTTAGAATTTTGATTCTGCTACTCACTACTCTACAACCTTGGCAAATCATCTTCAGGTTCCTCATCTGAAACATGAGGAAAGTTTAGAATATATGTTTTCTGAGACACTTTTAACTCCAAATCTATGATCCGGTAAGATCCTTAAAAGTTCAATTTTATAGGACTAAATTGACTGGATATGATTTTTTTTAAAGCTTTTTATTTTCAAAACATACATAGTTTTCAACATTCACTCTTTCAATATGTACAATGTCAACAATAAATTAAACATTGCAATATACTAAAGGTGAGGTAAAATTATTAACATGAAATAATAAATAAATCATAGCTCTGTCCACCCTTAATGATGTATAACTTTCTTGTTATAAAAAAGTAATAAAGCATAGGATCATTTGATATTATTTGAGATCAAAGATAATCCACAGATCTATCTGACAATGTAAAGCAAAAATTAATGATTTTTCTTGGCAGTTTTTAAAATAACCAATGAAGTTCTATTTTTTTAAAATAATTCAATCAGAACAATAATCAAATTTAGATTCAAATGAACAGGAGTTCTTTTTAAAATAGATTTATTTACAAGAAAATCTTCAATTTTAAATATTACTTTTCCTGTGAATGACAACTGTTACCAATAAACTGTAGCAAAAATAGCAGATTTACACAATTAATATTTTCCTGCATTTGGTGACAAAACAATATAGTTTATATTTATTCTAATCCCCATCTAGGAGTTATGCAAATAACAGTTACAGGGATGATCTGAAATTCCCTTTCCAAAGTCAATCTTGAAATCATTCTTGAATTCAATTATCTGGAAGTCTGTGTAACAGATTCTTTGCCTTGGGAAATATGACTTCAAACCAAATGTTTCCTTCAGAAAACTAAATGATTTGAAAATCTTGGCATATGCTGATAGAAACAGAGACTATTGGAACTAGAAAGATTTCTAGAAGATCATTCTGAATGACGTCCCAATGTTTAATGATTGATGTAATTTGTTAGTAAAGACAAAAGATAAAATAAAATGTCAGTTCTGAACACAAACTACCAAAAGTTAACATTTACCCTAGCTAATAACTCTTTTTTCTTGTAGTTCTCTAGTTCATTTTATTAAGTTTTACTACCAAATTTTTTTCACTTGTTTCTTTATCTTAGCAACCAGACATGTTACATTTGTTTTTAAGAATTATAAAAGGTTTGCAGGGGAAAAAAACCTTCTAAATTTAAGATAAAATTAGATTATTCTTACTAAAATTCAGGATGGATTGAAAGAATCTGAATATGTTGATTTTCTTTCAAAATCACGTCATTAAAGTTAAAGATCTTCTTGGCAATCCAGGTACACTACCCAAATACCTCAGGTTTCTTTTATGATGTTAACCTAATATATTTATCTAATTATCACAGTTTACTATTTCACCTTCAAAAAAGAACTGATTTCTTAAAAGCCAGAAGCAGATTGATCTTGTTAATTGTGAACATGTAAAAACGGTTGCATTCATGCCTGAATAGTAACAGAAATACATTGGAGATGAGATGAGAGAAATATTGTCAATGTCAAAGACAGCAGCTTTCTAGAGAGATTATGCAACTAATGGGTACAAAAAATTGATTAACAATTTTTTCTCATTATTTCATGACCCTCTACATTTTGACAACATTTTTTTCATTACCATAATGACATCCCTGTTCCTAAGGCTGTATATCATGGGGTTGAACATAGGAGTTATAATGATGTAGAAAAGAGAAAAAAATTTTTCTATTCCTATTTTATAACTGTTCTTGGGTAGTAAATATGTAGTAGCACCAGATGCATAAAATAATACCACAAGTAGAAAAGGCTTTGGATCTTCCCATTGCTGATGGAAGGTTTTGGATGGTAATAAAGATTCTGATATAGGAGTAAAGAATCAATAGAAAGGGAATAAAAGAAAATAAAACAACCAGTGTGTAAAATGAGACTTCATTCCAAAATTTATCTCCACAGGCTAACTTCATTAATGGTGGCAGGTCACAGTAAATATGATTAAGTATATTTGAATTGCAGAATTGTAATGAAAAACCTGATATGTCTTCCCAATCATCATGGGCATCCCTGTGATCCAGGAGACAACTACTAGCTGTACACACATTTTGTGATTCATAATAAGAGTATAATATAGTGGCTTACATATGGCTACATAGCGGTCATATGCCATCATAGCCAGGAGAAGACTCTCAGAGCCTGCCAGAATAAGAAAGAAGCAAAGTTGAACAGCACAGTCCAGCAAAGAAATATGTGTGTTCTTAGTCCAAAGATCTGAAAGCATCCTGGGAAGAGTGACTGATGTGTAGCAGATTTCCAAGAAGGCAAAATTGCTAAGGAAAAAATACATGGGGGTTTGGAGTGTTGCATCAGATTTTGTAATTACAATAATGAGACCATTCCCAAACAGGATATGTATGTAAGAATATAAAAAAAAATACCAAAAAGAATACCTTGGTAATTGGATAAGTCAGAAAATCCCAAAAGAATAAATTCCTTCACATGGCTGAGATTTGTGTCTGCCATTATTTCCATGAAATCTTTCTCTGGGTATATCGGATTTGGTAAAAACATTTCATTTCCTTTTGTAAGGATTGTCTACTCTGAAAAGTGAGATGTTATTTGCATTAATCAAAGTACATTTTTAAACTAATAGTTTATTCTTTAAGCTACAAAAAATCTTGGACATTCTGTCCTAAATTGTTCAACTCTGATTTTCTAAGATGTATCTATGTATGAATGTGTAAATTAATATATATGTATATGTGTAAATATATATATATATATATATATATATATATATATATATATATATATATATATACTATATATATGTATACACATATATATATACATAAATAGTATATATATATTATATATATATCTATGTGTGTATATATATATATATATATATATATGCACATATATGTGTGTGTGTGTGTGTGTGTGTGAGTGTGATCTGCAATAGGACTATGTCTCTGACTAGGTTATAAACTCCTTTAGGCAAGAATCTTTATTCTCTAAATTTGTTTATCTGGCATTTCCTTGCATAGCGATTGAAAAATGTTTATTAACCATGAGCAAGGTGATATCAGAATTTTATATGCCTGCTGTCATATTAAAGTGATTGAGTTTGAATTTTCATTATCATTAAAGAGTGGTTTTATTTTAATATAAGATAGCATGCATATTGTAATACTAAATAATTCTTTGAGTTAGAGGAAAGGGGAAGATAATCATTTGTTTAAATATGTAAAAGTTAGTTCATTAAATAGTTAATAAATATTATTTCATTTGATTCTTATAATGGCCCTAGGAAGTAAGTTCTGTTATTCTCTTAATTTAACAGTTGAGGAAACTAAGGCAGACAAAGCTTAAATGACTTGCTAAGTGTTATATGTCTTATAATTATCTGAGGCCTTATTAGAACTAAGGTCTTCCTGACTCTAAGCTCACCACTCCATCTACTACATAGTCTTGCCATCAAGCTAGTGATAAATTAGTCTTAATATTTCATAAATTTCCAAATGGACAGAAATGTGAATTTGTTTATAGTGATGCTTATAAAAATAGTTTAATTGCAATAAATTATTATTAACTTAAAAATCATATTAGCCAGCTAAGCAGCATAGTGGCTGGGATTTCTGGCTTGAAGTCAGAAAGATTCTTCTTCCTAAGTTCATTTCTGCCTCAGATATTTACTACTTTTGAGACCCTGGGCAAGCCACTCAGGTTCCTCATTTGTAAAATGAGCTGGAGAAGAAAGTGTCGAAAAACTGTAATATGTTTGTCATAAAATCTCAAATTGGGTCACAAAGAATTGAACAAGACTGAAAAATGACTGATCAACAATACAACATTGATATCAGATATAATTAGATGGATTTCTTGTTCTAAATAGATATTAAATGAGCTCCTAATACATTAAAATTGTGCTATAACACATAATGTATTAGTTTTCACTCACACAGAAATGCATGTAGAGTCATTAAAGGAGCAAAAGGCTTATCAAATACTTTTAAAATTACCTTTATAAAATCTAACTAAATTATATCTAAAACAGTCTCTTGTAGTAATCAATCTGAATCTTTGTAATCATGTTATCTTTTCCTTGACATCACTTTTTGGTAGCCATTTTAGAGGATGTTTTATAGGATATTTTCAGGAATGCAAGGCAAATTCTTGTTCCAATAGTTGAAAGAATTAATCCTCCTTCCTCTTGAAATTTAAAGACAGTATTTGCCTCTCCAACCATCATATATTATTTTCCTTTCCCCAATGATTGAAGTAGCTTATCAGCAAACAAATATTAACAATTCCCAGGGACACAGTTCATCTGGTCCAAGTGACAAAGAGAGTTGTGGGGTTTTTTTTTTGTATTTTTCTATTATTTCTAAGTATTAATATGTTATTTGTCAAAATGATATTTTAGGTTAGGACTGTGTAAGATTATTTTTTTTTAATTTTCCTGACTCTTCATGAAAAAAAGTATAATATATGCAACTCATATCCAACTCAGAAAGCTTATTAGGATTTATATTTGGTTCATTTGGCAAAAGAGGCTTCCTCTTTTCTTTATTGAAAGACTTTATTCAAAGTTTTCTTTATTCAAAATTTGGAGCCCATTTTTAAAAAAGTTAAATAATTTGAGAACTATATATGAAGTATCATCCTTTGGGGAGGAAGATATGGGAAGAACTCAAAATAAATTTGAGAAGAAATCTAAATCAGGCAAAGAGTAATAGTCTTGAAAATTTATAAAACATATTTAACATATTTTTACTAGGAAATAAATGGAGGGTGTATTTTATATAAGTTTATTTTGTCAGTCGACTTTGCATATTTTTTTTTTGCTTTGCTACAAAGAGTAGCGGATTAAGTCAGATCTGACAGTGAAATTATTTCTAGAACTATTTGTGGTATAATAAATGAAAGACATCTTTAAACATTAAAATAATCATAATTTCCACATAAAATAAATTTCATATATTGTCTTTTAGTTAATAATAGTTGAGGAATGTGTGTGTGTGTGTGTTTGTGTGTATGTGTGTTTGCCAACTTCATTTGGTGGGGCCAAGATAGAAGGAAAATTTATGGCCAAGTCACTTTTCTACCTTATTAGTATTCATTTTCAAAGGAAATTAAATCAAATGAAAATGGACTTTAATTAGAAACTCTAAACTATAAAAGTATCTACATATTTCTATGTAGATATTATGTCTGTACATTTATTATCTTAATAAAAATGATCCTAATTCTTAAATATTGCAAGCCTCCTCCTGACCTTGTGAATGTATCTGAAGAAAATTGTTGATATTCCCACAGAATTTTTAAAAATGAAAGATACAATAATATATATGGTGTTAATCTCTTCTAGTGTAGCGAGCTGTCGTCTCTAGAAGCTGCCGGATCGCTCTCTGGGAAGAGATCTGCTGTGTCTACTCAAATCTTTAAGACAGATTCTTCTTCCTGTAGTGAACCGTTGTCTCCAGGCAGTTGCTGTTAACTCTTGTCCTTAGAAGTGACTTCCCTTCCTGCAGAGAGCCCCGTCAGGCCTGATGTAATGCAGAGAGTCTTCCTTCTTGAATCTCCTCCAGCTCTTATCCTTCTCCAGGCCGATCTGCTCTCTGCGCCCAGTGCTCTCTCTTTTATTCTCCCAGAGAATGGGCGTGGGATAATGCAAGGGCTTCTGGGAAGAACCACCCCAGCCAATGAGCTTGCCCCCTCTATCAAGTCAACCTGAGTTCTCACCTTGTAACCGTCCAGAAAACCTGAGTTCTCACCCAGTAATCCTAACATCTCCCCCTTTCTTTTGATTTAGAACATAGGACAGTCATGACCTTGAAACATAAATCCATCAATATGGGAAGTATTACAGATAATTACATAAATGACCTTGAAACATAAATCCATCAATATGGGAAGTATTACAGATAATTACATGAATTACATAAGCACATAGTAACATAGTAACATAACACATGCTAGAAGTATATAACATAATCATAAATTGAAAATTTATAAATGTCCATAAGTCCATTGTCCATTAGTCTCATCTTGTGTGAGGAAGTCCAATGATTCCTGCTGGTTTTTAAAGTTCTTTAACAGTCTTCTTATTATCCATGCTCTTTCAGTGTCAGATGTTTCTTAGATCTTCTCCTTTATTTTGAGGTCTTTCTCTTTTTCTGTCTTTCTCTGATGGACAAGGCGAATATGACTTGTTGGCACCCATCTGATTCCTTCTCCTGCTGAAGAAATACAAGCAAACCCTCTCTCCCAGGCAGTTAACCTATCTAATTACCTTCTATTTACCACTTTCTAAATCTCTTCTCATCATCTGGCAATTACATTGGAGTTGTTTGCACTGGACACAGCCCTGTTGGTTTAAAAGGCCTGTATTCTCCCCAAGTGTAATCCATTTTTACAATCTGATTGCCTTTTGGCTCACTTATCAGGTAATCCCTTTCTGCCATGTGATTGCTTTTCTGCTGGTTGATTAAATCAGAGTCCTGGCCTTCTAAAGGTTCTTTGGGTGTAACATCAGCTGCCATCATGCCCCAAGTCTTTTTTGCCTGGGGCCCTGGATCTGGGCCCCTCATCCTATTTCCCTGAATTAGTTTACACTCTGATGCCCAATGGAGTCCTCTGTTGCATTTTGGACATGGGGTTTTAGGTCTTCTCTCACCCTGTCTTCTCACTGTATCTCCATATCTACACTGAGCTCTTAGATGCCCAATTTTTCCACATTGAAAACATCGCCGAGTTTCTCTAGAAGTCCCTTGCCAGGAGGGACCCTGTCTTTCCACATTCATCATTGTCCGGGTGTAAAAAGCATTTGTTCCCACTGTAGCACAGCGTCTTATGATTTCCTCTAAAGGAGCATCTTTGTCTAATCCCCATATAATTCTTTTGCAAATCTCGTTGGCATTTTCCTTAGCCAGATGTCTGGTCATTATTTCTGTAGCTGCATTTTCTCCAATAGTTCTTTTGACAGCAGTTTGCAAACGTCCCACAAAATCTGCAAAAGGTTCATTGGGACCTTGCTGTATTTTAGTGAAAGCCTCTCCACGATCTTTCTGTCCAGGAAGGACACCCCAAGCTTTTATTGCAGCCTTAGCAATTTGTTCATATATTGTCATGGTATAATTAATCTGTTCCGAATTCTCTCCATACTGACCTTCACCAGCTAAGTGCTCAAAAGTGAATTGTGTGTTAACTCCTATTTCCAAATTGCATCTGACTTGAATTTTACATAATTCATGAAATTCCGCAAGCCATAATAAATTTTCTCCAGGTTCCAGACATGTCCTTGCTATGGATTTCCAATCATTCGGGGTTAGGACTTCATAAGACAAACCATCTAGTAACATTTTGACATAAGCTGATGTAGCCCCATAAAGGGTACAACCTTTTTTCAAATCCTTAATTTTATTCAAATCTAAAGGTGCATATCTTCTCCTTTTTTTACCTACAGAGTCAGTATTTTCAATCACAGGATATGCATGTATAAAATCACTTATATCCTGTCCTTCTCTCTTAGCTTTAACCAATGCTTTTTCTAATCTTGTCATAGGCTTAGGCTTCTTCACAGGCAATTCTGTTTGTGTTTCTGCCTCTTCCCCTCTTTCTTCCTCCATCTCTGAAGGTGGGGTTGATGTGGGCCTGTCAATAATCTGTTCTCTAGGCAGGGTTGAAGGTTCTTCAAGAGAATCATACCATAATTCCTCATTTAAATCCTCTTGCTCTAGGGAAAGATCTTGATCTTTCCTTTTTTCCTCACACTTCCTCCTCTGTTCATTTTTAGAACTTTTCCTTCTCCTACAACTTGCTTGATAGTTTAAGGCTAATTGAACTATGTTGTAGATATAAAATACTTCTGCAGAAATTGAACGAGGCCCATTTTTTGCTTGAAATTCTTTCATTTCATATCCTACTAGCTTCCATTTATCTACATCTATCTTTTCTTCCTCTAAGAACCAAGGGGATGTGCGTCTTAATGCAGCCAAGAGTTTAGCAATCTGTACCCAGGTTACAAGTAAACTCTGCTCCTCAATTATGTTGATTATACTCTCTATAGTACCACTCCTGAATGGAGCTGAGGTTGCGTCTGGGGCTGAGGTTGAGTCGGCTGAGGTCCAGGGATTGAATATAGCTAACATCTGCCCCATTTCAGCTATAAGAGATTCCTGGTTTAGCCCTTAACAAGTTAAGTTCCTTATTTATCTATTAGCACGCTCACTTAATCTTTAACAAAGTTTCCTCGTTACTCACGGTTCTGGGTCAGAGAGACTGAGATCTAGATTGGAAGCTTTTCCACTGGAATCAGGACTGTGTCTGTCCCTGTTCAGGCGCCAAATTGCGAAGGTCTGGTCTAGCTCCTCTTGTCAGGATAAGCAAAAGTCCTTGCCCCACGTTGGGCGCCAATTGTAGCGAGCTGTCGTCTCTAGAAGCTGCCGGATCGCTCTCTGGGAAGAGATCTGCTGTGTCTACTCAAATCTTTAAGACAGATTCTTCTTCCTGTAGTGAACCGTTGTCTCCAGGCAGTTGCTGTTAACTCTTGTCCTTAGAAGTGACTTCCCTTCCTGCAGAGAGCCCCGTCAGGCCTGATGTAATGCAGAGAGTCTTCCTTCTTGAATCTCCTCCAGCTCTTATCCTTCTCCAGGCCGATCTGCTCTCTGCGCCCAGTGCTCTCTCTTTTATTCTCCCAGAGAATGGGCGTGGGATAATGCAAGGGCTTCTGGGAAGAACCACCCCAGCCAATGAGCTTGCCCCCTCTATCAAGTCAACCTGAGTTCTCACCTTGTAACCGTCCAGAAAACCTGAGTTCTCACCCAGTAATCCTAACATTCTAGTAGCATTCTTGATTTGAAGAATTAAAAATTCCTGAATTTAATGTTGCTCAATTTATTTTTAATTGATATTTCAATCAGCTTCATCAAAATAAAAAATAGTATATAGCCTTTTAACTTTTGTACCCATTATGGATATCTTAATATAGTGAATCTTATCATTAGCTATAAGATTTTATTAAAATCAATAGCAAAAGAACAATTCTTTGGATAGGGGAAACACTTCATGATTCGAAAGTGGCTACCCTTACTATCTTCTCATTTAATCTGGGTTATGGTTCACATCTAAAAATAACGTTCCATATGCCATCTTGAAATTGAGATTCTTATTAAGATTTTATATCAATCTAACCATGCTAGTTACTGAAACTTGATTCTTGAGAAAGATCATGTGAATATAGAGTAAATGGTGAAATTAGAAATCATGGAACAAAGTTCAAGCAACATAAGTGGTCATCAACAACAGTTCATTCGTTTCATAGATCAAGAAACTAAGACACAAGGAAATTAAGAGACTTGTTAAATTTCATGCAGGCAAGATTTATAGGAGGATTTGAACCCAGATCTTTTGATTCTAAGTCAAATTTTCTTACCCTGTACAATGATTCTTCATAATCATTTTGAAAACACTCAATAACCCAGAAAGCTAAAGTTTATAAACCATTAAAAGTCCTCCCTTACCTTTTTGGAATGGAGAAAAATCAGATGCAGATTCTTTTTTCTTTGATGAATACATTTCAAATAAAGTAAACCTGTAATCAATGTAACATTTTTAGGTGGCAGAATTCTGTGTATACATTAGATAATAGAAATAAAAAATACCCTATACTATATCAATTACTATTTCCATCATATTCAATATAAGAAATCTAAAACTCATTAATACTAAATGATTGTTCAACTTTACCCTGAAACTAGAATGAAGAGTAAGAATAGATTCCCAGTGTTCTTTATAATATGAGTGCAACTCTTTTCCTTCTATAAGGCATAATCTCTCTTGAAATAATAAATTTAGAAATGATTGAAAAGATACAGTAAAACAATTCACTCCAACCACTTCATTTCATAAATGCATGATATAACAATAAAATATTCAGATAATTAAATGATGTATCCTAAACAGGAAGATACTAGAAAGCAAAGAAGATACATAAACTTATGTTCCATAGCTCCTAAAATCAGCACCTGATTTTCAAATTCAGCACTCTTGAACTTCCTCCTTAATGCTTCCAGGAATCACAACTGAATCATGTAAAAGGGACACATTTTATTACAAAAAATGTTTTGTGCTCCAGTAAGTTAGAATTCTTTAAATACAAAGGAACAGCCTTCTCCCTAGGTCACTTGTTAAGTTTTAATTAGTTATATACTTCATGCTCTAGGTCCAGTTCACTTAGCCATAGTAATGAGGTAGCAAGGGATAGTGAAAGGAGCCCTGGGTTTAAAGTCAGAGGACCCTTCTAACATCCTTGCCTCTGATATTTAAAAGTATTTTAATGATTGGGGAATCATTTTACTGCATTGAAACTTTTTTTTTTTATTCTCTAAGAGATATAGAGGAGGGTTGTTGCATTCCTTGTATCACAGGATTGTTATGAGGAAAGCATTCCTAAAAATCTATCTAAAGTTCTGTATCCATGCTGGTCACCTGCTAATATTTTCCTATGTTGGTAAAAGTTATATTGAATGATTGCAACTAATCAACTTATGTTTTAATATCCTCCATATCATTTTTGTTTTGTTTTGTTTCATTAAGTATAGTCCTTTCCATGATGGGATTTTCAAATGAATTTATAATCCAGTCAAAAAAAAGAAGTAGGCTATGAAAAAAAAATACAAAACAATTTGTTCAAGTTTTAGAAGACAATTTGAAATCAAGGCTAACTTTATTACTTTTAGGATATAAGAGGAGGCATACAAGTATGGGAGTGTGTGTGTAAATTAACTCTGATATCATGGTATTAAAGAAAAAGACTTTAAGGTTTGGACAAAACAAAAGATCTAATATATTAGATCTAGATATTAGATCACATGAAGGGAAATAAAAGACCTATTAAAGTAGAGAGAAAAAAGAGAGGTGAATGAGAATGATCTTAAGCTAAATATCAACAGTTTTGGCTCGAAGAGGAAGTAGCTTAAACACTTAGTTAAGCTTGGAAATTTAAATTTCCCAAGAGGATCGTGAGAAGAGCAAAATGAAAGGACATAATAAAAAAGGAGACGGGTAACATTAGGAGAAAGGGTTAAGAGAAGAGAAAATGGTTTATAGAAGGTAGGGAAGCTTGAGAAAAGCATTGGTCAGAAACAAAACAATAGTGAGGAGTGATGGTGGAAAGAGGGGAAAAAGTATATATAGGGAGAAAATGGAATGGAGGGAAATACACAGCTGGTAATTAGAAATGTGAATGTAAGCTGGATGAAGGTTCCTATAGATCAGAATTAGACAGCAGTGTGGATTAAAATCCAGAATTTTATTTACAAGAAATACCTTTGAAACATAGTGATACATATATAGCAACAGTCAAAGAATATAATATGATTCAGCTGAAGCAAAAAATAAAAATAAAAGCAGTAGCAATTCTGATCTTGGACAAAGTAAAAACAAACATTGCTCTAATTAAAGTAGATGAGGATAGAAACTACATCCTACTTGAAGATACCACAGATTATGAAGTGAAATCAATACTAAACATATGTGCACAAATTGGTATAGGATCTAGATTCCCAGAGGAGAAGTTAAGAAAACTTCAAGAAGAATTAGATAAAATAATATACTAATGGGGGATCTCATCCTTGCTCTCTCAGAATTAGATAAATCAAATCATAAAATAAGAAAATAAGTTAAAGAAGTAAGTAGGATCCTAGAGAATTTAGGAATAATAGATCTTTGGAGAAAATTGAATGTACAAAGAAAGGAATATGCTTTTTTTCTCAGCAGCACATGGAAACTATACAAAAATTGACTATGTATTAGTTTATAAAAATCTCAAAATCAAATGCAGAAAGGCCGAAACAGTAAATGCACTTTTCTTTTCAGATCATGATGCAATAAAAATTACATTCAATAAAAGGCCAAAGAAAAATAGACCAAAAATTAATTGGAAACTAAATAATCTAATCCTAAGGAATGAGTGGATAAAACAACAAATCATAGACACAATCGATAATTTCATCCATGAGAATGACAATTATGAGACAACATACCAAAATTTATGGGATGCAGCCACAGCAGTTTTTAGGGGAAGTTTTATATCACTATATGCTTACTTGCATAAAATAAAAAGATGAGTGAATTTGGGCTTGTAGATAAGAAATCTAGAACACTATTAAATTAAATTAAATTTAAATTGGGGGCACCTGGATGGCAAAATGGATAGAGCACCAGCCTTGAATTCCGGAGGACCTGAGTTCAAATCTGGTATCAGACACTTAACACTTCCTAGCTATGTGATCCTGGGCAAGTCACTTAACCCCAGCCTCAAAAAAAAAAAAAAAAAAAAATAAATTAAATCCCCAATTAAATACCAAATTTGAAATTCCAAAAATAAAAGGAGAGATTAATACAAGTTAAAGTAACAAAACTATTGAATTAATAAACAACACTGAGTTGGTTTTATGAAAAAAATAAACCTTCAGTTATTTTGATTAGAAATAGGAAAGATAAAAAAGAATTTTGCTAATATCAAAAATAAAAGGGAGAACTTTCAACCATTGAAGAATAAATTAGAACAATAATTAGGAGTTATTTTGCCCAACTATATGTGAGTAACTCTGATAATCTCAGTGGAGGAATGCTTACAAAAATACAAATTTTCCAGATTAACAGAAGAGAAAATAAATTACTTAAACAACAGCCCCATTTTAGAAAACCAAATTGAACAAGTGACAATCGACTCCCTAAGAAAAAATCTCCAGATGGATTTACATGTGAATTTTAGTAAACATTTAAAGAATATCATTTACAACGTTATGCAAACTATTTGAAAAAATAAGGAAAGAATGAGTCCTAACAAATTGCTTTTATGACGCAGATATAATGCTGATTCTGAAACCAGGTAGAGTAAAAATAGAGAAAGAAAATTATGGAATAATTTCCCTAATAAACATTGATGCAAAAATCTTAAATAAAAGTATAACAAAGAGATTACAGTAATTCATCCCCACGATAATACACCATGATCAAGTGATATTTATACCAGGGGTGAGGGAAAGGAGAAAAATTTAGAATGCAAAATTTTTCAAGGATCAGTGTTGAAAAATGAAAAGGTACCATAGACAATAGAGTAATATTAATACTAAATATATAGTCACCATGTGGTACAACAATATTCATATTTTTAGAGAAGTTAAATCAGTTACAGCAAGAAATAAACAGCAAAAGTATACTAGCAGGGGGTGGAGCCAAGATGGTGGAGAAGCCACATGCGATGATTTTCTAAGTACTCTCATTCCCTCACTATCAACTATTTAATTCAGCCTCAAAAATAGTGCTTGACTGGTAAAACCCATCAAGATTAGAAGTACAACAACTTACCAGCCAAAGAGAATCTGGAATTTCATCAGAAAAAGTCTGTCCTGTGGGGCAAGAAAAGACCAGCACGAGCAGTCATAAAACTAGGCTAGAATATTGTGCAGATCAGGTTGGGGAGGCCTCTGGGATTAGAAAAGCTACAGAGACAGATGACTCTGGCATAGGGTGATTGCTCTACTCTGTTTGTAAAACAGCAGATCAGCAGAGAATTCAAAGCCACTTTAAAATATACCAGTACCTATAGTCTGGCCACCCAAAACCAGAAATGATTCAGCACAGATCACAGCACAGCTGTGTAACTCCCTTCAGCTGTAAGGAGCTTTCCCTTGGTATAGTTAAGAACCTGCAAGGCAGGGGGACACAGGAGGGGGAAGCCTCACAGTGGGGGCCTCGGCCTGAGGCAGTAGAATTTCCACAGCAGAGAAACTTCCACAGTAGAGAAATTTCTGCATTAGCCACTGTGCTTCACAGGGCAGAGACACTTCTGGTCTATATGCTGGGGCTATTTGCTGGTCACCTGCTAATATCCACAGTCCCACTGTAGGCTTTGACCTGGGGTTGTGACACTTTCACTGTTCAGCCTCTAGCCCCAGGGCAGTCACTAGACCACATAGAGAGGGCTCTTCACTGGGCACTTCGAAGCCCAGTCCATGCTAACCAGTTCTGTATCATTTCCAGTAGGGGGAGGAGAACTCTCCCAGAGCACCCTCGTACCTTTGCAGCCCTTTCACAAGACAGCTGCCATTCATTTGAATGTTACCTGGGCACCATCACATAACTCTCTCCTAGAAGAGACTGTTAAAAACCTCAAAAGAGAGTTAGAAGAAAAATGTGGAAAGGAAAGAGAAGCTATGCAAGAGAGTAACAATGCCCTGCAATGTGAATTGGAAAAGATAAAGAATTTCCAGGAAGTGCAGGTCACAAGTGACCAGGACAGAATAACTTAAAAGACTCACAGAAGATTCTGAGGTACTTGGAATCTATAATGCTCTGACTTCCTGCCCCAGCTCCTTGCCCCAGGCACCCTGTGCTGCTCTTTGGGTGGGGGCAGATTGTCCCCCTGTCTGTTTGAAACAGACCTGTTTTAAAATTCTTCCAAAGTATCTTCTTCTGGAAATGTGCTGTAATCTAAATATATGTGTGGGGTCTTTGACTCCAAAACCAGTATAGAGGCTTAATCTCCTGTGGGTCACAGGAAGCTGTGTCTGCTCTCTGCCATCTTGGCTCCATCCCACAGCATTTAGAGACTTAATGATGTCAGTGGATTGAAGTTTTGAGTTTTTATATTTTTGTCTTAAAAGATTTACTTTTTAGTAAATCTTTAGTAAAAAAGATTTACTCCCTCCCTCCTTCTATCCCTTCTTCCCTCCTTCCCTTCTTCTTCTTCTTTTTTTTTGTTCCTTTTTTTCTTACCACAAACCAGATAATATGATTGAGAAAGAGAGATCTTCTACCTGCCCTCATGATTTACATTATGGTTCATGTTTTGGCAGTACCCTTCTTTTTTCGGCACTCTGAAATAGTGATTCAGAATTGGATAATATGTGGAAGACTTGCAGATTACACCCATTCCTGATTCCAGTGTGATTGTGGTCTCCATGGATGTTTTTCTAACTAAATATTCAATTTTCTTATTATTCCTTGCCACTGTACTTTTCCTAGTTCTACAACTACCTTAGCCCACTGCAGTGCCATTACCATAATTTCTTGGTTGCTTGCTGTGTATCTGCAAATCCTCTTTTTTGTATTCCTACTTTGCTAAAGTAAAACACTAAAAATAGTAATACTTAAAAAAAAAGTTCTTGCTATAAAAGGTTCTTGTAGAAGGGATGTATTGGGAGTACTTGACAAAATACTGGCTTTCTTCCTTGCTTCTACTCTCAATTATAGGATTTTTGATGTTATTCATTCTGATGAAAATCTTTGGGATTTTGTTGAAGTATATATATATTAGACATGAATAATCTTCCCACCTTCCCTCCCCTTTCCCCAAGGTTTTACATTTTTACTTCTCCATTTACATTTAAAGCAAATTTTACATATATTTTTAGAAATTTAGGTCCAGATAGTCTCCTTTCTTCCATTCTTCCATCTCCTTGAAGAAGTCATATGTGAAGTTATATCAATCATTTTCATTAAAGCCATATTATGGGCAGGTAGGTGGCACAGTGGAAAGAGCATCAGCCCTGAAGTCAGGAGGATCTGAGTTCAAATTTGACCTCAGACACTTAATATCTCCTATGCGACCTTGGGCAATTCACTTAACCACAATTGCCAAAAAAAAAAAAAAAAACATGTTATGTTTTACATGTATTTACACAATATCAGGTCTTTTTCTGGATAGGGATAGCATTTTTCATCTTGACATCTTTAGAGTAATTGTGGATCACTCTGTTTCTGAGAATAGGAAACTCATTGACATATGATCATCTGTAATACTTTGTGCACACTTTGTTTCACTTTGCTTAAGTTTGAGGATTTTCAGTTTTTTCTGATAATTTCTCATAATTCCCCATAGGAAAAAAACAAACAAACATTCCATCACAATCATGTACTACAATTTATTTATCCATTCCCCAATCAATGGACATCCCTGTCATTTCCAATCCTTTGCCTTCAAAAGAGAAATTATACATATCCATCCCAAAGAAATACTAAAGAGCGGAAAGAGACATATATGTGCCAAAATGTTTGTGGCAGCTCTTTTTGTTGTAGCTAGAAACTGGAGGATGAATGGATGTCCATCAGTTGGAGAATGGTTGGGTAAATTGTGGTATATGAAGGTTATGGAATATTATTGCTCGGTAAGAAATGACCAGCAGGAGGAATATAGAGAGGCCTGGAGAGACTTAAATCAACTGATGCTGAGTGAAATGAGCAGAACCAGAAGATCACTGTACACTTCAACAACAATGCTGTATGAGGATGTATTCTGATGGAAGTGGAAATCTTCAACATAAAGAAGATCCAACTCACTTCCAGTTGATCAATGATGGACAGAGGTAGCTGCACCCAGAGAAGAAACACTGGAGGGGAATGAAAATTGTTAGCACTAATATCTGTCTGCCCAGGTTGCATGTACCTTCGGATTCTAATGTTTATTGTGCAACAAGAAAGTGATATTCGCACACATGTATTGTACCTAGACTATATTGTAACACATGTAAAATGTATGGTATTGCCTGTCGTCGGGGGGAGGGAATAGAGGGAGGGGGGGTAAATTGGAAAAATGAATACAAGGGATAATATTATAAAATATATATATATATATATATATATATATAAAAAAACATTTAAAAAGCAACTAATCACAATACTATATAAACTATTTAAAAAAAAAAAAAAAAAAAGAAATTATACATATCCACACACACACACACACACATATATATATATATATATATATATATATGTATATACATATATATATATATATATTTATAAAAAGTTGGTACTTATTTACCAAAATAAAGTCTTGCTAAAATAACCTCATATTCTTCGTGAGCATGTTTACTGTGACAATTAATGAAATGAATTTTTCCAGATTTTATTCAGATTTTAGAAAATTGTGATATATGAATATATTGGAATGTTATTGTCATTTATTTGGATGATGATATAAGACATTTGGAAAGAAAACAAGGGTGAAATTGTGTGAAATAATTCAAAGCAAGAAATGAAGAACAATGAGAACAGCTTAATATATAATGTTTACAATAAATTAAACATTAAAATATAATAAAGATAAGATGAAAGAATCATTAACATGATTGATGGTAATTAATGATTAACATGATAAATTATAGCTCTGGCTACCATCTCATGATGTACAATTGTCTTATTATAAAAAAGTAATGAAGTATTTAATAGGATCTTTTGATATTAAGTATCGTTTAAGATCAAAGACTATCCACAGATATATCTGACAATACATAGCAGAAATAATAGATTTTTTAAAATAACCAATGAAATTGGTTTATTTTTAGAAAATATCATTGAACAATAGCAATAATCAAATTTAAATTCAAATAAAGTCTTTTAAAAAGAAATTTATAACAAATTTTTCAACTTAAAATATTAGTCCTCGTGTAGTACCACTGACATCAATAAATAACAGTTTAAACAACATATTTCCACAATTAACATTTGCCTGAAGTTGGTAGCACAAACACTATAGTTTATATATTTCCTAATGAGACAACTGCCATCTAGGAGTTATGCAAAGGACAGTCTCAAGAGTAACCTGAAATTGCTTTTCCAATGTCAATCTTAAAATCTATCTTCAATTCACTTATTTGGAAATCTGTAACAGATTTAGTGACTTGAAAAATGCTACTTTGAACAAATAGTTCCTTCAGAAAACAAAATGGTATGAAAATCTTCTCATATGGTGAAATAAATAAAGATTGATGAAACTGAAATGGTTTCTAGAAGCTGATTCTATAGTGGTTGAGGTCTGGATGTTTAGTGACTGATCTAAAGTCTCATGTACTTTATAGGTGAATTCAAATGATTAATGAAAATGTTAGGTCCAAATACAAATCATCAAAATTTAACATTTATCCCAATGAATGTCTCATTCTTCTTGTAATTCTCCAGTTAAGGTTATTAAATTAAACAATCTATTTTTTAACTTGTTTCTTTTTTTTTTTTTAAACATTTGATTTTAAGGATTGTAGAAGGCCTAGAGTAAAATAAATCTTGCAAAGTTAAAATAAAATTGGGATATTCTTACTGAAATTCAAGATAGTTAGAAAGAAATTTTCCCATGAATATGTTAATTTTCTTGTAAAATCATAAAACATAATGATTAAAGATTTTCTTGGAAATCTCCACCAACAGTTCCCATATAGCTCAGTTCTCTGTACATTTTCTAGGCATTCTGTAGTTTATACTAATTTATTTAGTTATTTATCTCAGCTTGCCATTTCACTTTCAAAAGAAAACACTTTCTTAATATCAATGGCAGAAACAGAATGATTTTGTTATTTGATAACACATAATAACTGTTGTATTGATGCCTGAAAAAATAATAGGTTTGCATTGGAGTTGAGAAGATGAAAATGATGTCAATTTCAGAGGAAATTAGGAATAAAAAAGCTAACAGCTTGATGGAAAGATTTTTCAATTAGACAATAAGAAATTTGAAAGGCAATTTTATCTAATTTCTTTGTGATCTTGTTCATTTAGACAATAATCTTTTCATTGCCACAATGACATCCCGGTTCCTAAAGCTGTAAATCAGGGGATTGAATAAAGGAGTTATAAAGATATAGAAAAGAGAAATAATTTTTTCTATTCCTTTTTTATAACTGGTCTTGGATTGTAAATATGAAATAATACCAGATCCATAAAACAACATCACAACCATGAGGTGGGAGGAGCAAGTAGAAAAGGCTTTGGATCTTCCTGTTACTGAAGGAAGCTTTTGGATGGTAATGAAGATTCTGATATAGGAGTAAAATATCAAGAGAAAAGGAATAAAACCAAATAAGACAATTACTGTGTGGAATATAACTTCATTCCAAAATGTGTCTTCACAGGCTAACTTCATTAATGGTGGCAGGTCACAGAAAATGTGATCGAGTATATTAGAATCACAGAAAGGTAACGAGAAAACTTGATATGTCTGGCCAATCATTATGGGAGCCCCAGAGATCCAGGAGGAAAGTACTAGTTGGACACATATCTTGTGATTCATAATAAGAGTATAATATAGTGGCTTACAAATGGCTACATAGCGGTCATATGCCATCATAGCCAGGAGAAAGCTCTCAGAGCCTGCCAGAATAAGAAAGAAGCAAAGTTGAACAGCACAGTCCAGCAAAGAAATATTTGTGTTCTTAGTCCAAAGATCTGAAAGCATTCTAGGAATAGTGACTGATGTGTAGCAGATTTCCAAGAAGGCAAAATTGCCTAGAAAAAAATACATGGGGGTTTGGAGTGTTGCATCAGATTTTATAATTACAATAATGAGGCCATTTCCTATCAGGATATTTATGTAAATGTATAAGAAAATACCAAAGAGAATACCTTGGAGATTCGGTAAGTCAGAGAAACCCAAAAGAATAAATTCCTTCACAAGACTAAGATTTGCTTCTGTCATTATTTCAATGGACTTCTTTTCTTGAATTACTGAATTCAGTAATGACAATTCATTTCCTCATATAAGGACTGTTTCCTGCTCTGTAAAAAGAGGATTTTCAGTTACATTTCTCATAAATTACATTTTTTTAATCCGATGGTTTATGTTTTAAAATCTAATTTATCTATATTCTATGCATACATATATGTGTGTATATTTGCATATGTGTATTTATATGTATGCATAATGTGTATTGTATTTGTGTCTCTTAGTAGATTATAAATTCATATGGGACTAGAATCTTGTGTTTTCTAACTTGTCTCCCTTGCATTGCTTCGTATAGCAGTAGAGTAATAGAAGTTTATTAATCATGAGTGAGGTGATGTCAGGATATTCAAAAGGAAGCATTATGCATACTTACTGTATATCCTACTAGCTAACTTCTAATATCATTATCATTCAAGAGTGGTTTTATTGTAACATAGCAAATATGTTTTAAGACCAAATAAGTCTCCTTTTAGTTAAAGGAAAAGGGAAATTAAGCATTTACTTACATTTATGGAAAACAGAATATTAAATACTTCATAAATACTGGCTTCTTTGATTCTTACAATGTCCCTGAGAGGTAAGTGTCACTATTATCTCAATTTTACAGTTGAGGAAACTAAGGCAAAAAAGCTTAAATGACTTTTTAAGGCTTACACATCTTTTGTCTGAGGCCATATTTATACCAAAGTCTTCCTGACTTTGAACTCAGCACTATACACTACCCAGTCTAATTGCCTAGATAGTGACAAATTACTCTCAATACTGTTCCAAATGGAACACAATATAAAGGTTGCTTATAGGATAGTACAGAAGCATTTAAAGTATCAGAGATAGCTATGTGGCACAGCAGATAAGATACCAGAATGACTCCTCTTCCTGAATTCAAATCTAGCCTTAGACACTTAAATTGTGATATTGGGCAATTTCCTTATTCATATTTGCCTCAGTTTTCTAATCTGTAAAGTTAGCTGTGGAAGAAAATGTCAAACAATTTTATTATCTTTGCCAAAAAAATCCCAAATGGAGTCACAAAAAAAGACTGATCAACAACACAATACAGATATCATATACTTTTTGGATTTCTTGTTCTATATAGTCATTGAATCAGCTCCAAATCCATCAATAATATTATACACACAAATACACACACAAGCAATCAAGGAGCATAAATATATAATAAATCTACAATTTTCCCCTAAACTCACACCTTAATACATGTTTTGAAAAAAAGGAAGTAATACCATTTCTAGATATTAACTGTTTACATTTTGCTAAAAACATTTTTTTTACCAAGTTATCAGAATTCCAAATTAAAATATTCTTCCCATAGTTCAGAGAATTAATTTTGCTTCCATTTAAAAATTCAAGTTAATATTTGTCCTTCACCAACCATGGTATGTCATTCTTATTTTCTCTGTAATTATAAGTAGCCCATCAGCAACCAAATATGGAAACAATTTTTCTAGGATCTCCAGGACATAGTTCATCTGATCCAAGTGACTTGAATTAAAGTAGAACCAAGTGATTTTCTTCTTATTTTAATAGGTATGGACATTTTATTTGTCAGAAATATTTTGTCTTTTACAATTTAAATATTATTGTTTTTGACAGGGAAAAAGAAGTAAAATGAAAATTAACTAAGGCTCCCAACTCTGCCATTTTATTAATCAATTATATATACATTCACATATACCTGAATTGAATATTGGCCTTTCTTTGATTTTTACTTTTGCCCAGAAAAGACGAAAATCAATCATTCAATTAATACATAAATAGGACAAATTAAAAAAAAAATGATTAGAGACCTTGAAAAGAATCAACAACATATGGTTTCATATCATCCCTCTTCTATTTACTTGATGACTCTGATTTGTTATTCTATTATGCTGTCTCTTCATTCAAAAAATAATATAATACTATCATCTCCCTTACCAAGTTTATTGGAATTAATAATTTTTTTTGGCAAAAAAAGACATATCAGTTGTTCAGATAATTCAAGTTGCCCATCATTACTACTTCATTCTTTCATCCATTACTTTTCACTTTGTTTTGCATTTTGGATTGCCTATTTATACAAACAGAGCAAAATCTTGCAGGAAAACAATCAGAAATTAAGATCTTAAACTGAAATTTATTATAAGAAGTCTTTTGCTTTAAATTCAAAGTTTTAAACCCATATAAAAGTTAAATAACTTGTGAGATATGAATGTAAGTACCATGCTTTGATATAAAAAATAATGTGAGAATTGAAAAGGGTAATGACAATTTGAGGAGACAGAAGAAATGTTAATTATGCATTACTAGTTATTGTTTGGATGACATTAGAATGCATTTGATGTTTCCATTTTCTTAGAGTGGTGAAGGGTAAATTGTGTATAAAAGGTTACTTTGTCAGACAACTTTTCTTAAGGTTTTTTTTTTGTTTGTTTGTTTTACTTTTCTATAGTAAGATTTGATTAAAACAGATTTATCAGGAAAGTTACTTTTGGAACTATCTATCATCTTTGAAAGATAGCTTTAAAAGTTAAAACCATAATTTTCACATAAAATAAATTTTATATATTATTTTCAAATATTGGTGGCTGTATATATTCAGGACGTGTGTGTGCGCGCATGTGCCACCTTCAATGGCAGACAAAATCAAAGAAGATAATTTATGTCCAGACACTTTTATGTCCCATTGGCTCTAATTTTCAAAGGAAAATATATTCATTGGGATTGAATTTTATCTAGAGACTGAGTCACCCAAAATGGATATGTTAGCTTATTTATTTATTTATTTATTTATTTGATATCTGAATAGAGATCATCCTTACTCTTAAATATTTCTAGAAAGAAAGCAGTATTTATTTCCCTTTTTTAGGCACTGGTTACTTTAAAGGATAAAATATTCCCGAGCTCATAATGTAGTTCAATTTAATTTTTAATTGATATTTTCCAAGTCATGAAAATAAAAATAATTTTAAAATTTTGTCCTTTTATCTTTGTACTAATTGTGGATGTCCTAATATAACCTATCTGATGATAATTTATGAGGTCTTATCTATATGAAAAGCAATAGAATAACCCTTTACTAGGAAATAGCTGTATGATTGGCAAGTAACTATCTCTATTATGTTTACATTTGAATTAAATATGATTGAAATCTAAAAATAACAAGTGTCATATGCCATCTTGATATTAAGATATCTCAAACATTTCTGTCAATGTAACCAATGTATTTACTGAATCTTGTTTCTTATGAAGAAGTATACATTTGAATTAAATATGATTAAATCTAAAAATAACAAGTGTCATATGCCATCTTGAGATTAAGATATCTCTTAAACATTTATGTCAATGGAACCAATGTATTTACTAAATCTTGTTTCCTGCGAAAAGTATTTGTATATAGAGGAAATTATGAAGTTAGAAATAGGGAACTTTGATCAACTAACTTAAGAGGTAACCTAGAATAACATTCATTTCATAAGTCAAGAAACTAAGACACAAGGAATTTAAGTGACTTGCTAAACTTCATATATGTAAGCTTTAGAGGAGAATTTGCAACCAGGTCTTATGATTCCAAAGTGAAATTTCTTTCCCTATACAATGCTTCCTCACAATCATCTAGAAAACAATCACCCCTAAATCCAGAGAAAATTAACCATTAAAAGTCCTCCCTTACCTTTCTTGAATGGAGGAAAATCAGATTCACATTCTTCTTTCTTAATGAAATCATTGTAAAAAAAGGAATTCTGTAATAATAGACATTAACATAATGGTTTTTAGGTAGCAGAATCCTGAATATAAATTAGATCATTATAATTCCGAAAACTCTATAAGTACTATATCAATTATCTTTTCCATCATTTTGACTTTGTTGCATCTAAAGCTCATGAATGCTAAAATATTTGTTCAACTTTACCATGATATTATATGCCATGAGTGAGATTGGATATAAAGTATTCTCTGTAATATGAGCTCTACTCTCTTCCCACTGTAAGTTGCAACTCTTTTGTTCTCAAGATCATAAACTTGGAGATGATTGGAATGGAACTTAGAGACCATTCACTCTAACTTCATCATTTCTTAGATGTATAATATACCAAGAAAATACCCATGGTAATTAAATGAAGTATACTAACCATGTAGATAGTAGAAATCAATCAAAATATTTTATACTATGTTCCATAACTCTTAAGTCCAGCATCTGATTTTCAAATTCAGCTTTCCATTCAGTGCTTCCAGGAACCATAACTGGATCATGTAAAGGAGATCAACATTCTTATAAAAAAAGTTCTAAGCTCAAAGCAACCTGCATTATTTAAATAGAAAGAAGTCCTATTCTACCCTCTTCCATAGGATCAGTCCTTTTCCCCAGGTCATTTGTTAATTGTTAATGAGCTATATGCTTTTTACTCTAAGTTCAGCGCACTTAGCACATAGTAATGAGGCAGCGTGTGATAGGGAGAAGAACTCTGCGTTTAATTACTTACAGCCTTATCTCTGCCATAGCATTTTAGTGATTGGTGAATTATTAAATTACATTTAAACATTTATTGTTTGATTGTTTTATTTATTTATTTTTTATTTTCTACAAACTATAGAGTGGAATTCCTGTATTCTCTGCATCATAGAGTTGTTGAGAATAAAGTATTCCTAATAATCTATCTAAAGTTTTGTATCTGTTATTTTCTAATGTTTGTAAAAATAATATTGAATGATTCTTTTCATTTTTAACAACCATATGTTTTAATACACTTCCTTTCCCTTTAAAAATTTATTATGTTAAGCATAGTTCTTTTATAGGATTTTTCAATGCATTTATAACAGTCCAAAAAAGGATCCTATGGTAAAATGATTTGTTCATTTTCTTCTATTTATTATTATTTTTTTAAAATTTTGTTTGACTGATTCTTGATTTCTCATTGAGTCACTCACTTCCATTTGTTCTGTTCTAATTTTTAGTGAATTATTTTCTTCACTTAGCTTTTTCTAATTACCTTTTGAAATTGGTCAATTGAACTTTTAAAGAAGTTAATTTGTTATTTGATTTTTTTTTCCTGTTTCACAAATTCTGTTTTTTTGAGGAGGTATTTTCTTTTTCCATTTCCATACCCTATACTGATGAGAGTTAGGGAAGGGGAACTCCTTTTGGGTCAGCGCAACGATAGTCGCATGATGGCACAGAGTCCCCTGAAAAGGGATTTTACAGGCCCAAAAACCTAGATTGATAAAAAGATTTATTGTAGGATTTGGAAGTAAAGTTAAAGGTAGAAAGACACCAGGGCCAAAGGTGTTCACAGGCGGGCAGGAAATCTTACATGGCTAGAAAGATACCATGTTTGGGGGGAAGGTCTCCTGCAAAGAGAGAACTCCATTTTGGCTCTTTTATACCTAAAGGGGCTTGTGGGTAATGCCCCAAATTGGCTCAGATCCAGTGGGGGCTGAGGAAAGCCTACTGACCAGGATTTGTAAATCAAAGGTCAGCCATGGGGGTTGGGAAAACCCAAGTTAGCTCAGATCCTGTGGGGGATGGGGAAAGCCCACTGACCAGGATTTGTAAATCAAAGGTTAATGGGGGGGGTTTCTTAAGATAAGGTCAAAATGGTTTCATGATTTAGACATGAAGGTTGATAGAATAAGCAGATTAGTAGAATAAGGGATAGTGTGACTCTCAGAAAGAAGGAAATTTATGGAAGAAGAATTTATGGTCAATTAAGAAATAGAGAACATTATAAAATTCAAAATGAACAATTTTGACTATATTAAAAAAGGTTTTGAACAAACAAAACTAATGTAGTCAAGATTAGAAGAAAAGCTGAAAAAGAGGGTGGCAGATACACATCCAAGATTCATGATAAAGGGTTCATTTCTTTTTTTTGCATATTTATTTATTGCATATTTATTAAGTTCAGAAAAATATAAATGTACCAAAGTAATATGCTTTTAAAGGAAACTTTCATTTTAGAAATGAAAATATTTAATCCCTATTTGAGCAGTTTTGCAAATACACAGATGCATAGAATCTTTTTTTTTTATATATATAGCTTTTTATTTACAAGATATATGCATGGATTATTTTTCACCATTGACAATCACAAAACCTTTTGTTCCAATTTTTCCCCTCTTTTCCCCCACCCCTCTCCCTGATGGCAGGTAGACCAATATATGTTAAATATGTTAAAGTACATATTAAATACAATATATGTATACATATCCATACGGTTATTTTGTTGCACAAGAAGAATCAGACTTTGAAATAGTGTATAAGTAACCTGTGAAGGAAATCAAAATTGCAAGCAGACAAAAACGGAGGGATTGGAAATTCTATGTAGTAGTTCACAACCATTTCCCAGAGTTCTTTTGCTGGGTATAGCTTATTCTATTCATTATTGAATAAATGGAACTGATTTGGTTCATCTTGCATTCCAATTTTTCCCCTCTTCCCCCTCCACCAGATGGCAGGTTGACCAATACATGTTAAATATGTCAAAGTATAAATTAAATACAATATTATATACATGTCCAAACAGTTGTTTTGCTGTACAAAAATAATCAGACTTTGAAACATTGTACAATTAGCCTGTGAAGGAAATCAGAAATGCAGGCAGACAAAAATAGAGGGATTGGGAATACTATGGAGTGGTTCATAGTCATCTCCCAGAGTTTTTTTTTTTTTTTTTTTTTTTTTTTTTTTTTTTTTTACTGGGTGTAGCTGGTTCAGTTCATTACTGCTCTATTAGAACTGATTTGGTTCATCTCATTGTTGAATATAGCCACATCCATCAGAATTGATCATCAGATTGTATTGTTGTTGAAGTATACAACAATCTCCTGGTCCTGCTCATTTCATTTAGCATCAGTTCATGTAAGTCTCTCCAGGCCTTTCTGAAATCATCCTGTTGGTCATTTCTTACAGAACAATAATATGCCATAATATTCATATACCACAATTTATTCAGCCATTCTCCAATTGATGGGCATCCACTTAATTTCCAGTTTCTGGCCACTACAAAGAGTCCTGCCACAAACATTCTTGCACATACAGGTCCCTTTCCCTTCTTTAAGATCTCTTTGGGATATACGAAGGGCTTGATTTCTTATAAATTAGAGTCAATTCTCTATATATTTTGGAAATGAGGCCTTTGTCAGAACCTTTGACTGTAAAAATGTTTTCCCAGTTTATTGTCCCCCTTCTAATCTTGTCTGCATTAATTTTGTTTGTACAAAAGCTTTTCAGTTTGATATAATCAAAAATTTATATTTTGTGATCAATGATGATCTCTAGGTTTTTTTTTTGTCACAAATTCCATCCTCCTCCATAGGTCTGAGAGGTAAACTATCCTGTTCTTCTAATTTACTTATAATTTCATTCTTTATGACTAGATCATGAATCCTTTTAGACCTTATCTTGGTGTATGGTGTTAAGCGTGGGTCAATGAAAAGCTTCATTTCTAAAACCTATAGAGGATTGACTCAACTTTGTAATTGACTCAAATTTTAAATTTATAAGAATACAAGCTATTCTCCAATTGATAAATGGTCAAGGAATATGAACAAATTTGCGATGAAGAAATTAAAGTCATTTCTACTCATATGAAAAGTGCTCTAAATCACTATTGATTAGAAAAAAGCAAAGCAAGACAATTCCTAGGTACCACTACCCAATTCTTATATTGGTTATATTGGTTACAATGACATGAAAAAGATAAGAGAAATGTTAGAGGGGATGTGGGAAAACTGGTACTTAATACATCATTGGTGGAGTTGTTAACTTATCCAACCAATTCCAAAGGAAAAATGTTATCCACTTCCCAAGAAAGAACTAATGGAATTTGAATAAATATGGACAGATATTATTTTATTCATCTGTATTGTTGAGGTAAAAATAAAATGCTTAAAATATGATATAATATATGTACCTATATACCCATATAGATATATCTCTCATTCACTCTAGTCAAATAATTTCACATGTATGTGGTGTATGTCTATGTTTATATATAATAGGTTCCTTTATTTGTGGCAAAAAAAAAAAAAAAAAAAAAAAAAACAAAACTGAAACCTTAGGTAATGACTGTCACTTAGGAAATGTCTTAAGAAAATATTGCTATCCTAATGCAAAGGGAAACTATTATACTATAATAAATGAAAGAAAACAATAACTAATTTTTGGATGATTTGCTAGAAGTGATGAAATGTTAAATAAACAGAACAAAGAGAACAATTTGCTCATTTATTTCAAAGTAGCATTTAATTTTTTTGAAATACATTTAAAAGGAAGCTAGATGGCACAGTTGATAGAGCACTAGACCTGAAGGTCCTGACTAAGCATGTTTCATACTTTATGAGAGAGAGAGAGAGAGAGAGAGAGAGAGAGAGAGAGAGAGAGAGAGAGAGAGAGAGAGAGACTATTTTGTTAACACTTGCTTCATTTCAGCTGAAAAACAAAGGTGACTAGATTAGTCCTTACCAAATCCTCCGTTTTCCTCTCTTTTTTGAAACTTACCCTTACTCTGCATTGAATACCAATGTCCAGATCTGCTCACTGGAGGATTTTGATACCAGCCCAAGTCTTGATCATGGATGAGAAGTGAAGGGGCAGAACTCATAAAGGTGGTCAAAACAGGAGTCTGTTTATTCAAGATTCTTTCAGCCTTTTATATGTTAATATTCTTACATAATTATAGCACACTGCACCAGTGATAAGTATATACTATGCATACAGGAGCACATAAACAATTTGCTATTTATGAAGATGGTTCCTTGCCACTTAGCATAACTACTTTAATTACAACACAGGTTGTCATATTCTTTGATTTCTCAGGAAGATCAAGAGGCCAAACCAGACACATCAGCAGGTTCCGTTGCTGGGCTGGAGGGTCATATATCTCATCTAGAGTTCCTCCACTATCTGTGACTCTCTATATAATCTTGTCTATTTTGGTTTGTACAAAACCTTTTTAATTTAATATAGTCTAAGTGATCAATTCTGCATTTCATACTGTACTAAAGCTCTTCTTTGGCCATAAATTCCTTTCTTGTCCACGGATCTGAGAGTTAGACTGTCCTTTATTCTTCTAACTTGCCTATAGTATTACTCTTTATATCTAAATCATGAATTAATTTTGACCTTGTTTTGGTACAGAGTATTAGGTGTTAGTCAATGCCTTGTTTCTGCTATATTATTTTCAAATTGCCAAAATAATTTTTATCAATTAGTGAGTTCTTAGTCCAGAAGCTGGGGTCTTTTGTTTTATCAAACACTAGACTACTCATCATCATTGAATATTTTTGTCTTGTGGACCTAACCTATTCCATTGATTTACAATTGTATTTCTTAGCCATGGCCAAATAGTTTTGATAACCACTATTTTTTTTTTTTTTGATATAGTTTCAGATCTGGTAAAAGTAAGCCACCTTCTTTAGCATTTTTTTCATTAATTCCTTTGAAAGTCTTGACCTTTTTTTCTTTCAGAAGTAATTTTTTGCTGGAACTCTATCTTCCCAGAAATCAACCAGAGTCAGGATCACTAAACGTCTTTATTCTTGATCTTTTACCGTCACCCTCCAATGCCAGGTCAGGAGTGTGAGTGAGAGTGAGTTCCACGACCCAAGTTTCTCCTCCTCCTTCTACTCCTCCCACACAAGTCACTTCCCCCTCTTTGTCCCACCAATCAAGTCAGCACAGAACAGCTGAGTAGGGTCAACCTTCCAACAAGTTAATAGGGAACTGTCCAATTGGCAATTAGTCTCACGTGCTTCATTATCCAAGTGCATAGCTCAGTTCTAGCCCTTTACAATTTTTCCCCCCTGAGGCAATTGGGGTTAAATGACTTGCTCAGCATCACACAGCTAAGAAGTGTTAAGTGTCTGAGGTCAGGTTTGAACTCAGGCTCTCCTGATTTCAGAGTTGGTGCTCTATCCACTGTGCCAGCTGGCTGTCCCCAGATGTATTTTGTTATTATTTCCTCTGTAAAATAGTAGTACTCTTGCCTTGAAGATGGAAACACATGGATTATATTATCACATTCTGGTGAATTTAGAAGTGTGTGAAAAATCACACTCAAAGTATAGTTAGTGATAATTGAAGATTAAACTGATACCAGATATCAAGCAGAAATCTATGCTTGACATTCTTCTTGTTAACATTTTTATCAGTTATTTGAATAAATGCATAGTTGATATGCTCAAAAATTTTGCAAATTATATAAAAATAGGATGGGAATGTGACAGAAAATAAAGGCAACAAGTTGCCAAGGAAACTTGCCAGACAAGAAAGTTGGGTTACAAAAATATCACAATAATTAAATTTATTTTGAAGTAATATAAACTTTTATATTTGAATAGAAAAAAAATAACTTTCAAATAATAGGTCAAATAACAGGAGTTGTCCTCTTTCCCAATTCAATGATCTTGCTTTTTTGCTGAAATTATCACTCATTTACCTTGAATATATCACAGTACTTCATAGCTAATTACATGTTCTGTACATTAATTTTTAAGTTTTTGAGGACATTTAAAAATTATTATTATCAAAGTGTGTAGCACATGGTAAAGTACTTAATAACTGTTGACTTGGTCTGGTTTATTTTACACATACTCTATGATCTTATAGAACTTATTTTTAGTATGTCAATAATCATATTAGATTTTTTTCCCTTCAAATTTCACAAAATAAATTAGACAAAACAAGGTAGGTTGTTATCGATTTTTTTCTGAGTCAGGAGATTTGAACTCATCAAAGTAGCTAAAAACTTCATTTTTTCCCTATTCTTTAATTTTGGTTATCATATCATTACCTGAATCTATTCCTCGTTTTACTGTTCAAGTATATTTCCTTTGACAGAAAAAAATAGAAAATGACAGAAAATGAGCAGCTTTTCCTTCTCATCAGTACATTTTCAGCATCCCATTCTCTGCTTATGATAAATTATACATTTACTACTCTTTTTGTTGTACCAAGTTTAACTTAATACCATCAGAGTGAAAGTAGCAAAGAGCTAAATTCAAATCCCATCTTCAACACAAAATTAGCTGAACAATCTTGTAGAAAAAGTCCCAGCCTCTCTTACCTTCTGTTTTCTTATTTATAAAATGTCAATAGTAATAGGATTTAACTCAGGGTTGTAGTGATGATCAAATGACAAAATGTAATTAAAAAAAAAAAAAACATCGTAAACCATAAAAACATGCATTAAAGTAAATGCATAACCATCATCTTTTTTATTATTGACACCACCACCATCATCAACATCATTGCCATTATTATTAATATTGGCCTTAATTTTTTATGCCTACATTAGCTAATATTTTTTTTAAGATTTAATAGTATTTACATTATTCCTATGTGATCATATCATCTTTTCTTTACATTACATTAAGTTGAGATAAAATGCATGATTTTAATAATTTTTGATCTTTATACTCCTTTATTATAATTTATATCACATATTATTCTGTATAATTATTAGTCATGGTCTTCAATATAAATAAAAGTAAAGCAACTCCTTGGATTTGGAGTTGTTTCATGTTTTCAAGGTGTTAAAATAAATAGGGTCTTATATGAGATTGCCATTTTTCCGATTAGACCCAAATGATTTCTAAATTATAATCATCCTTCTTATCTTCAACATAGAGAAGATCTAATTCAGTTCCAATTGATCAATGATGAACAGAATCAGCTACACCCAGAAAAGGAAAACTGGGAAATGAGTGTAAACTGTATGCATTTTTGTTTTTATTCCCAGGTTATTTTTACCTTCTAAATCCAATTCTCCCTGTGCAACAAGAGAACAGTTCAGTTCTGCACACACATATTGTATCTAGGATATACTATAACATATTTAGCATGTACAAAAATGCTTGCCATCTAGGGGAGGGGTGGAGGGAGGGAAGGGAAAAGTCGAAACAGAGGTGAGTGCAAGGGATAATGTTATTAAAAATTACCCAGGCATATGTTCTGTCAATAAAAAGTTATAATACAAATTTATAATCTTAAGATGCATTGTGGGAAATTTCAACTTTCTTAGCTGAATTTTAATCTTTTTTTTTTTTTTTTTTTTTTATTATTATTATTTTTTTATTATATATATATATATATATATATATTTTATAATATTATCCCTTGTATTCATTTTTCCAATTTACCCCTCCTCCCTCTATTCCCTCCCCCCGACGACAGGCAATACCATACATTTTACATGTGTTACAATATAGTCTAGGTACAATACATGTGTGCGAATATCACTTTCTTGTTGCACAATAAACATTAGAATCCGAAGGTACATGCAACCTGGGCAGACAGATATTAGTGCTAACAATTTTCATTCCCCTCCCAGTGTTTCTTCTCTGGGTGCAGCTACCTCTGTCCATCATTGATCAACTGGAAGTGAGTTGGATCTTCTTTATGTTGAAGATTTCCACTTCCATCAGAATACATCCTCATACAGTATTGTTGTTGAAGTGTACAGTGATCTTCTGGTTCTGCTCATTTCACTCAGCATCAGTTGATTTAAGTCTCTCCAGGCCTCTCTATATTCCTCCTGCTGGTCATTTCTTACCGAGCAATAATATTCCATAACCTTCATATACCACAATTTACCCAACCATTCTCCAACTGATGGACATCCATTCATCCTCCAGTTTCTAGCTACAACAAAAAGAGCTGCCACAAACATTTTGGCACATATATGTCTCTTTCCGCTCTTTAGTATTTCTTTGGGATATAATCCCAGTAGTAGCGCTGCTGGGTCAAAGGGTATGCACAGTTTGATAACTTTTTGGGCATAATTCCAGATTGCTCTCCAGAATGGCTGGATTCTTTCACAACTCCACCAGCAATGTATTAGTGTCCCAGTTTTCCCACATCCCCTCCAACATTTGTCATTATTTGTTCCTGTCATCTTAGCCAATCTGACAGGTGTGTAGTGGTATCTCAGAGTGGTCTTAATTTGCATTTCTCTGATCAGTAGTGATTTGGAACACTCTTTCATGTGAGTGGATATAGTTTCAATTTCTTCCTCTGAGAATTGTCTGTTCATATCCTTTGACCATTTATCAATTGGAGAATGGTTCGGTTTCTTATAAATTTGGGTCAGTTCTCTATATATTTTGGAAATGAGACCTTTGTCAGAACCTTTGTTTTTAAAAATATTTTCCCAATTTGTTACTTCCCTTCTAATCTTGTTTGCATTAGTATTATTTGTACAGAAACTTTTTAGCTTGATGTAATCAAAATCTTCTATTTTGTGATCAATAATGATCTCTAGTTCTCCTCTGGTCATAAATTCCTTCCTCCTCCACAAGTCTGAGAGGTAGATTATCCTCTGTTCCTCTAATCTATTTATTATCTCCCTCTTTATGCCTAAATCATGGACCCATTTTGATCTTATCTTGGTATATGGTGTTAAGTGTGGATCCATATCTAATTTCTGCCATACTAATTTCCAGTTTTCCCAACAGTTTTTTCCGAATAATGAATTTTTATCCCTAATGTTGGAATCTTTGGGTTTGTCAAAGATTAGATTGCTATAGATGTATCCTTTTTTGTCCTTTGTATCTAATCTGTTCCACTGATCTACCGGTCTATTTCGTAGCCAATACCAAATGGTTTTGGTGACTGCTGCTATATAATATAGCTTTAGATCAGGTACACTTAGACCACCTTCCTCTGAGTTTTTTTTCATTAGTTCCCTTGCAATTCTTGACCTTTTATTCTTCCATATGAATTTTGTTGTTATTTTTTCTAGGTCATTAAAATAGTTTCTTGGGAGTCTGATTGGTATAGCACTAAATAAATAGATTAGTTTGGGGAGTATTGTCATCTTTATTATATTCGCTCGGCCTATCCAAGAGCACTGAATGTCTTTCCAATTATTTAAATCTGACTTTATTTTTGTGGCAAGTGTTTTGTAATTTTTCTCATATAATTCCTGACTTTTCTTTGGTAGATGGATTCCCAAATATTTTATACTCTCAACATTTGTTTGGAATGGAATTTCTCTTTGTATCTCTTGCTGTTGCATTTTGTTAGTGATATATAAAAATGCCGAGGATTTATGTGGATTTATTTTGTATCCTGCCACTTTGCTGAAATTTTGAATTATTTCTAGTAGCTTTTTAGCAGAGTCTTTGGGGTTCTCTAAGTATACCATCATGTCATCTGCAAAAAGTGATAGTTTGATTTCCTCATTTCCTACTCTAATTCCTTGAATCTCTTTCTCGGCTCTTATTGCCGAGGCTAGCGTTTCTAGTACTATATTGAATAGTAATGGTGATAGTGGGCAACCTTGTTTCACTCCTGATCTTACTGGGAAAGGTTGCAGTTTATTTCTATTGCATATTATGCTTACTGACGGTCTTAAATATATACTCCTGATTATTCTAAGGAATAATCCATTTATTCCTATACTCTCAAGAGTTTTTAGTAGGAATGGATGTTGGATTTTGTCAAATGCTTTTTCTGCATCTATTGAGATGATCATATGGTTCTTATTAATTTGATTATTAATATGGTCAATTATATTAATAGTTTTCCTAATATTAAACCAGCCCTGCATTCCTGGAATAAATCCTACTTGATCATAGTGTATTATCTTGGAGATGATTTTCTGAAGTCTTTTTGCTAATATCTTATTTAAGATTTTAGCATCAATATTCATTAAGGAGATTGGTCTATAATTTTCTTTCTCAGTTTTCGATCTACCAGGTTTAGGTATCAGTACCATGTCTGTGTCATAAAAGGAGTTTGGTAGGATTCCTTCATCCCCTATTTTTTCAAATAATTTATATAACATTGGGGCTAATTGTTCTTTAAATGTTTGGTAGAATTCACATGTGAATCCATCTGGCCCTGGGGATTTTTTCCTGGGGAGTTGATTAATAGCTTGTTCTATTTCTTTTTCTGAAATGGGACTATTTAAGCAATTTATCTCCTCCTCTGTTAATCTAGGGAGCCTATATTTTTGGAGAAAGTCATCCATTTCACTTAAGTTATCAAATTTATTGGCATAAAGTTGGGCAAAGTAACTCCTTATTATTTCTCTAATTTCCTCTTCATTGGTGGAAAGATCCCCCTTTTCATTTGTAAGACTATCAATTTGATTTTCCTCTTTCTTTTTTTTGATCAAATTTACCAAAGGTTTATCTATTTTATTGGCTTTTTCATAAAACCAACTCTTGGTTTTATTTATTAATTCAATAGTTTTTTTACTTTCAATTTTATTGATTTCTCCTTTTAATTTTTGTATTTCGAGTTTAATTTTTGGTTGGGGGTTTATAATTTGGTCTTTTTCTAGCCTTTTAAGTTGTAAGCCCAATTCGTTAATCTTCTCTTTCTCAATTTTCTTCAAATAAGCCTCTAAAGATATAAAATTTCCCCTTATTACTGCTTTAGCTGCATCCCAAAGATTTTGATATGATGTCTCATCATTATCATTATCTTGGGTGAAATTGTTAATTGTTTCTATAATTTGCTCTTTCACCCAGTCATTCTTTAAGATGAGATTATTCAATTTCCAATTACTTTTTGGTCTATTTACCCCTAACTTTTTACTGAATGTAGCTTTTATTGCATTGTGATCTGAGAAGAAGGCATTTATTATTTCTGCCTTCCTACATTTAATTTTGAGATCTTTATGTCCTAATATATGGTCAATTTTTGTATAGGATCCATGAACTGCTGAGAAGAAAGTATATTCCTTCCTATTGCCATTCAGTTTTCTCCAAAGGTCTATCATACCTAGTTTTTCTAATGTTCTATTTACTTTTTTAATTTCTTTCTTGTTTGTTTTGTGGTTTGATTTGTCTAAATCTGAGAGTGCAAGGTTGAGATCTCCCACTATTATAGTTTTACTGTCTATTTCTTCTTGCAGTTCTCTTAACTTTTCCTTTAGAAAGTTAGATGCTATACCACTTGGTGCATATATGTTTAGTATTGATATGGCTTCATTATTTATGCTACCTTTCAGCAGGATATAGTTTCCTTCCTTATCTTTTTTAACGAGATCTACTTCTGCTTTTGCTTGATCTGAGATAAGGATAGCTACCCCTGCTTTTTTGGCTTTACCTGAAGCATAATAAGCTCTGTTCCAACCTTTTACCTTTACTCTGTATGTATCTCCCTGCTTTAAGTGTGTTTCCTGTAGACAACATATTGTAGGGTTCTGCTTTTTGATCCAATCTGCTATCCGTCTCCGTTTGATGGGATCGTTCATCCCATTTACATTTACAGTTAAAATTACTAATTCTGTATTTCCTGCCATCGTATTATCCCCAGATTATACTTTTTTCCCTTGACCCCCCTGATCCCCCTCCCCGATATTTAATTTACAGACCCCCCTTGTGACGCGCAACCCTCCCTCTTTTTTTTTTTTTTTTTTAGGATCCCTCCCCCCTCCCTCCAAGTCCCTTCACTTATTCTCCTTTTTCTTTCCCCTTTTCCTCTCCCCCCTTTTAATGAGGTGAGAGAAAATTCTCTGAAAAACAAATATGTTAATTATTTACTCTTTGAGCCTCTTCTGATGAGAGTAAGATTCACACAATGATTCTCCCCCTCACTAAGTTCCCTCAGATATGGTGTAATTTCTATGTCTCTTCCTGGGATGTAGTTTCCCTCTTTTTATCACTCCTTCCCCTTTTTCTGAACCGACCTCCTTCCCTTTACCACACCCCCCTTTTTTTCTTTTATATCAGTAAAATCAAATTATCCTTGAGTATTTTTTATATACCCACAACAAAGTTACAGTTCTCAAGGGTTCTGTGTACCTTTTTCTGTTTCTCTTCAGTCTTGTGGATGTAGATCAAATTTTTTGTTTAAGTCTGGTTTTTTTCTTAGAAACATATAGAATTCCTCTGTTTCATTGAATGACCATCTTCTTCCATGGAAAAAGATGCTAAACTTAGCTGGGTAGTTCATTCTTGGTTGCAGTCCTTGATCTTTTGCCTTTCGGAATATCAGGTTCCAGGCCCTTCTATCTTTTAATGTGGAGGCAGCCAGATCTTGGGTGACCCTTATTGTGGCACCTTGGTATTTAAATTGTTTTTTTCTAGCTGCTTGCAGGATTTTCTCCTTTGTGTGGTAATTCTGCAGCTTAGCCACAATATTCCGTGGTGTTCTTTTTTTAGGGTCTATTTCAGAAGGAGTTCGATGAATTCTTTCCACATCTACTTTCCCTTCTGTTTCTATTATCTCTGGACAGTTCTCTTTGATAATTTCCTGTAAAATAGAATCTAGGCTCTTTTTTTGGTCATAGTTTTCTGGAAGTCCAATAATCCGCAGATTATCTCTCCTAGATCTATTTTCCAGGTCTATAGATTTTCCCAGTAAGTATTTGACGTTGTTCTCCAGCTTCTCATTTTTTTTGTTTTGTTTGACTGATTCTTGGGTTCTCTGTGAATCATTCATTTCTATTTGTTCCATCCTGACTTTTAAGGAGTTATTTTCTTCTTTCACAGTTTTTAGTTCTTTTTGTAAATGCCCAATTTCGTTTTTAAATGAATTATTTTGCTCTATTGAGTTTTTTTCCATTTCCCTAATTTTTTTTTTTTGAGAATTATTTTCTTTTTCCAATTCAGAAATTCTATTTTCTTGAGACTTTTTTATCTTTTCCAATTCAGATATCCTACTTTCCTGTGTTTTTTTAACCTTTTCTAATTCACTAATTTTGTTTCCCTGCATCTCCTGTGAATTCTTTATTTTTTCCAACTCCAATTTCAGGACATTGTTATTCTCTATCATAACTTCCCTTTCCTTGCCCCATTTTTCTTCGATCTCCCTCAATTTCTTAAGAGCTTCTTCTAGGAGAGAGTTATGTGATGGGGGGCAGGAATCGTTCCCCTTTAGGTTGTTATCTGATTCTCTGCTGTCAACTTCCTCGGGGTTGGACACCCGCTCTTTCTCTGTATAGAAGGAATCTATGGTTTTTCTAGCTTTTTTGCTCATACTTAAAAAAAATCTTTTGGGGTCTGTCTCTGGGGTAGGAAATTATTTACTTCTTTACCAGCTTCCTCCCAGACGGGATGGATGCAGTGGCTCCTGAGCCTGAGCTAAGAGAGAGCTCTGGGAGAGAGTTCCCCACCCTCTCCCTGGGAGTGCCTCAGAGGTGATTAGCACTGCTCTGCTTCGAGGGCGTAGAATAGTGAAGACTGCAGGAAGCCCAGGCTATGTGTCCGGGTGGGGAGTGGGTGTCTGCAGCAGGTGACGTAAGAAGCCCCTGCGCTCAAACTGGAAGTGTCTGCCAGAAACCGCGGTCCCTAGTTCAAAGGTTCCGCTTCTCTGGGACTTCCTGGAGCTGAGTTCCACTCCCTCCAGCTAAGCTAGGCAGTGTGTGTTGCCTTGGGCCGTATCCACCCACTTGTCAGTCTCTTAACTATTCTCAGGAGGTAGCTGAGGCCACACCCCCTGGTGCCTGATCTGTGCCTGAGTCACCCCCAGGGTCAGGGGGGAAAATCTAATCTGAGTTTTAAAATATTTTGGCTTTCTCTTCTGAACTGCTAAATAATTAGCAGAGAAGAGCTAACAGCCTGTGCCAGATTCCTTTACCTCAGTGGCTTCTCTGATCCCAGAGCCCCTCCCAGCGCAATGGGCGCAGTGTGCCCCTACCCCACCGTCTGTGCTGGTCTTTCTTATTCCTCCCCTGAGAACTGACCTTTCCTGTTGAAACTCCAGATTCTCTTCAGCTGGTAAGTCGTGCTTCCAGTCCTTGTGGTATCTATCAATCCTGAGCTAATTTTGAGACTTAATTTATCTAATTGGTTGTGAGGGAGTGAGGACGTTCACTGAGTCGTGTGTTTCCTCTCCGCCATCTTGGCTCCGCCCCCTTGAATTTTAATCTTTGAATAACAAAATGAGATTTAGGGCTAATAGGAACTTTTATTTCACTATTGATCATTAATATATGAAAAGATAGCCCCTGTAGTCCAAGGGATTGTAATAAATACAGTAAAATACCTTGTACTTGCCTTTACCTGATGGAACAAACTAATTTGACTTGATGAAAAAAAAATTGGTATGATAATGAAATTTACATGGTGACTTATTGTTAACAAAGCTCATATTATATACATTATCTCATTTGATATGCTCAACAGAATTGAGAAGAAAACATTTCAAGTAAATGTTAATTATCTCCAGTTATATATGAGGAAATTAATGTAGACATGTATTAAACAGCTCATCACAGATGACCATTTTATAACATTTTGGAGTTGAAGTTTCAACCATAATTTCTTTTGATTTCAGAGTAAGTACTCTTACCATGTCCTTGTTCTACTTTTTAATTAAGTAGGAAGTGTTCCAGGCTTGAATATCTAAATATATTACAAGGACCAATCTTTCCAAAAAGGCATAAAAATTACTCAATTTGAAAAGATTCCTGTTCTGAATAACTCTGTGGAGATATCTCTTCTCCCAGGTCTCATTCATTTTTCTGATTCCTATTCTAGGATTCTAAGCATAACCTATTGAAATAATTTGAAGGGCTGAATTGTGTTGCAAGGTGATGAAAAGTCATTGTTCTGTTTTCTGGCTTAATTTCTACTTCTATAAAATGAAAGTGTTGATAATTATCTTCTCTTTAACTAATTTTGTTGGGAAATAAGTTAAAGCATGTAATTTAGAAAGGGGAAGAGATCATGTTATAGCAGAAATAATATGTAGCTTCTGATTTCTTATTTTGATAAAGTTTTTTTTTTCTGTCAAGGACAATTACCTTTGTGGGGAGGTGTGGAATAGAGATAACACAAATTTACAAGGGAGGAAATGATAGAAATGCAAGAAAGACAAAAGAAAATGAATGTTTATCACTTGCAGGGTGATAAACAAGTTGTGTTATATGACTATAATGGAATATAAATGCCAGTTTTAGGGATGGATGACACAGGACATTGGGAAAACCATAATGTGTGAAATACTACAAAGCAAGAAATAATAAAAAAAATGGAACAATACATACAATATTCACAATAAATTAAACTTTAAACAACTACTGGAGATGACAAAAAACATTAACCTCATGATGTAAAATATCTTTATTATAAAAGTATAATAAAGTATATGATAGTATTATTTGATATAAACTATCTTTTAAGATCAAAGCCAATTCACAGATATATCTATTGATATAAAGCAAAAATTGAGGATTCTCCTTGACAATATTTTTCTTCAAAAAATAAACAAGGATGGTTCAGGTCAATTTCAAGAAACTTGTGATAGAGAGAACTATCTGCATACAGAGAGTTGTAGGGACTAAGTGTGGATCACAACTTTTTTTTTTTTTTTTTACCTTTTTGTTATCTGTTTGCAATTTGTTTTGTTTCTCATTTTTTTCTTTTTGATCTGATTTTTCTTATGCAGCATGATGAATGTGGAGGTATATATAGAAGAATTGTACATATTTAACATGTATTGTTAACTATCTAAGGGATGGAATGTAGGAAGGTAGGGTGAAAAAATTTGGAACAAGGTTTTGCAGAGGTGAATGTTGAAAGCTATCTTTGCCTATGTTTTGTTTATAAAAAACTATTATTTAAAAAAATTCACAGATTTATTTAAAAATCATTTAATAAGGACATTAACCAAACAGATTCAAATGAACAGGAAATATTTTTAAAGATGGATTAATTTACCAAAAAATCATCAACTTAAAATATTAGCCATTTTGTGTAGCACCAACAAGGTCAATTAGCTTCAATTAAAACAGCATATTTGCACAATTAATATGTTTCCTGCATTGGTGGTGCGAAAATATATATATTATATAACTTCTAATGAGACAGCCCCCATCTAGGAGTTATACAAAACAGTTACAGGAATAACCTGAAATTCCATTTCCAGAGTCACTCTTGAATACTATCTTGAATTTAGTTATTTGGAAATATGTGGAGCTAATAATTTGACATGAACAACATTACTTCAAACCAAAGGTTTCTCATGGAAAACAAAATATATATGAGCCATATGCTGCTAGAATCAGAGACTATTGGAATGAGAATCTTTTATAAATCATGATTCCATATTCCCAAGATTTAGACATTTAGTGACTGACCTAAAGTCACTTGTAATTTAGTGGTAAAGATAAAAGATAAATTAAAATGTCAGTTCCAAATACAAATCACCAACATCTAATATTGACTCCAGTTTAATGCCTCTTTTTTCTTCTGATTTTTAGTTCATTTTTTTGTTAAACTACCTGATTTTTTCAATTGTTTCTTCTTAGAAGCCAAATAAACTATTTTGGGATTAAAGGACTGTGGAAAGCTTAGAGGAAAACAAACTTCCCAAAGTTAAAATAAATTTAGAATATTCTTACTGAATTTTGGAATGGGGAGAAAGAACCTAAAATATTGCAATAAAAATGTTGATTTACTTTTCATATTACTTCTCATTAAAGTAATAGATCTTTTTAATCTTTATGTAGAAGTCTACAATAATTTCAATTTTCTGTATTTTTCATATATTCTATAATGTCAGTCTAATTTAGCTATTAATTATCTCAATTTGTCATTTCACATTCACAGGAGAGACAATTTCTTTTTTTTTTTTTTTTTAATTTTCCTGAGGCTGGGGTTAAGAGATTTGCCCAGGATCACATAGCTAAGAAGTGTTAAGTGTCTGAGAACAAATTTGAAGTTGGGTCCTCCTGAATTCAAGGCTGGTGCTCCATCCACTGCACCACCTAGCTGCCCCGAGACAATTTCTTTATATATATATATATATATATATATATATATATATGTTTGAAAATTTTGTTCTTTTATGGATATAAAAGTGTTGCAGTCATGCCTGAAATGATAGCATATATGCATTGGACTTGAAAAGATGAAAATGATTTCAATTTCAAAGGCAGATAAGATTAAAACAAGAATCAGCTGTCTTGAGATATTGGAAAACTTAATAAATAGAAAATATCGATAGGCATTTTTTTTCTCATTTCTTCATGACCCTGTTCATTTAGACAATATTTTTTTCATTGCCATAATGACATCCTTGTTCCTAAGGGTGTAAATCAGAGGGTTGAACATAGGAGTTATAATGGTGTAGAATAGAGAAAGATTTTTTCCTGTTCCTGTCCTATAACTAGTCTTGGGTTGGAAATATACAACAAGACCAGATCCATAAAACAACCCCACCACCATGAGATGGGATGAGCAAGTAGAGAAGGCTTTGGATCTTCCCCTCTCTGATGGAAGCTTTTGGATGCTAATGAAGATTCTGATGTAGGAGTAAATTATCAGAAGAAAGGGAATAAAAGCAAATAAGATAGCTACTGCATAGACTGAGAATTCATACCAAAATGTGTCCCCCACATGCTAACTTCATTAATGGTGGCATGTCACAGAAAATATGATTGAGTATATTAGACTTGCAGAAAGGTAATGAGAAAACCTGATATGTCTCCCCAATCATGATGGGCACACTAGTGATCCAGGAAAACAACTACTAGCTGAACACATACCTTGTGATTGATAATAAGAGTATAATAGAGTGGCTTACAGATGGCCACATAGCGGTCATATGCCATCACTGACAGAAGAAGACTCTCAGAGGCTGCCAGAACAAGAAAGAAGAAAAGTTGAGCAGCACAGGCCAGCAAAGAAATATTTTTGTTCTGAGTCCAAAGGTCTGAAAGCATCCTGGGAAGTGTGACTGATGTATAGCAGATTTCTAAGAAGGCAAAATTGCCAAGGAAGAAATACATGGGAGTTTGGAGATTTGCATCAGATTTCGTAATTATAATAATGAGGCCATTTCCAATCAGGATATTAATGTAAATGAATAAAAAAATAGCAAAGAGAATACCTTGGAAATTGGGTAAGTCAGAGAAACCCAAAAGAATGAATTCCTTCACAAGACTAAGATTTGCTTTCGTCATTATTTCCATGGACTCCTTTTCTGGAAATTCTGAATTCAGTCAAGACAATTCATTTCCCCATATAAGGACTGTCTCCTACTCTGTAAAATGAGGATGTTCAGTTACATTATTCACAAATTACAATTTTTAAATCTGATTTTTTTGTTTCAAACTCCTAATCACTTTTAATATTTTGCCCTATCTTCAACTCTGATAATCTTTAGAGTATATGTATGTGTATGTGTGCATAAAGTGTGTATGTATATATGTGAATTATGTTTACATAGTATGTATGTATTTGCATGCATGTGTTCATTGCGTGTGTGTGTGTGTGTGTGTGTGTAAATTATGTGTTTCGGCTGAATCTTTGACTAGATTATAACATCCTTTGAGGCAAGAATCTTGTCTGACTTAATAATTCTCTAACTTTGTCTATCTAACGTTGCCTTACATAGTAATTGGGTGATAGAGTTTATCAATCATGAATATGTTGATGTGTGGAAATTATATATGAAACATTAAGCATAAGTGATATTCCAAAATATATTCCAATAGCTGACTCCTAATTATATTATTATTAGAAATATCATTCAAGATTCATTTTATTTTAAAAAATGTTGCATCTTATAATATTTAATTATGCTCCTTTGAGTTAGAGGAAATGGGAAAATAAGTATTTATTTAACTTTGTGATTGCAATTCATTAAACAGCTGATAAATAAAATCTCATTTGATTCTTACAATGTCCAAGGGAGGTGAATGTTATTATTATCTAAATTTTACAGTTCAGGAAACTCAGGCAAACACAGTTTAAATGACATGCTGTGTGTTACACATCTTATAAGGATCTGAGGCCATATTTGCTCTAAGGTCTTGACTCCAAACTCAGCACTCTATTCATTATACAGTCTAGCTATCCAGTTAGTGACAATTTAGTCTCAATAATTTCACAAATTTTTAAATGCACAAAAGGAAAATTTCTTATAGAGAAATATAAAATATTTAAATTATGAGGGACAGCTAGGTGACACAGTGGAGAGGATGCTAAATCTAGAGTCAGTAAAATTTATCTTTTTAAGTTCAATCCAGCCTCAGACACTTACTATCTGTCTGACACTGAGCAAGTCACTTAATCCTATGTGCATCAATTTATAAATGATCTGATGGTGTGAATGTCAAACTACTTAGTACCTTTGCTAAGAAAACCAAAAATACCAATGACTAATCAACAATACAATGAAAATATCCATTATATTTTCCTGTATTTCCTGCTCTAAATAGGCATTGAAATGTCTCCAAATCTCCATCTAACAGTGTTATATTACATCATACAATCTCTGTCTCTCTGTCTCTCTTTCTCTCTCTCTCTCTCTCTCTCTGTCTCTCTCTCTCTCTCTCTCTCTGTCTCTCTCTCTCTCTCTCTCTCTCTCTCTGTCTCTCTCTCTCTCTCTCTCTCTCTCTCTCTCCTCTCTCTCTCTGTCTCTCTCTCTCTCTCTGTCTCTCTCTCTCTCTCTCTCTCTCTCTCTCTCTCTCTCTCTCTCTCTCTCTCTCTCTCTGTTACTATCTGTCTGGCTGTCTGGCTCTCTTTCTTCCTTGGTCCCTTAAATTATATCAACAAAATTATTTTAAATTCCATTATATATACATATATATATATATATTATTTCCATATAGTTATTTTTTTAAATGTAGGAATGGAGATTATCCTCATGCTTAAACATTTCAAGTCTCATGAAGTCCTTGTGACTGTATCTAAAACAAGTTGGTGATCTTACAGACTTTTTTAAAGGAAATATGTAATAATGAATATGGTGTTAATCTTGTTAATGTTTGATTAAAGAATGAAATTAATGTAGCTCAAATTAATTTTATTTGATATTTCCCCTAATCACATCAAATTAAAAATTATATGTCCTTATAATGTTTGTGCCTATTATAGTTATCCCAATATATTGTATCTTATTAAATATAAGCTCGTATGAATATGAATTTTAATAGAATAATGCTTTTTTTTTCATTGTGGTAGAGTGTTATGATTTGCAGGTGGCTATCCTTGTATTCCCATTTGAGTTGGATATTATTCATATCTAAATATAATTTGTTCCATTCAACATCTTAAGTTGAGATTTTCATTAAGACTTTGTGTCAATGTAAACATTATATTTACTGTATATTGATTCCTGAGAAGGAGCCTATGATGATAGAACAAATAGTAAAATTAGAAACCATAGAGAACATATTTAAAACAATGTAAGAGGTAATTTTGAACTTTAAGAAATTAAAATACAAGGAAGTTAAGTGACTTACTAAACTTCATATAAATAAAAGTTTGAGAAGAATTTTTGAACTCAGATCTTAAGATTCCAGAGTCAATTTCCTTTATCATTATTCATCGCAATCATCTAGACAATACTCTATCACCCCTAAAAGCCAGAGTAAATGAACTATTAAAAGTTTTCCCTTACCTTTCTTGAGTAGAGGGAAATCAGATTCAGATATTTCTTTCTTTGATGAATGCATTGTAAACAATGTAAACCTGTAATAACTGACATTAACATAATATTTTAGATGGCAGAGACTTGCATATGCATTAAATTATTAGAATTACAAAAACTCTTGGAAATAAATACTATATCAATTATTATCTCCCTCATTTTGAGTATGAGAAATCTGAAGCTTATAATTGCTAAATAATCTGCTTAAGTTTACCCTGCCACTAAGTACCATGAGTGAGATTGGATGCCAAGTGTTCTCTGTTACATGAGCTCTACAATCTTCCCACTGTAGGGTATAACTTCTCTTGCTCCTGAGATCAGACATTGAGAAATGATTAGAATGGAACTGCAAAACCATTCACTCTAATACTTTCATTTCATAAATGTAAAACATAATAATAAAATACCTGAATTAAGTAATGATGTATGTTAAATATGCAGATAGTAAAAATCAGAGAAGATATTTTAACCTAAGCTCCATAAACCCTTAATTCGGCATCTGAGTTTCCAAGTGTGCATCATTGGTCTTTTTATTTAATATTTCCAAGAATCATAACTGGATCATGTAATAGGGATCAGCTTCCTTATTAAAAATATATTTTGAGCTCAAAATAGCCAGAATTCTTTAAATAGAAAGGAGAACTACTCTACAGTCTTTTTCTGGGAACAGCCCTACTCCCCAAGTCACTTGTTAATTTTTAATTAACTACATACTTCATATGCTAAAACCAGTGCACTTAGCACATGGTACTGAGGCAGCATGGGATAATGAAAAGAACTCTAAGTTTAAAGTCAAAGGACCATGCTTGTTTGCCTTCGCCAAGTAATAATATTTTAATGATTGCTGAATCAAAACACCTCCCTGTAAGTTTTTTTTTATTACAATTTTGAATATGGTTCCTATATTCCCCATCTCACAGGGTTGTTTTAAGTAAAATAAAGATATATCTAAAATTTTACACCCATGCTATTTTCTTTTTTCTTTCTTTTTTTATTATTAATTGTTATAATTATAACATTTTCTTTGACAGTACATATGCATAGGTAATTTTTTTTACATTATCCCTTGTACTCCCTTCTGTTCCAAGTTTTTCCCCTCCTTCCCTCCACCCCTTCCCCTAGATGGCAAGCATTCCCATACATATTAAATATCTTATAGTATATCCTAGGTACAATATATATGTGTGCAGAACCGAATTTTCTTGTTATTGTTGTTGCAAAGGAAGGATTGTATTTTCAAGGTAAAAATAATCTGGGAAGCGAAACAAAACAAAACAAAAACAAACAAACAAAAAATGCTCTCAATTTACACTCATTTCCCAGTGTTCCTTTTCTGGGTGTAGCTGATTCTGTCCTTCATTGATTAATTGGAATTGGATTAGCTCTCTTCTATGTTGAAGATATCCACTTCCATCAGAATACATCCTCATACAGTATCATTGTTGAAGTGTATAATGATCCCCTAGTTCTACACGTTTAACTCAACAACAGTTTATATAAGTCTCTCCAAACCTCTCTGTATTCCTCCAGTTGGTCATTTCTTACACAGCAAAAATATTCCATAACCTTCATATACCCTAATTTACCCAACATTCTCCAATTGATGGACATCCATTCATCTTTCTGTTTCTGGCCACTATGAAAAGAGCTGCCACAAACATTTTGGCACATACAGGTCCCTTTCCCTTCTTGAGTATTTCCTTGGGATATAAGCCCGGTAGTAGTATGGCCTGGTCAAAGGGTATGCATATTTTGATAACTTTTTTGGCATAATTCCAGATTGCTCTCCAGAATGGTTGGATTCTTTCACAACTCCACCAAAAATGCATCAGTGTCCCAGTTTTCCCACAGCCCCTCCAACATTCATCATTATTAATTCCTGTCATCTTAGCCAATCTGATAGGTGTGTAATGATATCTCAGAGTTGTCTTAATTTGTATTTATCTGTTCAATAGTGATTTGGAACACTTTCATATGAGTGGAAATAGTTTTAATTTCATCATCTGAAAATTGTCTGTTCATATTCTTGACCATTTATCAAATGGAAAATGGCTTGATTTCTTATAAATTAAAGTCAATTCTATGTATATTTTGGAGATGAGACCTTTATCAGAACCTTTAACTGTAAATATGTTTTCCCAATTTGTTACTTCCCTTCTAAATCTTGTTTGCATTACTTTTGTTTGTGCAGAAACTTTTTAATTTGGTGTAATCAAAATTTGCTATTTTGTGATCAATAATGGTCTCTAGTTCTCCCTTGGACACAAACTCCTTCCTCCTCCACAAGTCCGAGAGGTAAACTATCCCATGTTCCTCCAATTTATTTATGATTTCGTTCTTTATGCCTAAATCGTGGACCCATTTTGATCTTATCTTATTTTGTGGTGTTAAATGTGGGTCCATGCCTAGTTTCTGCCATAGTAATTTCCAGTTTTCCCAGAAGTTTTTTCAAATAATGAATTCTTATCCCAAAATTTGGGATCTTTGGGTTTATCAAACACTAGATCGCTATTTTTATTCAGTATCTTGCCCTGTGGACCTAACCTATGCCACTGATCAACTAGTCTATTTCTTACCCAATACCAAATGGTTTTGGTGATTGGTGCTTTATAATACAGTTCTAGATCAGGTACAGCTAGACCACCTTCATTTAACTTTTTTTTTTCATTACTTCCCTTGAAATTCTCGACATTTTGTTGTTCCATATGAATTCTGTTGCTATTTTTTCTAGGTCATTAAAATAGTTTCTTGGGAGTCTGATTGGTATAGCACTAAATAAATAGATTAGTTTAGGGAGTATTGCCATCTTAATTATATTCGCTCGGCCTATCCAAGAGCACTGAATGTCTTTCCAATTATTTAAATCGGATTTATTTTTGTGGCAAGTGTTTTGTAATTTTTCTCATATAATTCCTCACTCTCCTTTGGGTAGATATATTCCCAAATAGTTTATACTATCGACAGTTATTTTGAATGGAATTTCTTTTTGTATCTCTTGCTGTTGGATTGTGTTGGTAATGTATAAAAATGCTGAAGATTTATGTGGATTTATTTTGTATTCTGTAACTTTGCTAAAATTCTGAATTATTTCTAATAGCTTTTTAGCAGAGTCTTTGGGGTTCTCTAAGTATGCCATCATGTCATCTGCAAAGAGTGATAATTTGATTTCCTCATTTCCTACTCTAATTCCTTGAATCTCTTTCTCAGCTCTTATTGCCGAGGCTAGAGTTTCTAGTACTATATTGAATAGTAATAGTGATAGTGGGCAACCTTGTTTCACTCCTGATCTTACAGGGAAAGGATCTAGTTTATTGCCATTACATATGATGTTTACTGAAGGTTTTAAATATATGCTTGTTATTATTTTAAGGAATAGTCCATTTATTCCTATACTCTCAAACGTTTTTAGTAGGAATTGATGTTGGTTTTTATCAAATGCTTTTTCTGCATTTATTGAGATGATCATATTTTTTTATTAATTTGATTATTAATATGGTCAATTATACTAATAGTTTTCCTAATATTAAACCAGCCCTGCAATTCCTGGTATAAATCCCACTTGGTCATAGTGTATTATCCTGGGGATGATTTTCTGAAGTCTTTTTGCTAATATCTTATTTAAGATTTTAGCATCAATGTTCATTAAGGAGATTGGTCTATAGTTTTCTTTCTCAGTTTTCAATCTACTTGGTTTAGGTATCAGTACCATGTCTGTGTCATAAAAGGAATTTGGTAGGACTCCTTCAATCCCTATTTTTTCAAATAGTTTATATAGCATTGGAGTTAGTTGTTCTTTAAATGTTTGGTAGAATTCACATGTAAATCCATATGGTCTTGGGGATTTTTTCTTAGGAAGTTGGTTAATAGCTTGTTCTATTCCTTTTTCTGAGATGGGACTATTTATACTACTTACTTCTTCCTCTGTTAATCTGGGAAAGCTATATTTTTGAAGGTATTCTTCCATTTAATTTAAGTTATCGAATTTATTGGCATAAAGTTGTGTAAAGTAGCTCCTAACTATTGTTTCTCTTCATTGCTGTTGAGTTCTCCCTTTTCATTTACAAGACTAACAACTTGCTTTTTCTCTTTCCTTTTTTTAATCAGGTTTACTAAGGGTTTGTCTATTTTGTTGGTTTTTTCATAGAACCAACTCTTAGTTTTATTAATTAATTCAATAGTTTTTTTTTTTTTACTTTCAATTTTATTAATCTCATCTTTTATTTTTTGAATTTCAAGTTTTGTGTTTGTTTAGAGGTTTTTAATTTGTTCCTTTTCTAGCATTTTTAGTTGTAAGCCCAATTGATTGGCCCTCTCTTTCTCTATTTTATGCAAGTAGGCCTGTAGAGATATAAAAATTCCCCTTATTACTGCTTTGGCTGTATCCCACACATTTTGGTATGATGTCTCATTATTGTCATTTTCTTGCGTGAAGTTATTAATTATGTCTATGATTTGCCGTTTTACCCAATCATTCTTTAGTATAAGATTATTTAGTTTCCAATTATTTTTGGTCTATTTCGCCCTGGCTTTTTATTAAATGTAATTTTGATTGCATTATGATCTGAAAAGGATGCATTTACTATTTCTGCCTTACTGCATTTGATTTTGAGGTTTTTATGCCCTAGTATATGATCAATTTTTGTATAGGTTCCATGAACTGCTGAGAAGAAAGTATACTCCTTTCTGGCTCCATTTAGCTTTTGCTAAAGATCTATCATATCAAACTTTTCTAGTATTCTATTTACCTCTTTGACTTCTTTCTTATTTATTTTGTGGTTTGATTTATCTAATTCTGAGAGTGCAAGGTTGAGATCTTCCACTATTATAGTTTTGCTATTTCTTCTTGCAGCTCTCTTAATTTCTCTTTTAAGAATTTAGATGCTGTACCACTTGTTTCCTATATGTTTAATATTGATAATGCTTCATTATTGATGCTACCCTTTAGCAGGATATAATGCCCTTCCTTATCTCTTTTAATTAGATCAATTTTTTTTTTTTGTTTGATTTTAGATGAGGATGGTTACCCCTGCTTTTTTTTGGCTTAGCCTGAAGCATAGTAGATTCTGTTCCACCCTTTTGCTTTTAGTTTGAATGTATCACCCTATTTCAGGTGTGTTTCCTGTAAACAACATATAGTAGGATTCTGACTTTTAATCCAGTCTAACTGCTTCCTTTTTATGAGTTAGTTTGCCCCATTCACATTTATGGTTAGAATGACTAATTCTATATTGCTTGCCATCCTATTAACCCTTGCTTATGCTTTTCCCCTTTCCTTCCCTCTTACCCCCCTACCCAGTATTAAACTTGTGAACACCACTTGCTTTTCACAGCCCTCCCTTTTTAGTATCCCTCCCCCACCTTAAAGTTCCTCCCCTTATTTTACTCAATTTCCTCATAATTTTTGTATTCCCTTCCCCTTAGCTTACTCGTTCCCTCTCACTTTTCAATGAAGTGGAAGAAGTTTCACCATAAATCGAATATTCCTATTGATACACACTTTGTTCATCTCCCTCCTTTCTTTCTCTCAGATATAATAGGTTACCTTTGCCTCTTCATGAGATGTAGTACCACCACTTTACCCTTTTTAATGATATAATTTCCTTTCCACCTCTAGTTTTTTGGACAAATTATACATATGTTCTTTACATATTTTTATGGCAGAAGTATAGTGCTCAAGATTTCTTTTTACCTTTTTAGAAATCTCTTGAGTTCTTTATTTGAAGATCAAACATTTTATGTAGGTCTGGTTTTTTCATCAAGAATAGATGGAATTCATTTATTTCATTAAATGTCCATCTTCTTCCCTGAAAACGATGCTCATTCTTGCTGGGTAAGTTATTCTTGGCTGCATACCAAGTTCCATTAGCCTTTTGGAATATCATGTTCCAGGCCCTTCATTCTTTTAATATGGATGCTGCTAGATCATGGGTTATCCTTATTGAAGCTCCTCCATATCTGTACTGCTTTCCTCTAGCAGCTTCCAATATTTTTCCTTTGTCTGATGGTTCTTGAACTTGGCCACTATATTCCTTGGCTTTTGATTTTAGGGTCCCTTTCAGTAGGTGATCGATGAATTTTTTCAATGTCTATTTTACCCTCTGTTTCCAAAACATCTGGGAAGTTCTCTTTGATAATTTCCTTGAAAATAGTGTCCAAGCTCTTTTTTTCCTCACATTTTTCAGGGAGTCCGATTATTCTCAAATTGTCTCTCCTGGATCTGTTTTCCAGATCTGTTGTCTTTCTAATAAGGTACTTGACATTCTTTTCAATTGTTTCATTTCTCTGGTTTTGCTTGACTACCTCTTGGTTTCTCCTTGAGTCATTCATTTCTACTAGTTCGAGTCTAATTTTCAATGATCTATTTTCTTCACTCACTTTTTTATATCTTTTTTTAATTGTCCAATTGTGTTTTTATCTTCTATGGAATTTTTTTTCCATTTTATCCATTTTATTTTTTAGAGATCTGATTTCTTTATCCAGCTCACTAGTCCTGTTTTCCTTGCAGTTGTTTGCCTTTTCTAATTCACTAATTTTATTTCTCAATGATTTAATCTCTTTATCTACTCTGGATAACTTCTCCAGGCTCTCTTTCCAAGCTTCCCTTTCCTTTTCCCATTTCTCTTCTAGCTCTCTTGTGAGAGCCTTTTTGATTTCCTCTATGAGAGTCTTTTTTGTATTGAGGAGCAGATCATTTCCCCCTTAGGGGATTCCTCTTGGGACAGTCTATTTTTAGTCTCCTCAGTATTTGATGTCTGCTCTCTCTCCATACAGAAGCTGTCAATGGTTAGAGCCCTTTTGAATTTTTTCTTCATTTTGTCAAAACAAATTGACAAGAGAAACAATTGGTCTGTTTTTTTTGGGGGATGGGGCTGGATGGTGTTAATGGGCTTCCTCTACAGACTGGGGGTAGGGCAGCAGAGAGCCACTAACAGAACAGTGATGGCTGTGCTGTGTCTTCACTCTGAGGCTCTGAGGCTCTGAGAACTCACTGAGTCAGTCCAGGTGGGGGATGGGGGTGGCCAGTTTGAGAGATGCTAGCTTTCCGGGGTTTTAATCTTCACCTCTGGTGTTTACACCTTCTCCGCTGCTCCTGGCTTGCTGCCAACATGGAATATCCACACTGGGGTAAAAATGTTTTTGAAGAAAGGCAGAGATCATACCCCTCCCCCTCTGGTCTGAGCTGTGTGAGCTGTGTGTCTTGCTCTGGCTGCCTGCCCTCAGTCTGTGCCCAGTCTGTTCAACCCTCCCCTGAGCAAACACAAACCTTCTCTGGCGAATTTCAAGGATGTCATCTCTTGGTGATTATTTGTGGGTTTCTTTTCCGGTCAAGCATTAACTCTGAGGCTTGTCATGAAGTAAGTCCTGAGAGAAAACACAGAGCTCAAGCAGCTGTCTACCTCCATGTCGCCATCTTGGCTGGAAGTCCACCCATGCTATTTTCAAAAGTACAAATAGTATTGAATGATATTTTACTTTTTAACTACCCATGATACTTTTTATTACATGTTTCCATTTGTAAGCCAGTCAAAAAGAAGAATGTTGTGGTAAAACGACTTGTCCACATTTCAGAAGAAAATTTGAAATCCCAGCTAACAATATTAATTTTATATTAGATAAATCAATATTTTATCACCCTTAGTCTGTATGTCTTTGAATCTAGAAATGAGTGAATATAAGGAATCCATGATATATGCTGGGTTAGCCCTCTGCTTCCTTCTGGCTCTAAATTCCAAAGGAATATAAACAGATTTATCCTGATACAAAGAGTAGGTGAAGGGAAAGGTTATGGAGATAACAGTATAATCAGTATTTAATTATAAGGAAATTCACAATGGTCTTTCTCTTTGGCAAAAGGTATTTTTTTTTATTATTTATGAGAAGTCATAGATAATATAAAGAATTTACCCAGTGGTAAATATGTTGGTGACTGTGTGTGTGTTTGTGTGTGTGTATATATAAACACACACACATATATAATTTAGCAAGTAAAGTGGTTAGGTAGAATATGTTTTTTTTTTATTATTAATCACAGAAATTAGAGAATGCAACTATGATTTTACATATCAATTATTAATAATCAACATAATTCTTTATTTCCATAAGGGTCCTTATTTGATTCAGATCATGAGAGTTTTTTAAATTTGATTTTGCCCTACTTTTGGCTCCTCTTTAAAAAGGAATTAAACATTTCTTGCCACTTAGAGAGAATTACGATACTATAATGGAATCTCCTATTTCTGCTTTTGTCTTAAAAAATACTTCATTAGATTACTAATGAAATCTTGTGCTTTGTACTCATCTTCAAAAAGAAAATACAATTAGATGTTCCTTTGCTGAAAACTTTATTTTTACCTTAATGGCACAGTCTGAACAACTCCCTATAATTTTTGATTGTTAAATCAAGGATTTTTTTTCTTTGCTTTTATCTATCTTCTCTACCTTTAAAATGAATATTTAAAGACCATAATATATAGCAAATTGCTTCTTGAATAAGTAGTTAAGTGATCAAAACTGAGCTTGTTTTGGACCCCTTTTAGGTCATTCATCTAAGCCCACATAGCTCATGTGTAATTTCTATACATTATGAGCTTTGGAAATTACTACTGCTACTTTGTATGAAAGGAAAACCTTATCAAATCTCTGACTTGTTTTCAAAAAGGGAAAAATCAATTTTGGAAGTAATGAGGTTCTCTGATCTTTTTGATTTGAATGATAGTACAAAATTTGAATTTTAATGGGCTTCTATTTTAATCAACCAATAGTGAACACAGGAAGAGGTGTGACATTTTATATTAACTTCTTCAATTCATTTTTTCCTGAATAAACTTATAAGGCAAAAGCAATGATAACTTAGCAATAGTAACAACAAAAAACGATAATAATACACTAATTCCTAAATAGATGGACTTGATTATTGATCTATTGTTGTTTTCAGAATTTTCCTTCCCAACAGCATACTTTATACTAAGAATCAAAACCAAAATGTTATTAGTGAGCCTCTCCTTGTAACTGAGAATAAACAAATAATTATTTTTCATTCTTTTACCTACATGCTAATGGCTATGTCTATATATTATCTAAGGCAAAGTAAGGCTCATAAAAGCCCTTAACAAAACCCAATTTGGTATAATTTTCTAACAAACTGTGTATATTCTATTGTTGGGAAGTTGACTAGATGCAGAAATTTATGAAATTCAATGATCAAATATTTAGACCTGGAAAAGATTTTTGGAAGCTATCTTATTTTTCACTTTTTGAATGACTTTCCAAATATTTTATAACTTTTGCAGCATTGTCCATGAAGCACATCATTTTGACATTCTCAAAATAAAATATACAATATCTTATATGAATCTAAATCTCCAAAAGATATTGTAACAGGAGTTTAGGCTCTCCCAAAACATAAAATGTACACAGTCACCAAATAAAATATAGAACAGTTTACCAAGTTTATTGTTTGGTAACAAGGAAGCTTGTTTTGTACAGTGAATAGCTGAAAGTAGGAAGATATTAATTTATATATGGACATCTATATGTATATATATATATATATATATATGAATGCATGTACATACATATTTGTATATGTATTCAAACTTGTCTTTATATATGTGTGTGTATGATGTATGTGCATATATATGTATGTGTACATATATATGTATATATACATATATATATGTATATATATGTATATATATATATATATATATATATATAATTTCAATATGTAATTATTCAGGCAAAAATAGATGAATAAGAAATATTATAATATCCATGGGGAAAAAAAAAGGTTACTTAAGCAACTTATAAAGACACTTCCTTTCAGGAATATCTGTACTTGCTATGTTTTAGTTATGCTGAATTTTGTCTTCAAAAGTTAAAAAAACAAAAATTAATTTCATGTGAATTTCTACAACTTGATTGTATTTTTTCATACTCAAAGAGGACCAAAATGACATAATTATTTTAGAGTTGAGTTATAGTGTGTCCAACTATGGCTGACCAGAGTAATGGGAACTTAGAATGCTCTGCCACAGGTTGGATACAGATAGTCTCTATAAACATTTGAGGTTCTCTAATTTTTCACATCTCACATTTCTTTTTAGCAAAATCAATTCAGTTTTTCTCTAATTACACAGTATCTTCTCTGATGAGGGCATATCATGCTGGACAGTCATGTCCTTATATCTTCAAAATCATACAGCGTTGTGAAAGCCTCCTCGTATTGCTATTTCTGAACACCTTGTGGGTTCTTGCTCTTTGTCAGTTCTCCAAAAAATAACTTTTTTTTTTTTTTTATCAAGTACATTTGGCATTCAAACAATGCAGCCAACCTAATGGAGTTGTGTTTTTTCTAGTAGTATTAGAATTCTGGGAAGTTTAGTTCTACATAGTCCTTAGTGTCTACTATCTTATTGTGCTAGGTAATTTTCATAATCTTCCTAAGACAATTTAAATAGAAGTGATTCAGTTTCCTGCCATGGTACTGGTATACTGTCCAGATTCCACAATCATACAACAATGAGTTCAGCACAACAACTCTGTTGACTTTGAATTTGATAGCTGATCTAATATGTCTTCTCTCCAAAAATTTAAGAGTTCTCCATTAAAAAGAATTACCTTTTAAGTTAAACATCAATTAGAAAGTAAACTGTTACTATATATATATATATATATACATGTATATGTGAATGCACATTTTACTAATTTACTAAATTCCAATTTACTAAAAATTACAGAGTTGGAAAGTGAGAATCAGAAGTAGTTTGTGATAAAAAATGAAAAATCGAAAGGAAATGTGGCTTAATAAATTCAACTATTCATTGTATCATATTATCTATATGGCAATGATTTCCTTAATGCCACAATGACATCCTTATTCCACAGACTATATATAATGGGATTAACCAATGAAGTCATAATTGTATACAATAGAGAATTCTTCTCAGTTGCTGCTGAATGGTGATCTTTGCAAATATGTCATAATTGCAGTTATAAAGAATAAACTGACAACAATTATGTGAGAGGAGGACAGTTGAAAATAGTAGAGACTTTCCCGTTCCTAATGGCAACTTCACATAGTACTGATGATTCTAATATAGGAATTGAATATTAATATGAAGAAAATCATACCAAAAAAGACAATGTCAGCATAGAGAGAAAATTCATTCATGAATGTGTCTCCACAAGCCACTTGGGTAAATATCACAAAAAAAGGTAATATGATTGATCTTTCTAGAATTGCAGAAGGGCATAGAGAAAATCTGATGTCTATCAATTGGAGAATGGCTTAATAAATTATGGTATATGAATATAATGGAATATTATTTTTTATAAGAAATGATCAGCAGACTGATTTCAGAAAGACATGAAAATACTTACTTTCCCATTCACTCATGCTAAGTAAAATAAAAACCTGCCAATTACTAGTTAGTCAATAAGCAGTCAGATAAAATATCATAGGTTATTGTCTGTGATTAAATAGGGAACAGAAAAAAAAATCTCGAGTGGCCTCCTAGCTCAAATTTTCTGTATCTTATCAACACATTGGCCATATAAATGAAATTTCAAGTTGTAAAATAGTTATATTTTCAACAAATCAATTCAATAATCATATATTATTTATCTGATGTTTGCCAGGTGCTTAGATAGTTACTAAGATATAAAAAATTGAAAAAAAAATAGCTCAAACCAAAGTTCTTTGGATTTTTGAGAAGAGAGAATATGACGTCAACTAAGTGAAAAAGAAAACATTTTAGTGATTTGAATAGGTTTGTAATTATACGGAACCAAAATAAATTGAATTTACTCAAAATTTTGTGTATCTGACATCGTTTTCAGAATCCCTCAAGATCAAAGTATAGAAATATAAAGAACAAAAACTAAGGGCCATGGAAAACAATTAATGATCACAACTAAATTTAGAATGACAAATCAAATCTCTATCTGTGTTTACTATTTCCTGAAGGGATGAGAGTTATAACAAACTTGGAGTGGGATCAGTAAATAGTTTCCATATTCTTATTAATTTCATTTGATCATTTCAATTCCATTCCTTCAAAGGAAAAAAATTCAAATTCCGTTCTTATCAAAGTAGAAATTATTTTTTTAATTATATGACTGTTTTCCTATTCATTAAAGGAAAATATTAAATAAAACTTTTATTTTTCCATATTATAACCTATTTAAAATTCAAAATTCCCATGCCAATTTAAATTGTCTTGTGGAAAAAAAAGATGTTCACAGATACAGAGGGACTTTGTGAGTTTTGAAATATGTTTTTAAAGGTAGAAATGATTAAAAGAAATATTTTGTTAAATTAATTAAACTTAAACTTGTCTGAAAAACCTAAAGTACTAGTATAGTATTAATATGTTTCAACACAAATAAAGTAGATTCAATTTCATTATCCATTTTTTTCAGTTAATAATTTTAAATGGCATGTGTGCCAAGCAATGTGCAGGGTCTTTGACCTATCTATATAATATCCTGGAAGCCTGAGATTTAGTAAGAAAATAGTTTTTTAAATTTCTCATGTTAGTTGTGGAATCAATATGAATGAAGATTAAAAAAGAACTATGCCAATAAATAAGTGAAATGAAACAGAGGCTTACCTTAAATTTGAAGCAGAAAATTATGTGAAAAGGTTGTTATTGAGAGATTTGAGAATATGTTCAGATGGAGGGTCAGGACTTAAATCTTAAAATTATGGAAAATGTCAGTATATTCATAATGATCATTTTTTTCTGCTGATTCTACCAATAACTGGCATGAGTTCATTTTTCATCTCTGATTCTGGAAATCCATGGTTTCTTCAAAGCTCAATTCAAGCACTTCTCTCTACTTGAATATTCCTCTAGCTCCCAACTGACTACTTCAAAATACTTTTAAAATTAATTTTATAGTGAATTAATATGTAATTGATATGTAATGGAAATCCAAGGGGAAAATGTACATTGGTTGGGGCAGCAAGATGGAGAAGTGGATAGAGCACCAGCTTTGAAGTCAGAAAGACCTGATTTCAAATCTGACCTTGGACACTTAACACTTCCTAGCTATGTGACCCTGGGCAAGTCACTTAGCCCCAATTGGCGCAGCAAATAAGTAAGCATATACATAAAAATGATTTAGACATCCATAAACTAAGGTGTCTTAGGCAAACCACTGGAATCTAAGCAGGAGGTGTAATATCTGTTGTCTGGGAACCCAGTATTATGGCAAAAGATTAGTGTGGCAGAATAGTCCCTGAGTATATGCTATACTATTTTAATTTCTCTTGTTGTAATCTCTGAGTACAAGAGTCAATTCTTTCTTTGGATTTTGTTTTGTTTTGTTTTGTTTTTGTTTTTTGGTGTGAGTGCTTTGTATTTTGCCAGGGACAAGCACACAGTAATCAATTAATAAATGCTTCCTCATTCATCAATAACAACAACAAATATAGAGCACAGAAAAATGAAGGAATTAGTGAACCAAAAAAAGTGAAAAAAAATTAGGAAATGATAGATACGGATTAAGTGGTTTCTCGGGACTATGATAGAGAAATTTGCTGCAAGTGGCCATTGGGAACAAGAAATATGCATTGTACTCTTACTTGTCCCATTCAAAATAAAATAAACCATAAGGTAATGCTCTATGGAGACATTTTAAGTAATGGCATGATAACTACTTGCCAGAAGTGTTCTAGAAGAGATCCATGTTGAGGTATATATTGAGATAGAAAAGGTTATAAGGCTCATCTAACCTAGATATGTGTGAAATTGTATCATATAGGGTATAAGAATATTGTATTAATTATTTTCTAATATGACTTATCAAAAAATAATTTTCTCACTGCCATTATTATATCCTTGTTCCTTAGAGTATATATCATGGGATTGAACATTGGAGTCACAATAGTATAGAAAAGAGAGAGAATTTTTCCTTTTCCTAATGATTGATTAGATTTGGGATGAAAATATGAAATGGCAGCAGACATAAAGAATAAACCAACAACAATGAGGTGGGATGAACATGTAGAAAATGCTTTGGATCTCCCCGTGGCTGATGGAAGCTTTAGGATTGTGGTGATGATCCTGATATAGGAATTCAGTATCCAAAGAAAAGGAATCACACCAAACAAAAAAGCATCAGCATAAACTGAAATTTCATTCAAAGAAGTATCCCCACAGGCCAGCTTCAACAGTGGGGGGATATCACAGAAAACATGATCAAGTTTGTTGGAATCACAGAAAAGCAGGGAAAATATATAGTATACCTGTCCTACCTGAACTGGCATTCCACCGAGCCAAGCACTCACAACAAGCTGGATGCATGTTTTGTGATTCATGATGAGAGGATAGTATAAGGGTTTACAAATAGCAACATAGCGATCATAGGCCATCACAGCCAGAAGCAAACACTCAGTGACCCCAAGAATGAGAAAGAAACACATTTGAATAGCACAAGACAGTAGAGAAATATGTCTGTTCTGGGTCCATAAGTCCTGCAGCATTCTGGGAAGTGTCACTGATGTGTAGCATATTTCTAAGAAAGAAAAATTCCCAAGGAAAAAATACATGGGAGTTTGAAGAACTGGATCAAACTTGGTTATTAAAATAATAAGACCATTTTCTATTATAATACTCAAGTATATTACAAAGAAAATCCCAAACAGGAACCCTTGAAGGACTGGTTGGTCTGATAATCCCAGGAAAATAAAGTCTTCCACATTCGTAAGATTTGCTTGGCAAATTTTGCCTCTTGATTCCATCTATTGAAAAAAAAATTCATTGAGGAAATCCAAATTATCTGTCTTTCCTGGAGTTCAGCTTCCTCACCTATAAAATCAAAGAATTAGACAAGATAATGTTTATGTTACCTTCAAGATATGATTTATTTTTATTTACTCTGTATTTTAAAGACAATTCAATCACTGAAATTATTATTTCTCCCTTCACCTGGCATTTCTACCACATAAACATACAGAAAGACACACACACATACACATTTAATTCAACTATATAAAATTATGTACATTAAAGTTGCATCTAGAGCTGAAAATCTACTTTATATTGTTTTTTTTTTTTTTTTTTTTCCTCTTCTATAATGCAGGAGTTTTCTAATTGCACACATTTTGAATTCATTTTCTACGGTTAGCTGGCATTCTCTACTCTGCTTTACAGGGTTACAACATCCTAAAACTATATTACTTTAAAATTATAAAATATGCAGACTCAAAAATAAACCAGGTGACATGTCATAAAATGCACAAAATATAAACAAAATAAAATGAAGTAAACAAACTATAATAGTAATAATATCTGCATATATCTTCATTTCAATGAGTATTTTTATACCTTTAATAGGATAGATTTATTATCTAGTCAAGGTAAAAAAATTGTGTTTTCCTTGTTTGAGAAGAAATGCCAGTAGATGTTGAAATTGTTACATTTACTCCCATCAATTCTATATCTTGACCATTTTTAAGATTGTGTTCTATTTGTTATATTCCTTATTTATCTCTCAATATAAGGACTATGTCTTAAACAGGTGAATAGCATATACAAGATATAGATACTTTTTGTTTTATATAAAACATTGAATATTTAACTTATTTTAAAACTGAAAATATCCAGAGCAGTAATATTCATGACATTAAGGAAAAAAAACAGGAAAGTGATTAAAAATTTATATTAAATAAATAGCATATGAATGTAAAAATATTGTTGTCTTCTTAGGAAAGATGAAATGTAGAACTTGGATAACTATGGCAAACTGCATGAACAAAATCCAAGAAGTCAAAATGAAGTAAAACAGTATCCACAGTGGCATAAATAATGCAAAGTTAGATAAAACTGATGAGCAGTTACATTTTAATGAACAGTCACACCTTAATTTCCATGAAAAATTATGATCTTGGTGATGAGACCGTGAAACATCATCATTTTCTATTAATAAACAAGAGAACATAGGGATTGATTTTGCTTATTCACTAAATCATAAGCTACCATCTACCTATCTGTACAATTCTTTATCTGAATTTTTTGTGGTGAAATTGATGTTGTGATATGGCATGATTATTCCCAGATTTTGCTCTCACTTGCTGAATCTTCATTTATATCAGACAGTTAAGTATAAGAAAAGGACAAACAAACAAAAACAATTGTGACACAAATGTGAGAGTTATGTGGAGGCAGTTCATCAACTCATTTCATCAACTCATCAATAGTACCATGACTTTGACTAATTATTAGTATTAGTTTCCTTTGTATTACTGTAGCTATTATTATTCCTACTTCTGATTTCTTCAATACTTTATCTGGCATAGTCTATCAAACCTACCATGAACTCTTTTGATATTAATATCTATAATTATAGAAGAAAGTATATAAAATAAGTTTACCAAGACACATCTATAAGGGAAGTCTGTAGTGACCATTTGACAGAGAAAGTAGATGACATGCTTCATAAGTTCCTCATGCTATCTCTGGCAACTTAGGCAGAGCTTGCAAACAAAAGGATCAATACATGAACTATTTACCAGCAGGATCTGAGACACAAAGAACTCCTAGATTTTCCTACTGTTCACAGGCAGTTAGCATGGGCTATCAAAAAGGAGTTCCAGAGTCCTACTTCTTTTGAGTGAAGTCATAGAATCCTTGCCAGTTCAGATGCATATTGTGTTTCTACTTCACTAAATTAAAGGAATAAAGGATATCAGGTGTAGGTAATGCAGTGGATAGAGTACTAAAGTCAGGAAAAATGAGCTTAAATCTGACCTTAGATATTTCCTAGCTCTATGACCCTGGGCAAGTCACTTACCTCAGTTTTTTCATCTGTAAAATGAAAGCAATGAAAAGACACTTCATTATCATTATCAAGAAAATATGTCACAAGGTATCAGAAAAGGCTGAATGACTGAAAGAACAAAAGTATAGTAGTATCAAAATTCTTTTTTTTGTAAATAGAAGTGATGAAATATAACTGTTTTCCCCTAATAAATACGTAGGTTTTCATATTCACTTCATGTATCTTTTCACTGGTAATGTTTTTTCTCTCCAGTACAAATGATTAGCATGTTATTTACCCTTTATATCTTTTATTCATTATTTATGCCTTTCAAAATTACTCTTTAGAATCAAAAATAACCTACTGTATTTTAATGAGTATATTAATTCCTTGTTTTAATGAGAGACTTTTTTCCAGGCTTTTCCTATTTGTGATATTTGGTCTGGTGATGATAAAAATATGACAATTGTACATGCTGTATGAACAAGAGAGTCTTTTTCTAATGTGGGGATAAGTTTTGGTTGTTGTTATGACTTTACGGGAATAACTCCATTCTTACTTATGAATTTTGATCCCTTCATCGGATCTCACAGTTGAGACAAAAAGTCAACTAACAGAAAGGAAAGACAATATAATAATTCACAATAATTTTAAAAAACTCAATCAGATAATAGAGAGGATTAAAAATTTAGAAACCTATGACCATTAGCAGTAGTAAGATATTTTTAAGACAATTTAGCTTGAACAAAACAGTGCACTTTGATATTATTACTGCAATTATTTCTTACACAAATGGAGAAGAAATTATAGATGACACAAAAAGTATCAATATAAAACAAGTGCCTTTGACTTTTTCAAGGACTCACACATTCTATTAGATTCAAGACTAAAACTCAATTCACTGATTGCAGGCTCATTCTTAATCCTCCTTTAATTAAGACCCCATAACTGCCACTACCATCTAACTGTAGTTACCTCTGAAAAGGTAAAGTTAAGACGGAGAGAGCATGGTTGAGAGATAGAGTCCTCTGGGTTCCTTTTCAGAGTTCCAGTCCTCTACACTAAATCATGGAATAAATACCAACCTTCTTTTCACTATGCTCTTTGCTTTCTTTCAGTTCAAATCATTTATTATTCTTTAAATAAAACAGCCCCACTCTTCTGCCCATTCATTAGGGACAGCTTCTCCTCCAGGTCCTTTTTCACTTTGTAATGAAAGACAAGTTCTTCCAAGTGTTAGTCCAGTGAAGATAAATTAATGAGGCAGTGTGGTTTTAGATAGAAAAGCAGTCTTAGACTCAGGGGATCACAGGAATAATTCTTCTATCAGTATCTGTAGGTTAGTTGGGAAGTAACTACATATACCATAGTTATTTCCATTTCTTCTCTTTTTTGCTTCCAACAGTGCTTTTTCAAATTAAGAATGTTATTTAAATACTTTTCAGTAAATGTACTTCCTAAGTAGTAAAATAGTTTCAGGATATACAATCTACCAGAAATTTGACTTTAAAAACCATCATGGAAGCTTTCTAGGAATTTCCTACCAGAGTCATAGAATTCATGTTACAGTTTGTTTTATGAAAACAAAAAAATGAGACTCCAAGACATTCAACTAGTGTAAAAGTTATAATGTATATATTCTGATGGAAGTGGATATCTTCAACATAAAGAAGATCCAATTCACTTCCAGTTGATCAATGATGGACAGAAACAAGCACACCCAGAGAAGGAACACTGGGAAGTGAATGTAAACTGTTAGCACTACTGTCTATCTACCCAAGTTACTTATACCTTCGGAATCTAATACTTAATGTGCAAGAAGAAAATGGTATTTACACACATATATTGTATTTAGGTTATATTGTAACACATGTAAAATGTATGGGATTGCCTGTCATCTTGGGGAGGAAATAGAGGAAGGGAGGGGATAATTTGGAAAAATGAATACAAGGGATAATGTTATAAAAAAAATTACTCGTGCATATGTACTGTCAAAAATTTTATAATTATAAAATAAAATAAAAAAAAAACAAAGTTATGTTTTTCTTTTTGTACTTACAACAATCTGGACTATTCATATAGGAATCAGGCAATGTCTGTTAATTGAATTATGACTAAAAGAGTTGTGATATATGATTGTAATGTAATATTATTTTCTATGATAAATGATAGGAAAATGCTTTCAGTAAAACTAGGGAAGGTTTACATGAACTGATGTAAAAAAAGTGAACAGAACCAGAAGATTGTACACAGTCACAACAATATTATGTAAATATCAACAATGAATAAGTTAAATATTATTAGTAATATGATGATTCAAGACAAATCTGAAGGAATTTTTATGGGAAAGAATCTATCCACTTAGCAGAAAAAAGAATAGATGAAATTTGAATGCAGCTTTCACCATTGTAAAGAAACAAACAAACCCCAAACCAACCAACCAAACAAAACTTTATACTTTTTTTTTCTTTTGATCAGTTTTCTTTTGCAACATAGATAATACAAATATGTTTTGCATGACAGAATATATATATATATATATATAATAAGTATCAAATGTCTTATTCTTTCAAGCAGAATTAAGGGAAGTTAGTTAATTTGGACAACTAAAAACAATGAATATTAAAATATGTTTATACTTATAACAAAAATAAATTGGGGCAAAAATAATGGGATGTATTTCCAAAATAATCTTTGATTCTGAATCCCAGACATTTGGTAACTATTTTAGAATTTGATAAAATAATACTTCAATCTAAGAATACGTATTCATCATATTGCAATGATAATGTTAAAAAGCAACAATTATACTAATACTGAAAAATATAAAATAGTGAAAGTTTATTTGATATTTTAGTATTAAAATCACCATCTATATTCACATAATTTGAGTCACACAAAAACCTTTTATTTAAGGGAAAACTTTTATTTCTTGGTGTTACCAAGACAGAACATCATATTGTTAAGACTAGAGATGGTGAAGGAAGGCGCAAAATGGGAACAGATATTAGCGATCAGTCCATCAGTCAACTCCCTTCTTCAGGAAATATTTCAAGAAGGCAGCCATTTTAAACCAACATTCTAAAGACACATATGCACTTTCATGTATAATTTCTGATTTGCTATTTTATGATTAACAGCTAGGATGATATCATTTATCAACTATTGCTTACATACTTTTAGAATTAAATCTGGGGGGGGCAGAGCCAAGATGGCAGAGAAGATACACATGATTTTGTGAGCTCCCTTCTTCCCTCATTACCAATTAGTTAAATCAGCCTCAAAAATAACGCTGGACTGATAGAAACCTCAAGGACTGGAAGCATGACTTATGAGCTGAAGAGAAACTGGAGTTTCAACAGAAAAGGTCAGTTCCCAGGGGAGGAAAAAAAAAAAAGAGGCCAGCACAGACAGTTGGGTGGTGGCACACTGCTCTGATCTTGCTTGGGAGGGCTCTGGGATCAGAGAAGCCACTGAGGTAGAAGAATCTGGCACAGGCTGTTAGCTCTTCTCTGCTTATAAAACAGCAGTTCAGAAGAGAAATCAAGTGACTTTAAAATATAAAGCCAGATCCTAGAACCACCCAAATCTGGAAGTGACTCAACAGATCTTGGCACTGTGGGTGTGGCCGACTTAGGCTATCCAGGCTTCCACCTGGGGGTAGTTAAGAGATTGAAATGCTGGCAGACATGGCCCAAGGTAACACATGGTGCCTGGCTCAGGTGGAGGCTGTGGAACTCAGCCACGGAAGTTCCAGAGAAGCTGAACCTTTGAAATAGGGACCACAGTTTCTGGGCAGACACTTCCAGTTTGAGCTAAGGGGCGTTTCATGTCAGCTGCTGACATCCACACCCCACGGTACACATAGGCTGGGCTTTGTGTCACCTTTACTGTTCAGTCTTAAACCTCAGGGAAGTTGCTATGACACACAGAGCCCTCAAATCACTGCTGTGCTAATCACCTCCTAGGCACTTCCAGGGAGGGGGTGAGGAACACCCACCCAGAGCTCTCTCTTAGCTCAGGCGCAAGAGCCTCTGCATCGATCTGGTCTGAGAGGAAGCTGGTAAAGAAATAAATAAATAATTTCCTACCCCAGGGACAGACCCCAAAAGCTTTTTTAAAATATTAGTAAAAAGCCAAGAAAAACGATCGATTCACTCTACACAGAGAAAGAGCAGGTATCCAACCCTGAGGAAGTTAACAGCAGAGAGTCAGCAGATAACAGCCTAAAGGGGAATGATTCCTGCACCCCATCACATAACTCTCCTAGAAGAGACTATTAAAAATTTAAGAGAGTTTGAAGAAAAATGGGGAAAGGAAAGAGAGGCTATGATAGAGAATAACAACATTCTGAAATTGGAGTTGGAAAAAATAAAGAATTCACAGGACATTCAGGGAAACAAAAATTGTGAATTAGAAAAGGTTAAAAAAATCACAGGAAAGTAGGTTTTCTGAATTGGAAAAGATAAAAAAGTCTCAAGAAAATCGGATTTCTGAATTGGAAAAAGAAAATAATTCTCTAAAAAAATTTAGGGAAATGGAAAAAAAAATCAATAGAGCAAAATAATTCATTTAAAAACAAAACTGGGCATTTACAAAAAGAACTAAAAACTGTGAATGAAGAAAATAACTCCTTAAAATTCTGGATGGAACAAATAGGAATGAATGATTCATTGAGAACCCAAGAATCAGTCAAACAAAACAAAACAAAACAAAAAAAATGAAAGGCTGGAGAATAATGTCAAATACTTACTTGGAAAATCTATAGACTTGGAATAGAACTAGGAGAGATAATCTGCGGGTCATTGGACTTCCCTAAAACTATGACCAAAAAAAGAGCCTAGATTCTATTTTACAGGAAATTATCAAAGAGAACTGTCCAGAGATAATAGAAACAGAAGGGAAAATAGACAAAAGAATTCATCAAACTCCTTCTGAAATAGACCCTAAAAAAAGAACACCATGGGATATTGTGGCTAAGCTGCAGAATTACCACACAAAGGAGAAAACCTTTCAAGCAGCTAGGAAAAAAACAATTTAAATACCAAGTTGCCACAATAAGGGTCACACAAGATCTGGCTGCCTCCAAATTAAAAGATAGAAGGGCCTGGAACCTGATATTCCAAAAGGCAAAAGATAAAAATTTCAATCAAGAATAAACTACCCAGCTAAGTTTAGCATCTTTTTCCATGAAAGAAGATGGCCATTCAATGAAATAGAGGAATTCCAAATGTTTCTAAGAAAAAAAAAAAGACTTAAACAAAAAATGTGATCTACATCCACAAGACAGAAGAGAAACAGAAAAAGGTACACAGAAACCTTGAGAACTATATCTCTGTTGTGGGTATATAGAAAGTATGCATGGATAATTTGATTTTACTGATTAAAAAAAGGGTGGTGTCATAAAGGGAAGGAAGTAGTATCAGAAAAAGGAGAAGGAGTGATAAAAAGAGGGAAATTACATCCCAGGAAGAGGCATAGAAAATATACCATATCTGAGGGAATTTAGAGAGGAAGAAAAACATTGTGTGAATCTTACTCTCATCAGAAGAGGCTCAAAGAGTAAATAATTGACATATTTGTTTTTCAGAGAATTCTCTCTCACCTCATTAAAAGGGGAGAGAGGAAAAGGGAAAATGAAAAGGAGAATAAGGGAAGGGACTTGGAGGGAGGGGGGAGGGATACTAAAAAAAGGGAGGGCTGTGCATCACAAGTGGGGTCTATAAATTAAATATCGGGGAAGGGATTCAGAGGGGTCAAGGGAAAAATCATAATCTGGGGATAATATGATGGCAGGAAATACAGAATTAGTAATTTTAACTGTAAATGTAAATGGGATGAACGATGCCATCAAATGGAGACAGATAGCAGACTGGATCAAAAATCAGAACCCTACAATATGTTGTTTACAGGAAACATACTTAAAGCAGGGAGATACATGCAGAGTAAAGGTAAAAGGCTGGAGCAGAATCTATTATGCTTCAGGTAAAGTCAAAAAAGCAGGAGTAGCTATCCTTATCTCAGATCAAGCAAAAGCAGAAGTTGAGCTAATTAAAAGTGATAAGGAAGGAAACTATATCCTGCTGAAAGGTAGCATAAATAATGAAGCCATATCAATACTAAACATATATGCACCAAGTGGTATAGCATCTAACTTTCTAAAGGAAAAGTTAAGAGAATTGCAATAAGAAATAGACAGTAAAACTATAATAGTGGGAGATCTCAACCTTGCACTCTCAGATTTAGACAAATCAAACAAAAAAAACAAACAAGAAAGAAATTAAAAAAGTAAAGAGAACATTAGAAAAACTAGGTATGATAGACCTTTGGAGAAAACTGAATGGCAATAGAAAGGAATATACTTTCTTCTCAGCAGTTCATGGATCCTATACAAAAATAGACCATATATTAGGACATAAAGATATCAAAATTAAATGTAGGAAGGCAGAAATAATAAATGCCTTCTTCTCAGATCATAATGCAATAAAAGCTACATTTAGTAAGAAGTTAGGGGTAAATAGACCAAAAAGTAATTGGAAACTGAATAATCTCATCTTAAAGAATGATTGGGTGAAACAGCAAATTATAGAAACAATTAATAATTTCACTCAAGATAATGACAATGATGAGACATCATACCAAAATCTGTGGGATACAGCTAAAGTGGTAATAAGGGAAAATTTTATATCTTTACAGGCTTGCTTGAAGAAAATAGAGAAAGAGAAGATTAACCATTTGGGCCTGCAACTTAAAAAGCTAGAAAAAGACCAAATTAAAAACCCCCAACAAAAAATTAAACTTGAAATACAAAAATTAAAAAGAGAAATCAATAATATTGAAAGTAAAAAAAAAAAAAACTATTGAATTAATAAATAAAACCAAGAGTTGCTTTTATGAAAAAGCCAATGGAATAGATAAACCTTTGGTAAATCTGATCAGAAAAAAGAAAGAGGAAAATCAAATTGTTAGTCTTACAAATGAAAAGGGGATCTTTCCACCAATGAAGAGGAAATTAGAGAAATAATAAGGAGTTACTTTGCCGAACTTTATGCCAATAAATTTGATAACTTAAGTGAAATGGATGACTTCCTCCAAAAATAAAGGCTTCCTAGATTAACAGAGGAGGAGATAAATTGCTTAAATAGTCCCATTTCAGAAAAAGAAATAGAACAAGCTATTAATCAACTCCCCAGGAAAAAATCCCCAGGACCAGATGGATTCACATGTGAATTCTACCAAACTTTTAAAGAACAATTAGCCCCAATGTTATATAAACTATTTGAAAAAAAAGGGGATGAAGAAGTTGTACCAAACTCCTTTTATGACACAGACATGGTACTGATACCTAAACCAGGTAGATCGAAAACTGAGAAAGAAAATTATAGACCAATTTCCTTAATGAATATTGATGCTAACATCTTAAATAAGATATTAGCACAAAGACTTCAGAAAATCATCCCCAGGATAATACGCTATGATCAAGTAGGATTTATACCAGGAATGCAGGGCTGGTTTAATATTAGGAAAACTATTAGTATAATTGACCATAAAATAATGAAATATAGGAAAATAATGAAATAAGGAAAATAATTAATAAAAACCATATGCATCTCAATAGATGCAGAAAAAGCATTTGACAAAATCCAACATCCATTCCTACTAAAAACTCTTGAGAGTATAGGAATAAATGGATTATTCCTTAGAATAATCAGGAGCATATATTTAAGACCGTCAGTAAGCATAATATGCAATAGAAATAAACTACAACCTTTCCCAGTAAGATCAGGAGTGAAACAAGGTTGCCTACTATCACCATTACTATTCAATATAGTACTAGAAACACTAGCCTCAGCAGTAAGAGCCGAGAAAGAGATTCAAGGAATTAGAGTAGGAAATGAGGAAATCAAACTATCACTCTTTGCAGATGACATGATGGTATACTTAGAGAACCCCAAAGACTCTGCTAAAAAGCTATTAGAAATAATTCAGAATTTTAGCAAAGTGGCAGGATACAAAATAAATCCACATAAATCCTCAGCATTTCTATATAACACCAACAAAATGCAACAGCAGGAGATACATAGAGAAATCCCATTCCAAACAAATGTTGAGAGTATAAAGTATTTGGGAATCCATCTACCAAAGAATAGTCAGGAATTATATGAGAAAAATTTCAAAACACTTGCCACAAAAATAAAGTCAGATTTAAATAATTGGAAAGACATTCAGTGCTCTTGGATAGGCCGAGCGAATATAATAAAGACGACAATACTCCCCAAACTAATCCATTTATTTAGTGCTATACCAATCAGACTCCCAAGAAACTATTTTAATGACCTAGAAAAAATAACAACAAAATTCATATGGAAGAAAAAAAGGTCGAGAATTGCAAGGGAACTAATGAAAAAAAAAGTCAGAGGAATGTGGTCTAAGTGTACCTGATCTAAAGCTATATTATATAGTAGCAGTCACCAAAACCATTTGGTACTGGCTAAGAAATATAACGGTAGATCAGTGGAACAGATTAGATACAAAGGACAAAAAAGGGTACATCTATAGCAATCTAATCTTTGACAAACCTAAAGATACCAACATTAGGGACAAAATTTCATTATTTGGAAAAAACTGTTGGGAAAACTGGAAATTAGTATGGCAGAAATCAGATATGGATCCACACTTAACACGATATACCAAGACAAGATCAAAATGGGTCCATGATTTAGGCATAAAGAATTTGATCATAAATAGATTAGAGAAACAGAAAATAGTCTACCTCTCAGACCTGTGGAGGAGGAAGGATTTTATGACCAGAGGAGAACTAGAGATTATTATTGATCACAAAATAGAAGATTTTGATTACATCAAACTAAAAAGTTTCTGTACAAACAATACTAATGCAAACAATATTAGAAGGGAAGTAACAAATTGGGAAAATATTTTTTAAAATTAAAGATTCTGACAAAGGTCTCATTTCCAAAATATATAGAAAACTGACTCTAATTTATAAGAAACCGAACCATTCTCCAATTGATAAATGGTCAAAGGATATGAACAGACAATTCTCAGAGGAAGAAATTGAAACTATATCCACTCACATGAAAGAGTGTTCCAAATTACTATTGATCAGAGAAATGCAAATTAAGACAACTCTGAGATACCACTACACACCTGTCAGATTGGCTAAGATGACAGGAACAAATAATGATGAATGTTGGAGGGGATGTGGGGAAACTGGGACACTAATACATTGCTGGTGCAGTTGTGAAAGAATCCAGCCATTCTGGAGAGCAATCTGGAATTATGCCCAAAAAGTTATCAAAATGTGCATACCCTTTGACCCAGCATTGATGCTATTGGGCTTATATCCCAAAGAAATACTGAGGAGGGGAAAGGGACCTGTATGTGTCAAAATGTTTGTGGCAGCTCTTTTCGTAGTGGCCAGAAACAGAAAGATGAATGGATGTCCATCAATTGGAGAATGTTGGGTAAATTAGCGTATATGAAGGTTATGGAATATTTTTGCTGTGTAAGAAATGACCAACAGGAGGAATACAGAGAGGCTTGGAGAGACTTACATCAACTGATGCTCAGTGAAATGAATAGAACCAGAAGATCACTGTATACTTCAATTTTGTATGAAGATATATTCTGATGGAAGTGGATATCTTTAACATTAAGAAGATCCAACTTACTTCCAGTTGATCAATGATGGACAGAAACAACTACACCCAGAGAAGGAACATTGGGAAGTGAATGTAAACTGTTAGAACTACTATCTGTCTATCCAGGTTACCTATACCTTCGGAATCATATATTTAACATGTAACAAGAAAATCGGATTTACACACATATGTTGTATGTAGGTTATACTGTAACACATGTAAAATGTATGGGATTGCCTGTCATCTAGGGGAGGGAGTAGAGGAAGGGAGGGGAATATTTGGAAAAATGAATACAAGGGATAATGTTATAAAAAAATTACTCATGCATATATAATATCAAAAAAATTATAAATAAAAATTAAAAAATAATAATAAAATAAAAGGAAAGTCAAAAAAAAAAAAAGAATTAAAGCTGTCTCAGTTTTTTTTTTTTTTTTCAGAATTTCAATGGGTTTTTAGAAAGCAAAAAGAAAACCCTTAGTTTCTTGTTTTCGTTTCACAAAGGGGAGTCAATATCAGCCCAAAACTTTTGGAAGAAAACTTAATCTTTGTATTGTGTCCAGTCATATTTCCCACAATCCTTTAGCTTTTTATCTCTCTCCATTTTCCTCTTCCTTCCCTGATCCCTTGTCCTAAACCCTTTGTCCCAGAACATTTATAAAGTACTAAAAGTAAAGCATTCATCAATACAATGCTAAATTCAAAATGCATACTTTGCTTGAATGAAGAAAATAACAGGAAAATAAATGACAGAAAAGAAACAAACAAACAAACAAAAACCCAAAACATATCATTAGATAGAAATCAACTTGATGGAAACCTTACTGATAAGCTAAATTGAACTAAAGAATGTTTGCAATTCACAAGTCCACAGGTTAGCTTTGCCTTAACATTTCCTTCCTCCCCTCATCCTAACCACAAAGTTCCTTTTTAAGTAAAATAAAGGTGCTAGAGAAATACATGGGTAGGTAGAGATATGAGAGTGGATCCCTCCATGGTTACAAATATAAAATATATCTTCCCCTAACCTGCTTAAGAAGAAAAATAAATAAATTGCTTATAAATTATGTCACTTCAACATGTCTCACATTATTCAAGTATGAATGAAGTTACCTAGTGGCAAATATTGGGAGCAGACCAGATATAAGTGGATGAAGAATCTAAATGGTTGGATGCATTGTTAAAGGCATTTTTCACAGTATTTCAGGACATTAATATTAGTTCAGAAATAACTCATGTTAATTATTTCTGCATTCCAGAATTGAGTTTATTGTTATACTTCAAAGTCACCAGTGGTAATTGTGATATTTTAAAATTTCCTTATTTATTTCAATTATCTTCCTAATCATAGATTTTGGTCCTTTTGAGACTAAATGACATTCAGCATAATATCAAGACAAAAGACAAAAAAAAAAAAAAAAAAAAAAAAAAAAAACTAAAGAAACACAAAAGAAGTATTTGTTCCATTTCTCCTCATTTGTTAATTTTAATTATCTCACATTGCATCATTTTGAGTGGATTTGTTAAGCCTAAAGAGTGAGAACATTTTCCCTGCCCTCTGATTCAGAAATACCACTACCAAGTCTGTATCTCAAAGTGATGAAAGAAAAAATAATCTAACAACAAAATAGCAAAGCAAAAACAATAACAACAAGCAAACAAAACAATTATTTTGGCAAAATTTTTGTGGTGTCAAAGAATGGGAAATTGAGGAAATGTTTATTGTGGAATGGGTGAACATGTTGTGGTACGTGATTGTGATTAAATAGTATTCTTCCATAAGAAATGATTATGTGGATTGTTTCAGAAAAAATAAATCTGGAGAGACTTATTCTAACTAATTCAAAATAAGATGTGCAGAACTGAGAAAATATTATAAACAGTAACAACAATTAATTATGACCGACTTTTAAAGACAACTGTTTTTGGTGAAAACAATGATCCAAGAACATTAGAAAGGAGGCCTCATGAAAAAAGCCCTCCACTCTGAGAAAGAAAAACAATGAATTTGAATGAAGGCTGAAGCATAGTAAAAAAAGAAAAAAAAAATCTGTCTTAAATGCCCATAACTGTCTCCTAATTAGACAGTTTCCTAATTAGGTAAAATAAAGAATAACTTATTATTTTTTTTGGTGGCCCTTATCAAATTCAGCACATTCTGAATTCTAGTAGAATTAAAATTATTCTTATAATATTCTTTCATGTTTAATAATTCACCCATTTTTACCTAAATTTGACTTAAATTTTTGTGCATTTCCTCTGAAAAAATGTGATGAGTTTTCTATGCACATTATCACTTTTAATGATTCTTGTTTTTTTCCTCACTATTAAGTCCTTTTGTACTGCCAAATTTTAATTTCTAATTATTTTGCATTTACTTACATGTAATTTGAATGTAAAACTACTTTCCATGACTTATTGACTATTTTTCCTTTCAGTATTTTGAATTGAACTTTCTGAAACCATGAATTACATTTCACATTATACCCCTCATTATTTCATTTTTTTCTTATTTTTTCTATTACAAATTCTAACAAGCAATATTCATCTCTAAAAAAAGTTCCCTCTGATGGTAATTTGTTGCACTTCCAATATTTGTGGGTTCTGCTGGTAAAGAGCTAATTCAGAGGCTGAAATTCATAAATTATTGTGAGGGTTATAAAGATGGTCAGAGAGAAATGTATGCCATCTCCTACATCATGGCTCTGCCCCCAGAAGTTGCTTTTCATGGATCATCATCTTTTTTTTTTCATTTACTCTTCTTCCTTCTTGTGATTCTTCTTCCTCCCTCTGCCTTTCATTATTCACCATTTTCTTAACATTTTACAATAATATGATTAAAATGATACAATAATAGTAATAAAATAATAGTTCCAACAATTATTTTAAAAGTATGCCATTGGCTTTTGTCATTTATTCCTTTTATTTCAATGGATTGGACTTAATTAAATTTTATAACAAAAATATTTTATAATTTTTACATATATTATAAAGAAACAAACACTTCTATAGCTTTTAATGCCTTATAAATATTTAAAAATAGAGACAAAGAGAAATTCAAACAGAAAATCATGGTAGAATTCTCTGATGTGGGAAAAAAGTTACATTAAATAATGAATCATCAATTCAGGAAAACCCGCTATCAAACTCAAAATCATAAACTTATTTATTGCATGACAGTGGCAAAATCATAATTATACAGTTTGGTAGAGAAAACTCCTCAGGATGAATCCCCTTTCAACCACAATCCAATAAATTGAGTTGAAAACAATTAATTATTTTAAAAATTATAGATTTGGCTTCCTGAGAATATCAGAATATAAGAGAATTTCTCAGGGTCACATAGGCAGTAGATATGAGACAGCCTTTAATACATTTTAAGGCCAACTTTCAATATACTACACTATATTACTGTTAGAATAATAGAGCAGAAAATGTTTAACTTTTGATAAATTTTGGAGAATAAATATGATTTTATTAATACAAAGTTAAGTATTATGTGACTGGAATTTTGAAAAAAAAATTAAGAGTGGTGATAACTTGAAAGATTTTAGGGTTTAAAAACTGAAGCAATATGCCATAGGAATTAGGGGGCACAGGGAGAGATCTGTAGAGGTTATAGATAAGTAATCATAAATGTTAAGTTCACCTAAGTACCTACTAAGCTAACACATTTCGAAAATAGCTTTTTTATTGCCAGAATAAAATCTTTGTTCCTCAGACTATATATAACAGGATTAAACATTGGGGTCACAATGGTATAGAAAAGAGGCAATATAATTTCAATTGCTGAAGAATTAATTGACTTAGGCATAAAATATGAAATAGAAGCAGACCCAAAGAATAAGATGACCAATGTAAGGTGGGAAGAACAAGTGAAAAAGGCTTTGGATCTCCCTTTAGCTGATGGCAACTTCAGAATGGTGGTAATAATTTTGACATATGATCCAAGTATGAAAAGAAAAGGAGATATCCCAAATATTACAGAATCAACATGCATAGTGTTCTCTAAAAGAGAAATATCCCCACAGGTCAGCTTCAATAATGGTGGGATATCACAGAAGAGAGATTTGAGCTTGTTTGAACTGCAGAAAGACAGAGAAAACATCTGGTATGTGAGTCCCATAAGATTAGGGACCCCAACGATCCAGGAGCCAATAACCAGACAAACACACATTTTGTGATTCATGATGATGGTATAGTAGAGTGGCTTACAAATTGCCACATAACGATCATATGCCATTACAGACAGAAGAAAGTATTCAGTGATTCCCAGAGTAAGAATGAAGAAAACCTGGGTAGCACAACCTAGAAAAGAAATATTCCTTTTCTGTGTCCAAAAGTCTGTTAGGATTCTGGGAAGAGTGACTGATGTGAAACAGATTTCCAAGAAGGAGAAGTTTCCAAGGAAAAAATACATGGGAGTTTGGAGAGTTGGTTCTACTTTAGTTATTACTAAGATGAGGCCATTTCCTATCAAAATGTTCAGGTAAATTACCAAGAAAAGCACAAAGAGAAATCCTTGAAGTTTAGGAAAATCAGAAAACCCAAGTAGAAAAAATTCTACTGGAAATGTAATATTTTCTTCTGGCATCTTTTCCTTTGTCATCCAAATTTGGAAACAGGATTTGGAATAGATTCCTCTTCATTTGTTATGGACTTGACTTCATTCTCTGTAAAATTAAAAAAAAAAAGTTTAGATTGTAATTTTTTGAATAAATGTCCATTTTATACATTTTAAGCATGATAGTCTAAGTACTCTTTGATTTGATGAGTAAGTTATTTAATTACTTCTTGTCTCAGTTTCCTCATATGTAAAATGTAGAATAATAAGATCTTCCTTCCAGGATTTTTATGAGGATAAAATGAGACAATATTTTCAAGTAATTTAACTACCTTAAAATACTATATTATATAGAGTTTCTATTATTAATATTAACTCCTATGCAAACCCAGGAGCGGTAGTAATAGAGTTACAAAACACTTCATAAAAATACATTCAGATATGAATAATTGAAAAAAGAATACTAATTGCTCATATGTAGGGTGACCTAATATAAGAAAAATGATTTAAATTACCTAAATTAATTTAATTATTCATTGTCATACCAAGCTCCCCAAAATTATATCATAAAGCTAGAAAAAAATAACAAAATTTATCTATAAGAACAAAAAGTCAAGAATATCAAGGTCATTAGAGAAAAAGAAATGCAAAGGAAAATGACATTGTCATACCAGATCTAAAAATATATTAGAAAGCAGACTAGCTTAGGTATATACGGCACAATATTAAATGACTATAATAACCCACTCTTTGATAAACCCAAAGACACTAACCTCTGTGATAAGAACTTAGTTTTTGACAAAAACTGCTGAGAAAAGTATATAAAAAAAGAAAATCTGAAAGCATACATAGATAATACAATATACCAAGATAAGGTCAAGATGGTTGCATTATTTAAACATTAAAGATGATATCATAAGGAAATTAGGAAAGCAAGTAGTGACCTGTCAAATACATGGGGAAAGGTAAAAATTCTAATGAAAAAAGATATAAAGAACATTATAAAATGCAAAATGGATTATACTAATTACATTAAATTATTGCTTTACAATAAAGTCAATGGAACTAAGGTTCCAAAGAAAGCAGAAATCTGGAAAACACTTTTAGCTAGTTTTTCTCATTAAAAAAATATTTCTCAAATTTGTTAGAATACGTGCCATTTCCCAATTGATAAATTGTTGAAGAATATGAACAAACCATTTTCAAAGGAAGAAATTAAAGCTATCTGTAGAAATATGAAAAAAAAATACTCTAAAACACCATTGAGAAAAGAAATGCATCATAACAAAGCTATGAGGTAGCATTGTTTAACATGGCAAAAATAAATATGATAAATGTAGGAGAAAACTGGGAAAATTGGAATACTAATCCATTGTTGGTAGAGTTGTGAACTGATCCATTCTGGATAGCAATTTGGAAGTATGTCCAAAAAGGCTATAAAACTGTACATACCCTTTCACATAGCAATTGCACTTTCATACAGCAATAGTACTAGCAGGTTTGTGCCCCAAAGATATCATAAAAAGGGGGAAAGGACCCACATGTACAAAAATATACATAGCAACTCTTTTAGTAGTGGCAAAGAATGGGAAAATTGGAGAATAACAATTGGGAAATGATTGAACAAGTTGTGGCTTATGAATAAAAAATACTTTGATATAAAAAAAGATAAGCAAATTGATTCCAGAAACACACTGATTCCGGGTGAAGTAAGCAGAACCACAATGAAATTTTATACAGTAACAACATCTGTGTGTGATGATCATCTGTGAAACTTAGTTCTTCTGAAAAATACAACAATCCAAGACAATTCTAAAAAGTTTCTGAAAAAAAATCCCATCAACATCCAAAGAAAGAACTAGGAAGTCTGAATGCAGATATAACCATGCCATTTTTACTTTGTTTCTTTCTTGTGATATTTGCCTATTGTTCTAATTCTGCTTTCTAACATGAATAATATGGAAACATATTTAATATGATTGTACATGCACAATCTAAAAAAATCTAAAAAATATTAATATCTGTGCAGTAATGCCTCATTGGTGGAATGTGAACTGATCCGATCATTTGGTAAAAATAAATTTATTTAAAAGATTATAGAACTGTTTATATCATTTGACCTAGCAATGTCATTACAAGGTATGCATCCCAAAAAAGATTAAATAAAAGCGAAAAAGATCTATATATATACCAAAAATTGTAAAATTTCTTTTTATGGAAGAAAGAATTGGAAATTTAGATAAAGCTTATGGGGAATGACTGAATATGTTGCAGTATATGATTTTGGTGGAGATTAATTTTGCAATAGGAAATGATCAAGATGGTTTTAGAAAAAAAACTAGATGTACATGAAATGATAAAAAGTCAACCTACCTTTAGAAATCAGGACATTTATATTGTTTGAATTAATTGATTTTATTTGTCATTTTTTCAAAATATAAAAAGTTGTCTCTCCCTGCATATAAGGTCCAGAACTAAGCTGAAGAGGCCAATTTGTTGGACAATTAATTAATTGATCTGCACAGATTATTTTCTTTTTTCTTAGTAATTTCATCTTTTTCTACCACAAGATTCCCTCATTTACATTAATATCCATCTCAAGTGAAACCTTTACCATAGAGTCTTTCCTACATACTTTAGCTGCTCTTAATCTCTTCCTTTAAAATGACAATTATTTATTTTGCCAACATATATTTATATATTGTCTCTCCAAAAAATAATACTTTGCTCTTGAGGAGAGAGGCAGAGCCATTTTTATTTGTTATTCCCAATATCTAACACAGAACCTGAAAACTACTAGCAGCTTAATAAATGCTTGATGTTTGATTGTTAGTAGAATTAACTATAATGATGGTATAATTATAGCATCATTAGGAGTACCTTCTACCACATAATGATTTCTTCACACACTGATAACAGAAATTCCACCATTTTGAATTTAATACAATTTCTATTTAAGGCTTTCTCTCAACAGTGCTTTTTCAGATCTCTAAGGAAATGGTAGCATTTAGGTATGGATTTCTTTTCAGATATTTCACTATGGGCCAACTAGCTGAGAACAAGATATTAAGAAAGATAACATTTAACTGAAAATAGAATGTAATGAGTCTACAGCTAAACTATTATCCACTGAAAAAAGATTGCCTTTATAGAACATTTTAAGGTAGTGTAATGAATATACTTCCAGTCCTGTAAATAGGAAGACTCATTTTTGCTAAGTTCATATTTAGCCTCAGATACTTACCAGTTATGTTATCCAGGTCAAGTATCTGAAATATGGTTGCCCTAGTTCTCTTATCTGTAAGGTGAATTGGAAAAGGGAATAGCACATCACTGAGGATCTTTGCCCAGAGAACCCTGGATGAAGTCACAAAGATTTGGACATAATTGAAATATCCAAACAGCAACATGTACCACATTAGAAAATTAGAGTTTAATCATGGTCTTAAATTCTTAAAATGTGTAATGTTTTCAAGGTTAAAGAATACAGAGTGTTGTGATAATGAAGCATACTGCAGTGAAGAGGACATTAGAGTTGGAGACATGGAAGACTCAGATCAGGAAAACCATATATCAGACTGATTTAGCTAAACTACCCTAGGGTAGATTAAAAAGATTAACTTTTTACTTCCTCAGTTTTCTTATTCGTAAAATGTAAGGTGTTCACTTGCTGCTTACTAAAGTCATTGCCAGAAATATAAATCTATGGCATTGTGAAAGTAGATATTATATGGAACAAAAGCACATTGTGTTACTTATGATATTTTCCTAAAAGTTGACTTTCCCTTCCAAAAATATTCCCTTTTATTCTTAATAGACTTGTTTTGAAGTTCTAAATTATGCATTCTCTTTCTTCTCCTTGAAATTTCTTAATAGATACTCAATGTTTTTCCCCTTTTCCCTGCATGCCTCTGTCCATTCAAACATATGATAGTGCTGTGTACTATTTAAAATACTATTATTTACTGGGGATGTGTAGAAATGAGATCTACACATGAGTCTTTCACATTCACTCTGTAATGAGGAGAGAAATTCTCTTTTTTCATCAATCTCAATTTGTTTACCTTTTAACTATGAGCTGTGTCTCATGTCAGATGAAATAACATATTGCAGAATGTCCTGTCAAAAATAGTATGATAATGATAAGTCAGTCAATACTTTTGAAATCTATTCAAAGTACTCATTGAAAGATCAAATGCTGAAGTTGAGCTTAATCAATTTTTTCATATAGTGAGACGAGAGTACCCATTACCCTCCAACCCTGCTGTTGGGAAAGATTAATGAAAAAAAAAGGGGGGGGAAAGGGTATTAGAGGTTAAGAAGAGTAGATAGTTTAATGGAAAGAAGCAAAACAATGATGAGACAGACTTTGGGAGAAATTTCCTGGCCATGGGGACACAAAAGGACAGAAACAAGGAAATGACTAGACAACAACAAATACTAATATTTGTCATGCAAACTTTTGCATCAATTCCAAACTTCACCTCCTCTATTTTAATTTATGAAAGTTTTTAAATCTCTTGATACATGTCTAAACATGCTCATCTACTAAATGATATGGTGTTGGGAGGACTATTGATCTTGAAGGTGGTTGTGGTTAACCCTTTAATTCAAAGTGGAACAATGACATCACAATCTTTACTTATGTGTAAATTTAAGTTCGGCACAGAACCCCGTTCATCAGGCTTAATCTGTTCCCTTGCCATTGAAGTCAAGTGGTAAGAAAAATGTCAAGATGACTGGTGATGTTCTAGAATGTATCTCCAAGTTTAAATTTTGTTCTAATATTCAATGCTGATATGTACTGTGCTCAAGGACAAGGAAGGGGCCAAGGAATGAGATAGTGTTTGAATCTTGGAATCCCATAATATGAAAAATAATAGTACTAAGTTTTGTACATACAGAGTCTTTGGAAGGAATATACATTTGGTGGTTAGACACTTTATGATCTGGAGTGTTTCGATACTAATATTTTATGTTTTATGGGCTAACTTCCAACTGTAATCTTATCATTATTTCAAATAAGCAGTCAAGTGAGTTAATATTACAAGGCAGTCATTGATCTATTTTTAAAGACACCAAGTAAACAATATTATAGTCAATGTGCTTAACGAGTTCAGATCTATCAGCAAAGATAACATGCACATATAAAATGTTTTGTTATGTCCAAAATATGTACACTAATTATATACCAAAATATGTGTGGAACTTATGTACATGTTAGAAAATGCACACACACACACACACACACACACACACACACACTCATAGAAAATACAAAGTAAAAAATATATTAACCAAAGAGATAATAAGGAAAGTCTTCATGCATGAATTATTTCTTTAGTTGAACCTATAAGGAAAGGAAAGATTGTGAAAAGGTTGAATGCAACCAATCCATGAAAATTACTAAGGCAAAAGCTAAGAGATGAAATATAAAGGGTCCTTATTGACTAAGAGAAAAGAAATCAATCTTACTGGGTTTCTGGGTTCAAAAAAAGGAAAAAAATCATAAAAAGAGAATGGAAAAAAGTTGGGATAGTTAATAGGCATAATTCTCTATTTACTCCTAAAGCCAACACAAAACAGTAGAAATTTATTGCTAAAGATTAGGGATGATCACATTTACACTTTAATAATCTTTTTATCAATTATACATTAGCTACATTTTATTAGAAAAATAGAGGAAATGAAAATAATTGTAGGGCTGTTGCAATAATCCAGATGATAGGGATTGAGAGTCTAGACTGGAATCATAGCTAAATGAATAGAGAGAGAAAGAAGCAGATGAAAGATGCTGTAAATATCAAAACAAGATTAAAAATATATGAGTCACAAAAATTAATGAGGAGAAAATGTTGAGTTTCAAGTAAGATTAAAAGCATAGGCACTTGATTGGTTGATTGTCCATTTTTGAAGAGGACTAAAATGACATCACTATGTGAGAGATGAGTCACAGTGTATCTGACTGTGACTGATTAGACCAATACAAACTCTGCCACAGGTCAGGCACAAATATTCCCTCTGAACATTTGGGATGACTTCTCTAATTCTGTGTATGTCACATTTCTTCCAAGCTAATTCAATTCTGCTTTGCTCATAGAGCACAGAACTTTCTCTGGTGAGGGCCCACCATGCTAGGCAATCCTGTGCCAGTGTCTCCCATATCATATGGTCAATTGTAAAGTACTTAAAAGAGTGTCCATATATCAACATTTTCTGAACATCTTGTGAGTGTTTGCCCTGTGTGAGTTTTGCACAAAATAGTCAGCCTCTGAAGCTAAGATGCAACCAACTATAAATCACTTCTTTCTTACTTGTGCTAATTTTGGTCTAACAATTAACACCAAAAAAATACAAGTACTTTATCAGCCACCACCATCCTATCTGCATGTGGAATCATCAATTACAGCAATATTGAAAGCTGTGGATAAGATCCCTTACCTTGACAGTATATTTTTAATGGAAGACCATAGGGATAATGAGGTTGACACATGCATTGCCAGAACTAGCTCAGTGTTTGGGAGACTCCAAAGGATAGTGTGGGAGAGAAGTGTTAGACTGACTATAGAACAGAAGGTTAACAGAGCCATTGTGCTGACCTCATTGTTATATACCTGTGAAACTTGGATAGTTTATCAAGCACTATGGTAGGAAATCGAATCACTTCCATTTGAATTGTCTTAGGAACTTTCTGAAGATCACCTGGCACAATAAGATACAAGATACTGAATTCCTTTTTTAAAATAAACTGCCCAGTATTCTAATTATACTGTAGAGAGCACAATTCCCTTGGGCTGGCCGCATTGTTCATATAGATAATTAGAAAAATAGTAAAAATGTCATAATGTTCACTACTTAACTGACATTTTATGATTATTTATTATTGTTCTTGCCATCAATTAAGGTCAAATAAAAAGTACTTTCTTGTTTCTTTGTTTTGCTTTTGTGTGCTCCTTTTTAGTCTGAATGGGCTGAGAGGATCAGAGGTTAAAGCCCATATAGTTCCTAAATTCACGTCTATGGCCAAGAGGCTATTGTTTTGCTTCATATTCCTAAAGGAAAAAAAAAAAAACTTCACAGTTAAAAGTATTTTTACAGATTTAAAGATCAGTCTTGGAGTATGTACTACTGAAACAATAGGACACAAGGTGTGTTTACCTTGAAGTAAACCCAATTCATTAAAATGAAAGGCATTGATTATGATGTAAGATCAATACCTTTATGCCATCATAAGGATGGTAATATTTTCCCACAGATTCCACAATGAATGAGAACAAATTTAGATTACATTGTCTTCTAAGTTTTGTATTTTATTTTCTAACTTCAAATGGTCTTTAGTTGCTATAAATATTTTTTGAGTATCTTGATATATTTTCCATAATTCAAAAATATATACAATTTTTTCCACTTAAAGCCAATATCCCTTATTTTCACTACTAGAAATATTGTATATTTGTTGTATAAATGCATATAGACAGACAGATATTTATTCATTTTGGTAGATAGAATAACAAAAAATCAATTGTAGAAAAATATAAATAAATTGTATCAATTACTGCAGAATATATTACATACTGACACTTTGCTGAAATTTATGTTAAGTACTAGAGATAAAAATAAAAGAATTAAGATGTCCCATGCTCTAAGTGAGATTATATTATATTGGAGGAAGAGAACAAAAAAGCAAACTTGAAAGTTGAGAGGCTGAGAGGTTATTATATTTGTTTGCATATATGCCAGTAGCTAAGTGGTACAGTGGATAGAATACTGGTCCTGGAATTACAGAGAATCACTTTCATAAGTTTACATCTGGCCTCAGATACCTATTGTGTCTGCCCATGAACAGGTTATTAAATGCCATTTAGCTCAGTCCCTCACCTGCAAATTGAGTTGGAGAAGGAAATGGCAAACCAGTTCAGTATCTTTACCCAGAAAATCCCAAAAAGAGTCATAAAACCTTGGACATGGGAGAAATGAACAAACAAAAAAGTATATGTATCTTTGCATATATTGATGTGTATGTATTGTTTGTTTATTCATTATATATTTGTATATTTTCATATTTTGTGTGGATTTATATAAGTACACAATCACATACATATGCATTTGTGTAAACACATGTAGAAACACATGAGAGCTCTTCTATCTGCGATTGTCACAGGATTATTTTTTTATCTTTGTAGAGCTAGATAATGGAGGGATCCTTAAACTCCTGGACCATAGCCTTGCCATATAATCTGGAATAATTCAATCAGCTTTTCTATAAACAATGTACCCCTCTTTATCACAGCCTTGTCACTAATCAATATAGCTCCATCATCACTGAGTTTTTGAGAGGCACCACAGGTTTTTAATCTATAAACAACTTTCAATACATCATAAAAGTACTTTGGATTACTACTATCAAAATAAAACTGAATATCATCTGCTTTCTCACTGATCAAAGAATCTTTAATCTCTTTAAATTTAGATTTTTTGAAGCTCTCAAGATCTTCATCATCAATGTGCTAAAAGAGAACAAATTTAAAATGTTGGGTAACTTTAATGCTAGAGTAAGTTCAAACTACCAGACATGACAGGAACTCACTGGGAGGAATGGAGTTGGAAAGAGCAACATGAATGGTCACCTACTATTGAAGACATGTTTATCTCATTACTTTCTAATCACCGATATTGTATTCCATTTACATAAATGGATGCACTCGCAATAAATATTGATATTTTATATACTATGTGATTGCAATGAGAAGAGATAATCAGGATGTGAGAGTGTGGTGCAGATTGCTGGACTTATTATTGACTCATTTTCTCCAAGATGAATATTCACATTCAATAAAAGCAGTATGACCCCAGGGCAAAAAGACTACTAGAAAAATTAATATCAACAAACTAGAGAACTACATGGAAACAATTTGTTGCTAACTTGGAAGGTGGATTGAACCAATAGAAAGCAATAGTGGAGGAGTAAAGGAGTGGGGCTTTCAGAGATTCAATTACTTAATTGCATGATCTCATCATAGCCAAAATAATCACAAGCATCAAGACTGGTTGACAAAAATGATAGGGAAATTCAGAAGCTGCTAAATGAAAAATGAGAACTCCACAAGCTATACCAGCAGAATAGTTAATCTATTTGTAAGAAAAATATCATTCATTTCCATACACATATATGTATATATCCATCAACATCTATGTATCTATGTCTGTCTCTATAATCCTATTGATTGATCTACTTTCCTTTTCATAATATCGATGTTATCAGTGTCCTCTACATTTCAATATCCTGATAAATATACCGGTTCATTCCACTCATTTTCTAGCTCTGATTGTAAAGAAGATGATTTTTCAGGTACAATTTGACTTAGAGAAAATCTGATTATCTTTCTGCTATAACTATTTTTCAATTTTATATTATAAGTAAAACAATAATTATTTCACCACCATCTTGTATTTCATTAAAATTATTTTCTTTCTTCAATTAGAAGACAATTAAGGTTTTCCCTCTTTTTTATGATTTGCTCATTTTACAATGAACATTACTAATGGACAAATGATACTGCTCGAATGCAGAATTTCAGTTTGTTTCTTATAGACAGTTTTAAATTTGACATATAGGTAATGGACATTTGTAATGAAATTTGTCAAAGTTCCTAATTTACTTTACTTCTGCAGGACTTTAAATAGACAAAAAAAAGTCAAATGTAATGTTTACGTCTATCATTTTTTTTTTCTTTTTAGTTCTAATTTGGAAATAAAATTTTGGAAGTGAATTGTACTTCATTCATTATGGCTTCATCTTCAAAGCTCTGTAAAAATATATTGGATTACATCATTTTTTAATAAATATCCACTCCATCCATTCTAAGCTTGAAAAGATACTGGTGGCAGAGTTGAGAGATCAATGAAATTGGAATCAGAAAGAAATGAATTCAAAATCAGTCTCAAAGCCTCGTTAGATGTCTAATGATGGATAATTCACGTAACTGCTGCTTTTGTCAGTTTCCTTATATGTGAAGTGAAGATAATAATATCTTCCTTTCTTGATGTTTGTGAGGACAAAAGGAGAAAATATTTGTCAGGTACTTTGCATGCCTTGAAGTATGCTATAACAGTTCACTATTGTTAATATCAATATCAATGCAAACCCAGGATCTGTAGGAATACAATTATAAAACACTTTCATACAAATAAATTCAGATCTAACTAAGTGGAAAAGAATAACAACCATTCAGTCTGACTTAATATAATAAAATTGAACTAAACTACTTAAATTAAATTACTTATTCAGAACTACAACAAACTTCTAAAAATTATATCATGGAGTTCCTAAGTTTCCTTATTTCTTTAGATTTCACTTATTGGTTACTAAAGTCATTGCCTTATCTAAATTATTGACTTTGTAAAAGCAAATATTATATGAAACTATGCATCATTGTTCTAATTATATTAATTTACTAAAAGTTGACTTCATCCAAGTAAATACTCCTTTTTTATCTTAACTGGATTTTCTTACCTTCCAAATTGTGCATTCTTTTCCTTTCCCTTGGGAGTCTTCATAAATTCACAATTTTTTTTCCCTTTCTACTGCATATTTCTGCCCCCAAAGACAGAGTGTGTTCTGTTTATAATGGAATTATTTACTGTAAATGTTTAGAGATGCGGTTTATATATGGCTTTCTCACATGTGGTATGTGACTGGATGTCTGATTTTCTTTCACTTCACCAAATCTTAACTTCATGTAAGCCATGAGCTATGTGCAATATCAAATGAGACGATGCATTGGAGATTTCTCTGAAAATTATAAAAACATATATAATTATTAAAAGTCAGTAAGACATCTCTGGAAGGTCAAATACAGAAATTGGAGCTTAAGCATTTTGCCTACATACTGAGAAGAAAGGACTCAGAAACTTACAATACTGATGTTGGCAAAAATTGAAGGCAAAAGTAAAATGGAATAGCAAAGGTTGAGATCAATAGATGGTATCATGGAAGGGGAAATTGATTGGGCAGACTTTGGGAGAAAATGCTATAAAGGGGTCTAGTTTTCCATGGTCCACGGGGGTATAAAAGTCAGGCACAATGGAATGATTAGACAATAATAAACAATGATGTTTTCCATGCAAACTTTTTCTTCATTTCTATTAATTTAATATATAAAGAGGTTTTAATCTCTTGATATATAAGTTGAAGTATCCCTGTATGTCAAATGACACAGTTTGGAAAGGACTGTTTATCTTTAAATTAGTTGTTGTTAGTCCTTTGTTTTCAAATTGTCCTATTGTCACTATCAGGTACTGTGTTGATTTGAGTGTGAATTTGATTCAATTGAAGCAAAGATGCACAAAATTATCAACCTCAATATCTTCCTTAATTACTGAAGGCTAGTAGTAAGAAATAAGTCCAAATGACTGTAGATCTCCTAGAATGCATCTCTAAGTTTAACTTTTGTGCTAATATTCAATGCTGATAAGAATTGTGCCCAAGGTTGAGGAAGAGGGCAAGAATAGAGGTAGAGTCTGAGCCTATGTCTTCACAATATAATAATTTGAGGTATAAAATAAAATTACTATCTTTCTTATAAGAAGGGCTCTATATCTGGAAGGAAAATAGAATTAGTGCTATTTTATAGTCAGAGATTATATGATCTTTCAGTAGTAATATTTTATGTTTTTTGGGCTAAGACTCATTCCCTTGAATGCCTTTATTTGTCTTTGTTTCAAATAATTAATCAAGTTAATTAATACTACAAGGCTGTCTACTCTATTTTTAAAGACAAAGAAAAATATCATACTTGCTGTATGATATTTCTATCAGGAGAAATAACATGAAACATATAAAATGTTTTATTATATACATATTATATACACAAATTATATATGCCATAATATGTACACAAAATATATGTACACGTTTCACATACTGTAGAAAATGAATGTACACACACATACACACATATAAACACACAATGCTTAGGGCAAAAATATATTAAGCATAGAGACACCAAGGAAAGTTTTCATGCAGGAATTGTTTCTTTAGTTGAGTCTATAAGGAAAGGAAAAATTATTAAAAAGGTGAATGAATTCAATCCATATGAAGTAAGTAATGCAAAAGCCCAGAAATAAAATATGATGGGCCATCATGGAGGAACAGCAAAGAGACCAATATGGGCTTCAGTGTTTAACAAAGTATGGAAAAAGGTCAGATTTTCTGTTCACTTCTAAAATCAATATGAAATAGTTGAAATTTATTGCTAAAGGTTGGGGTTGATCAGAACTACAACTTGGTGAAACTCTTTCAGCAGTTATATGGAGGACACATTTTATTAGAAAAATAAAGGGAAAAATAGAATAACTGAAAGGCAGTTGCAGCAATTCAGGTTATAGGGAATAAATCTCTGGACATGAGCAGTGACTACATGAATACAGAGAAAGAGGGGCAGATGCAAGATATCTTGTAAATATCAAAACAAGATTTAGAACACAATTAGATATGGGTTGTAAGGGTTAATGAAGAGGCAAGATTGAGACTAAAGTAAGATTAATAGCATAGATAATTAGATTAATGTCAACATGTTATAAGATTCACATCTGAGCTGACATTTTCATTATGTAACATTCTTCTTCCCTTGAATTAAAACAAAGAAAAGACAATTTAAAATTTGCTATAGGTTTCGTAAGTGGAAATTAAAACCCATATGAATCAGGAAACTGCTTCTCCCTATCCCAAATTGTTATCCTCTTTGTGATCTACTATTAAACTGCTTGCTAAACATTTTCATTTCTATTGGAAAAATGTTCTTTGTTTCTGCTGGTTAAATCCTCAATGCAATATATAAAGAACTGAACTCAAAGTTATAAGAATATGATCCATTTCCCAATTGGCAAATTGTCAAAGTACAAGAAAAGACAATTCTTAGATGAAGAAAGTAATGTAATTTCTAGTGATATGAAAAAAATAATGCTCTAAAGCACATGATTACAGAAATGCAAATTAAGACAACTATGAGCTACCATTACATAACTCTAAGATTGGCTAAGATGACAAGAAAACTAATGATAATTGTTAAAGGAAATGTGAGAAAACATGGACACTAATACATTGTTGGTGGAGTTGTGAACTGATCCAAGCATTCTGGAGAACAATTTGGAACTATTCCCAAAGGGCTATAAAATTGTGCCTACACAGTTTAATCTAGCAGTGTCTCTACTGAATTTGTATCACAAAGAGATCATAAGAAGGGGAAAGAACCTGCATGTGTGAAAATATTTACAGCAACCCTTTTGGTAGTGGCAAGAAACTGAAAATTGAATAGATGCTCATCAGTTGGGGAATAACTGAATGAGTTAGAGTATATAAAAATAATGGAATATTATTTTTCTATAAAACATAATAAACAGGTGGATTTCAGAAAAGCCTGAAGAGATTTACTTGAATTGATGCTGAGTGAAGTGAACAGAACCAAGACAATACTGTATATAGTAACAACAAGATTATGTGGTGGGTCAGTTATGGACTTGGCTCTTTTCAAGAAATGCAGTGATTCAAGTCAATTCCAATGGACATGTGATGTAGAGGATCATCCACATCTGTAGAGAGAACTGTGGCAACTGAATATGGATCACAGCATAGTACTTTCACTTTTTTGGTGTCATTATTTGTTTGCTTGTTTTTGTTTGCCTTTCTCATGTTTTTCCCCATTTGATCTGATTTTTCTTGTGCAGAATGATCAAAATGGAAATGCATTTAAAAGAACCTATATTGAATTTCTTCCTATCTAGAGGAGGGAAGAGGGAATCGGGAAAAGACAAAATTTTAGAACACAAAATTGTGCAAGGGAGAATGTTGAAAACTATTTTTGCATGCATTTGTAAAAATAAAAAGTTGTTAAAATAAAATAACTCATCAGGGAGAAACATAGTATAATAGAAGAAATATTCAAGTTGAATTTGGGGTACATGGAGTTCTTCACTAAGCTATCAGTGTGACCTTTGGCAAATTACTTAAACTCTAAGATCTTCACTCTCTCCACCTGTAAACACGTTAGGGTTGAATTGGAATTCAAGTATAGATTGCATTACAGATGATTATTGAATAATCACTTCTACCTTTAAATTTCTGAGTCTATAATATAAAATTAAAAAAAAATAGGTAGACCCAAGCTATGCCCTAAAAATTTGTCTGAGGAACAAAAAAATAAAGAGACTTTTTTTTATTCTAGGAGCTAAAAATTTTTGAGGAAAGAGTAGTATCCAAAAAAAAAAAAAACATTATATTTTCAATACTCTGTGAAATTGATTGCTATTCCCTCATTATTATTCACTATTTCTAATTATATTGTTTCAAAAGTTGCCCATGCAACCAGGTTGAAAAAAAATTGAAGGCAATGTGGAATCTACTGGATGTTTGCTTTTGTTATCATTGCTTGGTTTGCTATTTGTTTTTCTTTTGTTGTTTTCTGTCTGAATGGACAGAGAGATCAAAGATCAAAGCCCACTAAGCTCCTAAATTCAGTGCTGCATCCATAATCTTCCACTTCATATTTTCTTATGCAAAGGGAAGTTGACCAAAATAAACAAGATACAAGGAAAATTCAAAGTATAAAGAACCTTTGGCCAAATTCATTTAAAATGATAATTTGTCAGTATAGAGGTGTTTTTGAAAAATTTTGGTGACTATATCAGAATCCCCCTTTCTCTATGTGATTATAGCAGATTTGTCACTGTGGAGTTGCATGCATGAATTAGATTGATTGAAACATTAAAACTAGTCTTAAATTAGTTAAGGTATAAATTTCCTCTACCAGGAATCCATGAGGAAGGGGAAGGAAAGCTATTTATTTTTCTATGGAAAGCAGAGAATCTAAATCACCATTTATAAAATGGCATCACTTCCAAAAGTCATACTCAGTAAATAAAGGTTGTTGTTTATTGTTTATGTCCTTTATAAACCTTATTCATTATCTGTACCTTGCTTTCTTCTGATAATTATTACATAAGAATTTTTTCTCCCCATTAACCAAAGTATTGCTTGGTTACTATGGTTACAGTCATATTATTTGACATATTGTTATTACAGTCATGCTTCAGTCCTGAAAACTGTGAGTGACCTGAGAATGTATGTTCGTGTTTTTCCCATACTTCAACTGATAGCTGTGATAGTTTATTATTTTTGTTAATTCTGGGAGGTGATCTATGTCACCAAAAAATAAAAACACTCAATGGGGAGAAAAAAAATGATGAAAATAAATTTTAGGCTTATCTTTCTTAGAGGGAATTAAATAATAATATGTAGCCTTTATCTTTGAGGAATATAAATTAAAAATACACATGTATATATTATGACTCTTCTTGTATGTACAAATTATCAATTAGAACTATAACTTCAATTCTCAATAGCCAAGCAATAAGGGCTGAAGTTTTTCAAAAAAGTCCATTGAGTCCAAACCCTTTTGAGCTTGTTAAGTAGAAAATATTCCTACTCTGGGGACCCTATTTCTCCCATGTCACCATCCTTTCTATTTCTTTTTTAATGAGTGATTATGCCTTCTCTTTTAAAGTCCAAATTCTCAATATCTGTTAATGAGAAAGTACAACCGAGTGGAGAGTTTCATGGGATTAGAGGCAGAAGCCCATGTTTTTAGGATTAGCTCTACTGCTTAGTAGCTATTGTAAATCTTCACTCCTACTAACAGCCAAGTATACAGTGGGAACTAAATCATTTGCATTATTTCACTTCTACAGTTTATATAAATATTTTCTAATTTGTAAAATAACCACAGGAACAGCAATAATAATATATGTATCTGAATGGAAATCACTAGTATTTAATTTTACTGAAACTCATAATAATATTTTTTAAATTATTATTTGGAACAATATTCCAGTACATTTGATCAATTATTCTCTTCTTCAAGATAGAATCTCTTGCTTTTTTTCTCCCTTTGTCTCTTTACTTTGTCTTTTTTTCCCTTATTTTGCATTTGTTATAAATAATCAAATACACAAAAAGAAGAAAAAATATTTCAAGCATTTTATTTTTATGACAGTTAAATTAAAGATTTCTCACAACTTTAAATATAGACTAGAATTATATTGAATGCAATAGAACAACATGAAATGAAGTGGTATAATGCAATATATAATGGGAAAATGAATTAGACAGGAATGATGATAAGAAAGAATGGAGAAAAGAGAAGTGAAATAACAAGCAAAACAATTACAAAAGAAATAAATATGGCCTTCAGATCTAGTGGCATGGATAGAGCATGTTGGATAAACTACTTGGCCTAGAATCAGGAAGATTTCAAATCTGTCCTCAGAAGCTAACTAGTGATGAGTCCCAGTTTACCTCAGTTTCGTCATCTGCAAAATGAGCTAGAGAAAGAAATTACCAACCTTGCTAATATCTGTGCCAAGAAAACTCTGAAGATTTTTAAAGTTCCATAGAATTGGACATGACTGACAAAAATATAAGTAAATATTTTGAAATGAAACAGTTCAATCTTAAATGAGACACAACTCCATATGAAATTTGAGGAGAACATGAGTACAAAACAAGTTTTTTTTTTTACTTTATTTATTTATTTATTAAATGTTTTTATTTACAAAATATACACATGCATACTTTTTCAACATTGACCCTTGTAAAACCTTCTTTTCCAAATTATCCCCTCTTTCCCTCACTCTGTACCCTTCCCTCAATCCATCCTTCCCTCCCTGTCTGAGTTTATATAAGTTTCTCCAGGCCTCTCTGAAATCATCCTGCTGGTCGTTTCTTACAGAACAATAATACTCCATAACATTCATATGCCATAGCTTATTCAACCATTCTTCAACTGATGGGCATCAATTTAGTTTCCAATTTCTTGTCAGTACAAAAAGGGCTGCCACAAACATTTTTGCATATGTGGGTCCCTTTCCCTCATTTAAGATCTCTTTAGGAAATAAGCCCAGTAGTAACACTGCTGGGTCAAAGGGTCTGAACAGTTTGATAGCTTTTTGAGCATAGTTCCAGATTGCTCTCCGGAAAGGTTGGATTCATTCATAGTTCCACCAACAATGTATCAGTGTCCTAGTTTTCCCACATCCTCTCCAACATTTGTCATTATCTTTTCCTGTCATTTTAGCCAATTTGATTGGTATGTAGTAGTATCTCAGAGATATCTTAATTTGCATTTCTCTGATCAATAGTAATTTGGAACACCTTTTCATATGACTACAAATAGTTTCAATTTTTTCATCTGAAAATTGTCTGTTCATATCCTTTTACAATTTATCGATTGAAGAATGGCTTGAATTCTTATAAAGTTGAGTCAATTCTCTATATATTTTAGAAATGAGGCTTTTATCAGAACCTTTGGATGTAAAAATGTTTTCCCAGATTATTGCTTCCCTTCTAATCTTGTCTGCATTAGTTTTGTTTGAACAAAAACTTTTTAACTTAATATAATAAAAAGTATCTATTTTGTGATCAATATTGATCTCTAATTCTTCTTTGGTCAGAAATTCCTATCTCCTCCATAGATCTGAGAAGTAAAGTATCTCATGTTCTTCTAATTTGTTTATAATAATCATTCTTTATGTCTGGATCATGAACTCATTTGACCTTATCTTGGTACACATTGTTATGTGTGGCTCAATGCCTAGTTTCTACCATACTAGTTTCCAATTTGCCCAGCAGTTTTTAGCAAATAGTGAATTCTTATCCCAAAAGCTGGGGTCTTAGGGTTTCTCAAACACTAGATTACTATAGTCTTTGACTATTTTGTCCTATGAACCTAATCTCTTCCACTGATCAACTCCTCTATTTCTTAGCCAGTAGCAAATGGTTTTGATGAATGCTGCATTATAATATAGTTTTAGATCTGGTACATTTAGGCCACTTTCAATTGCTTTTTTTTTTTTTTTTTTCATTAGTTATCTTGACAGTCTTGACCTTTTTTTTCTTCCACATGAATTTTGTTGTTATTATTCCTATGTCAACAAAATATTTTTGGGGAGTTTGATTGGTATAGCATGAAATAAGTAGATTAGTTTGGGCAGTATTGTAATCTTTATTATGTTTGCTCCACCTATCCAAGAGCACTAATATTTTTACAATTTTTTTAGATCTGACTTTGTTTGTGTGGGAAAGTGTTTTGTAGTTTTGCTTATGTAGTTCCTGACTTGCTCAAATATAAACACTTATTTTTTTGTGTGTTTTGTTTTGTTTTATTATTATAGCTTTTTATTGACAAAACGTATGCATGGGTAAATTTTCTTTTTCTTTTTTATTATTAATAGTCTTTATTTACCAGATATATGCATGGGTAATTTTACAATATTGACAATTGCCAAACCTTTTGTTCTAATTTTTTCCCTCCTTCCCCCTCCCCCAGATGGCAGATTGACCAATACATGTTCAATATGTTAAAGTATAAATTAAATACAATATATGTATACATTTGACACTTATTTTAAATGGGATTTCTCTTTGTATCCCTTGCTGTTTGGTTTTGTTAGTGATGTATAAAAATTCTGATGATTTATTTTAGATCCTGCAACTTTGCTAAAGTTATGGATTTTTTTTAGTTGATTCTCTAGGGTTCTCTCAGATATCATCATATTATATGCAGAGAGTGATAGTTTTGTTTCCTCCTTATCTACTCTAATTCCTTTAATCTCTTTTTCTTCTCTTATTGCCAAAGCTAGCATTTCTAGTACAATATTGAATATTGATGGTAATAGTAGGCAACTTTGTTTCACTCCTGATCTTATTAGGAATAATTCCAGTTTATTTCCATTACAAATGATGCTTGCTGATGATTTTAAATAAATGCTACTGATTATTTTAAGGAAAGATCAATTTATTCCTATAGTTCCTAGTGTTTTTAAGAACAGTAGATTTGGATTTTATCCAATGCCTTCTCTGCATCTATTGAGATAATCATATTTGTTTATTGATAAAGTCAATTATTCTAATAGTTTTCCTAATATTGAATCAGCCCTCCATTTCTGGCATAAATCCTAGTTGGTCATGGTGTATTCTCCTGGGGATTATTTTTTGTAATTTCTTTGCTAATATTTTATTTAAGAGTTTTGCATCAATATTCGATAGAGAGATTGGTCTACAATTTTCTTTCTCTGTTTTCATCCTACCTGGTTTAAGTATCAGTACTATGTCTGTACTTCATTCCCTATTTTTTCAAATCATTCATATAATATTTGAACTCTTTGTTCTTTAAATGTTTGGTAGAATTCACATGTAAATAAATTCATCTGGTATTTTGGATTTTTTTCTTAGAAAGTTGATTAATAGCTTCTTTTATTTCTTTTTCTAAAATGAAACTATTTAAGTAATTTATTTCCTCTTCTGATAATCTGGGCAATCTATAATTTTGTAGGCATTCCTCCATTTCACGTAGGTTATTAAATTTATTGGCATAAAGTTGGACAAAATAACTCCTACTCATTGCTCTAGTTTCCTCTTTATTGGTGGAAAGTTCTCCCTTTTCCTTTTTAAAACTAACAATTTGATTTTCCTCTTTTCTTTTTCTAATCAAATTAGCTAAAGATTTATACATTTTGTTGATTTTTTTCATAAAACTAACTCTTAATTTTATTTCTTAATTCAATATTTTTTTACTTTCATTTTTATTAATCTCTCCTTTTATTTTTTAGAACTTCAAGTTTGATATTTGATTGGGGCGGTTAATTTGTTATTTTTCTAGCATTTTTAGTTGCAAGCTCAATTCATTGATTTTCTCTTGCACTATTTACAAATATTTACAAAACAATTACAAAAGGAATAATTATGATCTTCAGATATAGTGGAGTGCATAGAGCACAATGAATAGAATACACTGCCTAGAATCAGGAAGATTTCCCTTCTCATTTCAAATCTATCCTTAGAAGCTAACTAGTGATGATCTCCTGTTTACCTCAGTTTCCTCATCTGCAAAATGAGCTAGAGAAAAAAATAGCCAACCATGTAAATATCTGTGCCAACAAAACCCTAGAGTTTTGTAACATTCTGAAGAATTGGATGTGTGTGTGACAAAAACTGAGTTAATATTTCAAAACAAAACACTTCAATCAACTCTCTATAAAATTTGAGAACATGGTGCATAAGTTTTTCATAAGGCTACAAAACTGATTTGAAAATTGTGAGAGAAACATTATGCTTTTTGCTAATTATACTAATAATAAATAATCAGAAAAAACCTCAGAATATGCCATGGCAAGCCTCAACAAAGAAAGAAAAAGAAAACAAGAAATAGCATAAGAATGTAAATACATGGAAGTGAAGAACAATGTAGAAGAAAAGAAAAAAAAAACATTAAATATGATCACTATGCAAGAAGTATTTATCTCAAAGAGCAGATACATAGAAATAATCTAAGGAGCATACACAAATAATGAAGAATATGTTACCTATGAATAGATAGATAGATAGATAGATAGATAGATAGATAGATAGATAGATAGATAGATAGATAATGGAAAAGGATGTAGAGTTAAGACAAAATGCTACCAATAAACAGTACATTAATTTCTCTTTTTTTGCACATTGCTTTAAGCATTTGTCATTTTTCCCCATTATGTTAGTAAATCCTGCATTTAAATATGCATTTCTCTGACTAATATAGAAAAAAATTTAAATGTTACAACTTACATTTTTTCATGCTAATACTGATAGTTTTAGTTTCTTCTAATGCAAAGCTAAAAGAATGAGTGAGATAATTATTTTGAGAAGCTGCAAAAAATAAATGGATTAGATAGGTTGATATAGGTGAAGAAGGAAGGCAGAGCAACAACAGAGAAAATTGTTTCAAGTAAAAGAGTGAGGCAAGAGAAGCTTTTACAATGGAGAAAAAATAGTATGGAATGGTGCTCATTCTTGTTCTCAATGTCTTCTAATTTGGCTCAGTGAAGGAATGTGTATGTAGCTATGTGTTTGTGTGTGTGTGTGTGTGTGTAATGACTTGTAGAAATTCATCTTATCTAACAGGAAAAAAGGGTGGCAATTCCTGTGCATCTCTTTTATATGACAATCGTTTTTTCTCCATTCTATGTTTTTCTTCCCCCTTCTTTCAGAGAATCCCTCTTTCTTACCACATTTTTGAAGATCATTCCAACATAAGTTTGCTATGTAAATAACATTTACTTTCTCAAATAACAATACTGTTCTTATGAGTTATATGTAATATCCTTCCATAAAGGAATATAAACAGAATATCTTTACTGAGGCTATTAGGATTACTCTTTCAACTTTATGTGTATATATTTCTCTGAAGTATTATTTTGGAATATCAGATTTTCTCTTCAGCTCTAGTTTTATTTCATTGGAAATTCTTCAATTTGCTCTATTTTATTAAATCTCCATTTCTCTCTTCCCAGGCTCAACCAGTTATAATCCTAGCTCCACTGTCTTCTATAAATATATCAGAATTCTTCTACTCACTAACATGGAAGGCACTAAATCTATTGTGACCTGCCTGGGATTCCATATTTAAATTGTTTATTTTTGGCTGTTTGAAGCATTTTATCTTGGACTTGGAAGCTCTGGAATTTGACTATAATATTCCTGAAAATTTTCAAGTTCAGCTCTCTTTTAGGACTTGCTGGGTAGATTCTGTCATCTTCTATTTAATTTCAGAATCTAAGACATCAAGATAAAATTTCTTCATGATTTTTTGAAATATATCATTTTCTTTGATGATGTCATTTAAGTAGGCTAACCATTCATAAATTATCTCTCAACTATTTTTCACGTCAGTTTTTTTTTTTTGTAACAAATCTATTTCACATTTTCATCTATTTTTTCATTCTTTAAAATTTATTTTTTTGTTTTTTGAAGTCTCATAGACATTAGCTTCTACTTACAAAATTCTAATTTTGAATGGTTTACTATACTTTGTTCCCCTTTCTGCCCTAGTTGATAATTATCATGTATTGTTTCATTCAGTATATTTTGGGGTCTTTTATCCAGTTGTTAATTTTTCCTCATTATTTTCTTGTATCATTCCCATTTCTTTTCCTAATTTTCCCTCTGCTACTTTTAGTTATCACTTTAATTTATCAAGAAATTATATTTTTAAAAAGGTACTACAGTAGAAGGGAAGACCAAAAATAAACTCAGAAGAATCAAATGATGTGAAAAGGATGCAAACAAAGAAAAATGCTGGTTGGAAGAAACCTCAATAACAATTTCTTCCTCCCTTTCTTTTTCCCTTCCTCCCTTTTACTTTTTCTTTCTTCTTTCCTTTCCTCTTTCTGTCCTTGCTCCTTCCCTTCCTTCCTTCCTTCTTTTCTCCCTTCCTTTCTCTCTTTCTTTCCTCTTTCCTCTCTTCCTTCTTTTATTCCTTCCTCCTTTCTTTTCTTTACTTTGTTACTAAATTTTGTTCCCTTAGTAGAATCTCTCAGTTCAGACAAAAATCAGAGTGTACAAAGTAATGTATATTGACTTTTCTTGGATAGAAGAAAATACAATCAGAGACTTTATGGAGATGATTAAAATTATAGAACTATTATGATTGACTTTAGTGTGACTTTTAAGAATAAACACATTCTTTGAACATACAGCTTGTTTCCATACTTTAGTGTCATTTGTAGCTATTTTTCCAATTACTTCTTAAGCAAATACCAAATGAAATTATCAAGAATACAGAGATTATAGATAAAACTATCATTTCAAAAGAAGTATCTGTGACTATTCCATGCAAATTTTTAGTGTCAACATTCCTCCCCCTTTCTTTCCTTCTTCTCCACATTTTTAATATTTTCTAATATATGATTAATGATAAAATAATACTAAACTGTATTTCAATAATCATCTTGAAGAAAATCTATTTACTTTCTTTATGAATTCATTTAATTTCCACACATTGCATCTTATTAATTAAATTTTATGCCTGAAGGATTTTACCATGTTTGGATTGTGAAGAAAAAAAATATGTTTTATATCTTCTGAATATTTGAAAAAATAGAAGTAAACAAAATCAAACAGATTTACAAAAGAATTCTCTGATGAATGAGGAGTTAAAAGAATGAATTATCAACTCCAGACAACTGTAAAATCCAAAATCTGAAACTTACTCATGTGAGCATGGAAAAAGCATTGTTACACATATATTTAGTGAAGGAAATTCACGAGGATACATCCATTTTAACAACCATCGACAGAAGCATCTATATGATTACTTTAAAAATTAAGAACTTAGTTTCCTGAGGAAAGCAGAAGCTAAGTGAATTTCACAGGGTCATATAGCCAGTAGATACAAAAGGCAGCCTTTTAATACAGGTTTTTAAGTCAACTTTCACTAGATTATACTATATTATTTTTAGAATAATAGAAAGAACATTTTTGATAATATAAACACTGAAACAATTCTGATAATGTAAAGCTAGGTACTAACCATTACAAAAAAAATGGTAATGTTTTGAGGGGCTGGTGGTGAGACAAGACTGGAAGAATATTCTATAGGAATTGTGTGTAGAGAGTTATAGAAGACAGATATAAGTAATCAAGACTAGTAAGATCACCTATGTGAGACTATGTAAGATCACCTTACTAAGCCTATACATTTAGGTAATAATTTTCTCATTGCCAAAATAAAATCCTTATTCCTGAGACTATATATAAGGGGGTTAAACATTGGGGTCAGAATGGTGTAGAAAAGAGAAAATACTATTTCAGTTGCTGATGAGTGACTGGACTTAGGCATCAAATATGAAATAAAAGCAGACACAAAATATAAAGTGACAACAATAAGGTGAGAAGAACAAGTCAAAAAGGCTTTAGATCTCCCCTTAGCTGATGGCAATTTTAGAATTGTGGTAATGATTTTCGCATAAGACCCAAATATAAAAAAAAAGGGAAACATTCCAAATATTCCAGCATCCACATAGATACTGTACTCTTCTAAAGAAATATCCCCACAGGCCAGTTTCAGTAATGGAGGGATATCACAGAAGATGTGTTCAATTTTGTTTGAATTACAGAATGACAGAGAGAAAATCTGATAAGTAAGTCCTATCAGAATAGGGATCCCAAGGATCCAGGAGCCAATAACCAGCCAAACACACATTTTGTGATTCATGATTAGAGTATAGTAGAGTGGTTTACAAATTGCCACATAACGATCATATGCCATCACAGAGAGAAGGAAGCATTCAGTAACTCCCAAAATAAGAATAAAGAAAAGCTGTATAGCACAGCCTAGAAATGAAATAGTCCTTTTCTGTGTCCAAAGGTCTGTTAAGATTTTGGGAAGAGTGACTGATGTGTAACAGATCTCTAAGAAGGAGAAATTTCTAAGGAAAAAATACATAGGGGTTTGAAGACTTGGTTCTACCTTAGTTATTATTATGATGAGACTATTTCCTATCAAAATACTCAAGTAAATTATGAAGAAAATCAGAAAGAGAAAATCTTGAAGGTCAGGAAGGTCAGAAAATCCAAGGAAAAAGAATTCTACTATAAATGTAATATTTACTTCTGACATTTTTTACTTTGTAGTCCAACTCTGGACATGAATTTTGTACAGATTTCACTTCATTTATTATAAACTTGACTTTGCCCTTTGTAAAATTAAAAAAAAATTTGTATTAATTAATTTTATTTTTTTAAATAAATGTATACTTTCTACATTCTAAACTTGATTTCCTAAGTATTCTTTGATTTAACAATTAAACTCACATTGTGCAATTAAGAGGTCACTGGAACTGAGAACAGGAAGAAGTGAATTCAAAACAAGTCTCAAACACTTATTAATTTTGTGTTCATGGACAAATCACTTAACTCAACTGCTGCTTGTCTCGGTTTCTTTATATGAAAATGTTGAATAGCTTCCTTCCAGGATTTTTCCTGAGGATAAAATGAGAAAATATTTGTAAAATACTTTGCATACCTTGAAATACTTTATAATAGGTTGCTATTATTAACATTAATATCACTGCAAATGTGGGAATTATATGAAAACAATTATAAAATAATTTTCATTAAAATAGAATAAGACCTAAACAGGAAAAAATATCAGTTGCTCATGGAAAGCAGAGATATAATAAAAATAACCTGTCACCTAAATTAATTTACTTATTGAGTGTCATACCACTCAATCCAACAAAATTATTTTATGGACTTAGGGAAATTATAATAAAACTCACCTGGAGCCACAAAAGATCAAGAATATCAAAGGTATCAATAAAAAAGCAAAGTAGTTTTACTATGCCAGATCTAAAACTATATTACAAAACAGTAATCTTGGAAGCTATTTGGTACTGACTAAGCAATAGTGAACACAGTAGGCAAAACATCTAGTGAACTATTTCGTAAACTCAAGATTTTAAGCTCTAGGATAAAAACTTATTATTTGACAAAAACTGCTGTGAATATTGGACATTAGTGTGGCAAAAACTAATCATTGACCAATCAGACAACATATATCCAGAGAAGATCAAAATGGAAAATTATTTAAATTTTAAGGGTCATACCATTAAGCAAATTAAGAAAGCAAGAAATAGTTTACCTTTTAGATCTATAGAGAGGAAGAATTTATGATGAAAAAAGAGGTGGAGAAATTATGAAATTCAAAGTGGATATTGTTCATTAAGGTAAATTTTTATTATTGGTGCATGAAACAGTGCAAACAAGATTAGAAGAAAGGCAGAAAACTCTTGAACAATTTTTGCAGCCAGCATTTATGAAAAAGGCCTAATTTCTTAAAATGTATAAATAACTAAATTCAAATTTATATGAATATCTCATTCCCCAGTTGATTAATGGATAAAGGATATGAACAGTCACTTTTCAGATGAAGAAATTAAAGCTATCTATAATCATATAAAATGATTAAATTCACTACTGATTAAGGAAATGCAAATTAAAATCACTCAGCTCATATGACAGAAAATCAAAATGACAAATATTGGTAAAAACTTTGGAAATTTGGAAGATTAATGCATTGTAGATGAAGTTGTGAATTAATCCAACCACTCTGGAGAACAATTTGGAGCTTTGTTGAAAGGGCTATAAAACTGTGCACTAAAATGGTGGCTATAGAAATAGAAAGAAAAGGTGCAAATGCAAGAGATGTTGTAAATATTAAAAAAATATTTAGAACACAATTGAATATGAGTTATAAGGATTAATGAGGGAAGTTTGAGACTAAAGATTAAGAGCATGAGTAATTAGAATAATGGTGAAAATGTCTTAAAGTTCATTTGTGAGCTTCCCTTTTATGATTATTTAACATACTTCTTGCCACCACTTAAGGCAAAGAAAAAGCACTTCAAAATTTGCCTTAAGTACCATTTGTGGAAATGAGAAGTACCGAAAAGAATCAAAGAACTGTTTCTCCCTGCTCCAAATTCTTATCCTTTTTATGATCTGCTGCTTCACTCCTTGCTAAGAATTTCATTTCTATTGGAAAATTGCTCATTATTTCTGTTTGGGAAATGCTTGAGAGGAAGCATGTCATAAAAGAAAAAAATACTGAAGTTGAGTTTAGGGCAAATTACTTAAACTCTATGATGTTCACTCTCCCCATATGTAAACACATTGGCATTGAAATATAATTTAGCTATAGATTGCTTTACAGATCACTATTGTCTTCTTTACTTCTTTTAAATTTCTGAGCCTGTAGTTAACAAAAAAGTAGATAAAACCAAGTTATGCCCTAAAGCATTTGCCTATGGCACACAAAAAAAAAATAAAATAAACTGTCTTGTTCATACTCTGACAGTTGAAAATGCCTGAGGAAAGATTAGAATCTATGTCTTTGTGATTACATTCTTAGTACTGTATCCACTGTCCCATATTCCTTCATTACTGTTCACTATGTTCACTACACTTTCAATTAAATTGATTCAGTTTCCAGGCAAGTAGAATGAAGTCATTTAATGGGCACTGTTGAATCTACTGCACTGTTTACCTTATTTTTTTTCCTTTTTTTTCTGTCTGAATGAGCAGAGGATCAGAAGTCAAAGCCCACTGAGCTCCTAAATTCAGCCATGTGGCTGACCTTCATATTTTAAGTGAAAAAATAGTGAACACAAATGAGGAACATACAACAATTATTCAAGGTATGAAAAAGCTGTGGCCAAATTCACTTAAAATGATAAATTTCTGGTGTAGATTTGTTCTGAACATTTCTGGTAAGAGTATCAGATCTTTCCTTCATCTCCTATATAACTTGAATAGATTAGTCATTGTGGACTTCCAGAGAGGCATCTTGTTGGCTAAAATACTAAAACCAACCTTAAAAGAGTCAAGATTCCAAGCACTTCTGTCAGCAATCCACAAGGAAGGAGAATGAAAGTTATGTATTTGCCATTAGGAAGTAGAGGATCTAATTCACTGATTTATTATTGAAATGTTATCAACTCCAAAAATCAGAGTCAGCAAAGCAAGGCTGATCTATATAATTTAAGTCTTTTACATCTCTGTCACCATCTCTACTTTCCTTTTTTGCTGTTATTAGAGTTTTTCTAAATATGAACATTAAGCATCTCTTACATATTCTTTTCTTTATCACATTACTTGGTCTGCTTAAACTTTAATCCTGAAAACTATAAATGACTTGTGAGAATGGATCTTGTCCCATAATTTCCCCACTATTCAAAAGTTAGTTGTCACAGTTTATTATATTTCTTAGTTCTTGAAGCTGTACTAAGTCACAAAATATTTAAAACTCTCAATGGAAATAAATAGGAGCTGATTGCATGCTTACCTTTCTTAGGGGAGATTATATAATAATCTTTAGCCTTTTTCTCTGAGAAACACAATTTTCAATATGTATACACATATGATTGTTCATAAGTGTATACTTACCAATTAGAATTATAATTTCCCTTCTCTAGTCAACCTACAGGGGTTAAGCATCTTTGAAAAATGTCCAGTGAGTACACACCTATTTGAGCTTGTTAGGTAGATAAGATCTCCTCCCTGCTCTATTCTTTGGGGACAGTCCTTTTATAATGTCACAGTAAAAAAAAGTTGAGGTGTCATCCACTCAGAGACATGGTGTCATTGTAATTACTTTATACTTTCAATTTTGAGGGGAAATAATAAGGGATTGTTTTATATTGTTTCTTTCTTTTGCCTTTGATCTTTCTTATTCCTTATTAATATTACAGATCCATAGTTGCCTTGTATCTATAGTGTGAACCTATAGTTCACATTCTCTAAGCTTTGGTAGATATTGTATTTTGTAAAAGTGATTATGACATTTGATTCCTTTGTTCCTCTGGAAAGAAGTGTCATTATAATGAACCATAAGGAGGAAAAATGAATTAGGTATTTCTGTCTAATTGCCTGAGACAATACAGTTACCTCAACCTCAATAATAACTTTTTATTTTTTTTTAAATAACTGCAAAGATGGGTTTCATATTTACCCTTGCAAATCTTGTGTTCCAGTTTTGTTTTGTTTTTTTCTCCCTCACTCACCCTTTCTCCCCTCCCATAGACAGCAATTAATCCAATATGGGTTAAACATGTGTAATTCTTCTAAACATATTTCCACATTTATCATGCTGAAGAAGAAAAATCAGATCAAAATGGAAAAAAGAAAAAACCCAGTAAACAACAACAGAGGTGAAAATATGTATTAATTCACATTCAGTCTCCATTGCCCTCTCTCTGAATGAAGATGATTCCCTCCATCACAAGTCATGGGGAATTGGCCTGAATCATCTCAGTGATTATTACATAATCTTATTGTTGCTGTGCACAAAAATGCAACATTTAAATAGGAATTTTTATAATGTGATAGAATTATTTTGGACTTTACACTGACAAAACTCAAATGGCATTAAGATGAAAGATATCTCTATCAGCAATTATATTTACACATATAAAGACAAACATACACACATATGTGTGTAAATGTGTCTGTAGGTGTGTGCATACACACACAGAAATGCAAATATATATGTGTATGTGTGTATAACACACACACATATACGCATACTTATGTCTAAATCAAGATATTTCCAAAATTCAACTGTTCTATTCACCAAGCCAAGAACATGGATTACTCATATAGATTTGTGTATTTGTTCAAACTATTCACTTCTCCCCATTTCCTCATGCAAGGCTTCTTTGATACCAAGTAAAGAACACTACAGTTAGCATAATTTCTACAACTGCTCTCAAAAAGTTATGCTACCTTTTGAAAGGAGGAAAACTACTGAGACCTTGCTTCCTTAATATGTGAAATGAGAAAACTGATCACTTCCATTCTTACCTCAGAAATACATTGTAAATTTTAGCAGGTTAAATATTTGAGTTAAGACATTTTGGCTAATAAAGAAGCAGTTTTGAAACAAAAATATATATATATATATATATATATATAATGATCATTAAATTATTATTATCCTGTTTGTTTAATATGATTCACATATAATATATGCATACTTATAGACACAGACACCTACATAAACATACACACACACACACACATATATATATATATATATATATATATATATATGTATTTATGTGTGTATGTATGCATATTTATTTGCTATTTCATACACTTTAAAATTTAATATAAGAAGTTCTCCTCTTTTTCTATCCAATAGTAAGAAAGTACATTGTGAGGAGGAATTACTTTCTCTTTAAAAATCATAGACTGTTAAGATATGACTCCAGAACTGTACTATTTTGTAAAGCTAAATCTATCCCCCTGGCACTTTAAAGAATAAGAGATATGATCTATATTTTCTCACTCTAAGACTCTAAATAAACCTTAATAAACATCTTGACATTCAACAGAAAAATCTGTCCTCAGAGTCAGGAAACCTAGTTCCATTCATGATATTTTGTCTGAAGACCTTTGGGATCACTTAAATGATATTTTTTTTCCTCTTTGAGACTAATTTTCCTTGTAAATAATGAAGGAAATATTTTTGTTCCTTGTTTTCTGAGCTATTGTGAAAACTATATGTCTATATCTATATCTATATCTATCTATATCTATGAATGGTACAATGTCTTATAACCATTATACATATATATATATATATATATATATATATATATATATATATATATATATGTTAATATATAATGGCTAGGAATGATAAAAAAATAAAATCCTTGATAAGCCACTCTCTCCTCTTCACTGTTATCTGGGAAATATAAGAACACCTCTGTTCCTCCCCATACATCAATGAAAGTGATTGACAATGCATTTGACTATACAGTTGTATGTTTGAAAGAACAGTAGGTTTGAAATCAGGGGCCTTGCACAACATCCAACATCTCTTATTTCTTGCCTTTGTGACATTATATGAGTAGATTCCACATTCTTGTCTCATTTTCCTCTTTCCAAAGTAGGGAGACTTATTTTGAATTAAATGACTCCAATGGCATATTAATTTTTTTTAAATTTCTTCATGCTGCTAAAGAACAAAATTAGAGCTAACAATGTGATTGTGTCCTACTTCTGGGTCAATTACTTCATTTTATATCAAAGTTAATTAAGGATTTCTCATTGGAATATTTTAATGCAGACTAGAATGGAATTGAATGGAATATAACAACATGAAATATAATCATATGGTTCAGTATGACATGAGTTAAATGAAAAGGAAAGGAGTAGACATAGAAGGAGAGAAGAGAAAAGGAAAGAGAAGATATAACTTAAAAGGAGAATGTTTGCAAAAGAAATAATTGTGATCTCCAGATGTTGTGCACTGGATAGAAAACATTGGATAAAGTACTGTGCCTAGAGTCAAGATTATTCTTCCTGAGTTCACATACAGTCTCAATATTAGCTATATAACCTAGTTTGAATCAGTTACCTTATCTATAAAATAATCTGGAAAAGTAAGTGACAAAATACTCTAACATCTCTGCCAAGAAAACCCCAAGAAAAGATATGAAATGTTGAACATCAATGAAAAAAAAAAGAAAGAAAGAAACAGCAACAACATAATGAATAAATACTTCAAAATAAAGGAAATTTATTCAACACTTCCTGAGATAGAGCATTTCGAATTGAAATTTGAAAAGAATATGGAAGCATATTGTTTCTAAATGATGCAAAAACAATTTGAAAATTATGGATCAACAATGTATGTCTTTTTTTTTCAAGCAAAACCATAAAATAATAATAAGCAGAATTAAAAAAAAAAACTGGATTATTCCAGGGAAGCCTTAACAAAGAAAGAAGTATAGAAGAAAACTGCCCACAATTTTCAAATATACAAAATAAAATTTTAGTTGAAAAAATTCTTAAATCACTTTTTAAAAAATAAACAAAAAATCCAAGATTTACATTGCTTTCATATTCAAATTTATTAAATGAACTTTAGTTGAGTTTCAAGAAGATATAGACAGTGAAATAGCAGTAATAAGAGATCTCAATATGCCATTCTCAGTTTTAAATATGTTTTGAAGCAAAATAAGCAAGAAATTTTGGAATTAAACAAATTTGTGGTGAAATAGAGTTAAAAGACATAATATATTCTAAATAGGGGAAGAATAAGAATTTTGCATATATCTCTGTACCACATCAAAATCTATTTTTAAATAATCATATGTCAAGAAATGAAGATATTTAATAAAAAAGTTAAAAAGCTAGAAATAGTGAATATGCCCATTATAGGTTATAATGCAATGGAAATGTGTATTGCTTCAGGGACCACAAAAAAAAGATACAGAACCAAATGAAAACTTAAAAAATAAAATCTCAAATAAGATGTCAAAGAACAAATCAAAGAGAAAAGAATAAATATTAAATTATTATGATGAAACAACATACATCATTTTGAGATGCAGGTCTTCAGGGGCAAAATAAAGTGTCACAGTCATATTTGCCAAAATAGTGAAAGAGAAGCTTAAAAGATAAAATATTTATTAAAAAATAAGGTATCAAAAAAGGAACAATTTTTTAAAATCACAAAATAAAACATATTAAAATTTAAAAATAAAGAGGAAAAAACAAAGATATAGAAATAAGAGAAACCAAAAGCAGATTCTTAAAAAATGTTGCATTCAATGATGGACAGAGGTAGCTACACCCAGAGAAGAAACACTGGGAAGTGATTGTAAATTGTTAGCACTAATATCTGTCTGCCCAGGTTGCATGTACCTTCGGATTCTAATGTTTATTGTGCAACAAGAAAATGATATTCACACACATGTATTGTACCTAGACTATATTGTAACACATGTAAAATGTATGGGATTGCCTGTCATCGGGGGGAGGGAATAGAGGGAAGGGGGCATAATTTGGAAAAATGAATACAAGGGATAATATTATAAAATATATATATATAATAAAAAATTAAAAAAATGTTGCATTGATAAAGAATTCACTCATCTGATTGAAAAGAAGAAAACAAGTCAAATCAATAAAATTACATGAACAAAGTAAGATCACAGCAAACCAGAAAAAATAAAAAGAAAAAGTAAAGCATTACACACATATAAGTGTTAAGAAAACCAAGAATGTAAAAAAAAAAAAAAAAGTATCAAGTACTCAAACCATTTGTTGAATAGAGATTAAAAAAAAAAATCATCTCAGAAAAGGAAACAAATCTAGCCATAAAGCAATTCCTAAAGGAAGAAAATAATTTCTTATTCTGATGGATTCAGGAGATTTATACCAAATTATACCAAATCTTTAAAGATATAATACAAATCATAATTCACCACTATACTAAAACTTAAGAAAGAAAATACTTTCAGAATCTTTTATGTAGAGACAAATATGTTTCTAAAACATAAATCAGGTATTAAAAACAGGGAAAACATATTGCAAAGTAATATATTTAATGAACATTGATTCAAAAGTTTTTTTTTTCTTTAATCTCATCCTATAGACTGGAAGCAGTGCATAATTTTATCATAAAGTCCAAAATCAAATAATAGTTTAAAATTATTATTAAAAAGCATTTGATCATATAAACCATTATGGTGAAAGGGAAGATCAAGATACAAACTCATTATCTGACCAAATAAATGGCCAAAGAAAATCTTCAAAGAACATTGTGAAATGCATACAGGTTAAATAAGGATTTCTGTAATCACCAATTTTTTTTTCAAAATTAATATGGTAGAATAACAATGAGGTAAAAAACAAATGTGTATAACTATGGAAATAAAAGAAAATATGGAAAAAGGAATGAACATTATGAAGAAAATAACACTTAAAAAGAAACCAACAGGATTGTCCTGATGGAAAAGGAGGTTGAGTTAGTTCACAACTCTACTAACAGTACATTGGTTTCCCCATTTTCCCACATCCCTTTATCATTTGTTTTTTTTTTTTCTTCTTGTTTTTTTTTTTTTTGTTTTTCTGTCATATTTGTCAATTTGATCTTTTAATTTTCATTTTCCTAGCCATCAGTGAATTAGATCATTTTAGGTGATCAATTTAACCTTAGTTTCTCTTTTTTCCTTTTTTGTTCTTTATGTGAAAACTGGTAGCTTTCTCTTTTTTTTAAGAAAACTCAAAAGCTTGAGTGAGTTGATTATTTTCCAATGATGGAAAAAATAAAGAGTAAGAAAGAAGGTTACCTTGGATGAAAAGGGAAGGCAGAGAAACAATGAAAAAAAAATCAATTCACAAAAAAGAGTCCTTCAAGGAACACCTAATACAGTGGAGAAGGAAATAGTATGAGGTTATGTCAAAGCATGCATTTTATTATATTCTATTTTTTCTTAATGAGGGCATACACACTTCTTTTCACTTATTTATGGAAATCTATATTAGGTAACAGGGAAATAACATGAGACTTCCTTGTGTACCTCTTTTATGTGAAAAATTCCCCCCTCATTCTACATCTCCCTTCTCCATTCTTTCAGAGAATCCCTCTTTCTCAGCACATTATTTTTGGAGATTATTCCAATAAAATCAACTCATATCTATACTTTTTGTCTATATAAAAATGCTTAACATCTCAAATAATAGCACTCTTCTTAGAAGTTACATATTATATTTTCCCATAAAGCTTTGTGAGCAGAATACCTTTATTCATACATTTATGATTATTCTTTCATGTTTACCTTTTTATACTTTTCATGAATATTCTCTTTTGATACCAGTTTTTTTCTATTCAATTTTCCCCCCCATTGAAAATGCTTGAAATTCCAGTATTTTACTAAATATCCATTTTTTTCCTCTAGTTATAATCTTAGCTCCCCTCACTTTATCTATATATTAGAAATTTTCCAGTACTTTAACATAGAAGCCACTGGATTTTCTCTGACCCTGACATATGTGAATTATTTCTCTCTGTTTGAAGCAGTTGGTCTTTGACTTGGAAGCTCTGGGTTTTGTCTATAATATTGGTGAAAACTTTAGTTTGGAATCTCTTTTAGGAGTTGGTGCACTTTTTTGTTTATATTTAATTCCTGATCATAAGTTATCATGGGAATTTTCCTTGATAATTTCTTGAAATATAATGTCCATTTTGAGAGTATGCACTCCTAAAACTGGAGTACATGAGAATCTAATATGTAGTCCATTTACAATGACATGTCAAATGTCATCTATTTTTATTTTGACCATCACTTACTTGTCCTCTATCTATTTTCCAGAATAGTAGTTTTTTTTTTCTCTCTTTTTTTTAATTTTTATTTTCCCTAATTACTTTTAAAAACATTTTATGGCTATATGCATAAGCCATTGTATAAACATTGCTTTATAAACCATATTGAGAGAGAAAAATCAGAACAAAAAGAAAAAACTACAAGAGTAAAAAAAAAAGAAGGAAAAAAAGTGAAAACAGCATGTCTTTATTTACATTCAGAGTCCATTGTTATCTCTCTAAATGCAGATGGCATTTTCCATAAAATTTATTGAGGTTCCCTTGGATCACTGAACATCTGAGAAGAACCAAGTCTTTCATTGTTGATCATGGCACAAGCTTGTTGTTCCTGTGTATAATATTTTCCTGGTAAAGCTTGTTTTGCTGAGCATCAGTTTATGTAAATATTTTCCTGCCTTTATAAATTTAGGCTCTTCAACAATTTTATAACATTTCAATACTTTCATATGCAATAATTTATTCAGTTATTCTCCAACTGTTGGACATATACTTCCAGTTCCTTTCCACTGAAAAAAGGACTGCTATAAACATTTTTCCATGTGTGGGTCCTTTTTCATTTTTATAATTTTTTGGGGGGATACAGACATAGTAGAGACACGGCTGAGTCTTCAGGATATGCATAGTTTGATAGCCCATTGGCATAGTTCCACATTGCTCTCTAGGCTGGTTGTATCAGTTCACAACTTAGCCATTATTGTATTAGTATCCCAGGTTTCCCACATCCCATCCAACATTATCCTTTCCTGTCATCTTAGCCAATCTGAGAGGTGTGAGGTGGTTTAATTTCCATTTCTCTAATCAATACTGATTTATAGCATTTTTTCCATATGACTATAGATAACTAATTTCCTCATATGAAAATTGTCTGTTCATATCCTTTGATGATTTATCAATTAGGGAATAACTTATTCTTATAAATTTGACACAGGTCTTTGCAAGCATTTTAGAAATGAAGCTTTTGGGGCAGGTAGGTGGCACAGTGGATAGACCACCAGCCCTGAAGTCAGGAAGACCTGAATTCAAATCTGACATCAGACAATTAACACTTCCTAACTGTGAGACTTTGGACAAGGCACTTAATCCAAAATGCATCAAGAAAAAAAAATGAAGTTTTTATTAGAAACAATGATTATAAAAGCTTCCCTCCAGCTTTCTTCTTCCCTTCCAATAGTGGATACATTGGTTTTGTTTGTGCAAAAACAAATAATTTATTGTAAAATGTTGTCCATTTTGCATTTCATAATCTTCTCTGGTTCTTTGGCAATAAATTCCTGTTTTCTCCAAAAATATGACAAGTAAATTATTCCTTGCTCTTATAATTTGCTTATAGTATCACCCTCTATGCTCAAATCATGCACCCCATTTTGATATTATTTTTGGATGGCATGTGAGATGGAGGTCTATGCTGAGTTTCTGATATAATTTTTCAGTTTTCCCAGAAATTTTTTTGTGAAATAGTGGGTTCTTATCTCAGAAGCTGGAATTTGGAGGTTTATCAACGCTAGATTACTATAGTCATTGATAATTGTGGCTTGTGTATCTAACCTATTACACTGATCCACCACTCTATTTATTATCTAGAATGATATGGTTTTGAAAATTCACTGCTTTAAGTCTGCTACAGCTAGACCATTATCTTTGTTTTTCTTTTTTTGTTTTTCCCATTAATTTCCTTGATTTTCTTCCAGATGAATATTTTTATCATTTTCTAGTCCTATAGAATATTTTTTGGGAGTCTGATTGATATGACACTAAACAAGTAGACTAATTTAGTTAGATTTGTCATTTTTATTAAACTAGATCCATGAGCAATTGATACTTTCCCAATTTAATTTTAGAATTTCAAGTTTAGTTTTTGGCTGATGTTAGGTTCTTACTAAGTGCTAAGTTGGTACTTAACAAATCTCTAGTTCCGGCCTTTACTGGGAGTTTTACTTGTGAACTCCTGGGGAGGAGCTTACATGCTTAGGAGGAGCAAGTTCATTGGTTGAAGTAATTTTTCCCAGAAGCACTTGTATTATCCCACGCCCATTCTCTGGGAGGATAAAAGAGGGCAGCACTCAAGAGATAGAGAGTCTCTTGTCTGGGCCAGACTTGAGGCGTCTTTCCAGAGGAAGAAGAAGTACCTACTCTGGACCAGAGTTGGTGGCAACTGTCTGGAGACAAGGGCTTTCTACAGGAAGAAGAATCTGTCAGAGAGATTTGAGTTGACACAGCAGATCTTCTCCAGAGAACAATCAGGAGTCTCTGGAGACAACAGCACATTACACACATATATATATATATATACACACATGTATACATGTATATTCATATGCATATATAAATGTGTCTACACATGCATATATAAATGTGTCTACACATGTATGTATACATGTGTCTACATGTATGTGTATATATGTGTATATATATGTGTGTATATATGTATGTATGTGTATATATATATATAGTTGCTGGATTTTAGTAGAAACACATAGAAATACTTATAAATTGTGTTGGCTTATTTTATATCCTGTAATTTTTGCTAAAGCTAATAATTGTTTCAAGTAGGTTTCTGGATGATTTTCTAGAATTCTCTAAATATATAATCATATCATATGCAAAGAGTGATTGCTTTATTTTTACATTGCATACTCTAATTCCTTTAATTTCTTTTTTTTTTTTCTTTTCTTATTGGTTAAGCCAACATTTTAATATGATATTTAATAATAGTGGTAATAGTAGGTATATTTGTTTCATTTGTGTTCTAACTCAGAATGCTTCTAGCTTCTCCCCTTTAAAAATAAAGTTTGCTGACAGTGTTAGATAAATGTTGCTTATAATTTTAAGGAAAACACCATTTATTCCTATCTCTATAGTATTGTTAATAAAAATGAGAGTGATATATTTTCAAAAGTATATTTTTATTTTGTTTTGTTTATTTTGTTTTTGTGTCAACTTAGACTATCTTATGACTTCTATTAGTTTGGTTATTGCTATAGTCAATTATGCCAATACTTTTCCAAATATTGAACTAACCCTGCAATCCTAAAGTTGATTTTCTGATGAGATAATTTACATTTTCTACATTTCCCCCATTCTTTCGAATTTGTTTTATTGTTTCTCGATGTCTCATGGAATCAATAGTTTCCACATACTCAATTCTAATTATGAGTGAACTATTTTCTTCCCTGAGCTTTTGTTTCATTTTCTAATTAGCCACTTTTAAAGTTATTCTGTTCAATGTATGTTTGTACCTCTTTTATGAAGCTATTTTTTCTTGTTTTGTTCTTATTTTCTCCCTAACTTTTTCTCTACTACCCTCATCTCTCTCTTTAATTTTTAAAGGAATTCTTATTGAGCATTGGTTCATAAGCATTTTTGAGGCTTTGTAGCCTCTTTACATTAATTCCTTTTTCTGAGTTTTGAATTCTTCCCTCCTACTTTAATAGGTTTTTATGGTAAAACTCTCCTCCTTTGTTGGGTTATTGTTCATCCATTTTTCCAGTGTTTTTTGAATTTTAACTTTAAATCTATTTGATAGGCATTTTTCTAATCTTCAGACTTTTTTGTTGTACTGTTGTTTCAAATTTAACTTAGAGGATTTAATTGGGAACCAATAAATAAAATAAAATAAATCTTAAAAAGTAATGATATATTCAGTGAATATGGAGAAAAATTAAAATCATGCAGATTTGAATAAGCAGGGCATATATGTATGTATATGCACACATTTTATATAGTAATCATTATAATGTAAATTTAAAAAATAACAAAACCTAAACATATAAAAAGTGAACTATAAATAGCCATATAAATATAAATTAGGACTCGTATGTAGAGTTAGGATAAGATACCCACAACTTATCTCTTCATGGAGTTAGGAAATCAACATAGATATAATACATTGCACATATTTTTATGCTTTTTAAACATATCAGTAAATTGTTTGTCCTTTTTTTTTTCTAAAATGCTTTGCCAATGGGAGATGGCTATCTTAGAGGGTAAAAGGGAACACATGTGAGTACTATCATGAAGTAAGAAAACCAGGGGGCAGCTAGATGGCGAAGTGGATAGAGCACCAGCCTGGAATTCAGGAGGACCCAAATTCAAATCTGGTCTCAGACACTTAACACTTCCTAGCTGTGTGACCTTGGGCAAGGGGGGAAAAAAAAGAAAACCAAAAATAAAAACCAATTAAAATATTTTAAATATGTCCCAATAACAAATTTTACTGTCATCCTTTAGAAATCAGAATGAAGAAATTTAAATATCACTGTTAAATTATTTCATTGACTCAAATTTGGAAATTCAACCTATTACACACAAATGGGGCAAAAGACAATACAAGAAATACACAGTGTCATTAAACTCAAAATCATTTAATTTTTAGAACATTTACTCAAATATGAAATGCACAAATTGGCAAACTTGGTATCATCCTTGATCTGTCATTTGTCTCTAATACCCTCTAATGCTCTTATCTAATTATATAATCTTAGTTCTATTTTTGTAGAATCCCTTCTATATGTAACCTTCTCTCCTCTACCACTATCCTGTTTTAAGCCCTCATATTTCACAGTTAGGTTATTGTCATAGCCTCCTGGTTATGCTTCTTACCACAAGTATTTTCCAGTTCCAGGTTGTCATCCACTCAGATTCACCATGATCCTCACCTAAACTCAATAATTTCTAAGGTATTTATCATGTACACAATACCTCCCATAATCTTTTTAATCTTATATCTTGTCCCTCCTAAGTGATCTCTGATCTAGTGACATTGACAAACTTACTGTAACTTGAATAATATACTCTATTTGGTTATCCCCCTTGTATGAAAATATTTTCTTCCTTTTATTTGCTCCTTTACTTCCTTACATTGTTTCAAATCACAATGAAAAGTCCAAAATCTCGTATCCTATTTTTGCTATCGTTATTCTTATTCCAGCTATTTTCTTCCCTCAGATGACTAGCTACAATTAATCTGAATATATATTTATTTGTACATAGGTTTTTGCATCTTATGCAACTAGATTCTAAGTTTTGGGGACCAGAGACTGTCCTTTACCTTTATTTGAATTTTTAGTGCTTAACCCAGTAGTTACCACAAAGTATGAACTAAATAAATGTGTATTGGATATTTAAAAATAGCAACACAGTAAAAAATATTTTTCTTTGAAACACCAAGTATGATTTACATCTATTCTGCTTGGGTGATTAAACTATTCCAAGAGTTGTCTGGCATCCAGCTTATGACTTAGCAAGCTGAAAAGTGGGTTATCTTCAGGTAAAATTACTTTTATAGATTTACATGACAGTCTGTCATTATGTACTCCTAAAACTGTAGGACATGAGAATCCAATTTTGTACTTATATTTAATAGTCAGCAAATAAACCTAACTAACTAAAGGCAAGCACATTCATTAAAATTGCATATTTAAAGCAATAGCTTTGTAAGATAAACCTCCTTGCCCCATGACAATGAATCTAGGTAACATTCTCATAAACATTCAACACTGCATGAAAATAATTTTAGATTGCACTGTTTTCTAAGTTTTGCCTTTTTCACCATCTAATTTTAAATGATATTTAGGTGGTATGAATCTTATTTAAGTATCCTTGCAAATTTTGTAAGATTAAAAAAAATCTATACAAGTTTTGTACTTCATAACCATTATTGCTGATTTTCATTTCTAGGAATATTGTATTCCTGCTTGACAAATACATATAAACTTACAGACAGATATTATTTGATAAATAGAAGGATCAATAGATCGACGAATATAAACAAATGATTATATTAGTTGTTAAATTATTTAACAATTATATACTTATATTATGTTAACAGTAACTTAGTTGTTAAATTATTTAACAATTATATACTTATATTATTCTAATAGTGATAAAAGTAAAATCGATAGAGATGACTATTATCCTGCCTGAGTTTACGATACAATAGAGGAAGATAACATAAAAAGAAAGTTGTATGTTGGGGGTAGGTGGCTATTATATTTGTACCTGTATATGCCAGCATCTAGATAACACAGTGGATGGAATGCTGGAATTATGAAGACTCATCTTTATGAGTTCACATGCTTATTAGCTTTATGTAACCATGGAAAAACTATTGAATTCTACTTACCTCAATTTCTTATCTGTAAAAGGAGAAAGAAATGGCAAACTCAAGAATCTTTGTCAAGAAAACTCCAGCTGGAGTCACAAAGAGTTGAATATGATGGAAATAACCAAATAAAAAGAAATGTATATATATATATATATATATATATATATATATAAATCCACACATACCTGCATGTAAGTGTGTACTGTTTGTGTATCTATATTCAATTCATTGTATATTCATATATTTATATATGTTTATATGAATTTATGTACATTCAAATATATATTTTATTTACATATATGTTTGTCTGTATCTACTTATTTATATGTCTATATCTATTAGTATATTGATTGTTCTTCCTTTTCTTTCTATAACATTAATAATATTATCATTGTCATCTACATTTCAATACCTTGATGAATAGAATACATCAATCCATGCATTTTCTAACTCTGATTATAAAGAAGACTTTTTTCCAGGTATAATTTGATTTAGAGAACATCTGATTACCCTTCAGTCATAAGTGCCTATGAATTGTTATAAAAGAGAAATAATAGTCATTTAATTATCATGTTGTGCATTATTAAATTTTTTATTCATTTAATAGAGTCTGGATTTTTTCCTCTTTGATCTATGTTTTTTTCATTTTGCAAATTGCCAGAAAATTATAAAAGATACATTACTGCTAAAAGTGTTTGTCAGTTTCTTTTTTCTAAAGATTCAAGACTCTTGTAATGGAACATATTTTAAAACTGAGAGATATTTTTTAATGTAAGTTAATTTGTCAAAACTCCTAATAGAGCTTATTTTTCCAGGATTTTAATAAGAAAAAAAAGATTCCTTCACTTCACTTAGCACGGAAAGAATACATGCATTCATAATCACATACATATGTATACAGAGAGAGAGAGAGAGAGAAATAGATATAGAAATAGATATAGATTTATCTCTCTGGAAATATTTATATTTACCTAGATATAGTGAGATAGGAAGATAGATATAGGTAGGGTATTTACATAGCTATCTATATCCATTTGTGCATATACATATATATGTATATATGTATGCATATATGTGTATTTGTATAAAATATTGAATAATTCTGTATTAAAATTCAGTTAATTTTAAAGACGTTAATATCTTTTTGTAAGTCACAGAAATAGTAGGGATATATTCAAGATTATTTTGAAAATATTCCTCATTTAAGATATTTTTATACTATCCTCAAATTCTCAGCCTTGATTTAGCAATTAATGTGGAAATTATTTTCCAGTATATTTAGTAATATATGATGATTTTCAAGAAACTGTCAGTTCCTTAGAAGTAGAACTTTAACTGTTATTTGAAAATTTTCTTGAATGATTCATAGACAAGGTTGATATCAAACTTACAATTTGAAGAGCTGTCCCAAAGCCTTGAGATTATTAGAAAAGGAAAGATTTCAGAGCCAGGTAATTTCTATAGGAACCTTGAAATAAATATAACTAAGACCAGTTACCTATTGTTTTCATGATCCCAGTCATTTATACAATAATTTTTTTAATGCCATCACAACATCTTTATTGCGCAGACTGTATATGATGGGGTTAAACATTGGGGTCACAGTGGTATAGATGATAGAGAGCACTTTGTCTAGTCCTTCTGAGTGGCTAGAACTAGGTCGCAAATATGTAATGATACCACATCCAAAGTAAAGAGCCACAACTATAAGGTGAGAGGAACAAGTAGAAAAGGCTTTTGATCTCCCCTTGTTTGCTGGAACCTTCAGGATGGTTGTGATGATTTTCACATATGACCATATTATCAACAGAAAGGGAAGCATTCCAAGCATCAAGACAATAGCATAAAAAGAAAATTCATTTACAGAGGTATCCCCACAGGCCAATTTCAATAATGGGCGAATATCACAAAAAATATGATTGAGATTTTTGGATGCACAGAAAGGCAAAGAGAAAATCAAATATGTCAGCAATATATGAACTGGGATCCCACTGATCCAAGAGCCAACCACCAGAGAGACACACACCCTGTGGTTCATGATAAGAGGATAATTCAAAGGCTTACAAATGGCAACATAGCGATCATAGGCCATTACAGTAAGGAGAAAGTTTTCAGTGATTGCCATAACAAAAAAAGCACAAAATTGGGCTGCACAGGCTTGAAAAGAGATATTTCTCTTCTGTGTCCATAGACTAGCCAGTATCCTTGGAAGAATGACTGAAGTATAACAGATTTCCAAAAAGGAAAAATTCCTGAGGAAAAAATACATGGGGGTTTGAAGTGCAGGCTCAATTTTAGTAATTACAATGATAAGTCCATTTCCCAACAGAATCCCAGTATAGATGATCAAAAAAAGTCCAAACAGGAAACCTTGAAGATTAGGAAAGTCAGAAAATCCCAAAAGTGTGAATTCCACTATGAGAGAGAAGTTTGCTTCTGCCATTTGTTCTGAGTATCAAATCTCTGACAAAGTACCTTCTTTTCCCCTGGGTCTCAAGATTTCCTAAAAAAAAAAAAAAATGAAAGGGTTGCAGTGAATCATTTATTGGTTTTGTTACAGTTCTCATTTTTTTTTTGATTCTATTTACCAAGAATTTTTCCTGTTTTAACATTTGATTTTCCCTGCCACTGTTTTTTCTAGATGTAATAAATAATACACATGTGCAAAGCCCTTTCATATCTTCCAATATTTTTACTAATATTGTGTTCTAAGATTTATTATATTTTAAATATTCTCAATTTCTGTAAACTTCAGATATCTGGGTTAGAATTTAGTATTAGAGATGAATTTAAAAATTATTCCAAATTTTACAAATGCAAATTGATATTTATTCATCATTTGAAATATATGTTTTCATGATAAAGTCATAAAGTTCAGAAAAAAAGATGAAATGTAAAACCCCTGTTCCAAACTGTTCATTTCATAGATGTATAGATTAAGGGTCACTTCAGTTATAGGTTCTTCATAATTTACAAAGGAATCAAATGGCAGAAGCAGGGTTTATTTAATTCATTAACTGCAAATCCTATGTTTCAGTACAGTAGGTTGTCCCTAATGTCTATAAATTATAATAAGAGTAGAAAGAGGGAAAAGAGAGATGATAATCTATCCTAAAATATAACTTTAAGTAATACTCTTATCTTCCTATCTGACTTAGCATTTGCTATACTATAAGGTAGACTTTTCCACAACTCTTCTTTATTTATCCAGGGCTTAATGTCATAATACAGGGGCACATATAGGGGCTTCTCTTTTTACCCTTCCTTTTCATTTAATGTTTGCATGTAGGTATTTACATCTATTAAGGGCAGAAACTGTTTCTCTATCACTTTATCTGGCTTGCAATACATGATGCATAAGGTAAGGACAGATTTCATGGTTAATGGTGTTATAAAGACTGGGTTGTTTTGATGAGAATATTTCTAAAGTATTAGGAATGTTTCCTATAAATAGGGACACCTTATTTATTGGTGCAGAAATTCCAACTTTAGATATTCATTCATTAGAGGGAAAGTATATACTCTTTTAATGAGCACTAGAACAATTCAGTCATCATTTAAAAGTAATATTCTAGTATGAACTCATATGAGATCTAGTGTGATACAGCTAGGTGAGAGAAGTTTTAAAACATTTAGAGATAAAAGATGCTATTATCTTTGACAAAGAATAGTGTAAAATGAGAACTACTTTCAATATTTTGTTGTGGGCCACAAAACTGGTTCGATTCCCTAGGTATTGTGATAGGCAAATAAAATAATTTAGGTGAAGGCAAATAAAATAATTTAGGTGAAAGGTCATGAACTGATAAATTACATACACAAAAATAATAAAATAATTGGCTACCCCACTACTGTCAGAAGGTATTATACACTTACCTACAGATGCTCCTTTTTTTGTGTATCTCAACTCTGCTCCTCTTGGAGCTTACTGGCTAGATTGTGATAGCATAATAAATTAGTATATTATTTTGAATATTTTTCCTGTTTTAGCTGATTTTTATGCAATGTGATAAATATGTAAATATATTTAGAAAAACAGCATTTTTAATCAATGTTGGATTGCTTATTGGGTTGGGAAGAGGGAAGGAGAGAAAGAAAAATTTGGAACACAAGATTTTGCAGAGGTGAACGTTGAAAACTATCTTTGAAAGAATTTGGAACACAAAAATACTATTAAAGTAAAAAATAAAAAATAAAAAACAAATATAAGCACCCTGGCATTTAGCACTGAAAGCTCTTCCAAACATGATCCCAGCCTTCTTTTCATTTTTATAACCTACTAATAATTCCTTTCATACAAACTACAAAGCATCCAAACTAGATGGGTGTCTTTTTTTTTTTTTTTATGTCAGAAACCTCCCATTCCCGTGCCTTTGCGATAGATGTTTGACATTTCTTGAAAGAACTCCCCATTCACCACTATCTCAGATTATAGAGTTTTCTTCCAAAGGTTCTGTCATGCAACACTTTGACATCAATTTTGTCCTGATTCCCTTAGCTACAACTATTTCTCCCCAAAATACATTGTTTCTAATTGTATTTATTTGAATAATGCATATATGATTTCTACTTGGCTTTAAGGTTTTCAAAGATGTTAAAATATTTAATTTTATGGTCAAAACACTATTAGGATGTAAATATTAATTTTATTTCCATTTTTAAAATGAGAATACTGAGGCAGGCAGACAAATAAAGGTAAAGGGATTTGTCTGGACTCACAGATATAATTAATGGTAGAATTTGGATTGAGAACTACTTTTATACCAAGTTCAGCACTATATGTTTTATATATGTACATTTTTTCATCTAGCAAAAGATAGTAAGACATTTGAGGACAACTTATGTTTCATTTTTATCATTCATCCCTGATGACAGTCACAAAATGGTTTAATTAATCTTTTTTGATTAATTAAAGAATTGTTCTCTTTTAAGTCGTTCCCTCATTTTGTAAATATTTTTGTTATGCTATAATAATGATGACAAATCATTTATATGTATATACATTGGGACATTCTCTGTATTATTTTATGCTTTTAATAAAGAAATATTTGAACAATATTTTATTAGAACTTATTCATGATTTATATCTGAAAACCAAGTCCCAACTAAATAAGAATGTTTGTTTTATAATTCAGTAGCAATTCATATATATATATATATATATATATATATATATATATATATAATGTATATGTGTGTAAATGTATAAATTATTTGGAGGCAATATTTATCCCATCATAGTTTGGAAGTACTCTTAGAAACCATTTAATCCTAAAAGGTTATTAAGCAAGAAAATTGAGATAATAAAATAACTTTTCCATACCTTGAATGTTCCTAGAGGAATTACATAACTAAAGCATATTCATGTATGCATACATATTTGTTGATCTTTAAAAGTTATCCTTCCCCAATTTTTCTGATGAGACAGCCTCCAATCTCTTTTTAAAAATGCTCTTTGGGTTCAAACTACTTAGATCTCTTTAAGTACAAGATATTCTTGCTCTGTTCTGCTCTATAGAGACAAATTTCTTCCCAGAACATTTTTTTTTTACTTTTTAATGAGAGGGAAAATTCAGTCTCTAAGTTCAGTATTGTAAACATATTGTTAATGAGGCAATGTTGTCTAAGGAAAAGGGCTCTGGGACTGCAATTACACAGCTTTAGTCATGTCCTGATACTTACAAGCTGTGCGACCTTTACAAGTTAGTAACTTCTCTGAAATGATTTCCATTTCAGTAAAAGATAATAATAACACTGATTTATCTTGATTCCCAGGATAATCATGAGAAAAACATTTTGGAAAAGTTGGAATGACTTACATATATCAGTTATTATTAATTGTGGCAATAATAATGAATTCCTTTCCCTCCTCCCAGTTAATTAAAATAAAGTCAAATGTGATTTATCAACATTGCTGTATTTTTTTGCTTCCTTCACTTTGTGAATAAATCCTTATTTCTCCTCTGATTCCTCTGTATCCTTGGAGGAATAAAAAAAATCTTGGTATTGTATAAGGTAGTCTCATATACATGGCTTTCTTCTAGCAATTCCCATCTCTTGTTGTTATTTTTACTTGCTTTCCTCAGTTTGAATCTTATGTTTTAAAAGATCAACAAAACTTATTATTTAGTATCATAAGATAATCTAAGGAGAAAGAGAGGATGTCATCTTTTTGTCTGTCTGATGACTTTCTTATATATGTGGAAACAAAGACTCAGGAAATTTAATTGATTTGTCCTAAGATACACAGATAATGATAATAGAAAATCTATGATGTTTTCACTTTCACAAAGCACATCATATATATATATATATATATATATATATATATATATATATATATGTGTGTGTGTGTGTGTGTGTGTGTGTGTGTGTGTGTGTGTGTGTGTGTGTACACACACACATATATATAATGTAAATATATATATATATATATGATGTGTTTTGTAAATATATATATATGAAGTGCTTTGTAGAAGTGATATATATATATATATATATATATATATACATCAACATATAATCTTATTTGACATTAACAACTCCCTTTTCAACTTTTACATTATTATACCTACTTTAAGAATATGAAACAAAGTTTTGGAGCTTAATGAGTTTGCTAATGGACACACAGAAATTATATAAGTAACATTTGGAATATAAGTTTGAGACATATAAATAGTGGGATGCAAATCTTTCTGAATATAAATACAGTTCTGCATCACCCACCTGGTAATATGTCTCAGATTCAAACTTAGGGTCTCTGAATGCATTTTCAACTTTATTTCTACTGCACTGTGTTATTAAAGGTTTCTTTTCTTCAAATATATTTTTAATTCCTTCAAATCATTCATTAAGGGAAAAAAGTGGAGCATTTGTAAAAACTCATTGATATATTCTAGTTTTAGTTAAACCCCTATTATTCCAACTGTATTTCATAAATATTTAAAAAAGGGTTGGGTTTGGATGATGGGATCAATATCCCATTATATAAATAAATGAAATAAATATTTATCTCTGGATGCAAGATTCATTATACTATGGTCTGTGTGTATTTAATATGATGTTACATATACTTCAATATCTAAATCTATGATTAATATGTCAAAAGAGCCATGTGATAGATTGAAGGAAATTTCATATTTTGAAGAGCTCTGCTTCTCTCTGAGTATTTTGTCATTTTGGCCCTACTGGCTTATAATAAAAATAATAAAACTATTGTTTAAAAAGATGATATATCTTCACTTATCATTTATTATTAACGAAGATAACAGTAACACATTCTTTGAAATAAAATATCATGTGTTTGATAAAAATTGACTTTTTTCTTCCTAAATGTCAGTTATTAATGGAGTTAATAGGTATTTCAATTCATTAAGAGAATATCTTAGTATCTTTGATAACAATTTTATTCTTTGCAAAATTTTAATATATGAAATAAAGGATTACTATCTGGGGTGAAAAAGTACATGTAATGGCACTTGATTTAAATTATTTAGCTTCATTAAAATGAGTGTGATTTTAATTTTTTTACAAACAAATAAGTTATACTTTTACTAACAGTTCAAGTAAATTCTCATAAGTTGTTTTCTTATTTATTTAAGGAAAATAAACTTATTTGCTTGAGGTTGGTGGACTAGGTTATGTCTGTTCCTACAGGCTTTACTTTAAAAGTGGGGTCATGAAAATCTTCATTTTTTTTCTTTTGTGACTGTTTTTTAAACTGAATTTTTTTCACTATTTCACTAAAAAATACAATTCCTATTAATTTACTTTTAATGTCTTTTAGAAATATTTCAAAATAGGTTTTGCTATTTCATTGTAGAAGTTCATTAAAACACATTTTAATCCCTTTGGGAAATGATGTTTTAAGCAATGGAGAAAAATGATTATTTGTATGGATGTTCATAATTAGAACAAGCATACTCTGAAAAATCTACTTATATTATTTAACATTTATTTTTAGTTGTTTGGCAGTGAGATAGCACTATTAGAACATGAGTCAGATTGGTTTGGTTTGAATTTTTCCCTCAGATATTTAGTAGCTCTATTCCTGAATGGGTCACTTACTCTCTCTTAACTTCAGTTTCCTTTTCTGTAAAATGTATTTATTGATAACATTTTACTCACAGAATAGCTTTTGGAGATCAAATGAAAAAGCATAAATAAATATTTTGAAACCTTTGAAACACTATGTAAATGCTAGCTATCATTATTGATGCTATGGTTTCTATTGCTGTTACTGTTTTTAAAGTAATCTTTCCTAGAAAATGTGAACTTGATCTCATTATATTTAGAAATGCATCAATTAAATTTAGTTAACTTGGTTTTGATGAAGGCATTCCAATGTTAGCTAATAAATATCCACTGAATAAACAAAGAAAGAATAGGGCCTCTAATGGAGAGGCAAAATGACTATTCTTCTTGGAAATTCAGTAGAAAAATTGGATGAGACTTTGTGAAGATCCTTGAAGATGTGTGTGTGTGTGTGTGTGTGTGTGTGTGTGTGTGTGTGTGTGTGTGTGTGTTTATTGAATTAAAACAGAAATCTATCGGGGATATATATATATTTTGATTTCCAAAAACTGGGAGAAAATGGTATTTTTAAGTTTAATCAACAAGGGTTGAGTTTAACTACTAGGAGAATATTATCACATCATTGTAGAGTTAGTTAGTAGAAATCTAGAAAATAGGCCAATGTGTATAGAAACTGAGCAGGGATTCAACAACAATAGGTCAGGCAAGGTTATTCTTATTTCTATTTTTTTTCTATAGGGTAACTAAACTGTTACATGAGTCAAAAGATAGGAATAGTTTTTCTAGATATTAGCAAAGATTTCAATATTTTGTGACATTATTGAAGAGAAAATGAAGACAGAGATAAACTATGTCAATGAGATTTGTTTTGAAATGTCTGAACATGCAGTAGGATTATATCTCAACATGGTATTATATCTTGAATGAAGGATATCAGGAATTAGTACTTGTCTCTGTTTTGTTTAACATTTTTTAAATCAATTATTTATTTTTTTAATAAATAGTTTAAATTCTGTGAATGATGATATGGTGGAAAGAAGAGGTAATTTACTCAATAACAAAATTAGGATCAAAACAATCTTATCAGTCTAGAGAATTAGAGTAAATCAAATAAGATGAAATTTTATGAGAATAAATTTAATATTGTTACATTTGGATTAAATATATATATTACAAGTTATAATTTTGATAGAACCAGGATTGAGGGTGAAGACACTAGATGAAATTCAATAATCTAATAATATTTACACAATTAATTTATCTTTCCCTTGTTTTCCATATTCTTCCCTGAATTTCTCAGGGAAATAGTTTAATAATTTCAGTTTGCAAATTTTTTAGTAAGCATATAAATTAGATCACCTTTTTCTAATCCCTAAGTCATATTTCTGAATTGATTATACTACTATATACAGGAAATGACATTTAAAATGTTTGTTAAGCTGTCTAGTATAATGAAGATGATAGGGATATGTGAAAAGTAAAAAGGCACAAAGATAAGGTAAATCAAGCTTTGATAATTATGTGTCTGAGAAACACACTAAAGATGTTAAAGAATTTTATCTTCCTACATATACTATTTTGTAGATACATTAGCATTTTATAACAACTCACTGTTTTTCTTTGTGCAGTGAAAAAATATTTCATTTTTATCTTGTAAAAAATGAAGCAATCCTTTTAATTCTTTATAATAATTATTTAAGCAAGCCTATCTAGAAATAAATAGGTGCAAATAGTTTGAAAAAAAAGAAAAGAAAACTCTGCAGATATGTCCTTTGTTCTGGACTTCTGGGATACATGCATGCATATTCTTTGATTTCCTCTACTTTCACATGAAATATTTGAAAAAGTAGAATCATGAGTAAAGCTAATAGTAATAATTTACTATTTTCTCTACACAGATACCAGTGGGAAATAATGTAATTGCACATTTGGGCATCAGAGAGGTGCCTATATTTTTAAAGAGAAAAAATACAGTTAAGAATATTCTTTGGGATTTATTACTCAGTGCCAAAAATGGAAAAGAACCCCAGTTTATAACCTTATTGATAACATTTCATTGCAATTGCAAAGATTCTTTTTACCAATGATCCCTATGGACATTCCTTTTCAAAGTTCTCTTTAGATTTAAGTTAATGAGCAAAGTCACAATACTTATTAATAAGTCCTCTTGGGCATGTATTTTAAAAGAGAAGTTAGCATTAAAAATCTACTATAGCCTTTAAATAAAATGAAAGTAGGAGCAGTTTACACTGAAAATTTTAAATAGTGAAAATGACACTATGAAAAATCTAGCTTTAATGGCATGTAATAAGGTAAATTATTACTCTTTATCAAGAGTAAAACTTGCTTTTTTCTGATGATTTTAATTGAAAGTTGTTGATAGTGTATCAAAAGTTGTTCCAACATTCCTTTTATCTCATTATAATAGGGGGAGGGAAAGCATTTAATAAATACCTAGGAACAGTTGTAAACACTTTAAACATATTATGTCATTTGATTTTCAAAATTATCCTGTGATATTATCCTCATTTTACAATTGAAGAAACTGAGATAGGCAAAAGTTAAAAGACTTGCCTGACCTCACACAGCTACAAAATATCTGGTCAGATTTTAACTAATGGTTCGGGGGGGTATTCCATCTCAACCCAAGCTCCATGCCAGCAAAGCAGGAATAGTTCTAGGGGCTTCTATTCATCTAGGGTATTGGTGGGTTCCAAAACTCTGAGCCCAGAGAAACCAAAATTGATTTGGTATGTCAGCAGAAATGGTCTGTGTCATCAGGGTAGGATCCCAGTATGCAGTTCTGGTGTAGGCCACAGGATCACAGCTCAGTTCAGCCTAGGGTCCAGCCTCAAGCCCGAAAAACAGAAACTGGAATACAGATCTCTGAATCATCAGCAGCACTCATGGTTTCTAGAGCTCTCAGAGCAGAGATACCAGAAGCATCTTGCAAGGTCTGCAGGAAAGGTTTATCAGTAGTATGAGAGGACCTTGAAAAACCAGCAAAAAAGAGTGGGAAAGGGCAGTAGTGGTGATGGCAGCTATCAGAAGCAGCTCATAGGAAATCTCTTTACTACCAGTGAGGAAAGTCATTGTTAGCACAGTAGATCTTAAAGCTACTGTGGAGTAGGGCCAATCTTAATAATTCCAGGGTACAAAACAGTACTTATGGTCAAGTACCTAGAAGAATCTCTTAAAATAGGTGCAAGACATTCCTGAAGCTTAGAACAGTGCACCTTCCACCCTGGAAACGGAGTCCTACTTTAACAAAGAATTAAAAGCTGAATAATAGTCTAGAAAAATGCACGGGTAACAAAAAAAAGTTTCTGACTAATGAAAATTACTAGGGTTACAAGGAAGATCAAAATACACACTCAGAAAATAATAACAAAGTTGAAGTTCCTACATTCAAAAGCCTCACAGAAAAATAAGAATTGAATTCAGGACATGGAAGCTCAAGAGGGATTTTGAAAATCAAGTAAGAGAGATGGAGGAAAAATTAGGAAGAGAATTGAGAGTGGTACAAAGGAAATACAAAAAGCTAATGAGAAGCAAGTAGGTACAAACATTCACTGGAAAAAATAATTCATTAAAATTAGAATTGATTGAATAGAAGCTAATTACTTTATGAGAAATCAAAATACAATGAAGTAAAACAAAAAAAAGAAAAATAGAAAAAAATGTTAAATATCTCATTGGAAAAAACAACTAATCTGAAAAAGAGATCCAGGAATGATCATTTAAAAATTATTGGACTATTTGAAAGTCATGATCAAAAAAAGAGTGAAGACATCATCTTACAAGAAATTATCAAGAAAAACTGTCCTAATATTCTAGAACATCTCCCAAAAGAGATCACAAAATTATAATTTCCAGTAATACTATAGCCAATCTCTGGAATGCCCAGGACAAGGAACAAATATTATAAATATCCAGGAAGAACCAATTCAACTATTGTGGAGCCCCAATCAGGATCAAACAAGATTTAGCATCTTCTTAATTAAAGGAACAGTGGGCTTGGAATATGATATTCTAGAAAGCAATGGTTGTATGCAAGAATCATCTATCCAGAAAAAGTGAATATAATCCTTCAAGAGAAAAGTGGACACTCAATGAAATAGAGGATTTTTAAACATTCATGGATGAAAAGATTACTAGAAAATTTGATTTTCAAATTCACGACTCAAGAGAAGTATAAGGAGGTAATCAGTGAAAGGATATAACAGACTTAAAAGGGTTCATTGTTTACCTGGAAGGATACCTGTAATTCATTTAAAGTTACTCATTATTATGGCAATTAGAAAGAGTACATATAGATAGAGGGCTCAGGTATGAGTTAAATATGAAAGAATCAAATTTTTTTAAAAAGTGAAATTAAGAGATGAGATGAGATTTTACTGGGATAAAAAGAAAGGTAGAAATGAAATGGTATAAATTATCTGCCATAAAAAGAGACAAGAAAAAACTTTTACAGTGAAGGGGAAAAAGGGGAGGACAGGGTGAGTGAATGAACCTTATTCTTATCAGAATTGGTTCAAAGAGGAAAAAATATACATACTGAATATAGAAATTTATCTTATGCTGAAAGAAACTAGGTAGGGAATAATGTATGAGAAGGGACAAAGGTGATAGAACAAAGGGAATACTGGGGGAGGAAGTGGTCATTAGCAAAATACTTTTGAAAAGGGACTGTATGAAATGAGAGAGAATAGAATAAATGGGAGGAAATACAATTAGCAATAGTAATTCTAAAAATAATTTTGAAGCATGCTTTTCTGATAACATAGAGAAACGTAGAGAAAACTGAGTCAAATATATATAAAAAGTCATGCCCCAATTGATAAATAATCAAAAGATATGATCTATGCCCAAAGGGTTATCAAATCATGCATATGCTTTGACCTAAAAATGACACTAGTAGGCATGAATACCAAAAAAGTTTTTTTTTTAAAGAACCTATATGTACAAAAACATTTGTAGTACAATATTCAATAACTGTGGTGATAACAGACATTTTTGTCTCACTCTCATCTTATTAGGAAGGCTTTTTGCTTATCTCCATTACAAATAATAATTAACTTCTCTCTGTCTAATTCATTGGAGAAGGAAATGACAAATTACTCCAGTATCTTTGGGGACAGGTATCTGGTACAATTCATAGAGCATAGACCCTGAAGTCAGGAAGATTAATCACAGCAGTAGCTAAAAATAGAGTTCATAGGGGATGACATCAGAGGAGGGGAATAAAATCATTAAAAAATAATCTGGTTCTTAGAGTGGCTGCAATTAATGGAATAGGAAAGATCTATAAAGGACTAATTAACCCTAAGATCCTATGAGTTTTAGATATGTCCTGTATACGTTAATGTATTTATGTATAAATATCAATTTGCTGCATCACTTACTATTAGAAGAAAGTGTGTCTTTAAGAAAAGCGTACTGAAGATGAGTTCTATTTGACTCACACAAACACTTGCATTCTTAACATTAACCAACGCACCCTTGCATACTTATAAAGTGAAAATACCAGTGTTAGATAAATCCTGGGACTATATCATAATTTAAGTTATACCCAGAGTTTTATCCAGGGTTAGATTTTATCTATTAAGTATTCATTTACTTCTTATGACATTAAAATGATTGTAGTTGATAGATGATTAGCAATGTAATAAAAAGTAAAGCACTCTAAGTTATATTGTAATAGAAATGTTAGCTTTAGCAATAAGGGAAGAAAAAGAAATTAGTGGCAACGAAGAAACCAAATTATCTTCTGAATCCAATTCTTCCTGTGCAATAAGAGAACTGTTCAGTTCTGCATACATATATTGTATCTAGGATATACTATAACATATTTAACATGTATAAGACTGCCTGCCATCTAGGGGAGTGGGTAGAGACAGGGAAGGGAAAAATTGGAACAGAAGTGAGTATAAGGGATAATGTAAAAAATTGCCCATGCATATATACTGTCAATAAAAAATGTATAATTATAAAAAACACTAGAAAGAAAAATACATTTTATTTTGTGATCTGATTTGTCTAATTCTGACATGGAGAGGTTGAGATTACCCATGAGTATATTTTGCAGTGTATTTCTTATTGTAAACTTCCTCTCTCAGAATTTGAATGCTATATTGGCTGGTGAATATATTTTTAATTTTGATACCCTATCATTGTCTTTGGTAACTTTTAACAATATGTATTTACCTTCTTGATCTTTTAAAATTATAGCTCTTTGTGCTTTTGCTTTGCTTGAGATTAAAATTGCTATTCCTGCTTTTTTTGTGTGTCTGATCAAGGATATTAAATTCTGTCCCAGCCTTTTACCCTTGTTCTATATGTATTTTCCTGTTTCAAATGTGTTTCTTATAAACAATATATTGTATAATTATGAATTTTAATTCACTCTGCCATTAATTTCCATTTTATGAAAGAGCTCATCCCATTCACACTAACAGTCAAAATTAGAAGCCGTGTCTTTCCCTCCTTTCTATTTCTTCCCCTGTATATAGTTTTGTTCTCTCTTTCCACATTTTTCATCATCACAATATGCACCTATTAAAAACAGAAGTTTGTTTATATAGTGATTAAAAACTGTCAGTTATAAATGCAATGATTTCTTTGTTTGTACAAGGTTAACATCAAACTCTGACCAATAATAACAAAGTATGAAATGTTATTGTAATTTTCAAGCAGTATCAGATGGATTTCAAATCATCACAAGAATTTGACATTATGGAGGAAATCATTTCCAAAAGGATGGTGAGAAAAATATGCATGCTCTAGTTTGCTAGAGATAGCAACAGCAGAGTCACCTTTTTTGTCTCCCGTGAATTGTAATCTTATTTCATCAGCTGTGCTATCACATGATCAAGGTGTTATCACATTATTAAAGGTACTCCAAATAGTTGAATTTTGGTAGGGTATTTGGAAGCCTATTTAAGAACAATGAACCCTGGCAAAGCATATTCAGATTTCATAGACTATTACAAATATTCTTCAGAAACAAACATTAGATGTTTCTTTTGCATTAAGAAGGGTATTTAAAATTTAATTTCACCCTACACTGATATTATTAGTCTTTAAATATGTCATTGTTTCAACTGAACCACTTTGTAATCTTGATCACTTTCTTCTTGTTCTTGTCATTGTTGTTTTCTCCTCCTCCTCCTCTTCCTTATATTTCTTGTTGTTTTTCTTCTTCTTCTTCTTCATCAATATCATCATCATTTTCACCAATGCTAACATTTACATAGAGTTTACTATCTGCCAGGCATTATGATAAGTATTTTATAATTATTATCTCATTTAATCCTCACAAAAATCCTGGAAGTTAGATGTAATAAGTATTCCTATTTTATCAACAAGGAAACTAAGGAAAAGAGTGAAATATTGACTTAATTAGAATATTAGAGCTAATAGTGTTTGAGGTTATATTTGAACTTATGTCTTCCTAAGTCTAAACCCAAGCACTCTCTCCATCAGGACACCTCACTATTTGGGTTGAATTTCTGAATTCATATAGGCAATTTAGTGATAGAAATGAAAAAAAAAGCATGTTTAATGAGATTTCCTTTGTAGAACAATAAATTTATATAACAACATTTTAAAAATTATTGCTGTTTAGTCATTTCAGGCATGTTTAATCCATTGTGATTCCATGAGGGGTTGTCTTAGCAAAGATACTGGGATGGTTTGCCATTTCCTTTTCCATCTCATTTTACAGATGAGAAAACTAAGTCACACAGGTTAAAATGAGTTGCCCATGGACATACAGCTAATTGGTATCTGAGGTCACATTTGAACTTACATCTATCTGAAATTTTATCCACTGCAGCACCTAGCTGAATATCTACATAAAATGTGGATTCTTTTGTTCTTCACTCTTTAAGAGGACCAAAATGATATCAATATATTGGAACCAAGATATAATATATCTGATCATATCAGGTCAGACTGATACAAACTTTGAAGACTACTACGTTGCACACAAACTTTGGGAAGGAGACATCTCTAAATTTGGACTACTTCAAATCTTTATGGTTCAGAGAACACCATTCTTCTTTGATGCAGGAATATCATGCTGGGTTGTCCTGTCATAGTATCTCTCATGTCTCATAGTTATACTAAGTTCTTCAGACAGGCCCTGAGAGTCTCTTTTATCATTTCTTCTGATCTTTATGTGAATGCTTGCCTTGTGTGATTTCTCTATGGAATAATCCATTAGGTAATGATATATTTGGCATTTTAACAATATGGCTAGTCTGTCAAAGTTGCACTCTATTCACTAGAGTTTAAATGCTTGTTAATTCAGCTTGAGAAGGGACCTCAGTATCTTGTATCAGAATCTTCCTAGGGCAATTCAAATGAAAGCAATTTAGTTTTTTTTTTTTTTTGGCATGGTTCTCGTATACTGTCCAGGTTTCACAGGCAATCAACAATGAGGTCAGCATGAGGGCTCTATAGAAGTTCAATTTGGTAGGCAGTTTAATGCCTAGTCCCTCCCACAATTTTTTCAGAGCTTTCCAAACACTAATATATCTAAATGCTTGCCTCCCAAGTCTGAAGATGTGTGCATCAACCTCATCATCTATGTGTACATCCCTGAAAAGTATAGTGCTAATGTAAGTAAACTTATGCATGTAGACAGGGTGTTGGGATATCAGGAGAGAGTAGTACTTCTGGTGTGAAAACTTTGGAACTCTTCAGAACTGTTTTATATGTTGGTGTTTTCCTGATTCACCTAACTCTTACCTGTGACTTAAAAAAAAACTGTCATGCTCAGCAGATACACTAGAAAACCATTTTAAGCAGGTTGGCCAAACCAGTTTGAGAGTAACTGATGGGTCTCAAATCTATTGGAAAATTATAAGGTTGTTCACCACAAACACATGAAGACTTGCCCTGGCAGAACAAGTAGATGAGAACAATTTGTTCCAGTTATCTTTTTTTTTAACTTACCTATAATTTTTGTGATTCTTTCCTTGTTTTAATTAATTTTATAATTATATATTTTTGACAGTTCATATGCATAGATATTTTTTACAACATTATCCCTTGTATTCCCTTCTGTTCTGAATTTTTCCCCTCCTTCCCTCCACCTTCTTCCCTAGATGGCAGGCATTCTCATACATATTAAGTATTTATAGTATATGGTTGGTACAATATATATGTGCAGAACTGAATTTTGTTATAGTTGTTGTTGCAAAGAAAGAATTGTATTCAGAAGGCAAAAATAATCTGGGAAGAAAAACAAAAAAAATGCTCACAGTTTACACTCATTTCCCAGTGTTTCTTTTCTGGGTGTAGATGATTCTGTCCATCAGTGATCAATTGGAATTGGATTAGCTCTTCTCTATGTTGAAGATATCCACTTCTATCAGAATACATCTTCATACAGTATTGTTGTTGAAGTGTATAATGATCTGCTCATTTCACTCAGCATCAGTTGATGTGACTCTCCAAAACTCTCTGTATTCTTCCTGCTGGTCATTTCTTACAGAACAATAATTTTCCATAATATTCATATACCATAATTTACCCAACAATTCTCCAATTGATGGACATCCATTCATTTTCCAGTTTCTAGCCACTATGGAAAGGGCTGCCACAAACATTTTGGCATATACAGGTCCCTTTCCCCTCTTTAGTATTACCTTGGGATATAAACCCAGTAGTAGCACTGCTGGGCCAAAGGGTATGCACATTTTGATAACTTTTTGGGCAACATTCCAGATTGCTATCCAGAATGGTTGGATTCTTTCACCATTCCACCAACAATGCATTAGTGTCCCAGTTTTCCCACATCCCCTCCAACATTCATCATTATTTGTTCCTGTCATCTTAGCAAATCTGACAGGTGTGTAGTGGTATCTCAGAGTTGTCTTAATTTGCATTTCTCTGATCAATAGTGATTTAGAACACTCTTTCATATGAGTGGAAATAGTTTCAATTTCATCATCTGAAAATTGTCTGTTCATATCCTTTGACATTTATCAATTGGAGAATGGCTTGATTTCTTATAAATTAAGGTCAATTATCTGTATATTTTGGAGATGAGGCCTTTATCAGAACCTTTAATTGTAAAAATGTTTTCCCAATTTGTTACTTTCCTTCTAATCTTGTTTGCATTAGTTTTGTTTGTGCAAAAACTTTTTAATTTGTTGTAATCAAAATTTTCTATTTTGTGATCAATAATGATATCTAGTTTTCATCTTGACACAAATTCCTTCCTCCTCCACAAGTCTGAGAGGTGAACTAATTTATTTATTATCTCGTTCTTTATGCCTAAATCTTGCACCCATTTTGATCTTATCTTATTATGTGGTGTTAAATGTGGGTCCATGCCTAGTTTCTGCCATACTAATTTTCAGTTTTCCCAGCAGTTTTTGTCAAATAATGAATTCTTATTCCAAAAGTTGGGATCTTTGGGTTTGTCAAACACTAGATTGCTATTTTTATTCACTATCTTGCCCTGTGAACCTAACCTATTCCACTGATCAACTAGTCTATTTTTTAGCCAATACCAAATGGTTTTGGTGACTGTTGCTTTATAATATAGTTCTAGATCAGGTACAGATAGACTCCCTTCATTTTTTTTTCATTATTTCCCTTGAAATTCTTGACCTTTTGTTGTTCCATGTGAATTCTGTTTTTATTTTTCCTAGGTCATTAAAATAGTTTCTTGGGAGTCTGATTGGTATAGCACTGAATAAATAGATTAGTTTAGGGAATATTGTCATCTTAATTATATTTGCTCGGCCTATCCAAGAGCACTCAATGTCCAATTATTTAAATCTGACTTTATTTTTGTGTCAATGTTTTGTAATTTTGCTCATATAATTCCTGACTTTCCTTTGGTAGATATATTCCCAAATATTTCATACTATCGATAGTTATTTTGAATGGAATTTCTATTTGTATTTCTTGCTCTTGGATGTTCCAGTCATCTTGAAGGCACCTTATACAGAAGCTATGGAGCACTTAGATCTTGATTAGAAATAATCAGAATATCTAATCATAAGAATGATGATCAATTAAGAAATCAATTAGAAAAAAAATCAGAAACAGAAAAATCAGAAATAGAGAAAGACACAATATTATCTACTATATCCTGAAATATTGTCAGTCACCTAGACTTTTTCTTACCACTGGAATTTTATTACTCTGGAAAAGACAATGAGACTGACAACTTCTTCAATTTTGCCACCACTTAAATCCAATTTATGCATGAATCAAAAGATACCTATATAATTTAGTATTTTTATATACCTCAAAATCTTATGGCAACATACTAGTGACAAACCAGCAAGCGCGAATTGGGTTGAAGCAGCTTTGTCATTCTGCAACAATTATTTGAACAGCTTTTTAATTTTAATAGTACTTTATTTTTCCAAATACCTTCAGGAGTAGTTTTTAGCATCCATTTTTGTAAAACCTTAAGTTTCAAATGTTTATCCTTTGGATAGTAAGCAGTTTATTTTAGGCAAAAATATGCAATTCTTCTAAACATGTTTCTAAATTCATCATACTATGCAAGAAAAATCATATCAAAAGAGAAAATAATGTGATAGAGAAAAAAGAACAAGAAAACGAACAAATAATAAAAAGGTGAAAATACTATGCTTTGATCCACATTCATCTCCCTATTCTCTCTTTGGATGTGGGTGATAGTTTACATCACAAATCTATTGGAAGTCCCTTGAATCAGCACATTACTGTAAAGGTTCAAGTACATGCCAGTTGACTATTACTTAATCTTGTGACTGTGTATATTTTCCCTTGTTTCTGTTGAACATTCTTCATTAAGGAATGAACTGTTTATCTCATGATGTGAAGAAGAGTCTAGAAAAGACCTACGAAATGTCAAAATAATTTGGCTTATATACAGAGTATATCATGTGAAATGCTAGACTGGTTAGCCAAAGCCAATATTAAGATTTCTGGGAGAAATATCAATATCTCTAATATGCAGACAATATCACTCTGATTGCAAAAAATTAAGAATTAAGAAACCTCTTGATAAAGGTTAAAGATAAGAATGCAAAAGCTGACTTGAGCAATTGGTCCCATCACTTTCTGGCAAATAGAGGGAGAAAAAAGTGTAAGCCCTTTCAATTTTAATTCTTGGACTCAAAGATAACTGAAAGTGGTAATTGTAGACATGAAATTAAAACATTTCCTCCTCTGAAGTAATACTAAACAGTGGAAATATTACCTAGATGATAGAGGCCCATATCATCAAAATTATTTTTTTCCTATGCTATACATGGTGATGACCATTGATTATAAAGAAAGCTGAACATCACAGAATAATAATTTAATTTTTTTTTTTTTTTGTGAAGAAGACACTTCAAAATTTTTAGAAAGGAAACCAAGTCAGTCAATACTTAATTTAAATCAGATTATTTATTGGACAGTGAAGTATAAAGTGGAAGGTTAAATACTTTGACCATATAATAAGAAGTGACTTCCACTCATTGGAAAATACCATGATGTTGGGAAAAACTGAAGGAAAAAAGTTAAGTAAAACACAGAGGATGAAATTGATAGGTGAGGTGGATAAAACTTCTCTTGCTCCTGAGATCAGACATTGAGAGATGATTGGAATGGAACTGCAAAACCATTAACTCTAATGCAATCATTTCATACATGTAAAACACAATAATAAAATATCTGAATTAAGTAAATGATGTATGTTAAATATGCAAATAATAAAAAATCAGAGAAGATATTTTAACCTAGGCTTCATAAACTTTTAATTCAGCATCTGAGTTTCCAAATGTGCATCATTGGTCTTTTTATTTAATATTTCCAAAAATCATAACTGGATCATGTAATACTGATCAGCATCCTACTTAAAATATATTTTGTGTTCAAAGTAGCCAGAATTCTTTAAAAAGAAAGGAGAACTGCTCTACAGTCTTTTTCTGGGAACAGCTCTACTCCCCAAGTCATTTGTTAATTTTTAATTAACTACATACTTACTCTAAATCTAGTGCTTAGCACATGGTATTGAGGCAGCATGGGATAATGAAAAGAACTCTAGGTTTAAAGTCAGAGGACCATGCTTGCAATTTTGCCTTTGCCAAATAATAGCACTTTAATGATTGCTGAATCAAAACACCTCCCTGTATTTTTCTTTAAATAAAATATTGAATATTGTTCCTATATTCCCAATCTCACAGGGTTGTTTTAAGTAAAATAAAGATATATCTAAAATTTTACAACCATGCTACTTTCAAAAGTATAAATGGTATTGAAAGATCTTTTTAACCACCCATGATACTTTTTAATACATGTCTCTTTTTCTATATTATATTATCGTTTTTTTCTGTGATAGGATTTTTCAATGCATTTATAGGACAATCAAAAAGAATAGTGTTGTGGTAAAATGATTTGTCCAAATTTCTATTTAAAGAATTCTGACTACTTTGATTCTGGGAGGTGATCTATGTCACCAAAAAATAAAAACATACAATTGAGAGAAAAAAATGAGGAAAATAAATTTTAGGCTTACCTTTCTTAGAGGGAATTAAATAATAATTTGTAGCCCTTGTCTTTGAGGAATATAAATTAAAAATACACATGCATATATTATGACTCTTCTTGTATGTATACATTATCAATTAGAACTATAACTTCAATTCTCAATAGCCAAACAATAAGGGCTGAGGTTTTTCAGAAAATTCCACTGAGTGCAAACCATTTTGAGCTTGTTAAGTAGAAAATATCCCCTACTCTGGGGACCTTATTTCTCCCATTTACCATCCTTCTATCTCTTTTTTATTTTTTTTAATTTTATTTTTTAAGAAGTTGTTTGGGCCATTTATTTTCTTTCTTTAAATTAATTTTATAATTATAATTTTTTTGATAGTACATATGCATGAATATTTTTACAACATTATCCCTTCTATTCATTTTCCCAAATTTTCTCCTCTCTTCCTATACTCCCTCCCCAGATTACAGGCAATCCCATCCATATTAAATATGTTACAGTATAACTTAGATACAATATATGTGTGTAAAACCAAATTTCTTGTTGCATGGTAAGAATTGGATACTGAAGGTATAAGTAACTTGGGTAGAAAGACAGTAGTGCAAACAGTTTACATTCAAATCCCAATGTTCCTTCTCTGGATGTAGCTGTTTCTGTCCATCATTGATCAACTAGAAGGGAATTAGATCTTCTTTATGTTTAAGATATCCACTTCCATATATCTTCATACAGTATTGTTGTTGAAGTATATAGTGATCTCCTGGTTCTCCTCATTTTACTCAGAATCAGTTCATGTATGTCTCTCCAAAATTCTCTGTATTCATCCTGCTGGTCATTTCTCATAGAGCAATAATATTCCATAACCTTCATATACCATAATTTACCCAACCATTCTCCAATTGATGGACATCCATTCATTTTCCAGTTTCTAGCCACTACAAAAAGAGCTGCCACAAACATGTTGGCACATAGAGGTCCCTTTCCCTTCTTTAGTATTTTAGGATATAAGCCCAGTAGTAGCACTGCTGGGTCAAAGGGTATGCACAGTTTGATAAGGCATCGTTCCAAATTGCTCTCCAGAATGGCTGGATTCTTTCACAACTCCACCAACAATGCATCAGTGTCCCAGTTTTCCTACATCCTCTCCAACATTCATCATCTCTTTAATGAGAGGTTATGTTTTCTCTTTAAAGTCCAAATTCTCAATATCTGTTAATGAGAAAGTACAACAGAGTGGAGAGTTTCCTGGGATTAGAGTCAGAAGCCCATGTTTTTAGCATTAGCTCTATTGCTTAGTAGCTATTGTAAATCTTCACTCCTTCTAAGAGCCAAGTATAAAATGGGAACTAAATCATTTGCGTTATTTCACTTCTACAGTTTATATAAATATTTTGTCATTTGTAAAATAGCCACAGCAAAAGTAATAATAATAATAAATATATCTGAATGTAAATCACTAGTATTTAATTTTACTGAAACTCATAATAATATTTTTAAAAAATTATTTGGAACAATATTCCAGTACATTTGATCAATTATTCTCTTCTTCAAGACAGAATCTCTTGCTTTTTTTCTCCGTTTGTCTCTTCAGTTTGTTTTTTCCCCTTATTTTACATTTGTTATAAATAATCAAATACACAAAAGAAGAAAAACTATTTCAAGCACTTTATTTTTATAACAGTTAAATTAAAGATTTCTCATAACTGTTTAAATATAGACTAGAATTATATTGAATGTAATAGAAAAAAATGAAATGAAATGTTGTAATGCAATATATCATAGGGAAAATGAATTAGAAAGGAATGATCATAAGAAAGAAGAGAAAAAAAGAGAAGTGAAATAACAAACAAAATAATTACAAAAGAAATAAATATGGCCTTCAGATCTAGTGGTATGGATAGAGCACAAGGGATAGAATACTCAGTCTACAATCAGGAAGATTCCCCTTCTGATTTCAAATCTGTCCTCAGAAGTTAACTAGTGATGATTCCCTGTTTACCTCAGTTTCCTCATCTGCAAAATGAGCTAGAGAAAGAAATTACCAACCATGTTAATATCTGTGCCAAGAAAACTCTGAAGTTTTTAAAGTTCCATAGAATTGGACATTACTGACAAAAAAATGAGTAAATATTTTGAAATGAAACAGTTCAATCTTTAATGAGACAGACCTCTATATGAAATTTGAGGAGAACATGAGTGGAAAACAAGTTTTTTTTTTTTTTTTTTATTAAAGCTTTTTATTTACAAAACATATGCATGCATAATTTTTCAACATTAACCCTTGTAAAACCTTCTTTTCAAAATTACCCCCTCTTTCCCGCACTCTGTCCTTCCCTACCTTTGTCAGAGTTTATGTAAGTCTCTCCAGTCTTCTCTGAAATCATCCTGCTGGTGACTTCTTACAGAACAATAATATTCCATAACATTCATATACCATAGCTTATTCAACCATTCTTCAATTGATGGCCATCAATTCAGTTTCCAATTTCTTGTGACTACAAAAAGGGCTGCCACGAACATTTTTGCATATATGCGTCCCTTTCCCTCACTTAAGACCTCTTTGGGATGTAAGCCCAATAGTAACACTGCTGGGTCAAAGGGTCTGAAGAGTTTGATACCTTTTTGAGTATAGTTCCAGATTGTTCTCCAGAAAGGTTGGATCCATTTATAGTTCCACCAGCAATGTATCATTGTCCCAGTTTTCCCACATTCCCTCCAACATTTGTCATTATCTTTTCCTGTCATTTTAGCCAATCTGAGTGGTATGTGGTAGTATCTCAGAGTTGTCTTAATTTTCATTTCCCTGATCAGTAGTAATTTGGAGCACCTTTTCATATGATTACAAAGAGTTTCAATTTTTTCATCTGAAAATTGTCTGTTCAAATCCTTTGACCATTTATCAATTGAGGAATGGCTTGAATTCTTATAAAGTTGAGTCAATTCTCTATATATTTTAGAAATGAGACTTTTATTAGAACCTTTCAATATAAAAATGTTTTTCCCAGATTATTGCTTCCCTTCTAATCTTGTCTTCATTAGTTTTGTTTGAACAAAACCTTTTTAACTTAACATAATAAAAACTATCTATTTTGTGATTAATATTGATCTATAATTTTTCTTTGGTCAGAAATTCATATCTCCTCCATAGATCTGAGAAATAAACTATCTTATGTTCTTCTAATTTGTTTATAATATCATTCTTTATGTCTAGATCATGAAGTCATTTGGCCTTATCTTGGTACACATTGTTATGTGTGGCTCAATGCCTAGTTTCTACCATACTAGTTTCCAATTTGCCCAGCAGTTTTTAGCAAATAGTGATTTCTTATCCCAAAAGCTGGGGTCTTAGGGTTTGTCAAACACTAGATTACTATAGTCTTTGATTATTTTGTCCTATGAACCTAACCTATTACACTGATCAAGTCCTCTTTTTCTTAGCCAGTACCAAATGGTTTTGATGGATGCTGCATCATAATATAGTTTTAGTCTGGTACATTTAGGCCACTTATATTTGCTTTTTTTTTTTTAATTCAATAATTTCCTTGAACTTCTTGACTTTTTTTTTTCTTCCCGATGAATTTTGTTGTTATTATTTCTAAGTCAGTAAAATAGTTTTTTGGGAGTTTGATTGGGAGTTTGGGATATTGAAATAAGTAGATTAGTTTGGGTAGTATTGTAATTTTTATTATGTTTGCTCCACCTCTACAAGACCACTATTTTTTTTACAATTTTTTAGATGTGACTTTATTTGTGTGGTAAGTATTTTGTAGTTTTGCTCATGTAGTTCCTGACTTGCTCAAATATTGACACTTATTTTTGTGTGTGTGTTTTGTTTTTGTTTTATTATTATAAATTTTTATTGATATAACATATGCATGGGTAATTTTTCTTTTTCTTTTTTTATTATTAATAGTTTTTATTTGCCAGATATATTCTTGCGTAATTTTACAACATTGACAATTGCCAAACCTTTTCTTCTAATTTTTCCCCTCCTTCCCCCCTCCCCCAGATGGCAGGTTGACCAATACTTGTTAAAGTATAAATTAAATACAATATATGTATATATTCGACACTTATTTTAAAAGGAGTTTCTCTCTGTATCTCTTACTGTTGGGTTTTGTTAGTGATGTATGAAAATGCTGAGGATTTATATTGATTTATTTTATATCCTGCAAATTTGCTAAAGTTGTGGATTATTTCTAATAGTTTTTTAGTTGATTCTCTAGGGTTCTCTCAGATATCATCAGATTATCTACAGAGAGTAATAGTTTTGTTTCCTCCTTATCTACTCTAATTCCTTTAATCTCTTTTTCTTCTCTTATTGCCAAAGCTAGTATTTCTAGTACAATATTGAATAATAATGGTGATAGTAGGCAACTTTGTTTCACTCCTGATCTTATTAGGAATGGTTGCAGTTTATCCCCATTACAAATGGGGATGATTTTAAATAAATGCTACTGCTTATTTTAAGGAAAGGTCAATTTATTCCTATATTTTCTAATGTTTTTAAGAGAAATGGGTGTTGGATTTTATCCAATGCCTTTTCTGCATCTATTGAGATAATCATATGTTTTTTTTGTTAATTTGTTTATTGATAAAGTCAATTATGCTAACAGTTTTCCTAATATTGAATCAGCGCTACATTCCTGGCATAAATCCTAGTTGTTCATGGTGTATTATCCTGGAGATGATTTTCTGTAATTTCTTTGCTAACCTTTTATTTAAAATTTTTGCATCAATATTCATTAGAGAGATTGGTCTACAATTTTCTATCGCTGTTTTCATCCTATCAGGTTTAGGTATCAGTACCATGTCTGCACTTCATTCCATATTTTTTCAAATCATTCATATAGTATTTGAACCCTTTATTCTTTAAATGTTTGATAGAATTTACATGTAAATAAATCCATCTGGTATTTTGGATTTTTTTCTTAGAAAGTTGATTAATAGCTTCTTTTATTTTTTTTTCTAAAATGAGGCTATTTAAATAATTTCCTCTTCTGATAATCTGGGAATTCTGTATTTGTGTAGGTATTCCTCCATTTCACTTAGGTTATTAAATTTATTGGCATAAAGTTGGACAAAAAAATCCTACTTATTGCTCTAGTTTCCTCTTTATTGGTGGAAAGTTCTTCCTTTTCCTTTTTGAACCTAACAATTTGATTTTCCTCTTTTCTTTATCTAATCAAATTAACTAAAATTTCATCCATTTTGTTGATTTTTTTCATAAAACCCACTGTTAGTTTTATTTCTTAATTCAATATATATATATATATATATATATATATATATTACTTTCCATTTTACTAATCCCTCCTTTTATTTTTAGAACTTCAAGTTTGGTATTTGATTGGGGGGTTAATCTGTTATTTTTCTAGCATTTTTAGTTGCAAGGTCAATTCATTTATCTTCTCTTTCACTATTTACAAATATTTACAAAACAATTACAAAAGGAATAAATATGATCTTCAGATATAGTGGACTACATAGAACACAATGGATAGAATACTTTGCCTAGAATCAGTAAATTCCACTTCTGATTAAAAAATCTATCCTCAAAAGCTAACTAGTGATGATCTGTTTACCTCAGTTTCCTCATCTGCAAAATGAGCTAGAGAAAGAAATGGCCAACCATGCAAATATCTGTGCCAACAAAACCCTGAAGTTTTGTAAAGTTCTGTAGAATTAGATATGTGTGTATGACAAAAACTGAGTTAATATTTCAAAACAAAACACTTCAATCTTTAATAAGACAGAACTCTCTATAAAATTTGAGAACATGGGTGCATAAGTTTTTCATAAGGCTACAAAACTGATTTGAAAATTGTGAGAGAAACATTATGCTTTTTGCTAGTTATACTAATAATAAGTAATCAGAATAAACCTCAGAATATGTCATGGCAATCCTCAACAAAGAAAGAAAAAGAAAACAAGAAATAACATAAGAATGTAAATACATGGAAGCGAAGAACAATGTAGAAGAGAAGAAAAAAAACATTAAATATAATCACTATGCAAGAAAGTATTTATCTCAAAGAGCAGATACATAGAAATAATCTAAAGAGCATAGGTTTATTTTATCAAAGACAGGATTCTTTAGTTAACATTAGAAAAGAAGATAAACTGCTCAACACTTGGAACATAACCATTGAAATTTTAATTGAAAGATTTCTCAAAACATTAAAAAAAGAGTCAGAAGAGAAAAAAGCATCAAGATACCAAATCTAATCCAAATTTATTAGAGAAACATTATCTGAATAGAGAAACAAATTTCTCAAATGTAAGGGAGGTACAAGGAATGCTCATCCTATTTCACTAATAGATAAGATAAATGCTTTCATTTGCACATATTTAATCTATAGTTAAAAAAGGAAGGCCAAAATTAAACTCAGAAGAAACAAATGATGTGAAAAGGAAACAAACAAAGCCTTAAAGAAAAATGCTGGTTGGACAAAACCTCATTAAGAATTTCTTCTTCCCTTTCTTTTTCCCTTCCTTCCTTCTACTTTTTTTTTCTTTCTTCTTTACTTCTCCTTCCCTGACTTCCTTCCTTCCTCCTTTCTTTTCTCCCTTCCTTTCTCTCTTCCTTTCCTCTTTTCCTATTTTATTCCTTTCTCCTTTCTTTTCTTTACTTTGTTGCTAAATTTTGTTCCCTTAGTAGAATCTCTCAGTTTAGACAACATTCAAAGTGTATAAAGTAATGCATATTAACTTTTCTTGGATAGAGGAAAATACAATCAGAGATTTTATGGAGATGATTAAAATTATGGAAATATTACAAGTGACTTTAGTCTGAGTTTTAAGAATAAACACATTCTTTGAACATACAGCTTGTTTCTATACTTTAGTGTCAGTTGAAGCTATAATTCCAATGACTTCTTATGCAAATATCAGAAGAAATTACAGAGAATACAGAGATTATGGATAAAAGTATCATTACAAAAGAAATATCTGTGATTATTTCATACAAATTTTTTAATGTTAACATTCCTTCCCTTTTGTTTCCTTCTTCCCCACATTTTTAATATTTTCTAATATATGATTGATGATAAAATAATACTAAACTGTATTTCAACAATTATCCTGAAGAAAATCTATTAGCTTTGCTTATGGATTCATTTAATTTTTACACATTGCATCTTATTAATTAAATTCTTTACCTGAAGTATTTTACCATGTTTGGACTGTGAAGAAACAAATACATTTAATATCTTCTGAATATTTGAAAAAACTAGAAGTAAACAAAATCAAACAGATTTGTAAAATAATTCTCTAATGAATGAAAAACAGTTAGATTAAAAGAATGAATCATCAACTCAAGAAAAACTCCAATCAAATCCAAAATCTGAAATTTACTCATGTGAGCATGGGAAAAGCATTGTTACACATATATTTGGTGAAGGAAATTCGGTAGGATGCATTGATTTTAACAACCATCCACAAAAGCATTTATGTGATTACTTTAAAAATTTAAGACTTCATTTCTTGAGGAAAGCAGAATTTAAATGAATTTCACAGGGTCATATAAACTTTTAATACAGGTTTTAAGCCAACTTTTTCAATAGATTATACTATATTATTTTAGAATAATAGAGAGAAAAAGTTTTGATAACATATACACTGAACCAATTCTGATGTACTAATCATTACAAAGAATGGTAATGTTTTTAGGGGCTGGTGGTGGGACAAGATTGGAAGAATATTCTATTGGAATTGTGTGTAGAGTTTTATAGGAAACAGAAATAAGTAATCAAGAATAGTAAGATCACCTATGTGCTTACTAAGCCTATACATTTAGGTAATAATTTTCTCATTGCCAAAATAAAATCCTTATTCCTGAGACTATATATGAGTGGGTTAAACATTGGAGTCACAATGGTGTAGAAAAGAGAAAATACTATTTCAGTTGCTGATGAGTGACTGGATTTAGGCATCAAATATGAAATAAAACCAGACACAAAATATAAAGTGACAACAATAAGGTGGGAAGAACAAGTCAAAAAGGCTTTAGATCTCCCCTTAGCTGATGGCAATTTTAGAATTGTGGTAATGATTTTTGCATAAGACCCAAATATAAAAAGAAAGGGAATCATCCCCAATATTCCAGCATCCACATAGATACTGTACTCTTCTAAAGAAATATCCCCACAGGCCAGTTTCAGTAATGGAGGGATATCACAGAAGATATGATCAATTTTGTTTGAACTACAGAATGACAGAGAGAAAATCTGATAAGTAAGTCCTATCAGAATAGGGATCCCAAGGATCCAGGAGCCAATAACCAGCCAAACACACATTTTGTGATTCATGATTAGAGTATAGTAGAGTGGCTTACAAATTGCCACATAACGATCATATGCCATCACAGACAGAAGGAAGCATTCAGTAACTCCCAAAATAAGAATAAAGAAAAGCTGTATAGCACAGCCTAGAAATGAAATAGTCCTTTTCTGTGTCCAAAGGTCTGTTAAGATTTTGGGAAGAGTGACTGATGTGTAACAAATCTCTAAGAAGGAGAAATTTCTAAGGAAAAAATACATGGGGGTTTGAAGACTTGGTTCTACCTTAGTTATTACTATGATGAGACTATTTCCTATCAAAATACTCAAGTAAATTATGAAGAAAATCACAAAGAGAAAATCTTGAAGGTCAGGAAGGTCAGAAAATCCAAGGAAAAAGAATTCTACTATAAATGTAATATTTACTTCTGACATTTTTTACTTTGTAGTCCAAGTTTGGACATAATGAATTTAGTACAGAATTCACTTCATTTATTATAAACTAGACTTTGCCCTTTGTAAAATTTTAAAAAATGGATTAATTAATTTTATTTTTTGAATAAAAGTCCATTTTCTACATTCTAAATTTGATTTCCTAAATGTTCTTTGATTTAACAATTAAATTGACACTGATTGTGCAGTTGAGAGATCACTGGGATTGAGATCAGGAAGAAGTGAATTCAAAACAAGTCTGAAACACTTATTAACTGTGTGTTCATGGAAAAATCACTTAATTCAACTGCTGCTTGTCTCAGTTTCTTTATATGAAAACGTTGGATAACAATAATAACTTCCTTCCAGGATCTTTTCTGAGGATAAAATGAGAAAATATTTGTAAAATACTTTGCATACCTTGAAGTACTTTATAATAGGTTGCTATTATATTAACATTAATATCAGTGCAAATGTGGGAATTATATGAAAACAATTATAAAATAATTTTCATTAAAATAGAATAAGACGTAAACAGGAAAAAAAATCAGTTGCTCATGGGAAGCAGAGATATAATAAAAATAACCTGTCACCTAAATTAATTTACTTATTCAGTGTCATACCACTTAATCCACCAAAATTATTTTATGGAGTTAGGGAAATTATAATAAAACTCATCTGGAGCAACAAAAAATCAGGAATATCAAAGGCATTAATAAAAAAGCAAAGTAGTCTTATCATGCTAGATCTAAACTATATTACAAAACAGTAATCTTGGAAACTATTTGGTACTGACTAAGCAATAGTGAACACAGTAGGCAAAACCTCTAGTGATCTATTTCATAAACTCAAGATTTCAAGCTCTAGGATAAAAACTTATCATTTGACAAAAACTCCTGTGAATATTGGAAATTAGTGTGGCAGAAACTAATCATTAACCAACCTCATTCATACCTTATACCCAGATAAGGTCAAAATGGAAAATGATTTAAATATTAAGGGTGATATCATTAAGCAAATTAGGAAAGCAAGAGATAGTTTACCTTTCAGATCTATAGAGAAAGGAAGAATTTATGATGAAAAAAGAGATGGAGAAATTATGAAATGCAAATTGGATATTGTTCATTAAGGTAAAATTTTATTATTGTTGCATGAAATAATGAAAACAAGATTAGAAGAAATGCAAAAAACTCTGGAACAATTTTTATAGTCAGCATTTATAAAAAAGGTCTAATTTCTCAAATGTTTAAATAACTAAATTCAAATTTATAAGAATATATCATTCCCCAGTTGATAAATGGACAAAGGATGTGAACAGTCATTTTTCATATGAAGAAATTAAAGCTATCTATAATCATATAAAATGCTTAAATTCACTGATTAAGGAAATGCAAATTAAAATCACTCAGCTCATATGACAGAAAATGAAAATGACAAATATTGGTAAAAATGTGGAAAATTTGGAAAACTAATGCATTGTAGATGAAATTGTGAATTAATCCAACCACTCTGGAGAACAATTTGGAGCTATGTTGAAAGGACTATAAAACTGGACTAAAATGGTGGCTATAGAAATAGAAAGAAAAGGTGCAAATGCAAGAGATGTTGTAAATATTAAAACCACATTTAAAACACAATTGAATATGAGTTATAAGGATTAATGAGTGAAGGTTGAGACTAAAGATTAAGATCATGAGTAATTAGAATAATGGTGAAAATGTCTTAAAATTTGCTTTTGAGCTTTTCTTTTAGGATTACTTAGCATACTTCTTGCTATCACTTAAGGCAAAGAAAAAGCACTTCAAAATTTGCCTTAAGTAACATAAGTGGAAATGAGAACTACCAAAAAGAATTAGAGAACTGTTTCTCCCTGCTCCAAATTATTGTCCTTTTTATGATGTGCTGCCTCACTCCTTGCTAAGAATTTTATTGCTATTGGAAAATTTCTCATTGTTCCTGTTGGGAAATACTTGGGAGGAAACATATCAAAAAGAATAAAAAAATACTGAAGTTGAATTTGGGACAAATTACTTAAACTCTAAAATGTTCACTATCCCCATATGTAAACATATTGGGATTGAAATATAATTTAGTTATAGATTTCATTACAGATCACTACTGTCTTCTTTATTTCCTTTAAATTTCTGAGCCTATAGTTAAAAACAAAAAAGGTAGCTAAAACCAAGTTATGCCCAAAAGCATTTGCCTGAAGCACAAACCTTGAAAGAGTCAAGATTCCAAGCACTTCTGTCAGCAATCCACAAGGAAGGAGAATGAGTTATATATTTACCATTAGAAAGTAGAGGATCTAATTCACTGATTTATTATTGAAATGTTATCAACTCCAAAAGTAAAAGTCAGCAAAACAAAGCTGATCTATATAGCTTAAGTCCTTTACATCTCTGTCACATCTCTACTTTGCTATTTTGCTGTTTATTATTGAGTTTTCTAAATATGAACATTAATCTAAGTATTTCTTACATATTCTTTTCTTTATCACATCATTTGGTCTGCTTAAACTTTAATCCTGAAAACGATAAATGACTTGTGAGAATGGATCTTCTTCTTTTCTCACAATTCAAAAGTTAGTTGTCACAGTTTATTATATTTCTTAGTTCTTGAAGTTGTACTAAGTCACAAAATATTTAAAACTCTCAATGGAAATAAATAGAAGCTATGGCAGTAAATTGAATGCTTACCTTTCTTAGGAGGGATTATATAATACTCTGTAACTTTTTTCTTTGAGAAACAGAATTTAAAATATGTATTGTTCATAAGTGTATACATACTAATTAGAATTATAATTTCCCCTCTCTAGTCAACCTACAGGGGTTAAGCATCTTTGAAAAATGTCCAGTGAATACACACCTATTTGAGCTTGTTGGGTAGATAAGATCTTCTCCCTGCTCTATCTCTATTCTTTGGGGACAATCCTTTTTACAATGTCACAGTCCCACAGTTCTTTTTTTTTTTTTTTTTTAAATGAGAGCTTGTCTTCTCTTTTAAGTCCAGAACTCTAAACATCTGTTAATGAGAAAGTGAAATGAAGTAGAGTTTCCTAGAATTAAATTCCTAGAATTAAAGTTAGGAATCTATGTTTCTTGGATTGGCTCTGTTGCTTATTAAGTATTGCAAATTATCATTCCTTCTGATAACCAGGTATCAATGGCAACTGTCATGTTCATACTCAGTAAATTTTAGAGTTGATATACAGAATGTGTTTTGCAAATAGTATAAACAACAGCAGCAGCAGGAATAATGATTCATGTGTGTAAATGAGTATAATTAGTATTTAAGGTTGCTGATACTACTACTACTATTACTACTACTACTACTACTTTTTTTTTTTTTTTTTTTTTTTGGAGGCTGGGGTTAAGTGACTTGCCCAGGGTCACACAGCTAGGAAGTGTTAAGTGTCTGAGACCAAATTTGAATTCGGGTCCTCCTGAATTCAAGGCTGGTGCTCTATCCACTGTGCCACCTATCTGCCCCCTCTACTACTACTTCTACTATCTTCTACCATTAACAATAATAACAACAATAAAACATTTGCTTTTTAGAACAATAATCCAGAATACTGGATTATTACTGAGTATAATATATACAGAGACCTGGTCCAACTACTCTCTTCTTTAGGACAGGTCTCTATAGATATGATAGGAATTCAAATCTTTGTTCTGCTCATGATAACCTTTACTTCTTAGACTAATTGCTTCTCTTTTGTCTTTAATTTTCTTATCTATAAAATTTATGTTGAAATATATGATTTATCAAGGTTCTATTGGTTCTTAATCAAAGGATTCTGATAGTAATAGCAGAACTAGTTAGAGAATATCTAGGTATTTCTTGGTGGAAGAGATCATTGGGATTATATAAATAATTTATGTTTTTCTATATTCATACATATATATACATATATACATATATGTATACATATACATATATACATATACATATATACATATATATATATATATATATATATATATATGTTCTTAATATATTTTTGGGGAAGTAACAAGGTAACCTTTATGTTAGATTTATTCAAGTATTCTATATCTTTAAATTTAATAAACAACAATTGGATTAAATATAAGAAAATGTTCCTCTGAGATGTTAATATTATCAATTATATTTTCAAATTAAAATCAAATAGTGTGTGTGTGTGCTTATAGTCCGAGGGCATCAACTTCAAAGTTAGAAAATCTCTTTCCCCTCCTTTCCCCCCCCCCAGCTTTGTGTTTTATATTCCTTCTAGTTATTATTAGGATTTTGAAAATCTATTGATTCCCTCAGTAAACAATGCTATATTATAGAATAAGTGTACTTTTAAAATTATTTCATATTTTTATGTCCCAGAGAGAGTTAGGTGTGGTAGGGGTTTCAGTCCTGCACACAGAGTTAGCAGTGAAGGATAAGGAAAGACTCTTCTTGATATCTGGAGGCTGTGACATGACCCCTTTTCTGTCCACAGTGACTCAGCTCCTGAGACTCTGAAGCCACATAGCCCCAAGTAATAGACACTGATCCCACAAAGTTGATGTGTCATCCACTCAGAGACATGGTGTCATTGGAATTACTTTATACTTTCAATTTTGGGGGGAAATCATAAGGGATTATTTTATATTGATTCTTTCTTTTGCCTTTGATCTTTCTTATTCCATATTAATATTACAGATCCATAGTTGCCTTTTATCTATAGTGTTAACCTGTAGTTCACATTCTCTAAGCTTTGGTAGATATTGTATTTTTTTAAAAGTGATTATGACATTTGATTCCTTTATTCCTCTGGAAAGAAGTGTCATTATCATGAAACATAAGGAGGAAAAATGAATTAGGTATTTCTGTCTAATTGCCTGAGACAATACAGTTACCTCAACCTCAATAATAACTTTTTTATTTTTTTTAAATAACTGCAAAGATGGGTTTCATATTTACCCTTGCCAATCTTGTGTTCCAGTTTTTTCTTGGTTTTTCTACCTCACTCACCCTTTCTCCCTTCCTATAGAGAGCAATTAATCCAATATGGGTTAAAGATGTGTAATTCTTCTAAATATATTTCCACATTTATCATGCTTCACAAGAAAAATCAGATCAAAATGGAAGAAAGAAAAAAGCCAGCAAACAACAACAGAGGTGAAAATATGTATTAATTCACATTCAGTCTCCATAGCCCTCTCTCTGAATGAAGATGATTCCCTCCATCATAAGTCTAGGGGTATTGGCCTGAATCATCTCAGTATTGAAAAGTGCTAAGTCCATCACGCTTGATTATCACAAAATCTTATTGTTGCTGTGCACAAAAATGCAACATTTAAATAGGACTTTTTATAATGTGATAGAATTATTTTGGACTTTACACTGACAAAACTCAAATGGCATTAAGATGAAAGATATCTCTACCAGCAATTATATTTACACATATAAAGACAAACACACACATATGTGTGTACATGTGTGTGTGTATATATATATATGTATATACATATATATGTGTGTGTGTATTACACACACACACACACATACACACACAGACACACACATACTCATACTTATGTCTAAATCAAGATATTTCCAAAATTTAACCGTTCTATTCACCAAGCCAAGGACATAGATTACTCATATAGATTTGTGTATTTGTTCAAACTATTCACTTCTCCCCATTCCCTCAAGCAAGGCTTTTTTGACACCAAGTAAAGAACACTAGACAGACAATTAGTGAGCATAATTTCTACACCTGCTCTCAAAAAGTTTTGCTACCTTGTGAAAGGAAGAAAACTACTGAGACCTTGATTCCTTAATATGTAAAATATTTTTTGAATGCTTGTTAATTCAGCTTGATAAGGGAGCTCAGTATCTGATATCAGAATCTTCCTAGTGCAATTCAAATGAAAGCAATTCAGTTTTTTGGCATGGCTCTGGTATACTGTCCAGGTTTGACAGTCACTCAACAATGAGGTCAGCACAAGGGCTCTATAGAACTTCAATTTGGTAGGCAGTTTAATACCTATTCCCTCCCACAATTTTTTCAGAGCTTTCCGAACACTAAGATATCTAAATGCTTGCCTCCCAAGTCTGTGCATCAACTTCATCATCTATATGTACATCCCTGAAAAATATAGCGCTAATTTAAGTAAACTTATGCATGTAAACATGGTGTCGGGATATCAGGATAGAGTAGTACTTCTGGTGTGAAAACTTTGGAACTCTTCAGAACTGTTTTCTATGTTGATGCTTTCCTGATTCACCCAACTCTTACCTGTGACTTAAAAAAATAAAAATAAAAATAAAAGTAAAAAACTGTCATGCTTAGCAGCCACACTAGAAAATCATTTTAAGCAGGTTGGCCAAACCAGTTTGAGAGTAACTGATGGGTCTCAAATCCATTGGCAAATTATAAGGATGTTCATCACAAACACATGGAGACTTGCCCTGGCAGAACAAGCAGATGAGAACAATTTGTTCCAGTCATCTTGAAGGCACATCATACAGAATCTATGGAGCACTTAGATCTTGATTAGAAATAATCAGAATATCTAATCATAAGAATGATGATCAATTAAGAAATCAATTAGAAAAAAATCAGAAACAGAAAAATCAGAAATACAGAAAGACACAATATTATCTACTATATCCTAAAACATTGTCAGTCATCTAGACTTTTTCTTACCACTGGACTTTTATGACTCTGGAAGAGACAGTGAGACTGACAACTTCTACAATTTTGCCACCACTTAAATTTAATTTATGCATGAATCAAAAGAAAACTATATAATTTAGTATTTTTACATACCTCAAAGTCTTAATGCAACGTACAAGTGACAAAGCAATAGTTGTAGATATAGTGGGAGCTATAATCACAACCCTATATAGAGCTGGACTAGACCTTAGTCAACTTCTCATGGGATTGAAGCAGCTATGTCATTCTGCAACCATTGTTTGAAGAACTATTTATTTTTTTTTTTAATTTTAATAGAATTTTAGTTTTCCAAATACCTTCAAGAGTAGTTTTTAACATCTATTTTTGGATGTTATGTTTCAAATGTTTATCCTTTAGATAGTAAGCAGTTTAATGTAGACAAAAATGTGCAATTCTTCTAAACATGTTTCTATATTCATCATACTGTGCAAGAAAAATCAGATCAAAAGAGAAAATAATGTGACAGAGAAAAAGAACAAGCAAACAAAAAAATAATAAAAAGGTGGAAATACTATGCTTTGATCCACATTCAGTTTCCCTCTTCTCCCTTTGGAATTGGATGGTAGTTTACTTCACAAGTCTATTGGAATTGCCTTGAATTACCACATTGTTGAAAAGGTTCAAGTAGATGAAAGTTGATTATTACTGTGTACAATATTCCCCTGGTTCTGTTGAACATTCTTTATTAAGAAATGCACTGTTTATCTCATGATGTGAAGAAGAGTCTAGAAAAGACCTAAGAAATGTCAAAATAAGTTGGCTTATATACAGAGTATGTTATGTGAAATGCCAGGCTGGTTAGCCAAAAGCCAAAATTAAGATTTCTGGGAGAAATATCAATAATCTCTGAAATGCAGACAATATCACTCTGATGGCAAAATTTAAGAATTAAGAAACCTCTTGATAAAGGTGAAAGAGAAGAATGTAAAAGCTGACTTGAGCATTTAAAAAAAGGCCCTAGCAGATGAAGGAGTCCTACCAAACTCCTTTTATGACACAGACATGGTACTGATACCTAAACCTGGTAGATCGAAAACTGAGAAAGAAAATTATAGACCAATCTCCTTAATGAATATTGATGATAAAATCTTAAATAAGATATTAGCAAAAAGACTTCAGAAAATCATCTCCAAGATAATACACTATGATCAAGTAGGATTTATTCCAGGAATGCAGGGCTGGTTTAATATTAGGAAAACTATTAGTATAATTGACCATATTAATAATCAAATTAATAAAAACCATATGATCATCTCAATGAATGCAGAAAAAGCATTTGACAAAATCCAACATCCATTCCTACTAAAAACTCTTGAGAGTATAGGAATAAATGGACTATTCCTTAGAATAATCAGGACCATATATTTAAGACCGTCAGTAAGCATAATATGCAATAAAAATAAACTGCACCTTTCCCAGTAAGATCAGGAGTGAAACAAGGTTGCCCACTATCACCATTACTATTCAATATAGTACTAGAAACCCTAGCCTCGGCAATAAGAGCTGAGAAAGAGATTCAAAGAATTAGAGTAGGAAATGAGGAAATCAAACTATCCCTCTTTGCAGACGACATGATGGTATACTTAGAGAACCCCAAAGACTCTGCTAAAAAGCTATTAGAAATAATTCAGAATTTTAGCAAAGTGGCAGGATACAAAATAAATCCACATAAATCCTCAGCTTTTTTATATATCACCAACAATATGCAACAGCAAGAGATACAAAGAGAAATTCCATTCCAAACAAATGTTGAGAGTATAAAGTGTTTGGGAATCCATCTACCAAAGAAAAGTCAGGAATTATATGAGAAAAATTACAAAACACTTGCCACAAAAATAAAATCAGATTTAAATAATTGGAAAGACATTCAGTGCTCTTAGATAGGCCGAGCGAATATAATAAAGATGACAATACTCCCCAAACTAATCTATTTATTTAGTGCTATACCAATCAGACTCCCAAGAAACTATTTTAATGACTTAGGAAAAATAACAACAAAATTCATATGGAAGAATAAAAGGTCGCGAATTGCAAGGGAACTAATGAAAAAAAAGTCAGAGGAAGGTGGTCTAAGTGTACCTGATCTAAAGCTATATTATATAGCAGCAGTCACCAAAAACATTTGGTACTGACTAAGAAATAGACCGGTAGATCAGTGGAACAGATTAGATACAAAGGACAAAAAAGGGTACATCTATAGCAATCTAATCTTTGACAAACCCAAAGAAACCAACATTAGGGATAAAAATTCATTATCTGGAAAAAACTGTTGGGAAAACTGGAAATTAGTATGGTAGAAATTAGATATGGATCCACACTTAACACCATATACCAAGATAAGATCAAAATGGGTCCATGACTTAGGCATAAAGAAAGAGATAATAAATAGATTAGAGGAACAGAGAATAGTCTACCTTTCAGACCTGTGGAGGAGGAAGGAATTAATGACTAGAGGAGAACTAGAGATCATTATTGATCATAAAATAGAAGATTTTGATTACATCAAACTAAAAAGTTTCTGAACAAACAATACTAAAGCAAACAAGATTAGAAGGGAAGTAACAAATTGGGAAAATATTTTTAAAAACAAAGGTTCTGACAAAGGTCTCATTTCCAAAATATATAGAGAACTGCCTCTAATTTATAAGACATAAAACCATTCTCCAATTAATAAATGGTCAAAGGATATGAACAGACAATTCTCAGATGATGACATTGAAATTATATCCACTCATATGAAAGAGTGTTCCAAATCACTACTGATCAGAGAAATGTCAATTAAGACGACTCTGAGATACCACTACACACCTGTCATATTGGCTAAGATGACAGGAACAAATAATGATGAATGTTGGAGGGGATGTGGGAAAACTGGGACACTGATACATTGTTGGTGGAGTTGTGCAAGAATCAAACCATTCTGGAGAACAATTTGGAACTATGCCCAAAAAGTTATCAAATTATGCATACCCTTTGACCCAGCATTGCTGCTATTGGGCTTATATCCCAAAGAAATACTGAGAAGGGGAAAGGGACCAGTATGTGCCAAAATTTTTGTGGCAGCTCTTTTCGTAGTTGCTAGAAACTGAAGATGAATGGATGTCCATCAATTGGAGAATAGTTGGGTAAATTGTGGAATATGAAAATTATGGAATATTATTGCTCTGTAAGAAATGACCAGCAGGAGGTATACAGAGAGGCTTGGAGAGACTTACACAAACTGATGCTGAGTGAAATGAATAGAACCAGAAGATCTCTGTACACTTCACTGTTGTATGAAGATGTATTCTGGTGGAAGTAGATATCTTCAACATAAAGAAGATCCAACTCACTTCCAGCTGATCAATGATGGACAGGAACAACCTCATCCAGAGAAGGAACACTGGGAATTGAATGTAAACTGTTAGCACTACTGTCTATCTACCCAGGTTACTTATACCATCGGAATCTTATACTTAATGTGCAACAAGAAAATGGTATTTACACACATATATTGTATCTAGGTTACATTGTAACATATGTAAAATGTATGGGATTGCCTGTCATCAAGGGGAGGGAGTAAATGTAGGGAGGGGATAATTTGGAAAAATGAATACAAGGGATAATGTTTTAAAAAAAATTACTCATGCATATATACTGTCAAAAAAATTATAAATAAATAAAATTTTAAAAAAAGAAAAAAAAATAGCCCTAGCAATTGGTCCCATTACTTTCTGGCAAATAGAGGTAGAAAAAATTATAAGCCCTTTCAGATTTAAATCTTGGACTCAAAGATTACTGAACTTTGTAATTGTGGCCATTAAATTCCTTTGAAGGAATACTAAACAGTGGAGGAGATATTACCTAGATGACATAGGCCCATATCATCAAAGTAATTTTTTCCTAAGCTATACATGGTGATGACCATTAATTCTAAGGAAAGCTGAACACCACAGAATAATAATTTAAAATTTTCTTTTGTGAAGAAGACACTTTAAAATTCTTAGAAAGGAAATCAAGTCAGTCAATACTTAATTCAACTCAGATTATTTATTGGAAAGTCAAATATAAAGTGGAAGCTTAAATAATTTGACCATATAATAAGAAATCTATACTCATTGGAAGATACCATGATGTTGGGAAATTTTTTTTTAAATTTTTAAATTAATTTTTATAATTATAACATTTTCTTTAACAGAACATATTCATAGGTAATTTTTGTTTTTTTACATTATCTGATGTACTTCCTTCTGTTCCAAATTTTTCTCCTCCTTCCCTCCACCCCCTCCACTAGATGGCAGGCATTCCCATACATATTAAATATCTTATAGTATATCCTAGGTACAATATATATGTGCAGAACAGAATTTTGTTGTTGTTGTTGCAAAGGAAGAATTGTATTTGTATAAAAATAATCTGGGAAGAAAACAAAACAAAACAAAACAAAACAATGCTCACAGTTTATACTCATTTCCCAGTGTTCCTTTTCTGGATGTAGCTGATTCTGTCCATCATAGATCAATTGGAATTGAATTAGCTCTTCTCTATGTTGAAGATATCCACTTCCATCAGAATACATCCTCATACAATATCATTGTTGAAGTGTATAATGATCTCCTGGTTCTGCTCGTTTCACTCAGCATCAGTTGATGTAAGTCTCTCCAAGCCTCTTTGTAATCCTCCTGTTGGTCATTTCTTACAGAACAATAATATTCCATAACATTCATATACCATAATTTACCCAACCATTCTCCAATTGATGGACATCCATTCATTTTCCAGTTTCTAGCCACTATGAAAAGGGCTGCCACAAACATTTTGGCACATACAGGTCCCTTTCCCTTCTTTAGTATTTCCTTGGGATATAAGCCCAGGAGTAGCACTGCTGGGTCAAAGGATATGCACATTTTGATAACTTTTTGGGCATAATTCCAGATTGCTCTCCAGAATGGTTGGATTCTTTCACAACTCCACCAACAATGTATTAGCGTCCCAGTTTTCGATGTTGGGAAAAATTGAAGAAAAAAATTAAGTAAAAGACAAGAGGATGAAATTGATAGATGAGATGTATAAAATGAAAGAACATGAGCTTGAATGAGAACATGATTTGGGGGGATAGTGGAGGATAAAAGTACTTTGCATGTTATAGTCATGAAACATTAAATGCGACTGAACGATTGAACAACAACCACCAGACATTTACAACATATTTTATTGTTCTTTCCTGAAATGTATGAAGAAACATTGGGAGACTTCATTTTAAAGCAACAAATGATATTACAGTATTGAAATGTTGTTCTAAACCTACTTAGTGTAATTTTCAGGCTTGTATAGTATGTAAAACTACATTTTAGAGATAGAAGACTTCAGAGAATTTGGTCTTCCTTTGTCCTTTCCTAAGTGATAAATCTTTTTAAGTAATCTTTAACACCTATTTAAATGTTTTTTTTGTTTGTTTGTTTGTTTGTTCATTTTAAATAAATTGCCATATAACATACCGCATTGTGAGTTGACCAAACACCAACTCTGACACATTTTGGCTATGAGATCATGGAAACTGTTCTTACCTTTCAGTACTATAGACAATTGTTTAAGATTCTAAATTATAGATATTCTTTTCCTGAATAAGTATCATTATGCAGAAATTCCTTCTAACAATGAAATCATGGGTACGATCCTTATTGCAATCTACATGCCAATGCCCAAAGAGTAGCAAGAGACATTCTAGGAGAATTGTAAATTGTTATATATATTTTATGATTTTTCCATTTGTTTGGTGAAAGTTATATGTATTATTTTCTTTGTTCTTAATACTTTACTCTGTAATACTTCATACAAATCTTCCTGTACTTTGTTTTTATTTCTTTTTTATTTTTGCTCTATAATAGACAATCAAATGAAAGTGTAGTTGCTTTCTCCCCAAATCTTTCATTTCACAAATATTGGCACTATAAATAATTTGGTATTAATTTCATATTTAATTTATGTTGTATGACATTAAGATCCAATTAGTAAGAATTTTAGGTAAAATGATATGGAAAACTAAAATAATTTAATTTTTTTTCTTTAAAATAAACCACACATTTTTGACCAAACTAAAATCACAAAGGATCACAAGAAATAAAATAGATAATTTTGATTGCATGAAACTAAAGTTCACAACCAAAATAGAGTAAAGATTAAGAGTAAAGCATGTTTGAAGGGTACAAATAGCAAGTTTTTATGAGAAAAATCTCATTTCTCAAATGTCCTGGGAAATAACACAAACATATAAAAATAATAACCATTCCTCAAATAAAAAAGGGTCAAAGGATATAAACAGATAATTTTGAGAAGAAATCAAAGCTTTTTATAGTCACATCAAAAATAATCTAAATCACTATTAATTAGAAAAGTGAAAATAAAAAGAACACTGAGTTAACTCCAAAACTATCAGATTGATAAACATGATAGGAAAAAATGACAAATGACAGGGTGATGAGGAAAAATTGAGACAGTAGTACATTGTTGATGAAGTTGTGAACTGGTCCAATCATTCTGGAGAACAATTTGAAACTATGCTCAATAGGCTATAAAGTCTGAGATCCAATATGACAACTACCAGAAATATAGTCCCAAATAGATCTAAGAAAAAGGGAAAAAAGGTCTTATGTGTAAAAAATATTTATAGCAGTTCTGTTTGTGGTGGCAAAGAATGGAAAATTGAAAGGATGCCCAACAATTAGAGAATGACTGAACAAGTAATGGTATATGTTTGTGATGCAATACAATTATGTGCTAAAAATAACAAAGGGGATAGATTCATGAAAATCCAGGAAGACGTATAGGAATTGATGCACAAATGATCAGAATCAGGAGAACATTATCCACAGTAAGAGCAATATTGTAAGGATGATACTTTCTTCTAATTAAGACAACCATCCAATACAATTACAAAGAACTCACAATGAAAAATATTATCCATTTCCAATGATATAACTGATGAAATTTGGGTAAATATTAAAACATTTTTTTTCTTTACTTTATTTGTCTTATATTCCGTTTGCAACATGATTTAATATGGAAATATGTGTTTGTGTGATTTCATTGGTATAATCGATATCACATTTCTTAATTTTCCAGTGTAAAGAAAATAAATGCTTGGAAAGAGCAAGGTAATTGAGAACTCAAAAGTTGAATATATAAATGTTAACAATAAATTAATGATATATTTATTATTAAGATAAATTCAAATATAATTTTATATTATGTATATATAAAACAAGAATAATTTGAAGGATGAAGACATAAAAAATTACATTGAGAAAATTCAATTATGTTCTTAAATATTCCTGATTACATGTAGTTAAGTAAATTTACTAAACTTGAGACATACAATTGCTTCTAATGGAAAAAAAAATAATGAAATTTTTCATAAGAATAAGGGTAAAGTGAGAGAAAATGCTATCTTCTCTATTAGGTGTCATCATTTTAGAATACAATCGCAATCTATTTTAAAAGTTCTTCTCCTTGGTCTTAGAATATAGGAACAAAAGGAGTTATTCTTTCTCCTAATTCTGCACTCTTTAAGCTCCAAACATCTTAAACAGTGATCTTAAGAAAAACTAATATCATCCCCAGACTGAAAAGGAATTTGTAAACAGGATATAAAACCAAACAAGTTAGAAATGATGGATTAATCATTATCATATGCAATTGAATGAGGAGATAAATACACATATACATACTTACACACACATATATGTATATGCACACATATACATACATATAGATATATATACACATATATATCTATATGTATGTATATTTAAATAAAAACAAGACTATTTTCCATGTTTGTTTTGATACTTTTTAACTGTTACTTAAAGCTTGAAGAATAATTTCTTCCAAGTATTTAAGCCAAGTGCTTACATAATGAATACTTAGCTTCATTTTTCTAAATGATTCTTCATAATGTCTTTTAATTTTTTGTCATTAATTCTAATATCAAATTGTTATATTTTCTATCATCTTTGGTATTTTGGTTAACAGTAAGAATGATACTTTTGGTTAACAGTAAGAATAGGATTCTATACTCTTCTGATTTTTATATATCTGATTAATGGTCTTATAAAGCTTTGTATTGATATTTCTTTGTCTTTTGTCTTTTTTTGAGGTTTATCTTATGCATATCAGTATGTCAGTTCTTCCATTTATTTTAGCCATCATAGTGTATTTTTAAAACATAATGTCTTTTTTTGAGTAATAATGCATTCTAGTTTGCTATCCTTTATGGTTTTTTTCCAAAACTAATATTTTCTCCTTGTCTACCCATTTAATCTTCCTTTAAACAGAGTAAGATATTAAAGGAAAACAAAATAACACAACATAGCCTTCTAACTTTGTACATTCCTTATAAATGTTATGTATGAATTATCTTTTGCCTTTCTTTTATCATTATCATATTTATTGAAAGCTTTCACTTAGAATTTTTTTTTGTTTTATCCTAGAAGTAATAGGGAACTACTGAGGGTTTCTAAATAGGATAATTACAGGGCCATATCTGTTTTAAGCAATATTTAAAGCATGCATTTTGGAAGACAGACTGGAGAACATTTTGTTATCACCAAGTCATTTTGCTCATATTTGATTTTTCAAAGCCTTATTTCAGGTTTTCTTGGCAAAGATATTGGAATGGTTTGTTGTCCTATTCTATAATTCATTTTACAGATGAGAAAATGAGGCAAACAGGCTTAAGTAGCTTACCCATAGCTACAAGTAGCTAATAAGCATCTTGGGCCATATTTAAACTTTAAAAGGTAAATCTTCCTGACCTCAAATCTAACATTCTATCCATTATACAACCCAGCTTCCATATGATAATCAAGTTAGAAGGTTATTTTGTTAATATTAGAAAGGAGTAAATCACTATTGAGCAGAGAAATGCAAATTGAGACAATTCTGAGATAAGACTACACACCTCTCAGATTGGCTAAGATGACAGGAAAAGGTAATGATGAATGTTGGAGGGGATTGAGAAAACTGGGACACTAATGCATTGTTGGTGGATCCAACCATTCTGGAGAGCAATTTAAAATTATGGTCAAAAAGTTATCAAACTATTCATACCCTTTGACCCAGTAGTGTTTCTACTGTGCTTATATCCCAAAGAGATCTTAAAAGAGGGAAAGGGACTCACATGTGCAAAAATGTTTATAGTAGCCCTTTTTGTAGTGGCAAGAAACTGGAAACTGAATGGGTACACATCAATTGGAGAATGGCGGAATAAATTATCATATATGAATGTTATGGAATATTATTGTTCTGTAAGAAACGACCAGCAAGGTGATTTCAGAGAGCCTGTAGAGATTTACATGAACTGATGCCACGTGAAATGAGCAGAACTAGGAGATCACTATGTGGCAACAAGAAGACTATGATAATTAATTCTGATGGATGTGGCTCACTTCAACAATGAGATGATGCAAACCAATTCTATTTGGTCAGTGATGAAGAGAACCATCTACATGCAGAGAGAGAACTATGAAAACTGAGTGTGGACCACAACATAGCATTTTCACATTTTCAGTTGTTTTTTGCTTTCTTTTTGTTTTCTAAGTTTTTTTTTTTTTTTCCTTCTCAATCCAATTTTTCTTGTGCAGCAAAATAACTATATAACTATGTATACACATATTGGATACACATAAATATTTAACATATATTGGACTACCTGCCATCTAGGGGAGAGAATTGGGGGAAGAAGAGGAAAATTTAAAATAGAAGGTTTTACAAGGGGTCAGTGTTGAAAATTTAACTGTGCATGTTTTGTAAATAAAAAGCTTCAATAAAATTTGAAAAAGATAAAAATTTTAAAAAATATATTAAAAAGGAGTGCCTAAAATAAAGGCAGTGAATGGAGAATAATTGAGAGGAGAGATAGTGTGGAAGTAGAAGCTACAAAACTCAGAAATTGACTTTGTTAATAGGGGATTAAGAGTGTAATAATTAAGGCCTTTGAATTGTAAACCTTCATATATGCAAATAACCTTCAATAGGGTTAGGAAAATGTTTGGAAGACATTTTGGGGGAAGCCAAAACCAATCTCTTCTTCAAAATAAATCATGAAAATAATTATATTTGATGATTATAGAATAACTGATTTAAATAACTGATTTAAATATTCAATTTCACTAATTTTGATTAAAATAATTACAAATGACTACATACATCTAAACAGTCAGATGTTTTCTGTATGTCTCTGTCTCTGTCTTTCCATTTTTTTTTCTAAAACACACACATAGGAAAAGAAAACATTTAATAATTAATTTACTTATATAATATCTCCAACTTAAAGGAATATGATAAAATATGTTCAATTTAAGATCATAAATTAATCAAATTCTTAGCTTAGTTTTAGCAATAGAATTGAAAAACATTATGCGTCTATTTTTTTAAGGAGAATTATTAGATGACGTCAAATTTTTCTCTGTGTTTTCTCTGTGTCACCTCTAAGTAAATTTTTACTTCAATCTAGAAGATGCATTTTAAGAGAAGACAAATGTAGATATACTAAATATGATTTTGATGATGCAGAAAATGACAAATTCAATCTGTGATAAGAAAAAAAAAAGTTAAATAATAGAGATGAGACATTTTTTTCCCTTAGGGATAACAAAGCTTTCAAAATCAGGAATGGAAACTTGAGAGTAAAATCCTATCACAACTTTGAGATAGGTATTGATGAAATGATCCCCAGTCAATTCATCTTTATGTTTCATAATCTAAGTTACCTAGTTTGGAGTTTCTTCAATGCCATAATAACATCTTTATTTCTTAAACTGTATATCAGGGGATTCAGTATTGGAGTCACAATGGAGTACATAAGAGAAAGAATCTTGTCTACTCCTGCTGGTTTTATGGAATTTGGTAAAAGATATGAAATGATACCTGACCCAAAAAATAGGCTTACTACTATTAGGTGAGATGAACAAGTGGAAAAGGCTTTATGTCTCCCTATGCCTGATGGAAGCTTCTGGATTGTGGCAATGATTTTGATGTAGGATAGAAGTATTATTAGAAGTGGTACAATAGCTGACAAGGAAGTACCAACATAAGCATATAATTCATTCATTTTGGTGTCCCCACAGGCAAGCTTTAGCAATGGAGGGATATCACAAAAACCATGATTGAGAGATTTAGAACTACAGAAGGGAAGAGAGAAAATATTGTATGTTTGTCCTATTGGAATAGGAATTGCACTGATCCAGGAGCCAGTCACCAAACAGACACAAAATTTTTGGTTCATGATTAGAGGATAATTTAAAGGATTGCATATCGCTACATAACGATCATAAGCCATCACAGCCAAGAGAATGCACTCATTGCCTCCCAAAATAAGAAAGAAAAAAAGTTGCATAGCACAGGCAAGAAAAGAAATATTTCTCTTTTGTGTCAAAAGGTTTTTGAACATCCTGGGAAAGATCACTGATGTGTAACAGATTTCCAGGAAGGAAAAGTGTCTAAGAAAATAATACATAGGTGTTTGGAGAGTGGAATTTACCATAGTAATTAAAATGATGAGGCCATTTCCCACCAGAATACTCATATAGATGAGCAAGAAAATACCAAACAGCAATCCTTGATAGTTGGGAAGGTCACCAAATCCCAGAAGAATGAATTCAACCACAGCACTGGCATTTGTTAGTGCCATGTTGACTATGCCTGCCATCTTGGGGAACAATGAATTTTGGATTCTGATGTATGTTTCTTAAGCTGTTCCTTAGTTCCTTTCCTTTAAATGAAAAAAGAAATTAGTTGGTCTCTTTCTTCCCTCTTATCTCTAGCATCCTCTCTATATAAACTTCTTTTAACTTAATAGCTGAACAACGATTTATCAAATATCTACTATTCATTTTAGTGAAATGACATAGAAACATATCATTAGCACATTCTCTATAAATTATACTCAAAGAGTTTAATGATTATTTAGGTATCATAATATCAATATGTAACAGAAAAAAAAGATCCAGTTTTCTAATTGCTATAGCAAACATTTTTTCTTATATGTTATCTATCTAACAGTGTTAATAACACCAATAATTATTATTTAGGAGTAACTTTTCAATAACTTTAATAACTTTTTGAAAGTTTAATCCCTAAAATATATTAAAATTCTAGGCAAGTTTTGCAAGATCTAAAAAAAATGTAGGCTTAGACCATCTCCATATCAAGAAGCAAGGATTTTATAATTATACCATTAACTGTTTGGCTAAGTACCAAAAGTGAAGTTAACAAAGTAGTAGAGAACAGTATGTTTATAGAGGTAAAAATGATTTTTAGCCATATTCAGATGAATAGCATCATGATCATAAACTGTTATTCTTTTTTGACATCAATATCCCGACATAAAATTGTAACCTAAAAATTATCCAAAAGGTAAGAAACAATATTCCCTAAGCCAGACATCTTGGAATTAAAAATTTTATACTTAACATGATCTAAGTGATCAAGATGACAACTTAGAGCCAGGATACAGTATTCCTGAAATTACAATAACACCATTTCCCCTTCAAATAGCATTTCTGAGATTATAGTAACATCAAAGTTGACCATGAATAAGACTAATGACTACCAAGTTATGAGGGAGAAAAAAAAAAAAAAAACTCTCTATAACATATACAACTAGGGAAAAATTTTAATTAATTGTATAAAGTATGTCTGATCTCTATACTATTTAGTAGAGCTTTCCCAAAAAACTTTCAAATGAAATTAAGTATTAGCTTACATTTCCACATACATTTTTAATTAAAATAAAAAATCATGGTCACAATAATTCACTATTATGCATTACATTATCGTACATACTATACACATACTATTATCTATAATTTACTATTATATATTATATTATTGTATTACATATAAAATATTATATATTATATTATTATATTACATTATATATAATACATACATTACATATATATTATACAATCAGCTTTGAATCAACTTTTTTTTTTTTTTCAAAAAAAAATATTCCCAGGACAGTGCCCTAAATATACTGAAGAACAAACAGATTGAGTGACATTGGATGAAGTCAATTTTTCTGCTCACCTAACATTCTTTCCTATATTCCTTTCTATGTTTATTATCATGGGTGTCCTTAATCCCCTCCAGCCTTATAAATACAATGTACTCATTATTGAGTTAAATCCTTGGCCAACTGATCCTGATCCTGATCTTTAACTACTTATGGAACTCATAATATGTATATGATGTTGAATAGAGTGTTGTTTGCACAAATTGCTAGTCATTTGATCCAGGTAAATGCCCTTTCTATACCTCAATTTCCTGATGTGCAAAAGCTATATTATTTATTGCTATATTATAAATTATATAATTTATTAATATATTATATTATTGTCCTCACAATAAAATTTGAGAGACACTGGTCAGAATGGTGAAGTGAATGCTTGTTGAATTTTCCCTAAGGACAAATAGATATAAATCTGGTCTTTGTGATTCACTATATCTAAATAACTAAGGACAAGTCATTTAGCTTCCAAGTCTCAGATTTAGATTCCAAGTCTAAGATTCCAAGTCTTTAGATTCCAAGTCTAAGATTTCCTACATATGTGAAAAGCTGATACTAGGATTAAAAAGAAATGGACCATTGTGTCTCAACTCCTTTCTAATTATAGTGAATGGTCCATGGTTCAACTGAAGAGACAAGGGAATGAGCCTTTCTTGTAGTTCCTATGAAGCACTCTATATGCTCATAATAAGAAAATGAATTAGTGCTAAGGAAATATAACTAAAACACATATAGACTCCTGCTAATTCCATCTGCTAGGTACTTCCCTGCAAGCCAAATTCAAGCAAGGCCAAAACATAATATCTCTTCAGCATGATTCTACTTTAGTGACTCTTTTTACAGAAGTTCTTTCATTATGCTCACCAAGGATCTATACCCCAAAACCTCTATATATACAATGCATACTGTATTGTGGGTGTATAGCTAACTTGCTGACCAGAGAATCAGGAGTTCTGAGTTCTAATGCTGTCTCTAACTATGAAATCTAGATTTATTTATTTGCTTGCTTGCTTGCTCATTTATTTAGTTATTTGTTTGTTTGTGAAATATGGGGGGAGGGGCCCGAGGAAATCTCTAACCTGGTGATTTCAGGTCAAATAAACAAGTATATTTTCAAAAAAAAAAATAAGTATAAAGCTCTATATTCATTTTTATCCAATATATGCTTGGTTTTTTTTTTTTTTTTTTTTTTTTTTTTTTTTTTTTTTTTTTTAATCTCAGCCACTCCAGGTTCTGAAATTTAGATCAGTTTCTATATTTACTAACAATAGCTCATTGGAGCAAATAATCTTTCAATTCTCATATAATTTTGATATTTTATGTTTAGATAGATAAAAATACTGCATGCTGGCAGAAAAATCAGGATGAAAAAGAAATAGGTTGTGAGATTCATTCAATAAGTAAGCCTTATTCTTTCTGATTTATGGTTTTTGAGATTCAATGTAGACTTAGCAAAAACACATAGAAATAGGCACATAGGACATAATTTTTAGTTTAATAAATTTAAGTATTTGGTCTCTTAGAATTTAATTATATTAGAAGAATCATTAAAATCAAACTGAAAACAATTGTAAATATGGTCTTATCCATAGACAGTTATAAAATGAAAGAAGTATAGCTAAATTTGCCTTACAAAATACTTATTTCTTTTTATTTACTTCATTGATTTTGCATTTAAACATTTTAATTTAGTATTAATTTTTTTTAAAAATCTCAGTAATTAATTATGAACTTTAATCAATAGGATTGTCAATACAATAATTCAAGATGTGTATAAAAAAACATTCCACTTTTCAGAGTTTTATAGATATGTCAGTGTATATGATAGTGATTCAATTTTGAAATCTACAAGAGCCACTTGTTCAAAAAAGTGTTTTTGTTTTTGTATTATTTTAAATATAAAATAGATTTAAATTGATGCTATGTGAGTATTTCTCTTTTGTTTTCTAAATTTTTAATCCTTGAATCATAGAATTTAAGAAATATCAAAGATCTGAGATATCACTTGGATCTCAAAAAAAAAAAAAAATCTTGATGCCAGAAAGGTTCAGATTGTAAAAGTAAAATATTTCATACTTACGTTTCTCAGGTGGGAGGAAATAAATTAATTGCATATCTTTTGTCAAGATTGTTGAAACACAAAATCAAAGTGAATAGGTATATTCATTTATAATAATAATATCTGAGCTATAATCTGACACTGGTAATAATGTCAACTTCTATCTGTAGTGATGATTCTTTTCAAATCCACTGTTATTCAACAGAAATTATTCCTGGCCTATTCTGATAAGAAAGAACAGCTTTTTTCTAGTCTACTTTTCATTTTTAATGAGAGAACTGTTTGTTTCCAAAAGTAAATTTTAAAGTCAAAGATCATTACATTATGTAGTCATTTAGAGTCCTGGGATTTACTGCTGATGTTGTTAAAGCTCTGGGAATAGAATTAAGAGACTTTAGTTCCCACATGTATCTCTACTGATTACTACCTCTGTGAATACTGAAAAGTGCTATCATAGGTAGAAGAGAGTAATACAAGGCTAATGATAGTTATACTTCCTGTCCCCTGAAAAGTTCAGATGGTAAAAGTAAAATATCTCATAAGTATAGTTCTTATTGAGAAACATTATGAGAAAAGTGAAGTAGCAGATAAAGGTTTTGATAATGTATAATATTATCCAGAGGACCAATAGCCATGAGACACAAAGAAGATTTTGAATGGAAGTTCCAAGAATATGAACAAGCTAAAAGGATAACGTTGATTTAAAAATAATTAATGTGGAACAAAAATAAGAATAAAAATGTTTTAACCACTACTACCATCACAACAATAATAATATATATGTATTGTTGTGGGATATTTTCCTGACATTTACATTTTGTGTACATTTAAGTGGCATTAATGGAATAACTTGCTCAAAGTATATGAGCAATTAAGATCCTCACTGCATTATTTAAAAAGGTTTTACAGAAGGGATGAATGATTTCACACCTATATCAAAGAATTTGCCTTCGTTAAGCATCTCTAACTTTGAATTTCTACATGCTATATAATCTTTAATATTTGGGCAAGCATAAAGAGAAAGAGATTTCATTAGCTTTTTTCTTATTGTATTTCTATTCTTTAAATAATTTTCTTCACATCTTTTTATATCCTGTTTAATTTGGGATTGGCCTTAATCTTATAGAAGTTCCAATTGTTTGTTTCCTTTGAATATCATTGTTTAATTATAGGTGTTTAAGGAAAATGCTATATTTCCAGTATTTCGTCTGCATTGATTAAATTTTATTTAAAGCTCTAATCTTTCCACTTTGCCTATTCATTGATTTTTTTTGTAACTGTGTAAAATAATGAAAAAAAAAATCCAAAGAGTAGAGTACACTCTATCTTTGTATACTCTATAATCATAATGGAAACATATTATAAATGGTTAAAACATATGAATAGACAATTTTAAGGTGAAGAAATTAAAGCTATTTGTAGTCATATGAAAGGGTGCTGTAAATCACTATTGATCAGAGAAATTATATTTTTTACCTTTTTTTAATTATTGCTTTTTATTTACCAGATATATCCATGGGTAATTTTTCAGCATTGACAATTGCAAAACCTTTTGTTCCAACTTGTCCTCTCCTTCCCCACACCCCTTCAACAAGATGGCAGGTTTACCAATACATGTTAAATATGTTAAAGTATAAATTAAATACAATATATGTATATATATCCAAACAGTTATTTTGCTGTACAAAAAAGAATCAGACTTTGAAATATTGTATAATTAGCCTGTGAAGGAAATCTAAAATGCAAGTGGACAAAAATAGAGGGATTGGGAATTCTATGTAGTGGTTCATAGTCATCTCCCAGAGTTCTTTCACTGGGTGTAGCTGGTTCGATTCATTACTTCTCTATTGGAACTGATTTGGTTCATATCATTGTTGAAGAGGGCCATGTCCATCAGAATTGATCACCATATAGTATTGTTGTTGAAGTATATAATGATCTCCTAGTCCTGCACAGTTCACTTAGCATCAGTTCATGTAAGTCTCTCCAGGCTTTTCTGAAATCATCCTACTGGTCATTTCTTACAAAATAATAATATTCCATAATATTCATATACTACAATTTATTCAGCGATTCTCCAATTGATGGGCATCCACTCAGTTTCCAATTTCTAGAAACTACAAAGAGGGCTGCCACAAACATTCTTGCACATACAGGTCCCTTTCCCTTCTTATAAGCCCAGTAATAACATTGCTGGATCAAAGGATATACACAGTTTGATAACTTTTTGGGCATAATACCTCTTTAATTTCTTCCTTATTTGTTTTGTGGTTTGATTTATCTAATTCTGAGAGTGCAAGGTTGAGATCTCCCACTATTATAGTTTTATTGTCTATTTCTTCTTAGAACTCTTTAACTTCTCCTTTAGGAAGTTAGATGCTATGCCACTTGGTGCATATATGTTTAGTTTTGATATTGCTTCATTGTCTATGCTACCCTTTAGCAAGATATAGATTTCCTTCCTTATCTCTTTTAGTTAGATCAATTTTTACTTTTGCTTGATCTGAGATAAGGATGGCTACTCCTGCTTTTTTTTTTTTTTTTTTTTTTACTTCACCTGAAGCATAAAATATCTTGCTTCAGCCTTTTACCTTTACTCTGTATGGAACTCCCTGCTTTAAATGTGTTTCTTATAAAAAATATATTGTAGGGGTCTAGACTTTCGATCCAGTCTGCTATCAGCCTCCACTTTGTGGGAGAGTTTATCCCATTCACATTTACGGTTAAAATTACTAATTATGTATTTCCTGCCATATTATTATCTCCAGATTAGACTTTTCATTTTTTTGCTCCCCGTTACCCCTTTTCCCAGTATTAAACTGATGGGCCCCAGTTGCATCACGTAGCTCTCCTTCTTTATGATCCTTCTCTCCTCCCTTTGAATCCCTTCCCCTTTCTTGTACTCTTCTCTTATAACTCTTTTCCTTTTCCCTTTTCCTCTCTCATTTTTTAATGAGGTGAGAGAAGATTCTCTGTAAAATAAATGTCAATTATTTTCTCTTTGAGCCAACTTTGATGAGAGTAAGATTCACACAATATTCCTCTCCCTCTCTAAGTTCCCACAGATATGAAAGGTTTCCTTTGCCTCTTCTTGGGATGTAGTTTCCCTTTTTTTTTTCTCCCCTTTTCCCTTTTTCTGACAATATCCCTTTCCATTTCTACTTCCTTTTTTTAATGTTATATCATTAAAATCAGATTATATATGTGGTCTTTATGTATACCCACAACAGAAATACAGTTCTCAATAGTTTCTTTTACCTTTTTCTGCTTCTCTTATGTCCTCTGGTTGGAGATCAAATTTTTGTTTAGATCTTTTTTTTTTTTTTTTTTTTCCTTAGGACAAATGGAATTCATCTGTTTCATTGAATGTCCATATTCTTACATGGAAGAAAATGCTCAGCTTAGCTGGATAGTTTATTCTTGGCTGCATTCCAAGTTCTTTTGCCTTTTGGCATATCAGATTCCAGGCCCTTTGATCCTTTAAAGTGGATGCAGCCAGATATTGAGTGATCCTTATTGTGGCATATTGATATTTGAATTGTTTTTTCCTGGCTGCTTGTAATAATTTTTCCTTAATCTGATAGTTCTGAAATTTGACCACAATATTCCTTGGAGTTTTTATTTTAGAGTTTTTATTTCCAGAAGGTGTTCAATGAACTCTTTCAATGCTTATTTTAACTTCTGAGTCTATTATATCTGGGCAGTTCTTGATGATTTCCTCTAAAATAGTATCCAGGCTCTTTTTTTTCATCATAAATTTCAGGAAGTCCAATAATCCTCAGATTATCTCTTCTAGATCTATTTTCCAGATCTGTTGTTTTTCTAACTATATATTTAAGGATTTTTTCTAATTTTTCATTTTTTGCTTGACTGATTCTTGATGTCTCAATGAAATTTCATTTCTATTTATTCAGTTCTGATTTTTAATGAGTTATTTTCTTCATTAGCTTTTTAACCTTATTTTTGTATATGTCCAATTGAGTTTTTAAATGACTTGTTTTGCTCTATGGAATTTTTTCTATTTCACTATTTTTAGTGAATTATTTTCTTTTTCCAATTCACAAATCCTACTTTCCTGGGATTTCTTTATCTTTTCCAATTCACAAATTCTGATTCCCTGTACTTCCTGGAAATTCTTATCTTTTCCAATTCACACTTCAGGAAGTTGTTACTCTCTTGCATAGGTTTTCTTCCCTTTCCCCATTTTTCTTCTACCTCTTTTTAAAGATTGTTAATATACTTTTCTAGGAGAAAATGTGATGGGGGCCAGGTAACATTCTCCTTTGGGATATTGTCTGAAGTCTGTTTGCTATTAGTCTCCTCAGAATCGAAAACCTGGTCTCTTTCTGTATAGAAGCTATCAATAATCCTTTTGATTTTTTTTACTCACTTTTTAAAGCCTGTAGGGTCTGCCTTCAGTGCAAGGAGGTTACCAGCTTCCTCTGCAGAACAGAGATAGGTGTATGGACAGTGGCTGTCCTGCAAACCAGCTGCAAAGATCAGGAAGGTATGGGAGTGCTCTGGGAAAAAGTTCCCCCTGAAGTGATTCAGACCTGATTAGCAAGGGCAAGCTGCAGAAGTGCCCAGTGAAGAATCTCTCTGTGCAGATTAGTGATTGCCATGGGACTAGAGACTGAGCAGCAAAAGAGTCACTGCCCCAAGCCAAAGCCCACCATGGGGCTGTGGGTATTAGCTGCTGACCAGGGAATAGCCCAGAGGGTCCAGAAGTGTCTCTGCCCAGGGAAGCACAATTGCTCTACAGAAGTTATATTGCCCCAGCCCAAGCCCCCCACTGTTCAGATTAGAGGCTGCCCCGGGCTGTGCCCCCTGATGTATAGATTTGTGGCTGCTCTGGCTCTCTGTCATATGGAGTTGTACAGCTGTGCTGTGGTCCGTGCTGAGTCATTTCCCAGTTGTGGGTGGATGTAGCCAGATCTTGTTAGGTTCTGGCGTTTTTTAGAGTATCATCTACCTTTGGCTTTAATTTATCTGCTGTTCTGCTGTTTTGCAAGCAGAGCAGAGCAGTCAGCCTATGGTAGAGTCATCTCTGTAGATTTTCTGACCACAGAGGCCACCTTCAGCTGGGTTTATTCAATATGCTAGCCTCTAGTTCTATCCCTGCCTGGGTTGGTCTTTTCTTGCCCCTCGAGACAATCCTTTTCTGATGAACTTCCAGATTATCTTTGGCTGGTAAATTGTTGTACTTCTAATGTGTGTAATTTTCCCAGTCAAGTACTATTTTTGAGACTGAACTTAATAATTCATCATGAGGGTATGAGAGGATCTTATAAAGTCATGTGTGCCTTCTCCGTCATCTTGGCTGTGCCCCTCTGAGAAATTATAAATCAAGACAAATCTGAGGTATCACAACACAGCTCTCAGATTAGATAAGATGACAGAAAAGGACAATGACGAATGTTGGAGGTGGTGTAGGAAAACTGTTTCACTAATGTATTGTTGGTGGAGTTGTGAACTGATCTTACCATTCTGGAGAGAAATTTGGAACTATGCCCAAAGGGCTATCTAATTGTGCATATCATTTAATCCTGCAGTATTTCTACTGGGCTTGTATCCCAAAGATACCATAAAGGAGGAAAAAGCACCCACATGTATAAAAGTGTTTGCATTACCCCTTTTTTCTAGTGGCTAGAAACTGGAAACTGAGTGGATGCCCAGCAGTTGGAGAGTCACTAAATATGTTATGGTATATGAATGTTGTGGAATATTATTGTTCCATAAGAAAGGATCAGCAGGATGATTTCAGAGAGGCCAGAGAGACTTACATTGATCTTGAAGAGACTTGAACTGATGCCAAGTGAAGTGAATAAAACCAGGAGATCATGGTACATGGCAACAGCAAGAATGTACCAAAATCAATTTTGATGGATGTGGCACAATTCAGACAAATTCCAATGACCTTGTGATGAAGAGAGCCATCTATACCTAGAAAGAAGACTGTAGGAACTGAGTGTGGATCACAATAAAATATTGTCACACTTTTTATTGTTGATTGCTTGCATTTTTTTCTTTTTTTTTTCACTTTTTGATTTGATTTTTCTTATGCAGCAAAATAATTTTATAAATATGCATGCACATATTAGACAACATATATTTTATCATGTTTAACATATATTGGATTACTTGATATTTAGGTGAGGGAGTGGGGAGAAAGGGAGGAAATTGGAACACAGGGTTATGTTGAAAAACTATCCATTCATATATTTTGAAAATTTAAAAAAGCTCTAAAAAAAAAAAAAAAAAAACAACTACCAAATAAAGATTTTAATGAGGAATTTTTATTTGATCACAGAAGTAATAGAGAATGATTAAATGCTGCTAAATTGAGTGATTCCATGATTATGTATGCATTTATGAAGATTATGTGACAGTTATGTAGAGGCTGGCTTGGGGAAGTAGTGACAAGAAGCAAGAAATCAAATTAGTAGACTTTTTTAGTAATCCATAAAAGTTCTTATGGGACTACAAATAAGCTAAAATACTGTGAATAAAAAATATGAAATGAGTTGGAGAGATGCTATAAAAGTAGAATAAATAAAATTTGACAGATAAATACAGTCCCTAGGGAAAGAATAAGGTAGCATGTGATAAGCAACCTGGAGGACTTGAATCAAGATGATACTTTCAATAGGATTAAAAAAAAAAAAAAAAAAAAAAACAGAAAAAGAGTTGTTTTTAAGGAGAAAAAATTTACTCTTTCTCCAAAATATATATGTATAATTGCATCTTGGCCATGGGATCAAGAAAACAAATAGTTTTAGGATTAAAATAACAATTAAATGATCAAATTGTTAAAGTAAATCAATCTCTCTCTCTCTCTCTCTCTCTCTCTCTCTCTCTCTCTCTCTCTCTCTCACACACACACAGACACACACACACAGACACACACAGACACACACACACACACACACACACACTCTCTCTCTTTCTCTCTCTCTCTTTCTTTCCATCATAAATTTTCTTCATTTTTGTTCCTTAGTACACGTAAAAGAGATTTGTTCATGAGAGAATGAGATATCTTGTAGGATATTTCTGATAGGCTTTAAAGTAGAAGGAAAGAGCTTTCTATGCCAACCATTATGCGAAGTATATTACAATTATTGTCCATTTGAGTCTCACAAAAAAAATGAAATAAAAATTGAAAGTTAGGTGCTCTTATTTTCTCCATCTTGCAGCAGAATAAATAGCTAAATGAAGAAAAAGTGACTTGCCTAAAGTCACATAATTAGTACATGTCTCAATATAGATTTGAATATAGGTCTTCCTGAATCCAGCCCTGGTGCTCTACCTACTAGGCCACCAAGCTATTTCAGAAACAATATATTGTTTTACATCAATTTATATCATACACAAATGTGGGTGATATTTTGAATTTAACTTTAAGGGAAAAAATAATCATATTTCATGCATTTGTGTGAATGAAGAATTGATGACAATCTTTTGCATATTGTTTATTTTAAAAACCACAACAGCAATATGAATATATTGTATCATGAACAGACATGTAGCACCAAAAAGTGTACCAAAGCAACTTGCAACTGTTATAAAATGAAGATGCTGTGAATATCATTAACTGTATAAATCAAGAACCATCATATCCTCATTGTTTTCCATTTTATTCAGAAAAGAACAGTGAGACTATTATCCTTCTACCATAATAATTGTTAGATTTTCTTATAACAGAGCTATTATTTATCTATTTTACTTGTTATATTTAATCATTTTAAATAATTTTATCATTCTTTTTATTTTTAATTATTTCATTTGAATAAATAATAATAGCCTATTTAACAGAATTTTTCATAAATTGATAAATTGATGGCATAATTAATAAATACAATTATTTTAATACATATTCCATTTTTTATACAAAGTAAAGTGAATAAATAACATTTTAAACTACACAATTGAGAAAAAAACATCAAGTGCTTTGTGATCTTACAAGATCTTATTAGGAAAATGGATTATCATTGGACAAGCTGTTAAATAAATAAGTAAATGATTAAAATTATAGAAGTTATTTTCAATAAATATTTTCCTGCAAATTGCAAGAAAAAATAACTGGGAATAGTAATTTAGATATCTTTGTAAGTATGTAAAGAAGTGATAAGTTCTTAAATTACCTTTGTGGCTTTGAGTAGAGGACATTATCTTCCATATGTTTTTATAGGAAATAAAATGAAAAGTAATAACTTTATTTCTCCATTACAACCTTAACTTATGCATCCATATATTATAAATTATTTTCTGAATCTTAAAATAATTTAAAAGAATTCAATTTTATGTGACTTCCCCATTCGTTCAAGACTATTTACATTTCTCCTTCTATGAAACCCTTTGACCAATTCAGAATAGCTCTAAAATTTATATATAATATGTACTATGTGTTATTTCATAAACATATATTCCCCTTTTTAAAAGCAAGATTTTATTAATAATTCATTTGCTAAAACAATTTTGTTTCTTTTAATTTCCTTTGGGAAAAGTAAAAGAATAAATAGTCAGAAGTAACTTAAATGTGAATCTTTTTTCAATTCCTCTATATTATTGAAAATATTCAAGAATTTTATACTGAGAAAATGGGGGGAAAGTAGGAAGTTAGTGTTAGGGATTGAATTAGTTAGTTGTTGTTATTGTTGTTATTACACTTTAAAAAAACAATTCAGAACACTAACCAGAATGATAACTTGAGAACCAGAATATAACAGCAGTCAAACAGGTTCTTATAAAATAGAGGAGTCCTTAAGAGAGATAAAGAATGAATATATAGGAAAGAAAATTAAATGAAGAGATTGAAGCCATACTATTCAATTTTTCATTAAAAATTATACCTGGTAAAAAGAATTTTTTTTCTGCTCTAAGCAGTAAGATGTTTAGAAATTTCAATATATACCACCCTCTTCAGTGATTATTTTTTTCTGATTCTTAATTTAAACACAAGAGAGACAGAGGGTGAGGGCAAAAGAAGAGTGAGGGAGGAGAAAATACATATATGAATGTAAAAACAAAAACATTTCAATGACATTTTGCATCATTACTGATTACCTTCTCCCCTGTAGCTTATCTCTAATTCCTCTACATCTTTATTTTATTATTTGTTCATTTAGGTGAGGTATTTGGGGTTAATTGACTTGCTTAAAGTCACATAGCTAGTAAGTGTCAAGTTTCTGAGGTGAAATTTAAACTCAGATCCTCCTGACTCTAGGACCAGTACTTTAGGCATGGCACCACCTAGCTTCCTCTTTTCTGTCTTTAATCAAATTGTTCTACCTCCAAATCTGTTTGCATACTTATAAAGAAGATCTTAATATTATCTTTTAGAAAGAATATTGGACTAGATCTGTGTTCTTCCCTCTTTTCACCACAATTATCTCTGTGATTTGGATCAAGATGCAAATGCACAATTTTCTGTGTTAGTCTACTGGTGAAGTGGAAACAATATATTGACTATTTGAGAAAATGATATAAAGTTCAATAATGATAATATTTGTCAAACTATATTTTGTAAAATACAAAGTAGGAGAAAAACACAGTGTTACTTTATTACTTGGCCTAAAAACTAAATTACATGCACACACACACACACACACACACACACACACACACACGGTTTCTTTCATTTTTTCCCTCTTTTGATATCTATATAAGTACGCTAGAGAAAGAGAGGAGAGAAAATGAATATATAAATAGTCTACTATATATTACACACGGTTCTAAAATTACCCAATATTATTTCATTTAATCCTCATGAGAATCTATAACTGTCCTCATTTTACAAATGAAGCACAAATTAAGTGATTTGCCCACACAATTAATGCTATTTAATTAATTAACATTTAAATCCAGACCTAAGGTCTAAGCTTTCTTATTTCAGAAATCACAACACTATTCACTGTGTCACTTAATTCTGTGTGTAGGTGTGTATGACAGGGAGTTCTAACTTTATAATATACAGATGTACACTTGCAATTCTTTAAGTATATATGTTAACATATACATAAATGCATGCATATATTATTCAATTCTGTATAATATTTATTGTTCTCTCAACATGCTGATGTAATTATGATAATATTATCAATAATTTTCTATTATTTCATTACCTATTCTTAGGTAGATGGGACTCTTGATAGAAAAAAGATTCTTATAGGAACCCTGTATTAAAATGGCAGAATTCATGACTGTCAAGATTTGTTACTTGCGGAATAATCCAATACACTTAGATACTAATTTATTTATTGCCATAATGACATCCTTGTTCCTCAGACTATATATTAGGGGATTAAACAGTGGAGTTACCGTTGTATAGAAAAGAGAAAGCACTTTTTCTGTCCCTCCTGATTCTCTAGATTTGGGGAGCAAATATGTAATGATAGCAGACCCAAAAAATAAGCCCACCACAATAAGGTGGGAGGAACATGTAGAGAAGGCTTTGGATCTCCCTGTAGCTGATGGAAGCTTCATGATAGTTTTGATTATTTTAATATAGGACACAAATATCAATAGAAATGGAAACATTCCAAAGAGCACAGCATTAGCATAAACTGGAAATTCATTAAATAAACTGTCCCCACATGTTAATTTTACTAAGGGAGGAGCATCACAGAAAACATGATTGAGCTTATTAGAACCACAGAAGGGAAGAGAGAAAATTTCATATGTCAGCCCTGCTTGGACTAGACTTGCACTTATCCAGGAGCCAATCACCAACTGGACACACATTTTGTAATTCATGATTAAAGGATAATATAGAGGTCTACAAATGGCCACATAACGGTCATAAGCCATCACTGCCAGGAGAAAGCACTCAGTACCTCCAAGAATCAGAAAGAAGCCAAGTTGTATAGCACAGGTTGAAAGAGAAATATTTCCTCTTTGTGTCCAAAGGTTTACCAGCATTCTAGGGAGAGTCACTGAAGTGTAACAGATTTCCAAAAAGGAAAAATTCCCAAGGAAAAAATACATGGGTGTTTGGAGAGCAGAGTCAGACTTGGTTATTATAATGATAAGTCCATTTCCTTTCAATATGCTCAGATAGATTATAACAAAAATTCCAAATAAGAGGCCTCGGAGATTTGGAACATCAGAAAATCCCAGAAGAATGAATTCCTTTATATCAGTGTGGTTTTCTCCTGCCATTTATTCTGCAGGTTCTAAATGAAAAAGTAATGACTCAATGGTGTATCAGTCAGGTCCTTACACTGGATCTCACTTTTGTCCTGTGTAATTAATGAATTTAGATTAAATTATAGTTCTCTTTAGTTCTTTAATATTCTAAATATCTGACTCCTTTAAATAAACAATATAGAAATATTAAGTTTCCAATTTTTTATTCAATATTAATAATAAGCATAATAATAATGATAAAGGACCTATTCATGAAGTGCCAAAACAGTAATTGAATTCATCTATGCACAAGTTCCCAGATTTCTTTCTAAGTCATAATGGGATAGTAACTTTTTCTCATTATTAAAATCTAAGTCTTACCTAGGATAAGAAGATTGGATACATATGACAAGAATAACAGAAACCATGACAAACTGAAAATCAGTAAATTGGTCCATGGGATCTCTACATCTTAATTCCATTAAATGAAATGAGAACAAGAACATCATCATGAACTTCCTCACTGCTGTTATTCTTGCAATTATAATATCAACATCATATTTAACAATTAACTAAAAAGGCTTCTTCAATTTCATAGATTTACTACTCTCCATATTTTTATTCAATTTACAAAGTTAGTTTATGCTACTCTGCGATAGATTGCCAAATATTAAGGGACATGATAGCCATTTTTCTTAGACCGCTGTTATATATAATTCAACAAGAATGTTGGAATAATATAACGAATAGCAATCATGGCCTATGATAAAAGTGGCACAACTCTTCCTGTGTTAACAATTATGGTCTTCTGATCAACAAATCATCAATTATGATTTCACAGAACCAATTAAGAAGCATGTTGTCTGTTTCTTGACAGAGATGGAATGAATTTATAACATAAATTAAATATAAAATAAGATGTAGATATATAAGTGCATATGCTTGTGTATACAATTGTACACATAACATACACATCTATATTTCATATATATATATATATATGTATATATGTACATGTTGATATGCATAGGTTTTCATTTAATGACAGCAAGACTGAAACAATCATGATATATATGTGTTACACACATACATACTTTATATATATGTATGTATGTATAATTACATGTATATGTGTGTATACACACACTTAAATAGGCATATTACGGGTGGATGTGTATATAGTGTGTACTTGTCCTATGTATGTATATTGGGCCACTTACTAGAGTCTAAGTTATTTGAAAGTTCTATCTATCTACCCATACCCATACCCATCATATCTACCTCTATCTGCATGCACACATGTAGAAAAAAAGGAGGCAATATCTTTAATTATCCATATTTGTTACAACATACTTCTAATATAATTCATTTGAGAAGAAAATAATTTTTCATTTCTGGAAAATAAATTGATTTATAAAAATCCTGTGGTGGAAATAACTTATTGTTCTCACATTCTATATATCTATCTATCTATCTATCCCAGTATGCCTTATTCATTAAAAAGCCAAATTTTTTTCCTAATGTCCTTTACATATGTGACATTCTGGTCCCCTCTAGCTCAATGTTTCTAGTATTGCATAATTCTGGTACATTTATATTGCGATAACTTCAGTGAAAACAAACCAGGAATTCTAACATAGAAAACAATATGTTAAATATATTCCTTCTATAATACTTATATCATCTTTGTAGGGTATGAGGTTCACTACTAATGACAGAAAATATTTTACACACCATGTAGCTGAATCCCTGATGAATTCAAGGAAGATATCTGAGATTCAAATAGGTAAAAATTAACCAAGCACAACTCTAACTCTCTTTAATTAGAATGTAAGCTTCTATTCATATCTGTCTATCTATTTATCTGTATAGAAAGATAGCTATCTATATCTATATAAGCACATACATAAAATATACATATATTCATACATTTATACACACATGTATGTATATATGTGTATATATATATATATATATATATATATATATATATATATATATATATATATATATATATATATAAAGAGAGAGAGAGAGGTGATTTAATACATATGATCAGTTATAGAATTGAATAGCATATTGAATAGCATAGCAATGGCTTAATAAATGCTTAGTGTTTGATAGTATCAATCAAAATACAATATACAAAATATAAATATAAACACAAATAGATATAAAACAAATCAACAAATAAAAACAGCAAAATTTGTATTTCCCAAACCATAAGTCATTATTTAATCATACCATTTTCTGTCATTATATTTTTAATTCTGCTATTCTGAATCCATAATAGTTTTTCCAACTGATTTGATCCTGCCTGAAATTTGGCTCTCCAGATCAACCCCAGTTATTGGCCCCCTCTCTTTGTGAAGCTTTCTCTTACCATATGAAGTCAATTAAAATTATATTCTCAGAATCCCTGCAACACTTAACATGTACTACAATGTAGTGTTTATTGTATAATGGCTTCTAAAGTTTATTTTTTAAAATGTTATATGTTTATACAAATAAGTTCTAACCTCTTTGAAAGTGTTATCTTTATCTTGCACATAATTTGTCATCACTAATCAATTCATTTTTTCAACATCATAGTGAAAAAGATTGTTTATTTTTACAGTCTCAGAGGTATGAAGAATATTTGCTGATTCAAAATAAACTTTTATACAGTTTGACGTCTGAAATTAAACTTGAATGATTTCATAGGTCACTAAGTTTATATGATCAAATAAAAGATTTGGAAGAAGTCTTCCAGGTTACTAGTGAAATCTGCTCATATTATAATATTACAAAGTTTGAGATTTACCCACAGTCACAAAGATGGAAAAATTAAATACTGAATTTCATGGTTAGAACTTATGCTACCAATATTTGACATTCCTCCCTATCCCTGCTCAGTTCAACAAGAAGCCATGTTCTTGATAACCTTGAAATTTAAGATAATTAACTTGTTTGCTTTCCCCTTGAAAAAAGTGAAAAGGGGAACTTTCAGAGGAGCAGACATTTACTAAGTAAGTTCTGGGAGTAAGTAAAAACAAATTAGCTCAGACAAAGCCTATTGATAAAAGGTGCAGGTGAATTTCCATTAAATTATGTGTTGGGAAGACAGAGGGTATCAAGAGAGCTTGGGAGGCCTTGAATATAGCAAAAGTAGATGATACAAGCAAACAATGAAATATTGATTTAAAAAATTTTATAGTTCAAATTAGAAATAAAATTTCACATTTGTTATATTGCTCCTTACTTACTTCTTCTCCACTCAAATTGTTTGGTATAGTAATCCAAGATAAATTTTGATTTTTCCTTTATTCCAACCAATGGTTCATAATCAAGAACTTTCTTCTAACTTCATATACTCAATTTCCCTATGGAACTGGAAAATAGAATGGACGGTGTCTTGGGGTATAAAGATTACTGGCTTTAATGATGAGTCTTGAATTTTAGTCCTTACTCTGTTAAAAAAAATATATTGCATGATGTGAAATATGACTCAAATTATATGATTATTATTTTTCGCCTTTAAAATATGAACAATTATATCTGTCTTGATATCTTTCTGTCAAATCATAATATAGATAAATTTATTTGAAAAGTATAAAATTGTTATTATCATATATAACACTTGTTTTATCTTATATTTAGCCCTACCTATAATTGCTTATAATGTTTATTGCTTTTCATGAAAATTGGATTTATATTCTCCAATAGTTTAAAAGTTAAATGGACTAAATAATCTACAAGATCCATTCAAATTTTTCTTTATGTCAGGATTTCTTATATCACAAGGATATATACATATCATATATGTAGATATGATACAATTTCCCTCTGAATTCTAGAAATCTTTACTCATATCCTAAGACTTTCCTTCAATTATATTCTAAGTTCTAATATATAAATTATGTTAATGATATTTGATCTGCTTATGATGCAGACTTGAAATGTATATGTTCCACTGTACTAAGAACGTCTTTTTCCTATCTTTCCTTCCTTCTTTTCTTTCTTCCTTTTCCTTTCTTCCTTCCTTTCTTCTTCATTCTTACCTTCACTCCTTTTTCCTTTCTTTCTTTCCTTCATATTTTCTTTCTTCCTTTCTCTTTCCTTTAGTAGTTATTCATCCCTAAAGACTCTTGTTACTACATTTCATAAATATGTATTAATATTTATATATTACCTAGATGCAGATATTTCCCTCAAGGCAAAGAAGCTGGATTTGGCAAAGAAAGAACTCAAACATACCTTCCTAGATTGACACAAAACAATACATCACTTTGTTCTTTGAAGACTATGCAGGGTATAACATATATTGACTTAAAAGATATACAATGAACTAAATGCATATGCATTTAATCATTAAATTCTCTGCCTTGCCTGTGAAATAAAAAACAGGGACTTATGTTCTTCTTAAAATGCCATTTTATTTAAAGCCACATGACCTGTTTAAGTGCAGAAGATTCTTCCTCTTCTATGATCTTCAGGGAAAATGCCCTTTCAATACTATTTGACACTTTTTAATGAGAAGCCAATCTTGTCTTTTTAGGACCAAGTTCAGCCTTAAGAATATCATTTTAATAAGGTGATACCCTGGAGAGAGCCCTATGATTAGTTAGGAGACAATGGTTCCAAATTTATTTGTGCTGATTACTGACTGTAAAATTAGTGGGAAGTATTTTCACATGACTAGAGCACAATTCCATAAGTAACAGCATGAACATGAATGAAATGACTTCTGAAATCTTTACATTTGTTGATCTATTATCCTAAAATCATAAGATTATTTATGAAAATAGAAGTCACTGATTAATAGCTCTGTTAATGACAACTTACCTTAAAAAGTGAAGTACTAACTTCAGTAATAGAAGTTATAATGCATTTGGGATTTGATTTAATTATGTTTGAATATATTGGGAAAACAATAAGGATACTTTTTATTAAAGTATTTGCCCTCATGGCTACTGTTGCAGTACATTATGTAGCACCTAAATGGGCATAGTGTTTGCCTTTGACGTTGACAAGTTGCACAAGTGAATCTGTAGTATAGTATAGAAAAGAGCCACGATAAAGGAATTGTTTAGTTTAGTTCAATTAATTAAAAAATGTATATATGTATGCATGGGTTTATAAAATATGTACACATATATACATATGTGTGTATATATATATATATACATATATATATGTATATATATATATATATATATATATATATATATATATATATACATATATATATATATATATATAAAACACATTTTATTTTCTCCATCCATAATCAAATAGAAAAGAAATGAAACAACAGCAAAAAAACATCAACTTGTAATGAAAGCAAAATAGTTAAGGAGAATAAATAGCCGTATCTGCTGTCATTGTGGATGTAAATCTTAACATCAAACAACAATAACAATCTTGAGATCTTGGCACCTAGTCCCATCACTTGCAGGGCTCAAGGATTGCTACAGATTGCACCTGTTTAAGTGAAATTATAAGATACTTATACCTTGGAAGGAAAGCCATGAAGAATCTGGACCAAATATTTAAAAAGCTGAGGTATCTAATTAGGAAAAAATCTCCTATAGTCAAATATATGGATTTTCATTTGCTTGTTTGGTTTTGTTTGTTTTCTGGTAGCAATGTGTGGTTATTAGAGCTGGATAATAGGGAAAGCTATGCTGAGAACTTTTAATTTCTAAATTTTGTCTTGTGGCTTTAGGGAATGTGTATTTCTGAATTTCTTTTCCACTTTTTTTTATATTCCTACATAGATTTTATTTTATAATTTCTTGGAATATAATATCAATTATTGCTATTTTTGTAATAATTTTAGATGGTAATATTACTTATATGATCTTTCCTAGAACTCTTTTTTCAGATTACTTAAAAATTATATTTCTTTTTTTTTCCATTTATGGTAATATTTATTTTTTGTAAATTATTTCTTTTTAATTGACATTCTAAATTTCAGAGTATTCAGTTCTTAGAAATGTTTTTTCTATGACAAGTTTTCATTAACATTTTTTCCTAGCTAATGCATTATTTATATCATTCATTTCTTATGGTCACCCTTGTGATAATTTGGGGAACATTTTTTTTTGTTTTCCTGGGGCCCAACTTGCAGGAGTCCAGCCTCTGCAGGGGGTCCAGGGAGCTGAGCAGGAAGAATAGGGTTGGCGTCAAAAGAAGACAGGAGTCATGGGGTAGTCTGAATGAGGAACTGATGGAAGTAATGCTCCCACTTCTCTCAGGCTCCTTCAGGCTTTCTTTTTATACTAGATCATGTCCATATACTTTTCTTTAGGCCAACATACTCTTTAGACATGTGTCTGACTTATTGAACTTTATATGTTACTACATTTGACATTTAATATATGAGTAAGTTTTTTATGGTTAGGTATAAATTATTGATTATATTATGTGAAGCCAATAATGAAAGGTAAATGTTATACAAGGTTAAATGTCAGTGAATTTTGTTAGTTTATTTATGTGTTCTTTGTCAATTCTATGGATTATTTGATTCCTCTATTTTCCTGACTTGGAACTGTGTACATAAGCATTTAGGGCAATTCCTAGTTATACTTTAATCATCTTTTGGTTCTTAGACATAGTAATTTTTTCTGAGTCTAAGTTGATAAACATCATTATTTCTTGGACCTTTGGATTCTCTCCAATAGAGACAAAGCTTTCCATGGCCTTCTCTCCTTTATCATTTGTCTCAGTGAGATATTAGTTTTATTAGGACAGAATATGCATGTGGAATTATTTTTAGTTAACTTGCCCAAATTCCCCTTGTCAGCAGAATTTTTAGATAATGTTTAGTACTGCAATCTAGTCAATTTTAAATAATATCTGAAATAGTAGTTCACTAATGAGAATCATAGAAGGAAATGTTGTTCCTGCGTGAATGCTGTGCACATTTGATCTCAGTGCTGGGCTTTGCCAATCAGCTTAGAGATTGCAGCTTCCAACACCTACTTGGATAGGTTATAACACAGTTCTTTTTGTTTGCATGTTTACAAGACTTTTTATTATAGCATTTGATTATTTCCTTATTTTTCTCATCTAAGCCACCTCAGTATTAGGGTTCTTGAGCTTGAGTCAAGCTCTACTCCTTAACCCTTGATAGTGTGTGAAGTCTTTCACTTTTACTAAGTAGGTTTTATAGAGTAGAATCATCTTTCAGCCATTCTGGGGACTCCAGCTAGAACCTTTACACAACATATTGCTAGATTGAGTTGTTTCTTTATATATATATATATATATATATATATATATATATATATATATATATATATATATATATATATATATATATATCTTTCTAATTGGGTATTACTGGATTTGGAGACTCTCCTGATCTCTAGAGATTACCTCTTCATATATCCTGGAGCATCTTTGCATTATCCTCTACTTCAATTTCTTCAGTGCTTCAACTTTCCTTTTATGGGTTCTACATGAAACATAGAGATGTCTACATGAAACTTTTTCAATTTACTATCATTCATGGGTTCATTCAAAATTATTTGAGTTTTTGTAAGTCATCTGAAATACTATCATCTTAAATTATTGTCATATTCCTACAACACTTCTACCTTCTTTTCAGTTTAAAACCTTTTGAATTTACCTTGAAAAACACTAAATACATCAATTCTAACCACACACATGTATACATTTAATATATATATGTGCATGTGTGTGTACATATATACATATATATATTCATGAACATGCAATTCAGCTATTCTTTAAAAATTCTTATTCAGCTGTTCAGTTTCTAAATATTTGCTTCTCCAATGCAGCCTTTTTGGTTGTTAACAGAGATGAGAAAATTTTAATGCCATATTTCTTTAGAAAATATTCTATATTCTTGGATTTTTGACATCTACTAATGAATGACTCTCAAATATCACGTCAGAATATTGTCAAGAGAAACCCTGGGGGGTTTCTCAAATATTTAAAGCAAAGAGCAGATATCTTTGTTACTATTTTCTATATACATGTTTGTAAGGTCAATATAGATTTTGGCAATATTTTAGAATAGTTATTATAGACTTTCATCTTTACACTTAATTCCTCTTGTTTTTTGTTTATTTTGTTTTATTCATAAAACAATTCTTAGTTTTGTTTATTAATTGAATAGTTTGTTTATTATTTATTTATTGCAAATTAATGTACATTATTTGTTTATTGGTTCAATAGTTTTCTTACTTCCAATGTTATTAATCTACCCTTTTATTTTCAGAAATTCAAATTTGATATTTAATTTGTTCTTTTTCTAACATTTTAGTTGCAAGTTGCAACAATTTAGTTGCAAGCCCAATTCGTTGACTTTCCTGTTTTCTATTTTTTGCAAGTATGAATCTAGAGGTATAAAATTTCCCCTTTAAAAAAAAGTACAAGTTTGGTGACAGGGAAGATCAAGACACAAATTCAAAAGAAGTCAAAACTCAAAACAGCTAAAGCAAAGGCAAAAAAAAGTGTAAATTAGTCCTATATTAAGTAGAATTCCTGAAAGAACAAAAAAATGATTTTCAAAATCAATTATGAGTAGTAGAGAAAAAGCAATAGATGAGAAGAAAGGAAAAATACGAAAAGCCAATTAACAGTTTATTTTAAAAGGCACAGAATACTGAAGAATGTTAAACTTTAAGAAAAAAAAGGAATTTGCAAATTATAGAAATAAAAAATTTCACTGATGAAAATAACTTCTTAAAATTTAACTTGCCATTTAGGGGAAAGTTACAAAAGTTCACTCAATCAAATAAATCCTTTATTTGAAAATAGAGAAGTACAAGGTAATGATTCCATGAGACATCAAAAAAATAAAAATAAAATCAAGAGAATGAAGGAATAAAAAAAAAAAAACCACAATATCTTATTTTAAGAACAACTGACTTTCTGGATAAAGGAATAAATATTTAAAGCATCTAGAAATAAATCATTCAAATTCTATAGAGACACAAAATCACACAAAATTTAGCAGCAATAGGTACAGCAACCATAGGTAGCTTGGAATATAATATTAGAAAGATAAAAGAGCTAGGATTACAAAAAAGAATAGTCTTTCCAGGAAAAAAAAAAAGAGAAAAAGAAAATACACCTGAGAATAATCCTTCAAAAGAAAATGTATCTATAATGAAATAGAAGTCTTTCAAATATTCCTTCTTAGAAACACTAGAGCTGAAGAGAAAATTTCACTTTCAAATTCAAGACTCAAGAGAAGCATAAAAATATAAGTATGGAAGAGAAACCATAAGGGGATTAATAATTTTAAATGTTTACAACTCTATATGGGATGATGATAATTATGTCCTACAATTTATGACTATTAAGAGAGATAAAAAGATGATACATAGAAAGAAGTTTTGGAATTGGTCTATTATATTGTTATTATATGAAACAATTTAATAAGTGAAAAATAGGAATGCTCTGGAAAAAAAAGGGTGGGGAAGAGAAAAATGGGACAATAATCTCACATGAAAAAGACATAAAAGAAAGAGCTCTTACACGCGACAAGAAAATAGTGACAAATGGATAATGTTTGAACCTCGTTCACTTGTGAATTGATTCAAAGATGGGGGAAGTAGAAAGTTGTGAGATATGACTATGACATAATGCTATTGTAATATAGAAAATGATAAGCCAAATTGTTTCAGAATAACCTAGAAAACTTACAGCTCCATCTCTAGAATATAAACTCCTTGAGGGAAGGGGCAATTTCATTTTGAAAATTTACTGTCTTTAAAATCTACTAAAACAGGTTTTATACTATATTGTGAGACTGGGTATGTCATTTCCTTGCTTCAGGGAACTCATTTTCAAAAAAGATTGATATGGTCTTGGCCATTTATAATCATAAAATTGACTGGGGGCATCAAAGGAGGTAACATGCAAATGTTACTAAATTAGTATGTGTCTGAGCACAAACTTGAATACAATTACACTTGACTGTAAATCCAGGTCTCTATTCATTACTCCCTGCTGCCTCTTTAATGAATGTCAATTGTATTTGAAAAATATGTTTGAAATTCAAAGTTTTGGGCTAGTCATTTAACTTCCCAGATCTTTATTTTCCTTATGTGGAAAATGGGATAATGATCCTTGAATTCTTTTAATTAAAGAAAGGTATTTTAAAATTGGTGTTAGGAAACTGTGTTATTGATAATTATGTCGAAATAATTGATTTCCTTTCTTATTTTATATATCTGAGAAGGAATGCTATAGGATTCATCATATCTCAAAAGTATTCTATGCCATATTTAATAAGAGCAACAAAAGACTAAGAATCTTTATAGTATGTTTTGAGTCAAGCACTTTGAATATATTAAAGCATAACTAAAATTATTGCTGACAATTTTAATATCATCATAACTAATAATGATAATAATAATACTAATATTATTAACAATATCCAAGAATAATATGTTTGTATGGTCTATTACAATGGATACTAATTTTAATTGTAGTGAAATAGAGGAATAAAAAAAATGAGTAAATGCATGGATTTTAATACTGTCTGATGTAAGAATTCTCTCTGTATCAACCAACGCCAAATGCAATAAGTATATTATTTAAGCAAAAGGTCTTTACTTTATACATGTTCTTAGGATTTAGAGTACTTATGTCATTGTGAAATTGCATATTCCAAACTTCAAATTTTACAGAAGCAAGAGAAAGTCAAAATCAAAGGCACTCAAAGATACCAAGCATTTTTTTTCAGATTTCTGCTTTTTAAAACAAATCATCTAAATCTTCTCTATTATATCCATAGCACTTCAAAAGATAGAATGTAAATGCTAAGTAAACTAACCTTCATATACCTTATTATATATTTGGTGGATGAGGCAAACACATGTATAAAATTAAATAAGTAAACAGCTGCCTTAAAAAAAAAAAAGTACAAGTAAAATTTTAAAAGTATGATTCAAGAATGAACAAAAATGCAAATATTTTAATGTACACAGAGAAATCATTTTATTCATTCATCTACCCATTTAATAAATATCCATTGAGCTTAGTTTATGTTTAAAATATTATGCTAGTTACAATGAAGGATATCATGATATGGTCTTTACCCTGAAGAGTTTTATAGTCTATTTAGAGAAAATTCACATAAAAATAAATACAATGGAGTATGTCAGTACTTTAGTCTATTGGTGCTATAACAAAATTATGAGGCCTGAGAGCCTTTTTTAGCTATATCACTGCCATCAAGGAAGACCACATCTAAAGTATCTCTGAGAAATAATACATGTGATAATAAAAATATTCAAGATTTTTTGATTTAAAAAAAAATTCCCTTAGAATTGCTTTGACAGCATTCCACAATTTTTTTTGTGTTGTCTCATTATTGTAATTCTCTTGGATGAAATTATTGATTGTATATAATTTATTGTTTCACCCACTCATTCTTTAAGAATAGAGGATTAGTTTCCAAATTAATTGTTTATCTATTTTCCCATTGCCTTTTATTACATATAATTTTTATTGCATCATGATCTGAAAAAAGATGCATGTACTATTTCTGCCTTTCTGCATTTGATTTTGAGATTTTTATGCCCTAATACATGGTTAATTTTTGTTTTGTAAGTTCCATGTGCCACTGAGAAAAAAAAAATACAATCCTTTCTTTTTTTTTTTAACCTTTTTTTTAATTTCCAAAAATTTTATGCATAGGTATTTTTCCAGTATTGACAATTGCAAAACCTTTTTTTTCAACTTTCCCCCTCCTCCCCCCCCCCAACCCTTCCCCCAGATGGCAGGTTAATCAATACATGCTAAATATGTGAAAGTATAAGTTAAATACAATATATGTATACATGTCCAAACAATTGTTTTGCAGTACAAAAAGAATCAGACTTTGAAATAGTGTACAATTAGCCTGTGAAGGAAGTCAAAAATGTAGGCAGACAAAAATATAGAGATTGGGAATTCTATGTAGTGGTTCATAGTCAACTTCCAGAGTTCTTTCACTGGCTGTAGCTGGTTCAGTTCATTACTGCTCAATTGGAACTGATTTGGCTCATCTCATTATTGGAGAGAGACTCGTTCATCAGAATTGATCATCATATAGTATTGTGGTTGAATTATATAATAATCTCCTGGTCCTGCTCATTTCACTCAGCATCAGTTCATGTAAATCTTTCCAGGACTTTCTGAAATCATCCTATTGGTCATTTCTTACAGAACAATAATATTCCATAATATTCATATACCACAATTTATTCAGCCATTCTTCAATTGATGGGCAGCCATTCAGTTTCCAGTTTCTGGCCACCACAAAGAGGGCTACCACAAACATTCTTGCACATATAAGCCCTTTCCCTTCTTTAAAATATCCTTGGGATATAAACACAGTATTAATGCTGCTGGATTAAAGAGTATGCAGATTGATAACTCTTTGAGCATAGTTCCATATTGCTCTCCATAATAGCTGGATGTATTCATAATTGCACCAACAATGTATCAGTGTCCCAATTTTCCCACATCCCCTCCAACATTCTAATACAATCCTTTCTTTATCCATTCACATTTCTTCAAATGTCTATCATACTTAACTTTTCTAAAATATTATTTGCCTCCTTAATTTTTCTTATTCATTTTGTTGTTTGATTTATCTAGTTGTGATATAGCAATATTGAAATCCCCCATTATGATAATGTTTCTGTCTATTGTTTCTTGAAGTTCTCTTAACTTCTCTTTCCTAGGAACTTGGATGCTATAACACTTGGTACAGCTATGTTTTGTATTGATATTACTTCATTACCTATGGTGCCCTTTAGGAAAATGTAGTTACCTACTATATTTTAAAAATTATTTCTACTTTTCCTTTGCATGATCTAAGATCAGGATTGTCTCCCCTGCTTTTTTTTTTTTTTTTAACTTCAGTTGAAACATAATAGATTCTGTTCCATCCTTTTATCTTTAGTTTGTATATATCACTCTGCTTTAAACATATTTCTTCTAAACAAAGTCTTGTAGTATTCTAACTTTTAATCTTTCACATTCACATTCACAGTAAAAGTTACTCTCTATTTTTCCTGCCATTTCCCCGTTACACTTTTCTCTTTCTTTCCCTCATCCCCAGTGTGTGCTTCTGACTACAACCTTTCTCAAACAGCTCTCCCCTTTTACAGTCACTTTCCCATTCTGCTTCTGTTCTCCCTTCTATTAGCTTCCTTCTTTTCTTTCCCCTTTGCCCTCCTACTTGCTTATAAAGTGAGACAAGTTTATGAAATTAAATATGTCTGATATCCTCCCTTTGAGGCAAATCTGATGAGATTAAAGTTCAAATAATGCTTATCCCCTTCCCTCTTCCCCCTCAGGTGTAATATATCTTTTTTGCTTCTTCATGAGATGTAATTTATTCATTTTTTGCCTCTTCTTTCCTCTTCTTCCAGTCCAATTCCTTTTCCATCCTTACATACATTTTTATATTTTCACAAAAAATTCAAATTATACCTACACGCTCTAAGTATCTCTAACAAAGATACAGTTCTCAAGAATTAAATATGTCATCTTCCTGTAGCGGGATGTAAACTTTTTAACTGAAAAAAAAAAAACTTTTTTTTTAATCTTTAGCTTCCCTTGAGTTTTGCATTTAAAGATCTAATTTTCTGCTCTTTTCATCAAAAACAAATGAAATTGAGCTATTTTATTCAATGTCCATCCTTTTCACTGAAATATAATGCTTAATTTTGTTCAATATCTGATTTTTTGTTGCAATACAACTTACTTTGTTCTTCTGAATATCATATTCCAGGTCTTTTAATCATTTAAAATAAAAGTTGCTAGGTCCTGGTAATCCTGATTACACTTCCTCAATATTTGAATTGTTTCTTTTAAACTAATTGCATTATTTTCTCCTTGATTTGATAATTCTGAAATTTAGCTATAATATTTCTTGAAGTTTTCATTTTGGAATCTCTTTCAGGTGGTAATGAGTGTATTCATTCAATGGCTATTTTATCCTCTTGTTCTAGGACATAAGGGAAGTTTTCCTTTATATCTCTTTGAAAGATGATGTCTAGCTTTTTTTTGTGTTGTTGTTTTGTTTTGTTTTGTTTTTTGTTTTTGTTTTTTTCATCATGATATTCATGTAGTCCAATAATTCTTAGGTTGTCTCTCCTGAATCTTTTTTCCAGATTAGTTGTTTTTCAAATTAGTTTTTTTTTCTTTCTTTTAAATTAAAAAAAAAAATGATTGATTGATTTTTGATTGAGTCATTCACTTCCATTTCTTCAATTCTAATTTTTAGTGAATTATTTTCTTAGTAGTTTTGATTCCTTTTGAATTTGTCCAATTGAACTTTTAAATGAGTTGTTTTTTTAACTGGATATTTTCTCCATTTCACAAATTCTGTTTTTCAAAGAGTTGTTTTCTTTTTCTATTTTGTTCAATCTGTTTTTAAGAAGTTATATCATTTTTGTTCATTTTGCCAAATCTATTTTTAAGGAGTTTTCTTCAAATAATTTCTGCGTTTCATTTTCCTTACTCTCCTACAAAGTTCTCATTTCCTTTCCCCATTTTTCTTCTAATTCTCTCTTAACATCCCTTTTGAATTCTTTCAAGAGAGCTTGTCAGATGGAAGACTTCCTCTGGAGACAGTTTCCTTTTAGTGTCCTCAGTGTTTGAGGTCACTTCTTCACTGTCTCCATAAAACCTATGTATGGTCAGAGCTTTTTACTTTTCTGCTTATTTTTACATGTTCAGGTGTGTTCTTAGAGCAAAGAGAAGATTTTCCTAACCTTCCTCTATAGATGACAACTGCTTCCAACTGTCCTCATCCATTGCTGCTGTCTTCCTGTTTGTTGTGGTTGAATATGGTCAAGTCTTGAATTGTTCTATGGTTCAGGGACTCACTATTTACCTTCTGTAGTTATGTTGGAGGTCTTACAATTGGTCTGCTAATTTGCTGACATCTGAACCAGAACAGAGTAGTCAACACTGATGTTTTTTTTTGTTTTGTTTTGTTTTGTTTTTTTGTTTTTGTTTTGTTTTGTTTTTAGTGAAGAACCTCCCAATAAATTCTTGTGGGCTATTGAAGCCACTCTTCCCTAGGACAGTTAACCTATGATTATCCACATCCCCCAATCAATTTTGCTCAATTGAGATAATTTTTTAAAGTTCTTCCAAATTATTTTCTGCTAAAAATTTATTACACTCAAAATATGTGTATGTGTTCTGTCACTCTAAAACCATTTCTGAGGCATGATCTGGTATTGATTAGAAGGAATCCAGGAAGAGATCTGATAAAGACCTGTCTACTCTCCACCAGCTTGGCTCCACCCTTGCTAAAGTGCTTTTTCAAAAGTCATCAAGATCAATTTATGATGAGAACAATGCTGAAGTCAAGAGTGACCACATCTGTTTGTAAAAGAAACTAGGCTTTGAGATGCTAAACCAGGTGTTTTATTTCCTGTATATCATTTTCACTAGCAGAAACAAAACACCAGTGAAAGATTATACTATTCTCTGCTACATAGAAACTGCAAAGTAGCACAAATAGTATGGTAGATAGAACTACTCAAAGAGCAAGCTACTTATTTGTTTCCAGAAATGAAGTCAAGTTGACAATTGTATATTTCATACTTAATTCATGTTGAAACACCCACATCCACATCCACTACATATGTGTATTTGTTATACTTATTCCATAGATGTATATATTATATATTCAAATTATTTAAAGGTGGGTATAATGAAGATATAATATATATGTACATATATATATATGCATATATATATATATACACATGTACACATATATACAAAGAGAGGAGAGAAAAAGAGAGAAAGAGAGAGACAGACAGATATAGAAAAAGTCATTTTTCATTCATATGTGAGGTTTGAGTACCTAGTTTTAAGTTTTAACTGCAAAAGTACTGGAGCAATTTCTCATTACCTTCTTCAAATCATTTTATGGATGAGGAACCTCAGGCAAAAAGAATGATTTTCATGGGGTCATATGGTTAGTCCAAGTCCTGCTTTGAACTCAAGGAGATGAGTCTTTTTCATTTCAATCCCTGAATTTTTTCAACTGTGCCACCAAGTTGCCAATAGATGTTTGCACCTGTTTATATACATGTATTTGTGTATGTGAATGTGTATGTCAAATCTCTCAACCTCAGTGACTACACCTATAAATGGGCATAATAATAGAACCTCTTCAGAGAGTTAATGTGAGGAACAAATGAAATGTTATATAGACAGACTATATATATAGTAATAAACTTGAAGTACTCTGGAAATCTAGTTGTTATTATTCTTTAGTAACATAGGGAATCTTTCCTTGACTTCCTTTAGGTAGAAATTTTACATCTATGACATTGGATATAGTTATTTTACTTAACAGGTACACATTGATTTCCAGAATTGGTTTACTAATACATACCTCCAGCAACCAGTTATCTTTCTAAAAACTTTCACACATTGGAAAATTTCATTTTGCACTATTTATTTTTGCTTTTTTCTTCATATTTGATGATAATATGTAGGTATACAATTAATGATTTGATGTATTTTTATTGATGATGGTGACCTCTTTGATAAGGAATAAGTCTCTGCTAATGGAGGGTGACAAATAAAAATTTTAAAGTTATTTATGTTGCTGATAGGTTAAGTGTTTTGTTGACTTTCAAAAAAATATTTTGCATAAGCATTAAGATTTGAAATTAGGCCTTCTTAATCCCAAAGCCTGATAGCACTCCTCTACAGATTTAAAAGTTTCCAAATGTTTAAGGTATTAAGTCATTTTATCCTCATCAGGCACTCTGAAGTATATTCACATTCATTTTAGAGATATGAATCAGAGGCTGAAAGGGATTAAGTAAAATTAAGAAATTTTACACACTAGTATTTGCCTAAAACAGGATTTGAATCCAGTTTTTTTTTCCCCTCAATCAAAGTCTAGCATTTTATCCTCCATGACATACAGATGTTTTCATATATACATAAATGAGTATTTGAAATCTGTACATTTATGAAAATTATTCACGCTTTCAGTAAAACTGTATAATATTATGAAGGCTTTTTATATACTTCTCTAATATGCTTGTAGGGTTTTTGAGTTGATTCCATTTTGATTACACTGACTGCAGAACATTTCTTATCATGAGTTACTTAGACAATTGAATTAATTTTGTTATTCACTTCAAGATAGAAAACAATTTAAAAAATTACAAAACCCCAAAAACCCTTTAACCAAAACCTGGTGATGATTAATGGTGGGTACTTTTCTTATAAGTATACTGCAATCAGATTAAGAATTTCAAATATATGTATGTTTTTGTAACTTGTTAGAACATGGGATGATTAATAAAAATTTCAAATTGAGACCAGAGAAGAGATTGGAAGAGAAAAATGTAAGAATTTTGAGATGAATAAAGTAAGGAAGTAGAATCTGTAAATTTATGCATAGGATTCATGATACAAACCATTTAGGTAATAATTTCTTTACTGCAGCAATGACATCCTTGTTTCTTAAACTATATATCATAGGGTTAAACACTGGTGTCACAATGGTGTAGAAAAGAGAGAGTACTTTGTCTATGCCTGATAAACTGCTGGATTTGGGTATTGAATATGTAATGATAGCAGAACCAAAGAATAATACTACAACTGTGAGGTGGGAAGAGCAAGTGGAAAATGCTTTATATCTTCCAGTGGCTGAAGACATTTTCATAATGGTAGTGATGATTTTGATATAGGACCCAAGTATCAAAAGAAATGGAACCATAGCAAACACCGCAGCATCAACATAAATAGTTAACTCATTCATAAGATTTTTACCACAGGCCAGCTTCAGCAATGGGGGCATATCACAGAAGAGATGATTGAGTTTATTAGAACCACAGAAAGGCAGAGAGAAAATCTGATATGTCTGCCCTATCACAATTGGCATTGCACTGACCCATGAGGCAATAACCAAATGAGTACACACTTTGTAATTCATGATGACAGAGTAATAGAGAGGCTTACAGATGGCCACATAGCGATCATATGCCATCACAGCCAGGAGCATACACTCAGTGCCTCCTAACATAAGTAAGAAACAAAGTTGTAATGCACAGTCGAAGAAAGAAATATTTTTTTTCTTGGTCCAAAGGTTCACCATCATTCTTGGGAGAGTAACTGATGTGTAACATATTTCCAAAAAAGAAAAATTACCCAGGAAAAAATACATGGGGGTTTGAAGACTTGGATCAATTTTGGTTATTAGGATAATGAGACCATTACCTAACAAAATAGTCAGGTACATGATTAAGAAAATTCCAAACAGAATCTCTTGGAGTTTAGGTATGTCAGAAAATCCCAGAAGAATGAATTCTACCACTGTTGTGATATTTCTTTCTACCATTAAAAAAAAGTCCACATATGAAAATATTGACCATGCGACAGATAAATCACTTCTTGCTCTTGGTCCTCTTTCCTTTCTCTGTAAAATAAAGATAGAAAATTAAATTATCTTCAAATTGCCTTCCACATATCATATTTTAAACTACAATATATTTCCTAACTATACAAAAATATGATATTGAGAACATTTTTATCCCTGCTGTTATTTATTCCATGATGCACAGCTCTTGATCATTTATTATGTTTTTCATTTTAATATACATCAAAGTTTAATACCCCACCTGCTGTTTTCAATTAGAATACATTGCATAATATAATATGCTCAATATCTATTAGTTAATATCTATTCTTCAGTTGCTAACATTCTAATGTATTCTGCTATGCACTCACTGTCATCTCAAAATTCTATTATTCTAGGGTTCCAGAACATGTAGCTTTAAACTTGAATGCCAGTAATAAAAATTTAAACAATTTGAAATTATTATAAATCACATAAATAAGAATAACATTCCAAATATAGTGGCTACCAATAGTTAATTTTAATATGGGACATGAATTTTCTATAAAATTTTATGTGAAAGACAGACATAATTGCTAATCCTAATAAAATTGGTCTCATGAAACTGTTTCTGTAAAACACTATACTTTGCTTATGCTGTATTCTTTTCTTGCTATGCTGCTCTCAGTCTTTGCTGCTTAACAAAATTCTTGCTTTTCTTCATGTTTCAAACTAGTCTTGATTACCCATCTTCTAATTCAATCTGTCCTGGACTTTTCAGAAAAGAATAAATATTTTCTTCAAATTCCAGTGCAATTGATTTGGACATTGCACATTTGGAATTTAATGTTTTTGTTCCATTCTTTTTTGTTTTCTCCTCCTATTCTTCCATTTAGCTAATTATTTTTGTCAGTGTAGCTAGTAATCAATTACATATATCACAAATATATGTGGATTCAATTCTATTTGAATTTTTTGTTATTTTAAGTTACATTTGTATATAAAATATGATAAGTAGTTCTAGAAAAATGTGAATAGAACACTGTAATCTCTGAGTGAGCTCTCTGGAGGTCCCCCAAATGGGCCTTAATTTCAGTAGAATAATCAGACCCTAGAATCAGAAGGACCTGAATTCAAATGCAGCTTTAAACACTTATTGGCTTTGTGATCCTGGGCAAGTCACTTAACCATGTTTGCTTTAATTCTTCATCTGTAAAATGACTAGAGAAGAAAATTGCAAATAATTTCAGTGCCTTTGTCAAGAAAATCACAAATGGCTCTATAGTCAATTGATACTTAAATGACTGAAAAATAATATATCCACAAATCTAAATAATTTGTGTGTATATATATATATATATATATATATATACACACACACACACACACACAACATATACATACATATATATGGAATAATAGCAGAGAGACAGAGTCTGTGGATATGTCATATATATATAAAGTTTAAAGAAAGTTAAATCTAGGGAGGATTCATCATCATTATTATAATCAATGTCCTATTCCTCTAATTAGGTTATAATTTTTTTAAAAGAGAGAATGACCACTTATCATTACTTGTCTTAAATCTAACTATAAATATATATGTATGCATATGTATAGAACATGCTTCAAAATATTTATTAGAAATCAATTATATAATATATTATATAGTTGTAATATATATGTATATATATATATATATATATATATATATATATATATATATATATATATATATATATTGGAAAGTAGAATTTAGAAAATAATTTCAGAGTTAAAAGATTTCCTATTCAAATTCCATTCTCTAAGATCTTTATTAAACTTTATTTTTTCAAATTCATGAAAGGAATGAATAATATATTTTGGTAGTGTTTTCTTGTGATAAATTTTAAGGTTTTTTTCACTGTTCTTTCCAAAATAATCTCCAGGATGATTATATTATACACATTCTGTTAATTCTATGAAATGCATATTTTATTGATTTCATGTATATGTTATAGTACAGTAATGATCATGCAAATTGTAAATAGTTTTCCAAAATTAGAAATTTAAAATAAATTTTAAAAAATAGTAAATGGGAATTTATAAGTAATAAAAATTATTTTTGCCCTCCACAAAGTTTTCTTCTTAAAATAATACTTAAATGGTAATAGCAAAATTGATTGTATTATTCTTTTTTCCCAAATATTCATGTAAAACCTGGTGAACCATGATTTGTGGGTCTGATTCTAATATGAAAGAGATGCATTATTAGTTTCACTTTAAAATGCAATGTTAATTTTTAGTCCCATTGACTTGTAAATTCTTCCCTAATGTGAGTCAATGGCTCTTGTAATTTTAATGAAATTCTTATATTTATATATTTTAAACGAATGGTTCTTAACCTGCTGAAAATTGTAAGAAATTTAAATTTTGTTGTCAAGTGGGTTTCTATAACCAATTCACTTGACATCAACAATTACATTCCCAGAGAACACATTATAAGTGTTTTAGGAGGAGTGATTAACAGTGCAAAATATTAAGTCAACTAAATTGCTTTTAGAATTATTCAAAATAACACATTTAAAGTAATTGAATCACAGTTTCTAGAGTCATACTTTCTAGATTCAAAACTATTTTGAAAAAATAAAGGGCAGTTGTACTTAATCCTATCCTGTGGTATTCATGGTATACTTCAAAGTCTTCCAAATATTGTTTAAAGTTACCTAGTCATTCTATAAATCTATATTTTTAGTATTATAGAAGAACATACAAATAGATCTGGTGGTATGAATTCATTCAGGTTAGCTAAGTCCTATCTTATAATCACTTTTCTTATCTGGGTTATTATTTCTCTATTGCAAACAATTTTCTGTCCTATTTCCTTAATAGATCATTTTTTATCTTAAAAAAGACAGAAGTAGAATGAGAATTGAACAGCCAAAACATGGAGTTACCATGAAATAATCTAATGAATAGTTTTCTTCATTACTCTTGGTCTTTAAAGCTTCTTAGGGCTCTGATAAAGTGAGATTTTTTTCAATATTTCTAAAAATTATTTATAAAATTAAGTAATTCAAGGAAGCCTTTTGAAAGAGTTTGTTCATTTGATAATTTAAAGGCTGGGAAAATTGAGAAAGGGGTAGAATTTAATTAAGCAAAAAGATCACTCTGTAATCAAAACTTTGTGATTTAACTTTCCATTCCTTGATAACAACTATGAAAAGAAAACATTAAATATTTTAAAGTACTTTCATTTAATTTTTTTATTGCATCTTTTGAAAGGGGATTTTTGTTTTTGCTTTCCTTAGCAATGAAAATTCAAAGGTCATTCCTTAGTAGGCTCTCACACACTCCCCTAACCCAGCTTTTCTCTGTAATTGAGATGCTAGCCAGTTTTAAAAGGAAAGATAAGGCACTAATCTTAACGTTATCTAGTTACATCAAGTTACAAAGGGATCTTTTGTTATAGTATGTAAAATCAATTGGAGCAATTAAAATAGAATTTTCATGACTTTGTTTTCCCTGGTATTTGAATTTTAAGCAAGTCAGTTGTTTTAAATTTGAAAGGCATCCAGAAAAAAAAAAAAAAAAAAAAAAAAAAAAAAGAATATCCTTAGAAGAAAATATAATTGTTGATTAGTTTACCATTACATTGACAGGTTAAATAAATGGATCATCCCAAGATTTGCATGATAAATGCAGAATCCTTCACAATGACTTTGGATATTTTCTTTTTTCTCTAATGTATGCTTTTTACTTTGTCACATGTGAGGCAAGAATGGCAAATATTTTTTCCCCTTATATTCCAAACAAAACAATTTTTTTTCTATTTCTGGTGAATAATTATGATACTTTCTTAATATGAGTATTAGCAAAATGCATTTTTATTATAAAGTTTGAGGCTTCTTTAAGTGTTTTCAAATTACACTTTTATGTACTGTTATAATTATTAATATTTGAAAACTTTAAATTATATTTAAATAACCTGACTCTCAGGTTCATAACAATTGTATTATTCTCAAATGAATGCTCCTCTTGACTTGGATGAATCTTAATGTCCAAGCAGAATCTATACTTCAAAAACCTCCATTGACAAATAACCCACAAATGAAAGAGCCTAAGCTTATAGCAAAAATAGACCAGACTTACCTTTCTCAGTTCAAGTCTAATCACATTTGATTGCTTCTTGTATTTATCAAAATATTTAAAAATATATATTGGCATACAAATAACACCAGAAAAGATACTTTACCTATTATCTTAAACTTGATCCTTACCAAAGTTCCATAGCATAAATAAAGGTATAAATACCCCCATTTTATGTCTGACAAATAAGTGATTCATTGTCACTTTCCCATTGTCACAAAAACTTTGAAGGAGAATTTGAAATAGATGTCCACTCAAATTATAGTATGGATGTATGTTGATTCTCAAGAACTACTCTTGTGAATCAAGAGATAGATTTATCTTTAAAATATGTGAGATCTGTATTTAGAAATAATTATTGTACTGTTCTCTATGGGGACAGTTCTTCTGCCACTTCTCAATTTTTACTAATATGCCAGGACTTATGAATAAGTTCAGCTCACTATATATCCTTAATAAGGTAGCACATCATAGACAAATACCCTTGGGTTTGAGTCTTGGGAACATTGGACCTATCTTTGAATGGCAACTTACTTACATGCAAATGCTGTCAAGTTGCTCATTACTTTACTTATCTCAATTTCCTTGTGTAGGAAATTTGGAGGATGAAATTTGTATTGTCTCATAAGTTTGTTGTAAAAAGGGGTTCAAATATTATAACATTAATTACCTAATACACAATTAATGATATTATCTTTTAAAATAACTTTATGATTGTAGATATTAATGAAGGTGATGATAATTCAATATTTCAAGATGACCTTCAGATATCAGTGATTACAGGGAAGAACTTGTTTACTGCAATTAGTCCACATGCAATGTCATTCATCATGCACTTTCTGTTATCCTTTCTGCATAAGAGTAATATTAATGTCATGAATGTATATGAGTTCATTCACTAATATTTTTATTCAATTATCAATTTACTTATGAAATAGTCCATAAGATATTAAACATAAAAATTACAATTTCATTGGGATTCCTATGTGAAATATTGTAAAATAATAGTTGCAAGGATACCTTGTCCCATTCAGAATATTTGTTCAAAGCCAGTGATTTTAGAAAATATCAAAGTTGATCCCAAAGTAGGGAAATGATATGCCATCAGACTCAGAAGTGGAGAATAGTAGAGCTGTGTATCAGATTAAATTCATCAATCTGAAAAATCTTGACATTGTAGAACATTATAAATGTAATTCAGCATGCCTACTGATTCTGTGATCCTACTTTAAAAATATTATGAGAAATAAATGATGAGAAAAAGGGAAAGTAGATGATGGATTATGTTCTCTATTTTCTTTTGTGAATCAAATGGTATCATTTATTATTGCAACTATGATGATTTTGTGTTTGATGTCCTATGAACCAATGAATAAGTAGCTGTAAACAGGATCGAGTACTAAAATTCTAAGTAGATAAATGCAATGGAAAGATTCTGAGATGATGGAAAGTGACAGATAAATAGTGAGCAACAGAAACTCACAGAGCAGATTCATGAGTTATCCAAAGTTTAATAATAAACTAATAATAATCTGCCTTAAATATTGTCTATTGGCTGAAGTATCACCAATCATACTTCAGACAGACTTATTATTCATTCCTTCTTCACTCCTATATTCCATTGTCCTTCCATCTACCTGCAGATGACTGAAACCTGTTTCACTCTGCTAGAATAACTTGTGGTCTGAAAACTTTGCATTTCTCATGAGCTTGTTAATCTTTCATTCCAAGATATATGTGGGCTATACTTTAGAAAACATATAGAGAAATCTTCATTGAACTTTTTCTGAAATACACAATCTACAGTTTTTGTTAGTTGGCTGATTTCCATTTCATTTGGATACTTTTCAATTAGCAAGGATGTACTTTCCTTCCTCAACTCCATTCACTCCAGAATCTTGACTTAGGGTATGGAGGAAGTAAAAATAGAAATTAAGACATTTGGGAAAATATATAACACAGAATTTAGAAAGCCTCATTCTTCTGGAAATAAAGTAGAGAATAACATTAAAAAACAAAAAGAAGCAAACAAGTAAATACTATAATGTTCATCACAGCTGACCCCAAACATTTGATATTTTAGTAAAATTGTGTATTGGAGTAATCTCTCCATCTCTTTTCCTCATCACCTCCCTTCATTTCTCTTCTCCTCTTCTCTTCTCCATGGACAGTTTAATATTTGTAGCTGTAGCACTCATCATAAGAAATGTTTGATAAGTAATTTTCAATAACTAATTTTTTGTGTTTCACTCTTGAATATATGCATATTTTCCCTCATGAATTTCTGTATGTGACATTAATTTAAGTTTTCATATAATATTTTAATACTTGTTCTTCATTCTTTTAAATCATAGAAAATATTGTTAATTTACACATGCATTTGACAAGCAATTAAATTTATCTACATCTAGTTTTGATTAGAGATTTTCAATAAAGGTTAAATAAGTTGAAGGTACAGGCCACTATAGCATATTTATCTCAATTACTTGAATGTATTTCTTAACCGTATTTGTGATGATATTTAAAGCAACGTCATGTTGCAGCATTCCTTCTCCATTTGGGAGTAATTCTATAACAAATCTATATACCTGCAACTTTTGAGATGAGAATATAATTTCTAGGCATATTATAAGTAAACAATTAAATATTATTGAATAGATATTTTGTGGTTTGATGAATATGTCCAGATATTTTAAGCTTATCTGGACTTCCTGTGACAATATCAATGAAGTGAAAATAGTTAATTCCTTAACTAAAATTTAACATTTCATAGATAATTCAATTTTAACTACTTCAGTCACTTTATTATATTGCCTTTTATCGGTACATTTTTATAATCATAGATAGTGAATAAAGCATTCACATTCCATTTTTTACTGCTGTTCTTCCAAATTCAAGAAATCTAAATCATAAAAGAATCACTAACAAATAAACTCTCCAGTTTCTAGGTCCTGAAGTCAATTTTTTTTTCTTTTGTTTTGTTTTCTTTTTTGTTTTCTTGCTTATTTTTTTTCTAATATTAAGACTAATTAAATTGCTTTAATACTATTTTATCAGTTACTGGAATGATTTTCTTGTTTTTTTGTTTTGTTTTGTTCTTTTCTTGTCACACTTTTAAATGTGCTTATCAGAAGTGATCTCATCTCATTTTAAATTTGACTTTTCCAATTCTTGACTTTTCCCAAACCAGCCATTGGGTAAATTCTCTGATTGTTATGGAAGTGGGCTTTTAGAATTATACTTTTTATTTCATTTTCTTAAAGAACTAACTGTTCTTTAAGTCACAGAATTAAAATTACAACAGCAACAAAAAGCAATGAAATACAAGTGCATGGCACAAAACCTAGCAATCAACTGACAAAGATCTAGTTAAATCTGAATATAATAGCTAAATCTGATTTTATTCATTCCAAGTCATATGTTGCCAGTGTCTTACAGTAGAAGCAAATACATAATATTCTAACAAAATAAAAACAATATTAAATTGATACCTGTCCTAAATAATTCACAACATTATCAAGAAACATATTTTTGTTTGGTCACATAATACAAAATGAAACCACATTAGCAGGAGTTCCTCAAATTAAGAAACTGATCTTCTGGATGTACTCTCTTAAGCAATGAGATGATTCAGACCAATTCCAATAATTTAGTGATAAAAATCTATACCTTGAGAGAGGACTGTGGGAATGGAGTATGGTTCACAACATAGTACTTTCACTGTTTTTGTTGTTTGTTGCTTTCATTTTAAATTTGTTTCTCTTTTTTTTTTTTTCTGGTTTGATTTGATTTTTCTTCTGCCACAAAATAATTATATAAATATGTATGCATATGTTGGATTTAACATATTTCTACCATTTTATAATATATGTATTATATATTTATCTAGAAAAAGGGATGAGGGGGGAATTGGGACATAAGGTTTTCCAAGGGCTAATGTTGAAGAATTGTTCATGCATATGTTTTTAATTATTATTACAGCTTTTTATTGACAAAATATATGCATGGGTAATTTTTCAACATTGACCTTTGCAAACACTTGTTCCAACTTTTCCCCTTCTTCCTTCTACCTTCTCCCATGGAAGACAGGCAGTCCCATACATGCTAAACATGTTAAAATATATGTTGAATACAATATATGTACACATATTTATACATTTGTTGTCTTGTTGTACAAGAAAAAATGGATTTAGAAAGAAGGTGAAAATAACCTGGGAAGAAAAACAAAAATGCAAGCAAACAAAAACAAAAAGAGTGGAAATGCTATGTTATAGTCCATACTCATTTCCTAGTATTCTTTCATTGGTTATAGCTGGTTCTGTTCATCCCTGATTAATTGAAATCCTCAATGCACTGATTTGGATCCTCTTATTGCCAAATATAGCCACTTTTATCAGAATTGATCGCCATACAATATTGTTGTTGAAGTGTATAATGATCTCCTGGTTCTGCTCATTTCACTCAGCATCAGTTCATGTAAGTCTCTCCAAGCCTCTCTATATTCACCCCTGCTGGTCATTTCTTACAGAACAATAATATTCCATAACATTCATATAATTCAGCCATTCTCCAATTGATGGGCATCCATTCAATTTCCAGTTTCAAGTAACTATGAAAAGGGCTGACACAAACATTTTTGCACATACATGTACCTTTCCTTTCTTAATATCTCTTTGGGATGTAAGCCTAGTAGTAACACTTCTGGATATGCATAGTTTGATAACTTTTTGAGTATAATTCCAAACTGTTCTCCAGAATGGTTGGATTGGTTTACAATTCCACTAATAATGCATTAGTGTCCCAGTTTTCCCACACACTCTTCCACATTCCTTATCATCTTTTCTGATTATCTTAGCCAATCTAATAGGTGTGTAGTGATATCTCAGAGTTGTGTTAATTTGCATTTCTCTGATCAATAATGATTTCAAATGCTTTTTCATATGATTAGAAATGGTTTCAATTTCATCATCTGAAAATTGACTGCTCATATCCTTTGACCATTTATCAATTGGAGAATGGCTTGATTTCTTATAAATTAGAGTCAATTCTCTATATATTTTGGAATTGAGGCCTTTATCAGAACCTTTAACTGTAAAGATATTTCCCAGTTTATTGTTTCCCTTCTAATCTTGTCTGCATTAGTTTTGTTTGTACAAAAGTTTTTTAACTTGATATAATAAAAATTTTCTATGTTGTGATCAGTAATGATCTCTAGTTCTTCTTTGGTCAAAAATTCCTTCCTCCTCCACAAGTCTGAGAGGGAAACTATTGTGTGTTCTTTTAATTTATTTATAATCTCATTCTTTATTGCTAAATCATGAACCCATTTTGATCTCATCTTGGTGTATGGTGTTAAGTGTCAGTCAATGCCTAGTTTCTGCCATACTAATTTCCATTTTTCCCAGCAGTTTTTGTCAAATAGTGAATTCTTATCCCAAAAGTTGGGGTCTTTAGGTTTCTCAAATACTAGATTTCTACAGTTATTGGCTATTTTGTTCTGTAAAAATAAGCTATTCCACTGACAAACTAGTCTATTTCTTATCCAGTTTTGATGGTTTTGATGACTGCTACATTATAATAAAAGATTTAGATCAGGTACAGCTAGGCCACCTTCATTTTATTTTTTTTTCCATTAGTTTCTTTGAAATTCTTGATTTTTTGTATATTCGCTTGACCTAGTCAAGAGCACTTAATAGTTTTCCAGTTGTTTAGATCTGAATTTATTTTGTGGAAAGTGTTTTGTAGTTTTACTCATATAGTTCCTGACTTTCCCTTGTCAGATAAATTCCCAAATATTTTACCCTGTCGACAATTATTTTAAGTGAAATTTCTCTTTGTAACTCTAACTGTTGGATTTTGTTAGTGATATATAAAAATGCTGAGGATTTATGTGGATTTATTTTGTATCATGCAAATTTGCTAAAGTTGTGGATTATTTCTAATAGCTCTTTAGTAGAATGGGGTTCTCTAAGTATACCATCATATCACCTGCAAAGAATGATAATTTGGTTTCTTTATTACCTACTCTAATTCTTTTAATTTCTTTTTAATCTCTTATTGCCAAAGCTAGCATTTCTAATACAATATTGAATAGTAATAGTGATACTGGGCAACCTTGTTTCACTCCTGATTTCATTGGGAATGGATCCAGTTTATTCCCATTACATATGAGATTTAATGATGTTGTGAAATAGATACTATTGACTATATTAAGGAAGAGTCCATTGATTCCGATATTCTCTAGTGTTTTTAATAGGATTGGATGTTGGATTTTATCAAATGCTTTTTCTGCATCTATTGAGATGATCATATGTTTTTTTGTTAATTTGGTTATTGATATAATCAATTATCATGCTTATGTTTTGAAAATTAAAAAGCTTTAATAAAGAAAAAATAAATCCATCTTCCAATTGCAACTATTTCTATTCATATAAAATATTTACTAGTCACTATTAATCAGAGGATTTCAAATTAAGACAACTCTAAGATACTATCACATGCTTCTCAGATTGACCAAGATGACAGGAAAAAATAATGATTAATGTTGGATGAGATGTGGGAAAACTGGAACACTAATACATTGTTGGTAGGGTTGTAAAGCAATCCAACAATTCTGGAGAGCAATTTGGAACCATGCCCAATCAAACTATGTACACCCTTTGATCCAGCAAGGTTTCTACTTTGCTTATATCCCAAAGATATTATAAAGGAGGGAAAAGGACTCACATGTACAAACATGCTTGTGTCAGCCCTTTTTGTAGTGGCAAGAAAGTGGAAACTAAGAAACTGAGTGAATGCTCATCAATTAGAGAATGGCTGAATAAGTTATGGTATATGAATGTTATGGAATATTATTGTTCTGTAAAAAAAAAAATTGGTAAGTAGAATGATTTCAAAGTGGCCTGAAAAGACTTACATGAACTGATGCTAAGAGAAATAAGCAGAACCAGAACATTGTAAACACAACAAGACTATGTGATGATCAATTCTGATGGATATAGATCTTTTCAACAATGAGATGATTGAGGCAAGTTCAAATAACCTTCTACACCCAGTAAAAGGACTGTGAGGACTGAGTGTGGTTCACAACATAGTATTTTCATTCTTTTTGTTATTATTAGTCTACATTTTCTTTTCTTTCTCATTTTTCTTTGTGATCTGATTTTTCTTGTGCAGCACAATAATTGTATAAATCTGTATACATAATTGGAATTAACATATATTTTAACATATTAACATATATTGGATTACTTGCCATCTGGGTGAGGGAGTGAGGAGAAGGGGGTGTAACCTGGAACACAGTATTTTTTAAGGGTCAATGTTAAAAAATTTTCATGCATATATTTTGAAAATAAAAACTTTAATAATAGCCATAAAAAATGATCAACATGATGACTTCAGAAAAGCCTGGATGGTTGCTAAGGGAAGTGAGTAGAAGCAAAAAACAAAACAAAACAAAACAAAAAACAAAAAATAAAAATCTTACACAGCAACAAGATTATTTAATGATCAACTGTAAGGAACTTATCTCAACAGTGAGGTCATTCAGGCCAATCCCAATAGGCTTGTGATGGAGAGAGCTTTCTGAATGAAGAAAGACTATTTAGACTGAATATTGAATACCACATAGTATTTTCACCTTTTCTGTGTTGTTTTCTTGCTATTCATACCTTTTTCTTTTTTTCCCTTTTTGTTCTGATTTTTCTTGTGTAACATGATAAATATGGAATTTTATATAGAAAAACTGCATGTGTCTGATCTACATTAGATTAACTGCTATCTAGGGAAGGCTTCTAATATTAAGACTAAATAGCTGTAACAATATTTTATCAGTTACTGGAATTTTTTTTCTCTATCACATTTTTAAATGTGTTTATTGGAGTGATCTCATTTCATATTGGGCTTGAATGAACCTTCAAATTCTTGACTTTTCCCAAAACAACCACTGGGTTAGATTCTCTGATAGTCATTGAAAGGTGCTTTTAAAACTATATATATATTTTTTTTTCATTTTCTTACAGGCATATTTTATAGGAAATTCCATAGTCTTAAAGGGAATGTACTTTAAGTCACAGAATTAAAATTGCAACAAAAGAAAGCAATGAAGCACAATGAAAGTATGGCACAAAACCCAGCATTCAGCTGACAAAGATCTAGTTAAAGCTGGATACACAAGCTAAATCTGATTTCATTCATTCAAAATCAAATATTGTCAGTTCCCTGTTAAGTGGAAGCAAATAAACAATACTATAACAAAATAAAAACAATCTTAAATTGTTCCTGTCTTAGATAATTCACATATTACTATCAATAAAAAATAAGTGTTTTTATGTTTAACCGCATAACAGAATGAAGCCATATTGGCAGGAGCACCTAATATTAAGAAATCCTCTCTCTGTCTCTCTCTCTCTGTCTCTGTCTCTCTCTCTCTCTCTCTCTCTCTCTCTCTCTCTCTCTCTTTCTCTCTCTCTGTATATATATATATATATATATATATATATATATATATATATATATATATATATATATATATAAACACACACATACACACAAAATAACTATTTGGCCTAAAAGTATCCCCTGCACATTTTTGCTTATTAACAACCCCAACTTCCTTAAAAATTCAGTTACAGTATTATTTCTCACATAGTACTTTTTTGACACCTATCTTCTATCACCCTTGAAATTATTTAGCATTTGAAATTTGAATATGTACACATATATAATCTATTTGCATGTGTATTCATTGATTTCAAGGAAATGTAAACTATTTGAGTATAGAACTGTTTAATTTTATTCTTTTCATCCCTGGTCACACACCATAAAAGTCAGTTCACACCTATATACATGATGATTGTCATAAAATGAAAAACATTTTTCAAATTCATATAGTAGAATGGAAAAGGGGGGATTTCAATAATAATTTAGATGAAGGAACACAAAGCAACTAATTATAATTTGACATACAGGAATCCTTTATCATTTCACTTAGGTAGTAATTGTTTCAGTGCATTAATGACATCTTTATTTCTCAGGCTGTATATCATGGGATTAAACATTGGGGTTAAGATAGTGTAGAAAAGTGAAAGTATTTTATCACTTCCTCCAGAGTCATTTGACTTAGGTCTTGAATATGTAATGGTTGCAGATCCAAAAAATAAAATGACAACTAGAAGATGGGAAGAACAAGTTGAGAAGGCTTTGTATTTTCCTGTATTTGATGGAAGCTTCAAGATGGTAGTGATGATTTTGACATAAGATCTGATTATCAATATAAAGGGTACCATGACAAATAAAACAGCAACAACATAGACAGAGAGCTCTATCACAGAGGTATCTGAACAAGCCAACTTCAGTAATGGTGGTATATCACAGAAAACGTGATTAAGTTTATTACTATCACAGAAAGGGAGTGCGAAAACCTGATATGTCTGACCAATCATGACTGGGATTCCAGTGGTCCAGGAACCTACTACAAGCTGGACACAAACTTTATGGTTCATTATGAGAGGATAGTAGAGTGGTTTACAGATGGCCACATAACGATCATAGGCCATTACAGCCAGGAGTAAGCACTCAGTGCCTCCAAGAGTAAGGAGGAAACAAAGTTGTATAGCACAGGCCAAAAAAGAAATACTTCTGTCCTGGGTCCAAAGATTTGTCAACATTTTGGGAAGAGTGACTGATGTGTAGCAGATTTCCAAGAAAGAAAAATTCCCAAGGAAAAAATACATGGGGGTGTGTAGAGCTCGAGAAACTTTGGTGATTAAAATGATGAGGCCATTTCCTATTAGGATACTTATGTAAATACTTAAGAAAATACCAAACAAAAACCCTTGAAAATCAGGAAGCTCAGAAAAGCCAAGGAGAAGGAATTCCACTACAGTTGTAAGATTAGTTCGCACCATTTTCCCTGAAGCTGTTGTATGATGATTCTGGAATAGGAGTCCCATCATCTCCCTTTGGTCTTATTTTCCATTTTTTTCTGTAAAAATAAAGATAGATGATTATACAATCTCCAAGCATTCTGAAATCTAAATTTTAATATTACTTTAAACTCTGTCATGGTATGTTTTGTTATTTTTTTAGCTTTGACATTCTTTATTTTACGTTGTTTACTAAAGTCCATTCTAGAGCTGAAATTTTTTGGCATGTTTTGAAGTCCTTAATCTCTTAATTTTGTCTTTGTAGCTTCCAAGCAGCCCTTTTTCTATATCATTCTATGTCATATATCTATAGCTCCCTCCAATTATAAAATTCTAGATTTTCCCTTTTAAAATTGCTTCTATCTAAAAAATCCTCTTTTGTAAAATATTCTGACTGACATTTCAAACAAAATGATGATTAATTCTTGTATTGAGGGGGCAGGGACTAAAGTGGGGAAAATACTTTGTGAAATAAAAATATTTTAATATCATTATCCATACCTAAATTTTTTGTTTTGTTTTGTAAAGGATATTGTTTCTAGGAAGTAGAAGAAATACACTGTACAAAGAGTAATATGGAAGCAATCAAAATAAAAATTACTTTTCTCAAATATTATTGACATTCTATTCTTTTCTTACTGTCTTTGGTGATGTTCTATTTCTTTTTTGCAATGATGGTATTCTACTCACTGTTCATCTTTTATCAGGATCATTATTTTATTTCAAATGTCAATTCTATTTCCACACCTTTATCATTTCCTTCAGAGATTTTGGTGGCCTCTAACAGAGTAATTTTTTACTTAATTAATATAAAATCTGCTTTCTATTTAAGCATTTATTATGGAGAAATAGTAGGTTGAGTACTGCTCTCAGATAAAGGAAGAAATTAGTCTCAATCTTGTCTCAGTTACTAAATAGTTCTGTAGTATAGGTAAATAATTAAAGTGTCTTAACCATATTTTTTCTTTTAACACTAAAACAATTACAAATATAAAAAGCACTCTATATTTAAAGTTTATAATTTCATAGGATGGTTTTGATGATTATAATGATGATTGTGAAGGTAGATCTTACTTCATTTAATTCTTTCTTTCAACTTATTTCTCCTCCTCCTCCTCCTCCTCCTCCTCCTCCTCCTCCTCCTCCTCCTCCTCCTCCTCCTCCTCCTCCTCCTCCTCTTCCTCCTCCTCCTCCTCCTTCTTCTTCTTCTTCTTCTTCTTCTTCTTCTTCTTCTTCTTCTTCTTCTTCTTCTTCTTCTTCTTCTTCTTCTTCTTCTTCTTCTTCTTCTTCTTCTTCTTCTTCTTCTTCTTCTTCTTCTTCTTCTTCTTCTTTTCTTTCTTCTTGTCCTTCCTTCATCATTTTTACACAAACAGAAACACATAATTACCTTAATACACATTAAATAAATAATTCATTTTGAGACTTTTATGTAAATATAAATAAAATTTAGGTGATAAAACCATAGTAACATAAAATATGGTGGTTTTTTTCCCCTCAGGTACTAATTGCCATCTAATATTTTTTTTTCTCTCTTTTGTGAGTATCTCAAATGTGCTGCACATCTGGACCTATATTGCTTTTTCAATGCTTTGAATTTATTTAAGCTCTAGACATTCTTCCCACCACATTTTATCTGTTAATCATTTTCATTCAGTTTGGAAATAATTGAAACCAAAAAGACCCTGCTTAATATGTTACTTCTCCTAGTGAATTTTAAGAGGTTAAATTTCATTCATATAAGAAATAGTTTTAAAAGGTAGAAATGAAAGGGGAGGTTTTTTTTATATAGTTTTTATTTTTTTTTATTTTTTTTACATTACCACTGAAATTCTATCCTTGAGATAATAATTCTATTACAACTTTGAACAGATAACTGTTGATCACTGGCCATATGTAGGACACAATTGTAAATCAAAAATGTAATAATGTAATATTTAATTACAGTTCTTAGAGTGCTTAAAACTATTTTTAGAATGTAAGTAGATGTGAGAGAGTGATGATGATGATGATTGCAATGGTACTTGTGGTCATTTGCTTTTTAATAGTAATCATCACAATGTATATAACATTGTTATAAATACTGACATAATGTAAAGGCTACAAGTACTATTGAGTTTACTTTAATTGATCAATCAGTAAAACAACAATCATTTATTGCCCCCTTAAAAATGTAAACATTTTATTCTCTCAGGCAACAGAAAAATATCATGTGTTTCCCAAAATATTTTATATGCAAATAGCTAATATTTTTATAGCTATCAAACTATGTATAGTATATCTACCTATCTCTACATACAGAGAAGTAAAGCCATGGAAAGTAATAGCTTACATTTCTGTTTGTGTTTTTGTAGACATTTTGTAGACATTATGTGTGTAAAAAGTAATGTAAATGTAAAGTAAAAGTAAAGTAATGTAAATGTAATGTAAAAAATACAAGTATATCAGTAGCTGGAAATGGTGGCATCATCATGTTCCTCATCCTTATCACATTTTTATTTATCATAATCTTCAGTGTCCAATTTCCTAGCAAGTCTTTATGCCATTAAGGATAGAAACTTCAGATGTAAATAGATAAATTATAGATACTCTTCTACACAACATGAAACCACAAATAAATCCAAAAGAATGCTTTTAGCATATGCTTTGAACAATAATGCTGAGAACTTTTATCTAGAATATGCTTTTATGTAGATTAATTCTTGAAATTATTCCTATAGGGTATTTCATTATTTCTGCCAATGAATTATACACTTTTAATAGCCACCAAGAATGGTATCATATTAGGGCACCATTAGTCACAAATATTTTATTTTGAATTCCTTATCATATTTTTAGTTTTCTAACAACATAGCTTCCTAAGATGTACAAATAATGTAGCACATAAAAGTAGGGAAATTATATTAAAATAGATGTTATGCATGTATAATATGCAGTGTTTATTAAACATATACATGCACACATACACATGTATATATATATGCATACAATAAGTACATACAAAAATGCACATATATTGATGATTGAAATTCATGAAGAATAATACAAAGGAGCTTCAGGTCTAGCAATAAGTTAATTTGTGGGTTAAGAAAAAAAAAACAGAGGAGTAAAAAACTAATAGCATATAGCACATTTCTTAAAAATCCTGTTGATTTAAAGTAATTTTATACATCCTTGAAATATGGGAGAAACAACATAAGGAACAATGTGCTTGCTGAATGTAAAAATGCAGATAAACAAAAGGAATTAGTGGAAGTTGTTTATAATTTCATGATAAAACATCCTTTTAATTGCATGTTTAACATATATTAAAATACTATCTAGGTGGGAAATAGAAGAGAAAAAACACAAAGTTTTGCAAAGTTAAATGTTGAAAATTAAAAAAAAAAAGCTTTAAAAATAAATTTTAAAAAGAAAAAAGAAAAAAAAAACATATCCTCTTACCTAATTATTTTAGTCTAATTCATTTTCTTATCTCCAAAATGAGAATAATGCCTATACTACCTTCCTTACAAAGATATATATATAAAACACCTGAATATTGTATATAAAACATTTTAAAGAGCCAGACTTACCATACAAAAATGATGCACTACTATGATCATTGTGATTACCTAAACTCTATTTATTCTTCACAACTATTCAAAACTCACTTTGTCAAATTAAAAGCAATTATTCTTCTTTTGAACATTATATTAGTGAGGAGTTACAGCACATATTTTTTTTTCCTCCAATGTTATATTTAAAAGGTACTTTTGCATTCATTATCTGTACTACATTAAGTGGGCATTTAATATTGATGCTCTTTATGGATGTGACTTTTCTTTCCATTTTTATAGGAATACTTGATATAGGGAAGTATTCTTTTTTTTCTTTTCCCTTTTTATACCTAGAAGCTTAAGGCAGAAAACATGTCTCTGTCATTCACCAAACAAGACTATTTGGTCACCCATCCTTTGTACCACCTTTCTGAAAAGAACATGAGAGACATTGCTAAAATAATGAATAAAATAGAGGTTAAATTCTTTATTATCCATAATTTGTTTATTATTCATATGTCTTACTATCATACACAATACATTTTCTGCATACATTATGAGACATAATCATTTTCTCAATTTTGTCTTATATTTTTCTTTATTATCTAAAGGGATGTATCTCATTTTGATGTTCCCTACACCAGTTAAGTAAAGGTTTTTCTTCTTATGTCTGTCCCTTGGAACAAGGGCAGTTTCTACTGATTGCATGTTCATGGGATATGTGGTCTTTGTGATGTTTAAAAAATAGATAAAATACATAATTAAAACTAAATTAATTTTTGGTAAAACCAGGAACATTGGCTTTTGCACCCTAGGTAAGACTGCCTATTTAAATTGGATTATTATGTTTTCCCTTTACCTATGTAATATTCCTGCTGTAAGCAATATTTTTCCCTAAGTCTTTGTGATTTCTTAGTTCTATTACGAATCTTAACCCACCAACTTCCTCCTATACTGTGGGAGATTGTTACAGGTCAGAGAACATAGGAAGTAGTGTATAAAGTGCTGAACTTCACATTAAGAAGATCTGTACTTACTACCTAAGAGAACTTGAACAACTCTCTTAAATTTCATCACATACAAAATGAGACATTGCACTTGATGGCCTTTTAGCTCCAAATATCTTTGAAAATTGCCTCAGCTGGAGTAATTGCACAAGCAAAATAAATAAATAAATATAAAGACAACTTTGAAAATAAAAGAGGTCCTCATTTCCCTTGGTTAAGACTGTGGGTCTAAGAAAACAAATGGATTGTATAAGGTTTTCAATAGTAAATGGCAGATCCTTCCCTCAGGATAATTTTTAAAAGGAATAATTAATAAAGAATCACTTATATATCCATGTCCTAAATATTCTTCTCTCTATTATTATTGTTTTTATTTTGTGTTTCTTTTTATTGATTGGAAAAATTATTATTCATTACACCAAAATATTCTTTAAAGTAGTATAAACATTTATACTTTTCAAAGTTCATTCCATACCAATCTTATAACGATTTGTATTAGAAAAAAAAGGAAAAAAATTGAGTAACACTTATCTTACCAGGATTTATTTGAACAACTACTATTTTTATGTAAAATCTCAATGCCTGATTAAGTCTATAGTTCACAGATAATCTTAAGAAACACCTTGTTCATAACAGAGAGAGATGGTGAGTCTATGACAGGCACTTCAGGCTTACCTTTCTCATAAGGGATCAAATAAACTTCAGCTACTTCATGCTTTAATTTAAGGGATTTATATACTACAAACACATTTATAATATTGTGTGATATATAAATAAATAAAATGAACAAATAAATAAAAACATCATTGTATTTAATTACCGATTTGAGCCTCCTAAATGACTTGTGAGGTAAATCCCAAGGATATTGTTATTTTCCTTTGACATAAAAAAATAATTTGCTGCTTAGTGGCAGCAAGAAGTACAAAACTTATATAAATAGGATTTGAAACAGGCCTTTTTCTCTAAGCTCAACTATGTAAAGGATCTTAGAAAACTGGTCTTATTCAAAAAACAAACTCTAATAATGTTCTTTGTGTCCAATATCATTAGTATTCTAAGTAGAAAAGATTTCTATCTTACCTCTCTGTGGAGAAATCTGCTCTCCCAAGTTGATTCTCACTTTTTTTTTTTAAATGAGAGGCTAGTATCCCTGCTTTAAATAGTGTTAAGAATGCTGTATGTCATAATGAAACAGACCTCTGGGTTTGGAGTCTGGGGACATTAGCTCCAGTGTTGTTTTAGGTACTTAGTCATGGCTCAAGTGATGACAATTCATTCGCTACACTTGGAAGCCCACTTTTCTATTCTACAAAATGGGTCCAATGACATCTGTACATATATGCATTTGGGATTTCAGTTCCTTTTCCTGAAACCTTAAGCAGCTACCTGTGAAATTCAAAACACTGTGTTCTATGCGAGAGAAGCACAAAATTAAGGAATTCTCCATCATTCAATAGTTATCATTCACCTAGAGAAAACACATGGCATAAAAAAGTTCTAAATTGTATTTCAAACTCTGAATCATACAAATTTTGTGACTCTTTTAATTTGTCAAATTCTAACTATGCCAATTAACACATACATACATCTAAATATGCATATATAATACAAAATCACATACCAGTCATATACCACTTTTTCTGACTCTATTTGGGATTTTCTTGGAAAAAGGTATTACAGTACTTTGTCATTTCTTTCTCCAACTCATTTTGTAGATGGGAAAACTGAAGGACACGTAAAATATCTTGCCCAGAATCACATATGTAATAATTGTCTATAGCCAGATTTGAACTCAATTACATGAGTCTTTCTGATGCCAGTCCTCAGAGAAAGAATCAAGAAACAAATCAAGAGGAACTGCAATATGTGTCTTCCAGCTTTTGCCATATATAGAGAGAAATTTGTATATTAAAGAAGTTCCTCTGGAGGCTGTAAATCTTTTGAAGTTTGTATAATTGTTAGGTTCTTACTAAGTGCTAATGAGATAATGAGATATTAGGTTCTTACTAAGTGCTAAGTCAGTACTTGACAATTCTCTAGTTCCGGACTTTCCTGGGGAAGAGCTTGCATGCTTAGCAGGAGCAAGTTCATTGGTTGGAGTAATTCTTCCCAGAAGCCCTTGCATTATCCCACACCCATTCTCTGGGAGGATAAAGAGGGCAGCTCTGGAGGAAAAAGGGAGTCTCTGCTTTAGATCAGACTTGACAGGGCTCTCTGCAGGAAGGGAAATCACTTCTCTGGAGCAGAGTTAACAACAACTGTCTGAAGACAACTGCTCTTTACAGGAAGAAGAATCTGTCAGAGAGATTTGAGTTGACACAGCAGATCTCCTCCCAGAGAGAGATCGGCAGCTTCTGGAGACAATAGCACATTACATATAATAAAGGGATTTCTCTTGAGGATGTAAGATTCTGTTAATTATTTGCATGCTGGGCTATCTACTTTGACCTCTTCAACCTGCAGCTAGAAAATAGAGAATATAAAGGGACTACAGAATATAAAAAAAGGCTCATTAAAAAGGGATTGTTTGAATATGTGGAATAGAATGTCAGAATTGGAGAGATATTACTTCAATTCAGGAACATAAAATGCAAAATATACTATAAACTCTAGAACATAAATTGGGAAAACAAGGGGGTAGTACTACAAAGAATTCCATCACTAGGAGGAAATTAAGAAATCATCTAATTTCCCTTTTTTCTTTTAGCAGATAATAAAATGGAAACTCAAACATTTCATACCCCAAATCCCTATAAGTGAAATACATAGGAAATCAAATGGCAGAAAACAAAACAAAACAAAAAACAAAATAAAAAAAACTTACTTTTGTGGAAGATTTTATAATCATGGGATTTTCTGTTCTGCCAACCCTTCAAGGATTTCTTTTTGGCATTGTTTTAATCATATACATGAGTATTATATTTGGGAATGAGCTCATCATTATATTAACCAAGGTTACTCCAGCTCTACAAACACCCATGTATTTTTCCATTAGAAATTTTTCTTTTCTAGAAATCTGCTATACTTCAGTAATTCTCCCCTGAATGTAGTCAGATCGTTGAACACAGAAGAGAAATATTACTTTGTTTGCTTGTGCTATACAATTTTGCTTCTTTCTTATCTTATGGGAGGATACTGAATGTTTGCTCCTAGCAGTGATGGCCTATGATGCTATATGGCTATTTGTAGGCCTCTATATTATCTTCTCTTAATGAATGACAGAGCATGTGCCCAGTTGGTGACTGATTCCTGGATCAGTCAAATTCCATACATACCAGGGTGTGCATACGTGATTTTTTCTCTATCATTCTATGACTCTAACAAACTTGATCGTTTTTCTTTGACTCTCCATCATCACTCACAGTGGCTTGTGGAGATATCTCTTTGATGGAGTATGTTGTTTATAGTGGTGTCATATTGTATATTATGCTTCTTTTTCTCTTAATAATCATGTCCTATGTTAAAAAGTATCATCATAATTCTGAAATTCCATCAGCCATAGGGAGATCCAAAGCATTTTCCACTTGTTCCTCCCACCTTATACTTGTGATCTTACTTTAAGGTTCTGCTATCATTACATATTCAAGACCCTAGTCAAAAACTTTTTCAGGATCAGAGAAATGCAAATTAAGACAACTCTGAGATACCACTACACACCTGTCAGATTGGCTAAGATGACAGGAACAAATAATGATGAATGTTGGAGGGGATGTGGGAAAACTGGGACACTAATACATTGTTGGTGGAGTTGTGAAAGAATCCAGCCATTCTGGAGAGCAATTTGGAACTATGCCCAAAAAGTTGTCAAACTGTGCATACTCTTTGACCCAGCATTGCTGTTATTGGGATTATATCCCAAAGAAATACTAAAGAGTGGAAAGGGACCTGTATGTGCCAAAATGTTTGTGGCAGCTCTTTTTGTTGTAGCTAGAAACTGGAAGTTGAATGGATGTCCATCAATTGGAGAATGGTTGGGTAAATTGTGGTATATGAAGGTTATGGAATATTATTGGTTTGTAAGAAATGACCAGCAGGAGGAATACAGAGAGGCTTGGAGAGACTTAAATCAACTGTTGCTGAGTGAAATGAGCAGAACCAGAAGATCACTGAACACTTCAACAACAATACTGTATGAGGATGTATTCTGATGGAAGTGGAAATCTTCAACATAAAGAAGAGCCAACTCACTTCCAGTTGATCAATGATGGACAGAAATAACTACACCCAGAGAAGGAACACTGGGAAGTGAATGTAAATTGTTAGCACTACTGTCTATCTACCCAGGTTACTTATACCTTCGGAAGCTAATAATTAATGTGCAACAAGAAAAAGGTATTTACACACATATATTGTATCTAGGTTATATTGTAACACATGTAAAATGTATGGGATTACCTGCCATCGGGGGGAGGGAGTGGAGGGAGGGAGGGGATAATTTGGAAAAATGAATTAAAAAAAAATACATCTTATTGAGCTGAAAAAAAAAAAACTTTTTCAGGAATAGAAAAGAAAAATAGTAATTGGAATAACAATAACATAGAAAAGTGAAAGCAGAAAAGATGTTTTCACTTTTCTATACTATTGTTATTCCAATGTTAAACTCAATCATATATACCTGAGAAATAACAGTGTTATTATTGCTTTTAGGAAGTTAACATATAAATGATTTGGTTCATGCATACAATTTATTATGGTACTGAACATGATTTAATGCCTGTCTCATGTGCATATTCTCCTGAGCATATTCTTGAGGTTATTTTCCATTATGATCTGCATATTTTTGAGAAGTCTGATGCAATTTTTAAGTACTAATAAGCTTGGTTAGTCTTTCTTCTGTGGAAATCCCAGTTATGTCCCTGAGATTAAATGTTTCCTATAAAACCTATGAGGCCATCTCATGATTGCTGCTATTCTTTGAGTCAGCCCACCACAGCACCCTGACTTATGGTATTTCCCTTCCCACATTGTACAGTTTGGGAAATCTGGAGAAGTATGCTTGAAAGAAGAATACTTACAAGGAGGTATTAACTCAGTGGAATTGATGAGATGATGGTTCTCTAATTCACATACACTTAGTTGTTATGGGCCAGAACTTGAAACAAGGTGCTAATGCTTATGTACTAAGTTCATAGCTTTAAAGGAGTTCACACCTCTAAAGGCGTTCACACATTACTTCACACATTCACGCCTTTAGAGAGAATATATAAGGAGGAGTTCACAAGCCCACTAAAGGACAAGCCTACTCTTGGACTTCTGGGAGATTTACAAGTCAGAAGTCCACAAGCTCACTCTCTCAGAGGCTGTCAGATTCATTCCAACTTCCACCTTTGTGTTGGCTGGAGAGACTCGGAGAGAGCTCTCAGAACCAAGGAGAGAGAGAGGCCTCTAAGAAAGCTAACTGGGCCCAGGAAAAGATTCAAGACTTTGAAGGACACAATAAAGGATCTGGACTTTAACTCCTGGCTGCATTTGGGGTGATTATTGAACTGAACTGAAATGAAGGCTGCTTCCTCACAAGCTCTCCAAGAAACCTGAATCCAGAGAACATTTATAATTTAGAGAAGAACATTTACACTTAGTACTTAGCTCAGTGATGTAATGGTCCTCTAGTTCACACTTAATCCGTATGCTGTAATGATATAATTGTATTAGGGTATTTAAGGGTTGAAAAGACTGGAAATGAGACATTGCATCTTTGACCATCCTCCTGGTGGCTCTCCTGTCTCCTGCACTCCTCCAGTAAGATCAAGATTGGGTCAGACTATAAGAGACACAGTCTGTGAAGAAGACAATAAAGACTTTAGACTCTATGCCTGTCCATCTTTGTGGGGACTATCCTGCTGAGATCAAGGCCCATCTGGAGGACCTCCAGAAAGGTAGCCTGGACATCACACCCCATATACGTGGTATCTCTCCTAACTCCATTATGCTTTCTGACTCCATTTCTTCTCCTTACAGCTAACTAATTCTTTTAAAGTGCTAAGTGCTTGTCAGAATTTAGGCTGCAGCTAAGGACATGTCCCAACCTCATGGGATGCTCCCTTTTTACTAGAAAATTGTGAGTGCCACCAAGGAACTTATAAAAGCCCTTTACTTGCTAACTATATGCTCTCTTAATTCTATAACAAACCCAGTGCCTTTGTCCTCTGGTTAGTAATTATTTCAATCATGGCCTGGATTCTAATGAGCCTATTCAGCATACAAATTAGGATACTGTATACCCAATGTCCATCTGGGGCCATTATCCCAACCATTTGTGTCCCTAGTAATTAGAGTAGCCAAACTTTCACAAATTAAAATACCTATCAGAAACAACAAAATACTAAAAGAAACAGACAGATATATGTATGTAGCAATAGATGACTAGGTCAAATATTCAATTACTTACTTAATGGCCACATATTTTCAGAGAGGAAATTGCAAGATCTTACATCTACTGAACATTACTCTGATTACAGATATTTCCTATGAAAGGAAAAAGCAGGGATATGATTATAATCAAAAATTGGTTCTTCAGGTCTCAGCCTGAGAGCACATATGACAGGATAAAGCATCTTTAGCTCAGTTTAACCATTTCACTTAATATCCAAACACAGGAATAATAAGGCGGGTTCTTACATCACTTGGAAACTGAGTCAGAAGGAAACCACCTTAAGCAAAGGTCAAAGTTGTCCTCCCAACTCTTGCCCAGATAGTAACCTTTACCTGTAAAATTTCAGGATCACATTAATTTGAGTAGTTTGTAGCATATTCCTTTCAGATGGTGGCTTTATGATTCATCTGAAAAATTATATCTGAATTCAAAACTCCAAATAATATCAGCTACACTCCCAGGAGATTTTATCTCAAATAGCAAGTCTCAATTGAAGCTTCAGGTGAGTTTAGCTCTCAAAGATCGCATATCCTTAATACTTACTTACCTACTTACATTGATAACAGTAAGAAATTCATTTTAGAAAGTTCACAGTTTATATATCTAAGTAAATGGATTTTAAATTCAACATCACACAAATCATTTTAATTTAAGATACTCAATAATCAATATATATCAAAATATGTTATTAACAATGTTCAAAAGGACAAAGACATAGACCGCTGTTCTCAAGGATCTCCCTAAACAATAGGAACAGTTTAAAAATGACTCAATATAACCAACTAAAAATCAGAATGTAGAATACCCTAATTTCACATTAAAGAATCCTATTATAATTAACAATAATTTCTTCTTCTTAAAAATGTTAATTTGATTTTTCCAATCCAGGAGTCCCTATAAAATATAAATAGTAGGTACAATATCAATATTGTTAAAATTCCTCTAAATACAAACATTCCTACTTCCAACCAAAATATTCATAATTGCAAAGCCAGTTTTAGAGATTATAAATTGTCTTTAACAATCCATTCCTCCACAGATCCTTTAAATATGATATTCTCAGCTTCCAGAATGCAGTTTTAGTCATCATTAATGTCTGGTAAGATCCTTCCACTTTGCTTCTTCCAGGACTTAAAAACCAACCACTATCCTGGAATTGCACACACCAAAGATGTTGTCTGGGCCAGCAATCCTTGCTTCCTAAAGGCTGAAAAGATGAGGACACTGCCACTATATAATTCCTTAAAAACTAATCCTTTGTCTGAAAGGATGGGACCCTTTCTTTTTTTTTTTTTTTTTTTCCTTCCAAATAAAAATAAATCAAATTAGCCTCTCATATGGGGAACATCCCAAATCACTTCTGGGAACAGTTCGAATTCTTTAACAGAGCAATAGGCAAACATTTGGTCCAAGACAATTTAGTCTTTACCCATTCATACTTAGATCAAAACCTAATCTAAATATTCTGGAGCCAGGCTCCTTCCCTCCTGATGGACACCTCCTCAATACCTTCCCATCTATTTGTAGACATATTACATACTATTCAGATACAATTTACTTTGCAATTACACACATCCCCATATGACAGATTTTCTTGTTTTTATTTCTTTGTTAAAGGGTAAAAGCAAGACAAACCTTTAATATTAATATTCTAAATAGCTTTAGACTAAATTTCACAAAATTTATAGTGCTAATCCAGATGAGCTTCCCCTTCAAGTAGATGCACAGTGCTTTAAGAAATTGGTGGACTTTAGAACCCTGGGGGAAGAAGATCTGAGAAATTTGGACCCAGGTGTCCTGTTGCAGGTCTGTGACCTAGTAACTACCCTACCCTCTAAGAGAGAAATGCTGGGGAAAGGTGGAAGTCCATGTTAGAGATGTTGGGGCACCAGCGCAAATCCCAGAAGAATTCAGACCAACCAGGGATACCACCCTAGCCAAAATGGATTTCACAAACCTTAGAAGTTAGGAAAATCCCAAAGAGGGTGTTTTTCTCTTCCTTTTGCAGTTATTTTCTGTAAACCTAAAGTTTTTTATGATCTCTTTGGAATACAGATATGTGGGACAGTTTCAACCACAAAAACAATCAGAGATTCTCAGAATAAGAAAAAAAAAAAAATAAAGGATTTATTATGTGAAAGGGATTCAATAAATTAAGAGAAGCATTAAGTAAGAGAAGAACTTAGGAAAGTAGTACAAAAAATAATTTAGGTAAAATTTCTGTGAGTTTAAATTATTCTACAATAAAGAAGTTAAATTAAATAAGTTTTCTATTTAACATTAACATTAAACTATGTTGGAATCACAAAAAGTGTGATTAAAACTTAGAGTAGACACTTCCACTTTTTGATCAACGCAGAAAAATTCTAAAATGGATTTGGTTCATATTTTTCAGTCTTTGTAAAAATTAAAATGTTAAATTTTAACATTTTGGATTATATAGCCATATATAATCACAAAAATAAATTTCTGATCATTTAAAATCATTATAAAATCAACTCCTCTTTTAATGGGAAATACACTTGAAACTCCTAACTGCTTAATTAGAAATCATAACTTTTAAGTTAGAAATCAATATCACAGACATTATAAGAAGAAGAAACAAGTAGGAACTTATAGGGGTAACAACAATAATTGACTTCAATAGAATACAAATTGATTTTTTTTCATGTATGACTGAAATTTCAAGTATAGGTTCCTGATTTGATGATCTATTATAGTTCAGTATCTCAGCTTGTTGCAGATCTAAATTGCATTAAGATTAGTTTTGTAAAAGGATTATAGCAGAATCACTTGGAATATCTGTAGGTGACCAACCCTTCAATGAATATGTATCTTCGGAGCTGCCATCAATTGAGACTTACTTTAAAATAAAAGTTTATGAAGCTGTTGCCAGAGACCACAGGGAAATCTGAAACATCTGAAACTCAAATGGAGATTAAATATATATTGAAGGAAGGCTTCTAAGGTACAAACTCACTCTCACTGAGTAATATATATTCATTCAGGTATAGATCATTATATACCTGGAGGATATGTCAATTCTAACTTATCCATTGCTCTTTGGGAGCTAACTTACTGAAGGGGACTGTCCCCAAAATATTTTGTCTATTTTTTGCCAAAAGTAACAAGGCTTTATTCTGTAGTATGAAAACACTCCTGCGTCATAACATCCAATTCCCATCCAGCTAACACAATATGCATATGGAAAAGGCATGAAAGACTTATTACCTTTTTGCTGGGCCATTTGTAGCAGTCAACCAGCTCTAGGAATAAAAAAGTTCTTATGGCTAATCTTATTTCAAATGTTGAATCCTGTGATTATTGCTTTCCCTTGCCTATTACAAGTTTAATCCTAATGAATGCTGATTATGTCTAATCATATCAATTTGGTCTATGGAAGATTCAATGGAGATTCCATAGAATTAGAAGGAATATGACAAAACCAATATAGACTTTCCTCCCTTCAGCCCCAACTTACAATCATTAACATCCTGAGATTCTCTCTCTCTGTCTCTCTCTCTTTGTGACTATGTTCTCTGCATCTCTCTGTTTTGCTTTTTCTGACTCCCTCTCCTTCTCCCTTCTCCTCCTTACCTCCCCCCTTCCCTCATAAAAAAGAAAAGAATCAAAAAGTAGTAAATTCAGCAAGGATACACATTTCTCATGTATTGAGAGTGTTTATGATATTATGCAGAGGATCCAAAGTCTTAGTATTAAAATTTTAAGGTTCTACTTCCCCTTGGTGTATGGCTCTAGGTTTTTAGAAACTTCAGTCATAGAGTGTACTAGCAGAATCACCAATAAAAGACTAAAACAATAACTATTTATTTCCCCTTGTCCATCTCTTCATGACCTCCCCATTTTGTTGTTTTCTTGGGAATGGTCCAGTAATGGTTTGCTATTTCCTCCTTCATTTACAAATAAAGAAATGAGGCAAACAGGATTAAGTGACTTACCAAGGTTACATAGTAATGAAGGCTTTCTTTTGAACTCTGAAAGATAAATCTTCCCCATTTTGAGACTAGTGTTCTATCCACTGTGCTCTCCAGCTGCCCTATGCTAAAATAGCTAATCTTATCTATTGTAGCAGCTACTTTACATTCTGAGAACAGGCTGCAGTTGCGTTTGAAAATGATGGGATGCAGCTTCTGGAAGAAATACAGTGTGTAGGATGGGCACTAGACCCATCCTTTCCCAAATTAAATAATCAGAGACATCTTCAGGCACAAAGAGAAAGTCCCTGCAGGAAGAGGCCCAGAAACAATTAGGAGCCATCCCTGCTCCCATCATGTGCTTGTGGAACCTGACCAGCTTCAGACTGGTTGGGATTTTAATAGTAAAAGACTCAAGTCTTTTCATCAGATAGACTAAAAGGACATAATCATTCTTGACCAATGGTCACCAATGTTGTCTGCTTCCTGTGGGTCACGTTGAAGAGGGGACCCCAGAACTCTAAAGATCCTTGGAGAAAATCTTCAGTTATTCTTCAATAAGAGACTCTGCCCCAAATCTTTTTTTTTTTTCTTTTCTTAAATGAATTTAAGTTTTAACTACTTAAGGGGGGAATGATGCTGGTTGTGGTCCCTTTAAAACTAGTCCTTTCAGATTGATTTATTCCTTTCTGATTCCCAGCTCCTCCTAGCTAATCAATTCAAGAAGCTAGGACCTTTGATTTACAAATCCTGGTCAAAGGCACCCCTTTGAATCCCAATAGGAGATATCTGGGCTCTCACAACCCCCTTGGTATCTGAACCAACTTGGGCTGTCCCAGCCCCCATTTTAATGATCTGCTCAGGTTTTCCAACTCCCACCTAGGGAATTCCAGCCCTCACTGAAACCCAGCAAGGAGCCCACTTGTGACTCCACCCACAAGCCCCTTTAACTAAATCTTTCATTATAAAAGAGCCGGGCTGTTGTCCTTTGCAGAGGGTCTAAACATGCCAGCACCATGCTAGCACCAAAGACTCTCTGCCCACTGGAATCTTATTTTTATTAATTAGAGTTTAATTTTACTTCCAAACACCAAAATAAATCTCTTTTATCAATCTAGGTTTTTGGGTCTGTAATTCCTTTACAGGGGACTTGAGCTGCCACTAGACCTCATTTAACTCTGTATCCTTGTGCCGAATCCAAAGGAGTTGCAGGGGAGCTCTATCTGACTCCCTGTACCCTGAACCTGACAATAGACCTCAATTAAACCCTAATTTCATTTAGGTACCCTATATCTAGACCTCATCACTATCACTTACTGTAATTTCCTGAGGGTTTGACCTTTCAATTGACCATATCACTTCCTGAAATTTGTGGCCCATCTTCTGGCTCTGGGAATAGAGATCAAACTGAGAAAACTTCACTCAATCAGTCCCATTCATATAGCAATAATTCTGATGTCCGCAGACCTTGGAAATGTTGTTGTTATTGTTATTGTTCTTTTGTTTTGTTTGTGCAAACCTTTTTTGATTTAATGTAATCAAAGTTGTTCATTTTGCCTTTCATACCTCTCTTTAGTTCTTCTTTGGTCATAAATTCATCCCTTTTCCAAAGGTCTGATAGGTAAATTAACCCTTGCTCTGCTACTTGATACCCATTTTCACCTTATTTTTGTATAGGGTGTGATATGTATGTCTATGCCAAGCTTTTGAAATACTATTTTCCAGTTTTCCCAGAAGTTTTTGTCAAATACTGAGTTCTTATTTCAGAAGCTGGAGTTTAGGAATTTATCAAATACTAGATTATTATAGTTCTTGGTTAGTTCTGTCTTGTATATCTAATCTATCCTATGGATCCACCACTCTATTTCTTATCCAGTATCAAATGGTTTTGATGACTGCTACTTTATATAATCTATATATACTTTACCAGGAACTTCAATATGTCAAGTTAGAGAAAGCCTGAATCATTGATGGGATTAAAATACTCTTTGACTAAATCTTGGAAAGTCACTGAGGTTTCCATCAAGGCTTAAGTTGGCCTTTTGTTCTTAAGTAGGTTTTTTGTTCAAATGCACTTAACATTAAAATCCTCACCCTTTGTGTGTGTGTGTGTGTGTGTGTGTGATATCTTTAGAAACTTCTCCTTTATTTATCTTACTAGATCCACTAATTAAATCACTTCTAGATTTAGCCGACCAAGACATTCTGTCTCTTGGAGACTTAGTCCTTCCTATAGTTAACTTTTTTTAGGGTTCCAAACCTTTTTTGGAATTGAAAACATTCTTAGTAGCATAATAAAATTTTTGTCCCTTGATTTGGAGGTCTACACTTACAGATTCTTTTGGAATGAGACACTGACCCATAACACCAATAAGCTTTTGGGTCTCCACCCTACACCTCAACACTTATAGACTTCTCAGGGAATAAAGAGTCTATCAAAAGAAAGTTTCATTCTCTGGATTTTTCTTATCTCCTTTCTTAAGTGAAAATCATTAAGTACAGAGTTACCAAGTAACTCCAGATCAATGAGAATCCAAACCATCTCTTCCAAATAAGAGAAACTGAAGGAAAAACAGCAAAAGAGTCCATACTAACCTTTCTCATGTACACCATCTTCTCTCCTCCCAGAGAGGACCAATAACATAAACCTAGATAAAATGGGGTGGGGAAGAAGAAACTAGGGTGTCCCAGAAACTGTCCCTCTAAGGCAATAGTTGAAGATGGACTGAAGTAGTTGTTGATTTTCTGAATAAACAGAAGGAAATAACAATGAAGAACTTTTTTTTTTTTTAATGATAATTTATTACATTAAATTGACATTTTGAAAAAAACCCCAACAAATTGAATTCAGAAAAGAATGGGAAATCATCTGTTAGAAAAATAATAAAAATATATATTCATAAAATATATCTGTTAAGAATCTTGCTTCAAAAATATAGAGGAAATTGGTAGTTGTGAAATTCTCAAAGATTACAAATCATTCTTAAAAGACAGTTTGTAGATTGTTAACAAACACTTAAAATATGAATGAAAAATCTAAAACAAAAACCCTAAAATATCAGTTCACATCCAACAAACTTACAAAACTGTCACTAAATTATAAGAATGTTGAAGTGATTGCTAGAAGATAAAAGACATAATACATTTTTAGATATATAAAATTTCCCCACCATTCCAAATATAATATAAAATTTTGTTATGAAAATCATAAAACTATTCTTACTGATACAAAATAGAGATTCAAAGAGTTTTTTAAAAAGTCATAATGTTATGTTTCATCTTGCTTATAATATCCCATACATCATTTCTTGACAAAAATGAAAGCGTAGATGGCATTTATTTTGATTATATCCTTAAATTAAACAAAAATTTATAAAAGAGTTCACATGTTGCAGGGATCAGATCAGTTCATCTTCTGGTTCAAAATTAGTAAATGTTTAAGAATCTTAAAAAAAGTGGGTGCAATAAGCAGATCCAAAAGCAAAACAAAGTATGTATTCAAAGTAGAATTTGAGCCAATAATATTAGAACTATATTTAAATTATTTTATTTAAAATATCTTTACACATATTTATTTGAACATATAAGTAAATATTTATAGGATTGATGAGAGTTACGAAAGGGGGAACCCCTTTTGGGTCAGTGAAAGGATAGTCCCTTGATGGTGCAGAATCCCCTGTAAAGGAATTTACATGCCTGAAAACCTAGATTGATAAAAAAGGTTTATTGTAGGGATTTGGAAGTAAAGTTTAGTTACTAAAGTTGAGGGTAGAGGTAAAAGAGCACCAGAATAGGTCCAGTGGGCAGAAACCCTTGACATGACTGACATAAGGATGCCATGCTTAGGACTTCTGCAAAGTGTGGACTCCAAAGTCGCCCCTTTTATAATGGGGGCTCTTGGTGATCTTAAAGGTGGGTCGAGTCCCAAGCTCCTGGTGGGCTTTTAGATAAGGAAGGGTTTTGTAGGGTTTGTGGAAACCTGATCAGATAGTGGGGGGCTGGCAAAACCCAAGCCAGCTCAGATCTAGTGGGGGCTGTGGAAAACCCAGATGTGTTAAAGGGACCTCAACCCCCATCAGGCTTAATATATAATATGATTTATAAATTATTTTAAATTTATTTAATTATTAAATTATTAAAAATTAATTAAAATAAATTATTTTAAAAACATTTCATTAGAGCTACATCAACAGTGCTTGCATTCAAAAATCTTTTTTTTTTTTTTTTTTTTTTGGTAAAATACTGGTAAGTTTTTTGACTGTCACTAGATGGTAATTTAGTTTAAGAAATACACAGAAAAGCCTGAAAAAATTTTTAAACATTTTTTTACGAATTCATTGTAAATAGAGAATTGTTAACAATAAAAGCTATAAAAGTCTTTGGTGACATAAACTGTGCCATAGAAGGCAGAATTAAAGATCTCATATTTCTGTACACTTGGTCAGACCACAAGAAATCAACGTTCCATTCTTCATTTCACTTTTAAGAAAATAAACGAGTATCTAAAAGAAGATAAAGAGGGAAATATAGGGTTTCAAGATATAGTTTTGAGTGTAGACATTAGAGTGGTTAACTTAGAAAAGACTGAAGTGGAGAGTGAGTTATCTTTATGAATTTGAAAGTATTTGATATGAAAATATATAATTAGACATTTTAAGTTTGACCCAAGAGAGTGTAATGAATATGGAAATTTTTAGAATTTAAGAGAGATAGTTTTAGGTTATATGTAAAGAAGACATTTCATAACAAATTGAATTACCCAGAAAGGAAATGGACTACTTTGGGTTGAAATGAGCAATAGGCTAAATGCATATATTTTAACAAAACTTTTGTGAAAGATATGACAGTATCTGTAGAAAAGTGTTTTTCTTTTTTTTTTTTTTTAGAAAAAAATTAGAAAAGATTCACAGAAAAAAGAATCCTCCTTCCAGAGAAGGATTACAATTGAGAGACAACAGGACCTTTACATTTTGGTGCCCAACATGGGACAAAGACTTTTATTTATCCTGGCCAGAACTTATTCTGAGCCCTTCAGAGGATCTAGCCGGGACCTACACCGAATTCCTATCATAAAAATGAAGAACCCATTATGTTATTAATTATAACCATAGCATGATTTACCTATTTCTAGATATTTGTGTAAAATGCTATTTCCTCATTAAACTCTATGTCTTCTGTATTTAGTAGACATTCAAGAGACTCAGAATGCACTTAGGAGAGGATAACCTTTCCATTATTCCAGAATTTTTTAAATCATGTAGAAAGAGAACAGTTTTAAATGAAAATATACAGTGATTTACTCTAAAAATACATAGTTAATCTAATAAGCAAACAAAGCCAATGGCGCTATGGTGATGGAAATGAAATTTAAAAATTTCAAGATTCCTTAACTTATTCTTGCAAACAAATTAATCTTTATATTTTTCTGTATCTATTTCTCTGTGTTTTTTTTTGTTTGTTTTCTGTAACTCCTTGTCACTCTTTATGCCTGAACTACTGAATCTCTTCTCTTCTCTCTCTCTCTCTCTCTCTCTCTCTCTCTCTCTCTCTCTCTCTCTCTCTCTCTCTCTCTCTCTCTCTCTCTCTCTCTCTCTCTCTCTCCTCCCTCCCTCCCTCCCTCCCTCCCTCCCTCCCTCTCTCCTCTCTCTCTCTCTCTCTCTCTCTCTCTCTCTCTCTCTCTCTCTCTCTCTCGTCTCTCTCTCTCTCTCCCTCCCTCCCCCTTTATCTCTCCATTTTTTGTTTTTGTATCTGTCTCCACTCCCCCACTTTACAGCCCACAATTATAGCTACTAGAAAGGTGTAGAAAACATTCTATGATTGAATAAGAAGTATTTGTTGATTTTGGTTATCAATTAAGTAACAGCAAATTTTGTCAACATCAATCTAGCAAAAGAAAGTTGCAATTTTAGGTAGGTGTCATTTTTCAAATAAAATCTCTTGAGGGGCTCTCATTTGCATGTATTTTCAGTGCAATGGAAAAATAAAGAGATGGTCATTTTTTGTAGGAACCATGAAATGAAAAAAGAGAATATGATTTCTTACACCTTTACTACTTGCTTCATGAAGCATTACTTATGAAGCAGTTTTCTCAGTGCAGCGATGACATCTTTATTTCTCAGGCTGTATATCAGGGGGTTAAACATTGGAGTTACAGTGGTATAGAAAAGAGCAAATATTTTGACAGATCCTTCTGAGTGACTGGATTTTGGCTGGAAATACACAATACTTCCAGATCCATAGAATAAACCTACAACCATGAGGTGGGAGAAGCAGGTGGAGAAGGCTTTGGATCTTCCTGCAATTGATGGCAATTTCAAGATGGTAGTTATGATTTTTACATAGGATGCAAGTATCAATAAAAAGGGAGTTAGAATGAATAGCTGAGCAACAACATGGACAGAGACCTCTATCTTATATGTGTCCCCACAGGCTAATTTGAATAAAGGTGGGGCATCACAAAAAATGTGATTGATTTTATTAGGACCACAAAAGTTCAGAGAAAAAATCTGGTATGTCTGCTCTATCAATACTGGGACCCCAAGCATCCAAGAAGCCACAACCAGTTGGACACATGCCTTGTGATTCATGATGAGAGGATAGTAGAGAGGCTTACAGATGGCCACATAACGATCATAAGCCATAACTGCTAGGAGCAAACACTCTGCCACCCCCAGAATAAAAAAGAAGCAAGTTTGTACAGCACAGGCAAAGAACGAAATAGTTCTCTTCTGGGTCCAGAGATCTGCCAGCATTCTAGGCAGAGTGACTGATGTGTAACAGATCTCCAGAAAGGAAAAGTTCCCAAGGAAAAAATACATGGGTGTTTGAAGACCTGGGTCAATTTTGGTTAAAAAAATGAGGAGGCCATTTCCTATCAGTATACTTATATAGATGCTTAAGAAAATCACAAAGAGAATCCCTTGGAGTTTAGGAAGATCAGAAAATCCCAGGAGAATGAAATACCCCACAGTTGTGAGATTGTGCCCTGCCATTGTGTCCTTCTTTGGCCTGTGAAAAAAATAAATTCAAAAGTAGCTAATCACTTTTCTTTTGTGGTTCCTTCCTGGGTTTAATATATCATGTTTTATTCTCCCTCCTTCAAATTCTATGTTAAATCTGTTAAGATACTCTCTAATTTTTTTTTTTTTTTGGAGGTGGGGGGGAATCATTAAGTGATTCAGTAAGTGTATATAAAGTATTTCCTAGCTACCAAGCACCATGGGTATTTGTATGGAATTATGGAAGCAAAGATAATTATCTTAAGGTATAAAACTATCTTTAATTCCATATAATTCACTTATAATATAGCATAGCCAAAACAACATACTTTGAATTGTCCCAAGCAGGATATCCCTTACTGCTTACTGCTTTGTGCGCGCATGTGTGTGTGTGTGTGTATGTGTATGTGTATATATATATATATATATATATATATATATATATATATATATATATATATATATATATATATATATATATATATATGTATGTATATATATATATATATGTATGTATATATACATATATATAAATATTTATGTATATCATTGTGCACATATGTATATACATATATAAACATAACTACATATAGAGACATAGACATTTATAAATATATACACACAATATATACAAATATATACACAATATATACAAATACTTATATACACATATGCATACATTTGTATGAACATATACATATGCAAACAAATATACATCTATATACTTCCCTTTCCTAGAAAATTTTCTTTAATTTTCTTGGCTTATCCAAATCCTATCATTTTTTTTTAAAGTCCACCTTATAGCCTCCCATTTTCCTGAGTGAAATTTTCTGGCCAAACCCAGTTGTACACGTTTTCTTCTTTTCTTGAATTATAATATTATAAAGTCCATACTAGACATTTGTTACTTAGTAAATGCCATTTGTTTTACTTGAGTGTTTTTTCCCCATATGTAAATCCCTTACCTACTATTGTGTTCTAAGCATCTTAAAGACCAATACCATGCCTCATCTAATTTCATCTCTTTAAACTTTGTCCTATATATAGTAATATTCAATAAAAATTTGTAAAGTGGAACAAATTTCCTTTAAGATTAGACTTCAAGAATATTTGCTCAGCTAAAATATTTATTTTACTGAAAAATATTTAAAATTCTCAATTTAGAGATTAATTCCATATAGATAACAAATTAGCACATTTTAATATTTTATCATTCATCAAGCTAGAGTCTCATTTTCCAATTTCAAATGGAAGCCTGGCAAGCTCATTCCCACTTTGACATTCACATGAGTTCTGTTTGTTGGAAGAATGAGACAGGTAAATTGGTAAATTAAAAGATTTCATGTGTTTAAACATAAGTAATAACTGGAACATAGCCCAGATTTAATTGCTCCATGTAGGCAGTGCAAGATAATCAGGGGGCATCAGGAGAGTACTAGGCTCTTTAAAGATGCTAAAAGAGGACTAATAATAATAATAACAGAAATAATGAAAGAAGTTATGAAGCATTCATCTATATCTAGCTAGCTAGCTATTTCACACACATATATGTATGTGTGTAAATATATATATATATATATATATATATATATATACATACACACATATATAGACATACAAACATAATGTTACATTGCATGCACATATATGGATGCATTAAGGTACATACTAATATATACACATAAATGAATTTATACATGCATATATGTACATATTTATGTGCATATATAATTTTACTTTTTAAAAGAAAATATTCCTGACCTCAACTTACTGCTTCTGCAGTCAGTTTAGATCTTTCAGTTTGGATACATGTCACAATAGAGGAAAAATTGGCTCTAGATTCAGAAGATGGATTCAAATGCCCAAACTTAATCTTATTATTTATTATGCAATTAATAAGTAATGTATCATTTCTGATTCTCATTTTCTTTATCTGTAATTTGAGGAGTGAGCTTTGAGATTGTGCCCATATTTAGATTTAGATCTTATGTTTAGATTAAGAAATATGCCAATTTCCTCTCTCATTTTTTTTTATTTGCTTGTTTTATATGTGCAGTTATTTACCTATCAGGTATCCCTATTTTTGTGTCAATGAGTAAGAAGTTAGTATATACTTTAACATTGGTAGAAAAAGTTGACTGACCTTGATTCCTATTTCTGGCTTTATCACTCACAGATTTTATGGTCAAGCTTGACACATTTAATTTTCTGTGGGTTAGCCTGCTTTTAAGTTCTATCAAATTGTTACCAACACTGTCTGTCCCAAAGGTTAATGTCAAGATTACTTCAAAGAATATATGTACAACTATTTTAAAATTGCAAAATATAATAGAACATCAACAACATTATTAATATTAGTGTTGCTATTTTCTTTAGATGAATTTTAAAGGCAATCAACCAATTCAAATGGCAATGGTGATATTGTTCTTTATAATATTCTTACTTTATGATTATAGAAAGCATTTCTTTGTGAAAAAGCTTTTATGTATATGATTGTACATATTGGATGTTTACCTATCCTTCCTATCCTGTCCATAGGAAGACTGATTAAAAAAAAAACAAAAAAACAATTGACACATTAAAAACTTTTCATATGCTTTGTTAAATATATGCAACCTAATAAAGGGCTTGCTAAACTTTTTTTTTTTTTTTTTTTCCCCCCATTTGTCATCCCTTTAGGCCTGAGAAATTTTCATATTATCCCATCTTGAAACTAAGCTGAGGTGTTTTTGACATCATTTGTGCATGAAAGTGCAAAGTATGCATGTTTTGTGTTCAGAACCAAGACTATAATGAAGTCACATGATGCAACATGGGCTAGTGCTACCAGAAATATCGCAGATTTAGTACATATTTGATTTTGGATTAATTTTTGGTCATTGAGTTCTGAAGCCTTTTACTGTTGTCATATTTTCGCAATAACTATATTCAGTTTTATGACCACATAAGAGGTAGCAATGCACAGTATAAGAGCTTTGACCTAGATAGCATGCCTTGAATCTATTAACTTACTAATCACATCAAGAGAACATAAGCTAGCTCATTAGAAGCTGTTCTTAATGAAATCATAAGTTTTTTTGAAAATGACACTTTAGTTTTAATGTGTTCAATAATTGTTACTGTAGTAATATTTCACACATTTTCCCCAGAAGTTAAAGTTGAATTTGCTAACATATAGTATACAGCTTCAGTGTTTTCTATACTTTCAAAAGAGAAAGTATTTGATTTTCTAAAATATTTTATTATTTCTAAAGTCCCTAAGAGATCCTTCAGAAATAACTGTGTTGATTATTATTAATAATATAAGACTCTTATTTTTTTCTAATCTTGTGACACAATCTGTCACATTATGTACACACATATCTATATCTATATCTACATATCTATTTATATCTATATCTCTATCTATCTATCTATCTAAATATATATATATATATATATATATATAGAGAGAGAGAGAGAGAGAGAGAGAGAGAGAGAGAGAGAGAGAGAGAGAGAGAGAGAGAAAGAGAGAGAGTGAAATAGATTCAACAATATTTTTTGGGCTCCTCAGCCACATTCACCAATTGAACTTAGAACCATATAGACACTTAGAACTTAAGTGCTCATCCTTAACACTATCATTTTTAATTTGGGGGGGGGTCTTAATTTAAGTACTGTATATGGTGAATTATAGGCTTGGTCTACATAATCTCAATGCCCATTCCTCTTTTGGATCTAGGATCCTATTATAGGGATTGTTAATATTTTTGTTTACATCATGGAATTTTCACAGTCTATAAAATTATTTTTGAATTACTCAGAACAATTTTGAGAAATATATAGAAAATTTCAAAAATCATATTTTAATAATTATCAATATATTTTAAGAGATTATATATTATGTGGTTTTTTAAAAACAATTTAAACATAGTTAAGTTAAAGTTATTTTTAAAAGCATGTATTGACTATCTAGGAATAGAATACAAAAAGAGTATCATGTCAGACATATACAATTTGTTTTTAATTTTTTGAAAAAATATTTAAATTCTGATCCAGAAATATTTAAATTAATGTGACACACACAAAATGTAAAATTATGAAGCAATGTTAGTATCCTCAAAATTTTTTTTGCAAGAAATCTGCAGTTGCTCACTATTCATAGAGTTTTCTTTTTAAAATTTGACAAATGATTTTCTATTTCCTCTTTAATTTTGTAAAATACTTTTTTAACATTCATTTTTTATGAGGGTATTAGACACTTTTTTTTTTCTCTTCCATATCATCTGTTTAGCAAATTTATCTATTTTATAATTCTTAAGGTTAAATTACAGACTTTAAATTGAAAGAGTTACCTAAATCATGTGGTTAAAAATATTTACCATTTAAACCAAATAGTGGCTGAGATTTGTCATTTTAAAATAGTCCAGGTGATGTCTTTTTACTTTTACAAAGTAAACATGCATTCACTAAATGGTGTTCTACTACATAGAACTCTATTGTCTTTCAGGATGACAGACAACCAAAAGTATATGGGATCTAAATCAAAACAAAATAATAAAGGAGCTCTCTACTCAAAGCATTTCTAGAAGTGGTTAGCAATTTCCTAAACTATTAACAGGAAGACATTCATTTTAAAGTTAATTTTATAAATGAAGCCCTTTTGATTGTTGATACTTTTTAATTGTGCTACATTTAGTTTTAATTTTTTAAATCAAATTATCCAATGACATATTATTTTTCATAAAATAAACTACAATGTGAATTTATTATTATTATTTTTTGAAATATAATTTCAATTTGGAGGAATTATTATAAAAAGATGAAACAGTCATTAAGATAAAATACTTTTCACTTTAATAAATTATAATTAATACATTGAGATGATAATTTGAAAAAAATTTGAATGATCAATGAGAGATGTTTATAATTTAGTAACTAATAATGGAGTACTAGAATACACATAATTCCTATAGAATTGATACTCTGAAGACTTTAGATGAAAATAAATGAGACAAGTTCACCAAAAACAGGTAGGAAATAGGATTATCATCCTACATAATCTAAACATGAGAGTAATTTATCCCAAACCATGTATATCTATAACATAAAATAGTTTTCAGTAAAAAAAAATAAAGTATTTAAATACTTTATTAATTTATCAAAATTATCATTAGCTGTTATAACAAGTATAATCAGTTTTATCTAGGAATTTATCATGAAGTTGAATCCACTGGAACCTCATTGACCCTCACTATTCATTTCATAACTTCTCTTACAGCATTTGTGTTGTTTACCTGTGTTCCTGATTTTTATTTCCTGTTCTGACATACTTTTTTTTTTATTCTTTTATTATATCTCTGAGGTCTACTTTTGTCCCTAATTTTTTTTCCATATCCATATTATGATAGAAATCATTCTATCTCACATTTCCAACATGTTCCACTAATTGCTCATAAATCTATATGATTAGTCCTAATCTCACATCCAAGCTTCATCCTTTTCTTTCTGTGAGGTTTATGAATTTCTGAATTTCCTTTGTTAAAAAGAGTAACCTCAAAGTCCGAACACAGTTTTTGATCTTCCATCAAACTTTTCCCTCTTCTCAATTATCTCCTGTGCTATTATTATGACACTTATGAACACCACTAAATTGATACACAGAAAGAGGTAGAGAGAGAGAGAATGAGAGAATGAGAGATTTTAACCCTAACAAATGATCAATAACTCTAAAGTTTGTTTCTATAATGCTACTAATAATGAGTTTCAGTCTTTAAAGGGCCCTTTTTCTGCTTTTTCCAAAGATGTAATCCAAATCCAAATCCAAATTCAAAGAATAAAAGTGAGAATATTGGGAAAATTCAAGCTTCTTTCAATTTTCTATTAATTAAAAGCAACTGTAAGCACTGTTCTTATAAATCTAGTATGACCTTTTCAACTACACATTTAATATATACACATATCTATGTATGTGCATATGTTTGTACATTTGTCTGCATGTATGTACATGTATGTATGTTTACTGTATGTTGATTAAATTCAGTTGAAGTCAGGAATGATTTTCTGAAAGAGTAGATTGAGATAAAAACTTGATCATTCTAATTTAGATTCATTAAAGAACAGGAACAACATTGTCATTTTCCTTTTCAAAGAGTCTTGCAATACTCTGATAAAGTTCTTTCTTGCCAGAAATTTCAGATAATTTGTCATTAAAATAAATGCCCAGCTATCTGATTATTAGGGCATATGTTGAAAGGAAAAAAATGTATCACATATTCTCAAATATTCATATTAACTGTGGCTGAAAATAAATGACAATAAAAAATTGAAAGACAATGGACAATCTTCAGGGAATGACTAAAAAATTTCGCAGGTTTTAACAAAATATTGTCACATAAGGATAACAGAGTATGGAAAAATAAATAGATTTTGAAAGACTATTTTGTTGAGGGCAATGAAATGAGAGAGAACAAACAAAGAAATCAGAATTAGAATTAAAATGTTCACAATGCCTACCATATTGTAAAATGAGAATAGTGTTAGGGACAGTAAGAAAAAGTTGGACTCAGATTAATTATACTAAAAATTATTGGTCTTAGAGAATAGAGAAGTCTTTCCTTCTTTTGACCAGGTGAGGAATATTATATTCATTATTATGTCTAGTTGCCCTCATGTTTACTTTTGTTAACTACTTTTTTTCTTTGTTAAAAGGGAAATTAAATGGGTAGGGTATTCCGAGAAATGACTGTGGATTTAAAAAATAAAGGCAGAAAAATGAAGTACTATAAAACTAAAGACATACATTACTATATTTTTTCCACTTTTATGAGTACCAATAAAGTCCAACTCTTCCTATATATAGTCCTTGGTTGGTAGAAATGTGGAGATGGATATTCCATAAACAGAATCTTTTATTTCCTGCATAATCTTTTTCATGAATCTCTCTCTGATTATGATTATAAATTCAAAGTTGTCACATAGATTTTAGATAAATGATTCTTCATCCCAATCAACTCAATTTGAAGATGAAACAGCAAAAGAGCTCACACTTACCTTTGTTAAGAATTAAGTTATGCTATTTAACTCCTTCCTCCTCCAATGATTATACTGAAAAAAGTAGAGGTAGCTAATAGCATATTCATGAGGAACTTTAATATTCTTGAAACAGTATATATAAAGAGCATTAAAACATAGGTAACAAAGGAATTCTGAATTAAAAAATGGAGACTGAAACTTATCCAATCTCAATTACTTTGTCTAAAATTCCAAAATTGTTTAGTTCTAGAGTCAAGATTTGAAAATGAGATTTTCATAACATAACATTTTCCCATAAGTCATTTTTCTTCCACTTTAAACATTACACCATAGGAAAAAACAAATAAACAAACAAACAAAAACACCCACCAAGAAACCGTATATAGAGAAAGGAAATTCCTTCTAAAAATATTTTTAGAAGTTAATTAGCTCGCCTTTTTAGAAGAGATGATTCCTTCTCTTCTCAGTTCTCTTGGGATCACTCTTCTCCCAAGATAAGTATTATTTTGTAATGAAAGGGAAGGTGTTCTGGCTCAATGTCCAATCATCTAAATAACCTTAAGTAAGACAGACTAGTATAAGGGACAAATACTTAGGCATGAGTTAAATGAATACATTGACACCTTAGATCTGGTGATACCCAAATATATAAGTATTATAAGGTCATTTCTCTCTTCCTTATTATTTGTAAAATATAAATTATGTATTTTTTTCATTCCTTGCATTATAGTGTTATAGTGAGAAAAGCAGCTAGCTAGGAGTATTGGAGTATTTTTAGTTTTTAGTCATTTTCATTATTATAATTGGAGGAATTAATTATCACTTTTTTTTTTTTTTTTTTTTTTTTTTTTACTATTACAATATTGGAAAAAAATGCAACCACCAATATATTGGGCCAGACATTCTCCTCTGTAAAATTCTTATTCCTACATTTGATAGGATTTTTGGTACACTAGTGCACTCATAGAAGAATATTCTAGTATACATGATTATGAACTGGAGAATGTAGGGTTGAAACACAGCTCTAGTATTCTTTTCTTGGGTAACCTTCAATAAGATATTTCTATCCTCTGCCTCTCAATTTGTTCAAGTTAGGAGATCATATCTTTCATTTCCATAGGACTGTAGCAAGAATAGAAGATAAGATTATTCACAACAATTGGATGGGCAATGAATCACCAACTAACCAATCAAGATGGAGGAATCTAAGAACTTAGTACTTGAGTTACCTAAAATCTATGTCTTAAAATATTTTTACCTTACTGATTGCCTTTTGCTATCTTACCAACTGATACCAATTTTGTTATTCTGCTACCAGAGAGAGGAGCAGAGAAAAATGGAGGGAAAGAGGGAGAGACAGGGAGATACTGAGAAAGAGATACAGAGAGAGATAGAGACACACAGACAGACAGACACAGAGGGAGACAGAGAGACACACAAAGAGAAAGAGATAAAGACACAGTCACAAAGGAAGTTAGAGAAAGAGAAACAGAGATAGATAAAATGAGAGAGACAACCAGATAGAGAAGAGAGCCAAAAGAGAAGAGAGAACAGAGCTAATATTTGGATAATTGAAATCCTTACCCCTAATAAAATAGATCTATGTTCTAAAATTATGCCCTGTTTTCCTGCTTTTTTCCTATGTGATGTCCAATAATGTCTTTATTTCTTCATGTATCTTATTGCATATGTTGTCATATGTTGTTTCTGATTTCTGTATTTTAAATATCCATGTAGCATTTTAACAATTGTATTCATTTTTCTGAGTCACCAGTCATTCTGATTTATGTCTTGCCACTGAATTCCAACAACCCTGTGGGACAGAATGAGGCTGATGACTTTGCACAGCTCTGCCACGCTTAATTTCAGTATTTTTTTTGCAAGTCAAGGCATCATACTTTTGATGTCATTGGTTCTCTTCAAGAATGAAAGATAAACAACAACAAATCTCTTCATACAATCATACTCAATTATGGGTAACATTTCACTAAGTGCCCAAGATATCAAAAGACCACATGTGATTTATTTCATGAGGATTACAAATTCTTCTTGTTTATTGCCTACATATTAGATATTGTATATACATTACACAAGAGCACTATAAATAAAGTATATACATCAGCATAAGTGCTAATATCTATAGCATAACATATGGAAAATACATGTATACTTGGTATACTATATACAATATAATAACTGGTTTATTTGTGAATATCATCATATAATATACCAACAATATAATATTGTATAAAAATAAATATTGATATGTACAAAAATTATAAATATACATATAATTATTTCCACAAACACATTATACACAATGCAATGTGTATGTATGTATGTATATATATATATATATATATATATATATATATATATATATATATATATATAAAGAGAGAGGAATGTGTAGTTATAGATATACACACATGTGCAGAAACATGCAACCACATATAAACATATACATGTGAATATTTCATTCTATATTCTATTATATTTTATGTTAAACATTGACATATTTTATATATTTTACAATATAATTTTAAAGTGTATTAACTATTTATTTGCCATAACCTGCATTATAGTATGCTAAAATGTTTGAATCTTTGTATGTGCATATATATTTGTGATTGTGTTCTTCCAAATTTAATTTATATATATGTAATGATGAACATTTTATACAAAGTAAGTTTAACTATCTCATTATAGATGTATTATGTGTAATATGTTAAATATCTTTTTAATATATGTGTTTACAAATATATTCTTATATTTAGTGTATATATGTTTAAATGTATACCATATCATGTAATCTTACATATAAGCACTTTCATAATAGTGTTTGCATGTGTGTATTTGTATATATACATATTTATGTATGCATATATGTGTATGTATTCATGTTTACACACATATTATATATGCATGTATATGTGTGTGTGTGTGTGTGTGTGTGTGTGTGTGTATAGCGGATAGAAAACTGAGCCCAGAGACAGGAAGATCTGAGTTAAAATCTGACCTTGGACACTGCCTCAGATCCTCTTATTTAGAATAGGGACACATTTCAGAAAGAAATGTCAAATAACCACAGCATTTTTGCTAAGATATCCCCTGGAGTAGTTCATGATACCACAAAGTGTCAGATATGACTGAATAATGGAACAACAAAAACAATGTATGTATAGATATGTCTGTTTACAAGCATATTGTATCATATTATATATATATATATATATATATATATATATATATATATATATATATATATATATATATATATAATGTATACATTAATACGCACATATATGAATTCATATATGTATGCATACATGTCTATACTCTTTAAAAAGAACTCTGTATCTTCATGTATACACATATATATTGTATGTATGTAAATATGAGATCCCATACTGGTATGGTTTGTCATTTCCTACTCTAACCCATTTTACAGATGAAGAAACATAAGCAGACTAGGTTACTTTACTTGTTCAAGGTCATATAACTAATAAGATCTGAGCCTAAGTTTTAACTCTGCAAGATGAATCTGACAGCAGGATTAGCATTCTATTCATTGGACCACTTGGCTGCCCTCATATATACCTATGCTATGTGTCTGCATGTGTCTACATAGATACATTTTCTATATATATATATATGTGTGTGTGTGTGTGTGTGTGTATTTGCATACATACATAGATCTGTCACTGCCAAAACAAAACAAAATTTAAAAATAGACTAGCAAATGGTCCTATTGACATTATTGTTTTGTGATATGAAGTTCTGAAAATCTTCTAGTTTCCTTATTTTACTTAAGCAAATTTATCTCTATTTCTCTAGACACATATACATAATGCATACATACAAATATGTGCATTTAGATAGGTAGATAGGTAGGTAGATAGATAGATAGATAGATAGATAGATAGATAGACAGATAGATAGATAGATAAAGATAGATATGAACTAGATTTTAAAGGGACTTATACACCATCTTGCTTTTAATCTCAAACTTCATTCGGTGATAGAAATGAAAGTAGAGATGGTTATTATTATGATTGCTTCCTTACATCAAACAAAGTTAGGAAGATACTGGAGGAGTCAGATCACCTGACCATTTTGTTCAAAGAGAGATGATATTCAATGACCTAAGAAACAGTGGGTGAAATCAGCAGGTGCAATGGAAAAATAGAAGACATATTCAGACTACAATTTGGACCATTAAAAAAAAATTAAGGATGCATTTAAGCTCATTCTTTGATTAAAAAGCTGACAATACAACATTGGTTATGTACATATATATATATATATACATATATGCATACACACATACATATATATGTAATGTTCTTAGTTCGGTTTCCTGGAGGTCTCTGAGCAGCCTTTTTTCAGTTGAGTTATCTCCACGATAATAGCCAGGAATTAAAGTCCAAATTATTTATCATCTTCTTCAAAGTCCTGTCTCCTTCACTTGGGGCATGGCTAGTTTTCTGGAGGACCTTCAGACAGGACTTGATCTCAGTGGAGGAAATGCAGGAGGCCAGGTCAGCCATCATGTGGCTGATGAAGATGGAATTGAATCTCTCTGAGTCCCTCCTGGCTTATATGCTTTATTCTAAGTATAAACCAATCATTATATCACTAGGAAAGCATCATTTGTTGTAAGATTAAGTCAATCATAATGAACTTAGAGAGCTATTAAACATCATGCTAAACTAGATAACCATTCTCTCATCAATTTCACTGAATTAGCACCTTGTAAAAATCCTTGTTTCAGAGTTCTGAGTTCTGGGCCCATAACATCTCTTGCTTTCTTTTGTTTTAAAATATAAGTGGTCATGCCCTCCCTGACTTCTCAAGGGGGTGAGAACCCCAAAAAGGAGGTGATCGTGCCTTTCCTGATTCCTCAACAAAAGGGTAAAAACACTATAAAAGGAGGTGATCACACCCTCCCTAATATCTCAGGAAAAGAGATGAAAACCAAAGGAAAATGGGGAATCAAATCAGATTAGTGGGTTTCTGAGAGTTCTCACTTGAAACAGGTATACATAAATCCATCAACATGGGAGGTATTACATAAGCACATAGCAATATAACACAAGCTACTAGTGATGTAACAAATAACATGAGTCAATGTGAAAAATTATTACATGTCCATAAGTCCTAGCAATAGTCCAAAACCATTGTATTGTCCACTACTTCATGTATCAAGAATCCAATAATTCCTACAAGTTTTTAAGTTTTGCAATAGTCTCATTTTATGATAGGCAATCCGATGATTCCTACAGATTTTGAAGTCCTGCATCAGTCTTATCAATACTTTTTCATCTCAGGGAATCCAATGATTCCTGCTGGTTTTGAAGTTCTGTAACAGTCTCATCATCCATGTTCTTTTAATGTCAGGTGTTTCTTAGGTCTTCTCCTTTGTTTTGAGTTTTTTCACTGTTTCTGTCTTGACTCCAATGGACAAGGTGAATACCGCTCATTGGCACCCAATTGATTCCTTCTCCATCTGTAGAGATACAAACAAACATTCTCTCCCAAGCATTTAACCTACCTATTCCCTTCTATTTAACATTTTCTAGATAGCTCCTCATCATATGACAATTACATTGGAGCTGCACATATTGGACACTGTTCTTCTGTTGTGTTAAAAAGCCTGTATTCTCCCCAATTGTAATCCCTTTCTCCTATCTGATTGCTTTTCTGCCGATTGATCATATCAGAATATTGAACTTCTAAAGATTCTCTGGGTGTAACCTCAGCTGCCATCATGCTTCACCTGTTTGTTGTTTGAGGTCTTGGGGCCCCGCCTATCATTTCCGGTGGCCAATCTACATCCTGAAGCCCAGTGTAAGCCCTTATTGCATTTTGAACATGGGGTTTTAGGTCTGGTTCTCCAATCCTATCCTCTCACTAGATCTATCTCTATACCTACATTGAGCTTTTAGATGCCCTACTTTACCGTACTGAAAGCCTTGATGAGTCTCTCTGGGAGTCCCTAGCCAAGAGGAACCCTGTCTTATCCTCATAGCCTGGGTATAAAAGCCTTTTGTGCCCACTGTTGCACAGTGTTTTATTATTTCCTCTAAAGGAGAATCCTTGTGTAGCCCCCATATAATTCTTCTACAATCCTCATTAGCGTTTTCTCTAGCAAGTTTTTTGACCATTTTTCCTGTTGCAGCATTTTCACTAATTGTTCATATGACAGCTGTTTGCAGATGTACCATAAAATCAGCAAAGGGTTCCTTTGGACCTTGCTCTATTTTAGTGAAGGCTTCCCTTCTATCTTGTTTTCTTGGGAGGGTGAGCCATGCTTTGATAGCAGCAGCATTTTGCTCATATGCTATCAAAGGGTAATCTGCACACTGACCTTTATTTGCAAGTTGGTCAAAAGTGATTTGTATATTTACTCCTGTTTGCCTATTTCATTGGGCTTGTATTCTATATAGTTCAATATATTCCAAAAGCCACAAAAAGTTTTGTCCAGGTTCTAAATATGTCCTTGCTATGGATTTCTGTGATGTCTGGTTTAGTTCCCTGGAAGCCTCAGAATCAGCTGGATTCAGGATAAGCAAAAGTTCTTGATCTTTAGAGGTAGAAGTGAAGGGGATTGGCAAAACTGCCACATGATCTTCATCAAATGACCTCCCTTCTCCTCATCCTCCTCCAAAGTGACTCTGGCTTGTCTTACTCCACCCCCTAATCCCTACTAAGATTATCTGTATACACCAAAAGATCAAGCCAGCACAGAATAGTGAGAAGGGCCATTTTTCCAAGCATATGCTAATAAATTATTGTCCAGTAGGTAATTAGCTTTAAGTGCTCAGTTGTCTGATTCCAGTGCATCTATTCAGTTTCAGCCCTTTACATCTCCTGCTTTCTTTTGTTTTAGAACACAGGTGGTCACACCATCCCTAACTTCTCAAGGAGGTGAGAACCCCAAAAAGAAGGTAATCATGCCCTCCCTGACTTCTCAGGAAAGGAGGTGAAAACACCAAAAAGGAGGCCATCATGCTCCCCCTGACTTCTCAGGAAGGGAAGTAAAAGTGCTAAAAAGGAGATGATCATGCCCTCCCTGATGTCTCAGAAAGTGAGATGAAAAACACCAAAAGAAAGTGGGGAGTCAAGCCAGATATTTAGCAGGTTTTGGGGCTAAAGGGTCTTACTAGAAACAATCACACACAAATCCATCAGCATGGGAGGTATTACATAAACACATAGCAGTAACACACAGGCTATTAATGATGACTCCCCACACCCAGTGCAGGCTCAATGTGGTGTAACAAGATGAATTGTACATGCAAGTAGTGATACAACAAACAATATTGTTAGGTTCTTACTAAGTGCTAAGTCAGTACTTAACAATTCTCTAGTTCCGGCCTTTCCTGGTAGTTTGACTTGTGAATTCCTGGGGAAGAGCTTGTGTGCTTGGGAGGAGCAAGCTCATTGGTTGAAGTGGTTCTTCCCTGAAGCCCTTGCATTATCCCACGCCCATTCTCTGGGAGGATAAAAGAGGACAGCACTCCAGAGAGAGGAGAAGTCTCTGTACTACATCAGGCTTGACGCAGCTCTCTGCAGGAAGGGAAGTCACTTCTCTGGACAAGAGTAAAGGGCAACTACCTGGAGACAACGGTTCTCTACAGGAAGAAGAATCTGTCCCAGAGTTTTGAGTTGACACAGCAGATCTCCTCCAACAGAGCGATCAGCAGCTTCTGGAGACGACAGCACGTTACAAATATAAGTCAACATGGTATTATAAAAGATTTCCAGAAGTCCTAGAAGGAAGGTATGTAAATAGCAATCACACATATGCCTTCTTCAGCAGCCAAGAGATAGTCCAAAAACAATCTATTGTGCATTGCTTCACTTGCCAGGGAATCCAATGATCCCCACAAATTTTTGAAGTCCTGCAACAGTCTTTTATGGGTTAGGGAATCCAATGATTCCTGTAGATTCCTGCAACAGTCTTATCATTTTGTCAGAAAATCCAATGATTCCCAGAGGGTTTTCAAGTCCTACAACAATCTTTTCATGTCTCAGAGATCCCAATGACTCCTGAGGGTTTTGAAGTCCAATAAATTTTGATATCCATGAATCAAATGCCATAACTGCCATGCTCTTTCAGGAGTGGGCACAGTCAGCGATGGAACCACTTGATGTTTCTTGAGTCTTCTCCTTTGTTTCAAGGGTCTGCTCCTTCTTTCTCCAATAAACAAGGCAAATGTGGCTCTTTGGCACCCATCTGATTCCTTCTCCATCTGTAGAGATATAAACAAACACTCTCCCCCAAGCAGTTAACCTATCTGGTCCCTTCCATTCACCACTTTCTGGGTCTCTCCACATCACCTGGCGATTATCTAAAGGTAGTGGAGCTGCTCGCACTGGACACTGCCCTTCTAGTGGATTATAAAACCTGTCTGCCAAAGCCAATGCATCTTTGTCAAAAATCAATAAGTTAATAGCATAAAGAGTTAGATTTAGAAGTTCTCTAGAGTCATCTGTGGCTCCCCCTTTCTTTTATTTTTGGAGGAGCGTATTACTGTCTCTGTTTCTCCTCTCTACTATTGCCTGTCTTTAAGGATTGCCTTGCCAGTAGTGTGTAAAATCTTATAATGTGTTCAAAAGGGTGCAAAATGTTTAGAAGTATAAGCAGGTCCATTATAATTGCAAATGCTTGTATAAGGAATTCAGTGACCACTAGGGCTGTCTCTTTTGCTACTGGTATTACAAAAGTGAATCTTGAAAAGGTGTCTACCACACATGGGTAAAAGACAGATGACCAAAAGATTTATAATGGGTCACATCCATTTGCCAAATTTCGTTAAGTCTCAAACTTCAAAGGTTCTTCCCTGGAGGGAGTGTAGGAGTGTGGAAAGGAAGGCAAGCTGTACAGGCTTTTACTATGCTCCTAACTTTCTCTCTTGTTATTCCAAATTGTAAACGTAAAGCTTGAGCAGCCTGATGATATTTAAAATGAAATTCTTGGATTTCTTGAAATAAAGGAGTATTGGCCAACATGATTAGGAGGCTATCTGCCTTTGAATTACCATTAAAAATAGATCCTGGAAGTCCACTATGAGTGGACATGCAAGATATAAATCTTACCTGGATGTTTTCTCACTTGTTCTTGAAGTTCCTTAAAGAGCTGATAAATATTAGAGGCTGCAAATTTTATTTGGGCTGTGTCAATTCTTTGTATCACACCTACTGAATAGGCTGAATCACATATTATATTTATATCTTCTGGATAATAAGTAAAAGCTAGAATGACTGCATACAATTCATTATGCTGAGTGGACTGAAAAGGAGGTCTGACTATTCTGTTTATAGTTAAGTGACGAGAGTATACAGCATAAATATTATGTTTCAATGCATCTGTAAAAATAGTTGGTCCTTGAAGAGGAACTTTAGAACCATTTTGTTCAAGAATCCATGGCCAATTATGTAATAGTCTGGTTATCTTTAATGGAGATCCATGTATCCACATTGGTGTATCAGTTTTCCATTGGATAGGAACAGGTGAAAGTGTTGGCAGGTATTCAACAGCAGCCCTGCCTAAAAAAAACGAAGTACTTATTTTTAACCCTAATTGCTGTACAATGTCTCCTCCTCACAGTTTGATGGGAATTTTTTTTTAACTATAAAAGGAGTAAAAACTCCTGTTTTTGCCTTCAAAACTCCATCTCAAAGAGCACTAACTTCAGCTGGTATTGATAATCCCAGGAGAATGAAATACCCCACAGTTGAGAGATTGTGCCTTGTAATTATGTCTTTCTTTGGCCTGTGAAAATAGTATTTCAAAACCAGCTAATTACTTTCCTTCTGTGTTCCTCAGTTTCTCTCTTAGCAAAGAATGTATGTTTGGAATTATGATCTGACAACTTTTTTCCTGGATTTAATATTTCATGTTTTAATCTCCCTCCCCCAAATTCTGTGTTATCTCTTATTATGTTTATATTTTCTTTTGGGGGGAATTTAATATTTAATAATAGATTATAAAGTGGTTCCTATCTACCAAGTACCATGGATACCGTGTTTCCCCGATAATAAGACCTATCCTGAAAATAAGATACCCACATACTCTTTAATATTCCGCTAAAATAAGCCCTCCCCCGAAAATAAGCCCTATCGAACTTACTATGAAAACGGTCATCATGGTGATCCCCTGCGCTATATGCTGCGTAGCGGTACCTTCAGTAAGCAGCGCCGCCCTCCCCTCCCGGGTGAAACGCACATCGCGCTCCGAGCTGCATCCAATCAGAGCTGCAGCAGTGAGCGCATCATCCTCTTCTTCCCTGGTGATTTGCTTGCTGGCGCTACTGAGAGCAGCGCCGCGGAGTAGAGCTGAGACAGGACCATCTAAAAACTCGGTAAGTTCAGTAAGCGATGGAGAATAAAATAAGCACTCAGGGGGCATGATGGAGGCTAAAAGGGGCATGATGGAGGCTAAAATGGGCATGATGGAGGATAAAAGGGGCATGATGGAGGATAAAATAAGCCCTCCCCTGAAAATAAGCCCTCTGGTGTTTTTTAGTCCCAAAAAAATAATAAGACAGTGTCTTATTATCGGGGAAACACGGTAGTTGGCTGGAACTATGGAAGCTGAAAAATATCTAATTAAAGCTATAAAATCATCATGAATTCCATCAATATGTATGTGTTTTATTTTTTTAAACAGTAATATACAGAAAGAAAGAATTGTGTAATTCATGTAAGAAATGGGATACTAACAAGGACATACTCTGAACTGTCCCAAATAGGATATCCCTTTCTGTAAGGGTCCTTTAAGTGGGCAGCCACGATGCAACAGGAGATTGAGTGGCTCAGAAGTAATCTCTGTGGGTATAGGACTGCCCTTTAGGTGGGATCCTGGCCATATTGAGATAGCTTCATAATGGATGATGACTCTGTCACTGGTTGGCTGTGTGTGTGACCTCACAGGCCCTTTATAAGCCCACTGCAGGTAGCAAGGCTCTTTCTTTAACCTGGCTTTCTAACCTGGGGTAGCAGAGCCAAGCTGATGGATAGGCGAGAGGTAAGGAGTTTGGTAGTGAACACGTGGGTCTTCAGACCAGGTGTTCACTAGGAAGTTAATAAGTCAGGGCATTATGTGAGTAGGTATAATAAAGGCTTTTAAGTTTACACATGGCTGATCTTGAGTGCACTATTGGTTATTAAACTACGATTCAAGAAATCATGGCCAGAGACCTTTGAAGGCCTCAGAGGAGGCGAGCTGGGTAGAGTTGACACTGCAAAGGTCAGTGGTCAAAGGTACTCTGTTGGGCCTAGGAAGGAGGAATAACTGGTAATAGTAACTGTTAGGAGGGCATGTTACACCTTTCTGCGCATTTTGCTATGTATATACATGTATATTTGTGTATATGTGCATCCCTGCACATGTATGTCTATCTTTCTACATATATGTATGTAAACATACCTGGACATAAGTATATATACATACATACCTATATATACATATACACATATGTATAAATCTGAATACACATGTACACATGCATATGTGTATGTGTATGTATAAAATATTTTCTTCTTTCCTTGAAAGTTTCCTTTAATTTTCTTGGTTTATCCATTTTTTTCAAAGTCCACTTTTTTTCCTCCCATTTTTCTGAGTGAAAATTTATGGCCATACCCCATTGGATATGTTTTCTTCCTTTCTGTAATTACCATAAAGACATATGCCATGCCTTATACAATTTCATATCTCTTAAAATGTGTCTTATGAATAACAGTGCTCAATAAAATGTGTAAGATGCAACAAATTCCCTTTAGGATATAACTTCAAGAAGTTATGCTCAGCTAAAATATTTATCTTCCTGAATGATGTTTAAAATTCTTGACTTAGAGATTTTATTCAATATTGTTAACAAATTATTTCATTTCAATATTTCATCATTTATTAGGCTAGAGTCTCCTTTTCCAATTTCATATGAAAGCCTGACAAGTTCATCCATGTGAGATCTGTTTGTTGGAAGACTGAGACAAGCAAATTGGTAAATTAAAATGTTTAATATATTTAAACTTGAGTAATAACTGTACTCTAGCCCAGATCTAACTGTTCCATGTAGGCAGTGAAAGGTAATTTGCATCTGGAGAGTACTAGATTCTCTAATTATTATAAATGGCAAGATGACTGATTCTATTGACAAAAATATGGAGAAAAGTTATGAAGTAATTCTATATTTCTCTATTTACTAAACATACACATGCATAATATATATGCATATATATACATATATGTATATATATATGTATATATATATATATATATACACACACACACAATGTGGTTATGCATGCACCTAAGTGTGTCTGTTTCCTGTATATATCCATGTATGTCTTATGGTATATCCAAGCATATATACACACATGTATATTCTACTTTTAAAAAGAAAACATTCCTGATCACAATTTACTACCTCTGTAGTCAGCTTGGATTGTTCAATGTGGATACATGTCACCATAGAAGAAAAATTGGCTCTAGTTTAAGAAGATTGGTTTAAATACCTAATTTAATCTTAGTATTTATTATGCAATTACCACATAATCTTCCATTTCTGATTTTCAGTTTCTGTAATTTGAGGGGTGAACTTTGAGATTCTTTTCATATTTAGATCTTTGAGTCTAGCTCAACAAATATGCAAATTTCTTCTCTCACTTATTGTATTTGCTTGCTTTATATGTGAATTTATTTACCTATCATGTATCCTTATTGTTGTGTCAATGAATAAGCAATTAGTATATACTTACACTTTGGAAGAAAAAGTTAACTGTCTTTGAATCCTACTTGTGACTTTATCACTCACAAATTTTGTGGCCAGGCTTGACACATTTAATTTTCTATGTTTTTGCTTTTCTCTTGTGTCAGACTATTACCAATACTGCTTGTCTCAAAAGATTATTTGAGAGAATGTATTTAAAACTCTTCTAAAATTGTAAAATATAATAGATATTGCAGGCAACTTCAACATTATTATTAATATTAGTGTCATTATCATCAGTTCAAATAGTAATCATAATATTAATTTTTATAATATTATTATTTTATGATTATAAACGTAGTTATTTGTGAAAGGGCTTTTATGGGTATGATTGTATATATTGAATTTTTTTCTACCCCTTATTTCTCTAGGAAGATTATGAAAAAAAAATTGACACATTAAAAACTTTTCAAATACTTTGTTAAATGTATTTAACCTAATGTAAAGGTTCTTAAACTTTTTTTTTTCCATTTGTCATCCTTTTTTGCCTGATAACTTTTCACATGAACCCATCTTGAAACTGAGCGAAGGTCTTTCTAGCATCATTTGTGCATGCACAGTACAAAATGTGCATGTTGTATATTCAGAACCAAAACTATAGCGAAGTCACAAGTTACAACATAGGCTAGTGCTACCAGAAATATATCTGATTTTTACACGTTTGATTTTGGATTAATTTTTTATTATGTTCATAAGCCTTTTACTGTTGCCAAATTTTTTGCAATCACTATATTCAGTTATAAGACCACATATGAGGTTGCAACCCAGAGTATAAGAGGTTTGATCTAGAGGATGCCCTGTATCTACTAGCTTACTAATCACATCAAGAAAACACAGGCTGCTTTATTAGAAGCTCTTCTTAATGCAACCATAAACTATTTGAAAATTATACTTTAGTTTGATGTGTTCAATAATTGTTACTGTAGTAATATTTCATCAAGAGAGAGAGAGAGAGATGTAATAAAGATGTAATCCAAATCAATTCCAAAGAATAAAACCAAGAATATTTGGAAAATTCAGAGTATGGTTCTTATAAATCTAGCATGACCTTTCAAGCTACATATTTCACATAAACACAAATCTATGTATGTGTTTATATGGTTGTATATGTTTTTCTGTGCATATATGTGAGTGTGTGTGTCTGCGTGTTTACTGCATGTTGTTTAAATTGAGTTGAAGTCAGGAATGATTTTTTAAAATAGTAGATTGATGATTCTAATTTAGAGTCATTAAAGAACATTAAAGTACCGGCACAGTTTATCCTCTGATAAACTTCTTGGTTGCTAGGAATTTCAGCTACTTTGCCATTAAAATAAAAATGTTAAATAGAAACATTAAAGAAGTGGATAAATTTCATAAATATAAAATATTACTTTGGGGTAGAGCAGATTAGAATAATTAATGGAGAAAGGAAAAATATGAAACAGTTCATATCTACTGATTCAAAAAAGATAATTGTAACAGTTAATATTTTCAGTTTTTAAAGATTTATAAAATGATTTCATATCACAAATGTTAACATAATAATTTTATGTCAGCAAGATGAAAAATATAATACAAAGAATATTCTAAGTAATATGATATAAAATGAAATTTCATTTTATAAAGTAAGAAAATAAATTTACTTTCCAAGTTTCACATTTGATGTAAGTAAGACTTGATGTAGTATTTCAGTCTAAGTTCTCACGAAAACTAGACTAGTACTCCTACATAAGGTTCATTCATTGAAGTCATGTCCAACTCTTTTTGACCCTCTTTGGGATTTTCTTGGCTTGTATCCTAGAATTGTTTTCTATTTCATTCTCCAGATTGTTTTATAGATTAGAAAGTTGAGGTAAATAGGGTTAAGTGTCTTTCCCAGGGTCACATAGCAAGTAAGTATCTGAGGACTGACTTGAACTCAACAAAATGAATCTTTTTTATTTCAGGCCCAGAACTCTATTCATTGTACAATCTAACAGCTTGTTTTTTCCTGTACAATATCTGTTGTCTCTCCAATTTTGACTATATTAAATAAAATAAAAATTCCATAAATTTTGAATTAAAAAACAAACTATTGACTAAAAATATTAAATGTTTTTGATAAAAGTTTGATATTGAACACAAATACACACACACACACACACACACACACACACACACATATATATATATATATATATATATATATATATATATATATATATATATATACATATATAATTGGCAAAAATAAGGAAGACTCATATCTATGTCCCCAAATTTATTGTGTCTAGTAATACAAAAATAATTATTTTTCAATCACCATTTAAATAAATCATGAGTAATAATAGAAATAAAAATGAATATCTCTCTATCTTCACCTCAAACCTAGCAAATTATCTAAAAGGGGAAAGTTTATGAGATACTAAGAATCATGATATTCTAATGGTGAAGTTGTTAATTCTACAAAAGCTTCTGAAATTGCTCATCAAAAGCTTTCAAACTTCACACATTTTGGCCCAGTTATCTGAAAAAAAAAAAAAAAAAAGACTTCACATATTCCCAAATATTCTTAATAACTGCAGTTGAAAATAAATGATTGAAAAAAAGTAGAAATACAATAGACAATCTTTAGGGAATGACCAAAAACTTATCACAGGTTTTAACAAAATATTGTCACATAAGGGTAACAGAATATGGAAAATAAATAGATTTGGAAGGACTAATTTTTAGGGACAATAAAGTGAGAGAGAACAGGCAAAGAAAGCAGAAGAAGGACAAAAATATCCACAATATCTACCATACTGTAAAGTGTGGAAAGAGGTGGGGACAGTAACAAGAAGTTGGATTCAGATTAATTATTAAAAAAAAAATTATTTGTCTTGGAGAACATTCCTTATTAGGAGTGGTTGTCTTGATATATATATATATTTTTCTTAACTGGTTTTTTATCTTTGTTAAAAGGGAAATTAAATGGGTGAAGTATTATGAGAAATGACTGTGGATTAAAAGAAAAGAAGAAAAAATGAAGTACTATAAAACAAATGACATACATTACTATATTTTGCCACTTTTATGAGAGACCCCCAAAGAAGTCCTATTGTTCCCACATATATTCTTTGGTGAGTAGAAATGTGGTGTTGGATAGTCTAGAAACAGAATTTTTTTTTTATTTCTTGTATAATCTCTTTCATAAATCTCTCTCTAAGTAGGATCATAAAATCAAACTTGTGCAAAGATTATATGTTCGGATTCTTACAAGGTGCTAAGTCACTGGAATGGATATGATTATATAATTTAGCATGGTACTTAACAATTCTCTAGTTCATTTATATATTTACTAGAATTCCATGAAATTCACACCTTTAGGAGAGCATACTTTTAAGGAGCTCCTATAAGCCCAAGGAGTATCCACAAGCCCACTTTAGGAGGCGAAGTCTGATTCCCACACGCTAGGAGATTCAGAGTCAAGAGAGTCATTCAAGATTTCACCATGGTGGGGCTGGAGAGGAGAGGCTGGAGACACTCAGACAAGAGCTCTCTGGAACCAAAGAGAGAGAGAGAGGCCTCTAAGAAAGCCTGCTGAGCCCCAAATGGAGACAAGACTTGAAGGAGAAAGGAAGTGGAGATAAGATTTGGAAAGAGACAGTAAAGGACTTTAACTCGTGGCTGCATTTTGGGATTATTGAATTTAAAAGAAGGCTGCCTCCAGAAGCTCCCCAAGAAACCTGCCCCCAGAGAACAATTTTAAAACTTAGAGAAAAAGAACATTACAATTATAAATAAAATATTCTTTATCCCATTTAATTAAAAAAAAAACTTGAAGATGACACAGCAAAAGAGTTCACACTTACCTTTCATAGAAATTAGGTTACATTATTCAGCTCCTTCTTTCTCCAATGATTATACAGAAAAGACTAGAGACATCTAATAACATATCCATAAGTGACTTTAATGTTCATGAAAGTGTGTGTAAGGAGTACTATAACATAGGTAACATAGGAATTCTGATTTAGAAATGGAGATTGAAATGTAACCAATCTCAATTACTTTGCCTACAATTCCAAATCTATTCAATTCTAGAGTCAGGATTTGAAAATGATATTTTCATGGCTCACCATTTTTTTCTCACAAGTTATGATTCTTCTACTTTAATCATTACAACAGAGCAAAAAGCACTAAACACACACACACACACACACACACACACACACAAAGTAACTTCCTTCTAAAAAATATCTTTTAGAAGTGACTTAGCTCTCCTTTTAAGAAGAGATGATTCCTTCTCTTCTCAGTTCTCTTGGGATAATTCCTCTTCCAAGATAAATATTTTTTTTGTTTTTTTGTTTATTTGTTTTTGCAATTAGAGAGAAGGTCTCAATAGACCTCAAAGTCAAATCATCTAAATAACTTTTAATGAGGTAGTCTTGTATAGGGAACAAATACTTAGCCATAAGTTAAATGTACATATTGACACCTTAGATGTGGTGATATCCAAATATATAATTATTATAAGTTCACTTCTTTTTTCCTCATATTACTTTTGTCACTTGTAAAATATCTATGATGTGATTTTTCACTCCTTGTATTATAGTTTATAGTGAGAAAAGCAGTTAGCAAGGAGTATTTTTAAGCTATTTTTATTATTATAATTTAATTAATTAATTATCACAATTTAGGTTTTTTGTTTGTTTTTTATTATTTTTTTTTTTTTTTACTATTTAATATTTACTATTCCAGTACTGGGAGAAATGCAGCCACCAATATCTTGAACCAAACATTCTCTTCTGTAGATTCCTACTCCTGAAGGAAACATTTGGTATAATTATTGGGAAGGTACCCTAGTGCACTCATAGAAGAAGGGGAAATGCTAGGATCACATGATTATGAATTGGAGGATGTGGGCTTGAAATTTAGCTCAACTATTCCTTTCTTTTTTTTTTTTTTTTTTTTTTTTTTTTTTTTTTTTTTTTTTGGTGACCTTTAGTAAGATATTTCTCATCTCTGCCTCCCAATTTGTTCAAGTTAGGAGATAAGATCTATTATCTCCATAAGTCTCCACCAAGAATAGAAGACAAAATTACTCATAACACTTGGATGGGCAATGAATGCATCATCAATTAACTAATCAATATGGGAGGAATCCCTGAACTTAATACTTGCTATACCTAAAATCTGTGTCCTAAAATCTTTTGACCTTACTCATTGCCCTTTGCTATCTTACCAACTGATCTATTAGGTATCCTGATTTCTGTCATTTGGCTACTGGAGAGATGGACAGAGAGGAATAGAGGGAGATACAGAGAAAGACATATATCTATATATCTATATCTATATCTAGAGATGTAGATATATCTATCTATATCTATATTTATATCTATATCTATATCTATCTATCTATCTATCTATCTATCTATCTATCTATCTATCTAAAGATAGAGAGAGAGAGAGAGAGAGAGAGAGAGAGAGAGAGAGAGAGAGAGAGAGAGAAACACAGAGAGAAAGACCGAAATAGACATAGACATAGAGAGATAGACAGAAACGGAAATAGAATTAGGCCCAAAGAAACCAGAGAGAAAGAGAGAGAGAGAAACAGAAAGAGAGACAGAGACAGAGAGAAAGAGAGAGAGACAGGGAGAGAGACAGAATGAGAGAGAGAGGATCAAATAAATATTTACATTTGGATGATTGAAATCCTTTACCTCTAATATAACAGATCTATTTTTCAGAATTATGACCTGTTTTTCTGTTTTTGTCCATGTAATTTACACTATAGTTCAATAATGCCTTTATTTTTTCATGTATCTCATGTACATATGTTGTCATGATCACCCTTTCTGATTCTTATATTTATTAATATGCACATAATATTTTAACAATTCTATTTTTTTTCTGAGTCATCAGTTGTTCTGATTTATGTCTTGGTACCTGATTCCAATGACCCTGTCTTACAGAGCCCAATGACTTTGCACAGTATTACCTCAATTAAAATCAGTTTTATTTGCAAGTCAAGGCATCATACTTTTGATGTCATTGGTCCTCTTCAAGAATGAAAGATAAATAATAACAGAAGTCTTCATACAACCATACTCAAGTGTGGGTTTCATTTCACGAAGTGCCTGAGGTATCAAAAGACCACATGTGATTCTTTTCATGAGGATTACATGTTCTTTTTTTATTGCCTACACATAAGATATTGTATATACATTATGAACACTACGTTACATAAAAATAGAGTATATACCAGCATCAGTGCACTGTATTCATACCTATACATATTTATAGTATAACGCATGGAACATAAATATATACAAAAATTATACTTAGTATACTGCAATATATATGTATATAAGAATATATAAATACACACATAGATACACACATATGCAGAAACCTACATATACATGTAAACATATTCATATGTATTTTTACTCAATATTTTATTTACAGCATATTCCAGATATAGCATATATGCTACATATGTTGCAACATGTTTTAAAGTTTATTAAGTATTTATGCTTTGTATATTGCATATAGTATACTATATATGCAATAATCTATGTATGTATATATACAGTGTATTTATGTACATACAAACATAAGATATATATAATGATGTACATTTTATACATAGCAAATGTACCTAACTAGATATAGATGTACTATATATAGTACATAATAAATTTGCCTATCGATATACATGTACTATATGCAGTATATTATATATCTATTATATATATAATATATGTTCACATAAATATTATGCATATTATATTTAGTGCTTATCTGGTTATTTGTATAACATATTATATAGAGTCATATATAAGCATACATTCACTTCCATAAGGGTGCTTTTTGATCTATATGTCTATAGACATAGATATATATTTATAATAGATGTTTATGTTAATGCACTTATCTATCTAACTACCCATATATGTATGCATATTAATGGCATTAATTAGGTGGTACAGTGGATAGAGAATAAAACCCAGAAATAGGAAGATCTGAGTTAAAATATGACCTCAAACCTCAAACACTACTTCAGATCCTCATATGTACAAAGGGGACACATTGGAGAAAGAAATATTAAACAACCCCAGTACTTTTGCTAAGATAACCCTATAGAGTTGTTTATGGTGTGACAAAGAGTCAGCTATGAATAAATAATGAAAGAGCAACAAAAACAATATACATATATGTATAGTGTTTACATTTACACATATTATACCATAGATTGTATATCCATAAATACATACAATATGAATTCATATATGTATACAGACATGTCTTATCATCTTTTAAAACAAATCTATATATTCATATATACAAACATATTTTTCTATATGTAAATATAAAATAATACATTTGAGTTTCTTGTCAAAATACTGGTATAGTTTGCCATTTTCTTTTCTAATCCATTGTACAGAGGTGGAAATTGAAGCAGACTTGGTTAAGAGACTTGTTCAGAGTCACATATCTACTAAGTATCTGAGTCTGGGTTTTAACTCTGAAAAATGAGTCTGATTACAGGCTTGGTACTCTATTCAATGGACCACCTGGCTGCTGTTATATACTCTTATGCTATATGTCTGCATATATACATACTCAGATGTGCTATGGGCATGTACATATATATTCATAGGTACATAGATTTGCCACTCACGAAACAAAATAAAATGTAAAATAGACTAACAAATGCTCCTATTGGTGTTATGGTTTGGGTAATTGAAATTCTGAAAATCTTCTTATCTCCTTATTTTACTTTAAATTTATTTCTCTTTATACATTTTATATATATATATATATATATATATATATATATATATATATATATATATATATGTATATATATATATATATACATATATATATATATATACACACACACACACACACACACACACACACACACACACACATATATATGCATAAACACAAATGTGTGTAGATAGATAGAAGATAGATAGACAGGAACTAGATTTAAAATGAACTTATACCACTATCTTGCTTTTAATCTCACACATCATTCTGTGATAGAAATGAAAGTAGAGATGATTTTTATAGTGATTGCATCCTTAGATTAAACACAGGAAGATGCTAGAGTTATTAGATCACATCACACTTTTGTTCAAAATGAGAAGATACTCAATGGTCTAAGAAGTAATGGGTGAAAACAGCAGATGTAATGGGAAAAATAGAAGACATATTCAGGCTAGATTTTGAGCAATAATGAAATGGTAAGAATGCATTTAAGCTTGTGCTTTGATTAAAAAGCTTTATGAACAACATTGGTCACACAGATATACATATATGCACACACAGATATATACATGTACATGCATTTTTGTATGTATGTGCATATATGTGTGCATGTGTCTGTCCATGTGTGTGTATTTCAGGTATAATTAGAAGCAGATTAGTTTTAAAAAGTGAGATAAAGAGGTATCTGAATAGTTGTTTTGTCAGAAAATTCATGTTAAATAGAGAAATGTTATGGCAATAAAAGCTTTAACTACATAAAATCTGCCATAAAATTCAAAATTTGAAATTTCAGATAGAGCAATGATTAAAATAGAGAAGACTTAAAAGATGAATAATTCTCTTGAATTTGAAAGTCTTGAATATGAGAGGAGGAGGACTGTAAAAGCATTTGAAAGCTTTGTAGAGTATTATGGATAAAGGAAGGGTTAGAATTGAAGAGAAACAACTTTAAGCTTGATATAAGGGAGAAATCTCATAACAAAAATGAATATTCAGAAAGGAAATTGGCTGCTTTGGATTGCATTTGACTATGAACTGTATTGCAACAACTTTTTTAGTTTAGAACATGTTTTAGTAAAACATTTGTGAAAAAAATGAACTTTCATCACCAGTGGATGAGTTCTTTTACAATGCAAATTGTAATAAACACACTCCAAACATTTTACAAAGTTAATGTTCTATTAATTTAATTCTTAAAGATGAAGAAAAGGTTGCACTATCAATCATAATCCTAGAGCCATTCATTTTTATTTCTTGATGTTTGTATAAAATGAAGTTTTTTATCTCATGTTATGTCTTCTGAGTCTTAAATATAGTCAAGAGATCCAGAATACACTCACAGGAGGAAAAACATTTCCCACTATTTCAGAATATTTTAAACCATGTGGAAAGAGAGAATTTTAAATGAAAAGATTGAGTGATTTTGTGTTAAAAAATAATAATTCGTATAATAATCAAAACAAATTACCATCACTATGGTGAATATATATGACATTTTAAAGTTTTGGGGTCTCTTTCTCTGTTGTCCTTTATCTGTCTCTATACTCTTTTTAAATTTTAATTTCTGAGACTGTCATTCTTTGTCTCTACATGTCTGCCTGAATATCTCTCTTCCTCTCTCCCTCTTCCCTTTCTCCATTCATCCCTTTCTCTTTGCCTCCCTCCCTCTCTATTTTTATCCCTTCCTCCCTCTCCCCCCTCTCTGCCTCTTCATCTTTCTCTTCCGCTCTCTTCCTCTTCTTTTCTCTCTCCCTCTTTTTCTCCTTCCCTCTTTCCCTCCTTTTCTCCCCCTTCTGTCTTTCTCTGTGTCTGTGTCTCTGTGTCTCTGTCTCTGTCTGTCTTTCTTTCCCCTTCTCTCTTCTTCTTTCTCATAAATACATAATTAAATTGATCTTTTTGAAAAGACATAAATCCATGTGACGTTAGGTCAATGTTAAAAATACTAATATTATTACACTCAAAGTGTCTCTTTGTATTTAAAAAAATAAATAACAGCAATATATTCAGCTCTTTTACAATCTAGCAAAAGAAAATGGTTACCTCTGGCAGGTTCCTATATTTTCAAATACAGACTCTCAGTTGGTTTTCATTTTGCATATTTTTATACAAATGGAAAAATAAACAGGTTTAATTTTTCATAGGAACTATGAAGTAAAATAAAATAAAACAAAAGCACAGTTTATATATTTTGCTCATGATTCTCTGATCTGATTTACTTAGAACCTAGTTTTCTCAGTGCAGCAATGACATCTTTATTTCTTAGGCTATATATAAGGGGGTTAAACATTGGGGTCACAGTGGTGTAGAAAAGAGCAAACACTTTGACTGATCCTGTAGAGTGATGGGATTTTGGACTCAAATACACAATACTACCAGACCCATAGAATAAGACTACAACAATGAGGTGGGAAGAACAGGTGGAAAAGGCTTTGGATCTTCCTGAGGTTGAGGGAAGTCTCAGGATGGTAATTATGATTTTGACATAGGATGTGAGTATCAACAGAAAGGGAGTTACGACAAATGCCAATGCAGCAACATGGACAGAGACCTCTCTTTTATATGTGTCCCCACAAGCCAATTCCAGCAATGGTGGAGCATCACAGAAAATGTGATTAAGTTTATTAGGACCACAGAAATTGAGACAGAAAATCTGATAAGTTTCCTCTACCAGTACTGGGACTCCAATGATCCAGGACACCACAACCAGTTGGATACAAATCCTGCGATTCATGATCAGAGGATAGTAGAGAGGCTTACAGATGGCTACATATCGATCATATGCCATCACAGCCAGGAGCAAGCACTCTGCCACTCCCAGAATATAAAGGGAACAAGTTTGTACAGCACATTGTAGGAATGAAATAGTTCTCTTCTGGGTCCAGAGATCTGCCAGCATTCTGGGCAGAGTGACTGATGTATAACAGATTTCCAAAAAAGAAAAGTTCCCAAGGAAAAAATACATAGGTGTTTGGAGGCTTGGGTCAATCTTGATTATGACAATGAGGAGGCCATTTCCTAGAAGTATACTTATATAGACAATTAAAAAAACTGCAAAGAGAAACCCTTGGAGGTTGGGAAGGTCAGAAAATCCCAGGAGAATGAATTCCACCACAATTGTGAGATTGTCTCTTGCCATAAGGTCCTCTGCCTGCAAAAAAAAAAAAAAAAAAAAAAAAAAGAGTTGAGAACTAGTTAGTTAATAACTTTCTACTATGTTTTCAGTTTCCTTTTTAGGAAAAAAAGAGAAGGTTGGATATTATCATCAGAAATATTTCTCCCATATTTAATATTGCATTTTAAGTTCCCTTCTCAACATTTTATAACAAATCTTTTTGAATATTTTGTAATTTTGGGGAAAAAACCCCAAATCCCTCATTAAATGATTTTGAAGTGCTTCATATCTGCCAAGAACCACACTAAAATTTTATGACTATATTTCTTTAATATTTTGATAGAAATAAGCAAAGATAAAGACATGTAGTAAAACTATAAAATATTCCTTGACTTCAATATCAAAAGAAAAAACATTTAACATCATCCCTAATATTTCTCTTTTCTAAGATGATAATCTCTTAACAACAGGAATTAGAGCCTTCATAAAAGAAATAGAATAGAAAAAAAAGATATATAATCTTAACAAAGACTCCCTTACTACTTTGTATCATTCAGTCTGCCACCATTTGCTCATGGTATTATTTTCCCCAATAGAAAGCTTTCCCAATCTTCTCAGCTCATCCTATCATTCTTCTAAAAGCCAGGCTATTTCTTCTTCACCTTTATATTCCCTTCCTGTCTTTAATGATCATATTACAGTAAACTGTTTGCATTTTTGTCTTTCTTCCCAGGTTATTTTTACCTTCTGAATCCAATTCTTCCAGTGCAACAAGAAATTCATTTCTGCACACAAATATTGTATCTAGGATATAGTATAACATATTTAACATGTATGGGAATGGCTGCCATCTAGGGTAGGGGGTTGAAGGAAGGCGGGGAAAATTCAGAACAGAAGTGAGTACAAGGGATAATGTTGTAAAATAAAAATTACCCATGCATATGTACTATCAAAAATTATAATTATAAAATTAATTTTAAAAAATGACCATATTACAGGATTCATGCCAGACATTCCCCATTTATCAAATGCCCCCTGCTTAACCTGAAAGTTCTTTTCCACATGTATATTTTGTGCCTCCTACTGTCTTCTATGCATCTTAAGGGCAAAAGTCATGTCATATATACTGTTTTCTCTCTTGTACTGTGCCCTGCAGAGTTTGCTACTGAAAAAAAATTGTTATATGAAAAATAAAATTCCTCTGTCACATGACTTCAGGAATATATATTATCTAAAATAGCTTCTCAATTCACTGATGCTTAAAATTTCTTATTTAGAGATTCATTCAGTAGTATTAGTTACCCCATTATAATATTTTTTTCATTCACTATGCTGTATTCTCCTTTCACACTTTATTGTGGAACATTGATCAGCTCATTCCTACTGCAACATCCACCTGAAATATATGTGGTAGAAAAATGAAACATAATTCATACATTTAAACTTGAGAAGGAACTAGAATATACCCCCCAACATAATTATTTCAGATAGTGGGAGGTAGTAATGATACAGTATTTGTAGGGTTCTAGGTTCTTTTAGAATGACAGGTGCCAAGAAGACAGATACAACTGATGAAAATGCTAAGCAAAATTTTGAATAAAAAATTTCCTGAATCCAATATATAAACTCTCTACCAGCTTGGATAGTTTAATGTGAAAACACGTTATGTCAAAACAGTATAGATTTTGAAGATGGGTTCAAATCTCAGAACTAATTTTATTATCTATAATTAGAAAATAATTTATCATCTCTGGGCTTGATTTCCCTCATGTATAATGTGATGGGTGACTTCTGAGATTCCTTCCACCTTTAGATGTGTATGGTTAGGCCAAAAAATAGAACAAAGGCATGCCTGCTTTTGGACATACCATCATATTTTCTATTCTTCTATCAAGGAGGGAGGTGGCAATATAACCTTATATGTGGGGAAAGTTTGACTAGCCTTGAACTACGTTTCTGGCTCTATCACAGAGAAATGATGTAGCCAGGGTCAAATCTTAATTTTCTGTTCTTTACCGTGTTTTTGTGTTCTATGTGAATATTACCAAAACTTCTTATCTTCAAATTAATAGTGAGATTATTTCACACAGTATATATAATAAAAGTTTGAAAATTATAAAATTAAATTGATATATACAATAGCACAAATTCATTAATATTAATATCATCATTATTTGATGAATTTCAGAGGAAATCATCCTCTTCCATTCACAATCATTATTATTATTATTATTATTATTATTATTATTATTATTATTATTATTATATTATATTATATACTAATTTGTGACTACACAAAGTAGTTCTTTATGAAAGGACTTTTCTGAATATGATTGAATTTATTTAGATTATGTCTATTTTTGCCCTCAAGAAAAATATTCAAATGTTAATTATACATTTAGTTTGTCAAACTTTTTTTTGAATGTAAGTAAATTCTATCTATAGCATGTCCCTCATCTACTGATTTGCTAATTACATCTACTAAAAACAGATAGTAAATTACAACCTCTTTATAATGAAACTGTGATCTGTTTGAAAATGGCACCTTAATTGAAATGTGTTCAGTGCATGCTCCTATTAAAGTATGTCTCACAATTTCCCCAGGAATCAAAGTTGAGCTTATATGTAGGAAATAGCTTCCATCTCCTCCTCTACTTTCAGAATAGATTTAGCATTTTATTTCCTTAAGTATTTCAAGATGTCATTATGTCCGCAAGATCCATTAGAAATAGTGAATATGATTATATTTAATATATACTTTACATATTTAACATGAATTTGTCTGCTATCTGAGGGAGGAGGTAGAGGGGGAAGGAGGAGAAAAATTGGAACAAAAGATTTGTAATTGTCAATGCTAAAAATTACCCATGCATATATCTTGTAAATAAAAAGCTATAATAAAAAAAAAAAAAAAAAAAAAACAGAAAAAAGAAATAGTGAATATGATAACATACTAATAACAGAAGGCAATAGTTTTCGTGAGCTGGGATTTTAATATTACTGTATCTTCTGGTTCTAATTCATTGCTGACTCTAAAGCATTATTTTGATCCCCGCTTTATATATATTTTCAACTATTTACTGCCCATTTTTCTGCAATAGTCTATGGTAAATGTCCATAGCAAAGAACAATGGAGAAAGGGGAAATAACATTTAAAAATTTAAGACATCTTTCCATTTTCTATTATTAAAGAACATAACTAAGAATTTTTAACAACCTTTCTAGCATATACACGCATGTGTATGTACACATATATTATGCACTTCTATATTTATGGATAGTCACATATATTATATGTTTATATACTTACATATATATATTCACATGTGTATGCAAATAGAGGTTTGTTAATGTATTTTAATATCTACTTTATAACTACTTTTATATGTTTATTTTTTATTTTATATCTACTATATATACATTTTAGATATATATATATTATACATATATATATATATATATATATATTTATATCTACTATATGTCTACTATATCTACTAATATGTCTAATTATCTATCCATCTAATACTAACATAGATACATATTATGTATTAATTTATATTAATTTAATATTATTTTACTATTTATATTTTTATTTATTTATGTTTATATATTATATTTAATATATACATATATATTTAATAATTAATTTAACATTAGTTTAATGAATGTTGAATTATGTCAAGAAAGTCTTATTTAGAATCAACAAAAAGAATAAATCAGCATTCTTTCTCCTTTTTTCTAACAAGAATATTATAATTCTCCCATCAACTTCTTACTTGTGAGAAATTTCAAACACTCCATCATAGTCTAAGCACAAAACTCACTTTGGGGTGTCTGATATTAATGTAAGTAAAACCTAAGTTAAATAATTAAAATATAATAACTTTATTTATCATATGCTTTATAAGAATTTGAACCTCAGTTATCTTGACCCTAAGTCCAGAATTCCTATCCCCAAAATATTTAATATTTCTTCATAAATTATGAAAGAAAAGCTCATAAAGCAGAGACTGGATAATCTTAATTATAAATTTACAGTACAAAGGTAATGTGCAATAAGAATTTTTAAAAACTTGCTCATTGGAAATATGTACTATTTATTATAAAAGTCTGATTTTAAATACAGAGAAAACATAAGGTTGACAAAAATAGACAATACTAATATAAATTTCCAATAGATATTATGTTAAATCTTAACAAAATAAAAATTATAAATGACTAATAATCACCAAAACAAGTCACTAATACTAATAAAATGAAGATGACTAAAATTCCGTTTTCATCTAATATCCTGCAAATTGTTGTAGTTAAAAAAGTTTAGAAATAATCAATCTGAGAGGTTCAGTTAGACAATAAGAACAACAAAACCCTATTGATGGAGTAGTTAATTAATGCAACTATTTTAGGAAACAATTTGGAATAGAGGAAGTTCAATCACTAAACTTTCTACATATTTTGGATCAGAGCTCTGATTACTATGGAATATACTTCAAGGAACTCAGTGATAGAAATCAAGAGGATGCTACCTTAAAAATATTCATGTCTTTAAAGAACTCTGGGAGATGACTATGAACCACTACACAGAATTCCCAATCCCTCTATTTTTGTCCGCCTGCATTTTTGATTTCCTTCACAAGCTAATTGTACACTATTTTAAAGTCCGATTCTTTTTGTACAGCAAGACAACTGTTTGGACATGTATACATATATTGTATTTAATTTATACTTTAACATATTTAACATGTATTGGTCAACCTGCCATCTGGAAAGGGGGGAAGGAGGGAAAAAATTAGAACAAAAGGTTTGGCAATTGTTAATGTTGTAAAATTACCCATGCATATATCTGGTAAATAAAAACTATAAAAAGCTACAAAAATATTCATATCTTTATTGATGAAGCTAGGAATTATGAACATCATATAAACTAATCTCCTTCAGATCAAAGAATTTAAAGTTCAGCCAGCAAGAGAGATCAAACTTACCTTTCTCAACATTAAAATTTATTCAATTCATTGTTTCTCAATAATGAAAATAATAAAGGTAATGTTTGCAAAATGTTTTATGTACATTATGGTGCCAGATTTTAGGATCTTGAGGTACTTTGATTTTACAGATGAGGAGTCTAAGACTCAGTCTGTAGAACTTTGCTCCAAATTCCACAGATATTAGATGTCAAAATGAAGATTTGAACCCAATATTCTCAGGACTGCAAATTCAATACCCTTTCTATAAATCCATGATTTTTTCCCTTAAATATTACAGTACCAAAAAAGCACCCATAAAGTCGGTGCCTTGTAAAAATACATTTTAGCTGAAATCACCAATCACTTCTCTTTAGAAGAAATGATTCATGACCTTTTAAACTCTCTGGAGATAGTTGTTCTCCCAGGCCATATTTCACTTTTTAATGAGAGAAAAGGTCTTCTGGACCAAAGTCCAATGATCTAATAAGTCTTAATGAGGCCAGATTGTGTAGTGGGTAAAATCCTAAGCCTTGAGTCAAGGGATTATTTTGGGCCCTTGGACATGGTGATTCATAAATATCTCTTTATTGTAAGGTCATATTCCTATTCATATTAATTTCCATATATATAAATAGAAACAATATTATTTTTAATTACTTGTTTTGCAATATTATAATGAGAAAAGCTGTTAGCAAATAGTAGGGATTTTAGCCATCATAATATTTGAAGAAGTTAATTATTCATTCTCTTCAGTTTTTCAATGCAAATATTTAGAAAAATGCAGCCTATAATCTTGGACCAAAACATTTCCTCTATAGGCTACCATTGCTTAATAAAACATTTGAAATAGTTATCCTAGATCTTAGGAAAGTATGCTAGTGTTTAGAAGGGCAATGTTAGAACTACATGATTATGAATCAGAGGATGTGAGCATGAATCTCAGTTTTACTATTTCGTACCTGGATGACTTTCAGTAAGTTATTTCTCTTCTGCATTCCCCAATATTCAATTCAAAAAACTAAAGCATTTTATGATCCTTCATCAAGAATAGAGGATGTGATTATTCACAGAAATTGAATAGGTAAGGCATTACCAACAATCAATATGGAAGGCCTTCAAGTCTTCCCACTAGACTTACCACTGTGTCCTAAAACTTCTAAACTTGCTATAACTGACACAATATTCTCCAATCTTTGTCATATGACCAACTGATATAGTATAAGGTCTCCTGGACCTTGTCACTTGCTTTTGGATTTTTCTTTCCATTCTTAAGCTGTATTCTCACATATTTGTGTTTTGTATCAATTAGTCAGTGAGCTCCAGGAAATCATGAGCAACAGTTTTGCTGGGAGTATACCAAATACTTAGCAAAGTGCTTGGATTTTTTTGGAAGAGTTGGATTTTTTTTTCATTCATTTATTCATACATGCAGCCATTTATCCACTTATTTATCTATCATTCATATAATCTATATTAGTATCATCTATCATTCATACATTTATTCCATTGCAGCTCTAAAATTTATGGTCCTATGACCAGTGTAATTTGTCTTTCAGAGTGGGTTAGATGAACATTATTTGGGGCCTATCCTGGGAATATCCTTGGAATAAATGAATACATCTTTGCCATAGGTCTGAACAGACCTCTTAAATCTATGATGACTTTGGTTGTATGAAATATCTTTTCCTAGTCTGTAGGTGGGCAGCTAAGTGGCACATATGGATAGAATGCTAAAATTTAAATCATGAGGATCTGAGTTCAAATTTGGTCTCAGATGCTAGATTTGTGACTTAAGTCATTTTACTCTGCCTCGGATTCCTTATCAAATGTTCCAAAGAATAACATGGTAAAAACCACTCCCCTTTTTTTTGCCAAGAAAACTCTAAATAGGGTCAGAAATATTCATACAAAACTCAGCAACAGCACTCCGTAAAACTATATGTATTTGCAAAATCTTTCATTTTTGATATTTTATTTTATTCCAATTACATATAAAAATTTACAAACTGTGAGTTCCAATTTCCTTCCCTCCCTTTATCATCATTAAGAAGCAAGCAATTTGACACACATTATATATGTGCAGTCATGCCAAACATATTTTCATATTAGTCATGTTGTGAAAGGAAAAAAAAAACTGACAAAATCAAGGAAAATAAAGTAAAAGAAACAACTCTATATTCATATCCATTTAGACTTCATCAGTTCATTTTTTGGATATTAATAGCATTTTTCACCATAAGTCCTTCAGAATAGTATTGTATCTCATTGCTGAGAATAACTCAGTTATTCACAGATGGTAAACAACAAATATTTCTGTTAATATGTGCAATGTTTTCTTGGTTCTTCTTATTTCACTTTGTATCAATTCTGACAAGTATTTCCAAGTTTTTCTGAGAACATTCTGTGAAAAAGAAATCTCTTCCTCAGAGTTCTGTTCCTCCTTTACCAAGATGTTGACTTTTTTCCTCCAAGGTTTTGTTACATCACTTATTTTTTTCTAATTTTTTTCTTTACTTCTTTCACTTGATTTTTAAAATGTATTTGAGCTCTTCTAGAAATTATTTTAGTTCATGAGACTAATTCACAGCCTTCTTTGAAGCTTTGAATGACAGTTTTGAGATTGTTCTATTATTCTGAATTATATTTTGTTTTCCCTCTCACCGCAGCAACTTTTTATGGTCAGGATCATTTTTGTTATTGATACAATTTTTCTAGTCATTTTTTTAAACTCTTACTTTTATATTAATGTTGGGCTCTGCTACTGGATTTATGGTGACACTGTCCCAAGCTTCAAAATTATTTGTGCAATTGTTTTCAGAGCTAAGTCCTTGGGGGTCTGTAAGCTTTCATTTTTTTCAAGGTAGTAAAATCTAAGAGAAATGTGCTTACTACTTTCCTTGCCTGTAAGTGGCCATAAAAAGTATTTTCACCCTATGACTATGATTAGGGTCCTGCTATCCTACAGCCACAATCTCTGGGGTTCTAGTCCTTCTGTTCACCCTGAGACTATGAATCCAGAGTGAAATATGCATCTAAGTATGGGTAATCAAGCAGAATCCTGTATCACTGCCAGCAATGGACCCCTGTGACATCCTTCTGATCAGTTGCTTAAGTTCCTTCTCAATAGTGTTCTGAGAGCTCTGAAAGTATGTACTGCCACTACTGATTCGGATGAACATAAGGATCGTTCTTGGTCGCTGAGGCATGGCCTGTGCTAGCATAACCTGTGCTGGAGTACACTCCACTTACCCCAGTACAATAGACTTCTTCTTCATCATCATCATCTTCTTTTTCTTCTTTCTCTTCAAAGCATTTATCTATTTTAAATTTAAATGAAAAAAAAAAGAAAGAAAAAAATAAAACGAAAAAGAAAAACAGAAAAAATATTTAAAACAAAACTTTGCAATGTGCTCAGCAAAACATCAAGGGAAGATTCAAAATATGTAACAATAAATTTGCATTTCAAGAAAACATATATGATGGTAGAAGACATTGTATTCATAACTGTCCATCTTTTCCTTCCTTGTAGGTTTCTTTTGTTCTTTATTGTATGTTTTATACTTTATTCTTTCTCCCTCTTTTCCTCACCCATGTTCCCCTATTCAGTAAAGATGGTAGTTTATATACTATAAACTATAGTAAAATATGGATATATTGAAGTACACTTGTATATTTGCATATCAGTACAAACATAAACACACATATACACCCCTATATATATACATATATAGACAAACATCTAAAACAATATTAAAATGACTGATATATAATGAAGATTTCTCTCCTGATTGAATCTTTTTTTTTGTTACTGTATTTGTGTATTTCTTTTTTTACTATCACTGCTAACTCTTCTACTTTATTTCTACCTCTTAACTTGCTTTGCTATTACTTAGCGTCCCCATTACCCTCCCACCTCTTTATTATCTCCCCCCTTCTTTTACCTCCCTCTTTATTACATTCTCATTAATATACACACTTTATCCACTTCCATTAATCTAAAAACTTTTCTGTATTCTACTTTTTTCCTATCTCACTCATTCTCTCCCTCTCTATCCCTTTCCCATTTATCTGTACATTTTATTCCACTCCTGTTAATTTAAATAGTTTTCTATACCCCACCTTATCCCTACCCCACCCCTTACTTTATAGATTTTGGAGGATGTTATAAACTTCTTTTTATATATGTATGTATGTGGATGTGTTTGTGTGCATGAATATGTATATGCTTTATGTATATATGTGTATATGCATATGTGTATGTACTTGCATATATCCATGCATGTATATGTGTACAATGCACATATGTGTTTGCAGGTATGTATAATTACATCATTAACCAATTCCTATAGTGAATACATTTTCAGAACTACCTATTCTTCTCCTGCATTTAATTTCTGTTTCATTTCTAATTCTTGTAGCTCATTCATATAGTATAATAATTATTTTTATTTTTTCCTGGATGGTTTTGCCCTATCCCAATCTTTTTTTTTAGGTCTACCTAATTACTAATATTAATTTTATACACATGGTTTATATTTCTACACACCACATAAAGCATAAAATGGTTTGTCCTTATGAGTTCCTTAAAATTAGTCTTTCATTTTGACTTTTATATGTTAATTTTTCTATTGAATTCAGATCTGTTTGAGACAAAATCCTAACCATCTGACAGTTCCCTAAATGTTTTTTTTTTCATTCAATATTACACTTAATTTTGCTGGTTATATTTTTGACTGTAATCCTAGTTCTTTAGAATGTCAATATCTAATTCTTCAAGACCCGTGGTCTTTTATTTTAACTGCTGATACATATTATGCAAGTTTAATTATAGCTCCATAATATTTTGTTTGTTGTTGTTGCTTGTAAAATTTTCTCTTTAATTTGAAGTTTGAAATTTATCAATAATGTTCCTATATATTTTACTTGTAAATCTCATTGAGGTCATGATTAATAGATTTTTTTCCCCTTCTATTTCTACTTTCTCCTTTTGTTCTATTACTTCAGGACAATTTTCTTTAATTATTTCTTCTATGTTGTGCCAAGGTTCTTTTTGTGGTCATAGCTCTCAGTCCAATTATTCTTATGTTTTTTTCTTCTTGATATTTTTTTTTTTCTTTTCAGATATTGCCCATTTTTCTTATTTTCTTTCCATTGTATATATATTTTGTTTTATTATTTCTTGGTCCCTTATAACTTCACTGACTTTCTAATTTCCAAAGATCAAAGATTTATTTTCTGCTGTAGTACTCTGAATTTCCTTTTCTGGTCAGTTGACTTACTTTACATAATTTTGTTTTGTTTTTTGATTCTCTCTCTCTCTCTCTCTCTCTCTCTCTCTCTCTCTCTCTCTCCATCTCTCTCCATCTCTCTCTCTCTCTCTCTCTCTCTCTCTCTCTCTCTCTCTCTCTCTCTCTCTCTCTCTCTCTCTCCATCTCTTTAGTTCTATAAGCATAACTCTTTGGGGCAGGACAGAAATTATTTTTTTAATTTCAGTATGCTCCTCTGAAGATGAACCCTGTCTTCCTTATTCCTACAGTATCTGTCTGTGGTTGGGTTCTTTATCCTTTGCCTGTTCATTTTGTTTTTTTTAAAATAATTTATATAATCACCTCTAATCCTGGGGTTAAGATGGTACCTCTGCCCTCATTTCATCTGTCCCCTCTAACCTGGAACGCCAAACCAAAAGTTCCACTCTCCAAAAACTAGTGTCCCCAGATGGCAGGGTCCTTTCACCATTATTTCTGCATTAAAAAGTGTGATGGTTCCTTCTTACCCAAGGAAGGCCTCATCTTTGCAGTACTGCTGGGCCTAATCCTAATCAGCAGAAGTTCTCTTGGTCTTCCTGGACTCATTCCCCTGATTCTCCTTGTAGTCCAGGAGGTGAAAGTTCCTTGCTTGGGGCTAAGGCTAACTCCAAAGCCATCTAGCCCTGGGATTCCTGTTAAATATTTTATGGGAATTTACCTAGAGGTATTTACTCTTCACACCAGTTAATCCTTCATCCTCAGTTCTATCTTTGAATTTTTCAGGTTGTCCAAGGAGGACTCCAGTTTTGCCCCAAATCTTATTGTTTTCCACAATTCTCTCTTGAGGCACAAATTTGTATTGTTTATGGAAAAAATCTGGAATTTTCTGAACCATTCCACCATCTTCCCAGAATTCTCTCCCACAATAGATTTTTTCTAATTTGTTCTGAGCTGGAAAATTATTTCACTCCATCCTTTGGTGGATTGTGTCACTCCAGCTTTTGTTTTGAGGAATTATTAAAATTATTGAAAAAGGAATTTGTGAGAATTCAGGCAAGTTCCTGTCTCTCTCTCTTTTTTTTTTCCTGCCATGTTAGGTCTACCATCATTTATTTTTCTTTAGAGATAGCGCTTACAAATTTATATATCTGAAATTAAAAAGCACAAATCTTTGCATATCTGAATGATTCTTTCCTCTATTATCACAAATCACAATACTTTCTTTTTTTTTAAGAAGGGAAAGGAACTTTATTATTTTTCCAGATTTCTTTCTTTTTTACATTATTTTTTTTGGTTAATTTTTAATTATAGTTTTTTTTGACAATACATATACATGGGTACATTTTTACAGTGTCATCCCTTGCACTCACTTCTATTCCAAATTTTCCCCTACTTCCCTCCACACCCTCCCCTAGATGGCAGGTAGTCTCATACATGTTAAATGTGTTACAGTATATCCTAGATACAATATATGTGTGCAGAACCGAATTTTTTGTTGCACAGGAAGAATTGGATTTAGAAGGTAAAAATAACCTGGGAAGAAAAACAAAAATGCAAACAGTTTACACTCACTTCCCAGTGTTCCTTCTCTGGGTGTAGCTGATTCTGTCCATCATTGATCAATCGGAACTGAATTAGATCTTCTCTTTGTTGAAGATAATCACTTCCATCAGAATACATTCTCATACATTATTGTTGTTGAAGTGTATAATGATTTACTGGTTCTACTCATTTCACTTAGCATCAGTTCATGTAAGTCTCTCCAAGCCTCTCTGTATTCATCCTGCTGGTCATTTCTTACAGAACAATAACATTCATATACCATAATTTACCCAACCATTCTCCAATTAATGGGCATCCATTCATTTTCCAGTTTCTAGCCACTAGAAAAAGGGCTGCCACAAACATTTTGGCACATATAGGTCCCTTTCCCTTCTTTAGTATTTCTTTGGGATATAAGCCCAGTAATAGTACAGCTGGATCAAAGAGTATGCAGAGTTTAATAACTTTTGGGGCGTAATTCCAGATTGTTCTCCAGAATGGTTGGATTATTTCACAATTCCACCAACAATGTATCAGTGTCCCAGTTTTCCCACATCCCCTCCAACATTCATCATTATTTTTTACTGTCATCTTAGTCAATCTGACAGGTGTGTAGTGGCATCTCAGAGTAATCACAATACTTTTTAAGGAATCATCCTTATTTTGAATATTCATTCAATATAGTAAGTAACTGTAGGGAAGATTGTAAAGATTATAGTAAAATATGTCATCATTATTATAATATTACATTAATATGATTTAAAAATTAAAATATAGATGCTTGTTTGAAAAAAAAAAGTTATCAAATGGTATAACAGAAGAAACTCTAAAGGAATAATACTGGGACTAAGAGGAATTTATAAACTAATGGGTTATCCAAACAAGTATGTACAAATAAGCTATATCAGAAAACTAATTAGTTTTAGACTGAAAGAGAAGATAATTAAAATTAAGCAAGTCTGAGTTAAAATATCTAATCACATTGAAATATTGAAAATGTAGATGTTATTATGAAGTAATTATAAAAATAATGAAAATATAGTCACAAAATAAACATAAAAAATTGAAACTATTTTTCCCCATATGCAATTACTGGAAAAACTCATTTGGAAAAGCTATTTTTAGGAATAGGAATGAAGAAGAATTGTTTCCCTGAGTTTAAATCCAGCCTTACACACTTAATATAGCTTGTCACCCTGGGCAAATCATTTGGCTCTATTTGCCTCAATTTCCTTATTTGTAAAAGGAGGTGGTGAAGGAAACAGAAAAAAAAAAACAAACAAACAAACAACAACAACAACAACAACAACAAAAAAAAAAAAAAAAAAAAAAAAAAAAAACCCTCAGTATATTTACTCTCAAATGGGGTAATAAAGAATTAGTGTTAGGATTACTAGGTGAGAACTCAGGTTGTCTGGACAATGACAAGGTGAGAATTCAGTTTGTCTGGCAATTGCAAGGTAAGAACTCAGGTTGAATTGACAGTTCTCTGGCTCAGATTCTAAGAGGAGCAAGCTCATTGGTTGGAGTACTTCTTCCCAGAAGGCCTTGCATTATCCCATACCCATTCTCTGGGAGGATAAAAGAGGCAACATTGGACCTAGACTAGCAGTCTGGACTGGGGAAGGACAAGAGCTGGAGGAGATTCAGAGCCAGGATTCAGGAAGAAGAAGAGGCTGGCTGGAGGCTCCAGAAGCCTCCCAAGAAACCTGCTCATAGAGGACAAGATTATACAGAAAAGAAACCTCCTCCCAGAGAAGGATTACAACTGAGAGACGATCAGAACATTACAATTTTGAATAATTTAATTTTATTTAGCCATGGTTTCCTCAACTATATTATAAAATAATAAGAGTAATTAATATCTGAGATCCCTTTCACGTCTATGATTCCCTGACCTGAGAATATGTCAATATCATTTAAGGTTTTGATATCACTCACTTTTAGCATCTATTTTTGAACCTTATAAAAGATGAAGCAATATTTACTTTTACATAGAAGGCAAATATGATTGAATTTTGTTTTCAGTGTTAACTCTAATATATCATATGATATTAATATATCATATATATATAATATTATATATAAATATTATATATGGTATTAATTATATATATGTATATTTTATTTATTTAGAATTTTTTTTCACAGTATTTATGCATGAGTAATGTTTTTAATAATATTATCCCTTGTATTCATTTTTCCAAATTATCCACCTCTCCCTCTACTCCCTCCCCCCGATGGCAGGCAATCCCATACATTTTACATGTGTTACAATAAAATCTAGATACAATATATGTGTGTAAATACCATTTTATTGTTGCACATTAAGTATTAGATTCCGAAGGTATATGTAACCTGGGTAGATAGACAGTAGTGCTAAGAATTTACATTCACTTCCCAGTGTTCCTTCTCTGGGTGTAGTTATTTCTGTCCATCATTGATCAACTGGAAGTGAGTTGGATCTTCTTTATGTTGAAGATATCCACTTCCATCAGAATATATCTTCATACACATTGAAGTGTACAGTGATCTTCTGGTTCTATTGATTTCACTCAGCATCAGTTGATGTAAGTCTCTCCAAGCCTCTCTGTATTCCTCCTGCTGGTCATTTCTTACAGAGCAATAATATTCCATAACCTTCATATACCATAATTTACCCAACCATTCTCCAATTGATGGGCATCCATTCAACTTCCAGTTTCTAGCTACTACAAAAAGAGCTGCCACAAACATTTTGGCACATACAGGTCCCTTTCTGCTCTTTAGTATTTCTTTGGGATATAAGCCCAATAGCAGCAATGCTGGGTCAAAGTGTATGCACAGTTTGATAACTGTTTGGGCATAGTTCCAAATTGCTCTCCAGAATGGCTGGATTCTTTCACAACTCCACCAACAATGTATCAGTGTCCCAGTTTTCCCACATCCCCTCCAAAATTCATCATTATTTGTTCCTGTCATCTTAGCCAATCAGACAGGTGTATAGTGGTATCTCAGAGTTGTCTTAATTTGCATTTCTCTGATCAGTAGTGATTTGGAACACTCTTTCATATGAGTGGATATAGTTAATAACTATATCAAGCTATAATAAAAACTATTAAATATATAATATATAATAATATTTATATATAATATTTAATATATAATACATATATAATAAAATAGTTGTTAGGTTTTTTAATAGTTAAGTAGAACTTTTAAGACTTCTTTAGTTATTTTATATGAAACAAAACATATAAAGGAAATTGTGTCCAGAAATCTTCTCTGTGTCAGTACACCAATTTTACTTTATTTGTTGAAGTCACAAGAAAAATGTCTTTCTGTATTTTCAGTAAATAGGTTTATCAACTATTGGTTAACAAATGATGGTGAGATGTAAAATTATGTCTAGCAATTTGCCAAACATTAATTGTTATTGCTTAATCATTAATTATGTCTGACTTTATGTGACCCATTAGGGTCCCTTCCTTGGCAAAAATATTGGGGTGGTGGTTTGATAGTCCTTGCCCCAATTCTTTTTACAGATGAAGAAATATTGACACACAGGGTTAAGTGACTCCTCTAAGGTCAGACACATATTTAAAAAGAAGCCCTGATGCTGTACCACATGACTACCCAAATATTTATTTACATTCAAATTGGTGCTGGCAAAGATTGTATTCAAGACTCATAGGCTGAGCTTAATAAGAAACAATTTCAATGAAGGATACATAAGGAATAAAAGAGAATAAAAATGAAAGAGATCATATTAGTTGTATGAAACAAAACATCTCTCTGGCAAAAATGTTGGTGCAATGACAATTAACTAAACAATAATTTTCATGTATACCTGAAATACATTCATATTTAAAATAGATAATATTAAGAACTTTTATTCTTGTATGAATAAAAAATCCAATATTATTACCAGAGTGTGCATATTCAGTAGAATTGTCAATTATCAGTAATCATTATAAAACATGGTATAAATAAGAGGAATGCAAATAAATATTCTTTAGTTTCTTTTTCAAAGAGTAACTAATATGATAAAAAATTGAACATAATCAATTTTGAACTTGTAAGAAAATATAAACCCATCACCATAATGTTTCTGGAATTGTTAAATCATTTAAATATTCTGAGAAATTCTTTCGAGTTGTTCAAGCATGTAGTCAATTAACTACACACAATCTTTGATTCAGCAATCTCCCTACTGTGGCATTATGGAAGTCAGTGGCAGAAAGGTCACTCAAGGAGACAATCATCTTGCCCTGTATATCTCTAGATGCTTTGAGCATACCAGGTGATTAATGAATGTGTATTTTAAGGTGTGGATCACTTTGTGATATGAGTTCACGGATATTTCCTACTCCCAAATATTTATTTTATTGACTAATGTGTAAAATACCATATCTAGAAATTCAACATCTGTGGTAATAGATGAATAGCATTACATTATTAAGAATTTCTCATTTGATATTTTCTTGGAACTTTTGGTCTATTAATTACTTATGTGATAACTATTAAAATGAGAATTGAACATTAAATTATACACAGAAATAAATTAATATATTTATCTATGTAATATGTATACATTTATACATACACCTACATTTGAACAAACACATATATACATACAAATACATATACACATTACTATATCACACAATTTATTGTGTTTTAGTTTGAGCTAAGACATGACTGGTAAATCTATTCCATGTAGAAAATAAGTCAAATTATGAAGTAATAGTACTAGGAGGAATGAGCAGGTGCAAAGGACTCATATTTCTGAAAGAAGAACAATAAGAAAAAAAACAAAAATATATAATTTCTTTTAATTTAAGAAAGACCAATTCTGAACCCCAAATATATCATCTTAGTCTTTTCATGATAGTATAACACACATTTAATCAGTACTCATAAAGCAAGTATTCAAGTCTTTCTTTGGTGCTTATTATTTATTATCTTGAACAAATAATATGTTATTGTTCCTTGGCTTCCTCATCTATGCTATAAAATGATTCATGTAGCTAACTTCTGAGATCCCTATCAGATCAATGTGGCTGATACTTTTATCATAGGATACGGCGATATCACATAAGCTTTTAGTAACATTCACTTTTAGCCTGTATTTCTGAATTTTGGAAAACATGAATTAATACTTATTTTAATGCTAAAAAACAGATATGTTTGGATTTCATTTAGAGTGCTGACTCTATCATGAACTACATAAGTAAAACACGTTGTCATTATAATTTTCATGCAATTATCTTTTCATCTATAAAAGGGAAAACATTCCCACTTACATCTGTCCTTTGATATGAAGATTGTTTGAAATGGTGCTTCGAAAATACTTTAAAAATTGTACAAGTTGCCACACCAATTAAACACATCATTGTCATCACTATTATTTATTCATTATAATTTTACATGCAAATCTGTCCAAAGTTCCAAAATAAGAATTATATTAATAAATTCATTAATGTTCTCTGATTTTTACAATTAAAAAAATAATTTCCAAAGTATAATGATGACAATTTACTGTCTAACAGCTCACATAAATATCTTTGGGACAATATGATGATAGAAAAATAATCTCATTCAGAAATTGCTTTGATTTCTTTTGGTTGATTTCCATGTTTTGAATTTTTTTTATTTTACATAGATTTGAGAGAAAAAAAATAATTGCTGTGGAAAAATCAAATTGTTCATAAATTTTAATAGTTAAGTAGAACTTTTAAAACTTCTTTAGTTATTTTATGTGAAACAAAACATATACAGAAAATTGTGGCCAATAGTCTTCTGGGTGCCAGTGTACCCATTTCAATTAATTTGTTTGTTAAGGTTCCAAAATACTTTCTTTCTATATTTTCAGTACATAGATTTATCAACTATTGGTTAAGAACTAGGAAGGAGACTGTGATGTAAAATTATATCCAGCAATTTGCCAAACATTAATTTTTGTTAGTCATTAGTCATGTCTGACTTTCTGCAACCCCTTAGGAGGCTTTCTTGGCAAAGGCATTGGAGTGGTTTGACAGTCCCTGTCCCAATTCATTTTTATAGATGAGAAAATGGTGACTGACAGAATTACATGACTTCTCTAAGTTCAGACACACATTTAAACTCATGAAGAAGTCCCGGCATTGTACCACATAGATAGCCAAATATTCATTTACTTTCAAATTGATGCAAGCAGAGATTGTAGTATTTGTTAACTATCTTCATTCATTAGGCTGAACAGCATGGATTGGTAAGCCACAGGAAAATATTGGTACAAAATCTACTGGCAATTATGTAATGTCAAATTCTCTGTCCACTTTTAGAGAAATATAGATTAATTAAATTAATTAAATGAACATATATTAAAATTAAATGAACATATATTAAATTACAATTTGGAATAAATTCTCATTAATCTGTATACTGGGAAAAGACATTCCTTTCTAGCTATGTGACTTTGATAAAATCATCACATGGGAAAAACAACAAAATAAACAAAACAAACAACCTAGCAAAGTTCAAAGCTTAGCAGAAAGATGTGGGCCATTCTAATAGTGACCTCCCTTAAATACTATATGAAACTACTAAGAATTCTTCCTTGAGTATACTTTAAATTTCTATTTTTTCAATAAAACACATCCCTTACTCTTCTCCAGAAGAAAAGCTAGCATGCTTTAAAAAATATGGTGCTACTGTTTCTGTTTTCTCTACCTTGATGTCACTTTTCTTTCTTTGCCTGCTTGCCCCCTCTATGCTAAATCTCCCTTCACACACACACACACAAACACACACACACACACACACAATTATGTCAGATCATCTTTCACCACAAATTAGAGTTAAATAAAACAGATCAGTTTTATTAAAAGTAGACATTATCATTTTTGAATTTATCAGAAAACATAAACTCATCACCATGATGTTCATGAAGCTGTTGTCATCTAAATATTCTGTGAAACTCCTTGGAATTGTTAAAGAATATAGCCAATTATTTATTCACAATTTTTGATTCAGCAATCTCATAATATGGCATTATGGAAGTCAGTGATAGAAAGGTTGCACAAAGGGGATATACTAATACTATTTTTGTTTGTGAAAGGAGAAAAATAAAACCTTTAGAAAAGGCCCGACATTTCAATAAAAGAAATGATTGCACATGTTTTTCATTAAGATCTAATGAAATGTTGTCTAAGAAAGAAAATGAATGTGATGAATTAAAGGAGGGAAAAACAAGTTTAAATGACATGAAGGAAAATAGGTACAGACAGTATAACAGCAGCCACAATAATAGTACTATGAATACAAGGAAAACTAAGACACAGGTTAAGTGCACATTAATTTCAGTAGCACATTTACAACTTGAAAAGATGGTGAGACATATTTTCTCCCTCTTAATATTGTAGGTCTGGAGAACAATGGTTCTGGAAAATTAAAAAAGCATCAACAGTACATGGATAATCTCTATATGACTGTTTAGTTTTTTAATTTAAAAAATTAATGAAAAATAATAAAATATTTTAAATTAAATCATTAATCTTAAATTTAAAAGAAATTATTAAATATTAAATATGGTTTATTTAATGAATTTTCTCTTTAACTGTTTTCTTTTGTCAAGGAATATATAAATGATACTATGAAAGAAAATAACTGTGATATGGCAAAAACAAATTGTGGTTGTTCGTAAAAAAGAAAAAAATACAATACAGAAAAAGAACTATGATGTTTTTTTTAAATAGCTTTGAAGTGCAGGTTCTATTTTTTTTCTTTTTTTATTTGTTTGTTAGTTGGTTTTTTGTTTGTTTGTTTATTTTTAATTTTTTATTTCCTCTGGATGCATAGATAGGTCAGATTCTAGTTGTAGGGGCAGGGATTCATTCTTTGTGCATTTTTCTCTGAATAGGTGAGCCCTGAATATTATTATATATATTTAACACTTTCAGGAGCTTGCTAGATAAGTATTTCTACTAGCTTCTTCATAATCTGAAAATTTGGAGGTGAGCAAGCAAAATATTTCACACTTACCTTTCTTAGGTAAATTCACAATTATTATTTCCGTTATTTTGGTGCTTCCTTTTATTCATATATAACAAATAATATAAGAAAAGTATCACTAACCAAAATAAGGTACTTAAATATTTAGGAAAATCTTTATATATATTATCACATGTTACCCACACCCTGGCTCTCTAATAAAGGAATTAAAAGATTTCTATCAGACATCTTAAGAGAAGTTGCTTCAAACTATTGAAATCATTTGATCAAGTCACCACACTGTTTAAGTGAAAATGATTCCTGACCTTCTCTGTTCTCTAGGGAGAGTTTTCCCATGAAATACCAAATTTTAATGAGAGTTGTCCTCTGGCTGAAAGTCCAGGCTTCCAAGCATCTTTGGAACATCACTAAATGAGAGAAAGTTACATAGTGAAAAAGTCTGGGGATTTGAGCCATGGAGACATAAGGCAAGCTAGTCATTATTAATTGCTAACTCTCTAATAATTGAAAGGTCACTACTCTTAGAGAAGATTTTGTTTTCCCATTGTTTGAATGAAAATGTTTTGAATTCTTTTAATCATAGTTTTCTTTTGAAAACATTGATATAGAAAAAGCAGGAGGAAATAATTGGGGGGGGTGGAGCCAAGATGGCGGAGAAGATACATGCCACTGTGTAAGCTCCTTTCTTCCCTCACAACCAACTAGATTTAATCAGCCTCAGAAATAGCGTTGGACTGATAGAATTCACAAGGACTGGAAGCACGACTTACCAGCTGAAGAGAATCTGGAGTTTCAGCAGGAAAGGTCAGCTCCCCGGGGAGGAAGAAGAGAGGCCAGGGCAGACAGTGGGGTAGTGGCACACTGAGCCAGTCGCCCTGGGGAGGGCTCTGGGATCAGAGAATCCACTGACATAAAAGAATCTGGCACAGGCTGTTGGCTCTTCTCTGCTTATAAAGCAGCAGATCAGAGGAGAAATATAAGCCACTTTAAAATTTAGAACTAGATTGGATCTTCCCGGATCCCGGGGGTGACTCAGCAGATCTCAGCACCAGGACATAGGCAATCCAGGCTTTCGCCTCGGGGTAGTTAAGAGATTGAAGAGTGGGCAGGGCAGTAACTCATAGTGCCTGGCTAGGCTGGTTGGAGGCTGGGGAACGGAAGTCCCAGAGAAGTGGAACCTTTGAACTAGGGACCACGGTTTCTGGCAGACACTTCCAGTTTGAGTACAGGGGCTTTTCACGTCACCTGCTGCAGACATCCACGCACCACTAGGACACATAGGCTAGGCTTTGAGTCGCCTATGCTGTTCAGTCTCAACCTCAGGGAAGCCACTAAAACACAGCTCCCTCTGGGCACAGCAGTGCTGGTCACCTCTGAGGCACTTCCAGGGAGTGGGGAACTCTCTCCCAGAGCTCTCTCTTAGCTCAGGCACAGGGGCCGCTGCATCCATCTGGTCTGGGAGGAAGCTGGTAAATAAATAAATAAATAATTTCCTACCCCAGGGACAATCCCCAAAAGATTTTTTAAGTATGAGCAAGAAGCCCCAAAAAATCATAGATTCCTTCTACACAGAGAAAGAGTGGGTATCCTACCCCAAGGAAGTTAACAGCAGAGAGTCAGCAGATAACAACTTAAAGGGGAATGATTCCTGCACCCCATCACATAACTCTCTCCATGAAGAGACTATGAAAAAGTTAAGAGAGTTTGAAGAAAAATGGGGAAAGGAAAGGGAAGCTATGATAGAGAATAACAGCCTCCTGAAATTGGAGTTGGAAAAAATAAAGAATTCACAGGAGATGGAGGGAAACAAATTTAGTGAATTAGAAAAGTTAAAAAAATCACAGGAAAATAGGATATCTGAATTGGAGAAGATAAAAAAGTCCCAAGAAAATAAGATTTCTGAATTGGAAAAAGAAAATAATTCTCAAAAAAAAAATTTAGGTAAATGGAAAAAAATTCAATAAAGCAAAATAATTCATTTAAAAACAAAATTGGGCATTTACAAAAAGACCCAAAAACTGTGAAAGAAGAAAAATAACTCCTTAAAAGTCAGGATGGAACAAATAGAAATGAATGATTCACAGAGAACCCAAGAATCAGTCAAACAAAACAAAAAAAAATAAAAATGAGAAGTTGGAGAACAACGTCAAATACTTACTGGGAAAATCTATAGACTTGGAAAATAGATCTAGGAGAGATAATCTGCGGATCATTGGAATTCCCGAAAACTATGACCAAAAAAAGAGCCTAGATTCTATTTTACAGGAAATTATCAAAGAGAACTGTCCAGAGATAATAGAAACGGAAGGGAAAGTAGATGTTGAAAGAATTCATCGAACTCCTTCTGAAATAGACCCTAAAAAAAGAACACCACGGAATATTGTGGCTAAGCTTCAGAATTACCACACAAAGGAGAAAATCCTGCAAGCAGCTAGAAAAAAAAATTTAAATACCAAGGTGCCACAATAAGGGTCACACAAGATCTGGCTGCCTCCACATTAAAAGATAGAAGGCCTGGAACCTGATATTCTGAAAGGCAAAAGATCAAGGATTGCAACCAAGAATAAACTACCCAGCTAAGTTTAGCATCTTTTTCCATGGAAGAAGATGGTCATTCAATGAAATAGAGGAATTCCATATGTTTCTAAGAAAAAAACCAGACTTAAACAAAAAAATTTGATCTACATCCACAAGACTGAAGAGAAACAGAAAAAGGTACACAGAACCCTTGAGAACTGTAACTCTGTTGTGGGTATATAGAAAGTACGCATGGATAATTTGATTTTACTGATATAAAAGAAAAAAAAAAGGAGGGGTGTAGTAAAGGGAAGGGGGTAGTATCAGAAAAAGGGGAGGGTGTGATAAAAAGAGGGAAACTACATCCCAGGAAGAGGCATAGAAAATACACCATATCTGAGGGAATTTAGAGAGGGGGAGAATCATTGTGTAAATCTTACTCTCATCAGAAGAGGCTCAAAGAGTAAATAATTGTCATATTTGTTTTTCAGAGAATTCTCTCTCACCTCATTAAAAGGGGGGAGAGGAAAAGTGAAAAGGAAAAGGAGGATAAGGGAAGGGACGTGGAGGGAAGGGGGAGGGATATTTAAAAAAAAAGGGAGGGCTGTGCGTCACAAGGGGGGTCTATAAATTGAATAATAGGGAAGGGGTTCAGGGGGGTCAAGGGAAAAAGCATAATCTGGGGATAATATGATGGCAGGAAATACAGAATTAGTAATTTAAACTGTAAATGTGAATGGGATGAACGCTCCCATCAAATGGAGACGGATAGCAGACTGGATCAAAAATCAGAACCCTACAATATGTTGTTTACAGGAAACACACTTAAATCAGGGAGATACATATAGAGTAAAGGTAAAAGGTTGGAGCAGAATCTATTATGCTTCAGGTAAAGCCAAAAAAGCAGGGGTAGCTATCCTTATCTCAGATCAAGCAAAAGCAGAAGTTGATCTAATTAAAAGAGATAAGGAATGAAACTATATCTTGCTGAAAGGTAGCATAAATAATGAAGCCATATCGATACTAAACATATATGCACCAAGTGGTATAGCATCTAACTTTCTAAAGGAAAAGTTAAGAGAGTTGCAAGAAGAAATAGACATAAAACTATAATAGTGGCAGATCTCAACCTTGCACTCTCAGATTTAGACAAATCAAACCACAAAACAAGAAAGAAATTAAAAAAGTAAATAGAACATTAGAAAAACTAGGTATGATAGACCTTTGGAGAAAACTGAATGGCAATAGAAAGGAATATACTTTCTTCTCAGCAGTTCATGGATCCTATACAAAAATTGACCATATATTAGGACATAAAGATCTCAAAATTAAATGTAGGAAGGCAGAAATAATAAATGCCTTCTTCTCAGACCACAATGCAATAAAAGCTACATTCAGTAAAAGTTAGGGATAAATAGACCAAAAAGTAATTAGAAACTGAATAATCTCATCTTAAAGAATGACTGGGTGAAAGAGCAAATTATAGAAACAATTAATAATTTCACCCAAGATAATGACAATGATGAGACATCATACCAAAATCTGTGGGATGCAGCTAAAGCAGTAATAAGGGGAAATTTTATATCTTTAGAGGCTTATTTGAAGAAAATAGAGAAAGAAAAGATTAACGAATTGGGCTTGCAACTTAAAGGCTAGAAAAAGACCAAATTTAAAACCCCCAACCAAAAATTAAACTTGAAATACAAAAATTAAAAGGAGAAATCAATAATATTGAAAGTAAAAAAAAACTATTGAATTAATAAATAAAACCAAGAGTTGGTTTTATGAAAAAGCCAATAAAATAGATAAACCTTTGGTAAATCTGATCAGAAAAAATAAAGAGGAAAATCAAATTGTTAGTCTTACAAATGAAAAGGGGGATCTTTCCACCAATGAAGAGGAAATTAGAGAAATAATAAGGAGTTACTTTGCCCAACTTTATGCCAATAAATTTGATAACTTAAGTGAAATGGATGACTTCCTCAAAAAATATAGGCTTCCTAGATTAACAGAGGAGGAAATAAATTGCTTAAATAGTCCCATTTCAGAAAAAGAAATAGAACAAGCTATTAATCAAATCCCCAGGAAAAAATCCCCTGGACCAGATGGATTTACATGTGAATTCTACCAAACATTTAAAGAACAACTAGGCCCAATGCTATATAAACTATTTGAAAAAATAGGTAATGGCACAGATATGGTACTGATACCTAAACCAGGTCGATAGAAAACTGAGAAAGAAAATTATAGACCAATTTCCTTAATGAATATTGATGCTACAATCTTAAATAAGATATTAGCAAAAAGACTTCAGAAAATCATCCCCAGGATAATACACTATGATCAAGTAGGATTCATACCAGGAATGCAGGGCTGGTTTAATATTAGGAAAACTATTAGTATAATTGACCATATTAATAATCAAATTAATAAAAACCATATGATCATCTCAATTGATGCAGAAAAAGCATTTGACAAAATCCAACATCCATTCCTACTAAAAACTCTTGAGAGTATAGGAATAAATTGATTATTCCTTAGAATAATCAGGAGCATATATTTAAGACCGGCAGTAAGCATAATGTGCAATAGAAATAAACTGTAACCTTTCCCAGTAATGTCAGGAGTGAAACAAGGTTGCCCACTATCACCATTACTATTAAATATAGTACTAGAAATGCTAGCCTCTGCAATAAGAGCCGAGAAAGAGATTCAAGGAAGTAGAGTAGGAAATGAAGAAATCAAACTATCACTCTTTGCAGATGACATGATGGTATACTTAGAGAACCCCAAAGACTCTGCTAAAAAGCTATTAGAAATAAAATTTAGATTTTTAGCAAAGTGGCAGGATACAAAATAAATCCACATAAATCTTCAGCATTCTTATATATCACCAACAAAATGCAACAGCAAGAGATACAAAGAGAAATTCCATTCCAAACAAATGTTGAGAGTATAAAGTATTTGGGAATCCATCTACCAAGTCAGGAATTTTATGAGAAAAATAACAAAACACTTGCCACAAAAATAAAGTCAGATTTAAATAATTGGAAAGACATTCAGTGCTCTTGGATAGGCCGAGTGAATATAATAAAGATGACAATATGACCCAAACTAATCTATTTATTTAGTTCTATACCAATCATAATCCCAAGAAACTATTTTAATGACCTAGAAAAAGTAACAACAAAATTCATATGGAAGAATAAAAGGTTGAGAATTGCAAGGGAACTAATGAAAAAAAAACTCAGAGGAAGGTGGTCTAAGTGTACCTGATCTAAAGCTATATTATATAGCAGCAGTCACCAAAACCATTTGGTATTGGCTAAGAAATAGACTGGTAGATCAGTGGAACAGATTAGATACAAAGGACAAAAAAGGGTACATCTATAGCAATCTAATCTTTGAGAAACACAAAGATACCAACATTAGGGACAAAAATTCATTATTCGGAAGAAACTGTTGGGAAAACTGGAAATTAGTATGGCAGAAATTAGATATGGATCCACACTTAACACCATATACCAAGATAAGATCAAAATGGGTCCATGATTTAGGCATAAAGAATGAGATCATAAATAGATTAGAGGAACAGAGGATAGTCTACCTCTCAGACCTGTGGAGGAGGAAGGAATTTATGACCAGAGGAGAATTAGAGATCATTATTGATCACAAAATAGAAGATTTTGATTACATCAAACTAAAAAGTTTCTGTTCAAACAATACTAATGCAAACAAGATTAGAAGGGAAGTAACAAATTGGGAAAATATTTTTAAAAGGAAAGGTTCTGACAAAGGTCTCATTTCCAAAATATATAGAGAACTGACCCTGATTTATAAGAAACCGAACCACTTCAACAACAATACTGTATGAGGATGTATTCTGATGCAAGTGGAAATCTTCAACATAAAGAAGATCCAACTCACTTCCAGTTGATCAATTATGGACAGAAATAACTATACCCAGAGAAGGAACAGTGGGAAGGGAATGTAAATTGTTAGCCCTACTGTCTATCTACCCAGGTTACTTATACCTTCGGAAGCTAATAATTAATGTGCAACAAGAAAAAGGTATTTACACACATATATTGTATCTAGGTTATATTGAAACACATGTAAAATGTATGGGATTACCTGCCATCCGGGGGAGGGAGTGTAGGGAGGGAGGGAGGGGATAATTTGGAAAAATGAATAAAAAAAAAAAAAGCAGGAGGATGTTTTAACTATATTTTTATTATAAAAGTGATAGTAAGCAATGATTCTGTTCAATTATTGAAAAGCAACCAGTCCCTTGTTTCTTGGAACAAGCAATCATTTTTAGCATATGCCTAGGGGGAAAAACTTTTGGTATTTTACACTTTTCAGATCTTCAGAAAGTATACCAGTGACTTCATAGTGGATTGAGGCAGAGACTATAATCACAGGGAACCTATGGGTCTGAATCCCTCTTTTACAGTTTTTTTTTTAATATATTTTTTTTTATTTTTTAAATAATATGTTTATTATCAAAATATATGCAAAGACAGTTTCATTGTTGTAAAACCTTGTGTTCCAATTATCTCCTTCCCTTTCTACTGCCCATTCCCAAAAGAAAAGAAACAATCCACCATAAGTTTAAAATGTATAATTCTTCCATACATATTTCCACATTAATGTGCTGCACATGAAAAATCAGATCAAAAAGGGAAAAAAATGAGAAAAAATACAAATGTAAGCAAACAGCTACAAAAAAGTGAAAACACTGTTTTGTGATCCACACTCAGTCCCTACATCTCTCTCTCTGGTTGCAGAGAGCCCTTTTCACCACAAGATCATTAGAACTGGCCTAAAGCATATTGCTGTTGAAAAGAGCCAAGCTCATCAGAATTGATCATCATATAATCTTGCTGTTGCTGTATATAATGTCCTCCTGGTTCTGCTCATTTCATTTAGTATCAGTTCATGTAAGTCTTTCAAGACTTCTTTGAAATCATCCTGCTGACCATTTCTTATAGAACAATAATATTCTATAACATTAATATAATATTAATAATATTCTATTATAATAATAATTAGAATAGAATATTCTTAATATTCTATTCTAATAAAGTAATATTCTATAACATTTATATACCATCACTTCACATTATATACCAAACTATTGGTCATCCACTCAGTTTCCAGCTCCTTGCCACAACAAAAAGGGCTGCTACAAACATGCTAGCACATGTGGATTCTTTTCCCTTTTGTTTGGGATACAAGCCCAGTGCAGACACAGCTGGATTAAAGGGTATGCAAAAAAAAAATTTGCAGAGTTTGAAAATCTTTAGGCACAGTTCCAAATTGCTTTGCAGAATGGATGGATCACTTTATAACACCAGAAAGAATGTATTATTTTCCCAGTTTATCGACATCCCTTCCAACATTTAACATTATCTTTTCCTATATTTTAGCTACTCTGAGAGATGTGTTGTGGTACCTCCAAGTTATCTTAATTTATATTTCTCTGATCAATAATGATTTAGACGATTTTTTTTCATATGACTAGAAATGGTTTTAACTCATTCATCTGATAATTGTCAGTTCATATCTTTTGACTATCAATTGGAATATGGTTTGAATTTTTATCAATGTCAGTTCTCTATATATTTTAGAAATTAGGCTTTATCACAACTCTTTATTACAATTTCCCAAGTTTATTACTACCCTCCAGAAATCTTGTCTGAATTGATTTTGTTTGTACAAAACATATTTAACTTAATATACTCAAAATTATCCATTTTCCATTCCATAATGTACTCCAGTTCTTTGACCATAAATTTCTTCCTTATCCATAGATCTGAGAGGTAAATTGTCCTTTGTTCTTCTAATTTGTTTATAATTTCACATTTTAGGTCCAAATTCTGAACCCATTTTAACTTTATCTTGGTTAAGGATGTTAAATATGAGTCGAGGTCTAGTTTCTGTCATAGTTTCTGTCATACAAATTTCTCAGCAAGTTTTGTCTAATAGTGAGTTCCTATTTCCGAAGCCAGAGCCTTTGGTTTTATCAAATCCTAAGTTACTATAGCCACTGAATATTTTTTTTCCTGTCAACCTGAGCTATTGCACTGATCAACTATTCTATTTCTTAGCTACTACCAAATGATTTTGATGAATGCTGCTTTAAGGCCTGCTACAGCTAGGCAACTTCTTCCAGTTGTTAGACTCTGAACTGATTTGTTTGAAAAGGGTTTCATAATTGTGTTCATATAGTTTCTGACTTTGACTTGCCAGGTAGATTCCCAAATATTTTATATTTTCTACAGTTATCGTAAGCGAAATTTCTCTTTATTTCTTTTTGCTGCTGGACTTTATTGGTAACCTATAGAAATGCTTATGATTTAAGGAGATTTATTTTATATCCTAAATCTTTGCTAAACTTTTTCATTGTTCCTAATAGGTTTTTAGTTGATTCTTTAGTGTTCTCTAAGTATTCTATCCTATCATCTGCAAAGAGTGATGGTTTTGTTTCCCCATTACTTATCCTACTTCCTTTAATTCCTTTTTTCTTCTCTTATTGCTAAGGCTAACATTTCTAATATGATATAGAATAGTAATAGTGATATTTATTTTAATATTTATCACCATATTTTATGTTTTATAAAACAAGGTGATACCTTGTTTCACCCCTGATCTTATTGGGAATGCTTCTAGTTAATCCCCATTACCTATGATAATTTTGGTGATAATTTTAGGTAAATGCTATTGATTGTTTTAAAGAAAGCTCATTTTTTTTTCCTTTGCTTTCTAGTTTTTTTTTTTTTTAAATAGGAATTAGTGTGAGATTTTTTCAAATTTTTTTTGGCATAGATTGAGATAATCATATGATTTCTCTTGATTTTGTTATTGACATAGTTAATTATGCTAACAATTTTCCTAATATTGAATCAGCATCATTCTTGGTATAAATCCTACTTTTTCATAGTATATTATCCTGGTGATAACTTGCTGTAATCTCTTTGATAATATCTTATTTAAGATGTTTGCTTTAATATTCATTAGGGAAATTCATCTATAATTTTCTTTGTGTTGAATCTACCTGGTTTAATTTTCAGCATCATATTTGTGTCAAAAAAGAATTTGGTAGAACTTCTGTCCCTATTTTCCAAATATTTTGCATCTTATTAGAATTAATTTTTCTTTAAATGTTTAGGAAAATTCACTTATAAATCCAACTGGTCCTGGAGAATTTTTCTTAGGAAGTAACTCTGGTAAGATGGATTCTGGGCCCAATCACTTCTTAAACTGAATCATAAGTTCCTTCCTTTTCCAGATGTCCTATTTGAGATATTGATATAACTCTCAACTCTACCATCTGATATCTCCAAGAACTTCTGTCCCTTAGCAATTATTCCTAATTTATATTTGAATTTATGAACTTTTGAATTTGTTTTGTAGCTGAATTCTCTTTTGAGCATATAAATGTCTGTGTCTCAGAATTGTTTTATGTACACACACACACACACACACACACACACACACACACATACACCATATCCCATATATAGAGATATATCCCCATCATTTGCTGAGTACATTAAAATTGTTTCAGTATGAAGGTAATCTTTGACATAGGTATATAGTGGCACAGTGATTAAGTGTCCATAGGGAGGTTAAAATTCAGGGATATCATGACCTTTCCATTAAACTATACTTTTGCTCCCTCACAGATTATTATCTATCACCCCGTTCCTCCTAACTTTGAAAGGGGGAAAAGATTCCTTCTAAAAATTATCATTTAAATCAACTTATCACAACACTATTTAAATAGAAATGATTCCTGTCCTTCTAGGTTCTTTGGGGAGAGTTTTCTCATGATTCTTATCACATTTTAATGAAAGTGTTCTTCTTGTGCATAGTCCAGTCTTCTAAACATCCCTTAATGAGGCAGTATTTCATAGTGGAAAAAAATAGGGATTTGAGTCAGGAGAACATATGGCAACACTGGCTTTCTTGATTCTTTAATATGTATAAATGGAAGGTTAATAAGTTTCTCTTAACCTGTTTCCCCATGACTTGATAAATAACATTTTAAATTACTTCAATCATAGTGCTATTGTGATTAAATAAAATAGCAAAAGGAAGGATGTTTTAACCATATTTACTTTATAAATTGATGGATTCAATTATTTGAAAATCGACCAGGCTTTTGCACCCTGAAACAAAGATACACACACACACACACACACACACACACACACACACACACACAATCACTATGAAATTATTTATAAATCTTGCCAGGAATGAGATCCCAAATAAGGACACCAACAAAATTCAGTCAAATATCACAACTAAGTAGTCAATGAAAAACATTGTATAGAGTATCAGATAGAAGCAATGCATACATTGGGAAGTCCCAATCAGCATTTATTTTGCAACTGGAAATGTTAAGTGTTATGAGCCAGAACTCTGAATTTGAAACAAGGATCCCTACAAGGTGCTAAGTCAATGGAATTGATAGAAACAATGGTTATCTATTTTAGCATGGTTCAGTATAATTGATTTAATCTTACAACAAATAATGGTTTCCTAGTGATATAATGATTGGTTTTGGCTTATACTCAATGTGGAGCCTATAAGCAGGGCCTGAGAGTAAAAGGTTTCAGAGGGGGAGAAGATAAGCAGGAACTTAAGCTCTTGGTCTGAGACAGACTTCTAGACAGAGACCATGGTGGTGGTCTTCATGCCTCCTGCACAGAAACCAAGACACATCCAGGAGCTTCGCAACACAGCAGCTGGCCCAGGCTCCAGGTAAGGAGACAATAAAGAATTTGGACTTTGGACTTTAACCCCTGGCAGTGTGGTGATCACTGAACTGAAAGGAAGGCTGCTCCCAAAGACCTCCAGAGACCACAAGAAAACCTGAAGCAGAGAACATTACAGTTAAGGATTGGTGAAGATCGAAGATTAAATCTTGGAAGATGATATTCCAAAAAAAAAAAAAAAAATGGAACTAAAGCTACAATCAAGATTCACCTTCTAGCAAAATTAAGTATAAGAATTCATGGAAAAAAATGTTCATTCAAGGTAATAGGAGGATTTCAATATTTTAAAAAGAGCAGATGAGAATTAAACAAAATATTTGACCCCTTAAATCAATACCCAAAATAAGTCTAAAAAGGCAATTTAAATAATACAAGAAAATATAATGGATTCAGTGAAGTTTAACAATGATGTTTTATACAGACACACACACATACACACACATACACACACATAAGTATGTATAAACAGAATTTATAGGTATAAGGTAAATTTGAGAATATGCCATAAAGTATAAACAAAGGATAAAGAAATAGAGTAAACTGGATACAGAAATAAAGAATGGGTAGAATGGGGTAAATTATGTCACATAAAGAGGCATGAAAAATCTATTGTAGTGGGAGTAAAGGTGAGATGTTGGGCAATGTTCATCAATTGAATCATACTCTCGTCAATATTAAATCAAAGAAGAAATAACACACATAAGCAATTGCATATAAAAATCAATCTTATCTTACTTTTCTCTCTTTCCCTTCTTTTTTTTCTCTCCCTATCTCTCTCCCTCCTTTTCTCTTTCTCACCCTTCCTCTCTATCTCCCTGTCTCTCTGTCTCCCTCTCCCTCCCTCTCTTTCTCTCTCTCTCTCTCTCTCTCTCTCTCTCTCTCTCTCTCTCTCTCTCTCTCTCTCTCTCTCTCTCTCTCTCTCTTTTCCTCTTTCTCCTTTTATTTTCCCCAAGAGCAGCTTAGCTGAGGCGTAACTCCATGAAATATCATGCTCTCATCTCTAACGAGTTATTTGTGCCCAGCCTATGTTTCCAGCCCAAATTTAGCTTTTTTTTTTTTTTTTTTTTTTTTTTTTTTTTGTTGTTGTTTATTTTGTTTTTTGTTTTTTGTTTTTTGTTTTCATTCAATGTGACCCTTCTTGAGGGCCAGGATTGCCCAGCAGTCAGCACCATCCTTGGCACATAGTAAGCATTTAAAATGTTACTTGAATTAAACATGCAGACACATACAAAGGAGTCAATATGTCAATATTTAAAGAAGTAAATTGTGAGTAAAAAGGAGTAATTTTAAGCATTTTTAAGACAATAGAATAAAATATATTGATGTTACTGTCAATGTTTCTGGTGAAAGTAATCACAATGTGAACTAAAAGATAGTTTCATCAATCCATTCAAAGATTAATAAAATAAATCAGACATTCAGGAGGACCTGAGTTCAAATCTGTCCTCAGACACTTAAAACTTCCTAGTTGTGTGACCTTGCACAAGTAACTTAACCTCAATTGCCTCAGCAAAAACAAAACAAAACAAAACAAACAAATAAACAAAACCTGGACACTGTAGACGTGTTTTGGTATCTTTAAATGTAATTTCCTTTATTTCATTTCCAAGTATGTTTCAGATGTCTTTTGAAAGACCAGTAATCTATTTCTTAGTTCCAACGGAAGAAATGGAGAGCAAAAATAATATATACAAAAATTTAGATTTGACCATTTGGTTTAAGAATAACATGATTTTGGAAGGAGTTTTTTCAGTGCAACAATTACATCCTTATTCCTCAGGCTGTATATCAGGGGATTTAAAACTGGAGTCACAATTGTATAGAAAACAGCAAAGAGTTTGTTGGATTTAGCTGACTGACTGGATTTGGGACGCAAATACACAATACTAGCAGAACCAAAGAATAAAAATACAACTATAAGATGAGAAGAACAGGTAGAAAAAGCTTTGGATTTCCCAGAAGTTGATGGTAGCTTCAGGATGTTGACTATGATTTTGAGATAAGATATGAGTATCAACAGAAAGGGAATCAAGACAAAAAAGAGAGCAATAAGGTGGACAGAGAGCTCTTTTTCATATGTGTCTCCACAGGCAACTTCCAGCAGTGGTGAAGCATCACAGAAAATATGATTGAGTTTGTTAGGACCACAAAAGTTCAGAGAGAATATCTGGTATGTGAGTCCTATCAGTACTGGAACACCAGTGATCCAGGAGGTGATCACCAGTTGGATACACACCTTATGATTCATAATGACAGGATAGTAAAGAGGCTTACAGATGGCTACATATCTGTCATAAGCCATTGCAACAAGGAGTAAGCACTCTGCAACTCCTAAAATGTAAAAGAAGCAAATTTGTATAGCACATGATAGGAAAGGGATGTTTCCCTTCTGAGTCCAAATATCTCTTAGCAGTCTAGGGAGAGTGACTGATGTGTAACAGATTTCCAAGAAGGAAAATTGTCCAAGGAAAAAGTACATGGGGGTTTGAAGAGTAGGATTCGTCTTAGTTATAAAAATGAGCAGGCCATTTCCTATAAGTATACACAAATAGATGACTAAGAATGTGCCAAAAAGAAAACTTCGGAGGTTGGGAAGGTCAGAAAATCCCAGGAGAATGAATTCCACCACAAATGTAACATTGCTTCTTTCCATTGTTATTTTCTTCTGGCCGTGGAAATATTGAATTCAGAATGTGCAAAATAATATTCTTTCTTCGTCTTAAGTTTAGAACTTAGAAATATAGAAAGGAGGAGGTACTGAGGGTGTTATTCTGCTGATTTTCTATATCTCTCAAATTTTATAATTTTTCATTGAGTATCCCAATCTATAGCTGCATTTAATGTTCTATTCATCATCAAGATCACTTCTAAGGTTAAGATTCTATATTCTCCACGTCTTATTCTGTCAGAGTGTATGTTAAGATTCTTTCACTGTCTTTCTTGGATATTTGATTGAAAATATGGATGTGAAAAATATCAACTAGTAAAAATTTAAAAATTAAATTTCATATGTGCTATCAATTCCACCATGACACAATTAACATTTTTATTTTCAATGGCAGTTTTCTCCGGATTCCAAAAACCTTACATGTTACATAAGATATGAAATAGAAGAGATTGAATACATTATTAGTTTCCCCAACTAGTACTGTGCTTAAGTGCTTTGTTATTCAAGTATTTTTAAGCTATATTCATGATATTTTCCTTTATGAATTTTTTCCTAACCATCTTTCATTGTCAAAATTTTTCCATTCTCTCAAGCCCTGTCCCAGCTTTACTTTTATCTCTTTGTGGCATTCCCTTATCACTTGCTAGCAGATATTTATCCCATACTTCAATTATTATAGTGTGAGAATTTTACCATGAATTTCTGATATCTTCTGATATCTTTTCATATCTGTATCCGATAATGGTTCCATTATTCCATATCTACATCAACTATTGCTAAGTGAAGTGAGCAGAACCAAGAGTACATTGTACACAGTAACAACAAGATTAAGATGATCATCTCTGATGCACTTGGCTTTTTTCAGCAATGAGGTGATTCAAGACAATTCCATTAGACTTGTGATGAAAGTGTCATCTACATTTAGAGAGAGAACAATGAAGAGTGAATATGGAGCAAAGCATAGATTTTCACCTTTTTGATACTGTTGCTGTTGTTTGTTTGCTTGTTTATTTTTCCTATCTCATTTTTCTCCCTTTTGATGTATTTTTGGTCATATGCAAAAATGGAAGTTTGTTTAGAAAATTGTGTATATTTAGCCTTTGTGAAATTGTTTGCTGTCTTGGGAAAGGGGAAGCAGTTAGGATACAGAGAAATATCTGGAACATAGATTTTTCAAAGATGAATTTGCATGTATATGGAAAAGTAGAATACCCTCAAAAACATTAAAATTTAAAATATTTAAGTTTTTGTAATAAGGGTCTTGCCTTGTATCTCTCCAGATATCTTGTGCATAACAGGTGCTTAATGAATGTGTATTTTAAGGTGTGTGAATGACTTTTATGAAATGAATTCTGGGATGCTTATTACTCCCAAATATTTATTTTATTTACTACTGTGTAAAATACCTTATTTAGAGATTCAATTATCTATAGTAACAGATAAATAGTATTACATTTTTAAGTATTTTTCATTTAAAATTTTAGAATATACTCTTGGTCTATTTATTCCTGATGTAATATCTATTAAATTGAGAATTAAATATTATATTATACACAGAAATAAATGAACAGATATATCTATGAATTATGTATACCTTTATAAAACACGTACATTTGTATATGTTTGTATACAGAGACAGACATCTACACAAACAGACATATACATATACATTACTGTACCAAGCTATTTATTGAGTTTTAACTTGAGCTAAGCCATGACCCTGATAAGTCTATTTCATGTAGTAAATAAGTCAAATCATGAAATAGTAGTACTAGAAAGAATGGGCAAGTGCAAAAGATTCATGTTTTTTTTTAAAGCAGAACAATAAAAAAGAACAGAAAATATATAAACTAGTTTTGTTTAATAAAGGTCTTTTCTGAACCTACTGATATTATCTCTCTAGCCATCATATATTTTTTTCATTGTGGTAGCTTGGGATAGTATAAAAGACCTGTAATTGGGACTCAAAAAACAAGTATTCAAGTCTCTCTTTGGTGTTTATTATTTGCTATTTTGAACAAGTTATTTAATTTTGTTGTGCACTGGTTTCCTCATCTATACTATAAAATGATCAGAGTAGTTAACTTCTGAGAATATGTCAATGTGTCAATATCACTTTCAACATCTGTCTCTAAACCTTAGAAAAGATGAAGCAATACTTACTTTTACACTACAAAGTAGATATGATTAGATTTCATTTAGAGTGCTATCATAAACTACATAAATAAAATGCATTAAGTTATTGTAATCCTCATGTAATTGCTTTTTCCTCAATAAAAGGGGAAGTATTTCCCCTTACATGTGTCTTTTGTTATGAAGTTTAATTGAAATGGAGCATTCATAATATTTTAAAAATTTTAAAAGTTGGCACACTTTAATTCAAGACATCATTGTCCTCACCATTAATGATTCATTATCATTTTACATAGAATTCTTTCCTACCAAAGTTACAATTCTATTGATAAAATCATTGATGTCTTATACAAATTAATATTTGTATAGGTGAAAATTTTTTTAAAGTATTATAGTGTCAACTCATTGTCTACAGGTTCAAATATATATTTTGGATAATTGCATTATATAGAAACTATCTCATCCACAAATTGCATTAATTACTTTTGATTAATTTCCATGATTTTAAGTTTTATTTCAAATAAATTTGAGAGCAAAAATTATTTTCTGTGGAAAAAAATCAATTTGTTCTTTAATTTTAGTAGTTAAGTAGGTAGAACTTTAAGATTCTTTAGTTGTTTTCTATGAAACAAAGCATATACAGGGAATTGTGGGAAACAATCTCTGTACTGCTAAACCAATTTCAATTAGTTTATTTGTTAAAGTCACAAGAATAATTTCATTTTGTATTTTCAGTATATAGATTTGTCATCTCTTGGTTAATAAATTTTCCAAACTTTAATTGTTGCTGTTCACTAGTTACAGTCATGCCTATCTTTCTGGGACCCATTAGGAGGCTTTCTTGGCAAACACATTAAGGTAATTTGACAGTCTCTGCCCCAATTCTTTTCACAGATGAGGAAATGGTGATCAACATAGTTAAGTGACTTCGGGCACACATTTAAACTCAGGAAGAAGCCCCAGCATTATATTACATAGCTAGCCAAATTGTCAATAACTTTAAAATTGTGCAAGCATAGATTTATGCTATTTATTTCCTACCTTCATTCCTTAGGCTGAATGGCATTGATTGATAAGCCATAGATCCTTAAGGGAAATATTTGTACAGTATTTATTGTTGATTATGTGGTGTAAATTCTCTCTCTTACCACTTGTGGAGAAATATAGTTTAATTCATCAAAATTAAAGGGACATATGTTACAATTACAATTTTTTTCTGAATTCTCATTAATTCTATCCTGCAAAAAAACAAAACAAAAAAAAAATAATAAAACTATTTTATTCTAGCAATGTAACTATTAAAATTGCCTCAGGGGAAAGGCAAAAACAATAATAAAAGAACAACAAAACAAATAAAACAAGTAAACAAAGTCCAAGTCTTAGCAGAAAGATTTGGGGCATTTTAATAGTGACCTCCCTTAAATACAACATGAAATTGCTAAGAATTCCTCCTTTAGTATATTTTAAATTCCAATTTTCTTAAGTAAAACACATCCCTTCTTCTTCTCCAGAATAATAGCAAGAGTGCCTTTTTTTGTCTATGGTTCTACTCTTTCTATTTTCTTTATACTGATGTCACTTATTTTCCCTTGCCTGCTTGCCCCATCCATCCTAAACCCACCCCTACACACACACACACACACACACACACACACACACATGCATATATACACATGAAATCACATCAGAGCACTTCTCACCACAAAATAGAGCTACATAAAACAAATTAGAAGATTTGCCATTTTACAAAATGCCTACCTCATTCATCTCATATATTTCCATACAAGAGGAGGGACCCATGTTTTAATGTCAGACACTTGGTCAGTTCTTGTTGTGTACCCTTGCAAAGAACTGGCTACCTAACAATAGATTTTAAATTTAGAATTAACAAAAACAGAGTGTTCCTTTCACCATCTATATGATATTTTATGGCCCTAAATAAAGCTTAAGTTTGCCAGAATTTTCAGATTTGGTTTTATAATTAAAACTGATGTGGGTATGTAATTGACATAAAAAAAAAAACAGACTAATTTTAATGGTGAATAAAATAATGAAATCCATTCCAGATTTAGAATTAGAAAATATAAAAGTTAGCTAATATTGTCAGTGTTTATTAATGAACAAATTATTGAGGTGGGGGCAATTAAAAAGACCTCCTTTTTACAAGGTGTAAAAATAGTTTAAGTGAATTGACAAGGTTTCTGCAAATATAAAATATCAGAAAAAGGATTGCATCCCAGGTTCTCCTGCATTCCATGCTGTCACAGTTTGAGCCTAATAAGAAGCAATTTCTATAAAGGATAAATAATAGATAAAACAGAACAAAAACAAAATAAATCATTTGAGTTGCATGAAATGAAAAATCTTTCTGGCAAAAAATGTTGATGCAATGACAATTAAAAATAATTTTCATATATGCCTGAAAAACATGCATATTTTAACAAAAAGAAAATAAATGATCTTATTTTGTGTGAATAAAAATCCAATAATATGATCAGATTGTACATATTCAATAATAAATATAAATTATCATTAATAATTATAAAATCTTGTTACTAATGAAAATCAAAATTCTTTGTTTCCTTTTTCACAAATCACAGAATAACTATTATGAAAAAAAATTAGACATAATCAATTTTGAACTAACTAGAAAAATATAAACTCACAATCATAATATTGCTGGAATTGTTGTTATCTAAATACTCTGAGAATATTTTTTAATTAATTATACAGTAAATTAACTTCACAATCTTTGATTCAGTAATCTCACTAATGTGGCATTATAGGGGTAAGAGACAGAAAGCTTGCACAGAGAGAAAATACTAATACTATTTTTATTTTGTGAAAGAGGGAAAATACATTGATAAAAGAAGCTAGATTATAATCCAGCAAGGACTAAATATGTGTTTTCATAGGGATGTAAAGAAATGATATACAAGGAGGCAAATGAATGTGATGAATTAAAGGAAGAAAAGCAAGTTTAAATGATATAAGGGAGAAGAAATACAAACAGGATAACAACAGTCACAGTAAGAGTTTACTGTAATAGAAAGAAAAACTAAGACACATGTTGAGTTCACATTAGTCTCAATAGCAAATTTACTTCTTGAAAATAGGCTGAGATATATTTTCTCCCTCAGCATTATAGGTCAGGAGAAGTATGGTGGTGGAGGACTGAAAAAGCCATCAATTGAACATGAATGGGTCAATATTAGATTGCTTATATTTGAATTTTAAAAAATGTTAAATATTGTCTTTACATGTAATGAAGAATAATAAAATATTATTTGAAAATAAATGTAAGACCTTAAAAATGTTTCCAAAAGAAGTTATCAAATATGGATTATTTAAACAAATAATAAATATTGAAATAAAACTTTAACTGTTTTCTTTATCGCAAGACATGTATTAATGATATTATACTAGGAAATAACCCTTATGGAGCAAAAACAATATATTCACAGAAAAAAAGAAAAAAAATAAGAAAAAGTACTCTAATATTATTTAGATAGTCTTGGAGTACATGGTTCTACCTTGCTTTTTTTTTTTATTTTTTTGTCTAGATACATAGATAGGTCAGAGAATATTTGTGGGAGCAAGGGAAGTTCATTCTTTGTGCATTTTCCCAAGAATATGTAAGCCCTGAATATTATTGTATATTTTAAAACTTTCAGGAACCTTCAAGATAAATATTTCTACAAGCTTCTTCTTAATCAGAGGATTGGAGGTGAGCAAACAAAATATTTCACACTTACCTTTCTTAGATGAATTCACAATTATGGATATTATTATTAGTCAGATGCTTCCTTTAACTGATATAATGAAAATTACATGAGAAAAATATAATTATCAAAAATAAGGTGCTTAAATATTTGGGAAAATGTATATATTATCACATGTTATCCTCACTTTAACTCTCTATTAAAGATATTATAGATATTTCTATCAGCCATCTTATGACAATGTGCTTCAAACTATCTAAATAACTAGACAAAATGTCAGATGGAGGTTTGAATTCAGGGATCTCCTGACATTTCCACTACTATTCTATTGCACTCTTAAGAATTAACATATACTACTGTATACCATCTAACTGTGAAAAAGAAACCTGATTCCTTTTAGAAATGATTATTTAACATCAAGTCACACACTATTTAAGTAGCAATGATTCCTGACCTTCTAGGGTCAGTGTTTTCTAGGGAGAGTTTTCCCATGATTCATATGACATTTTAATGAGAGTTATCCTTTGGCTCAAAGTCCAGTCTTCTAAGTATCTTTGGAACATCAGTAGATGAGACATAATGGAAAAGTCTAGGGATTTGAGCCATAGGGACATATGGCAAGCCTGTCATTTTTAATTCCTAACTATTTAGAATAGAAAGGTCACTACTCTTCTCTTAGTCTGTTTCCCCATTGTTTGAACGATCATGTTTTAAAGTCTCTAAATCATAGACTCCTTGGTGAAAAAAAAAATGAGATAGAAAAAGGCAGAATGTTTTAACCATATTTTTATTATAAAATTGGTAGAAAGCATTGATTCTGTTCAATTATTGAAAAGCAACTAATCCCTGGTTCTTGGAATCTTTTTTTTTCAGCATGTACCTATAAAAAACAACTTTTTGTATTAAACACTCTTCCAATCTTCAGAAGGTATATCAGTATTCTCATAGTGCATTGAGGCAGAGACTATAATCATAGGGAACTCCACATCATCAGTCATAATTTATGAGTTTGAATCCTTCTTTTCCAGCTTTTTATATAGATTTTTATTTTTAAATAATAGATTTTTATTGTCAAAATATGTGCAAAATAGTTTTTAGCATTCACCTTTGCAAAACCTTATGTTGTAATTCTTTCTCCCTTCCTTTCCACCACCCAATACCCAAAGGCAACAAGTGATCCATCATATGTTGAATATGCCTAGTCTCTGCCATAGTAATTTACAAATTTCCCAGGTATATTTGTCTAATAGTAGTTCTTATTCCAGAAACTGGAGTCTTTGGGTTTATCATGTACAATATTGCTATAGTCATGGACTATTTTGTCTTGTGAACCGGACATATTCCAATGATCAACTATTCTATTTCTTAGCTAGTACCAAATGGTTTTGATGACCACTACTTTATAATATAGTTTTAGGTTTAGTACAACAAGGCAACTTTAATTTGTACTTTTTTCTGAGGCAATTAGGGTTAAATGACTTGTCCAGGATCACATAGCAGGAGGTGTTAAGTGTCTGCAGTCAGATTTGAACTCAGGTCCTCTTGGCTTCAGGACTAGTGCTCTAATCACTAGGTGACCTAGATGCCCAATTTGCATTTTTTTTTACTAATTCCCTTGAAATTCTTGCCCTTTTGCTTTTTCAGATGAAATGTGGTATTTTTTTCTAGCTCTGTAAAATAATTTTTGAGGGTTTTATTGTTATGGCACTGAATAAGTAAAGTAATTTAGGTAAAATTGTTATTTGTATTAGATTAGCTTGGCCTTCCCATGAATATACACAAATCTTCATCATTAGCTTAATCCATTAAAATGTTCTTTAGTATGAAGTTAAACTTTGACATAGGGATATATTGTCCTAGGGAAATAACATTCAGGGATCTCACAACCTTTCCACTAAACTATTCTTTTGCTTGCTTAGGAATTATTATCTACTACCACATTCCTCCTAATTTTCAAAGAGGAAACAATCTATGATTCCTGCCCTTCTGCATTCTCTAGAAGAGTTTTTAATGATTCTTATCAAATTTTAATGACAGTGATCTTTTTGTGAAAAAATTAATTAGCAAAAAATAAGATGCTTTAATCATATTTATTTTATAATATTGATCCATTGAATTATTTGAAAATTAAGCAGTCCTTTGTATCTTGAAACAAACAAAACACAACAAACACAAAACACACAAAAATACACTCCAAAATAAAACAAGCATAATGAAAGTATTCACAGGTCTTTCCAGGAAAGAGATCCCCAAAAAAAGACACCAAGAAAAATTTCAGTCAAATTTCACAACTATGAAGTCAAGGTAAAACATACTCTGGGGTAGCAGACAGAAGCAATGTATACATTGGGAAATCCCAAACAGCATTTACTTTGCAGCTGCATCATTTAAGGATTGGAGAAGATCTAATATTACATCCAATATTAGAAGATCCAAAAAACATTGGAAGTAAAGCTACAACCAAGAATCCTCTCCTGGTGAAATTAAGCACAAGTCTTCATAGGAAAAGAAATGGTCATTCAAAGAAAGAGGAGGATTCCAAGTTTTCAAAAGGAACAGACTAGAATTATATATATATATATATATATATATATATATATATATATATATATATATATATATTTCAACTTCAAGGAATCCTAAATATCAATACTCAAAAGATGTCTAAAAAGGAAATTAAAAATGTAAATAAAAATACAGCAGATTCCTTGAAGTTGAAATGATTACATCCCAGTGGAAGATAACACTTATAATTCTTAAAATTATACCAATAATTGTATAACTTGAAGTAACAAATATATATATATATATATACATATATATGTATATATACATATATGTATATATAAACTTTATAGGTATAAGGTGAATTTAAGGTTATAACAGTATAAACAAAGAATAAAGGAAAGGAGTAAACTAGATACAAAAGGAAAGAATGGGATAAATTATGTCACATGAAGAAACATGAAAAATCTAATTATGCTTTAAGAAAAGAGGAGTTGGACAATGTGAATCAAATGAATCTATGCAAAATACGAAATGAATGCAAAATGAATCAGTATGGGATCAAAGATTAAATAATATACACAATCACTTGCATATAAAAAAATCTACCTTACCTTACTTTATCTGTCTCTCTGTCTCTGTCTCTCTCTGCCTCCTTCTCTGTGTCTGTCTTTATCTCGCTGTCTCTGTCTGTCTTGTCTTTCTCTCTATCTCTCTGTCTCTCTCTTTGTGTCTGTCTGTCTATGTCTGTCTCTCTCTATCTCTTTCTCTCTCTCTGTCTCTGTCCCTGTCTTTTTCTGTTTCTCTCTGTCTCTACCTCTGTTTCTCTGTCTCTGCCTCTGTCTCTCTGTCTCTCTCTCTGTTTATCTCTCTCCCCCCTTTATTTTCCCAAACAGTAGCTCTGTTTGGATGTGACTCCCACCTGTAATAAGTTCTTGGTGTCCAGCCTGCCTTTCCAGCCCAGATGCAACTTCCTTTTTATGTTTCCTTCCTCCTTCAACATTAACCTCCTTGTCCCCAGCAGTCAGCACTATTCTTGGCATTTGAAATGTGACTTGAATTGGCCATGCACACATACATACATGGTTAAATTTAAATAAGTAAATTGTGAGTAAAAGGATAATTTTGAAAAAAAATTAGGACAATAGGACAAAATATAGTAAGATTGCACTCAATGTTTCTGTTGAGAATAGTTATTATGTGAGATAAAGGACAGTTTCATCAACCTAGTTCAAGTCTAATAAAATAAACTAGAAATTGCAAGCATGTGTGGATATCTTCAAATGTAATCTCTTCTACTTTTTTCAGTCTGTTGCAAATGTCTTATGAAAGAAGAAAAATATATTTCTTATGACCCATGGGACAAATAGATAGGATATTTTTAGTTATCAACATTTGATTCATTAATAACATCATTTTGGAATGATGCTTTTCAATGCAGTAATTACATCCTTATTCCTCAGGCTATATATCATGGGGTTTAACACTGGTGTCACAACAGTATAGAAAAGGGAATAGAGTTTGTCTGATTTAGCTGAATTACTGGATTTGGGTCGCAAATACACAATACAACCAGACCCATAGAATAAACCCACAACCATGAGGTGAGAAGAGCAAGTAGAGAAGGCTTTAGATTTCCCTGAGGTTGATGGCAGCTTCAGGATGGTGGCAATAATTTTGACATAGGATATGAGTATCAATAGAAAGGGAATCATGATAAAAAAAAAGAGCACTAATATGGACAGAGAGCTCTTTCTGATATGTGTCCCCACATGCAACTTCTAGTAGTGGTGAAGCATCACAGAAAATATGATTAAGTTTATTAGGCCCACAAAAGTTGAGAGAGAAAATCTGATACGTGACACCTATCTGGGCTGGTACCCCAGTGATCCATGAGGCAATCACCAGTTGGACACATACCTTGTGATTCATGATAAGAGGATAGTAAAGTGGCTTACAGATGGCTACATATCTGTCATAAGCCATCACAGCCAGGAATAAGCACTCTGCAACTCCCAGAATGTAAAAGAAGCAAGTTTGTATAGCACATGATAGGAAAGGAATGTTTCCCTTCTGAGTCCAAATATTGCTTAGCATTTTAGGGAGAGTGACTGATGTGTAACAGATTTCCAAGAAAGAAAAGTTTCCAAGGAAAAAATACATGGGGGTTTGAAGAATAGGATTCATCTTAGTTATGACAATGAGAAGTCCATTTCCTATAAGTATACTTATATAGGTGACTAATAAAATTCCAAATAGAAGACTTTGGAGGTTGGGAAGGTCAGAAAATCCCAGGAGAATGAATTCCACCAGAAATGTAATGTTGTTTCTTTCCATATTGTCAGTTTCTTCTGATGATGGAAATACTGAATTCAGGACCAACACATTACCTTCTTTCCATAGGCCTTAGTGTCTGCCTTAGAAAAATAAAATTGGGAGAAGGACAAAGGGTGTTCATTAAAGTACATAATACATCACTCATAATTTTATAAGCACTACATAATTTTAGAATTTTTTTTGTTTACTCTTCCCTTCTGCAGCTAACATTTAATGTTCTACACTTCAATGTCACTTTTAACTGTTAATATTATTTATTCTCTGTCATAAAACTAAAATCAACCAATGAATTTTGGTTGAGTATTGACTATGTGTGAGAAAATATTATAAAGATATATGCTAATTTTTCTTGAATATTTGGATAAAAACACGAGTTTAAGAAATATCATCTAGTAAAACATTTAAAATCATAGTAAATGTAATATCCACCATCAACAACATCATTGCAAAGATAACATTTTTCTCTTTAAATGTAATTCTCTTCTGATACTAGAAGCTATAACTTCCATATAAGATATGAAATAGAAGAAATGAAATATATTAATATTTTCCCCAAATAATACTAGTCTTACATGTCTTGTTATATTAGTCCTTTTAAGCTTTAATTGTAAGTTTCTTCCTATATGGAGAGTGTTGACTAATGATCTCTCATCAGAATGTCCCCATTGCTCAAGGCTGGTCTCAGTTTCACACTTTCCTCTCTGTGGACTTTCCTGATTACTTTAGCTAACAGACATTCCTTCCATCCTTGACTTACTAGATAATGAAAATGTATCATAGATTTGCTAACTAGCATATATAACTGAGGTAACAGAAATTATATACATTCTTGAATTTTTTCATATATTCATTCCATGTCTTTCTTAAGATTCTAAGTCTTTTGACTCAGTCTTCACTTGTATACCTTAATATTTCTTGAGCATAATAGGGGACTAATGAATGTGAATTTATTACATTATTATATAACTTCAGGGATACTTTGTAATCCCAATTATTTAATTTACTAGCATTTAATTCATTGTTATCTCCTCATTTCAAAATTTAGTGTGAACTCTTGGTCTATTCATTCCTAATGCAATATCTATTAAACAGTATATTAAATACAAAATTAAACACAGAAATATATGACATGTACATATAAGTATATACACACTTATATTTTCATTTATTGCTATGTTTATGCATGACACACATATTATATATATGCATATAGATACATACAAACATTACCGTATTGAGTTTTATTGATTATTAACTTGAGCTGAAAAAAGGAGCTATGTGAATCTATTCCATGCAGGAAATTATTAAAATCACAAAATAATAGTACTATATGTTTGAAGGAATGGACAGGTATAGAAGATTGATATTTCTTAAAGCATAGAACTTTAAGACAGGAGAACTATGGTGATGTAGAATCAAAAAAGTTTTCAGTTGTACACATATAACCTATATTAGATTTCTTATACATTAGATCAAAATAAAAATACTGTTAAATATTTTATTTATAGGCAATGGGAAAAAGCAATACTTTAAAATTAACATAAAATATTATAAATAAACTTAAAAGAAGTTATTAAATAAGGTTATTGCAATGCTGTTTTCTCTTTAACCTTTTTCATTGTTATAAGAGATACAGGAGTGGTACTATACTAGATAATTATGGTTTAGCAAAAAAAAAAATTAATGGATCTATGCATAAATAAGAAAAACAATAAAATAAACTACAGAAAAAGCACTCTGAAGTTCTGTAGATGTCCATGGAGTATATTTGGCTATTTTGCTTCTGTTTTTGTTTCATTTTTTGTCTTGTTGCAAAAATAGGTCAGAGCCTATTGTGGGGGAGTGAATTTATTCTTTGAACATTTTCTCCCCTGAATTTGGAAGCCCTAAATATAATTGTGTATTTAAAATCTTTCAGGAAGCTTCTAGAGGAGAGGGTCTATAAGCTTCTTCATAATCAGATAATTTGGAGGTGAGCAAGCAAAAGAGTTCATACTTACCTTTATTAGATGAAATTAAACATATTTAGGTATTCACTTTAATTTATACATTGAAAATCATTTTAGAATTATTTTAGAATAATTAGCAAAAATAATGTGATTTAATCTTTAGCATGCTTTTTTCTTATATTATCACATCTTATGTTTGCAACCGCTCTCTTATATAGGTATTACAGGTATTTCCATTGACATATTAGACTATGACTTAATCTATCTAAATAATTTGGTTAAAAGTCAAAGGGAGGTTCTGAAGACTATGCTATTGTTTGACACTTTTAAGCATTATCATCTATTACCATATTCCACCTAAATTTGAAATAGAAGCCAGACTGCTTCTAAAAAATAGCATTTAAATCAAATCATCACACTGCTTTAGTAGAAATGATTCCTGCTCTGCTATTTTCCTCTGGGGAGAAGTTTCCCAAATTTCATAGGACATTTTAATGAGAGTGGTCTTCTGGCTCGATGTTAGGTTTTCTAAACATCTTCTAAACATTATTTAATGAGGTAGTGTTGTACAGTGTAAAAATCTGGAGATTTGAGCCATGGGAATTTGTGAAATGCTGGTTTCTTCTCTCATTACTATCTAATAATTAAAATGTCCCTGCTTTTCTTCAAACCTGTTTCCACATAATTTGAAAGAGAGTGTTTTCAATTTCTTTGTATCACAGAATTATTGTGAAAATAAGATAATTAAAGACAGAATGTTTCAAATATATTTGTTATTGTAAAATTGATCTATTCAATTATTTGGAAAGAAACCAGCATCCTGTATAATAGAACAAACACAATATTTTCCTTACCATCTATCTACTAAAGAAAGCTTTTGATGTTTGATTACCCAGCACTCAATCTTCAGATCTTTGGAAAATATACAAGTTCATGAAAAGATTTTTGAAATTATTGATAGACCCCACCTCTGCAAACTATTGGGAGATCCTGAGCCCAACATGAGGACCCTCTATAACCCCACACATGCCTCAGCACAGCCAGTAGAAGGGGTAGACTCAACTTCAAGAATCACTATATGGTTTAGCAGAATTGTTATTTAAAAAAAAAAAAAAAAAAAAACTAAAAACTAAAAACCAAACAGAAATCCTCCACTTTTTAGACCATTAGTAAACCAGTTTCAGCATGTTCCCCCAGGGAAATGGAGAAACAATCTACAGCCATCTGCTCATATCACATACCACTAAAACACCCACGATTTACCATTGAGTAAGCTGTCAGACTCTTATGCCTTTAGCACTACCAGCCACTGTCTTACCCCATCCCCTAAATGCAGCAACAGATAAGAGGGTCTGGGATCTCAGGGCAATACCAGTATTGAAGTATGTAAATGGCCAGGATCTGCGGCCCCAGAACAAAAGGAATGAAACAGGGCCACTTCAAAACTTGGAGCATAACTTAAATTTTAAAGTAAGAAAAAGGCAAAAAGTATGTGTTAAAATAGCAACAAAGAATCTTAACATAAAGTTATCATGGGAAGAGGAGCCAAGATGGCAGAGAAGATACATGCGAATTTCTAAGCTCCCTTTTACCCTCAATACCAACTAGTTAAGTCAGCCTCAAAAATAACATTGGACTGATAAAAACTACAAGGATTAGAAGCACAACTTACCAGCCAAAGAGAATCTGGAATTTCATCAGAAAAGGCCGGTTCCAAGGGGAGGAAAAAAAGACCAGCACAGACAGGGTTGGACTAGGGGCTAGCACATTGTGCGAAACAGGTTGGGGAGAACACTGGGATCAGAGAAGCTACTGAGACAGAGGACTCTGGCATAGGCTGATAGCTCTACTCTGCTTGTAAAACAGCAGATCAGAAGAGAAATCAAAGAATGAAGAAAATAGCTCATTGAAAATCAGGACTGAATAAATAGAAATGAATGATTTATTGAAAAACCAAGAATCAGTTAAACAAAACAAAACAAAAAATGAAAAGCTGGAGAATAATGTCAAATATTTACTAGGAAAATCTATAGACCTGGAAAATAGATCTAGGTAAAATAATCTGAGGATCACTGGATTTCCCAAAAACTATGATCAAAAAAAGAGCCTAGATTCAATTTTACAGGAAAATCATCAAAGAGAACTGTCCAGAGATAATAGAAACAGAAGGGAAAATAGGCATTGAAAGAATTAATTAAACACCTTCTGAAAAATATCCAAAAAAAAAAAAAAAAAAAAAAAAAAAAAAACAAACTCCACAGAATATCGTGGCTAAGCTACAGAACTACCAGACTAAGGAAAAAATATTGCAAGCAGATAGGAAAAACAATTAAAATATCAAGGTGACACAATAAAGGTCACTCAAGATCTGGCTGCCTCCACATTACAGGATCAAAGGGCCTGGAATCTGATATTCAGAAAGGCAAAAGAACTAAGAATGAAACCAAGAATAAACTACCTATCTAAGAATTTTCTTCCATGGAAGAAGATGGATATTTAATGAAACAGAGGAATTCCATTTGTTTCTAAGAAAAAAAAAAAAAAAAAAAAAAAAAAAAAAAACAAACAGACTTAAACAAAAAAAATGATCTACATCCACAAGATTCAAGAGCAGAAAAAGGTAAAAAGAACTCTTGAGAACTGTATTTCTGTTGTCCACAGAAAGTCCACATGTATAATTTGATTTTACTGATATAATATAAAAAAGGGAATTAGTAAGGGAAAGGGGATAGTATCAGAAAACAGGAAAGGAGAGATTAAAAAAAGGGAAACTACATCCTAGGAAGAGGCAAAGAAAATTTACCACATCTGAGGGAATTTAGAGAGGGGGAGGAACATTGTGTGAATCTTGCTGTCATCAGAGTGGGCTCAAAGAGTAAATAATTGAAATATTTGTTTATCAAAGAATTCTCTCTCACCTCATTAAAAGGGGGGAGAGGAAAAGGGAAAAGGAAAAGAGAAATAAGGGAAGGGTACAAGAAAGGGGAAGGGGTTTAAAAGGTGGGGAAAAGATACTAAAAAGGGAGGGCTGCACATCACAAGTGGGGTCCATAAATTCGATATTGGGGAAGTGGTTCAGAGGGGACAAGGGGAAAAAAAGCATAATCAGGGGATAATATGATGGCAAGAAACACAGAATTAGTCATTTTAACTGTAAATGAGAATGAGAACTTTCCGATTAAGCAGAGGTAGATAGCAGACTGGATCATAAGTCAGAACCCTACAATATGTTGTTTATAGAAAATACATTTAAAGCAGGGAGATACATAGAAGTAAATGGAAAAGGCTAGAGCAGAATCTATTATGCTTCAAGTGAAGTCAAAAAAGCAGGGATAGCCATCCTTATCTCAGATCAAACAAAAGCAGAACGTGATCTAATTAAAAGTGATAAGGAAGGAAACTATATCCTGCTAAAAGGTAGTATAGATAATCATGGCATATCAATACTAAAATATATATGCACCAAATGGTATAGCTTCTAACTTCCTAAAGGAGAAGTTAAGAAAGTTGCAAGAAGAAATAGACAGCAAGTACACTTGAATGCTGTATGCATCATTCTTATGGAAGTGGATATCTTCACCATAAAGAAGATCCAACTCACTTCCAGTTGATCAGTGATGGACAGAAATACCTACACCCAGAGAAGGAACACTGGGAAGTGAATATAAATTCTTAGCACTACTGTTTATCTACCCAGGTTACTTATACCTTCGGAATCTAATGCTTAATGTGCAACAAGAAAATGGTATTTACATACATATATTGTATCTAGGTTATATTGTAACACATGTAAAATGTATGGGATTACCTGTCATCAAGGGGAGGGAGTGGAGGGAAAGGGGGGATAATTTGGAAAAATGAATACAAGGGATAATATTATAAATTAAAAAAAAAAGAAATAGACAGCAAAACTATAATAGTAGGAGAACTCAACCTTGCACTCTTAGAATTAGATAAATCAAACCACAAAACAAATAAGAAAGAAATTAAAGAGGTAAATAGAACATTAGAAAAAATATTGCAGAAAACTGAATGGTGATAGAAAGAAGTATACTTTCTTCTCAGCAGTTAATGGAACCTATACAAAAATTGACCATCTATTAGGACATAAAGATCTCAAAATTAAATGCAGGAAGGCAGAAATAGTAAATGATTTCTTCTCAGATCACAATGCAATAAAAACTATATTCAAAAAGAAGATAGGGCAAATAGAGCAAAAAGTAATTGGAAACTAAATAGTCCCATTTTAAAGAATGATTGGGTGAAACAGCAAATTATAGAAATGATTAATAATTTCACCCAAGATAATGACAACGATGAGACGTCATACCAAAATTTGTGGGATGCAGCTATAGCAGTAATAAGGGGGAATTTTATATCTTTAGAGGCTTACTTGAATAAAATAGAGAAAGAGAACATCAATGAATTGAGCCTGCAACTCAAAAAGCAAGAAAAAGACCAAATTAAAAACCCCCAACCAAAAACTAAACTTGAAATTCTAAAATTAAAATGAGAAATTAATAATATTGAAAGTAAAAAAAAAAACTATTGAATTAATAAATAAAACTAAGAGTTGGCTTTATGAAAAAGCCAATAAAATAGATAAACCTTTGGTAAATCTGATCAGAAAAAGGAAAGAGGAAAACCAAATTGTTAGTCTTAAAAATGAAAAGGGGGATCTTTCCACCAATGAAGAGAGCAATAATAAGGAATTATTTTGCCCAACTTTATGCCAATAAAGTTGATAACTTAAGTGAAATGGATGACTACCTCCAAAAATAGGCTTCCTAGATTACAGAGGAGGAAGTAAACTGCTTAAATAGTTCCATTTCAGAAAAAGAAATAGAACAAGCTATTAATCAACTCCCCAAGAAAAAATCCCCAGGACCAGATGGATTTACATGTGAACTCTACCAAACATTTAAAGAACAATTAGCCCCAATGTTATATAAACTATTTGAAAAAATAGGGGATGAAGGAGTCTTACCCAACTCCTTTTATGACACAGACATGGTATTGATACCTAAACAAAGTAGGTTGAAAACTGAGAAAGAAAACTATAGAACAATCTCCTTAATGAATAATGATGCTAAAATCTTAAGTAAGATATTAGCAAAAATACTTCAAAAAATCATCCCCAGGATAATACACTCTGATCAATAGGATTAATAAAAGGAATGCAGGGCAATTAGGAAAACTATTAGTATAATTAACCATATTAATAATCAAATTAATAAAATAAAATATATGATCATCTCAATAGATGCAGAAAAAGCATTTGACAAAATCCAACATCCATTCCTACTAAAAACATTTGATAGTATAGAAATAAATGGACTATTCCTTAAAATAGTCAGGAGCATATATTTAAGACCATCAGTAAGCATAATATGTAATGGAGATAAACTGGAACCTTTCCCAGTAAGATCAGGGGTGAAACAAGGTTGCCCACTATCAGCATTACTATTCAATATTGTATTAGAAATGCTAGCCTCGGCAATAAGAGTCAAGGAAGAGATTAAAGGAATAATAGTAGGAAATGAAAAAATCAAATTATCACTCTTTGCAAATGATACGATGGTATACTTAGAGAACCCCAGAGATTCTAATAAAAAGTTATTAGAAATAATTCACAACTTTAGCAAGGTTGCTGGATACAAAATAAATCCACATAACTCCTCAGCATTTTTATACATTACCAACAAAATGCAACAGCAAGAGATACAAAGAAAAATTCCATTCAAAACAACTGTCAAGAGTGTAAAATTTTTGGGAATCCATCTACCAACGAAAAGCCAGGAATTATATGAGCAAAATTGCAAAACACTTACCACAAAAATAAAGTCAGATTTACATAATTGGAAAGACAAGTGCTCTTCAATAGGCCCAGCGAATACAGTAAAGATAACAATACTCCCCAAACTAATCTATTTATTTAGTGCTATACCAATCAGACTCCCATGAAACTATTTTAATGACCTAGAAAAAATAAAACAAAATTCATATGGAAGAACAAAGGGTTGAGAATTACAAGGGAATTAAGGAAAAAATGTCAGATGAAGGTGGTTTAGCTGTACCTGATCTAAAGCTTTATTTAGCAGCAGTCACCAAAACCATTTTGTATTGGCCAAGAAATATACTAGTTGATCAGTGGAACAAATTAGGTCCACACGATAAAAAGAATGAGATCATAAATGAATTAGAGGAACAGAGAATAGTCTACCTCTCAGACCTGTGGAGGAGGAAGGAATTTATGACCAGAGGAGAACTAGAGATCATTATTGATCAAAAAATAGAAGCTAAAAAATTTCTGTACAAACAATACTAAGGCAAACAAGATTAGAAGGGAAGTAAAAAATTGGGAAAATATTTTTAAAGTTAAAGGTTCTGATAAAGTTCTCATTTCCAAAATATATAGAGAACTGATCCTAATTTATAAGGAATAAAACCATTCTCTAATTGATAAATGGTCAAAGGATATGAACAGCACAATTCTCAGATGATGAAATTGAAATTATATCGACTCATATGAAAGAGTGTTCCAAATCACTACTGATCAGAGAAATGCCAATTAAGACAACTCTGAGATATTACTACACACCTGTCATATTAGCTAAGATGACAGGAACAAATAATGATGAATGTTGGAGGGGATGTGGGAAAACTGGGACACTAATACATTGTTGGTGGAGTTTTGAAAGAATCCAACCATTCTGGAGAGCAATTTGGAACTATGCCCAAAAAGTTATCAAGCTATGCATATCCTTTGATCCAGCATTGCTGTTATTGGGCTTATATCTCACAGAAATACTGAGGAGGGGAAAGGGACCTGTATGTGCCAAAATGTTTGTGGCAGCTCTTTTCGTAGTGGCTAGAAACTGGAAAATGAATGGATGTCCATCAATTGGAGAATGGTTGGGTAAATTATGGTATATGAATGTTATGGAATATTATTGTTCTGTAAGAAATGACCAACAGGAGGATTACAAAGAGGCTTGGAGAGACTTACATCAACTGATGCTGAGTGAAATGAACAGAACCAGAAGATTGCTGTACACTTCAATGTTGTATGAAGATGTATTCTAATGGAAGTGGATATCTTCAACATAAAGAAGATCCAAATCACTTCCAGTTGATCAATGATGGACAGAAACAATTACACCCAGAGAAGGAACACTGGGGATTGAATGTAAAATATTAGCACTACTGTCTAATTACCCAGGTTACTTATACCTTCTGAATCTAATACTTAACGTTAAACAAGAAAATGGTATTTACACACACATATATTGTATCTAGGCTATATTGTAACACATGTAAAATGTATGGGATTGCCTGTCATTAAGGGGAGGAAGTAGAGGGAGGGAGGGGATAATTTGGAAAAATGAATGCAAGGGATAATGTTATAAAAATTACTCATTCATATATACTGTCAAAATTTATAAAGAAAATTTTAAAAAATGAGATCATAAATAGATTAGATGAATAGAGGATAGTTTACTTCTCAGACTAGTGGAGGAGGAATGAATTTATGACCAAAGGATAACTAGAGATCATTATTGATGACAAAATCGAAGATTTTGATTACATCAAATTAAAATTCTTTTGTACAAACGAAACTAATGCAAACAAGATTAGAAGGGAAATAACAAATTGGGAAAATATTTTTATAATAAAAGGTTCTGATAAAGGTCTCATGTCTAAAATAAATAGAAAACTGACTCTAATTTATAAGAAATCAAACCATTCTCCAATTGATAAATGGTCAAAGGATATGAGCAGACAATTTTCAGATGATGAAATTGAAACTATATCCACTCATATGAAAGCGTGTTCCAAATAACTACTGATCAGAGAAATGCTAATTAAGACAACTCTGAGATACCACTACACACCTGTCAGATTGGCTAAGATGACAGGAACAAATAATGATGAATGTTGGAGGGGATGTGAAAAAACTGGGACACTGATGCATTGTTGATGGAGTTGTGAAAGAATCCAGCCATTCTGAAGAGCAATTTGGAACTATGCCTAAAAAGTTATCAAATTGTGCATGCTCTTTGATCCAGCAGTGCTACTACTGGGCATATATCCCAAAGAAATACTAAAGATGGGAAAAGGACCCCTATGTCAAAATGTTTGTGGCAGCTGCTTTTGTAGTAGCTAGAAACTGGAGAATGAATGGATGCCCATCAATTAGAGAATGGTTAGGTAAATTATAGCATATGAATATTATCGAATATTATTGCTCTGTAAGAAATGACCAGCAGGATGAATACGGAGAGGCTTGGAGAGACTTACATGATCTGCTGCTGAGTGAAATGAGCAGAATCAGGAGATCACTATATACTTCAACAACGATATCATATGAAGATTTATTCTAATTGAAGTAGCTATCTTTAACATAGAGAAGATCCAATTCAGTTCCAGTTGATCAATGATGGACAGAAACAGCTACACCCAGAGAAGGAACACTGGGAACGGAGTGTAAAATATTTGCACTATTGTCTTTCTACCCAGGTTACTTATAACTTCGGAATCCAATTCTTCCCATGCAACAAGAAATTTGGTTTTACACACATATATTGTATTTAGGATATAGTGTAACAGATTTATTATATATGGGATTGCCTGTCATCTAGGGGAGGGAATAGAGGGAGGGAGGGGAAATTTTGGAAAAGTGAATAAAAGGGATAATGTTGTAAAAAATTGCCCATGCATATGTACTGTCAAAAAATATAATTATAAAATTAATACATAATTAATAAAATTTTAAAAAAGAGTTATCATTGTGACTGGAGAGATCTATACACAAACTCAAAAGATAGCAACAATTAAAGAACTCCTATTGGAAAAACCCAAAGCAAAAATTTTGAGTATTAAAAATAGTCAACAGCTTAGCAAAATAAAACAGCTGCTGAAATAATAAACTTGACCAAATGGAAAAAGAAGTATAGAATCTTTAAAGGCTATAATGGAGCAGATGGAAACTGATGATTTTATGAGGCAATAAGAATCAATCAAACAAATTCAAAAAATGAAGAAAAAAAAAAATATATATATATAATATTCCACAATGGAAAAACAACTGACATGGAAAATAGATGTAGGAGAAAAAAAAATCAAAATCTCTGCACTTTTTAGAATTCATTGTCAAAAGAGGGACCTGGTCAGTATCCTTCAAGAAATTATCAGAGAAAATTGCCATAAGTGAATAAAATTACAGGCAAGAGGCTGTAACAGAATCTATTATTTTTCAGCTTAATTGCAATAATTTCATTTAATAACAAGAATACTGAAGAATCACCATGGAATTAAGAGAATTTGTACATGCTCATGTATGTATATATGTATATGTGTGTGTATGTGTGTGTATATATATATATATATATATATATATATATATATATATATATATATATATATATATATATACAGAGAGAGAGAGAGAGAGAGAGAGAGAGAGAGAGAGAGAGAGAGAGAGAGAGAGAAGAGAGAGAGCAGAAAAAAATAATTAAAAGAGTTTAGGAAGGAAATTACATCTTGCTAAGAGTCAGAAACAAGGAAATAACTAATACCAGTACATGATTTAGCTATAAAAGGTGACATCCTAAATAAATTTAAAAAACAAGGAATAATCTACCTTTTAGATCTATGAATAAGAGAAGAATTATCTTTCAATTCATTTAATTATTATGTTTATTTCTTTTCTGGATTATGCTTAACTTCTTTGGTTATGATATTTTTGCCCGCAACCTAGTTCATTTGTTATTTCATTTATATTGTTCTAAGACCTGAGGTCTTTTGTTGTAACTGCTAGGTCTTATGCGATTCCAACTGTAGCTACACCATATCTGAATTATTTGTTTTTGGGGTTTTTTGTTTATTTTGTTGTTTTCTTGCTTGTAATATTTTCTTGTTGGTGTAATGGTTTCAGATTGTGGATATGATTTTCCTACAGAGACTACTGACTAGCTATTTTTATTAGAATATTGATTATTCATTGATTGCCAATTTGTTAGAGAAAGTTTAAAATAGCTTTAGGCCTGTCAGTTAAACTTGGTATTGTGTGAAGAACTTTCTAGAGTATGATGAGCTCTCAACCTCTCTCTCTGTCACTCTGTTTCTGGTTCTGTCATTCCCTCTGTCTCTGATAATCTCTCTCTGTTCCCTGTCTGTTTTTGTCTCTATCTTTGTCTGTCTGTCTGTATCTCCCTCCTTTATTTCTCTATCTCTGTCTCTCTTTGTCTCTTTCCCTTTATTTTCCTTCCCTAAGAACATTTTGGCTTGGTTTTTACTCTATGGAACATCATGTTCCCAATACTAAGCAGGGCTTGGTGCCCACCCTACTTTTCCAGCCTAACTTTAGCTTCTTTTTATATTTTATTCCTCCATTAGATTTTGACCTTCTTGACTGAGGGTAAATCAACACATGATATGTTAACTTCTTTTTTCTTTTTCTTTTTTTATTTCTCCCATGTTTTTCCCTTTTTCTCTGATTTTTCATTCCCAACATAATTCATAAAGCAATGTATATGAAAAATAATAACTTTACTGGAAATCAAAAAGGAAAGATTTATATCTTCTTGAGGGTTTTTTTCAATGAGATAATTCACGCAGTGTCTTTACTTTTCATTCTTTGTTTTTGTTTTATTGTGTCTTTATTCTGACAAATTCATTAGCTTTCATTTGCTCAATTCTATTTATTTAAGGAATTATATTCTGCAGTGAGCTTTTGTATTGACCTATTTGGTCAACTCTACTTTTTAAGGAGTTTTTTTTTTTCCTTCGGAAAATTTTTGTTCTCTTTCCATTTGGCCTATTCTTTTTAAAATAATTTTTCCTCCTTAGTTTTATGTATCACCTTTACCATTTGGTCTACACTTGTTTTTAAGGTGTTGTTTTTTTCAGTATTTTTTGTGTGTGTCTTCTTTAGCAAGCTTTTGCCTTATTTTTCCAGCTTTTCTTGTATCATTTATTTCCCTTCTTAATGTTTTAATTGCTCCTATTAGATGATTTTCAAGACATATTTTGAGTATTTCTATAGTATGAATCAAATTCATTTTTTTTTCCCTTGGAGGCTTTGGATATAGGAACTTGAACTCTGTTATCTTCTGAGTGTGTGTTTTGATTTTCTTTTTTGTAACAGTAACTTTTTATGGTGAGAATTGTTTTCTTTTGTTTGCTACATTTTCCACTCTACTACTTGGCTAAAACATTTGCTTCTGGGTTGGCAGGTTCACTGATCAGAGTTGCAGAGTTTTGTGAAGGTATTTTCAGACACTTCAAGGAACCTGTAAATTTTCAGTTCTTCCAAGGAGATAAGATCTAAGAAAAAATGATTATTATTGTCACTGTCCTATGTTCTGTTCTATGAGTGAACACAAGCATTCTTTTCTTCCCTTAAACTGTGCAAACAGACCCCAATTAGCTCTGGCTACAAATTCTAGTTTACTAGTGTATCTCCTTGACTTCAGCTGGCCACCCAGAATTGCAATCCAAATATGTGTGAACAAAGCAACAGCTTCCTGCCTCAGTGCTAGCAGAGATCACTGTAATCTCCTTCTGATGAGTTGTTTAGCCAATTTAAATCTCTGGGCTGAGAGCTCTGGGAGTAGTAGCTACTGCTACTGACAATGGTTGCCAATGACAGCTCTAGTTTGCTTGGTATTCCATTCTTCATAGAAAAGACCTTTGCTCCCACCCAAAATTCCAAATTATCTAGTGCTGGAAACTTCTTTTACTGTGTTTTGTTTGTTCTGCCAATCTAGAATTTGTCTATCTTTGTTTCAAATGGGTGCTTAGCAGATTTGCTGTAAAATCCCCAAAAGAGAATACAAAAGGCAAATTGAAAGCCACTAAGTCCAGAAGAATGTAGGATCTGACCAGGATTACCCATAATTAATCAGAAGACAGTCAGAAACACCAGCCCCAGGGCAATCTAAAGCAACTGTCACCCCTCAGAAACTTCCCCTTATATATAAATCATATAAAACAAAAGCCAAATATTACCATGTACTCTATAGCCATCTAAATAAAACCAGAGTGGTGTTTCTGTAGTTCATTTATTTCCTTCTAAATAACTACACTTTTTCTACATTACACAAATTATCTAATATAACACTATTCTTATATTCCTTGTAAGAAAGAAAACAGTTAAAGAGGATAAAGCATTAAAGAAACCATTTTTAACAACTTTTAAATGCATTGCATTTTGAAGTTTTCTTTCATTTTAAAATATACTTTTCTACATTACATGTAAAGGTAATATTTAACATACTTTTTTAGTTCAAATATAGGAAATCAATACATATATATAAACACACACATATATATACATATATAAATAAAACACACACAGATATATACATATATATATATATACATATATACGTATATATATGTATATACATACATACACATATATATGTGTGTATATATACATACATATACATATATATGTGTATATATACATACATATACATACATACACACACACACACACACACACATATATATATATATATATATATATATATATATATATATATATATATGTACACGTGATAACTTTATCATTTCTCCAGAAACATAGTTGTCCAGACTTAAAATCTTAAAATTCTAAGAGAGAGGAAATATGTTTCAGCAATTTTTTTCAGGAATAAATATTTCATTGAAATTAAATTGAACTTACCCATGTTTTAGATTTCCTTTCATTCAAATTACTGTAATTATTGTAGGTGCTGTTACATTCATTGTATTTCTTTTGTCTGGATTCATTTAAAATTTGTTTTCCCCATTTTCTTTAATTGTTCATATTCGTTTTCCTTAACATACATCATTTCATTACAGCCTCTGCAATGGACTCTCATTTTATTCACCATTAAAAATTGTGTGATTTTGAATGTCATTAACATATATTTAAATATTACTCCTACCTGATAATGGTAATTATGAAGCAGAATCTAAAATTACTGGGAATTTTTATATATTTATATAAAAGTACATTTTTTATTTCTGTATACATGTCCAAACAGTTATTTTGCTATGCAAAAAGAATCAGACTTTGAAATAGGCCATGAAAGTAGGCTGTGAAAAAAATTAAAAATGCAGGTAGACAAAAATAGAGGGATTGGGAATTCTATGTAATGGTTCATAGTCATCTCCCAGAGTTCTTTTGATGGGTGAAGCTGGTTCAGTTCATTACTGCTCTATTGGAACTGATTTGATTCATCTCATTGTTGAAGAAGGCCACGTCCATCAGAATTGAACATCATATAATATTGTTGAAGTATATAATGATCTCCTAGTCCTGCTCCTTTCATTCAGCATTAGTTCATGTGAGTCTCTCCAGGCCTTTCTGAAATCATCCTGCTGGTCATTTCTTATAGAACAACAATATTCCATAATATTCATATACCACAATATATTCAGCCATTCTCCAATTGATGGGCATCCACCTTTATCAGAATCTTTGACTGTAAAAATGTTTTCCCAGTTTATTGCTTCCCTTCTAACTTGTTTGCATTAGTTTTGTTTGTACAAAACTTTTCAATTTGATATAATCAACACTTTCTAATTTGAGATCAATAATGATCTTTAGTTTTCCTTTGTTCCCTTACCCTCTTCCCTAGATTTTAACTTATGAGGCCCACTTGTATCATGCAGCTCTTCCTAATTAGGATCCCTCCTCCTCCCTTTGAATCCCATCCCCTTTCTTGTACCTTTCCCTTATTTCTCTTTTCCTTTTCCCTTTTCCTTTCCCACTTTTTAATGAGTGAAAGAAGATTCTCTGTAAAACAAATATGTCAATTATTTATTATCTTTGAGCCAACTAAAATAAGAGTAAGTTTCACACAATGTTCCTCCATCCTCTCTAAATTCCCTCAGATATGATAGGTTTTCTTTGCCTCTTCATGGGATGTAGTTTCCCTCTTTTTATCTCTCCTTCTCCCTTTTTCTGACATTATCCCCTTTCCATTTCTACTTCCCTTTTTATGTTATATCAATAAAATCAAATTATACATGTGGTCTTTATGTATATCCACAACAGAAATACAGTTCTCAAGAGTTACTTTTACCTTTTTCTGCTTCTCTTGAGTCCTATGGTTGGAGATCAATTTTTTTTTTTCTTAGAAACAAATGGAATTCATCTGTTTCATTAAATATCCATCTTCTGCCATGGCTCAGCTTAGCTGGGTAATTTATTCTTAGCTGAATTTCAAGTTCTCTTGCCTTTCAGGATATCAGATTCCAGGCCTTTCAATCCTTTAATGTGGAGGCAGCCAGATCTTGAGTAATTTTTCTTGTAGTACCTCGGTATTTGAATTGCTTTTTCCAGGCTGCTTGTAATATTTTTCTTTAGTCTGATAGCTTTGAAATTTGGCCATAATAGTCCTTGGAGTTTTTATTTTAGCGTCTTTTTTCAGAAGGTGTTCGATAAATTCTTTCAATGCCTATTTTACCTTCTGATTTTATTACATTTGGGCAGTTCTCTTTGATGATTTTCTGTAAAATAGTATCTAGGCTCTTTTTTTTTTTTTTTTCAATCCCAATTTTCAGGAAGTCCAATAATCCTCAGATTATCTCTCCTAGATCTATTTTCCAGGTCTATTGTTTTTCCCAGTAGGTTTTGCTTGACTGTTTCTTGATGTCTCAATGAATCATTCATTTCTATTTGTTCAGTTCTGATTTTTAATGAGTTATTTTCTTTATTACTTTTTTTTTACTTCTTATTATAGATGTACAATTGAGTTTTTAAATGAGTTGTTTTTCTCTATGGAACTGTTTTGCATTTCACTATTTTTTTTAGTGAGTTATTTTATTTTTTCCAATTCAGAAATCCTACTTTCCTGGGAGTTTTTTACCTTTTTCAATTCACAAATTCTGTTTCCCTGCACGTACTGGGAGTTCTTTACCTTTTCCAATTCATATTTTAGGAAGTTGTTACTCTTTTGAATAGCTTCTCTCTCCTTTCCCCATTTTTCTTCTAGCTCTCTTTTAAGATTTTTAATAGTCTCTTCTAGGAGAGTCTTTTGTGATGAAGACCAGGTTAAATCCACCTTTGGGGTATTGTCTGGAGACTTTGCTATTAGTCTTCTTGGGGTTGAAAATTTGCTCTTGCTCTCTTTCTGTATAGAAGCTATTTATCTCCTTTTAATTTTTTTTACTCACTTTTTAAATCCTGTAGTGTCTGCCTTCAGGGCAAGGAGGTTACCAGATTCCTCTGCAGAGCAGGGTTAGGTGTATGGACCATAGCTGTCTTGCCAATGGGTTGCAAAGAGCTGTGAGATATGAGAGTGCTTTGGGAAAAAGTTCCCCACTAGAAATGACTAAGTCTGGGTTGCTATGAAAGTGCCCTGCAAAAAACCCCACTGTGCAGATTAGCAACTGTCCTGGGGCTAGAGGCTGAGCAGTGAAAGTGTCACTAACCCAAGCAAAGAATGTGTGGGGCTGTGTGTATTAGCAGTTGCCCAGTGAATAGTCCCGCATGGAACTGGGAGTGATTCTGCCCAGGGAAGTACGGTTCTGCTGTGGAAGTACTATTGCCGCCACTGTGCAGATTAGAGGCTGCCCACTCGAGCCCTGTGCTACAGAATGTGGCTGCACAGCTTTGCTATGGTCTGTGTTGACTCATGCTGGAACTCTGTCTTCCCAGAAATCAGCCGGAGTTAAGATCACCAGAAATCTTTATTCTTGTTTTTTTTGGAGTTGTCATCAGGAGATTAGATGTAGCAATCTCCACACTACCTTCCTCTCTCTCCACTACCAGGAGAATGCCTCCATCTCCAGGAGAATGCCTCCATCTCCTCCTCCTACTCCACCCACACAAGTCACTTCACCTTCTTTGTCCCACCAACTGAGCCAGCACAGAATAGTTGGGGAGGGTCATCCTTCAAACATGTTATTAGAGAATTGTCCAATTGGCAATTAGTCTCATGTGCTCCATTATCTGAGTGAATTTGCTTGGTTCTAGCCCTTTACAGATTCACTTACAGTTTTGGGTAGGCATAGCCAGATGTTGTTAGGTTTTGGCATTTTTAGAGTATCCTCTACTTTTGGCTTTAATTTCTCTGCTGGTCTACTGCTTTGTAATCAAGGCAGAGCACTAAGCCTATGGTAGAATCATCTCTATAACTTTTCTAGCCACAGAGGTCACCTCTGCCCCTGGTCCACTCAGCATGCTAACCTCTCCTATCTCCCTGCTTGAGCTGATCTGCTCTGGCCGCCCAGGACAAACCTTTTATGGTGATCTTCCAGATTATCTTTGGCTGGTGAGCTATTGTACTTCTAATCTTTGTAAATTTTGCTAGTCAAGCACTATTTTTGAGGCTGAATTTAATAATTGATGGTGAGGGTATGAGAGGAGCTTAGAAAGTCACATGTGCCTTCTCTGCCGTCTTGGCTCCACCTCCCTTATTAATTCTTCTTAAACTGAATTATAAGTCCCTTCCCTTTCCAGGATTCCTGTTTGAATATTAATATACCACAGAAATTGCCATCTGCTGTATCTAAGAACTCCTATTCCTTGGCAATCATTCCTCATTTACTCTTAGAATTTATGGACTTTTGCATCTGCTCTACAGCTGAATTCTCTTTTGTGCATATATATGTATGTGTCTCTGAATTTTTTTTTTTATATATCCACATACTCACTCCCATCCTATATCCCATATACACACAAACACACATTTTCATCATTATCTGAGTCCATGAAAATATTTTTTAGTATGAGGTAATTTTTTTTTCTTTTAAATAAAACTTTATTTTTTTCCAATTGTATGTAAAGACAGCTATTTTAGGATTCATCTTTTCACATAAAATTACGAGTTCCAAATTTTCTTCTTCCCTCAAATCCTCGTTCCTTAAAACTAAGCAATTTGATATAGATTATAGAGGTAAAATAAATAAAACATATATTCAAATTATTCATGCTGTGAAAAAAACAGAACAAAGGAAAAAAAAAAGTGAAAATAGTATCCTTGATCTTGTATTCAGACTTTTAACAGTTTTTTTTCTCTGAAACTGGACAGCGTTTTCTATCAAGAGTCATTAGTATTTGTCTTTGATCATTGTAATGCTAAAAATTGCTAAATAAATTTTTGCAAATGTTGCTGATACTGTGTACAATGTTTTCCTTGTTCTCCTCACTTCATTTTTCATCAGTACATGTAAGTCTTTCCAGGTAAAAAAAAATAAAAGATTAAAAAATTGTTTTTATATGTAATTAGAGGGAAATTATTAAATAAAAAAGAGGTTATTAGTGAATGAGGACAGTAGATGGGACAGAAGTTGATTGATGATAGAAGGGTTGAGGAAAGGCATTTTTAGAATTAGCAGTTTCTCCACACTCAGAAAGGAACCACTGAAGGAAAGACTGAAGATATATGAGGTCACACTTTAGAAAGCCCCAGTCTTAGAATGAAGTGAGAGATGAAATCATGGAGACTATTTGGGACACTTCTAGATCAAATATAAAAATTCTCTTTGGTATTCAAAGTCCTTCCTGTCTTTCCCGCCTTCTTGTATCATATGTCCCCTACACACTCTATGAAGAAGTAATAGTGGCCTCCTTATGCTTCCTTAAAAAAGGCAGAAATCACATCTGTGTATATTTCTGAGCACATTTTAGGGAGGACATGATAAATTTCAGAACGTCCAGAGGGCAACAGGAATGGTGAAGGGCCTTGAGTGTGTATCATTAGTGGACTGGTTGAAAGAATTTAGCCTTCAGTTTATGAAGCTTAGCTTTAATTTATAAAAGGTTGCTACATGGAAGAGGGATTCAACACACTTGCCTCAGAGGAGTGAACCAGGAGAAATGGATTTCTGTTCATCGACGCAAAGCTTAGCTTTAATGTCAGGAAAATGGAAGAAACAAAAAATCCCTAACCATTAGAGCTGTCTAAACCAGAAGTACTCCTGTAGTGAGCTTCCCTTCACAGAAGTCTTCAAGCAAAAGATAACCACTTGTCAGGTAGCCAGAATTCTTTTTCGGGGGCAAGTTGAACTAGATAGTTGCTTAGCTCTTTCAACTCTGTGATTCTGTAATCAACCTTAGCTCTGAGAATAAAAAGGCATATTTATGAGAGTGAAAGTGGAAGAAGGGGAATGGAAGAAAAGGCTGAATTGGAATTTCAAGGGTAAAATCAAAAGATGCTGTCTATGTGCAGCCAGAGAGGTAGAGGAAGCCATAAAACTGTGAGGAGGAGGAGAGAGGGAAGTCATGAACTGTGCTTCAGGAGTCCTAGCAATGGTCTAATTTGAGCAACTTTAATTATCTGTCGAGTGAGTTCTCTCACTAGCTTCTCCTAACTTAGAAGTTTTTTGGTTTTTTTTAATTACAACAATAATTAAGTTGGAAATTTGTTTTGCCATTCACCTGTTGTGTGATCTTGGGCAAGATCTCTGAGTTGCATTTCCCTGACTTATGAAATGAGGAGTTTGGACTGGATTCAACTTTAGGCTGATGAAGTGATACTGGAAAAAACAGTGAATTTGGGACAAAATATGATTTGAAATCTAGGCCCTTTCCAAAGCAGGCTCCAACTTATTATGCATCTTTTCCCTTTGTACACTCTTTGATCCAGCCTTCTAAATTGGATTTCTTATTGCTATTCACACACAAGACTGCATCTTCCAGATCCATATCCAAGTCTTTGCACTAGCTCTTCCTCATGTCTGCAGTTTTCTTCTCTTACCTCCATATCTCTGAATCCCACTTCCTTCAAAGTTCAGCTTAGACAACATCTTATACACTGAGACCTGTCCTGATTCTATAAATTGCTTCTGCTTCTTTCCCCATAAAAATTACGTTGTGCTTGGTCCATTTGCATTTGCCTCTATGTTTATAAAAGCACATTTATTGTCTCCCCTAACAAAATGTAAACCTTCTGAGAGCAGGGATAGTTTTTTATCTACAAAGTTATGTCTCTACAGTCTAACATGGCACCTGACATACAGTAGGCATTGCTGATTGCTTGCTGATTGAAAGCAGCACAAGAGGGCCAATGAGCCAGGTAAGAATGGCTCAGTTTTGCCTGTTGTGGTTATCTCTGGGCCCAAAGCTGTTAATCATGGACCAAAGGAAGTCAAATGCCTAGAAATTGACCTTGTCCTGAATGGACAAAGGCATAAAGATGCTAGGGAGAGTAACAAAATTAAATATATAAAAAAGGCAGAAGGGCTAACACTCAGATGAAGGGATAGTTCACACAAGCTTTCTCAATCTTCTTCCTCCATTCCTTAAACCTTACATTATCACTTCTCTTCTCTAGAATATTTCTCCTATTCACTAAAGCTAATCTTATTTCCCTACCACCACCTCCTCTCCAAGGTCTTGCTCCAGCAGTCATTCCTCTCTGTCTCATCAATCTTTAATCTCTTCCTCATTATTGGCTTCATCTTATGGATTGTGGCCCTCCCTGAATAAGAAAGAATAGCCTTCCCCACATCCTAATCATCTAGCTAACATCCCATTGCATTCCTTCCTCAATTGCTTAGCAATGGGAATGCGGTCTACAATGTGTTCATTTACTTCCTCACTACCTACCCTCTTCTCAACACCTTGGAATTCTGACCTCATGAAGTTACTGAAATTGCTATGGTCCCTGATGACCACCTGATTGCCAGATCCAAGATTTACCAAAAAAACAAACAAACAAACAAACAAAAAACCTTAAAAGAGATTCCTTGACTTCTGTTCATTTTTGGAAGCAATGAGGGTTAGGTGACCTGCCCAGTCACAAGGCTTGTATCTGGGGCTGGATTTGACTTGATTCAGGGGCCAATTCTCCATCCATGCACTACTTAGCTTCCCTTTTTTTAATATTGATAATCACACTTTCCCACTGGATATAGGCATGAGAGATGGCACAATCTCTTTGGTGTTCCTTAAAGTCCTGTCCCTGGATTTCTCATTTATTCCCAGTTTTAACCATTATAGAGGTAATTCCCCAATTTAACACCATATCCACTCTCTATTCCCATTGCCATTCAAGTCTTCATTATAATTATTGAAACAGAAGTTTCTCCTCTAAAATCTTATCTTTGTCCGACTGCCAGATTTTTTTTTCCTATTCTAGGCCTGGACATGTTATGCCTTAGCTCAAAACTCTTCAGTGGCTTGCCAACTCAAATTTAAACATTAAGGTAAAGAGGCTAAGTAACAGCCTGGGATCAGTGACTAAGGCAGGATCTGAACTTAGGTTTCCCAAGTCAGTGTCCAAGCCCAGAGCTCTATCCACTGTGCCATCTAGCTCTAAACATGCTCTTCTTTCTCATCTCTTCCTCTGTCATCACTGGTATCTGTGAGGGCCTGACTCATTATCAGCTCCGTATGAGGTAATTTTTAACATAGGGATATAGTGGCACAGTGGTTAAGTGTCAAAGAGAGGATAACATTCAGGGATCTCATGACCTTTCCATTAAACTATGCTTTTGCTCCATTACAGATCATTATCTATTATCATATTCCTCCTAACTTTGTAAAGGAAAACAGACTTCTTCTAAAACTGATTATTTAAGTCATCACTATACTTTAAGTAAAAATGAATCCTGATATTTTTTGTTTGTTTGTTTGTTTGTTTGTTTGTTTGTTTTCTGGAGAGAGTTTTTTTCATGATTCTTATCACATTTTACTGACAGTGCTGTTCTGCCTGCAAGTCCAGTTTTCTAAACATCACAGAGGCAGTGGTTTTTTTTTTAATTAATTTTATAATTATACATTTTTTGACAGTACATATGCATGAGTAATTTTTTAAAAACATTATCCCTTGTATTCATTTTCCCAGATTTTCCCCTCCCTCCCTCTACTCCCTCCCCTAGATGACAGGCAATCTCATAAATTTTACATGTGTTACAGTATAACCTAGATATAATATATGTGTGTAAATCCAATTTTCTTGTTGCACGTTAAATATTGGATTTCAAAGGTATAAGTAACCTGGGTAGATAGACAGTAGTGCTAATATTTTACATTCAATTCCCAGTGTTCCTTCTCTGGCTGTAGTTATTTCTGTCCATCATTGATCAGATGGAAGTGAGTTGGATTTTCTTTATGTTGAAGATATCCATTTCACTCAGAATATTTCTTCATACATATTATTGTTGAAGTGTATAATGATCTCCTGGTTCTGTTCATTTCACTCAGCATCAGTTCATGTAAGTCTCTCCAAGCCTTTCTGAATTCATCCTGTTGGTCATTTCTTACAAAGCAATAATATTCCATAGCATTCATATACCATAATTTACCCAACCATTCTCCAATTGATGGACATCCATTCATCTTCCACTTCCTAGCCACTACCAAAAAAGAGCTGCTACAAACATTTTGGCACACACAAGACCCTTTCCCCTCTTAAGTATTTCTTTGGGATATAAGCCCCAGTAGTAGCACTGCTGGATCAAAGGGTATGCAGAGTTTGATAACTTTTTGGGCATAGTTCCAGATTGCTCTCCAGAAAGGCTGGATTCTTTCATAACTTCACCAACAATGTATTAGTGGCCCAGTTTTCCCACATCCCCTCCAACATTCATCATTATTTGTTCCTGTCATTTTAGCCAATCTGACAGGTGTGTAGTGGTATCTCAGAGTTTTCTTAATTTGAATTTCTCTGATCAGTAGTGATTTGGAACACTCTTTCATATGAGTGGATATTTCAATTTCATTATCTGAGAATTGTTCATATCCTTTAACCATTTATCAATTGGAGAATGGTTTGATTTCTTATAAATTAGTGTCAGTTCTCTATATATTTGGGAAATGAGGCCTTTATCAGAACCTTTAATTGTAAAAATATTTAACCAATTTGTTTGAATTAGTATTGTTTGTACAAAAACTTTTTAGTTTGATGTAATCAAAATGTTCTATTTTGTGATCAATAATGACCTCTAGTTCTCCTCTGATCATAAATTCCTTCCTCCTCCACAAGTCTGAAAGTAGACTATCCTCTGTTCCTCTAATCAATTTATGATCTCATTCTTTATGCCTAAATCATGGACCCATTTTGATCTTATCTTGATATATGGTGTTAAGAGTAGATCCATATCTAATTTCTGGCATACTAATTTCCAGTTTTCCCAACAGTTTTTTTTTTTTCAAATAATGAATTTTTATCCCAAAAGTTGGTATCTTTGGGTTTATCAAACACTAGATTGCTCTAGTTGTACCCTTTTTTGTCCTTTGTACCTAATCTGTTCCACTTATCGACCAGTCTATTTCTTAGCCAATAACAAATGGTTTGGGTTACTGCTGCAATATAATATAATATAGCTTTAGATCAAGTATACCTAGACCACCTTCATCTGACTTTTTTTTTTTCATTAATTCCCTTGAAATTCTCGACCTTTTATTCTTCCATATGAACTTTGTTGTTATTTTTTCTAGGTTACTAAAATAGTTTTTTGTAAGTCTGAACAACATGCTTACAAAACTCAGGAGTGCTTGGTTCACATCCCACTTTGCCAGCCCAATTTTAGCTTATTTTTATGCTTTGTTCATTTATTAAGTTTTAACATTTTTGACTGAATGTAAATAACGCATGCTATGTTCACTTCTATTTTTCTTTTCTTTCTTTCTTTTTTTTTTTATTTCTCCCATGGTATTTCCCTGTTGCTCTGATTTTCTTCTTCCAACATGATTCATAATGCAATTTGTATAAAAAATTAGACTTACTTCAAAAAAAATGTTTTAACCTATTTGAGGGTTTTTCCAATAAGGTAGTTCATGTATTTTTTTTTCATTCATTCATTTTGTTTTTTTGTTTTTGTTTTTGTTTTTGTTTTTATTCTCACAAATGTATTAGCTTTCATTTGCTCAACTCTAATTATTTAAGAAATTATTTTCTTCAGTGAAATTGTGTATGCCTCATCTATTTGGTCAACTCTACTTTTTGTTTCAACTCTACTTTTTAAGGAATTTTTTTTTTCTTCAGTAAATATTTGTTCTTTTTTGGCCAATTCTGTTTTTAAGGTATTTTTCTCCTCATTGGCTTTTTGTGCCACTTTTATTATTTGGCATATAATTGTTTTTAAGGTGTTTTTTTTTTTTTCAGTATTTCTTTATTCTTGTATCTCCTTTACCAAGATTTTGCCTTGTTTCCCCTGCTTTTCTTGTGTTATTCATTTTCCTTCTTCATTTTTCCTTTATTTTATTACTTGACTTTCAAAATCATTTCTGAGCTCATCCATGGCCTGAGAGTGATTCATTTCTTTTAATTCTTGGATGCTTTGGATATAGAAACTTGGACTCATCTTCTGAGTGTGTATTTCAATTTTCCTTATTATAACAGGAACTTTTTATTATCAGAATTATTTTCTGTGGTTTGCTCATCTCCCCACCCTATTACTAGGATTCTGCTTCTGGGGTAGAAGGTTCACTGTCCAGAGCTTCAGAATTAGGGAAGCATTTTTCAGAGATATTCAAGGAACCTTTACATTTTCAGTTGTTATAAGGAGATAAAATTTAAGGAAACATGTTTATTTCTGTCCTTTCCTGTGTTCTGTTCTGTGAGTGAACACAAGCTCTCTTTTCTTCTGGTAAAGTGTGCAGACAGACCCTGATTAGCTCTGGCTAATAATTCTAGTTTGCTAGTGTACTTCCTTGCCTTGAGACAGGCACCTATGTTGTGACACAAATACAAGTGTGAGCAAAGCAACAACTTCCTGTCTCATTGCTAGCAAAGAGATCACTGTAATCTCCTTCTGATGATTTGTTCAGCCACTTTATACCTGGATTGAGAGTTGTAGGAGCAATCAATAGCTGCTACTACCACTAATTCAGTGCCTCCCAAGGCCATTTCCTGCTTTGCTTGGGCTGGGGTTGCACTGGTGTGGCCTCTTCTGTACTGTGTTCCACTCTTACCTTGGGGCACTCTCTCCTCCCAGCATTATAAATTGTCTAGGGCTGCTAATTTCTTTCATTGTTTTTGTGGGTTCTGCCACTCTAGAATTTGTCTAGTGGTATTATTTAGAGGTCATTAAAGGTCATTGGGGAACATCTCAGGGAAGTTCCTGCATTAGTTTACAATTTAGCCTCTATCTGATATCCATCATCTTTTTAATATATAAAATAATGTTAACATGCATTATTTTATCTGAATTTACCATCATAACAATGTCTGAACTGCCGACATAATGTATAATAGGTATTTTTATTATACAGATTAAGACACTGAGATTCTAACCATGTCAATAATTTACTTAAATTTCAACAATAATTTTCAGAGTGAGAAATTGTTACTCAGAGTGAGCATCTTTATTGTCATTGCTATTGGTTCAGTACTTTACTACACTATTTATCACAGAAGAAATTCAATATAATATAACTAATAACCTCTGCAGTAAAGAAGACTAACTTCCCTTCTAAAAATCATTTTGTCAACTTTAAGTAGAAATTATTCCTACCTTTCTTAGCCTTGGGGGATAGCTTTTCTCCTAAGCAACTTATCATATTTTATTGAAAAGGAAAGTATTGTTACTTAAATTCCTAAATTTTAAAATATTTAAATTTTATTAAATTATTTTCCTACTCCTCCACCTGAAAAAGGGAATAGAAATATTCAACATTTGGGTAGGCAAACACTCAGCAACCAATGTTCCTTGGAAAATGGAGGACCATTAGACCTTATGATCTGCCCAAACAATATTTGAAAATACTCTTGGACTTACCATTTGTCCATTAGAGGATGGAGTAAACCATTCTCCATATTTCACCATAAAATTTGCTAAAGTCCTCTACCCCTAGGCATCCTCACTATAATTATGAACTTAGGAATTTGAGGTTTGAGCATTATAATTTCTTTCTATTTTTTTCTTTTTTAAAGCTATCTCACTCTCTCTCTGTCTTTCTGTCATTATACCTTTGTCTCTCTTTCATGATTCTTTATTAATGTCTCTCTCTCTCTCTCTCTCTCTCTCTCTCTCTCTCTCTCTCTCTCTCTCTGTTTGACTCTATCTCTGTCTCAATTACTCTCAGTCTCTGTATGTGTCTCTCCATCTGTCTCTCTGCATTCTATCTCTGTCTCTATTCATCTATCTTTCTCTTTCTGTTTCTCTCTAAAACACATACACACACACACACACACACACACAGCTAAAAGCAACACTTTTTAATTTCATGGCATGGAACATCAAGCTACTATCACTAGGGAGACCTTGGTGTCCACCTCACTTTTTCAGCCAAACTTCAGATTCTTTTCATGTTTTCTTCCTTCATTAGATTTTAATGTCCCTGATGCTGTCATCAGTGAGGGCTCTCCCTAGCACTTGGCACAATTCTTCACATAATAGTAGATCCTTAAAAAGTCACTTGAGCTGTAATTCAATTGAGCAATTCAAGTAATGTTGCTACTGCAGACATGCATACAGAGTTAAAATGGCCAATAGCTAAACAAGTACATTTTGAGTAAAAGAAGTAAGTTTGAGTTCTTTAGGATAATAGGACAACATATACTCAAGTTACACTTCATGTTTCCATACAAAGTAGTCACAAGGACTAGTGAAATAAACTAGACATCAAAGAGGCATTGAATATCTTTAAATATAATCTCTTCTACTTTGTTTTAAATATATCATAAATTACTATGAAAAGAAGAAATCTATTTCTTACCTCCAGTGTGACAAATGGAAAGAAAAACTATTTTATTTTTAGATTTGACCATTTAATTAGTGAATCACATCATTTTGGAAGGAGTTTTCTCATTGCAGCAATTACATCCTTATTCCTCAGGCTATATATAATAGGGTTTAATACTGGAGTCACTATAGTATAGAAAAGAGCCAAGACCTTGCTTGATTTACCTGAATGACTGGATTTGGATCGAAAATAAGTAATAGTACCAGACCCATAGAATAAACATACAACCATAAGATGAGAAGAACAAGTAGAAAAGGCTTTGGATTTCCCTGAAGTCGATGGTAACTTCAGAATAGTAGCTATGATTGTGAAATAGGATATGAGTATCAGCAGAAAGGGAATCATGACAAAAATGAAAGTGTTAACAAGTAAAGAGACCTCTTTCTTATATGTGTCCCCACAGGCGACCTCCAGCACTGTTGAGGAGTCACAGAAAATATGATTGAGTTTGTTAGGACCACAAAAGTTCAGAGAGAAAATATAATATGTGACACCTATCTGAGCTGGTATCCCAGTGATCCAGGAGGCAATCACCAGTTGGACACATATCTTGTGATTCATGATGAGAGGATAGTAAAGAGGCTTACAGATGGCTACATATCTGTCATAAGCCATCACAGCCAGGAATAAACACTCTGCAGCTCCTAGAATATAAAGGAAGCAAGATTGTGTAGCACAGGACAGGAATAGGATGTTTCCCTTCTGAGTCCAAATATCTCTTAGCAGTCTAGGCAGAGTGACTGAACTATAACAGATTTCCAAGAAGGAAAAATTTCCAAGGAAAAAGTACATAGGGGTTTGAAGAGTAGGATTCATCTTAATTATTACAATGAGCAGACCATTTCCTATGAGTATATTTATATAGATGATTAAAAAAATTCCAAATAGTAGATTTTGGAGTTTGGGAAGCTCAGAAAATCCCAGAAGAATGAATTCCACCACAAATGTCACATTGCTTCTTTCCATTTTGTCACTTTCTTCTGGCTGTGAAAATATTGAATTCAGAATGAGCAAATAACTTTTTTCTCTAGGCCTCAGTTACAAAGTTAGAAATATAGAAAGGGAGATGGACAGAGAGTATTGTTTAAATGACCTCTTAGATCACTCTTAGCCTTTACAATTTGTATGGGATTTTCCTAGGAATTGTATTATTTAATGTTCTATCCTATAAAGATCACTCCTAAGTATGAATGAACATGCCATATTCTCTCTTAGAAGGTCAAAGTCAACAAATGAATTTAAGTTAAGTATGAACTATGTGTGATGGAGTATATTAATGTTATAATACTATCTTTCTAGAATATAAAGTGAAAATATGGAATTTAGATACTGGGACACTGATGCATTGCTGGTGGAACTTGAGTGGATCCAATCATTTTGGAACTATGCTCAAAAACCTATCAAACTCTGTCTACCCTTTGATCCAGCAGTGTTTCTAGTTGGATTATATCTCAAAGAGATCTTAAAAGAGGGAAAAGGACCCACATGTACAAAAATGTTTAGGGCAGCCCTTTTTGTAGTGGCTAGAAACTGGAAACTGAGTAGATGTCCCTCAATTGGAGAATAACTGAATGAGTTGTGGTATAGAAATGCTATGGAATACTATTGTTTTGAAAGAAATGACCAGCAGGATGATTTCAGAGAGGCCTGGAGAGACTTATGGGAACTGATACAAAGTGAAATCAATAGAACCAGATCATTATACATGGCAACAATAAGATTATATGATTATCGATTCTGACGAACATGGCTCTCTTCAACATTGAGATGATTCAAACCAGTTCTACTTGTGCAGTGATAAAGAGAATCATCTATACCCTGAGAGAGTACCATGGGAACAGAGGGAGGAACACAACATAGCATTCTTACTCTCTCTGTTATTTGCTTGCATTTTTTTTTCTCAGTTTTTCTTTTTCTTCTTTCTTGGACTTATTTTTCTTGTGCAACCAGATAACTGTATAAATATGTATACCCATATGGGATCTAACATTTATTTGTATTGGACTACCTGCCAGATAGGGGAGGGGTTAGGGGGAAGAAGGGGAAAATTTGTAACAAAAGATTGTGCAAGAGTCAATGATGGAAAAATTACCCATGAATATGCTCGGTATTTAAAAAAAAAAAAAAAAAAAGTTTAATTAAAAAAAAAAAAGGAAAAGAAAGGAAGGAAGGAAGGAAAATTGGGAGAAAAATCTGGAATAAATATTGAGAAGATGAATGATGAAAACAATCTGTGCATGTTTTTGGAAAAATAGAATATCATCATAAAACATTAATATTTTTTTAAAAATAAAGTTTTTTGGACAACAAAGGTCTTTTCTTAGATATCTCAATGTACCTTGAAGATAATACATGAACAAATGTGTATTTAAAATGTGGATCACTATTATGTTAAGTGTCCACATATACTTAGTACTCCTAAATATTTCTTTTATTGAATAATGTGTAAAATAGCATCTTTAGAAATTCTATCATCTATGGTAACAGATGCATAATTTTAAAGTAAGTTTTTTCTCATTTCAAATTTTAGTTTGAACTTTTGGTCTATTCATTCCCAGTGCAATATATATTAAACTGAGAATTAAACATTGAGTTGTATGCAAAAATATATTTGTGTATTATTGTAAATGTATGCATATACTTATATTTATATATACTTGTGTACATACAGAGATACAGATATATGTGTGTATATACATGTTCATCTGTGAACAAATATGTATATATACATATATTTATAGATACATATATACAGATACACAGAGAAATGTATACACATTATATTGAATTACATGTTGAATTTTAGCTAGAGCTAAGATAAGAATCTGGTAAATATATTCCATATAAGAAATAAGTCAAATCATGGAGTAGTAGCTTTAGGTTTTTGAAAGCACCTATAGGTACAGAAGATTGATTTTTTTTATAGCATCATGACAAAAAAAGAAGCAAAAGTGTTATAACTCCTTTAAATTTAGTAAAGCTCTATTCTCAAACCTAAACATGGTACATCTCTAACCATCTTGGTTCTTCCATTGTGGTAACTTGGCAACACATTCAATCTACTCATAAAATTCATATTAAAGTCTTCCTTTTACTGCCTATTGCTGTCTTGAACAAGCAATTTAATTTTATTGTGCCTTGTCTTCCTCAGCTATATTATGAAAGGATTAGAGTAGTTCTGAGATCTTTTTCAGATCAATGTTTACAATTCTGTGACCAGACAACATTCAGGATCATTTCACCATTTAATATCACTCATTTTCAATCCCTATCTCTGAATATTAGAAAATATGAAACAAAAGTTAGTTTTACATTACTGTTTCCTATCTTCATCCGTTAGGCTATTTGATTGGTAAGTCACAACTACTTAAAGAAAATGTTTGCACAATATCTTTAAGTGATTAGCTGGTGCCAATTCTCTGTCTTCCCACTTACAGAGAAATACAGGTTAATTCATCAAAGTTAAAGGAACATATGTTACAATTACAATTTGGACCAAATTCTCATTAATCTATACATAGGGAAAAGCTACTCCATTCTAGCTATGTGACTTCATGGAAAAGGCAAAAACAAAACAAACAAAAGAAATAAACATACAAATAAAGACCAAAGCTTAGCATAAAGATTTGGGTCACAATAATAGTGACCTCCCTTAAATACATCAAAACACTAAGCATTCCTCTTGAGCATATACTTTACTTTTCAATTCTCTTCACTAAAGCACATCTCTTCTTCAGAAGAATAGCAAGAGTGGCATTTTTTTTTTTTTTTTGGTCTATTCTATTTTTTTTTTTTACATTGATGCAATTTATACACACACACACACACAATCACATCACAGCATCTCACAACAAATTGCAGCTATATAAAACAAAACATGAGTTTGGTATGAAGAAAATACACAAGTCATTCATCACAATATTTCTATGGCAAGAGGAGACATACATGTTTCAGTGTCAGACAGTAGAGTAATTAGTGTTCTGAACTCTTGCAAAAAAAAAAAAAATGCAGTCACTGAAGTAACCAATTTTCTTCCTAGGATTAGGATTTAAAATTACAACCAATAACAAGGAAATAAAATCTTCCTTGTCCTTAAGATATTTTATGGTCCTCCATTAAGCTTTTAGTTTGCCAGAATTTTCAGGTTTAGCTCCAAAATTACAATTGATTATGTGGGTATATAATAACACATATGATTACACTAAATTTAATGGTGAATAAACTAAGAAAGTCTATTGTAAATTCATAACTAGAAAACTCAGTATGTAGCTAATATTTTTAATAATTGATGTTTTGCCAAGTATATTACATATTATTTCACATTCAATGAAGAAAAGACACTGAGGTGTGGACAATTAAGACCTACTTTTTACAAGCGTGGTAATCCAATGTCAGAGAGTTTAAGTAACTTAAAAAACTTCACAGAAATATCAAATATCAGGAGAAGGAGATCATCCCAGATCCTCCTGTATTCTATACCAATATTCTTTGCCCAATAAGAAACAACTTCAGTAACAAAATAAGGGCTAAAAGAAAATACAAACAAAAGACATTTTTACTGTATGAAATGAAACATTTCTCATGCAAAAATTTTAATGCAGTGACAATTAAGAAACACTAATTTTCAAATAATTCTGAAAAATGTTAATATTTAAATGAAATTTGAAATTGTGATGAAGAGATAAATCTTAGATCTCTTATTCTTTTATAGATAGGAACTCAAATATTAGCAGATTTATATATATATATATATATAAAGTAAGAATAGTAAGTAATCACTAATGTATAAAAATGTTACTAATAAGAAAAATTTTTAAAAATGAAATACTTTTTCACAAATCATGAATTAGATAAGGTAAAATGTAATCACTTTTGAACTTCTTAGAAAATATAAAAACATTGTCATAATATTGTCATGCAAATAGTTAGAGAAACCCTTTGGCATTATCAATTATATAGTAAATTACTTATCACAATAATTGATTTAGCAATTTAATTGATGTGGCATTAAGGAAACTAGTGACAGAAAGAACCTGCAAGGAGAAGATACTATTTTTCTGTATGAAAGAATATAAAAAAGACTCTGATTAAAGAGTGTAGATTTTAATCCATCGATGAGTGAACATGTTTTGTCAAATAGATATAATGAAATTTTGTGTAAGAATGAAGATGAATGTAAAGAATTAAAGAAGTAGTGATAAAAAAAAAAATTAAATGATGCCATGGAAAAGAAATATAACAGCAGCCACAATAACTACAATACTACAAAAGAAAGTAAAACTGAGGCATAAGTGAGTTCAGATTAATTTCAATAACAAATTTGCTCAAAAAAAAAAAAAGAGGTGAAACATATTTCCTCCTTCTTGGCATTGTAGGTCAGGAGAACTAAGATTATGGAGATTTGAAAAAGTCATCAATTGCTTGTATATATCCTATATTAGATTGTTTATATTTGAACACAAAATTAAAAAAAAAAAGATCGTCATATAGTGTTTTACATGAAATGAAAAATTAGAATATTCTTTTAAAGTAAAAATAAAACATTAAAAACAAATTTAAATGTTTTTAAATATAGGTTTAATGTTAAATAGCACATATATTAATACATCTTCTGTTTGCATTTTTATCAGGAATATGTAGGAGTAATAACTGTGATGTAGTAGCAAATAAAAGAAAAAGAGGAAGTATTAATAAAGAAGAAAAAACAAAAAAAGAAACTGCAGGAAAAAAAAGGTAGTTTGATATTATTTAGATAGCCTTGGAGTTCAGGTTTTATTTTATTTTTGTTTTATTTTTGTTAGTATTCTTACAAGGTACTTACCTTCCTTGTAAGAATCCTAACAATTTTCTCTCTAGGTACATAGGTCAGAGCTTAATTTGGGGATGGAAAGAAAGTTCACTTTTTATGCATTTCTTCCATGAATATGTGAACCCTAAATATTGTTGAGTATTTAAAAGCTTTCAGGAAGCTTCTAGATAAATAGGTCTATAAATTTCTTCATAATTTGAGAATTTGGAGGTCAGCAAGCCAAATGGTTCACACTTACCTTTATTAGATGAGATTGAAGCATATTCAATTGCTTCCTTTAATTCACATGTTGGAAATAATATGAGAAAGTGTAATTATCATAAAGAAAGTACTGTATCTTTGTGCGATTTTTTTACATGTTATCAACTTATCCTCATACCAGTTCTCTAATAAAGATACCACTTGATCTTTAAGGAGACTATGTACAAACTATCTGAATAACTTGATTAAGTGTCAAAGGGAGGTTTGAACACAGGGATCTCATGTCTTGTCAATTAATCTATTCTTTTACTCCCTTAAGCATTAGCTTATACTAATACTTCCCATCTAATTTTTAAAAGGGAACTTGACTCATAGAAATAACTTAAGATTAAGTCACCATTCTTTTAAGTAGAAGTCATTCTATTTTGTCTGGGGAATGTTTTCCCATGGTACTTACCACATTTAATGCCAATGGTCCTCTTGTTTAAAGTCCGGTTTTCTAAGCATTTTCTTAATAAGACAGTGTTACATAGTGGAAATATCTGGGAATTGGAGCCAAGGGGATATAAGGCAAGCTTAGTAGTATCTAATAATTGAAAAGTCACTATTCTCTTAATTAGTTTTCCATTTTTGGAATGATATTTTGAATTCTTTGCATCTACTTTTTTTGTGAAAAACAAGGTAGAAAATGTAGGATGTTTTGACCATATTTATTATTCTTATAAAATTGATATCAACCAATGTTTCCTCTCAATTATTTGAAAATTAACCAGCAACTTGTGTCTTAGAACATATATAATATTTTTCTTTGCATCTATCTGGGCCAGAACTCTGAATTGAAACAAAGGATTCTTATAAGTACTAAGTCAGTGGAATTGATAGAAACAATAGTTAGCTAATTTAGCATGGTTCAGTATGATTGATCTGGCCCTACAAGGAGATATTATAGGCCAGAACTTGAAGCAAAGTACTAAGTGGAATGGAAGAGAAAAAGGTTAAGTCTAGTTTAGCATTGATTTACTCCTACAACAAATAATGGTTTCCTAGTGATATAATGATTGTTTTGTACTCACTGTGTAGCATATAAGTTGGAAGCCTCAGCCAGGGAGATTCAGAGATTCAGAGACAAGCAGACAGAACACTGGAGTACAAACCCTTGGACTCAGATTCATCCCATCTCACACCATCTTAGTCACATACTCTCCTCCTTCTCCTCTCCACTGAAACCAAGACTCCAAAAGGCCTCTAGAAAACTATCTGAGCCCCAAATAAAGGAGATAGGACTTTGAAAGAGAAAATAAAGGATTTGGACTTTAACAACTGGATGCACTTGTGGTGATTACTGAGCTGGCTGCTCTCAGAGACCTCAAGGAAACCTCAACAGAAAGCATTACATTTTAGAGAGAACACTACATCTACCAATGAAAGAAAGATTTTGGTGTTTAACTATGTAGCACTCATTGCTCAGATCTTGGTAAGGTACACCAGTAATCTCATGATGAATTGAGGCACAGAATATAATCACAAGGAATCCTGGTTTATCAATCATAACCTATGAGTTTGAATCCCTCTTCTATTACTTTTTTACTGCATAACTTTAGTAAGTTATTTGCCCAGTCTGAATGCAGCATATTGGATCCAGGAGATGTTTCTTATATTTGTTTACCCTGATTAGAAGACTTGAATGAAAATAGGAAGAACAACAAAAATGAGACTGGTCAAATGAAAGGGCTCTGGGACAGAGCACTGGCTTTAAAATTAAGTCCTAAGTGCCTGCCCTTTCTAAGTCTTCCATTACATAACTAATATACCATCCAATTCTGTCATCTGATATCTCCAACAATTCCTAACCCTTGATATTCCATTTTAAATCTTTGGACTTATGGGTTTTTCCACTTCTTCTGCTCCTGAATTCTCTTTTATGCATATACATATCTGTGTCTCTGAGGTGTTGTTTTTTGTGTGTATGTAAACACACACAAATACACACACACAGAGACACGCACACGCGCGTGCACGCACACACACACATATATATTTTCATTATAACTGAATATATTAAAATGTTCTTCAAGATGAAGGTAAATGGGATTGGGGGAGGGGAATAGCCAAGATGGCAGAGAAGACACAACCATCATTCTAAGCTTCCCTTCTATCCTCACAACTAATTACCAAATTTAGTCTCAGAAATAGTGCTTGACTGGTGAAATCCACGAGTATTGGCAGTACAACAGATTACCAGCCAAAGATAATCTGGAAGATCACCAGAAAATGTTTGTTCTGATTGGAGGGAGCAGGCCACAGCAAACAGGGAAGCAGAAACAGAGGCTAGCACACCAAGTGGACCTGCACTGGGCAATCTCCATGGGTGGAAAATTTGCAGGGAGCACTCTATCAAAAGTTGGCTACTTTACCTTAGTTGCAAAGGAGTAGACTAGCAGAGAAATTAAAGCCAAAGATAGAGTGTATTCCAAAAAATGCCAGAATCTAACAGGATCTGGCTACACTCAAACAGCACTGGAAGTGACTCAGCACATACTACAGCACAGCTATGCAGCCTCATTCTAAAGCACTGGGCTTTTGCCCAAGGCAGTCACACTTCTGATCATTAGGGGCAGGGCTCTGCCCAGGGAAGGCACAAATCTGCATGGCAGTAGGACTATGCCTGGGGCAATAGAACTTCCACAATGCAGCTGTACTTCCCAAAGCAGAAATACTTCTTCTGCCAGGCTCTTCCCAGGGTAGCAGCTGATCCTACAGTGAGTTTCTACCTGAGGCAGTGACACTTTCCTTCTCAGCCACTAGTCTCAAGGCACTCTGATACACAGAATAGGGCTCTTCCCAAGGCAGTAGTAGTTCTACACCTCAGCCATGCTTCCCAGGGCAGTGACACTTCCAGTGTGCAGCCCTTCCCAAAGTATTTCCACAGGTTGGCCACTCTTAGCAGCCCATTTGCATGACAAGAACTGTCCATAAAACTATCCCTGTTCTGCAGAGGAAGCTGGTAACATCCTTGCCCTGAAGGCAGACCCCAATGGCTTTTTAAAAAATGTGTAAAAAGGCCAAGCATAAGCTAACCATCCATGGCTTCTATACAGAAAGAGAACAGGTTTTCAACTCCGAGGAGACTAATAGCAGACATTCTCCAAACAAAGCCCCAAAGGGAGATGTAACTTGGTACCTATCACACAAGGCTCTCATAGAAGAAATTAAAGAAATTATAAAAGATCTTAAAAGAGAGCTAGAAGAAAAATGGGGAAAGAAAAGATAAGTTTTGCAAGAGGGTAGCAACTTCCTGAAAATGTGAATTGGAAAAGATAAAGAACTCCCAGGAAAGTAGGATTTGTTATTTGAAAAAGAAAATAAATCAATAAAAAAAAAAAAATAGTGAAATGGGGAAAAATTCCATAGAGCAAAACAACTCATTCAAAAACTCAATTTGACATATACAAAAAGAAGTAAAAATATAATAATAATGAAGAAAATAACTCATTAAAAATCAGAACTGAACAAATAGAAATGAATGAATCATTGAGACATCAAGAATCAGTCAAGAAAAACCAAAACAATGAAAAAGTAGGAAAAAAAAGTTAAATATTTACTTGGAAAAAACAACAGACCTGGAAAATAGATCTAGGAGAGACAATCTAAGGATCATTGGACTTCCTGAAATTATGATGAAAAAAAGAGTCTAAACACTATTTTATAGGAAATCATCTAAGAGGTAATAGAATCAGAAGGTAAAATAGGTATTGAAAGAATTCCTCCTGAAAGAGGCCTTAAAACAAAAACTCCAAGGAATATTCTGGCTAAATTTCAGAACTATCAGACTAAGGAAAAATATTACAAGCAGACAGAAAAAAAAAAAAAAAAAAAAAACAATTAAATATCGAGGAGCCACAATAAGATTCACCCAGGATCTAACTACTTCAACATTAAAGGATTGAAGGGTCTGGAATCTGATTTTCTGAAAGGCAAAAGAACTTGGAATGCAGCCAAGAATAAACTACCCAGCTAAGCTAAGGGTTTTATTCCAGGGAAGAAGATGTACATTTAATGAAACAGGTGAATTCCATCTTTTTCTATTAAAAAAAAAATGACCTCCAATTATAGGACTCAAAAGGAGAAAAAGGTAAAAAGAACTCTTGAGAACTATAATTCTGTTATGGATATGCATAAAGAATGCATTTTAATTTGATTTTACTGATATATATATATATATATATATATATATATATATATATATATATATATATATATATATGTATATATATAAAGAGGGAAATTATATCCCACAAAAAGGCAAAGGAAACCTATCATATATGAGGGAATTTCAGGAGGGGAAGGAACATGGTGTGAATCTTACTCTCATCAGATTTAGCTCAAATAGAAAATAATTGATATATTTGGTTTACAGAGAAACTTATTTCAGCTCCTTAAAAATGGAAGAAAAGAGGGAAAAGGAAAAGAGTAATAAAGAAAAGTTATAAGAAAAAGGAAGGGATTCAAAAGGGAGGGATTCTAAAGAGGGAGGGCTTTATTAGGCAAGTGGAACCCATAAGTTTAATACTTGGGAGGGAAGTAAGGGGGGTAAGAAAAAGAAAAGCATAATCGGGGGATAATAAAATGGAAGGAAATACAGAATTAGTAATTTCAACCATAGATGTGAATGGGATGAACTCTCCCATAAAGCAGAGGCAGATAGCAGACTGGATCAAAAGCTATCACCCTACAATATGTTGATTACAGCAAACACATGTAAAGCAGGAAGATACATACAGAGTAAAGGTAAAAGGCTGGAGCAGAATCTCTTATGCTTCAGGTGAAGTCAAAAAAGCAGGGGTAACCATGCTTATCTCAGATCAAGGAAAAGCAAAAATTGATCTAATTAAAAGAGATAAGGAAGGAAACTATATCCTGCTACAGGGTAGCATAGACAATGAAGCAATATCAATACTAAACATATATGCACCACGTGGCATATCATCTAACTTCCTAAAAGAACAAGAAATAGACAGCAAAACTATAATAGTGGGAGATTTCAACCTTGCACTCTCAGAACTAGAAAAACAAAACCACAAAACAAGTAAGAAAGAAGTTAAAGAGATAAATAGAATATTGGAAAAGTTAGGTATGTTAAAGATAGATCTTTGGAGAAAACTGAATGGAGACAGAAAGGAGTATACTTTATCCCCAATAGTTCATGGAACCTATACAAAAATTGACCATATATTAGAACATAAAGATCTCAAAATCAAATGCAGAAAGGCAGAAATAGTAAATGCATTTTTTTTTCAGATCATGATGCAATAAAAAATAATTCAACAAAAAGCTAGGAGTAAATAGACTGAAAACTAATTGGAAACTACATAATCTTATCCTAAAGAATGAATGGGTGAAACAACAAATCATATACATAATTAATGATTTTATCCAAGAGAATGACATTGAGACAACATACCAAAATGTGTGGGATGTAGCCAAAGTGCTAATAAGGGGAAATTTCATATCTCTAGAGGCTTACTTGTATAAAATAAAAAGAAGGTCAATGAATTGGGCTTGAAACTAAAAATGCTAGAAAAAGAACAAATTAACCCCCCCACTCAAACATTAACTTAAAATTCTAAAAATTCTAAAAATAATAGGAGAGATTAATAAAATTGAAAGTTATATATATATATATTGAATTAATTAATAAAACTATGAGTTAGTTCTATGAAAAAAAACAAAACAAAAACAAAAACAAAATAGAGAAACCCTTAGTAAATCTGATTAAAAAAAGAAATAAGGAAAATCAAATTGTTAGTCTTAAAAATGAAAAGGGGGGCAGAGCCAAGATGGTGGAGAAGCCACATTGGATTTTTTAGGCTCTTTCGTTCCTTCACTACCAAATATTGAATTCAGCCTCAAAAACATGGCTTGACTGGTAAAACCCAGGAAGATTGGAAGTACAACTTACCAATGGAAGAGAATCTGGAATATTGCTAGAAAAGGTTTGGCCTGAGGTGGTGGGAGTAGACCAGCCCAGAGCAGGGATAGAAACAGGAGCAAGGAGGCCGCTGCTGTTCAGAAAAAGGGGAAGGAATGATAAAAAGAGGGAAACTACATCCCAGGAAGAGGCATATAAAATACACTATATCTGAAGGAATTTAGTGAGGGGGAGAATCATTGTGTGAATCTTACTCTCATCAGAAGAGGCTCAAAGAGTAAATAATTGACATATTTGTTTTTCAGAGAATTTTCTCTCACCTCATTAAAAGGGGGGAGAGGAAAAGGGAAAAGGAAAAGGAGAATAAGTGAAGGGACTTGGAGGGAGGGGGGAGGGATACTAAAAAAAAAAAGGAGGGCTGCGCATCACAAGGGGGGACTGTAAATTAAATATCGGGGAGGGGGATCAGGGGGGTCAAGGGAAAAAGCATAATCTGGGGATAATATGATGGCAGGAAATACAGATTTAGTAATTTTAACTGTAAATATGAATGGGATGAATGCTCCCATCAAACGGAGACAGATAGCAGATTGAATCAAAAATCAGAACCCTACAATATGTTGTCTGCAGGAAACACACTTAAATCAGGGAGATACATACAGAATAAAGGTAAAAGGTTGGAACAGAGGCTATTATGCTTCAGGTAAAGCCAAAAAAGCAGGGGCAGCTATCCTTATCTCAGATCAAGCAAAAGCAGAAGTTGATCTAATTAAAAGAGATAAGGAAGGAAACTATATCCTGCTGAAAGGTAGCATAAATAATGAAGCCATATCAATACTAAACATATATGCACCAAGTGGTATAGCATCTAACTTTCTAAAGGAAAAGTTAGGAGAATTGCAAGAAGAAATAGACAGTAAAACCATAATAGTGGGAGATCTCAACCTTACACTCTCAGATTTAGACAAATCAAACCACAAAACAAATAAGAAAGAAATTAAAAAAGTAAATAGAACATTAGAAAAACTAGGTATGATAGACCTTTGGAGAAAACTGAATGGCAATAGAAAGGAATATACTTTCTTCTCAGCAGTTCATGGATCCTATACAAAAATAGACCATATATTAGGACATAAAGATCTAAAAATTAAATGTAGGAAGGCAGAAATAATAAATGCCTTCTTCTCAGAACACAATGCAATAAAAGCTACATTCAGTAAAAAGTTGGGGTAAATAGACCAAAAAGTAATTGGAAAATGAACAATCTCATCTTAAAGAATGACTGGGTGAAACAGCAAATTATAGAAACAATTAATAATTTCACCCAAGATAATGACAATGATGAGACATCATACCAAAACCTGTGGGATGCAGCTAATGCAGTAATAAGGGGAAATTGTATATCTTTAGAGGCTTATTTGAAGAAAATAGAGAAAGAGAAAATTAACGAATTGGGCCTGCAACTTAAAAAGCTAGAAAAAGACCAAATTAAAAACCCCCAACCAAGAATTAAACTTGAAATAAAAAAATTGAAAGGATAAATCAATAATATTGAAAGGAAAAAAAACTATTAAATTAATAAATAAAACCAAGAGTTGGTTTTATGAAAAAGCCAATAAAATAGATAAACCTTTGCTAATTTGATCAGAAAAAAGAAAGAGGAAAATCAAATTGTTAGTCTTGCAAATGAAAAGGGGGATCTTTCCACCAATGAAGAGGAAATTAGAGAAATCATAAGGAGTTACTTTGCCCAACTTTATGCCAATAAATTTGATAACTTAAGTGAAATGGATGACTTTCTCCAAAAATATTGGCTCCCTAGATTAACAGAGGAGGAGATAAATTGCTTAAATAGTCCCATTTCAGAAAAAGAAATAGAACAAGCTATTAATCAACTCCCCAGGAAAAAATCCCCAGGACCAGATGGATTCACATGTGAATTCTACCAAACATTTAAAGAACAATTAGCCCCAATGTTATATAAATTATTTGAAAAAATAGGGGATGAAGGAGTCCTACCAAACTCCTTTTATGACACAGACATGGTACTGATACCTAAACCAGGTCGATCGAAAACTGAGAAAGAAAATTATAGACCAATTTCCTTAATGAATATTGATGCTAAAATCTCAAATAAGATATTAGCAAAAAGACTTCAGAAAATAATCTCTAGGATAATACACTATGATCAAGTAGGATTTATTCCAGGAATGCAGGGCTGGTTTAATATTAGGAAAACTATTAGTATAATTGACCATATTAATAATCAAATTAATAAGAACCATATGATCATCTCAATAGATGCAGAAAAAGCATTTGACAAAATCCAACATCCATTCCTACTAAAAACTCTTGAGAGTAGAGGATTAAATGGACTATTTCTTAGAATAATCAGGAGCATATATTTAAGACCGTCAGTAAGCATAATATGCAATAGAAATAAACTGCAACCTTTCCCAGTAAGATCAGGAGTGAAACAAGGCTGCCCACTATCACCATTACTATTCAATATAGTACTAGAAATGCTAGCCTCTGCAATAAGAGTGGAGAAAGAGATTCAAGGAATTAGAGTAGGAAATGAGGAAATCAAACTATCACTCTTTGCAGATGACATGATGGTATACTTAGAGAACCCCAAAGACTCTGCTAAAAAGCTATTAGAAATAATTCAAAATTTCAGCAAAGTGGCAGGATACAAAATAAATCCACATAAATCCTCAGCATTTTTATATATCACTAACAAAATGCAACAGCAAGAGATACAAAGAGAAATTCCATTCCAAACAAATGTTGAGAATATAAAGGATTTGGGAATCCATCTACCAAAGAAAAGTCAGGAATTATATGAGAAAAATTACAAAACACTTGCCACAAAAATAAAGTCAGATTTAAATAATTGGAAAGACATTCAGTGCTCTTGGATAGGCCGAGCGAATATAATAAAGATGACAATACTCCCCAAACTAATCTATTTATTTAGTGCTATACCAATCAGACTCCCAAGAAACTATTTCAATGACCTAGAAAAAATAACAACAAAATTCATATGGAAGAATAAAAGGTCGAGAATTGCAAGGGAACTAATGAAAAAAAAAAAAAAAACTCAGAGGAAGGTGGTCTAAGTATACCTGATCTAAAGCTATATTATATAGCAGCAGTCACCAAAACCATTTGGTATTGGCTAAGAAATAGACCGGTAGATCAGTGGAACAGATTAGATACAAAGGACAAAAAAGGGTACATCTATAGCAATCTAATCTTTGACAAACCCAAAGATACCAACGTTAGGGATAAAAATTCATTATTTGGAAAAAACTGTTGGGAAAACTGGAAATTAATATGGCAGAAATTAGTTATGGATCCACACTTAACACCATATACCAAGATAAGATCAAAATGGGTCCATGATTTAGGAATAAAGAGTGAGATAATAAATAGATTAGAGGAACAGAGGATAGTCTACCTCTCAGACTTGTGGAGGAGGAAGGAATTTATGACCAGAGGAGAACTAGAGATCATTATTGATCACAAAATAGAAGATTTTGATTACATCAAGCTAAAAAGTTTCTGTACAAACAATACTAATGCAAACAAGATTAGAAGGGAAGTAACAAATTGGGAAAATATTTTTAAAAGCAAAGGTTCTGACAAAGGTATCATTTCCAAAATATATAGAGAACTGACCCTAATTTATAAGAAACCAAACCATTCTCCAATTGATAAATGGTCAAAGGATATGAACAGACAATTCTCAGATGAAGAAATTGAAACTATATCCACTCATATGAAAGAGTGTTCCAAATCACTACTGATCAGAGAAATGCAAATTAAGACAACTCTGAGATACCACTACACACCTGTCAGATTGGCTAAGATGACAGGAACAAATAATGATGAATGTTGGAGGGGATGTGGGGAAACTGGGACACTAATACATTGCTGGTGGAGTTGTGAAAGAATACAACCATTCTGGAGTGAAATCTGGAATTATGCCCCAAAAGTTCTCAAAGTGTGCATACTCTTTGACCCAGCAGTAATACTACTGGGCTTATATCCCAAAGAAATACTAAAGAGCAGAAAGAGACCTATATGTGCCAAAATGTTTGTGGCAGCTCTTTTTGTTGTAGCTAGAAACTGGAAGATGAATGGATGTCCATCGGTTGGAGAATGGTTGGGTAAATTATGGTATATGAAGGTTATGGAATATTATTGCTCTGTAAGAAATGACCAGCAGGAGGAATACAGAGAGGCTTGAAGAGACTTACATCAACTGATGCTGAGTGAAATGAGCAGAACCAGAAGATCACTGTACACTGCAACAACAATACTGTATGAGGATATATTCTGATGGCAGTGGAAATCTTCAACATAAAGAAGAGCCAACTCACTTCCAGTTGATCAATGATGGACAGAGGTAGCTACACCCAGAGAAGAAACACTGGGAAGTAAATGTAAATTGTTAGCACTAATATCTGTCTGCCCAGGTAACATGTACCTTCGGAATCTAATGCTTATTGTGCAACAAGAAAATGGTATTTACACACATGTATTATATCTAGGTTATATTGTAACACATATAAAATGTATGGGATTGCCTGTCATCGGGGGGAGGGAGTAGAAGGAGGGGGGGATAATTTGGAAAAATGAATACAAGGGATAATATTATAAAATATATATAATAATAAAAAAGAGAAATGTTTATGGTGAAGCAAGAGATAGAGCAAATAATGAGAATAAAATGTATAATTTTCATTAACTTAGAAAAAGTTTTTATAGATACAATTTTAATGCAGTCAAAATCAGAAGGAAAGCAGAAACTTTGGGAAGGGAGATTTATAGCAAGTCACTCTGATTCAGACCTTATTGATCAAATATATGGAACTGAGCCAAACATCAAAAAAGAGTCATAGCCCAACTTATCACTCTTGATTAGAAAAATGCAAATTTAAATAATTGGGATAGCAATCTCACCTATCAGCTTGACTACCATAATAGAAAAGGATGATGAGTTGAAAGTAGCTAAATCTAGAAGATTCAGATCTAGAAGAAAATTGACTATGTTTTCATTATTCAAATGGCAGCAGAAGGAACAATTTTATTGTTTATGATATTGGGGCAAAAAAGTATATTAGAAAAGGTCTAGACCCCCTACAAGCTATAGATACAGAAAAGGTAATGAGGAAACAAGACAAGAAAGGTTACTCAATTTTATTTCACTCCCCTTTACAAGATGTCAATAAATATTTTAAGTACCTTTTTTGTGTGTGTGTCAGGCACTGTGCTAGACAATGAGTACACAAAATAAAACTTGATGGTGCTTTACTGAGAACAGCTCAAAAACAAATGGAAGAAGTAACACAGAATCAATTAAGTACAAATAAAGAAAAACAAGGATAAATTAGAGATAATAATCACAAGAAAAGTCCTAGAATTAAGAGGCACTGGAGAAAACTTCCTAATGAAGAAAAGTTATTAGCTTGGATTTGAAGGAAGTCAGGTAAGTCAGGTGGTAGACAGACATAAGGAAACTAAATAAAAATGGTTAAAATAAAGACCTGTGGAATGTCTAGGAATTGTCAATATTAATTACTATATTTCAATGACAGCAAAAATCTGTGACAGACATTTATTTGAACTTTTCACTGTCACCATCATAATTCATTCTATACAACTTCATAAGTCCTATGATTTTCAGAAATGTTCTTGTCATATCATAGAATAATATAATTTATCATAAATTTCCCCAATTGCCATTTCTATTCATGATATTTTTGTCATTACTCCATTGATATTGTTTCTAATCCTTTAGAAAGATATAAATGTTCTTATGGATATTTTTCATTGATCTAATTGTTTAAAAAGCCCTGAAGAGAGATCTCTGAGTCACAATTTGTTCATGTGTTATTTTTAATTAAAATAATATTTTCTTTACTTCTTTATGTACATGCATTATTCCCCTTCTCCGAAAAGGAAACCTACTTCAGCTTTGATTTTGTATTTACATCTTCCTAATATTGAACTTTTAGTAAGTTCTTGAGATGATCTAGATTGAAGGACGGGATAGTGCATAGAGTGCCATAATGAAGTCAGAAAGACTCCTTTTCCTGAGTTCAAAATGAACTGCAGACTAGGTCTGTGACTCCTGGAAAGGCACTTAATCTTGTTTCCCACAGTTCCCTTATCTGTAAAATGAACTGGAGAAGGAAATTAAAAAAAATTTAGTATCTTTGCCAAGAAAGCTCTAAATGGTGTCACAAAAAATGACATATAACTGAAAAATAACTACAATAAAATAAAGATTCCTCAAACTTGTACATCTTTTTCTGCCAAAACTTTTCATCTGATGGCATTTCCCATCAACATAACAAATTCACCAAAAAATGTATATGAAGAGATTCAGTTAGTTAATAGTGAAACTCTCTAGTCATTTGATGTTTATAATCCCTACAATAGTAGATGCTATAGATTTGCTTAATTCTTATAGACTTGTGGATTGGGATTCCCTGAGCCAAGGAAATGTTAGTATAAATAGACTTTTCACTTAATTAAAACAAACTATGGAATTCAGAGACACTCATAAAATGTTAGGTAAAGAGGATTGTTTTATTTTTCATTTTCTGTGAGCCATCTAATAAATCAAAAAGTTTGAAATGTAGGTTGGTGCAAAGAATGCCTATATTATGAATACCACGGTATTGGAATTCAAAAGGATAATTAAAATGCTTCCATTCTGTTCTAGAATAAGAAAAGACTAATTGGGCTAAATTGCAAGAATTATTGAAATCTGGTCAAGCAGAGCTAAATAAATTTATTCTCAGTCTGAAAGAACATTGGTCAAAGTGTCCTTGTTCTGCATTATATTTATATCCTGGTAAGATGGATATAGAGACCAGGAGATCATTATAAACTTTAACAACAATACTATTTGATGATCAATTCTGATGGATGAGGCCCTCTCCAACAATGAGATGAACCAAATCAGTTCCAATAGAGCAGTAATGAACTGAACCAGTTATGCCCAGCCAAAGAATTATTTAATAATTTTATTTTATATTGCCAAAATGTTTGATTGCTTTGTAAAAATGAATATAATTATTTTTATTATAATAATACTCAGAGTAACAAGATGAGAAGTCAATTGACCTGATTATTGGGAATCATGGGTCAGAATCTTCAGAAATTATTTTATTTTCTCTAACATTTGGGATTTATTTTGTTTTAGTTGTTTTATGCTTATAAATGAAATATCAAAAAATAAATAGCAATAATGTTTTATTGGCTATTCTTTCCCCATAACCAGAATAATATAATTTAAGGAGACCATCAAATAATTTGCATTTTTCTCAAGAAAGGGGGACTGTTTAATAATATTCAAAAGGATTTATTACTTAGATCATAGATTGAAAAGAAATTATCAGTAATAAATTCATTTTTCCCTTGTCAGTATAAACATACATTTTTTTTTATCATTAGGGATTAATTAGAATCTCACCCCATAAAATGTATAAGTATAACAATACTACTAATTTACTCATTTGTCATATATAATGTAAAAATAAATCTGTATAACAGGATCATTAAGGTAATTAATAAAGTCTAGATGGAGGAAATTCCCACTAATTTTTTTTTTTGGTCAATGAAGAAAGTAAATAATGATTTAAATTATTCAGTGGATCAGTAATCACACTCATGAATCATCCCTCCAAAGGACAAAAGAAAAACAAAATATATGTCCATGCATATACATACATACACACATACCATTCATCTGTTCCAATTAATGTTACCAATGAGATAACCAACAAATCATTCAATAAACTTATGCAACAAGAATTGTAACAGTTGATGGAGAACATTGGGAAAAAAAGCCAGTATTTTCTTGTGTTATTGCATTGAGGTAGAAAATGTGAATATATATAATATCTATAAAAATATAATATTTTGGGGAAGTCAGAATATCTAGAGGAAGCAGGAAAAATGATGAATTTTGAAAAAAAATTACATATGTATGATTCTAGAATCAGCATTGTAATAAAATACCTTGCATGCATTGGACCATTCGTCTATAAACCCAGAGAGAGAGAAGTGTAATATTGGGAGTACTGGCTTGAAATCTAGCTTGATGAGTACTCAAAAAGATTTCACTCAAAAGGTTTTCTCCTTTTCCCGATCACTTTTAACTTTTTAATGAGACTTGAAATGTGGTGACCATGTTAGCACCCTGGACACCTTTGAATCAGCCAGAGTCAGGATAAAGAAAAGTCTTTATTCTTGGTCTTTAGCAGTAGAAGTGAAGTGAATGGCCATGTAGGATCTCCGCAACTTCACCTCTTTGTCTCCTGCCCAGAGTAAGCCTGGCTAGTCTCCCTGCACTTCCTAGTCCCTCCCATAATTATCTATATACACCAAATAATTGTACCAGCACAGGATAGTGGGAAGGGCCATTTTCCAAGCATATTCTTATAGAGTATTGTCCAATCAGTAATTAGCCTCGAGTGTTCCACTGTCCCATCTCAGTGCATGACTCAAGACTTTCAACCCCTTATATCTCCTGCTTTGTTTTGTTTTAGAACACAGGTGATCACACCATTCCTGAATTTTCAAGAAGGGAGGTGAAAAGCACCAAAGGGAAGTGGGGATTGCTAGTGGGTTTCTGGGCTGAAGGGTCTTATTAGAAACAGGTATGCACAAACCCATCAGCATGGGAGGTATTACACAATAGCAATAATGCACAGGCTATTAGTGATGACTTTACCCACAGCCAGGGCAACTCAATGTGGTGTAACAAACATGAATTGTAAATGCAAGTAGTGATATAACAAACACTATAAATCAACATGGTGTTATAAAGATTTCCAGAAGTCCTAGAAAGAGGGTATGTAAACAACATTCACACATATGCCTTCTTCAGCAGCCAAAAGATAGTCTAAAACCAATCTATTGTCCATTGCTTCACTTGTCAGGGAATCCAATGATCCCCACAAGTTTTTGAAGTCCAACAACAGTCTTATCATGTCTCAGAGAACCCAAAGATTCCTGAGGATTCTAAAGTCTTACAAAAATCTTTTCATGTCTCAGGGATTCCAATGATTCCTGAGGATTTTGAAGTCAAAAAAATTTTGATGTCCATGAGTCAAATGCCATAACTGCCAGACTCTTTCAGTGATGGGCACAGCCAGCAGCAGAACCACCTGATGTTTCTTGGGTCTTCTCCTTTGTTTCAAGGGTCTGCTCCATCTCTCTCCGATGGACAAGGTGAATACGGCTCGTTGGCACCCATCTGATTCCTTCTCCATCTGTGGAGATGCAAGCAAACCCTCTTCCCCAAGCAGTTAACCTATCTGGTCCCTTCCATTCACCACTTTCTGGGTCTCTCCACATCACCTGGCGATTATCTAAAGATAGTAGGGCTACTCCCACTGGACACTGCCCTTCCAGTGGATTATAAAACCTGCTGCAGGAGCCAGTGCATCTTCGTCAAAAATCACAAGGTTAATAGTATAAAATGAGCTAGATTTAGAAGTTCTCTAGGGTTAACTGTAGCTTCCCCTTTGCTTTTATTTTTGGAGGAGCATCTTAATGTCTCTGTGCCTCCTCGCTATTATTGCCTGTCCTTGAAGATTAAAGGGTATGCCAGTAGTGTGTAAAATCTTATACTGTGCAAAAAAGTGTGCAAAATGTTTAGAAGTATATACAGGTCTATTGTCTGTTTTTATTGCTTGTGGCACACCCGTAATAACAAATGCTTGTATAAGGAATTCAGTGACCACTCGGGCTGTTTCTTTTGCTGCTGGCATTGCAAAAGTGAATCCTGAAAAGGTGCCTACAACAACATGGATAAAATCAGATGACCAAAAGATTTATAATGGGTCATATCCATTTGCCAAATTTCTTGGGTCTCAAACCATGAGGGTTTGAAGGTGGACAGGTTTTTACTATGCTCCTAGCTTCCTCTCTTGTTATTCCAAATTGTAAATGTAAAGCTTGAAAAGCCTGATGATATTAAAAATGAGACTCTTGGGTTTCTTGAAATAAAGGAATATTGGCCAACAGATTAGAAGGTTGTCTGCCTTTGAATTATTATCAAAAATAGAAACTGAAGTCCACTATGAGAGTGGACATGCAAAATATAAATCTTACCTGGATGCTTTTCACTTGCTTTTGAAGTTCCTTAAAGAGCTGATATATATTGGAGGCTATAAATTTTATTTGGGCTGTGGCAATTCTTTGTACCACACCTACTGAATAGGCTGAATCAGATATTATATTTATATCTCCTGGATAATAAGCAAGAGCTGAAATGATTGCATACAATTCATTCTGCTTAATGGACTGAAAAGGAGTTCTGATTACTCTCTTTATAGTTAAGTCATGAGAGTATACAGCACAAATATTATGTTTGGATGCATCTGTAAAGATAGTTCGTCCTTTAAGAGTAACTTTAGAAACTTTTTCTGGTTGTCTTTAATGGAGACCCGTATGTAAAATTTGGAGCCATGACTAATAAAATTTGCCACTCTGGGATGGTTTCACAGCACACATTAACTTGTACATTAGTATAAAAGGAACTTGCTTAATGGCCTTTAATAAAATTCTAGCCACAAGCACTGGGTAAGGAATAAGGCTTTGCTATGGATGTGCTGTGGGGTTCACCCACTCAATCACACTGTCTCCTTGATAAAGGACTGCTGTTTGTGCCTTGTGTGTAGCAAAAACTGATATTTCCAAGAGTTTTTAAGTGACTCTTTCAACCACATTGGATAAAGCCAGTTCAACTTGTCTCAAAGCCTCTTGAGCTTCTTTTGTAAGCTGGAGTAGTGAGTTTAAATTACTGTCTCCCCTTAAAATGTCATATAATGGATGCAATTGACAGGTAGTCAAGCCTAACACTGGACACATACATTGGATAGCTCCTATCAATTTCTGAAAGTCATTTCAGGTGTTTAACTTCTCTGTTCTTAAGGAGAGTTTTTGTACTGTAAGCACCTTAGTTAGGGTATACTTCATTTCCTAAATATTTAAAAGGAGCATGTCTTTGAATTTTTTTTTGGAGCTATGTGTGATTTGTAGTTCCTAAGTTTTTCCATGGTCTTTTGTAGACATTCCTCAGGTGCACATCCTGATATATCATCCATGTAATGTAATAACATTACTTTTGGAAATGCTTTTCTTACTGCAGTAAGAGCAGCAGCAACATATATTTGGCACATAGTAGGCCTGCTTTTCATTCCCTGTGGCAAAACTGTCCATTCATATATTTTTATAAGGCTCAACTAAGTTAACGCTGGGCCTGAAAAGGCAAATCTTTTCATATCCTCCTTATCCACTGTGGTCATTCTCTAGGCAATTGAGTAGGAGATGGCAGTTCAGGTTGAAGAGTTCCCATAGTTTCCATCTGTTGATTTTCTTTTTTTTTAAATTAGTCATCATCCTCCATTTTCAAGATTTCTTTCTTACAACAAATACTGGGGAATTTCAAGGACTTAGGGACGGTTGTAAGTGTCCTTGGTCAAATTGCTCCTGTACTATATCTAACAAGGCCTGGATTTTATCACTAGCTAAGGGCCACTGTTCTATCCACACTGTTGTATCAGTTTTCTATTGGATGGGAACAGATGAAAGTGGTGGCAGGCCTTCAACAGCAGCCCTGCCTAAAAAAAATGAAGTACTCATTTTTAATCTTAATTGTTGTAAAATGTCTCTTCCCCACAGATTGATGGAGATTTTTTCAACTATAAAAAGAGCAAAAACTCCTGTTTCACGTTCAAAAGTCTATCTCAAAGGGGTAGTACTAACTTCAGCTTCTATTGATCCTCCTATGCCAGGCATGTAGGTGTCTGTTTTAACCTTTGGCCAGTGACTAGGCCAGTTGGCACCTCTAATGACTGTGCGATCTGCACCTGTGTCCAGCAGTCCTTCTAATGCTATGCCATTTATATAGATAGTGAGCATAGGTCGGTCAGCTGTTGCGGCTGCTGTCCAGTATATTTCTGGATTTTACTGCTTAGAGTCAGAATCTGGATGACTATCACCAGACTTCTTATTAGGAGTCTGTATCAGTAAACCTGATGTTACTACTTCTCCTGGTTGATAAGTCACCCATTGTCTACCTGTGTTAGTGACTGGGAGATTATCTACACATTCCCCAGCTTCCCACATCAATGTATGGATGGACACTGTTTTGTAAGTACTCTCAGGAGGTGAAATGGTCAAGCCTACTGTGCCTGGAGGCAAGGGATCCATAGGCTGGAGAGGAACAGATTTCACTTCTCCAGGGGGTATCTCAGTTGTCCCAGCTTCATATAATTCTATCCTCCCTAATTGTAAGCCATTTCTCCCATCATGTTGCTTCCTGACTGACTGATAGTGTAATCCCTTTCTCCCCTCAGATGGCTTCCTGGCTGATTGGTCATGTCTGGGTATTGGACTTCTAGGCACTCTCTGAGTGTAGCATCGGCTGCCATCATACCACAAGTGTTTTTTGCCTGGAGCCTTGGGGCTGGGCCCCTCATCCCCTTTCCCTGAATCAGTCTACACTCTGATGCACAATGGAGTCCTCTGTTGTATTTTGGACATGGGGTTTTGGGTCTTGTTCTCCCAGCCTGTTTTCTCACTTTGTCTCTATGCCAACATTGAGCTTTTAAATGGCCTAATTTATCACATTGAAAGCATTGATGAGTCTCTCTGAATGTCCCTTGCCAAAGGGGACCTTGTCTTCCCATGTTGGGATCTTGGGAAATCTGCATCATAGCTTGGCTATAAAAAGTATTTGTGCCCACCGTGGCACAGAATCTTATATTCTCCTCTAAAGGAGAAGCCTTGTGTAGTCTTAGTATAATCCTTCTACAAACCTCATTAGCATTTTCTTTAGCAAGTTGCCTTATCGTAATGTCTGTTTCTGCATTTTCACCATTAGTTTGTATGACAGCTGTCTGCAAACGTCCCATAAAATCAGCAAAGAGTTCCTTTGCTCCATGTGCAATTTTTGTGAAGGCCTCATCCTTGTCGTTTTTACTGGGGAGAGAAGCCCATGCTTTGATAGCAGCAGCAGCAATTTGCTCAAATGCTGCTATGGAGTAATTAATCTGTACTGAAAGTTCTGAATAAGAACCTAAACCTGGTTATTGGTCACAGGTGATTGGAGGATTAACTTCTCTTTGACTATTTTGTTGGGCTTGTATCCTACAGAGGTCACTATATTCAGAAAGCCACAAGTTTTGTCCAGGTTCTAAGCATGTCCTTCCTATAGATTTCCAGTCCCTAGGGGTTAAGATTTCATAAACCAAATTCTGTAATAACATTTTAACATAAGCTGATGTAGCCCCATAAAGAATGCAAGCTTTTTTCAGGTCTTTGAGGGTGTCTAGATCAAAAGGAGCACGTCTTCTACTTTCTTGACCTGAACAATCAAACTGTTGAATCACAGGATACATTTCTATTCTGAAATCAGCTGTACTCTCCCCTTCTTCTGTGGCTTTAAGTAATGTCTTTTGCAATCTAATCATAGGAGAGGATGATTGCTGGAGGGGGAGGTACTGGTGATATTACTGCCCCTTCCACTATTCCTCCTCCCTCCATCATGAAAGGTAAAGTTGATATGGGCATGTCAAGGACTTGCTCTGGTGTAGATAGAGTATAAGCTGGGCTGTGAGAAAGAGAATTCATGCCCTTCAAATTCACTTAAATTCTCATCCCCTCTGGTGATATTGCCATAATCTGTCCTTTGTCTTCCTCTTTTTCCTTGCACTTCTTCATCTGGCTGTGCTTAAAACATTTTTTTTTTCTTCTTTCTTTCTTTCTTTTCTTTTCTTTTTTTTTTTTTAATAACTTGCTTGTGTGTATGTGTTTCTGTGTATTTGAGGTTTAATTAGACAGCAGATTAATTTAAGAAAGTCTGATAGAAATATCTAAATAGTTTTGTTGCCAGTGAATTCATGATCATGAGTGAAATATTCCAGCAATAAAAGCTTTAACTGCATAACCTCTGTATGAAATTCAGAACTAGAGTTTTAAGATCTAGGTGTAGTTAAAAAAATAAAAGACTCAAAAGGTGAATGATTCTCTTGAATTTGAAAGTCTTGCATAAGAGGGAAAGAAGGGTACAGATGCGTTCTCTAGAATATTACAGATACAGAAAGGGTTAGAATTTCAGAGAACCAATTTTAAGCTTAATATAAGGAAGAAATCTCATAACAAAAGGAAATATTCAGAAAGGAATTGGGCTGCTTTGGATTATATTTGGCTATGAACTCCACTTCAACAACTAAATGAATATGTTTTATAAAACATTTGTGGGGAAAAAAAAGCAAAACAAAAAACGAACTTTCATCACCAGTGGATGAGTTCTTTTTCAATGCAAATTGTAATAAACACACTCCAAAATCTTATAAATTTAATATTCTATGAATTTATATCTATCTATATCTATCTATCTATCTATCTATCTATCTATCTATCTATCTATCTATCTATTTATCTATCTATCTATCTATCTATATCTATATCTATATTACACTACCAATAATAACCCTAGAGCCAATCATTTTTATTTCCTGATATTTATACAAAATGGAGTTTTCTTATTTAATGTTTTGCCTTCTGGATCTTAAATACTGTCAAGAGACCCAGAATAAATTCATAGAGAAAAACATTTTGCACTATTTCAGAATTTTTTAAACCATGTGCAAAAAGAGCATTTTTAAAAGGAATAGATTGAATGATTTGTGCTAAAAGAACATAGAGTAATATTTAATAAAGCTTACTACCACTATAGTGAAGGTGTATGACATTTTTAAATTTCAAGGTTTCTTGATTTACTTGAGTAAATGAATTAATCTTTCTCTTTCTCTATTTTCTTTTAAATGTTTCTAGGCTCTTTATTATTTTTGTTTTTCAAACTCTGTCATTCTTTGTTTCTGTTTGCATATTTGTCTGAATCTCTCTCTCTCTCCCTCTATCCCTCTCTCCTACACATGAACCCATCTTGAAACTGAGCTAAGGTCTTTCTAGCATTATTTGTACATGCAAGACTAGAGTGAAGTCACATGATGCAACATAGACTAGTGCTACCAGAAATCTGATTTTTACACATTTGATTTTGGATTAATTTTTTGTCTTTAGCTTCAGAAGCCTTTTACTGTTGCCAAATTTTTTGTGATCACTATATTCAGTTATATGACCACATATGAGGCTGCAACTCACAGTATAAGAAGTTTGAGCTAGAGGATGCCCTGAATCTACTAGCTTACCAATCACATCAAGAAAACACAGGCTGCTTTATTAGAAGCTCTTCTTAATGCAGTCAAAATTTATTTGAGAATGATGCTTTACTTTAATGTGTTCAATAATTGTTACTGTAGTGATATTTCACACATTTTCCCCAGAAGTTACAGTTGAGTTTGCTAACATATAGTATACAACTTCAGTATTTTTCTATACTTTCAAAATAGGAAGTACTTGGTTTTGTGACGTACTTTATTATCCCTAAAGTACCAGAAATAATTATACTTGATTATTACTAATCATATAAAACATATGTACATCATATATATATACATATATATATACATATATATGTATATGTATATATATATATATATATATATATATATATATAGAGAGAGAGAGAGAGAGAGAGAGAGAGAGAGAGAGAGAGAGAGAGAGACAGAGACAGAGAGAGAGACAGAGAGAGAGAGAGGAAGAGAGAGACAGAGAGAGACAGAGAGAGAGAGAAACAGAAATAGATACGGAGGGTGAGAGAAGAAGAAAGAGAGAGATAGAGTTTTTAGTTCTAATAAATCATCAATAATTCTAAAGTTTAAGTTTATATATTCCTAATAATAATGAGTGTCAATCTTTAAATGGCCATTTTTTCTACCTTTTCTAAAGATGTAATCCAAATCAATTCCAAAGAATAAAACCAAGAATATTTCGAAAATTCAAGCTTCTTTCAATTTTCTATTATTCAAAAGCATTTCTGGGTACGGTTCTTAAAAATCTAGTATGACCTTTCATGCTACATATTTCACATAAACACAAATCTATGTATGTGTGAATATGGTTGTATATGTGTTTCTGTGCATGTATCTGAGTATGTGTGTATGTGTCTATGTGTTTACTGCATGTTGTTTAAATTGAGTTGAAGTCAAGAATGATTTTCTTAAAAAACTGATGATTCTAATTTAGAGTCATTAAAGAACATTAAAGAGCAGGCCCAGTCTATCCTCTGATAAACTTCTTGGTTGCCAGGAATTTCAGCTACTTTGCCATAAAATTTTTAAATAGAAGCATTAAGGAAATGGATACATTTCATAAATATAAAATATTACTTTGGGGTGGAGCAGGTTGGAATAATTAATGGAGAAAAGAAAAATATGAAATACAGTTCATATCCCTTGAATCAAAAAATATAATTGTAACAGTTAATATTTCTAGGTTTTAAAGATCCATAAAATTATTCCATCTCACAAATATTAATATAATAATTTTATGTCAGCAAGATGAAAAATATAATACAAATAATATTCTAAGTAATATGATATAAAATGAAATTTCATTTTATAAACTAAGAAAATAAATTAATTTACATGCCAAGTTTCACATTTGTTGTAAGAGTTGGATGTAGTATTTCAATCTAGGTTCTCATGAAAACAAGACTAGTACTCCTACATAATGTTCATTCATTTCAGTCATGTTCAATTCTTTTTGACTTTCTTTGGGATTTTCTTGGCTTAAATGTTAGAATTATTCTCCATTTCCTTCTCCAGATTATTTTATAGATGAGAAAATTGAGGAAAATAGGGCTAAGTGTCTTTCCCAGGGTCACACAGCAAGTAAGTATCTGAGGACTGATTTGAACTCACCAAATGAATCTTTTTGATCTCAGGCCCAGAACTCTATCCATTGTACAATCTAACTGCTTGTTTTTTCCCTGTACAACATCTGTTGTCTCTCCAATTTTGACTATATTAAACAAAATAAAATTTCCACAAAATAAGTCAGTGTAATTTGAATTAAAAAAAAAAACTATTCACTATTTTTTTTTTGATAAAAGTCTAATATTGAACACAAATACACACACACACATAAGGTTGGCCAAAATAAGGAGTACTCATATCTATGCCCCCAAATTTATTGTATCTAGTAATAAAAAATTACTTTTTCAATCACCATTTAAATAAATCACTAGTAATAATAGAAATAAAAATGAATATCACTCTATCTTCACCTCAAACCTAGCAAATTGTCTAAAAAGGGAAAGTTTATGAATAGTTAATTATGGAGTTACTATGAGATACTAAGAATCATGATATCCTAGTGGTAAAGCTGTTAATTTATACAACTATTTTAGAAAAGCTTTTGAAATTGCTCATCAAAAGCCTCCAAACTCTTCACATATTTTGGCCCAGTTGTCTGATATTAGAGCATATGTGGGATAAAAAAAGATCTCACATATTTGCAAATATTCTTAATAACTGCAGTTGAAAATAAAAGATAAAAAGTAGAAAGACGCATATATCTGGTAAACAAAAAGTTATAAAAAAAGTAGAAAGACAATAGACAATCTCTAGGAAATGACTAAAACAATTGTCACATGAATTAGCAAAATATTGTCACATAAGGGTAACAGAATATGGAAAATAAACAGATTTGGAAGGACTAATTTTGAGGGGCAATGAAGTGAGAGAGAACAGGCAAAGAAAGCAGAAGTAGGACAAAAATATCCACAAATGTCTACCAAACTGTAAAGTGGGGACAGAGGTGGCCACAGTAACAAGAAGTTGGACTCAGATTAATTATACTTAAATACATTATTTGTCTTGGAGAACAAAACTTTCTTGCTTCTTTTGACCAAGCGAGGAATATTACATTCCCTATTATGAATGGTTGCCCTGATGCTTGCTTTTGCTTAACTGCTTTTTTATCTTTGTTAAAAGGTAAATTAAATGGGTAAAGTATTATTAGAAATGACTGTGGATTAAAAGAAAAGATAGAAAAAATGAATTAGTATAAAACAAATAATATACATTACTATATTTTGCCACTTTTATGAGTGAGCCCCAAAGGAGTCCCATAGTTCCCACACATATTCCTTGGTGGGTAGAAAAGTGGGGATGGATAGTCTATAAATAGAATTTTTTTTTATTTCTTGCATAATCTCTTTCATGAATCTCTCTAAGTAAGATCATAAAATCAAACTTGTCCAAAGATTATAGATAAAATATTCTTCATCCCATTCAAGTAAAAAAACAAACAAACAAAAAAAGCTTGAAGATGAGACAGCAAAAGAGTTCACACCTTTCATAGAAATTAAGTAACATTTCTCAGCTCCTTCTTTTTCCAATAATTATACAGAAAAGACTAGAGACATCTAATAACATATCCATAAGGGACTTTAATGTTCATGAAATTGTGTGTGTAAGGAGTACTATAACATAAGTAACATAGGAAATCTAATTTAGAAATGGAGAATGCAATTTAACCAATCTCAATTACTTTGCCTACAATTCCAAATCCGTTCAATTCTAGAGTCAGGAGATTTTAATGACATCATTTTTTTCTCACAAATAATGATTCTTCTACTTTAATCATTACAACAGAGCAAAAAACACCAAAAAACACAGAGAGGAAGTAACTTCCTTCTAAAAATATCTTTTAGAAGTGACTTAGCTTTAGCTCTCCTTTTAAGAAGAGATGATTCCTTCTCTTCTCAGTTCTCTTGGGATCATTCCTCTTCCAAGATTTTTTTTTTTTTTTTTTTTTTTTTTGGTAATTAGAGGGAAGCTCTCAGTAGACCTCAAAGTCAAATCATCTAAATAACTCTTAATGAGGCAGGCTTGTATAGGGGACAAATACTTAGCCATAAGTTAAATGTAAATATTGACACCTTAGATCTGGTGATACCCAAATATCTAATTATTATAAGTTCACTTCTCTTTTCTTCATATTATTTTTGTCATTTGTAAAATATAAATGATGTGATTTTTCATTCCTTGCATTATAGTGTTATAGTGAGAATAGCAATTAGCAAGGGGTATTTTAAAGCTATTTTTATTATTATAATTGAATGAATTATCACAATTTGCGTTTTTTATTTGTTTGCTTGTTTTTGTTTTTGTTTTTAATATTCCAGTACTGGAAGAAATGCAGCCACCAATATCTTGGACCAAACATTCTCCTCTGTAGATTCCTACTCCTAAAGGAAACATTTGGCATAATTATTGGGACTGTACACTAGTGCACTCATAGAAGAATAGGGGGAAATGCTAGTTAGGATCACATGATTATGAGTTGGAGGATGTGCACTTGAAATTCAGATCAACTATTCCTTTCTTTTCTTGGGTGACCTTTATAAGATATTTCTAATCTCTGCCTCCCAATTTGTTCAAGTTAGGAGATAAGATCAATTATCTCCACAAGTCTCCACCAGGAACAGAAGATAAGATTATTCACAACACTTGGATGGGCAATGAATGCATCATCAACTAACTAATCAACATGGGAGGAATCCCTGAATTTAATACTTGCTTTACCTAAAATCTGTGTCCTAAAATCTTTTGACCTTACTGATTGCCCTTTGCTATCTTACTAACTGATCTATTAGGTATCCTGATTTCTGTTATTCTGCTACTGGAGAGATAGTATATACAGAGAGAGAGAGAGAGAGAGAGAGAGAGAGAGAGAGAGAGAGAGAGAGAGAGAGAGAGAGAGAGAGAGAGAGAGAGAGAGAGAGAGAGAGAAAGAGAGACAGACAGACAGACAGACAGACAGACAAACATAGAGAGATAGAGACAGAAATACACAGACCCAAAGGAACCACAGAGAGAAAGAGAGACATATATAGAGTAAGACAGAGACAGAGAGACAGAGAAGAGAGTCAATAGATTTGGATGATTGAAATCCTTTACCTCTAATATAATAGATCTATTTTTAAGTATTATGACCTGTTTTCCTGTTTTCGTCTATGTCATCTACAGTATAGTCCAATAATGCCTTTATTTCTTCATGATCTCATGTACATATGTTGTCATGCTTATCCTTTATGATTCTTATATTTATTAATATGCATGTAATATTTTAACAATTTTATTTTTTTTTTTCTGAGTCATCAGTCTTTCTGGTTTATGTCTTGGCACCTGTTCCAATGACCCTGTAAGACAGAGTGAGCCTGATGACTTTGCACAGTTCTACCTCAATTAAATTCAGTTTTATTTGCAAGTCAAGGTATACTTTGGATGTCATTGGTCCTCTTCAAGAATGAAAGATAAATAACAACAAATCTCTTCATACAGCCATACTCAATTATGGGTTTCATTTCAAGAAGTGCCTGAGGTATCAAGAGACCTTATATGATTCTTTTCATGAGGATTACAAATTCTTTTTTTTTTAATTGCCTACACATAAGATATTATATACACATTATACATTACAATTGTACTATTCATAAATATAGAGTATTTATACTATCTTGCATATAGTATACTATATATGTATTAATCTATGTATGTATATATACAATGCATTTGTGTGCATACAAACATAACATATATATAATGATGTACATTTTATACATAGCAAATTTACCTAACTAAATATAGATGTACTATATGTAGTACATAATAAATTTGCCTTTCTAGATATAGATGTACTATATGTAGTATATTACATATTATATATATATATGTTCACATAAATATGCATGTATATTATATTTAGTGTATATCTGGTTATTTGTGAAACATATTATATAGACTCATATATAAGCATAAATACACTTCCATAGGAGTGTTTGCATTTATATAGCTATAGATATGTATTTATAATAGATGTTCATATTAATGCACTTATCTATCTGTCTATCTAACTACCTACACATGTATGCATATCAACGGCAGTTAGCTGGTATAGTGGATACAGAACTAAATCCAGAGATAGAAAGATCTGAATTAAAATATGACCTTAAACACTACTTCAGATCCTCATATGTACAATGGGGACACATTTGAGAAAGAAATATTAAACAACCCCAGTACTTTTGCTAAGATAACCTCATAGAGTAGTTTGTGATGTCACAATGAGTCAGCCATTACTAAATTGTGATGTTCTTCTTCTCTAAATTGTAATCCTTCTTTGGGAGCTCTTGGGGAGCTTCTGGAGGCAGCCTTAGTTTCGGTTCAGTTCAATAATCCCAAAATGCAGTCAGAAGTTAAAGTCCTTTACTGTTTCTTTCCAAATCTTATCTCTTTCACTTGGGGCTCAGCTAGTTTTCTGGAGGCCTTCCTTTCTTCTTGGTTTCTGAAAGCTCTTGTCTGAATGTCTCCATCCAGCACAAAAGTCGAAGTGGGAATGCATCTGACTCTGCCTCCATGAGTGTGGGAGTGTGAGTTTCTGCCTTGTGAATCTCCTGGACTTGCGACTCTCCCCACTGAATCCTGGCTCTGAATCTCCTTGAGATTCCAGTGGGTTTGAATCCTTTTATATGCTCTCTAAAGGTGTGAAGTCTAATGTGTGAACCAATGAGCAAACTCCTTTAAAGTTATGAACTCCTTTAAAGGTGTGAACTAAGTACATAAGTACATAAGTACCTTGTCTCAAGTTCTGGCCCATAACATCTCCTTGTAAGATCCAAACAACAATGCTAAATTAGATAATTATTGTCTGTTAACCATTCCAGTGACTTAGCACCTTGTAAAAATGCTAACACTAAATAATGAAAAAAAAAACCAAAAACAAAAACAGAAACAATATACATATATGTATAGTGTTTACATTCACACATATTATACCATAGATTATATATCTATAAATAAACACAATATGAATTCATACATGTATACAGACATGTCTATTATCTTCTAAAACAAATCTATACATTCGTATATATACAAATGTATTTTTCTGTATGTAAATATACAATAATACATTTGAGTTTTCTTGTCCAAAATACTGGTATAGTTTGCCATTTTCTTTTCTAATCCATTGTATAGAGGTGGAAATTGAAGCAGACTTGAATAAGAGATTTGTTCAGGGTCACTCTACTATCTGAGTCTGGGTTCTAACTCTGAAAAATGAGACTACAGGCTTGGCACTCTATTCACTGCACTTCCTGGATGCTGTTATATACCCTTATGCTGTATGTCTGCATATATGTATATACACATTTACTATGTGTATGTACATATATATTCAAAGGTACATAGGTCTGCCACTCCCCCAAAAAATAACATGTAAAACAGACTAACAAATGTTACTATTGGTGTTATGGATGGTTTGGGGAACTGAAAATCTGAAAATCTTCTTATCTCCTTATTTTATTTTAACAAATTTATCTTGCTTTCTAGACATACACACAAATATGTGTAGATACATAGAAGACAGAGAGACAAATAAGAACTGGATTTTAAATGAACATATATCACTCGCTTGTTTTTAATCTTAAACTTCATTCTGTGATAGAAATGAAAGTAAAGATGTTTTTTATTATGACTGCATCCTTAGATTAAACACAGGAAGATGCTGGAGTTATTAGATCACATCACACTTTTGTTCAAAATGAGAAGATACTCAATGGTCTAAGAAGTAATGGGTGAAATCGGCATATGTAATGGGAAAAATAGAAGAAATATTGAGGCTAGATTTTGAGCCAATAATAAAATGTTAAGGATGCATTTAAGCTTGTGCTTTGATTAAAAAGCTTTATGAACAACATTGGTCACACAATATACAAATATGCACACACACATATATGCAAGTATATGCATTTGTGTATGTGTGTACATATTTGTTTGTATGTGTATGTTCATGTGTGTGTATTTGAGCTATAATTAGAAGCAGATTAGTTTAAAAAAGTGAAATAGAGAAGTATCTGAATAGTTTTGTTGTTAAAAAATTCATGCTAAATAGCAAAATGTTATGGCAACAAAAGTTTTAACTACATAAAATCTGCCATAAAATTCAGAATTTGATATTTCAGATATAGGGATGATTAAATTGGAGAAGACTTAAAAGATGAATAATTCTCTTGAATTTGAAAGCCTTGCTTATGAGGGAAGGGGGATTGTGAAAGCATGTGAACACTCTCTAGAGTATTATGGATAAAGGAAGGGTTAGAATTGAAGAGAAACAACTTTAAGCTTGATATAAAGGAGAAATTGCATAACAAAAATAAGGGAAATGAATGAGATGCTTTGGATTGCATTTGACCATGAACCCTATTGCAACAACTAAATGAACACGTTTTTAGTAAAACATTTGTGAAAAAAATGAACTTTCATCACCATTGGAGGAGTTCTTTTCCAATGCAAATTGTCATAAACACACTCCAAACATTTTATAAAGTTAATGTTCTATGAATTTAATTCTTAAAGATGAAGAAAAAGTTGTACTATCAATCATAATCCTAGTCATTCATATTTATTTCTTGATATTTGTATGAAATGAAGTTTTTATCTCATGTTATGTCTTCTGTCTTAAATATTGTCAAGAGATCCAGAATACACTCATAGGAGGAAAAACATTTCCCACTATTTCAGAATATTTTAAACTATGTGGAAAGAGAGAATTTTAAATAAAAAGATTGAGTGATTTGTTTTTTTTTTAAAAAAAGAATAATTTGTACAATAATCAAAAGAACTTACTATCACTATGGTGAAGATATATGACATTTTAAAGTTTTGGGGTCTCTTTCTCTGTTTTCCTTTCTCTGTCTCTCTCTTCTTTTTAAATTTTAGTTTCAGAGACTGTCATTCTTTGTCTCTGCATGTCTGCCTGAATCTCTCTTTTTTCTTCCCTCTTTCCTTTCCCTCTCTCTTTGCCTCCCTCCCTCTCTTTTTATCTCTTCCTCCCTCTCTCCCTCTCTCCCTCTTCTCCCTCTTTTTCTCCTTCCCTCTTTCCCTCCCCCCCTCCCCCTCTCTCTTTCTCTGTCTGTGTCTCTGTATCTCTGTCTCTCTCTCCCCTTCTCTCTCCTTTCTCCCAAATACATAATTAAATTGATCTTTTTTGAAAAGTTGTAAATCCATGTGACATTAAGTCAGTAGTAAAAATAATATTATTACACTCAAGGTGTCCATTCATATTTAAAAAATAATTAAGTAACAGCAATTTGTTCAGCTCTTTCACAATCTAGCAAAAGAAAACAGACACCTTTAGCAGGTTGATATATTTTCAAATACATACTCTCAATTGGCTTTCATTCATGCACATTTTTATTGAAATGGAAAAATAAGCAGGTATATTTTTTTTTGTAGGAACTATGAAGTAAAATAAAATAAAAGAAAACCACAGTTTATATATTTTGCTCATGATTCTTTGACCTTATTAACTTAGGACATAGTTTTCTTAGTGCAGCAATGACATCTTTATTTCTCAGGCTATATATAAGGGGGTTAAACATTGGGGTCACAGTGGTGTAGAAAAGAGCAAACACTTTGACTGATCCTGTAGAGTGATGGGATTTTGGCCTCAAATACACCATACTACCAGACCCATAGAATAAGACTACAACAATGAGGTGGGAAGAACAGGTGGAAAAAGCTTTGGATCTCCCTGAGGTTGAGGGAAGTCTCAGGATGGTAATTATGATTTTGACATAGGATGTGAGTATCAACAGAAAGGGAGTTATGACAAATGCCAATGCAGCAACATGGACAGAGACCTCTCTTTTATATGTGTCTCCACAAGCCAATTCCAGCAATGGTGGAGCATCACAGAAAATGTGATTAAGTTTATTAGGACCACAGAAATTGAGACAGAAAATCTGATATGTTTCCTCTACCAGTACTGGTACTCCAATGATCCAGGACACCACAACCAGTTGGATACAAATCCTGCGATTCATGATCAGAGGATAGTAGAGAGGCTTACAGATGGCTACATAACGATCATATGCCATCACAGCCAGGAGCAAGCACTCTGCCACTCCCAGAATATAAAGGGAACAAGTTTGTACAGCACATTGCAAGAAGGAAATAGTTCTCTTCTGGGTCCAGAGATCTGCCAGCATTCTGGGCAGAGTGACTGATGTGTAACAGATTTCCAAAAAAGAAAAGTTCCCAAGGAAAAAATACATTGGTGTTTGGAGGCTTGAGTCAATCTTGGTTATGACAATGAGGAGACCATTTCCTAGCAGTATACTTATATAGATAGTAAAGAAAACTGCAAAGAGAAACCCTTGGAGGTTGGGAACGTCAGAAAATCCCAGGAGAATGAATTCCACCACAATTGTGAGATTGTTTCTTGCCATTGGGTCCTCTACCTGCAAAAAAAAAAAAAAAAAAAAAAAAAAATGAATTGATGACTAATCAATAACTTTCTACTATGTTTTCCGTTTCCTTTTTAGGAAAGAAGAGAAAGTTGGATATTATGATCAGAAATATTCCTCCCATATTTAATATTACATTTTAATTTCCCTTCTCAACATTTTATAACAAATCTTTCGAAATGTTCTGTAATTTTTTGGGAAAAAGCCAAAATCCACCATTAAATGATTTTGAAGTGCTTCATATCTGCCAAGAACCATACTAAAATTTTATGACTATATTTCTTTCATATTTTGATAGAAAAAAGCAAAGATAAAGACATGTAGTAAAACTATAAAATATTCCTTAACCTCAGTATCAGAAGGAAAAACATTTAACATCATTCCTAATATTTCTTTTTTCTAAGGTGATAATCTCTTAACAACAGGAATTAGAGCCTTCATCAAAGAAATAGAATAGAAAAAAAAAATATTTAATCTTAACAAAGATTCCCTTATTACTTTGTATCATTAAGTTTGCCACCATTTGCTCATGGTATTATTTTCCCCAATAGAAAACTTTCCCAATCTTTTCAGCTCATCTGAATCCTATCATTCTTCTAAAAGATAGACTATTTCCTCTTCACCTTTATATTCCCTTGCTTTCTTTAATGACCATATTACAGGATTCATGGCAGACATTGGTCAATTATCAAATGCCCTCCACTTAACCGGAAAGTTCTTTTCCACATGTATATTTTGTGCCTCCTACTGTCTTCTAGGCATCTTAAGGGCAAAAGTCATGTCATATACACGTTTTTTTCTCTCTTGTACTGTGCCCAGCAGAGTTTTGCTACTCAAAAAATTTGTTGGATGAAAAAAAAAAATCCTCTTTCACATGACTTCAGGAAAATGTATTATCTAAAACATCTCCTCAATTAACTGATGCTTAAAATTTCTTATTTAGAGATTCATTCAGTAGTGTTAGTTACCCCATTACAGTATCTTTTTATTCACTAGGCTGTATTCTCCTTTCACACTTTATTGTGGAATATTGATCAGCTCATTCCTACTGCAACATCCACCTGAACTCTGTGTGGTAGAAAAAAATGAGACATAATTTATATATTTAAACTTGAGAACGAACTAGAATATATCCCCAAAATAATTATTTCAGATAGTGGGAGGTAGTAATGAGACAGTATTAGTAGGGTTCTAGGTTCTTTTAGGATGACAGGTGCCAAGAAGACAGACACAACTGATAAAAATGCTAAGCAAACTTTTTTGAATAAAAAAACCCTTCTTAATCCCATCTATAAACTCTCTAGAGAGCTTGGATTATTTAATGTGAAAACACATTATGTCAAAACAGAGTGTAGATTTTGAAGACAGGTTCAAATCTCAGCACTAATTTTATTATCTATAATTAGAAAATAATTTATCATCTCTGGGCTTGATTTCCCTCATGTATAATGTGATGGGTGACTTCTGAGATCCCTTCCACCTTTAGATGTGTATGGTTAGGCCAAGAAATACACCAAAGGCATGCCTGCCTTTGGACATACCATCATATTTTCTATTCTTCTACCAAGGAGGGAGGCGGCTATATACTCTTATGTATGGGAAAAGGTTGACTAGCCTTGAATTATGTTTTTGGTTCTATTACAGAGAAATAATGTAGCCAGGGTCAAATCTTAAGTTTCTGTTCTTCAGCTTGCTTTTGTGTTTAGTGTGAAAATTACCAAAACTTCTTCTCTTCAAATTAATAGTGAGATTATTTCAGACAGTTTATCTAATAAAAGTTTGAAAAATATAAAATTAAATCAATATATGCAGGAGCACAAAATCATTAATATTAATGTCATCATTATTTGATGAATTTCAGAGGAAATCATCTTCTTCCAGTCACAATCATCATCATCATCATCATCATCATCATCATCATCATCATCATTATTATTATTATTATATTAATATACTAAATTGTGATTACACAAAGTACTTCTTTATGAAAGGACTTTTCTGAAAATGATTGAATTTATTTAGATTATATCTATCTTTGCCCTCCTTAAGGAAAATATTCAAATGTTAATTATACATTTAGAGTTTGTCAAACTCTTTGTAAGTATATTCTACAGCATGTCCCTCATCTACTGGTTTATTAATTACATCAATTAAAAACAGAAGGTAAATTATAACCTCTTTATAATGAAACTATGATCTGTTTGAAAATGGCAACTTAATTGCAATGTGTTCAACACATGTTCCCATAATAGTATGTCTCACACTTTCCCCAAGAATCAAAGTTGAGCTTATATGCAGGATATAGCTTCCATTTACTCCTCTACTTTCAGAATAGATGTAGCATTTTATTTTTTAAGAATTTCTGGATGTCCTTATGTCCACAAGATCCATTAGAAATAGTGAATATGATCATATTTAACATACCTTAACATATTTAACATGTATTAGTCTACCTGCCATCTGGGGGAGGAGAAAGGAGGGAAAAAATTGGAACAAAAGGTTTGCAAATGTCAATGCTGAAAAATTACCCATGCATATATCTTGTAAATAAAATGAGATAACAAAAAAGCAGGAAAAAAGAAATAGTGAATATGATAACATAAATAACAGAAGGCAATACTTTTTGTGACCTGGGATTATAATCTTACTGTATCTTCTGGTTCTAATTCATCACTTGACTCTAAAGCATTATTTTGATGCCCATGTTTATATATATTTTCAACTATTTACTGCCCATTTTTCTGCAATAGTTTATGGTAATTGTCCATAGCAAAGAATAATGGAGAAAGGGGAAAGAACATTTAAAAATTTAAGACATTTTTCAATTTTCTATTGTTAGAGAATATTACTAAGAATTTTTAACAATCTTTCCAGCATATATACATGTACATCTATATTAGGGACTTTTACATTTATATTTATGAATAGTCACATATATGTGTATGTTTATACACCTGCATCTATATATTCACATGTGTATGCAAATAGAGGTTTGTTAATGTATTTTTATATCTACTCATATGTCTAATAATCAATTTAAATATCCATTTAATACTAACATATATACATATTATGTATTCATCTATATTAGTTTAATGAAAGCTTATTGAATTGATGTCAGGAAAGACTCTCTGAAATAATAAACTGAGTTAGTAAGAAGAAAATTCTTATTTAGAATCAACAAAAAGCATTCTATCTCCTTTATTCTAACATGAATATTTTAATTCTCCAATCAGCTTTTTACTTGTGAGGAATTTCAAACATTCCATCATAATTTAAGCACAAAATTCACTTTGGGGTGACTGATATTAATATAAGTAAAACCTAAGTTAAAAATGAAAATATAATACCTTTATTTATCATATGCTTTATAAGAATTTGAACCTCAGTTATCTTGACCCCAAGTCCAGAATTCCTATCCCCAAAATATTTAATATTTCTTCATAAATTATGAAAGAAAAGCTCATAAAGCAGAGACTGGATAATCTTAATTATATATTTACAGTACAAAGGTAATGTAGTGCAATAAGAATTTTTTAAAACTTGCTCATTGGAAATATGTACTACATTTATTATAAAAGTCTGATTTTAAATACAGATAAAACATAATGTTGACAAAAATAGACAATACTAATATAAATTTCAAATAGTTATTATGTTAAATCTTAACAAAATAAAAATTAGAAATGACTAGTAATCCCTAAAACAAGTCACTAGTACTAATAAAATGAAGATGATTAAAATTCTGTTTTCATCTAATATCCTGCAAATTGTTGTAGTTGAAAAAGTTTAAAAATAATCAATTTGAGAGGTTCAGTTAGACAATAAGAACAATACTCTATTGATGGAGTATTAAATTAATGTAACTATTTTAGGAAACAATTTGGAATAGTGGAAGTTCAGTCACTAAACTTTCTACATATTTTGGATCAGAGCTCTGATTACTATGGAATATACTTCAATTAAATCAATGATATAAATCAAAAGGATGCCACCTTAAAATATTCACATCTCTATTGATGAAGCTAGGAATTATCATGAACATCATATAAAATGTTCCTCTTCAGATCAAAGAATTTAAATTTCAGCCAGCAAGAGAGCTCAAACTTACCTTACTCAACATTAAAAATTAATCAATTCCTTGTTTCTCAATAATGAAAATAATAAAGTTATTTAACTTACATCCATAAGCTATTTTAATGTTTGCAAAATGTTTTATGTACATTATCGTGCCAGATCTTAGGATCTTGCGGTATTTTGATTTTACAGATGAGGAGTCTAAGACTCAGCCTGGATAACTTTGCTCCAAATTCTACAGATATCAGATGTCAAAATGAAGATTTGAACCTAATGTCCTCATGACTGCAAATTCAACCCCTTTCTTTAAGTCCATGGTTCTTTTCCCTAAAGTATTACAGTGCACCAAAAAGCACCTACAAGCTCTGTGAAAGGGATCTAACTGCCTTGTACAAATATATTTTAGATGAAATCATTGATCACTTCTCTTTAGAAGAAATGATTCTTGCCCTTTTAAGCTCTCTGGAGATAATTGTTCTCCCAGGCCATATTTCATTTTTTAATGAGAGAAAAGGTCTTCTGGCTCAAAGTCCAATCATCTAATAAGTCTTAATGAGGCCAGATTGTATAGTGGGTAAAATCCTGAGCCTTGAGTCAAGGGATTATTTTGGGCTCTTGGACATAGTGATTCATAAATATCTCTTTATTGTAAGGTCATATTCCTATTCATATTAATTTCCAAATATATATATAAATAGAAACAATATTATTTTTAATTACTTGTTTTGCAATATTATAATGAGAAAAGCTGTTAGCAAATAGTAGGGATTTTAGCCATTATTATATTTGAAGGAGTTAATCATTTATTCTCTTCAGTTTTTCAATACAAATATTTAGAAAAATGCAGCCTCTAAATTTTGGACCAAATCATTTCCTCTATAGGCTACCATTGCTTAATGAAACATTTGAAATAGTTAACCTAGATCTTAGGAAAGTATGCTAGTGTGTAAAAGGACAATGTTAGGACTACATGATTATGAATCAGAGGATATGAGTATGAATCTCAGTTTTACTATTTTTTACCTGGATGACTTTCAGTAAGTTATTTCTCTTCTGCATTCCCCAATATTCAATTCAAAAAGCTAAAGCATTTTATGATCCTTCATCAAGAATAGAGGATGTGATTATTCATAGAAATTGGATAGGTAAGGTATTACCAACAATCAAGATGGAAGGCCTTCAAGTCTTCCCACTAGACTTACCACTGTGTCCTAAAACCTTCTGACTTTGCTTTAGCTCTGACATTACATTCTCCAATTTTTGTCATCTGACCAATTGATATAGTATAAGGTTTCCTGGACCTTGTTACCTATTTTTGGATTTTTCTTTCCATTCTGAATTTGAATTCTCTCATATTTTTGTTTTGCATCAATTAGACAGTGAGCTCCAGGAAATCATGAATAATAGTTTTGTTGTGAGTATAACGAAAACTTAGCAAAGTACTTGCCAAATATTCATACATGCAGCCATTTATCCACTTATTCATCTATCATTCATATTATCTATACTAATATCATCTATCATTCATACATTCATTCCATTATAGCTCTAAAATTTCTGGTCCTATGACCAGTGTAACTTATCTTTCAGAGTAAGTTAGACAAACATTATTTGGGGCCTATCCTGGGAATATCCCTGGAATAAGGGAATGCGTCTTTGCCATGGGTCTGAACACACCTCTTAAATCTATGATGATTTTGATTGTATGAAATATCTTTTTCCAAGTCTGTATGTGGGCAGCTAAGTGGCACATATGGATAGAATATTAAAATGTAAATCATGAATGTTAAAATTCTTACAAGGTGCTAAGTCTCTAAAATGGATATAATTATCAAATTTAGTATGGTTCAATATGACTGATTTAATCCTCTAAAAAGATGTTATGGGCAAGAACTGGAAACAAGATACTAAGTTGAATTGAGGAGGCATTGGTTAAATCTAGTTTAACATTGATTTGATCCTACAACAAATAATGGTTTCCTTGGGATATAATGATTGGTGTATACTCAGTGTGTGACATATAAGATAGAAGCTCTCAGGGCCAGAGAAAACTTCGAGAGAACTTTGGGAGAACTTCAAGGGAACTTCAGGAGATTTAGAGTCAAGATTCATTCCAACTTCCACCTTTGTTCTGGCTGGGGATACTGGGAGGACAAGAGGCTGAAGCTGGCAGAGACAGAGGACTAGCTACAAGAGCTCTTGGGAACCAAGGAAAAAGATAGGCCTCTACTAAAGCTAACTGGGTCCCAAGAAAAGATTCAAAACTTGGAAAGAGAAAGTAAAGGATTTGGACTCCTAGCTACATTTGAGATTATTGAACTGAACTGAAACTAAGGCTGCCTCCAGAAGCTCCCCAAGAAACCTACTCCCAGAGAATGATTATAATTTAGAGAAGAGAACATTACACATGAAGATCTGAGTTCAAACCTGGTCTCAGATACTAGATTTGTGACTCAAGTCATTTTACTCTGCCTCAGATTCCTTATCAAATGTTCCAAAGAACAACATGGTAAAAACCACTCCCCTTTTTTGCCAAGAAAATTCTAAATAGGGTCAGAAATATTCATACAAAGTTCAGCAACAGCACTCTATAAAACTATATGTATTTGCAAAATTTTTCTTTCATTCTTGTTACTTTATTTTCTTCCAATTACATGTAAAAATTCACACTTATTTTTACAAATTGTGAGTTCCGATTTCCTTCCCTCCCCTCATCATCATTAAGAAGCAAGCAATTTGACACATTATATATGTGCAATCATGCTAAACATATTTTCGTATTAGTCATGTTGTGAAAGAAAAAAAAAACTGACAAAAGCAAGGAAAATAAAAAGAAACAACTTTACTTTCATATCCATTTAGACTTCATCAGTTCATTTTATTTTGGTTATTAATAGCATTTATCATCATAAGTCCTTCAGAATAGTATTGTATATCATTGCTGAAAATAACTCAGTTATTCAGAGATGATAAACATCAAATACTTCTGTTAATATGTGCAATGTTTTCCTGGTTCTTCTTATTTCACTTTGCATCAATTCAGACAAGTATTGCCAAGTTTTTCTGAGAACATTCTCTGAAAAAGAAATATCTTCCTCAGAGTTCTGTTCCTCCTTTACCAAGATGTTGACTTTTTTCCCTCAAGGTTTTGTTACATCGCTTATTTTTTTTTTCTAATTTTTTTCTTTACCTCTCTCACTTGATTTTTAAAATGTTTTTCAGCTCTTCTAGAAATTATTTTGGTTCATGAGACTAATTCCCAGCCTTCTTTGAAGCTTTGTATGCAACAGTTTTGAGTTTATTCTATTCTTCTGAATTATATTTTGTTATATTATTATTGTTTCTTTATTATTGTCAGAAATTAAAACAAACTATGGAATTCAGAGAGACTCATAAAATGTTAGCTAAAGAGTATTGTTTTATTTTTCATTTTCTGTGAACCATCTAATAAATCAAAATGTTTGAAATGTAGGTTGGTGCAAAGAATGCCTATATCTTGAAAATCACAGTATTGGAATTCAAAAGGATAATTAAAATGCTTCCATTCTGTATTAGAATAAGAAAAGACTAATTGGGCTAAATTGTGAGAATTATTGAAGTCTGGTCAAGCAGAGACAAATAAATCCATTCTCAGTCTGAAGGAACATTGGTCAAAGTTTTCTTGTTCTACTGTTAATATGGATATAGAGCAGTAAAACTGTAATATCTGCAATTCAATGAAGGATTCCCATTTTCTTCTACTATCTTTCTAACATTGTAATAGAGCACCATGAGACCAGAATTGTCTTTCAGAGCTATGATTCAAGGAGCTGAGCTGTTTTGTAGGGCACAATATATGGATTGGATAATTAATAATTTTAATAATTGCCTTGAATTCATTTGTAATTTTTCCAAGCTTAATTTTACATTATAGATTAAAAATTAATTTTATATTTTCAAAATGTTTCATTGCTTTGTAAAAATGAATATAATTCATTTCATTATAATGATACTCAGAGTAACAAGATGAGAAGACCTAATTATTGGGAATCATGGATCAGAATCTTCAGAAATTATTTTATTTTCTCAAACCTTTGGGATTTATTTGATTTTGGCTGTTTTATGCCTACAAATGAAACATCAAAAAATTAATATAAATAATGCTTTATTGGCTATTATTTCCCCATGACCAGAATAATATCATTTAAGGAGACCATCAAATAATTTCCATTTTTCTCAAGAAAAGGGGACTTGTTTAATAATATTCAAAGGGATTTATTACTTAGAGCATTGATTGAAAAGAAATTATCAGTAATAAATTCATTTTTCCCTTGTTAGTGTAAACATACATGCTTTTTTTGCTCCCTAGGGATCACCCCATAAAATGTATAAGTATGATAATATTACTAATTAACATATTTGTCATATATATTGTAAAAATAAATCTGTGTAACAGGAGCATTAAGATAATTAATAAAGTCCAGATAGAGAGAGGAGAAAACTCTCACAATTTTTTTTTTATTTTTAATGAAGAAAGTAGATAGTGATTTTAATTCTTCAGTGAATCAGTGATCACACTCATGAATCATTCCTCCAAAGGAGAAAAGAAAAACAAACTATATGTGCATGCATACACATACATACAACTCATTTGTTCCAATTACTACCAATGAGATAATCAACAAATCAATCAATAAACTTAGGGAACAAGAACTGTAACAGTTGATGGAGTTGTAACACATGTAGAAAAACCAGTATTTTCTTGTTATTGGATTGAAGTAGAAAATGTGAATATGTATAACATTTTGGGGAAGTCAAAAGATATAGAGGAAGAAGTAGGAAGATGATGGATTTTGAAAAAAAATATATACATATATGATTCTGGAATCAGCACTGAAATGAAATATATTGCATGCATTGGACCAATCGTCTATAAACCAGAGAGAGAGAGGTGTGATATTGAGAGTACTAGTTAGAAATCTAGCTTGATTGAATATAAGTGAATGAAGGGGGAAAATGATAAGAATAATAACAGTAATAGATAAAATAACTTCCACTAATATAGTACATAAAAACAAAAGAAATTATTAAAAAATTAAATATGTCATGAAGATTTTATTAGTGCATTTGTACACATAAAGAAACTGAAGAACAGAGTAGTTAAATGGCTTGCACAATATTACACAAGAGGTTACCACAAGTGAAATTCAACCCAAACATTCTTTTATTTTTCAAAATGCTGAAATAGGAAACAATTCTGTACATTAAATTTTTTTGTGGTAAAATCAAAAAGAGCTATGTAAGAAAAGATTTCATCCTTGCTCTATTCTTTGGGTATTTCTCCTTTCCCTGTTCACTTTTAATTTTTTAATGAGAAGTGAAATTTTCAGAATCAAATGCAAGGCTAAAGCAAACAGCAAGAGGCAGCCTGATGCAATGGATTCAGATCTGCAGGAGGTCCTGTTTTCCATTTTATTTTGGTTTCTTTCTGTCTGTTGGACAATTGGGAAGTGACGACTGTTCTCAAAGTTTCAATTTTCCTATATACTGAATAGAAAAAAAAATATTTTCACTTGTTTCATGGACTCATTTGTGACAAAACAATCTGTAAAGTATAAATAGCCGTGGTCAAGGTTATGTAACAAATAAAAGTGCAGATAGAAAATTTAATTTTATCTTTGATGCAACAGCTTTCACAAATATTGTATTTTCTTCAGTAGCATGTATTTGTATAATGCATTCCAGTGTAAGTAAAATTAATGTTATTAAATGCACCTATGATATGCATACTAGTGTGTTAAAAACTGATAATATAATAAATAAAAAGACAGACAGCCTCTACCCTTAATGAACTTATATAGAGGGGAGAGAGAAAATTACACACAGAACACTGAGGCAGGACAGAAAGCATACGATGGGGTACCAAGTATGAAGGCATTTTGTTTCATGAAATTCAAACCAAAGAGGCAGCAGATAAAACATGGAGTCATCTGAGAGTCCAGTTTTTATTCTCTATTAAGAAAGGAATTGAGAGTAGTTTGATATCTAACTTCTATCCTTCCAAAGAGAGGGAGTATGAGCCTGAGGCAGATGGAATCAATCAAAGATTAAATGAATAGCGTGGGTATGAGTTTAAGAGTAATGTCAACTTTTTCCATAGAGTTAAAACTAGACAGGGCAGCACATATAAGATAGCAATCCAATGATAAGCATGATTCTCCTGACAGATCTTGAGAAAGGTCACTAATGCATTTTTGGAAAAAATAGGCCATATATTTTGTGGGGAAGAGTATTGAATTTAATGTCCAATATTTATATGACTAAATGCTAGTTCAATTATTCATAAATCCTATGCCAATACCAAATAGGATAGGATTTCCTCTATCTTAGAACAGATTGCTTCTTTCTGAAATGATAATGGTTGAATGATATAATAATTCCAGTTTCTTCCAGCTCCAAAGCCAAGGATCTTATGATGAAAATTACCTTGGCAGCAGCAAATGGCAGATGAATTTTGAATAATAACTGAAAACATTGTGATTTTACATCTTACCTAAATTGCTTCTTTACAGTATGAATGTGGAACAACTATCCTTATGTCATGACTACTTAAGGACTCTAGTTTCCAAGCTGAATAAATGTTCATTAATCATAGACTCTTCAAATAACAGGATTACAGATTTAGACTCCAAAATGCCTGAAGATAGTCTATTGCATGCCTAACTTCCCCTTATTTAGCAGATGAAGTAATCAAAGCCCAAAGAGATTAATTTACCCTGAGATTAAAAAGGTTAAAGGTCAGAAAACCACTGTTAGACTGTGACCTTGAAAAATATCTGCAGTTAGTATTAATGCTATTTAACTATTTATAAAGCATTTTTCCAGTTACAATGGAAATTTACTATTTATATTTAATCTTATTTTAAATAACTTAGTATGTTACTAATTATTAATTAAGTAGTAATTAGAATTAATTAAATTTCATTACAACAATTACCATTACACTTAATCTACATATGTTGGGGTCATGCTTTCATCACAGTAACCATTTAACAAATATTTTTCATTCTTTAATTTATTTCCTGCTTCTCCCCCTCCTTTGCTTGAGAATTTTTTTTTCGTTGTACCCTTCTTCATTAAATGAAAAGGAATCAATACCATCTTGACAAATGAACTAATTTACCTAGAAACAACATATTTTTTATTTGTTTGGTACTATTGGTCTTTGTCTTTATTTTTAGGAGATTGTTATTCTTCTGTTTAATATGACAAATTTAAAAAGAGAATCTAACATAAATGTTTTTTGCCTAAAGAAATATTTTACTATCTTGTAATAAAAGTATATTTCTAAGTATCATATAGACATTCTACTATGCCTCATGAATTCATTTTAATTTTTTAATATTTTAGACAAGAACAAACTAATAAGAACACATGAGTTTTTACATTTTTTATTCTGAATGTAACAAATATAAATGGAAATGGAATATTAGCAAAATATATAGCAAATATATATAGATATATATATATAGCAATATATAGCAAAATAGAACAATGATGATTTCATATAAAACTGCATATTTCATGTGTTTCTATTATACTTTTAGTTTTGTTTCTGCATTAAAATGGATTTTCCATAATTTTATTTTGCCCTATCTTTCCTTATTTCTCAAACTTCCATCCTCCAATGAAGAAATGAAAATCAAAGCAAAACAAAAACAAGATCAGCAATAACATATCCCTTATAAAAACATATCTAATTATAGCAAAAATATCTAATTATGGAAACAAAATTAATTCCTATGTTAATTGTCTTAAATATATATTCATCCCTATTTTACTTCTCAAGTCCTTTATGAGGCTCTCAAGAGATGAGTAATATTTTCAATATATTATTACTATTTCCAGATTATAGATAGGTAACCATTGAATTGATAAAAGACTTCAAGTGATCTTAATTGTGTTTGTGTGTGTTAAATTTCTAATGTGATTACTATATAAATTGTTTTCTAGGTTCAATTAATTCAGTCTAATTGAGTCTTCTAAAAGTTTTCTGAATTTTTTTCTAACATCTTTTATGGTACAAAACATCTCTTTGCATTAATATTTTCAAAAAATGGATACCCTTCTTTACTACTAGAAACAATCTTGTTCTTGATAATTTTGAATTGATATATGATTTACTTTATGGATGTACATCTGCATTCATATATTTTTTCTGTACAATTTGGTAATCTTAAAATGTCTCAGTTATCTATTGGTCATCAATAGCATTCCCTTTATAAGGCTTGAAAGGCCTTAATTATGCATAAATATATATAGCACCATGGATAAATAAACACATCTGTTAAATCTTCCCTGTCAATCTTGACTTAAAGCTGTTTTAAAATGTGGTTACTTTGTAATTGTGAAAACAAAACATTAGTATTACTATTTGTCAAAAGTCAAATTTCACAAATAATGAAATCTGTTATTTGACAAAAAAATCAAATTTAATTTTTTTCTATGCACTTCTGAGACCTAAATGTTCCCATGAAGCATGAACATACACACACACACACACACACACACACACACACACACACACACACACACACACACATATACACACACACGCAAACACTTTGCTTATGTGAGAAAGTAAAGGTAAATAGGTGATAGATTGGTAAATAGATATAAATATGTGTTTTTTTGTAAAGTCCAGGCTAGCTCCCTGGAGGCCTCAGAATCAGCCAGAGTCAGGATAAACAAAAGTCCTTGGGAGAAGTGAAGGAAATAGACAAAACTGCCAGAAATTTTGTCCAGGATCCCTCCTTGATTCTAGAGTCCAGAATCTCCACACTTTTCTCCTCTCCATCCTGTTGCCAAGTGAAGTTCTCTGGCCTCTCTCACTCCAACCCTCTGGTCTTTACCTACAATTCTCTTAACCCCAAGCATTGAGCTAGCATTAACTGAGAGAAAAAAATTCCAAACATATGCTAATAGAGTTATTGTCCAATAGGTAATTAACCTTTAAGTGCTCGGTTGTCTGATTCAACCTTTTAAGAGTTTCATCCCTTTACAATTATTAGTTATAACTCCTCACATAAGCACTAAGCCACTTTCACATGTTACTTCCTTTTCCCTAGGTCTTTAGTTCTGTCATTGTAACTTACTTTGTAGTAATAAACAACACTTCTAATTCTAGCTAGAGCCATCCTGGGTATGGAAGGTTATTCACTACATGAAAGTACTCCCATGTCCAACCATAGTTACTACCTAATCTTGGTATGATAGAGTACATAAGTAAAATCCCATGGAGAAAAGACACTGTTGGGTTGAGATGTTTGAGAGTTATATCACGAAGAAATTTAAGCCATCATTAAAGTGAATATTGAAATAATTAAAGAGCATGGCAAGAGACAGAGTGGATATAAAAACCATGAGTCATGTAGTAAAATTTCTAATTGTCATAAATGGTCATATAATTATCACATAATTATCCTAAAGTAAAAGGCTTCATTTTAACTGAGAAGGAATAAGTATTACATGAAAACTGTAGAATACTGAAAAAAATTGATCTCATCAGTGACTATTAGATGAGGTAGAACTCAACCCATTCATGCCTATCTATTCTATCCAACTTTTAACCATGTTCTTTCATATGTTTACCAAAAATATTCAGTCAACAAACAAGACAATATTTTTCTCATCCTCTTGCATGTTATGGATAATAATGGAATATGTTGTTTGTTCACATGTTCCTTTCTCTCTTTATGTTGTTATCTCACTGTTTTTTGTTTTGTTTTTATCCCTTAGCAAAAAAAAAAAAAAAATTAATGAAATGCTTATTGCTGTTTTTTTAGAAAATCCTCATGTATACCAAGCATTTATCTGTTCTACTCTTTTGAAGTGATTGTGAATCTCATTTAGGTGATTTCAATATTCTGAGCTTTTCTGTCTGTCTATTAAATGAAACCAGAAAGATATCATAATAGAATACTTCACAAGTTCTTTGATTAAATGCTATGAAACCTGATGACTGGAATTGGAAGACTGGTATAATATAAAATAACATGAAAAATGGTGCTTTATGGATTAAGAAACAGCAAGACCAGGGAGTCCCTGCCCAAAATCTTTGAGGCAAATGTAACCATATTGAATGAGATAACAAGAAGAGAGGTGGAGCTACTTCTAGGATTCCATGAGGGAGATTTGTGGAGATTTTAAGGTATGAGGAGCAGATAAAAGACATTAGCCTGAACTGTAGAAAAAAGATGAACTTCATAATGAAAATCACTTGAAGAACTTTGGAACTTTGAAATCTGAAAATTAAATTTGGAGAGGTAAATGAGAAATGACTTGAGAGAAGCTAAAAATTGAAAAGAGCTTGAGGGTATGAACTTAAAGACTTGAAGTTAAGGAAATAGAAATCAAACTGAAGCAGACAGCTTTAAGGTTAATTAAAATTGCTAGGGAAGAAAATTCTGATAAAAATGAAAAAAAAAAATAAAAGTTAGTAATTAAAGGGGAAAACAACAAGAATCAAAGAGAAGAATAAAATATTTAAGAACAGAAGATTTTGGAAGAAATGGTACACATTTCTGACAGAAGGAAAAAGGAAGTAGGGCTTGAGGGTAAGTTGCTAATGAAATGCCACCTTTTCAAAAAGGAGCTAGACAGTTATGGAACAATAGATGGAACTTTTAGAGAGACATATTGATGTTTGATAAAAAAAAAAATAAAAACTGACCAACAATTAAAACTATCCCCAAATGGAATAGGCTTCTTTTGAAGAATGTAGATTCATCAAGACTAGATGTCCAAAATAAGATATTGTCAAACATGTTGTAGAGTTACGAATACAAAATGTTTTTTATGATTATTCCAAGTTAGATTTTGTTATTTTAAATGGTAAGGCATAAATATTTTGCAAAGACAGATAGTTGCACCATTAGGCTAATATTTTGAATAGTAATTTCTTTAATGCAGCAGTAACATCTTTGTTTTTTAGGCTATATATCAAAGGGTTAAACATAGGGGTCACAATGGTGTAGAAAAGAGAGAGAATTTTTTCTATCCCTGACTGACTTGATTTGGGTGTGAAATATGTAATAATACTAGATCCATAGAATAAACTCACAACTATGAGATGAGAAGAACAAGTAGAAAAGGCCTTTTGTCTTCCTGTAACCAATGGTAGCTTCAGGATAGTGGTGATAATTTTGAAATAGAATCCAAAAATTATGAGAAAGGGAACTAACCCAAATAGCCCAGCAACCACATAGACAAAGAACTCTTGCTCGGAGGTATTTCCACAAGCCAACTTTAGCAGTGGAGGGACATCACAGAAAACATGATTGAGTTTATTAAAACAGAAGGGAATAGAAATTACCTTATATGTCTGTATTAATTGAATAGGAATCCCAGTCATCCAGGAAACAATCACCAACTGGACACAGACTTTGTGGTTCATAATAAGAGGGTAGTACAGAGGCTTGCAAATGGCCACATAACGATCATAGGCCATCACAGCCAGAAGGAAACTTTCCGTGACTCCCAAAATAAGAAATAATGAAAGTTGTATGGCACAAGCTATCAAAGAAATTGCTCTGTTCTGTGTCCAAAGTTGTGTTAGCATTCTGGGAAGAGTTACTGATGTATAGCAGATTTCCAGGAAGGAAAAGTTACCCAAGAAAAAATACATAGGAGTTTGGAGAGTTGGAGCAACTTTGGTAATGACAATGATGAGACCATTTTCTATGAGGATAGTCATATAGATGATTAAAAAAATTCCAAATAGAAACCCTTGGAGATGTGGGAGGTCAGAAAATCCCAGAAGAATAAATTCCATGATGACAGTGCAATTTCCTTCTGTCACTTTTTCTGTGTATTCCATCTGTGGAAACAATGAATTCAGGATGGACAAGCAATTTTCCCCTCTGGTTTCAATTTTTTTCTTACAAAATTAAGTGTTATAGGTGAGGTCATCTCTTCAAATACCACCTACTCTGAAACTTTTTATTTTCTACTTTCAGATCCCTCAGTTCAGTAAATTCTCAACTTTATCATGTGAAGGCCTATCTGAATCTCTAAGATTCATTATTGATTGATAGAATAGAAATAGGGCTCTAAGTCCTCATAGCATTAAGAAGACATCAATTTGACATGAGCACTGAAAGAAGAGAATAAGCACTCACAAAGCATTTAATCTAGGTTACAATCTTGAGGGAGTTGTCTTTATCCCCTCACATGGTTTTACTTCAACCCCAACTCTGCAGTCCTTGCTCCTTCTTATCATTTGTGCTATTTCCATAATATGCTCATCACCATCCCTAACACCTGCAACTTCAATTACCTTTCAGCTCATTCAGAGCAGCTGCCAAAATAAGAAAGTGACTAGAGAACAATGGAATCATAAATCCCTCAACTGAAGCCTCACTATTGCCACATTCTAACTTTATGATTGTGGACAAGCCACTTAAAAGTCTAAAAAAGCACAAGTTATTGCCTACAATTATAAATTTCAGAACAGTTGTGAATTTGATTTGGTAGAAATTAATTACTCCTATTGAATCCAGGGAAGGAAGGAAGGAAGGAAGGAAGGAAGGAAGGAAGGAAGGAAGGAAGGAAGGAAGGAAGGAAGGAAGGAAGGAAGGAAGGAAGGAAGGAAGGAAGGAAGGAAGGAAGGAAGGAAGGAAGGAAGGAAGGAAGGAAGGAAGGAAGGAAGGAAGGAAGAGTGGGAGGGAGGGAAAAAAGGAAGGAAGGGAGGGAAGGAGATAGGGATGGAAGGAAGCAAGGAAGGGAGGGAAGAAGGGAGGGATAGAAGGAAAGAAGGAACGAAGGAAGGAAGGAAAAGAGGAAGGAATACCTCATTCCACGGAATTAGAGTGGTCACTTAAGGTCCAGTGTAGTAGCAAGAACAATATATGTCTTTGGACCTAAGAGATCTCTGTGTGATATCTGAGTCTGTTCTCTAATAGTTAAATGACATTCAGTAATTCATTTAAACTTAAGGAAGCTCAATTGTCTCATCAGTAAAGTGAAGAAATTAATTAGATACATTATTTATAATATGATGCTGAAATAAAAACCCCAAATCTAATTTACTACTTCTTGCCAATGATTACCATTAAAGCTAAATACTGTTTCTCTTTATGACTGATTGAATCATCAAGAGCCATTTCCAAAGAAGCATTTAATAAATTGTCACAGTAGTCAAACCTACTTACTTAGTGGACAAGTAGATCAAAGACAATCTTTACATGAGCTGCCACAAAAAACATGTATCAGATATTGATGTTATATGTAAAATTGTCACAGCATCATGAATAAAAAGAAGAAAACATGAATCTTCACAGAGAGAATTAAGAAACCATAGTTCCTTTTTTTTTTTTAATATTTTGCTTATTTGAGTTGGTCCAAATGCTCAAGATTAGAGTTTTGAGAAACACTTTTTCTCCTTTATATATAAAAATAGGGCAGCCACCCAAAAGTTCATTTTATTATTGTATAGTATTTAATTGTTGAGTAGCTTCAATTATATCTGATTTTTTGTGCATGTTTTTCTTTTTTTTAGCTATTGTTCATGTTTGCTTTTGGTTTTTGCAAAGATATTAAAGAAATTTACCATTTCTTTTATTTGCTCTTTTTACAAATGAGGAAACTGAGGATTTTTATAATAAACACTGAGTTCTTTATACCTTTGTTTACTTTTCAAAGTATATTTATTTCATTAGTCAGTAAATAATTTAAATAATAGTCATTCTTTTGACATACAACTTACTAGGGTTGACCATTATCAATAACCATGTATTACTCACCTTAATTAAATTGTGATCCTCACAATTTCTTGCTTTAAAAATGAATTATACACTTTGTAAACTGCTCTCCTGTCCTCGGTATTGCTTGTTGTCTTTATAATTGTAATCTCAACAAAGTCCATTTATGTTATATATCTACATTGCAGGATCACTAGACTCCTCTTCTGGTATTATGTAAACAATGCCATTGACTTTGCCACATATTGCTCCCTATATAGAATCATAGAATCAATAACTATTCTAAAGCTTAAAGAATATTACCACAACAGTAGACAAAAGCAAAAAACAAAAACCCATTCCTGAAATCAGAGACATAGAAGTTGACAGTGAAATAATACATTTCCCCCCAGCAATAATGGGATACAAAGTTCATCTACTTCTAGCTTTGATTAATACACTTAGATTCATAATAAGTACATGAGCAAGCTTAGAATTTTGAATAGAGAATTAATCTAGAAGTCCAGAATATTTGGTTACATTTCCTGCCTCTGAAGTCCTGGAAAGTTTACCTAACCCCTCAAGATCTTGGACAACTTTCAAAATTACAAGAAAAGCTTGACTTTTGTTGGTAAAGGGAAATTCTTAAGCCAGTATAATTACAGAAAGAGTCTCTGGAACTATCCTTTTTTTTTTTGTATACACATTACATATTTTGTGTATGCCTCTGCAAATATAAATGCATATATATATATATATATATATAATATTTGCAGAGGCAGTCAGCATGGGATAGTGGCTAGAGGGTCAGCCTTGTAATAAGAAAGCATTAAGTAAAAGTCCTGTTTTGGCTAAGTTTTAAGTATGTGATTAAAGGCAAGGATCTTAAACTATAGGTAACATAAAAGCTCTCTCACACTATAGGTGATAGGATAATTGTCAATGTGATTTCACTAAAGCATTACCTCTTTAAGAGCTCCATATACCTATGAAAGCAAGTCAGATGGAGAAAAATAAATCCATTCTTTAAATATTAAAATACGTCCTCTTAAAAACAAACAAGCAAATAAAAAGTACATCGACCAACTTTTGTCTAAAAGTAACCTTGGAAAGCACCTAAAGATATTTAAATATACACGATTCCTAGTCTATTTTCCTCTATGGGGATAGCTTCTCTCCTATGTCTCTTTTCATTTCTTAATGAGAAGCCAGGTCTTCGGAATCTAACCCCAGGATTCCAAGCATCCATTAATGAATCATTCTGATTTACAAAACCACTGGGAACATTCTAGTTTTATTGTTCTTCGTACTGGATACACATCATTAGCAGAATGGTCCTGGATATGATGCAACTCCAATCTGCTCTTTACTATGTATCAATATAATATTGATTATTAAAGATTAGATTTTATTTGAGAGTTAAAAACAACTATAGAGGTCTTTTACAGTGGAGAAAATTGAGTTGCAGGTCAAGGGACTTTACATTGGTAGTGATTAATAGAGCTAGTGATTAAACTTTTTTTTTTCCTTTAGTGTAATGAGATCAGACTACTTTTCTATTGTCTTCTGGACAAAAAAAAAAAGTACATACCTTAATATTGAAAATTCTACACTCTGTTGTCCACTCATTTCTCCATACCTCATCATATTTCATTCTTTTTGTGTTCTAACTAAACTGGCATGGAACTATTCCTATCCCTTCCTTCTTTTCTCCTTTTCTCTCTCCATCTGAATTTAGGTTTATTTCCAAATTTTCTATTATTAATTTGTATCATCCAATGAAATGAAAGCTCTTTGAAGTCAGAACTGCTTCCTGACTTTCTTTTCATTTTCAGTGCCTAAGAAATTATCTTTAATAGAGCAGTTCCCTTACAAATGTTTTAATTGTGTTGATTTTTTTTTTTTAATTGTCCCTCTTATTTCAATTAATTGGAACATAGTACCATTGTCAGATTTTACATTCTTGGCCTCAAATGCCATTGCAGACAGTAACTGCAGTAATGAAATGAAAAGATATTTGCTCCTTGGAAGTAAAGCTTTGGCAAATCTGGATAACATTCTAAAAACGGAGATATCACATTTCTAACAAAGGACTGTACAATTAAACTGCTGATTTTCCATTAGCAAAGTGTTGTGAGAGTTGGACTATTAGCAAAGTTGAGTGCTGAAAAATTAATACTTTTGAATTGTGGTTCTGGTGAAGACTTTGAGAGTATTTTGAACAGCAAGGAGATCAAATCAGCCAATACTTAAATTAATTCAGGTTATTTACTGGAAAATCAAATAATGTTTGATGGATAGATAATGGCATGAAAGCAATGAACATGAACTTGAACAGACTTTAGGAGATAGTAGAGAAGAAAAAGAGAGGGCATGTTCTAGTCTATAGGGTCATGAAGAGTCAGACATAACAACAACAACCATTATTTCTCTGAATCTTGTTTTCCCTTTATGCTCAGTTTTCAGATTGAGACTGGGCAAATGTCATAGTATGGGGAGAAGGGGTGCATATATTATGTGTATGTACGTGAATAGTGACAGATAAGAGGGATAAGGCATAGAGAATGATTTTTTTTTTTCCTGAGGCAATTGGAGTTATGTGACTTCCCAAGGTCACTAAACTAGGAAGTGTTAAGTGAGAATTATTAAAAATAAATAAATAAAGCCATTCTGGACAGAATAAAATGAGAGCAGTTTGGTGAAGAAGAATGAGTTCTGGATTGAGAGTCTGAATATATGATTCCTTATTCTATCCATTACTCGTTTCCTGGGCAAACTTAGAGAAGTTATTTAAGAGCTACTTCAAGTTTAATTTCTAATCTTTGCTTGATCACTAACTATCTATGACTTTGGTTAAGACAAATAGTTTCTATTGGGTTCAGTTTTGTCACTTTTGAAATTAAAGGCTTGAATTAAATACATTTTTTTTTCATTTCATTCATCAATAAATATATTTCCAACTCAGTGAATGAGGTAAAAATAAAGAGTTCAATTGAAAAAAATATTTCTCTCCCTTATATTTTGTTCTCTTTCCATCTCTTATTTATTGAATGATGCATTGACAATGTGTTTCCTTTTCTGTAAAGTGGAGGGAAATTTACTAGATAGCCACCAAAATATCTTCTAGGTTTTAGTCTATTATTGTAGCATATTAATCATTGAAATTGAATATAGCATCCATGAAAATCATTTATTTCCACTCCCATCCCATCCCTGAACATGTGAATAGAATATGTAGAAATAGGTAAGACATTATTAGGTAGAAAGTATAGAAGAAATCTTTATTTTAAGTATGTTGCAATAAATAAAGAAAATATCTTATGAAGTCATTTGATTTGTGATTCTATTTACATAGGTAATATTTTTTGTTCATTAATGCAATGGAAAAAATTGTTTTTATGCTGTTTAGCATGGTGTTAAATATTAAAAATGCTACTTCTTGATAAGGTTACAAAATAGAACACTCCTCCCTTCCCCATTCATTCGTAAAAAAAGACAGAATGCAGTGTGTCCCAATACTCTGTCTTTTGGTCACCAAAATATAAATTTAACCCAACTTTTAGGGGTGGTGAGGGCCTCAGGATATTATCTTATACCTGCAAAACATGTAAGGATTACTTTAGAGAAGGGATGGCTAAATTGAACTGTTCCTTTCAATTAAGAAGAGAATTTATGTTTGCACAATCTTTTTCATATTGTACTTAATTCTGACTGGGAGAATTAAAAGCAATGAATACAACTTTTGAAGAGAATTGATTTGAAAATAAACCTGACAAAGTTCTATCTCCAAATTGATAATCTTGACATTAAATTAATGATTATACCTCAATGAAATCTTCAAGAAAAGACAGATATGTGTATTCATATCTTTAGGTGAATATTGTTGTTTAATTACCTCGGTTTATGGCTAAGCATAGTGCAGTCTCTAATCCCAGTTTGGGCCTTAGCTTTAGTGTCTTCAGCAGAGGGTAAAGTCATGTTAGTTGCATATTTTAATAACAACTAAGGTGTATTACAGCACAGTTGATTTTTAACTTTATTAAAGTGTTATTTTGCTTAAACACACTTTATGCTGTTAATTTGGGTTAATTGTATGACCGCGGTGGCTGGCATGAGATTTACCAACCCTTTTTATTATAATTTAGTCAAACTTTCCTTTATAGCTCAATGTTAGTCACTGCTGTATCCCTTGGGGGTGTGGTTAAACAAGGTGTTATGGGGTACATAACCCTGATACCCACTCCCTAAAGCTTAAGGTTAAGTTTCAAGGGTATACTCACTGGATTGTGGAGACTTGTTATGTGTAGGTCTAATAAAAATCAACAGGCCAATATTCCTGTTAAAATTAAAAGAAAATTTTATTTAGATATGGTGACCCTTGACATTTTTCAAATATAAATTTCTATGAAATAACACTCTCTCTTTAAGGGATGAAATGACATTCTAGCAAGCAACTTCTAGTTTATCCATTATGCGTTTCATTTAAAAAATTACATAGACTAGGCTTTGCTCACCAAGTTCTAATTTACAGTATTTAAATAAATACTGTTATGTATTATGTGATAATCTTTATGTAATCACTCTTTTTAAAAGTATCTATTCATTATATAAAAATGTATTGTATGTTAGGCAATATATTATCCTTTGAGCTGCTCATGGAATGATAAATTATCACCTGTGTAGTGTCTAAACTTTGTATTCCTTCTGAAAAGTTTAAAAAATGTAAACAACATTTTAAAATAGGACAAATGATATATTCCTCTAATGCATCATCTCACCAAATAAGATGTTTTTCTGACTAATCATTTCTCCAACTTAACAAAATGTCCATTTGGCAATATTTGTTTAGGAAATGGACAGTGTCTAAGATTCTCTGGTTTAGGCAAATGGAAAGAGAAAATGGTAATAAAACAGAATGAATTCATATTTCCTTAGGAAAGGGGTAAAAGAAACAATTAAGTTAATTTTACAAATGTTCATTCTACAGTGAAAAGGTAGTTTTAATAGAGAAAAATCATTGGCAGTTTTATTATATATTTAAATAGAAACTATCATATATATGTTTATGGTTATATTGTTTATATTGAATGTATATATCTGTATTATATTATCTCAATATGAACAAATACATGTGTGGTATAGTGCCAAAAGTCTTGGATTTACAGAATGAGAGTTTTATTTTATTTATTTTTTTATTAATTTTATAATTATAACATTTTTGATAGTACATATACATAGGTAATTTTTTACAACATTACCCCTTGTACTCCCTTCTGTTCTGAATTTTTCTCCTCCTTCCCTCTACCCCCTCCCCTAGATGGCAGCCATTCCCATATATATTAAATATGTTATAGTATATCCTTGGTACAATGTATATGTGCAGAACCAAATTTTGTTGTTGTTGTTATTGCAAAGGAAGAATTGTATTCGGAAGGCAAAAATAACCTGGGGAGAAAAACAAAAAAAATTGCTAACAGTTTACACTCATTTCCAAGTGTTCCTTCTCTAGGTGTAGCTGATTCTATCCATCATTGATCAATTGGAATTGGATTAGCTTTTCTTTATGTTGAAGATATCCACTTCCATCAGAATACAACCTCATATAGTATCATTGTTGAAGTGTATAATGATCCCCTAGTTCTGCTCATTTCACTCAGCATCAGTTGATGTAAGTCTCTCCAAGCCTCTCTGTATTCCTCCTGTTGGTCATTTCTTACAGAACAATAATATTCCATAACATTCATATACCATAATTTATCCAACCATTCTCCAATTGATGGGCATCCATTCATTTTCCAGTTTCTAGCCATTACAAAAAGGGCTGCCACAAACATTTTGGAGTGTACAGGTCCCATTCTCTTCTTTAGTACCTTTTGGGATATAAGCCCAATAGTAACACTGTTGGATCAAAGGGTATGCAGAGTTTAATAACTTTTGGGGCATAATTCCAAATTCCTCTCCAGAATGGTTAGAATGGATGTAGGATTTTATCAAATGCTTTTTCTGCATCTATTGAGATGATCGTATGTTTTTTGTTAATTTGGGTATTGATATGGTCGATTATGCTAATCGTTTTCCTAATATTGAACCAGCCCTGCATTCCTGGTATTTATATATACTTTTTAGTATCCCTACCCCACCTTAAAGTTCCTCCCCTAATTTTACCCCTTTTTGTCACAATTTCTGTATTTCCTTCCCCTTAGCTTACTCCTTCCCTCCCACTTTTCAATGAAGTGGTAGAAGTTTCACCTTAAATCAAATATGTCTATTGATACACATTATGTTCATTCCCCTCCTTTCTTTCTCTCAGATATAATAGGTTACCTTTGCCTCTTCATGAGATGTAGCACAACCACTTTACCCTTTTTTATGATATAATTTCCTTTCCACCTCTGGTTTCTAGGACAAATTATGAATGTGTTCTTTACCTATCTTTATGGCAGAAATATAGTTTTCAAGATTTCTTTTTACTTTTTTAGAAATCTCTTGAGTTCTGTATTTGAAGATCAAATATTTTGTGTAGATCTGTTTTTGTTTTTTTTTTTTCATAGAGAATAGATGGAATTAATTTATTTCATTAAATTTCCATCTTCTTCCCTGGAAAAGGATGCTCATTTTTGCTGAGCAAGTTATTCTTGGCTGCATACCAATTTCCTTAGCCTTTCAGAATATCATATTCCAGGTCCTTCATTCCTTTAAAGTAGACGCTGCCAGATCCTGGGTTATCTTATTGTGGCTCCTCCATGTCTGAATTGTTTTTTTCTAGCAGCTTCCAATATTTTTTTTTCATTCTGATGGTTCTTGAACTTGGCCACCATATTTCTTGGCATTTTGATTTTAGGGTTCCATTCAGTATGTGAATTTTTTCAATGTCTATTTTACCCTCTGTTTCTAAAATGTCTGGTCAGTTCTCTTTGATAATTTTCTGGAAAATAGTATCCAGGCTTTTTTTTTTTTTTTCTTCACATTTTTCAGGGAGTCCAATTATTCTCATATTGTCTCTCCTAGATTTGTTTTCTAGGTCTGTTGTCTTTCCAATAAGGTACTTGACATTGTTTTCAATTGGTTTGTTTTTCTGGTTTTGCTTGACTACTTCTTGGTTTCTCCTTGAGATTCATTTCTACTTGTTCAATTAAATTTTCAATGATATATTTTCTTCACTCACTTTTTAAATATCTTTTTGTAATTGTCCAATTGAGTTTTTAAGTGAGTTTTTTTCTTCTGTGGAATTTTTTCCCATTTCATCCATTTTATTTTTTAGATAGCTGTTTTCTTTTTCCAACTCACTAATTGTATTTCTCAATGATTTGTTTTCTTTATCCACTCTTTCTTTAAATGCCTCGGATGACTTCTCCAGACTCTCTTGCCAAGCTTCCCTTTTCTTTTCCCATTTCTCTTCTAGCTCTCTTGTGAGAGCCTTTTTGATTTCCTCTATGAGAGTTTTGTGTATTGAGGAGCAGCTCATATTCCCCTTACGTGATTCCTCTGGAGACAGTCTGCTTTTAGTCTCCTCAATATTTGAAGTCTGCTCTCTATCCATACAGATTAGAGCACTTTTTTTTTTTTTCATTTTGTCAGAGTGGGAATCAAAGAAAACAAATTGAAGAGAAACAATTGTTCTGTTTCTGGGTGGGGATGGGCCTGGATGTTGTTACTGGTCTTCCTCTACAGATTGAAGGAGACAGCAGTGAGGCACTAGCAAGACATGGATGTCAGTGTGCTGTGTCTGTGCTCTGAGGCTCTAAAAATGAGCTAAGTCAGTCTGGGTGGGGGTGGGGGTGGCCGGCTCCTGAGAGACACTAGCTTTACACGGTTTTATTCTTTACCTCTGGTGTTTAAACCTTCTCTGCTGCTCCTGGCTTGCTGCCAAGATGGAATATCCACACTGGCAGAGATCACACCCCTACCCCTCAGGTCTGAGCAGGTAAACTGCCTGTCCTGCCCTCCCTGCTTGCCTTCAGTCTGTGCCCAGTCTGTTTGTCCCCTCCTCCCAAGTAAACACAGACCTTTTATGGTGAATTTCAAGGATGTCTTCTGTTGGTGATTATTTGTGGGTTTTTTTCCCTGTCAAGCATTAATTCTGAGGCTTGTCATGAAGTAAGTTCTGAGAGAAAACACAGAGCACAAGCAGCTGTGTGCCTCCTCGCTGACATCTTGGCCAGAAGTCCAAAGAATGAGAGTTTTATTTCTAATCTTTGCTTGATCACTAACTATCTGTGACTTTAGTCAAGGCAAATAGTTTCTATTGGGTTCAGTTTTGTCACTTTTGACATTAAAGATTCGAATTAATTTTTTTTTTCATTTCATTCATCAATAAATATATTTCCAACTCAATGCATGAGGTAAAAATGAAGAGTTCAACTGAAAAAAAAAACTGTTGTTCAATTATTTTTGGTCCTGTCTGCCTCTTTAGAATTTTATTGTCAAATATACTAGAGAGGATATTGGAATATCTTCCTATTTCTTTTTTCTACTCATATTATTAGATGAGGAAACTGAGACAAACAGGGATAAGTAACTTTTCTAGAATTGTAGAACTAGTAAATATTGGAAGCCACATTTTAACTCATCTTGATTCCAGGAATGGTGCTCAATCTACTGTGCTAACTAGGTACTTCATAACTCGTCTATCTGCTACTAAATATATCACTCATAAAGTTATAAAATTGTTATTCCTATTTTTCTATAATTAAGAACAAGCAGAATGAGTAAATCTGTTTTTATTTTAAGCTCTTCAAATTGCAGGCTTACCATACTTTTACAAGCCAATTTACACCCTTCTATGGTTCTGACAAATTGTCCTTTGTGAATAATTTCATTTCCAACTCAATTTCTTGTGATAGACCATCTTTAATGCCAAGAATGAATTTTTTCCTCACCAACTACTTCTGAAATTTATAATTCCTTAAAGGTACAGGAAAAGTGTCACTAACTTCATAAATTCTTTCCTAATTTCCACATCTCCTCTTCATCTTAATTTACTAAATTTAAATTTCATATTTACAGACATATACACACATGGATATATATTCTTATGACAGAATATGAGATCCTTGAGAAAATTCCTTATGGAATTTTTGTCTTTCTAATTCCAATGCCTAGTTTAATCAAGATTACATAGTAAGTTTTTATTAAATATTTGTGGATATGTCAAAAATTTATTATTTCTAAAGGACATATAATATGTGTGTAAATATATGTCAATAATGCCTTAAATTGTGAGGTAGATCACATAAATCAGTGACTAAAAGTGCAGTTTACTCATATCTACTTCAGAGACCCTTATTAGGTCTGAAATTCTGCAAATTTATGAGAAAATTTTAAAGGAAACAATGTATTCCTAAAAATTATTTGTTAGCCATTTTACCAAATTAAATTTCATTTCCTTTGAAGTGATGAAAATAGGCTCAAATGAAATCCCTAAAAGCATCAGTTGGGAAGCTAAATAAAATGAGTACCAAAAAAGAGAGATGTTGAAGAAAAATGTAAAATTTACTTAAATTGTAATTCTATTATGCATTAAGAAGAGTTTCATCAAAATGCATAGTGTTTGGTAGATGGTTTATTGTAGGACCAATTAACATCTGTATACTTTTTTTTTTTCAAACACTGGAACTTTCTGGGGCCAGCATCCATTCATCAAGAAAAATAGAATATATTTCAAGAGTAATAATTGAATTAGGTGAGTGTTATATACTATCCTAACCAGAGTATAATATCCCATCTATTAAAATATTTTATAGAGCACTGCATAATGAATCCTACATATGCTTCCCTAGGCAAAAATGGAGTCAAATGAAAGCAGGAATCTTTTATCTCCTAATTACATTCTTCAAGGCCTTCTTTACCTCCTTGTTTCTCAGGCTATAGATCAGAGGGTTCAACATGAGGATCACCATTGTGTAGAACACAGAGGCTACTTTATCTTGATTCAGTGAATAGCTAGAGCTAGTTCTCAGATAAGTGAAGATGGCAGTTGAATAAAATAATATGATGGCTGTCAGATGAGAGGCACAGGTTGAGAAAGCTTTGTGCCTTCCTTCCCTTGAGTGCATGCACATGATGGAGACAAGAATATAGATGTAGGAAGTAAAGATGATCAGCACTGTGCTTACCATATTTATTCCAGCACACATAGAAAAATACTTACATTCATGTGTGTGTCAGAGCAAGAAATTTTAAAGAGTGGGGGACTGTCACAAAAAAAAAAGTGATGAATAACATTGGAACCACAAAATGATAAGCTACTTAAGTAACTTGTATTGATCATAGAATTAAGTAATCCTGCTGTGTAGGCAACCATCTTTAGACAGTCCTGGACATGGTAACAGTATAGAGTAGTGGGTTACAAATAGCTACATAATGATCATAGGCCATTAATCCAAAGAGTATGCTTTCTGTAGTGGCCAAGGCAATGAAGACATACATTTGTAGAAAGCAGCCAGCAAAACAGCCTCTTCAACATTAAATCTGCCAGCATCTTTGGAGCAATGGTGGATGAATAACCTACATCAGTAAATGACAAATTACTCAGGAAGAAATACATGGGAGTGTGTAGTCGAGAGTCTAGAATGATAAGTGCAATCATTCCAATATTACCTACAACAGTCAGAGTATAAATTATCAAAAATAACACAAAGAGAATAACCTGAAGTTCACTAGAGTCTATTAAGCCCACCAGGATGAACTCAGGCACGGTGGTGTGATTTTTTTCCAGACATTTATTTAATATATGTTTATGTTTTTGTTTTTTTGTTTTTTTTCTGACTGTAGTATATGCCATTTATTCTTAGAAATTATTCAAACTAAGCTCCCAACACAAACTAGTTACTGGATCAAGTTCATTCTCATTTAAGTGGACAATAATTTGTGCATTTGTCTGTGAGTCAAAATTTCCTCCAATAAAATCAACATGTATTTTAATTCTGTAGGCTTACTGCATTTAAACTTCTACTCTTTTTATATTATAATATGCATGGGTAATTTTTTACAACATTATCCCTTGCACTCACTTCTGTTCTAATTTTTCCCTTCCTTCCCTCCACCCCTTCCCCTAGATGGCAGGCATTCTTATACATGTTAAATATATTATAGTATATCCTACATAAAATATATGTATGCAGAACCGAATTTCTTATTGCACAGGAAGAATTGGATTCAGGAGGTAAAAATAATCTGGGAAGGAAAACAAAAATGGAAACAGTTTACATTCAATTCCCCATGTTCCTTCTCTGGGTATATTGATTCTGCCCATCATTGATCAATTGGAATTAAAGTAGATCTTCTCTTTGTCGAAGATATCCACTTTCATCAGATACATCCTCATACAGTATTGTTGTTGAAGTATATAATGGTCTCCTGGTTCTGCTCATTTCACTCAGCATCAGTCTCTCCAGGCCTCTCTGTATTCATCCTGCTGGTCATTTCTTACAGAACAGTAATATTCCATAACCTTCATATGCCACAATTTACCCAACCATTCTCCAATTAATGGGCATCCATTAATTTTCCAGTTTCTGGCCACTACAAAAAGGGCTGCCACAAACATTTTGGCACATACAGGTCCCTTTCCCTTTTTTAGTATCTCTTTGGGATATAAGCCCAGTAGTAACACTGCTAGGTCAAAGTGTATGCACAGTTTGATAACTTTTTGGGCATAATTCCAGATTGCTCTCCAGAATGGTTGGATTCATTCACAACTCCACCAACAATGCATCAGTGTCCCAATTTTCCTTCAACCCCTCCAACATTGATCATTATTTGTTCCTGTCATCTTAACCAATCTGACAGGTGTGTAGTGGTATTTCAGAGTTATCTTTTTTTTAATTAATAATTTTTTATTATATATATATATATTTATAATATTATCCCTTGTATTCATTTTTCCAAATTATACCCCCCTCCCTCTATTCCCTCCCCCCGATGACAGGCAATCCCATACATTTTACATGTGTTACAATATAGTCTAGATACAATACATGTGTGTGAATATCCTTTTCTTGTTGCACAATAAACATTAGATTCCGAAGGTACATGCAACCTGGGCAGACAGATATTAGTGCTAACAATTTACATTCACTTCCCAGTGTTTCTTCTCTGGGTGTAGTTACCTCTGTCCATCATTGATCAACTGGAAGTGAGTTGGCTTTTCTTTATGTTGAAGATTTCCACTACCATCAGAATACATCCTCATACAGTATTGTTGTGGAAGTGTACAGTGATCTTCTGGTTCTGCTCATTTCACTCAGCATCAGTTGATTTAAGTCTCTTCAGGCCTCTCTGTATTCCTCCTGCTGGTCATTTCTTACAGAGCAATAATATTCCATAACATCCATATACCATAACTTACCCAACCATTCTCCAACTGATGGACATCCATTCATCTTCCAGTTTCTAGCTACTACAAAAAGAGCTGCCACAAACATTTTGGCACATATATGTCTCTTTCCGCTCTTTAGTATTTCTTTGGGATATAATCCCAGTAGTAGCGCTGCTGGGTCAAAGGGTATGCACAGTTTGATAACTTTTTGGGCATAATTCCAGATTGCTCTCCAGAATGGCTGGATTCTTTCACAACTCCACCAGCAATGTATTAGTGTCCCAATTTCCCCACATCCCCTCCAACATTTGTCATTATTTGTTCCTGTCATCTTAGCCAATCTGACAGGTGTGTAGTGGTATCTCAGAGTGGTCTTAATTTGCATTTCTCTGATCAGTAGTGATTTGGAACACTCTTTCATGTGAGTGGATATAGTTTCAATTTCTTCCTCTGAGAATTTTCTGTTCATATCCTTTGACCATTTATCAATTGGAGAATGGTTCGGTTTCTTATAAATTATGGTCAGTTCTCTATATATTTTGGAAATGAGACCTTTGTCAGAACCTTTGTTTTTAAAAATATTTTCCCAATTTGTTACTTCCCTTCTAATCTTGTTTGCATTAGTATTATTTGTACAGAAACTTTTTAGTTTGATGTAATCAAAATCTTCTATTTTATGATCAATAATGATCTCTAGTTCTCCTCTGGTCATAAATTCCTTCCTCCTCCACAAGTCTGAGAGGTAGATTATCCTCTGTTCCTCTAATCTATTTATTATCTCCCTCTTTATGCCTAAATCATGGACCCATTTTGATCTTATCTTAGTATATGGTGTTAAGTGTGGATCCATATCTAATTTCTGCCATATTAATTTCCAGTTTTCCCAACAGATTTTTTCCGAATAATGAATTTTTGTCCCTAATGTTGGTATCTTTGGGTTTGTCAAAGATTAGCTTGCTATAGATGTACCCTTTTTTGTCCTTTGTATCTAATCTGTTCCACTGATCTACCAGTCTATTTCTTAGCCAATACCAAATGGTTTTGGTGACTGCTGCTATATAATATAGATTTAGATCAGGTACACTTAGACCACCTTCCTATGAGTTTTTTTTTCATTAGTTCCCTTGCAATTCTTGACCTTTTATTCTTCCATATGAATGTTGTTGTTATTTTTTCTAGATCATTGAAATAGTTTCTTGGGAGTCTGATTGGTATAGCACTAAATAAATAGATTAGTTTGGGGAGTGTTGTCATCTTTATTATATTCGCTCGGCCTATCCAAGAGCACTGAATGTCTTTCCAATTATTTAAATCTGATTTTATATTTGTGGCAAGTGTTTTGTAATATTTCTCATATAATTCCTGACTTTTCTTTGGTAGATGGATTTCCAAATACTTTATACTCTCAACATTTGTTTGGAATGGAATTTCTCTTTGTATCTCTTGCTGTTGCATTTTGTTAGTGATATATAAAAATGCCAAGGATTTATGTGGATTTATTTTGTATCCTGCCACTTTGCTGAAATTTTGAATTATTTCTAATAGCTTTTTAGCAGAGTCTTTGGGGTTCTCTAAGTATACCATCATGTCATCTGCAAAAAGTGATAGTTTGATTTCCTCATTTCCTACTCTAATTCCTTGAATCTCTTTCTCGGCTCTTATTGCCAAGGCTAGCGTTTCTAGTACTATATTGCATAGTAATGGAGATAGTGGGCAACCTTGTTTCACTCCTGATCTTACTGGGAAAGGTTGCAGTTTATTTCTATTGCATATTATGCTTACTGAAGGTCTTAAATATATGCTCCTGATTATTCTAAGGAATAGTCCATTTATTCCTATACTCTCAAGAGTTTTTAGTAGGAATGGATGTTGGATTTTGTCAAATGCTTTTTCTGCATCCATTGAGATGATCATATGGTTCTTATTAATTTGATTATTAATATGGTCAATTATATTAATAGTTTTCCTAATATTAAACCAGCCCTGCATTCCTGGAATAAATCCTACTTGATCATAGTGTATTATCCTGGAGATGATTTTCTGAAGTCTTTTTGCTAATATCTTATTTAAGATTTTAGCATAAATATTCATTAAGGAGATTGGTCTATAATTTTCTTTCTCAGTTTTTGATCGACCTGGTTTAGATATCAGTACCATGTCTGTGTCATAAAAGGAGTTTGGTAGGACTCCTTCATCCCCTATTTTTTCAAATAATTTATATAACATTGGGGCTAATTGTTCTTTAAATGTTTGGTAGAATTCACATGTGAATCCTTCTGGCCCTGGGGATTTTTTCCTGGGGAGTCGATTAATAGCTTGTTCTATTTCTTTTTCTGAAATGGGACTATTTAAGCAATTTATCTCGTCCTCTATTAATATAGGGAGCCTATATTTTTGGAGGAAGTCATCCATTTCACTTAAGTTATCAAATTTATTGGCATAAAATTGGGCAAAGTAACTCCTTATTATTTCTCTAATTTCCTCTTCATTGGTGGAAAAATCCCCCTTTTCATTTGTAAGATTATCAATTTGATTTTCCTCTTTCTTTTTTCTGATCAAATTTACCAAAGGTTTATCTATTTTATTGGCTTTTTCATAAAACCAACTTTTGGTTTTATTTATTAATTCAATAGTTTTTTTTTTGTTTTACTTTCAATATTATTGATTTCTCCTTTTAATTTTTGTATTTCAAGTTTAATTTTTGGTTGGGGGTTTATAATTTGGTCTTTTTCTAGCCTTTTAAGTTGTAAGCCCAATTCGTTAAAATTCTCTTTCTCTATTTTCTTCAAATAAGCCTCTAAAGATATAAAATTTCCCCTTATTACTGCTTTAGCTGCATCCCACAGATTTTGGTATGATGTCTCATCATTGTCATTATCTTGGGTGAAATTATTAATTCTTTCTATAATTTGCTGTTTCACCCAATCATTCTTTAAGATGAGATTATTCAGTTTCCAATTTCTTTTTGGTCTATTTACCCCTAACTTTTTACTGAATGTAGCTTTTATTGCATTGTGATCTGAGAAGAAGGCATTTATTATTTCTGCCTTCCTACATTTAATTTTGAGATCTTTATGTCCTAATATAGGGTCTATTTTTGTATAGGATCCATGAACTGCTGAGAAGAAAGTATATTCCTTTCTATTGCCATTCAGTTTTCTCCAAAGGTCTATCATACCTAGTTTTTCTAATGTTCTATTAACTTTTTAAATTTCTTTCTTGTTTGTTTTGTGGTTTGATTTATCTAAATCTGAGAGTGCAAGGTTGAGATCTCCCACTATTATAGTTTTACTGTCTATTTCTTCTTGCTATTCTCTTAACTTTTCCTTTACAAAGTTAGATGCTATACCACTTGTTGCATATATGTTTAGTATTGATATGGCTTCATTATTTATGCTACCTTTCAGCATGATATAGTTTCCTTCCTTATCTTTTTTTAACGAGATCTACTTCTGCTTTTGCTTGATCTGAGATAAGGATAGCTACCCCTGCTTTTTTGGCTTTACCTGAAGCATAATAGGCTCTGTTCCAACCTTTTACCTTTACTCTGTATGTATCTCCCTGCTTTAAGTGTGTTTCCTGTAGACAACATATTGTAGGGTTCTGATTTTTGATCCAATCTGCTATCTGTCTCCGTTTGATGGGATAGTTCATCCCATTTACATTTACAGTTAAAATTGCTAATTCTGTATTTCCTGCCATCATATTATCCCCAGATTATGCTTTTTCCCTTGACCCCCCTGATCCCCCTCCCTGATATTTAATTTACAGACCCCCCTTGTGACACGCAACCATCCCTTTTTTTTAGTATCCCTCCCCCCTCCCTCCAAGTCCCTTCACTTATTCTCCTTTTCCTTTTCCCTTTATCCTCTCCCCCCTTTTAATGAGGTGAGAGAAAATTCTCTGAAAAACAAATATATTAATTATTTACTCTTTGAGCCTCTCCTGATGAGAGTAAGATTCACACAATGATTCTCCCCCTCACTAAGTTCCCTCAGATATGGTGTATTTTCTATGCCTCTTCCTGGGATGTAGTTTCCCTCTTTTTATCATTCCTTCCCCTTTTTCTGAAATGACCTCCTTCCCTTTACTACACCCCCCTTTTTTTTTTCTTTTATATCAGTAAAATCAAATTATCCTTGAGTACTTTTTATATACCCACAACAGAGTTACAGTTCTCAAGGGTTCTGTGTACCTTTTTCTGTTTCTCTTCAGTCTTGTGATGTAGATCAATTTTTTTTTTTAAGTCTGGTTTTTTTCTTAGAAACATATAGAATTCCTCTATTTCATTGAATGACCATCTTCTTCCTTGGAAAAAGATGCTAAACTTAGCTGGGTAGTTCATTCTTGGTTGCGGTCCTTGATCTTTTGCCTTTCGGAATATCAGGTTCCAGGCCCTTCTATCTTTTAATGTGGAAGCAGCCAGATCTTGAGTGACCCTTATTGTGGCCCCTTGGTATTTAAATTGTTTTTTTTCTAGCTGCTTGCAGGATTTTCTCCTTTGTGTGGTAATTCTGCAGCTTAGCCACTATATTCCGTGGTGTTCTTTTTTTAGGGTCTATTTCAGAAGGAGTTCGATGAATTCTTTCCACATTACTTTCCCTTCTGTTTCTATTATCTCTGGACAGTTCTCTTTGATAATTTCCTGTAAAATAGAATCTAGGCTCTTTTTTTGGTCATAGTTTTCTGGAAGTCCAATGATCCGCAGATTATCTCTCCTAGATCTATTTCCAGGTCTATAGATTTTCCCAGTAAGTATTTGACGTTGTTCTCCAGCTTCTCATTTTTTTTGTTTTGTTTGACTGATTATTGGGTTCTCTGTGAATCATTCATTTCTATTTGTTCCATCCTGACTTTTAAGGAGTTATTTTCTTCTTTCACAGTTTTTAGTTCTTTTTGTAAATGCCCAATTTCGTTTTTAAATGAATTATTTTGCTCTATTGAATTTTTTTCCATTTCCCTAATTTTTTTTTTGAGAATTATTTTCTTTTTCCAATTCAGAAATTCTATTTTCTTGAGACTTTTTTTATCTTTTCCAATTCAGAAATCCTACTTTCCTGTGATTTTTTAACCTTTTCTAATTCACAAATTTTGTTTCCCTGCATCTCCTGTGAATTCTTTATTTTTTCCAACTCCAATTTCAGGACGTTGTTATTCTCTATCATAGCTTCCCTTTCCTTTCCCCATTTTTCTTCAAACTCCCTTAATTTTTTAATAGTCTCTTCAAGGAGAGAATTATGTGATGGGGGGCAGGTATCATTCCCCTTTAGGTTGTTATCTGCTGTCTCTCTGCTGTTAACTTCCTCGGGGTTGGATACCCACTCTTTCTCTGTGTAGAAGGAATCTATGGTTTTTCTGGCTTTTTTGTTCATATTTTAAAAATCTTTTGGGATCTGTCCCTGGGGTAGGAAATTATTTATTTACTTCTTTACTAGCTTCCTCCCAGACCGGATGGATGCAGTGGCTCTTGGGCCTGAGCTAAGATAGAGCTCTGGGAGAGAGTTTCCCACCCCATCCCTGGAAGTGCCTCAGAGGTGATTAGCACTGCTGTTCCTTGAGGGCGCTGTGTTTTAGTGGCTTCCCTGAGGTTGAGACTGAACAGTAAAGGCAGCACAAAGCCTAGCCTATGTGTCCCGTTGGGGCGTGGATGTTTGCAGCAGGTGACGTGAAAAGCCCCTGCGCTCAAACTGGAAGTGTCTGCCAGAAACCGCGGTCCCTAGTTCAAAGGTTCCGCTTCTCTGGGACTTCCTGGAGCTGAGTTCCACTCCCTCCAGCTAAACTAGGCAGTGTGTGTTGCCTTGGGCCGTATCCACTCACTTGTCAATCTCTTAACTATCTCAGGAGGTAGCTGAGGCCACGCCCCCTGGTGCCAAGATCTGCTGAGTCACCCCCAGGGTCCTGGAAAATCTAATCTATCTGAATTTTTAAGGTATTTTAGCTTTTTCTTCTGAACTGCTATATAATAAGCATAGAAGAGCCAACAGCCTGTGCCAGATTCTTTATCTCAGTGGCTTCTCTGATCCCAGAGCCCTCCCCAGCCCAATCGGTGCAGTATGCTAGCACCCAGCCGTCTGTGCTGGCCTCTCTTCTTCCTCCCCTGGGAACTGACCTTTTCTGTTGAAACTCCAGATTCTCTTCAGCTGGTAAGTTGTGCTTCCAGTCCTTGTGGTATCTATGAGTCCAGGGCTTTTTCTGAGGCTTAATTTATCTAATTGGTTGTGAGGGAGTGAGGACGTTCATAGAGTCGTGTGTTTCTTCTCCGCCATCTTGGCTCCGCCCTCATATGTTTATGTTTTAAAATCAAGTTTCTTCAGAATATAATGGTATTTCACATTCCCTGAAGAATGATTTATAAAAATAAGCAGCACTTGGAAGGTGAACTTTAATTTCCTGAAGAAAAGAAAAATACAATATTAAATGGAGCTACTAAACAAAGAAATGACCTAAAAATGGGCTGGTATCTCATTCCTGACTTAGCAAAAATCACAAGATAGTGTGATGTACTTGAATAAGCAGTTAATTTGGTAGCAGAACTGCTTTCTTACTCTTATGTGTCACTTATCACAAGTCATTTAATCATTTTACCCCCTCTCTTTTTCCAATTTCAAAAAAAGGATCTAAACTCAATTGTGTTTCAGGTATGCCCAATCTCTAAATCTAGTCACATATTAATGTAAACTTTAATTAGTGAAAATAAAAGTCAATAGTGAATACTTACTTATATACTATGCATCTTTTTCCTTTTCCACAAATGTGATTCCCACTTCCACCTTTGTTTGGTAAAAGAGTTCAAAGGAAAGGAACTATATTTCATCATTTGCTTTGCCAATTTCTTTGGGATTATTTTAGGTAAATAATGTGTACAACCTGCAGTCCTCATATTTGGCATCATCATGATTCTATATGTCAATTCATTTGATAAGAATTTATTAAGCTTCTATTATGCTCCAGAAACAATGCTAAATGCTGGAAATATCCCCCAAAACAACCATAACAATGCAAACAAACAAACAACAAAGGAAAAAGACAGTTCCCATCTACAAATGGCCCATAATCAAAAGAAGAAGATGAGAACCTAATAAATAAGTAAGAGCAAATTATATCCAGGATAAATAGAAAATAATTAACTGTGAGAAGACATTAAATGAAAGATGGAGGAAAGGCTTCCTGTTGAAGGTGGAATATTTTGTGACTTTAAAGCCAGGGCATAAAAATGAGAAGAAAGAGCATTAAATGTTTAATCTTAACTTAAATAGTTTATCCAAATTTCCTATGGAAGAACAAAGGGGAAAACTTATGGGAAGAAGGAAAACATTTTTCTCACTTTTAAAGAATGTTGGATGCCCTCCTATATTCCATATTGAGAGTTAAGCTAAAAACTATTCACAGCATTGGATTCACTTACCAAAAGCTCTGGAAGCAAATATAGAAATGATTTCCTCATATCCTGGATTTGTTTGACTGATGGAACAATGTTTTCTTGTCTTTTAAACCCACTAGGACAATATTGTTCACAGAAGCTCTACATTCTTTATGTCAAAGTATCTGAAAATAGGAAGTTTCTTTGAGATTTTCTGATGGTCTAGAGACCAAAAGATCAGCCAGGCTAATCAAACTCTTTTACAGTTGAAGGAGCTGAGTTTTAGGAAGTCAAATCATTTGTGTATATCCATGCAGATAACATGTATAGAACTAAGAATTAAATTTAACCCTTCTGTCTTCACTTTAAAATATTCCACTTTTTTATCCTAAAATGTGAGAAGCTTGTTCCATTTCTCCCATTTTCTCTTTTAAATCCATGAATTGATAGAAGAGTATACACTTTTGCTAGCACTTGTGCTTCTAGCAACTAACATAACATAATTCAACAGGAAGGATAGGGCTCAAGATTTTTATGAGTTCACCCTAGCAATCGGGTTTCAGAAGAGTAGTTCGGAGGCACCTTCTTATTTTATTCCCCACAAATAAAATTTAAAGAAAATATTTTATATATGGAGAAATAACTTTTTTTCTCTTATCAATAAAAACATTAAAATTATCATTTGGTAATATCTGGTTAGAGAATGAAACAATATCTAAGATGCTTTTATTTAGTCAAAAAGAAGGGGATTCATTCATGAAAGAGAGTGAGTGGATTATTCATTGGGGGAAAAAGGTGTAAAAATGAAAAAAAAAATAAACCAATGTTTACTCTACAGTAATAAAAGATAATCTAAAAATTAGTTTAGAGAACACTAAGTTACTTCTGTTGCTAACTATTATGTTTTGTTGTATAAATTCTATTGCACTGATCCACCACACCATTTCTTAGAGAGCAACAGATAGTTTTGATGATTTATGCCTACTGTGTGATCTGGTATTGCTAATGAACTTCCTTAGTATTTTTTACTTGTCCCCTTGAAATTCTTGCTCTTTTAGATGATTTTTTTTCTGAATCTATCAGATAATGTTTTCTTTTGTTTTCTTTCTTTTTTTTTTTTTTGGTAGTTTGATTGGTATGGCACTGAATAAGAAAATTGGTTTAGGCCAAATTGGAATTTTTTATTATTTATTATATTGACTCAGCCTGTCCATAAGCAAATGACATTTTTTTTTCTAATTTTTTTAGATTGAACTGTATTTGTGTTAAACGTATTTTGTAATTGTTTCATATGGTTTCCAGGTTTGTCTTGGCAGGTAGAATCCTAAGTATTTCATATATTTTATTATTATTTTAGATAGAATTTCTCCATCTCTTGATGCAGGGTTTTGTTAATTATATAAAGAAATGATGATTTATAAGGGTAGAGAAATAAGAAAATGACAACAAAAAGGTAAAATACTATGTTGTGATCCACATTCAGTCTGCATGGTCCTTTTTCTGTATGCAAATAGCTCTCTCCATGACAAATCTATTACAATTATCATGATTCATTATTTAAAATTGATAAGTTCATCAGAGTTGATCACCACATTGTTTTGTGGCTATCGATAATATTCTCTTGGTTCTAATTACTTCATTTAGTATTATTTCAAGTAAGTCTCTCCAGGCCTTTCTGAAAACATCCTATTGATTTTTTTTTTATAAAAGAATAATATTCTATTACATTTATATACCATAACTTATTTAGCTATTCCCCAGCTAATAGGCATCTACTTAGTTTCCAGTACCTTGTCACTATAAAAAGGACTTCTAGAAACATTTTTGTGCCTGTGTGTCCTTTCCTCTTTTTTATGATCTCTTATAGCCTAGTAGAGATGGTGCTGGATCAAAGAGTATGACATAGTTCCAAATTGCTCTCCAGAATGATTTGATCAGTTCATAACTTTAGCAACAATCTATTAGTATTTCCCCATATCCCCTCCAACATTGATCGTTATCTTTTCTTGTCATGTTAGTCAACTGACAGGCATGTACTGGTACCTCAGGGTTGTCTTAATGTGCATTTATCTAATCAAGAGTTACTTAGAGCATGTTTCCCATATGACTAAAAAATACCTTTAATTTCTTCCTCTGGAAATCATCATCATATTTTTGATCATTTATCAATGGGAGAATGGCTTGTATTCTTATAAATTTGAGTCAATTCTCTATATATTTAGATATGAGACTTTTATCAGAATACTTTGATGTAAATTTCCCCCTCTCCCAGTTTCCTGCTTCCCATTCAATCTCGTCTACATTGGACCTGTTTGTACAAAAAACTTTCCATTAAATATAATCCAAATCTTCTATTTTGCTTTCATGATGTTCTCCAGTTCTACTTTATCCATAAATTTCTTCATTCTCCACAGATTTAAGAGTTAGACTCTCCCTTGTTTCCCTAATGTATTTATATGTCTAAATCATGAACCCAGTTTGATCTTATCTTGGTAGGAGGTGTTAGGTGCTGTTCCATGCCTACTTTGTGTCACACAATTTTCCAATGTTCCTGGAAATTTTGTCAAATAGTGAGTTCTTATCCTAAATACTAGAGTCCATGAGCTTATCAAGCACTGTATTACTATAATCAATGATAATTGTGTCTTGTGAATCTAACCTATACCACTAATCAACTACTCTTTTCCTTAGCCAGCACAAAATGATCTTGATGATTGCTGCTTTATAATATAATTTAAAATCTAGTATACCTAGGCCACCTTCATTTGCATTTTTCATTAATTCCCTTAAAATTCTTGATCTTTTCTTCTTCCAGATGAATTTAGTTATAATTTTTCTAGTTCTATAAAGTAATTTCTTGGCATTAATTTGATCGATATATATGTCATCCCTTCTAGTCCCCAGCCCTTCTTTACTTAATCTCTCCTCCCCCTACTTCACTGTCTGATAAGATAGATTCCTATATTCAATTGATTTATTATTACCTCTGAGAGTCAATATTGATGAGAGTAAATTTCAAATGATGCTCATTGCCCAACCTCACATCTTCCCCTTTACTCTTATAGGCCTTTTGCACCTCTTCTTGTGAAATAGTATCTCCCATTTTACCTTTTTCTTCCTTCTTCACCTACCTTAATCCTCTTTCTCATCAATATTTTTAGAGACTTGCTAACTATTGCTAAGCTAGTCATTATTTCCAAAAACTATGCCTTGGCCCATTTAGCTTCAGAAAAACTAAAGTCTTCTCCCCAAAAATGCATCCAATGAAAAGTGAACAAGCCATCTAATTTTTAAAAATATTTTATTGATAACTTTAGTATTTACATAATACTTGTTTCTAATCTAACCTACAGATTCAGCTTAGTTTTGTGAGGAAGAAAAACAATTAAAGAAAAATAAATATGGTAAAAAATCCTTGTCTGATGATATAAAAAATAGTGCATCATAACAAATTCACAACTTCCCTCGAAGATAAGAATCAGCTTTCATTATTATTTTTCTACCACTCTCACTAGATTTCCATTAATCACAATTAAAATTCACTTTGGAAGGGTTTTTTTTTTTTATTCACAATGAAAATTATTTTCTTTTGGATTATATTGCTTTATATTGATGTAATCTATTTTGAATTTCTTTTAATTTCTCCTATTCATAAGTCTTTATTGAACAATTTTCATTGATTAAATTGATAATCTATTAATTCTCTAACCCACATTCTGTATTTCATTTTAAAGTTTTAAACGGGCAACACTATTGAATGGAATACAGAAATAATCTTGCCAAGAATCAAAGTATACTTTCAATAAAGTCTTCCAAAGAAGTAGATCTTGTCCTGTAAAATAATATGATTAACTGGTAATAGCCACATAATTAAACTTGTTTGGGGTTGTCTTCAGCTGAGGTCTTCTGCAGGATTAGGAAGTGAAATAACAGAGATGACAAATGAGAGGTTAACATTTAGAAATACATTTTCATGAAAGGAAAAAATAATCATTTTGAACATTTATATTCTTGTTTGTTCTGAAATGGTCTTTGTGGAGGGAATAATGAAGAAAACTGACTGGAATAGAGGATAAACATAATGATATTAAAAATGAAACAAAGAACCAAATTAAGAAAAAAAAAAACTGGAAAGCATCAAGGCATTTATAAAATTAAACAGAAGATAAGGGGAGGGGAAAAAAAAAGGACAAATAAGCATGAAGGAATTGGAAATATCATGCCACCTTTAAGATTTACAATATATAAAATAAAAACAACAAACTTAATAAAATAATGATTTTTGCTTTCATATTAGATTTTTTTTTCTTTTTCTACCTTTTTAGTTCATTGTATATGTTAATGTTAATAGTTGCTGATAATTCTTGAGGTTATATAACATTTTACATATAACTAATTATGCAAATTCATTAATTTTCTTTCAAGACAGTGAAGCAAGAGATAAAATAGATGAATTATGTATTCAAATTAATTTTATTCAAGTATATGCATTTAATATTTTAAAATCATTTTAAAAGGTATTTTGAAATTCAATATAAGCATCCAATTTTTCTTTGTGATTTAATATATTTAGATTTGTTTGCTTCACCACAGAGACAAACATGAGCACACATCATAACATTCATTTTTGAAAACCATCAGGAATCTTCATTCAAATATTCTAATATATATTTACCTCAGATAATAATAATGTGAATAAAATTCTTTAATATTCCTGTTTTTATTAGTTCATAAAGGACAAGTCAAACTGCTTTTGATTTTTTTCACATTTATCATGCATAATTTGTTCAAGGTATTTCACATTAATGAACAATTAGGATATAAGTTTGTTTTCCTTTGTACTATTTTTGTACATTGAATATTCATTGTTGCTATTGCTGTTTTTCTTTATTTCCTATATTTATATTAAATATTTAACAGTTGATTCTTTGTTTCTGATGACAAATGCAACATATGTCATCCATAGCCAAATTACTGGAAAAAAGATATGATCAGGTTGATAAAGTTTAATGATGAAGATTGTGAAACTTTGCCTTTGGGGTTATTAGGTTCATTTTTATCTTTGCTTTAATGCCATTTGAGAATTATGATAAAGAACATTTCTTAATAAATTTTAAGATTTTTGAAACCTTTTTTTAGTTCATTGTATTATTGATCATACATTTAAAAAAAATCCTCTCATTGTTTAAAATGTTGAAAATTTCAAAAAAAATCAACATTTATTTATAAAATACCTTGTTGTGAGAAGCTCTGCTATAGCTACTGCGAATATTTTTTTTAAATATATCAAAACCTAGTTAGAAATCAGAAGGTGCTTAAATTCTAATGAGAAAGACAATACATAAAGACACTTGTATACAAACGTATATGCATCAATGTATGTGTTATATAGATAGGACAAAATTGAAAAAATAAGGAAGTTTGAAAGAAGGATGTGTTTTGGGAACTAGAAAAGGAATTTATCTTTGACATATTGAGTGCAATATATTGGAGGAATTCACTTTGAGCATGGCAATTAATTTAAATAGATAAGTATCTCTAATGAACCAACTAAAAGAATTCCTGTCTTTGTCTTTTTGTTCTGTATTTAACTTGATATATAAAACACTGGGTAATATCTGTTGAGAAAAATAAAATTGATGACCTATTATGATATTTCAAGCACAAAATTGAACAAAATCCTTGGGATTCCATATTTGAAAGTCCTCTATTGTCTAGAGTATATAAACAAATGAAACACATGATTCTAACAATTCTACAAGTTTGAATAGTTTTCAAGAATATTATGTTACATTTCTCCTGATGTTCAAAGCACCAGTTCTCATCCCAAACATTTATTTTTTTTTTAACTTACTTTGGATTTAATTATTTTTCTTTGATAAATTTGTGTATCTATTGGTTTTACTGCTGTGGTGTTCTCCAGAGTCCTTGAAATTAGACTCTCTATTAGGGGAAAACAAAAAGATAAATAAACAAAAAACTTCTCAGCTTATTTCAGTTAATTTTAGTAAATTGGTAATAAAATTGAGTTTCTGAAAAAGCTATATGCTTGATTTGCTTATTACCCTAAGAAAAACATAATCATATGAATGTTGGTATTCTTTTCCTAATAATAACATTTTTAAAGGCCCTTTTCACTTCTTCATTTCTCAGGCTATAAATTAAAGGATTCAACATTGGGATAACCACTGTGTAGAAAACAGATATAACTTTTCCTTGAGTTGGAGAGTAACTTGAACTTGGACACAAATAAGTAACAATCACAGTTCCATAAAATATAACAATGGCTGTAATATGAGAAGCACAGGTTGAAAAAGCTTTGCGCCTCCCTTCAACTGAATTCAAGCGTAAAATAGAATAGAGGATATAAATATAAGAGGTAATGATGATTAGAAATGTTCCTAACATGTTTATCCCAGCACAAATGAAAATGATAGTTTCATTCAATTGAGTGTCAGAGCAAGAAAGTTTCAGAATTGGGGGACTGTCGCAGAAGAAATGATGGATGACATTGGAGCCACAGTAAGATAAACTACTTATGTAACTGGTATGAATAATTGAGTTCAGGAATCCTGCTGTGAAGGCCCCCATGGCCATCTTCAGACAAACTGTTCTTGACATGATAACTGGATAAAGCAGTGGATTACAGATGGCCACATAGCGATCATAAGCCATCAATCCAAACAAGATACACTCAGTGGTGGATAAAGCAATAAAAATATACATCTGCAGAAAGCATCCAGCAAAAGAGATGACTTTCTTTACAGACAATAAGTCAACTAACATCTTGGGAGTGATAGTTGAAGAATAAAAAATATCAGTCAAGGACAAGTTAGTCAGAAAAAAATACATTGGTGTGTGGAGTTGTGAATCAATTATGATCAGAGTAATCATTCCTAAATTTCCCATCATTGTGAGAGTATAAATAACCAAAAATAAAATAAAAAGTATAATTTGAAGTTCAGGTGAGTCTGTTAACCCTAACAAGATGAATTCAGCCACTGTGGTAAAGTTTTCCCCAGACATTTATTCCAATTATCAGCACAGTCCCACATAGGAAAATCCTAGGATTAAAAAAGTAATATGGTAAGGGGGAGGAAGGATCATTTAGCTGAAGAATAAATGTGAATAAGTTGTAAGAAGCTGGTAGCATGAATTATAAATGTTGTGTTCCCCCTCCCCCAACCGGAACAACTCAATTAGTATGTGTATATTAAATAGTGGAGTTTTCTTTTCTTTACATTAAGCATAAGCTAAATATAGTACTCTATGCTTTTTACTAGCAATTTAAAGGCAACTACTCAAAAACAAATCTACAACAGAAACATACATTTGCAAAAACAAAAGAAAACACAGAAATATGGCAAAAAAAAACCCAACAATCTTCAGAACAATGAAAAATTTGTTCCAATTAAATTAGGCGCAGAGGGTGTGGTTTCAAATCTTCATATAACCTGAGAACTCTTAGGTAAATCACAACCTCAGTTTCATCACTTTTATTTTTTCTGGGAGGTTCAATTGGATACTTTTAAAGACACATTACAACTCAAACCCTATTATCTATCCATGCCTTAAATTTTTAAAAATACTCCTTCTCACTCCCTACTCTTTTTATGGGTTAAACACTCTCAACCCATTTTCACAAGTCATAGTTTCAAATCCCTCTAACTTCTTATTTTCTTTGGATGCTTGCAGCTAGTGATTATCTTTCTTTAAAAGCTCACGTAGAATTATCACAAAACTCAAATATATGTTGACCAAAGAAATAGTGTACAACTCTACACTCTGGAACAGAAGATACTGATTTAATTATTTCAATATGAAATTGTTTATTGATTTATATTTAACTTGGAAATTTGAATTTGAGTTAGGAAGAAGGATTGGATTTGATACACAAATCTGATCATTATGGACTTGGTGACTATAACCAACCCATTTGTTCTCTCAAAGCTTCATTCATTGCCATTTAAAATTAAAGGGATTATTTTTCAGTATTTGTGAGAAGGTACTCTGGGAAAATAAACTGTTTTATTTATTTTTAAAATAATTCCTATCTGCTGCCAGAAAATGTGCTATTTCAAGTGTTTAAAACTAAATTCAAAATATATAAGAAAATACATACCAAAATTATAGCACTTCATGATGCAAATACTATCTTTGAAAAAATTAAAATAACTTCCATACTTTTTTTCCCATCAAGACAGAGCGTTTGAACAATTGCACATCTTCATGGAGTTTTAGTCTCCTCTTCAGTTCAGTTAGCTTCTTTATATATGTATTCTCTTTTCTCATTATAGGAAATTAAGTCCCAGTGCTATTAATTCTTCTGGGAGAGAATCTAGATTTGTTTTTACTTCCATCTTCAATCAAACTGCATTCAGAAAATTCTTTGGAAATCTATCTCTGAGGAAATCATTCCACAAGAATATGTTTTAATATGTAAATGTGAAAAGTAACAGGAGATCATAAACTCTTTCCTGTGATTGCTTGATTTCTGGCTCCTTAGTTATTTAATCAATGAGTTGGAAAAATTAAAGATAAAATGATGAAATATATCATTAACACAACAGCAGGATGTAGAGACAACATGTTAGATAATAAGATCAGCAAAAGAGTAAGTAACTTTGAATGATATTTTAAAAATAACCAAATAAACTTTAATTAAGTCCAATACAAAGATTTTTGTGGGGGGAAATTACAAGTAAATAATTGAAATTGAAAAAAAAAAACTGGAATAGGGAGGAGAAATTTATATAGAGTACATTGTGGATTTTAAGTTAAATATAAATCAATAAACAATTTCATATTGAAATAATGCAATCAGTATCTCCGGGGACAAAATATTTAGAGTTGTACAATATTTTTTTCTTTGTTCAACGTATATTTGAGTTTTGTGATAATACTAGGTGAGCTTTAAAAATAAAGATGGCATTTTTGAAATGATTTTGAAAGATGCTATTTGAAATATTCAACAAGGAATTTTTGATATTGTTCCTTTGCTTGGATATGAAGATGACACATATAATGCCTACAGACACACAATATTTTTCACATATTAAATGTTAGTTATAAATCATAAAAAGAAAAAAGCACACATATTTATTTTTCTGATTAACATAAATTCAGCAAGTTTGGAAGTCTTCCTCTGCTGTTTCTCCTGATTTTGTATTTATTGCTTTTTACTGATTAATCTGTCACATCATGAATTTCTCTAAATTAAATTATTTTCTATTTATATAAAATACTCATATTCGCTCTATTTATCAATTCTTGGCAGGCATATTTTTAAAGATCTTTCAATAAGTTTGTCTTGTTTTGATATTTTCTTATGTTGTTTTTGAATAGTCTAGTATTATTCCAATTTTAAGTATTGATTTATCTATTGCTTGTATTTTTTCATTATAATAGTGTATCTTTATAGTTTGTGTGAGCAAAACAAAATAGTATTTTTTTTTTCATTCAAAAGCCCTATTCAGCCTCTCTAGTTACAAAATGTTGTCTAATCTTGTCTACTATGGAAAATGTTTTTTTTTTTTATATAATATATAATTTGCAGTTCAATGATTACATTAAATTTACTTATGAGGTTTAATTATGAGGGTTGTTCCGAGGATCATGTAACTGGTAGGAAATCTTCTAGGATAATTTAATCTAAATATGGAGAAAATGTGAACAATTATAATTTTTTTTATTTATCATTGATTTATCAAACCCAAATCTACATATGGAGAGATAAAATTCAGAAATAATTCAGTCATTTGTAGATGTCTAATAACCTCTCATTAAAACAGACCTTAGAATTCCCATATTTCTCATTTTGTTCTGTATTAAATGCATTATAAAACACTCTCTTAACTATTATAAATAAAACAACGGCTAACTTGTTGCAGTGTTCTTTTCCTTTATTCCACTTCCAACACCCCTCCCTCTTCAAAAAAATTCACAAAACAAAACATTGATTCCATATTTTAAACATCCTCTTATTGTCTTTTTAGGGTTATTACCCAGGATTTCAACTGATATTGGAAATATAAGTTTCACATGGGCCTACATTAAATTACTCCATTAAATTTAATTTTAATCATTTTTTCATTTATTAATTTGTTTGTGTATTTACTTGTTTACTGCTGTGGCTTTCATTGCCACTCTGTTCTCCAGAATTATTAAAATTAGAACTTCCATTGTCCTATAAAGTAAAACAGACAAACAAAAGACCCACTAAGACTACCTCAGCTAATGTCAGCAATTAGAAGTTAAAAAAATTAACTACATATTTGAATTTTAATTTAATTTTATTATCCTAAAAAAAGTCATATAAGGGTTGGGATCCTTTTCCTAGTAAGAGTACTCTTTAAAGCTCTCTTCACTTCCTCATTTCTTAGGCTGTAGATTAAAGGGTTCAACATGGGGATAACCACTGTGTAAAATACAGATATAACTTTTCCTTGAGTTGGAGAGTAACTTGAACTTGGACACAAATAAGTAACAATCTCAGTTCCATAAAATATAGCAATAGCTGTAAGATGAGAAGCACAAGTTGAGAAAGCTTTGCGCCTCCCTTCAACTGAATTCAAGCGTAAAATAGAGGAAAGGAGATAGATATAAGAAGTAAGGATGATCAAAAGTGTTCCCAACATGTTTATCCCAGCACTAATGAAAATGATAGTTTCGTTCATTTGAGTGTCAGAGCAAGAGAGTTTGAGAATTGGGACTGTCACAGAAAAAGTGATGGATGACATTAGAGCCACAGTAAGATAAACTACTTATGTAACTGGTATGAATAATTGAGTTCAGGAATCCTGCTGTGAAGGCCCCCTTGGCCATCTTCAGGCACACTGTCCTTGACATGTTACTGGGTAAAGCAGTGGATTACAGATTAGTGCAATGAAGACATACATCTGCAAAAAGCACCCAGCAAAAGAGATGATTTTTCTTTCAGACAATAAGGCAACTAACATCTTTGGAGTGATAGTTGAAGAATAAAAAATATCAGCCAAGGATAAATTAGTCAGAAAAAAAATACATAGGTGTGTGGAGTTGAGAATCTATCTTGATTAATGTAATCATCCCTGCATTTCCCATCATTGTGAGAGGGTAAATCATCAAAAATAATATAAAAAGCAAAACTTGAAGTTCAGGGGAGTCTGTTAATCCTAGCAAGATAAATTCAGTCACTGTAGTATGATTTTTTTCCAGACATTTATTCCAAATATCAGCACAATCACACACTGGAAAAATCCTAGAATAAAAACAAATAAACAAAATTGTGAGGGAAGGAATGACTTAACTAAAGAATAAGTTTGAGAATTTACCAATTACAAACTGCTTCTGTAATCAAGTCAGGTAGGAAAGTGTGATAAGTTGTATTTATTGTCTTATATTCAATAATTCATAAAGTATTTGCTTATGTAAAGGTGAACATAATAGTTTTTGTGTTTATTTTTCTTATCCTTTATTAAGAATCTGCTGTACCCTATGCTTTATACTAGAGATTTAAATGGTAGGCAATTATTCAAATAAATACAAAACTAACAAAAAAGAAAAATAAAAGAAAGGGACAGGTAATATATGTAACTAAACTTGAAAATGATAAAAAAAAAAAATCTTCCTCAAGGGAAAAATCATTTAATTTAGGTGCATAGGTGTATCTTAAATAATCATATAATTTGTGCTATTAAGAATATTTTACAATTTTTCTGCGATATGGTTTCATTTTTTTTTTATGAGATTGTATGCTTTTAAAGACACGTGGCAACTTTAAATATGTGTTCCTATAATCAGTTTGCTAGACGTAAGATTGGTCAGGATTCTCTTAATTAAAATATGATTAGAATCCTTTAGGAAACGAATTTTATAAATTGTGAAATCAATCAATAAACAAGCATTTATTGAGTACTTATATTAAGGAACAGTTGAGTGGTGCTGTGGAATAAGCATTGGGCATAGGATTCAGGAAGACTCATCTTGATCAATCAAAATCCTGCCTGATATTTTTTATTTGAATGTGATTGGGCAAGTCAATTAATTCCATTAGGTTCAGTTTTTCATTGGTAATATGAGCTGGAGAAGGAAATAACAAAATACTCTAGTATCTTTGTTTAAGAAAAAGCCCACATGGATCGTGAAGAATTTGACACAATGAAGACTATTAAACAACATTAACAACATATGTGACAGCCACTAACTCAATAGATCATAGATGAGATATGAAGACACCTTTCCTACCATTGTAATCTGCTCCTATTTGTTCTCAATTCACAAATCTAGAAAGTGTAAAATATCAAAGGATGCTGAAAATATTTAATAGATTTGAAATAACTCAGAAGAAGGTTTTGGTTCAATATTCAGATCTGGCCATTATGAGTTTTTTGACTATGCAAACCTTTTTGCCATCTCAAAACCTAAATTAAATGAACTCTAAAATAAAATGGATGATACCTTTACTAATACTTTTTTTTTTTTAAAGGAGCCCTGGGAGCAATAAATTGTTCTCTTAAATTTAAGAAATAAATTTCTTCTGTTTCCCAAAGCAATACTTTTTTTTTAACTTTTAAAAATTTAGTTTGAAGATATAGAAGAAAAAATATATACCAAAAAATACAGATTCTCATAATATAAAACATATCTTCATAATACATCCAAACACATATTCAAAATATCTTTCATGATTTCTGACCCACCAGAACAGAGATATTGATCAGTTTCACAACTCCAGCTGCTATTATTTTCCCTTTCCCAAAGTTCATTCAATTATGCATTCTCTTTTCTTTTTATAGTAGTTTAATTCCCAGTGCTATTAAACCTTTTGGGAGAAAATCTAGGTGTGTTTTGATCATTATATCCAATGGAAAAGAATCAGAAAACTTTTTAGCATCTACCTTTGAGGAATCATTTCACCAGAATAGGAAGAAATAGGGAGATATGAAAATATTCTAGAGAAAGACAGAAGTCCTTTCCTTTTGGTGGAATCCTTAGGGATTAATTTTTTATTTCAGGCTATATAACAATTTATTCAATGGCTTGACAAAATAATAAATGAACAGCTGGCAAAAGCTTTCATTAACACAACATCTATTTATATAGATAACATGTTAGATGATAAGTTGTTAATTTATCTGTCTTACCCAAATTTTTATGACAATGAATTGTGGTTTTGTTCTTTGCAAGTATATTAGGGATTTATTATTTCCTTCTCTAACCCATTTTTCAGATGAGGAACTGAGGAAAACAGGATTAAGTGACTTCCTCAGAGTCATATAGGTAGTAAATGTCTGATTCCAGAGTTGAAGTCATAGTTGACTCTTCTTGATTGCAAAACCATCTCTGTATTCCCTGTACCACTTAGCTGCCTCTGTATTACCTATAAGTTCAGCTCCCAAAGACCATCAATAGTTTATTATATTACACAGATTTTAATAAAATTGAATTTAATTGGGCAAAATACAAGTATACACTTTTATCCAAATTTAATTTAACAAATAAAATGTGGGGAACATGAAGAAATTAATATTAAAAAGTGCTAGTTGTGTGACCCTGGAGAAGACACTTAAGTCTAATTTTCTCAGAAAAAAAAAGTGGACTTCAAGTTCAATGTAAATAAATAAGGAATCTCAGGCTGAAGAATTAGAGGCTGAACTCCTAGGGCCAAAAAATTTAGATTTCTAATCTGTTATTTTGGTCAATATATATTTGGAGTTTTGTGACCTTTATAGGTAAGCCTTTTAAAGAAGGATATCTTCTATCTTGCCAGATAATTATCCATCCATAGGAGAACAACTAGGATGTTGAAGTAATTCAAGATTACGCCACATGAAGTGAAGTCGAGTGAAGTGAGAATGTTTTTTACCTTACAAAAGTAAAAAGTTTGGTGTGGAGGGGAGAAAAATGATCTTTAATAATTTAAGAGATACAAAAAGTTCCAAAAAATTAAGAAAAAATATTTATAAAAAAATATTCATAGAACCTCTTTTCATGGTAGGCAAAATTGGAAACTGAGTCATCATTTCATGAATTGCTGAACCAGATATAGTATTATGATGGTAATGGAATATTATTGTGCTATAAATATGACAAGGAGGATGATTTCAGAAAACCTGGAAAAAACTTTCATGAACAGATATAAAGTATAGTGGGCAGAATGAGGAGAAAAACAATATTGCACATTGTAAATTGTAAATTACTGCAATATTTTCAGGAAATGGAATGCCCTAAGACAGCCCCTTGAGACTCATGATGAAAAATGCTATCCACCACCAGAGAAAGAATTGATTTTACTGGAATACACATTGAAATATTTTAAAAGAGCTAATGGAAACTATTTTAGTGCATTGATTAGATAGATTGGTAAAATGGTTTCTAAAGTTCATGACATAATAACTTTCCACACATCATTTTTTAAGGAAATAATATAATGTTTTCTCCACATGTTGGTAAAATAGGAAAGTATATGCTTATGCTGTATTTTAAAATGAAATTAATTACACACCAGGAAAATTCACACTCCACAAAGTCTTTAGTATAAAGCATATATATACACATATCAAATAGATGCTTAGTGATTAATTTGATTATGACTATACATTTGTATATTTATATTTGGGAAAATATAACTTCTAATATTGTGTGTTTGTACACACTTTAAAAGTTATATGTATATATACATGTATACATATAGCATGTATATGTATAGCATGTATATTGCATATGTTGAAGCCATGTAACTTTGTTTAAATAAACATATACAAATACATTTGTCTTTTTGTTAGAGCTAGATTTCAGTTCATATTTCTTCCACAAACTCTTTTACAAATCATTATCAATTGCATCAATAGATAAATCAGTAAGTTTAGACTATATATCCATTTATAATCCAGTTATTAGGAAGTATTTGTAAAGGTGTGGCTTCTAAATAACTTAGCTGTTGTTGTTTTGTTTTGTTTTGTTTTGTTTTTCTTCCTTTAGGTTAACATATTTGATATCTCTCCCATGTTCAGAAACATCATCCATTATCCTTGCCCTATACAATTTTGATACTTTGTTAGGAAAGGAAAATAAACACACTCCAAATCTTTCTAAAGACTATTGTAAATGATTTTTAAAAAATGGATTAATCCAATCTTCTAGAAGTCCTTCCTAAAGATACTAAATATTTTTTTCCCTTTTTTTATGAATGGTACATAAAAAGACAAGAAAAAACATGTGTGTAATTGGCAAACAAGTGAATGAGATTCAGTGTTGCGGTGCAGTAATTAACCATCACATATCCTGGAAGGCATCAGTGTCTTTGTTGTAAGATTCATTCAAAAGAAGAACAAAAACCTAGATTATATCTCCCTTTGTTTTGAAAAGAAAAGTATCCTTCTGGGAATCACTCCCTTATTGCAAATATTTTAATCTATGTAGATATTTCATATCATGCCTCTTTGTGAATTCTTTAAGAAAAGGGGGGGGGGGAGTATTTTCCCCTCAACCAGAGATATGAATAAAATATAATTGTAATAATGGGCAAAAAGTTTCTGATTTCCACAGGGACAATGAATGTTGTTTAACAATGCTCAATGGGACTTATTACTAGTAGAAGAAACAAAATAATCTTTTTTTTTTTTGTTATTTTCATTATTGTTACTTCACTGATGTTTTCATTGCCAGTGCAATGATTGTTTGGTTCAGTGATCCCCACAGAATTGATAACTTTAATTTTTCTCTGGATACAAATTAAAAAAATGTTTCTACAAAGTGTGTCTGGTAATGAATCCTTTGGGGCATAAACTTTTAAATGAAATTTTGCATTGAAAGTCTGTTATTAGGACAACTTAGATTAAGTTAAATAGGAGAATAAAGTAAACAATGTTTCCTTGGAAAGTTTAAAAAATCCTTCAAAATAAGTAACATTAAATTCTAAAGAATGTTGGAGCCCTAAATAAGAAATGTAAACAGCTAACAAATGAAATTTTGACCTTAAAGCAATAAAAGCATTATTTCTGTTTTTAAGACTCTAAATATAGATAGGTGGAGGATTGTGTTCTCAGCTTCTCTATTTTATTTGAGGAGAACCTGTTTTAATGTTCTAGGACTACACGTAGAATAGAAGTTCTTCACATGACATCCATTTTATTAAAAGAAACCAATAATTGCAGTTTACTATTACTGATTACCTTTGTAATCTTTGCATTTAATTAATTGTGTGTGTGTGTGTTTTTTTTTTTTAAATCTTATTCTGATGATGTGTATATCGCCTTTGTTGTTATTGGTTTTCAGTCATTTCATTCATGTGTGATTCTTCATAACCTAATTTGGGGTATTCTTTTCTTCTCCAGTTTATTTTACAGATTAAGGAACTGAGATAAACCGGATTAGATGACTTGTTGAAGGACACACAGCAAATAAGTGTGTTTGATGCAGAATTTGAACTCATAAAAGTATCTTCCTGATTTCAATTCAAATGTTCCATACATTGTACCACATAGCTGTCCTTGGCTTTGGCAGTGTTCAAATTGCTAAAGATTTTTACAAAATTAAAAAAAAAAAGAAAAGATTTGGCATTCTTAGGATTTTTGAACTTTGAATTAATCTATTTCATTTAATATTTACAATAATCATTGGAAAGATTTACCAATGCACTTTTTGTCACTTCCTTAAAAAAATCAAAATTATATATGACAAAGAAAGAAGATATCTTTGGAATGGGAGGAATATCAAATATCCTACTCAGGAAATTAAATTAAATCAAATATCACACACTCATATTCTTGGTCACAAAAGTGAAATCTAGGGAAGATTATTGGCTAGCCAAAAGTCAAAAAAGTAACAACCTGTATCTACGGGATCTTTCTGACAAATTCAAAAATGCATACTCAGTACCTGACACAGTATCACAATCACATGGGTCTAATCCACCATTTTATATTTCAGAGTTTTTTCCAAGGGACTGTTATATGATAGTTCTTGCCAAATACATTATTCTCGAATGTTAAGCAATTTTCTTCAGCATCAACCCTAAATCCTCCAAATCCTTCAATTCAATTATTTTACAATTTGTTGTTATTGTTGTTTTGTTTCCTTTAATATTTCTGTGTCTAGTCTTCTGCTAAGGAATGCATTTGTAGAATATAGGAAATTACACACACACACACACACACACACACACACACACACACACACACACATTGATACGCTTGTTCCTACATTAATTAGTTTTGACCTATGTCAAATCATGTAGGCTTTCCAGCTTTGAGTCTCTTTATGTAGAAAATAAAGGGACTGGATTAGATGTTATTTCAGATATCTTAAAATTCTGAAAATCACTGATTCTGTGACAGTATATGTATAGATTCCTCTTATGTGTACATTGCATTTTTCAACTATATTGTAAGCAATTTGAAAACAATCATCATAAAACTAAGAGCTGAATTTTGTATAGTGCTTGGTTCTATTTGCATACAGGAATATATATGTATGTTTGTGTATGTTTATATGTACATATATATGCATACATACATAGATCAATGATAAGCTTATTAATATTTCTTTTTTATAGATAGCCACTAATGATTCAGTTATAAGTGGACCCTTTGAATTATAGGTTCTTTACATTATAGTTTGTTTAAAATCTCTGAAGCTCACCTCTTGGAATTTAACCATTTCAGCATTCATATATGTTGTTGTTTCCTGTTCATCTTGAAAGAGGATCAAGTGTATGAAAGGTCAGTGTCTTGATGTGCATGTATTGGATTAAAGGAAGCATAATTGTATAAAATCAGAGGTTCCACTCTCTCTTCCAGAGTCATCAAAGTCCAATTGCGATGTTCCAACATGCAATGCATGATCTTGGTGACTGTGTTGACTGACCAAATTCTAATTGCTCTGTAATATTTTCTTCTCAAAATTATAATGTTCTCTGGGAGCAGGTTTCTTGGGGAGCTTCTGGAGGAAGACTTCCTTTCAGTTCAGAATAATAATCACCTCAAATGAAACCAGGATCAAAAGTCCAAATACTTTACTTTCTCCTTCAAAGTCTTGAATCTTTCCCTGGTCCTGGTTAGCTTTCTTAGAGGCCTATCTCTCTCCTTGGTTCTGAGAATTCTTGCTGCTAGTCCTTTGTCTCTGCCAGCTTCAGCCTCTCGTTTTCCCAATGTCTCCAGCCAGCACAAAGGTGGAAATTGGAATGAATCTGACTTTGCCTCCAAGAGTGAGCTTGTGGGCTTCTGTCTTGTGAATCTCATGAAGTCCATCTTAATTGAAGCTCCTTTCTAAAAGTGTGAATTCCAATATATAAACTAATGTGTGAACTCTTTTAAAGGTGTGAACTAAGTACATAAGTATTAGTTTGTTTCAAGTTCTAGCCCATAATATTACCCTGAACAGCTTGCTTTCCCGCCTTCATGGTAGTTGGAATAAACAATACATATCTGCCCCTTCCAATAGGGAAAGTCTTCACATGTTTGCACTATTCCCATTGCCAAAATTACTGAAGGGTTCATAATTCATTGGATACCCTCAATCAGGTTTAGCCCAACTGCATAGTTTTACCATAGTGTGCTGCTGTAATACTACAGATGAGCTAAATATGAAAGTGAAGTTACAGGTGGACTTCAAAGGTAGATGAACAGCCTTGAAAAAAAGCTCAGAAATGCTTCACATAAAAGGTACTAGTCCTCCTTGAATACCCATACAAGTCTCTTTCAAACCTAAAATTCATAGCTATAGATGCTCCTTTATTTTCCTTAGTGAATTGCAGGTTTCCTATGAAGGAAAGTGGCTCTTTCAGATATACAGAATATTATTTACATATTGACTTTTAATTTTAAGGACTAAAGTATTATACATTTTGATATTAAAAGTTTCTTTTAAGGGTTCATCCACCCATTTATTCACCATTTTAAAATATTTAAACATCTATATAATGAAGACAACCTTGATGCAAAGTTGAATAAATATTCTTCTTCCCTTCCAAAGTTTAAAAGTTAATGATGTATTTTAGTCAGAGGTGAGTCTTCACAGTGATCATTCATTGAACAAATATTCATTGATTGTTTTTTATATGCAGAGACTTTTGATTAACATAAAGTAAGATGTAGAGAGGAAAAAGACTTAATTCCTTCTCTCTGGGAGTTTAAAATGGAGTAAATGATATGACATAGGATAGTTGGGAGCATAATTTATTATTTTTAAAACTGTATATGTAGTCACAAGACAGTATTTTTAATTGATATTCATAAGATGAAGTGGCATTACATGAGGGAAAAAAGATTAATCTTGTTCTGCCTGAGCCCCAGAGGGACAGAAGTAGGAGCAAAAGATGAGAATTGCAAAGGGGTAACTCTAACTTTTGTTAGGATAGTGTCACTTACTAAAGACTTCGAACTATGAAAATGGCAATTAGATCTTCTAAAGAGGTAAAGATTTTTCCCTATACCTTCAAGTTTTCTGGCAAAGCTGGGCATCTTCTTGTTAAGTATGCTAAACACTTTCCAAATCTTCAAGCATTCTATAAATTTTAGTTATCATTTCCCAGTGATGAAAATAATAAAGATAATTATAATTAAGTAATAATAACAATAATTAAGCAGTATCACAGAGAAGTTATGAAAAAACAAGTACTTAAGAGATTAGTGTCATTATCTAGGCACAAAATACTGAAGATTAGAAATACTGTGATGTTACTTCCTAAGATCTTCTTCTAACCCACATAATTTGAGCACTGAAACCTCTGCATTCAGATATTACAAAGGATATTTCCTCTAACCCGAATCTTTCATCTTCAATATTATCTTTTTCAACATACATGCATGGGTTTCCTGAAGGAATAAAGCAGAATAAGCCAGAATAATCACGTATACATCAACAACATATTAAGAAAGTAAAATATGTTCCATTTTTATCATATCACTACAATGAAGATTCTTCAGTTATTTCAACTGTGTACAACTTTTGACGAGCTCATCTGGCATTTTCTTGGTAAAAATTCAGAGGGGTTTTCCATTTACTTTTCCAGATCATTTTATAGGTATAGAACTGATACAAAAATCTAAATGACTTGTTCAGGGTCATATAGCTAGTAATTGTCTGAAACTTGATATGAACTCAGCAAGATGAGTTTTCCTTCCTATAGGGCAGACATTCTATCAGTAAGTACCATCTACCTGACCTCAATGAAGTTTAAGAAGCTTCAACAAGGAAAGCACTATTCTGGAAGAGTGTGACCCTTATTTTGGAAGTACAGAAAATTTTCTTAATATTAGTAAGGTAATGCATTATTGATTTTGCCTGTTGAAAATCCTGCTTCATAAAAAAGAAGAATCAGCAACTTAATTTGTTTCATCATTGCCCGATAGAAAGGGCAATTCAATTCTGCAAATGAAATTTTAGAATTGGAGTCAAGAAGTCCTATGCATAAATCTACTTCTGACACTATGTAGGTGAGATCTTTGAACAAATCTTTTAATCTCTATGTGTATTAGACAATTATTTGAGATTTACTAAAGAGTCAAAGCTTATCATATACATTGTTGGAAAGAGTTTGCATAACAGGAGTGCGTGATGAAGGGAAAAAAAATATTTAGTAATTATGAAGTAGAAAGGTGAAGTAGATTTATGAGAAGTTAAATTTCTCTAAGATTTGATTTGTGATCTCTCATAAGCTGAATTCCAATTTCACCATTTTCCTGTATAAGGTTTGACCTCATAGAAATGAGTAAATCACATTCTTCAGCATGTGATGTATAGAAAATAAAAATAACATATGTACTAAAAGGTCTCGATATGAATCTAAGTTATTAACATACATTGGATTAAATTGTGGAAAATTTTACTCTGATATTGTTAGCTGACCTATTAAAATATGCAGTCTTATTCATATATTATTGACTATTAATATTCCATTTTGTTATGATTTTTACCTCTTAAACAAAGTGATAATTTACATTGACTAATATAATTTAATATGATATTTAAACCATTTTGATATAGTTTAAGCATAATTTGGTATCATCTCATAGTTCCTTAGAAAAAATGCTTTACCTATATGAATATAGTTATGTGTTTGTTTGAGTATATTTGTCTGTATCATTATAAGAATTTACACCCAATACGAACAGACAATTTTCAGTTGAAGAAATTGAAACTATTTCCAGTCATATGAAAAGGTGCTCCAAATCATTATTGACTAGAGAAATGCAAATTAAGACAACTCTGAGATATCACTACCCACTTCTCAGATTGGATAAGATGACAGGAAAAGAAAATGACAAATGATGGAGGGAAAACTGGGACACTGATACATTGTTGGTGGAATTGTGAATGAATCCATATATTCTGGAAAGCAGTTTGGAACTATGCTCAAAAAAGTTACCAAACTGTGCATATTCTTTGACCCAGCAGTGTTTCTACTGGGCTTATATCCCAAAGAGATCTTAAAGAAGAGAAAGGGACTCACATGTGCAAAAATCTTGATGGCATCCCTTTTTGTAGTGGCTAGAAACTGAAAATTGAATGCATGCCCATCAGTTGGAGAGTGGCTGAATAAATTGTGGTATATGAATGTCATGCAATATTGTTCTGCATAAAATGACGAACAGGATGATTTCTGAGAGGCTTGAAGAGACTTGCATGACTTGATGCTAAAGTGAAGAGAGCAGAATCAGGAGATCATTATACATGGCAACAAAAAAGATTATATAATGATCACTCATGCATGTGTCTCTTTTCAACAATGGGGTAATTCAAACCAGCTCCAATTGTTCAGTAATGAAGAGAATCAGGTACACCCACAGAGAGAACTATGGGAAAATAAGTGTGAACCACAACATAGCATTTCAACTCTTTCTATTATTGTTTGCTTACATTATTGTTTTCCTTTTCTGATTTTTTTTTCTTTCTAGATCTGATTTTTCTTGTATAGCAAGATAATTGTATAAACTTATATACGTATATTGGATTTAACATTTACTTTAACATATTTAATATATATTGGACTACCTGCCATCTAGGGGAGGAGTGGGGAGAAGGAAGGGAAAAGTTGGAACAGAAGATTTTGCAAGGGTCACTGTTGAAAAATTACCCATGCATGTTTTGTAAATAAAAAGCTATAATGATAATAAATAATAATAATTTTAATAGAATTAAATTTAAAATGAATTTACATCCAAGTAGATGTGTGTATTTGTGTGTATTTGGATATGCATATGCATTCTTCATAATTATGTTTAAGCATTTATATGTTCTTATGTATGAACATACATTTTTCATTGTTTATTTATTGGCATGGACTTAATGTTTATAATTACTACACTGCACTCATAAACTCTGGTCGCTATGGCAATCGACAAAATAATTGCCAAGCTCTTTCTTATACCCATGTTATTCTTGTTTATCATTTTTCAATTATGTCTGATTCTTTGTGACCCCAATTTGGAGATTTTTTGCCTAAGTTATTGGAATGATTTGCTATTTACTTTCAAAATAATTTACAGATGAAAAATTGAGGTAGATTAAGTTAAGTAATTTATCTAGGATCTGAGGTCCAAATGTGAACTCAGGAAGCTGAGTCTTCTGCCTCCAGCCTCAGTACTCTATCCACTGCCACATCTAGGTGCCTCAATATAAAACAAAACTGCCTTGAAAAGATAGTAAAAAGACAAATATTTACCATTTTGGACTATGAAAATAAAACAAACAAAGTAAATGAAATGGATGAAGTAATTCTAAGTTTACAAAATGTTTTAAATATGTTACACACATCTTATTTTTTAAAACAGTATTTGTCATACTTCTGCAAATTGGGCAATATAACTATTATTCCATTTTGAAGGTGAGAAAATTGAGAAGAAAAACAATAATGGAGTTCCCTAAGATACTACATCAGCATAATGTCAAAAGGATTATTTTAATTCTAATGAACTCTTTACTAAATCATATTCTGGTGTGTATGTGTGTGTGTGTGAGTGAGTGTGTGTGTGTGTATGTGTGTGTGCATGTGTGTGTGTGTGTGTGTGTGTGTGTAAACACCTTAAGAATTGCATTCAAACACTCTACTTGAATTTGAAGAAAAAATAGGGACATGAAGGAATAAAAAAGAGTATTTTTTCCATACTCATGCAACATTTTAAAAAATATCTTTTCATTTGTGACCCATGATTTTGTCACAGGCTTTTTACCATTATCTCTTTAAAATATCTTAAATGATTTCTGTTCCCTAGAACATGTTATATCCTGAAATATTACTGAGATGATTGTCAAAATCCCCATTAAGGAAAAATGTCATTTTTTTTTCCAGAATGCTACAATTAATAATAAAAAAAATTCTGTGAATTCCAATGGGCCAAGCTTAACAATTCATACTTTAACGACAATCAATTACTTTTATGTTTACTGTGAACTTATTTTTTTAATAACGAATGAGCATTATAACAATTTCCCTTAAGATAAAAAAAGTACAAGTTAAATGAATAGTTTGACATAGCTAGAATTTTAAAGCATTAAATTATCAATAGGAGAACTGAAAGAGATTTTTCTAAAGGCTCCTTAACATTTCACACTTATGAATACTCTCTATTACTTTTGTATTCTGGGTTCCTTCAAAATTAACCTTTGTATCAGTCCTATAAATAGAACCCTCAAAAGCATTATTAAAAAGTTTAAAAATTCAGTTAGGAAGAGGTTGAAAGAGTGAAGCAGCATTCCCTTCTTATAGAAGATCTTCATAAATTATTTGCTCAATGGATTTGGGATCTCATTGGAAAAATACTCTCATCATCTAATTGTTATTGTTTTCAAATTCTTAAGATCAAGAGATGTTTCTAATAATGACTTTGTAAAAATTATGAGCACATTTTTGTGCACATAGTAAGCACTTCATAAAAACTCATTGCATTAAATAAAATAAAGACATCCCATTCATATCTTATACTGGTCCTCTTTGAAATATCTATCCTATATCCTGAATACCTCTGTATAATTCAATATAATAGTAATAGTAGAATTTTAATATTTACATTAATATTATTCATTAAAAAGGTCAACGAGAGAAATACATTACTGTTATGATTATTTTGTAAATGAAAACTCTCAACTCATAGCATAGTATTTAGGGTACTGAATTTAGAATCAGGAAGATTCAAATCAAATCCTAGCTCAGATACTTACTAATTGTGTGCCACTGGGAAAGTTATTTCATATATCTGATACATGGTTTCCTAATTTCCTAATTAATTTCCATAAATTTCTATGATTTCCTAATTAAAATTAATATAAATGAGCTAGAATTAATGGCCTCCAAAAGACCTTCTAGTACGTATTGTATGATCCTACCATTCTATATATTCATTCACACAGCTAATTAGTAATAATATAAAAAAAAAAAAAAAGCTAAGACTTGAATACAGGTATTCTGAATTTATTATCAAGGTTCTTACAATTTCATTAATAACTAGTCTTTACATAACACATGAACTTTTGCAATGTTTTCATTCCACAAATCTGTTAGGATTCTTACAAGGTACTAAGTCACTGGAATGAATAGAGATAATAATTATCGAATTTAGCATGGTTCAGTATGATTGATCTAATCCTATAAGGAGATCTTATGGGGCAGAACTTGAAACAAGGTATTGAGTGGAATTGAGGAGACAATAGTTAAATCTAATTTAGCATTGATTTAATCATACAACAAATAATGGTTTTCTAGTGATGAAATGAGTGGTGTGTGCTCAGTGGCAGCATATAAGCAGGAAGCTCTCAGAGTCAAGGACGACTTTGAGGAGACTTTAAGAGATTCACAACTAGGATTGACTTCTGGGATATTCACAAGCCCACAGAAACCCACAGTCCCACTCTCACAGGTGGAGTCAAGATTCCTTCCATCTTCCATCTTTGTGCTGCCTGGAGACATTTGGACAAGACCTCTCAGGCACCAAGGAGAGAGATAGTCCTCTATTAAAGCTAACTGGGCCCAAGGAAGGAGACAAGACTTGGAAGAAAAAAAATAAAGGATTTGGACTTTAACTCCTGGCTGCATTTGGGATTCAAGATACTACCAAATGTAACATTTGGGATTACTGAAACTGAATTGAAACTAAGGCTGCCTCCAGAAGCTCCCCAGGAAACCTGCTCACAGAGAACAATTACAATTTAAAGAAGAGAACATTACACAAATCTTTAAGAAGTTCAAAAGGTCTAGGAAACATTGAACAAAAATATTCTCCTATTCTCTTAAGGATAGTTTTAATCAAATTAAGTTTTTACAGACAATTAAATGAGTTGTTTAATAAGCACTTTTTATATGTTAGGTATGCTGATTCATGTTTACTATCATCAGGATGAAAATTCTTTAAAGATAGAGAGGCATTTTTGTTTTGTAATATTTGGTTTCCAAGTTTTTTGGACAGTACCCAGAATATATTTATAAATATGTACTGATGTATTATTTTTCCACATGTATGCTACAATGGAAAAATTCACTGAATTTGGAGGAATTGTACCTGAGATCATATCCCACCTGCCCCTTATCACCTGTGGAACCTTAGGAATTATTTAACACTTGTAGACATTCTATTGTCTCATGGTTTAATTGTGAATGTTGCAGTGAGGGGGTGGATTGTAAAAAATGGTCTCTGATTTTTATAACTCTAGATGCAATATCCTATAATCCTATGACTTTATAATTATTTTCAAAAAGAAACTTATTTTCTAATGGTTGTCAGTAAATATGCCAAAAGAAAAAAAAAATGTTCCCTTCAATATCCATTTCTTTCCAAATAAAGACCATTTCCTGCCTGGGATCTTATTAGACATAGATGAAATTGATATGTTTCCATAGGACTTTTGAGCAAAAGTAGCAATAGATGAAGCTAGATATAAACTAGACATCAAGAAGAATGAAAAGACCTAGAGATTAAAGAGAAGATATAAAAAGAGTATATATGGAAATTACATTCAATATGCAAAAAAAGAATCAAAAATTGAATGACATGTACAGAAAGTTTGCAACTGGTTTTCTCAAAAATATCAAATTTGATCCTGAAAATTCCTTCACTTTTCAATAATTGTTTTACACTCTGTAGGAATATGAAGGGGAAACATAGAGAAATATGAAACTTTAATACTTAGTTCTGATGCATTCCTTTCTACTTTTCATTGATTGGCAGTAGTCAATTGGGAACCCCTGATCTCATGACATCAGAATACATGTGGAAGGGGGGAAGTCATGCACATTGCCTTGTATTCAACATCATTTTAATAAAAAAATAAAAACTAAAACATCCAGCTGCTCTGAGATGAAGTTAATTACTTATCCTCAGCCACAGAGTTAAAGTTGCTCCAGGGAAAATGTCCCACATGCCAAAGGGAAAGATATAAATAGTCTTCATTCTTCACACAAGTGGCTCATAATATCAAGGAGAGAAATGTCCCTATATTGTTCATGTAAGTTCTGAAAAGGAGACTTTCAAGGGGTCCAAAATCATTGTACATTTTGATCACATATTTGAAAATTGCTTAAAGAAAGACAAAATTGTGGAGGTAATAATGAGCTGGGAATCTTGTACAAAATGGTTCTATTGCTTGCATTCTGAAAGACCAGGACTAGGTTATGCTTCCAATATTGAGGAATACATTATCTTAATACATTAATATCAGTGACTCTTAGGGGGCAGTTGTCCAAGTGAGGTAAGTATTAACTCAGTGGATATTGGGAATATTAAAGCTGACAGGTTTATAATTGTGAATGGCTGCCAGTGGGTCATTAAAGCCTGGCCATATCCCCTTAACTTGCAAAAATATCAAATAATTGGTCTTTGTAGAAATTTGATTGGTATTATTTTTTATTATTATTATCTGGTTTTTATTTGTTTAGTTTGTTTCTGTTGTTGTTGATTTTTTTTAAATTTAGTTTAATTTTAAGCAGTACTTTTGCAAGAAATTAATCTTAGACTTTACATATCTGAAAGTAGATTTTATTTTGGAAAATACAAGCTTTATGTCCTTAAATCTCTGTAGGCTTAACATCACATCTTTTATATACAATTATAAATGGAATGGCCTTATTAACTTGTAGATAAAAACCTTGTCTAAATAGCTTTCTTGATGTCCAAACTAGTAAACATTGATTTGAGAAGGGCTCTTCTTGCATGAATTAACAGTGTCTTGTAACACATCCTCCAAGGCTAGAGTTGTGAAAATCTATCACTTAACAAGTAGGAAGTAAGCACCAGTATTATGTTCTATGCTAGACAATACAGAGAATATGAGGAAATGTGAACCAAAATCCCTTCATCTGAGATACTGACAGACTAAGAGACGAATGAAAATGATGTATACATATTTGTTTCTTTGTTTTTTTTTTGTTTGTTTTTTGTTTTTTAGTTTTTTTTAAACAGGAATTTTAACAGGAAACTGGCTATATGAACATAAGACTTTTGGGATTTAAGTCTTCCTCATCTTAAAATAGGAAAGGCTAGAATAGGTGATCCTTAAGATTTATATAGAAAGACAGATAGATGGATTCATACATATACATACATTTAACATATGCACATATATATCATGCATACATATATCCATCCTTCAGTTTTGTTTTACCCTTAACTATCTATGATTGAAGTATCCTTCCATTTCTAATATTCATTTATATTCTTAGCATTCTATATCCAAAAGATACTTTGGATGTAGTCTATGTATTATATTTTGGGACCCTCACAATACTTTTAATGTTTTTATTGCTAATTGATGCAATAAAACAAGCATAATACAAAAATACATAAAGCATAATATAGGAAAAAGATGATTGTACATGAAACTGCAGCCTACCAAATATAACTTTCTATACATAGTAGCACTTCTATTTTATATTCTATATACAAAAGTATTATCCTACTCCAAGACTCTCTATTTTTTATTCTAAGGTTCCTTGTGGAGACTATTATGTTATATTCTATGCTACACGATCCCTTTATTTCTAAATTATGTATCACATACCTTTAAGCTTTAACAATATATTATTTTTGTATTCTATACAATTGTAGGAAATATTGACTGGATAAGGTATTTCCTTATCAACACCTTAACAAACATGTTAACAAAATATCACACTTTGTTATTACACAGTGGAGATTAAAGTGGGTCTTTGAATATATGTCAGTGCCCTGAAAAATTTTGGAGATCCTGCAAAATTGAAAATTCTATATTCAATCATTTTGTGTTATTTGTTATCTTATTTAGCTAGCAACTAGCATCACTGATCATGGAAAGTTTTCACCAATTTTGCTACCAGGACATAAATCTGGCTGTCTAGTAAGTTTCAGGATAGATATGATATGATCTGTGTTAGAATAAAATATAAAGAAATTAATAAAATTGCATGCTGAAGTATAATTAAGACATACTCTTCAATACAAATAATTAGAGCTTGAGACAAGATAAGCTAAACTCAAGAGAAGTAAAATGAAAAATTTTGCTTTGTCATAATAGGACATATCATTAAGTGTCATCTGTACTTGATAGGATACCTTTTGAATTTTAAAGAGATCTAGCAATTTTTTTAGATTGACATGTGATTTTAATCTGTTTCAAAAATGATTTCCATGAATTTCAAATGGAAGATTCAGAGGTTGTCAAATTCTATAGGATTAAATTATGCCAGTTAGTCAATAAATATTAAATACTAAACTTGCATCAGGCACTGAGCAGTGGTTATTCTGATCATACTTCACTATGACAATATATAATACACATCTTCCCTTTTATTAGGAATCATTATACCAGCTCACCTTGACTCACTAATACATTATTTTATAGTTTACAAAGGCTTTTCTCGAAATAACCCAGTGCAAGAATGCTATTTAGTGGATGAGAAAATAGAGGAAAAAACAAATTAAATGATCTATCTACAGTTATACAGAAAACAAGAGGCTGGACAGGAACTCAGTTCCAGATCTTCCATTGTCTAATTTCTAGCATCTTTTACACTGAATCATCCAAGGAAGGACTGATACATTTGAATTGGATCTTTGAAAAAAAAATTATGCAAGATACATTTTAAATTTAATCTTCATTATTAATATGATCTCTATCAACTTCTTAAAGTAGATTATCAATAATAATAAATCAAGTTCTGATTGATGGCATATGTTGAAATCCGAGGTATAAATATGAAAATTTAAGAGTAGATTGTAACAAGCAGGATCAACTTGAGCATTTACTCCATGGTTTCCTTCATCTGTTATCCCAATTTTCATTATTTTTTATAGCACAAGAGTATTTCATCATAATTTATTCAGTCATTCCCAATTGATGGGAATCCCCTCAATTTACAATTCTTTTCCTTTTTTTAAATTTCTTTTGGGAGTAAGACCTGATAGTAACATTAAATCAAAGGATATACATAATTTTATAGTTTGGGGCATAGCTCATATTTTTGATCATTTATCTAATGGGGCATGGGTATTTTTTAATAAGTTTGATTCAGTTTCCCTTATGTTTTAGAAATAAGGGTTTATCAGAGAAACTTGCTTTAAAATTCTTTTTGCAATTATTATTGCTATGTTTCTCCTCCATCTGTCCTATTCTCTCTTTCCTTTTATCCTGCCTCTCCTCAAGAGTGTTTTGGTTCTGACTACCTCTTTCCCAATATGCTCTCCCTTCTATCACCCATGCCCTTTTTTTCCCCCTTTCTTCCTATTTTTCTATAGGGTAAAATAGATTTCTATACCAAATTGAATGTGTATATTATTCCCTCTATGAATTATAATTCTTCTTATTATTAATTCTTATAAGAATAAGAATTCTTTCATTTCCCTTTACCTCCCTCTTTTTGCCCTTTTCTATGAAAGCTTTTCTGGTCTTTTTTATGAGAGATAATTTTACCTCTCCTGATTTCATTTTTCCTTAGCAGTTTCTAGGTGTATGCAGTTTGGCTTTTCTTCCTCATTGTAATGATTAGAAAATGTCCACCTTACAATGTCGATGCTTACACAATGATTTTAAGATACTTTTCTGGATGAGAATTTGCAGTGTATGTATTACATGTCAGTTCGATTGCCAATCCAAATGGGTATAAATTTCCTTAAAGAAAACAGTTCCTTTCATCAGAGAACCAGAATTCTGGTAACTACCTGAATGTGCTATTCTTTGAGTAGCTGATTTCCCTAAAATGTGTTCCTTATGCATGAACTCATCCTGAAATCCATTAAAATTAAGGTCTCAGTGAATTAGTATTCAATAAATTATTTGGTAATTCAATACCAACTTGATAAATAGATACGGCACTTTATGCAAGAGATAAATTTAAGAATAGCTTTCTAGGTGGAGATTATATTCTACTAATGAGGTAGAAGACACAATAAAAAAATATTTCATTTATATCCTGTTTTAGAGAACAAAGCACTTTACAAATATTATCTCATCATAAGAAAACAATAGTCTTATAATAATGACCCTTTAAAGTAAGTACTATTATCTTCCTTTTACAGAGGAGGAAACAAAGACAAACTGAAATTAAACAACTTTATGGAGAATCAAACATCTGGTAAGTGTTTGAGATAGTATTTGAATCAAGATGTTACTTGAGTCTAAGTACAATACCTTATCCCTAAAGCCATGATCAGTCTTGGAAGATCCTTAACATCTCTGATGATTCTAAATATGACTTCATTCACCTAAATGCCTATGACGAAGGGTATCAAAATGAATAAAAAACCAGCCTTGTGCCTAGGAAATCTGGTTTCAAATATTCTTTCTGTCATAAACTGACTACATAGCACTGGAAAGCTATCTATACTCTCTCTAGGAAACTCCCTAAATCAGAAAATATAAGCCAGCAAAGGGGCAGGCAAGGAGCTTCCTCATGAGTTTCCTGTGTCAATGAAATCACACATCTAATTTTCCATTCCGCATTAGTCTATTGCTTATCTAATGTCACAAAGTCAGTAAAGGTGAGAATAGTGATTCAAATTCAGTTCTGTGACTCCAGAACAATGTGTTTTCTACTATATTGTCTTCAATGTACTTTATAAAAGTAAACAAATTCTAATTACTTTGCACTGATATGGATTCCAGCTTTTTCTAGTTTAAGAAAGAAAACTTCCTTATGGATTTTTTTAGTCCTGCTTTCTTAAACACCATAGATGTCTACCATTTCCAGTTCCTTCTTGTTAATAGGTAGAATTAAAATATGGCTTTAATATTTTCCAAATGCTTTAAAAATAATTTCATTTTCATAACAACCATTGGAGGTATATACTATTATCATGCACATTTTACAGATAAGGAAACTGAGGCATAGAAAGAGTAAATAAATTGGCCAGGACCACACAGTTAATAAGTGTCTGTGGGTTTATTGGAATCCAGGTTTTCCTGGCATTTTATGCAGTACTCTATATGCCACCTAGATGTCTTGTTCTTATTTTTATTGTTTTTAGGAAGCAATGGAATTCCTCAGGAGACATTTAGTATAAATGTAATATGTTGTTATTAATTTATATTGTTTCCTCAAACTCTTATTATTTTCATTGTTTGGAGGATACAATAAAACAAGGTGAATAGAAAGCTGTGTTTGTCAGAAACACCTGGGTTCAAATGCCACATCTTTCTCAAAATTATCTTCATAGCAATGGAGAAACCACTTAAATTATCTGGCCTCAGTTTCCTAATCTTTCAAAATGGGTCTATCCAAAATATTGTCTATTATTATTATAGTTTGAAAGGTATGATAAGACAAGATGAATAGAAAACTGTGTTTGTCAGAAACAACTGAGTTTAAATGTCACATCTAATTCAAAATTATCTTCTGGCAGTTGATAAATCAGCTGAATCATGTGGCCTCAATATCTTTATCTTTCAAAATGGGTATAAATAAAGTACTATCCTTGTAAAATTTTTGAGTATAAAGGAGAAAATAAATTGTAAGTTTATAAGGCATTTTAAAAGTCCATACAAATATTTGTGGTCATTATTATTTAATTAGAAATAACATTTTGTGATTACCTAAAATCTTTGCTCCTTGACACCATTCTTTCACATCATTTAAGACTTTCCCTTAAATATAAGACTTGAATAGAGGATGTATTTTTGATGAGGCAGAAAAGACATTCTTATCTCTCTATTCATTTTTACAGAAGTAAGATAGAATGCATTCTGGATTTATCCAATAATACACAACTCAGCTGAAAACCCTACCTACTGTTTAATTCATTTATGAAGTTCTTCCCAGAAAAGATGTCTGAAAGAAATTACACTCCACCAACTGAGTTTATTTTTACTGGTTTCACAGATTACTTACCTCTCCGAATCACTCTGTTCCTTTTATTTTTGGTCATCTATGTTTTGACTTTGGTGGGAAACATTGGTTTAATAGCCTTGGTCAATATTGATTCTAATCTTCAAACTCCCATGTATTATTTTCTCAGTAATCTCTCCTTTCTAGACCTCAGCTATTCCACAGCCATAGCTCCCAAGATGCTGGTGAACTTCTTATCTTCTAAGAAGAACATTTCTCTGTATGGTTGTGCCCTTCAAATGTACTTCTTTGCTTGCTTTGCTGATGCAGAATGCCTCATTCTGGCTGCTATGGCCTTTGACCGCTATGCAGCTATTTGCAACCCACTGATGTATTCAACGCTTATGTCCAGGAAAGTGTGCGTCTGTTTCATTGTCTTGGCCTATTTCAGTGGAAGCATGACTTCCCTGGTTCATGTAAGTCTGACATTCAGTTTGCCATTCTGCCGATCCCATGTTATAAATCACTTTTTTTGTGACATACCACCATTATTAGCTTTGTCTTGTGCCAACACTTCCCTCAATGAGATCCTGCTTTTTGCTTTATGTGGTTTCATCCAGACCAGTACTTTTGTGATCATTTTCATTTCTTACTTCTGTATTCTCATTACAGTTCTGAATATCAAATCATCTGGAGGGAGAAGTAAGACCTTTTCTACATGTGCTTCCCACTTGATAGCTGTAACTTTATTTTATGGGACACTTTTGTTCATGTATTTGCGTCCTAGCACCAAATACTCCCCAGATACAGATAAGGTTGTGGCTGTTTTTTATACTGTGGTTTTCCCCATGTTCAATCCTATTATATACAGTCTGAGAAACAAAGATGTGAAAAGTGCAGTCAAAAAAATTTTAGATAGAATATCTCCAAACATATAGTTCCATCCAAAGAATTTCTCAATATCTTAGAGTTGAAAAAGACCTTAGAAAATATGCAGCCTAAGAACTGTTTAGTAATCTGTTTTAATGCACTTGATCTAATGATTACTTGAAAACATCTAGTTACCCCATTACTATCCCAGAACTTTATTCTACTTTGCAATGATTCCAAGCATTAAGGAAGCTGGTTTGGAAGGAAGGGAGCTGAATTATCATGAAAGCAATTCCTCCATTTTTGTTTAGTAGGGCATATCCCTTTTAGAAATAAAGTTTTCTCCAGTTAGAAGGACCTGACATGAATATTAAAGGAGGACAAAAAAATTAAAACATTTAGTTCCTTCAACAACTATATAAAGCACTTCTTGGAAAAGTGTATTATTTTAGTTGGTAGCATGTAATGAAGAGAAAAAAATAAAAAGGGGGATTAACAAATTGGACTCCTCATTTTCATACTGATCTTCTAGGATCTTGGCCTAGAAACTGAAAATGTATTATACTACATTTAGGAGAGTAGTGTTCATTGATCAGAGCAGACAGAGAAAAACAAAAGAGATATTCTGTTCTTTTCAGAATTAAGAGATAAGAGATTGCATATTGATTAGAGACAAAAATGGAAGTCAGAATATCTGGTTTAAATATTTCCTTTGACACATACTGATCATCTCACTGTGGTAAAGGTACTTCTTTGTACTGTGGTAAAGGTACTAATTTGAGGTTGCCTCAGAAAAAAAATTAAGATTTTGTTTCAGACAACAATCTAACTTGCATGAACAGAATTAGTTATCTTAGGAATTCTCTGCATAACTGAAATCACAGGTCCACTATATATTCCTGAAAAAAAAAGAAGTTCCGAGCTTAGATTGTCAGTTAGCACTTAAATAAATCTGCCTTTTCAGGAAAAACTTGGTTTAGCTAATCAGAAGTAGACTCACATAATGATCATATTTACTGAATATTTTCACTTTTTTGAAGGTATGTTCTATATTTAAGCAGTTGTTCATCCTTCATTTTAGAATAGGAACAGTGACATCATAGAGTGATGTCTTAACTTGAGTGTGTCTTAAATTTAGGTGAGGCAGAGTACAATGTCATCAGCTTCAATCTGTCTTTGTGAGTCATTGAAATCTAATGGTAAGACAACAGTCAGATGACAGGTGATGATCCAGAATGCTGTGGATGACCTTGGCATCTTGGATGTCTGACCAAGTTCTAACTGTTCTATAGTACCTGCTTCAGCTGATTTCTGGGAGATGGGGATAAATTGCTGTCATTTGTCCATTTCACTGGAGGAAGTATTCACATGTTTGGGATAGACATCCGCCTACCTTATCAAAAAAATTGAGACTTGTTGGTGTTTTCAGTCTGATAAACCCTATCTACTAAGAGAGTTTTGCTGGACTATGAATTTTCCACATGCTACAACTTCTTGGATAAATAGGTAAGAGTTGAGCAACAGTGGATACCAAAGATAGTCTGATAAACCCTATCTACTAAGAGAGTTTTGCTGGACTATGAATTTTCCATATGCTACAACTTCTTGGATAAATAAGTAAGAGTTGAGCAACAGTGGATACCAAAGATAAATGAGCAGCCTTGGAAATGGTTGAGGAAGTCATCACACTAGAAGTGCTGGTCCTCTTGAATACCACATACATTCTTAAAGTGTCCCGTCTCTAGAAACACTAATGACCAGTACTTCCAAGAAAATGGTCCTAAATTTGGGACAACTGTTTGGTTACTTGGAAAATTTCAAAAGGCAAAAAAAAAATTAATGCAGAGACTAAACTACCATAGCCACGATGCAACATAATTATCAAAAATAAAACTTCATTTCCATACTTTGTTGTTTAGCAAAAGTAATAGTAAATTCTATGAACTAAGACAACATCTCAATTAATTTTGATATGTGATTTTAAAAGGTAATATAGCATATAAAAATCAATGGAAGTATAAGTGACAGTCACTGGTATAAAATTGGCTGATGTGGAACTGGCTCTTGTATATAATTTTTTTTCTTCATGGAAAATTGTTCTGCTTAATCTCATCACCTGATAGTTCCGTTCCCCTTTGTCCTCCACTCCATCAACAAAACAAAATGGAGAAAAATGAAGCAACTAAATAAATGTGTTTTTTTTTTTGTTTTTTTTTTAATGAGGAAAATATTGATTGGTTCATTGATATCACAATTAAATAAACTAAGCCTTTGTCTTCATAGACCTTAATGATTTGTAGGACATTATATAAGTATTGGTAATTTTAACACCAACAAAATGTTGTTCATCAAATCCAGAGATGAACTGGAAAATTCAAACAGGCTGGACCAGTTTTGAAAAAATTAAAATTTATTTTGAGAACTTCAAGTTCTTAAATATAACAAAGGTCTATTTTGTTTTCCAAATGAATAACAACAGTAAACAAGTGTCACTAAATGTCAGCAAGTTATTAAAAAATGTAGTGTAGGAAGGAATGAAAAATGAAGGCAGTTGAGAGATCTCTTCTATGATATACAGGTATATATACAACTGTAACTTGTAGCCAATGTTGAATTTCAAAGTGGAAGTGAAGTAGGAGATAGCAAAGAAATATGTGAAAGGAGAATAAAAAGTTATGTGAATAAAAGATGGCAAACTTTGCCAATAGTACTTCTGTGAGAAAAGATAGTAACATGCATGTATGTGTATATATACATGTATATGTGCAATTATATATACCTACATATGTATGAACACACATTACTCCTCCCTATCTTATACAATATGTATTGGAACCAATTGCTATTATTAATCTTTCAAGACAAAAACATCATGAATGATATCTTGACGTGTGAATTGAATTTGCTTTAGGCAGCCTCACTCACTCTTTCAGTCATCAAAGTCCATTCATTTTCCAAACAAAAGTCTGGATAACTGATGATGGTTTGGATTCAATAGATTATCTTGGCATCTTCAATTTTGAAACACTTCACAATTCTTCTTGCAGGCACTTTCATGGCAACTGGAACAATTGTTTTCTTTTTTTTTTTTTTTTTTTTTTTTCCTGTCAGACAAAGTCTTCACATGCTTGGATAGATATCCTCTCTTACTCACTGCCGGGTCTGAGGCTTGTCAGTTACCTTCAACTGCAATTATTTCAATCAATTCTCTACTAATTTGTCTTGCTGCTTTCAAACTTGCTGACTTCCAGTCTATCCTGTACATAATTACCAAAATAATTTCTTACAATAGTAGACAGATTAATCATCCCTCTTCTCAAAAATATTTAGTAGATACCAAATGCCTGTCATATAAAATACAAAGTTTTTTATTTAATGTTTCTGTAATCTGGCTCTAAGAAAACATTTTTTCCCCCTTCACTTTTTCTCTTTTCTTCTTTCCCATCCCCTCACTTCTCCTCTATCTCCTTTATTCCCATTATGAATTATTCAGGGAGAACTAGCACCTGTTTTGTGTAGGCTTCTTGAACTCTATTCAGGAGGGTTTTTCTATATTTTGTGTCTGTCAGGCTCTTAACTCTCACTTGAAATTCAAAGAAAAACTTGCAACAAATGGACTCATAACAAATTTCAAACAGAATACAATAAATTAATGTCAATCTTGGTATCTGTCATGAATCATCCACTTATTTCATTTCATAAAATTTGGATTTTTCTAAAAAAAAAAAAATTAAACTTTTTGAATATCTCATATCATCAAATGTAAACAATTCTTATGCATATTTTCATCAATCGATATGTATTTCACATATGCATATTTTCTACCATCATTTGAGTTCCTGTGTAAAATGTGTGTTCTGTGAATATAAAGATAAATATTCATCAATTGCTTGTTTCAGATGGACCAAAGACCAACATATTACATACAGCTAATCCACAATTAATATATCCATCTCCTTGAAAATAGAAGTTCCAGGCCACTGCAGGGGAGAGGAACTTTTGATATTATGCAGCCTATTCTTTTATTTTGCACAGGGAATATTGATGGTCAAACCATGTATAGAACATTTCCTGCATCATTCAGCAAGGTACTTCTTAATTAATGTGTGTATACATATATATACATATGCATATATAACCACACAATTAATTAATTTATTAACACACAGATCACATTAACACTTAACATGCTCTGAGAAGATAACTTCTTTTATCATAACTTAGGCATTAGTTCTACAAAAATAGTGATCCTGACTGATAAGAGAAGGTATGGGGATTTCATGAAGTTCTACAATATAGATGGGCAAAGGCTATGATACACAGATAACGACTCATTGTCTACACATGAATAATCCACATTTGTTTCTTCAGTTGTTTCAGTCATGACTGATTCTTCATGTCCCATTTGGGCTTTTCTTGGCAAAATTCCTGAAGTGGTTCTGTTGGGGATGTGCAGGCTTTTGATGAGACAAGGCGCGGGTGAAGTAAAATAATTTACTAAATTATAAGTAAAAGTAGAAGTTTAAGTTTATTATAAATCATCCAGAGATCTCGGTGGAGCAGAACTCTGAGATGGAATTAGAGTTCTGTCCATTCTGCCCACTTGCCCATTCTGTCCACCCTCTTGTATATATACAGAGCTATTGGGTTTGAATAGGCTTTCAGTAAGGCTATTGAAAGTTTGATTAGTGATAGTTCAAATTATATAGAGCTTAAGTGGAGGTACTTAACGTGAATTCAATTCTATTGAAAGTTAAGTAGGGGTACTTAAGCAGCTCTATAGAAAACTTGGGTAGTGTCTGCTGAACTCTATAGAAAGGTAAATTAGTGGTACTTAACAGAGGTGGGGTTGGGCTGACTTCTGAGTCAGGACAACATGGAAAGTCAAAGTGACTCTTTTTAGGGTCTCCAGCCTCAGTTTCTCTCTTCAGTTTGCCATTTATTCCTCCAGCTCATTTTGTAGATGAGGAAATTGAGACAAAAGGGTTAAGTTACTTGCCAAGGATCACACAGTTAGTGTCTGAAATCACATTTTACTCACAAAGGTGAACTTTCCTAACTCTGGGCCCTCCATTCTATCTGCTATACCATCTAACTGCTTCAATCCACATGTAGATAAAACTAAAATAAGCTGATAAAATTTATAAACTGGTCAAGACAAAAAATATTTAAAAAGGCATTTTGTTACCTTTCTCATCAGTATATTATGTAAAACATGAAGAGACTGAGACACAGACAATGAAAAGCTTAATCTTTATCACAGATCATGATTATTAACAGCCAATGTGAAAAGTTCATTATAAGTCTGATGAGTCTTGGTCCAATATTAAAAAAAATTCAAAGAATGAAAAAAAGAATTTATGAACTATTTTTATTAGGCAGATGTTGTTGAATGTCAGTAATAAATATACAGAAGTTAGAAAACCCTTGCCTTCAAGAAGAGGACTTCCTAATAGAAAAAGATAAATAAGTGATGGAAAGGAAAAGAAATTTGAGTTTGGAATGTTGCAAGGATGTTCACTAGATTTGTAAGAAAGTTAATATGCATTCTTTTTTCAAACACAATGAAGATATCAATTTAATTACTTCGTTAACAACATTAGAAAGAGTATAAAAGATAAGATATAAGCTTAATGAAGGGTGCATTATATTGTAGCCCAAGTAGGTAGCTGCATGGGATTTGCCTCTGTCTGTAATTGAATCATATAGATACAATTGAATCATTGAGTTTTTATTCAATCATTAATAAAGATGACTGATCTCAAAAATGGGAATTATCATTTTTCTCAGGGACTGCTGAAATACATTCTCAAGGTCAGGTCCAGATGGGCCAATTCCAGGTAGGAAAAGGTAGGTCAGTTCTGGTACAGATGGCAAGATACTGTGGCTGACTGGCTGGATGAATGAGAGTGTAGATATTTGCCACTTTTTGTGAGGTAGGGGCAGGATATCTAGATTTTATTAGAGATTTTATTCCACCAACCCAAGTCAGACATATGTAGGAGACTGAAAGATGTTGGGAAAATCAGGGATGTCAAAGGCAGAAGATTTGGGTTTGAGTTTAACTTTGTCATTAATTCAACAATACTACCTTGCAATGTCAGTTACCTAGGAAAGCTTCCTTTATTATTATTATTGACATTTTAAAGTAGATAATATTTAAGGACTTATCCCAACTTTTATATCTATACTGTCAACATTGTATCAACAATGATCTTTGCAATTTGAACTCTATATTATATTCAAGAAATGATAAAATCTGGTGCTACACTATACTTCTAATTAATTTAATTCTCCCCCTCTCTCCTTTTACTCTCTCTGTCTCTACCTCTTCTCTCTCTCTCTCTCTCTCTCTCTCTCTCTCTCTCTCTCTCTCTCTCTCTCTCTCTCTGTATATATAGATAGATAGATAGATAGATAGATAGATATATACACACATACATACATATAATTAATTTGTCCCTATATCTGTTTCTCTATCAATACACACACACACACACACACACACACACACAACACACACACACACACACACACACACACACACACATACACACTATATATAAATGTATGTGATTTTTGGATAACACAGTAATCAATCACTTCTTCATTTTTCAAAGGTTTTCATATTATTTCATGTCAGATTCATGATAATTATGTGAAAGGGTGATACATTAATTGTTTTATATAATCATCAAAACAAACCTGTGTGTTTGGGGCTATTTCCATTTTATAAATAGGTAAATAAAGGCTCACATAAGTGTAGTGATTTGCCTGTATTGCTGTACCTACTAAGTGCTGAAATTAGAAATTGAATCTCTGTCTTGATTGAGTTCTGCTAAGATACTTTGTCCACTGAACCATGCATGGCTTGTTGTATAAGAAATAACACTACTGATAAGTGATGAGTTGATATTGTTCCCACCTAAAGCAATGTTATTTTCATTCCACCATATTCTTTTCTAGTCTCACAAACTTCTGAATTGAACATGCTGATTTTTGTCTCTTTCCTGCAAAGGGAGGTACACTTTTCTCTTGTGGAAAAATGAATTCAATTAATAATTCTTTAAAGAATACAAAGTTCCATGACTATTTCTAGTCCCAAAAGACCAAGAAGGAACTTTAATGACCCAGTCAGAGAATCAGTATTAAGTGGCCTGAGATTCAGAGCTAGGAGCAAGGAATAGTGTCCCCAAATAATAATGTACCAAATAAAAATAATTTTCCTTATCAAAGCTGACAAAACATGAAGTTGTTCATGCCTGGATATTGGCTTGCTTAAATGAGGTAAGCATTGTTTGGTAGTCATATTACAAGTATTTTGACTAAGATTTTAAATCTTCCTATAATTGCTTTAAGATTACCTACTTGGCATTGTCATGACTGTCTTTCTCAGAAAAGCAAACAAAAAACTCACTGAAAGTCAAATAGATATTTGAGCTTTTATTTAACAAAATTGATTCAACTTGGATAAATCAAATATCTACATTCTTTTATGTTTTTTGTAAAAATAAGACTCAGAAACTGAATCAATAATATTATTGCCTCAACTTTCTACTTCACTTTAAAATTCATTCTTAGGGCCCTGGTGAATGACCCTGATAGGGTGCAGCTTCTAGTGGAGAGGTGGTGCTGAGGTGTGACAGCCACCTTCAGGCTATCTGGCCTTGAGAAGGCAGTAGTACCAAGAATAAAGCTGGCTGTCAGATAACAATCTGTTGGTCAGTGATAAAAAAGTTTCTGAGACAATAATGAGTTCCCTGTTAATCCCAACTCTTACAGATAGGCTTAACCCTGCAAATTCTTTGGAGATGCTTCTAGACTGGTCTGTGACCCCCAACCTCAAAAGGTTCCTTATGAATCTCAATAATATGATATTACAAATTGATTTCATCCTCAAAATAAAATTAAATTTAAGACCTAATTTTGAAATGCACTGACTTACACATTTTATCCCCTACTTTGTCATTCTCATTAGACATATTGATTTTTGAGAATCTGACCCTGAACTTCACATGCATTTTCTGACCCCAAATATTTGCATGTATCATTTTCCACATCTAGAATCCAGAGTCTACACAATTCTGACTCTAAGAAGCAGTTTCCCTCCTCAAGTCAAATTCCAAGAAGCCATTTCCTACCCAAAGAATTTTCTGAGACTCATATCTCTGTACCCTTTTTTTCCTGAATTCTTCCTTGTATTTACTTGTGTCCATTCTGTGTCCCCTGGTAGTAGGGAAACAGAGCAGGGAGGAGGTCTTCTAGAACCTTAGAGTGCTTCTGTTTTAATAATCTGTCAATGATTCTAAAGACTTCTGGCTTTAAAATCAGTGATCCTGAGATCACCTGATCTTCTAGTTCATTGTTCTATCCATTTGTCCATCAATGGTTGTAAAAGTCTTTTAGCCTAGGGATATAATTATATTTCTTCCTTTAGATTTTAGGAAAGATATATCAATCATCCCAAGGACCTCAAATATTAGAGAGCATGTACATAAAGAAGTAAAGAAAATATGATTTTAATTAAAAATAACTAACATGAACAAATTGTGACTCAGAGATCTCACTTCAGGGCTTTTTAAACAATTAGATAAATGAAAAATATTCATAAGAACTTTTATATCTTTCTAAAGGATTAGAAACAATATCAATAGAGTAATGACAAAAATGTCATGAATTGAAATGGCAATAGGGAAAATTTATGATAAATTATATTATTCTATGGTATGACAAGAAAATTTCTGAAAATCATAGGACTTATGAAGTTGTATAGAATGAATTATGATGGTGACAGTGAAAAGTTCAAATAAATGTCTGTCACAGATTTTTGCTGTCATTGAAATATAATAATTAATATTGACAATTCCTAGCCATTCCACTGCCACCAAAAATCATAGAATGATTATCATTAAGGGAACCTGAATTAGTGACCAATGAAAAATATTCAAGCATGTTATAGAAATAATATGGCACATTATTTTAGATTACAAAACTAAATACTTGGTGAATACCCACCAAAAAAAATAACCAGATACTTACAATTGTTGATCATAAGGACTGTCTTTCATGGACCTATAGAGGACAAATCCAAGGAACAAACTCAAAGTGTTCTAAGTTAATTCATTTAATAAATTTTATTGAATGTGGACAATTATCATAGTCTAATATATAAATAATTACCAAGATATGATATAGATTACCAAAAATAGTATACATTTGTTCCAGATGTCTATTATCTTTTAGATTTTTATATGAAAGATTATACAAACATAGCAAAGGAAATCAAACATATAATCATGTTTATCCAATCCATTATAGAAAGCATGCTGCTAATGCTTTCAGTCAGTTTAAAGTGAAAAGTTTCTTGATAGTTTTAATCAACTATAGATAGCAAATTATTTTAAGTGTCTTGAAATATTTGATAGACATTAAATATACAAGAAGAATAGCATGACTTTGTTTTGCTTTTAGGCTAAAATCAAGCTTATGAAAAAATAGCAGCACTATGACATTATATAATCATTTCTGCCATTAACAAATTATTATTATTCTCTTGTAGGATAATATAAATTAATCTCTCCTATTATGGAAGCAAGATCCCAGAAAAAAAGCAACATGATTTAATCTTGAATGACATTTTGTTAGATACACAAAAGTGCCATGAACACAGAAATATTGGATATGGCAACATGGAATCACACTGGTTTTGTGAAAGAATTCTTTCTTATTGGACTGACTGACATCCCAGAATTGCAGATCCCTCTCTTCTTGCTTTTCTTTGTTATTTATATGGTCACTCTGGTAGGAAATTGGGGGATGATTATAATTATTTGGATGAATGCCCAACTTCACACTCTCATGTACTTCTTCCTCAGCAACCTTTCCTTATGTGACATTTGTTACTCTACTGTCTTTGCTCCCAAAATGTTAGTGAATTTTCTAGTAGAGAACAAAGTAAGTTCATTTGCCAGTTGTGTTTTACAAAGTTTCTTTTTTGCTGTGTATGTTACTACTGAGGGCATCCTGCTCTCTATGATGGCATATGACCGTTATGTGGCCATTGCCAATCCATTGCTTTATACAGTTATTATGACTCAAAGAGTTTGCATTTTGATGGTTCTTGCATCTTACTTAGGGGGTTTAATTAATTCATTGACCCATACAATTGGTTTGCTCAGGTTAAATTTCTGTGGGCCCAATGTGGTAAATCATTACTTCTGTGACATCCCGCCTCTTTTGAAGCTCTCTTGTTCTGATGCACACATCAATGAGATGCTACTTTTAGTTTTCTCAGGAGTGATTGCAATGTTTACTTTCATAATCATCATGGTGTCCTACATTCATATCCTCATAGCTATCCTGAGAATCAAATCAGCTGAGGGGAGACGTAAAGCTTTCTCTACCTGTGCATCCCACTTCACAGCAGTGACATTATTCTATGGTTCTGTGACTTTCAGTTACATTCAGCCAAGTTCTCAGTATTCCCTGGAGCAAGAGAAAATATCTGCTGTATTTTATACACTCATAATACCTATGTTAAATGTTAAATCCCCTAATTTATAGCTTGAGAAACAAGGAGGTAAAAGATGCTGCAAAGAGGTCAATCACTTGGAAAAATCCACACAACTGATTTATTCCTTAAATTAACCTTGACAAAATAATAAAATAATGTGAAAAGATAAAGTTTTCTTTTTTTCTCTTTCTTTTAGCATCATGTTAGTGATACTATCAGATTTAATGATAAATTCATATGTAATTAAGGAATTTCTTGGGAGAATCATGGGCAAGTAACACTTTTTAACACCTACTATGTTCTGGTAACTATACAAATATCATCTTATTTGATAGGCACAATGATCTTGTTAGGTAGGTGTTGTTATAATTAGCTTACCATGAATCTCCCTGGCTGAGGCTTCTAACTTATATGCTACACACTGAGTACAAACCGTCATTATATCACTAGGAAACCATTATTTGTTGTAGGAATAAATCAATGCTAAACTAGATTTAACCTTTTTTCTCTTCAATTCCACTTAGTACCTTGCTTCAAGTTCTGGCCCATAATATTTCCGTATAGGGTCAGATCAATCACACTGAACCATGCTAAATTAGATAACTATTGTTTCTATCAATTCCACTTAGTACCTTGTAAGAATCCTTTGTTTCAATTCAGAGTTCTGGCCCAGATAGATGCAAAGAAAAAAAAAAAAGTATATATGTTCTAAGACACAAGGAGCTGGTTGATTTTCAAATAATTTAAAGGAAACAATGGTTAGTATCAATTTTAGAGGAATAATAAATATGGTCAAAACATCCTACATTTTCTACCTTATTTTACATAAAAAAGTAAGATGCACAGAATTCAAAATATCATTCTATAAATGGAAAACTAATTAAGAGAATAGTGACTTTTCAATTATTAGATACTACTAAGCTTGCCTTATATCCCCTAGGCTCCAATTCCCAGATATTTACACTATGTAACACTGTGTTATTAAGAAGATGCTTAAAAACCAGACTTTAAACAAGAGGACCATTGGCTTTAAAAATGTGATAAGTACCATGGGAAAACTTTCCCCAGACAAAATAGAGGGGCAAGAATGACTTCTACTTAAAAGAATGGTGACTTAATCTTAAGTTATCATTTTTATGAGTCAAGTTCCCTTTTTAAAATTACATGGAAAGCATTAATATAAGCTAATGCTTAAGGGAACAAAATAATAGATTAATTGAAAAGTCATGAGATCCCTGTATTCAAACCTCCATTTGACACTTAATCAAGTTATTCAGATAGTTTCTGAAACAGTCTCCTTAAAGGTCAAATGGTATCTATATTAGAGAACTGGTGTGATGATAATTTGATAACATGTAAAGAATTTCATAAAAATTACAGCACTTTCTTCATGATAATTACTATTTTCTCATATTATTTCTAACATGTGAATTAAAGGAAGCAATTGAATATGGTTCAATCTCATCTAATAAAGGTAAGTGTGAAGCATTTTGCTTGCTTACCTCCAAATTCTCAAATTATGAAGAAACTTGAAGACCTATTAATCTAGAAGTTTCCTGAAAGCTTTGAAATGCTCAACAATATTTAGGGTTCACATATTCATGGAAAAAATGCACAAAAAATGAACTTTCTTTCCACCCCCACATCAAGCTCTGACTTATGTACCTAGACATAAAATTGTTAGGATTTGTAAGAATCCTAACAAAAATAAAATAAAACCTGAACTCCAAGGCTATCTAAATAACATAAAACTCCTTTTTTTTTTTTTTTTTTTTTGTAGTTCCTTTTTTCTGTCTTTTTTCTTCTTTATTAATACTTCCTCTTTTTCTTTTATTTTCTACTACTCCTCAGTTATTACCTTATATAATACTCTTCCCATATCCCGGATAAAAATGAAAACAGAGGATGTATTAATACATATACTATTTAACATTAAAACTATATTTAAAAACATTTAAATTTGTTTTTGTTTTAGTTTTTATTTTAAAATAATATTTTAATTTTTCATTTCATGTAAAACTATATGACAATCTTTTTTATTTTTAATTTTGTGTTCAAATATAAACAATCTAATATAGGATATATACAAGCAATTGATGACTTTTTCAAATCTCTGTAATCTTAGTTCTCCTGACCTACAATGTTAAGAAGCATATATTTCACCTTTTTTTTTTTTTGATGTGCAAATTTGTTATTGAAATTAATCTGAACTCACTTATTCCTCAGTTTTACTTTCTTTTATAGTATTGTAGTTATTGTGGCTGCTGTTATATTTGTTTTTCCATGGTATCATTTAATTTTTTTATCACTACTTCTTTAATTCTTTACATTAATTTTCATTCTTACACAGAATTTCATTATATCTATTTGACAAAACATGTTCACTCATTGATGGATTCAAATCTACACTCTTTATCCAGAGTCTTTTTTATATTCTTTCATACAGAAAATAGTATTTTCTCTTTGTAGGTCCTTTCTGTCACTAGTTTCCTTAATGTCACATCAATTAAATTGCTAAATCAATGATTGTGATAGATAATTTACTATATAATTGCAGAATGCCAAAGGGTTTCTCTAACTATTTGGATGACAATGTCCTGACAATGTTTTTTATATATTCTAAGAAGTTCAAAAGTGATTATGTGTATACATTTTACCTTATCTAATTCATGATTTGTGAAAAAGAAAAGTATTTCAATTTTTTTTGTTTTTTTCTTATTAGTAACATTTTTATAATGATTAGTGATTATTTACTATTCTTACTTCATATATATATATACATATATCTATATCTATCTATATATATATATATCTGAAAATATTACTTGAGTTCCTATGTATAAAAGAATAAGAGATCTAAGATTTGTCTCTTCATCACAATTTCAAATTTAATTTAAATATCAATTTTTTTTCAGAATTATTTGAAAATTAGTGTTTCTTAATTGTCATTGCATTAACATTTTTGCATGAGAAATGTTTCATTTCATACAGTTTAAAAGATCTCTTTTTTTGGTATTTTCTTTTAGCCCTTATTTTGTTATTGAAGTTGTTTCTTATTGGGCAAAGAATATTGGTATAGAATACAGGAGTATCTGGGATGATCTCCTTCTCCTGATATTAGATATTTCTGTGAAGTTTTTCAAGTTACTTAAACTCTTTGACATTGGATTACCACCCTTGTAAAAAGTAGGTCTTAATTGTCCACACCTCAGTGTGTTTTCTTCATTGAATGTGAAATAATGTGTAATATACTTGACAAAAAGCAAATATCGAAAATATTATCTACACACTGAGTTTTCTAGTTATGAATTTACAATAGACTTCCTTATTTTATTCACCATTAAATTTAGTGTGATCTTATATGTTAATTATATACCCACATAATCAATTGTAATTCTGAAGCTAAACCTGAAAATTCTGGCAAACTAAAAGCTTAATGGAGGACCATAAAATATCTTAAGGACAAGGAAGATATTATTTCCTTGTTCTTGGTTGTAATTTTAAATCCTATTCCTAGGAAGAAAATCGGTTACTTCAGAGACCGCATTTGTTTTTTGTTTTTGTTTTTGTTTTTGTTTTTGTTTTTTTGCAAGAGTACAGAACACTAATTACTATACTGTCTGACATTAAAACATGCATGTCTTCTCTTGCCATATGCCATTATGTGATGAATGAGTTGTGTATTTTCTTCATACCATAGGCATGTTTCGTTTTACATAGCTCTGATTTGTTGTAAGATACTGTGATATGATTGTGTCTGTGTGTGTGTGTGTGTGGGGGGGGGGGGAGATTAAGTTAGAGAGGGACCAACAACCAGAGTTAGAGTATATAAATTACATCAATGTAAAAAAAAAAAAAATAGAATAGAACAAAAAAAAAAACAAAAAAATCTGCCACTCTCCCACTCTTTCTAGTCTTCTGGAGAAGAGATGGTTTTAGTGAAGACAATTGGAAAGTAAGGTATATACTCAAGGAGGAATGCTTAGTGGTTTGATGTATTTAAGGGAGGTCACTATTATTGTGACCCAAATCTTTATGCTAATCTTTGGTCTTTATTTGTATGTTTATTTCTTTTATTTGTTTTGTTTTGTTTTTGCCTTTTCCATGAGGTCACATAGCTAGAATGGAGTAGCTTTTCTCTAAGTATAGATTAGTGAGAATTTAGTCTAAATTATAATTGTAACATATGTTCCTTTAACTTTGATGAATTAAACCTATATTTCTCTGTAAGTGGGAAGACAGAGAATTGGTGCCAGGTAATCACTTAAAGATATTGTGCAAACATTTTCCTTATGTAGTTATGGCTTACTAATCAATGTTGTATAGCCTAATAAATGAAGATAGGAAACAATAAAATGTGTGTTTGTAACAATTTAGAAATAAATGAATATTTGGGGAGATATGTAGTACAATGACAGGCCTGTTCCTGAGTTTAATTGTGTCTGTGACCTTGAAAAAGTCACTTAATCATTTTTGTCATGATTCCCTAAGTTATAAAAAGTTTGGAAAAGGAAATGTCAAATAATTCCATACAAAATGATAATGAATGAATAATGATTCTCACAAGGATGTCTTGAATTGAGATTGAACAATTTTATTTTATTTATTTATTTTTTTGGATTCTCCATTTCAAATAATCTTCCCAACAAAAGGGAAGTATAAGCACACATTGATTTTACGTTTTATGGATGAAAATTGCAGAAGCATTATTATAACAATATATTTTACTTATTTACTTTAGCTTCAAGTCAGTACTCTAAGTGAAACCCAATCATATTTGCCTTATAATGTAAAACTAAATTTTGTTTCATATTTTCTAATGTTCAGAGATAGAAATTGAAAATGAGTGATATTAAAAGGTTAAATGATACTGAATGTTGTCTAGTCACAGAATTGTAAACACTGATCTCAAAAAGATGGCAGAACTACTCTAATCCTTTCATAAAGTAGTTGAGGAAGATAAGGCACAATAAAATTAATTGCTTGTTGAAGTCAGCAAGTAATGGGCACTAAAAGAGAAACTTTAATATGAATTTTCTGAGTACAGATTGAATGTGTTCCCAAGTTACCACAATGGAAGAACTAAGATGGTTAGAGAGATAGCATGTTTAAGGTTGAGAATAGAACTTTACTAAATTTAAAGGCATTATAACTTTTTTTTTGTCATTATGGTATACAAAATACTAATCTTCTGCACCTATAGGTACTTTCAAAAACCTAAAGCTACTATTCCATAATTTGACTTATTTCTTACATGGAATACATTTACCAGATTCTTATCTTAGCTAAAGATAAAATTCAACATGTAATTCAACATAATGTGTGTACATTTCTCTGTGTATCTGTATATATATGTGTATATAAATATATGTATATATACATATTTGTTCACAGATGTACACATATATACAAACATATATCTGTGAGTGTGTGTACACAAGTATATACAAATATAAGTATATGCATACATTTACAATGATACACAAATATATTTCTGCATACACCTTGATGTTTAATTCTCAGTTTAATATAAATTGCACTGGGAATGAATAGACAAAAAGTTCAAACTAAAATTTGAAATGAGAAAAACTTATTTAAAATTATGCATCTATTACCATGGATGATAGAATCTCTAAAGATGCTATTTTACACATTATTCAATGAACAAATATTTAGGAGTACTAAGTATACCTGGACTCATAACACAATAGTGATTCACGTTTGTTATTCATGTATTATCTTTAAGATAAATTGAGATATCTAAGAAAAGACTCTTGTTGTCCAAAAAACTTTATTTTTTTTAAATGTTAATGTTTTTTGAGGGTATTCTATTTTTCCAAAAACATGGACAGATTGTTTCCATCATTCACCTTCTCACTATATATTCCAGATTTTTCTCCCAATCTTCCTTCCTTCCTTCTCCTTTTCCCTTTTTTTTTAATTAATTTTTTTTTTTTTATTTACAGAGAATATGCATGGGTAATTTTTCCATCATTGACCCTTGCATAACCTTTTGTTGCAAATTTTCCCCTTCATCCCACTAACCCCTCCCCTATCTGGCAGGTACTCTAATACATGTTAAATGTGTTGAAATAAATGTTAGATCCCATATTGGTATACATATTTTTACAGTTATCTGGTTGCACAAGAAAAATAAGACCAAGAAGGAAGAAAAAGAAAAACTTAAAAAAAAATTCAAGCAAATAACAACAGAGAGAGTGAGAATGCTATGTTGTGTTCCTCCCTCTGTTCCCATGGTACTCTCTCTGGGTGTAGATGGTTCTCTTTATCATTGCACAAGTGGAACTGGTTTGAATCATCTCAATGTTGAAGAGAGCCATGTTCATCAGAATCGATAATCATATAATCTTGTTGTTGCTATATATAGTGATATAATGATATAGTTTTGCTGATTTCACTATGCATCAGTTCCCATAAGTCTCTCCAGGCCTCTTTGAAATCATCCTGCTGGTCATTTCTTTCAGAACAATAGTATTCCATAGCATCTATATACCACAACTTATTCAGTTATTCTCCAATTGAGGGACATCTACTCAGTTTCCAGTTTCTAGCCACTACAAAAAGGGCTGCCCTAAACATTTTTGCACATGTGGGTGCTTTTCCCTCTTTTAAGATCTCTTTGGAATATATTTCCACTAGAAACACTGCTGGATCAAAGGGTAGGCAGAGTTTGATAGGTTTTTGAGCATAGTTCCAAAATGATTGGATCTGCTCAAGTTCCACCAGCAATGCATCAGTGTCCCAGTATCTAAATTCCATATTTTCACTTTATATTCTAGAAAGATAGTGTTAGAACATTAATATACCCCATCACACATAGTTCATACTTAACTTCATTTGTTGACTTTGACCTTCTAATGTTCATATGTTCATACTTAGCAATGATCTCTATAGGATAGAACATTAAATAATATACTTCATAGGAAAACTCCATATAAACTGTAAAGGTTAAGAGTGATATAAGAGGACATTTAAACAATACCCTCTGTCCATCCCCCCTTTAAATATTTCTAACTTTGTAACTGAGGCCTAGAGAAAAAAAGTTATTTGCTCATTCTGAATTCAATATTTCCACAGCCAGAAGAAAGTGACAAAATGGAAAGAAGCAATGTGACATTTGTGGTGGAATTCATTCTTCTGGGATTTTCTGAGCTTCCCCAACTCCGAAATCTACTATTTGGAATTTTTTTAATCATCTATATAAATATACTCATAGGAAATGGTCTGCTCATTGTAATAATTAAGATGAACCCTACTCTTCAAACTCCCATGTACTTTTTCCTTGGAAATTTTTCCTTCTTGGAAATCTGTTACAGTTCAATCACTCTCCCTAGAATGCTAAAAGATATTTGGACTCAGAAGGGAAACATCCCATTCCTGTCTTGTGCTGTACAATCTTGCTTCTTTTATATTCTAGGAGTTGCAGAGTGCTTACTTCTGAGTGTGATGGCTTATGACAGATATGTAGCCATCTGTAAGCCTCTTTACTATCCTCTCATCATGAATCACAAGGTATGTGTCCAACTGGTGATTGTCTCCTGGATCACTGGGATACCAGTTCAGATAGGTGTCACATATTATATTTTCTCTCTGAACTTTTGTGGTCCTAAAATACTCAATCATATTTTCTGTGACTGTTCAATACTGCTGGAGGTTGCCTGTGGGGAAACATATCAGAAAGAGGTCTCTTTATTTGTTAACACTTTCTTTTTTGCCATGATCCCCTTTCTGTTGATACTCATATCCTATTTCACAATCATAGCTACTATTCTAAAGCTACCATCAACTTCAGGGAAATCCAAAGCCTTTTCTACTTGTTCCTCTCATCTTATGGTTGTATGTTTATTCTATGGGTCTGTTACTATTAATTATGTTCGATCCAAATCCAGTCATTCAGCTAAATCAAACAAGGTCTTCGCTCTTTTCTATACTATAGTGACTCCAGTATTAAACCCCATTATATATAGCCTGAGGAATAAGGATGTGATTGTTGCAATGAGAAAACTCCTTCCAAAATGATGTGATTCACTAATCAAATGGTCCAATCTAAAAACAAAATAGTTTTCCTTTCCATTTGTCACACTGGAGGTAAGAAATAGATTTCTTCTTTTCATAGTCATTTATGATATACTTAAAACAAAGTAGCCATTTGTAACATGTCCTCCTAGTAGTTACTATTACCAGTCTGTCCTTGGCCCAACAGAGTACCTTTGACTGACCTTTGCAGTGTCAACTCTACCTGGCTCACCTCCTCTGAGGCCTTCAAAGGTCTCTGGCCCACGATTTCTTGAATAGTAGTTTAATAACCAATAGCACGCTCAAGAACAGCCACGTGTAAACTTAAAAGCCTTTATTATACCTACTCACATAATGCCCTGGCTTAATTCCCTGACTTGTTAACTCCCTAGTGAACACCTGGTCTGAAGACCAATGTGTTCACTACCAAACTCCTTACCTCTCTCAGCTATTCAATGCTTTCTTTGGTGTCTAGTTTATTTCACTAGTCCTCGTCTGGGTTATCTCTCACAAGGTGACTACTTTCTATGGAAACATAAAATACAACTTGAGTATATGTTGTCCTATTATCCTAAAGAACTCAAATTTACTTCTTTTGCTGAAAATTTGCCTGTTTAACTATTTTAACTTTGTATGTATGTCTGCATGAGCAATATCACTTGAATTGCTCAATTGAATTACAGCTCAAGTAACTTTTTAAAAATCTACTATTATGTGAAGAATGGTGCCAAGTGCTGGGGACAGTCACTGTCCCACTGATGACAGCATCAAGAACATTAAAATCTAATAAAGGAAGAAAACATGAAAAGAAGTTGAAGTTTGGTTGGGAAAGTGAGGTGAACACCAAGGTCTCCTAGTGATAGTAGCTTAATATTCCATGCTGTGAAACTAAAAAGAGCTGTTTTTAGCTGTGTGTGTGTGCGTGTGTGTGTATTTGTGTGTGTGTGTGTGTGTGTGTGTGTGTGTGTGTGTATGTGTGTATGTGTTTGAGAGAGAGAGAGAGAGAGAGATGAATAGAGACAGAGATAAAATGCAGAGAAACAGAGATGGAGAGACACACTGAGACAATGATTGAGACAGAGATAGAGTCAAACACAAAGAAAGAAAGAGAAAAGAGAGAGAGAGAGAGAGAGAGAGAGAGAGAGAGAGAGAGAGAGAGAGAGAGAGAGAGAGACAGAGAGAGAGAGGGGAAACAACACAGGGACATTAATAAAGAATCACACAGAGACAAAGATATAATGACAGAGAGACAGAGAGACAGAGAGAGAGTGATATAGATTTTAAAGAGAAAAAAGAGAAAGAAGAGAAATTATAATGCTAAAACCTCAAATTCCTAAGTTCATAATAGTAGGGAGGATGCCTAGGTGATATTTAGATGATATTAGCAAATTTTATGGTAAAATGTGGAGAATGGTTTACTCTATCCTCCATTGGACAAATGGTAAGGCCAAGAGTATTTTCAAATATTGGTTGGGCAGATCATAAGGTCTAATGGTCCTCCATTTTCCAAGGAAGATTGGTTGCTAAATGTTTGCCTACCCAAATGTTGAATATTTCTGTATGCTTTTCCTGGTGGAGGAGTAAGAAAATAATTTAATAAAATTTAAATATTTTAAACTTATAGGAATTTGAGTAACAATGCTTTCCTTTTCAATAAAATATAAGTTGCTTAAGAGAAAATCTATCCCCTAAGGCTAAGAAAGGTAGGAATAATTTCTACTTAAAGATGACAAAATAATTTTTAGAAGGGAGGTTAGTCTTCTTTACTGTATAAGTAATTAGTTATGTTATATTGAATTTCTTCTGTGATAATTAGTGTAGTAAAGTACTGAACCAATAGCAATGACAATAAAGATGCTCACTCTGAATAACAAATTCTCACTCTGAAAATTATTGTTGAAATTTAAGTTAACATGATTAGTTAAGTTGACATGGTTAGAATCTCAGTCTCTTAATCTCTACAATAAAAATATGCATTGTATATTATGTCTGCAGTTCAGACATTAAGTTATGATAGTAAATTCAGTTAAAATAATGCATGTTAACATTATTTTATATATTGAAAAATTGAGGGATATCAGATGGAGGCTAACTTGTAAACTAATGCAGAAACTTCCCTGAGATGTTCCCCAATGATCTTCAAAGACCCCTAAATAATGCCTCTAGACAAATTCTAGAGTGGCAGAACCCACAAAAAACAATGAAAGAAATTTGCAGCCCTAGACAATTTATAATGTTGGGAGGAGAGAGTGCCCCAAGGCAAGAGTGGAACACAATACAGAAGAAGCCACACCAGTGCAACCCCAGCCAAAGCAAAACAGGAAATGGCCTTGAGAACCACTTTATTAGTGGTAGTAGCAGCTACTGCTCCTAGAACTCTCAATCCACATATGTAAGGTGGCTGAATAAATCATCAGAAGATTACAGTGATCTCTTTGCTAGCAATGAGACAGGAAGTTGTTGCTTTGCTCACACTTGCATTTGTGTCACAACATGGGTGCCTGTCTCAAGGCAAGGAGGTACACTAGCAAATTAGAATTACTAGCCAGAGCTAATCGGGGTCTGTCTGCACACTTTACCAGGAGAAAAGAATCTCTGTGTTCACTCATAGAACAGAACACAGGAAAGGACAGAAATAAACATGTTTCCTTAGATTTTATCTCCTTAGAACAACTGAAAATGTAAAGGTTCTTTGAATATCTCTGAAAAATGCTTCCCAAATTCTGAAGCTCTGAACAGTTAACCTTCCACCCCAGAAGCAGAATCCTAGCCAAGTAATAGGGTGGGGAGATGAGCAAACCACAGAAAATAATTCTGATAATAAAAAGTTCCTGTTATGATAAGGAAAATCAAAACACACACTCAGAATATGAGTCCAAGTTTCTATATTCAAAGCGTCCAAAAATTAAAAGAAATGAATCCATCTGGCCATTGATGAGCTCAAAAATGATTTTGAAAGTCAAGTAATAAAAAGGAAAAATGAAGAAGGAAAATGAATAACACAAGAAAAGAAAGGAAAACAAGGCAAAATCTTGATAAAGAAGATACAAGAACGAAGAAATACTGAAAAAAACCCTTAAATATAAGTATATACCAAATGATAAAAGTGTCACAAAAACCAAATGAGGAGAAAAATACCTTAAAAACAGAAATGGCCAAAAGAGAAAAAAAAATTGCTGAATTAAAAAGTAGAGTTGAAATAAAAAGTAGGATTGACCAAATAGTTAGGAGGTATACACAATTTCACTGAAGAAAATAATTTCTTAAGTAGAGTTGAGCAAATGAAAGCTAATACATTTGTGAGAATAAAAAAACAATAACAAAAACACTCAAACAAAATGAATGAATGAAAAAAAAAAGTGAATTACCTTATTAGAAAAAACCTCAACTAGGTTAAAACCTTTTTTTTTTTTTTTCTTAATACAAATTGCATTATGAATCATGTTGGAAGAGGAAAATCATGGCAACAGGAAAATACCATGGGAGAAATTAAAAAAAAGAAAAAAGAAGAAAAAAAAAAAAGAAGTGAACATAGCATGTGCTGATTTACATTCAGTCAAAAATGTTAAAATCTAATAAATGAACAAAATATAAAAATAACGTAAAATTGGGCTGGCAAAGTGGGGTGTGCACAAAATACTCCTGAGTTTTGGAAGCATGTTGTTCCATGGAGTCAAAACCATGTAGAGATGCTCTTAGGGAAAATAAAAGAGACAAAGAGAGACAGAGAAAGAGAGGCAAAGAATGAGAGAGATACAGAAAGACATTAAAAAAAAAATAAAGACAAAGACATGGACAGACAGAGTGAGATTGAAAGAGACAGAGAGTTGACAGAAAGAGACAGAATGACAGAGAATCAGAGCAAGACAGAGAAACAGTCATACTCTCTAGAGTATCTTGACACAACACCAAGATTAACTGGTCATCCTAGAGCTATTCCACACTGTCTTCAGCAAATTGTCAAAGCAATGAATACTCATTTTTTTCTTTTTTTTTTTTAATTATAGATTTTTATTTACAATACATATGCATGGGTAATTTTTCAGCATTGACAATTGCACAATCTTTCATTCCATCTTTTCCCCTTCTTCCCCCAACCCCTTCCCTCAGATGGCAGGTTGACCAATACATATCAAATATGTTAAAATATAAGTTAAATACAATATATGTATACATGTCCAAACAGTTATTTTGCTGAACAAAAACAATCAGACTTTAAAATAGTGTACAATTAACCTGTGAAGGAAATCAAAAATGCAGGTGGACAAAAATAAAGGAATTGGGAATTCTATGTTGTGGTTCACAGTCATCTCCCAGAGTTCTTTCACTGAGTATAGCTGGTTCAAGTCATTAGTGCTCTACTGGAAATGATTTGGTTCATCTCATTGTTGAAGAGGGCCACGTCCATCAGAATTGATCATCATATAACATTGTTGTCGAAGTATATAATGATTTCACTCAGCATCAGTTCATGTAAGTTTCTCCAGACCTCTCTGAAATCATTGTGCTGATCATTTCTTACAGAACAATAATATTCCATAATATTCATATACCACAATTTATTCAGTCATTCTCCAATTGATGGGCATCCATTCAGTTTCCACTTTCTAGCCACTACAAAGAGGGCTTCCACAAACAGAATAATCAATTTTCTAATAAAAATATCTAGTCTGTAGTCTCTATGGGTATATCATAGTTACGTTCAGAAACCCTTTCACTAAGAGAAAAATATTGCAAGCAAATAGGAAAAAAATACAATTTAAATATGGTATAATTACAATTGGAATTACACAAGACCTACCAGCTTCTACAGTAAAAGACCTCAGATATTGGAACACTATAAATGGCATACCAAATGAATTGGGCTTGTTGGCTAAAATATCATACCCAAAGAAGTGAAGAATAATTTTGAGTGGAAATAGTTTCAATTTCATCATCTGAAAATTGCTTGTTCATATCCTTTGATCATTTATCAGTTGGAGAATGGTTTGATTTCTTATAAATTAAAGTCAATTCTCTGTATATTTTGGAGATGAGGCCTTTCTCAGGACCTTTACCTATAAAAATTTTTTTCCAATTTGTTACTTCCCTTCTAATGTTGCTTGCATTAGTTTTGTTTATACAAAAGCTTTTTACTTTGATGTAATCAAAATTTTCTAAAAGTGATCATTCAATGAATTGTCAGACAATTATTTTCTTCTTCATAGATGTAAAAAAGGAGATTCTTCTTTGGTCTTCTAATTTACTCAGGATTTCACTCTTTGTGGCTAAATAATGTACTACTATTGTTGTTGTTTTTTTTCTTCCTTGTTTATGATACCTTTTAGCAAGATGTAACTTCCTTCTTTTTCCCTTTTACTTGTGTTTTTTTTCTGCTTTATCTGAGAAAGACATTGTTACTCATATATAGTTATAGATATAGATATATGTCTATATATCTATCTATATGAATTATTTTTTTAATTTTTATTTTAAAATTAATTTTATAATTATAACATTTTTTGACAGTACATAAGCATAGGTAAGTTTTTTACAACATTATCCCTTGTACTCCCTTCTGTTCCAAATTTTTCCCCTCCTTCCCTCCACCCCCTCCCCAGATGGAAGGCATTCCCATACATATTAAATATGTTATAGTATATCCTAGGTACAATATGTATGTGCAGAATTGAATTTTCTTCTTTTTGTTGCAAAGGAAGAATTGGATTCAGAAGGTAAAAATAATCTGGGGAGAAAAACAAAAAATGCTAACAACTTACACTCATTTCCCAGTGTTCCTTTTCTGGGTGTAACTGATTCTGTCCATCATTGATCAATTGGAATTGGATTAGCTCTTCTCTATGTTGAAGATATCCACTTCCATCAGAATACATCCTCATATAGTATCATTGTTGAAGTGTACAATGATCTAATTCTGCTCGTTTCACTCAGCATTAGTTGATATAAGCCTCTCCAAGACTCTCTCTATTCATCCTGTTGGTCATTTTTTACAAAACAATAATATTACATAACATTCATATACCAAAATTTACCCAACCATTCTCCAATTGATGAGCATCAGTTCATTTTCCAGTTTCTAGCCACTACAAAAGGGCTGCCACAAACATTTTGGCACATGCAGGTCCTTTTCCCTTCTTTAGTATTTCCTTGGACTATAAGCCCAGTAGTAGCAATGCTGGTTCAAAGGCTATGCACAGTTTGAAAACTTTTTGGGCATAATTCCAGATTTCTCTCCAGAATGGTTGGATTCTTTCACAACTCCACCAACAATGCATCAGTGTCCCAGTTTTTCCACATCCCCTCCAACATTCATCATTATTTGTTCCTGTCATCTTAGCCAATCTGACAGGTGTGTAGTGGTATCTCAGAGTTGTCTTAATTTGCATTTCTCTGATCAATAGTGATTTGGAACCCTCTTTCATATGAGTGGAAATACTTTCAATTTCATCATCTGAAAATTGTCTGTTCATATCCTTTGACCATTTATCAATTGGAGAATGGCTTGATTCCTTATAAATTAGAGCCAATTCTTTGTATATTTTGGAGATGAGGCCTTTATTGGAACCTTTAACTGTAAAAATGTTTTCCCAATTTGTTACTTCCCTTCTAATGTTGATTGCATTAGTTTTGTTCATACAAAAGCTTTTTAATTTGATGTAATCAAAATTTTCAGTTTTGTGATCAATAATGATCTCTAGTTCTCCTTTGGTCACAAATTCCTTCCTCCTCCACAAATCTGAGAGGTAAACTATCCTATGTTCTTCTAATTTATTTATGATCTAGTTATTTATGCCTAAATCTTGGACCTATTTTGATCTTTTCTTAGTATATGGTGTTAAATGTGGGTCCATGCCTAGTTTCTGCCATATTAATTTCCAGTTTTCCTAGCAGTTTTTGTCAAATAATGACTTCTTATCTCAAAAGTTTGGATCTTTGGGTTTGTCAAACACTAGATTGCTATTTTTATTCACTATCTTGCCCTGTGAACCTAACCTATTCCACTGATCAACTAGCCTATTTTTTAGCCAATACCAAATGGTTTTGGTGACTGCTGCTTTATAATATATTTCTAGAACAGGTACAGCTAGGCCACCTTCATTTGATTTTTTTTTTCATTACTTCCAATGAAATTTTTGACCTTTTGTTCTTCCATATGAATTTTGTTGTTATTTTTTTCTAGGTCATGAAAATAGTTTCTTGAGAGTCTGATTTGTATAGCGCTGAATAAATAGATTAGTTTAGGGAATATTGTCCTCTTATTTATATTAGCTCGGCCTCTCCAAGAGCACTGAATGTCTTTCCAATTATTTAATCTGACTTTATTTTTGTGTCAAGTGTTTCATAATTTTGCTCATATAATTCCTGACTTCCCTTTGGTAGATATACTCCCAAATATTTTATACTATTGACAGATATTTTGAATGGAATTTCTCTTTGTATCTCTTGCTCTTGGATTGTGTTGATAATGTATAAAAATGCTGAGGATTTATGTGGATTTATTTTGTATCCTGCAACTTTGCTAAAACTCTGAATTATTTCTAATAGCTTTTTAGCCGAGTCTTTGGGGTTCTCTAAGTATACCATCATATCATCTTCATATCACACTCAGTTCCCATAGTCATCTCTCTGGGTATAGATAGCTCTCTTCATCACAGGACCATTGGAACTGGTCTGAATCATCTCATGTTGAAGAAAGTCACATCCATTAAAATCCATTAAAATCCACTAAAATTCAGGTCTCAGTGAATTAGTATTCAATAAATTATTTGGTAATGCAATCCCAACTTGATAAATACATATGGAAATTTATGGAAGAGATAAATTTAAGAATAGCTTTCCAGGTGGAACTTATATTCTATTAATGAGGTAGAAGACACAATAAAACTATTTCATTTATATCCTGTTTTAGAGAACAAAGCACTTTACAAACATTATCTCATCATAAGAAAACAAGTGTCTTATAATAATGACCCTTTAAAGTAAGTACTATTATGTTCACTTTACAGAGGAAGAAACAAAGACAAACTGAAATTAAGCAACTTTATGGAGAATCAAACATCTGGTAAGTGTTTGAGATAGTATTTGAATCAAGATGTTACTTGAGTCTAAGTACAATACCTTATCCCTAAAGCCATGATCAGTCTTGGAAGATCCTTAACATCTCTGATGATTCTAAATATGTGACTTCATTCACCTAAATGCCTATGAAGAAGGGTATCAAAATGAATAAAAAACCAGCCTTGTGCCTAGGAAATCCTGGTTTCAAATGTTCTTTCTGTCATAAACTGACTACATAGCACTGGAAAGCTATCTATACTCTCTCTAGGAAACTCCCTACATCAGAAAATATAAGCCAGCAAAGGGGCAAGGAGCTTCCTCATGAGTTTCCTGTGTCAATGAAATCACACATCTAATTTTCCATTCTGCATTAGTCTATTGCTTGTCTAATGTCACAAAGTCAGTAAAGGTGAGAATAGTGATTCAAATTCAGTTCTGTGACTCCAGAACAATGTGTTTTCTACTATATTGTCTTCAATGTACTTTATAAAAGTAAACAAATTCTAATTACTTTGCACTGATATGGATTCCAGATTTTTTTTATTTTAAGAAAGAAAACTTCCTTATGGATTTTCTTAGTCCTGCTTTCTTAAACACCATAGATGATTACCATTTCCAGTTCCTTCTTATTAATAGGTAGAATTAAAATATGGCTTTAATATTTTCCAAATGCTTTAAAAATAATTTCATTTTCATAACAACCATTGGAGGTATATACTATTATCATGCACATTTTACAGATAAGGAAACTGAGGCATAGAAAGAGTAAATAAATTGGCTGGGACCAAACAGTTAATAAGTGTCTGTGGGTTCATTGGAATCCAGGTTTTCCTGGCATTTTATGCAGTACTCTATATGCCATCTAGATGTCTTGTTCTTATTTTTATTGTTTTCAGGAAGCAATGGAATTCCTCAGGAGACATTTACTATAAATGTAATATATTGTTATTAATTTATATTTTTTTCCTTAAACTCTTATTATTTTCATTGTTTGGAGGGTACACTAAAACAAGGTGAATAGAAAGCTGTGTTTGTCAGAAACACCTGGGTTCAAATGCCACATCTTTCTCAAAATTATCTTCATAGCAATGGAGAAACCTCTTGAATTATCTGGCCTCAGTTTCCTTATCTTTCAAAATGGGTCTATCCAAAGTATTGTCTATTATTATCATAGTTTGAAAGGTATGATAAGACAAGATGAATAGAAAACTGTGTTTGTCAGAAACAACTGAGTTTAAATGTCACATCTAATTCAAAATTATCTTCTGGCAATTGATAAATCAGCTGAATCATCTGGCCTCAATATCTTTATCTTTCAAAATGGGTATATCTAAAGTACTATCCTTGTAAAATTTTTGAGTATAAAGGAGAAAATAAATTTTAAGTTTATAAGGAATTTTAAAAGTCCATATAAATATATGTGGTCATTATTATTTAATTAGAAATAACATTTTGTGATTACCTAAAATCTTTGCTGGTTTTTTTTTTTTTTTTTTTGCTCCTTGACACCATTCTTTCACATCATTTAAGACTTTCCCTTAAATATAAGACTTGAATAGAGGATGTTTTTTTGATGAGGCAGGAAAGACATTCTTAGCTCTCTATTCATTTTTACAGAAGTAAGATAGAATGCATTCTGGATTTATCCAATAATACATAACTCAGCTGAATACCCTACCTACTGTTTAATTCATTTATGAAGTTCTTCCCAACAAAGATGTCTGAAAGAAATTACACTCCACCAATTGAGTTTATTTTTACTGGTTTCACTGATTACTTACCTCTCTGAATCACTCTGTTCCTTTTATTTTTGGTCATCTTTGTTTTGACTTTGGTGGGAAACATTGGTTTAATAGCCTTGGTCAATATTGATTCTAACTTCAAACTCCCATGTATTATTTTCTCAGTAATCTCTCCTTTCTAGACCTCAGCTATTCCACAGCCATAGCTCCCAAAATGCTAGTGAACTTCTTATCTTTTAAGAAGAACATTTCTCTGTATGGTTGTGCCCTTCGAATGTAGTTCTTTGCTTGCTTTGCTGATGCACAATGCCTCATTCTGGCTTCTATGGCCTTTGACTGCTATGCAACTATTTGCAACCCATTGATGTAAATAAAGGCTCACATAAGTGTAGTGATTTGCCTGTATTACTGTACCTACTAAGTGCTCAAATTAGAAATTGAATCTCTGTCTTAATTGAGTTCTGCTAAGATACTTTGTCCACTGAACCATGCATGGCTTGTTGTATAAGAAATAACACTACTGATAAGTGATGAGTTGATATTGTTCCCACCTAAGGCAATGTTATTTTCATTCCACCATATTATTTTCTAGTCTCACAAACTTCTAAATTGAACATGCTGATTTTTGTCTCTTTCCTGCAAAGGGAGGTACACTTTTCTCTTGTGGAAAAATGAATTCAATTAATAATTCTTTAAAGAATATGAAGTTCCATGATTATTTCTAGTCCCAGAAGACTAAGAAGGCACTTTAATGACCCAGAGAATCAGTATTAAGTGGCCTGAGATTCAGAGCTAGGAGCAAGGAATAGTGTCCCCAAATAATAATGTACCAAATAAAAATAATTTTTCTTATCAAAGCTGACAAAACATGAAGTTGTTCATGCCTGGATATTGGCTTGCTTAAATGAGGTAAGCATTGTTTGGTAGTCATATTACAAGTATTTTGATTAAGATGTTAAATCTTCCTATAATTGCTTTAAGATTATCTACCTGGCATTGTCATGATTGTCTCAGAAAAGCAAACAAAAAACTCACTGAAAGTCAAATAGATATTTGAGCTTTTATTTAACAAAATTGATTCAACTTGGATAAATCAAATATCTACATTCTTTTATGTTTTTTGTAAAAATAAGACTCAGAAATTGAATCAATAATATTATTGCCTCAACTTTCTACTTCACTTTAAAATTCATTCTTAGGGCACTGGTGAATGACCCTGATAGGGTGCAGCTTCTAGTGGAGAGGTGGTGCTGAGGTGTGACAGCCACCCTCAGGCTATCTGGCCTGGAGAATGCAGTAGTACCAAGAATAAAGCTGGCTGTCAGATAACAGTTATCTGTTGGTCAGTGATAACAAAGTTTCTGAGACAATAATGAGTTGCCTGTTAATCCCAACTCTTACAGATAGGCTTAACCCTGCAAATTCTTTGGAGATGCTTCTAGACTGGTCTGTGACCCCCAACCTCAAAAGGTTCCTTATGAATCTCAATAATATGATATTACAAATTGATTTCATCCTCAAAATAAAATTAAATTTAAGACCTAATTTTGAAATGCACTGACTTACACATTTTATCCCCTACTTTGTCATTCTCATTAGACATATTGATTTTTGAGAATCTGACCCTGAACTTCACATGCATTTTCTGACCCCAAATATTTGCATGTACCATTTTCCACATCTAGAATCCAGAGTCTACACAATTCTGACTCTAAGAAGCAGTTTCCCCCCTCAAGTCAAATTCCAAGAAGCCATTTCCTACCCAAAGAATTTTCTGAGACCCATATCTCTGTACCCTTTTTTTCCTGAATTCTTCCTTATATCTACTTGTGTCCATTCTGTGTCCCCTGGTAGTAGGGAAACAGAGCAGGGAGGAGGTCTTCTAGAACCTTAGAGTGCTTCTGTTTTAATAATCTGTCAATGATTCTAAAGACTTCTGGCTTTAAAATCAGTGATCCTGAGATCACCTGATCTTCTAGTTCATTGTTCTATCCATTTGTCCATCAATGGTTGTAAAAGTCTTTTAGCCTAAGGATATAATTATATTTCTTCCTTTAGATTTTAGGAAAGATATATCAATCATCCCGAGGACCTCAAATATTAGAGAGCTATTGTTCTAAAAACCTGTTACATTCTACCAAGAAGATTAAATGGTCATGTTATTATTAAATAAAACTTTCAAAGGGCAAAGGTCCAAACAAGATGTATTCCAAACCAAGGATTTTCCCAACTTGAAGCTGGAAGGAATATGATAGAGCATAGGCTTCATATCTTGCTGTTTATGTTCTTCTTAGATGCTAGCATTTGGGACATTTTTTATCTGTCCCTCTCTAAAAGTATCATTTGAAATCTTAATGTAAGACAAAGCAATTAAAGAGAGTTGGGTGGTTACCTTAAGGAAAGAGGGGGTAAAAAGTCTTGCTTATTTCTGTTATCCTTGTAGAGGAGATAAAGAGAAAGAGATATAGAGAAAGAGATAAAGAGTGACAGAGAGAGGGGAAAGGAGGAAGACATGAAGAGAACAAAGAAGAGAGAGAAAGAGAAAGGATAAAGATAGGCAGACAGAGAGAAATTGAAGGAGAAGTAGATACAGATACAACTTACATTCAAAAAGAGTGAGAAATGGACAACCAAATGATACAGTGGATAAAACGCTAAGCCTGGAATCAGAGCCCCAGAAGCACACTGCATAGAAATTGGAGACTGGTTTATAGGATATTTCATTTGGAAAGACATTAATTGTGGAACAACTTGGATGGTTTGCTCATAATGGAGTTTCTAGAAAAGAATTATCTCTGACCATTTAACTAAGGCAGATCAGAGATGTTCTGTTCTTTACTAGAAGATTTTTGTAAATTTCAGTAGAAAAACAAATCACACAATGATCAGCCTATAATATTAGTTTATTCAATATAATAGAATATCCAAAAAGAGAATCTTTTCAAATAAGGCCTATACTAGTCTAATTTCTAAATGTTTAAACTAAATAAATTTGGAGCTTTGGGACTTATTGTTTGGTTAAGCCCAAATGAGTACAGACTATTTTTTCCCCTATTTATATATAGAATTCTCAGAACACTGCTTTTCACAAAGTATTTATTCATTTAAAATATTTTAATTATTCATTCAAATTTAAAAAATATATAGTATCAGATATAGAATTCTGAAGTTTATATTTGAAAAAATGCACTTTTTTGTATTTTGCCCAATAGAATTTTGAGCGTCTTCTATTACATATGTTTCAAGGAATATGCGTGAATTGGTAAGAATTTATTTTTGAATGCAAAAATATTTCCATTGACTTTTCACCTCTTGTGTTTTATTCTCAGATGTCAACTTCCTATTTTCCTAGATATTTCAGAGTGATGGCGATTAGTAGACATAACTGACATATGCAGCCAAATAAATATGTTCAATTTTATTTTACCCTGCATATGTCTAAACATGGAGTCAAATAGATTCAACAAAACTTTTGAAGCATTACAGTTCAAACTTTTCTTGTGACTTTCTTTTGAACCTCAAATTCAAATACAACTTTTTTTGTAATTATCTAAAATTATTTTCTAAAGGTTTTAGTACACCTCTTGGGGAAAACAATATGTTTTCAACTGGCTAACTGTGAAACATAATTCAGTTTCTGATAAAGTCAACATTGTCAAAAGATTGTTATATTTAAAGATGGGGAGGGATTTTTGCAATGAATTTTGTCAAGAATCATATTTATCAGGTCAGTGATTGTGTGTGAAAATCTTACAGTAGATTATAGAAAGGAAGACTTTACATTAAAGTTTCCATCAATGACTTAAGAAATTACTGGTCATAAATATATTGGCAAATACAAGAATGCTTATAATCAACATGAAAAGGCAGCTATAATTTTAAATTGCATTATTCACATTAATTTTGACCGAAAAATAAATATGTAGTTTAATTTGACTATGTGGTTCTATTGTTAATGTTAAAGCAAAGCTTTAAGTGAAAAGTCCATTTATACTAACATTTCCTTGGCTCAGGGAATCCCAATCCACAAGTCTATAAGAATCAAGTAAATCTATAGCATCTACTATTGTAGGGATTATAAACATCAAATGACTAGACGGTTTCACTATTAACTAACTGAATCTCTTCATATACATTTTTTTGGTGAATTTGTTATGTTGATGGGAAATGCCATCAGATGAAAAGCTTTGGCAGAAAAAGATGTACAAGTTGGAGGAATCTTTATTTTACTGTAGTTATTTTTCAGTTGAATGTCACTTTTTGTGACACCATTTAGAGCTTTCTTGGCAAAGATACTAAAGTTGTTTTTTTTTTGTTTGTTTTGTTTTGTTTTGTTTATTTTTTTATTTCCTTCTCCAGTTCATTTTACAGATAAGGGAACTGTGGGAAACAAGATTAAATGCCTTTCCAGGAGTGACAGACCTAGTCTGTAGTTCATTTTGAACACAGGAAAAGGAGTCTTTCTGACTTCATTATGGCACTCTATGCACTATCCCGTCCTTCAATCTAGATCATCTCAAGAACTTACTAAAAGTTCAATATTAGGAAGATGTAAATACAAAATCAAAGCTGAAATAATTTTCCTTTTCGGAGAAGGGGAATAATGCATGTACATAAAGAAGTAAAGAAAATATTATTTTAATTAAAAATAACTAACATGAACAAATTGTGACTCAGAGATCGCACTTCAGGGCTTTTTAAACAATTAGATCAATGAAAAATATTCATAAGAACATTTATATCTTTCTAAAGGATTAGAAACAATATCAATGGAGTAATGACAAAAATGTCATGAATAGAAATGGCAATAGGGAAAATTTATGATAAATTATATTATTCTATGGTATGACAAGAAAATTTCAGAAAATCATAGGACTTATGAAGTTGTATAGAATGAATTATGATGGTGACAGTGAAAAGTTCAAATAAATGTCTGTCACAGATTTTTGCTGTCATTGAATTATAATAATTGATATTTACAAGTCTTAGCCATTCCACTGCAACCAAAAATCATAGAATGATTATCATTAAGGGAACCTGAATTAGTGACCAATGAAAAATATTCAAGCATGTTATAGAAATAATATGGCACATTATTTTAGATTACAAAACTGAATAATTGCTTAATACCCACCAAAAACATAACCAGATACTTACAACTGTTGATCATAAGCACTGTCTTTCATGGACCTATAGAGGACAAATCCAAGGAACAAACTCAAAATGTTCTGAGGTAATTCATTTAATAAGTTTTATTGAATGTGGACAATTATCATATGTAATATGTAAATAATTACCAAGATATGATATAGATTACCAAAAATAGTATACATTTGTTCCAGATGTCTATTATCTTTTAGATTTTTATATGAAAGATTATACAAACATAGCAAAGGAAATCAAACATATAATCATGCTTATCCAATCCATTATAGAAAGCATGCTGCTAATGCTTTCAGTCAGTTTAAAGTGAAAAGTTTCTTGATAGTTTTAATCAACTATAGATAGCAAATTATTTTAAGTGTCTTGAAATATTTGATAGACATTAAATATACAAGAAGAATAGCATGACTTTGTTTTGCTTTTAGGCTAAAATCAAGCTTATGAAAAAATAGCAGCACTATGACATTATATAATCATTTCTGCCATTAACAAATTATTATTATTCTCTTGTAGGATAATATAAATTAATTTCTCCTATTATGGAAGCAAGATCCCAGAAAAAAAGCAACATGATTTAATCTTGAATGACATTTTGTTAGATACACAAAAGTACCATGAACACAGAAATATTGGATATGGAAACATGGAATCACACTGGTTTTGTGAAAGAATTCTTTCTTGTTGGACTGACTGACATCCCAGAATTGCAGATCCCTCTCTTCTTGCTTTTCTTTGTTATTTATATGGTCACTCTGGTAGGAAATTGGGGGATGATTATAATTATTTGGATGAATGCCCAACTTCACACTCCCATGTACTTCTTCCTCAGCAACCTTTCCTTATGTGACATTTGTTACTCTACTGTCTTTGCTCCCAAAATGTTAGTGAATTTTCTAGTAGAGAACAAAGTAAGTTCATTTGCCAGTTGTGTTTTACAAAGTTTCTTTTTTGCTGTGTATGTTACTACTGAGGGCATCCTGCTCTCTATGATGGCATATGACCGTTATGTGGCCATTGCCAATCCATTGCTTTATACAGTTATTATGACTCAAAGAGTTTGCATTTTGATGGTTCTTGCATCTTACTTAGGGGGTTTAATTAATTCATTGACCCATACAATTGGTTTGCTCAGGTTAAATTTCTGTGGGCCCAATGTGGTAAATCATTACTTCTGTGACATCCCGCCTCTTTTGAAACTCTCTTGTTCTGATGCACACATCAATGAGATTCTACTTTTAGTTTTCTCAGGAGTGATTGCAATGTTTACTTTCATAATCATCATGGTGTCCTACATTCATATCCTCATAGCTATCCTGAGAATCAAATCAGCTGAGGGGAGACGTAAAGCTTTCTCTACCTGTGCATCCCACTTCACAGCAGTGACATTATTCTATGGTTCTGTGACTTTCAGTTACATTCAGCCAAGTTCTCAGTATTCCCTGGAGCAAGAGAAAATATCTGCTGTATTTTATACACTCATAATACCTATGTTAAATCCCCTAATTTATAGCTTGAGAAACAAGGAGGTAAAAGATGCTGCAAAGAGGTCAATCACTTGGAAAAATCCACACAACTGATTTATTCCTTAAATTAACCTTGACAAAATAATAAAATAATGTGAAAAGATAAAGTTTTCTTTTTTTTTTTTTCTTTTAGCATCATGTTAGTGATACTATCAGATTTAATGATAAATTCATATGTAATTAAGCAATTTCTTGGGATAATCATGGGAAATAAGACTTTTTAACACCTACTATGTTCTGGTAACTATGCAAATATAATCTCATTTGATATGCACAATGATCTTGTTAGGTAGGTGTTGTTATAATTAGCTTACCATGAATCTTCCTGGCTGAGGCTTCTAACTTATATGCTACACACTGAGTACAAACCGTCATTATATCACTAGGAAACCATTATTTGTTGTAGGAGTAAATCAATGCTAAACTAGATTTAACCTTTTTTCTCTTCAATTCCACTTAGTACCTTGCTTCAAGTTCTGGCCCATAATATTTCCTTATAGGGTCAGATCAATCACACTGAACCATGCTAAATTAGATAACTATTGTTTCTATCAATTCCACTTAGTACCTTGTAAGAATCCTTTGTTTCAATTCAGAGTTCTGGCCCAGATTGATGCAAAGAAAAAAAATATATATATGTTCTAAGACACAAGGAGTTAGTTGATTTTCAAATAATTGAAAGGAAACAATGGTTGGTATCAATTTTAGAGGAATAATAAATATGGTCAAAACATCCTACATTTTCTACCTTATTTTTCACAAAAAAGTAAGATGCAAAGAATTCAAAATATTATTCCAAAAATGGAAAACTAATTAAGAGAATAGTGACTTTTCAATTATTAGATACTACTAAGCTTGCCTTATATCCCCTAGGGTCCAATTCCCAGATATTTACACTATGTAACACTGTCTTATTAAGAAGATGCTTAAAAACCAGACTTTAAACAAGAGGACCATTGGCTTTAAAATGTGATAAGTACCATGGGAAAACATTCCCCAGACAAAAAAGAGGGGCAAGAATGATTTCTACTTAAAAGAATGGTGACTTAATCTTAAGTTATCATTTTTATGAGTCAAGTTCCCTTTTTAAAATTACATGGAAAGCATTAATATAAGCTAATGCTTAAGAGAACAAAATAATAGATTAATTGAAAAGTCATGAGATCCCTGGATTCAAACCTCCATTTGACACTTAATCAAGTTATTCAAATAGTTTCTGAACAGTCTCCTTAAAGGTCAAATGGTATCTATATTAGAGAACTGGTGTGATGATAATTTGATAACATGTAAAGAATTTCATAAAAATTACAGCACTTTCTTCATGATAATTACTATTTTCTCATATTATTTCCAACATGTGAATTAAAGGAAGCAATTGAATATGGTTCAATCTCATCTAATACAGGTAAGTGTGAAGCATTTTGCTTACTTACCTCCAAATTCTCAAATTATGAAGAAACTTGGAGACCTATTAATCTAGAATTTTCCTGAAAGCTTTGAAATACTCAACAATATTTAGGGTTCACATATTCATGAAAAAAATGCACAAAAAATGAACTTTCTTTCCACCCCCACATTAAGCTCTGACTTATGTACCTAGACATAAAATTGTTAGGATTTGTAAGAATCCTAACAAAAATAAAACAAAAATAAAATAAAACCTGAACTCCAAGGCTATCTAAATAACATCAAACTCCTTTTTTTTTTTTTTTTTTTTTTTTTTTTTTTTTTTTTGTAGTTCCTTTTTTCTGTCTTTTTTCTTCTTTATTAATACTTTCTCTTTTTGTTTTATTTTCTACTACTCCACAGTTATTACCTTGTATAATACTCCTCCCATATCCCGGATAAAAATGAAAACAGAGGATGTATTAATACATATACTATTTAACATTAAAACTATATTTAAAAACATTTAAATTTGTTTTTGTTTTATTTTTTTATTTTAAAATAATATTTTAACTTTTTATTTCATGTAAAACTATATGACAATATTTTTTATTTTTAATTTTGTGTTCAAATATAAACAATCTAATATAGGATATATACAAGCAATTGATGACTTTTTCAAATCTCTGTAATCTTAGTTCTCCTGGCCTACAATGCTAAGAAGCATATATTTCACCTTTTTTTTTTTTTTTTTTTTTTTTTTTTTTGATGAGCAAATTTGTTATTGAAATCAATCTGAACTCACTTATTCCTCAGTTTTACTTTCTTTTATGGTATTGTATTTATTGTGGCTGCTGTTATATTTGTTTTTCCATGGCATCATTTAATTTTTTTATCACTACTTCTTTAATTCTTTACATTAATTTTCATTCTTACACAGAATTTCATTATATCTATTTGACAAAACATGTTCACTCATTGATGGATTCAAATCTACACTCTTTATCCAGAGTCTTTTTTATATTCTTTCATACAGAAAATAGTATTTTCTCCTTGTAGGTCCTTTCTGTCACTAGTTTCCTTAATGTCACATCAATTAAATTGCTAAATCAATGATTGTGATAGATAATTTACTATATAATTGCAGAATGCCAAAGGGTTTCTCTCACTATTTGGATGACAATGTCCTGACAATGTTTTTTATATATTCTAAGAAGTTCAAAAGTGATTATGTGTATACATTTTACCTTATCTAATTCATGATTTGTGAAAAAGAAAAGTATTTCAATTTTTTTTGTTTTTTCTTATTAGTAACATTTTTATAATGATTAGTGATTGTTTACTATTCTTACTACATATATATAGAGAGATATATACATATATATATATCCATATATATATATATATATATCTGAAAATATTACTTGAGTTCCTATGTATAAAAGAATAAGAGATCTAAGATTTATCTCTTCATCACAATTTCAAATATAATTTAAATGTCAAATTTTTTTTCAGAATTATTTGAAAATTAGTGTTTCTTAATTGTCATTGCATCAACATTTCTGCATGAGAAATGTTTCATTTCATGCAATTTAAAAGATCTCTTTTTTTTGTATTTTCTTTTAGCCCTCATTTTGTTATTGAAGTTGTTTCTTATTGGGCCAAGAATATTGGCATAGAATACAGGAGTATCTGGGATGATCTCCTTCTCCTGATATTTGATATTTCTATGAAGTTTTTCAAGTTACTTAAACTCTCTGACATTGGATTGCCACCCTTGTAAAAAGTAGGTCTTAATTGTCCACACCTCAGTGTGTTTTCTTCATTGAATGTGAAATAATGTGTAATATACTTGACAAAAAGCAAATATCGAAAATATTATCTACACACTGAGTTTTCTAGTTATGAATTTACAATAGACTTCCTTATTTTATTCACCATTAAATTTAGTGTGATCTTATATGTTAATTATATACCCACATAATCAATTGTAATTCTGAAGCTAAACCTGAAAATTCTGGCAAACTAAAAGCTTAATGGAGGACCATAAAATATCTTAAGGACAAGGAAGATATTATTTCCTTGTTCTTGGTTGTAATTTTAAATCCTATTCCTAGGAAGAAAATCGGTTACTTCAGAGACCGCATTTGTTTTTTTTTTTTTTTTTTTTTTTTTTTTGCAAGAGTTCAGAACACTAATTACTATACTATCTGACATTAAAACATGCATGTCCTCTCTTGCCATATGCCATTATGTGATGAATGAGTTGTGTATTTTCTTCATACCATAGGCATGTTTCGTTTTACATAGCTCTGATTTGTTGTAAGATACTGTGATATGATTGTGTCTGTGTGTGTGTGTGTGTGGGGGGGGGAGATTAAGTTAGAGAGGGACCAACAACCAGAGTTAGAGTATATAAATTACATAAATGTAAAAAAAAAAAATAGAATAGAACAAAAAAAAATGCCACTCTGCCACTCTTTCTAGTCTTCTGGAGAAGAGATGGTTTTAGTGAAGACAATTGGAAAGTAAGGTATATACTCAAGGAGGAATGCTTAGTGGTTTGATGTATTTAAGGGAGGTCACTATTATTGTGACCCAAATCTTTATGCTAATCTTTGGTCTTTATTTGTATGTATATTTCTTTTATTTGTTTTGTTTTGTTTTTGCCTTTTCCATGAGGTCACATAGCTAGAATGGAGTAGCTTTTCTCTAAGTATAGATTAGTGAGAATTTAGTCTAAATTGTAATTGTAACATATGTTCCTTTAACTTTGATGAATTAAACCTATATTTCTCTGTAAGTGGGAAGACAGAGAATTGGCGCCAGGTAATCACTTAAAGATATTGTGCAAACATTTTCCTTAAGTAGTTATGGCTTACTAATCAATGTTGTATAGCCTAATAAATGAAGATAGGAAACAATATAATGTGTGTTTGTAACAATTTAGAAATAATTGAATATTTGGGGAGATATATATGTAGTACAATGACAGGCCTCTTCCTGAGTTTAATTGTGTCTGTGACCTTGAAGAAGTCACTTAATCATTTTTGTCATGATTCCCTAAGTTATAAAAAGCTTTGGAAAAGGAAATGTCAAATAATTCCATACAAAATGATAATGAATGAATAATGATTCTCACAAGGATATCTTGAATTGAGATTGAACAATTTTATTTTATTTATTTATTTTTTTGGATTCTCCATTTCAAATAATCTTCCCAACAAAAGGGAAGTATAAGCACACATTGATTTTACCTTTTATGGATGAAAAGTGCAGAAGCATTATAATAACAATATATTTTACTTATTTACTTTAGCTTCAAGTCAGTACTCTAAGGGAAACCCAATCATATTTGCCTTGTAATGTAAAACTAAATTTTGTTTCATATTTTCTAATGTTCAGAGATAGAAATTGAAAATGAGTGATATTAAAAGGTTAAATGATACTGAATGTTGTCTGGTCACAGAATTGTAAACATCGATCTGAAAAAGATGGCAGAACTACTCTAATCCTTTCATAAAGTAGTTGTATATAAATATATGTATATATACATATTTGTTCACAGATGTACACATATATACAAACATATATCTGTGCGTGTGTGTACACAAGTATATACAAATATAAGTATATGCATACATTTACAATGATACACAAATATATTTCTGCATACAACTTAATGTTTAATTCTCAGTTTAATATATATTGCACTGCAAATGAATAGACGAAAAGTTCAAACTAAAATTTGAAATGAGAAAAAACCTTATTTAAAATTATGCATCTATTACCATGGATGATAGAATCTCTAAAGATGCTATTTTACACAGTATTCAATAAAACAAATATTTAGGAGTACTAAGTATACCTGGACTCATAACACAATAGTGATTCACATTTGTTATTCATGTATTATCTTTAAGGTACATTGAGATATCTAAGAAAAGACTCTTGTTCTCCAAAAAACTTTATTTTTTTTTAAATGTTAATGTTTTTTGAGGGTATTCTATTTTTCAAAAAACATGCACAGATTGTTTCCATCATTCACCTTCTCACTATATATTCCAGATTTTTCTCCCAATCTTCCTTTCTTGCTTCTCCTTTTCCCTTTTATTTTAATTAAAGTTTTTTTTTTTTTTTTTTTTTTTTTTTTTTTTTACAGAGAATATGCATGGGTAATTTTTCCATCATTGACCCTTGCATAACCTTTTGTTGCAAATTTTCCCCTTCTTCCCACTAACGCCTCCCCTATCTGGCAGGTACTGCAATACATGTTAAATATGTTGAAATAAATGTTAGTTCCCATATTGGTATACATATTTTTACAGTTATCTGGTTGCACAAGAAAAATAATAGGAAGAAGGAATAAAAAGAAAAACTGAGAAAAAAAAATGAAAGCAAATAACAACAGAGAGAGTGAGAACACTATGTGGTGTTCCTCCCTCTGTTCCCATGGTACTCTCTCAGGGTATAGATGGTTCTCTTTATCATTGCACAAGTGGAACTGGTTTGAATCATCTCAATGTTGAAGAGAGCCATGGTCGTCAGAATCGATAATCATATAATCTTGTTGTTGCTATATATGATGATATAATGATATGATTTTCCTGATTTCACTATGCATCAGTTCCCATAAGTCTCTCCAGGCCTCTTTGAAATCATCCTGCTGCTCATTTCTTTCAGAACAATAGTATTCCATAGCATTCATATACCACACCTTATTCAGCCATTCTCCAATTGAGGGACATCTACTCAGTTTCCAGTTTTTAGCCACTACAAAAAGGGCTGCCCTAAACATTTTTGCACATGTGGGTGCTTTTCCCTCTTTTAAGATCTCTTTGGAATATAATTCCACTAGAAACACTGCTGGATCAAAGGGTAGACAGAGTTTGATAAGTTTTTGAGCATAGTTCCAAAATGATTGGATCCGCTCAAGTTCCACCAGCAATGCATCAGTGTCCCAGTATCTAAATTCCATATTTTCACTTTATATTCTAGAAAGATAGTGTTAGAACATTAATATACTCCATCACACATAGTTCATACTTAACTTAAATTCATTTGTTGACTTTGACCTTCTAATGTTCATATGTTCATACTTAGCAATGATCTCTATAGGATAGAACATTAAATAATATACTTCATAGGAAAACTCCATATAAACTGTAAAGGTTAAGAGTGATATAAGAGGACATTTAAACAATACCCTCTGTCCATCCCCCTTTCTATATTTCTAAGTTTGTAACTGAGGCCTAGAGAAAAAAGAAAAAAAGTTATTTGCTCATTCTGAATTCAATATTTCCACAGCCAGAAGAAAGTGACAAAATGGAAAGAAGCAATGTGACATTTGTGGTGGAATTCATTCTTCTGGGATTTTCTGAGCTTCCCAAACTCCGAAATCTACTATTTGGAATTTTTTTGATCATCTATATAAATATACTCATAGGAAATGGTCTGCTCATTGTAATAATTAAGATGAATCCTACTCTTCAAACTCCCATGTACTTTTTCCTTGGAAATTTTTCCTTCTTGGAAATCTGTTACAGTTCAATCACTCTCCCTAGAATGCTAAAAGATATTTGGACTCAGAAGGGAAACATCCCATTCCTTTCCTGTGCTGTACAATCTTGCTTCTTTTATATTTTAGGAGCTGCAGAGTGCTTACTTCTGGGTGTGATGGCTTATGACAGATATGTAGCCATCTGTAAGCCTCTTTACTATCCTCTCATCATGAATCACAAGGTATGTGTCCAACTGGTGATTGTCTCCTGGATCACTGGGATACCAGTTCAGATAGGTGTCACATATTATATTTTCTCTCTGAACTTTTGTGGTCCTAAAATACTCAATCATATTTTCTGTGACTGTTCAATACTGCTGGAGGTTGCCTGTGGGGAAACATATCAGAAAGAGGTCTCTTTACTTGTTAACACTTTCTTTTTTGCCATGATCCCCTTTCTGTTGATACTCATATCCTATTTCACAATCATAGCTACTATTCTAAAGCTACCATCAACTTCAGGGAAATCCAAAGCCTTTTCTACTTGTTCCTCTCATCTTATGGTTGTATGTTTATTCTATGGGTCTGTTACTATTAATTATGTTCGATCCAAATCCAGTCATTCAGCTAAATCAAACAAGGTCTTCGCTCTTTTCTATACTATAGTGACTCCAGTATTAAACCCCATTATATATAGCCTGAGGAATAAGGATGTGATTGTTGCAATGAGAAAACTCCTTCCAAAATGATGTGATTCACTAATCAAATGGTCCAATCTAAAAACAAAATAGTTTTCCTTTCCATTTGTCACACTGGAGGTAAGAAATAGATTTCTTCTTTTCATAGTCATCTATGATATACTTAAAACAAACTAGCCATTTGTAACATGTCCTCCTAGTGGTTACTATTACCAGTCTGTCCTTGGCCCAACAGAGTACCTTTGACCACTGAACTTTGCAGTGTCAACTCTACCTGGCTCACTTCCTCTGAAGCCTTCAAAAGTCTCTGGCCCACGATTTCTTGAATAGTAGTTTAATAACCAATAACACGCTCAAGAACAGCCACGTGTAAACTTAAAAGCCTTTATTATACCTACTCACATAATGCCCTGGCTTAATTCCCTGACTTGTTAACTCCCTAGTGAACACCTGGTCTGAAAACCCATGTGTTCACTACCAAACTTCTTACCTCTCTCAGCTATTCAATGCTTTCTTTGGTGTCTAGTTTATTTCACTAGTCCTCGTCTGGGTTATCTCTCACAAGGTGACTACTTTCTATGGAAACATGAAATAAAACTTGAGTATATGTTTTCCTATTATCCTAAAGAACTGAAACTTACTTCTTTTACTCAAAATTTGCTTGTTTAACTATTTTAACTTTGTATGTATGTCTGTATGAGCAATATCACTTGAATTGCTCGATTAAATTACAGCTCAAGTATCTTTTTAAAAAAGTAAAAAGAATGGTGCCAAGTGCTGGGGACAGTCACTGTCCCACTGATGACAGCATCAAGGACATTAAAATCTAATAAATGAAGAAAACATGAAAAGAAGCTGAAGTTTGGCTGGGAAAGTGATAGTAGCTTAATGTTCCATGCTGTGAAACTAAAAAGAGTTGCTTTTAGCTGTGTGTGTGTGTGTGTGTGTGTGTGTGTGTGTGTGTGTGTGTGTGTGTGTTTGAGAGAGAGAGAGATGAATAGAGACAGAGATAGAATGCAGAGAGACAGAGATGGAGAGACACACAGAGACAATGATTGAAACAGAGAGAGACAAACACAAAGAAAGAAAGAGAAAAGAGAGAGAGAGAGAGAGAGAGAGAGAGAGAGAGAGAGAGAGAGAGAGAGAGAGAGAGAGGAAACAACACAGGGACATTAATAAAGAATCACACAGAGACAAAGATATAATGACAGAGAGACAGAGAGAGAGAGATAGATTTAAAAAAGAAGAGAAAGAAAGAGAAATTATAATGCTCTAACCTCAAATTCCTAAGTTCAGAATAGTAGGGAGGATGCCTAGGTGTAGAGGACTTTAGATGATATTAGCAAATTTTATGGTAAAATGTGGAGAATGGTTTACTCCATCCTCCATTGGACAAATGGTAAGGCCAAGAGTATTTTCAAATATTGGTTGGGCAGATCATAAGGTCTAATGGTCCTCAATTTTCCAAGGAAGATTGGTTACTGAGTGTTTGCCTACCCAAATGTTGAATATTTCTGTATGCTTTTCCTGGTGGAAGAGTAGGAAAATAATTTAATAAAATTTAAATATTTTAAACTTATAGGAATTTGAGTAACAATGCTTTCCTTTTCAATAAAATATAAGTTGCTTAAGAGAAAAGTTATCTCCTAAAGCTAAGAAAGATAGGAATAATTTCTACTTAAAGATGACAAAATAATTTTTAGAAGGGAGGTTAGTCTTCTTTACTGTATAAGTAATTAGTTATGTTATATTGAATTTCTTCTGTGATAATTAGTGTAGTAAAGTACTGAACCAATAGCAATGACAATAAAGATGCTCACTCTGAGTAACAAATTCTCACTCTGAAAATTATTGTTGAAATTTAAGTTAACATGGTTAGTTAAGTTGACATGGTTAGAATCTCAGTCTCTTAATCTCTACAATAAAAATACCCATTGTACATTATGTCTGTAGTTCAGACATTAAGTTATGATAGTAACTTCAGTTAAAATAATGGATGTTAACATTATTTTATATATTGAAATGTTGAGGGATATCAGATGGAGGCTAACTTGTAAACTAATGCAGGAACTTCCCTGAGATGTTCCCCAATGACCTTCAAAGACCCCTAAATAATGCCTCTAGACAAATTCTAGAGTGGCAGAACCCACAAAAAACAATGAAAGAAATTTGCAGCCCTAGACAATTTATAATGTTGGGAGGAGAGAGTGCCCCAAGGTAAGAGTGGAACACAATACAGAAGAAGCCACACCAGTGCAACCCCAGCCAAAGCAAAACAGGAAATGGCCTTGAGAACCACTTTATTAGTGGTAGTAGCAGCTACTGATCCTAGAACTCTCAATTCACATATGTAAGGTGGCTGAATAAACCATCAGAAGATTACAGTGATCTCTTTGCTAGCAATGAGACAGGAAGTTGTTGCTTTGCTCACACTTGTATTTGTGTCACAACATGGGTGCCTGTCTCAAGGCAAGGAGGTACACTAGGCAAATTAGAATTACTAGCCAGAGCTAATCAGGGTCTGTCTGCACACTTTACCAGGAGAAAGAGTCCCTGTGTTCACTCATAGAACAGAACACAGGAAAGGACAAAAATAAACATGTTTCCTTAGATTTTATCTCCTTAGAACAATAAAAAATGTAAAGGTTCTTTGAATATCTCTGAAAAATGCTTCCCAAATTCTGAAGCTCTGAACAGTGAACCTTCCACCCCAGAAGCAGAATCCTAGCCAAGTAATAGGATGGGGAGATGAGCAAACCACAGAAAATAATTCTGATAATAAAAAGTTCCTGTTATGATAAGGAAAATCAAAACACACACTCAGAATATGAGTCCAAGTTTCTATATTCAAAGCATCCAAGAATTAAAATAAATGAATCCATCTCAGGCCATTCAAAAATGATTTTGAAAGTCAAGTAATAAAAAGGAAAAATGAAGAAGGAAAGTGAATAACACAAGAAAAGAAGGGAAAACAAGGCAAAGGCTTGGTAAAGAAGACACAAGAAAAAGGAAATACTGAAAAAAAAAACGCTTAAAAATAAGTATATACCAAATAATAAAAGTGGCACAAAAAGCAAATGAGGAGAAAAATACCTTAAAAACAGAATTGGCCAAAAGAGAAAAAAAAATTGCTGAATTAAAAAGTAGAGTTGAAATAGAAAGTAGGGTTGACCAAATAGTTAGGAAGTGTACACAATTTCACCGAAGAAAATAATTTCTTAAGTAGAGTTGAGCAAATGAAAGATAATACATTTGTGAGAATTAAAAAAACAAAAAAACAAACAAACAAACAATAAAACAAAATGAATGAATGAAAAAAAAATATGTGAACTACCTTATTGGAATAACCCTCAACTCGGTTAAAACCTTTTTTTTTTTTTTTTTTTTTTTTTAAGTAAGTCTATTTTTTTTTTTTTTAATACAAATTGCATTATGAATCATGTTGGAAGAGGAAAATCATGGCAACAGAAAAATACCATGGGAGAAATTAAAAAAAAAAAAAAAAGAAAGAAAGAAAGAAAGAAAGAAAAAAAGAAGTGAACATAGCATGTACTGATTTACATTCAGTCAAAATGTTAAAATCTAATAAATGAACAAAACATAAAAATAAGGTAAAATTGGGCTGGCAAAGTGGGGTGTGCACAAAGCCCTCCTTAGTTTTGGAAGCATGTTGTTCCATGGAGTCAAAACCATGTAGAGATGCTCTTAGGGAAAATAAAAGAGACAAAGAGAGACAGAAAGGCAAAGAATGAGAGAGATACAGCTAGACATAAATAAAAAAAGTTAAAAAAAAAAAAAAAAACCAAGGACAAAGACATGGACAGACAGAGTGAGATTGACAGAGACAGAGAGTTGACAGAAAGAGACAGAATGACAGAGAATCAGAGCAAGACAGAGAAACAGTCATACTCTCTAGAGTATCTTGACACAACACCAAGATTAACTGGTCATCCTAGAGCTATTCCACACTTTAGTCAGCAAATTGACAAAGCAATGAATACTCATTTTTTTTCTTTTTTTTTTTTTTATTATACCTTTTTATTTACAAGATATATGCATGGGTAATTTTTCAGCATTGACAATTGCACAATCTTTCATTCCATCTTTTCCCCTCCTTTCCCCCACCCCTTCCCTCAGATGGCAGGTTGACCAATATATGTTAAATATGTTAAAATATAAGTTAAATACAATATATGTATACATGTCCAAACCTTTATTTTGCTGAACAAAAAGAATCAGACTTTGAAATAGTGTACAATTAACCTGTGAAGGAAATCAAAAATGCAGGTGGACAAAAATAAAGGGATTGGGAACTCTATGTAGTGGTTCATAGTCATCTCCCAGAGTTCTTTCACTGAGTATAGCTCATTCAATTCATTACTGTTCTACTGGAACTGATTTGGTTCATCTCATTGTTGAAGAGGGCCACGTCCATCAGAATTGATCATCATATAGCATTGTTGTTGAAGTATATAATGATTTCACTCAGCATCAATTCATGTAAGTTTCTCCAGACCTCTCTGAAATCATTGTGCTGATCATTTCTTACAAAACAATAATATTCCATAATATTCATATACCACAATTTATTCAGTTATTCTCCAATTGATGGGCATCCACTCAGTTTCCACTTTCTAGCCACTGCAAAGAGGGCTTCCACAAACAGAATAATCAATTTTCTAATAAAAATATCTAGTCTGTAGTCTCTATGGGTATATCATAGTTACATTCAGAAACCCTTTCACTAAGAGAAAAATATTGCAAGCAAATAGGAAAAAAATACAATTTAAATATGGTATAGTTACAATTGGAATTACACAAGACCTACCAGCTTCTGCAGTAAAAGACCTCAGATATTGGAACACTATAAATGGCATAGCAAATGAATTGGGCTTGTTGGCTAAAATATCATACCCAAAGAAGTGAAGAATAATTTTGAGTGGAAATAGTTTCAATTTCATCATCTGAAAATTGCTTGTTCATATCCTTTGACCATTTATCAGTTGGAGAATGGCTTGATTCCTTATAAATTAGAGTCAATTCTCTGTATATTTTGGAGATGAGGCCTTTCTCAGAACCTTTACCTATAAAAAATGTTTTTCCAATTTGTTACTTCCCTTCTATCTTGCTTGCATTAGTTTTGTTTATACAAAAGCTTTTTACTTTGATGTAATCAAAATTTTCTAAAAGTGGTCATTCAATGAATTGTCAGACAATTATTTTCTTCTTCATAGATATAAAAAAGGAGATTATTCTTTGGTCTTCTAATTTACTCAGGATTTCACTCTTTGTGGCTAAATAATGTACTACTATTGTTGTTGTTTTTTTTCTTCCTTGTTTATGATACCTTTTAGCAAGAGGTAACTTCCTTCTTTTTCTCTTTTAATTGTGTTTTTTTTTCCTGCTTTATCTGAGAAACACATTGTTACTCATATATAGTTATAGATATAGATATATGTCTATATATTTATGTATATGAATTATTTTTTTATTTTTATTTTTTAAATTAATTTTATAATTATAACATTTTTTGACAGTACATAAGCATAGGTAATTTTTTTACAACATTATCCCTTGTACTCCCTTCCATTCCAAATTTTTCCCCTCCTTCCCTCCACCCCTTCCCCAGATGGAAGGCATTCCCATACATATTAAATATGTTATAGTATATCCTAGGTACAATACATATGTGTGCAGAATTGAATTTTCTTGTTGTTGTTGCAAAGGAAGAATTGGATTCAGAAGGTAAAAATAATCTGGGGAGAAAAACAAAAAATTCTAACAACTTACACTCATTTCCCAGTGTTCCTTTTCTGGGTATAGCTGATTCTGTCCATCATTGATCAATTGGAATTGGATTAGCTCTTCTCTATGTTGAAGATATCCACTTCCATCAGAATACATCCTCATATAGTATCATTGTTGTAGTGTACAATGATCTAGTTCTGCTCGTTTCACTCAGCATTAGTTGATATAAGTCTCTCCAAGCCTCTCTGTATTCATCCTGTTGGTCATTTTTTTACAAAACAATAATATTACATAACATTCATATACCAAAATTTACCCAACCATTCTCCAATTGATGGGCATCAGTTCATTTTCCAGTTTCTAGCCACTACAAAAGGGCTGCCACAAACATTTTGGCACATGCAGGTCCTTTTCCCTTCTTTAGTATTTCCTTGAAATATAAGCCCAGTAGTAGCACTGCTGGATCAAAGAGTATGCACAGTTTGAAAACTTTTTGGGCATAATTCCAGATTTCTCTCCAAAATGGTTGGATTCTTTCACAACTCCACCAACAATGCATCAGTGTCCCAGTTTTTCCACATCCCCTCCAACATTCATCATTATTTGTTCCTGTCATCTTAGCCAATCTGACAGGTGTGTAGTGGTATTTCAGAGTTGTCTTAATTTGCATTTCTCTGATCAATAGTGATTTGGAACACTCTTTCATATGAGTGGAAATAGTTTCAATTTCATCATCTGAAAATTGTCTATTCATATCCTTTGACCATTTATCAACTGGAGAATGGCTTGATTCCTTATAAATTAGAGCCAATTCTCTGTATATTTTGGAGATGAGGCCTTTATTGGAACCTTTAACTGTAAAAATGTTTTCCCAATTTGTTACTTCCCTTCTAATGTTGCTTGCATTAGTTTTGTTTATACAAAAGCTTTTTAATTTGATGTAATCAAAATTTTCAGTTTTGTAATCAATAATGATCTCTAGTTCTCCTTTGGTCACAAATTCCTTCCTCCTCCACAAGTCTGAGAAGTAAACTATCCTATGTTCTTCTAATTTATTTGTGATCTAGTTATTTATGCCTAAATCATGGACCCATTTTGATCTTTTCTTAGTATGTGGTGTTAAATGTGGGTCCATGCCTAGTTTCTGCCATATTAATTTCCAGTTTTCCTAGCAGTTTTTGTCAAATAATGAATTCTTATCCCAAAAGTTTGGATCTTTGGGTTTGTCAAACACTAGATTGCTATTTTTATTCACTATCTTGCCCTGTGAACCTAACCTATTCCACTGATCAACTAGTCTATTTTTTAGCCAATACCAAATGGTTTTGGTGACTGCTGCTTCATAATATATTTCTAGATCAGGTACAGCTAGGCCACCTTAATTTGATTTTTTTTTTTCATTACTTCCCTTGAAATTTTCGACCTTTTGTTCTTCCATATGAATTTTGTTGTTATTTTTTTCTAGGTCATGAAAATAGTTTCTTGGGAGTCTGATTAGTGTAGCACTGAATAAATAGATTAGTTTGGGGAATATTGTCATCTTAATTATATTCGCTCGGCCTATCCAAGAGCACTGAATGTCTTTCCAATTATTTAATACTATTGACAATTATTTTGAATGGAATTTCTTTTTCTATCTCTTGCTGTTGGATTGTGTTGGTAATGTATAAAAATGCTGAGGATTTATGTGGATTTATTTTGTATCCTGCAACTTTGCTAAAATTCTTAATTATTTCTAATAGCTTTTTAGCCGAGTCTTTGGGGTTCTCTAAGTATACCATCATATCATCTTCATATCACACTCAGTTCCCACAGTCATCTCTCTGGGTATAGATGGCTTTCTTCATCACAGGACCATTGGAACTGGTCTGAATCATCTCATTGTTGAAGAAAGTCACATCCATTAAAATTTATCTCTGTATACTCTTGTTGTTGTTGTGTACTATGATTTCTAGCTGTACATGTCTTTAACTTATATTATAAAACAATGATCATCAAAAATATTTGGTACTAGCTAAGAAATGAAATAGTTGATCAGTGGAATAGATTAGGTTCACTGGGAAAAATAGTCAATACTAATGTTTTATAAACCCAAAGACAACAGCTTTTAGGATAGACAGCAAAATTACACTAGTGGAGGATCTCAACTTTGCTCTCTCAGAACTAGATAAATCTAACCACAAAATAAATAATAAAGAGGTTAAAGAGGTAAACAGAATGTTAGAAATGTTAGATATGATAGATGGAGATAAATTAGGTATGATAGATGGAGAAAATTGAAGGGAGGCAGAAAAAGTCTATTTTTTTTTCTTGGCTGTTCATGGAACCATACAAAAATTGATCATGAGTTAGGGTATAAAAAAATAAAAATCAAATGCAGAAAGGCAGAACTAGCGAGTACATTTTTTAAAATTATGATGCAATAAAAATCAGATGCAATATAAGGCCAAATTAATTGGAAATTAATTGGAACAAAATTAATTAGAAATTAAATAATCTAATCCTAAAGCATGAATGGGAGAAACAACAAATCATAGACATAACTGACTTCATCCAAGAGAATAACAATAATAAAACAACATACCAAAATTTGTGTGATGCAGCCAAAGCATGCATTTAGGAAATTTTATATCTCTAATTGCTTACTTGCATAAAATATAGAAAGAGAAGATCAATGAATCGGGCTTACAACTAAAAAAGCTAGAAAGAAAAATAAATTAAAACCCTCTGGATTTCAGTTTTCACTCATGATAGCTTCTGAAAAATCATATACTACAAGCTTATTTCAGGCTTAACTCTAATTTTCTTTCAACATTCATGAAATGAAATTCTCTATTGTTAATGTAGATAGCATTTATTATTTAAAATTTTGTTCCTCTCTGTTGCACTTATTCTGTGATTATGTTACCTCAATGAGTAAGCTTTCTTTGTCACTCCCAAAGTCTATTCATGCATCTTATGTTGATAGAACTGAGGGGAAGGACAGTCTTGCTTCTATTTACTAAAATATAGGGTCATCTTCAAGGCCTTTATTATACTGTCCTTGATTTCTTTTTTTCTCTATTTGCTATATGATGAAAAAAGAAAAAAAGTTTTTATGCATATATATACATATACATCAGATCGACTCTAATAGAAATAATAAAAGCACTAACTTCAAGAAGCACAGCTTTACTGTTCATTAATTATGTAGGGTATGGAGAAGGAAAATATAACATATAACTAATATTATAAATATTGGTCACTAAATGTATAACTTGAATAACAAAATTTGGTTGTTAAAATTATTCATCAAATCTAAATAAAGACATGAAAATTTTCTATATCTTGAGGAAAATTCAAAATTCCCTATCTCTTAAGTAAATACCTGGTACTTTAACTAGAACATGATCAAAGACAATTTTTGTTGTTAACAGTCTCCTAAAAAACTATTAATAAAAATTAAAAACAGTGATTTCAAAGATAATACAATACCAAATATTACCAATGCTAATATCTAAGCAATGAAAGACTTTCATAATAAAATTAAAACAATGTATAAGATCATATTTGTTATTCTGCCTTATACTAGAATTCTCCCAAACATTCTTTTAATGAGACTTTATTGATTATGATAAGATTAAAAATTGTTAATTATATTGATTTTGTCTTATATGTATATGCATATTTTGAAATTTGAGAATTTTTACAAATTTAAAATTTTTAGAAGTAATTTATCAAATTTTGCTTGTACAAATCTTAAATAGATAAGAACATTAAGATTGATCTGATTTTAAAGGTGAGTAAGCAATGGGAGAAAAGAAGGCAGGAAAGGAGGCAGAAAGAAAGAAGAAAGAAAAGAAGAGTGAAAGTATGAATAGAATGAAGGAAGAAAGGAAGAAAAATAGGTAAGAAAAGAAGGAAGGGATAGAAGGTGGAAGACAGGAAGGGTGGAAGTTAGGAAGAAAATAAGGAAGGAAGATAGAAAACTAGGTAGAGGGATGAAGGGGGAAAGAATCAGGAAAAGAGCAAGATGGAGAGAGGAAGGAAGGGAAAACAGATGGAGGGAACGAGGGATAAAGCAAGAGAGGAAGGAAAGGAGGGAATGGAAGAGTAAGAGAATGAATCACATTTAAGTAAAGTACATTGCTGGAACTCTATCTTCCCAGGAATCAGCTGGAGTCAGGATCACTAAATGTTTTTATTCTTGATCTTTTAAGGTCAAGGTCAGGGGATTAAATCTAGCAATCTCCCCATACACCTTCCTCCCTCCAATGCCAAGCGAGATCTACCCAAAGCATCTCAATTTCCTCTTCCTCCTCCTACTCCCCCCACACATGTCACTTACCCCTCTTTGTCCCACCAATCAAGTCAGCACAAAAGCTGGGGAGGGTCAACCTTCAAACAAGTTAATAGGGAACCTCCCAATTGGCAATTAGTCTCATGTGCTCCATTATCCAAGTGCATTTGCTCTTTTGCCCTTTACATCTCCTGCTTTCTTTTGTTTTAGAGCACAGGTGGTCGTGCCATCTCTGACTTTTCAGGGAGGTGAGAACTCCAAAAAGGAGGTGATCACGCTCCCCCCGACTTCTCAAGAGGGGAGATGAAAGCACCAAAAAGGAGATAATCACGCCCTCCCCAACATCTCAGGAAGGGAGATGAAAAGCACCAAAGGGAAGTGGGGATTGCTAGTGGGTTTCTGGGTTGAAGGGCCTTATTAGAGACAAGTATGCACAAACCCATCAGCATGGGAGTTATTACACAAGCACATAGCAATAACATAGAGGCTATTAGTGATGGCTCTCCCCATAATCAGTGCAGGGTCGATGTGGTATACATGCAAGTATTGATATAACAAACAATATAAATCAACACGGTTTTGTAAAAGATTTCTAGAAGTACTAGAAGGAGGGTATGTAAACATCAGACACATATTCCCCTTCTTCAGCAACCAAGAGATAGTCCAAAACCAATCTATTGTCCATTGTTTCACGTGATAGGAAATCCAATGATCCCCACAAGTTTTTGAAGTCCCACATCAATCTTTTTATATGTTAGGGAATCCAATGATCCCTACAGGGATTGAAGTCCAGCAACAGTCTTATGATGCCTCAGAGAATCCAATGATTCCCGAGGACTTTCAAGTCCTACAATAGTCTTATGATGTCTCAGAGAATCCATTGATTCCTGAGGGTTTTCGAGTCCTATAACGGTCTTATCACATCTCAGAGAATCCAATGATTCCTGAGGATTTTCAAGTCCAACAATTTTTGATGTTCATGAGTCAAACGCAATAACTGCCAGGTTCTTTCAGCAGTGGGAACAGTCAGCAATGGAACCACCCAATGTTTCTTGGGTCTTCTTCTTCATTTCAAGGGTCTGCTCCGTCTCTCTCCGATGGACAAGGTGAATTCGGCTCATTGGCACCCATCTGATTCCTTCTCCATCTGTGGAGATACAAGAAAACCCTCTCCCCCAAGCAGTTAACCTATCTGGTCGCTTCCATTCACCACTTTCTGGGTCTCTCCACATCACCTGGCGATTATCTAAAGACAGTTGCTCACACTGAACACTGCCCTTCCAGTGTGTTATAAAACCTGTCTGCCGGAGCCAGTGCATCTTTGTCAAAAGTCAAAAAATTAATGGTATAGAGAACTAAATTAAGAAGTTCTCTAGGATTACCCATGGCTCCCCCTTCCTTTTGTTTTTTGAGGAGTGTCTTAATATCTCTGTTTCTTCTCTCTACTATTGCCTTCCCTTGAGGACTAAAGGCTATGCCGGTGGTATGTAAAATCTTATACTGTGCACAAAAGTGTGCAAAATGTTTAGAAGTATATGCAGGTCCAGTGTCTGTTTTTATTGCTTATGGCCCATAATTGCAAATGCTTGTATAAAGAATTCAGTGACCACTCAGGCTGTCTCTTTGCTGCTGGCATTGTAAAAGTGAATCCTGAAAAGGTGTCTACCACAACGTGGATAAAAGATAGATGACCAAAAAATTTATAATGGGTCACATCCATTTGCCAAATTTCATCAGGTCTCAAACCATGAGGGTTCTTCCCTGGAGGGAGTGTAGGAGCATGGAAAGGAAGGCAAGCTGTACAGGCTTTTACTATGCTCCTAGCTTCTTCTCTTGTTATTCCAAATTGTAATTGTAAAGCTCGGGCAGCCTGATGATATTTAGAATGAGATTCTTGTGCTTCTTGAAATAAAGGAGTACTGGCCAACATGATTAGAAGGCTATCTGCCTTTGAATTACCATCAAAAATAGGACCTGGAAGTCCACTATGGGAGTGGACATACAAAATATAAATCTTACCTGGATGCTTTCTCACTAACTCTTGAAGTTCCTTAAAGAGCTGATATATATTGGAGGCTACAGATTTTATTTGGGCTGTGGCAATTCTTTGTACCACACCTACTGAATAGGCCGAATCAGATATTATATTTATGTCTACCGGACATACCCGTGTGTAAAATTTGGAGCCATGGCTAATAAAATTTGCCACTCTGGGATGGTTACACAGCACACATTAACTTGTGCATTAGTATAAAACGTGTATATCTTGTCAGGTCTTATCCCAGATAATTATACTGCTTTTTTAATGTCCTTTAATAAAATTCTAGCCACAAGCACTGGGTAAGGAATAAGGCTTTGTTCTGGTTGTGCTGGAAGGTTCACCCACTCTATCACATTGTCTCCTTGATGAAGGACTGCTGTGGGTGCCTCTTGTGTAGCAAAAAACTGATATTTCCAAGGGTTTTTGAGGGACTCTTTCAACTCTTTCAACCACATTGGATAAAGCCAGTTCAACTTCTCTCAAAGCCTCTTGAGCTTCTTTTGTAAGTTGGCATGGTTAATTTAAAGCACTGTCTCCCCTTAAAATGTCATATAATGGTTGCAATTGACAGGTAGTCAAGCCTAGCACGGGATGCATCCATTGGATATCTCCTATCAATTTCTGGAAGTCATTTAAGGTGTTTAGCTTCTCTGTTCTTAAGGAGAGTTTTTGTACTGTAAGCACCTTAGGATATACTTCATATCCTAAATATTGAAAAGGAACATGTCTTTGAATCTTTTCTGAAGCTATGTGCAATTTATAATTCCTTAGTGTTTCTATGTTTTTTTGTAGACATGCTTCTAACATTTGTTTCTCAGGTGCACATCCCAATATATCATCCATGTAATGTAATAACATTACTTTTGGAAATGCTTTTCTTACTGGAGCAAAAGCAGCAGCAACATACATTTGGCACATAGTAGGGCTGTTTTTCATTCCCTGTGGCAAAACTGTCCATTCATATCTTTTATAAGGCCCAGCTAAGTTAACGCTGGGCATTGAAAAGGCAAATCTTTTCATATCCTCCTTATCTAGAGGGATAGAATAAAAACAATCCTTAATGTCTATAACCCATAGAGGCCATTCTCTAGGCAACTGAGTAGGAGATGGAAGTCCAGGTTGAAAAGTTCCCAAGCTTCCATCTGTTCGTTTACCTTTCTTAAATCAGTCAACATCTTCCATTTTCCAGATTTCTTTTTTACAACAAATACTAGGGAATTCCAAGGACTTAGAGAAGGTTGTAAGTGTCCTTGGTCAAGTTGTCCCTGTACTATGTCTAGTAAGGCCTGAATGTTATCACTACCTAAGGGCCACTGTTCTATTCACACTGGTGTATCAGTTTTCTATTGGATAGGAACAGGTGAAAGTGTTGGCAGGCCTTCAACAGCAGCCCTGCCTAAAAACCAAAGTACTCATTTTTAACCATAATTGTTGTAAAATGTCTCTTCCCCATAGATTGATGGGTATTTTTCCAATTATAAAAGGAGTAAAAACTCCTGTTTCACCTTCAAATATCCATCTTAAAGGGGTAGCACTAACTTCAGCTGCTATTGATCCTCCTACTCCAGACATGTAGGTGTCTGCCTTAGTCTTTGGCCAATGACTAGGCCAGTTGGCTCCTCTAATGACTGTGCGATCTGCACCTGTGTCCACCAGTCCTTCTAATGCTATGCCATTTATATAGATGGTGAGCATAGGTCGGTCAGCGGTCACAGCTACTGTCCAATATATTCCTGGGTTTTGCTGCTTGGAGTCAGAACATGGGTGACTGTCACAAGATTCCTTATTAGGGGTCTATATCAATAAACCCAATGCTACTACTTCTCCTGGTTGATAAGTCACACATTGTCTACCTGTGTTAGTGACTGGGATATTATTATCTACACATTCCCCAGTTTCCCACATTAGTGTATGAATGAACACTGTTTTATAAGTACTCTCAGGAGGTGAAATGGTCAAGCCTACTGTTCCTGGAGGCAAGGGATCCATAGACTGGAGAGGAACAGATTTCACCTCTCCAGGGGGTATCTCAGTTGTCCCAGATGCATACAACTCTATCCTCCCTAATTGTAGTCCCTTTCTCCCATCATGTTGTTTCCTGGCTGACTGATTGTGTAATCCCTTTCTCCCATCAGATGGCTTCCTGGCTGATGGGTCATGTCTGGGTATTGGACTTAGAGGCACTCTCTGGGTGTTCCATTGGCTGCCATCATGCACCAAGTGTTTTTGCTGGAGCTGGGCCCCTCATCCCCTTTCCTTGAATCAGTCTACACTCTGATGCCCAATGGAGTCCTCTGTTGCATTTTGGACATGGGGTTTTGGGTCTTGTTCTCCCAGCCTGTCTTCTCACTCTGTTTCTATGCTAACATTGAGCTTTCAGATGCCCTACTTTACCGTATTGAAAGCATTGACGAGTCTCTCTGGAAACCCCTTGCCAAAAGGGACCCTGTCTTCCTATGTTGGGATCTTGGGAAATCTGCACCATAGCCTGGCTATAAATGGTATTTGTGTCCACTGTGGCACAGCGTCTTATGATCTCCTCTAAAGGAGCATCCCTATGTAGTCCTAGTATAATCCTTCTACAAACCTCATTGGCATTGTCTCTAGCAAGTTGCCTTACCAAAGTATCTGTTACTTCATTTTCACTATTAGTTTGTATGACAGCTGTCTGCAAACGTCCCACAAAATCAGCAAAGAGTTCATTTGGTCCTTGTATAATTTTTGTGTAGGTCTCACCCTTGTAGTTTTTGCTGGGGAGAGAAGCCCATGCTTTGATAGCAGCAGCAGCAATTTGCTCAAATGCTGTTATAGAGTAATTAATCTGTACTGAAGCATCTCTATAAGAACCTACACCTGGTTATTGGTCACAGGTGATTGAAGATTAACTCCACTTTGACTATTTCATTGGGATTGAATCCTACAGAGCTCACTATATTCAGAAAACCACAACAAATTTTGTCCAGGTTCTAAGCACACTTTTGGAATGATTTTCCAGTCACTAGGGGTTAAGGTTTCATAAGCCAAATTGCATATTAACATCTTAACATAATTTGATGTAGCCCCAAAGAGAGTGCAAGCTTTTTTCAGGTCTTTAAGGACATCCATATTAAAAGGAACATATTTTCTACTTTCTTGACCTGCAGAATTATGCTGTTGAATCAAGGGAAAAATTTGAAGTTTGAAATCATTATCTATTTCTTCTCCATTTGTGATCACTTCAATAAGCCCTTTCTGTAAACTAGTTATTGGGGTTGGTGATTGCTGGGGGGGAGGTGCTGATGATATCACCACCCCTTCCACTACTCCTCCTCCCTTCCTCCCTGAAGGTGGAGTTGATGTGAGCTGATCAATAATTTGCTTTGTAAGAGGGGTTGAAATTTCTTCAGGATAATCAGAGTCAACACACCCTAATTCCTCATTCAAATCCCCTTGCCCTCTGGCAAGGCCTTGAGTTTGCTTATCTTCTTTTGTTCCTCACACTTCCTCCTCTGTTCATTTTTAGAACTTTTCCTTCTCCTATAACTTGCTTGATAGCTTAAGTCTAATTGAATCACTTTGTATATATAAAATACCTCTGCAGAAATTGAACAAGGCCCATTTTTTGTGTAAAATTCTTTCATTTCAAGTCCCACTAGCTTCCAGTTATCTACATTTAGTTTGTCTTCCTTTAAGAACCAAGGGGACATGCGATTCAATTATCTTAATTGTATCCTCTATAGCATTTATAAATGAGGCTGAAGCAGGGGCTGGGGTTGGAGCAGGGTGGGCTGAGGCTGAGGGAATGTCTGTACCTAATACCTGCCCCATCTCAGCTATTAGAGATTGCTGGTTTAGTCCTTAACAAGGTAAATTCCTTATTTCTATTAGAATACTTACCTAGTCTCCTGGTCACTGGAGGACTTCGGTGGAAGTAGGGTTCCGGCCCCATGTTTGGATGCCAAATGCTGGAACTCTATCTTCTCAGGAATCAGCTGAAGTCAGGATTTAATTCTTGATCTTTTAAGGTCAAGATTAGGGGATTAAATCTAGCAATCTCCCCATACACCTTCCTCCCTCCAATGCCAGGAGAGACAGAGAGAAGTGTCTCAATTTCCTCTTCCTCCTCCTACTCCCCCCACACATGTCACTTCCCCCTCTTTGTCCCACCAATCAAGTCAGCACAGAATAGCTGGGGAGGATCAACCTTCAAACAAGTTAATAGGGCACCATCCAATTGGCCTCTATTTTATAGAATTTATAAATTCTTAAAAGTTATTTTTTGCTTATTATCAGTCAATTTTTCCCACATCCCCTACAACATTGCGCATTATCTTTCCATGTCATTCTAGCCAATCTGACAGGTGTGCAGTGTTTTGACAGAGTTGTCTTAATTTGCATTTCTCTGATTAATAATGACTTGGAGCATCTTTTCATATGGCTAGAAATAGTTTCACTTTCTTCATCTGAAAATTGTCTGTTCATATTCATTGACCATTTATTAATTGGAAAATTGCTTGATTTCTTATAAATTAGAGTCAATTCTCTATATACTTTGGAAGTGAGGTCTTTATCAGAACCTTTGACTGTAAAAATGTTTTCCCAGTTTATTGCTTCCCTTCTGATCTTATCTGCATTAGTTTTGTTTGTACAAAATTTTTTCAATTTGATATAATCAAAATTTTCTATTTTGGGATCAATAATGATCTCTAGTTCTTCTTTGTTCATAAATTCATTCCTCTTCCACAGGTCTGAGAGATAAATTATCCTATGTTCCTCTAATTTATTTATAATCTCATTCTTTATGCCTAGGTTATCAACCCAATTGACCTTATCTTGGTGTACAGTGTTAAGTGAGGGTTAATGCCTAGTTTCTCCCAGCAATTTTTGTCAAACATTGAGTTTTTATCCTTAAAGTTGGGGTTTTGGGGTTTGTCAAACATTAAATTATTAAAATTATTGATTATTTTATCCTTTGTACCTTACCTATTCCACTGATCAAGTTGTCTATTTTTTTAGCCAATACTAAATGTTTTTGGTAACTGCTACTTTATGATATAATTTTAGATCTGGTATAGCTAGGCCACCTTCATTTGATTTTTTTTTTTCATAAATTCCCTTGAAATTCTTGACCTTTTGTTTTTCGATATGAACTTTGTTGTTATTTTTTCTAGGTTATTAAAATAGTTTTTTGGGAGTCTGATTGGTATAGCACTAAATAAATAGATTAGTTTAGGTAGTATTGTCATCTTTATTATATTTGCTCGCCCTATTCAAGAGCATGTAATATTTTTCCAATTGGTTAGATCAGACTTAATTTGTGTGGAAAGTGTTTTGTAGTTTTGCTCAAATAGTCTCTGATTTTCCCTTGGCAGATAGATTCCTAAATATGTTATACTATCAGTAGTTACGTTAAATGTAATTTCTCTTTGTAACTGTTGGATTTTGTTAGTGATCTATAAGAATGCTGATGACTTATATGGGTTTATTTTGTATCCTGCAATTTTGCTAAAGGTGTGGATTATTTCTAATAGCTTTTTAGTAAAATCTCTGGGATTCTCTAAGTATGCCATCATATCATCAGCAAAGAGTGACAATTTGATTTCTTCATTACCTGCTCTAATTTCTTTAATCTCTTTATCAGCTATTATGTCAAAGCTAGTATTTCTAATACAATATTGAATAGTAATGGTGATAGTGAGCAACCTTGTTTCACTCCTGATCTTATTGGGAATTGTTGCAGTTTTGGATGGTATATTAATTATACAATAGAATGACTGGAAAAGGCATATAGTTAGGACTTAATTTTAGAGTAGGTGATCTGGTCCAGAGCCCCTCTATCATACCAGAGTCATTTTAGTTGTTGTTGCTGTTGTTGTTTTTGTTGTAGTTTCTGCTTTCATTCAAGTCTTCTAATTAGGGTGAACAAATATGAGAAATATCTACTCTAATGCATTGCATTCAGAGAGGATCAAATTAAGTGAGGAAAATATATTACTAAAGTTATTCATTAAAAAAAAAAAAACAGTAATAGAAGAGGAATTCAAACCCACAGGTTATGATTGATAATCCAGAATTCCTCGTGATTATGCTCTGTGTTTCAATGAAGTATGAAATCACTGGATGGCACTAAAAAGTTCTGAACAATAAGTGCTAGGTAGTTAAATTACAAAAGTTTTCTTTCATTGGTGGATGTGAAGAAAAGATATTATGTTTGTTCTAAGACAAAAGGGACTGACTGATTTTCAAATATATGGAGGGAAGCATTGGTTGATATCAATTTTATAATAATAATAGAAATTGTTAAACATACTACCTTTTCACAAAAAAAAAAAACAAACAAACACTAAGATTCATAGAATTCAAAATATCATTGAAAAAGTTAAAAAATAATTAAGAATATTGAATTTTCAGTTATTAGATATTTAGAAACTAAGATTGCTAAGGTTTCCGTATATCCCCATGGCTCCAAATCTCAGATTTTCCACTATGTAACACTGTCTTATTAAGATGCTTAGAGAACCAGACTTTAAGCAAAAGGAACACTGGCATTAAAATGTGGTAAAAATCATGGGAAAACTCTCCCCAGACAATACAGAAGGACAAGAATGACTTGTACTTCAAAGTATGTTGACTTAATCTAAGTAATCATTTGTAGAAGGAATCAAGTTCCATTTAAAGTTAGATGGGATAGAGTAGTATAGGCTAATGCTCAAGGGAACAAAATAATAGATTAATTGAAAAGTCCCGAGATCCCTAAATTCAAACCATGCTCTGATAGTTCTTCAACTTATTCAGATAGTTTAAGCACAGTGTCCTAATATGTCAACTGATACCTATATTAGAGAGATGCTGTGAGGATAAATTGATAATATGTAAAGAGTTTCCCAAAGATTAAAGCATCTTATTTTTGCTAGTTACTTTTTTTCATTTTATTTTCAACATGTGATTTAAAGGAAGCAATTGAATATTGTTTAATCTCATCTAATAAAGGTAAGTGTCAATTGTTTTACTTGCCCACCTCTAAATTCTCTGATTATAAAGAAATTTGCAGACCTCATCTAGAAGCTTCCTAAAAGCTTTGAAAAACTCAATATTATTCAGAGCTCACATATCAGGGAAGAAATACACAAAGAATGAACTATCTACCCTCCCTCACACATAATAAGCTCTGACCTATTCACTTAAACAAAAATTAAAATAAAAACAAAACAAAATCTGTGTTCCAAGGCTATATAAATAGCATCAGAGTCATTTTTCTGTGGTTCCTTGTTCTGTAATCCTTTCTTCTTTATTATTACCTCTTTTCTTTCTTACACCTCTATTATTACCTTGTATAATACTACTTCCATATCCCTTGTAACAATGAAAACAGAGGAGGATGAGTTAAATATATACTATTTAACATTAAAACTATATTTAGCTACTTTTAAATTTATTTTAATGTGTGATTTTCATTTTAAAATAATATTTTCATTGCATATTATATGTAAAAATACTATATAATAAAAAACACTTCAAACATAAGCAATCTAATATAGGTCATATATGTTCAATTGATGACTTTCATAATCTTAGTTACCCTCACCTACAATGCTAAGAGAGAAGAAATATTAATTAGCTTCTTTCAATGCATAAATTTGTTATTGAAATTAATGTGGACTCATTTATACCTTAGTTTTCCTTTTTTTTTTTTTTTTTTTCTTTTTTTTACAACTATATAGTGATTGTGGCTGTTGATATACTGGTTATATTTCTTTTTCTTGATATCATTTAAAACTTGTTTATCACTCCTTTAATTCTTTAAATTAATTTTCCTTCTTATACAACATTTCATTATATCCATTTGACAAAACATGTACACCCATTGCTGGATGAACACTGCACTCTTTATCCAGGGTTTTTTTTCTCTTTCACAAAACAAAAATAGTATTTTCTTCCTGCTGGATCAAGCTATCACTAATTTCCTTAATGCTCCATTATTGAGATTGCTGAATCAAAGATGGTGATAGGTTATTTACTATATGTTTGCATAATTCCTAAGGATTTATTACACTATTTACATGACAACATTTTAATTGGGTGTATATTTTTCTAAGAAATTCAAAATTTATTATTTAAATTTTTACCTTATTTTCATGATTTGTGAAAAAGGAAAAAAAAAAACTTATTTCAATTTTATTTATTTTATTAGTAATGTTATTATAATGATTAATGATAATTTCTTATTTTATATATACAATGTGGTAACATTTTTTTATTTCTTATATACACAAGAATAAGGGCTCTTAGTTTTGTTTATTGATGACAATTTCAAATGTAATTTAAATATTAAGGATTTTCAGGAGTATATGAAAATTAATATTCCTTAATTGTTATTACATTAAAATTTTTGCATGAGAAATGTTCCATTTCATACAACTAAAATTATCTTTTTTGTTTCTGTTCTCTTTTATGCCTTATTGTTACTGAAGTTGCTTCTTATTGGGCCACAACTGTTTGCATAGAACACAGGAAGCCCTGCAATGATATCCTTCTTCTGATATTTGATATTTCTAAGAACTTTCTCAAGTCATTTAAACTCTCTAACACTGGATTATCTTCCTTGTAAAAAGGAGGTCTTAATTGTCCATACCTCAATGTGTTTTGTTTATTGAATAAGAAATAATATATGAGATACTTGACAAATCATCAAACATCAAAAGTATTAGTTTATTTGCCAATTTTTCTTTCTTTTTTTTTTCCCCCTAAGGCAATTTGGGTTAAGTGACTTTAGCAAGGTCACAAAGCTGGGAACTGTTCAGTGTCTAAGACCAGATTTGAAGTGAGGTCTTCCTGACTTCAGGGCTGATGCTCTACCTAGCTGCCCCTAATCTGTGAGTTTTATAATTATGCATCTGCAATAAATTTCCTTATTTTATTCAGCATTAAAATTAGTATGATCTTGAATGTCAATAATAAACTCACATAATCAATTGTAATTATGAAACAAAACCTGAAAGTTTTGGCATCCTAGAAGTTTATTGAAGGACCATAAAATATCTTATGGACAAGGAAAATAATATTCTTTTGTTAGGAAGATAATAACTTACTTCAGACACCCCCCCCTTTTTTTTTTTTTTTTTAGAAAAGTACAAAACACTAATTAGCATCCTTTCTGACACTGAGACATACATGTATCCACTTTGCATAGGAATAATGTGTGATGAATAAGGTATGTATTTTCTGCAATGAAAAATTTCCTGATTTGTTTTACATAGCTCTAATTTGTTGTGAGATATGCTGTGATGTGATTGTGTGTTGGGTGTGGGTTAGGTTAGAGAGTGGCCAACAACTAGATCTTGGGAAATGAAGTTACATTAATGTAAAAACAAAAGAGAGAGAAATGGACCAAAAATGGACCAAAAAAAAAGGGGGGGGCACTCTTGCTATTCTTTTGGAGAAGAGATGTGTTTTAATGAAAAAAATTGGAAAGAAAGTCATATGCCCAAGGAAGAATTCTTAGTGATTTGATGTTATATTTAAGGTAGGTCACTATTAGAGGGACCAAAATCTTTAAGTTGAGCTTGGCCTTTATTTGCATGTTTACATCTTTGTTTGTTTTTCTTTTCCCATGAGGTTACATAGTTAGAATGGAGTAGCTTTTCCCTATGTATAGATTAATGAGAATTTAGTCCAAATAGCAATGTAACATATGTTCTTTAACATTGATAAATTAATCTATATTTCTGTACAAATGGGAAGAGAAGAAATTTAGCACCAGATAATCACCTATAGATATTGTGCAAACAATTTATTTAAGGTCTAAATAATGAAGATATACAACAAACATTATAATATATGCTTGTAACAATTTGGAACTAAACAAATATTTGGGTAGATATATGGTACAATGACAGCCTCTTTCTGAGTTTAAATGTGTCTGTGACCTTACAGAAGTCACTTAACCCTTTTTGTCACCATTTCCTCACTTTTAAAAAACATTTAAAAAGGAAATGTCAAACCATTCCAATGTCTTTCTTTGCCTTGAAAACCCCCAAATGAGCAACAAAAAAATCAGGCATGGCACTAATGTTTGAGCAGTACCAAAGAATATTTGACAGATTGTTGGATACAATTTTACATCCAAATTCTACTTCATTTTATTAGCCAATAAATGACAAATCTATATGCTGAAAATATAGAATGAAATTATACTTAGGACATCATCAAATAAACTAACTCAAATTGGTGCACTGACTCAGACAAAATTATTACCTACCATTTTCTTTATATAATGTGTTTCATATAAAAAGTTATGGAAGTCTTGAAAGTTATAAATACTTAACTATTAAAATTAAGAATAAATTGATTTTTCCCCACTAAATATTTTTCTTTCAAATCTATGTGAAAGAAAAGCTTTTAAAGCATAGAAGTCAATCAAAAGAAGTCAGAGTAATTTCCGAATGAAATAGTTTTTATGTCATCAAATTGTCCCAAAGCTGTTTTGCATAAACATATAGACAACCAATTTTTTCGTTCATAAAAATATCTATAGAACATTGATGACTTAAGGTTATCAATAGAATTGTTACTTCTCTAGGATATAATTCCATGTAAAATGATAATGAGTGAATATGCTGACACTGATGTCTTGAATTGAACTTGAATAATTTTCAAATTTTTTTGGATTCCCCATTTCAAATAATCTTTCTAACAAAAGGCAAGTGTAAGTAGAAATTTGCTTTCCTTTTTATAGATGAAAAATCAAATGCATTTTATTTATTTAGTTTATCTTCTAGCCAGTACTTTAAGTGAAATCCAATCATATCTGTCTTATAGAGTAAAACTAAATATTGTTTCAGCTTTTCTAATGTTCTGAAATAGAAGTTGAAAATCAGTGATATTTAAAGATAAAGTGATATTGACAGATTCCCTGATCACAGAATCATAAACATTGATCTGAAAAAGATCACAGAATTACTGTGATTTTTTTTTTACAGTATATATGAGGAAGCCAAGGCACAATAAAATTAAATCACTTATTCAAGACAGCAAATAATAAGCACTAAAAGTGATACTCCAATATGAATTTCATGAGTACAGATTGAATGTGTTCCCAAATTACCACAATGGAATAACTAAAAGGGCCAGAGAGATATCATATTTAGGCTTCAGAATAGATCTCTATTAAATTAAAAGAAAACATACTATTTTTGGTTCTTTTCATCATTATGCTTCAAAAATAGCAATCTTCTGTATCTATATGTGTCTTCAAAAATCTAGAGCTACTACTCCACGATTGGACATTTCCTACATGGAATAGATTTACCAGACACATGTCTTAGCTGAAGATAAAACTTGATATGATGTGTATATGTTTCTTTGTGTGACTATATCTATATCTATATATATATATGTATCTCTTTCTCTTTCTTTATATATATGTATATGTATATATAGATAGATATATAGATACACATATTTGTACAATATATACTCACATATATACACACATATATGTGTATCTTTGTAGGTACACAAGCATATACATATATAGCTATATGTATACATTTTCATAGATACACAAATATATTTTATATATAATTATTTTTAATAATTTAATAGATATAGTATAGGGAATGAATAGAATAAGAGTTCAAAATAGAATTTGAAATGAGAAAAAACTTAATTTAATGTTATTCATCTGTTATCACAGATGCCAAAATTTCTAAAGATAGCATTTTAAACATTATTCAATAAACAAGGCATTTGGGAGTAGGAAATATTCCTGAACTCATATTACAATGGTGATCCACATATTGAAAACACATTTTTTTGTTATTTGTTATTGTTCAACGTACATGAAGATATATAAGACAAGACCCTTGTTTTCAAAAAACAGAATTTTTAAAATTTTAATGTTTTTGATGGTATTCTATTTTTCCAAATATATGCACAGATTGTTTTCAATTTTAATATTAGAAATCTATATTCCAAATGTTTCTCCCTATCATCCTTCTTTCCCTTTTCTGAGACAGAAAGCAATATGATATAGATTAAATTGTAAATTCTTGTAAACATATTTCAATATTTGTCATGGTGAGAAAATAAAATCAGATCAAAATGTCAAAAAAAAAAAAGATTAGAAAGGAAAAATAAACAAGCAAACAAATAATAAAAATAATCAGAAAGGTGAATATCTATGCTTTGATCCACACTGAGTCTTGACTGTTGTCTCTCTGGATATGAATGGCATTTTTAATTTCCAATCTATTGGAATCGCTTTGAATAACCTGATTACTGAAATAAGTCCAACACAGATGATCATTACATATTCTTATTGTTACTGTATACAATATGAAATATACAATATAGAAAAATATAGGAAAAGGTTCATATATGTTAGTTAGAAATTCATGGTTTTATTTTCATGATTGAGTAATTCCACGAGGGGACAAATGTCTACTAGTTAACATGATCAAGTAAAGGTGAGATATGTCTTGAGAGAATGGACAAATTCTGATGAGAAATGATTAGGAAAAAAAAAATTTTCCAGGGGTAGAAAAAAATCATTAACAAAGCTTTAAACTAACAAAACAAGTCTCTTAAGGCCAGTACTATTGAAGAAATTAAAAATTTATTCAATTTCATAAAATTCATATCTTTGGTAAAAGCCATGACTTCTGGTATCAGGAGAACCTTTGAAAATCAAAATGTTTATGGTAAAATAGTGATATAGAAGGTAGATATGAAGATTAGGGTAAATTTAAAGATTTTATTGGATATTTCTAAAACTCTATATTTTCACTGTAATAATCAAGAAAGGTAATATGAGAGCATTGGTATACTGCTTAATACATAGCACATACTTTACCTAAATTCATTTGTTGATATTCACTTTCTAAAAGAGAATGTAAAATGTAAACAGTTGGATATGACCTTTGTAGAATAGAATATTAAATGCTTAGTATATATAGGAAGACAACATAAATTATAACGGTTACCAGTGTTATAACAGGTCATTTAAACAACACCCTCTGTCCATTCCCCTTTCTATATTTCTAAGTTATAAACTAAAGCCTAGGGAAAGAAAGTTATTTGCTCATTTTGAATTCAATATTTCCACAGCCAGTAGAAATTGACAAAATGGAAAGAAGCAACATTACATTCGTGGTGGAATTCATTCTCCTGGGATTTTCTGACGTTCCCAACCTCCGAGGTTTTCTATTTGGAATTTTCTTAATCATCTATATGAATATACTTATAGGAAATGGCCTGCTCATTGTTGTAACTAAGACAAGTCCTGCTCTTCAAACCCCCATGTACTTTTTCCTTGGAAATTTTTCCTTCTTAGAAATCTGTTACACATCAGTCACTCTCCCTAGAATACTAAGAGATATTTGGACTCAGAAGGGTAATATCCCATTCCTGTCATGTGCTATGCAAATTTGTTCCCTTTATATTCTAGGAATTGCAGAGTGCTTACTCCTTGTTGTGATGGCTTATGACAGATATGTAGCCATCTGTAAGCCTCTTTACTATCCTCTCATCATGAACCATAGGACATGTGTCCAACTGGTGATTGCCTCCTGGATCACTGGGGTACCAGCCCAGATAGGACTCACATGCCACATTTTCTCTCTGAAATTTTGTGGTTCTAACAAACTCAATCATATTTTCTGTGATGCCTCACCACTGCTGGAGGCTGCCTGTGGGAACACGTATCAGAGAGAGATCTCTGTCCATGTTAATACTTTCTTTTTAGTCATGATTCCCTTTCTGTTAATACTAATATCCTATTTAAGAATCATAACCACCATCCTGAAGCTACCATCGACTTCAGGGAAATCTAAAGCCTTCTCTACTTGTTCTTCTCACCTCATGGTTGTATGTTTATTCTATGGGTCTGCTAGTATTATGTATTTGCGACCCAAATCCAGTCATTCAGCTAAATCAGACAAGATCTTTGCTCTTTTCTATACTATTGTGACTCCAGTGTTAAACCCCATAATATACAGCCTAAGGAATAAGGATGTAATTGTTGCACTGAAAAAATTCCTTCCAAAATGATGTGATTATTAATCAAATGGTCAAATCTAAAAAAAAAATTAAAAAATTAAAATTTTTCCTTTCCTAAGGAGCTAAGAAATATAGTTCTCCTTTTCATAAGTCTTCTATGATATATTTAAAACAAAGTATAATAGATTACATTTAAAGATACCCACTGCTTTCTATGATGTGTAGTTTATTTCTTTAGTCCTTGACTGGGTTGATGAAAGTGTCCTTTATCTCACATAGTGATTGCTTTCTACAGAAACATCAAGTGTATGTGAATATATTTTGGCCTGTTGTCCTAAAAAAGTCAAACTTAATTCTTATTTTATTAAAACATTTATTTTCAAAACATTGACACTTACAAAACCTTGTTTTCCAAATTTTCCCTTTCTTCCCTCTACCCCTCCTCTACATGAGAAGTAATCCAATGTATGTTAAACATGTTAAAATATATGCTAAATCCAATATATGTATACTTATTTATATAACAAACATGCTGAACAAGACAAAGCAGATCAAAGGGGAAAAATGAGAAAGAAAACAAAAGGCAAGCAAACAACAAAAAGACAGAAAATGCTACATTGTGATCCACACTTAATTCCCACAGTCCTCTCTCTGGGTGTAGAAGTGTCTCTTTATCACAAGATCATTGGAAATGGTATCAATCATCTCACTGTTAGAAAAAAGACATGTCCATCAGAGTTTTTCATTGTATAATCTTGTTGTTGCAGTGTATAATGATCTTCTGGTTCAGCTCATTTCACTTAGCAGCAGTTCATGTAAGTCTCTTCAGGCCTCTCTGAAATCATTTTCCTGCTCATTTCTTACAGAAAAATTATATTACATAACACTCAAATACTATAACTTATTCAACCAGTCTCCAACTAATGGACATCCACTCAGTTTCCAGTTTCTTGCCAGTATGAAAAGGACTGCCACAAACATTTTTGCACATGTGGCTGGGCCCCTTTCTCTCCTTTAAGATCTCTTTGAGATAAAAGCCTAGTATAAACACTGCTGGGTCAAGGAGTATGCACAATTTGATAATTTTTTGAGCATAGTTCCAAACTGGTCTACAGAATGGTTGAATCTGATCACAGTTCCACCAACAATGTATCAGTGTCCCAGTTTTCCCACATCCCATCCAATATTTGTCATTATATTTTCCTGTCATCTTAGCTTATCTAAGGTGTGTAGTGGTATCTCAGAGTTGTCTTAATTTATTTAATAGTAATTTAGAGTACCTTTTAATGGAAATAAAAATTGTTTCAATTTCTTCATCTGAAAATTGTCTGTTCAAATTTTTACCATTTATCAATTGGAGAATGGTTTGAATTCTGATAAATTTGAGTCAGTTCTCTATATATTTTTAAAAAGGCCTTTATCAGAACCCAAAAATGTAAAATTTTTTTCCCAATTTAATGCTTCCCTTCTAATCTTCTCTGCATTAGTTTTGTTTGTACAAAAACTTTTTAAATTTAATATAATCAAAGTTATTTATTTGGTGTTCAATAATGAGTTCCAGTTCTTTTGTCAAATTCCTTCCTTTTGAGATTTTTGAGAAATTTGAGAGGTGAACTATCCTATGTTCTTCTAATTTGTTTATAATGTCACTCTTGATGTCTAAATCATTAATCCATTTTGACCTTATCTTGCTATATGTGTGTCAATTCTGAGCTTCATCTACTAAGTTTCTAATTTTCCCAGCAGTTTTTGTCAAATAGTGAGTTCTTATCCCAAAAGCTGGGGTCTTTAGGGTTTGTCAAATACTAGATTGCTATACTCATTGGCTACTTTTCCTATAATCCTAATGTTTTTCATTGGTCAATTGCTCCATTTCTTAGGAAATACTATATGGTTTTAAGGATTGTTGCTTTATAAAATAGTTTTAGGTCTATCAAAACTAGGACACCTTCATTAGCATTTTTCATTAATTCACTTGAAATACTTAAATGTTTGTTCTTCCAGATGAATTTTGTTATTATTTTTTTTAGATCTGTAAAATAATTGCTTGGGAGTTTGATTGACTAATCTAATGATTGACACTAAATAAGTAGATTAATTTAGGTCATTGTAATTGTCATTTTTATTTATAACTGGGACACCGATACATTGTTGGTGGAACTGTGATCAGATTCAACCATTCTGTATACCAGTTTGGAACTATGCTCAAAAAATTATCAAACTGTGCATACTCCTTGACCCAGCAGTGTTTATACTAGGCTTTTATCTCAAAAAGATCTTAAAGGAGAGAAAGGGGCCCAGCCACATGTGTAAAAATGTTTGTGGCAGTCCTTTTCATACTTGGCCTACATTTGAGCAATTAATATATTTCCAACTTATAAGATCTGACTTTCTTTGTGTGGAAAGTGTTTTGTAGTTGTGTTCATATAGTTCCTGACTTTCTCTTAGTAGATAGATTCCCAAATATTTTGTACTATTAACAGTTATCTTGAATGGAATTTCTGTTTGTATCTCTAAGTGCTGGACTTTGTTGATAATTTATAATAGTTTCTTAGTTTATTCTCTAGAGTTCTCTAAGTATACCATCATATCATCTGCAAAAAGTGACAACTTTGTTTGCTCATTATATACTCTAATTCCTTTAGTCTCTATTTCTTCTCTTATTGCCAAAGCTAGCATTTCTAATACAATACTGAATATTAATGGTGATAGTGGGCAACCTCATTTCACCCTTAATCTTATTGGGAATGGTTGCAGTTTATTCCCATTACATATGATGCTTGGTGATGATTTTAAATAGATGTTACTGATCGTTTTAAGGAAAAGTCCATTTCTTACTATACTCTCCAGTGCTTTTGATAGGAATGGGTATTGGATTTTATGAAATTCATTTTCTGCATCAATTGAAACAATCACATGCTTTTTGTTAGTTTGGTTATTGATATAGTCAGTTATGCTAATAGCTTTCCTAATATTGAACTAGTCCTGCATTCATGGTAGAAATTCTACTTGGACATTCTGTATTACCTTGGGAATGATTTTCTGCAATCTCCTTGCTAATATTTCATTCAAGATTTTTGCATCAATATTAATTAGTGAAATTGGTCTATAATTTCCTTTCTCTATTTTTACGTTATCTGATTTATCTATCAGTACCATATCTTTGTTATAAAAGGAATTTTTTAGGACTCCTACTCTCCCTATTTTTTCAAATAGTTTATATATTATTGGAATTAATTGTTCTTTAAATATTTGGTAGAATTCACATGTAAATCTATCTGCCTCTGATAATTTTTTTAGGGAGTTTATTAATAACTTTTTCTATTTATTTTTCTAAAATGGGAATATTTAAATAATGTATTTCCTTTTCTATTACCTTGGGCAATCTATATTTTTGTAGATATTCCTCCATTTCATTTAGATTATCAAATGTATTGGCATATAATTGGGCAAAATAACTTCAAATTATTGCTAGATATAGCAAGATATAATTTCCTTCCTTATCTCTATAAGATGTATTTTTGCTTTTGCTTGATCTGAGATTGAAGGGACCGCCTAACTCTCTAAAACTCTTTCATGGAGACTTTCTCTTTGAATCCTGACAATGTAAAAACCCTGACCCAGGACAAACACCTTCATTCTGTTATATAGGTGGGGCTGGTTTAGTCCAGAGTTAGAGATTTCCAGCCCTATTTAATTGAAGAGTTTCTCTTCAATTCCAGCTTAAGCTGAAACCCAGCTTGTAGATAAAGAGTCAACTTGGAACTCATTTCTTTGCAGAGATCCTAACAAACCATGCCATGCTATGCTATGCTATGCCAAGGAAACCTTTGCCTGCTGAAATAATATTCTCTTTCAGCATTACCCTGTCATTATCTCCCTCACCTATTTCTCTAAGGAGACTTTATGCCTCTCTCTCAGGATCTTTCTACTAAAACTGTACTTCTTTATCAAACTTTGCCACTAAGGAATTCAGCCTTTCTATTCACGCATAGCAAAGACTGTCTTCCCAATGCCAATAATAAACTTCTTTTTATCACTCTAGATTTTTGGGTTTGTAAATTCCTTTGCTAAAGGTTACCATAGATAGTGAGATAATACCAATACTAACCATATATATATATATATATATATATATATATATATATATATATATATATATATATATATATATATATATATATATATATATATATATATATATATATATATACCAAGTGTATAGCATCCAAATTCCTAGACTAGAAATTAAAATAGCTGCAAGTAGAAATAGACAACAAAACTATAATAGCATGAGATGAAGTGAATGAATCTGGCTTTGAGTCCTACCCTGGCTGAGTTTGTCCCAGTTTATATGCTCTATTCTAATTACATTATCATAGGTGTGAATCTTGTGGAACTCTATTAAGTACTAAGTAAATGTACTGAATTAGAGAGCTATTAATCACCATCATAAACTAGATAATCATTGTATTATCAATTCTACAGAGAACACCTTATAAGAATCCTTGTTTCAAGTACAAGAGTTATGACCATAACAACTAGAAAATTATACCCGCACTCATTTTAGCTAAATAGTTTATTCGTGGCTGTAATTCAAGTTCCTTTGCCTTGGAATACTGGATCCTTTAAGTTGGAAGCTGTTAGGTCCTTGATAATCCTGATAGTGGCTCCCCAGTATTTGAATTGATTCTTTCTGGCTGATTGAAATATTTTTTCTTGGTCTGATAATTTTAAAATTTTGCCATGATATTCCTGGAGTTTTCATTTTGAGGTCTCTTTCAGGAAGAGATCAATGAATTATTTCAATGGCTATTTTACTTTTTGATTATAGGGCATCAGGACCCTTTATGATTTCCTGAAAAATAATGTCTCGGCTTCTTTTTTTTTTTTTTTTTTTTTTTTGTTGTTGTTGTTGTTGTTGTTGTTGTTGTTGTTGTTGATGGCTTTCAGGAATTTCAAAAATGCTTATATTGTGTATCCTAGGTCTATTTTTCAGATCAGGTTTTGTTCCCCTTAGAAGGTATTCCATATTTTCTTCAATCTATTTTTTCTTTTTCTTTTTCTTTTTTTTTTTTTGCTTTTGTTTGACTGTTTCTTGAAGTCTTAATGAGTCATACACTTTTCATTTGTTCAATAATCATCTTTAGTGTATTATTTTCTTCAGTTCCTTTTTTAAGCTCCTTTTGTATTTGGTCAATTGAATTGTTTTGTTCATTTCATTTTTTTTTTCTATTTCAGACATTCTGTTTTTAAACAGATTGTGATCATTTTCATATCTTATTTGTAAGAACTAATATGGTTTTTCCATTTCATCACATCACTTTTGTAGGCATATATTTTTCCTATTTTATCACTTTTTTTAAGGACTTTTCTTTAGATAATTCATGTTTTACCTTTTCTATTTACTTTTGCAAAGATTTCATTTCATTTCACCATTTTTCTTCTCACTCTTTTGGAAGATTCCTTTTGAAATTTTTCAAGAAAGCCTTGTGAAATGAGGATCAGCTCATATCTCCCTTTTTGAGGCTTCATCTGGAGTTGGTTTACCTTCAAGATCCTCAAGGTTTAAAGTCTGTTCTCTCTATACATAAATTCTTTCAATGGTCAAAATTATTTTTGCTTTTTTGCTCATTTTTAAAGAGTTTACATCTGCTCTTAAGCAAATGTGTGACAGTCACATTAATTTGCCCTGGGGCCTTGTTTCTGACTGACTTTCTGAGCTATGTAATTGTTACAAGGTCTTCCATTCTTCTGGGCTTACTGGCTTTAGATTCTCCTTTTATATTCACTTTGGGTGAACTTCCCTTTGGGGAGTTTTATAGCAAACCTCCTAAACACCCACTTGTAACAAAAACAGTTTATCTAAGAGTCTCACAGATTTCCAATTTGCTGCTGCTGAGGCACTCTGCCTCCTACCCCAGCTCCTTGCTCTAGGCTCTCTATGTTGCAGCATGGGCTAGGGCAGACTGTCCCTTTACCCGATTGAAACAGACTTGTTCTGAATTTGTTCCAAAGTATCTTCTTCTGGAATTTTTTTTGGGATGCTGTCACTTTAAGACCAGTTCAGAGGTATAATCTGCTCTTGGTTTGAGAGAAGGTCAGAGGAGGTCCAAGAAAGTAGTATCTGTTCTCTGCCATCTTGGCTCTGCCCTCCAAACTTATTTCCTTTACTCAAAATTTACTTTTTTTTTTTTTATATTGGCTACTTTACCTATGTGTCTGCATAAGCAACATTAATTGAATTACAATTTAAAAAACTTTTTAAAGAGTTACTATTATGTGAAGGATTGTGCTAAATGCTGAGGACAGTTACTATCCTCAAGGACATTAAAATTCAATGAAGGAAGAAAACATAAAAAGAAGCTGAAAGCTAAAGTTTGGCTGGAAAAGTGAGGTGGGCACCAAGTCTACTAGCATGAGTTCCATACTGTCAAAGCAAGCAGAGCTGCTCTTAGCAAAAGTGTGTGTGTGTGTGTGTGTGTGTGTGTGTGTGTGTGTGTGTGTGTGAGAGAGAGAGAGAGAGAGAGAGAGAGAGAGAGAGAGAGAGAGAGAGAGAGAGAGAGAGAGAGAGAAGAGAAGAAGACAGAGAGACAGAAATAGACAGAGAAACAGAGACAGAGACAGAGGGGATGAGAGATAGAGAAAGAGAGACAGAGTGAGGCAGAGAGAGAGGGAGGGCAGAGAGACATAGAGTTAGAGACAGAAACTGAGAGAGAATGTGAAAGAGAAATAGAGTCAGAGACAGAAACATACAGAGTAAGACGGAGAGAGAGAGCAGGGAGGAGGGAGGCAGAGAGGCATAGAGAGACAGAGTGAGAGAAGAGACAGAGACACAGACAGAGACAGAGAGAGAGATAGAGATCAAGATAGGGGGACAGGAATAAGAGGTAAGAGATATTTATATACAACTGATTGCATATATTAACTTTTCTTTGATCCAATATTGATGACAGTAAGATTCAATTGATGCACAACTTCTCTTTTTTACTTCCACTGTAATAGACATTTCATTCATGTTTCATGTGATATAATTTACTCCATTCTACCTCTTTTTTTTTGTTTCTGTGCCCAGTTTACTCCTTTTCTTTCTGCTTGGTTTAATGCTTTATGTCATATTCTCAAATTCATATTATACCTACAACTTCAGTTTATACACACACACACACACAGACATATATATAGGGAATCAAATGGAGCTCCACTGCAACCCCCTGGATTCTGCACAAGGATACAATGTTAAATGAGGTCTAGTGATAGAGAGAATCCCCTGTAAATGAATTTACAGGCCGGAAAACCTAGATCGATAAAAAGAGGTTTATTGTAGGGTTTGGAAGTAAGGTTAAAGTCTGGTTAGTAAAAGGTGTTAGATAGAGGAAGAAATACACCAAAAGTGGCAGGACAGAGAGTCTGTGATGCAAAGCATGGTTCTGGCATGTTTCAACTCTCTGCCGAGAGATGATTCCAGCTTGGCTCTTTTATTTGCTCAAAGGAGCCTAGGGCAGTGCCAAATTCTTGGCATGCTTTTCAGATAAGGAAGAAACTGTTTTGGGGAAAACAGATAGTGGGGGTTGAAAACCCAAGCCAGCTCAGATCTGGTGGGGGCTGAGTACAGCTCAAACTAGCTCAGATCTGGATCTTTCCCCTTGGAATACAAAAGTGTGATTTTGATCAGATCTTGTAAATCAAAGGTCAGTCCCAAAGGAAGCTAGAAATCAGAATAAGGAATCTTAAAGGGGGCTACACTGGCATCAGTAAAATGTTTAAGAATTACAAGTGATAAGTTACCATTTTTTGAATGTAAGTAATTCAGTTCCATTGAATCTGCTATATTTTCTTCTATGTTTTCAATTTCCATTTTAGACTTCTTTTGGGTATTGATATCTGGGATTAAATGTTTTGTTTAATTCTAATTTGCTTCTTTTGAAAACTGGAAATCCATTTACTTCCTTGAATGACTTTTTTTTTTTTTTCTTGAACTCTTGTGCTTAATTTTGCCAGGTGGTGATTCTTGGTTGTAGTTTTAGGCCCACTGTTTTATGGAATATCGTGTTTCAAATTCTGACCATGGATCTACTCCAATCCTTCACATTTGTAGCTGCAAAGTAATGCTAATTGGGACTTCCTAATGTATGCATGCATTGCTTCTTGTCTGGCACCCCTGAAATATGTTTAACTTGACTTCATAGTTGTGAAATTTGATTATATTTTTTTTTGGAGTTTTTATGTGTGATCCCTTTGCTGGAGAGACCTGTGAATACTTTCGTTGTACTTGAGGTTTTTTTTTTTTTTTTTGTGGGTGTGTGTTGGGTTTTGTTTCTTTTAAGATACAAAGAGCTTGTTAATGTTTAAATAATTGAATAGATTTTTAAAAATAAATATTGTTATAATATCCTACCTTTTCCTAATTTATTTTTTCACAATAACACTATGACTTAAATAATTTAAATATTATCCATCAAGCCATGGGGAAACAGATTAAGAGAAGTGTAGTGACGTTTCATTTATAGATAGAAATCAAGAAAGCCAGGTTTGCTATATGTTCCCTTGGCTCAAATCCCCAGATTTTACACTATGTAACAGCTTCTCTGAATGATGTTTAGAAGTCTGGACTTTATGGTCAGAGTCATGAGAAAACAGTCCACAGAGAACATAGAAGTTCACAACAAAGTTGTGATTTTATCTAAATGATCATTTTTAGAAGGAGTCTGTTTCCCATTTCAAATGGAGGGGAAATATGGCAGTAGATAATATTCCTTAAGGGAGTAAAATAATAGCTTAGTGGAAAAGTCATGAGATCCCTGAATGTTAACCTCCCCAAGACACAACCACTGTGCCACTATATAACCAGGTTTAAGTTTACCTTCAAATTGAAGAACATTTTAATGGACTCAGGTAAGGATGATGAAGACGTGTGTGTATATAGGGTATAGGATGGGAGTGTGTGTGTGTGTGTGTGTGTGTGTGTGTGTACATAAAAAAAACACGATTTAGAGACACAGACATGTACATGCATAAAAGAAAATTTAACTGCAGAACAAATGGAAAATTCCATAAATTCTAAAGGTAAATAAGTAATGATTGCCAAGAAATAGGAATTCTTAGAGGTATCAGAAGGCTGAATTGATTGGTGTATTAGTAGCTCAAACAGGAGAACTGGAAAGGGAAGGAATTTACAACGCAGTTTAAGAAGAAGTGATCTGCAGAGAAATGCAAATTAAGAGAACTCTTAGATACCACTAAACACCTGTCAGATTGACTAAGATAATAGGAAAAGATAATGACAAATGCTGGAGGGATGTAGGAAAGCTGTACATTGTTGATGGAACTGTGAACTGATCCAGAAATTCTCAAGAGCAGTTTGGAAGTATGGTAAGAGAAAAGTTATCAAATTGTGCATACTCTTTAATCCAACAGTGTTACTACTGGGTTTATATCCCAAAGAAATCTTAAAGAAAGGAAAGGGACCCATATGTGCAAAAATGTTTGTGGTAGCCCTTTTCGTAGTGGCAAGAAACTGGAAACTGAGTGGATACCCATCAATTGGAGAATAAGTAAATAAATTATGTTATATAAATATTATGGAACATTATTTTTCTGTAAGAAATAGTCAGGAAATGTGCCAAAATGTTTGTGGCAGCTCTTTTTGTTGTAGCTAGAAACTGGAAGTTGAATGGATGCCCATCAATTGGAGAATGGTTGGGTAAATTGTGGTATATGAAGGTTATGGAATATTATTGCTCTGTAAGAAATGACCAGCAGGAGGAATACAGAGAGGCTTGGAGAGACTTAAATCAACTGATGCTGAGTGAAATGAACACAACCAGAAGATCACTATACACTTCAACAACAATGCTGTATGAAGATGTATTCTGATGGAAGTGGAAATCTTCAACATAAAGAAGATCCAACTCACTTCCAGTTGATCAATGATGGACAGAAATAACTACACCCAGAGAAGGAACACTGGGAAGTGAATGTAAACTGTTAGCACTACTGTCTATCTACCCAGGTTACTTATACCTTCTGAATCTAATACTTAATGTGCAACAAGAAAATGGTATTTACACACATATATTGTATCTAGGTTATATTGTAACACATGTAAAATGTATGGGATTGCCTGTCATCGGGGGGAGGGAGTGGAGGGAGGGAGGGGATAATTTGGAAAAATGAATACAAGGGATAATATTATTAAAAAAAATAAATTAATTAAAAAAATTATTCATAGCCCATACTCACCAGAGTAAATAAATTTTTTTCATTCATTTCAAAAAAAAAAAAAAAAGAAATAGTCAGGAGGCCTAGAGAAACTTACATGAACTAATGCTAAGTGAAATGAGCAGAATCAGGCGATCATTCTACATGGCAACAACATATACAACTATCAATTCTGATAGACATGGCTCACTTCAACATTGAGATGATTCAAACCAGTTCCACTTGTTCAGTGATGAAGAGAACCATCTACACACACACAGAGAACCATGGGAATAGAGTGTGGAACACAAAATAGCATTCTTAAACTGTCTTGTTATTTGCTTGCATTTTGTTTTCTTTCTCAGTTTTTTAATTTTTTTTCCTTCTTGATCTGATTATTCTTGTGCAACAAGATAGCTGTATAAATATGAATACACATATTGGATTTAAATATATACTTTAACATATTTAACATGTATTGGACCATGTGGCTCCTAAGGGAGGGGGTGGGGAGAAGGATGTGGAAATTTGGAACAAATTGTTTACGCAAGGGTCACTTTTGGAAACATTATCTATGCATATGGTTTGTAAATAAATTTAAAAAAGCTTTAATTAGAAGAAGAAGAAGAAGAAGAACAAGAACAAGAAGAACAAGAATAAGAACAAGAACAAGAAGAACAAGAAGAAAGAGAGACAAAGAAAGAGAGAGAGAAAGAAAGAAAGGAAGAAAGAAAGGAAGGAAGGAAGGAAGAAAGAAAGAAAGAAAGAAAGAAAGAAAGAAAGAAAGAAAGAAAGAAAGAAAGAAAGAAAGAAAGAAAGAAAGAAAGAAAGAAAGAAAGAAAGAAAGAAAGAAAGAAAGAAAGAAAGAAAGAAAGAAAGAAAGAAAGAAAGAAAGAAAGAAGGAAGGAAGGAAGGAAGGAAGGAAGGAAGGAAGGAAGGAAGGAAGGAAGGAAGGAAGGAAGGAAGGAAGGAAGGAAGAAAGAAAGAAAGAAAGAAAGAAAGAAAGAAAGAAAGAAAGAAAGAAAGAAAGAAAGAAAGAAAGAAAGAAAGAAAGAAAGAAAGAAAGAAAGAAAGAAAGAAAGAAAGGAAGGAAGGAAGGAAGGAAGGAAGGAAGGAAGGAAGGAAGAAAGGAAGGAAGGAAGGAAGGAAGGAAGGAAGGAAGGAAGAAAGAAAGAAAGAAAGAGAGGAAGGAAGGAAGGAAGGAAGAAAGGAAGGAAGGAAGGAAGGAAGGAAGAAAGGAAGGAAGAAAGGAAGGAAGAAGAGTTGATCCAACCCAGAATTGTTTCATCTTACCAGCATCATTATAATTGTTGATTTTATTCTCATTCAATTTTCAAATCAAGGTGAGAAATTTTGAGAATAATCTCTTTTCTTCTGAATTCAGGTATTATTAATCTAAATGAGACAAATAACTTACTAAATTTATGAAATTAAAACGTTAAAAAAGTAATATTAATAAAAGTAACAGAATACCAAAATTTATGGGATACTGTCAAAGCACTTCTTGGGGAACCTTCATATCTCTAAATGCTTACTTGAATAAAATAGAGAAGTGAACATTCAAATACAAAAGCTAGAGAAAAAGAACAAATTAAAACCCCATAATTAAATAATAAATATGAAATTCTGACAATGAAAGCTGACATTAATAAAATAAAGTGTAAGAAAACTATTGAAACAATAAACAAAACTAAGTTGTTTGGATGAAGGATCCAAGAAAATATATAAGCCTTACAATAATTAGAAGCTATTTTGCTCAACTGTATGCCAATTCATATGATAAATATAAAATAGATCAATGCTTTCAGAAATATAGATTGCCCAGATTAACAGAGAAGGAAATAAATTACTTAAATAGGCCCATTATAGAAAAAAAAAAAAAAAATTGGACATCCTATTAATCAAATCACTAAGGAAAAATCTTCAGAGCCAGATTGATTTATAAGTGAATTTTATCAAACATTTAAAGAATAATTAATTTTAATACTATGCAAATTATCTGAAAAAAAGGAAAAGAAGTCCTACCAAGTTCCTTTTTTTTTTTTTTTTTTTTGACATACATATGGTGCTGATACCTAAATCAGGTACATTCAACAAAGAGAAAGAAAATTATACATGGATTTCTCTAATGGATATTTATGCAAAAATCTTAAATACAATATTAGTAAAGAAATTACAGCAAGTTATCACCAGGATAATACACTGTAACCAAGTAGAATTTATACTAAGAATTCAAAAAAATCTAGAAGCAAGAGGTACAAAGAAAAATTCCATTTAAAATACTTGTAGATAATATAAAACATATGGAAGTCTACTTGCCAGTAGTCAGAAACTATATGAACACATTAATAAAAGTTTTTTTGTTTTTTTTCCCCCACTCAAATAAAATCAAATCCAAACACTGGAATAATGTTAAGTGCTTGGGGGTAGGCTGAGCTAATCCAATAAAAATGACAATTTTACCTAAATTACGCTACTTATTCATGTCATAACAAACTGACAAAATTATTTTACAAAATTAGAAAAAGTAATAATTAAGTTCACCTGAAAGATCAAAAGATCAAGAAATTCAAGGGAATTAATGAAAAAATGCAAGTGAAGGTGTTCTAGCTATACCAGACCTCAAAAGATATTACATATCAGTGGTCATAAAAATATTTAGTACTGGCTAAAAATTAGAATAGTTGATCAATAAAATTGGTTAGGTTCATAGGACAAAATAGTCAATGACTATAGTAATCTAGTGTTTGACAGACCCAAAGACCTCAACTTCTGTGAATTAATACACTATTTAACAAACATTCCTGAGAAAATTAAAAATCATTATGGTAGAAATTAGGCATAGCCTCATATCTAACACCTTATAACAAGAGAAGATTGAAATGGGTTCATAAAGCATGCTATTTTAAGCAAATTAGCCACACAAAGGAAACTTTAATTCTCAGATCTGTGGAGAAGGAAAGAATTTGTGGTCAAAGAAAAACTTGAGTACATTATTGAATGCAAGATAGATAAATTTGACTATATTATAATTATATAGAGATATATTTGATTATATTAAGTGAAAAAGTTTTTTGTACATACAAAACCAATGCACACAAAATTGGAAGGGAAGCAATAAACTGGGAAAACATCTTTACATTTAAGGGTTCTCATAAAGGCCTCATTTCTAAAATATATAGAGAATTGATTCACATCTACAAGAATTCAAGCTATTTTGCAATTGAAAAATAGTCAAAAGGACATGAACAGAAAATGTTCAGAAGAAATTAAAACCATTTCTAGTCATATGAAAAGGAGATCTAATTCACTATTGGTCACAGAAATGCAAATTAAGACAACTCTGAGGTACTAGTACACTCCTCTCAGATTGGCTAAAATAAGAGGAGAACATACTGATGAATATTGGAGGGGATATGGGAAAACAGGGACAAAATAACATATTAATGTTATTTTATTGGTGGAGTTGTGAATTGATCCAACCATTCTGGAGAAATTTTTCAACTATGTCGAAAGGTCTATCAAATCGTGCATATTCTTTGATCCAGCAGTATCTCTACTGGGCTTGCATCCCAAAGAGATCATAACAAGGGAAAAGAATCCACAAATGCAAAGAATGCAAAAAATGTTTGTAACAGCCCTTTTTGTAGTGGCAATAAATTGGAAAATGAGTGGATGCCCATCAGTTGGAGAATGGTTGAATAAGTGATGGTATATGAAGGTTATGGAATATTATTGTTCTATAAGAAATGATCAGCAGTATGATTTCAGAAAGACCTGGGGAGACTTACACGAACTGATACTAAGTGAAGTGAGTAGAACCAAAAAAGCATTATATATAGCAACAAAAAGATAATATAATGATGAACTCTGACAGTAGTGGTTCTTTTCAACAACAATGTGATTGAGGCCAGTTCCAATGATCTTGTGATGGAGAGAGACATCTGCACCCAGAGAAAAGGCTTTAAGTACTGAATATACATCACAATATAGTGTCTTCACTTTTTGTTGTTGTTAGCTTGCCTTTTGTTTTCTTTCTCAATCTTTCCTTTTTAAATCTGATTTTTCTTGTGCAACATGATAAATGTGGTAATATGTATAGAAGAATTACACATGTATAACTGATAGTAGAGTGCTTGCTGTCTTTTGGAAATGTGTAGTGGGAAGGGTGGGAGAAAAATTTGGAACAAAAGGTTTTGCAATGATAAATGTTAAAAAAACTATGCATATATTTTGATAATAAAAATATATTAAGAATTAAAAACATTAAAAAGCTGGAAAAGAGGGATTTGAACTCATATGTTATGATTAAATAATCCAGAGTTCCCTGTAATTTTAGTCTTTGCTACAACACACTATGAGGTCACTGGTATATCTTCTGAATGTCTAAAGGGTATGTAATACCAAAAACTTTGTTTTTCTTAGGGACATGTTAAGAAAAACATTACATTTCTGCCACAACACGAGGAACTGGTTGCATTTCAAATACTTAAATTGGTTACTATCAATTTTATAATAACAATATGGTTGAAAATCCTGCTTTTTCTATCTCACTATTTTTCACAGGAAGATTGTGATTAAAAGAATTCAAAACATTTTCTTCCAAACAATGGGGTAGCAGATTAAGAGAAGAATGGTGACCTTTCAATAATTAAATACTTAAGAATTAATAATGACAAGGTTGCCATATGCTCCCATGGCTCAAATCTTTATACTTCTCCACTATGTAAAATTACCTCACTTAGTGATGTTCCAAAGATATTTAGAAGACCGGACTTTGAGCCAGAGGACAACTCTCATTAAATTTTTATATTTCATGGGAAAATTCTCCCTAGAGAACACAGAAGGTCAGGAATCATTTCTACTTAAACAGTGTGGTGATTTGATCTTAATGATCATTTTTAAAAGGAATCTGGTTGCTTTTTTCAAAGTTAGATGGAATATAGTAGTATATGTTAATGCTTAGGAGTGAAAAAGAATAGATTAGTGGAAATATCAGGAGATTCCTGAATTCAAACCTGGCTCTGGCACTAAGTCAAGTTATTTATATAGTTTGAAGCACAGATTATATATGTAAATAGTTTTCCAAATAGTTAAGTACATTATGTTTAACAGTATAATTTTCTCATATTATTTTCATTACATGAATTAAAGGAAGAACCTTAATAATAACAATATGGTAATTGTGAACTCATCTAAGAAAGGTAAGTGTGAAATATGTTGCTTGCTCACCTTCAAATTCTCTGATTATGAAGAGGCTTACAGAAATATTTATCTAGAAGGCTCCTGAAAGTTTTAAAATATACAATAATAGTAAGGTGGAAAATGCACAAAGAATGAACTTCCCCTGACCTCACAAATATGCTTTGCCTTATCTCTGTACCTAGAAAAAATAAATTTGAAAAATGCAAAATATCATCCTGAGATCCAAGGTTATCTTAATAACAACAGAATTCTTATTCAGTATTGTTTTTTTTTTCTTTTTTATGACTACCCTTACTTTTTAGCCACATAACAATTATTACCTAGTATAATACCATTAACACATCCCTTGTAATAAAGAAAAGAATGCATTAAATAATCCATATTTAATAACTTGTAAAATTTATTTTTAATGTTTTTATTTCAATTTAAAATAATATTTTATTATTCTACATAACATGTAAAGATAATGCTTAACTTGTAATAACTTGTAATATTTAATAACTTGTAAAATTTATTTTTAATGTTTTTATTTCAATTTAAAATAATATTTTATTATTCTACATAACATGTAAAGATAATGCTTAACATTATTTTTTTATTTTGAATTCAAATACAAACAGTCTAATATAGAGTATATGTGTGCAACTGATGACTTTTTCAATTCTACACAGCATAGTTCTACTGAAGTATAATATGGAGGAGACAATATGTCTCTGCAATTTTTCAAGGAATAAATTTGGTATTGGAATTCATATGAACTCAACCTATGGTTTAGTTTTCCTTTCATTCACAATACTGTAGTTGTGGCTGCTGTTAGAATGATTGTATTTTTCTCCCTGGTGTCATTTAAACTTGTTTTCCTGTCCTTTAATTCATTACATTCATTTTCCTTGTAATATAGAATTTCATTACATCCAAATGAAAATACATGCTCAATCATTGTGGATTGAAATCTAGACTTCTTTATCAAGACTTTTTTTTCCCTCTTTCACAAAACAAAAACAATAGTAATATTCTCTCCTTATGCCACCTTTCTGTCACTGACTTCTATAATGCCACCTTAGTGAGATTGCTGAATCAAAGATTGTGAATAGTTAATTGACTATACACATGAACTATTCCTAAGAGTTTCTCATAATATTTATATGACTTAACAACTCCAGGAAGATTATGATAATGAGTTTATATTTTCTAGTAAGTTCAAACTTGATTATGTCTCATTATTTATCATAGTACTAACTCTTTGATGTGTGAAAAAGGAAACAAAGAATTTCAGTGTTCAATTCTCTTATTAGTAACATGTTTTTAGATTTGTTAATTATAAATTGCAATTCTTATTGAAAATACACAATGTGGTCATATTATAGGATTTTTTTATTCATACAAGAATAATAGATCTTTGTAGTTTTTAATGTAAATGTTTTTTCAGGAATATATAAAAATGTTATTTTTAAATTGTCATAATATTACCTTTTTTTTTTTGCTCGAGAGATTTTTCATTTCATGAAAATAAAATTATCTCTTTAACTTTTGTTTTCTTTTATCCTTTATTTATCCTTTATTGATGTTACTTCTTATTGGCCCCAGCAAGTGGGCATGGAATGCAGGAGAACTTGGGATGCAATCCTTCCTCTGATATATTCTATTTGTAGAAACCTTGTCAAGCAAATTTATTTACACCCCTGTGAAAAGGAGGTCTTAATTGCCAACAACTTCAATAAGATTTTGTTTATTAAATAAACACTGAACATATTAGCTAAATTGTATATTTTCTAATTCAAGACCTGGAATTCATTTCCTTATTTTATTCACCATTAATATTAGTCTGATCTTGTAGGTCAATAACAAGGACACATCAATTTTAATTATGAAGCAAAATATGAAAAATTCTGGCAAACTAAAATTTCATTTAGGGCCATAAAATATCATATAGCCAGGGAAAGGAATACTGTTTTTGTTGATTCTAAATTCAACTCCTGTTGTTAGTAAAATATTCAGTCATTTCAGAGAGCTCTTTCTTTGCAAAAGTACACAACACAAATAAGTACAGTGTCTGCCATTGAAACATGCTTACCTCCTCTTTTCATAGAAATAATATGAGATGAATGAGATACACATTTTGTGAAATGGCTATTTTCCTGATTTGTTCTATGTAGTTCTATACTGTGGTGAGAGATACTCTGACATGATTATGTAAGTGTGTGTGTGTGTGTGTGTGTGTGTGTGTGTGTGTGTGTGTGTGTGTGTGTGTAGGGGTGGGTTTATGGTGAATGAGGCAAGCAGGCAAGGGAAAATAAGTGCCATTACTGTAAAGAAAATAGAAACAGAACCATAGACAAAAAGGTACTCTTGTTATTAATGTGAAGATTTTTTTGAAATTTTTATTGCAGAATTATTTCTTATTGAAGAAAATTAGAATTTAAAGTATATACACAAGGAAAAATTCTTAGTAGTTTCATGTTGCATTTAAGGGCGTTCACTATTAAAATGGCACAACTCTTTCTACTAAGCCTTCGACTTTGTTTGTTTTTCCTTGTTTTGTTTTGTTGTTGTTCTTGCCTTTACCATGAGGTGATTTTAAACAAAGTCATATTGCTAGAATGAAGTAACATTTCGCATTATAGAGATTAATGAGAATTCTATTAAAAATGTAATTCTAACATATGTTCCTTTAATTTTGATGAATTAATCTATATATCTCCACAAGTAGGATGAAAGAAAATTTGGCACCAGATAATCAACAATAAATACTGTACACATATTTTCCTTAAGGAGCTATGGCTTATCAATCAATGTTGTTCAGCCTAAGGAATGAAGGTAGGAAACAAACAGTACAATCCATGCTTTCACCAATTTTAAAGTTAATGACTATTTGGCTAGCTATGTGGTACAATTCCAGGGCTTCTTCCTGAGTTTAAATGTGTATCTGAGCTTACAGAAGTCACTTAACCCTGCTAATCATTTCCTCATCTGTGAAAAGAATTGGGATAGGGACTGTCAAATCACTCCAATGTGTTTGCCAAGAAAGCCCTCTAATGGATCCCAGAAAGTCAGGAATGCTTGTACCTAGTGAACAGCAACAATTAAAGTTTGTCAAGTTTATTAACCAAGAGATGACAAATCTATATATTGAAAATACAAATTCAAATTATTCTTGGGACTTTAACAAATAAAATAATTGAAATTGGTGCATCGACAGAGAGAAGATTATTGCCAACAATTCCACAATGCCCACATGCTTTGTTTCATATAAAACAAAGAACTTTTAAGGTTCTACCTACTTAACTATTAAAATTAAAGAACAAATTGATGTTTCCACAGAAAATAATTTTTGCTCTTAAAATCTGTTTGAAATAAAAGATTTCAAAACATGAAATTAATCTGATGAAATTAGAGCAATTTTTGAATGAGATTGTTTCTATATAAAAAATTGTCCCAAAGATATTTTCTTTGAGCCTATAGACAAAAAGTTGACTTTATCATATGTTAAAAAAAACATTTTTCATCTATGCAAGTGCTAATTTGTGTAAGATATTAATGATTTTCTCAATGGAATTGTAACTTCAGGAAGACAGAATTCTAAGAAAATGATAATGAATAATGGTGATGACAATGATATCTTTAAATTGAACTGTGTCAACTTTTAAAGTTTTTAAGTAGTTTGAATGCTTCATTTCAATTAATCTTCATAACAAAATGGTGGAAATGTTTTCCTTTTTATAGCTGAAAATACAATTACATGAGTGTTATAATAACTTAATGCATTTCACTTATGTAGTTGATGGTAGAGTTAACACTCGAAACAAAATTCAATCATATTTGCCTTCTAGTGTAAAAGTAAATATTGCTTCATCTTTTATAAGGTTCAAAAATAGATGCTGAAAGTGAGTGATATCAAAACCTTAAATGATATTGACATATTCTCAGGTCAGAGAATCATAGACAAGGACGTGAAAGGGATCTCAGATGTTAATTACTCTTATTATTTTATAATATATTTGAGGAAACCATGGCTAAATAACATTAAATTATTTGTTCAAAATAACAAATAATAAGCACCAAAGAGAGACTTAAATATTTGTTTTGTGAGTACAGATGGCAAGTGTTTTATACTATCTTAAGTTACCACAATGAAAAAAGTATGATGGCTAGAGAGGTAACATATGTAGGGTTCAGAATCGACCTTTTTAAATAAAAATAATTAACACATTTTTTGTGCTTTCTTATTTTTATCACTTAAGAAATATGAATTAAGGGACAGCTAGCTAGTGCAGTAGATAGTACACCAGCCCTGAAGTTAGGAAGATTTGTATTCAAATCTTGTCTCAGTCATTTAAAACTTCCTACCTGGTGATCTTGGGCAAGTCACTTAACAATTGCATAAAAAATAATATGAATCCTTTGTACCTGCCAATTTTTCCTGGTACAATTACTTCATTATTTGAATTATTTATTACATGGAACAATTAATTGCTGTAGCAAACAATTTCATAGAGGCCAAATACTTCCAATTTTGCATTTTAGCAAAAATACATCAAAAGGGAGGAAAATGAGAAAGGAAAAATAAACCAAGCAAATAAACAACAGCAACAATAATAAAAAGGTGAAAATCTATGCTTTGCTCCATATTCACTCTTCATTGTTCTCTCTCTGGATGTAGATGGCACTTTCATCACATCTGTTGGAATTGTCTTGAGTCACTTCATTGCTGAAAAGAGCCAAGTCCATCACAGATAATTACCATATAATCTTATTGTTACTGTGTACAATAGTCTCTTGATTTCACTCACTTCTCTTAGCAATAGTTCATGTAGATATAGAATAATGGAATCATCATTGGATACATATATGAAAACATATCAAAAGGCATATATATATATATATATATATATATATATATATATATATATATATATATATAACTAGCATATATATGCTAGTTAGAAATTCATGATATAATTCTCATGATCTAGTAATTCAAGAATTGGATAAATGTCTGTTAGCTAAAATGATAAGAAAATATCATGCAGAGGGAAGAGTAAAGTTGGGACTGGGTTTGAGAGCTGATGACTGATAATGAAAGATGGCTAGGATTTTTTTTTTCCATACAGGAAAACAAAACATGAACAAAACTTAAAAGCACTAACATAACAAGGCACACAAGCCTAAGACTAGTTGGGGAAATTAATAATGTAATCAATCTGTTCTCTTTCACATCTTATGTAACAGCTATAGCTTTTGGTATTTAGAAAGTACTGTCTTTGAATATAAAAATGTTAATTATGGAATGGTATGATTGATAGTACATATGAAGTTTTAGATGATTTTAAATTTTTTACTAGATGACATTTCTTATACCCATATTTTCAATCAAATATTTAAGAAAGACAGTAAAAAAATTATCATATACTCTGACAACATGAAGAATATAGAAAGTTAACATTTAGAAGTGACTGACGAATAGAACATTAAATGCTAGTTATAGATGGGGAGACTAAAAGAAAAGTTATAAAAGTTAAGAGTGATATGTGAGATCATTAGAACAACACCTTCTATACCTCCTCCTTTCTATATTTCTAAGTTATAAACTAAGGCCTAGGGAAAGAAAATTATTTTGCACCTTCTGCATTCAATATTTTCACAGATAGAAGACTCTGACAATGGAAAGAAGCAATGTTACATTTGTGGTGGAATTCATTCTCCTGGGATTTTCTGACCTTCCCAACCTCCGAAGTTTTCTTTTTGGCACATTCTTAGTCATCTATTTGTGTATACTTATAGGAAATGGCCTGCTCATTTTTATAACTAAGACAAATCCTACTCTTCAAACTCCCATGTACTTTTTCCTTGGAAACTTTTCCTTCTTGGAAATCTGTTATACATCAGTAACTCTCCCTAGAATACTAAGGGATATTTGGACTCAGAAAGGAAACATCCCTTTCCTGTCCTGTGCTGTGCAAATTGGCTCCCTTTATGTTCTAGGAATTGCAGAGTGCTTACTCCTGGCTGTGATGGCTTATGACAGATATGTAGCCATTTGTAAACCTCTTTACTATCCTCTCATCATGAATCACAAGGTGTGTGTCCAACTGGTAATCGCCTCCTGGATCACGGGGACGCCAGCCCAGATAGGACTCACATGTCAGATTTTTTCTCTGAACTTTTGTGGTCCTAACAAACTTAATCATATTTTTTGTGATGCCTCACCACTGCTGGAAGTTGCCTGTGGGGACATATATCAAAAAGAGCTCTCTGTCCACATTACTGCTCTCTTTTTTGTCATGATTCCCTTTCTGTTGATACTCATATCTTATCTCAAAATCATAGTCAATATCCTGAAGCTACCATCAACTTCTGGGAAATCCAAAGCATTTTCTACCTGTTCTTCTCATCTTATAGTTGTATTTTTGTTTTTTGGTTCTGCTAGCATTGTGTATTTGCGTCCCAAATCCAGTCAGTCAGCTAAATCCGACAAACTCTTTGCTGTTTTCTATACTATTGTAACTCCAGTGTTAAACCCGCTGATATACAGCCTGAGGAATAAGGATGTAATTGTTGCACTGAAAAAACTCCTTCCAAAATCATGTTATTCATAAACCAAAGAGTCAAATCCAAATACATGTGTATATTAATTTTATTCTTCATTTCTACCATTGGTATTAAGAAATAAATTGCTGTTCTTTCATAAGATTTCTACAACATACTTGAAAATAAAGTCTAGGAGATTATATTTAAATATACCCAACAACTGTCTACAAGGTCTAGTTTAGTTTATTAGACCTTCATTGAGTTGATGAAACTGTCTTTTATCTTATATTGTGACTACTATCAACAGAAACATCAAGTGTAACCTCAATATATTTTGTTCTATTGTCTTAAAATATTTGTAACCTCAATATATTTTGTTCCATTGTCTTAAAATATTCAAAGCTACTCCTTTTACTCAAAATGTACTTGTTTTAATATCAATCACTTTATGTGTATATGATTGCATGTACCATTCAAGTAACAATTCAAATGCTTACTATATGTCAATGATGGTGCTAACTACTGGGCAATCCCTGCTCTCAAAAAGGTTAACATAGAATGAAGGAAGAAGAACAAAACAAAACAAAAAAAAAAAAAAAAGTTAAATTATACTGCAAAGTAGGCTGGGCCAAGAACTCATTAGAGATGGGAGCATGATATTTCATGGAGTTACAACTGAGCTCAGCTGTTCTTGAGGAAAATAAAGGGCAAGAGAAAGAGACAGAGACAGAAAGAGTCACAGGAACAGAGACAGAGAAGAACAGAGGGAAAGTGAGAGATAGAGGAGGGACAGAGAGAGACAGAGGAAGGGAGAGAAGAATGGGAAGGAGAGAAAGGTAAGATAAGGTAAGATAGATTTTTATATGAAACTAATTGAGTGGATTATTTCTTTTTTGATCTAATACTGATGAGCATATGATTCAATTGATGCACATTGCGCAACTTTTCATCTTTACTTCCACTTTAATAGACTTTTCATTCTTCTTCATGTGATATAATTTACCCCATCCTACCTCTTCTTTCCTTCTGGTCCAGTTTCCTCCTTTTATTTATCCTTTGTGCTTTCTGTCATATTTTAAAATTTATCTACCTGTAAATTTCATTTTTAGACTTATTTTAGGTATCAATATCAGTGATCAAATGTTTTGTTTAATTCTAGTCTGCTCTTTTTGAAATATTGAAATCCTTCTATTACCTTGAATGACTATTTTTCTTCCATGAACTCTTATGCTTAATTTTTCCAGGAGAGGAACCTTGGTTTTAACTTTAATTCTTTTTTTTTTTTTTTTAATATCATCTTATAAGAGTTAATCTTTGATCTTCTCCAAAGATTTGCAGTTGCAAAGTAAATGGTGATTGGGACTTCCCAATGTATGCATTGCTCCTGTCTGGCACTCTGTAGTATGTTTTTAATAGACTTTATAGTTGTGAAATTGGACTGCAATTTTTCTTGGTGCTTGTTATTTTGTTTGTTGTTTGTTTGAAGGTACATATGGCTGGTAGATTTTCAAATATTGGAATCAATCAATTTATAAAATAAATATGGTTAAAATACCATACCTTTTGCTATTTTTTTTTACAATAACACTGAGTCAAATAATTCAAATAATTCAAGTTTAGTGACCTTTCATTTATAGTTTTCCACTATGTAATACTGCCTCTGTGATGTTTAGAAGACTGGACTTGGAGGTGGAAGACCACTCTCAGTAAAATGTGATAAGAATCATGAAAAAACTCCAGAAAAAAAAAAAAAAAGGTCAGGATTCATTTCTATTTAAAGTATAGTGATGACTTAAATGATCAATTTTAGAAGGAGTCTGTTTTTCTTTACAAAGTTAGGAGGAATATGATAATAGATAATGATCTGTAAAGGAGCAAAAGCATAGTTTAGTGGAAAGGTCATGAGATTCCTGAATGTTATCCTCTCTATGACACTTAACCACTGTGCCACTATATCCCTATGTTAAACATTACCTTCATACTGAAAAATATTTTCATGGACTCAGATAATGATGAAAATGTGTGTGTGTGTATGTGTGTGTGTGTGTGTGGGATATAGGGTGGGAGTGAGTATGTGGATGTATACAAAAAATAAAAAAAATCAGAGACACTGACATATATATGCACAAAAGAGAATTCAGCTGTAGAGCAGATGCAAAAGTCCATAAATTCTAAGAGTAAATGAGGAATGATTGCCAAGGAATAGGAGTTCTTGGATACAGCAGATGGCAAAGTTCAATGGTATATTAATATCTTAAACAGAAATCCTGGAAAGTGAAAGGGACTTATAATTCAGTTTAAGAAGAATTAATAAGGGAGGTGGAGACAAGATAGCAGAGAAGGCACACATGACTTTCTAAGCTCCTCTAATATCCTCACAATCAATTATTAAAATTCAGCCTCAAAAATAGCACTTGACTAGTAAAATTTATGAAGATTAGAAGTACAACTGCTCACCAGCCAAAGATAATTTGGAAGATTGCCATAATAAGGTTTGTCCTGAGCAGCCAGAGGAGATCAGCTCAAGCAGGGAGATAGGAGAGGCTACTATCCTGAATGGACCAAGGGCAGAGGTGACCTCTGTGGCTAGAAAAGTTATAGAGACAATTCTGCCATAGGCTTACTGTTCTGCCTTGATTGCAAAGCAGTAGACCAGCAGAGAAATTAAAGCCAAAGGTAGCGGATACTCTAAAAATGCCAAAACCTAACAAGATCTGGCTATGCCCACCCAAAACCATAAGTGAGTCTGTAAAGGGCTAGAACTGAGCAAATGCACTTGGATAATGGAGCACATGAGACTAATTGCCAATTGGACAATTCTCTAATAACATGTTTGAAGGATGACCCTCCCCAACTATTCTGTGCTGGCTCAATTGGTGGGACAAAGAAGGGGAAGTGATTTGTGCGTGTGGAGTAGGAGGAGGAGATGGAGGCATTCTCCTGGTGTGGATAGAGAGGAAGGTGGTGTGGAGATTTCTAGATCTAATCTTCTGACAGCGACCCCAAAAGACCAAGAATAAAGATTTTTGGTGATCCTAACTCCGGCTGATTTCTGTCAGACGATAGCACAGCTATGCAGCCGCATTCTGCAGCACAGGGCTCTAGTGATCAGCCTCTAATCTGCACAGTGGCAGCAATAGAACTTCCACAGCAGGGCAGAATCACCTCCAGTGCCATGTGGGACTATACACTGGGCAGCTGCCAATACACATAGCCCCACACAGTCTTTCCTTAGGGTAGTGACACTTTCACTGCTCAGCCTCTATCCCCAGGACAGTTGCTAATTTGCACAAAGGGGTTCTTTGCAGGACACTTCCATAGCAACCCAGGCTTAGTCATTTCTGTTGGGGAACTTTTTCCCAGAGCACTCTCATATCTTGCAGCTCTTTGCAGCCCATTGGCAGGACAGCTATGGTCCATACACCTAACCCTCCTCTGCAGAGGAATCTGGTAATCTCCTTGCCCTGAAGGCAGACACTACAGGCTTTAAAAATGAGTAAAAAAATCAAAAGGGGATCAATAACTTCTATACAGATAGAGAGCAAGTTTTCAACCCCAAGAAGACTAATAGCAAAGTCTCCAGACAACACCACAAAGGGGGATTTAACCTGGTCCCCATTACAAAAGACTCTCCTAGAAGATACTATTAAAAATCTTAAAAGAGAGGTAGAAGAAAAATGGGGAAAAGAAAGAGAAGCTATGCAAGAGAGTAACAACTTCCTGAAATGTGAATTGGAAAAGGTAAAGAACTCCCAGTAAGTGCAGGGAAGCAGAATTTGTGAATTGAAAAAGGTAAAGAATTCCCAGGAAAGTAGGATTTCTGAATTAGAAAAAAAAATGCAAAACAGCTCCATAGAGCAAAACAACTCATTCAAAAACTCAATTGGACATCTATAAAAAGAAGTAAAAAAAAATGAAGAAAATAAATCATTAAAATCAGAACTGAACAAATAGAAATTAATGATTCATTGAGACATCAAGAAACAGTCAAGCAAAACCTACTTGGAAAAACAACAAACCTGGAAAATAGATCTAGGAGAGATAATCTGAGGATTATTGGACTTCCTGAAAATAAGGATGAAAAAAAAGTAATAAAATCAGAAGGTAAAATAGGCATTGAAAGAATTCATTGAACACCTTCTGAAAAAGACCCTAAATAAAGATTCGAAGGAATATTATGGCCAAATTTCAGAACTATCAGACTAAGGAAAAACCTATCATATCTGAGGGAATTTAGAGAGGGGGGAGGAACATTGTGTGAAACTTGTTCTTATCTTAGTTGGCTCAAAGATAATAAATAATTGACATATTTGTTTTACGGAGAATCTTTCACCTCATTAAAAAGTGGGAGAGGAAAAGGAAAAAGGAAAAGAGAAATAAAGGAAAGGTACAAGAAAGGGGAAAGGATTCAAAGGGAGGAGGGAAGGATCCTAAATAGGGAGAGCTGCATGATACAAGTGGGGCCCATAAGTTTAATACTAGGGAAGAGGGTAAGGGAAAAAAAACAAAAAACAAAACAAAACAAAAAACCTAGAGATCATTGATCTCAAAAATAGAAAATGTTGATTATATCAAATTGAAAAGTTTTGTACAAACAAAACTAATGCAGACAAGATTAGAAGGCAAGCAATAAACTGGGAAAAATTTTTTACAGTCAAAGGTTCTGAATAAATTGTGGTATATGAATATTATGGAATGTTATTGTTTTATAAGAAATGACCAGCAGGATGATTTCAGAAAGCCCTAGAGAGATCTACATGAACTGATGCTGAGTGAAATGAGCAGGACCAGGAAATCATTTATACTTCAACAACAATATTATATGATGATCAATTCTGATGTATGTGGCCATTTTCAACAATGAGATGAACCAAATCAGTTCCAATAGAGCAATAATGAACTGAACCAGCTACACCCAGCAAAAGAACTCTGGGAAATAAGTATAAACTACTACATAGAATTTCCAATCCCTCTATTTTTGTCTTCCTGCATTTTTTATTACCTTCACAGGCTAATTGTACACTATTTCAAAGTCAGATTCTTTTTGTCCAGCAAAATGTATACATATATTATATTTAACTTATACTTTGACATATTTAACATATATTGGTTAACCTCTCATCTGGGAGAAGGGGTGTGGGGAAGAAGGGGAAAAGTTGGAACAAAGAGTTTTGCAATTGTCAATGCTAAGAAATTACCCATGAATATTCCATTTATCTTGTAAATAAAAAGCTATAATAAAAAAGAAGAATAAGGCCCAGAATCCATCTTACCAGAGTCATTTCCCAAGAAAAATTCTCCAGGACAATATGGTTTTAGAAATTAATTTTCACAAACATTTAAAGAACAATTAATTCCAGTAATATATAAAATACTTGAAAACATAGGAAAATAAGGAATTCTACCAAATTCTTGTTTTTTGAAACAAATATAATGATATGAAAACCAGGTTGCATCAACACAGAGAAAGAAAATTATAGAATTTCCCTAATGAATATTGATGCAAAAAAGTTTTTTTTTTCAAAACATATGCATGGATAATTTGACAATATTAACCCTTGTAAAAAGCCTTATGTTTCAGATTTTCATCTCCTTTCCCCCACTCTCTCCCCGAAATGGCAAGCAATCCAATATATATTAAACATATTAAAATATGTATTAAATCCAATATGTATAAACTTGTTTATATAATTTTCTTGCTGCACAAGAAAAATCAGATCCAATAAAGAAATTAAATGAGAAAAAAACAAAAAAAAATGCAAACAAACAACAACAAAAAGAGTGAGAATGCTACATTGCGATCCAGATTCAATTTTCACAGTCCTCTCTCTGGGTGTACATGGCTCTATCTATCACAAGATTATTGGAACTGGCATCAGTCATCTCATTGTTGGAAAGAGTTATGTTCATCAGAATTGATTGTTGTATAATATTGATGTTGCTGTGCCCAATGATCTCCTGGTTCTGCTCATTACACTTAATTTCCCTTCATGTAAGTCTCTCCAGACATCTCTGAAATCATCTTGTTGATCATTTCTTATAGAGCTATAATATTCCATAATATTCATATAACATAATTTATTCAGCTATTCTCTAACTGATGGGCATCCACTCAGTTTCCAGTTTCTTGACACTATGAAAAGGGCCTCCACAAACATTTTTTCACATGTGGGTCCCTTTCCTTCCTCTAAGATTTCTTTGGAATGTAAGCCCAATAGCAACATTGCTGTATTAAGTGGTATGCACAGTTTGATAACTTTTTGAACATTGTTCCAAATTGCTCTCCAGAGTGGCTGAATTGTTCACAGTTCCATCAACAATTTATTAGTGTCCCAGTTTTCCCATTATTGTCAATCCCATTGTAAATGGGTTTCTTATAAATTCTGCTTCCATTTTGGGGGAGAATTCATCACATTTATATTCACAGTTAAATTAACTAACTCTGTATTTCCTGCCATTTTATTTACCCTAAGTTATGATTTTCTCTTTCTTTTTAACCTTCCCTCCTCCTCAGGATTTTGCCATCTCCCTCAAACAGCCCTCCTCCTTTAGAGCCCCTCTCCTCTTTTTAACATCTTTCCCCTAATATTTTTATTTTCCTTTTTATTTGTCTTCCCTCTTCTTTTCCCTTTTCCCTCCCCATTTCCCTATGAAGTGAGACAAGTTTCTCTGTAAAACCAAATGTGTCTGATTTTCTCTCTGAGCGAAATCTGATGAAAGCAAAATTCACAAAATGCTCATCTGCCTCCCTTCTTTCCCTTAAATATAATGGGTCTTCTTTGTGTCTTCATGAGATTGTAATTTCCCTTATTTTAAATCCTTTTCCCTCTTTTTTCTAGTACAAATCCCTTTCCTTCTCTAGTTTCTTTTTTTGTATTGTCATAATAAATCAAATTATACTTATATTTTATAAGTATACCCATAACAGAATTATAATTCTCAAGAGTTATTTCCTTTTTATCTTTTCATGCTTCTCTTGAGTTCTGTTTGAAGATTATTTTTTTTCAGTTTTCATCTTTTCTTCAGAAATAGATGAAGTCCTTCTATATTATTGAATGTACATCTTCTCTGAAAGATAATATTCATTTTAACTAGATAGGTTATTCTTGTCTACAATCCAAGTTCCTTTGCCTTTCATATTGGATTCCAAATCTTTGATCTTTAAAGGTGGAAGCTGCTAAATCCCCAATAATCCTGATTGTGGTTCCTTGGTATTTGAGTTGTTTCCTTCTGTCTGATTGTAATATATTTTCCTTAGTCTGATAGTTCTCAAATTGAGTCATGATATTCCTGGAGTTTTCATTTTGGAGGCTCTTTGAGGAGCTAATCAGTGGTCTTTCAATGGCTATTTTACCTTCTGAGTCTAAAGTATCAGGGCAGTTTTCCTTTATGATTTCCTGTAAGATAATGTCTAGGTTATTTTTTTTCCTCATGACTTTCAGAAATTCCAATATTCCTTAACTTGTTTCTCCTATATCTATTTTCCAGGTCAGTTCTTTTTCCTAGGAAATGTTTTATATTTTCTTGTAGTTTAAAATTTTTTTTTGTTTTTTGTTTGATTTCTTGAAGTCTTAATGAGTCATTCACTATCATTTGTTCTATTTTAATTTTAGTGTATTTTTTTTTCATATACTTCCTTCTTTTCATCATCTCACCCTTTGGAGCTTCACCTGGATATCATTTACTTTTAGGAACCTCAGGATTTGAAGTCTGTCCTTCTCTCTCTTCATAGAAGCTGTCTATGGTGAGAGATGTTTTTTGTTTTTGTTTTGTTTTTTCTCATTTTTAAGGTTTGAGATCTGTTCTTAAGGCAAAGGAGTGACAGTTGCTTTAGTTTGCCCTGGGGCTGGTGTTTCTGACTGTCTTCTGATAGATTATGGGTAATCCTGGTCAGTTCCCATATTCTTCTGGACTTAGTGGCTTTCAATTTGCTTTTTGTATTTTCTTTTGGGGGTTTTACAGCAAATCTGCTAAGCACCCATTTGGAACAAGGACAGACAAATTCTAGATTGGCAGAACCCACAAAACACAATAAAAGCAGTTTCCAGCAATAGATAATTTAGAATGTTGGGTGGGAACAAAGGTCTTTTCTATCAAGAATGGAATACAGTAAAATCCCAGCCCAAGCATACTAGAGCTGTCATTGGCAACCATTGTCAGTAGCAATAACTACTGCTCCCAGAGCTCTCAGCCAAGGGATGTAAATTGGCTGAACAACTTATCAGAAGGAGATTACAGTGATCTCTGCTAACATTGAGGTAGGAAGCTGTTGCATTGTTCACACTTATATTTGTATTGCAATTATGGGTGTCCAGCTCAAGGCAAGGAGATACAACAGCAAACTAGAGTTTGTATCCAGAGCTAATTGGGGTCTGTTTGCACAGTTTAAGGGAAGAAAAGAATGCTTGTGTACATTCATAGAACAGAACATAGGACAGTGAGAGTAATAATCATGTCTTCTTAGATCTTATCTCCTTGGAAGAACTGACAATTTACAGGTTCCTTGAAGTAACTCTGAAAATACCTTCACAAAACTCTGCAGCTCTGATCAATGAACCTGCCAACCCAGAAGCAAATGTCCTAGCCAAATAACAGAGTGGAAAATGTAGCAAACAAAAGAAAACAATTCTCACAATAGAAAGTTATTGTTACAATAAAGAAAATCAAAACACACATTCAGAAGATAACAGAGTTCAAGTTCCCATATCCAAAGCCTCCAAGGGAAAAAAAAAAATTGGATTCGGTTCATACCATAGGAAAGCTCAAAATTTGTTTTGAAAATCATGTAATAGGAGTAATTAAAACATTAAGAAGGGAAATAAATGATAGAAGAAAAGATGGAAAAATAAGGCAAAAGCTTGGTAAAGAAGACACACAAAAAATACTGGAAAAAAAAAAACACCTTAAAAAAAAAAAAAAGTGTAGACCAAATGGTAAAGGTGGTACATAAAGCCAAGGAGGAGAAAATATTTTTAAAAGAATAGGCCAAATTGAAAGAGAACAAAAATTTGCTGAAGAAAAAAAAAAAATCCTCCTTAAAAAGTAGAATTGACCAAATAGGTCAATACAAAAGCTCACTGCAGAAAATAATTCCTTAAATAATTAGAATTGAGCAAATGAAAGCTAATGAATTTGTCAGAATAAAGACACAATAAAACAAAAACAAAGAATGAAAAGTAAAGACACTGAATTATCTCATTGAAAAAGCCCTCAAGAAGGTATAAATCTTTCTTTTTTGATTTGCAGTAAAGTTATTATTTTTCATATACATTGCTTTATGAATTATGTTGGGAATGAAAAATCAGAGAAAAAGGGAAAAACCATGTGAGAAATTAAAAAAAAAAAAAAAAAAGAAAAGAAAAAAGAAGTGAACATATCATGTGTTGATTTACGCTCAGTCAAGAAGTTCAAAATCTAATGGAGGAATAAAATGTAAAAAGAAGCTAAAGTTGGGCTGGAAAAGTGGGGTGGGCACCAAGCCCTGCTTAGTATTGGGAACATGATGTTCCATAGAGAAAAAACAAGCCCAAATGTTCTTAGGTAAGGAAAATAAAGGGAAAGAGACAAAGATAAACAGAGATAGAGAAACAAAGGAGGGAGATACAGACAAACAGATAAAAAAAGACAGAGACAAAAACAGACAGAGAGACAGAGAGAGATTAGCAGAGACAGAGAGAGAGAATGACAGAACCAGAAATGGAGTGACACAGAGAGAGAGAGGTTGAGAGATCATATTCTAGAAATTTATTCATGCAATAGCAAGTTTAACTGACAGGCCTAAAACTATTTTAAACGTTCTCTAACAAATTGGAAATCAATGAATAATAAATATTCTAATAAAAATAGCTTGTCGGTGGTCTCTGTAGGAAAATCATAGCCATGTTCTGAAAGCATTACACCAACAAGAAAATATTACAAGCAAGAAAACAACAAAATAAACAAAAAACAAAAACAAAAACAAATAATTCAGATATGGTGTAGCTACAGTTGGAATCGCATAAGACCTAGCAGCTGCAACAAAAGACCTCAGGTCTTGGAACACTATAAATGAAATAACATTTTGCCTGGCTTGCAGACAAAAAATATCATAACCAAAGAAGAAATAAACCAGAGAAGAAATAAACATAATAATTCAATGAATTGAAAGATAATTCTTATTCATAGATCTAAAAGGTAGATAATTCCTTGGTTTTTTTTTTAATTTATTTAGGATGTCACTTTTTATGGCTAAATCATGTACTGATATTAGTTATTTCCTTATTTCTGACTCTTAGCAAGATGTAATTTCCTTCCTAATCTCTTTTAATTATTTTTTCTGTTTCATTATATATATATACATACATGAGCATGTACAGATTCTCTTAATTCCATGGTGATTCTTCAGTATTCTTGTTATTAAATGAAATTATTGCAATTAAGCTGAAGCATAATAGATTCTGTTATAGCCTCTTGACTGTAGTTTTATTCACTTATGGCAATTTTCTCTGATAATTTCGTGAAGGGTACTGTCCAGGTCCCTCTTTTGACAATGAATTCTAAAAAGGCCAGAGATTTAGAATTTTTTTTTTTTTTTTGTCCTCCATCTATTTTCCATGTCAGTTGTTTTTCCATTGTGGAATGTTTATACATACATACACCAGAGGGCTTATTTTCAGGGGAGGGCTTATTTAATGAACACATACTGAGTTTTTATGTTGTTCTTCCTCAGCTCTTCTCCTCAGCATTGCTCTCAATGGCTCCAGCAAGCAAATCATTGGGGAAGAACAGGATGACACACTCATTGCTGAAGCTCTGATTGGAGGCAAAGGGTACCGTAAAGTAGCATGTAGTGCAGGGGATCATATTCACTAAAGTAGCAATATCAATAGGGGCTTATTCTCGGGATAGGTCTTATTATCGGGGAAATATAGCATATATATATATATATATATGTATATATATATATATATATATATATATATATATATATATATATATATATATATATATATATATATATATACATATATATATCTTCATTTTTTGAATTTGTTTGATTGATTCTTATTGCCTCATAAAATCATCAGTTTCCATCTGCTCCATTATAACCTTTAAGGATTCTGTACTTCCTTTTCCATTTGGTCAAGTCTACTATTTCAGCAGATGTTTTATTTTGCTAAGCTGTTGACTATTTTTAATACTCAAAATGTTACTTTGGGATTTTTCCAATAGGAGTTCCTTAATTGTTGCTATCTTGTGAGTTTGTGTATAGATCTCTCCAGTCACCATGATAACTCTTTTAAAAATTGTTTATTATTTATTAATTTTATAATTATAATTTTTTGACAGTAAATATGCATGGGTAATTTTTTTTACAGCATTATCCCTATTCACTTTTCCAAATTTTATCTTCCCTCCTTCTACTCCCTCCCCTAGATGACAGGCAATCCCATATATAATAAATGTGTTACAGTATATCCTAGATACAATATATGTATGTAAAACCAAATTTCTTGTTGCATGGTAAGAAATGGATTCCAAAGGTATAAGTAACCCAGCTACAAAGACAATAGTGTAAACATTTTACACTCCGTTCCCAGTGTTCCTTCTCTAGGTATAGCTGTTTCTGTCCATCATTGATCAACTGGAACTGAATTGGATCTTCTCTATGTTAAAGATATCTACTTCAATTAGAATATATCTTTATATGATATTGTTGTTGAAGTGTATAGTGATCTCCTGGTTCTGCTCATTTCATTCAGCATCAGATCATGTAAGTCTATCCAAGCCTCTCTGTATTAATCCCGCTGGTCATTTCTGGTCACAGAGCAATATTATTCCATAAAATTCATATGCCATAATTTACCCAACCATTCTCCAATTGATGGGCATCCATTCATTTTCCAGTTTCTAGCCACTACAAACCCAGCTGCCACAAACATTTTGGCATATATAGGTCCCTTTCCCTTCTTTAGTATTTCTTTGAGATATAAGCCCAGAAGTAGCAGTGCTGGATCAAAGAGCATGCACAATTTGATAACTTTTGGGCATAGTTCCAAATGGCTTTCCAGAATGGCTGGATTTTTTTTTTTTTCACAATTCCCTCAACAATGCATCAGTGTCCCAGTTTTCTCACATCCCCTCCAACATTCATCATTATTTGTTCCTGTCATCTTAGCCAATCTGACAGGTGTGTAATGGTATCTCAGAATTGTCTTAATTTGCATTTCTCCGATCAGTAGTGATTTAGAACACTCTTTCATATGAGTGGATATAGTTTCAATTTCATCATCTGAAAATTGTCTGTTCATATCCTTTATCACCTGGAGAATGGTTTGATTTCTTACAAATTAGAGTCAGTTTTCTATATATTTTGGAAATTAGGCCTTTATCAGAACCTTTAATTGTAAAAATGTTTTTCCAATTTGTTACTTCCCTTCTAATCTTGTTTGCATTAGTTTTGTTTGTACAAAATAATTTTTAATTTGATGTAATCAAAATCTTCTATTTTGTGATCAATAATGATCTCTAGTTCTCCTTTGGTCATAAATTCCTTCCTCCTCCACAAGTTTGAGAGGTAGATAATCCTTTGTTCCTCTAATCTATTTATGATCTCATTCTTTATGCCTAAAACATGGATCCATTTTGATCTTATCTTGGTATATGTTGTTAAGTGTGGGTCCATATCTAATTTCTGCCATACTAATTTCCAGTTTTCTCAACAATTTTTTTTTTTCAAATACTGAATTCTTATCCCAAAAGTTGGTATTTTTGGGTTTGTCAAACACTATATTGCTATAGTTGTATCCTATTTTATCCTGTGTACCTAATCTGTTCCACTGATCAACTAGTCTATTTCGTAGCCAATAAGAAATGGTTTTGGAGACTGCTGCTTTATAATATAGCTTTAGATCAGGTGAAGCTAGACCACCTTCATCTGACTTTTTTTTCATTAATTCCCTTGTAATTCTCGACCTTTTGTTCTTCCATATGAATTTTGTTGTTATTTTTTTCTAGGTCATTAAAATAGTTTCTTGGGAGTCTGATTGGTATAGCACTAAATAAATAGATTAGTTTGGGTAGTATTGTCATGTTTATTCGCTCGGCCTATCCAAGAACACTTGTCTTTCCAATTATGTAAATCTGACTTTATTTTTGTGGCAAGTGTTTTGTAATTTTTCTCATATAATTCCTGACTTTTCTTTGGTAGATGGATTCCCAAATATTTTATACTTTTGACAGTTGTTTTGAATGGAATTTCTCTTTGTATCTCTTGCTGTTGCATTTTGTTGGTAATGTATAAAAATGCTGAGGATTTATGTGGATTTATTTTGTATCCAGCAACTTTGCTAAAGTTGTGAACAATTGATAATAATTTTTTATTAGAATCTCTGGGGTTCTCTAAGTATACCATCATATCATTTGCAAAGAGTGATAGTTTGATTTCCTCATTTCCTACTCTTATTCCTTTAATCTCTTTCTGGACTCTTATTGCTGAGGTTAGCATTTCTAATACAATATTGAATAGTAATGGTGATCGTGTGCAACCTTGTTTCACCCCTGATCTTACTGGGAAAGGTTCCAGTTTATCTCCATTACACATTATGCTTACTGATGGTCTTAAAGATATGCTTCTGACTATTTTAAGGAATAGTCCATTTATTCCTATACTCGCAAGTTTTTTTAGTAGGAATGGATGTTGTATTTTATCAAATGCTTTTTCTGAATCTCATTAATTTCATTATTAATATGGTCAATTATACTAATAGTTTTCCTAATATTAAACCAACCCTGCATTCCTGCTATAAATCTTATTTGATCATAGTGTATTATCCTGGGGATGATTTCCTGAAGTCTTTTTGCTAATATCTTATTTAAGATTTTAGCATCATTATTCATTATGGAGATTGGTTTATAGTTTTCTTTCTCAGTTTTCAACCTACCTGGTTTAGGTATCAGTAGCATGTCTGTGTCATAAAAGGAGTTTCGTAGGACTCCTTCATCCCCTATTTTTTCAAATAGTTTATATAACTTTGGGGCTAATTTTTCTTTAAATGTTTGGTAGAGTTCACATGTAAATCCATCTGGTCCGGGGGATTTTTTCTTGGGGAGTTGATTAATAGCTTGTTCTATTTCTTTTTCTGAAATGGGACTATTTAAGCAGTTTACTTCCTCCTCGGTTAATCTAGAAAACCTATATTTTTGGAGGTAGTCATCCATTTCACTTAAGTTATCAACTTTATTGGCATGAAGTTGGGCAAAATAATTCCTTATTATTGCTCTAATTTCCTCTTTATTAGTGGAAAGATCCCCCTTTTCATTTTTAAGACTAACAATTTGATTTTCCTCTTTTCTTTTTCTGATCAGATTTACCAAAGGTTTATCTATTTTATTGACTTTTTCATAAAGCCAAGTCTTAGTTTTATTAATTCAACAGTTTTTTTTTTTTTAACTTTCAATATTATTGATTTCTCCTTTTAATTTTAGAATTCCAAGTTTAGTTTTGGGTTGGGGGTTTTAAATTTGGTCTTTTTCTAGCTTTTTGAGTTGCAGGCCCAATTCGTTAATCTTCTCTTTCTCTATTGTATTCAAGTAAATTTCTAAAGATATAAAATTTCCCCTTATTACCTATATAGATGCATCCCAAAGATTTTGGTATGATGCCTCATCGTTGTCATTATCTTGGGTGAAATTATTAATTGTTTCTATAATTTGCTGTTTAACTCAATCATTCTTTAAGATGAAACTTTAGTTTCTAATTACTTTTTGGTCTATTTCCCCCTAACTTCTTGTTGAATGCAGTTTTTATTGCATTGTTATCTGAGAAAAAAGCATTTACTGTTTCTGCCTTCCTGCATTTAATTTTGAGATCTTTATTTTCTTAATATATGGTCAATTTTTGTATAGATTCCATGAACTGCTGAGAAGAAAGTATACTTCTTTCTATCACCGTTCAGTTTTCTCCAATGATCTATCATACCTAATTTTTCAAATGTTCTATTTACCTCTTTAATTTCTTTCTTATTTGTTTTGTGATTTGATTTATCTAATTCTGAGAGTGCAAGGTTGAGATCTCCCACTATTATAGTTTTGCTGCCTTCTTGCAAATCTCTTAACTTTTCCTTTAGGAAGTTATATATCTCTTAACTTTTCCTTTAGGAAGTTATAGTTAGCTATACCACTTGGTGCATATACGTTTAGTATTGATATGGCTTCATTGTCTATGATACCTTTTAGCAGGATATAGTTTCCTTCCTTATCTCTTTTAATTAGATCAGTTTCTGTTTTTGCTTGATCTGAGATAAGGATGGCTACCCCTGCTTTTTTGACTTCACCTGAAGCATAATAGATTCTGCTCCAGCCTTTTACCTTTACTCTGTATGTATCTCCCTGTTTTAAGTGTGTTTCCTGTAAAAAACATATTGTAGGGTTCTGACTTTTGATCCAGTCTGCTATCCACCTCTGCTTAATTGGAGAGTTCATTCCATTCACATTTACAGTTAAAATTACTAATTCTGTATTTCCTGCCATCATATTATCCCCTGATTATGCTTTTTTCCCTTGTCCCCCCTGAACGCCTCCCCCAGTATTGAATTTATGGACCCCACTTGTGACACGCAGCCCTCCCTTTTTAGTATCTTTCCACCTCCTTTTAAGTCCCTTCCCCTTTCTTGTACCCTTCCCTTATTCCTCTTTTCCATTTCCCTTTTCCTCTCCCCCCTTTTAGTGAGGTGAGAGAGAATTCTCTGATAAACAAATATATCAATTCTTTACTCTTTGAGCCTACTCTAATGAGAGTAAGATTCACATAATGTTCCTCCCCCTCTCTAAATTCCCTCACATGTGGTAAATTTTCTTTGCCTCTTACTGGTATGTAGTTTCCCTCTTTTTATCTCTCTTTTTCCATTTTCTGATACTATCCCCTTTCCCTTACTACTTCCTTTTTTTTATGGGTAAAAGATGTTTATTGCAGGGTTTGGAAGCAAGGTTAAGGTCTGGTTAGTAAAAGGCATTAGATAGAGGAAGATAAACACCGAAAGCGGCGGGGACAGAGAATCTCTGATGCAAGCATCTTGGCTGGCATCTTTCAAATCTCTGAACCCACTACTTCCCTTTTTTATGTTATATCAGTAAAATCAAATTATACATGTGGACTTTCTGTATAACCACAACAGAAATACAGTTCTCAAGAGTTCTTTTTACCTTTTTGTGCTTTTCTTGAGTCTTGTGGATGTAGATCAAATTTTTTGTTTGTCTATTTTTTTTTTCCTTAGAAACAAAAGGAATTCCTCTCTTCATTAAATGTCCATCTTCTTCCACGGAAGAAAATTCTAAACTTAGCTGGGTAGTTTATTCTTGGTTGGATTCCTAGTTCTTTTGTCTTTTCGGAATATCAGATTCCTTTAATGTGGAGGCAGCCAGATCTTGAGTGACCTTTATTGTAGCACCTTGATATTTGAATTGTTTTTTTTTTTTTTTTTTCCTACCTGCTTGTAATTTTTTTCCTTAGTCTGGTAGTTATGTAGTTTAGCCACAATGTTCCGTGGATTTTTTTTTTTTTTAGGGTCTTTTTCAGAAGGTGTTCAATGAATTCTTCCAACACCTATTTTTCCTTCTGTTTCTATTATCTCTGGACAGTTCTCTTTGATGATTTGCTGTAAAATAGAATCTAGGCTCTTTTTCATATTAATTTTCAGGAAGTCCAATGATCATCAGATTATCTCTCCTAGATCTATTTTCCAGGTAATATAGATTTTCCCAGTAAATATTTGACGTTATTCTCCAGATTTTTGTTTTGTTTTGTTTTGTTTTGTTTTGTTTTGTTTTGTTTTGTTTTGTTTTGTTTTGTTTTGTTTGACTGATTCTTGGTTTCTCAATGAATCATTCATTTCTATTTGTTCAGTTCTGATTTTCAACCAGTTATTTTCTTCATTCTTTGATTTATTTTCTGATCTGCTGTTTTACAAGCAGAGTAGAACTATCAGCCTATGCCAGATTCTTTTGTCTCAGTAGCTTCTCTGATCCCAGTGTTATTCCCAGCCCATTTGGCACAATGTGCTAGACCCTAGTCCAACCCTGTCTGTGCTGGTCTTTTTTCCCTCCCCTTGGAACTGATCTTTTCTGATGAAATTCCAGATTCTCTTCGGCTGGTAAATTGTGATTCTAATCCTTGTGATTTTTATCAGTCCAGCATTATTTTTGAGGCTGACTTAACTAGTTGGTATTGAGGGTAAAAGGGAGCTTAGAAATTTCCGTGTATCTTCTCTGCCATCTTGGATTTGCCTCCCATGATAACTTTATGGGAAGATTCTTTGTTGCTATTTTAATCCATACATTTTACTTTTTTCTTACTTTAAAATTTAAGTTATGGTCCAAGTTTTGAAGTGGCCCTGTTTCATTCCTTTTGTTCTGAGGCCACAGATCCTGTCTATTTACATAGTTCAATACTGGTGTTGCCCTGAGATTACAGACCCTCTTATGTATTGCTGCATTTAGGGTATGGGGTAGGACAGTGTCTGGTAGTGCTAAAGGCATAGGGGTCTGACAGCTTACTCAAGGCTAAATCGTGGGTCTTTTGGTGGTATCTGATATGAGCAGATGGCTGTGTATTGTTTCTCCATTTCCCTAAGGGAACATGCTGAAGCTGCTGTACTAATGGTCTAAAAAGTGGAGGATTTCTGTTTTTTTTTTTTTTTTTTTTTTTCTATCTATCTATCTATCTATCTATCTATCTATCTATCTATCTATTCATTCATTCATTTATTTATTCATTTATTATTATCATTATTATTATTATTATTATTTTTATAATAATTCTGCTAAACCATATAGTGATTCTTGAAGCTTGAGTTTACCCCTTCCACTGGCTGTGCTAAGGCATGTGTGGGGTTATAGAGGGTCCTCATGTTGGGCTCAGGATCTCCCAATAGTTTGCAGAGGTGGGGTCTATTAATAATTTCAAAAATCTTTTCATGAACTCGTATATTTTCCAAAGATCTGAAGATTGAGTGCGGGGTAATCAAACATCAAAAGCTTTCTTTAGTAGATAGATGCTAAGGAAAAGATTGTTGGTTTCTTTTCAAATAATTGAATAGATCAATTTTACAATAACAAATATGTTTGAAACATTCTGTCTTTAATTATCTTATTTTTTTACTATAATTCTGTGATACAAAGAAATTGAAAACACTCTCTTTCAAGCTATGTAGAAACAGGTTTGGAGAAAAGCAAGGACGTTTTAATTATTAGATAGTAATGAGACAAGAAAGCCAGCATTTCACAAATTCCCATGGCTCAAATCCCCAGATTTTTACACTGTACAATACTACCTCATTAAATAATGTTTAGAAAACCTAACATCAAGCCAGAAGACCACTCTCATTAAAATGTCCTATGAATTTTGGGAAACTTCTCCCCAGAGATCAGGAATCATTTCTACTTAAACCATGTGGTGATTTGATTTAAATGATAATTTTTAGAAGCAGTCTGGCTTCTCTTTCAAATTTAGGTGGAATATAGTAATAGATAATAATGCTTAAAAGTGTCAAACAATAGCTTAGTCTTCAGAATCTCCCTTTGACTCTTAGCCAAATTATTTAGATAGATTAAATCATAATCTAATATGTCAATGGAAATACCTGTAATACCTATATAAGAGAGCTGGTATGAACATAAGATGTGATAATATAAGAAAAAAGCATCCCAAACATTAAAGCACCTTATTTTTGCTAGTTATTCTAAAATCATTTTTAAATTTCTAATCATTCTAAAATGATTTTCAATGTATAAATTAAAGTGAATACCTGAATATGTTTAATTTCATCTAATAAAGGTAAGTGCAGAATCTTTTGCTTGCTCACCTCCAAATTCTCTGTTTATGAAGAAGCTTATAGACCTGCTCATCTAGAAGCTTCCTGAAAGGTTTTAAATACACAATAATATTCAGGGCTTCCAAATTCAGGGGAGAAAATCTTCAAAGAATAAATTTAATCCCCCACAATAGGCTCTGAACTATTTTTTGTAACAAGACAAAAAAATGAAACAAAAACAGAAGCATAATAGCCAAATATACTCCATGGACATCTACATAACTTCAGAGTCCTTTTTTGTAGTTTAATTTGTTGTTTTTCTTATTTATGCATAGCTCCATTAATTTTTTTTTTGTTAAACCATACCTATGGGAGTACCACTCCTATATCTCTTGTAACAATGAAAAAGGTTGAAGAGGAAACAGCATTGCAGTAACCTTATTTAATAACTTCTTTTAAGTTCATTTATATTTTATGCTAATTTTAAAATATTGCTTTTTCCCATTGCATATAAGTACAATATTTAACAGTATTTTTATTTTGATTTCATATATAAGAAATCTAATATAGTTTATACATGTACGACTGATAACTTTTTCGATTCTCCACCACCATAGTTCTCCTGTCTTAAAGTTCTATGCTTTAAGAAATATCAATCTTCTATACCTGTCCATTCCTTCAAACATATTTTGTGATTTTACTAATTTCCTACATGGAATAGATTCACATAGCTTTTTTATTCAGCTCAAGTTAAAAATCAGTATAACTCAATTCAGTAATATTTGTATGTGTCTATAAATATATTTGTCATACATACACATAGCAACAAATGAAAACATAAATGTGTATATACTTATATGTATATGTCATATATTTTTGTGTTTAATTTTATATTTAATACACTGTTTATTAGATATTGTAATTAGGAATGAATAGACTAAGGGTTCACACTAAAATTTGAAATGAGATAACAATGAATTAAATCCTAGTAAATTAAATAGTTGGGATTATGAAGTATCTCTGCCGTTATATAATAATGTAATAAATTAACATTCATTAGTCACCTATTATGTTCAAGAAATATTAAGATATACAAGTGAAGTCTCTGAGTCAAAAAACTTAGAATCTTAAGAAAGACATGGAGTTAATATATGAAAAAAATTTGAGAATGTATATAATTTCTGTTACCTCCGTTATATATGCTAGTTAGCAAATATATGATACATTTTCATTATCTAGTAAGTCAAGGATGGGAGGAATGTCTGTTAGCTAAAGTAATCAGAAAAGTCCACACAGAGGAAAGTATGAAACTGATACAAGCCTTGAGCAATGGGGACATTCTGATGAGAGATCATTAGTCAAAATTCTCCATATAGGAAGAAAATCAGGATTAAAGCTTATAGAGACTAATATAACAATATATGTAAGACCAGTGTTATTTGGAGAAAATATTAATATATTTAATTTCTTCTAGTTCATATTTTATATAGAAGTTATAGTTTCTAGTATCAGAAGAGAATTGCCTTTAAAAAGAAAAATGTAATTTTTTCAATGATGTTGCTGATAGTGTATATTAGATTTATAATGATTTAAATGTTTTACTAGATGACATTTTTTAAACTCGTGTTTTTATCCAAATATCCAAGAAAAATTGACATATATCTTTTTAATATTTTCTGACAAGTAGTAAATACTCAATCAAAAGTCATTGGTTGATTTTGGGTTTATAATAGAGAATAAAGAATATTAACATTTCAAAGTGACATTGAAGTGTAGAATATTAAATGTTAGCTACAGAAGGGAAGACTAAACAAAATTATAAAACTATGTAGTGACTATACAATTTTGAGTGATGTAGGATATACTTTAATGAACATCCTCTGTCCTTCTTCCAATTTTATTTTTCTAAGGCAGAAACAAAGGCCTATGGAAAGAAGATAATGTGTTGGTCCTGAATTCAATATTTCCATAGTCAGAAGAAACTGACAAAATGGAAAGAAGCAATTTTACATTTCTGGTGGAATTCATTCTCCTGGGATTTTCTGACCTTCCTAAACTCCAAAGTCTTATATTTGGAATTTTATTAGTCACCTATATGAGTATACTTATAGGAAATGGACTTCTCATTGTCATAACTAAGATAAATCCTACTCTTCAAACTCCCATGTACTTTTTCCTTGCAAACTTTTCCTTCTTGGAAATATGTTACACATCAGTCACTCTCCCTAGAATGCTAAGAGATATTTGGACTCAGAAGGGAAACATCCCATTCCTGTCTTGTGCTATACAAGCTTGCTCCCTTTATATTCTAGGAGTAGCAGAGTGCTTACTCCTTGTTGCAATGGCTTATGACAGATATGTAGCCATCTGTAAGCCTCTTTACTATCCTGTCATCATGAATCACAAGGTGTGTATCCAATTGGTGATCGCCTCCTGGTTCACTGGGATGCCAGCCCAGATAGGTGTCACATACCAGATTTTCTCTCTGAACTTTTGTGGTTCTAACAAACTTAATCATATTTTCTGTGATGCTTCACCACTACTAGAAGTTGCATGTGGGGACACATATCAGAAAGAGCTCTCTGTCCACATTAGTGCTCTCTTTTTTGTCATGATTCCCTTTCTGTTGATACTCATATCCTATGTCAAAATTATTGCCACCATCCTGAAGCTTCCATCAACCTCAGGGAAATCTAAAGCCTTCTCTACTTGCTCTTCTCACCTCATGGTTGTAGGTTTATTCTATGGGTCTGTTTGTATTGTGTATTTGCGACCCAAATCCAAAAATTCAGGTAAATCAGACAAATTCTATTCCCTTTTCTATACTATTGTGACACCAGTGTTAAACCCCATGATATATAGCCTGAGGAATAAGGATGTAATTAATGCATTGAAAAACATCATTCCAAAATGATGTTATTTATAAATCAAATGTTCATAACTAAAAAAAAATCCTATCTATTTGTCCCATGGGTCATAAGAAATAGCTTTTTCTTCTTTCATAAGATATTTGCACATAATTAAAAAATAGAAGAAATTATATTTGAAGATATCCACACATGCTTACAATTTCTAGTTTATTTTATTAGACTTGTACTAGGTTGATGAAACTGTCCTTTATCTCACATGATGACTATTCTCAACAGAAACATTGAGTGCAGTCTTACTTTATTTTGTCTTATTGTCCTAATTTTTTTCAAAATTATACTTTTACTCACAATTTACTTGTTTAAATTTAACCATGTATGTATGTGTGCATGGCCAATTCAAGTCACATTTCAAATGCTTACTATGTGCCAAGGATGATGCTGACTGCTTGGGACAATGCCTGCCCTCAAGGAGGTTAATATTGAAGGAGGAAGAAAACATAAAAAGGAAGCTGCATCTGGGCTGGAAAGGTAGGCTGGGCAGCAAGAACTTATTACAGGTGGGAGTCACATCCAAGCAGAGCAACTGTTTGGGAAAATAAAGGGGGGAGAGAGAGAAAAAGAGAGAGACAGACAGACACAGAGAGGCAGAAAAAGACAGGGACAGAGACAGAGACAGAGAGAGGCAGAGACAGAGAGAGATAGATATAGACAGAGACACACAGAGAGAGACAGACAGACAGACAGACAGACAGAGACAGTGAGATAGAGACAGACACAGAGAGTGTGGCAGAGAGAAACACAGACAGTGAGAGAGACAGATAAGGAAAGGTAAGGTAGATTTTTTTTTATATGCAAGTGATTGTGTATATTATTTCATCTTTTATCCCATACTGATTCATTTTGCATTCATTTCTCATTTTGCATAGATTAATTTGATTCACATTGTCCAATTTCTCCTCTCTTCTTTTTTTTCCTCCTCTTTTCTTAAAGCATAATTAGATTTTTCATACCTCTTCATGTGACATAATTTACCCCATTCTAACTCTTCTTTCCTTTTGTACCTAGTTTACTCCTTTTCTTTATCCTTTGTTTATACTTTATGTTATATCCTTAAATCCACCTTATACCTATAAAGTTTATACATATATATATATGTATATATATATATATGTTACTTAAAGTTATGCTACTATTGGTATAATTTTAAGAATTATAAGTGTTATCTTCCAATGGGATGTAAACATTTCAACTTCAAGAAATCTGCTGTGTTTTCATTTACATTTTTAATTTCCTTTTTAGACATCTTTTGAGTATTGATATTGAGGATCAAAAGTTTTGTGTAATTCTAGTCTGCTCCTTTTGAAAGCTTGGAATCCTCCTCTTTTCTTGAATGACGTATTTTTTTTTTCCTATGAAGACTTATGCTTAATTTCACCAGGAGAGGATTCTCGGTTGTAGCTTTAGTTCCAATGTTTTTTTGGATCTTCTAATATTGGATGCAATATTGGATCTTCTCCAATCCTTAAATGATGCAGCTGCAAAGTAAATGCTGTTGGCATTTCCCAATGTATACACTGCTTCTGTCTGGCATCCCATAGTATGTTTTACCTTGACTTCATAATTGTGAAATTTGACTGAAATTTTTCTTGGTGTCTTTTTTTTTAGGAGGGGGTGATCTCTTTCTTGGAGAGACCTATAATACTTTCATTATGTCTGTTTTATTTTTGGGTGTATTTTTGTGAGTTTTGTGTTTGTTGTGTTTTGTTTGTTTCAAGATACAAAGGACTGCTTAATTTTAAAATAATTGAATAAATATTATAAAATAAATATGATTAAAACATCTTATCTTTTGCTAATTTATTTTTCCACAATAATTCTATGATTCAAATAATTTAAACATTATCCATCAAGTCATGGGGAAACAGATTAAGAGAAGTATAGTGTAGTGGTCTTTCATTTATAGATAGTTAGAAATCAAGAAAGCCAGGGTTGCTATAAGCTCCCTGGGTTCAGATCCCTTGATTTTCGAATATGTAACACTGATTCCTTAGGTGATATTTAGAACACCAGACTTTGATCCAAAAGATCACTGTCATTAAAATTTGATAAGAATCACTAAAAACTATTCCAGAAAATGCAGAAGGGCAGGTATCGTAGATTGTTTCCACTTTGAAAATTAGGAGGAATATGGTAGTAGATAATAATTCCCAAGGAAGCAAAAGAATAGTTTAGTGGAAAGGTCGTGAGATCCCTGAATGTTAACTTCCCTAGGACACTTAATCATTAAGCCAATATATCCCTATGTCAAAGTTTAACTTAATACTAAAAAAAATTTTAATGGATTCACCTAATGATGACGATTTGTGTATATTCATGGGAAGGTCAAGCTAATCTAATAAAAAACAACAATTTTACCTAAATTCATTTACTTATTCAGTGCCATAAAAATAAAACTCTTGAAAATTATTTTACAGAGCTAGAAAAAATACCATATTTTATTTGAAAGAGCAAAAGGGCAAGAATTTCAAGGGAATTAGTAAAAAAAAAAAATGCAAATCAAGCATCCAGGTCGCCTAGTGATTAGAGCACTAGTCCTGAAGTCAAGAGGATCTGAGTCCAAATCTGACTGCAGGCACTTAAATGACCCTAGGCAAGCCACTTAACCCTAATTACCTCAGAAAAAAAGTACAAATGAAAGTTGCTTAGTTGTAGTAGACCTAAAACTATATTATAAAGTAGTAGTCATCAAAACCATTTGGTACTAGCTAAGAAATATAGTAGTTGATCATTGGAATATGTTAGGTTCACAAGACAAATTAATCCATGACTATAGCAATCTAGTACATGATAAACCTAAAGATCCCAGTTTCTGGAACAGGAAGTACTATTAGACAAATATACCTGGGAAATTTGTAAATTCCTATGGCAGAAACTAGGCATATTCAACATATGATGGATCGCTTGTTGCCTTTGGGTAGTGGGTGCTGGAATGGAGGGAGAAAAAAAAATTGCAACATAAGGTTTTGCAAAGGTGAATTCTGAAAACTGTTTTGCATATATTTTGACAATAAAAATATATTACTTAAAAATAAAAATCTATATAAAAAGCTGGAAAAGAAGGATTCATACCCATAAATTATGATTGATAATACAGAGTTCCTTGTAATTGTAGTCTCTGCCTCAATGCACTATGAGGATACTGATACACCTTCTGAATATCAGAAGAGTGTTTAATACAAAAATCTGGTTTTTATAGGTACATGCTAAAAAAAAAAAAAAAGATTCCAAGAAGCAGGGTTTAGTTGCTTTTCAATAATTGAACAGAAGCAATCCTTTCTGCCAATTTTATAATAAAAATATGGTTAAAACATTTTGCCTTTTTCTATCTCACTTTTTCACCAAGGAAACTATGATTTAGAGACTTTAAAACATGATCCTTCAAACAACGGGGAAACAGACTAAGAGAAGAGTAGTGACCTTTCTATTCTAAATAGTTAGGGATTAAAAATGACAGGCTTTCCATATGCCCCTATGGCTCAAATCCCCAGACTTTTCCATTATGTCTCATCTACTGATGTTCCAAAGATACTTAGAAGACTGAACTTTGAGCCAAAGGATAACTCTCGTTAAGATGTCATATGAATCATGGGAAAACTCTCCCTAGAAAACATAACACAAGGTCAGGAATAATTTCTACTTAAATAGTGTGTGACTTGATCTTAAATAATCATTTCTAAAAGCAATCAGGTTTCTTTTTCACAATTAGATGGGATACAGTAGTATATGTTAATTCTTAAGAGTACAATAGAATTGTAGTGTAAATGTCAGGAGATCCCTGAATTCAAACCTCCTTCTGATATTTAGTCTAGTTATTTAGATAGTTTGAGGCACATTCTCATAAGATGTCTGATGGAAATATCTATAATACCTTTAATAGAGAGCTAGAGTGAGGATAACATGTGATAATATATACATTTTCCCAAATATTTAAGTACTTTATTTTTATTTTTATTTTATATAATTATTATTTTTATTTTATGTAATTTTCATTATATCAGTTAAAGGAAGCATCTGACCAATAATAATACCCATAATTGTGAACTCATCTAAGAAAGGTAAGTTTTTTTTTTGCTCACCTCCAAATTCTCTGATTAAAAAGAACCTTGTAGAAATATTTATCTCAAAGGTTTCTGAAAGTTTTAAAATATACAATAATATTCAGGGCTCACACATTCTTGGGAAAATGCACAAAGAATGAACTTCCCTTGCTCCCACAAATATTCTCTGACTTATCTATGTAGCTAGAAAAAAATTAAAACAAAAAAAAAAAGCAAAATAGAACCATGTACTCCAAGGCTATCGAAATAACATCAGAGTACTTTTTCTTTGTTTCTTTTTCTTTTTTCTGTGAATACATTGTTTTTGCTCCATAAGAGTTATTTCCTAGTATAATATCATTAATACATGCATTGTAACAAAGAAAATGGTTAAAGTTTAATTAAATATTTATTATTTATTTAAATAATCCATATTTAATAACTTCTTTTGGAAAAATTTTAAGGTCTTATATTTGTTTTAAAATAATATTTTATTATCCTTAATTGCATGTAAAGACAATATTTAACATTTTTAAAATTCAAATTCATGTTCAATTGATGGCTTTTTCAGTCCTCCACAACCATACTTCTTCTGACCTATAATGCTAAGAGGGAGAAAATATGTCTCAGCATATTTTCAAGAAGTAAATTTGCTATTGAGACTAATGTGAACTCAACATGTGTCTTAGTTTTCCTTTCAATTATAGTAAACTCTTACTGTGACTGCTCTTATCCTGTTTGTATTTCTTCTCCCTTATATCATTTAAGCTTGTTTTTTATTCCTTTAATTCATCACATTCATTTGCCTCCTTGTGCAGCATTTCCTTATATCCCTACAAAAACACATATTCACTCCTTGCTGGATTATAATCTAGCTTCTTTTATCAATGTATTTTCTCTCTTTCACAAAATAAAAAATAGTATTAGTATTTTCTTTCTGTGCAACCTTTTTGTCTCTTACCACATTATGCCACATTAGTGAGATTACTGAATCAAAGATTGTGAAGTTAATTTGCTGTATAATTAAATAATTACAAAAAATATTCTCAGAATATTTAGATGACAACTCCAGCAATATTATGATTGTGAGTTTATATTTTTCTAGTAAGTTCAAAATTGATTATGTCTAATTTTGTATCATAATAGTTATTCTGTGATTTGTGAAAAGGGAAACAAAGAATTTTGATTTTCATTAGTAACACTATTTTATAATTATTAATGATAATTTACATTTATTATTGACTATATACAATCTGATCATATTATTGGATTTCTATTCACACAAAATAAGATCATTTATTATCTTTTTGTTAAAATATAAATGTTTTTCAGGCATATAACAAAATTATTTTTAAATTTTTGTTGCATCAACATTTTTGCCAGAAAGATTTTTCATTTCATGCAACTAAAATGATTTATTTTGTTTTTGTTCTGTTTTATCTCTTATTTATCCTTTATAGAAATTGCTTCTTATTGGGCTCAAACTGTGGCAGCATGGAATGCAGGAGAACCTGGGATGCAATCCTTTTTCTGATATTTTATATTTGCAGAAACCTTGTCAATTCACTTAAACTATTTTTACACCCTTTTGAAAGGAGGTCTTTTTAATTGCCCCCATCTCAATATGTTTTGTTTATTAATAAACACTGAAAATATTAACTAACTTTTATATTTTCTAATTCTAGATGTGGAATGGATTTCATTATTTTGTTCACCATTAAAATTAGTCTTTTTTTTTTTTTTTTTTTTTTTTTTTGTCAATTACATGCCCACATCAGTTTTAATTATAAAGCCAAATCTGAAAATCCTGGCAAGCTTAAGCTTTATTTAGGACCATAAAATATCATATAGATAGTGAAAGGAACACTCTGGTTTTGTTGATTCTAAATTTTAAATCTATTGTTAGGGAGGCAGTTCTTTGCAAGAGTACACAACAGGAATTGACCAAGTGTCCGACATTAAAACAGGCGTCCCTCCTCTTTGCATAGAAATAATATGAGATGAATGAGGTAGGCATTTTGTAAAATGGCTAATCTTCTAATTTGTTTTATGTAGCTCTATTTTGTGGTGAGAAATGCTCTGATGTGATTGTGTGTGTGTGTGTGTGTGTGTGTGTGTGTGTGTGTGTGTGTGTGTAGGGGTGGGTTTAGGATGAATGGGGCAAGCAGGCAAGGGAAAATAATATAAAGAAAATAGAAACAGTAGAACCATAGACAAAAAAGGCACTCTTGCTATTCTGGGGAAGAAGGGATGTGTTTTACTTAAGAAAATTGGAATTTAAAATATACTGAAGGAGGAATTCTTAGTAATTTCATATTGTATTTAAAGGAAAACACTATTAAAATGCCCCAAATCTTTCTGCTAAGACTTGGACTTTGTTTACTTGTTTTGTTTGTTTTGTTCTTTTATTGTTGTTTTTGCCTTTCCTATGAGGTGATTTTAATAGTTACATTGCTAGAATGAAATAGTTTTTTGCAGGATAGAATTAATGAGAATTCAGGAAAAAAATTGTAATTGTAACATATGTCCCTTTAATTTTGATGAATTAAACTATATTTCTCCACAAGTAAGAAGAGAGAGAATTTACACCAGATAATCAACAATAAATACTGTACAAATATTTCCCTTAAGGATCTATGGCTTATCAATCAATGCCATTCAGCCTAAGGAATGAAGGTAGGAAACAAATAGCATAAATCTATGCTTGCACCAATTTTAAAGTTATGGACAATTTGGCTAGTTATGTAATACAATGCTGGGGCCTCTTCCTGAGTTTAAATGTGTGCCCGAAGTCACTTAACCATGTTGATCACCATTTCCTCATCTGTGAAAAGAATTGGGGCAGGGACTGTCAAATTACCTTAATGTGTTTGCCAAGAAAGCCTCCTAATGGGTCCCAGAAAGATAGGTATGACTGTAACTAGTGAACAGCAATAATTAAAGCTTGGAAAATTTATTAACCAAGAGATGACAAATCTATATACTGAAAATACAAAATGAAATTATTCTTGTGACTTTAACAAATAAACTAATTGAAATTGGTTTAGCAGTAGAGAGATTGTTGCCCACAATTTCCTGTATATGCTTTGTTTCATAGAAAACAACTAAAGAATCTTAAAGTTCTACCTACTTAACTACTAAAATTAAAGAACAAATTGATTTTTTCCACAGAAAATAATTTTTGCTCTCAAATTTATTTGAAATAAAACTTAAAATCATGGAAATTAATCAAAAGTAATTAATGCAATTTATGGATGAGATAGTTTCTATATAATGCAATTATCCAAAAATATATATTTGAACCTATAGACAATGAGTTGACACTATAATACTTTAAAAAAATTTCACCTATACAAATATTAATTTGTATAAGACATCAACGATTTTATCAATAGAATTGTAACTTTGGTAGGAAAAAATTCTATGTAAAATGATAATGAATCATTAATGGTGAGGACAATGATGTCTTGAATTAAAGTGTGCCAACTTTTAAAATTTTTAAAATATTATGAATGCTCCATTTCAATTAAACTTCATAACAAAAGACACATGTAAGGGGAAATACTTTCCCTTTTATTGAGGGAAAAAGCAAATTACATGAGGATTACAATAACTTAATGCATTTTATTTATGTAGTTTTATGATAGCACTCTAAATGAAAATCTAATCATATCTACTTTGTAGTGTAAAAATAAGTATTGCTTCATCTTTTCTAAGGTTTAGAGACAGATGTTGAAAGTGATATTGACACCTTGACATATTCTCAGGTCAGAGAATCCTAGAATCTCAGAAGTTAACTACTCTGATCATTTTATAGTATAGATGAGGAAACCAGTGCACAACAAAATTAAATAACTTGTTCAAAATAGCAAATAATAAACACCAAAGAGAGACTTGAATACTTGATTTTTTGAGTCCCAATTGTAGGTCTTTTATACTATCCCAAGCAGCTACCACAATGAAAAAAAAACAGACCTTTATTAAACAAAACTAATTTATATATTTTCTGTTCTTTTTTATTTGTTCTGCTTTAAAAAAAAATGAATCTTTTACACTTGCCCATTCTTTCTAGTACTACTATTTCATGATTTGACTTATTTACTACATGAAATAAACTTATGGGGGTCATGGCTTTAGCTCAAGTTAAAACTCAATAAATAGCTTGGTACAGTAATGTATATGTATATGTCTGTTTGTGTAGGTGTCTCTGTATACAAAATATACAAATGTACGTGTTTTATAAAGGTATACATAATTCATAGATATATCTGTTCATTTATTTCTGTGTATAATATAATATTTAATTCTCAATTTAATAGATATTACATCAGGAATGAATAGACCAAGAGTATATTCTAAAATTTTAAATGAAAAATACTTAATAATGTAATGCTATTTATCTGTTACTATAGATAATTGAATCTCTAAATAAGGTATAATATACAGTAGTAAATAAAAGAAATATTTGGGAGTAGTAAGCATCCCAGAATTCATTTCATAAAAGTCATTCACACACCTTAAAATACACATTCATTAAGCACCTGTTATGCACAAGATATCTGGAGAGATACAAGGCAAGACCCTTATTACAAAAAACTTAAATATTTTAAATTTTAATGTTTTTGAGGGTATTCTACTTTTCCATATACATGCAAATTCATCTTTGAAAAAATCTATGTTCCAGATATTTCTCTGTATCTTAACTGCTTCCCCTTTCCCAAGACAGCAAAGAGTTTCACAAAGGCTAAATATACACAATTTTCTAAACAAACTTCCATTTTTGCATATGACCAAAAATACATCAAAAGGGAGAAAAATGAGATAGGAAAAATAAACAAGCAAACAAACAACAGCAATAATATCAAAAAGGTGAAAATCTATGCTTTGCTCCATATTCACTCTTCATTGTTCTCTCTCTAAATGTAGATGACACTTTCATCACAAGTCTAATGGAATTGTCTTGAATCACCTCATTGCTGAAAAAAGCCAAGTGCATCACAGATGATCATCTTAATCTTGTTGTTACTGTGTACAATGTACTCTTGGTTCTGCTCACTTCACTTAGCAATAGTTGATGTAGATATGGAATAATGGAACCATTATGGGATACATATATGAAAAGATATCAGAAGATATCAGAAATTCATGGTAAAATTCTCACACTATAATAATTGAAGGATGGGATAAATATCTGCTAGCAAGTGATAAGGGAATGCCACACAGAGATAAAAGTAAAGCTGGGACAGGGCTTGAGAGAATGGAAAAATTTTGACAATGAAAGATGGTTAGGAAAAAATTCATAAAGGAAAATATCATGAATATAGCTTAAAAGTTTTTAAATAACAAAGCACTTAAGCACAGTACTAGTTGGGGAAACTAATAATATATTCAATCTCTTCTATTTCATATCTTATGTAACATGTAAGGTTTTTGGAATCCAGAGAGAACTGCCATTGAAAATAAAAATGTTAATTGTGTGATGGTGGAATTGATAGCACATATGAAATTTAAGGAGATTTTAAAATTTTTACTGGTTGATATTTTTCACATTCATATTTTCAATCAAATATCTAAGAAAGACAGTGAAAGAATCTTAGCATACACTCTGACAGAAAAAGATGTGGAGAATATAGAATGTTAACCTTAGAAGTGATCTTGTCGAATAGAACATTAAATGTAGCTATAGATTGGGAGACTCAATGAAAAATTGTAAAAATTAAGAAAGATATAGAAACTCAGCAGAATAACACCCTCAGTACTTCTTCCTTTCTATATTTCTAAGTTATAAACTTAAGACGAAGAAAGAATGTTATTTTGCACATTCTGAATTCAATATTTCCACGGCCAGAAGAAAATTACAATGGAAAGAAGCAATGTTACATTTGTGGTGGAATTCATTCTCCTGGGATTTTCTGACTTTCCACAACTCCGAAGTTTTCTATTTGGAATTTTCTTAGTCTTCTATTTGTGTATACTTATAGGAAATGGCCTGCTCATTGTTATAACTAAGAGGAATCCTGCTCTTCAAACCCCCATGTACTTTTTCCTTGGACAATTTTCCTTCTTGGAAATCTGTTACACATCAGTCACTCTCCCTAGACTGCTAAGAGATATTTGGACTCAGAAGGGAAACATCCCTTTCCTATCATGTGCTATACAAATTTGCTTCTTTTACATTTTAGGAGTTGCAGAGTGCTTACTCCTTGTTGCAATGGCTTATGACAGATATGTAGCCATCTGTAAGCCTCTTTACTATCCTGTCATTATGAATCACAAGGTGTGTATCCAATTGGTGATCGCCTCCTGGATCACAGGGACGCCAGCCCAGATAGGACTCACATACCAGATATTCTCTCTGAACTTTTGTGGTCCTAACAAACTCAATCATATTTTCTGTGATGCTTCACCACTGCTGGAAGTTGCCTGTGGAGACACATATCAAAAAGAGCTCTCTGTCCACATTACTGCTCTCTTTTTTGTCTTGATTCCCTTTCTGTTGATACTCATATCTTATCTCAAAATCATAGTCAACATCCTGAAGCTACCATCAACTTCTGGGAAATCCAAAGCTTTTTCTACCTGTTCTTCTCATCTTATAGTTGTATTTTTATTCTTTGGTTCTGCTAGTATTGTGTATTTGCGTCCCAAATCCAGTCAGTCAGCTAAATCCGACAAACTCTTTGCTGTTTTCTATACTATTGTGACTCCAGTTTTAAATCCCCTGATATACAGCCTGAGGAATAAGGATGTAATTGTTGCACTGAAAAAACTCTTTCCAAAATCATGTTATTCTTAAACCAAATGGTCAAATATAAATTTTTGTATATATTAATTTTGCTCTCCATTTCTTCCGTTGGAACTAAGAAATAAATTACTGGTCTTTCATAAGACATCTGAAACATACTTGGAAATTAAATAAAAGAAATTACATTTAAAGATACCTAAAACACGTCTACAGTGTCCAGGTTTTGTTTGTTTGTTTGTTTGTTTTTGTTTTGTTTTGTTTTTCCTGAGGCAATTGAGGTTAGTTACTTTCACAAGGTCACACAACTAGGAAGTTTTAAGTGTCTGAGGTCAGATTTGAACTCAGGTCCTCCTGAATGTCTGATTTATTTTATTAATCTTTGAATGGATTGATGAAACTCTTTTAGTTCACATTGTGATTACTTTCACCAGAAACATTGATTGTAACATCAATATATTTTATTCTATTGTCTTAAAAATACTTAAAATTACTCCTTTTTACTCACAATTTACTTCTTTAAATATTGACTCCTTTATTTGTATGTGACTGCATGTTTAATTCAAGTAACATTTTAAATGCTTACTATGTGCCAAGGAGATGGTGCTGACTGCTGGGCAATCCCTACCCTCAAGAAGATATTACCTTGATTTCTTCTTTGATTTAATATTGACGAGATTATGATTCAATTGATGCGCATTGCCCAACATCTCACCTTTACTCCCACTACAATAGATTTTTCATGCCTCTTTATGTAACATAATTTACCCCATTTTGCCATGTGTGTGTGTATGTGTGTGTATGTGTGTGTGTCTGTATAAAACATCATTGTTAAACTTCACTGAATCCATTATATTTTCTTGCTTTATTTTGTTTAATTCTCATCTGCTCTTTTTAAAATATTGAAATCCTCCTATTACCTTGAATGAACATTTTTTTCCATGAATTCTTTTTTTTTTTTTTGGAATATCATCTTCCAAGATTTAATCTTCGATCTTCACCAATCCTTAACTGTAATGTTCTCTGCTTCAGGTTTTCTTGTGGTCTCTGGAGGTCTTTGGGAGCAGCCTTCCTTTCAGTTCAGTGATCACCACACTGCCAGGGGTTAAAGTCCAAAGTCCAAATTCTTTATTGTCTCCTTACCTGGAGCCAGGGACAGCTGTGCTACGGACCTGCTGAATGTGTCTTGGTTTCTGTGGGGGAGGCATGAGGACCACCACCATGGTCTCTGTCTAGAAGTCTGTCTCAGACCAAGAGCTTAAGTTCCTGCTTATCTTCTCCCCGTCTGAAACCTTTTACTCTGTGGCTCTCAGGCACTGCTTATACACTCCACACTGAGTATAAGCCAAAACCAATCATTATATCACTAGGAAACCATTATTTGTTGTAAGATTAAATCAATTATACTGAACCATGCTAAAATAGATAACCATTGTTTCTATCAATTCCATTGACTTAGCACCTTGTAAGGATCCTTGTTTCAAATTCAGAGTTCTGGCCCATAACACTTAACATTTCTAGTTGCAAAATAAATGCTGATTGGGACTTCCCAATGTATGCATTGCTTCTATCTGATACTCTATACAATGTTTTTCATTGACTACTTAATTATGATATTTGACTGAATTTTTCATGGTGTCTTTATTTCACTCAGCATCAGTTGATTTAAGTCTCTCCAGGCTTCTCTGTATTCCTCCTGCTGGTCATTTCTTACAGAGCAATAATATTCCATGTGTGTGTGTGTGTGTGTGTGTGTGTGTGTGTGCGTGTATCTTTGTTTCAGGGTGCAAAAGCCTGGTCGATTTTCAAATAATTGAATCCATCAATTTATAAAATAAATATGGTTAAAACATCCTTCCTTTTGCTATTTTATTTTATCACAATAGCACTATGATTGAAGTAATTTAAAATGTTATTTATCAACCCCATGGGGAAACAGGTTAAGAGAAACTTATTAACCTTCCATTTATACATATTAAGGAATCAAGAAAGCCAGTGTTGCCATATGTTCTCCTGACTCAAATCCCTATTTTTTTCCACTATGAAATACTGCCTCATTAAGGGATGTTTAGAAGACTGGACTATTCACAAGAAGACCACTTTCGTTAAAATGTGATAAGAATCATGAGAAAACTCTCCCCAAAGAACATAGAAGGACAGGAATCATTTCTATTTAAATAGTGTGGTGATAAGTTGATTTAAATGATCATTTTTAGAAGGAATCTTTTTCCCCTTTCGAAGTTAGGAGAAAAGGGGTGATAGATAATAATCTGTGAGGGAGCAAAAGTATAGTTTAATGGAAAGGTCATGATATCCCTGAATTTTAATCTCCCTATGGACACTTAACCACTGTGCCACTATATACCTATGTCAAAGATTACCTTCATACTGAAATAATTTTAATGTACTCAGCAAATGATGGGGATTTATCTGTATATATGGGATATGGTGTGTGTGTGTGTGTGTGTGTGTGTGTGTGTGTGTGTGTGTGTACATAAAACAATTCTGAGACACAGACATTTATATGCTCAAAAGAGAATTCAGCTACAAAACAAATTCAAAAGTTCATAAATTCAAGTATAAATTAGGAATAATTGCTAAGGGACAGAAGTTTTTGGAGATATCAGATGGCAGAGTTGAGAGTTATATCAATATCTCAAATAGGACATCTAAAAAAGGAAGGAACTTATGATTCAGTTTAAGAAGTGATTGGGCCCAGAATCCATCTTACCAGAGTCACTTCCTAAGAAAAAATATCCAGGACCAGTTGGATTTATAAGTGAATTTTCCCAAACATTTAAAGAACAATTTATTCTAATAAGATGCAAAATATTTGGAAAATAGGGACAGAAGTTCTACCAAATTCTTTTTTGACACAAATATGATGCTGAAAATTAAACCAGGTAGATTCAACACAAAGAAAATTATAGATGAATTTCCCTAATGAATATTAATGCAAACATCTTAAATAAGATATTATCAAGGAGATTACAGCAAGTTATCACCAGGATAATATACTATGAACAAGTAGGATTTATACCAAGAATGATGCTGATTCAATATTAGGAAAATTGTTAGCATAATTAACTATGTCAATAACCAAATTAAAAGAAATCATATGATTATCTCAATCTATGCCAAAAAAAATCTGAAAAAATCTCACACTAATTCCTATTAAAAAAAACCCTAGAAAGCAAAGGAAAAAATTGAGCCTTCTTTAAAACAATCAATAGCATTTACCTAAAATTATCAGCAAGTATCATAGTTAATGGGGATTAACTAGAAGCATTCCCAATAAAATCAGCGGTGAAACAAGGTATCACCTTGTTTTATAAAACATAAAATATGGTGATAAATATTAAAATAAATATCACTATTACTATTCTATATCATATTAGAAATGTTAGCCTTAGCAATAAGAGAAGAAAAAAGGAATTAAAGGAAGTAGGATAAGTAATGGGGAAATAAAACCATCACTCTTTGCAGATGATAGGATGGAATACTTAGAGAACACTAAAGAATCAACTAAAAACCTATTAGGAATAATGAAAAACTTTAGCAAAGTTTTAGGATATAAAATAAATCTCCTTAAATCATAAGCATTTCTACAGGTTACCAATAAAGTCCAGCAGCAAAAGATATAAAAAGAAATTTCACTTACGATAACTGTAGAAAATATAAAATATTTGGGAGTCTACCTGGCAAGTCAAAGTCAGAAACTATATGAACACAATTATGAAACCCTTTTCAAACAAATCAGTTCAGAGTCTAAGAATTGGAAGAAGTTGCCTAGCTGTAGCAGGCCTAAAGCAGCATTCATCAAAATCATTTGGTAGTAGCTAAGAAATATAATAGTTGATCAGTGCAATAGATCAGGTTGACAGGAAAAAATATTCAGTGGCTATAGTAACTTAGGATTTGATAAAACCAAAGGCTCTGGCTTCGGAAATAGGAACTCACTATTAGACAAAACTTGCTGAGAAATTTGTATGACAGAAACTATGACAGAAACTAGACCTCGACTCATATTTAACATCCTTAACCAAGATAAAGTTAAAATGGATTCAGAATTTGGACCTAAAATGTGAAATTATAAGCAAATTAGAAGAACAAAGGACAATTTACCTCTCAGATCTATGGATAAGGAAGGAATTTATGGCCAAAGAACTGGAGTACATTATGGAATGGAAAATGGATAATTTTGAGTATATTAAATTAAATATGTTTTGTACAAACAAAATCAGTTCAGACAAGATTTCTGGAGGGTAGTAATAAACTTGGGAAATTGTAATAAAGAGTTGTAATAAAGGCTAATTTCTAAAATATATAGAGAACTAACATTGATAAAAATTCAAACCATACTCCAATTGATAGACAAAAGTATGAACAGACAATTTTCAGATGAATGAGTTAAAACCATTTCTAGTTATATGAAAAAAAATGGTCTAAATCATTATTGATCAGGGAAATATAAATTAAGATAACTTGGAGGTACCACAACACACCTCTCAGAGTAGCTAAAATATAGGAAAAGATAATGTTAAATGTTGGAAGGGATGTGGATAAACTGGGAAAATAATACATTCTTTCTGGTGTTATAAAGTGATCCATCCATTCTGCAAAGCAATTTGGAACTGTGCCTAAAGATTTTCAAACTGTGCAAATTTTTTTTTTTTTTTGCATACCCTTTAATCCAGCTGTGTCTGCACTGGGCTTGTATCCCAAACAAAAGGGAAAAGAATCCACATGTGCTAGCATGTTTGTAGCAGCCCTTTTTGTTGTGGCAAAGAACTGGAAACTGAGTGGATGACCAATAGTTTGGTATATAATGTGAAGTGATGGTATATAAATGTCATAGAATATTACTTTATTAAAATAGAATATTATTAATATTCTATTCTAATTATTGTTAGAATAGAATATTATTAATATTATATTAATGTTATAGAATATTATTGTTCTATAAGAAATGATCAGCAGGATGATTTCAAAGAAGTCTTGAAAGACTTACATGAACTGATGCTAAATGAAATGAGCAGAACCAGGAGGACATTATATACAGCAACAGCAAGATTATATGATGATCAATTCTGATGAGCTTGGCTCTTTTCAACAGCAATGTGCTTTAGGCCAGTTCCAATGATCTTGTGGTGAAGAGGGCTCTCTGCAACCAGAGAGAGAGATGTAGGGACTGAGTGTGGATCACAAAACAGTGTTTTCACTTTTTTGTAGATGTTTGCTTGCATTTGTATTTTTTCTCATTTTTTCCCTTTTTGATCTGATTTTTTATGTGCAGCACATTAATGTGGAAATATGTATGGAAGAATTGTACATTTTAAACTTGTGGTGGATTGTTTCTTTTCTTTTGGGAATGGTCTGTAGAAAGGGAAGGAGAAAATTGGAATACAAGGTTTTACAACAATGAAACTGTCTTTGCATATATTTTGATAATAAACCTATTATTTAAAAAATAAAAATATATTAAAAAAACTGGAAAAGAGGGATTCAGACCCATAGGTTATGATTGATAATGCAGGGTTCCCTGTGATTATAGTCTCTGCCTCAATCCACTATGAAGTCACTGGTATACTTTCTGAAGATCTGAAAAGTGTAAAATACCAAAAGTTTTTTTTCCCCCTAGGCATATGCTAAAAATGATTGTTACAAGAAACAAGGGACTGGTTGCTTTTCAATAATTGAACAGAACCATTGCTTACTATCACTTTTATAATTAAAAATATAGTTAAAACATCCTCCTGCTTTTTCTATATCAATGTTTTCAAAAGAAAACTATGATTAAAAGAATTCAAAACATTTTCATTCAAACAATGGGAAAACAAACTCTTCTCTAAGAGTAGTGACCTTTCAATTATTAGAGAGTTAGGAATTAATAATGACTAGCTTGCCTTATGTCCCCATGGCTCAAGTCCCCAGACTTTTTCACTATGTAACTTTCTCTCGTTTAGTGATGTTCCAAAGATGCTTGGAAGCCCGGACTTTCAGCCAGAGGACAACTCTCATTAAAATTTGGTATTTCATGGGAAAACTCTCCCTAGAGAAGAGAGAAGGTCAGGAATCATTTCCACTTAAACAGAGTGGTGACTTGATCAAATGATTTCAATAGTTTGAAGCAACTTCTCTTAAGATGTCTGATGGAAATCTTTTAATTCCTTTATTAGAGAGCCAGGGTGCGGGTAACATGTGATAATATAGATAAAGATTTTCCTAAATATTTAAGTACCTTATTTTGGTTAGTGATACTTTTCTTATATTATTCGCTATAAATGAATAAAAGGAAGCACCAAAATAACAGAAATAATAATTGTGAATTCACCTAAGAAAGGTAAGTGTGAAACATTTTGCTTGCTCACCTCCAAATTTTCAGATTATGAAGAAGCTAGTAGAAATACTTATCTAGCAAGCTCCTGAAAGTATTAAATATATATAATAATATTCAGGGCTCACCTATTCAGAGAAAAATGCACAAAGAATGAATCCCTGCCCCTACAACTAGAATCTGACCTAGCTATGTATCCAGAGGGAAAAAAAATCAAAACAAAACAAACAAACAAAAAACCAACTAACTAACAAACAAATAAAAAAAGAAAAATTAGAACCTGCACTTCAAAGCTATTTTTAAAAAATCATAGTTCTTTTTCTGTATTGTTTTTTTCTTTTTTTATGAATAACCACAATTTGTTTTTGCCATATCACAGTTATTTTCTTTCATAGTATCATTTATACATTCCTTGACAAAAGAAAACAGTTTAAGAGAAAATTCATTAAATAAATCATATTTAATATTTAATAATTTCTTTTAAATTTAGGATTAATGATTTAATTTAAAATATTTTATTATTCTTCATTATTTTTTAATTAAAAAACTAAGCAGTCATATAGAGAGTATCCATGTGCTGTTGATGCCTTTTTCAATTTTCCACAACCTTTGTTCTCCAGACCTACAATACTAAGAGGGAGAAAATATTTCTCACCTCGTTTCAAGTTGTAAATGTGCTATGGAAATTAATGTAAAATTAACCTGTGTCTTAGTTTTCCTTGCATTCATAGTACTATTATTGTGGCTGTTGTTATACTGCCTGTACCTATTTTCCTTGATGTCATTTAAACTTGTTTTACCCTCCTTTAATTCATCACATTCATTTTCTTTCTTAGACAACATTTCATTAGATCTTAAAGAAAAACATGTGCAATCATTTCTTTGATTGAAATGTCGGGCCTTTTCTAAAGGTTTTATTTTTCCTCTTTCACAAAACAAAAATAGTATTAGTATATCCTCTTTGTGCAACCTTTCTGTCACTGACTTCCATAATGCCATATTATGAGATTGCTGAATCAAAGATTGTGAATAAGTAATTGGCTATATTCTTTAACAATTCCAAGGAGTTTCACAGAATATTTAGATGACAACAACTTCATGAACATTATGGTGATGAGTTTATGTTTTCTAATAAGTTCAAAAGTGATTATGTCTACTTTTAATAAAATTGATCTGTTTTATTTAGCTCTAATTTGTGGTGAAAGATGATCTGACATAATTGTGTGTGTGTGTGCATGTGTGTGTGTGTGAAGGGAGATTTAGGATAGAGGGGGCAAGCAGGCAAAGAAAGATAAGTGACATCAAGGTAAAGAAAATAGAAACAGGAGAACAATATTTTTTAAAGCATGCTTGCTATTCTTCTGGAGAAGAGTAAGGGATGTGATTTATTGAAAAAATAGAAATTTAAAGTATACTCAAGGAAGAATTCTTAGTAGTTTCATATAGTATTTAAGGGAGGTCACTATTAGAATGGCCCACATCTTTCTGTTAAGCTTTGAACTTTGCTAGGTTGTTTCTTTTGTTTGTTTTGTTGTTTTTCCCATGTGATGATTTTATCACAGTCACATAGCTAGAATGGAATGTCTTTTCCCAGTATACAGATTAATGAGGATTTATTCCAAATCGTAATTTAATATATGTTCATTTAATTTTAATATATGTTCATTTAATTAATTTAATTAATCTCTATTTCTCTAAAAGTGGACAGATAATTTGACATTACATAATCACCAGTAGATTTTGTACCAGTAGATTTTACCAATCAATGTCATTCAGCCTAATGAACAAAGATAGTTAACAAACAATACAATCTCTGCTTGCAACAATTTGAAAGTAAATGAATATTTGGCTAGCTATGTGGTACGATGCTGGGACTTCTTCCTGAGTTTAAATGTGTGTCTGAATTTAGAGAAGTCACGAAATTGTCAGTCACCATTTTCTCATCTGTAAAAAAGAATTGGGATAGGGACTGTCAAACTATTCCAATGCCTTTGCCAAGAAACCCTCCTAATGGGTCACAGAAAGTCAGACATGACTAATGACTAACAACAATGAATGTTTGTCAAATTGCTGGATATAATTTTACATCACAGTCTCCTTCCTAGTTGTTAACCAATAGTTGATAAATCTAAGTACTGAAAATATAGAAAGAAAATATTTTGGAACTTTAACAAACAAATTAATTGAAATGGGTGCACTGACACACAGACTATTGGCCACAATTTTCTGTATATGTTTTGTTTCACATAAAATAACTAAAGAAGTTTTAAAAGTTCTACTTAACTATTAAAATTTATGAACAATTTGATTTTTCCACAGCAATTATTTTTTTTTCTCTCAAATCTATGTAAAATTTAAAAAAATTCAAAACATGGAAAGAAATCAAAAGAAATCAAAGCAATTTCTGTATGCGATTATTTTTGTATCATCATATTGTCCCAAAGATATTTATGTGAGGTGTTAGACAGTAAATTGTCATCATTATACTTTGGAAATCATTTTTTCAACTATAAAAATCAGAGAACATTAATGAATTTATTAATATAATTCTTACTTTGGAACTTTGGACAGAATTGCATGTAAAATTATAATGAATAAATGATAGTGATGACAATGATGTGTTTAATTGGTGTAGCAACTTGTACAATTTTTAAATTATTTTGGAAGCACCATTTCCAATAATCTTCATATCAAAGGACAGATGTAAGTGGGAATGCTTTCCCTTTTATAGATGAAAAGATAATTGCATGAAAATTATAATGACAACGCGTTTTACTTATGTAGTTCATGATAGAGTCAGCACTCTAAATGAAATCCAAACATATCTGCCTTTTAGCATAAAATAAGTATTAATTCATGTTTTCCAATATTCAGAAATACAGGCTAAAAGTGAATGATACTAAAAGCTTATGTGATATCACCGTATCTTATGATAAAAGTATCAGCCACATTGATCTGATAGGGATCTCAGAAGTTAACTATATGAATCATTTTATAGCATAGATGAGGAAGCCAAGGAACAATAACATATTATTTGTTCAAGATAATAAATAATAAGCACCAAAGAGAGACTTGAATACTTGCTTTATGAGTATTGATTGAATGTGTGTTATACTATCATGAAAAGACTAAGATGATATATTTGGGGTTCAGAATTGGTCTTTCTTAAATTAAAAGAAATTATATATTTTTGTTTTTTTCTTATTGTTCTTCTTTCAGAAATATGAGTCCTTTGCACCTGCTCATTCCTCCTAGTACTATTACTTCATGATTTGACTTATTTTCTACATGGAATAGATTTACCAGTCATGTCTTAGCTCAAACTAAAACACAATAAATTGTGTGATATAGTAATGTGTATATGTATTTGTATGTATATATGTGTTTGTTCAAATGTAGGTGTATGTATAAATATATACATATTACATAGATAAATATATTAATTTATTTCTGTGCATAATTTAATGTTAAATTCTCATTTTAATAGTTATCACATAAGTAATTAATAGACCAAAAGTTCCAAGAAAATATCAAATGAGAAATTCTTAATAATGTAATGCTATTCATCTATTACCACAGATGTTGAATTTCTAAATATGGTATTTTACATATTAGTCAATAAAATAAATATTTGGGAGTAGGAAATATCCGTGAACTCATATCACAAAGTGATCCACACCTTAAAATACACATTCATTAATCACCTGGTATGCTCAAAGCATCTAGAGATATACAGGGCAAGATGATTGTCTCCTTGAGTGACCTTTCTGCCACTGACTTCCATAATGCCACAGTAGGGAGATTGCTGAATCAAAGATTGTGTGAAGTTAATTGACTACATGCTTGAACAACTCGAAAGAATTTCTCAGAATATTTAAATGATTTAACAATTCCAGAAACATTATGGTGATGGGTTTATATTTTCTTACAAGTTCAAAATTGATTATGTTCAATTTTTTATCATATTAGTTACTCTTTGAAAAAGAAACTAAAGAATATTTATTTGCATTCCTCTTATTTATACCATGTTTTATAATGATTACTGATAATTGACAATTCTACTAAATATGCACACTCTGGTAATAATATTGGATTTTTTATTCATACAAGAATAAAAGTTCTTAATATTATCTATTTTAAATATGAATGTATTTCAGGTATACATGAAAATTTTTGTTTAGTTAATTGTCATTGCACCAACATTTTTGCCAGAGAGATGTTTTGTTTCATACAACTATTATGATCTCTTTCATTTTTATTCTCTTTTATTCCTTATTTATTCTTCATTGAAATTGTTTCTTATTAAGCTCAGCCTATGAGCCTTGAATACAATCTTTGCTAGCACTAATTTGAATGTAAATAATATTTGGGTAATTATGTGGTACAGCATCAGGGCTTCTTTTTAAATATGTGTCTGAACTTAGAGGAGTCACTTAACCCTGTGTGTCAATATTTCTTCATCTGTAAAAAGAATTGGGGCAAGGACTATCAAACCACCACCCCAATATTTTTGCCAAGGAAGAGACCCTAATGGGTCACATAAAGTCAGACATAATTAATGATTAAGCAATAACAATTAATTTTTGGCAAATTGCTAGACATAATTTTACATCTCACCATCATTTGTTAACCAATAGTTGATAAACCTATTTACTGAAAATACAGAAAGAAATTATTCTTGTGACTTCAACAAATAAAGTAAAATTGGTGTATTGACACAGAGAAGATTTCTGGACACAATTTCCTTTATATGTTTTGTTTCATATAAAATAACTAAAGAAGTCTTAAAAGTTCTACTTAACTATTAAAATTTAAGAACAAATTGATTTTTCCATAACAAATATTTTCTCTCAAATCTATATGAAATAAAAGGTTTCAAAATATGGAAATCAATCAAAAGAAATCAGAACAATTTCTGAATGAGATGGATTCTATATCATCACATTGTCCCAAACATGTTTTCTATAAGCTTGCAGAAAATAAGTTGTAATAATAATTCTTTAAAAACCATTTTTATCTATCTATACGTGAAAAATACAAATTAATTAATCACCTGTTATGTTCAAGGAATCTGGAGGTATGCAAGGGAAGACACTTTTTGGCAAAAAAATAAAACCCTTTAATTTCTATTTGAAAATGTTGAGGGTATTCTACTTTTCAAAATACATGTAAAGATAGTTTTCAACATTCACTTTTGCAAAATCTGTGTTTCAGATTTTTCTCCCTATCCCACCTCATTCTTCTTCCCCAAGACAGGAAACAATCTGATATAGTTTTAATGTGGACACTTTTCTAAATATATTTCAATTTTTGCATGCTAGCAAAAAAAAAAAAAGCATCAAAAGGGAGAAAAATAAGAAAGAAGTAAAAAACAAGCAAACAAACTACAGCAATTATAACAAAATGTGAAAATCTATGCTTTGCTCCCTATTTACTCTTCATTGTTCTCTCTCTGGATGTAGATGGTACTTTCATCACAAGTCATCACAGGACTTTTCCTGAATCACCTCATTACTGAAAAGAGCCAAGTCCATCACAGATATTCATCACATTGTCTTGTTGTTACTGTGCACAATGTTCTTTTGGTTCTGATAATTTCACTTAGCAATAGTTCATGTGGATATAGAATGTTACAATCAACCAACATGGGATACATATAAAAAGTAGTAGAAAGCATGTACATTATAGTTAGAAATTCATGGTATAATGCTCACAATGTAGTAATTCAAGGGTGGGATAAACGTCTGTTAGCTAAGGTGATCAGGGAATGGCACACAGAAAAAAAAAAAAAAGTAAAGCTGAAGTAGGCCTTTAGAGAATGAGAAAATTCTGATAATGAGAAATGAATAAAAAACATTTTTTTTTCCAGAAGAAATATAGACATTGCTTAAAAGGGCTAAGAAAACAAAGCACTTAAGCCTAGTACTAGCTGGGGAAATTAATAATGTATTGAAATTCTTATATTTCATGTCTTATATAAAACTATGCCTTTTGTTAGCTGGAGAGAACTGATTTTAAAAATGAAAAAGTTAATTGTAGAATAAGGTGATTGATAACACATATGAAATTTAAGGTGATTTTTAATTTTTTCACTGAATGACATTTTTACATCTATATTTTCAACCAAATATCCAAGAAAGATAGTGAAAGAAGCTTAGCATACTCTCTGATATCACAGGATATATATATATATATATATATATATATATATATATATATATATATATATATATATATATAGTATAGAATGTTAACTAACACTTAGAAGTGACTTTGAAGAAAAGAAGATTAAATTCTAGCTGTAGATTGGGAGACAACAAAAATTATAAAAATTAAAGGTCATATAGGATATCATTAAAACAAGACTGTACGCCCCCTTTCTATATTTCTAAGTTAGAAACTAAGGACTATAAAAAGTAACTTATTTTGCTCAATCTGAATTCATTATTTTCACAGACAGAAGAAAGTGAAACATGGAAAGAAGCAACATTACATTCGTGGTGGAATTCATTCTCCTGGGATTTTCTGACCTTCCCAACCTCCGAAGTTTTCTTTTTGGAATTATCTTACTTATCTATATCAGTATAGTTATAGGAAATGGCCTGCTCATTGTCATAACTAATACTAATCCTGCTCTTCAAACCCCTATGTACTATTTCCTTGGTAACTTTTCCTTCTTGGAAATCTGTTATACATCAGTTACTCTTCCTAGATTGCTAAGAGATATTTGGACTCAGAAAGGAAATATTCCATTCTCATTCTGTGCTTTGCAAATTTTCACCTTTTATAGTATAGGAATTGCAGAGTGCTTACTCCTTGTTGCAATGGCTTATGACAGATATGTAGCCATCTGTAAGCCTCTTTACTATCCTCTCATCATGAATCACAAGAAGTGTGTGCAATTGGTGATCATCTCCTGGATCACTCCAATACCAGCCCAGATAGGACTCACATACCAGATTTTCTCTCTGAACTTTTGTGGTCCTAACAAACTCAATCATATTTTCTGTGATGCTTCACCACTGCTGGAGGCTGCCTGTGAGGACACATATCAGAAAGAAGTCTTGGTTCACCTTAGTGCTCTCTGTTTTATCATGATTCCCTTTCTGTTGATATCCATATCCTATGTCAAAATCATTACCACCATCCTGAAGCTACCATCAACTTCAGGGAAATCCAAAGCCTTTTCTACCTGTTCTTCTCACCTTATAGTTATATTTGTATTCTTTGGGACTACTAGTATTGTGTATTTGCGTCCAAAATCCAGTCAATCCGCTAAATCTGACAAACTCTTTGCTATTTTCTATGCTATTGTGACTCCAGTGTTAAACCCCATAATATATAGCTTGAGGAATAAGGATGTAATTATTGCACTGAGAAAACTCCTTTTAAAACCATGTCATTCATGAACCAAATGGTTATTTATATATACATATATCTACCCATATAATATATATATATATATATATATTTAGTTTTGTTCTCCATTTCTTATACAAACAGAAACACACGCAAATATGTGTAGTATATATATATATATATATATATATATATATATATATATATATATATATATATATATATATATATATATATATAGACACACACACATACATACACACACAACAATAACTGAAAAAGCACTTTTGCTATTTTATAGAAGAGGAAGATATGTGATTTAGGGAAGAGAAATGGAACTTAATGTATATACTCCAGGAAGAATCAAGAGTATTTCCAAATTCAGTGGCCCAAATATTTATGCTGTCTTGAAATTTATTTGTATTCTTACTTGTTTTGTTTGTCTGTGTGTTTTACTATTGTTTTGATTGGTTTTTGTCTTTCCTGTAAAATAATTTTAATCAGTCACATAATTTGAATTCAGTAGCTTTTCCCAATATATACATTGAGACTTAGTTCAAATTTGAACTTTGTTCAAATTGTAATTATAATAAATGTTATAATGTTATTTTAACTTTTGTGAATCAATCAATATTTAACTCTGAGTAGGAAAAGAAGAATTTGGCACCAGATAGCCACCAACAGATATCGTACAAACATTAAGGAGGAAGACCTTTTCCATCTATAGGGTAAAAACAGTATAATCTATGACAGGAAGTGAATATTTGGGTAGCTACAATGTACACTGTCAGGCCTTCTTCCTGAGTTTAAATGTGATCTCAAGCACTTATTATTGTATGATAATGTAGAAATCTCTTAACTCTGTAAGTCTCCATTTGTGCAATTGTAAAATGAATTGGAGAAAGAAATGTCAAACCATTACAATATCTGCAATGAAAGCCCCAAATTACATCACAAAATATAAAGCAAACTATTTTAAGTTTTGAATGAATTGCTTACTTCATCCCCCCCCCCCCCAGGCTGGGGTTAAGTGACTTGCCCAGGGTCACACAGCTAGGAAGTATTAAGTGTCTGAGACCAGATTTGAACTTGGGTCCTCTTAATTCAAGGCTAGTGCTCTATCCATTGTGCCACCTGGCTGCCCCTGCTGATTTCATTTTTAAAACACCCTTTCCACAGCAGATTTCATTGAAACTGATGTTTTCTTGTAGCAACTGACACTTCTTAGATTCACAATTTCATCCAAATTTCCAAGAAATATCATAATTGAATTGTAATATATTCTGTGACACATAGTCAATACATAACCAAAATTCATTGGTTGATTTTTGGCCTTTTGGCCTTAGGACACAGAATATAGAATTTTAATACTTAGAATTGATCTTGAAGTTAGGACATTCAATGCTAACTATAAAAGGGAAGATTCAACACACACACACACACACACACACACACACACATATATATATATATATAAAACTTAAATAAACTAAGATTGATTTAGTAGATCATTTCATAAATGCCCCTTGCCTCGCCTCACTCCTCCATATTTTTTTTGAGGTAGAAACTGATATCTAGGGCAAGAAAGTTATTTTCTGACCTTCACAAAAAACAAAGACTTTTATTTGGAGTTTTTTTAGTCATCCATATGAGTAAATTTATAGGAAATGACCTCCTCATTGTCATAACTGTGCAAATGATGCTCTTCAAGTCCCCAGTACTTTTTTCTTGTAAACTTTTCCTTACTGGAAATCTGTTACCCCTCAGTCACTCTCCCTAAATTGATAAGAGATATTTGGACTCATAACAGAAATATTATATTACTGTCCTGTGCTATACAAGCTTGTTCTTTTTATATTCTAGGAATTGCAGAATGCTTACTTCTGGCTGTGATGGCTTATGATAGATATGTAGCCATCTTTAAGACTCTTAACTGTACTCTCATAATGAATCATAAGATGTGTGTCCAACAAGTGATTGCCTCCAGTAGCACTGGGACACCATCTCAGATAAGACTCACATATCAGATTTTCCCACTCAACTTCTGAGGTTCTACAAAACTCAATGATGTTTTCTCTAATGCTCCAACATACTGGAGATTGTTTGAAAAGAGACATAGCAGAAAGAACTTTCTGTCCATGTAAATATTCTGTTTTTTCATGATTCCCATTCTTTTGATACACATATCTTATGTTAAAATCGTCACCACCATCCTTAAACTACCTGTTGAATTCAGTGAAATGCAAAGCCATTTCTATTTGTTCCTCTGACCTCCTATTTGTATATTTATTCTAGGGATCTATGCAACCCAAATCCCGTCATTCAGCTAGCCTGACAAACTCTTCTCTCCTACCTCTACTACTGTGACTACACTGTTAAATCCAATGAAATATATTGTTTCACTGAAAAACGTCCTTCCAAAATGATGTGACTCATGAATCAAATCTAAAAAGCTTTTCTGTTCATTATTTTCATTAAAGTTTAAAAATAGATTTCTCTTCTTTCATAAGACATCTAGAACATATTTAAGGTTATGCAGAGAAGATGAGAAGATTATATTTTAAAATATGCAACTACTACTTACAATGTCCAATTTATTTTAATAGATCTTGAAAGGGTTGATAAATTGTACCTTATATTCAGGGGTAACTACTAGCAGCAGATATATCTAATGATAACTTATTATATTTTGTCTTCTTGTCCTTAATATATTCAAACTTAATTATTTTACTCACAATTTACTTGTTTAAATATTGACCACTTTAACTGTGTAGGTATGTGTGCATATTCAATTGAAGTAACATTTTTAAGTGCTTACTATATGCCAAGGGTTGTGCTATATGCTGTATACAGTTATTGCCCTTAAAGAGGTTAAAAATAGAGGAAGAAAATATAAAAAGAACCTGAAGTTGGGCTGAGAAGGTGGTATGGGCACCAAGTAATTTTTAGTATTGGGAACATGTTCCAAGGATTCAAAACCAGGCTACTTTTAAGGAAATAAAGGGAAAAAAACCAAGAAAGACAAAGAAAGAGAGAGATAGAGAGAAACAGACAGACAAAGATCAAGAGACAAAGAGACAGGAAGAGGAGTGACAGATTGAGATATATACACAGAGAAAGAGACAAACAGACAGAAAGAGATTATCAGGCAGTGACATAGACAGTGACAGAACAACAGAGACAGAATGCCAGAGACAGAGAGAAAATAATACTCTTTTTGATAAGACACCAAGATTAAGTGCTTATTATTCCAAACTATTTCCAACAATTTCACAAAGGAATAATTAATTTTCTGATAGAAATAGCTAGTCAATCAATAGTCTGTATGGGAACATCATGGCCACATTCTGAAACCCCTACACCAAGAAAAAATATGACAAGTAAAAAAACAAAACAAAGCAAAAACAAACAAACAACAACAACAACAACAACAAAAATTCAAATAGGTGGATCCACAATTGAAATCATACAAGATCTAGCAGCTGCTACATTAAAAGACCTCACCTCTTTGAAAACCATAAATGAAATAGCAAATGAACTAGGTTTTTGGGCAAAAATATCATAAACAAAGAAATTAAGCCTACTCTTAAGGGGAAAAATGGTAATTAAATGAATTTTCAAAGAATTCTACTCTTCTTCATGGATCCGAAAGGTAAATTATTCCTTGATCTTCTAATTTGCTGAGGATGTCACTCTTCATGGCTAAATAGGTTACTCATATTGTTTTTTTTTTCTTGTTTGTGATACCTTTTAGCAAGATGTAATTTCCTTCCTTATCTATTTTAACTGTTTATTTGTCTTGTGCTTTATCTGAGAACATTATTGCTACCTCTGTTAAGTATGTGTGTTTATGTGTGTATAATGAAATTCATGGTGATTCTTTTGTATTTTCGTTATTAGGTGAAGTCATTGTGATTATGCTAAAGCATATTAGATTCTGTTCTAGCCCCCTGAGTGTACTTTTATTAATTCAGGGAAATGTTTTAAAATAATTTATTGAATTGCTCTCCAGCTCCCCCTTTGGATAGTCGATTCCAGGAAGTCCAGAGAGATTGACATTGTTTTTCCTCAATCTATTTTCCCAGTCAGTTGTTTTTCTATTGTGGAGTGCTCCAATTTCTTCCATTTGTTCATTTTTAAAATGTGTTTGATTGATTCTGTCTCATAGAATTCTCAGTTTCTACCTGCCCCATTATAATTTTTAAGGAGATGTTTTCCTTAGTTTTGTATTTCCTTTTCAATTTGGTCAAATTTACTTTTTAAGTAGCTGATTTCTGTTTCCAAACTGTTGCCTCTTTTCTTTTGGAATACCTTTTTTGTCTGGGGCTTCTCCAATGGGAGGTTTTTTGTTTGTTTGTTTGTTTGTTTTTGTTTGTTGTGTGTGTGTGTGTGTGTGTGTGTGTGTTTTGTTTTTTCCATTGTGGTTCTCTTTTGAGTTTGTGTCTTTATCTCTCCTGTTGCCATGATAATGGTTTATGGTAAGATTCTTTGTTGTTGTTGTTGTTGTTTTTAAACCAATACTTTGTCTTTTTTCTTACTTTTAAACACTACTCTGAGCTATGAAGTTGAATTGCCTCAGTGTCCTTGTTTTTGGGGCTACAGACACTGGCTGTTTACATAGTTCTGTATTGATACTGCTCTGAGATCCCAGACTGTCTTATCTGATGTTGCACTTAGGGGAAAGGGTAGGGCAGTGACTGGTTAGTCACTGGCAGTGCTGAAAGCCATAGGGGTCTGACAGTTTAACAGATGCTAAATTGTGGGGCTTATAGTAGTGTCTGGTAAGAGAAGAGGGAAGTGGAATATTTCTCTATTTCCCTGGGGTCATGATGAAAAGTGCCCTTTTTTTTCTACCAAGCAGAAGTTGTTTGCTTGCTAATGATTCTGCTAAAGCATATGGTAATTCTGGGAGCTTGAATCTACCCCTTCCTCTCACTGGGCTGAGGCATGTGGGGAGTTATGAAGGGACTGGGCTCAGATCTTCCAATGGTTTGCTGAGATGGTGTCTCTTAATGATTTCAAAAAGATTTTCATGAACTTTTTTTTATCATTTTCTTTTCTTTTCTTGTTGATTTTTCATCTCAGTTGACCATTTCTTTTATGTGAGGAATGATTTGTTATATTATATTATGTTGTATTTTTGTTTTTATTTTGGTTATATTCCTAATAAACATTTTATAATATGACATTTATCTTCAAATGCTTTTTTGGTAGTGCTTGGTGCTTGTTCTCTCTCTCTCTCTCTCTCTCTTTCTGTGTGTGTGTGTGTGTGTGTGTGTGTGTGTGTGTGTTCTTTTATTTTTACAATTTGGGCTTGCTGAATGCTATTCTCTGCTCCATCCACTACACCATTATATCTTTATGTCAATATTTATCTTTATATTAAAGAACATTTTAATATACTCAATGATGAAAATATGTGTGTTTTATACACACACACACACACACACACACACACACACACACACATAAACAAACAATGCAGAAAAAGACAGGCATAACCATAAAAGACCGTTCAAATACAGAACAGTTGGAAAAATCCATAAGTGTTAAGAATTAATCAGGAATGATAGCAATGGCCCAGAGTTCTTATTTATATCAGAAGAAGCAGATATATGGTATATCAGTTATGCAAATAAAAGAACTGGAAAAGGAAAGAACTAAGGACTCAGTTTTAGGGCAGGGATCTGGCCCAGAGTCCTTTAATCTTACCTTAATTATTTTGCTTGGTGGTTCTGTGCTCATTTAGGACAGACAAGTATGAGAAACATCTACTGCAGTCTGCTGCATTGAGATAGGGTCAAATAAACTGAGGCACATAATTTACTCAAGGTTATGAAATTTTTAAAAAAGTGATAGAACAAGGATTCAAACTCAGAAGTAATGATTGAAAAATGCATGATTTCCCCATGATTATACTCTCTGCCTCAATATAATATGAAGTTACTGATATATTTTCCCAAGATGGGAAGAGTGAGTTCTGGGCAGTCAAACACCAAAAGTTTTCTTTTATAGGTAGATATTAAGGAAAATATTGTGTTTGTTCCATGCTATAAGAGACTGTTTGATTTTAAAATAATTTAATAATTCAAATTTTATAATAATAAATTTGTTTCAAACATTCTATATTTGGTTATTTTATTTTTTCACAATAACAGTGTGATTCAAAATTTCAAAATAATATCATCCAAATTATATGGAATCAAGTTAAGAAAAGAGTAGTGAAGTATCAATTATTAGATAGGAGACAAAAAATGCAAGGTTTCCATAAATTCCCATGCTCAGATCTCTACATTTTTACATTATAAAGCACTAGCTCATTAAATTAAGTTTAGAAGATAGTTAGAAGACTGAACTTTGAGCCAGAAGACCACTTTCATTAAGAGTAAGGTAAGAATCATGGGAAAATTATCCCCAGATGACAGAGAAGAGTGGGAATCATTTCTACTTAAATAATGTGGTGATTTCATCTAAATGATGATTTTTAGAAGCAGTCTATCTTCTCTTTCAAAGTTAAAGGGAATATGGTAGTGGATGATAAAGCTTAAGGGAGCTAAACAATAGTTTAGGGGAAAAGTCTTCAGAGTTTCTGACAGCCAAATTATTCAGATACTTTGTCAATGAAAATACCTGTAATACCTGTATTAGAGAAGTGGTGCGAAGATAAGATGTAATAGAATGTATAATGAGTTTCCCAAACATTAAAGCAACATATTTTTGCTAATCATTAATTTCTAAAATTATTTTCAATAAATGAAGGAAGCACCTGAATATGGTTTAATCTTATCTAACAAAGGTAATTGTGAACTCTTCTGTTGCTTACCTCCAAATTTTCTTTATCATGATGAAACTTACAGATCTACTCATCTAGAAGAGCCCTGAAAGGTTTCAAACTCACAATAATATTCAGGGCTCCCACATATTAAGGGGAAAATGCACAAAGAATGCTTTTACCTCCCCAAAATAAACTCTAACCTATCTTTGCACCAAGACAAAAAAATAAAACAAAAACAAAAGGAAAATAGCCCAATGTATTTCATGGCCCATTCAGATAACTTCAGACAGCTTTTTGTAGTTTTGTGGGTTTTTTTGTTTGTTTTGTTTTGTTTTGTTTTGTTTTGTTTTTAATTTGTGGATAGTCCAAGTATTTTTTTTTTTTGTTAAGCCACAATTGTCTGGTGTATTACCAACACCATATACCTTGTAACAAATAAAACAGTTAAGGAAAAAACAGAATTGCAGTGACCATATTTAATAGCTTCCTTTAAATGTATTTTTAATATTTTATATTAATTTTAAATATTTTATTTTTTACATTACATTACATTACATGTAACAATTGTCATCTTGATTTCAAACATAACAAATCCAATATAGATTATACATGTGCAATTCATAATTTTTCAATTCTCCAAAAAGTTCTCCTGTTAGCATTCTAAGAGGGAGGAAATATGTTTCAGCACTATTCCTGAAGTATATTTGTGACTAAACTTAATCCAAACTCATTTGGGTCTTAGATTTCCTTTCATTCACATTACAGTAGTAATATAAGAATATATGTGAGAATATATATTGTTAATTATTTAAATAGTCCCATTATTTAGATAGTCCCATTTTAGAAAAAAAGAAATAGAACAAGCTATTAATCAACTCCTTAAAAAAATCTCCAGGGCCAGATGGATTTACATCTGAATTTTTTCAAACATTCAGAGAACAATTGATTGCAATACTATATAAACTATTTGAAAAAATGTGGAAAGAAGGGGTTCTATCAAATTATTTTTTGACACAGATATGGTGCTGATACCTAAACCAGGTAGGGTGAAAAAAGAGAAAGAAAATCTTTAACCTTTAATGTAGCTGTGTCTCTACTGAGCTTGTATTCCAAATAAAAGGGAAAAGAATCCACATGTGCAAGCATGTTTGTAGCAGCCTTTTTTGTTGTGGCAAGGAACTGGAAGCTTAGTGGATGACCAATAGTTTGGGAATGGCTGAAGAAGTGATGGTATATAAATGTTATAGAATATTATTGTTCTATAAGAAATGATCAGCAGAATGATTTCAAAGAAGTCTTGAAAGACTTACATGAACTGATGCTAAATGAAATGAGCAGAACCAAGAGACCATTATACACAGCAAAGGCAAGATTATATGATGATCAATTCTGATGAGCTTGGCTCTTTTCAACAGCAATGTGCTTTAGGCCAGTTCCAATGATCTTGTGGTGAAGAGAGCACTCTGCAACCAGAGAGAGAGATGTAGGGACTGAGTCTGGATCACAACACAGTGTTTTCACTTTTTTGTAGCTGTTTGCTTGCATTTGTATTTTTTCTCATTTTTCCCTTTTTGATCTGATTTTTCATATGCAGCACATTAATGTGGAAATATATATAGAAGAATTATACATTTTAAACTTATGGTGGATTGTTTCTTTTCTTTTCGTAATGGGCAGTAGAAAGGGAAGGAGAAAATTGGAACACAAGGTTTTGCAACAATGAAACTGTCTTTGCATATATTTTGTTAAAAAAAACCTATTATTTAAAAAAATAAAAAAATATATTTAAAAAAACTGGAAAAGAGGGAATCAGACCCATAGGTTATTATTGATAATGCAGGGTTCCCTGTGATCATAGTCTCTGCCTCAATCCACTATGAGGTTACTGGATACTTTCTGAAGATATGAAAAGTGTGATATGCCAAAAGTTTTTTTTTTTTTTTTTCCCTTAAGCATATGCTAAAAAATGACTGTTTGTTCCAAGAAACAAGGGACTGGTTGCTTTTCAATAATTGAACAGAAGCACTGCTTATTAACACTTTTATAATAAAAATATAGTTAAAACATCCTCCTGCTTTTTCTATATCATTGTTTTCAAAAGAAAACTATGATTAAAAGAATTCAAAACATTTTCATTCAAACAATGGGAAAACAGAAAATCATCTCTAAGAGTAGTGACCTTTAAATTATTAGAGAGTTAGGAATTAATAATGACTGGGTTGCCATATGTCCCCATGGCTCAAATCCCCAGACTTTTTCACTATGTAACTTTCTCTCATTTAGTGATGTTCCAAAGATGCTTAGAAGCCCGGACTTTCAGCTAGAGGACAACTCTCATTAAAATTTGGTATTTCATGGGAAAACTCTCCCTAGAGAACAGAGAAGGTCAGGAATCAATCATTTCCATTTAAACAGTGTGGTGACTTGATCTTAATGATCACTTTTAAAAGTAATCAGGTTCCTTTTTCAAAATTAGATGGAATTCAGTAGTATATGTTAATTCTAAAGAGTGTAAAATAATAGTAGTGGAAATGTCAGGAGATTCAGGAATTCAAACCTCCCTCTGACACTTAGTCAAATAATTACAATAGTTTGAAGCACCTTCTACTAAAATGTCTGATGGAAATAGTTTTATTCCTTTATTAGAGAGCTGGGGTGTGGGTAATGTGATAATATATGTAAAGATTTTCCTAAATATTTAAGTACCTTAATTTGGTTAATGATATTATTCTTATATTATTGGCTATATATGAATTAAAGGAAGCACCAGAATAACAGAAACAATAATTGTGAACTCACCTAAGAAAGGTAAGTGTGAAACATTTTGCTTGCTCACCTCCAAATTTTCTAATTATGAAGAAACTAATAGAAATATTTATCTAGCAAGTTCCTGAAAGTGTTAAATATATACATGTACATATTATATATTACATATATATATCTATATATCTATATATATATATCTATATAGATATATAGATATATATAGATATATATATCTATATATCTATATAGATATATATATATATATATATAATATTCAGGACTCAACTATTCAGAGAAAAAATGCACAAAGAATGAATCCCTTCCCCTACAACTAGACTCTGACCTATCTATATATCTAGACCAAAAAAAAAAAAAAAAAAAGGAAAACAAACAAAAAAAGCCAAATAGAACCTGCACTCCAAGGCTATTTTTAAAAAAACACAGTTCTTTTTCTGTATTGTTTCTTTTTTTTTTTTATTTTTTATGAATAACCACATTTTTTGCCACATCACAGTTATTTTCTTGTATAGTACCATTTATACATTCCATGACAAAAGAGGTCAAAGAGAAAATTCATTAAATAAATCATATTTAATATTTAATAATTTCTTTTAAATTTAGGATTAATGACTTAATTTAAAACATTTTATTATTCTTCATTACATGTAAATACAATATTTAACATTATTTTTATTTTTAATTAAAACACTAAGCAGTCATATAGAGACTATCCATGTGCTGTTGATGCCTTTTTCAATTTTCCACAACCACTGTTCTCCAGACCTACAATACTAATAGAGAGAAAATATGTCTCAACATCTTTTCAAGTTGTAAATGTGCTATTGAAATTAGTGTGCCTCAACCTGTGTCTTAGTTTTCCTTACATTCACAGTACTATTATTGTGGCTGCTGTTATACTGCCTTACCTATTTTCCTTGATGTCATTTAAACTTGTTTTTCCCTCCTTTAATTCATCACATTCATTTTCTTTCTTAGACAACATTTCATTAGATCTTAAAGAAAAACATGTGCAATCATTTCTTTGATTGAAATGTCGGGCCTTTTCTAAAGGTTTTATTTTTCCTCTTTCACAAAACAAAAATAGTATTAGTATATCCTCTTTCTGCAACCTTTCTGTCACTGACTTCCATAATGCCATATTATGAGATTGCTGAATCAAAATTGGCTATATTCTTTAACGATTTCAAGGCGTTTCACAGAATATTTAGATGACAACAACTTCAGGAACACTATGGTGATGAGTTTAAGTTTTCTGATAAATTCAAAAGTGATTATGTCTACTTTTAATAAAACTGATCTGTTTTATGTAGCTTTACTTTGTGGTGAAAGATGCTCTGACATAATTTGTGTGTGTGTGTGTGTGTGTGTGTGTGTGTGTGTGTGTGTGTGTGAAGGGAGATTTAGCTTAGAGAGGGCAAGCAGGAAAAGGTAAATAAATGACATTAAGGTAAAGAAAATAGAAACAGTAGAACCATATTTTTTTAAATCATGCTTGCTATTCTTCTGAAGAATAAGAGATGTGTTTTATTGAAAAAAAATTGAAATTTAAAGTATACTCAAGAAGGAATTCTTAGTAGTTTCAATAGTATTTAAGGGAGATCACTATTAGAATCTTTCTGCTAAGCTTTGAACTTTGCTAAGTTGTTTTTTTTATTTTTTTGTTTTTCCCATGTGGTGATTTTATTCAAAGTCACATAGCTAGAATGGAAGATCTTTTCCCTATATGCAAATTAATGAGAATTTAGTCCAAATTGTACTTTAATATATGTTCATTTAATTAATTTAATTAATCTATAATTCTCTCCAAGTGAGGAGAGAATTTGACATCACATAATCACCAGTAGATTTTGTACAAATATTTGGCTTACCAATCCATGCTGTTCAGTCTAATGAATGAAGATAGTTAACAAATACTACAATCTATGCTTGCATCAATTTGAAAGTAAATGAATATTTGGCTAGCTATATGGTTCAATGCCGGGACTTCTTCCTGAGTTTAGATGTGTGTCTGAACTTAGAGAAGTCACGTAATTCTGTCAGTCACCATTTCCTCATCTGTAAAAAAGAATTGGGACAGGGACTGTCAAACCACTCCAATGCCTTTGCCAACAAAGCCTCCTAAGGGGTTGCAGAAAGTCAGACATGGCTAATGATTGAATAAGGACAATTAATGTTTGCCAAATTGCGGGATATAATTTCACATCACAGTCTCACTTTTATTTGTTAGCCAATAGTTGATAAATCTATGTACTGAAAATATAGAAAGAAAATATTTTTGAACTTTAACAAACAAATTAATTGAAATGGGTGCACTGACACACAGACTATTGGCCACAATTTTCTGTATATGTTTTCTTTCATTTAAAATAACTAAAGAAGTTTTAAAAGTTCTATTTAACTGTTAAAATTTATGAACAAATTGCTTTTTCCACAGCAAATATTTTTTCTGTCAAATCTATGTGAAATAAAATATTTCAAAACATGGAAATAAATCAAAAGAAATCAAAGCAATTTCTGAATGAGATTATTTTTGTATCATCATATTGTCCCAAAGATATTTTCTGTGAGCTGCTGGACAGTAAATTGTCATCATTATACTTTAGAAATCATTTTTTCAACTATAAAAATCACAGAACATTAATGAATTTATTAATATAATAGTGACTTTGGACAGAATTGCATGTAAAATTATAACAAATAAATAATAGTGATGACAATGATGTGCTTAATTGCTGTGGCATCTTGTACAATTTGTTAAATATTTTGGATGTACCATTTAAAATAATCTTCATAACAAAGGACAGAGGTAAATGGGAATGTTTTCCCTTTTATAGATGAAAAGATAATTGCATGACAGTTAAAATGATAATGCATTTTACTTATGTAGTTTAGGATAGAGTCAGCACTCTAAATGAAATTCAAACATATCTGCTTTTTAGCATAAAAAATAAGTATTAATTCATGTTTTTCAATACCCAGAAGTACATATATGATATTGACATATCCTCTGAGAAAAGTAACATAGACATTGTCCTGAAAGGGATTTCAGAAGTTAACTCCATTAATCATTTTATAGTATAGATGAAGAAGCCAAGGAACAAGGTATTATATTATTTGTTCAAGATAATAAATAATAAGCACCAAAGAGAGACTTGAATACTTGTTTTATGAGTATTGATTGAATGTGTGTTATACTATCACCACCTATCACAATGAAAAGACTAAAACGATATATTTGGGATTCAGAATTGGTCTTTCTTAAATTAAAAGAAATTATATGTTTTTGTTTTTTTCTTATTGTTCTGCTTTCAGAAATATGAGTCCTTTGCACCTGCTGATTACTCCTAGTACTATTACTTAATGATTTAGATTTACCAGTCATGTCTTAGCTCAAACTAAAACACAATAAATTATGTGATATAGTAATGTGTCTATCTCTTTATGTTTGTTCAAATGTAGGTGTATTTATAAATATATGCATATTACATAGATAAATATATTGATTTATTTCTGTGTATAATTTAATGTTAAATTCTCATTTTAATAGTTATCACATAAGTAATTAATACACCAAAAGTTCTAAGAAAATGTTAAATGAGAAATTCTTAATAATGTAATGCTATTCATCTATTACCACAGATGATTGAATTTCTAAATATGGTATTTTATACATTAGTCAATAAAATAAATATTTGGGAGTAGGAAATATCCGTGAACTCATATCACAAAGTGATCCACACCTTAAAATACAGGTTCATTAATCACCTGTTATGCTCACAGCCTCTAGAGAGATACAGGGCAAGATGATTGTCTCCTTGTATGACCTTTCTGTCACTGACTTCCATAATGCCACATTAGGGAGATTGCTGAATCAAAGATTGTGAATAGTTAATCAACTACATGCTTGAATAACTCCAAAGAGTTTCTCAGAATATTTAAATGATTTAACAATTCCAGAAACATTATGGTGATGGGTTTATATTTTCTTACAAGTTCAAAATTGATTAGGTCTAAATTTTTATTCTGTTAGTTACTCTTTGAAAAAGAAACCAAAGAATATTTATTTGCATTCCTCTTATTAATACCATGTTTTATAATGGTTAATAATAATTTACAATTCTACTGAATATGCACACTCTGGTAATAATATTGGATTTTTTATTCATACAAGAATAAAAGTTCTTAATATTATCTATTTTAAATATGAATGTTTTCAGGTATATATGAAATTTATTTAGTTAATTGTTATTGCATCAACATTTTTGCCAATGAGATTTTTCATTTCATACCAATAATATCTTTTTCATTTTTATTCTCTTTTATTCTTTATTTACCCTTTATTGAAATTGTTTCTTATTGAGCCCAGCTTATGGGCCTGGAATACAATCTATAATAGCACCAATTTGAAAGTAAATGAATATTTGGGTAGCTTTGTGGTACAATATCAGGGCTTCTTCTTTAGTTTAAATATTTGTCTGAACTTAGAGGAGTCACTTAACTGTGTGTCAATATTTCTTCATCTGTAAAAATAATTGGGGCAGGACTGTCAAACTACTCCAATATTTTTGCCAAGGAAGCCCCCCAATGGGACATATAAAGTCAGACATAATTAATGATTAAACAATAACAATTAATATTTTGCAAATTACTGGACATAATTTTACATCAGAATCTCACCATAATGTGTTAACCAATAGCTGATAAATCTATTTACTGAAAATACAGAAAGAAATTATCCTTGTGACTTCAACAAATAAACTAAAATTGGTGGACTGACATAGAGAAGATTTCTGGACACAATTTCCTTTATATGTTTTGTTTCATATAAAATAACTAAAGAAGTCTTAAAAGTTCTACTAAACCATTAAAATTTAAGAACAATTTTATTTTTTCCATAGCAAATATTTTCTCTCAAATCTATATGAAATAAAAGATTTCAAAACATGGAAATCAATCAAAAGAAATCAGAACAATTTCTGGATAAAATGGATTTTATATCACCAGATTGTCCAAAACATATTTTCCATAAGCCTGTAGAAAATAAGTTGGAATCATGATTCTTTAAAAACCATTTTACCTATCTATAGGTAAAAAATACAAATTAATTAATCACCTGTTATGCTCAAGGTATCTGGAGATATACAAGGGAAGAGATTTTTCCCAAAAAACTTAAATTTCTATTTTAAAATTTTGAGGGTATTCTACTTTTTAAAATATAAGTAAAGATAATTTTCGGCATTCACCTTTGCAAAATCTTTGTTTCAGATTTTTCTCCCTATCCTACCTCCTTCTTCTTCCCCAAGACAGGAAACAATCTGATATAGTTTTAATGTGGACACTTTTCTAAAAATATTTCAATTTTTGCATGCTAGCAAAAAAAAGGGAGAAAAATGAGAAAGGAAAAAAAGCAAACAAACTACAGCAATAATAACAAAATATGAAAATCTATGCTTTGCTCCCTATATACTCTTCATTGTTCTCTCCCTGGATGTAGATGGTACTTTCATCACAAGTCTAATGGAATTATCCTGAATCATCTCATTACTGAAAAGAGCCAAGTCCATCACAGATGATCATCATATAGTTTAGTTGTTACTGTGCACAATGTTCTCTTGGTTCTGCTAATTTCACTTAGCAATAGTTCATGTGGATATAGAATGTTACAATCAACCAACATGGGATACATATAAAAAGTAGTAGAAAGCATGTACATTATAGTTAGAAATTCATGGTATAATTCTCACAATGTAGTAACTCAAGGGTGGGATAAATGCCTGTTAGCTTAGATGATCAGGGAATGGCACACAGAAAAAAAAGTAAAGCTGAGGTAGGCCTTTAGAGAATGGGAAAATTCTGATAATGAGAAATGAATAAAAAAAACATTTTTTTTCCAGAAGAAATATAGACATTGCTTAAAAGGGCTAAGAAAACAAAGCACTTAAGCCTAGTACTGGCTGGGGAAATTAATAATGTATTCAAATTCTTATATTTCATGTCTTATATAAAACTATGCCTTTTGTTATCTGGAGAGGACTCCCTTTAAAAATGAAAAAGTTAATTGTAGAAACAGATGATTGATAACACATATGAAATTTAAGTTGATTTTTAATTTTTTTACTGAATGACATTTTTTACATCCATATTTTTATCCAAATATCCAAGTAAGCTAGTGAAAGAAACTTAGATACTCTCTGATATCATAGGACACATAGAAAGTATAGAATGTTAACACTTAGAAGTGACTTTGAAAAAAAGAACCTTAAATGCTAGCTATAGATTGGGAGACAAGAAAAAATTATAAAAATTAAAGGTCATTTAGGATATCATTAAAACAAGACCCTCTATATGACCCCTTTCTATATTTCTAAGTTAGAAACTAAGGACTATGAAAAGTAAGTTATTTTGCTCATTTTGAATTCAATATTTTCACAGACAGAAGAAAGTGAAACATGGAAAGAAGCAACATTACATTCGTGGTGGAATTCATTCTCCTGGGATTTTCTGACCTTCCCAACCTCCGAAGTTTTCTTTTTGGAATTATCTTACTTATCTATATCAGTATAGTTATAGGAAATGGCCTGCTCATTGTTATAACTAAGACGAATCCTGCTCTTCAAACCCCTATGTACTATTTCCTTGGCAACTTTTCCTTCTTGGAAATCTGTTACACATCAGTCACTCTCCCTAGAATACTAAGAGATATTTGGACTCAAAAAGGAAATATTCCATTCTCATTCTGTGCTTTACAAATTTGCACCCTTTATAGTCTAGGAATTGCAGAGTGCTTACTCCTTGTTGCAATGGCTTATGACAGATATGTAGCCATCTGTAAGCCTCTTTACTATCCTCTCATCATGAATCACAAGAAGTGTGTGCAATTGGTGATCATCTCCTGGATCACTCCAATACCAGCCCAGATAGGACTCACATACCAGATTTTCTCTCTGAACTTTTGTGGTCCTAACAAACTCAATCATATTTTCTGTGATGCTTCACCACTGCTGGAGGCTGCCTGTGAGGACACATATCAGAAAGAAGTCTTGGTTCACCTTAGTGCTCTCTGTTTTATCATGATTCCCTTTCTGTTGATATCCATATCCTATGTCAAAATCATTACCACCATCCTGAAGCTACCATCAACTTCAGGGAAATCCAAAGCCTTTTCTACCTGTTCTTCTCACCTTATAGTTGTATTTGTATTCTTTGGGACTACTAGTATTGTGTATTTGCGTCCAAAATCCAGTCAATCCGCTAAATCCGACAAACTCTTTGCTATTTTCTATACTATTGTGACTCCAGTGTTAAACCCTATAATATATAGCTTGAGGAATAAGGATGTAATTGTTGCATTGAGAAAACTCCTTCCAAAACCATGTCATTCATGAACCAAATGGTTATTTATATATACATGTATACATATATCTATGCTTATACATATAAACATATACATAGTTTTGTTCTCCATTTATCATACAAATAGAAACACACACATACAGACACACACACAGAGACACACACACATACACACACACATATATATACATATATTTATACAACAATAACTGAAAAAGGCACTTTTGTTATTCTTTTGTAGAAGAGGAAGATATGTGATTTATTGAAGAGAAATGGCAGTTAATGTATATACTCTAGGAAGAATCAGAAGTGTTTTTATGTTACATTTAAGAACTGCCACTATTTTCGTGGCCCAAATATTTATGCTGTCATGAAATTTATTTGTATTCTTACTTATTTTGTTTGTCTGTGTGTTTTACTATTGTTTTGATTAGTTTTTGCCTTTCCCATGAAATAATTTTAATGTCACATAATTTGAATGCAATAGCTTTTCCCAATATATACATTAATGAGACAGTTCAAATTTGAACTTAGTTCAAATTGTAATTGTAACAAATGATCTTTTAACATTTGTAAATCAATCAATATTTCTCTATGAGTAGGGGAAAAAAAAAATAATTCGGCACCAAATAGCCACCAACAGATATTGTACAAACATTATGGTGGAAGAGCTTTTACATCTATACTGATTGTCCTAGGATAACAACAGTATCATCTATGACAGGAAGTGAATATTTGGGTAGCTACAATGAACAATGTCAGGCCTTCTTCCTGAGTTTAAATATGATCTCAAGCACTTATTATTAGTGTGATATTGTAGAAAACACTTAACCCTGTACGTCTCCATTTGTGCATCTGTAAAATGAATTGGAGAAAGAAATGTCAAATAACTACAATATATTTGCCATGAAAGCCCCAAATTACATCACAAAATATAAAGCAAACTATTTTAAGTTTTGAATAAATTGTTTAATTCATTTTTAGAACACCCTTTCCCTTAGTGTGTAATGCATTTTGTCTTTTTTTTTTATTCTTCCACATGTTCTATCACAAATTTACCACAGCAGATATCATTGTATGTGGTTTTCTTATAACAACTGACATTTCTTAGATCCACAATTTCATCCAAATTTCTAAAAATTATAATAATAGAATTGTAATATATTGTGTGACACATATTTTATACATAACCAAAATTCTTTGGTTGATTTTGGCCTTTTGGCCTTATGACACAGAATATAGAATTTTAATACTTAGAAGTGATCTTCAAGACAGGACATTCAATGTTAAGTATAAAAGGGAAGATTCAATATATATATATATACATATATATATATATATATATATAACTTAAATAAACTAAGATTGATTTAGTAGACTACTTCACAAATACCCTTTGCCTCGCCTCACTCCTCCATATTTTTTGAGGTAGAAATTGATGCCTAGGGCAAACTTGTGAAAGTTATATTCTGACCTTCACAAAAACCAAAGGCATTTATTTGGAGTTTTTTAGTCATCCATATGAGTAAATTTATAGGAAATGACCTCCTCATTGTCATAACTGTGCAAATGATGCTCTTCAAGTCCCCAGTACTTTTTCTTGTAAACTTTTCCTTACTGGAAATCTGTTACCCATCAGTCACTCTCCCTAAATTGCTAAGAGATATTTGGACTCATAACAGAAATATTATATTACTGTCCTGTGCTATACAAGCTTGTTCTTTTTATATTCTAGGAATTGCAGAATGCTTACTTCTGGCTGTGATGGCTTATGATAGATATGTAGCCATCTTTAAGACTCTTAACTGTACTCTCATAATGAATCATAAGATGTGTGTCCAACAAATGATTGCCTCCTGTAGCACTGGGACACCATCTCAGATAAGACTCACATATCAGATTTTCTCACTCAACTTCTGAGGTTCTACAAAACTCAATGATGTTTTCTCTAATGCTCCAACATACTGGAGATTGTTTGAAAAGAGACATAGCAGAAAGAACTTTCTGTCCATGTAAATATTCTGTTTTTTCATGATTCCCATTCTTTTGATACACATATCTTATGTTAAAATCGTCACCACCATCCTTAAACTACCTGTTGAATTTGGTGAAATCTAAAGCCATTTCTACTTGTTCCTCTGACCTCATATTTGTATATTTATTCCAACCCAAATCCCGTCATTCAGCTAGTCTGACAAACTCTTCTCTCCTACCTCTACTACTGTGACTACACTGTTAACTCCAATGAAATATATTGTTTCACTGAAAAACGTCCTTCCAAAATGATGTGATTCATGAATCAAATCTAAAAAGCTTTCCTGTTCATTATTTTGATTAAAATTTAAAAATAAATTTCTCTTATTTTATAAGACATCTAGAACATATTTAAGGTTATGCAGAGAAGATGAGAAGATTATATTTTAAAATATGCAACAACTGCTTACAATGTCCAATTTATTTTAATAGATCTTGAAAGGATTGATAAAGTGTACCTTATATTCAGGGGTAATTACTAGCAGCAGAGATATCTAGTGATACTTTACTATGTTTTGTCCTCTTGTCCTTAATATATTCAAATTTAATTATTTTACTAACAATTTACTTGTTTAAATATTGACCACTTTAACTGTGTAGGTATGTGTGCATATTCAGTAACATTTTTAAGTGCCTACTATACAAAAAAATAAAACAAAAACAAAAGGAAAACAGCCCAATGTATTCCATGGCCCATCTAGATAACTTCAGACTACTTTTTGCAGCTTTTTTTTTTTAATTTAATTTATGGATAGCCCGAGTAGTTTTTTTTTTTTTTTTTTTGCTAAGCCACAATTATCTAGTGTATTACCAACACCATATCCCTTGTGACAAATAAAACAGTTAAAGAAAAAACAGAACTGTAATGACCATATTTGATAACTTCCTTTAAATGTATTAATATTTTATATTAATTTTAAATGACATTTTATTTTTTACATTACATGTAAAGACAATATGTAACCTTTGTCATTTTGATTTCAAACATAACAAATCCAATATAGATTATATATGTGCAGTTGATAATTTTTCAATTCTCCACAACCAAAGTTCTCTTGTTAGCATTCTAAGAGGGAGGAAATAGGTTTCAGCACCATTCCTGGAGTGCATTTGTGACTAAAGTTAATCCACACTCATTTGGGTTTTAGATTTCCTTTCTTTCACATTACGTAGTAATATGAGAATATATTATATATGTGAGAATATATATTGTAAATTATTTAAATAGTCCCATTATTTAGATAGTCCCATTTTTGAAAAAGGAAATAGAACAAACTATTAATCAACTTCCTAAAAAAAAAAATCTCCAGGGCCAGATGGATTTACATCTGAATTTTTCCAAACATTCAAAGAACAATTAATTACAATAATATATAAACTATTTGAAAAAAATGTGGAGAGAAGGGGTTCTATCAAATTCTTTTTATGATACAGATATAGTGCTAATAGTTAAACCAGGTAGGGTGAAAACAGAGAAAGAAAATTATAGACCACTCTCCCTAATGAATATTGGTACAAAAATCTTTTAAAATCTTAGTAACAAGATTACAGAAAGTCATCCCCAGGATAATACATTAACACCAAGTTGAATTTAAACCAGGAATGCAGGGCTGATACAACATTAGAAAAACTATCAGTAAAACCAACTATATCAATAAACCAAACTAACAAAAATCATATGATTATCTCGATAGTTGCAGAAAAAGCATTTGATAAAATCCAACACCCATTCCTATTAAAAACAATAGAGTATAGGAATAAATGTATTTTCCTTAAAATGATCAGTAGCATCTGTTTAAAACTATCAGCAAGCATCATATGTAATGGGGAGAAGCTGTAACCATTCACAATAAAATAAGGAGTGAAACAAGGCTTCCCACTATCACTATTACTATTCAATATTGTATTAAAATGTTAGCTTTGGCAATAGAAGAAGAAAAAGAGATTAAAGCAATGAGACTAGGTCATGAGGAAACCAAATTATCACTCTTTGAAGATGATATAATGGTTTACTCAAAGAACTCTAGAGAATCAAATAAAAAAAAAAAAACTAATAGAAATAAGTCGCAACTTTAGCAAAGTTGCAGGATACAAAATAAATTCAAATAAATCATCAGCATGTTTATACATCACTAACAAAATCGAACAGCAAGAAATAAAAAGCAAAAGAAAAAATTCCATTTAAAATAACTATCAAAAGTATAAAATATCTGGGAATCTATCCACCAACGGAAAGTCAGGAACTATATGAGCAAAACTATAAAACACTTTGAACAGAAATAAAGTGAGATCTAAACAAGTGAGAAAATATCAAATGCTCTTGGATAGGTTGAGTGAATATAACAAAGATTATAATACTACCTAAACTAATCTCTTTAGTTAGTGCTATACCAATCAAACTCCTAAGAAACTATTTTACTGACCTAGAAAAAGAACAACAAAATTCATCTGGAAGAAGAAAAGGTCAAGAATTTCAAGCAAATTAATGAAAAAAAGCAAATGAAGGTGGCCTACCTGTATCAGATCTAAAACTATAATATAAAGCAGTGGGCATCAAAACTATTTGGTAATGGCTAAGAAATAGACTAGTTGATCAATGGAAAATGTTAGGTTCACATGACAAAATAGTCAAAGACTATAGTAATTTGGTAATTGACAAATGCAAAGACCCCAGTTTTTGAGATGAGAATTTACTATTTGATGAAAACTGCTGGGTAAATTAGAAATTAGTATGGCAGAAACTAGGCATTGACCAACACCATACATTACATTAAGATAAGGTCAAAATGGGTTCATGACCTAGACATAAAGCATGATATTATAAACAAATTAGAAGAGCATATTATAGTTTCATAGGATAGTTTATCTCTCAGATCTGTGAAAGAGGAAGGGATATGTGACCAAAGAGGAACTAGAGATCATTATTGATCACAAAATAGGTAATTTTGATTATATTAAGTTAAAAAGTTTTTGTGCAAACAAAACTAATGCATACAAGATTAGAAGGTAAGCAATAAACTGGGAAATCATTTTTACATTCAGTTTTGGGTAAAGGCCTCATTTCTAAAATATATAAACAATGACTTAAATTTGTAAGAATACAAGCCATTCTCCAATTGATAAATGTTCAAAGATATGAACAGATAATTTCCTGATGATGAAATTGAAACTAATTTGTAGCCATATGAAAAGGTGCTCCAAATCACTATTGATCAGAGAAATGAAAATTCAGATACCTCTGAGATACCACTACATACTTGTCAGACTGGCTAAGATGACAGGAAGAGATAATGATAAATGTTGAAGGGGATATGGGAACACTGGAACACTGAAACCTTGTTGGTAGAATTGTAAACAAATCCAACCATTCTGGAGAACAATTTGGAACTATGCTCAAAAAGTTATCAAACTGTGCATACCCTTTGACCCAGAAGTATTTCTACTGGGCTTATATCCCAAAGAGATCTAACAGGAGGGAAAGGGACCCATATGTGCAAAAATGTTTATGCCAGCCCTTTTTATAGTGGCTAGAAATTGGAAAATGAATAGATGCCCATCAATTGATAAATGGCTGAGTAAATTATGGTATATGAATGTTAAGGAATTTTATTATTCTATAAGTAATGTGGAGAGCCCTAGAGAGACTTGCACGAACTGATGCTAAGTGAAATGAGCAGAACCAGGATATCAATATACACAGCAACAGCAAGATCTATACAATGATCAATTCTGATGGACATGGTTCTCTTCATCAATGAGATGATTCAAACCAGTTCCAATTTTTCAGTGATAAACAGAGCCATATACACTCAGGGAGATGATTGTGGGAACTGACTGTGGAGCACAGTATAGTATCTTCATTTTTTTTCTGCTATTTGTTTGCTTGCATTTTGTTTTCTTTCCCACTTTTTTCCCTTCTTTACCCAATTATTCCTGTGCAGCAAGATAACTGCAGATAGATAGATAGATAGATAGATAGATAGATAGATAGATAGATAGATAGATATTGGATTTAACATATATTTAACATTTAACATGTATTATATTACCTTCCATCAAGGAGAAGGGGTAGGAAGAAGCAGGGAAAAATCTGGAACAGAAAATTTTGCAAGGGTTAATAAAAAATTAATCATGCGTATATTTTAGATAAAAAAGCTTTACTAACATTTTAAAAAAGAACTTGAAATTTGTTTGATTGGTCCTTATTGCTTCAAACAGTGATTAGCTTTTATCTAGCTTTTATCTATTAGAACTTTTCCCCCCTCTGTTTTGTACTTCCTTTTCCATTTTGCCAATTGTGTTATTTAAAGATTATTTTCCTTAGTAGATTTTTGCATATCCTTTTCTATTTTGCCAAATCTACTTTTTAAGGAATTATTTTCTTTTCTCAAGTTGCTGACTTTTTTAAAATCCCACTTTTTTGGGAACTTTGTCAATAGGTGTTTTTCATTGTTTTTCATTGTTGTCCTCTTTTGTTTTTGTTTTGATCTTGATCTCACCTCTGACCATAATAACTTTATTTTTACATGGTACTACACTAATGTTGTCCTAAAGATCAGGACCCTTTTATGTCATACTACATTTAGAGAATAGGGTGGAATAGTGGATGGTAATCCTAAAATCCAATGGGATCTGACAATTTACCCTGTGCTACACCATATGTTCCTATGTTCCCTGCCCTGATGCTTGCTCCCTCCAGCTTTTTTTTTTTTTTTTTTTCTGTAAGGTAGAAACTGAGGTTTAGAGAAAGCAAGTTATGTGCTGGTTTTTAATTCAATATTTCCACTGCCAGAAGAAATTGACAAAAGGAAGAGAAGTTATATTTCACTTTTTATTAAATACATTCATCTGAGATTTTCTGAACTTTCAAAACTCCAACTACTTCTGTTTGGAATTCTCTTAGGCATCTTAAAGAGCAGACTTATAGTAAATAATCTCCTTATTGTCCTAAGACAAATCCTGCACTTTAAACTCCCATGTATTATTTCCTTTGAAATTTTTCCTTCTTGAAAATCTGTTATATATCATCACTCTCCCTAGAATGCTGATGGGCTTTTTGACTCAAAAAGACTCAGAAATAACATTTTATTCCTATCTTGTGCTATGCAAATTTGCTCCATTTATATTCTAGGAATTGCAAAGCGCTTACTCCTGGCTGTGATGGCTTATGACAGATATGTAGCTATTTGCAAGCCTGTTTACTATTCTTTCATCATGAATAACAAAGTGTATGTCCAATTGGTCATTGCTTCCTGAATCACTGGAAAACCAGATCAGATAAGACTAACATACCAGATTTTCTCTCTCAACTTCTGAAGTTTAACCAAACTTTATCATTTGCTCCAACATAACTGGAAGTTGCCTGTGAAGATACAGCAGAAAGAACTTTTTGTAGTCTGTATTTTTGTCATAAGTCTCCTTCAATTGATACTCATGGCCCATGTCAAACCATCACTACCATTCTGAAGCTGTCATCAACTTCAGGGAAATCCACAGCCTTTCTGCATGTTCTTCTATCTTCATGGATGTAAGTTTGTTCTATGGGTCTGGTGGTATTATGTATATGTTATCCAAATTTTTATTATTTTCTTGTTTATTATACCATTTAGCTAAATGTAGTTTGTATTTATTTCTTTATCTCTCCTATCATCATTATAATTATTTTTGGTCAGATTCTTTTTTGTTTGTGGTTTTTGCCCATACTTTGAACTTTTTTCTTTACTTTAAAATTTAAGCACTGTTCCAAGAATTAAAGAGGCCCTGTCTCAGGTTTCTTGTTTTGAAGAATGCAGCCCCTAACTGTTTACCTGGTGCTGCACTCATTGAAAAAATAAAACAATACCCAAGAGAAGTCTTAAAAGAAATTTTTAAAAGCATAATGTAAAAAATAATACTTGAAAAAGTTTTGATTGTAGGCTAGATAGTAGATACATAATGGATGAGAAAAATGAGTCCACTGGTTGAATAAAGAAAGAAGAGGAAGAATAAGGTCAATTATTTCACATGAAGAGGCACAAAAACTTCTATTATACTGGAAGGAAGGATGGGATGATTAGTGATGGGCATAATTTGAATCTTACTCTCAACAGTATCTTACCCCCTCCCTTGTTTAAATGATATTGGATAAAAGAAGAAATAATATGCACAAGCACTTAAAATAGAAATCTTCATTGCCTCACATAAAAGCAAGACTTGAAGAATGTAACTAATAAGAGTGGATGTGAAGTTTTTATGGTGTATGCTATTACCCCAAATTTATCTTATATCCAGAACCTCTTGTCTATGTTTATTTCTTCTGAATGTTCTTTTAGTGTTATAATTTCTAAGAATTAAAAGCTCCATCTTCCTATTTGGAGATGTAGTCAGTTCAGATCCATTGATTTTTTTTATGTTTTCCTTTGCTTTTTTAAAATTTCTTTTAAGACTTCTCTTAGGTATTGTTTTTGAAGATCAAATGCTTTGTTCAATTCTAGTGTGCTCCTTTGGATAACTTGATATATTTCTATTTCCTTGAATGTTCGTATTGCCCATGAAGTCTTATTCTTAATTTTAACAAGTGGTGATTCTTGGCTGTGGTCTGACTTTTTTTGCCTTCTGGAATAATAAGTTCTGTTATCTCTTAACCTTTAAAATATAGTTGCAATGTCTTTGGAAATTTTGATTTTGACACTGCATTATTTGTATTCTTTCTGTCGAATAGTTTGCAATATTTTTCTCTTGACTTCATAATTCTGATATTTATAATGTTTGTTGCAGGTTTTAGCTTGGGATAGATTTCCTGAATTGATCTGCGAATTATTCTTTAAATGTTATTTTGCCCTCTGATTCATGGGCCGCAGGGCAGTTTTCCTTGATATTTTCTTGCTTCCCTTTTTGCTTATGCCTGTTAGGGATTTCAGAGATTCTGAGAATTTCTCTTTTGGATCTATTTTCTAGCTCATTTGTTTTCTCTTGAGGTATTTTACATTTTCTTCCATTTCTTCTTTTCAATTCATTTTATTGATAATTTTTACTTCATAATCATTAGCTTCAATCTTCCCAATTATAACATTGAAGAAGTTTTTTTTTTTTTTTTTTTTTTTTTTTTTTTTTTCAGTTTTCTATTTATTTTTCCATTTGTCCAATTGTATTGATTAAGGAGTTTTTTCCCTTAGTCGATTTTTGTAGTTTTTTCAGTTTGGCCAAGTTTATTTTTTAAGCAGTTGTTTTCTTGTTCCAAGATTTCAAGTCTATCTCTCTCTTTTTTAATTCCATTTTTGTTCAGGCTTTCCCCATAGGTGTTTCTTGATCTCCCCTATCACCATTATAATTATTTCGGGGTTTTGGTCAGATTCTTTTTTGTTGGTTTTTGCCCATGCTTTGAATTTTTTTCTTTACTTTAAAATTTAAGCACTGTTCCAAGAATTAAAGAGGCCCTGTCTCAGGTTTCTTGTTTTGGGGGATGCAGCCCCTAACTGTTTACCTGGTGCTACACTCATTGAAAAAATAATCATTTAAACAAGGTGGGGTAAGATCAACAGAAAGTAGTGACTTTCCATTTATTAGATACTTAGGAATCAAGAAACCAGGGTTGCCATAAGTTCCCATGGCTCAAATCCCCAGATTTTTTCACTACATAACAATGCCTCATTAAGTGCAGCTTAGAGGAAAAGACTTTGAGCTAGAAGATGACTCTCATTAAAATGTGGTAAGAACCATGGGGATATGTCCCCAAAGGACATAAAAGGGCAGGCATCATTTCTACTTATACAGTGCAGCGATTTAATCTAAATGATTATTTTTGAAAGAGCCTACTCCTCTTTCAAAGTAAGATGGAATATTATAATAGATGATAACACTTAAAGAGCAAATGACAGCTTAGTGGCAAGGTCTTCAGATTCCTGAATTCAAATCACCCTCTGACACTAAATCAATTTATTCATGCTGTCTAAGACAGTTTCCTAATATATTAAATGGAAATAGCTGTTTTACCCATGTTAGAGAGCTGATGTGAAGAAAAGATATGATAATATATGTGAAGAGTTTCCCAAAAATTAAAGAAACTTATTTTGCTAATTATTAATTTCTCATATTTTTCAATATAGGAATTGAAGTGCCTGAATATGGTTTAATCTCATCCAATAATGGTAAGTATTAATCATTTTGCTTAATCATCTTCAAAGTCTATGATTATGAAGAATTTTGTAGACCTACTGATCTAAAAGCTTCTTGAAAGTTTTAAAGTATGCAATAGTATTCAGGGGTCACATATTCAGAAGAAAAATGCCCAAAGAATGAATTTCATTTTGCCCACAAAAAAGTCTGATCTATCTATGAGCCAAAAGAAAAATTAAAACAAAAACAAAAGCATATTAGCACCATGTTCTTCATGACTAGCTAAATAGCACCAGAGTGATTTTTCTGCAGTTATTTTTATTTTTCTTTCTTAATACCCATCCTTTTTTTCTTCACCACAGTAATTACCTAATTTTAATACTGCTTTAATATCCCTTGTTAACAAAGGAAATGGTTTCATTTTCATTTTAATGTGATATTTTATTTTTTCCATTCTACATATAAATAATTTAATATTTTTGTTCAATTTTGATTTCAAATATAAGCAATCTATAAACATTACAAATATTCAATTGACATTTTTTATTTCTCCATAACCATATTTCTTCCAATATACAATGCAGATCAGCCTTAAAAATGAAAGTAAGGACTAAACAATACTATCTATGCTTGCACAGATTTGAAATTAAATGAATAATTGAGTAGCTATGTGGTACAATGTCAAGCCTTCTTCCTGAATTTAAAAGTGGCTCAAACACTAATTTTCATTTGATCAATTGCATAAATCAATTGGTCTCCTTTATCAACTGTAAAAAGAACTGAAGAAAGAAATACCCCATCAATCCATTCTCTTTGGCAAGAAAGCCCCCATATGAGAAACAAAAAGTCAGGCATGACTTTAACAATGAACAGCAACAATGAATATTTGGAAATTTGGTGGACAAAATTTTATATATGAATCTCAGATTTCCTCATTGGCTGGTAGATGAGAATTATTTACACTGAAAATGCAGAATGAAATTGTTCTTGGGGTTTCACCAAATTAACTGAAATTGGTATTCTGTGACAGACAAGATTATTGCTCACAATTTCTTATATTTTAATTTATAAAAAAAGTAGCTAAAGAACTCTTAAAACAGTTTTAAGTGCTTAATTGTTAAAAGTTAAGAACAAATTAATTTTCTATACCAAATACCCTTCTTCTCAAAACTATGTGAAATAAAAGATTTCAAAATATGAAATCCAATCCAAAGAAATGAGACCAATTTTTGCATTGTATGGGTTGTGTCATCAAATTGGCCAAAACATCTGTTTTGTGAACCTGTAGCCAATAAGTTATAAAGCAATTTTCCCCCTATACAATTATCCACAAGTCATTAAAGACTTAAGATTATCAGTAAGATTTTGACTAGGATAAAGCAGAATTTTATGTAAAATTACAATGAAGGAATAATTAATGGTAATGACAATGATGTTTTGAATAGAAGTATGCCAACTTTTACATTTTTTTAAATCTTCTGGATGCATCTTTTTAAATAATGTTCATAACAAAGGCAGGTGAAAATGGAAAAAAAAGTTTTCCCTTTTATATGTTAAAAAGTTAATGTATGAAAATTATAATAATATAATGCAATTTAGCAATTTTATTTATGATAGAGTTAGAACTCTAACTGAAAGGCAATTTTCTAATATAAAACTGAGTATTGCCTCCTCAGGAAAAAAAAAAAAAAGAGGTTGAAGGGGAATGATGTTAAAAGCTTAAATGATATTGATATATTCCTGGGTCAACAAATCACACACACTAAGCTAAAATGGATCTCAGAATGTAGCTACTCTAATCCTTTTATTATATATATGAGGAAAACAATGCAGAATAAATTTAAATCACATATTCAAGACAACAGATAATAATCACCAGAAAACAGATTTGAAGACTGTTTTTTTGATCACAGATGAAATGTGTTTTATAGAATTCACAGTAACACACTGAAAAACCTGAGATTGCTAGAGAGACAGCATGTTTTGATTCAGAATATACCTTTATTAAATTAAAAGAAGTTGTAATTTTTATTCTGTTTTGTTTTAACAAATGTAAATCACCTGTATGTGTCCAATGCTTCAAAAACCTACTACTACTATTTACTTAACTCATACATGGAATAGATTCACCATGCTCATGTCTTAGCTCAGGATAAACTTAATATAATTCAATATAGTAATGTGTATGTATCTATATATGCACATTTGTACATGTGTGTATGATGTTGAAAAAAAAAACAGATAAAAAAAAAAAGAAAAAGAAAAGCAAACAAACAACAATAACAAAAGGTGACAATACTATGCTTTTAACCACATTCAGCCTGTAGAAATCTCTCTGGATGTACATGACACTTTTCATCACCAGTCTATTGAGTTGCCTTTAATCACTCATTTTTGAAAAGAGCCAAGTCCATCACAGTTGATCATAATCTTTTTGCTACTGTATATTGGGTTCTCTCAGTTCTGCAGATTTCACTTAGCTCCAATTCACTTAAAGATTTAGAATCTTGGAACTTATGTGAGATACACATGTGAAAAGATCCCTGAATGTAGCAGAAGGAACATATGTGCTAATTAACAAATTCAAGGTTTAATTCTCATGATCTAGTAAGTCTAGAAGGGGAGAAATGCCTGCTAGCTAAGGAGAACAGGTAATGAAATACAGACAAAAAAGTGACACTGACATAGGTCATGAAAGAATGAGGACATTGTGATAATGAGATATAATTAGGAAAATACTTTTCCAGATGAAGAAAATCATGGATTGAGTGAATTAAAAGGGCTAACATAACATCACAGTTACAACCTATACTAACTTGGGCAATTAAAGAGCTATTCAATTTCTTTTACTTTATGTGTTATTTAAAAGCTATGACTTTTGGTATCAGGTGAAAAATACCTTTGAAAAGAAAAAATAACTGTGGAATGGTGTTACTGATGGTGTATATGACATTTACTGTCACTTTAAAGTTATTTTGCATGATATTGCTTAGATTCATAATTTCACCCAAATATCTCAGATAGTCATAGAATTTAGAATATTGTCTTATTCATAGTAAAAACTTAACCTAAACTAAATGCATTAGTTAATTTTGGCCTTAAGACAAATTATATAAAAGATTAACACTTAGAAGTGACCTTGGAAAACAAAATATTCCATACTATCTTTAGAAGGGATGATACAACCAAAAAAAAGTGTGAATGCTAAGAGATATATGGGATCATTTAGTCAACTACCACTGTCTATCCCTAACTTTTATTTTCCTAATGTAGAAACTAAGGCTTAGAGGAAAAAAAATATATATATATATTTACAGGTTCTGAATTAAATATTTCCATAGCCAGAAGAAATTGACAAAATGGAAAGAAGTAATGTTACATTTGTGGTGGAATTCATTCTTCTGGGATTTTCTGACATTCCCAAACTGCGAAATCTCTTATTTGGAATTTTTTTAATCATCTATATGAGTATACTTGTAGGAAATGGCCTGCTCATTATTATAATTAAGACAAATCCTGCTCTTCAGACTCCTATGTACTTTTTCCTTGGAAACTTTTCCTTCTTGGAAATCTGTTACACATCAGTCACTCTCCCTAGAATATTAAGAGATATTTGGACTCAGAAAGGAAACATTCCATTTCTGTCATGTGCTATACAAATTGGCTCCCTTTATGTTCTAGGAATTGCAGAATGCTTACTCTTGGCTGTGATGGCTTATGATAGATATGTAGCCATCTGTAAGCCTCTTTACTATCCTGTCATCATGAATCATAAGTTATGTGTCCAACTGGTGATTGCCTCCTGGATCACTGGGATGCCAGCTCAGATAGGTGTCACATATTATATTTTCTCTCTGAACTTTTGTGGTTCTAACAAACTCAATCATATTTTCTGTGATGCTCCACCATTACTGAAGGTTGCTTGTGGGGACACATCTCAGAAAGAGCTTTCTATTCATATTAATACTCTGATTTTTATTATGCTTCCCTTCTTGTTTATACTCATATCCTATATCAAAATCATCACCACTATTCTGAAACTGCCATTGACTTCAGGGAAATCCAAAGCCTTTTCTACTTGTTCTTCTCACCTTATAGCTGTATGTTTATTTTTTGGGACCGGTAGTATTGTGTATTTGCGTCCCAAATCCAGTCATTCAGCCAAATCTGACAAAGTTTTCTCTCTTTTCTATACTACTGTGATTCCACTGTTAAACCCCTTGATATATAGCCTGAGGAATAAGGATGTAATTGCTGCACTGAGAAAGATCCTTCCAAAATGATGTAATTCATTAATGAAATGGTCAAATCTAAGAAAATAAAATATATAAAGTTATCCTCTCCATTGTTACATTAGCCATAAAAAGTAGATTTCTGTTTTTTCATCCAATATCTACAACACGATGAAAACAAAATAGAGAAAATTATACTTAAAAATGTCCACCATCTTCCTACAATGTGTACTTTATTTTACTAGACCCTCAATGGATTGATGAAACTGTCTTTATTTCATACAGAGACCACTATTAATAGAAACATCAATTGAAAAGTTATCATATTTCATCTTATTGCCCGAAAAGCTTTCAAATTTACTTCTTTTAATCACATTTACCTCTCTAAATAGTGACAATTTTAACTATGTATATGTATGTGTGTTTAATTCTATTAATTTAAAAAAAACCCTACAAAGTGCCAAGAAATATATTAAGTTCTGGGGATGCAAATAAGAAGATACATGGTCCCTTCCCTCAAGCAGTTTAAAATTTAATGAAGGAATTAAACATAAAATCAACCTGGAACTGGGATGGGAAATTGAGGTATTCCTCAAGGGCTACCTGGTGCTGGGAGAATGATGCTCCATGGAATCAAAACAAAGCAGAACTGCTCTTAGTGAAATTAAATGGGAAGGGAGAGTAAAAAACAGACACACAGATAGACAAAGATATAGGGAGACAGGAACAGAGAGAAGGATACAGAGACAGAGAGAGAGAAAGAAAGAGAAAGACTATAAAGGGAATCAGAAAGAGAGAGAGAGAGAGAGAGAGAGAGAGAGAGAGAGAGAGAGAGAGAGAGAGAGAGAGAGAGAGAGAGAGAGAGAAAGAGAGAGAGAGAGAGAGACTTCCAGAGACTTAGAGTGAGAGATAGGGCTGAAGAAAGAAGCAGGGAAAGAGCGAGAAATAGGCAAAGGGAAAGGAAGAAAAATTAAGAGACAACGAGAGAGACAGAAAGAGAAAGGGAGAAATACAGAAACAAAAAAAAATAGAGACAGAAAAACAAAGACAGAGGCAGAAAGACATATTTAGAAAGAAACAGAGACAAAAATACAGACACAGAGACAGAGACACAGAAACAGAGAGACAAGGAGAGATAAACAGAGACAGAAAGACAGAAACACAGAGACAGAAACAGACACAGAGAGACCGAGACACAGAAAACAGAGAGACAGATACAGAGACAAGGAGAAATAAACAGAGACAGAAAGAAAGACATAGAAACACAGAGACCCACAGAGAGACAGAGATGGAGACATCAAATGGGAAAGAAAGTGAGACAGAGAGATAGTGACAGAGAGAGACAATAAAACAGAGACAGAGAAAGAGATACAGAAAGAGATGGAAACATAGAGACAAATTGACAGAAAGAAAACCAATGCAGAGGAGGAAACAGAGAGACAGCATGGGGATTTTAAAACAGAAAAAAGGAGACAGAATGACAAGGACAAAAATAAAGACAGAGGGAAGCACAGACACATAGAAAGAGACAGAGACAGAGACACAGAGAGAGACACTGAGAGACCAAGAAACAGAGAGAGGAGGGCATACAGAGACAGAGACATAAGGAGAGACAGAGAAGCACACATATAGAGGCAGAGATAGAGACAGAGAAAGAGACAACAACAGAGATAGAGATAGAAACAGCAAATGAGATAGAGAGACAGAAAGAGAGAGGAAGACAAGAGAGTGAAACAGAGCCAGAAAAACAGGGAGAAAAAGTTAGACAAAAAGAGACAGCGAGATAAACAAGTAGACAGACAAACTCACACATAGAGAGTTGCAAAAAGGGTCAGAGATAAAGATCAAGACAGACACAGAGACAAAGACAGAGAAAGGGAGACAGAAGCAGAGATAAGGAGACAGGGAGAGATAGGGAACAGGGAAAAAGAAAAAAAGGAAGAGAGACAGAAAGACAGCGACAGGGAGACAGACAGAGACAGAGACAGAAATAGGGAGGCAGGGAGAAGGAGAGCCAGACAGAAACAGAAAGAAAGAGAGAGAACAAGAAAAAGAGAGAGGACACAAAAAAGACAGTGATAGAGACAGAGACAGAAACTCAAAGACACAGAGACAGATCCAGAAATAAAGAGTCAGAGACAGATGCAGAGAAAGGAGAGGGACAAGAGACAGGGAGGTACAAAAAGACAGAGACAGCGAGACAGAAACAGAGAGAGACAAAAACAGAGAAAGAGACAGAGACAGAAAAAGAGTGACACAGAGACCCAGACAGAAAAAGAGACAGAAAGAGACAGAGAAACAGAAACAGATAGAGGCAGAGATAAAAATATAGAAAAAGCACAGAGAGACAGAGACAGATAATTGTGAAGATTCAAATGATACCCATTGCCTGCCTTCCCATCTTTCCCTCAAATGTAATAGGGTTTTCATGTCTCCATATGAATTAATTTACCACATTCTCTCTCTTTCTTCTTTTCAAATCCAGAGTATTAATTTTCTCATCTCTTATTTAAATTGTATAGCATTTTCTCTAATTCAGCTTTTACCCCTACTCTCTGTCTATGCATAGTCCTTCTAGGTATATCATTAGTGATATCCTTTTTTTAAGGATTACAAGTCTCATATTCCCATTTAGTAATGTAAACAGTTTCATTGAATTCTCTCTCTCTGTGTGTGTGTGTGTGTGTGTGTGTGTGTGTGTAATTTTTTTTTCCTTTTCCTTTTTAGACTTCTCTTGAGTATTGATATTAGGGATAAAATGTTTGTTCAATTCTAGTCTCCTTATGAAAGCTTAAAAAGCTTAAAATCTTTCTATTTCATTATTTCATTGGATGATCATTTTTCCCATGAAGTCTTATATTTAATTTTATCAAGAAGTGATTCTTGATTGTAATTTTAGCTCCTTGCCTTCTGGAATGTCATGCTCCATGAACTCCAGGCATTTAATGCTGCAGGTGCAAAGTCCTTAGTATCCAGATTGTGACTATCCAATGTATGTATTATTTGTGTCTGACTCCTTGAAATATTTTTCCTTTGATTTCATAGTTGTAAATTTTGATTATAATGTTCCTTAGAGTTTTTATTTTGGCATCTCTTTCCTTAAGTGATCCATGAATTCTTTCAATGTTCTTTTGCTCTCTTTTTCCAGTATTTCAGGGCAGTTTTCCTTGATAATTTATTGAAAGTTGCTCTCCAGATTCTCTCTTTGATTACATATTCTATAAAGTCCCACAGATTCCAAGAATGCTTCTTCTGGATTTATTAGCTAAGCCATTTTTTTTTTTTTTTCTATTAGGTATTAAACATTTTCTCCATGCTTTTGAATTTGGAATGTGTTTGATTGTTTCTTATTGCTTCCAAGAGTAATTAGCATTTATCCATCCAATTAGAACTTTTGTGGACATTTTTCCTCAGTTTTGTACTTCTTTTTTCATTTGGTCAACTGTATCTTTTAAAGAATTGCTTTCCTCAGTGGATTTTTGCACATCCTTTTCCATTTTGCTTTCATTTGCCAAGTATACTTTTAAGTACTTGTTTTCGTTTTCCAAGCTGTTGATTTTTTTTCTAATCCCATTTTTGTTTGGAGTTTTGTCAATAGTTCTTTTTTCATTGTTGTTCTCTTTTGAGTTTCTTTCTCTATCTCCCCTCTCACAATAATAACTTTTTTTTTTCATATGGTGCTGCATTGATGTTATCCAGAAGACTAGGAGACTCTTATGTGGTACTATACTTAGGGAATGGGGTGAGGCAGTGGCTGGTGATACTAAAGTCCATTGGGATCTGTCAACTTAACCTGTGCTAACATGGAGTACTTGTAATGAGTCTGGTATGTGTTGAGGCTGGTAGATAATTTCTACCTTTCCTGGGGTTATGCTTAAACATATGGTAGCCTGGTCTAACATGTGCAGGTTTCCCTTTGTTCAGTGCTGTGAGGAATTACATAGTCATTTTCTGACTGCCTATTCCCCTGGCTATGCTGAGTCTGTGGTGTGTATAAAGTTTCTTCATTTTGTCTATACAGCACTAGGGCTCAGGACATCCCAATGGCTTACTTAGATGAGGTCTCTTAATAATTTCAAGTATATTTTCATTAATTTTCTTATCATTTTCTTTTCTTCCTGTAAATTTTTTTCATTTCAATGGGCCTTTTTTAAAATTTGAGAAACAATTTATAAAATTGACTTATTGTGTGATTATCCTATGTTTTTATTTTGGTCATAATTTTATAAACATTTCTCAATATAGTTTTCTCAATATAAATTATATTCTAATTTTTTTTGGTGGTGTTTGTTGTCTCTTTCTCTTTCTCTCCCTTTCTGATGTTTGTGTGTGTATGTGTGTGTGTGTGTGTGTGTGCACATTTTATTGTATTTTTGCAAATCACCCTTCCTGAATGCTGCCCCCTGCTCTATCCACTTTATTATTATATCATTATGCCACTATGCAGGAAGGCAGATTTGATTCAATATTAGGAAAAACATTAGCATAATTGGCTACATCAGTAACCAAATTTACACAAATCATATCTCCAAAGATATAGAAAAAACATTTCACATAATCCAACACCCATCAAAGGGAATAAGAATAAATGGAGTTTTCCTTAAAATGGTCAATAGCATCTCATTAGAGTCATCAGCAAGAATCAGAAGTAATGGTGATAAACTAGAACCATTCCCAATAAAATCAGGGGTGAAACAAGGTTGCCCACTTTCATCATTGCTATTCAACATTGTATTAGAAATGTTAGCTTTGGGAATAAGAGAAGAAAAGATATTAAAGGAATTGGAATAGGTAAGGAAAAAATCATATTATTACTCTTTGCAGATAATATGAGGACACATTTAGAGAATCGCAGAGAATCAAATGCAAAACTAGAAATAATTCACTAGTTCAGCAAAGTTGCAGGACACACAATAAATCCACATAAATTATATATATATATATATATATTACCCACAAAGCCCAGCTGCAAGAGATACAAAGAGAATTTTCATTTAAAATTATTGTAGATATTATAATATATTTAGGAGTGTACCTGCCAAGGGAAAGTGAAGAACTATTGAACAAAATTACAAAATACTTTCCACACAAATAAAGTCTGATCTAATCTCATGGGTAGGCCAAGCTAATATAAAAATGACCATACTATCTAAATTAATCTACTTATTCAGTGTCATACTAATCAATTTTCCAAGAAATTACTTCACAGAACTAGAATAAATAATAAAAAAAATCATATGGAAGGATAAAAGTCAAGAATTGAAAGGGAATTAATCAAACAAAATGCAAATGAGGGCGGCCTAGCTGCACCAGATCTAAAATTATATTATAAAGCAGAAGTCATCCAAACCATTTATTAATGTCTACGAAATAGAGTAGTCAATCAGTAGAATAGGTTAGGTTCATAGGACAAAATAATCAATGACAATAGTAATGTAGTGTTTGACAAACCCAAAGAGCCAAACTTTTGGGTTAAAAACTCATGAATTAACAAAAACTGCTGGTAAAATTGGAAAATAGTGTGGCAGAAACTAGACCATAAACACACACCTAACACCCTACATCAAGATAGCATTGAAATGGGTTCATGATTACATAGACTGATATTATAAGCAAATGAGAAGAACATAGGATAGGTTACCTTTCAAATTTGTGGAGAAGGAAGGAATCTGTGGCTAAAGAAGAACTGGAATTCATTGTTGAATGCAAAATAGATAATTTTGATTGTATTAAGTTAAAATTTTTTTGTACAAAAAATACAGAAAAAAATTTAAGGGAAGCAATAAACTGGGGAAAATGTTTACATTGAAGAGTCTGATAAAAGTGTAAATTCTAAAATATATAGAGAATTGACTCAAATTCATAAGAATTCAAGCCATTCTCCTGTTGATAAATGGTCAAAGGATATGAATAGACAATCTTCAGATTAAGAAATTAAAGCCATTTCTAGTCACCTGAAGAGGTGCTCTGAATCATTATTAATCAGAGAAATGAAAATTGAGACAGCTCTGAGATACCACTACACACTTCTCAGATTGGCTAAGATGACAGGAAAAGATAATGACGAATATTGGTAGGATGTGGGAAAACTGGGATACATACATTGCTGGTGGAGTTGTGAACTTATCCAACCATTCTGGGGAGCAATTTGAGTCTATGCCCAAAGGGCTATCAAACTGTACATGCCCTTTGATCCAGCAGTGTTTCTACTGGAGGTTGTATCCCAAAGAGATCTTAAGTGAGGGAAAGGGACCCACATGAGCAAAATTGTTTGTGGCAGCCCTTTCTGTAGTGGCAAGAAATTGGAAACTGAATGGATGCCCATCAGTTGGAGAATGGCTCGTTACCTCCCAGCTGCTTACCTCAGCAGGGGTCAACTGGTTTCTCATCTTCACCAGGTCTTCAGACATCTCAGCTCTGATTATCTCAATCAGAGAACTAACTCTTTAGAGGTTCCATCACAGAATACCCAAGTCACTCAAGTATGCAGCAACAGGTCTTTATTCTAACTCTTTACATAGAATTCCCTAAAGTTCCCTCTAGCCTTCTTTTTGGAGTTCCCATCTTTTTTTCCTTGGAGTTCCCTAGAGTTCCCTCCCCTGCCTTCTGCAAACCCCTTTTTATAGTCTCCCGGTCACATGACTGAGAGTGCAGGAGTTTGAGCATGGTCAGCAAGAGCAAGGAGGCTTTTCCTCGTTAATGAGGCTTACTCAGTACCTTCAATGCCCAGTCTTTAGGGTCAGGCAGAATAAGCTTCTGAGTGCCTCTTATACTCTGCCCTTGAGATCTGCCCCTGACCCTAACAACTCCCTTTTCTTGTTTAGCAGGGACCACTTAGGGGAATCACAGTACTTTTCAAATGAGTTATTGTGTCCTTTATAAGTTGTATTACATTTTTAAAGATCTTTGATACAATTAAGATCATGTCCAAACACTGCTAGCCAGGTGGTATATGGATAATCATTACAAGTGTAGGACATCTATAAGTTGTAATAGAGGAATTAATAATCCCTAAATCATAATGAGGCACATCCCAAGGTTTTTGTCCAGAAGATGTGCCTATACAATTCAACTCATGTGGCATAGAGTATAATGATATATTAAGGCTCATAGGCTGTTCAAGATCATGTATCATATGAAGACCTGAAGAAAAATTTTGAGGTTTCAAAGCTATACAAAATTCATCCCCTTTCCCTATACAAATCAGAGGAGTAGTTACGATGAAATAATAATTAGATACAATAGTTTCTTGAATACTAGTGGCAGGCAACAGAGGACCTCTCAGAAGTTGAGACGCATTGTCCATCACCCCAAAATGTGGAATAGGTTCTCCCCATATTACAAGATGTAATACAGGATCAGCAGCAACATCTTGAGCATTTGTTTGCACTGTCCAGTTCTGCATTGGAACCCCAACTATTCCTGGAATCTTAGAACTCAGCTCAAGAAGTGTAAATGCAAGCAGTAGTTGTGCCATATTCCCATTATTCTTTCTTTTCAGTGCTCTACTTCTCTTTCCTCTGGTTCTCCTCTGCCTTCTTTTCTTCTTTTTCTGCATCTCCTCCCACTGTCCTGATTCTCCTGGTCGGCACCCATTGTTCCTCTCCGGTACCATCTGCAATGATAAGAACAAACCCGGACCCCAAATCCTAACCATCCCTGGACCTGCCCATGTTCCATCTTCTCTCTTCCATAGAACTTTTTTACCCCCTTTATACTGATCTTTCTCTTTATCCTTATCTTTCTGTAAGTGTGTAGGCCATTGTTTCTCATAAGTGTGCCAAAATCGAATTGCAGGTGTTAAATCATCATCTGCAAATTGCATATAATTATATGTAAACACTGCTTTATCCAATGCACTCTGAGTAAGGCACCCTTTTGGCCTTCCCCACAACACTCCCTTTTCTTGTTTAACAAGGAGTGTTGCAAAGGACCTATTGGCTTGTTCAACAATGACTTCATTAGGATTGTATGGAATACCTATCACATGAGAAATGTTAAATTCAGAGCAGAAAGACTGAAAAGCTTTAGAAGTATAAAAAGGACCATTATCTGTTTTTATTTGTTGGGGGACCCCAATTACTGCAAAACAATGATACAAATGTGCCAGAACATGTTTTAAGGCTTCTCCAGGTTGAAGAGTAGCTAATAAGAATTTTGAATGAGGATCAAGTTACATGGATGTACTGAGTTTTCCAATGTGTAAAATCCATTTGCCAAATATCATTGGGTCCATCACCTCTTGGATTGTGAGTTGGATCAGGTTTTTGTGGGGTAAAGGGAATACACTTTAAACATCTTTTAACTATCTCTGCTACCTGTTGTTTGGAGATACCATAGAGTCTCCTTAAAGATCTAGCTGACAAATGAAGATTATCATGTGCTATTTGAGCAGCCTCTACTTCACTGAGTATATAAAAGTTGTATAGTGCAGCGTCAGCCATCCTATTACCTTCAAATATTGGACCTTTACCATCTGTATGTGAAAGTACATGCATAATGTATATAGGTGATTTCAAAGCAAGTAATGTTTGTTGCATTTGGTAAAGTAATTGAATAATAGTAGATTGGCAGAAATTAATGATAGAATTAGGCATATTTTTTATCATAAGGCATGCATATTGACTATCTGTTATTAAATTAAAAGGTGTTACATTTTGCAAGACAAATAAAATGGCATAAAGTTCATTCTTTTGAGTGGAATCATGTTGAGTAGACAATATCTTTAAAGTGTTGGTATATAAAAGCTTAATCTATGATCCTTAGTGACATCAGTAAAAATATTTGGTCCTTTAACAAGAATCTCACTAATCACAGAATGTTGAACATCTATAGAAAGTTGTTTATAAAACTGAACAGCCTTAGGTGAATTAACATGTGTAAGCAAAAACAAAAAGGCAATAAAGATTCCCACTCATCTGTTTCAATCAAATGGGCAAATTGAAAATATGACATTGATAAATGAATAACTGGAGGTTTACCTGTTAACAGTTAAGACTCCACTCTGAACTACTTCTGAAAGAAACTGATATAAAGCTTGATATTTATGTATCAAAATCTTTAAAGACTTTTGAGGATAAATCCATTCTATAACATCTGTATCTTGAAAAAAGACACCAAAGAAAGGAGAATCTCACAATATTGTAAATTTCATGGGGACTGAAGGATCCCATCTTACAGTACAAATACCCATATTTTCCATAATTTGCCAAAAATAGCTTGTCTTGTTCTTCAGTCCAATCTCTAGGAGAATTTAATTCAGAGTGATGAGGGAAATTGAGGTAGGAGACCCTAAAAAGTCACTTTGACTTTCCACATTATCCTGACCCAGAAGTCAGCTAACCCCACCTCTGTTAAGTACCACTAATTTACCTTTCTATAAAGTTCAGCTGATACTACCCAAGTTTTCTATAGAGCTGAACTAAAGCTAAGTACTCCTACTTAACTTTCAATAGAAGTGAATGTTAAGTACCACCACTTAAGCTCTATATAATTTGAACTATCATTAATCAAACTTTCTATAGCCTTACTGAAGCCTATTCAAACCCAAAAGCTCTGTATTGTCTCAAATCATATATACAAGGGTGGGAAGAATGGGCATGTGGGCAGAATATGGACAGAACTCTAATTCCATCAGAGAGTTCTGCTCCACAGAGATCTTTGAATGATTTAAAATAAACTTTTACTTTTACTTTTAATTTAGTAAATTATTTTACTTCACCCATGCCTTGTCTGATCAAAAGCCTGGAAATCCCCAACAAGAGGGGCCTTTAAGTATATCATAAAGAGGATGCATCAATGAAGGAGGAATAGGGACAGTTGTCCTTATCCATTGAATAGTCCCTATCAGTTTTTGGAAGTCATTTAAAGTTTTATATCCTTCTATTTGTATCTTAGGTGGTTCTCAAGTTACATAACTTTCCTTAAGAATGTGTCCCAGATACTAAAATGGAGGTTTAGTCTGTATTTAGCTAATTGCCCAGTCATTAAATGAAAGAGTGTGTGTTTGTTTTTCTGTAGGAGCTGCTAACAAGATATCATCTATGTAATGTAATATCATGTACTTTGGGTATTGTTTTCTAATTGGATTTATGATTATATCAATATACCATTGACATAATGTTGGAATATTAGTCATACCTTGAGGAAGGACTTTCCATTGAAACCTCTGAGCAAGTTGTAAATTAACTGAAAGCACGGAAAAGGCAAACTTTTCTCTATCAGCCAAATGTAAAGGGATGGAATAAAAGCAATCTTTAATATCTATAATTATAATATGGTACTTCACTGGTATCATGTTGGGTGAGGGTATTCCTGGCTGTAGAGCTCCCATTGGTTGCATAATGTTATTAATAGCCCTTAGGTCTGTCAAAATTCTCCATGTGCCATTTTTCTTTTTTATTACAAATATAGGTGAATTGTAAGGGCTAAAGGAAGGTTCTATATGCCCTTTATCTAATTGTTCCTTGATCATTTCCTTTAATGCAACTAACTTTATTGAGGTCAGGGGCCATTGTTCCACCTAAATAGGTTTTGAGTCCAACCATGTTATTTTTGGTACTGCTAGCTTAACAATGACCCCTAATAGTTTGTTTGTAGGGTGATTCCCATTTCAAACATTATATCCCAGCCCCAAAAGGAAGCTGATAATCCTGAAATTACCAGGGGTTGGAATGTCCCTTGTTAATCATCTACTTCCCACTTTTTTTTTTTTTTTTTTTTTTTTGGCGGCTTATAAAATCACCTCCGCTACTTTGTGTTTCCTCCATTAGATGGAGCTGTGACATAGACAGATACCTTTGACTGATTTACTTTTTTTTTTTTTTTCCTTAAGTGCTTGCATCCATCCCCACAGCCTCCTGCGCCAACAAGCCCCTTCGCCTCCAGCACTATTTTTTCTTGTCTATTTTTTTCATTTCCTCAATATAACCACCTGGCCTTCAGTCTCTCCATTCACTTAAAGATGAATACAAAGGCTGTCACAAGGGGAGCATCCTATATTCCTGAGGGTCTAAAAACTTTCTGTCACTAAAATCCTCTGTTATTGAATCACCTGTTACTTGCTTAGCTTAACTTTCATTTTCCTTGGGCCTGACAATGGCAACTAACAACATCTGTCCCATGTCTATCCTTCTCTGGCTTCTCACTAAAATGTGAGGCTGTGGGGCTTCCTAACAAGGATATTCTTATCCTAACAAGGATAATGTTCCTATTTGGGTGCCAGTCGTTAACTCCCAGCTGCTTACCTCAGAGGGGGTCAACTAGTTTCTCATCTTCACCAAGTCTTCGGACATCTCTGCTCTGATTACCTCAATCAGAGAGCTACCTCTTTAGAGGTTCCACCACAGAACACCTGAGTCACTCAGGTATGCAGCAACAGATCTTTATTCTATCTCTTTACATAGAATCCCCTAAAGTTCCCTCTAGCCTTCCTTCTGGAATACCCATCTTTCTTCCTCAGAGTTCCCTTGAGTTCCCTCCCCTGTCTTCTGCAACCCCCTTTTTATAGTCCCCAGGTCACATGACTGAAAGTGCAGGAGTTTGAACATGATCAGCAAGAGCAAGGAGGCTTTTCCTCGTTAATGAGGCTTACTCAGTACCTTCAATGCCCAGTCTTTAGGCTCAGGCAGAATAAGCTCCTGAGTGCCTCTTCTACTTTGCCCTTGAGATCTGCCCCTGACCCTAATGATGGCTGAATAAATTATGATATATGAATGCTATGGAATATTATTGTTCTGTAAGAAATGATTATCAGAATGACTTCAGAGAGGCCTGGAGAAACTTACATGAACTGATGCTAAGCAGAATGACTAGAACCAGGATATCATTGTACAGGACACCAATAATATTAAAAAAATAATTACTTCTTGCATATCTTTGATAATGAGAAGATCCAATTCAGTTCCAGTTGATCAATGATGAACAGAATCAGCTACACCCAGGGAAAGAACACTGGGAATTGAATGTGAACTACTTGCATTTTTTTTTTCTTCCCAGATTATTTTTACCTTCTGAATCCGATTTTTCTTGTGCATCAAGAGAACTGTATGGATCTGTACACATATATTGTATTTAAGATATACTTTAACATGTTAAATTTGTATGAGACTGCCTGCCATCTAGTCGAGGGGGCGGAGAAAGGGAAGGGAAAAGTTGGAACAGAAGTGAGTGCAAGGGATGATGCTGAAAAATTAGTCATGCAAGTGTTCTGTCAATAAAACACTGTAATAAAAATTTAATTTCAAACATTACTTCTGTTGAACACAGTTCTTTTCAACAACAAGACCAGTTCTAATGACCTTGAGATGAAGAGAGTCATCTATATCCAGAGAGGGGACTGTATGAACTGCATATGAATCACAACATAGTATTTTCACTCTTTTTGTTGTTGTTTCTTTGCATTTTATTTTCTTCATCATTTTTTTTCTTGATTGATTTGATTTTTCTTGTGCAGCAAGATAATCATATAAATATATATGCATATCTTGGATTTAACATATATTTTATGATGTTTTACATATATTGGATTACTTGTCATTTAAGGGAAGGAATGAGGGTGTGGGGAAAATTGGAATATAAAATTGTTCAAGGGTTAATGTTGAAAAATTATCTATGTATATATTTTAAAAATTAAAAGCTTTAAAAAACAAAAAAATGGCATGTCAGAGGAGATGCAGAAGTACTTTGTTGAGTACTTGGTACCCACTCAAGCCTGGAGAAGTATCACATAGAGAAGGACACAGCAGTCTATATCAAGAAGGAGTTTGACCAGATGTATAATCCCAGTTGGCATTATAGGGAGAAACTTTGGCAACTAAGTGATCCACAAGACAATACTACATCCACTTCTACATGAGCCAGGTCATCATTCTCTTGTTCAAATCTCTTAAAAGCAGGAGCTTTGCCTTCTGCCCCAACCAGCTTAATCACAAGGATTGCAGCCTGAACTCCAAATACTAGAGACTGAACTATCTTCAGCATTGCCATGGGAATACTTCAAACTTTGAGTCTTTATTGTGTTGTTGTAGAGGCATCCTATGTACTAGTTTATTTTGGTTAGAAAACCGCAAAACAAGACAAAAATATTTCCCAATTTCTTCTTAATTTCATTTAGGTGTGCTCATAAGTCTATTTTTGACACATTTATTATGCTTAATGCTTAGTGGATCTGTTGCAAAAAAAAAAAAAAAAAAAAAAAAAAAGTCCTAACCTGTATTGAGAGAAGGCATTTCCTCACTGGGGAATTCCCCATACAAATGAAATCACAGGTCCAATTTCTCTTCCTTATTTCACCTACAGATGCAGTCCTTTGCTTACTCATGTTTCTTCATGATACTTCAGTTAGGATTTTGGAAATTCACATGCTCTGAGCAGGATTATATTGAATTATCATTACCTGTGATCATATTAACTTTCCAAATAGAATGTAAGTTCCTGGGAAAAAAAGAAATAGTAATCCTTTATACCCCTTCCCATTTCCTCAAAATTTTGGAAGTACTACTCCATGATTTTACTTATTTTCTACCTGGAATAAAGGTAACAAGCTCATATCTTAGCTCAAATTAAAACTGAATGTAACTCAATACATTTATGTGTGTATGTCCTTGCTTGTGCACATATATATTTCCATGTTTGTGTATATATACATATATATATATATATGTATATATATATATATATATATATACACATATATATATATATGTATATATACACAAACATGTTTAATTAAATGTTTAATTCTATGTTTAACAGATATTATTTTGGGAATGAATAGACCAAGAATTCAGACTAAAATTATGAATAAGAAAAAAATACAATAAATGTAATGCTATTAATTTGTCTCCACAGAAGACTTATTCTCTAAAATATCACATGGTATTTTAGACATTCAGTAAAAGAAAAAAAAAAGGATTTATAAAATATCTCTAAACTAATAGCATAACTATGATCTACTCCTTTGAATACTTATTCACTAATGATCTTTTGTGTTCAAGATATATGGAGACATACAAGAAAAAAATCATTGTTGTCAAAAGATTTACAATCTCAGAAACAGCATGGTATTCATAAATGAAAAGATTCAAGAAGGTAGCAGAAGGCATATATATATATACATACACACACATACATATTCTCATCTCTAAAAATTTTTAACTGGTAGAACTGTCTGCTACATACTGTCTCATTATCTTAGTTATCAGGCAATGTCATATAGAGAAAAGAGTGAATTGAGACAGGCTTTAAGAGAATTTGAGATTATGACAATGTGAGATGAGTAGGAAATTTTTTTCAGCCAGGAAAAATTCAACAACAAAGCTTAAAAGGTATATAAATGCTAGCTATATAAGGGAAAGTTAAACAAAAAATAGAAAGATTAAGAACGATATAGTATATCAATTCACCAACATCATAATTCCCCATGCCCTCTTTTCCCTTCCCACCAGCTCTTTTTTTTTCCCCTAAGGTATAAAATGAGGTCTAGAGAAAGAAACTTATTTGCTCATTCTGAATTCAATATTTTCCCAGCCAGAAGAAACTGACAAAAGTGAAAGAAGTAATATTTCACTTGTGGTGGAATTCATTCTCCTGGGATTTTCTGAACATTCCAAGCACTACCTGCTTCTTTTTGGAATTCTCTTAGTTATCTATATGAATAGACTTATAGGAAATAGCATCCTTATTCTCATAACTAAGATGAAGCCTGCTCTTTAAACCGACATTTACTTTTTTCCTTGAAATTTTTTCCTTCTTGGAAATTTGTTACACACCAATCACTCTCCCTAGAATGATACAAGATATTTGGACTCAGAAGGGAAACATCCTATTCTTGTCCCGTGTTTCTCTAATTTGCTTTCTTTTATATTATAGGAGTTGCAAAGTACTTAATCCTGGCTGTGATGGCTTCTGACATATATGTGGCCATTTGTAAACCTTTTAACTATCTTCTCATCATGAATCACAAGATGTGTGTCCAACTGGTGACTGCTTTCTGCATCACTGGGGTACCAGCTCAGATAGGTGTCACATATCAGGTTTTCTCTCTGAACTCTTGTGATTCTAACAAATTCAAGAAATTTTTCTGTGATGCTCCACCATTACTAGAGTTTGCCTTTGTGTATACATATCAAAATTATCTCTCTGTACTCAGTTTTTTGTCATGATTCCATTTATGTTGATATTCATATAGTATGTCAAAATCATCACCACATCCTAAAGCTGGCATCAACTTGAGGGAAATCCAAAGCTTTTATTTTTCTAATTGCTTGTAAATTTATTCTATGGGTCCATTTTATGGGAGAGTACATCCTGTTCATATCCACACTTACAATATTTCACTCTGTATTTCACTAGTTCCTTATTTTCCTCATGTTAGTCTTGTCTCTCCTTTCACATTGATCCTACTGGAGAGATTTTGATTCTATCTATGACCTAGCCCAGTTTGTATTATCTTCTGTTACTTCCCCTTTCATTTAATTATTTTCTTCAATTCTTCCTTTTCTGTCAGGTAACATATATTTCTTGTGTATATTATTTTTTTTCTTTGAGCTAATATTGATGAGAGTTAAGATTCAAATGATGCCCATCATTAAGCATCTCATCTATCTCTCTGCTGTCATAGATTTTTCATGCCTCTTCATGGGAAATGATTGGCCTTATTCTACCTCTTCTTTCTTTTTACAGCTAGTGGACTAATTTTTCTTAACCATTATTTATGTTTTATGTAATTCTCTCAAATTAATCTTTTATCCATAAGCCCTGTCTATGTTTATTCCTTCTAAGTGTTTCATTAATGTTGATATTTTTAATAATTAAAAATAACATCTCCCATATATGGAGATAGAGACAGTTCAACTTCCCTGAATCATTTATGTTTTCTTTCTTTTTTTTTTTTTCCTTCTTTTAAGACTTCGTTTGGGTATTGATATTGGAGATCAAATGCTTTGTTCTAATGTGCTCCTTATGAAAGATTATACATATACATACATATGTATGTATGTTATGTATATGTATATATGTATGTATATGCATATATATACATGCATATATATATACATGTATATATGTGTATATATATACATATATACATGTATATATATATATATATATATATTTTATATATATATATATATACACACACACATATACTATTTTCCCAATGAAGTCTTACTTTTAATCTTACCAGAAGGTGATTCTTGATTGTAGTCCTACTTCCTTTGCCGTCTGAAAAAAATAAGTTCTATGAACACATATCCTTTAATGTTGCAGCTACAAAGTCCTTTATACATTTGAATTTTAACACTTTGATATTTGTATTGTTTCTGTTAAGTCAATTGTAATATGTTTTTTTATTTTGACTTCATAGTTCTGATATTTAACTATAAAGTTCTTTGGAGTTTTTATCTTGGAATCTCTTTCCTGAGGTGATCTGTGAATTCTTTCAATGTTTATTTGCCCTCTATTTCAAGGACTCAGAGTAGTTTTCCTTGATATTTTTTAGAGAGGTGCTAGAAAATGCATCCTTTTTAAAAAATTATGCCTCTTAGGGACTTCAGAGATTCTGTCTTCTGGATCTATTTTCCAGCTCAGCTGTTATCTTATTGAGGTATTTCACATTTTCTTCCATTTCTTAATGCTTTTCAATCTGTTTTATCGAGTGCTATTGCTTCATAGATCTATTGGCTTCAACCTGCCCAATAATAACATTGAAGAAGTTGTTTCCTCTGTCTTTTATCTCTTTTTTCCATTTGTTCAATTGTACTAATTAAGGAATTGTATTCCTTAATGGATTTTTGTGTCTTTTTTCTGTTTTGTCAAATCTATTTTTAAGCATTTGTTTTCTTGTTCCAAGATTTCATTTCTATAACTCTTTATAATTCTCTTATTTGGGGGGGCTTTGCCCATAGATGTTTTGATATTACTGTCCTCTTTTAAATTTGTGTCTTGATCTCCCCTATCACCATAATACATTTTTATGGTCAGATTCTTTTTTGTTGTAATTTTTACCCATTCTTTGAAGCTTTTTCCTTACTTGAAAATTTAAGCACTGTTTCCAGTTTAAAGAGACCCTATATCAGGCTTCTTGTTCTGGGAGATGCAGCCCCTTACTGTTGACATGATGCTGCACTCATTCAAAATGTTATTATTTAAATAATGGGATAAAAGAGCAATAGAAAGTAGTGACCTTTAAATTATTAAATAGTGAGGTATCAAGACAGCCAGGATTGCGATAAATTCTCATGACCCAAGTCCCCAGATTTTTCTAGCAAATGGCCTCATTAAGTGAAGTTTAGAAGACTGGACTTTGATCCAAATGATCATTCTCATTAAAATTTGGTGAGAATCATGGGAAAATGTCCCCAGAGTACATAAAGGGGCAGGCATCATTTCTACTTAAACAGTGTGGTGATTTGATCTAAATAAATATATTTTTTTAAAAGACTGGTTCCCTTTTCAAAGTTAGGTGGAATATTTTAGTATATAATAATTCTTAAAGAAGCAAATAAATAGCTTAGTGGCAAGTTGTCCAGATCTCTGAATTCAAATCACCCTCTTATACTTAGTCAATGTATTCAGACACTGCAAGATAAAATCTCCTAATATATCAAATGGAATTACCTGTACTAATCATATTAGAGAGCTGTTGTGAAGAAAAGATGTGATGATATATGTAAAGAACTTGCCAAACATTAAAGAACCTAATTTTTCTAATTATTAATTTTTTTCAATATAGGAATTGAAACACTTGAATATGGTTTAATTTCATCTAATAAAGGTAAGTGTGACTCTTTTGCTTAATCACATTAAATTTCTCTGATTATGAAGAATTTTGTAGACCCACTCATCTAGAAGCTTCCTGAAAGTTTTAAAATATACAGTTATATTCAGGGCTCATTTATTCAGGGGAAAGTGCCCAAAGAATGAATTTTCTCTTTCTCACAATAAGCTCCAACCTATCTATGTACTAAATGAAAGAAAAAAACTTATTAGCATCATGTTCTCCATGGCCAGCTAAATAACATCAGAGTGATTTTTTTTTCAGTTGCTTTTTTTTCCCCTTAATATCCCTCCTTTTTTTTTCCCTACATCACAGTAAGTACATAGTTTAGAACCATGTTTATATCCTTTGTAACAAAGGAAATAATTTCATTTTTTATTTAATATGATAATTTATTTATCTACATTTCACTAAAAATAATTTAACATTCTTTTTTTTCAATTTTGATCTTAAATATAAACAATCAAATAAACCTTATAAACATGAAATTGATAACTTTGTTAATTCTTCATAACCATCATTCTCCTGACTTATGACGCAGATCAGCCTAAAAGTTAAAGGTAGGGACCAAACAGTATAATCTATGCTTCCACCAATTTGATAATAAACAAAGATTTAGTTATGTGGTATAATGCTAGGTGTACTTCTTGAGTTTAAATGTGGTCTCAAACATTAATTATCAGTGTGATCAATTATTTAACCCAGTCTGTTTTCATTTTTTCAACTGTTAAAAGAATTAAAGAAGAATCATTCTCTGTCTTTGCCAAAAAAACTCCCAAATGGGTCTCAAAAACTCATGCATGACTATAACAACAGAAGAGCAACAATAAATATTTGGAAATTTGGTGGGCTCAATTTTATATGAGAATCTCAGATTTACTTATTAGTTGATAGATGAGAGATCTTCATGCTGAAAATACAGAATGAAATTATTCTAGGGACTCCAACAAATTACCTGAAATTAGTTTCCTGCAACAGGCAAAATTATTGCTCACAATTTCCCATGTATATTGTAATTAATTAAGAAAAATAGCTTAAGAACTCAAAACCATTTTAATTGATTAATGTTAAAAGTTAATTTGTCATACCATGTGAAGTGAAAGATATGAAAATATGAAATTCAATCCAAAGTAATCATTCAAGTTTGTGTTTTGGATGAGTTATGTGCTATCAAATTGTCTAAAAGATATGTTCAGTGAGTCTATAGCTGATAAATTGGCAATGTAATATTTTAAAAAGCAATTTTTGCCCTGTTACAATTGTCTACAGGACATCAATGACTTATGATTATCAATACTATTATTACTATGTTAGGATAGAATTCCATGTAAAATTATGATGAAGAAATAATGGTAATGAAATGATGCCTTGAATTAAAGTGTGCCAAGTTTTATAATTTTTAAAGTGTTTTAGATGCACTATTTAAGTTAATGTTCCTAACAAAAGACAGGTGAAAATTGGATTTTTTTTCCATTCTGTATGTTAAAAATCTAATTTATAAAAATTACAATAACTTAATACAATCTACTTATTTTGCTTATGATAGATTCAGGACTCTAAGTGAAAGGCAATCATCTGCATCACAGTTTAAAAATGAGTATTGTCTCTTCTTACCTAAATTCAGAAAAAGAGGTTTAAGGTAGATGATATTAAAATCTTAAATGATATTGAAATATCCATGGGTCATTGTAGCATAGACATTGAGCTAAAAAGGATTTCAAAAGATAATTATTTTAATTCTATTTTTTTTTGTATAAATGGGGAAACCAAGGCAAAAATAAATTTAAATCACTTATTCAGGGCAGCAGATAATAAGCACCAGAAGCGAGATTTGAATACATGTTTTTTGGGTTTTTTTTGATTACAGATTAAATGTGTTTCATAGTATTTCCAATAACACATTGAAAACTCTAACATAGCTGGAGTGATAGAATGTTTAGGTAAAGAATCTACCTTTATTGTATTTGGCAATTCCTTTAACCCCCACTATTACTATATGATTTTATATAATTCATACATTGAATAGATTCACCAGGCTCCTATCTGAGCTCAGGCTACAACTTAATATAACGCAATATAGTAATGTGTATATGTATCAGAATATTCATATTTTTATGTGTGTGTATATACACAAAGACAAAAAGTTTATGCTAAAATATGAAATGAGAAGTATAATGAATTTAATGCTGTTTATCTGTTATCACAGTTGTCCAAATCAATGACAGGGTATTTTAAACATTAGTCAGTAAAAGAAATATTTGGGAGTAGGATTTATTACTGAATTCATATAATGGTGATCCTTGCCTTGAAGTAAATGTTCATTAATAAGTTGTTATGTTCAAGATATATGAAGATATAATAGACAAGATATTTGTTGTCAAAAAACCTCAGATTCTTTATAAAGAGTTTAATTTTTTACCTCATTTTTTTAAAATTTTACCTTATTTTTTCCAAATACATGCAAAAATTGTTCTTCACATTCCTCTTTCTAAAATCATGGGTTCTAGAAATTTCTCCCTATCTTCCTTCCTTCCCTTCCTCAATATAGAAAACAATCTGATTAAGGTTAAATGTATGGATTTTTTCTAAACATATTCCTGTATTCATAATGTTGAGGGGGGAAATCAGATCAAATAATAAAAAGAAAAATGGAAGCAAATAACAATAATAAAATGTGAAAATATTAAGTTTTTATCTATATTCAGTCTCTCTAGAAATCTCTCTGGATGTAAATGGCAATTTCCATCACAAGAATATTGTATTTGCCTTTAATCACTCATTGTTGAAAAGAGTTAAGTCCATCACCATTAATCACCACATAATTGTTTGACTACTGTGTATAGGGTTCTCTTGGTTCTGCAAATTTCACATAGCACCAATTCATGTAAAGACTTTGAATCATGGAACCTATATGGCATACAAATGTGAAAAGATTTCTTAGTGTAGCCAAAGGAACATATATGTTAGTTAACAAATTCAAGGTATAATTCTCATTATCTTGTTAGTCAAGGAAGGGAAAAATATCTGCTAGCTAAGGTGATCAGGGAATGCCATACAGACAAAACAGTGATTCTGAGATAGGTCTTCAGAGTATGGGGCCATGCTGATAATACGAGGTAATTAGGGGAAAAAAAATTCCAGAGAGGAATAAAATCATGAATTAATCATGAATTAAAATGGCTAACACAACATGACAATTATGACCTGTACTAATTATGGAAATTAATCTATTACATTTCTTCTATTTTATATATTATTTAAAAGTTATAACTTTTGGTATCAGGAGAAAAGTGGCTTAGAAAAGAAAAATATTAACAGTCATTTTGTATGATATTGCTTAGATTCATCGTTTCACCCAAATATCTAGGGAAGATTGTCATAGAAGTAAGAACATTATCTAATTCAAAATAAAAACTTAACCTAAGCTAAATTCATTGGTTAATTTTGGCCGTAGGACAAATAATATGTAAACTTAATATTTAGAAGGGACCTTGGAGAATAGAATATTAAATACTAGCTACAGAAAGAAAGATCTAGTTAAAAAAAATGTGAAAGCTAAACAGACATATAGAATCATATAATCAACAACCACTGTCCCTGACCACCTTTTATTTTCCTAATCTAGAAACAAAGGTCTAGAGAAACAAAATTATTTACTGGTTCTGAATTCAATATTTCCATAGCCAGAAGAAATTGACAAAATGGAAAGAAGGAATGTTACGTTTGTGGTGGAATTCATTCTCCTGGGATTTTCTGATCTTCCCAACCTCCGAAGTTTTCTTTTTGGAATATTCTTAGTCATCTATTTGTGTATACTTATAGGAAATGGCCTGCTCATTACACTGACTAAGTTGAATCCTGCTCTTCAAACCCCCATGTACTTTTTCCTTGGAAACTTTTCCTTCTTGGAAATCTGTTACACATCAGTCACTATCCCTAGAATGCTAAGAGATATTTGGACTCAGAAGGGCAATATCCCATTCCTATCTTGTGCTATGCAAATTTGCTTCCTTTATATTTTAGGAATTGCAGAGTGCTTACTCCTGGCTATGATGGCTTATGACAGATATGTAGCCATCTGTAAGCCTCTTTACTATCCTCTTGTCATGAATCATAAGACATGTGTCCAATTGGTGCTCGCCTCCTGGATCACAGCGACGCCAGCCCAGATAGGACTCACGTGCCAGATTTTCTCTATGAACTTTTGTGGTTCTAACAAACTCAATCATATTTTCTGTGATGCTCCACCATTACTGGAGGTTGCTTGTGGGGACACATCTCAGAAAGAACTTTTGATCTTTCTTAATACTGTCTTTTTTGTCATGGTTCCTTTTTTTTTTACACTCATATCCTATGTCAAAATCATCACCACCATCCTAAAGCTACCATCAACTTCTGGTAAATCCAAAGCCTTTTCTACTTGTTCTTCTCACCTCATGGTTGTATGTTTATTCTATGGGTCTGGTAGTATTGTGTATTTGCGTCCCAAATCCAGTCATTCACCCAAATCTGACAAAATCTTCTCTCTTTTCTATACTACTGTGACTCCACTGTTAAATCCCATGATATATAGCCTGAGGAATAAGGATGTAATTGCTGCACTGAGAAAACTTCTTCCAAAATGATGTGATTCATTAATCAAATGGTCAAATCAAAAAAATATATACTTTTCCTCTCCATTTGTCACATTGGTCATAAAAAATAGATTTGTATTCTTTCATCAAACATCTACAACATGCCAAAAGTAAGGTAGAGATGATTATATTTAAAGACACCCACCATCTTCCAACAATGTCTAGTGTATTTTAACAGAACTTCACTGTGTTGATAAAACTGTCTTTTCTCTCATACATTAGCCACTATCAACAGGTACATCAAGTGAAAACTTATATATTTAGTCCTATTGTCCTTAAATCATTCAAACTTACTCCTTTTCATCCCAATTTTCTTTTTTAAATATTATCTATTTTAAGTAAGTATATATATGTGCATTTTTAATTCAATTTATATTTTTAAATGCTTAATGAGTGCCAAGAAGTATGGTAAGTTCTGGGGATGCAAATAAGAAGAAATACAGTCCCTTCCTTCAAGTGGTTTAAAATCTAATGAGGGAAATAAACATAGACCAAGGGCTACCTAGTGCTGGGAGAATAATGCTCCATGGAATCATAACAAAACAGAACTACTCTTGAAGAAAATATAGGGAAAGAGAGAATAAGAAACAGAAACAGAGACAGAGGCAGAGAGACAGAAAGGCAGAGACAGAGAAACAGAGATACACAGAGAGAGAAAGAGGAGAGACAGAGAAACAGAGACACACAGAGAGACAAAAATGAGGTACAGAGAGACAGAAAAACAATAAGACAAACACACAGAGATCTAGAGAAAGAGAAAGAGATGAAAAAAGAGAGATAGACACAGAGAGACACACTCAGAGAGACAGACAAAGAACCAGAGGCAAAGGCAGAGACAAAAAGAAAGTGGAAAGGGAGACAGAGAGAAAGAATAAAACAGACAGAGAAAGAGAGACAGAGGAAAGAACACAGAGAGACTGAGACAGGGAAAGAGAGACAGAGACAAGAGGGAGATACACAGAGAGAGAGTGACATATTCAGAGACGGGGACACAAAGTGAGACAGAAAGGCAGTGGCAGAGAGACAGAGTAAGATAGAGACAGAGAAAAAGACATGTAGAAAGAAAGAGAAAGAAAGGCAAACCAACAGTTATAGAGAAACAAAGAAGAAGATAGAGAGATAGTATCAGAATTGTCAGTCAGAGAGAAAGAGAAAGAGAGAGAGACAGAGAGAGACAGAGAGAGAGAGAGAGAGAGACAGAGAGAGAGAGAGACAGAGAGAGAGAGAGAGAGAGAGAGAGAGAGAGACAGAGACAGAGAGAGACAGAGAGAGAGAGAGAGAGAGAGAGAGAGAGAGACAGAGAGAGACAGAGAGAGAGAGAGAGAGAGAGAGAGAGAGAGAGAGAGAGAGAGAGAGAGAGAGAGAGAGAGAGAGAGAGTCACAGAGAAGGAGGAAGGCATGGGGAGAGACATAGAGGGAGACAGACACCAAAAGACAGAGAGAGGAGGACAGAGGCAGAGAGATAGAGACACACACACACACGCACATAGACAGAGAGACATTCAGAGAAAAAGACAGAAACAGACTAGTGAGGCAGAGAGACAGAGACAAAGAAAAAGACAGAGAGAGGGTGTCTGAGCCAGAGAAATAAGGAGACAGAGAAAGACAGAGAAACAGAGACAGAAAAAGACAAACAGAGAGAGGGAAGAGAGAGAAAGAAACAAAGAGAGAATGGGAGAAGAAACAAAGATAGAAATATAGGTAGAGATAGGGGAGAGGGAGAAAGAGAGGAAGAGGAAGAGAGAGTCAAAGTAACAGAGACACAGAGACAAGGAGATAGACAAAGATAGAGACAGAAATAGAGGGACATTGATAGAGAAAGAGAGACAAGGAGACAGAAAGAGAAATAAAGAGGTAGATAATGAGATGAGAGAGAGAGAGAGAGAGAGAGAGAGAGAGAGAGAAAGAGAGAGAGAGAGAGAGAGAGAGAGAGAGAGAGAGAGAGAAAGAGAGAACAGAATTAGAAATAGACACATGCAAAGAGAAACAGACAGAGAAAAAGAAAGTGGAACAGAAACAGAGTGAGGCAATGACAAAGACAGAGAGAAGGAAGCAGACAAATATAGATAGGGAGGGAAGAAGAGAGACAGAGATAGACAATACTTATGAGAGTAAGATTCAAAAGATACCCATTGCCTGCCCTCCCATCTTTCCCTCCAATGTAATAGTTTTTTCATGTCTCTTCTTATGAAATACTTTACCCAATTCTACCTCTTCCTCCTTTCCACAGAGTATTCCTTTTTCTCATCTCTTATTTGTATTTTATGCTATTTCCTCTAATTCAGCTTTACCCATACCATCTGTCTATGTTTATTTCTTCTAGATATACTAGTAGTAGTATCATTTTTTTAAAGATTGCAAGTTTCCTCTTCCCATTTAGTAATGTAAACAGTAACATTAAATTCTTTATATTTTCTTTTTCTTTTTCCTTTTTTTAGACTTCTCTTGCATATTTATATCAGGAATAAAATGTTTGTTTAATTCTAGTCTTCTCCTTATGAAAGCTTGAAACCATTCTATTTCATTGGAAGATTTTTTTTTTCCACATGAAGTCCTATACTTATTTTTCCCAGGAGGTTATAGTCTTAGCTCTTTTGCCTTATAGACTATCATGTTCCATGACCTTCAATCATTTAATACTGTAGCTGCAAAATCCTCAGTACCTTGGTTGTGACTCACCAGTATTTGTATTTTTTGTCTGGCTCCTTAAAGTACTTTTCCTTTGATTTTATAGTTCTTAGTTTTGACTAAAATGTTTCTTAATCTTTTATTTGGGGATCTCTTCCCTGAGATGATCCAGGAATTCTTTCAATGCTCTTTTGCCCTCTGGTTCCAAGACATTAGGACAATTTTATTTTATTTATTTTATTTTTTTGGGATAATTTTTTGAAAGTTGCTCTTCAGATTCTTTCTTTGATTATGTCTTCTATGTAGTCCAAAGATTCCAAGATGGTGTCTCCTGGATTTATGGTGCAAGTCTTTTTTTTTTTTTTTCTATTAAGTATTATACATTTTCTTAGACTTCTTTATTATTTTAAATTAGGAATTTGTTTCTGATTGCCTCAAAAAGACATTTGCTTTTACCCATGCAATTGGGACTTTTATGGACTTTTTTCTCTTCAGTTTTATACATCCTTTTCCATTTGGCCAATTGTACTCTTTAAAAAATTGTTTTACTCAGTGGATTTTTGCATATCCTTTTCTATTTGGCCAAGTATATTTTTAAGCAGTTCTTATCTTTTCCCAAGTTGTTGACTTTTTTAATCCCAATGTTGTTTGGGGTTTTCCTAATAGGTGTTTTACATTGTTTTACTCTTTTGAGTTTCTGTCTGGACCTCCCCTGTCACCATAATAAAAAGTGTCCTTTTTCAAGTGTCTTTTTTATTGTTTTCTTTTTTTTTTTAATTTTCAAAACATATATAAGGATAATTTTTCAACACGGATCCTTGCAAAACTTTGTAACACCTTTTTTTCTTTTATTTCTTTCTTTTTTTTTTTTAATGTTTTAATTTTTTTTTTTTTTTTTTTTTTTTTTACATGATGCTGCACTGATGTTGCACTGAAGACCAGGAACCTCTTATGTTATTTTACATTTAGGAAATGGGGTGGGGTAATAGCTGGTGATTCTGAAATCCATTGGGATGTGACAACTTACCCTGTGTTAACCAGGGGTCCTTGTAGTGAGTCTGGCATGTGGTGAGGCTGGTGGAGTGTTTCTACCTTTCCCTGGAGTCATGCTTAGTCCTCTTCTAATATGTGCATGTTACTCAGTGCTTAGGGCTGTATTGAACCACATGATGGTTTTTTGAACTAGAATCTCCTCTAGCTATGCTGAAGCTGTGGTATGTATGGAGTATTCTCATGTTGGCATTTGCCTGTTCCACCCCACTGGGGCTCAGAATATTCCAATTGCTTACTTAGGTGGGTTCTGTTAATAAATTCAAATATATTTTCATAAACTTATCATTTTATTTTCTTCCTGTTATTGTTTTTTTTTTTAATTTCAGTGGACCATCTTTATTTTAGAAATAGTTTATAATATTGCATATTTTTTGTGTGATTAACCTAAAGGTTCATAGACATTTTCTTAATATAACAATCATCTTCTAATTTTTTTTTGGTGGTGTTCTCTTTATCTCTTTCTCTCTTTCTCTGTGTGTCTGTGTGTGTCTGTGTGCATGCTTTATTTTATTTTCACAATTCACCCTTTCTGAGTGCTGCCCTGCTTTATCCACTTTACCGTTTTAGCATTATACAATTATACCTGTATGTCATCATTTATTCATGCTTAGGAATATTTTAATGGACCTAGCAAATAATAAAGATATATATAAACATACATATGTATGTAATAAATATATAAATATATGTATATACACATTGATATGTGTGTATTCATCATATCAATATCCAGAAGTTCTTAAGAACATCAGACTAGAAAGATACATGGAATATATTATACAAATAGAAGAACTGGATAGGGTAGAAGCATAGCATACAGTTTTAAGGCATGTTATCTGGCTTGGGGTTTTTCCATCTAATCACAATTATTTTAGTTTGTAATTCTGTGCTCATTCAACTCCTCTATTTAGGGGAGACCACTATAAGCAACATCTACACCAATCTGCTGCATTCAGATAGGATCAAATTAAGTGAGACTAATAGCCTGATAAAATTATTCAATAAAAAGTCAAAGAATAGGGCTTCAAACCCAGAGTTAATTATGGATAATCTAGTGTTCCTTGTATAGTCTATGCCTCACTGCACCATGAGATTACTGATATACCTTCCCAAATACTGAACAGTGAGTGCTAGATAGGAAAAGACCAAAAAAATTATTTTATAGGGAGATGTTAAGGAAAATAACATTTGTTCCAGGACATAAGGAGTTAGGTGTTTTTTAAAAATAATTGAATGGAAGCATTGATTGCTATTAATTTTGTAATAGTAAATGTAGCTAAAGCATCCTCCTTTTTATCTATTTTTCATAATAAATCTATAAGTCAAAGAAGTTAAGACATTTCTACTCAAACAATGGGGAAACAAATTAAGAGAATAATACTGATATTTCAATTATTCTGTGGTTAGTAATTAAGAAAGCCATATGTCCCCAGGACTCAAATCTACAGATTTTCCAATATATAACACTGTCTTATTAAATGATATTTAGAAGAGTGAACTTTGAGCCAAAGGAACACTCTCATTAAAATGTGGTAAGAATCATGGATAACTGTCCCTAGAGAACATAGAAGGGCAAGTATCATTTCTACTTAAAAAGTGTGATGATTTGTTCTGAATAATCATTTTTTAGAAAGACTCTGGTTCCCCTTTAAGTTAGATAGAATATGACAGTAGATAATAATGCTTAAGGGAGTAAAAGAATAGCTTCCTCAATAAATCATGGGATACCTGAATTCAAACCTCTCTCTGACACTTAGTCAAGTTATTCAAATAGTTTGAGGTACTCTGCTAATATGTCAAATGAAAATACTTTTAATACCTATATTATAGAGCTGGGAGGAGGAAAAGATGTGATAATATATATATATATATATATGTATATATATATATATATAGATATATAGATATATAGATATAGATATATAGATATATAAAGAGCTCCCTAAATATTAAAGCACCTTATTTTTGCTGTTCATTAATTTCTCATATTTTCCATATATGAATTAAAGAAATGCCTGAATATGATTTAATCTCATCTTTAAAAGGTAAGTGTGAATACTTTTGCCTGCTCATCTCCAAATTCTTTGATTATAAAGAATTTTGTAGACCTGCTTATCTAGAAGTTTACTAAAAGTTTTTAAAATACACAATAAATTTCAGGGGAAAATGCCAAAGAAAGAATGTTTTGCCACCTCCCCCCTTAAAATGAGCTCTGATTTATTTATGGACTGAGAAACCCCTCAAAAGGCAAAAGCGAAATACTACCATGTATTCTATGGCAATATAAATAAAATCAGAATGCTTTTTAAGTATTTGCTTCTTTTTTTATTTATTAATGCTCCCCTTTTTTTTGACTACCTCAAAGTTATAGCCTAGTATATTCCTGTATCCCTTGTAACAAAGAGAAGAGAAGGAATCATCAAAAATCATATTTAATAGTGTATTTTATTTTAATTTATATTTTTCATTAAAATGATATTTTATTTTTCATTACAATTATATTTTATCTTTCCACATATAAATACAATATATAACACTCTTTGTTTTTAAATTTTCAATTCAAATATTAACAACATACAATGTTATATATGAGCAATAAATAACTTTTTAAATTGTCCAAATCATAATTCTCCTGACCTAAAATGCTAAGAGGAAGGAAATATGTTTCAGATTCTTTTCAATGAGCAAATTTGGCTGTGAAATTAATTTGAACTCACCTCCAAGTTTCATTTTGCATTATTTCATTTGCATTATTATGGCTAGTATTATATTAACTGTATTTTTTCCCCTAAAGTCATTTAAAACTTGCTTTTCCCTAATTCGTTATATCTTCATATTCAATTCTCTTATTAAACGTTATTCGATTAATCAATATAATAAAACATGTTCAGTCATTGCTGGATTAAAATCTACTCTATCTTATTTTTTTTCTTTAACAAAACAAAAATAATATCACTGTTTTGTCTTTGTGTGATCTGTTTCTAAGTTCCTTTAAGCCATTTTAATAAGGTAGCTTAGTCAAAGATGATTAATTGATTATATGCTTGCATAATTCCAAGAAGTTTCTCAGAATATATGTGCATATATATATATATATATATATACATACATACATACATACATACATATATATATATGTGTATGTGTGTGTGTGTGTGTGTGTGTGTGACAACAACTCCAGTAACATTATGGTAATTGTTTGTATATTCTCCAAGATCAAAAATTGATTGTTTTCCTTTTATCATATTAGCTATTTTGTGATTTCTGAAATCCACAAATTTCTTTTCTCTTATTAGAAACATCTTATTGAAATGTTTAATGGTAATTTACAATTCTTGTTTTATATATACAATCTGGCTATGTTATTTGATTTCTTATTTATACAAGAATAATTGATCTTCGTATTGGCTATCTATGACAATTTCAAATGTGTTTTGAATATCAAAGATTTCAGGCATATATTGAACTTATTTTTTTCAACTGTCATTGTAGCAACACTTTATTATCAGTGATTTTTTTAAATTATATAACTAAAGTGATCTCTTTTGTTTGTGTTTTGTTTTATCCCTTATTTTGTTAGTCATGTTGACCCTTATTGGGCTATGACTGTTGGCATGGGAGGCAGGAGAACTTGGGATCCAATCCTTCTGATATTTGATAGTCCTAGGAACTTTCTCAAGTCACTTAAGCTCTGTGACCCTTTTACTTCCTCTATACAAAAGAGATCATAATCACTCACACCTCAGAGTTATTTGTTCATTGAGTAAGATGGAGTATCTAAAATCCTTGACAAATCATGAAACAAAAAATAATAATGACTTTATGGGTTATATAAGCATAGATCTGTAATGGCCTTTTTTATTTCATTTACCTTTAAAATCGATTTAATCTAGGATGATAATAACATACATATTTAGATGCTACTTCAATATGATCAATTGCAATTATAAAGTAAAATCTGAAAATGCAGGCAAGTAAAAATATAAAATAAAATATCCATAAAATACCATAAAATATCTCCTGGAGATAGAAAATAATACTCTTTTGTTGGTGATTATAAATTTAAATCATATTGTTAGAAAAACAATCAGTTATTTCAGATACTTCATTTTTGCAAGTCGACAGAACACTAATTAGTACACTGACACTGAAACATGCATGTCTCTTCTTTACATAGAAATAAAAAGTAATGAATGAGGTATGTATTTTCTGAAGTGGCAAATTCCTGATTTGTTTTACTTAGATTTATTTTGTTGTTAGGTGAGTGTTGGAAGGGAAAACAAAGCGTCAGAACAAGTGAAAATAAGTGACATCAATGTAAAGAAAAAATATATAACAGATGCAAAAAAGAATATTTTTGCTATTCTTCTACAGAAGAGGAAGAAATGTGTGATAGTGAAAAGAATTAGAATTTGCTATATATTTCCAAGAAGGAATAGAGGTTTGCTCTTACATTTAAGGGAGATCACCATTGAATTGTCCCAAATATATATTCCAAGTATTGGACTGTATAAGTTTACGTGTTTTGTTTATTGTTTTGTTGTTTGTGTATTTGTTTTGTTTTGTTTTTGCCTTTCCAATGAGGTGATTTTTTTTCAAAGTCAAAAAGCTAGAATGGAGTAGTTTTTCCCAGTATATGGATTAATGAAAATTTAGTATAAATAATAATTGTTACTTAGGTTTCTTTAAAGTTGGTAAATTAATCTATATTTCTATATGAGTGGGAAGGGAGAACATTTGGCTCTAGGTAATCTCCAACAGATATTGAACACATATTTTATTTAAGGAGCATTTTTCTTAAGGATAATAAATGAGTATTTGGGAAGTTATGTGGCACAATGTCAGGCCTTTTTCTTGAGTTTAAATCTGACCTCAAACATTTATTCTCAATGTGACCTTAACGTTTTATCAATTACTTAATCCTACGTATCTCCATTTCCTGAACTGCAAAATGAATTGAAGAAGGAAATGTCAAATTACTCCAATTTCTGCCACCAAAACCCAAAAGGGGTCAAGAAGTCAGAAATGACTGTATGACTAAACAGCAACAATGAGCATTTGGCAATTTGGTGAACAGAAATTTATATCTCATTCTCACATTTACTCATTAGCAAAAAGATGAGAAATCTGTATCCTGAAAATAGAGGTTGAAATTATTCTTGGGAATTCAATAAATAAACTAAATTAAATTGATGACTTTCAGAGACTAGATTAATGCCCAATTTCCAGTATCTACTTTAATTTATAAAAACCCTAAAATACTCATACAACACTTTTAACTGCTTAAGTGTGAAAAATTAAGAACAAATTGATTTTTCCATACCAAATAATCTTCCTCTTAAACTTACATGAAATAAAAAAATAAAAAAAAAATACAAACCAATGAAAAGAAATCAGATAAATTTTTGAATGGAATGAATTGTGTGTCATCAAATTGTCCTAAATTCTTCTGATAGCCTAAAGACAATATGTTAACATCTTAATACTTTAAAAACCATTCTTTCACCTATACAATTATCCACAGATCATTTATGAATTAGTTTTGTAAATAGGATGTGACTCAGATAGGACAGAATTCCATGTAAATTGATAATGAACAATAATTATGATGGCAATTAAAGTATGCAAGCTTTTACAATTTTAAAATATTTTGAATATATAATTTCAATTGTTCACAACAAAATGCAAGTAGAAGTGATAATTTATTTTATCTTTTATAGACAAGAAAGCTATTGCATTAGAATTATAATAATTTAATCCAGTTTACTTGCTTTATGATGGAGTCATCACTCTAAATAAATTCAAATCATATCGGTATTCTAACATAAAACTGAGTATTGCTTCATCTTTTCTAAGATTCATAATTAGAAGTTGAAAAGGGGTGATACTAAAGACTTAAATGATATTGACACAATTTCAGGTCAGATAGTCATAGACATTGATCTAGGCAGTACAAAATAAAGCGCCAGGAGTACAGATTGAATGTGTTTCATGCCGTTCTAGGCTACTACATTGAACAAACTAAGATGGTTACAGAGATAGTATATTTGAGCTTCAGAATAATTATTTATCAAATTAAAAGACTTTTTTGTTCTAATTATTCTGCTTTAAAAAATCTCTTCCATACCTTCCCTTCAAATCATAATAAAACTACAACATGATTTTATTTATTTACTTATTTCCTACATGGGATATTTACCAAGTTTATATCTTAGTTCAAGCTTAGCTCAACACATAATGTGTATATGTATCTCTCTGTGTATGAGTATGCATGTGTGTGTGAAGACAGGCACAAACATATGTGAATATGTGTATGTTTTACATATGTATTTATACATACATATACAAGAATGCCTTTGTTAATATGTTTCTGTGCATAATTTAATGTTTAATAATTTTTTTTATAAATTTGTTTAATAAAAATGACATTGGGAACAAATAGACCAAAAGTTCACACTAAAATTTCAAATGAAAAAGACTTAATGAATTTATTGCTACATCTGTTATCACAGAGAATTAAATTTCTAAGTATGGTCTTTTAAACTTTAGCCAAGAAAAGAAGTATTTAGTAGTAGAAGGCCCTGAATTCATATCATAATGATGATCCACACTTTCAAATATATATTTTTTAATGAAATGTTATTTTCAACTTATATGGAGATATAGAAGAAAAAAAACTCTTGTCAAAAGACTTAGAATCATTTTTAAAATTTAAATGTTTTAATAACATTTTATTTTCCTACACCCATGCAAATACAATTCTCAACATTTACTTTCACAAAAATTTGTTTCATATTTTTCTCCCTCTCCTTCCCCCTCCCTATTCTAAAAGCAAGCAATCTGATACATGTTAAATGTGTGTAATTCTACTAATTACTTATATGTTATGCTAAGCAAAGAAGAATCAAATCAAAAAGAAATGAAAAAAAAAACACAAGAGGAAAAAATCATGGATATTATATATTGTAATATATAAAATTAGGATAAAAATAGTGAATATATTATGATTTGATCCACATTCTCTGTAGTCTGTCTCTAGATGTGGATATTACTTTCAATCACAAGTCTGTTGGAATTGCTTTGAAGCATCTCATCTTTGAAGAGGCATGCCCATCACAATTAATGATTACATAATCTTGTTACTGTATAATATACTGTTCTATCACTTTTTTATTTTTATTTTTTTCTCACTTAGCATCAGTTCTTATGAATTGATATTGGCTACATATACAAAAATATCCTTAAAGGTAACAGAAGTTGTGTGTGTGTATATATATATATATATATATATATATATATATATATATATATATATATATATATGCTAGTTAGACAATTTGGGATAGAATTCTTACAAATTAGTAATTCAAGTGTGGGAGAACTATCTGCTAAAAAAAGGTGACTAGAAAATGCCATACTGAGGAAAGGGTGAAGTTTAGACAGGCCTTGAGAGAATGGGGAGATTCTGATAATGAGATGATTATGAAAAAAGAATTCCAGAGAGAAAAAAAATCATGAGTTAAGCTTAAAAGGGCTAACATAATAAGGAGTATAAAATAGTAATATTTGAGAAAATTAAGGTGTTATGATTACTAGGTGAGAACTCAGGTTGTCTGGACAGTGACAAGGTGAGAATTCAGGTTGTCTGGACAATTACAAGGTGAGAACTCAGGTTAACTCAAGTGTAATGTTCTGATCCTCTCTCAGTTGTAATCCTTCTCTGGGAGGAGGTTTCTTTTCTGTATAATCTTTTCCTCTATGAGCAGGTTTCTTGGGAGGCTTCTGGAGCCTCCAGCCAGCCTCTTCTTCCTGAATCCTGGCTCTGAATCTCCTCCAGCACTTGTCCTTCCCCAGTCCAGACTGCTCCTCCAGGCTCAATGTTGCCTCTTTTTATCCTCCCAGAGAATGGGCTTGGGATAATGCAAGGGCTTCTGGGAAGAAGTACTCCAACCAATGAGCTTGCTCCTCCTAGAATTCCTAAGGTGTAAACTCCCTTTAAAGGCCTGAACCAAAGGTCTGAGCCAGAGAACTGTCAAGTCAACCTGAGTTCTCACCTTGTCACTGCCCAGACAACCTGAATTCTCACCTTGTCACTGTCCAGACAACCTGAGTTCTCACCTAGTAATCCTAACATTAAGGATATATTAAATTTCTTCTTTTTCATATCTTATGTGAAAATTATTGCTTCCTATGTCAGGATATAAATGAATTTTAAAATAAAAGTAATGTAGAATAGTGCAATATGAGATTTAGGTTGGTTTCAAATGTTTTACTGGATGATATTTTTAGAACCATATTTTCATACAAATATCCAAGAAAGATAGTCACAGAATTTATTACTTTCCCTGACACGTAGTACATATTTAACCTAAATTCATTGGTTGCTTTTGGCCTTATGACAGAGAATATAGAATGTTAATACTAATAAGTGGTGTTGAACAACAGAACATTAGTTACTATTTGTTGAAGGAATGATTCAACAAAAATTATAAAAGCTAAGTGTGATACAGGAGCTCATTTAATCAAAATTTCTGTTCCTCCCATAGGCACATTTATTTTTCTAAGGTAGAAACTGAAGCCTAGCGAAAGAAAGGTATTGGCTGGTTCAGATTTCAGTATTTTCACACACAGAAGAAATTGATAAAATGGAAAGAAGCAATGTTACATTTGTGGTGGAATTCATTCTCCAAGGATTTTCTGACCTTCCCAATTTTAGAAGACTTCTATTTGGAATTTTCTTAGTCATCTATATGAATATACTTATAGGAAATGGCCTCCTCATTGTCGTAACCAAGATAAATCCTGCTCTTCAAACTCCCATGTACTTTTTCCTGGGAAATTTTTCCTTCTTAGAAATCTGTTACACATCAGTCACTCTCCCTAAAATGCTGACAGACCTTTGGACTCAGAAGGGAAATATTCCATTCCTGTCTTGTGCTTTTCAAACTTGCTTCCTTTACATTTTAGGAGTTGCAGAATGCTTACTCCTAGCTGTGATGGCTTATGACAGATATGTGGCCATCTGTAAGCCACTTTATTATCCTATCATCATGAATCATAAGGTTTGTGTCCAACTGGTAATTGCTTCCTGGATCACTGGTATTCCAGTACTGATAGGACTCACATACCAGATTTTCTCTCTGAACTTTTGTGGTTCTAACAAACTCAATCATATTTTCTGTGATGCTCCACCATTACTGGAGGTTGCCTGTGGGGACACATATCAGAAAGAGCTTTCTGTTCATGTTGCTGCTCTCTTTTTTGTCATGATTCCTTTTCTATTGATACTCATATCCTATGTCAAAATCATCACCACCATTCTAAAGCTTCCATCAACCTCAGGGAAATCTAAAGCCTTCTCTACTTGCTCTTCTCACCTCATGGTTGTAGGTTTATTTTATGGGTCTGGTAGTATTGTGTATTTGAGACCCAAATCCAGTCATTCAGCCAAATCAGACAAAGTCTTCTCTCTTTTCTATACTATTGTGACTCCAATGTTTAACCCCATAATATATAGCCTGAGGAATAAGGATGTAATAGCTGCCTTGAAAAAACTCCTTCCAAAATGATTGATTCATGTACCAAATGGTCAAAACTAAAAAAAAAAAAAAATCTAAAATTAAAAAAAAAAGTTTTCATCTTCATTTGCTACATTGATAGTAAGACATAGATTTCTGTTCTTTCATTAAACATTTACAACATACTGAAAAGAAAGTACAGGAGATTATATTTTAAAATACCCAACATCTGGCTTAAATGCACATTTTATTTTACTAGATCTTGACTTGGTTATGAAAAGTGTTCTTTATCTCAAGTGGTGATTACTCTCAACAGAAACCTTGAATGCAACTTCATTATATTTTGTTGTTTTGTCCTAAAATGTCCTAAAAACATTCAAACTTAATCCTTTTACTGATAATTTAGTTATTTAAATATTGATCACTTTAACCATGTATGTACATGTGCATGTTAAATTTAATTAACAGTTTAAAATTCTTGCTGTGTGACAAGAATTAGTTTTGGTGTTGAAAATGAAAATAAGAAAAAGCCTTCTAGTCTTTTCCTTGAATGTATTTGAAATGTAAGGGAGGAAGAAAACATAAAAAGAAAGTGAATTTGGACTGTGGAAATTGGGTTGGTCGCAAGGACTACCTTGTAATAGGAGCTTGATGTTCCATGGAGTCCAAAAAATGAGTTGTTCTTAAAGCAAGGAGAGACAGACAGACATAGAAGAGAGACAAAGAGAAAGAGAAAGAGGCAGACACAGAGAGAGAGACAGTAAGAGGTAGAGAGAGGGAAAGAGAGGAAGAGAGTGGAAGAGAGAGGAAGAGAGAAATGGGGTAGAGGGAAAGAAATTTAGATTCAGACAAACTGACAGAAAGGGAGAGAGGGAAGGAGGAAAAGAAGGAGATTTGGAATGCTGTATTCAGGTTAATTTCATGTCAGTTCTTAATTCCACACAAATCAAAATATCTGCAAATGAAAGTAGAGAATTCTGAGTTGAAACTTTGCTTTTAAAAAATAGAATATGAGGATGCAAAACCTGAATTAAAAACCATGAGCCAATAAAGTTAAAGCTAGAGGGAAGCTTAAGAAACAGAATGCCAGATCTGAGAGAAATACAGAAGTGAAAACTGAAACTCAAAAAACAAGTTTCCTTTCTACTAACAAATTCTTTATGTCCCCAGATATAAAACACAGTAAAAATGATAAAACACAATTTGATAGTCAAATCCATCCTCTTGTAATTTTCTGACCTATGTTACCATATGTTTCTATATTACCATATATAAGCTTCCCAACTATCCTCTCATTACAAATCCCAAGGTGTACCACCTAACAAAAATTTTTCGTGAAAAAATTGGCTAGGATCAAACAGATAGAAGTTGCTTTTATTGTAATAATGGAACTGCCCAATGGGGCTGAAGGTTTGCATTTGCTTCTCTTTCCTTATAATATATTTATTTTTGACAATTAGTCTGAAAATCCTTACTGTATTACACATCATTTCTAATAGAACAATAATATTCCATAACAATTATATATTACAACTTGTTTAGCTATTCCTCTGTTGATGCTGCCCCCCAATATTTCCATATTTTTCCCTATAAAAGGAGGTGCTGGGAGGGGGCAGAACAAAGATGAGATATGTCTTCATCTTAGCTCTCCCTTAAGGTCCTCAGATCAACATCAAAGCAAGTCTCTGAACTGGTTTTACATTGACAAAACCCACAAATGTTTGGAGTGAAACAAATTACCAGCCCGAGATATTTTGGGAAAACTTCAGAAAAAAAAATCTGTTTCAACTGGGCGCAAAAGGAGACAGATGAGCACAGGCACAGCACATTGACCCAGGACAGCATAGATTCTGTGTTCCGGGAGTAATCTACAGCCGTGTCCTGGTTGCAAGTCAGTAGATCAGCATTTTATTGTAAGACCCAACCCCCAAACAAAAGGCAATTAGTAAGCCTCTGAACTCCTGAATAACATGGAATCTGAAGAGGCCCATTCAACACCAGATGTTAGTCAGCACAAACCCAGCACAGCCAATGTGGGGAAGCTTGGAGAATCTTCTTTTTACCCTAAAACCAGATATCAACTTTTTTTTAATGAGCAAAAAAATCAAAAAGAACTCTGACCATAGATTATTTTTATGGAGAAAGGAAATAACAGACCTCAAAACTTGAAGACCATTAAAAGTAGATTATCTCTCAATGAAGTCCCAAAGGGTGATATAAGTTGGGTCTATCACAAAGGGCTCTCTTGGAAAAATTCAAAAAGGACCTTAGAAAGCACAGAAACGGCCCAAGGAAATGAGAACATTGCAGTAGTATTTAGAAAATAAAACACACAAATTATTTGATGAAAATATCTTACAAAATAAATTTATTGAAATAGAAAAAGCCTATAACTCTTTACAAAATAGATTTAACAAAATGGAAAAAGCAAACAACACCTTGAAAAACAGAATTTGTGAAATGGGAAAAAAAATCTATCAAAAAACAACTCATCTGAATAGACATGTTTATGTAACAAATTGGGATCTGTATCTGCATCAGTGCCCATCATGGACCAAACTGTGCCGTAGTGCGCTCAGCACTGAGCAAGCCCACTGAGGCTGAAACCCACCCCCCCAACCCTGTCTTAGGTCGGTCAGTCAGTCAGCCTGCCTGCTGTATTTGGAGTCCCTGTTTTCTTCTGGACTGTTCAAACAGAAAAGGTAACTAATACCTCCATCTCCTTTTGCGCTTATTAATATGTAAATTTTAGTTTTAGTGTTTAACTGGCATGGATTATAGAATTTGGAGTTTATTTTTAAAGAAAATGCACAAACTAACTTTAACATAAGTCATCACCCTTTATTTTATTAAAATGTATGATTAACTTAACTGGAGAAAGGCGAAGATTCCCCTTGGGAGTACGTTGTCATAACATTTAGAGAGATTTCCCTTCATTTAAGCTAAATGACTGTTCTGTGTTGGTCTCCCTTTTTTTCTGTATATTTGTCACAGAAGTACTTGCATCTTCTTGGGTGTATTGGAACAATAAACTTTGAGTTGTAAACCAAAAAAAAAAAAAAAAAAAAAAAACTCATCTAAAAATTCAATTGGCCAAATACAAAAGGAAATAAAAAAGCAACTGAAGAAAATAATTCACCAAAATTCAGAATTGAAGAAATGGGAATGAATGACTCAATGAGACATTAAGAATCAATCAACTAAACAAAACAAAACAAGTAAAATATCTCATTGGAAAAACAACTGCCCTGGAAAATATATGTAGGATAGACAATCTAAGGATTAGAAGATGTTCTAAAAACAATAATGAAAAATGAGCTTAGACATCACCTTTCAGGAAATCATCAAAGAAAACTGCCCTGATGTCCTAGAACTAGAGGATAAAATAACCACTGAAATAATTCACTGATCACCTCCTGAAAGAAACTCCAGAATCAAAACTCCAAAGAATATTGTACCTAAATTTCAGAATTATCAAATCAATGAAAAAGTATTTCAAATAGCCAGAATGAAACAATTCATATATTATGGAGTCACAATCAATATTACCCAAGATTGAAGGGCCTGAGATTTAAAAATAAAAACCACCAGGAATATTATAGCTAAATTCCACAACTCCCATACTGCAACCATCCAAAAAGAAACAATTTAAGTTTAGTGGAGACACAGTCAGGATAACATAATGTTTAGCAGTTTTATATTAAAGGACCAGAGGGCTTGGAATATTCTGTAGAGCAATGGAGCTAGGATTGCAACAAGAATCACCCACTCAGGACAACTGAATAAAAAATAGTTATTCAATGAAACAAAGGATTTTAAAGCATTCATGATGAAAAGACCAAAGCTGAATGGAAAATTTGATTTTCAAATAAAGGCCTTTGGAGAAGTATAAGGAGTTATATAATCAGAAATGTTATATATCATAAGGGACTTAATAAAATTTATCTATCAATGAGAAGATTGATGCTAGTGTCAATGATCTTGTGATTAAGGGAGCCATCACACTCAGAGAGAGGACTGTGGGAATTGAATGTGGATCATAACATAACATTCTCACTTTTTTTGTTGTTCACTTGCATTTTTTCTTACTAATTTCCTTTCTTTTTTTATCTGATTTTTTCTTGTGCAGCAAGATAATTGTATACATATGTTTACATATTGGATTTAACATATTTAACATGTTTAATGTTATAGATAAGAACTCTGAACTTGAAACAAGTTACTAAGTGGAATTAATGAGACAATGGTTATCTACTTTATGATGGTGATTAATAGTATTCTACATTCAGTATGATTGATTTAATCTTATAACAAATAATGGTTTCCTAGAGATATGATGATTGGTTTATACTCAGTGTGAAGCCTGTAAGCAGGGACTGAGAGCCACAGAAGAGAAGCTCTCAGAGGCAGAGAAGACAAGAGAACAGGAGGCAGGAGCTTAAGCTCTCAGGGCCAAGGAGCTAAATTCATTCAATCTTCAGTCAGGCTGCTGAGGGACTGAGAGGCTAAGAGAGAGAGCTAGAGAAGAAAAGGACTGGAGGCTGAAGCACAACCCCAGGGACTTACAGCCTCATTCATTCACTCCATCTCACACCACCTTGGTGACAGGATCTCCTCCTGCACTTCTCCCCTGAAACCAAGGCTCTGGAAGGCCTCTAAGAAAGCTAACTAGGCCCCAGGAAAGGAGATAAGACTTTGGAGGAGATAATAAAGTATTTCAATTTTAACATTTGGCTGTTCTTGTGGTGATTACTAAACTGAAAGGAAGGCTGCTCCCAGAGACTCCAGAAAACCGAACTAAGAACATTGCAGTTTAACATATATTGAATTGCTTGTCATCTAATGGAGGGGGTAGTGGGAAGAAGGGGAAAATATGAAACATAAGGTTACGCAAGGGTCAGTGTTGAAAAATCATCTGTGCATATGTTTTGAAAATAAAAAGCTTTAAAATAAACAATAAAGAAAATAAAGTTTTTCTGTATACATTCTAACATAGGAAAATGATACTTGTAACTCATCAGAATGTTCTCATTATTATGGCAGTTAGAAGTAGTAGTAAAGTATATATAGACAGAGGAAATGGTGTGAGTTGAGGATGAAGGGCTTATATATATATATATATATATATATATATATATATATATATATATATATTTAATGATGAAATTAAGTGGTGAGAGCAGAAAGGGAGAAGTGGAATTGTCCAAATTATCTGCTATAAAAAATAAACAAGAAAAAAACTTTAAAGTAGAGGGGAAGAGTGGAAGGAGAGGAGGAGTGAACTTTACTATCATCTGAATTGGCTCAAATAGGAAATAACATGCATGTTTAATAGGGATATAGAAAAATATCTTACCCTGCAGGAAAATAGAAGGGAAATAGGATATGGGAAGAGAAGAAGGATGATAGAAGAGAGGACATATTGAGAGAGTAGCAAAACCCTTTTGAGGGTGAAAGGAGAGATAAAATAAATGGGGGTAAAATACAGTTAGCAATAGTACTTATAAAAAAAAATTTGAAACAAGTTTCTCTGATTGAACATTTTTGTTTTCTGAAAAATGATGAGCAGAATCCTCTTGAGAAAAAAAAAACCTAGAAAGTTCACTGTGAACAAAAAATGAAATACTGTATACAAAGTAATAGCAATGTTCTGGGATTACCAGAAAATTCTAACAAAATAAATGACTATTATTCTCAGTAATACAAGCAGTCACAACTACTCTGAAGGGCTTGTGATGAAAAATCTGATCTAGACCATGAAAAGGAACTCATTCAGTCTGATTATATAGATCAAATCATTCTCTATTACTCTCTCCATCTCTCTATATATTTTGACTTAATTTTTCTTGAGGTTTTTCATTTTTATTAGAGTGGAAAATCTCAGGTTTCTTTCAGAACTTGACTTTTATGGGAATGTTGTGTGTAGCTTCAAATGTGGTTTTATAATTGTGGATAAGGATAAGGGAAAGATGTAGAACTCAAAAATCTTAAACGCAAACATAAAAAAAAAAACTATTTTGAGTATAAATGGGAAAATATTATTATTAAACAAAGGCTCTCCCAATGGTTTGCTAAAGTGGGTTTGGTTAATGATTTCAAGAATATTTCATGAACTTGATTATCATTTTTATCTTCTCTTGTTAAATGTTTGTCTCAATTGTCAATTTCTTTATTTGAAGAATGGCTTGTTATAATACATTTTTGGTGATTTATGAATTTAAAAAAAATTGTTATATTTATTATAAACATGTTATTGATATAAAGCTTATTTTCTAATTCTGTTTTTTTTTTTTTTTTTTCCTGGTGGTGCTTGTTTTCTGTGTGTTTGTGTGTATGTGTGTGTGTGTGGTGTGTGTTTTTTCATTTTGTTTTGCATATCAGCCTTCCTCAATACTATCTTCTGCTCTATCCACTATGCTACTAATATCAGTAGGTAAAAGTTTACCTTCCTACTAAAGAACATTTTAATGATTTCTACTAATGATGAAGTCATATTTATCTATAACTATATGCATTTAAATGCATTTTTATTTCTATATGTCTATATCTATCTATCTATCTATCTACACACACACATACACACACACACACACACACATACACCCACAGAATCCAACTCAGAAACAGTCTATAAGAGTTAAAAGTTAATCAGAAGGTTATTGACAAGATATATTAAATAACAGAGTTGAATGGTATATCAATTAAACAAACAGGAGACTTGGAAAAGGAAGAAGCTTAAGATTCAGTTTTAGAACAGGTGATCTGGCCCAGTGTCCTTCCATCTTACTTCATTTAGTTTATTGGTGATTCTCTGTTCATTCAAGTATACAATTTAGGGCAGACAATTATTTAAAACATTTAATCCAATCTGCTTAATTCAGATAAGATCAAAATAAGTGAGGAAAATAAGTTTTTAAGGTTACACAATAAAAAAAATGAAACAGGGATTTAAAAGCATAGTTATAATTTATAATCCAAGTTTCCTTCTGATTATACTCTGTGCCTCAATGCACAGGTTACTGGTATACCTTCCAAAGATCTGAACAATGAGTTCTAGGTAGGAAAATGCCAAAAACTTTCTTTCACAGATAGATGCTAAGAAAAAGATTGTATTCGGTCCTAGGATATAAGAGGCAGGTTGATTTTTAAATAACTGAATAAAAGCATTGATTAGTATAAATTTTATAATAATAAAATATATTTAAAATGTCCAACCTTTTGATATGTAATTTATTCCAATAAGACTATCATTCAAGGAATTCAAAACATTATCATTAAAACATGGAAGAAAAGGTTAGGAGAAAGTAGAGACCTTTCAATTATTACATAGTAAGGAAACAAGAAAGCTATGTTTGCCATATGTTCCTTGACTCAAATCCCCAGATTATTCTACTATATAATACTACCTTACTAATTGAAGTTTAGAAGATTTGAACTTTGAGCCAAAAGACCATTCTCATTAAAATGTGATAAGAACCATGAGAAAACCTTCCCAAGAGAACATAGAAGGATAGACATCATATCTACTTAAACAGTGTGGTAACAATCTAAATGATCATTTTTAGGAGTCAAGTTTACCCTTCCAACTCAGGTAGAACATTGCAATATATAATAATGTTTAAGGGAGTAAAAGAACAGATTAATGGGAAGATCATGACATTGCTGAAGTCAAAATTTCCTCTGACTCTTAGCCAGGTTATTCAAATAATGCAAGTCACAGTCTCTTAATATGTCAAGTGGAAATACCTATAATATCTATATTGGAGAACTTATGTCAGGATAAAATAAGATTTGGGAAATAAAAAACTTCCCAAATATTAAAGTACCTTATTTTTGCTAGCTGTTAATCTGATACTATTTTCTTATTATGAATTAAAGGAAGTACCTGCATTTGATTTAATATCATCTAATAAAGGTAAGTGTAAAGTCTTTTCTTTGTTTACTTCCTACTTCTCTTATTATGAAGAAGTTTATAGACCCACTCATTTAGAAACTTCCTGAATGTTTCAAAATATGCAATAATATCCAGCACTCACAAAACCAAGAAAAAATCAACTTCCCCTTATATATAAAACATATAAAACAAAAGTCAAATAGCACCATGTACTCTATAGCCATCTAAATAAAACCAGAGTGGTGTTTCTGTGGTTCATGTATTTCCTTCTAAATAATTACACTTTTTTTACATTACACAAATTATCTAGTATAACACTATTCTTATATTCCTTGTAAGAAAGAAAACAGTTAAAGAGGAGAAGGCATTAAAGAAACCATTTTTAACAACTTCTTTTAAATGCATTTTAATGTTTTCTTTCATTTTAAAATATTATATGTTTCCACATTACATGTAAAGGTAATATTTAACATTCTTTTTTAGTTCAAATATAGGAAATTGATACATACATACATATATATATAAACATATATATATATATAGCACACACACATACATATATATATATACATATATACATATGTGTGTATATATATATATATATATATATAATGTATAGGTTATATATGTACAAGTGATAACTTTATCATTTCTCCAGAATCATAGTTGTCCAGACTTAAGATGCTAAAAGGGAGGAAATATGTTTCAGCATTTTTTTCAGGAATAAATATTTCATTGAAATTAAATTGAACTCACCCATGTTTTAGATTTCCTTTCATTCAAATTACTGTAATTATTGTAGTTGCTGTTACATTAGTTGTATTTCTTTTCTCTGGAATCATTTAAATTTTGTTTTTCTCATTTTCTTTAGTTGTCCATATTCTTTTTCCTTAACATACATCATTTCATTACAGTCTCTGCAATGGACTCTCATTTTATTCACCATTAAAAATGGTATAATATTGGATGTCATTAACATATATTTAAATATTACTCCTACCTGATAATGGTAATTACAAAGCAGAATCTAAAATTACTGGGACTTTTTATATATTTATATACAAGTATATTTTTTTTATTTATGTATACATGTCCAAACAGTTATTTTGCTGTACAAAAAGAATCGGATTTTGAAATAGTATACAATTAGCCTGTGAAGGAAATAAAAAATGCAGGTGGACAAAAATAGAGGTATTGGGAATTCTATGTAGTGGCTCATAGTCATCTTCCAGAGTTCTTTTGATGAGTGAAGCTGGTTTAGTTCATTACTGCTCTATTGGAACTGATTTGATTCATCTCATTGTTGAAGAGGGCCACGTCCACCAGAATTGATCGTCATATAGTATTGTTGAATTATATAATGATCTTCTAGTCCTGCTCATTTCCCTCATCATGTGAGTCTCTCCAGGCCTTTCTGGAATCATCCTGCTGGTCATTTATTACAGAACAATAATATTCCATAATATTCATATACCACAATTTATTCAGCCATTCTCCGATCGATGGGCATCCACTCTGTCTCCAGTTTCTGGCCACTACAAAGAGGGCTGCCACAAACATTCTTGCACATGTGGGTCCCTTTCCCTTCTTTAAAATCTCTTTGGGATATAAACCCAATAGTAACACTGTTGGATCAAAGGATATGCATTCAAAAATTTATTCTCAATGTAGCCTTGTCATTGTGATCAGTCACTTAACCCTGTTTGAGTTCATTTTCTCATATGTAAAATAAATTGAGAAGACAATGTCAAACCACTCCATTATTTTTTTCAAGGAAACCCAAAATTGGGTCACAAAAAAGTCAAATTTAACTGTAAGAACTGTACAGCATCAATGAACATTTGGCAAATTAACAAACACAATTATACATGAGAATCTCACACTTACTCATTAGTCAATAGATGAGAAATCTGTATATTAAATATAAAGGATGAAAGTATTCTTCAGACTTCAATAAATAGAATAACTTAAATTGGTACCTTTTCACAGAGTAGATTAGTGCACACAATTTGTGTCTATATTTTAACTCAAAAAATAACAAAAGAACTATTAAAACAGTGCTTAAAAGTTAAAAGTTAGGAAAAATTGATTTTCTATAGAAAAATATTATTCTTCTCCAAGCTATGTGAAATAAAAAAAAAATCCAAAATATGGAAACCAATCAAAAAAAATCAGACCAATTTTTTTTAATGGAATGAGTTATATATCATCAAAATGCTCCAAAAATATATTCTGTGAGTCTGTACACAATAAATTGACATCCTAATACTTAAAAAAAAAACAGTTTTCATCTATTCAGTCATCCACAGACTATAAATGAAATAAGATTATCAATAGGTTTATGACTTACATAGGACAGAATTCTTTGTAAAATGATAATGAAGAAATAATGGTGATGACAATAAGGTCTTAAATTGAAATGTGTCGACTTTTGTAATTTTCAAAATGTTTTGGATGCATAATTTCAATTAATCATCAAAACAAAAGGAAGGCAAAGCTGGAAAGATGTTTTCCCTTTCACAGATGAGAAAACTAATACTTGAGAATTGCAATATCTAAATTCAGTTTATTGATTTACATTATGATGGACTTAGAACTCTAAATGAAATCCAATCATATACATCATCTAGTGTAAAACTAAGTATTTCTTTGCCTTTTCTAAGATTCAGAAATAGAGTTTGAAGATGGGTGACAATAAAAGCTTAAATGATACTGACATTCTCAGAGAATCATAGACATTAACCTGAAAGGAATCTCATAAATTACCTATGCTAATCTCTTTATAATATAGATGAGTAAGTTAATACCCAATAAAATTAAAAAGTGCAGATAATAAGCAAGAGAGACTCAAATATGTATTTTGTGAATATAGATTCATTGTGTTTCATACCTTTATTCAATTAAAAGAAGAGTTTGTTTTTATTTTCTTATTGTTTTGCTTTAATAAATATTAATCCCCTGCATCTGCATATTCATTAAAAACCCAAGGATTACTACTCCATCATTTTACTTATTTTTTACATGAAATAGATTGACCAGACTCATGTCTTAGCTAAAGTTGAAATGCAGTATAATTCAACATGGTAATGTAATATGCATGCATTTGTAAGTCCATATATGTATATGCCTGTATATATGTATACATGCCAACATATACACATATAAGTGTATATATGTATGTACACATGCCAAAATATTTCTGTGTTATTTTAATGTAAAATCCTCTGTTTAATATACACTGAATTAGGATTAAATAGACAAAGAGTTCACATAAAATATTGAAATGAGGAGAAAGATTTAATGAATTGAATGTGATCATTTGTTAAGACAGATGAATGAATCTATAAACATGGTATTTTAAACATTAACCACAAAAAATAAATATTTATGAAGAGGAAGTATCCCTCAACTCATTTATGTATTTCCTTAAATGCATGTTCAATAATCACCTGTTGTGTTCAAAGTTCATGAATATATACAAGATATGATTAACATGTAAAATGACTTAGAATCATGGAACCAACATTGGGGGGGGGAATGTATGTGTGTATATGTATACACTAGTTAGCAAATTCATTATATAAATTTCATTATGCATTCATTCATAGATGTAGAAATGTCAACTAAATAAGATCAGGAAATATCACACAGAAGAAATAATGAAGTTGAGACAGGTCTTGAGAGAATTGGATGATTCTGATGACAGTTATTTAATAAAAATTATCCAAGCAAAAAAAACAATTTTGAACAAAGCTAAAAGGGGATAACATAAGAAACCACATTAGACTAGTACTAGGTAGGGAAATTAATGATATATCTAATTTTTTTCATATATTCAATATCTTATATGAAAGCTATATAGCTTCTGGTATCAGGAAAGAACTACTTTGAAAATAAAAAATGTTAACTATGAAATGGTGTATATGAAATTTATGGATTATTTCAAAGTTTTTACTAGATTCCCTCTCTTAGATCTATTTCCTTTTCATCCAAATATACAAGAAAGGAAGTGATAGAACATTACTACACTATATGATACAGAGTCAATCAATATTTAACCAAAATTCACTGAAAAATTGGTCCTTGTGACAGAGAAAATTGAATGATAACACTTAGAAGTAAACCTTCAAGAATGAAACATTAAATCCTAACTACAGAATGGAAGATTAATATATATGCATGTTTGTATATGACCTGAATGATATGGGAAATCATTTAAATAGTATCCTCTGTGTCCCCCTCTGCTCCATACTTTTTGTTTTTCTATCATAGAAACTGATGCCTTGGGAAAGAAAGTGGCTGATTCTGATAAATATTTCCACAATCAAAAGAAATTGACCAAATGGAAAAGGGCAATGTTACATTAGTGCTGGAATTCATCCTCTTGGGATTTGCTGACCTTCCCAACTTCCAACATCTTCTATTTGGAATTTTCCTAGTCATCTATCTGTGTATACTTATAGGAAATGGTCTCCTCATTGTCATTACTAAGACCAATCCTGCTCTTCAAACCCCCATGTACTTTTTTCTTGGACATTTTTCCTTCTTAGAAATTTGTTACACATCAGTTACTTTCCCTAGAATGCTAAAAGATCTTTGGACTCAGAAGAGAAATATTCCATTCCTGTCCTGTGCTATGCAAATTTGCTTCCTTTATATTCTAGGAGCTGCAGAATGCCTACTTCTGGCTGTGATGGCTTATGACAGATATGTAGCCATCTGTAAGCCTCTTTACTATCCTCTCATCATGAATCACAGGGTATGTGTTCAACTTGTTATCGCTTCCTGGATCACTGGGACTCCAGTTCAGATAGGACTCACAGTACCAACTTTTCTCTCTGAATTTTTGTGGCCTAATAAACTCAATCATATTTTTTGTGATGCTCCACCATTACTGGAAGTTGCCTGTGGAGACACATATCAGAAAGAGCTCTCTGTTCATTTTACTGCTCTCTTTTTTGTCATGATTCCCTTTCTGTTGATATCTGTATCCTATATCAAAATCATAGCCACCATCCTGAAGCTGCCATCAACCTCAGGGAAATCCAAAGCCTTCTCTACTTGTTCTTCTCACCTCATGGTTGTATGTTTATTCTATGGTTCTGCGAGTATTGTGTATTTGAGACCCAAATCCAGTCATTCGGCAAAATCTGACAAGGTCTTTTCTCTTTTCTATACTATTGTGACTCCAATGTTAAACCCTTTGATATATAGCCTGAGGAATAAGGATGTAATTGCTGCAATAAGGAAAATCCTTCCAAGGTGTCGTGATTCATGAATCATATGAATATAGAGAAAAAAAATTACTGTACCCTTTACTTGTCCCATTGGTACTAAGAAATTGATTTCTGTTCTGTCATAAGACATCTTCAGTATGCTGAAAAGAAAGTATGAAAATTTATATTTTAAAATGCCAAACATTGGCCTGAAACATCCAGTTTGTTTTACAAAGCCTTGATTGGAGTGCTGAAACTGTCCTTTTTCTCAAGTGGTGTCTATTTTCAACAGAAATATCAAGTGGAACTTTACCACATTTTGTCCTTTTGTCTTAAAAACATTCATACTTTCTCCTTCTACTCATAATTTACTTCTTTATATATTGGCCATTGTAACTATATGCGTGTGTGTGTGTGTGTGTGTGTGTGTGTGTGTGTGTGTGTGTGTGTATGTCAATTCAATTAACATTTTAATTGTCCACTATGTGGCAAGAAATGGGCTAAATACTGGGAAGAAATATAAGAAAAAGAAAGATCTCAAAAGTTTAAAATCTAAAGGAGTAAGAAAATATTAAAAATAAGCTGAAGTTTGGCTAGCAATTTGGGGTGGACACTAAGGACTCCCTAGTGCTGAAGACATGATGTTTTATGAAAAGAAGGAGGGAGAGAAAGAAGAGAGAGAGAGAAAAAAAGAGAGAGAGAGAGAGAGACAGAAGGAGAGAGATAGTGAGACACAGAGACACCTACAGAGAGAGAGAGAGAGAGAGAGAGAGAGAGAGAGAGAGAGAGAGAGAGAGAGAGAGAGAGAATAGTACTTCAGATCACTCTTCACACTGCATCAAGATGAACAGGCTTCTGGCTTTCCAAGAGATATTCTAATCTTTCCCCAATAAATCAGCAAAGCAATGAATAATCAATTTTCTTGTAGATATAGCTATACAATGGTCTCTACAGTAACATCATTGCAAATTTCTGAAAGTCCCAAATGATCTTGGAAAATGTTACAAATGTTATTTAAAAAAAAAAAATGTTACAAAGAATAAAAAAAAAAATTCCAACATGGAGTAGAAGTAGACACAATTGTAATCATACATAACCTACTAGCCACTACAATAAAAGACCTCAGCTCTTGCAACATTATATATGGAATAACAAAATAACTAATGTGATGGCTGAAAATATCATACCCAGAAAAATTGAGAAGACAAAATGGTTGTTCAATGAATTGTGAGAGAATCCTTCCCTTCTCTACATATATGACATGTAGACAATCCCTTGCTCTTCTAATTTCTCATGATGTCATACTTTGTCCTAATCATATACTCATTTTGCTTATTTCCTTGTTTATGGAACATTATTTATTCTTTGTGTTTTTTAGAATTTTTAAGTTCTAGATTCTCTCCTTAGCCTGACACACAATTAAGAAAAGAAATATGTGCAAAACATTGCTATACAAGTTAAGTTTTTATATGGATATAATAATTATTAAGTAGACATTATGCTCAGCACTGGGGATACAGATACAATAAGTAAAAAAGCCCTTACCCTCAAAGAGCTTACATTTTAAAACTCAGATGAGACAACCCAACAAGGGTATTTGAGTCAGCAAAATCACAGGTATGGTGTGTAAAGTCATAAAGCAATTCATTGACCCCTCTTTTCTAGAATGGTAGTGTTGGTTTGACTATTATTCTTAGGTAAAGTTGGCAAGTGATTAAAGTTGGATGTAAGGGGAGAAGTTATTTCCCTCCACTAGAAATATAGCATGAAGATAGTGTAGTGAGTCTGGGCCAAGTTACCTATGGTGAATTCTTACCAATCAGAGACCAGGTGTTCAAGGAACCAGAACAGAACTAGAGTTGAAGTGCCAGATTTGGGGTTAGAGAATAAAGTAAAAAGCATTTAACTTTAGTGTTGAATTTTAGTTACCAGACTGAGCATACAGAACAGAGTCAAATTAGAAATGACTGAGTAGAAGAAATTCTAATAACATAAAGATCAAGTTAGTATATCTCCTTCAATTCATTTCCATGAAGTTGATAAAATAATACAATAGAATAAGTCCTATCAGTTCTCCAATCCCAGACAGAAAAACTGGGTTCAAATCCTCTCTTTGCACTTACTATTTTTTGACCATCAACAAAGCACTTCGTGAGACTCCAGTTTCCTCATTTGCAAAATGAAAGGATTGAATTACACAGCTTCCGATGACGCCTTTTTAACTCTAGACTATAGTGTCCTGATTTTTCTAAAAGTCAAATTATGAAAGAAAACATAAATCTCCTACCTAAATGAAAATAAAAAACCTTAAGAAAAATTAAAAGAGAGAGAGAAGAGGAGAGAAAAAGAGAAAGAGAGAAAAAGAAAGAGAGAGAGAGAGACAGACAGATAGACAGACTGCTTCATTCTGAATTCAGACACAATCAGTTTCTTCTCTGAGTATGGATAAAATTTTTCATCATAAGTTCTTTAGAGGAGTTGTGGATCATTGTATAGCTGAGTATAACTAAATCATTCACAGTTGGTCATTCTGGAATACTGCTATTACATTTCACTTTGCTTGAATTCATAGAGGACTTTCCAGAATATGTTTTTTGCTTGTTTGTTTATTTGTTGTTGTTGTTTTTTTCCTGAGAGCATACTGTTCATCATTCTTCATAGAACTATATTGTTCTGGCACAAACACATACCAAGTCTATTGAGCCATTCCTCAGTTGATGAGTATCCCTTTAATTGTCATTTTTTTGCTTTAGAAGAGAGCTGCTATTTAAATTTTTTTTTTATATATAAATCATTTTCCTTTATTTCCTGAATCTTTTTTGGTATTCATCCCTATCTGTAGTATTGTTAGGTCAAAGGATATGCATGACTTTATAGCTCATTGGTCACAGAACATGGCTTTTGATAATTTTCAACAGAGTCATGGCCCTTATTTTTTTCATAAATTTTATAAATTTCACTCAGTTCCATCTCTGTTTGAGAAATGAGGCTTATTAGAGAAACTTGCTTCGAATTCTTTTTACAATTACTGTTGCTAACTATATTTCCTCCCATTTATTCTCTCTCCTTGAACCTTGTCCCTCCTCAATAGTGATTTACTACTGACCACTTTCTCTCCCAATATTCCCTCTCTTTTATTACCCTCTCCCTCTTTCCTTCCCCTCCTATTATCATGCAAGGTAAATATATATTTATATACTCTTTTTGAGTATGTATGTTATATCTTCTTTGGGCTAGTTCTGATGAGAGTAAGGTTCACTCATTCATTCTTTCCTCCTCTTTTTTCCCCTTCATTGTAAAAACATCTTTTGCCTCTTTTTATGGCAGATAATTGGCACCTTTCCACTTCTCCTACTCCCTTTATCCCAGCACATTCCTCTCTCCCCCTTTAATTTCATCAATATTTAAAACTATATTATTCCTTCATATTCAACCTATACCTGTTCTCTCTGCCTATATATAATCTTTCTAACTGCCATAACAATGAAAACATTCTAATGAATTACAAGATCCACCCATGTAGGAATGTAAACAGTTAAACATTATTAAAGTACCTTATGATATATCACTTGTCTGATTACTCCACTATGCTTTTCCAGAGTCTTGTATTTAAAAACCAAATATTCCGTTCAGCTCTGGCCTTTTTTATCAAAATGAAAAATTATGTTTCATTGAATGGCCACCATCTTTTTCTCTGAAGGATTATATAAGTTTTGCTGGGTAGGTGATTTTTTGGTTTTAATTAAAGTTCCATTGCTCTCTGGAATATCATATTCTCAACTCTCCAGTCCTTTAATGTAGAAGCTACTAATTATTTTTGTTATCCTGACTGTGTCTCCACTAAACTTCTGGATTCTTGCAATATTTTCTCTTTGACCTTGTAATTGTTGAATTTTGCCATAATATTTTATGGGAGTTTTCATTTTGAAATCTCAGGAGATGATTGGTGGATTCTTTCTATTTCTATTTTACTCTCTGATTCTGGAATATCAGGACAAATTTCTTTAATAATCTCTTGATGGGATGTCCTGGTTCTTTCCTTTTTTTTTTTTTTCTTTTTTTCTTTTTTCTTTTCTTTTCTTTTTTTTTTTTTTTTTGATCATCACTTTTGGGTCAAAGAATAATTTTTAAATTTTCTAATTTTAATTTTTTTTTTTGTTTTCTTTATTGTATCTTGATTCCTCATAAAGTCATCAGCTTCCATTTGCTCAATTCTATTTTTAAGGGATTATTTTCCTCAATAAGCCTTTTCTTCCTTTCCCAACTGGCCATTTTTTGCTTTTTAAAGTATTCTCCGGCCCTTTAGCTTTTGTATTTCCTTTTGCAGCACTCTCACTTCTTTTCCTAATTTTTTCCTATATTTCTCTTGTTTTTCAAAATCCCTTTTTAGCCCTTCCATGGCCTGAGGCCAATTCTTACATTTCTTGGATGCTTTGGATATATGAGTTTTGACTTTATTATCTTCTGAATGTGTGTTTTAATCTTCCTTCTCTCCATAATAACCTTTAACATTTATAAACTTTTTTGTTGACTTCCCATTTTCTTAGCCTATTACTTAGCTTATAGCTATTTGTTAAAGTAGATTTTTTTTTTTCCAGAGTGGAGGGTGTACTGTCCCAAGCTTCAGGGGTTTTGTTTAGCTTTTTTCAAAATCTTTCTAGGAATCTGACCATAAGCACTCTTAGGTAACCCCTGTCCTACTGTATCTATACATTTAGGTAAAGCATCAGATCTCTGTTTTACTAACTCTGGGACCACCAGGGTTTGGGCCAGGGATCTCTTGATGTGATCTGCTCTGGGATTTACACTAGACTTCTACCCCACTGACTGTGACCCTCTTTGCTAACTTTCCAAATCCTTCCTGGTATCACAGGATGAAGAGGGCCAGAAGCCTTCAGTACTGCTGTTGATTCATTGATCCTTGATTAGGAAGGCCATAGTCAGTGCTAGGGTAGGGTTGGGGCCTATTTACATAATTTGTTATCTTTCTAATTTTCTGGCAGGTAAGATAGATTTTTATAAAGTAATAATTTTATATATTATTCCCTCTTTCTCACAATATTGATGAGTGTAAAATTCAAATGATGTACATCTATCACTCTCCCATCCTTCCATTCACTGTAAGAGATTTTTGTGTCCCTTCATATAAAAAAATACCCTATTCTATCTTTTCTTTCTTTCTGCATTGAGTGAACTCTTTTTTCATCATTTAAAAATATATTTTTGTCATTTCCTCAAATTCATCTTATATTGTTTCTGTCTGTTTCCTTGTAGATTTATTTTCATTGACCTCATAGTTCTGAAATTTGAATATAATGTTGCTTGGGATTTTATTTTGGTATCTTTTTCATGAAGTGATCTCTGAATTCTTTCAATCCTCTTTTGTCTTATGATTCCAGGACATTTGGACAGTTTTCCTTCTTAATTTCTTGAAAGATGCTATCCAGACTACTCTTTTGATTATGTCTTCTATGGAGTCCAGAGATTCTGAGTTTGTGTCTCCTAGATCTAGTTTTCAGGTCACTTGTGTTTTTATTGAGGCATGTTATATTTTCATGTATTCCTTCATTGTTTTGAAATCTTCCACCTGGCCAATTATGATTTTTAAGGAGTTGTTTTCTCAGATTTATACTTCCTTTTATATTTGACCAGCTGAACGCTTTAAGTTGTTTTCCTCAGTGGATTTTGTATCCTTTTTAACATTTCACCATGTCAACTTTGTAAGTACTTATTTTCTTTTTCCTAGCTCTTATTTTTTCTAGACTTTTTTTTTGTCATTTTGCCAGTTTTTTGACATCGTTGCAGTCTTTTGAGTTTATGTCTTAATTGCCCCTGTTACCCCAATAACTTTTTATATTCAGATTCTTTTTTTGTTTTTACTTTTGCCCATGTTTTCAATCTTTTTTTTTTTTTTTTTTTTTTTTTTTTTTACTTTAAAATGTAAGCTATATTCCAAGATTTAAAAAAAGGTCCAGTTTCAGGCTTGTTATTCTAAGGCATCAAGGCCTTGACTGTTTATCTGATGCTGCACTTAGAAGATGGGATGGTATCATGAATGGTGAAACTGAAGGCCATAGGGGTTTGACAGCTTACCTGGCACTGAGCTACGATTCTTGTAGTTGTTTCTGGCATATGCTAAATCCTATGGATTTTTTTCTACTTTTCTCTAGGGCTATGCTGAAACATAAGAGAACAGAAAACCCATGGAGGTTGCCTGTTTGTTCATGGTTGTGATAAACCACATAATGGTTTCTGGAGACAAAATCTGCTCATTCTCCTGGTTATGCTGAAGCATGTGGAAGATGGGGGAGAGGTTCATATTTTTATTTGCCTGCTCCACTGCACTGGGGCTCAGGCTCTCCCAAAGGTTTGCTGATGTGGGTGTATTAATAATTTAAACAATATTTTCATGAAGTTGCTAATCATTGTCTTTTCTTCTTTTGTTAATTTTTCATCTCAGTTGACCATTTCTTTCATTAAGGAGTGGTTTACAATGTTATTTTTTGTCTGATTTAACAGTCACACAATGGTCATACTTGGTCATATTTATTATAACCATGTTTTCATTATAATATTTATCTTCTAATTCATTTTTGTCATGTTTGTTCTCTCTCCTCTTTCTATGTATGTCTTATAAATACTGCCCTCTGCTCTAAAAAATATGCAACTATGTCTATATGTAAAAGACTATTCATACTAAGGAACATTTTAATGGATTCAATTAATGATAAAGATATATATATATATATATATATATATATATATATATATATATACACAACACATACATACAAAACAAATCAGAATCACATACATGTATATACATAAAAGAGATTCAGCTGCAAAACAGGTGAAAGCAGATTTTAAGAATTAAACACAAGTGACTGTCAAGGTCCAAGTACATCAAATAATACAGATAGATGGTATAGCAGTCACACAAATAAAAGATTAGGAAAGGAGAGTAGCCTAGGACTAATTTTTAGCAGGTTTTCTAGCCCTGAGTCCTTCCTTATTTTAATTTTATCATTTTAATTGGTGGTTTTGTGCTAATTCAATTTCCCTATTCAAGATAGACAAGTATAAGAAACATGTAACTCAATCTGATGCATTCAGATGAGATCACACTAAAAGAGTCAAATAACTGATATACAGTTATTTAATAAAAAAAGTAACAAAACAAAGATTCAAACCCATAAATTATCACTGACAATCTTAGGATTCCTTATGATTATATTCTGGGTATCAATGCACTATAAGGCTACTGCTATAACTTCATAAATATGAAGAGGAAATGCTAGGTAAAAAAACACCAAAACCTTACTTTCAGCAGTAGAGCCTAAAGAAAATATTGGGTTGATTACATGATACAAGCAGCTGATTGATTTTCACCTAATTGCATAGATTAAGCATAAAATAATAAAATTTTATAATAATAAGTATGGTTATAGCATTCTACCTTTTGTTATCTTATTTTTTCATTGTAACATTAGGTATCAAAGAATTCAAAATATTATCATTCCAACTTTGTGGAAACAGGTTAAGTAAAGAGTAATGACCTTCCAATTATTAGATAGTTAGGAATTAAGAAAGCCAGGGCCACCATATGGTCCCATGGCTCAAATCCCTAGATGTCTACTCTGTATAACACAGTCTCATTAAGTAATACTTAGAAGACCGGACTATGAGCCAGAAGACCATTTCCATTAAAATGTTGTTAGATTCATGGGAAATTGTCTCAAGAGAACATAGAAGGGCAGAAATCATTTCTACTTAAACAGTGTAGTAACTGGATCATTTTTGGAAGAGGTCTGATTCCCCTTTCAAAGTTATATGAAATACTGTAGTAGATGATAATGCTTAAGAAAGTAAAAGAATGACTGGGAGGAAAGGTCTTGAAATCCCTGAATTCAAAACTCCATCTGACACTGAGCCAAATTATTCAATATTTTGAAGCGCAGTCTTCTAATATATGAAGTGCTACCTATATTAGAAAAATGGAGTGAAAATAATAGGTAATAATATAGGTACAGAGCTTCCCAAACATTTAAACACCTTATTTTTGCTAATTATTATTTTCTCAGATTGTTTGAATTAAGAGAAGCACCTGAATATGGTTTGATAACATCTAATAAAGGTAAGTGTGAACTCTTTTGCTTGACCCCCCCTGAAAAATCTCTGATTATGAGGAAGTTTATATACCTCTTCATCAAAAAGGTTCTTGAAGTTTTAAAATAGAAAAATAAATCATGACATTCCGGAGGGGCGGAAAATGGCCAAAAAATTAATTTTCCCACTCCAAACTAAGTTCTGATCTATCAGTTTACCAAGAAAAAAAATAATAAAAAAGCAAAAAAGTACTATGTATTTCATTTCCATGTAAATAACATCTTTTTTTCTGTTGTTGCTTATTTCTTATTTATAAATATTCCCAATTTTTTTTTCTATACCACACTTACCTAGTATAGTGCCATTCCCATATCTTTTGTAACAAAGAAAACATAAAAGAGAAAAAGCATTAAAGAAACCATATTTATAACATATTTAACTGTTTTAATAAACTGTTTTAGTTTCAAAATATTTTCTATGTCACTTACAAAGATAATATTTAACATATTTTTCAAATTTTGAATTAAAATATAATCATTGTTTACAAATATGCAACTGATAAGTTTTTAATTCTCTACAACCATTTTTCTCTTGACCTAGGATATTAAGAGCTGCTGAAATGCATCTCTTCCAGAGGTTGATTGTTTATTAGAATTGATATTAATTCACCTGTGTCTTAATTTTCCCTGCATTCACATTACTATTATTATTGTGGTTACAGTTATACTGATTGTATTTCTTTGCCCTGAAGATATTTATAATTTATTTTCCCCTATTTTAGTTCTTCACATACATTTTCCTCATATTATGGCATTTCATTCATCCCCACCAAAAAACATTGTGGGTTTCACATCTAGAATTTTTTTTTTCATTCCATGTTTTTCCCCCTCTTTCATAAAGCAAAGATAGTTTTTTGTATACTTTCTCACTGTGGGACCTGTGTATCACTGACTTCCTTAAAGCCACATTAGTGATATTCCTGAGTCAAAGGCTGTGGATAATTAATTGACTTATACTTGCATAATTCCAAAAAGTTTCTCAGAATATTTAGAAGATTTAACATTTCCGATAACAATGTACTAATATGTTTCTCTTCTCTAAGATGGACAAAAAGTGATTGTCTAATTTTTATCCTATTAGCTACTTTGTGATTTGTGAAAAGGAAAACAAAGCTTTTAAATCATGATTTTTCATTTAGCAAAAATTTTCTTTATTAGTAAAGTGTTTTTAATGACTAATGATAATTTACAATTCATATTTTGTATATACCATCTGCTCATATTACTTTATTATCTACACAAGAATAATGGATCTTGGGATTTTCTATCAAGGATAATTTCAAATGTATTTTGAATAACAAAGTTTGTCAGGCATATATTAAAATTACTTGTGCTTTTTTTTAGAATTACATTTGCATCAACATTTTGGTAAAATAGCTTTTTTTATTTTGTCTAACTAAAATGACTTCTGTTGTTTGTGTTCTCTTTTGTCCCTTATTTTGTTATTCACATCGCTTCTTATTGGAACATAACTGTTGGCATAGAATGAAGGAAGACATGAGATCCAATCCTTCTTCTGATATTTGATCATTCTAGGAACTTTGTCAAGTCAATTAAGCTCTCTGACTGTTATTTCCTCTGTATAAAGGAGATCACAATCACTCACACCTCAGAATTGCTTGTTTATTGAATAAGAGGGAGTATGTAAAATCCTTGACAAACCATGAAACCCAAAATAATAGCTACTTAACGGGTTATATAATCATAAATCTGTAATGGTCTTCCTCATTTTATTTACCTTTAAAAGTGATCTGATCTTGTATGTCAATAACATACACATTTAGCTGCTACTTCTAAATGATCAATTTTCATTATGAAGCAAAAATCTAAAAATTCTGGCAAGTAAAATGAGAAGACCATAAAATATCTAATGGGGAAAGAAAGAAAACCTCTCTTGTTAGTGATTCTAAATTTAAATCATACTTTTAGAAAGATAGTAAGTGATTTCAGAGATCTTTTCTATGCAAGAGTATAGAAAACTAATTACTACACTGTCTGACACTGAAACATACGTGTCTACTCTTTGAATAGAAATGAAATTTAATGATTAAGTATTTTCTGATATGGCAAATTTCCTGATTTATTTTACTTAGTTCTACTTTGCAATAAAGTAGAACCTAATGTGACTATGTGTGTTTGAGAGAATGTTGGAAGGGGAAGTAAAGAATCAGGATAAGTGAAAATAAGTGACAACAATGTAAAAAGCAACAATAAACACATAAAGGGAACTTTTGCTATTTTCTTCAAGAAGAGGAAGAAATATGTTTTAGTGAAGAAAATTAGAACTTAAGATAAATTTTCAAGGAGGAATAATTAAAGATTTGATCTTACATTTAAGTGAGGTTACTATAAAAGTGACACAAATATTTATGCTAAGTCTTGGACTTTATGTTTACCTGTTTCATTCGATTGTGTTTTTCTTGTTGTTGATGTTGTTGTTTTCTTTTGTTTTTGCTGTTCCTTTTTTCAAAGTCACATAAGGAGAATGGAATAGCTTTTCCCAGTACATAGATTAATGACGATTTAGTCTAAATTATAACTTCAAATTTGGTTTGTATGTGAGTGGGAAGAGAAAACTTTGGCTTCACATAATTACCAACAGATATTTTACAAACACCTTCTTCCTGATTTCAAATCTGGCCTAAAACACTTATTCTCCTTGAAGCTTTATTGTTGTGATCAATCAATTAACCCTACATGTCTCAGTTTCCTCATTTGTAAAATGAATTTGAGAAGGAAATGTCAAATTATTCTTCTGTCTGCCAAGAACACACTAAAGGGGTCAATCAGAAATGATTGTATGACTAAACAGCATCAATGATTATTTGGCAAATTGGTGAACAGAATTTTACATCTGAATCTCACATTTTGCAAACTTATTCATTAGCAAACAGATAAGAAATCTGATACTAAAAATACAGAATGATATTAAACTTGGGTATTCAAAGAATAAACTAATTGAATTTGATGCCATTCACAGACTACAATAGTGCCCAAATTCCTGAGTAAGCTTAAAATCATTTAAAAAAAAAAAATTGCTGAAGTGCCCTTAAAATAGTGTTAAATACTTAAGTATTAAAAGTGAAGAACAAATGGATTTTCCATGCCAAATACTTTCTCTTAAAGCTATGTAAAATTAAAAAAATTCAAAATATGCAAGCCAATTAAAAGAAATCAGACAAATTTTTGAATGCAATTAATTATATTTTATCATATCATCCTAAAATGTATTCTTTGAGTTTCTTGACAATAAGTTGATATCCTAATATTTTAAAAACTATTTTTCACAATACAAACTCCCACAGATCATTAATGAATTAGGATTATCAATAGAATGTGACTCAGTGGAACAGAATTCCATATAAAATAAACATGAAGGAACAATGGTGATGACAAAGATATCCTGAATTGAAGTGAGTCAATTTTTACAATTTTCAAAATATTTTGAATGTAACATTTCAATTATTTTTCATTGTAAAAAGTGGGTGGAGCTTTAAATGTGTTTTCCTTTTTATAGATGAGAAAGCTATTGTATGAGAATTATTATAATTTAATCCACCTTATTTATTTAATGATTGAATCACCATTCTAAATGAGATCCCATCATATGTTTTCTAGAATAGAACTGACAATTGCTTCATTTTTTCTAAGATTGAGAAAAAAAACGATGAAAATAGATGATATTAAAAACTTAAATGCTATTAATATATTCTCAAGACAGACAATCATAGACATTGACCTGAAAGGGATTTCAGGAGTTAATTAATCTAATCCTTTTTAGTTTATAGGAGGAAGCCAAAGCCCAGGAAAATTAAATTACTTGTTCAAGGCAGAAGATAATAAGGCACCAAGAGAAACTTCAATATATGCTTTATGATGTTACTTTCTATCATTAGTTTATTGGAATTGCTTTAAAGCATCTCATTGTTGAAATGAGCCAAGTCCATCATAATTGATGATTACATAAGTTTGTTGTTGCTATGTACAATGTTCTATTTTGTTGTTGTTGATTTCTCAGCATCAATTCCTATAAAAAAATTGGAATTGACATGTAATAAATATATGAAAAGATGATTGAAGGTAGCAGAAGGCAAACATATACTAGCTAGAAAATTCGGGATATAATTCTTATGAATTAGTAATTCAAGGACACGAGACATATTTGTTAATCAAGATGCCCAGGGAATGCCACACTGAGGAAAGAGTGAAGTTGAGATAGGCCTTAAGAAAATGGGGAGATTCAGATAATGAAACATGAATAGGGAAAAAATATTCCCAGGGAGAAAGAAAATCATGAATAAAGCTTAAAGGGCTAACATAACAAGGAGTATAAGACAATGATATTTAGGAAAATTAATAATATATTAAATTTCTCCTATTTCATATCTTATATGAAAACTATAGTGTCTGGTATCAGAACAGAGTTACATTTCAAAATAAAAATAATCTGGAATGGTGTTTCTGGTGGTATATATGAGATTTAGGTTGATTTCCAAGGTTTTATTAGATGACATTTCTTAGATCCATATTTTCATTCAAATATCCAAGAAAGATAGTCACAGCATTTAGTACATTTCCTGATGCATATTAAATATTTAAACGAAATTCATTGGTTGCTTTTGGTTTTAAAAGAGAGAATATAGAATATTAAGACTTAGAATTGACCTTGGAAAACAGAACATTACTTGTTAGATATAAAATGCATAATTCAACAAAAGTTATAAAAGCTAAGTGTGATACAGGAGATCATTTAATCAACAATTTCTGTTCCTCCCACAGGCACATTTATTTTTCTGAGGTAGAAACGGAAGCCTAGGGAAAGAAAGGTATTTTCTGGTTCTGATTTCAATATTTTCACACCCAGAAGAAATTGAGAAAATGGAAAGAAGCAATGCTACATTTGTGATGGAATTCATCCTCCTAGGATTTTCTGACCTTCCCGATTTCCAAAGGCTTCTATTTGGAATTTTCTTAGTCATCTATATGAATATACTAATAGGAAATGGACTCTTGATTATCATAACTAAGACCAATCCTACTCTTCAAACCCCCATGTACTTTTTCCTTGGAAATTTTTCCTTCTTGGAAATCTGTTACACATCAGTCATTCTTCCTAGAATGCTGATAGACCTTTGGACTCAGAAGGGAAACATTCCATTCCTGTCCTGTGCTATACAAAATTGCTCCTTTAATATTCTAGGAGTTGCAGAGTGCTTACTCCTGGCTGTAATGGCTTATGACAGATATGCTGCCATCTGCAAGCCTCTTTACTATCCTATCATCATGAATCACAAGATGTGTGTCCAATTGGTGATTGCTTCCTGGATCACTGGTATTCCAGGTCTGATAGGACTCACATACCAGATTTTCTCTCTGAACTTTTGTGATTCTAACAAACTCGATCATATTTTCTGTGATTCTCCACCATTACTGGAGGTTGCCTGTGGGGACACATATCAGAAAGAACTCTTTGTCCATGTTGCTGCTCTGTTTTTTGTCATGACACCCTTTCTGTTGATACTCATATCCTATATCAAAATCATCACCACCATTCTAAAGCTTCCGTCAACCTCAGGGAAATCCAAAGCCTTCTCTACTTGTTCTTCTCACCTCATGGTTGTTGGTTTATTTTATGGGTCTGGTAGTATTGTGTATTTGAGACCCAAATCAAGTCATTCAGCCAAATCAGATAAAGTCTTCTCTATTTTATATACAACTGTTACTCCAGTATTAAACCCTATGATATACAGCCTGAGGAATAAGGATGTAATTGCTGCACTGAAAAAAATCCTTCCAAAGTGATGTGATTCATGAATGAAATTGTCAAATTTAAAAATAATGTTTTCTTCTCCATTTATTCCAATGATGCTAAGAAATAAATTTCTGTGTTTTTTATAAAATATTTTCAAAATCCTGAAAAGAAAATACAGGAGATTATATTTTAAGATATCCAACACCTGGTTCAAATATATATTTTATTTTACTACACATTGATTGGTTATAAAAACTGTCCTTTATCTCAAATAGTACTACTCTCAACAGAAACACTGAGTGCAGCCTTATTATATTTTGTCTTTTTGTCCTAAAAATGTTCAAACTTATTCCTTTTACTCATAACTTCATAATTTACTTATTTTTATATTGATCACCTTACCATATATGTATGTGAGTGCATGTTAAATTCAAATAATCTTTTAAGGTGCCTGCTATGTGCCAAGAATTGGAATTGGTCTGTGTTGGAAATGAAAAAAAAAAAAAAAAAAAAAGCCAGCACTTGCCTTCAAGGGAGGAGAAAACATATAAAAGAAAAGAAGGTCAAGTTGGGCTGGGGAAATGTAGTGGGTCCCAAGGACTACTTAGTACTAGGAGCATGATGTTCCATGGAATCCAAAAACATGACTTGTTCTTAAGGAAATAGGAGAAAGACCCACATAGAGAGACAGAGAGAAAGAGAGAGAGAGAGAGAGAAAGAGAGAGAGAGAGAGAGAGAGAGAGAGAGAGAGAGAGAGAGAGAGAGAGAGAGAGAGACAGACAGAGCAGGGAGAGGAAGAGGGAAGGATATTGAGAATGTTGCACTCAGTTTCATTTCATATCAGTTCTTAATTCCACATAAGATCAAAATATCTACAAATGAAAGTATAGAATATCTACAATAGAAAGTATTGAATCTTTCTTTAAAAAATAGAATATAGAATATAACAATTGAATTGAATTTAAAAGCATAAACCAATAAAGTTAAAGCTTGGGGAAACTTGAGAAAGAAAACATCATATCTCAGAGAAATCAGAGAAATATTATATAAGAACAAATTCATCTTTTCATTTATATCATTTATATAAAGTCAGAAAATAAGTTAACTTCCTACTTTTGAATTCATTATGTAAGACAGTAAAAAAAAAAAAAATAGCAGGAGACAATTTTATTTTAATGGTCAAATTAATCCTCTTGTGATTTTTCTGACCCTTCTAACTTCCAGGGATTTCTCTTTAGGATTTTCTTATTTAATCTTCATTTTTATAAATAAAGGAAATATTGTCAATTTTGTTATAACCAAAGTTGATCCAGCTTTTCAAACCTTTATCTACCTTTTTCTTGGAAACTTTTACTTTTTGGAAATAATCTGATCTTCAATCACTATCTGTAGGATGTCGTCAGTCCTTTGGAAAAAGAAGAGAATCATTTATTTTGTGTGCTGTGTTATACAACTCTGTTTTTTACATGTGGTGAAAGGCAGTATCCACAACAGGATGTGATAGCTTATGATAATAAATGTGTTACCATCTGTAAGCTTCTCAACTATTCTCTCATCATGAACCACAAGGTGTGCCTCCTAAGAGTCATTTCCTCTTGGATTTGTGGTATTCCACTTTTTTTAGACAGATATGTCAGATATTCTATTTTCTTTTCTGTGGTCTCAAAAAAATAATTATCCATCAACAAGATTATATGATAATCAATTCTGATGGACATGGCTCTCTTTAACAATGAGATGATTCAAATCAGTTCCAATTGTTCAGTGATGAAGAGAGCCATATACGCCTAGAGAGAGGACTGTGAGGACTAAGTCTGGACCACAATTTTCATTCATTCAGTACATATTTGCTTGCATTTTGTTTCTGTTCTCAGGTTTATTTTTCCTTCTTGATCCATTTTTTTTTCTTGTGCAAAAGATAACTGTCTTTATATAGAAATTGTGTATTTATATAGAATTTAACATATTTTAAAACATATTTAATATGTATTGAACTACCTGCCATCTAGGGAAGGAGGTAGGATGAAGAGGGAAAAAATGGAACAGAAAATTTTGCAAGGGTCAATGTTGAAAAATTATCCATGTATATGTTTTATAAATAAAAAGCTTTAAAAATGCTTCAATAATATATTCAATGATGTCTCATCCCTACTCAAAATGGCCTATGGAGACACCACTCCAAATGATTATTTTGTCTATGCTGATTCTGATAAATTTGCCTCCCAAATCCTGACTCCCGACTTCCGACTCTAACCCTAACCCTAAATTTCTTTTGCTTCCCAAGCTATTGATTCTCATATCATGTGTTAGAGTTAGTACCATCCTAAAATTGCTATCAATTTAGGGTAAATTCAAGGCTTTTTCCATCTGTTTTTTTTTTTTTTTCCCCACCTTACAATTGTGGGACTATTTTATGGGACAGTTATCATTATGTATTTGTCCTAAGTTCAGCCACTAGCTAAAACATACCATAGTAAGCTCCATCTTTAACCCCCTAATATATAGCCTAAGAAACAGGTATGTTGGAGTAGCAAGATTGTGCAGTGGATAGAGCATGGCCCTGGAGTAAGGAGGATGTGAGTTCAAATCCAGCATCAGGCAGAAAGAAGGATGGAAAGAACGAATGAAGGAAGGAAAAAATAAAGAATAAAGGAAACAATTTTTTAAAAAGGAAAGGAAGAAAGAAACTAAGAAAGGAAAAGAGAAATAAAGAAATAAAGATAGAAGGATATTATAGTTGAACTTGAGAAGTTAGTACCAAAGAGGTTGAAGTAGTGAAGTAATATTCAAACTACTGGAGATTTGTTATTCTTTCTTAGCCTCCAGTCTGTGAACTCCTCTTTCTCAATCTTTACTTTATCTTTAGTATACACATTGCAATGCACAAATGCAATGAAGGCTGGAGCTGTTATCTTTGACAATATCAGACAATTGCCTGAAATTTGCATCTCAATGTTCTGAGTCTCCACAGAACCACTTAACCACTGTAAAGATTTATTGTGAAGATTGGGTAATATCAGGATATCTTTATTTTTCTAATCCAAGACTGAAATTTCCTTGACCTATAATTTCCTAGAGGAATGAATTCCACTTCCATGTTTCTGTTTTTGTATGAAAGGTTATTGTTTGTCCTTCATTCTTGAAGAAATCAATGATATCAGGGAGGTGATGACATGACAAGCAAGGGAGAGCTGGTGAATGAGGGATAATAGATTGACTGAGAGAGACAGAGAAAAACACAAATGAAGACAGACAGAGATCAGATTAAGAAATAACTTGAAGTTTTATAATCTTAAGGCACTTCTTTATCCTTGAAACTTATTTCTGAATACATTTAATCTTATATGCAACCTGTCCATAAAACATCCAATTTTGAAAATTATGTTCTAATTTTGCTATGACCAGGACAGAAATACTATACACTCCTCTATCCTGGATATTATGACACCATTAATATGATATAATTGCTTATTCATTTTCCATTAATATTACATTTAAACTCATTCAATTTTCAATCTTGTAATATACAATTTTTTAATTTAAAAAAGTATGCGAATTCATCTCAGTAAAATTGTCCATGTAACACAAGTTCTTGATATAAGTAGGTTTTATGTTTAATTATATTGAATTATATTTTATTAAATGTCACTGAAGTTTGTTTCACATATTTTGTTGGGATATTAAATCTTCATCACAGTCTGTGAACTATTTCATCTATTTCTATAATAGTATGCATTCTAGAAATTTTCTTTTTCTTTGAATAGAATTCAAACTTTTGTCAGTCAGTTATGAGTATATTTAAACAAGTTAACTTTTTTTGTTTTTCAGTAAAATTTCCTCCAAAATCTCTTAATGGCTAGAAATGTGTTAAATTCATGCTCATTAAACTGCACCAGAAGCAAAAGAAAATAAGATATATGTGAATCCAATAAAAAAAAGTTTCCTGAAATAATTGGTTTGGATGATTTAAATTGCCCTTAATATATTAATATAGCTGTTCAATAGAGCTAACAATCTAAAAGACTTGTACTTTGTTCTCTTGCCTTATAACCTATTAATTTTTGACAATTACTCTGGAAACCCTTAATTATTTCATATCATCATTTCTAATAGAACAATAATTTTCCTTTAAAGTTCTATACCTAACTTGGTTTACCATTTCTTGGGTTGATGCTCCCCTTTTCAATATTCCCATATCTTTGTCCCAATAAAAGCAGTTACTGAGGTTTTTGTTTTGTTTTGTTTTGTTTTGTTTTTGTTTGTTTTTTAATAAATAAATCCTTTTACTTTCTAAAAATATTTTTAAATAATATTATTGTTGTTGCTCAGTTATACTTTTTATTCTTAAAGAGAATATATCAAGAGGGCAATGTCAACTTAATAAGTGATTTGGATTCAAGTGGAGCAGGGTTGTCTCTTCAAGACTCAACTGAGTTCAGTGACAAGACATAGATCAAAACAGCCCCAGACATAGTAGGGACCCTGGTCTTTTTAAGCTAAGTGGTTTTTTCCATGTTCTCAGTTTTTCTGAAACAATGTTTATTCAGTGTTTGAAATTTAGGTAAGCAGTTTATGCACAATTTTATGTTCTTTGGGCATAGTTATAAATTATCTTCTAGAATGGTTTGATCAGTCCACAGTTCTAATCAGACTGCATTTTTGTAAGTATTTTTCCATATTGCCTTCAGTATTTGTCATTTTCCTTTTCTGTCATATTAATCTATCTTGCAGATGTGAGGTGATACCATAGAGTTCTATTTTTTATTGTTCACTTGAATAGTGATGTAGAACATTTATTCATGTGACTATCAATAGTGTTTTTGTTTGTTTGTTTGTTTGTTTGTTTGTTTGTTTGTTTTCCGAGAACTGCTTTTTCAGGGAAAATGACCCACATGTGCAAAAATGTTTGTAGTAGCCATTTGTTTGTGGTGACAAGGAATAGGAAATTGAGTGCATGCCCATCAGTTGGGTGAATAAGTTATGGCATATGAATGTTATGGAATATTATTTTTCTATAAGAAATGAGCAACAGGATGATTTCAAAGAGGTCTGGAGAAAATTACATGGACCGATGCTAAGTGAATCAAGAAAACATTGTACACAGCCACAACTATAATGGACTTGGCTCATTTCAACAATGAGAGGACTGAGAACAATTCCAATAGACTTATGAGGGAGAGAGCCAACTGCACACAGAGAAAGAGGTGGATAATGAATATGGATCATAACATAGTATTTTCATCTTTTTGGTTGTTCTTTGATTATTTAAATTTTTAAATTCTTTTTCATATCTTTGATCATTTAGCAATTGAAAAATTCCTCTTATTAAAATGAATTTGTCTTGATATCACATATTTGAAAAGAAACTTTTAATAGAGAATCTTGCAAACATTTCCCTAATTTCCTATTTTTCTTCAAATTAATGGGAAAATATCCTTTGTTGACATATTATAAACAAAACAATCCATTTTATTTTTTTTTTTTGTAATCTATCCTTTGCTTTGGTCATAAACGTATGCTTTTCCAAGGGTCTAACAAATAAAATTTTTACTTCTCCATAATTTGTCCAAATTATGTGACCGTTTGGCTTACATTATGAGATAGTGGCATCTGCCTAATGTCTGCCAAATTATCTTTGATTTCTCTCACATTTTGTTAAAAATAGTAAATTCTTATTCCTCAAATCTTGCATCAATACTACTTCTAAAAAAAAAGTTTAAAAAAGCCTAAGATAATACTTCTTTCATTCTGGGATCAGAGATCAAATTTAAAAGAAAGGAAAAAAGTGCAAAAAAGTGAGAAAAAAAAAGAATCTGATGATAGAAAGTTGATGATGACAAGGAAGACCAAGACACAAACTGAAACAAGAACAGCATTTGTGAAACTACCTATTGAGAAAAATCATAAAGTAAAAGCAGTAAGTGGTCTTAAGTACAGAAGGAATATATGAAAGAGCTCAAAAAAAAAGAGCTTAAAATATATAAGAGAGGTGAAATGAAGATAGAAAAAAGAAGAAAGAATGATGCAAAGTAATTATGGAAAAATTAACATTTTGGAAAACTGCTTAAAAAGTAGAACTGGACAAATAGAAAAGGAGATAGAGAATCCATTGAAGAAAACAACTCCTAAATAGTACATTTGGGCAAAAACTAAAGGACAGAAGGTAATTGAGGAAAACAACCTTAAAAGTTAAAAAGAGGCAAGGCGAAATTCACAACTGTCTGAGACAACAAGAATCAATCACCCATATTCAAAAGAATGAAAAAAAATAATAAAATACAAAATATCTCATTGGAAAAACAACTGACCTGGTAAACAGATTAAAGAGAAACAATATAGAATCAGTGGACTGCATGAAAGACATAAGCATAAGAAAAGACATAAGACATAAGACAGCATCTTTCAAGAAATTATCAAGAAAAATTACCCTGATATCCTGGGACCAGAGGGAAAAAGAACTTTGAAGAAATCTATCAAGTATCACAGTAAAGAGATTGAAAAATTAAAACTCCTAGGAACATTATAACAACATTTAAAAACTATCAGGTCAAGAAAAAAAAAATACTACAAGTGTCCAGAAAGAAACAAATCAAATATTGGGAAGTCATAGTAAAGATTACACAGTTGAAACATTAAAGGATCAGAAGTTTTGGACCATGCTATTCCTCAAGGCAAAGGACAATTACAAGAAAGAATCATTTACCCAATAATCAATGAAATTACCAATCAATGAAATGTAAAAAGTCCAAGATTTCATAAGTAGAATCAACTTCAAAATTTAATCAACAATATTAAGACCTAAGAGAAGCATAAATAGGTAAAAAGGGAAAAGAAATGTGATTAAAAAGAATTAACCTGTTTATAGCACTCCATGAAAAAATTATACTTATAATCTTTAAAAAAATCACTAATAGCATAGCTAGAAAGAATATACACAGACAAAGAGTATGGGTATAAAGTGAATTTGAGGGAATGATCTTAAAAAAATTAAGGGATGAAAAGGAAGTATACACTAAGTGGTGATGGAAGGGAGAGATGTAATGAACTAAGTTTTTACATGAAAAGTCATAAAACAAAACACTGATTCCAATAGAGAGGAAGGTGGGAAGGTGGGCAGTGAGCAGGATTTGACCCTTACTCTCAGCAGTATTTACTCAAAGTTGGAATAACATACCCAATAAATTGAATGTAGAAATCTAACTTTCAGGACTGAGGTGTATAAGGGAAAGAAATTGCATAAGAGGACAGTTTTTTTTTTGGGGGGGATGGGTGGACTGACAAAAGGGAAGAAAGATTCGGGGAGATGATAGACGGAATAAAAATGATGTGTCAGGAAAGAAAAGGTTAAAAAATGGAGGAAAAGTGGATGGATAGATAGTAATCTTAACTTTTAATGTGAATGGGATGAATTCTCCCATAAAATAGAAGTGGATAGCAGAATGGATCTAAAACTGAAATCCTACACTGAGTTGTTTAAAAGAAATATATTCAAAGCAGACAGGTCCACAGACAATAAAGGGAACTTGAACAAAATCTATTATTCTTAAGCTGAAGTATTAAAAGCAGGGTTAGCCATCCTGATCTCAAAATAAAAGCAAAAAAAAAAAAATAGACTTAATTAAAAAGAGATGAGCAAGGAAACTGCATCTTACTAAAAAGAACTTCAAATAGTGAAGTGATGTAAGGGGCCTTTAAATGGGTGCCACAGCGCATCGGGAGATTGAGGCCCGGAAGTAATTTCTGTGGATATTAGGACTGCCCTTGGGCGGGATCCTGGCCATATTGAGATAGCTTCATAATGGGCGACTCTCTCGCTGATTGGCTGTGTGTGTGACCTCACAGGCCCTATGTAAGCCCACTGCAGGCATCAATCGCCCTCTTTAACCTGGTGTTCTTCACCTTGGCTTCCTAGCCTGGGTGGCCAAGCCAAGATGGATAGCCAAAAGAGGTAAGGGTTTTGGTAGTGAACACATGGGTCTTCTGACCAGGTGTTCACTCGGGAACCAACAAGTCAGGGCATCAGTTAGGGCATTATGTGAGTAGGTATAATAAAGGCTTTTAAGATTACATGTGGCTGTTCTTGAGTACGCTACTGGTTATTAAGCTATAGATTCAAGAGATTGTGGCCAGAGACCTTTGAAGGCCTCAGAGGAGGCGAGCCGGGTAGAGTTCACACTGCAAAGGACAGTGGTCAAAGGTACTCTGGTGGGTCTAGGACAGACTAGTAATTGTAACTGCCGGGAGAGCACGTTACAAAGTGATATCAATATTAACATATTTGCACCAAATATTATAGCATCCAAATTCTTTTTTTTTAATTATAGCTTTTTTTTATTTACAAGATATATGCATAGGTAATTTTACAGCACTGACAATTGCCAAGACTTTTGTTCCAATTTTCCCCTCCTTCCCCCCACCCCTCATCCCCAGATGGAAGGTTGACCAATACATGTTACATATGTTAAAGTATAAATTAAATACAATATAGGTATACATTTCTAAACAGTTATTTTGCTGTACAAAAAGAATCAGACTTTGAAATAGTATACTATTAGCCTGTGAAGGAAATAAAAAATGCAGGTAGATAAAAATAGGGGTTTTGGGAATTCTATGTAGTGGCTCATAGTCATCTCCCAGAGTTCTTTCACTGGGCGTAACTGATTCAGTTCATTACTGCTCTATTGGAACTGATTTGGTTCATCTCATTTTTGAAGATGGCCACATCCATCTGAATTGATCATCATATAGTATTATTGTTGAAGTATATAATGATCTTCTGGTCCTGCTCATTTCACTCAGCATCAGTTCATGTAAATCTCTGCAGGCCTTTCTGAAATCATCCTGTTGGTCATTTCTTACAGAACAATAATATTCCATTATATTCACATACCACAATTTATTCAACCAATCTCCAATTGATGAGCATCCACTCAGTTTTCAGTTTCTGGCCACTGCAAAGAGGGCTGCTACAAACATTCTTGCACATACAGGTTCCTTTCCCTTATTTAAGATCTCTTTTGGATATAACCTCAGTAGTAACACTGCTGGGTCAAAGGGTATGCACAATTTGATAACTTTTTGAGCTTAGTTCCAAATCATTCTCCAGAATGACTGGATGTATTCACAATTGCACCAACAATGTAGCAGTGTCTCTGTTTTCCCACATCTCCTCCAACATTCTGTATTATCTTTCCCTGTCATTCTAACCAATCTGACCAGTGTGTAGTGGTATCTCAGAGTTGTCTTAATTTGCATTTCTCTGATTATAATGACTTGGAGCATCTTTTCATATGGCTAGAAATAGTTTCAATTTCTTCGTCTGAGAATTGTCTGTTCATATCCTTTGACCATTTATCAATTGAAGAATGGCTTGATTTCTTATAAATTAGAGTCAATTCTCTATATATTTTGAAAATGAGGCCTTTAGGACCTGTTTGTGCCAAAATGTTTGTGGCAGCTCTTTTTGTTGTAGGTAGAAACTGGAAGTTGAATGGATGTCCATCAATTGGAGAATGGTTGGGTAAATTATGGTATATGAAGGTTATGGAATATTATTGCTCTGTAAGAAATGACCAGCAGAAGGAATACAGAGAGGCTTGGAGAGACTTATATCAACTGTTGCTGAGTGAAATGAGTAGAACCAGAAGATCTCTGTACACTTCAATGTTGTATGAAGAGGTATTTTGATGGAAGTGAATATCTTCAACATAAAGAAGATCCAACTCACTTCCAGTTGATCAATGATGGACAGAAATAACTACACCCAGAGAAGGAACACTGGGAAGTGAATGTAAATTGTTAGCACTACTGTCTATCTACCCAGGTTACTTATACCTTCGGAAGCTAATAATTAATGTGCAACAAGAAAATGGTATTTACACACATATATTGTATCTAGGTTATATTGTAACACATGTAAAATGTATGGTATTACCTGTCATCAGGGGGAGGGAGTGGAGGGAGGGAGGGGATAATTTGGAAAAATGAATAAATAAAAAAATAATAAAAAAAAAGAAATTGAGGCCTTTATCAGGACCTTTGATTGTAAAAATATTTTCCCAGTTTATTGTTTCCCTTCTAATCTTATCTTCATTAGTTTTGTTTGTACAAAAACTTTTCAATTTGATATAATCAAAATTTTCTATTTTGTAAGCAATACTGATCTCTAGTTCTTCTTTGGTAATAAATTTCTTCTTTTTCCAAAGGTCTGAGAGGTAAACTATCTCTTTTCCCTCTAATTTATTTGCAATTTCATTCTTTATGCCTAGATCATGAACCCATTTTGACCTTATCTTGGTGTATGGTGTTAAGTGTGGGTCAATTCCTAGTTTCTGCCATACTAATTTCCAATTTTCCCAGCAATTTTTGTCAAACATTGAGTTCTTATCCCAAAAGCTTCAGACTTTGGGTTTGTCAAACACTAGATTATTAAAGTTATTGACTGTTTTTTCCTTTGAACCTAAGCTATTCCACTGATCAACTAGTCTATTTCTTAGCCAATGGTTTTGGTAACCACTGCTTTATAATATAATTTTAGAACTTGGTTCAGCTAGGCTACCTTCATTTGATTTTTTTTTCATTAATTCCCTTGAAATTCTTGACCTTTTGTTTTTGTTTTTTTTTTCCATATGAACTTTGTTGTTATTTTTTCTAGATCATTAAAATATTTTTTGGGAGTCTGATTGGTAGAGCACTAAATAAATAGATTAGTTTAGGTAGAATTGTCATTTTTATTATATTTGCTTGCCCAACCTAAGAGCATTTAATATTTTTCCAGTTGGTTAGATCAGACTTAATTTGTGTGGAAAGTGTTTTGTAGTTTTGCTCATATAGTTTCTGATTTTCCCTTGGCAGATAGATTCCTAAATATTTTATACTATAACTAGTTACTTTAAATGAAATTTCTCTTTGTATCTCTAACTGTTGGATTTTGTTGGTGATATATAAGAATGCTGATGACTTATTTGGGTTTATTTTGTATCCTGCAACTTTGCTAAAGGTGGGAATTATTTCTAATAGCTTTTTAGTAGAATCTCTGGAGTTCCCTAAATATACTATTATATCATCAGCAAAGAGCGATAATTTGGTTTCCTCTTTACCTACTCTAATTCCTTTAATCTCTTTCTCCACTCAAATTATAGCAACTGAGGAACACCTCACTCCTATCAGATTGGCCAATGTGACACAAAAAAAGGGAAATTGATACATGTTGGGGAAATGTGGGAAAATTGGGACACTAATGCACTGTTGGTGGAGTTGTGAATTGATCCAACCATTCTGGAGAGCAACTTGAATCTAAACACAAATGCCAATCAAATTGTGCATATACTTTCATTAAGCATTACGACTATTGAGTTTGTATCCCAAAGCAATCATAAAAAGGGAAAATGACCTAATCATACAAAATATTTATATCAATCACTTTTGTAATGGCAAAATAATGAAAATTGAGGAGATGCCATCAATTGGGCATTGACTGAACAAATTGTGGCATATAAATGCAACGGAATATTATTATGTAACAGAGTCTCTTTTTTCGAATCAATTTTTTTTCAAGTAAGCACCGATATTTTATTTTTCATCACATGCATATATTATAATATTGACAATGAATTATTCTGCAATTGAATTATTCTGCAAGTTTTCTTTCAGGATTCCAGGAGGGACTTAAACTGAATGAATATTCAAAGAAAGGATGATTGCTTAAAGGAATTGTGATTTGGGATAATGGAGAAAAGGAACCATCAGATATGCAAAGCTCTGCATCCTTCAACATCAAATAAATATATATATATATATATATATATATATATATATATATATATATATATATATATATATATATATATATATATATATATAAATCGCTTCTAAAGAAAAAGAAAAGAAAAAGCCAAAATGGCCCAGAAAAGAGTGGAACTCACCTTAATTCTCAAAAATTCCTCTCTAAACAATTTAAAATAACTCCTTAACACAAACTCTGCAGCAGCAAACTCTTTCCCATCAATTAATATTTGGTGAAGAAGACACAAAAATCCAGTGAAAAGATTTGCTTTTCACAGATTATACTCAGAAAAATTTGTAAAGACTTGCATTAACTGATGCAAAGTGAAATGAGCAGAGCTAGGAGAACTTTGTATACATTAGGATGAAAATCAACTGTGAATCATTTAAGTATTCTCAGCAAAATGATTCAATACAATTCTGAAGGAATAATGATGAAAAGTACTATTCATTTCCCCCAAAAAAGATGGATTGATGGAATCTACAATCAGGTCAAATTATACTTTTTCTTTACTTTTCTTGAATTTTGTCAGCTTTTTTCTTTCAAAACATGACTAAGGAATTTATTTTAATGTTATTTTTAAATCTGTAATTGGGGAGATATAAAGTATTAAAATTTTTAAAATTCTGCAAATACAAGTATTATTTCAGAGGAGTTTTTTCTTTGTGTTGTGTATAACTCTTGTTGACTTTGTTTGGAGACTCTGTGACAAAAAAAAACTGGGGCAGTTTACCATTTGCCTCTCTAGAACACTTTATACCTAAATAAACTAAGGCAAAAAGTGTAAAAAGAACTGCTCAGTATCATACTCCTAAGATCTGAGACCCAATTTGAACTCAGATATTCCTGACTCAAAATCTATCACTCTATCCTATGTATCACTTATCTGTCCACCTTCAGGAGGCATAAAAGTTTTTACTACAACCTAACATCACAGTTTAAGAGATTTTGCATAGGCCTGTGGCAGTGAAGTATTCCTTCTTTCCAGGAACATTCCCAAGAATAGGCTAAAAAATGATACTTTAAGAAAATCAGCAAGACAAATTGTACTGGTCACAGGACCAAAAATTTTAGAGCTGGAAGTGAATGAAGTAATTCAAGGATAAATTGGTAGAAGGATAGATGAATGAATGAGTGGATACGTGGATAATATATGTAATGTTCTTTTCTAAAATATAATGTTCTCTCGGAGCAGGTTTCTTGGGGGGCTTCTGGGAGCAGCCTTCCTTTTAGTTCAGTTTCAATAATCACCTCAAATTCAGCCAGGAGTTAAAGACCAAATCCTTTGTTGGTTCCTTTTAATTCTTGTCTCTTTTCCTGGGGCCCAGTTAGCTTTAATAGAGGCCTATCTCCCTCCTTGGTTCCAAGAGCTCCCTCTGAATGTCTCCAAATCCAAAGGTTTGTCCTTCAGCCTCCAGCCAGCACAAAGGTGAAAAATGGAATGAATCTAAATTCACCTCCGAGAGTGGGCTTGTGGGCTTTGGTGGGCTTGTGGGAGCTCCTCCTTATATATGGTCTCTTAAAGGTGTGATCTCTAATAAGTACTAAGTACATAAAAATTGTCTCTATCCATTGTGAATGCACTAGCTTCTCTTTTCAAGATCTAGGATAACTGGATAATTATGCCATATGTTTCATTAAGCAGTGCAATGCTATAGAGGAGACAGTATGCTCCAAGATATCAGTCTACATTTTTCTAAATATGTGCATTACAAAATTTAAGACAATCAGTGATCATTTACTTCAATTATTATAATGAATTGTTTAAAAAAACTACTACTTGCTAATTGCTTTTCTCCCTATAACATCGTGAAACAAGGAATGAAAATAACATTGTTTACTTTTTACATATATAATAACTATTCCAAAGAGACATGTGATCTTATAGCAGAGATATTTGTGGATCCCCAAATCTAAGATCTCAATATATCCCTTGACTCAGGGCTCAGGATTTTTCCTCTATACAACCCTGCTTCATTAAGGGTTGTTTAGATGATTGGACTTTGAGCCAAAGACATATTCTCTCATTAAAAAAAAAAAAATATGGCCTGAGAGAGGAGCCATCCCCAGAGAACTAAAGGGGCAATAATCATTTCTATTAAAGAACAGTTCTCAGTGATTTCATCTAAAATTTATTTTTATGAGGCAGTCCAGTTTCTCTCACAGAGTTTGTTGGTGCCTTCTTTTGCATTGTAATATTTATGGTAGAAGAATAGTGGACTCATCAAAAGGGTTTTGATCCATGATCTTGAAAATATCATATTCAAATCTTCTTTGGCATCTAATAGCTCTGGAATTTATAGGAAATGTAGTCAGGTTGAGTCTCAATCTTCTCATGTGTAAAGTCAGAATGCCTGTGAAATCTGTTTTATAGTGCTGGTTCAAAAATGTACATAAAAAGCTTTTTTTTTTTTGCAAATATCATGTGGATGTAAATAATTATATGCCTCTGTTATTTTCATTATCATTACTGAAGAAGCAAAGAGTTGAATAATATTTCATTCTGTCTATGAAAGGTAAGTCTGAGCTTTCTTGCTATCTCACCTTAATTTTGATGATCTGAAGTGGATCATCATCTATGACCTTCATGATAATTTTGAATTTTATGAACCTATTCAGCAATAGAGATTCAGAAAAGAGATTATCCGGGGAATTAAACATTCTGTACATTCCCTGATCTTTCTGCCAACCAAGGTATATGTATGGAGGAAGCTACCCACTTCATCAGTAGTCAGTTAATTGGCTTAAAAAAATCATCTAGCTTGTTTTAGAGTGCTTCAGATTTATTTTCTTTTGTTTTGTTTTTGCATTTTATATTTTAAACCACAACATTTCATCCATTTAAGTTCCATATTAAAAAGGGGAAAAATATATTAGGGAAAAGCAGCATCAGGCCAAATACATATAACTAATGACAAATTCCACATCCAAACTCACTTCAAAAACACTGGTCAGAAGAGAAAAGTCAACTTTGCCTAGTCGAAATTCTTGTCCTGCTTCTGCTTTTCTTTGTTATGTTTCACTTCTTTAAAAAAAATCATTACAAAGCATTGGTTTCTAATATTTGATTTCCGCATATTTTTTTTTATTTTAATAACTATATTCTTTCAATTTTTGCTCTAGTTTTAGCTAGTTAAAATGAATATATGTTTTAATATATGACATCCTTTTACCCCTGTCACTTATCTCGTTTTAATATATCCCACAGTAATGTGATTTCTTATACAGTGTGTAAATAGTTTAGTGGCTTGATTTCCATAATTCCAAATTATTTTCTAGAATACTTAGATCTATTAATTTCTCTATCAATAGTATATTATTATTTTTAATATCTCACTAAAATTCTATAATTAACCAATTCTATACTTTTTCAACCTTGACAACTTGCAGATATTAGGGGAATATAACTTTTAGTTTCTTTTTTTATTAATTCTTTATTTATATTAGTGATTTATTTTGAGAGTTACTGATAATTTTCCTTTGATATTATTTTACATGTTAATTATTGTGGGATATAAGCATTCCTTATTTTTACAAATTCCTGGATACATATATTTTTAACATTAGAATTTTATAAGATATACAATATATATTTTTGTCAGCGGGTAGGTGTATGGGGGTTTTGTTTTTGCAATAAATTCTTATTACACTAAATTTCTTTTAGTATTTTAAATATATTGTTAGAATTATTCACTCTGTGTTTCATTATCTTTCATTTCATTATTTATGAAGAGATATTATTGGGGTAAGAGTGCTGGACTTGAATTCAAAAGAACCTAGATTCAAATTATGTTCAAATTGTTATGAAGTATATAGATATTGTCAAGTTTATCAGCCTCTTTGCTTCATGTATGAAATAAAAAAAAATATATGATTTCAGTTTTATTATATTACTTAAATTTTACTTTACATTAAAACCAGTAATTCCAAGTATGCTTTTATGTTTTGGCTAAAATGATGAAGTATTTGAAATTCCTGGCAATTAAGTTGATCAGAGACTTGCAAGATTCTTGTTTTAAATAGATTGTTGTTCTATTTCTTTTGGTAACTCTAAAGAGAAATTTTATTTTTACACATTTAACTACTTCAAAAATACTTCTTCACATCGATTCAATTCAACAAGCTTTCATTAAATTAATATAGATTGATAGTATTATGTGTATGTTATAATATATATATATATATAAACATAAAACAATAAGTTTATGCTCATACTTATGTGCAATTAGGTAAACATGTAAATATGAGGGAACAGACCTTTACATAGATACATAAATATATGTGTGCATATATACATATATATGTCTGTATATGTGTGTATATTCTTGATCAGTAAGAATTAATAATTCTGAGTGATTTTCTCTGATAGTAGAAAATAGGAAAATGTCTGTATTTTGGGAAATTTTTCAATATTATGTGCTACGGAGTTCACCAAAAAAATTGCCAACAGATAATTGAAATTAAATATAAATAGGGGCACATAAACTGAGTAATTTAGCATCAGTGAGTGAATTAAAGCCAGAAGACATAGATTATTTTCCCAGTTCACCAAAAGTATTGCCTTATGGGATGAGTAAGTTATCATATACACTATTTGTAAAGGGAATTGAGAACAACAGGCTTATTGAAAAAGTCAAGAACATCAAATACTATCATTTTTTGAAAGTGGACTGGAGTTTTATATTATATGTAAGGTCAACTGATTGCTGGGGAAACTGGGGGAAATATTACAGGAGCATGCATGGTAATGAATATAATATAATGAAATTTTCACTTTCAAACAATGCATAGTTTGATTGAACATATGTTCTAATTAATTGTTCTATATTTGAATAGATGTAATTAGTAAACTAGTAGATTAGGAGCATATCATAGAATTTACATTAAGTTCATGATTTATAAAAAAAAAAAAAAATTCAATGTACCACTACTTTTAGATATTCTCCTTACAGAGATCAAAGATACATACAAGGCCAATGTATTAAATCATTCTCATAAAAGCCCTTTCACAAAGAATTATTTTTTTTCTAGACACTAATCATTATTATAGAAGAAGGTAAAGACTATGACTTCAACATGGTGCTTGCTTTGAAATTCTGAGATGGTAATAATGGTGTTAATATTGAGATTAATGCTGCCTCACATATCTATTTCACTTTTATAATTTTGAAACTCTTAGATGTCCTGTCTAAAATAATCTTAATATTAATTTTGTGAAAATAAATTTTGATACTTTTCACACAGAACACAAAAGGAAGCTGTAACACAGAAAATTAAATGATGTAATCTTGGCTACATAATTTCTCTCTGATAGAGCCAGAAGCAGAATTCAAGGTCAGTTAACTTCTTCCAATATATAACTGTATATTGTCTCCTCACCTCATGCTAGAGGAATAGAAAATAAGATGATATGCAAAAAGGCAAAAATACAAAAATAAAGGGAGAAGTTATCTTAGAAGTCCTCCCTCATATTACAGATGAGAAAAATCAGGCTCAGAAATGATAAATCACTTGCTACTTGCAACATAGATAATAAGATTTGTGCTGAGATTTGAATCTGTTTTCTGAATCTATACCTATGCTTGTGTTATAATACATTTCCACTCTGAACAACCCAAGCTGGCTAGAGATGTTGTATGTTAGGTTCAGGGGATTTAAAAAAATTTACATAAATTTCTTTAGCATTTCTTTCAATTGTATCAGTTTTCTCAGCACCTATCATTCTAAAGTAACATAGAACTTTCCTAATACTGTTTCATTACCACCACTCTCTACCTGGAATAGTTTTGCCTGGAGTATATTACAGTTCAAGTATAAGAATATGAAATATTATGTTTTGCCAGTTTGTCTATCTCATTTTCCCATCAGAACCCAAGTAGATGTTGTAATAAGAATAAACTGATCAATATTTCACATATGAAACAGAATAAAGAATGGTGAGTGAAAACATTCTAAAATGGGTAACCTCTTATCTCTACTGAATGAAACTGTAAATCTGGAAGTTTAACTATCAGTTACTTGGGAATATATTTTAGAAAGACATAGGACTGAAGCCATATTATAGAAAAAATGTATTTCTCCTAGCAAATTTTATTGAGCAGTTACTATGTGTAGTGCACAGTTTGAGAGACATAACTGTATAAGACATGGCTTTTGCCATTAAGATGTTTAGAAAACAAGAGTGAGTACAAGATATACATATGAGGAAAAAAACAACACATTAAGCAGAGGGCATTTGCTAATTTTCCAATTTTTGTATGGCTCCTGTAATTTGTTCAAGAAATGCTGATGATGGAAGGAAAGTTCTTTGAAGAAAAATAAGAAGGAATACTTTGATCTTTAAAAAAAAACTGTGGGATGCTGTTAAACTACAGAGATTGGGAAAAGATTTTCTAATGGAGAAAATAATACCAGGAGCAAAGATAGACAATGATGTAAAAACAATAAGAAAAAATTGGGGGGGATAATCTGTTCTTTTAAAATTTCTATCCTCTATCTTACACAAGGAAAAAATCCTGCTTTTGGGAAATTGTCATTTTATTTAAAAAGAAAGAAAAAATATTAAGTATGGCATTGCGTTACACTTCCTGTTGAATACTTAGATTAAGTACTATTTTATGGATCATTTGACCAGATATCTTTAACCGTCTGTATATTTCCATTTAATTACCCAAGGAAAAAAAATAGAATTTTAGTGTTGTTCTTGGTATAGAAAGCATTTCATAACCACTTACTAAGTGATTTTGACTATATTCCCCCAAGTTAAAATGTTGAAAGATATTATAAAATGTTGGGGAGGGAAATTAAAACTTATATATGGGAGTAATGTTCTGGTCATAATATTCATCCTTCTCTTTTTTTCCTAAAAAAGAAACTGAGAACATAGAAGAAAGTGATTGGCTGGTCCTCAATTCATTTTTCTGAAGCAGAGCATTTAATGGAAGGAGAAAATCTCACAGTTGTGAAGGAATTCATTCTCCTGGGATTTTCTGATCTTCCCAACCTCCAAGGATTTCTCTTTGGTGTTTTCTCTGTCATCTACCTAAGTATATTGATAGGAAATGGTCTCCTCATTGTCATTACAAAAACTGATTCAGGTCTCCAAACACCAATGTATTTTTTCCTGGGGAACTTTTCCTTCTTGGAAATCTGTTACACATCAGTCACTCTGCCTAGAATTTTGGCAGATCTCTGGACCCAGAAGAGAACTATTTCATTTCTACAATGTGCTGTACAAACTTGTTCCCTTTATATTCTGGGAGTGGCAGAGTGCTTGCTCCTGGCAGTGATGGCATATGATCGGTATGTGGCCATTTGTAAGCCTCTCTACTATCCTCTCATCATGAACCGCAGTGTATGTATTCAACTGATTGTGGTGTCCTGGGTTATTGGAGTTCCAATACTTATAGTAGAAACCTATCTGATTTTCTGTCTGAATTTTTGTGGTCCTAACAAACTTAATCATGTATTTTGTGATGCTCCACCATTATTGGAGTTGGCTTGTGGGGACACATATAAAATAGAAGTCTCTGTCCAAGTTGCTGCTTTGGCATTTGTTATAACTCCATTTTTATTGATACTCACATCCTATGTCAAAATCATAACTACCATCCTGAGATTGCCTTCTACTTCAGGGAGAGCCAAGGCCTTTTCCACCTGCTCCTCACATCTCATGGTTGTAGGCTTATTCTATGGGTCTGGAAGTATTGTGTATTTGAGGCCAAAAACCCGCCACTCTACTGGATCAGTCAAAGTGTTTGCTCTTTTCTATACCACTGTGACCCCAGTATTCAACCCCTTGATATATAGCCTCAGAAATAAGGATGTCATTGCTGCATTGAAAAAATTGCTTCCTAAGTCAACTTGGTCATAGTCATGCACAAAATATATGAATTGGGGTTATATTTTATTTAATTTTACAGTTCCTACAAAATACATATTTCCTTATTTTTTATATTTCAATGAAAATGTACATAAATGAGAACAAATCCAGAGGAATTACAGTACAGAACATTTGCATAAAATTTTCATTTTCTTTTGCTAGATTGTGAAAGAGCTGAACAATTTCAATGACTTAAATGATTTCAAAAACCAACAGACACCTTGAGTAGAATAATATTATGATTTCTATTATGACTTGGGGAGGGAAGAGGCAGAGAGAGAGAGAGAGAGAGAAAGAGAAAAAGAAAAAAAGAGAGAGAGCAATAATTCAGCAAATTTGCTGAATACAACAAATCAAAAATCCTTGAATGTTTTATAAAATTTTATATATGTTAATATTTATCAGATTGCCTACTATCTTGAAGAGAGAAGAGAACAGGATAAAAAGATTGGAACACAAAATCTTACAAAAATGAATGTTGAAAATAGGCTTGATGTGTATTGAAAAAAAAGATTTAAATATTATTTTAAAAATCCTTTAAACTTCAAAATAGTGCTAGTATTTTTTTTTATTTGTATCCTAAGTGTTCTATTTTAGTGCAATTCATTTTATCTTTATTTTAAAATGGTCTCTTTAGAAATGGTTCAAAATATTCTGAAATTTCAGTTGTACTCTTTCCTAGGTTTTTTGGTATAAGGTTATAATAAGAATACATATAATTTCAGCTATCATTTCTATTACACAACAATTGTAGGCAAGATGTTGGGATAAGCCCATTTTTAATATAAATCCCATCTATCTATCTATCTATCTATCTATCTATCTATCTATCTATCTATCTATCTATCCACATATTTATGTGTGCATACATTTATATGAAGAGATTGACAGACAGACAGAAAGAAGCAGAGACAAAGAAAAATTAAGAAGGTGGAAGATTTTAATAATTTCTTATGTCATTACCCTGATGTCAGCTAAGTACTTTGAGAACCTATTTTATGTTTTTTGGAGCACATTTATGGATTTAATTAATAATATATGTATATGTTTCTGTATGTATATGCATGCTTATATTTGTACATATAAATAACACGCCTGTATATGTTTATAGACATATATGCATACATATATATGTATGTATATATATATATATATATATATATATATATATATATATATATATATATATATATATATATATATATATCATTATATATGTGTGTGTATGAATTTTGCCTTATAAATGTGCAAAGGCAGCCAGGTGATGCAGTTGTTAGAGTGACAATCCTGAAGTGAGAAAGACTAATCTACTAAAATTTAAATCCAGTTTTAGACAATCAATAGCTGTGGGACCGTGGGCAAGTTATTAAAGCCAATCTGTTCAGTTTCCTTGTCTATAAAATGAGTTGTAGCAGGAAACATTAAACTACTCCAGTATGTTTGCCAGGAAAAGTCAAACAGGATCAATGAGAGTTGTTTGACTCAATTGATTTAATAATAAATGTATGCATATTTATATGTGTACATTTATATATGCATATATGTATATTTATGTATATGAAGATCAATATTTGCTTTAAAGAAACAGTCATAAGTGTATAGATCTATATGAATCCATATATTTGTTTTATGTGTATATGTGTATATGGTATATGTGTGTGTCCAAAATCCATATATGTATTGTTACATACTGGTATACACATATGTACATATATATGTATGTATGTGTATGGCAGGTATATGTTTGCTTTAGAAATAGAATTATGTTATAGAATATAGAAGTAGAAGTGATAAAATATAATATGCATATCAGGAATTATAAAAATTAAGTAGTGAAAAAATTCCAAGATATGTACATATAGGTACTTGAAGAAATAAACATAAATGTGACATATGTATATAGGAAAATAGAAAATTAAACAGCTTTTTGAATTACACTACAGTCACAAAATGAAGCAGAAATCATGGTAGGTTTGAAAACACGTCATTATTATGGAAGATAAATTAATATATTATTGGTAAAGGATTTAAATTTGCAGAAATTAATATCGCTTTGCTCTCTTCTCTATGTCTCTATTGCCCTCTCTGTCCTCTTTTTCTGTTTCTGTCTTTCCATGTGTCTGTCTCTGCCTCTGTCTCTCTGTCAGTGTCTTCTCTCTCTCTCTCTCTCTCTCTCTCTCTCTCTCTCTCTCTCTCTCTCTCTCTCTCTCTCTGCCTGTCTCTCTGTCTGTCTGTCTGTCTGTCTCTCTCTCTCTCTTTTTTTTTTATCTTTTGAATAAACCTGGACAAGATACTTAACCCTTTTTGCCTCAGTTTTCTCATCTGCAAAATGATCTGAGAAAGAAATGTCAAAATACTCCCGTACTTTTCCAAAGAAAAACCGAAACAGGGCCACAAAGAGTTGGAAATGACTGAAATGAAAGAATAACAATAGGTAAGAATACTAGTCTCATTTCCAGGAGAACCTTCTATTTCTTGAAATACTGTCTCCAACTCTCTGAATATATGTGAAATGCCATATAAATCCATGTCATTTTATTAACTATAAAATGTAAGTAGTTCACTTTACATTATATTACTTAGAATAGTTCTTACAATATTATTTTTTCATATTGCTGATTTGAGCATAGCTCTTAAATGAAATATTATAGTGTGAAATTATTTTATAAATCTCAAAAAATTTAGGAAAATAATAGCTGTTACCATGGCCTATTCTGAAACCATGCATATGAACTCTATTATTTTTTCTTCCTCCATCAATCATCCCAACTACCTTCGCCTCATAACAATTCATCCATTTGCTTATAACTTCTATTTAAATGATTAATTTTAATGAAAAAATATATAAAATTCCTGGCTAGTAATATGTAAATCAGAGTTCTTCTATAACACAGGAAAGGAGAATGTTTCTCCAGTTCCTTAATGACTGTAAATGTCAATTTTTAATTTACTATCTAAATCTACTACTTCAGAGAATCATTCCTAAGTTCAACTAGGAATTTTGTTGCTAGTCCAGTGGAGGCATATATTTATTTATTTAGTATTGATATTAGTTCCTCATCTATGTTCCATTTAAGTAGGATGTAGTTTCCTTTCTTATCCTTTATTTTATTTTAAATAGATCCATTATTTTTTGCTTGTTCTGAGATCAGGATTGCTATGACTTTTTTTTTTTTTACTTCACCTGAAACATAATAGATTCTATTCTAGCCATTTACCTTTACTCTGTATGTATCACTCTGCTTTAAATGTGTTTTCTGCTTTAAATTGTAGGATGCTGTCTTGTATCTGCTTCTGATATGGGAGTTCATCACACATCACATTCAGCACCATCTATGTAGACCCATAACAGAGATACAGATATCAATGTATCATTTTCCCATGTAGAAATATAAGCTTTTTAAATTTTAAAAGATATTTATTTTTTTCTTTCCTTTTTATGCTTCTCTTGAGGCTTGTAGTTGAAGATCACATTTTCTATTCACTTCTAGTCTTTTCATTAGAAATAGATGAAATTCACCTGTTTCATTGAAGGTCCATCTTTTTCCCTAAAGATGATGCTCAGTTTTGCTGAATAGTTCATTCTTGGCTACAATCCAAGTTCATTTGCCTTTCAGAATATCAGATTTCATGTCCTTAGATCTTTTAAACCTGGCTACTTGCAAAATTTTCTCCTCGATTTGATAATTCTGAAATTTAGTTACGATGTTCCTTGTAGTTTTCATTGTGGTGTCTTTGTCAGGATTTGATTGGTGAATTTGATGAGAGTTAGATAAAGGGTACCTGAATGAAATTAGGGTTAATTGAGGTCTAGTGGCAGGTTTGGGGTACAGGGAGTCAAATAGAGCTCTCCTATAGGAGATTGGATTCAGTGCAAGGATACAGAGTTAAATGAAGTCTAGTAGTGGCACAGAGTCCCCTATAAAGGAATTTACAGATCTGAAAACCTAGATTAATAAAAAAGGTTTATTTGGGGATTTGGAAGTAAAGGTAATGGTAGAAAAATGCCAGGGCCAGAACTGATGCCGGGTGGACAGGAACCCTGACATGGCCAGCATGAGGATGCCATGTTTGGGGCTCCTGCAAAGAGTGGGCTCTAGGGTTCCCTTTTTTATAATTGGGGGCTTTTGGTAATCTTGAAGGTGATTGGAGTCCCAGGCTCCTGGCTGGTTTCAGCCAGGATTAGAATTGAATAGAATTCAATGGGTTTTTAGATAAGAAACTGTTTGTACTGGGGATGGGGGTTGGGAAAACCTGAGCAGATCATTAGAGTAGGGGCTGAGACAGCCCAAGGTAGCTCAGATCCAGTGGGGGCTGGGAAAGCCCAGATATCTTCCATTGGGATTCATGGGGCTGGGAATTAGAAAGGAATATGTAATCCCTATTTTACCCTCTGTTTCTGGGACATTCAGGCAGTTTTCATTGGTATTGGTGATTTCTTGAAAGATGATGTCTGGGCTCTTTTTTTTTTTTTTTTTTTTTTTTTTTCATTATGGTTTTCAGGAAGTCTGATTATTCTTATATTCTCTGTGCTATATCTATTTTCCAGGTCAATTATTTTTCCATTGAGGTATTTTACATTTTCTTCTATTTTTATTGTTTTGGTTTTCTTTGACTGATTCTTAAAGTCATATTGAGTCATTCACTAACATTTGTTCAATTCTAATTTTAGTGAATATTTTCTTGTTAGCTTTTCTATCTCCTTTTGCATTTGGCCAGTTCAACTTTTAAATGAGGTATTATATTGTTTGCATTTTTTTCTATTTCACAGATTTTGTTTTTAAATGAATTGGTTTCTTTTTCCTATGTATTTTCTAAGGAGTTTTTTTTTTTTTTTTTTCCATTTCATCAAATCTATTTTAAAGGAGTTTTCTTCAGATCTTCAGATCTTTTTGTTTTTCCTTTTCCATACCTTCTTGTAAAGATCTCATTTTCTTTCCCCATTTTTCTTCTAACTCTATTTTAAGATACATTCTGAATTCTTCCAATAGAGCCTTGTGAGATGGAGACCAATTCATATCACCCTTTGGGGCTTCATCTGGAGCTGAATTGCCTTTAGGATGATTAACCTAATTATCTATTGAAATCATAGAAATAGTATATGGCACTTGTAAAGTATCAAATACTTAACCATGGTAAGCAAAATAATAAATGTATTTTTGCCTCTTTATCTATCCCTGCCACTCTATCATTGTAGATCTCTCCCTTCATCTCTGCTACTCTTACTCTCTCTCTCTTCTCTCTATCTGTCTCCCTCTCTATTATTACCATAAATGAATATCTTTATTTTTTAAGAAAAGTAAAATGCCCTAATATTTTAATCAAATTTTCTTCTCTCTATCATTCCATTGCAAAGTATAGAATTTGGTATGTTCATCCCACAACATGCTTTATGTCCTAAATCTGAAGATGATTTTGAGATAGCAGAACAGTGCTAAGAATGCTTGTTTTTGAATACAAGGGAAAGGGTGCAAATCCCAGCTCCCCTGCTTGCCATTTTGGCTTTGAATAAGTTATCTCCTTTCTTTGCATCTCAGTTTGCCTAAAAATAGGATGTTGTAATATATTTTATTTCTAGTTCTTCACCTTCAATTAAGGCCACTATTATTCACAGCAATTGGCCAGGTAGACATGATTTAGCATGAATGTATATAAGAACTGGAAATAGATTATATGTAATTATATATCAATTGTTTTATTTATGTATGTGATAAATATGAACAATTATACATAAACTTTTCCATATATGCTCACAACTATATATAGTGCATATATATATATATATAAAACACTTTACTATGTATTAATATTTGCATATATTTCATTATATACACTCTCTGGATGTATGCATGTATATGTGTGTGTATATATATGTATATTTATATATACATATTATTTATTACACTATATAAAAGTATATATATATATATACACTTATATATATATATACACTTTTATATAGTGTAATAAATGTAGCACACTATTCTGCATGTCTATGTGATGTGTAGTAAATTATATAAATATTTGTATATATGCATGTATATCTGCTTTATATGTTTTTGTTCACATATAATGTCTACTAACAAAATTCTAGAGAATGCCTACAGATAACATGTATATGTATATATTTATTTATAATTTGCATATGTATACACACATTTACATACAGATACTCATTATATATACATTTAAATTATACATACATACTGGCACATGTATAATTATATGTATGTAAATGTGTCTATGCATAATAATTGGCTTCACTCTTTTTCTATGTCTCTGAGTGTGCATTTGTATGTGAATAAACACAAAGAGAGATTTGCTCAAAAAGAACAATAAATAACTTAAAAATAAAGTTCTCTATTGGCACTATAATTATAGGATATATTTTTTAACCTACTAGTTTCTAATTTTACTTTAATAAATCTATGTAACATGAAAACATGCATGTGTAATGATCCATAGAGTAATGATAAGGAAAGTGGAGTTACTCTGCCATATTGCAATATCTCAAATATTTGAGATCATTTAATACCAATGATAAAAACAAAAGATAGCATTTATTCTGATGACCTTTTAAGGTCAAATAAAGCTAGGAGAAAGGGATTACAAGATTAGTTAGTCATATTACTCCAATTCTGGTTCAGTACAAAAGAATATTCAAGGGACTAACAAATAATGGATGTAATTAACAGACCAAAAAAGCAAAAAAAAAAAAAAAAATCATGCATTGAGAATGAAATTTACTTTGTGATTCAATCATTTCAGTCATGTTCACTCTGTGACTTCATTTAAAATGTTCTTTGCAGAGATACTTGTTTTTCATTTCCTTCCACAGATCATTTTACATCTGGGAAAACTGAGACAAACAGACTTTTTTGTTTGAGTGTTTGATTAGGGTCACACAGCTGGTAAGTGTCTGAGTTCTGCTATTAGTTCAACATGAAGAGTCTACCTGACTCCAAGCCATTGTGATAATTAGACAAATGCAGTTTATTTAGAGAAATATTTAAAATATTTGGTTGGGTTTCAAAAATCTCTTGTTATTATTAAGTTACCACATTGTTGAGTTTTTTTAACCTATGAATAGATGCAGAATTAGTTTAATAAATGAGATAAATAGCTGAATAATTTTGTTATCTGTGAATTCATTGACAGTGACATAATTTCATGACAATAAAAGCTGTTGAAATAATTGGCTGCAAAAAATGTGTCATATAATTCAGATTTAGAAAGCAAGTATACTAATGTGCTATGTTAGATTAATGGTGGAAAATGATGTTCCATTTGGCATGCCATTAAAAAAAATCCACCATTAGTAAATATCTTGCAGAAGGTGAACAGGGAAATTAAGGGATACCAGGTACGATTCTAGTCTTGAATTAAGAAATTGGCTGTGAAGACAGAAAGGACAAATGATCATTGTCATCATGAATGTGAAAGTCTCTCATGTAAGGGAAGAAGTTTAGAGATATTTAGCTTGAACCTAAAGAGAAAAATAATTAATGCAAATATTAGAATTGCAGAAAAGTAAATTTAAGAGAGTCCTAATGAAAGAATCTTCAAATCATAAGAATTATCCAAAAGGGCAAAGGGCTGTCTTGGGTTATATGAGACTATAACTCCAAGTGCAAAAACTTAGTATACATGATTTAATAAGACATTTGTGAAAAAGTGAAGTTTCATCACTGAAATAAGAATTCATTTCCAGTGCAAAGTGCCATAAATTAACTCTCATGTTTGTTATAAATTTATTTTCCTTAATTTATATCATAATGATGTAGAAAGCTTATTCTCAATCTTTTATAATTCTACTCATTATTTTTCCTTCTTAATTATGTACAGTTATGATTCTTTATTAAATATTTTATTTTCTCAGTATAATAACTTACTCAGAGACAGAAAACACATTAGCATGATTTTAGATAATTTTACTGTACATGGAAAGGGAGAATTATTAAAATGAAGACATAGAGCTACTTGCTCTAAATTGAATGATAAGGAGGGCTATGGAATTGTAGAAATATTTTATATGTCTTAATTTGCCCAAAGAAAAGAAATATTCTTTCTGTTTCTGTGTCTCAATTTCTCTGTTTTTATACTCCTCCCCCAAACTGATTCTCTCTCTCTCTGCCCACAAATATGACTGAATTTCTCTCTGTCTTTTTCTTGCTTTTATCTTTCTCTTTTAACCTCTTCCTCTCTCTTTCTTAAACACAAAGCCACAAAATCATAATTAAATTGAAATTTTTAGGAAAAATTTTTCGTGTTGATAGAAAACTAATAGAAAGTATAATAAAATGGCACTCAAAGTACCTCTTGATCTTTGTCATTATTTAAGATATAGTAAAAGGTTTCAACCTCAGTCACACTTGACTTAAGGAAAATGGAAATTTCAGGCCAGTTTTTTATATTTTCAAATAGAATCTCTTGACAGACTCACTTTTAGTACATTTTAAATGCAAGGGGAAAATAAGCTGAATTTTTTTGTTTGTTTTTTTATATAGGAAGTATGACAAAAGAGAATGTTAATGCATTTAGATTTGACTAATTGCTCTATACATGGATTTACTTAGGAAGTAGTTTTCTCAGTGCAGCAATGACATCCTTATTTCTCAGACTGTAGATGAGGGGGTTAAACAATGGAGTCACAATAGTGTAGAAAAGAGCAAGAACTTTGCTAGATCCTGATGATTGACTGGATTTTGGCTGCAAATATGCAATACTTCCAGTCCCATAGAAAAAGAACACAACCATTAGATGAGAAGAACAAGTAGAGAAAGCTTTGGCTCTTCCTGAAGTAGAGGGCAATTTTAGGATCGTAGTTATGATTTTGATATAGGAGGCAAGTATAAACAAAAAGGGAATTATAACAAATAGTAGAGCCACAACATGGACAGAGACCTCTATCTTATATGTGTCTGTGCAGGCCAATAGGAATAAAGGTGGGGCATCACAGAAAATATGATTGATTTTATTAGGGCCACAGAAGTTCATGGAAAAAATCTGATATGTCTCACCAATCAGGGCTGGGACCGCAGTCAACCAGGAAGCCACAACCATTTGGACACACGCTTTGTGATTCATGATGAGAGGATAATAGAGAGGCTTAGTGATTGCCACATAACGATCATAAGCCATCACAGTCAGGAGAAGGCACTCTGCCCCTCCAAAAATATAAAGGAAACAAGCTTGTATAGCACAGGCTATGAAAGAAATAATTCTCTTCTGGGTCCAGAGATCTGCCAACATTCTGGGCAGAGTGACTGATGTGTAACAGATTTCCAAAAAGGAAAAGTTCCCCAGGAAAAAATACATAGGGGTATGGAGAGCTGGATCAGTCTTGGTTATAACAATGAGGAGGCTATTTCCTATTAGTATACTTAGGTAGATGATAAAGAAAATCCCAAAGAGAAACCCTTGGTGATTGGGAAGGTCAGAAAATCCCAGGAGAATGAATTCCATCATATTTGTGAGATTGTTCGCTGTCATTTGGTTTTTCTTCTGCCTGTGGAAATGATGAATTCAAAATGAAGCAATCACTTTCCAGCTCTGGTCCTCTCTTTCCCTCCTTCAAACAGGAAGAGTTGGATTAGAAGATCCGCCTAGATTTAATTTTACATTTTTATCACCAACTCCAATATTCAAGGTTATATTCTTTCAATTTCTTTTTCATTTCTAACATTCTATATAATTGGAGAAAAGTCCAAATCAACCAATAAGGAATTATTAAATCTCTATCCTGTGCCAAGGACTCTAATCAAATTTTATAACCATACTTTTAAGTTAAAATTTCCCTTAAAATCTTAATTTTAAATAAGAACAAAATTATATACCATATTGAAATTCTGTTGTATGATTTTGCCATTATTTTCAAATTTTATCTTATTTCTTTATCTTCCACTATGTAATCTTCATTTGTATTTGCTAGGCAAAAATCAATTCCTCCCTTTCTTGAATCACTATTTTATAGCATTTATTCTAAATGTTTGTCAATTAACAAATGTTTGCTACTTAACCTTAGTAATGTATTCCATGTGTATATCCTATACTTGTGAGATATTTTCAAAAAATGATAGACATACTCTCTAGACCATTTGATCATTAAAAAAAAAAAAGAGCCCAACTGGTTATTAATGAATGGATGATTATTTCTTCATCTCTCTTAGAACAAAGACAACCATGTTGTGGGTTCACAGTTTAAAACTTATTCCAATGGGGACTGATGCAACATTATAATATCACCTGTGGATAAAGAAAATTTCTAGGGCATAGAGGACTCCTAGTCTTGATCTATCCAGAAAAAATGATCTGTCTCCATACAACTGCAGTAGCACAGGATAACATTCCATACCTCGGATTATATTCCTGACAAGATTTGGGTGGGGTTTGACCAAGATGGAACAAAGTCAATGTAATCTAATTATCAGTAATACCATTTTGATGAAAAATGATCTTATTAAATAAGGAATTTAGAAGAGAGAGCCTCAGAATTTCCCCAGCGTACTTTTTTTTTTTTTTTAAATAATTTCTCACCCTTGGTCCTGGGTTCTTAGTACCTGAAAGTTAGTGAACATGCATTTTGCAACTTCATTGATTTTGAACTGAATTCTGCACAAAACAAGAATTTAATAAATGTTTCACTGAACTTCTGTTGAAAGAAGGAGCTACATACTTCTGTGTTAGTCCACTGAAGTAAAAAAATATTTGATAAATATTCTGATTTTCTTTTCTTTCATTTTAACACATTTGCTGATGTCATTTTTCAATAATGCTGAACACTCCTTGATACTGTTTGAGATTTTCTTGCAAAGATAGTGTAGGGATTTGTCCTTTCCATCTCCACCTCATTTTACAAATGAGAACCTGAGTCAAAGAGTTAAAGAGGTTGCCCATAATCACTCCTAGTTGTGAGGCTGGATTTGACCTCAATGAAACTAATTCTGCTTCCAAATTCAGTGCTTTATTAATTATATCATCTATCTGCCCCATCCTCTATTAAGATTAAAAACCCAAATCTCTTTAACTTGCTATTTTGTTGTACTATAATATTTAAATAAAATCCTGTAGCAAAATCTTTTTCATTTTTAAAATATTTGTATTTATTTTGTCAATTGTTTTCCTAATTCTGCCTATTTTGCTTTTGATGAGCTCATACAAGTACTAATAATGGTTAGTAGCATTTACATATAATTATTTGACATCTGTGAAATATTGTATAATCACAGTCAGCTCATTTATTTTTGTTTTATATATATATATATATATGTATATATATATATATATGATTCAAAATTTGCTCTCCATCTTTTCTTATGTTATGACAATAGTGTGACAAATAAGTGTAAAATATTGCATAGCATATATATGTGTGTATATATATATATACACAAATATATTTCATTTAGTATTATCCTTTCTTATAACAATGCTGCAGCAAATAATTGAAATATATAATCACAGTCAACTCATTTAAACTTCATTATACACACACACACACACATATATAAATTTACTCAACATCATTTGTTATGTTATAATATTGTAACAAATAACAAGCTCTTTCTTAAGACACACACACACACACACACACACACACACACACACACACACACAAGGGCAGTCAAAATGGCAAAGAGGGGAGCCAGGATTTACAATCTTGTCCTTGTATTTATAATTGGGTCTTCCTGACTATAGGGCCAGTATTTTGTCCATTATGCAACCTAAGTACCTTTAAGTATTTGACTTATGTCCCATAGTTAATAGAACAAAGAATATCAATGCATATTTCATTGTTATTATTTATGTGACAGAAAAATGAAAATTAATACAACTTTCTCTTTGACAGCATATCTATTAAATTAGTTTACTTTAAAAAATTAAAACACAAAAAATTTTGTTTTATCAATACTAAAGTTCTAGCAAGAAGACAATAACAATGATACTCTTGGTAATTGATCCATGATTCTCAAAATCCATTTGGAACTTTGCAAGAAAAGTCATTGAACTAGTCACTCTACTTGGAACAGCAGCTGATTATTGTAACAAATTCTGGAAGGGTATCAATGACAGAAAGAAATATCCTACAGATAGCAAATTTTCATAGTACTATTTGTGTAAACAAAACAAACATTCAAAATATGGAATGAAATCGATATTCACAGTGAATATATAAACATTTGTTGATATGCTACTTTAACTAGGGATTATACTAAAAAAGATGGCAATATGAGAAATAAAATATAATGAATTAAGAAGAAATTTAATGAGAAATTAATTGAGAAAAAAATTGAGAAAAAATTAATGAATTGAGAAGAATAGAGTATCAAATTCTGTTCAACCTTACAGTGAATTGACAATAGTAAAAGGAAGCTCAGTTGAGATTGTTTGCACTAACAATTATCTTGAAGAACAAATGACGAAGCCTGCTTTCCTGTTCTTAGAAATGAGAGTTGAGGGGAATATAGCTCTGCAGTATTGGATTAGTGCTTCAGTATTGTTGCTCCAATGTTTGTTTTTCTTTAAATCTTTCTAAATTCTTTATTAAAAATAAAATTAAGTGGTTGGGATGTTTAGAGAAATGGTTGTGCTTAAAAATAAATTATAACATACTTTTAAATATAAAATGATTTACAAATAAGCTACAAATTGTATTCATTTGGCTATTTTTATGTATGCTGATGAAGAGTCATACTTTGATAATTTGAATGGTAAGATGAGAGGGGATATTCTATATAAAATCCTTCCTTTTTTGCACACCCTCTTTTCTTAGTCTCTATCCTTGAGAGGGTTCATAAAATTCAGGCCTAATACAGAACTCATGGTTCAGAGTTCAAACCATGAATTTCTTCCATATAAGACAAATTCAAAGATTGACAACAAAAGAGACCACACTTACCTTTCTCAGATGAAAATAATCATATCCAGCTGCTTATTTCTCTGAAGAATATAGTAAAATAATATTAGCACATAAGTGGCATCCTTAAATTTCTTTAGTGCTTATAAAGATGTTTAACATATAATTTTATCTAAACCTCATATCAAAACTAAAGGACAATATTCCAGGTGTTTCTATTTTGCAAATTAAGAGACTCCGATTCAAACAATCTGAGTAACTTTTTTCAAAAAATCACAATGATTGTCAAAGTAAGGATTGAAACCCAGTGTTTTTATTACTTCTGCTTCAGTACTCTACTAGATATTTCTCACACAAGAATTACATTATCTCCAAATTACATAATTACAATATCTCATATTAAAGCCATATCCTGCAAAAATGATCAACTTCTCTGCTCAAAATGACTCTTTAATCAAAGTTGATGACCTTTATAAATAGAAATGGTTCCTGACTTTTTAGCCCTGTGGGGACAGCACTTCTCCCATGCTACTTATGACATTTTAATGAAATGGATGATATACTGGCTCAAAGTCCAGTAAGCTGAGCACCTCTTAATGAAGGAATATTACATATTAGAAAAATCTGAGGGTTTTACTCAAGAGATCACGTTTCATTTTTCCTTCAGACCTTATAATTTATTTAACTAATGCACAATGTCTATTCAACTGTCAGCCTGAGTTTTCTATCTGTAAAATGTTGTTTTACATTCCTTGTATTCATGATTTTTTTGGTGAAAATTATAATTAGGAAGTATTTTCAGTCACAGTAGTTATTATCATAAATAATAATTACTCAATTCTTCATTTTATTGAGAAAAGTGAAAAACTGGATATTTTTAACAAAATTATCTTTTGTATATCATCTCACTGAAAATTATAAAACTTGTCATGTTTACTCCATCACATGTTATAAGTTCCAAATCTGAGAATGATACACCTGTACATCTGTGTACTCTTAATGTATTGAGATAAGAGAAAAATGTTAAGAATTCTGGATGATGAATACTATGACAAGGGTGTGAATCCTAGCTCCCCTCTCCCTTGTCTTTTTGACACTGAGTAAGTTATTTATCTTCTTTGCTCCTTTTTTGTACCTAAAAATAGGATCTTGTAGTATATTATGTCTTTCACCTTTACTAAAGGCAATATATATTCATAGCAGTTGGCTAGTAAGCATTATTTACTGTGAATTTATATAAGAATTAGAATTAATATGCTGTATAATGATGTATATTATGTTGTATTTCTATATATAGAGTAAATATGCATATTCATGAAATTTTACACATTTGCATATAACTATATATCACACATAAATGTGCACATATGTGAATTTACATCCATATGTAAACCTGCACTTTGCATGATTATATGATTATGTTTCACTGTATACTCTGTGTATATGTATATATATATATATATATATATATATATATATGTTTTTGTGTGTTTACACATATACATATGGTAATACATAATATATATATATATATATACATTTATTATACTCCACATTCCTTATACAGATACATGATGTGAAGTATATTATATAAGTATTTGCATTATAAGTATTTGTTCACATATAATATCTATGATCACAATCCTAAAGATACCTACACATGGAGCCAACATAGCTGAGAATAGACATATATCTATCTGACCTCCACCAGGTTTCCCTCAAATTAACAGCAGATTAAGGCTCTGAACTGGTTTTGGAGTGACAGAACCCACCAATATTTGGAGTAAAACAAATTTTCAGAAGAAGATACTTTGGAAGAATTTCAGAAAAGGAAGGTTTTTGTAGGGTGAGGGAGAGCTGCCAAGTTCAGACCCAAGCAAAGGGAGGCCGGGGCAGGGAGCTGGAGAGGGTACCCAAAGTGTTGCAGCATCTGTGCACCAGGCAAATCTACTGAGGGCTTTTAGGTGACTCTGTCCCGGTTACACGTGAGTGGCTCAGCAGATTTGTTCTAATAAAGTCAAAGCAATTACACAAGGTAAATTGTGAGCCTCTGAACCCCAGGACCCCAGAAAAATTGGACTTAGCCCCACCTACTCAGCACCAGAAGCCAGTTACTAGCACAGGCCTTAGGACCAACTGAAGCAGCTATTGTCCCTTTCTTGTAAGAGCAAAACTCAACCTTTTAAAAAAAATGAACAAAAAAAGTAAAAAGAAATGACATTTCTTTTATAGAGAAATGGAAGAATGGGGGCGGAGCCAAGATGGCGGAGAGGAAACACACGACTCAGTGAACGTCCTCACTCCCTCACAACCAATTAGATAAATTAAGTCTCAAAATTAGCTCAGGACTGATAGATACCACAAGGACTGGAAGCACGACTTACCAGCTGAAGAGAATCTGGAGTTTCAACAGGAAAGGTCAGTTCTCAGGGGAGGAATAAGAAAGACCAGCACAGACGGTGGGGTAGGGGCACACTGCGCCCATTGCGCTGGGAAGGGCTCTGGGATCAGAGAAGCCACTGAGGTAAAGGAATCTGGCACAGGCTGTTAGCTCTTCTCTGCTAATTATTTAGCAGTTCAGAAGAGAAAGCCAAAATATTTTAAAACTCAGATTAGATTTTCCCCGATCCTGGGGGTGACTCGGCACCAGGGGGTGTGGCCTCAGCTACCTCCTGAGAATAGTTAAGAGACTGACAAGTGGGTGGATACGGCCCAAGGCAACACACACTGCCTAGCTTAGCTGGAGGGAGTGGAACTCAGCTCCAGGAAGTCCCAGAGAAGCGGAACCTTTGAACTAGGGACCGCGGTTTCTGGCAGACACTTCCAGTTTGAGCGCAGGGGCTTCTTACGTCACCTGCTGCAGACACCCACTCCCCACCCTGACACATAGCCTGGGCTTCCTGCAGTCTTCACTATTCTACGCCCTCGAAGCACAGCAGTGCTAATCACCTCTGAGGCACTCCCAGGGAGAGGGTGGGGAACTCTCTCCCAGAGCTCTCTCTTAGCTCAGGCTCAGGAGCCGCTGCATCCATCCCGTCTGGGAGGAAGCTGGTAAAGAAGTAAATAATTTCCTACCCCAGAGACAGACCCCAAAAGATTTTTTTTAAGTATGAACAAAAAAGCTAGAAAAACCATAGATTCCTTCTATACAGAGAAAGAGCGGGTGTCCAACCCCGAGGAAGTTGACAGCAGAGAATCAGATAACAACCTAAAGGGGAACGATTCCTGCCCCCCATCACATAACTCTCTCCTAGAAGAAGCTCTTAAGAAATTGAGGGAGATCGAAGAAAAATGGGGAAAAGAAAGGGAAGTTATGATAGAGAATAATAATGTCCTGAAATTGGAGTTGGAAAAAATAAAGAATTCACAGGAGATGCAGGGAAACAAAATTAGTGAATTAGAAAAGGTTAAAAAAACACAGGAAAGTAGGATTTCTGAATTGGAAAAGATAAAAAAGTCTCAAGAAAATAGAATTTCTGAATTGGAAAAAGAAAATAATTCTCAAAAAAAAAAAATTAGGGAAATGGAAAAAAACTCAATAGAGCAAAATAATTCATTTAAAAACGAAATTGGGCATTTACAAAAAGAACTAAAAACTGTGAAAGAAGAAAATAACTCCTTAAAAGTCAGGATGGAACAAATAGAAATGAATGATTCACAGAGAACCCAAGAATCAGTCAAACAAAACAAAAAAAATGAGAAGCTGGAGAACAACGTCAAATACTTACTGAGAAAATCTATAGATCTGGAAAATAGATCTAGGAGAGATAATCTGCGGATTATTGGACTTCCAGAAAACTATGACCAAAAAAAGAGCCTAGATTCTATTTTACAGGAAATTATCAAAGAGAACTGTCCAGAGATAATAGAAACAGAAGGGAAAGTAGATGTGGAAAGAATTCATCGAACTCCTTCTGAAATAGACCCTAAAAAAAGAACACCACGGAATATTGTGGCTAAGCTGCAGAATTACCACACAAAGGAGAAAATCCTGCAAGCAGCTAGAAAAAAACAATTTAAATACCAAGGTGCCACAATAAGGGTCACCCAAGATCTGGCTGCCTCCACATTAAAAGATAGAAGGGCCTGGAACCTGATATTCCGAAAGGCAAAAGATCAAGGACTGCAACCAAGAATGAACTACCCAGCTAAGTTTAGCATCTTTTTCCATGGAAGAAGATGGTCATTCAATGAAACAGAGGAATTCTATATGTTTCTAAGAAAAAAACCAGACTTAAACAAAAAATTTGATCTACATCCACAAGACTGAAGAGAAACAGAAAAAGGTACACAGAACCCTTGAGAACTGTAACTTTGTTGTGGGTATATAAAAAATACTCAAGGATAATTTGATTTTACTGATATAAAAGAAAAAAAGGGGGGTGTGGTAAAGGGAAGGAGGTCGGTTCAGAAAAAGGGGAAGGAGTGATAAAAAGAGGGAAACTACATCCCAGGAAGAGACATAGAAAATACACCATATCTGAGGGAACTTAGTGAGGGGGAGAATCATTGTGTGAATCTTACTCTCATCAGAAGAGGCTCAAAGAGTAAATAATTAACATATTTGTTTTTCAGAGAATTTTCTCTCACCTCATTAAAAGGGGGGAGAGGAAAAGGGGAAAGGAAAAGGAGAATAAGTGAAGGGACTTGGAGGGAGGGGGGAGGGATCCTAAAAAAAAAAAAAAAAAAAAAGAGGGAGGGTTGCGCGTCACAAGGGGGGTCTGTAAATTAAATATCGGGGAGGGGGATCAGGGGGGTCAAGGGAAAAAAGTATAATCTGGGGATAATACGATGGCAGGAAATACAGAATTAGTAATTTTAACTGTAAATGTAAATGGGATGAACGATCCCATCAAACGGAGACGGATAGCAGATTGGATCAAAAAGCAGAACCCTACAATATGTTGTCTACAGGAAACACACTTAAAGCAGGGAGATACATACAGAGTAAAGGTAAAAGGTTGGAACAGAGCTTATTATGCTTCAGGTAAAGCCAAAAAAGCAGGGGTAGCTATCCTTATCTCAGATCAAGCAAAAGCAGAAGTAGATCTCGTTAAAAAAGATAAGGAAGGAAACTATATCCTGCTGAAAGGTAGCATAAATAATGAAGCCATATCAATACTAAACATATATGCACCAAGTGGTATAGCATCTAACTTTCTAAAGGAAAAGTTAAGAGAACTGCAAGAAGAAATAGACAGTAAAACTATAATAGTGGGAGATCTCAACCTTGCACTCTCAGATTTAGACAAATCAAACCACAAAACAAACAAGAAAGAAATTAAAAAAGTAAATAGAACATTAGAAAAACTAGGTATGATAGACCTTTGGAGAAAACTGAATGGCAATAGGAAGGAATATACTTTCTTCTCAGCAGTTCATGGATCCTATACAAAAATTGACCATATATTAGGACATAAAGATCTCAAAATTAAATGTAGGAAGGCAGAAATAATAAATGCCTTCTTCTCAGATCACAGTGCAATAAAAGCTACATTCAGTAAAAAGTTAGGGGTAAATAGACCAAAAAGTAATTGGAAACTGAATAATCTCATCTTAAAGAATGACTGGGTGAAAGAGCAAATTATAGAAACAATTAACAATTTCACCCAAGATAATGATAATGATGAGACATCATATCAAAATCTTTGGGATGCAGCTAAAGCAGTAATAAGGGGAAATTTTATATCTTTAGAGGCTTATTTGAAGAAAATTGAGAAAGAGAAGATTAACGAATTGGGCTTACAACTTAAAAGGCTAGAAAAAGACCAAATTATAAACCCCCAACCAAAAATTAAACTCGAAATACAAAAATTAAAAGGAGAAATCAATAAAATTGAAAGTAAAAAAACTATTGAATTAATAAATAAAACCAAGAGTTGGTTTTATGAAAAAGCCAATAAAATAGATAAACCTTTGGTAAATTTGATCAAAAAAAAGAAAGAGGAAAATCAAATTGATAGTCTTACAAATGAAAAGGGGGATCTTTCCACCAATGAAGAGGAAATTAGAGAAATAATAAGGAGTTACTTTGCCCAACTTTATGCCAATAAATTTGATAACTTAAGTGAAATGGATGACTTTCTCCAAAAATATAGGCTCCCTAGATTAACAGAGGAGGAGATAAATTGCTTAAATAGTCCCATTTCAGAAAAAGAAATAGAACAAGCTATTAATCAACTCCCCAGGAAAAAATCCCCAGGGCCAGATGGATTCACATGTGAATTCTACCAAACATTTAAAGAACAATTAGCCCCAATGTTATATAAATTATTTGAAAAAATAGGGGATGAAGGAGTCCTACCAAACTCCTTTTATGACACAGACATGGTACTGATACCTAAACCTGGTAGATCGAAAACTGAGAAAGAAAATTATAGACCAATCTCCTTAATGAATATTGATGCTAAAATCTTAAATAAGATATTAGCAAAAAGACTTCAGAAAATCATCTCCAAGATAATACACTATGATCAAGTAGGATTTATTCCAGGAATGCAGGGCTGGTTTAATATTAGGAAAACTATTAATATAATTGACCATATTAATAATCAAATTAATAAGAACCATATGATCATCTCAATAGATGCAGAAAAAGCATTTGACAAAATCCAACATCCATTCCTACTAAAAACTCTTGAGAGTATAGGAATAAATGGATTATTCCTTAGAATAATCAGGAGTATATATTTAAGACCGTCAGTAAGCATAATATGCAATAGAAATAAACTGCAACCTTTCCCTGTAAGATCAGGAGTGAAACAAGGTTGCCCACTATCACCATTACTATTCAATATAGTACTAGAAACGCTAGCCTCGGCAATAAGAGCCGAGAAAGAGATTCAAGGAATTAGAGTAGGAAATGAGGAAATCAAACTATCACTTTTTGCAGATGACATGATGGTATACTTAGAGAACCCCAAAGACTCTGCTAAAAAGCTACTAGAAATAATTCAAAATTTCAGCAAAGTGGCAGGATACAAAATAAATCCACATAAATCCTCGGCATTTTTATATATCACTAACAAAATGCAACAGCAAGAGATACAAAGAGAAATTCCATTCCAAACAAATGTTGAGAGTATAAAATATTTGGGAATCCATCTACCAAAGAAAAGTCAGGAATTATATGAGAAAAATTACAAAACACTTGCCACAAAAATAAAATCAGATTTAAATAATTGGAAAGACATTCAGTGCTCTTGGATAGGCCGAGCGAATATAATAAAGATGACAATACTCCCCAAACTAATCTATTTATTTAGTGCTATACCAATCAGACTCCCAAGAAACTATTTTAATGACCTAGAAAAAATAACAACAAAATTCATATGGAAGAATAAAAGGTCAAGAATTGCAAGGGAACTAATGAAAAAAAACTCAGAGGAAGGTGGTCTAAGTGTACCTGATCTAAAGCTATATTATATAGCAGCAGTCACCAAAACCATTTGGTATTGGCTACAAAATAGACCGGTAGATCAGTGGAACAGATTAGATACAAAGGACAAAAAAGGGTACATCTATAGCAATCTAATCTTTAACAAACCCAAAGATTCCAACATTAGGGATAAAAATTCATTATTCGGAAAAAACTGTTGGGAAAACTGGAAATTAGTATGGCAGAAATTAGATATGGATCCACACTTAACACCATATACCAAGATAAGATCAAAATGGGTCCATGATTTAGGCATAAAGAGGGAGATAATAAATAGATTGGAGGAACAGAGGATAATCTACCTCTCAGACTTGTGGAGGAGGAAGGAATTTATGACCAGAGGAGAACTAGAGATCATTATTGATCACAAAATAGAAGATTTTGATTACATCAAACTAAAAAGTTTCTGTACAAATAATACTAATGCAAACAAGATTAGAAGGGAAATAACAAATTGGGAAAATATTTTTAAAAACAAAGGTTCTGACAAAGGTCTCATTTCCAAAATATATAGAGAACTGACCCAAATTTATAAGAAACCGAACCATTCTCCAATTGATAAATGGTCAAAGGATATGAACAGACAATTCTCAGAGGAAGAAATTGAAACTATATCCACTCACATGAAAGAGTGTTCCAAATCACTACTGATCAGAGAAATGCAAATTAAGACCACTCTGAGATACCACTACACACCTGTCAGATTGGCTAAGATGACAGGAACAAATAATGACAAATGTTGGAGGGGATGTGGGGAAACTGGGACACTAATACATTGCTGGTGGAGTTGTGAAAGAATCCAGCCATTCTGGAGAGCAATCTGGAATTATGCCCAAAAAGTTATCAAACTGTGCATACCCTTTGACCCAGCAGCGCTACTACTGGGATTATATCCCAAAGAAATACTAAAGAGCGGAAAGAGACATATATGTGCCAAAATGTTTGTGGCAGCTCTTTTTGTTGTAGCTAGAAACTGGAGGATGAATGGATGTCCATCAGTTGGAGAATGGTTGGGTAAATTGTGGTATATGAAGGTTATGGAATATTATTGCTCGGTAAGAAATGACCAGCAGGAGGAATATAGAGAGGCCTGGAGAGACTTAAATCAACTGATGCTGAGTGAAATGAGCAGAACCAGAAGATCACTATACACTTCAACAACAATGCTGTATGAGGATGTGTAGCGAGCTGTCGTCTCTAGAAGCTACCGGATCGCTCTCTGGGAAGAGATCTGCTGTGTCTACTCAAATCTTTAAGACAGATTCTTCTTCCTGTAGTGAACCGTTGTCTCCAGGCAGTTGCTGTTAACTCTTGTCCTTAGAAGTGACTTCCCTTCCTGCAGAGAGCCCCGTCAGGCCTGATGTAATGCAGAGAGTCTTCCTTCTTGAATCCTGGCTCTTAATCTCCTCCAGCTCTTATCCTTCTCCAGGCTGATCTGCCCTCTGCGCCCATTGCTGTCTCTTTTTATCCTCCCAGAGAATGGGCGTGGGATAATGCAAGGGCTTCTGGGAAGAACCACCCCAGCCAATGAGCTTGCCCCCTCTTATCAAGTCAACCTGAGTTCTCACCTTGTAATTGTCCAGAAAACCTGAATTCTCACCTTGTCACCCTCCAGACAACCTGAGTTCTCACTTAGTAATCCTAACATCTCCCCCTTTCTTTTGATTTAGAACATAGGACAGTCATGACCTTGAAACATAAATCCATCAATATGGGAAGTATTACAGATAATTACATAAATGACCTTGAAACATAAATCCATCAATATGGGAAGTATTACAGATAATTACATGAATTACATAAGCACATAGTAACATAGTAACATAACACATGCTAGAAGTATATAACATAATCATAAATTGAAAATTTATAAATGTCCATAAGTCCATTGTCCATTAGTCTCATCTTGTGTGAGGAAGTCCAATGGCTCTTTCAGTGTCAGATGTTTCTTAGATCTTCTCCTTTATTTTGAGATCTTTCTCTTTTTCTGTCTCTCTCTGATGGACAAGGCGAATATGACTCGTTGGCGCTATTTATGTTCTATTGAGGAAAAGGATGGGCTTCCCATGTTTGTGATCAAGATTGTGGAACAAGGCCATGAAGATCTTGTCCTTACTGATACGTCTCCTAAAGGTGTTTGGGATAAAATTCTGGAGCCTGTTGCATGCGTTCGAAAAGAATCTGAATGCTTCAGCTCTTTCCTGGGTATTTAAAAGGAGAAGATGTCTCCATCAGTACAGTACTAACAAGGATGTATTCTGATGGAAGTGGAAATCTTCAACATAAAGAAGATCCAACTCACTTCCAGTTGATCAATGATGGACAGAGGTAGCTGCACCCAGAGAAGAAACACTGGGAGGGGAATGAAAATTGTTAGCACTAATATCTGTCTGCCCAGGTTGCATGTACCTTCGGAATCTAATGTTTATTGTGCAACAAGAAAGTGATATTCGCACACATGTATTGTACCTAGACTATATTGTAACACATGTAAAATGTATGGTATTGCCTGTCGTCGGGGGGAGGGAATAGAGGGAGGGGGGGTAAATTGGAAAAATGAATACAAGGGATAATATTATAAAATATATATATATATATATATATATATATATATATATATATATATATATATATATATATATATATATATATAATAAAAAAAAAAAAAAAAAAAAAAAAGAAATGGAAGAATAAACCTAAAACCCAAATCCAGATAAAAGATGCTACAGTGATATAAGTTGGTCCCCATCTCACAAGGCTCTCTTGGAAGTATTTAAACAAAATGATTTTAATAGAGAGTTAGAAGAAAATGGGGAAAAGAAATGAGATCTTTCCAAAAAGGTATGGAAAAGGAAAAAGAGATATTATATGAATAAAACTCCTTAAAATAGATTTGATGAAATGGATAAATCATATAACTCCTTACAAAATAGATATAAAAAAGAAATCAATTCATTGAAAAATAAATTTTGTAAAATGAAAAAAAAAAAAAGAAATGAATAAAACACCTCATTTAAAAGTTCAATTTTCCAAACACAAAAGGAGATAAAAATGTAATTGAAGAAAATAATTCATGAAAAATTAGAATTGAAAAAATGGAAATGAATGACTCAATGATACTTTAAGAATCAGTCAAAAAAAACAAAAGAAAAGAAAAGAAAAATATTAGAAGAAAATATCAAATACTTCACTGGAAAAACAATTGATCTGGAAAATATACACAATCTAAGAATTATTGGACTACCTGAAAACCAAGATGGAAAAAAAAAAAAAAAAAAAAAAAAAAAGAACCTCAACATTATCTTTCAGGTAATCATCAAGGAAAACAGCCCAGATGTCCTAGAACAAGACAATAAAACGGGCATTAAAAGAATTCACCAATTAAATACTTAGACACCAAAAGGAAAACTCCAAGGAACATTGTAACTAAATTTCAGAATTATCAAATCAAAGAAAGTATATTTCAAGAAGCCAGAAGGAAACAATTTAAATATTAAGGAGCCACTATCAGGATTAGCCAGGACCTAGCAGCTTCCACATTAAATGATCAAAAGGCAAGAAATCTGATATTGTGAAAGACAAAGGAACTTGTATTGAAGCCAAGAATTAACTATCCAGCAAACTGAACATCATCTTTCAGGGAAGAGATGGACATTTAATGAAACAAGTAAATTTCATCTATTTCAGATGAAAAGACTAGAACTGAATAGAAAATGTGATATTCAAATACAGAACTCAAGAGAAGCATAAAATCCTAAAAAGGAATAAAAAAAACAAAACTTTGTTTTAAAAAATTAAAAGGCTTATACCCCTCTATCAGAAGATAATATATTTAAATTTTGAGATCTGTACCTATGTGATGGGTATACTTAGATGGTGAAAGTACAATTAGATTTTATTGTGATGATATAAAAAAATAAACCCGAGGAGAAAATGTGATTCTACGAAAATAAGAGCAAAATGGAGCTAAAATGGGTTAAATTACATTTCATGAAGAGCCAAAAAAGATCGAATTCAATTGAGGGAAAAGGGGGAGGTAGATGAGCTTTGTGTGAGTCTTTTTATCAGATTTGGCTCAAAGAGACAATTTCAGATAAATTTATCAACACAGAAAAGCTTGTCTCAACCTATAAGGAGGTAGGAGAGGAAGGGGGCAAAGAAGAGGGAAGGCTAATAGAAGGGAAATCAGAAGTAGTAGCAAAAAGGTGTAAGAAAAGGGAGGGGCTTTAAAAAGGAAGGGCTATGATAGGGAGATGTTGGTCTGAAGCAAAATATTGGGGAGAAGAGAAGGCAGAAGATAAAAATAAAGGTAAAACTTAGGATAAATAAGATGGCGGGAAATTCAGAATTGATCATTTTAAGTATGAATGTTAACGGGATGAACTCTCCCATAAAAAAGAATGCAGCAGACTGAATTAAATAATTTGTTATTTACAAAAACAAACAAACAAACACATTTAAAGCAGAGTGATACATTCAGAGTAAAGGTAAAAGACTAGAGCAGAAGCTATTATGCTTTAGCTTAAGTAAAAAAAAAAAAAAAGCAAGGGTAGCAATTCTAATCTTAGATCAAGAAAAAGCAAAAATATATCTAGTAAAAAGGGATAAGGAAAGAAACAACATCTTATTTAAAGGCACCATAGGTGATGAAGATGATCAATAATGAATATATATGCATCCACATATGCATCCAGTGATATACCATCAAAATTCCTAGAGGAGAACTTAAGAAACCTGAAAGCAGAATTATACAGTAAAACTATACTAATGGGTGATCTTAAACTTCCTCTCTCAGAACTAGAAAAATAGTACCACAAAATAAATAAGAAAGATTAAAAGAATCCTATAAAGGTTAGAGATGATAGACATTTAAAGAAAAATGGAGACAGAAAGAAATACACTTTTTTCTCAGCAGTACATAGAAACTATACAAACAATGTTCATATGTTAGGGCATTAAAACCTGAAAGCAATATGCAGAAAGGCAGAAATAGTAAATTTATTTTTTTCAGATCATGATGAAATAAAAATTACATACAATAAAAGGCCAGGGGAAAAATAGAACAAAAAAAATTGGAAACGAAATAATCTAATTTTAAAGAATGAGTGTTTGAAAAAAACAAATCATAGACAAAATCAACAATTTCATCCAAGAAGATGCAGGCAAAGAGATTATTAAGGTAAATTGTATATCTCTAGATGCTTACTTTCATAAAATAGACAAAGAGAAGACCAGTGAGTTGGGCTTGCAAATAAAAAAGCTAGAGAAAGAAAAAATTAAAACCCCCCAAATAAATACCAAATTTGAAATTCTGAAAATAAAAGAGATTAGTGAGTAAGAAAAACTATTGAAAGTAAAAAAAAAAAAAAACATTGAATTAATAAATAAAACTAAAAGTTGTTTTTAATGAATAAAAACCTTTTATCTTCTGAATCCAATTCTTACTGTGCAACTAGAAATTCAGTTTTGCACACATATATTTTATCTAGGATATACTGTAACACATTTAACATGTATAGGATTGCCTGTCATCTAGGGGAAGAAGTAGAGGGAGGGGGGAAAATTCAGAAAAGAAGTGAGTACAAGGGTTAATGTTATAAAAAAAATTACCATGCATATGTACTGTCAAAAAATTATAATTATAAAAATTAAAAAAGAAAAAAAAATAATCCCTTCTCAAAATTCTATACTATATATTTTAAAACCTTCTGTGTTCTTTGGGGAAAAAATAAATCAATCATTAAGTAAATATGAAGTATTTTCAACCTGCCAAGAATGATGTTAAAGCGTTGTGATTATTTTTCTTTAGTACTTGGCTGGAAATAGAGAGACAGAGAATGCCATCAAGTAAAAGCTGTAAAAGTATCCTCAGTCCCATCAATGGCAACAAGACAATCATTCACCATTACACTTAATATTTCTGTTTTCTAATATGATAATCTCTAGACAATAGAAAATGTAACCTTGGTGTAAGATATGAGAGAGAAAAAATGACACATGATATATTTTCCCAACTAAATGTCCCTTATGTTTTATACTTTTAAGCCTACCTACTTGTACTCAAGGAAGTTTTTTTTTTTTTTTTTTTTTTTTTTTTTTTTTTTTTTTTTTTTTTTTTCCAGCATAGAAAGCTTTCCCCATTTTTTGTTTATTGGAATATGGTAGATCTTTTAAAGACTACATGATTTCCTCTAATTTTTCTGTGCAGAATTTTCAGGTTATCCTCAAACTGATATTCTCTCTCTCTCTCTCTCTCTCTCTCTCTCTCTCTCTCTCTCTCTCTCTCTCTCTCTCTCTTTCTCTCTCTCTTGTGTGAATGCATATATATATGTGTTTGTATATATATATATATATATATATATATATATATATATATATATATATATACAAACACATATATTTGCAATTATGCATATATGTGTTTTTGTATGTGAATATATGTATGTATGGATACCACTCTATCTTTAATGAACATATTCTAGTATTCATACCAAATTATTTGTCATTTAGTAAATGACCTCTGTGGATATCAGTCCTTATACATCTTTTACTCTCTCAAAATATGTTCTACATTTAAAAACAGTTCAATAAAAAATTTTAGGTAGAATATAGTTTCTAATATGAATGCAGGAATATGAGCTAACTAAAAATAATTTATCTAATAACAAATTTTTAAAATTCTAATTTTAGGGTTTATTCACTAGTAGTAATAAGCTATTTAATTTTAATACTTTTTTTCACTTATCAGATTATATTGCCTTTTACATTTTCATATGGAAGCTTGATCTGAGATCTGTTTGCTGGATGAATGAGAAAAAATTTTTTTGTAAATTCTACTATTTCATATAGTTCAAGGTGAGCATAAACTGTGTATACCTAAGGCATAACTTGTCTATGGAGGATGTGGGGGAGATAATAAGGGAGAATTTTGAGAGTATTAGATTCTTTAAAGACATTAAGTGTCAAGAGGACTGGTACCATTTATTGAAATACTGAGAGAAGTTAATTGAACCTTCAAAAAGTCTTTTATTTTTCTTTCTTAAAAAAAAAAAAAAAACTCCAAAAAAAAAATTTCTCTCTAGTCAGCTTGGATTGTTCTATGTGGAAACAGAACAGTGAGAGAAATATTGTCTGGAAATAGAATGGGGTTCAAATCTCAACAGTTATATTATTTATATTGTAATTAATATGTAATTTTATTTCTAGGCTTCTTTTCCCTTATTTGTTAAGTGAGTGGTGACTTCATGTTTGACACTAGACCAACTAATAGACCAATAGACCCTGCCTTTGTGAAATCATATCCCTTATTATGGTGTCAATGACTTTATACATTTATATGTTGATTCACCTAGAATTTTACTTTTGGCACTATGACACACAAACTGTGTAGAGTAGACAGAGTAAAATATTTAATTTTCTGTGCTTCAGCCTACTTTTGTGTGCTCAGTGAATGTTATTAATACTGCTTACACAAAAAGCAAATATCAAGAATGTTTCAGACACTAAATATAAAAACACTTTGAAAATAAGTCATAATTATTCCAGCAGGATTAACATGATCATCATTAATATAGTATTATCAACATTAAATGGATTTTAGAAAAAAAAAATCTTCCTCAAGTGATAATGTCATTACTTCTTTAAAAATAATTTATTGTTTTGTATCTGCAGAAAATTCTTCATGAAAAAATTCAATATATTGGGATTTTCCTATATTTTACCTCCTTAGGGAGAATATGTAGGAGTAATAGACTCATTGAAAACTTTTCAAATTCCTTGTTAAACATAAGTAAACACTATCTAGACAGAGAGAGAGAGACAGAGACAGAGACAGAGTGATGTGAATTCAGCTGTTGATCTAATAGAAAGTCATCACACTTTAAGAGTATAGTAGCAATGAGAATGCACAGCAATAGGAAACATTAGACTGTATTAGCAAGTTAGATAGTAATCCTTCACTGTGCAATCTTAAGACCCAGAGGATTTAAGGATATTGGTTGGGCAGGTCATAAGTTCTAAGGATACTCTAATTTTTTCAGAGATATTAGTTGTTGACTGTTTGCCTAGCCAAGTGTAATGAATACTCATTGATTTTATTTGATGTGGAGGACATCAACATTCTCATTTTAAGCAAATTGAGGAAAAAAAGGAGAGACAACTTACTAAAAGACAAAAAAGACAAGAAGGGAGCTAGGATTCATATCCTTCTTCTCTGCTTCATAATATAGTTTTACTAACATTACTCTGCTATTCTAATGTGTACTGAAGGAATTGATATATCGTTCTTAGATATGATGTGCATTGCATGTGGTGGGGTAAACATAGCTAATATTACATTTTACAGTGAGATGATATAGAGAAGAAAATTTGCTTTAAAATGTCAGGAGTGCTTACACTTTTCTCAAAATGAAGAATTGGGCAATGATTTTTAGGATAATAGTTACTGTGGCTAAATTACTCAATTTTTAAAAATTATAATTCTCACAAAATGCATGCCTACAAGGAATGCAAAATAGCAATTTACAGATAGAATAACCTAGTTTGAGAGATGAACAGAGATTGTGTAACATTTAAGTAAATTAGGAATACTGAGGGAATGATGAAACATGGCCTCAAGCCTCAAAATCCCAGATTTTTCTTTATGTATTTCTCCCTTCTTAAGAGATGCTCAGGTTACTGGACATTGAGCCATATACCTTCCATCTCATTAAAATGTGATAAGTATCATGGGAGACGTAATGTCCCCAAAGGAATAATAAAGGCAGGAACCATTTCTATTTATAGAGGTCAAAATGACTTTTATGAAAGGGTCATTTTGAGTAGAATATTTTTTTTTGCATGGTGTGGCTGTAGTTTGTGTGATATTGCAGTTCTTGTGTGAGAAATAGCCTAGGAAAATACTGACCCATCATTTATAAGGTTCAAATCGTCATTCTGAAAATCTTTGTGAATTTTAGACATATCACTTAGATTGTTTGACTCCCAGTCTCCTAATCTGCAGTCCTGCCATTGAGTTCTGATATGAGGGTTAGATAAAAAAGACATCTGTTAACATCTTTGTAAGTATTAAAGAAATGATTCCACTTATATGCTTATATTATTTACTATATTCTTCAGAGAAATAAGTAGCTGGATATGATTTAATTCAACTGAGAATGGTAAGTGTGGGCATTTTTGTTACTAATCCTTGAGTTTCTCTTACTTGAAAGAAGTTTATGGTTTGAACTCTCCAGTGATCCTTGTGTTATCTGGCAGGTCTGAATATAATGATTCCACTCAAGGATAAAGATTAAGGAAAGAGAATGTCCAAAGAAATGGAAAGTACTTTATAGAATATCATCTCCCAATTTACCATCTAAGGTATAAGGAGCTAATCCTTCATCAGTAGACACAAAATAATAACACAATAAATACAATCATGTTGCTTATTTATAACTCCTTTTATATTTCCAGGGGTTTAAGCACTGGCATTTCCCCAAATATACCAACCACTTAATTTCTCTTTTTATTTAAAAAAAGGAAGCACAGGAAAAACAATTATAGGAGCAATGATCCAATATTCCAGGACTATGTTCTCCCCAAATCTCATTTCTATGACTCAGAAAGCAAACTTTGTCATCTGTTATTCAAGATCAAAACATTTTAGGGTTATTAATCTCATCTGAGGTTCCTATTACTGTTGTGTCAGTTCACAGTATGGTTAAACAGTTTGACTCTCTTTTTTTTCTCAGTTCATTAAAAAAGGCTTTTCAAGTCTCTTATGTATGATACTGTCATCTTTTTAATATAATCTTTAATTAAAATCACATATCAATATGTGTTTAATTATTCGATGATGAATGTCCATTTCCCATTCCAGCTTTTGAAAGTTTATTGTTTCCATAAATAGTATTATGAAAATTTAGTATGTGTAGGATCTTTCTGTCATTGATATCCTTCCAGTATATGTTACAGTAATCAGGCTGCTGATCCTCAGGGAATGAATAGTTTAGTGACTTTTCTAGCAAAATTCCAAATGGATTTTTAGAATCTTGGATTAATTACTAGCTCTACCACAAAGCTATCTTTATGATTGTCTTCCCCCTGGAACTACAACATTGATGCAACATTTTTTTTGTAATTAAGCTAATTTACTAGGCATGTTGTCAAAAGTTTATTGCATTAATTTTCATTTTTCTGTCAAGTAAATAATATTAATTAAAACTGCAAGGATATTATTTGGCCCATTAACTATGGAGGATGTCTAATACCTAGGTTCAATTAGGCAATTGACCCCAGAAAAGACTATCTGTGTGACTCTGAGTGCATTAGAGAATCTCTGTTTCTTTCTGTTTTTTTTTTTTTTTTTTGTTGTTGTTGTTTTTTTTTTTTTTTTGTCTAGAAAATAGGGAAAGCAATAGCACCTACATTTCACAATTCTTTTTAGGTACAAGTGAATGATATCATTAAAACATTTAGCATAGGGCCTGGCAAATAGTAGATTCTATAAAATGCAAGAAAGTATTAACATTATTACTGTTATTTAAAAATACTCTATTTTTACCATGACACATGTAAATATCACAGTTAAGTGACATGCCCAAAGACATTATGCTATTTAGTATCTGAGGCCAAATTTGAACTGAAAATTAAGTCTTAAAGACTTCAGGCCCAAAATTCTCCATTGTTCTACCTATTTACCCCTTCATTTTACACAAATATAAAATGGAACACCATTTGAAATGCTCTCATTCACTTTGAGATATATTCATTGTGGAAATCAGCTAATCAGATAGGGGAAAGAATACTATATTCAAACCACTTTTTAGCACCATTTATTAAATCTCAAAGTACTTGAGCTCATTCATTGAAAAACAGTTGAGAGAAAGAGAGACTTGTTAAAATTATTACAAAATTGAAAGGCTAAAGAGTAAATTTAAAAATATATAGTAAGAAGGTTAAATGAGTCATCTATGTGATTATACAGTATTTCACAGATATTAAATCAAAATCAAAATATATAAATGCTAGTAACTATTACTAGTACTTATACATTCTGATCAAAAGCTTCATTTTACACAAATATAAAATGGAACACCATTTGAAATACTCTCATTCACTTGTAGAAGTCAGATAATCAGATAGGGGAGAGAATAGTATATTCTTTATAGCACCATTTATAAAATCACAAAATACTTGAACCAAAATTAAGCTCATCCATTGAAAAAATTGAGAGATAGAGACAGAGACAGACACACACATACACACACAGAAAAAGAGAGAGAGAAAGAGAGACTTGTTAAAGCATTATTGCAATGCTGAAAGGATGAAGAATAATTTAAAACTATATAGTATGAAGGTAAAATGAGTCAACTATGTGATTATACAGTATTTTACAGGTGTTAAGTCAAAATCAAAATATGTAAATGTTAGTAACTCTTACTAGTACTTGTACATTCTGATCAAAGGCAAAATAGCCAGAATTAAGAAAACAATAAACATAATGTATGCAAACATTTTAAAAATTCAAAACATTTTGAAAAACGATTTTACTTAAATATTGCAGCATAAGGAAATAGGAATTTAAAGAGGTTTGGTTTTTAATGTTAATATAAAATTGGGGCAGCTACATGGTACAGTGAATAAATTACTGGACTTGGAAAGAGACTTATCTTCAAAGAGTTCAAATCTAGCCTCACAAGGAGAGTTATCATGGGTAAGTCACTTAACTTGCTTTACCTAAGTTTCTCATCAGAAAAATGAGTTAGAAAAGGAAAGGACAAAACCCTCCACTATCTTTGCAAAAAAGTCTGAAATCATGTCAAGCAGTATTGTACATAATTGAAAATAACTTTAAAGCAGCAAATGTGTTAAGATTAAAGAAAAAAAAAATCAATGCACTTTTCAAAGTGGAATCAGCCATGACTTCACTGGACTAATATTAAGGATTATAGCTTCTTCTGTTTGAATAAATTTGGAAATTCATAAGTGCAATATTTTTAAATATTTATGTACATTCAGTTCAAAATCAATAAAATTGCAAAATGAATTTTTATTAACTTTAAGATGCTAAGAACCTAGTAACAAGTGTGAATAATAATTAATAATCATCAATATCTTGAGGAAATTCAGAGGCTCTCTCTTCTCCTAAATTCCTCATTTAAAAAAAAAGATCATTTTTTTCCTTCAAAAAGACAATATTGATAATTAGATTAAATGGACTCTAGTGGAGCTTGATCAGATCCCACACAATATTGCAAGGAACTTGATGTGAGGTAGAGAAACCTAGTGTATTATTGTCAAGTTTGATAGAGACAGATTCTATTGTCTAGACAGTCCAAGATTTGGAGTAATCTGATGTCCAGAAATTTTTCTTTGAATAGAGGTGACATTAGCATGGTATGCCAGCAGTCTCTATTGCATTAATCTTTAAATTGGAGCCCATCACCATTTTTGTCTTTGTCTTAAGAAAGATGGATAAATGACTATCCTTTCATGAATAGCCTGCTGGGCTTATTTTTTAAAGTGATTAAATTACCCAGAAAGCATGTCAGTCATTAAAAAAATATATATCTCACAAACATAGGATATACACTTGGAATAGATAATTAAGATCAAGTAGCAAACATTTGTTAATTGGCAATAATCTGTTATAAATGCTATGATAGAGTAATTCAAGTAAGGGTAGAATTGATTTCTGCTTAGTGATTACAAAAGAATATTACACAATCACATATAAAGAAATAAGAGACTTTAAAATAGACAAATTTACAAAACAGAAATGTTCAATATGATGTAGAATTTTGTTCTTATTTAAACTGAGGATTTTAAGGATAATTTTATCTTAGAATGATGGTCATAGACCTTGATTAAAATCTTTGATTTAGGCTACAGAGTTAATCCCTTATTAGTTGATTTGTTTTTTGGTTATTTTTACTAATTATATAGAATGTTAGAACTGAGGCAGAAAATGAAATATTGGATGTTGCAGCTGGTGATGAAAACCTGAAATGAAATCTACAAGGGAAATGGCAGATCTTCAAATCCAACTCTTCCTGTTTGGAGAAAGGAAACTAAGGAACAGAGAAGGAAAGTGATTGCTTCATTTTGAATTCATCATTTTCACAGGCAGAAGAAAGATACAATGGCAGAGGAAAATCTCACATATGTGAAGGAATTCATTCTTCTGGGATTTTCTGATCTTCCCAATCTCCAGGGTTTTCTATTTGGGATATTTTTTGTCATCTACTTAAGTATACTGATAGGAAATGGCCTCCTCATTGTTATAACCAAGACTGATCCAGCTCTCCATACCCCTATGTATTTTTTCTTAGGGAACTTTTCCTTTTTGGAAATCTGTTACACATCAGTCACTCTCCCCAGAATGTTGGCAGATCTCTGGACCCAGAAGAGAACTATTTCATTACTGGCTTGTGCTGTACAAACTTGTTTTCTTTATATTTTTGGAGTGGCAGAGTGCCTTCTCCTGACTGTGATGGCTTATGACCGTTATGTGGCAATCACTAAGCCTCTCTATTATACTCTCATTATGAATCACAAAGTTTGTGTCCAACTGGTTGTAATTTCCTGGCTGACTGGGGTCCCAGTCCTGATTGCTCAGACATATCGGATATTCTCTCTAAACTTCTGTGGCCCTAATAAAATCAATCACATTTTCTGTGATGCCCCACCCTTATTCCCATTGGCGTGTACAGACACATATAAGATAGAAGTCTCTGTTCATGTTGTGGCTCTACTCTTTGTTACAATTCCCTTTGTTTTGATACTTGCCTCCTATATCAAAATCATAACTACAATAATGAAATTGCCCTCCACTTCAGGGAGATCCAAAGCCTTCTCCACTTGTTCCTCTCACCTAATGGTTGTATGCTTTTTTTATGGGTCTGGGAGTATTGTGTATTTGCAGCCAAAATCAAGTCAATCATCAACATCCAGCAAAATATTTGCTCTTTTCTATACCACTGTGACCCCAATGTTTAACCCCCTTATTTACAGTCTGAGAAATAAGGATGTCATTGCTGCATTGAGAAAACTACTTCCTAAGTGAATTCACATATGGAGCAGTTAGTCATATGTAAATGGATTAGTATTACTTCTGCCATATTTCCTATTAAAATACTTCCGTTTATTGTTTTCCATTGTACTAAAATGGTATTAAAATGATAGACTGTCAAGAGATTCTATTTAAAAATAGAAAATGCCAGCCCAAAATTTCCATCTTCCTTAGTTCAATTTTGACTGAGATCAAATCCTTTATTGTATCTTAAGTAATTACAATGATTAACTGGTAATATGAGTGCAATTTTATTGTGTTTTCTACTCTTTACTAGTAACATGGAAGAAAAGGCATTTTTCTTAAAAAATATTAATTTAATAGTGTGTGTATGTGTGCTTAAGAAAACGAAAGGAGAAAAGAGAGAACGACAGAGAGACAGAGGGAGATAGCAAAAGAGAAACAGACTACCAGAGACTGAGTCAGAGAGACAAAGAGATATTCATCCATACATGTAGATATGGAAAGCTTCAGTTGAAGGGGGAGTACAAAAACAGAGAAACTGTGTATTGGGCCTCAGATAGTGGAGAACCCTGGGTGAAATATAAGACCCTTTAGTCCACTAAGGAATCCTGATGACCAGTCTGCCAAGGAGACATCCTCACACAATAGCAAATTGTTTATGTGGTCCCTCATACTCAGTATCCTGTAGTTAAATAAGTATATTATGTAAGCATAGGGTATATACAAGGTTAAGGATTTTTTGAATAAAGGAAGTCTTGCTTGACCATCCTCATGAGTTTTGCCTCGTCACTCCTCACCCATGATCAGGACTTAGGCTGATATCAAAATCCTCCCATGAGCAGGTCCAGACAGTGTGCTCAATGTGGGCCACAGCAGCTTGGCTGACCAAAACAGTGGGTATTTGCGTGAAGAATCCCAGATACCTGGGAATAGGGTAACTTTGAACAGCTAGTGGCAACACTGAGCGAGGGCTAAACAAGTCCTTTTGGTTTTCCAACCAAAATGGGGCAAGCACTTAGAAAAGAGCCTCCCCCTGGAGGGAATATGAGAAATGCTTAGTTATATTAATTAAAGAGCAAGGCTTGTTAGTTATTCAGAAGGAAATAGCTAAGTTCTTAGATGCTGTGCAGTACATGTCTTCATAGCTCCTAAAGGAAGAAATGTTTGAGCCAGAGAAGTGGGAGATAGTGGGGGAATTACTAACATAATATTCTCATATTATGGGTCTTGGCTTAGTACCCAAGCACACATTCCTTATTGTCTTTGAGGGATTCCAAAATATCATCAAAAAAAGAGGGATTTTACTAGAGAGTGCTAAAGGAGGATGAGGAAAATAAGCACAAAGAAGGTGCTGACAATTCTTAAGGGTGTGGCAGGTTGAACAAAGACAAAGATGACCCTGGGAGGTTGGAGGTGTGTGGCACTTCCCATTTCTCAGATTGACCTCACTTCCCCCTGGACTCTTGCCCCCCACTTCCTCACCCACTACTTTTTCATCCTCTTCCCTCAAATCCACCTTTGTGGACTATAGATGGAAGAATGGAAGGAGTGGTGGCTCCATCAGCACCACAAGCACAGCAATCTTGTTCTCTTTCCATGTCCTGATTACAGGAGGCATTGGTTAAGGCAAAGGAGGAGGGATGGGATATGTTTGGGTTGAGAATGGAAGCATGATTGAAGAATAGGACCCCAAGAGACCTCAAGGTTGAATCAGGAGAAGACACACTCTTTTTAATCAGGAATCTATGAAAGATCCGAAAAAGGATTGTAATCTCTATGGGTCTGCATCACTTTATGTTAGGATATTATTAGAGAATTTGGCTTATGAAATTCTAATGATTAGAAATTCATAAGAAAAACAGCACAACCAGATCAAAGCCTTATTCTTTACCGAGTTTTCATGGGTAGAATTTAAAGGCCATTAAATGAGTAATAGAATTATGGAGGATAGGGTCCAATAAGATAAACTAGTTATACCAGTATATGAATTAGTGTTTGCTGTGAAACCATCCTAGAATGGCAAATTTTATTGGCCAGAGATCCAAATTTCATACAAGAGTCCCTTCTAAGGATAACTTGAGTATTACATGATTGACCATGGACTTTGAAGAAAAGGTTTCTAACATCCCTCTTAAAGGACTGACCATCTTTACAGATGTGTCCAAAGGTTACATTTGTGCTGTATATTCTTCTGACTTAGCTATATAAAGTAGTCAGAACTATCATTCTACTCAACAGAATGAGTTATATGCAATTATGCTAGTTCTTATTTATTACTAAAGAGATCTAAATATAATATATGATTCAGCTTATTCAATAATAATGGTACAAAGAATTGCCAAAGCCTCCAAAATATTTCAGCTTTTTAAGGAATTTTAGGAGCAAGAGCAAAAACGCCCAGGTAAATGTTGCCTCTTGCATGTCCCTTCTCATACTAGTCTTCCAGGACCTATTTTTCATGGAAACTTCAAGGCAGATTTCCTTCTCACCATGATACCCAACACTCCCCTATTTTGGCCCAACTAATAATCTCATTCTAAATATCATCAGGCTGCATGATGTGTGCAATTTGGGATAACAAAATAGGAACTTAGGTTCATAGCAAAAACCTTTATGTCTTGACTCCCTTTACATGCTCCTAATTTCCCATATTGTATGTATATCAATAACTTACAGCAGGTGACCACAAAAGTACACTACCTACATGAGACAGCTCAGTGGATGAGAGATGCAAGGCTTTAGTTATTTTCTATACATTCCTTCTGGGACACATGGAAGTATTTTATATCATCTTGTTTACTCATATTACTTGTTACATTACTACTTGCCTGTATGATACCTCCCATGCTGAAACTTGTAATCCAATCTTTTATAAATTTAACTACTGATTTATACCTGCTTCAATTAAAACAAAAAGAAAGAGAGAGTGGGGAACCCTGAGCAAAGTATAAGACCCTTTAGTCCGGTAAAAGGAACACTTCTGGCAGTGTCTGGTTTGGCTCCCCATTCTCTCTAGGGGCATCACTGACTTCCTGAGAAATCAGGAGGCATGACAATCTGTGTTGTACTTAAAGCAGAATTATACTAAATGACAAGGAAATGTAGGAACACAATAGCAGGTCATTTATGTGATCCCCCATGCTCAATATCCAATAATTAGCAGATGTGTGGTGTCCTATAGTTCTGTAAGTGTACTAATTGAGCATAGAGAATATAAGGCTGAGAATTTCTTGAATAAATGTAATTCTGCTTGACCATCTTCTCACACTTCTTCCTCACACTTCTGCCTCATCACTCCTAACACTAAATTTGGAACACAAGATTTTGCAAAAAGTCAATGTTGAAAAATTACCCATCCAAATGTTTTGTAAATAAAAAGCTTTAATAATTAAAAAATAAAAAAGCTCCAATAGGTAAAAAAAGAAATGATGTTTGTTCTTTTAAAGTCACTGGAATTAGCTCTTGAGAAAATGGTCTTCTGGTTCAGTGACCAATACATAAATCTTAATGAGGAAAAAGTGTATAGGAGAAAAACCCTGAGTTTTAAGTCTGGAATTTTTTGAATGCATAATTATTTGAAGATCAATTCAAATCACAAAATATCATAGAGACAGAATTGGTGACAGAGAAAAATAAAGTTTAATTTGTTTGCTAAGATAAAGAACTTTAAAACTTTAAAAAATTTTCATATCCATTCACTATAGCACAAAAGGTTGTTTTGGTTATTAGCTTTATTATGTATTTTAATCACTGTTCACTTCCACCTACCCCCTAGAGAAATAATTCTTTTCTGAATTTTTTCTTTATCTAGCATTTGCATTTTATAATAACAACTTCTTATTAATTTTGAATTATCTCTTTTATGCTATATGTTCCTATGATCACTCTTCTTTTCTCCTAAGGAGGGACCTAAACAACTTAATGAACACTTAAAATGATTCCCAAATAGAATTGTTACTTGACAATTAGAAAAAAAAGGACTCTCTGTTTATTTAGGATACCCTCATCAATAATAGTATGAGATGAAGGGATCTCAGATTTCTCATACTATTATTGACTTCTAGTATTTCCAAAGAAAAATAAATCTGAAAATGCATTTACCTACAAGATATATTTTGTATATGCCACTTCAAAATGATTTTATGAAATATGAAAAAAGGAGACCTTGTGTAGACTTCAGTCAGTTACATATTGCATTACTCCAGAAATAAGTCTAGGTTAGGACCAGAAGATCAAAATGAACTGATCATAGAATCAGCAGGTTTCAATCTAAGAGGAAATGAATGAAGGGGCATATTAATGAGCAAGTGAAGGAAAAAGAACTGATTTAGAAGTTAGTATTTGGGAAACATTAAGCTGAATATTGTGAGTATAAAATGAAAAAAGGGCATGGTTCCTGCTTTTTCAGCACTCACTACAAATGAGGGGGATAGAGACAAAGACAGAGAAATAGAGAAAGAGACAGGGAGATAGAGAGAAACAAAGAGAGGGAGAGTCAACTACTAATCTAATAGAAAGCCCTTAAATCTTAAGAGTAAGTAGCAGAGAGAATGCAAAGGTATAGTAAATATTAGACTGCATTAGCAAGTAAGATGATAAAATATGGGTATGTTTTATACCATCCTCCACTGTGCAATCTTAAGACCTAGAAGATTTAAAGATATTGGTTGGGCAGGTCATGAGACCCACTGATACTCTATTTTTTTTTTTTTCAGAGAGATTAGTTGTTAATTGCTTGTCTATCCAACTGTTATGAATATTAATGGTCTTTATTTAATGTGGCTTAATAGGGACAAAATGTACAACAACATTCTCCTTTTAAGCAAATTGAAGAAAAAAGAAGAGAGATAACTTACTCAAGCACAAAAAAAAAAGCAAGAGAAGAATTGCTATGATTCACTCCCTTGTTATATGCTTCTTAATAGAGTATTACTAACACTGCTCCGCTATCTCAATGTACCCAGGAGGAAGTAGAATATATTCCTTAGATCTGGGGTGCATTATTTATGATGGGGTGAACATAGCTACTACTACATTTTACAGTAAGGGAATTTGCTTTAAAATAACAGGTGCTTTCATTTTTGTCAATTAAATGAAGAATTGGGCAATGATTTTTTAGGATAATAATTACTGTGGCTAAAATATTCAATCCTTACTAATTACAATTCTCACAAAATTCATATCTAAAATCAAGGCAAAACACCATTTTACAGAAAGAATAACTCCTTATGAGAGATGAATAGAGATTGTGTAATGGTTAAATAAATTAAAAGTACTGAAGGAATGATGAAACATGTCTTTGTGGCTTAAAAACCCAGATTTTTCTCTGATGCAATTTTCTCTCATTAAGAGGTGCTCAATTTACTGGACTTTGAGCCAGTATATCTTCCATCTAATTAAAAGATGATAAGTAGTATGGGAGAGGTGGTGTCCCCACAGGGCTAAGAAAGGCGGGAACCATTTCTATTTATAAAGGTCAAAGTGACTTTTATGAAAGGGTTATTTTTGAGTAGAGGAGTTGATTATTCTTACAGGAATGGCTTTAGTTTTTGTGATATTATAATTATTATGTGAGAAATAGCCCAGGAAAGTACTGAACCAGCAGTAATAAGGACACTGAATTCAAATCCTCATTCTGAAAATCATGAATTTTAAGCAAGTCATTCAGATTGTTTGAATTTCAGTCTTCTAATCTGAAGTCCTGTCACTGAGTTCTAATGTGAGAGCTAACTATAAAGACATATGTTAACATCTTTGTAAGCATTAAAGAAATTAATGGATTCCACTTATATGTTTACAATATGTTATTATATTCTTCAGAGAAATAAGCAGCTGGATGTGATTAATTTCATCTGTGAATGGTAAATGTAGGCTTTTTTGCTCTCGATTCTTGTGTTTCTCTTATTTGAAAGAAATTTATGGTTTGAACTCTCAGTGATCCATCTGGCAGGTCTGAATTTTATGATCCCACTCAAGGACAGACATTAAGGAAACAGGATGTCCAAGAAATGAAAAGTACTTTATATAAAATATCATCTCCCAACTTGCCACCCAAGATATGGGAAGGTAACCATTCATCAGTAGATGCAAAAATAGCCCAATAAATACATTTATGTTGTTTATTTATAATTAATTTTATATTTTCAGGGATTTTATAATTTATTTTTAAACACAGCTATTTCCCCAATTCCCCCAATCTCTTAATTTCTTTTGTAAAAAAGTCTTTTAAATTAAAAAAAACAAAACAAAACACTAGAACAACAATACAGGAACAATGATACAATGTTCCAGAACTTTATAACCTCTAACTCTAATTTTTAAAGCAGGAAAGCTGGCTTTATCATCTGTTCTTCAAGATCAAATTTTGTTCCTGTCATTAATCTCACCAGAGTTTCCAATTACTATTGTGTCAATTCACGTTATTGTTAAATAGAGTTTGATTCTCTTTTCTTCTCAGTTCATTACAAAGGCTTCTCAAATCTCAAATATGGGCCTGGCAAATAGTAGATGATGTGAAATACAAGAAGCTGTTATAATTATTGCTGCTATTTCTAATAATATTCCCTTTTTACCATGACATGTAAACAACAAAGTTAAGTGACATGCCCAAAGACATTGTGCTATTTAGTATCTGAGGTCAAATTTGAACTCAAGACTAAGTCTTAAGGACTTCAGGCCCCAAACTCTATACATTGTACCTACCATCTACCTGCCCCGGCTTCATTTTGCTCAAATATATAATGGCACACCATTTGAAATGCCCTAACTTACTTTGAGATATATTTATTGTAAAAGTCAGATAGGGGAGAGAAGAGCATTTTCAAAATAGCATCCTACACACACAAAGTACTTGAACCAAAATTGGACTCATTCATTGAAAAAAAATTGAGATAGAGAGATAGAAAGACAGGTAGAAAGAGATTTATTAGATTATTGTTAAAAAACTGAAATTATGTAGAATAAATTTAAAATGGAAATATTATGAAGGAAAAATGAGTCAACCATGTGATTATACATTATTTCAGGTGTTAAAGCACAGTATGTAAATACTTGTTAACTATTACTAGTACTTGCACATTCTGATTAAAAGCAAAGTCACCAGAATTAGAAAGACTTTTGACAAAATGAAAAAAAAAATTAAAAATTAGAAACATTTTATCAATGGATTTTACTTAAATGTTTTAGTATAAAGAAATAAGACTCTAAAGAGCTTTGGGTTTTTAATCTTCATACAAAATTGGAACAACTACTTGGTATAGTGGATAAATCACTGGACTGATGTATAAATTTGATAGTTCATAAGTGGGAAATATATATTAAATCCTTATGTGCATTCAGTGCAAAATCAATAGCATTGTGAAATGAATGGCCATTAACTTTAATGTGCTAAGAAACTAGTACTAAAGTGAGCAATGATTATTAATAATAAATATCTTGAGGAAATTCAGAAGCTCTCTCTTTTCCCAAATTTGTCATTTTAAAAAGATCATGTTTCTTGTAATGAAGAGAGCCATGTACAGCTAGAGAGAGGATTGTGGGAACTGAGTGTGGTTCACAACACAATATTTTCACTCTTTTTGTTGTTGTTTGGTTGCAATTTGATTTCTTTCTCAGTTTTTTTTTTTCCAGTTTAATTTGATTTTTCTTGTGCAGCAAGATAATTGTATAATTATGTTTGCATATATTGAATTTTAAAAAGTAAAATAAAAAGATCAATTTTTCTTCAAAAAGACATTACTTATAATTAGATTGCCTTCAAACTAAATGATCTTGATCACATCCCACACAACCTGGAAAGGAATTTAATGTGAAGCAGGGAAACCTATTGTATCATAGCCAAATTTGAAAGATGTTTTGCCTTTTTGTTTAAACAGTTCAAGATTGGGAGTCATCTGCTGTTTAAAAATTTTCTGTGTAGAGGGGTGACATAAGCAATGGTGTACCATCAGTCTCTATTGCAATAGTCTTTTAACTGGAACCTATCACCATTGTTGTCTTTGGTCTAGGAATGATTGGTCAATGACCATCCTTTCATTAATAGCCTGCTGGACTTAATTTTTTTAATTATTAAATTACTCATAAATTATATCTGTTATTGTAAAAAATGTTTCACAAATATAGGATATACACTTGGAATAGATCATTAAGATTAAGAAGTAACCATTTGTTAATTGACAAACATCTGATATAAATGCTATAACAGAATAATTCAAGCAAGGATGAAATTGATTTTTGCCTTGTAATTTCAGGAGAAGACTACACAGTGAGTGTTATAGAAATAAGAAAGACCTTAAAAAGGCAAATCACAAAACAAAAATGTTCAATATAATATAGAATTTTGTCCTTATCTAAATTGAGGATTTTAAGAACATTTTTTTCTTTATTATTTATTATTTTGACATTATACATGGGTAATTTTTTACAACATTATCCCTTGCACTCACTTCTGTTCTGACTTTTCCCTTCCCTCCCTTCACCCCCTCTCCTGGATGGCAAGCATTCTTATACATTAAATATGTTATAGTATATCCTAGATACAATATATGTGTGCAGAACTGAACAGTTTTCTTGTTGCACAGGAAGAATTGGAATCAGAAGGTAAAAATAACCTGAGAAGAAAAACAGAAGTGTAAACCATTCACACTCATTTCCCAGTATTCCTTCTCTGGCTGTAGCTGATTCTGTCCATTATTAATCAATTGGAACTGAATTAGATCTTTTTGTGGAAGATATCCATTTCCATCAGAATACATCCTCCTGCAGTATTGTTGTTGAAGTGTTCTACTCATCTAGTATTTGCCTTTTATAATTACAACTTCATATTCATATTAAGTTATCTCTTTTATGCTATATGTTCTTATGATCACTCTTTCCTTCTCTTAAGAAGGGACCTAAACAACTTGATGAATATTCAAAAGAAGAATCATTTCTAAATAGAATTGTTACTTGACAATCAGAAAAAAGGGGCTCTCAGTTTATTTAAGAGCCTCTCACCACTTATTCAGTGATGAAAAGAGCCATCTACAACCAGAGAGAGGCCTGTGAGAACTAAGTGTAGATCACAGCATAGCATTTTCACTCTTTTTGTTGTTGTTTGTTTGCATTTTATTTTGCTTCTCTCTCTCTCTCTCTCTCTCTCTCTCTCTCTCTCTCTCTCTCTCTCTCTCTCTCTCTCTCTCTCTCTCTCTGAATTGATTTAATCTTTCTTTTGTGGCATGATAATTGTATAAATATGTGTGCATATATTGGATTTAACCTATATTTCTACCATGTTTAACATATACTGGATTACTTGCCATCTAGAGGAGGGCATGAGGGAAAAGAGAGAAAATTGGAACAAAAGATTTTGTAAGGGATAATGCTGAAGAATTGTCCACATATATGTTTTGAAAAATAAAAAGCTTAAAAAAGAGCCTTTCATTTCAGGTTTCTGATACTTATATTGACTGGAAGTATTTCTAGAGACAAAAAAATCTGAAAGTAAATTTATCTACAAGAAATATTTTTATTCCACTTCAAATTTGTTTTATGAAGTATTAGACAAGGAGATCTAATGTAGGCCTCAGTCAGTCACTCATCACATCACTCCAGAGATAGGTCTAAGTTAGGACCAGACCTTTTATACTCTAGGACCAGAACATTTATATTATAAGTCACACATGAAAATGAACTAATCATTGAATCAGCAGGTTTAGATCTAGGGCAGAATGAATGAAGAAACAAATTAATGAATAAGTGAAGGAAAAAGATCTGATTTAGCACATAGCATTTGGAAAACATTAAACTGATTAATGAAAATATAAAAAGAAAAAGGACATGGTCCCTGCTTTTTCAGAGTTCATAAAATAATTGCTAGAGACAGAGAGACAGAAACTGAGAGAAACAGGAGACAAAGACAGAGAGATAGATTTGGAAACAAAGAGAGACAGACAAAAACACAGACCTAAAGACTGAGAATTCAGTTACTAATCTAATAGAAAGCCCTTAAATTTTAAGAATACAGTAGCAGAGATTGCACAGATATAGGAAACATTAGACTACAAATGGGTGACCTTAAAGATAGCCTGTCTGTTACATAATTGGCCACGAGTTTTTGAAGAAAAAGTTTCTAAGATCCCTCTTAAATGACCAACCATCTTTAAAGGTGTGTTGAAACACATGATTTGCGCTATATATTCTCCTGACTTATCTATTAAAAGAGTAGTCAGCCTACTTAGCAGGAGTCATATGCAATTATGCTAGCTCTTATTTATTAACTAGGAGATGTAAATATAATATCTGATTAGACTTATTTAGTGAGTGTGTTACAAAGAATTGCCACAGCCCAAATAAAATGTCTAGCCTTTAAAATATTTTAGCTTTTTAAAGAACTTAAGGAGCAAGTGTGAAACTGCCAAGGTAAGTATTCCAGAGCTCTTACATGTCCCTTCTCATACTGGTCTTCCAAGACCTATTTTTCATGGAAACTTGAAGGCACATTGTCTTCTTACCATATTAGCTGACACTCCCCTATTTCATGCTGCCCAAGAATCTCATTCTAAATGACATTAGGCTGTAAGAGCTTTACATCTGCAATTTGGGATAACAAAAGAGGAAGGTAGGAGCAGTAAAAGCCTGTACAGATTGCCATCCTTTCCACACTCCTATGCTCTATGCAGGGAAGAATCCTCATCATTTGAAGCCCAATGGAATTTGGCAAATGGTTGTGACCCATTATAAATCTTTTGGCCATATGTCTTTTACCCATGTTGTGGTAGACATCTCTTCAGGATTCACTTTTGCAATACCAGCAGCAAAAGAGACAGCCTGAGTGGTCACTGAATTCCTTATACTCGCATTTGCAATTATGGGTGTGCCACAAGGAATAAAAACAGATAATGGACCTGCATATAGTTCCAAACAATTCTCACACTTTTGTGTACAGTATCAGATCTCACACACCACTGGCATACCTTTCAATCTTCAGGGATGGGCAATTTAATTGAGAAGTAACATAGACATGAAAATGTTCTTCCAAAAACAAAAGAAAGGAGGAGCCACAGGTAACCCTGGAGATGAGACTGCACTGGCTGCAGTAAACAGAATTCATAACCCATAGGAAAGGCAGTGTCCAGTGTGAGCAGCTCCAATACATTTAAATAATCACCAGGTGATGTGGAGAGATCTTAAGAGCCGTTAATGTAAGGAACCAGACAGACTAATCACTTGGGCAGAGAGTTTCTTTGTCTCTCTAGAAGCGGAGAAGGAATTTGATGGGTTCCCATGCACCACATCTGCTTTGTCCATCAGAGAGATGGAAAAAGAGAAGACACTGGAAATGAAGGTGAGGACCCAGTGGTTGGTTTCCTCTCCAACTGGGCCTACCACCAAAAATGCATGTCAGTTAGCCCTACATGTATGACAACTGACGAACCAATATTACCATGATCAGAAAAGTAATTGTGAATGAGATGAATGCAAGTCTTCAAACCCTGCAATAATCATTGAATTCCCTGGCACATAAAGTGATGTACAATAGATGGGCTTTGCACTGTCTCGTGGCTGCTGAAGGAGGTGTATGTGTAGTTGTGAATTCCCCTTGTTGTATGTATATCAATAACTCACAGCAGGTGACCACAAATGTACACTATCTACATGAGGAGGTTCAGTGGTGAGAGACTCAAGACAATAGTTATTTTCTATACCTTTCTCCTGGGGCTCATGGAAGTCTTTTATAGCATCATGTTGACTCATATTGCATGTTATATTACTACTTGCCTGTGTGATTCCCACCATGTTAAAACTTGTTATCCACCATTTTATGGATTTAACCACTGTTGTATACCTGCTTCAATTAACCCAAAAAAAGGAAGAAATGCAGAGGACTACAGAGAGTGGGAACTTTGGGCAAAGTATAAGACTCTTTAGTCAAGTAATTGGACTGCTGAGGTTTGGCTCCCCATCCCCAATAGGGGCACCTTGGTTGTCCTGAGAAATCAGGGGCTGTGACAACCTGTGTTGTACTTGAAGCAGAGTCATGTTAAAATGGCAAGGAAACATCTGCACACAATAGCAAGTTGTTTATGTGGTCCAAACTTGAGCAGTATCCTATAGTTATGTAAGTATATTATGTAAACATAGAATATATAAGGCTGAGGATTTTTTTTTAAATAAATGGACTGCTTGACCATCCTCCTGACTTCTGCTTCATCACTCCGCACCTAAGATCAGGCCTTAGGCTGGAACTGAATTCCTTCTCTAGGCTGGTACTAAAGTTCTCCTATGAGCAGATTCGGAGAGTAAGAGGAAGCAAAAATAAAAATGTTATAATTGAGGAAAAGAGAGGAGGGGGATGAGCATTGTGTGAATCTTCTCTTATCAGATTTGACTCTAAGAGGGAATATCAGACACATTTAGCTTCACAAAGAAGCTTCTCTCACCCTACAGGGAAGTAGGAAAATAAGGAGACTGTATTAGCAAATTAAATGTCAAAATATGGACATGTTTTATTCTATCCTCCACTGTGCAATCATAAGACTAAGAAGACTTAAAGACATTGGATGGGCAGGTCATAAGGCTTAATGGTATTCTATTTTTTTTTTCAGAGATATTAGTTGTTGATTTCTTGATTAACCAAATGTTATGATTACTCATGGCTTTGATATGGAGGACTAGGGACATAATATATTACAACATTCTACTTTTAGGCAAAGTAAGAAAAAAGAAGAGAAAAAACTTGCTCAAATACAAAAAAAAGGCAAGAAGGAAGGAAGCTAGGATTCCCATCCTTGTTCTCAGCTTCATAATGGAGTATTCCTAACACTGCCATGCTGTCTCTAGTATACATGAGGAACTAGTATATCATCCCTAGATGTGGGGTACATTGCCTATGGTGGGGTGAACATAAGTAATACTAAATTTTGAAAGAAGATGATATAAAGAAGATTTAAAAAAATATCAGGCATGTTTTCACTTTTGTCAATAAAAGGGAGAATTGGGTAATGATTTTTTTTTTATGATAATAATTGCTGGGGTTAAAACAATCAATACTTTCTAATAACAATTCTCAAAAAATACATACCTACAAGGAATACAAAACAGCATTTTACAGATAAAATAACTCAGGTCTAAAATGAATATAAATTGTGTAATATTAAGTAAATTAGAAGTACTGAGGGAATGATGAAACATGACCTCGCTGAAAACTGCAGATTTTTTTTTTTATGTAATTCTCTCTCATTAAGAGGTGTTCAGTTTACTGGACTTTGAGACAGTATATCTTCCATCTCATTAAAATGTGATAAGTAGCATGGGAGAGGAAATGTCCCCATGGGGCTAAGAAAGGCAGGTACCATTTCTATTTATAAAGGTCAAAAGGACTTTTTACAGAAGGGTCATTATGAATAGAGAAGTTGATCACTATTGTAGAATGTAGCTTTATTTTGTGTGATATTGTAATTCTTGTGTGAGAAATAGCCTTGTAAATTATTGAACCAGCAATAATAAAGACACTGGATTCAAATCCTCATTCTGAAAACCATTATGAATTTTAGGCAAGTCACTTAGATTGTTTGAATATCAGTTCTAATATGTACTCCTGACATTGACTTCTGATGTGAGGTTTAGATAAAATGCCATATGTTAACATCTTTGTCAGCATTAAATAAATTAAAGAGTTCTATTTATATGCTTATAAAAATTATTTCACTATGTTCTTCTGAGAAATAAGCAACTGGATATAATTGATTTCATCAGAGAAAGGTAAGTTGGCTCTTTTTCTTCCAGTCCTTGAGTTTCTCTTACTTAAAAGAAGTTTAGGGTTTGAACACTCGCTGATCCACAAGTTATCTGGCAGGTATGAATTTTATAATACCATTCAAGAATACAGATTAAGGAAAGAGCATGTCCAAGAAATGGAAAGTGCTTTAGATATAATATTTTCTCCCAAGTTACCATCCAAGGTATAGGAGAGTAACCCTTCATCAGCAGACACAACAATAATATAATAGGTAGATTCATTTGCTTATTTATAACTCCCTTGATATTTCCAGGCATTTTATAATTAATGTTTTAAGCACAGCCACTTCCTCCAAATTTCCCAACCACTTAATTTCATTTTTAATAAAGCATTAAAAATTTAAAGAAAAGCAAACACTAGAACAATAATATAGGACCAATTACCAGAAATTCCAGAACTCTATTCCCCCCAACTCTCATTTCTAAGAACAAGAAAGCAGGTTTTGTCATCTGTCCTTCAAGATCAAAATTTGTTAATGCCATTAATCTTACTTGACCCTTCTATTACTGTTGTGTCAGTTCATAGTATGGTTAAACAGAGTTTGATACTTTTTTCTTCTCAGTCTAAAAAGATTTCTCAAATTTCTTATTTCTGATACTATCCACTTATTTTAGTGTTATTTTTAAAGAAAATTCCAAATCAATGTATTTAATTATTCTTTGATAAATATCAATTCCCCATACCAGGAATGTTTTGTTTCCAAAAACAGTACTATGAAAATTTAGTATATGTGGGATCATTTTTTTTCTGTCTTTGATATCCTTCCAGTATATGCCACATTAATCAGACTGCAGATCCACAAGGAGGGAATAGTTTAGTGGACTTTTGTTTCAAAATTTCAATTGGATTTTGAAAATCTTGGATCAATTACCAGCTCTACCACAAAGGTGTCTTTCTTATTATCTTCTTTGTGGAACTCCAACTTTGACAAAATATTTTTGTTGTACTTTTTTAAATTAAACTAATTTATTAGGTATGATGCCAGAAGAGAGAGTTGTATTAGTTTTCGTTTTTCTGTCAAGTAAACGATATTAATGAAAACTGCATTGATATTATTTGGTCCATTAACTTTGGGAAAGGTCTAATGCTTAGGGGCAGTTATGTGGCATAATGGATGACACTAGGTCTGCATTGAAGAAGATCTAACCTCAAATTTGACATCAGAAAACAGTATCTTTGGAATTCTGAGTGCATCAGAGAATATCTGCTTTCTTCTGTTTTGTCATCTAGAAAATGAGCAAAGCAATAACACCTATATTTCAGACTTTTTTTGAGGTACAAGTGAATGATATCAGTAAATCCTCAGAATAGTGCTTGACAAATAGCAAGAATTTAATATAATTATTACTGTTATTTATAAAGTCTCCTATTGTTACATTAACATATCTAAACAACAATGTTAAGTGACATACCCAAAGTCACTGAGCTATTTAGTATCTGAGGCCAAATTTGAACTCAAGACTAAGTCTTAAGGACTTCAGGTCTGATACTCTATCTATTGTACCACGTACCTGCTTCTGCTTTATTTGACTCAAATATAAAATGGAATGCCATTTGAAATGCTCTCATTCACTTTGAGATATATTTGTTGTGGAAGTCAGATTGTCAGAAGAAGAATATTATATTGAAACCTATTTATACCATCCCTTTATTGAATCACAATGTATTTGAAACAAAATTATGTTCATTCATGAAAAAAATTGGAAAATAGAAAAAAAAAGAGGAGAGATACAAAGACAGAGATAGAGAAAAAGAGAGAGATGGGGTTGTTTCAGGATTGTTATAAAACTAAAAGGATGAAGAGTAAATTTAATATGACTATATATTCATATATATTATGAATGTAAAATGAGTCAACTGTGTGATTATATAGTATTTCATGGGTATTACATCACAATATGTAAATGCTAGTAACTATTACTAGTACTTGTACATTGTGATCAAAAGTAAAGTAGCCAAAATTAGATAAACAATAGACAAAATAAATACAAACAACTTAAAAATTAAAAACATGTTGCTAAAGGATGCTACTGAAATAATGTAGTATAAGGAAATATCAAACTAAAGAGATTTGGGTTTTTAATCTTAATAGAATATTGGGGAAGCTACTTGGTATAATGGATAAATTACTGGACCTGGAATGAGACTTATCTTTATAGAGTTCAAATCCAGACTCACAAGTGATTGATTGACTATGGGCAAGTCACTTAACTCATTTTGCTTCAGTTTCTCATCTGTAAATGCCATTGCAAAAAGAAAGGACAAAGGACTCCACTATCTCTGCAAGAAAGTCCAAAAGGAAAATCGAACATGAGTCAAAATAACTTTAACCACAACAAATGTGTTAAGATTAAACAAAAAATTCAGTGTATTTATCAAAGTGTAGCCATGACTTCAGTGGACTAATATTGAAGAATATCTCCTTCTTCTTTGAATAAATTTGGTAGTTCATAAGTGAAACATTTATTAAATACTAATATACATTCAGTTCAAAATAAATAATATTATAAAATGAATGCTTATTAACTTTAAAATGCTAAGAACCTAGTACTAAGAGTGACCAATGGTTATTACTAATAAAAATCTTGAGGGAATTCAGAAGCTCTCTCTTCTCCTGAATTCCCCTTTATTAAAAGATATTTATTTTATTTCAAAAGGACATTATTGATAATCATATTATTTTGACTCTAATTGATCTTGATCAGATCCTGCACAATTCTGCAAGGAATTTAATATGAAGTGGGAAAACCTATTGTATTATATTCAAGTTTGATAGAGACACATCCTTTCATCTAAACAGTCCAATATTGAGAATCCTCTGCTATCTAGAAATTGTCTCTGTGTAGGTGTGATATTACCATGATGTACCATCAGACTCTATTGCAATAGTCTTTAAACTAGTGTCCATCACCATTGCTGTCTTTGGTCCAAAAAAGATGGGTAAATGACTATTCTTTCATAATAGTCTCTGGGGCTTATTTTTCAAAATTATCAAATTACTCAGAAAATAGGTCTGTCATTTTTTAAAAACATTTCTTAAACATAAGGAATACACTTGGAATATATCATTAAAATTAAGTTGCAATCATTTTAAAATTAACAAATGACTAGTATAAATGTTATGATAGAGTACTTCAAGAAAGGGTGGAAATAATTTTTTGCCTAGTGATTACTAAAGAAGACTACAAAATGGGAGGTAACAAAATAAGACAGATCTTAAAATACTCAAATCACAAGACATAAATGTTCAATATGTTGGAGAATTTTGTTCTTTCTTAAATGGATGATTTTAAGAATAATTGTATCTTAGAATGATTGTCATAGAACTGATTAGAGTCCTAGCTTAGTAGGACAGAGGCTTAATCCGTTCTTAGTTGATTTGTGTTTTTTTTTCCCCCAATTATATATTATGTTAGAATTGAGACAGAAATTGAAGAAACATAACATGGGATGTTGGAACTGGTGATGAAACCTAAAATTAAAACGAGGAGAGTAATGGCAGATTTTCAAATCCAACTGTTCTGTTTGGATGAAGGAAACTGAGTACCAGAGAAGGAAAGTGATTGCTTCATTTTGAATTCATCATTTTCACAGGCAGAAGAAAGACACCATGCCAGAGGAAAATCTCACATATGTGAAGGAATTCATTCTTCTGGGATTTTCTGACCTGCCCAATCTCCAAGGTTTTCTATTTGGAATATTCTCTGTCATCTACCTAAGTATACAGATAGGAAATGGGCTCCTCATTATTCTAACCAAGATTGATCCAGCTCTCCATACGCCTATGTATTTTTTCTTAGGGAACTTTTCCTTTTTGGAAATGTGTTACACATCAGTCACTCTGCCCAGAATGCTGGCAGATCTCTGGATCCAGAAGAGAACTATTTCCTTCCTGGCCTGTGCTGTACAAACTTGTTTCCTTTATATTTTTGGAGTAGCTGAGTGCCTTCTCCTGACTGTGATGGCTTATGACCGTTATGTGGCAATCACTAAACCTCTCTATTATACTCTCATTATGAATCATAAAGTATGTGTCCAACTGGTTGTGGGTTCTTGGCTGACTGGGGTCCCAGTCTTGATAGGTGAGACATACCTGATTTTTTCTCTCAACTTCTGTGGCCCTAACAAAATAAATCACGTTTTCTGTGATGCCCCACCTTTATTCCCATTGGCGTGTACAGATACATATAAGATAGAAGTCTCTGTCCATGTTGTGGCTCTACTCTTTGTTACAATTCCCTTTGTTTTGATAATTGCCTCCTATATCAAAATCATAACTACAATAATGAAATTGCCCTCCACCTCAGGGAGATCCAAAGCCTTCTCCACCTGTTCTTCTCACTTAATGGTCGTGTGCTTTTTTTATGGGTCTGGGAGTATTGTGTATTTGCAGCCAAAATCCAGACAATCATCAGGGTCCAGCAAAATGCTTGGTCTTTTCTATAATACTGTGACCCCAATGTTTAACCCCATAATCTACAGTTTGAGAAATAAGGATGTCATTGCTGCACTGAGAAAACTACTTCCTAAGTGAATTCATGTATGGAGCAGTTAGTCAAATCTAAAAAAGAATTGTATTCTCTTCTGCCATACTTCCTAATAAAATTAATAATGATTTATTTTTCCATTTCGCTGAAATTGTACTAAAATGAATTTATCAATAGATTCTATTTGAAAATATAGAACAATAGCTCAAAATTTCAAAAAATTTAGTTCAATTGTGACTGAAATTGAAAACTTTGTTGTATCTTAAATAGCAACAATGATCAACAGATATTTCGAGTACAATTTTACTGTGCTTTCTACTATTTTCCTAGTAACCTGGGAAAAAAGACTTTTTTTAATTTAAAAATATCAATTTAAGTGTGTTTATGTGTATGTGTGTGTGAGAGAGAAAGAGAGTGAGAGTGAGAGAGAGAGAGAGAGAGAGAGAGAGAGAGAGAGAGGAGAAAAGATAGAAATACAGAGAAACAGAGAGAGACAGAGATACAGATAGAAAGAGACAGAAAGAGAGATAGTGAGGTATGTCCATATATGTAAGGCAGAGAAAGCATCAGTTGAAGGGGGAATTCAAAAGCAGAGAAAATGAGACAGAGAAACAAATATTAACTTATTTTCTAGGCTAAATTAAGGCATCTAAAATATTGTTTTTCAATTTCATAGTCCTTCAATATAGAACCATTAGTCATTTTGACTTTTAGCCTTATTATTCTCTTTTCAATTTAAACAAAGCTCTATCTTTTCATTTCATTTTATTAGTATTATTATTATCATTTTGTTTTTTGCTGAGGCAATTGGGGTTAAGTGTCTTGCCCAGGATCACACAACTAGGAAGTTTTAGGTGTCTGAGACCAGATTTGAACTCAGGTCCTCCTGATTTCAAGGCTGGTATTCTATCCACTGCACTACATAGCTGTTCCTATGTCTTCATTTTAACAATGCTCTCTTTCCATGTGCATTAAAATTATCTAAAATGATACTGGTATATTTTCAGTCCTTTAACAGTTTATAATAATCAGAAAACAATAAGTTTAATGAAGAAAATTTCACATTATTAAGAAGGAAAAGAATGAATATAAGTATAAATGATTGAAAGTTTAAGCATTCTACATCTTTATGATGTAAATTAAAAGAATACATTTATAATAAACATTACAATTTATGCTGGAAATGCACTCTTCTTCCAGTGATGAAAGTTCACTTTTTCACAAATGTTTTACGAAATCTACAATGTAGTACAACCCAAGACAGCTCATTGCCCTTTAGGATAGTTCTTATAATTAGAAGATTCTTCCCTTATGTCAAACTTAAATTTCTAACACTTTCTTTATTCATTTTGTTCTTTAGGTTCAAGCCAAATACCTCTAATATCCCTCCCTTACATATGACCTTCACATTCATATAACAATTATCATTGGTCCTTTCAGGGTACTCCACTGTCACCACATTCAATTTCTTAATCCAAAAGTTCAATCATATTCTGGATCCCTAAATTTACCCATTCATTTTCTTTGGCATATTTAGTAATTAGAGATTTTTTTTTTCAAAAGTGAGAAGCCAAATGGAACATCACTTTTCACAACTGACCGAACAGAGTTTACCTGTGTTCAAGCTTTCTAATTCTGAGTATTATGGCACATTTTGTGCAGCCAGTTATTTCAATAGCTTTTATTGCCATGAGATTACTTCATTGTCAATGATAAAGACAACAATTCAGATATTTCAATATTTCATTTCCTAAACTAATTCTGCATGTAATGATAATATCAAAACAAAACAAACCTAACCAAAACAAAACAAAATTTCAACAATATTCTATTTGAACAATGACAAAATTTTTTGTTCTTTTGTTTTTTTGTTTTTTGAAATCCAACCATAAGTTTTGAATTTTGTTCTAAGTAAAATGCATTTGGTTTATTGTCACAGTGGCTAAAGCATTGAGACTGGAGTCAGGTAGTCTCATCATTCTGAATTTAAATCTGGCCTCAAATTCTTACCAGCTAGACAAGAACCAGAACCCTGTTTGTCTCAGTTTCTCCATCTGGTAAAGGGAATGAAAAACAACCATGATAATGATGAGAGATAGGAAAGGGGGAACCCCGTTTGGATCACTGCAAAGATAGTCAGTCCCATGATGGTGCAGTGTCCCCTGTAAGTGAATTTATAGGCCTGAAAACCTAGATTGATAAAAAGGTTTATTGTAGGGATTTGGAAGTAAAGCCAAAGGTAGAAAGACGCCAGGGCCAAAGGTGCTCGCTGGGCAGGCAGGAACCCTTATGTGGCCGGAAGGATACCATGTTTGGGGGGGAAGGGCTCCTTCAAAGAGAGAGCTCCAGTCTGGCTCTTTTATACCTAAAAGGGGCTTGTGGGTGCAGGCCCAAGTTCCTGGAGGGCTTTCAGATAAGGAAGAAACTGCTTGTGGTGGTTGAGGAAACCTGAGCAGATAGTGGGGGCTGGGAAAACCCCAGCCAACTCAGATCCGGTGGGGTCTGGGTCCGGATATCATTGGGATTCAAAAGGGTGCTTTTTAACTAGGATTTATGAATCAAAGGTCAGCCATGGGGGTTGGGGAATCAGAAAGGAATCTTAAAGGGATCTCAATCCCCGTCAATATCTCCTCCAAGAATATTTCTAATGAAGTCTCAAAGACTTGATATGACAAAAATGACTGAATCATAAAGAAAATTCTATCCTCAATGCTTGTATTTTTTTCCTTTTTGATCTATTAATGTTATCCACTATTTATTAGTCTCTTGAATATGTTCTCATTTTCCAAGCAGAAATGGGGTCATATGACTAATCCATGTTTTTACCTCTTCATCTAGTTTTATTTGACCTTATGTCATCAGAATAAGTATTGTCTTTGCTTTTATTACTGTTGCTAAATGTTTGAGATATTATAGACAATATCATACACTAACTCCATTTTCAATATTCTGATCTCTCTATTGATCTATATATCGATCCATTAATATACATGCATGTTTTTATGCGTGTATGTATAGTAAGAGTTAGAGAGAGATTTGCTAAATTTTATTAAGAAACTAAAACCTTTTTCAAAAGTTTATATTCCATCACTATAATGCAAAAAATTTACTTTAATTATTAGGTTATTGTTCTTTTAGATCAATCTATGCCTTCATTTATACACATACACAGAAAGAAAATGGAATTTTATATATCATTAAGCATAGATAGTTATATACACATACTTATACATGTATTAGAATATATGTGTATTATAAATGCACATATAAAACTGCATTTATGTGTTTTATATTGTATATGTGTATACATATATAAATTATATATATTTATATGTATCACACATGTAATCATAAGTGGGCATTCTTTGGAACTGTTCATAGACTCTGTATGTGAACAAACACATATAATGTAAATGTTTACATTAGTTACTATATATTATATATCTACATATATAATGCAGAGTATAAGACATGTATTGCATTATATATGTAAAAACTATATATGTGTGTGCAAATACATGTGTATATGCATACTTTCAGAGAATATACAGTGAAACATATACACATATTCATGCATAGTAAAGGTTTATACACACATATAAATTCACATATATGGACATCTGTGTGGGTTATAATTGTGTGCAGGTGTGTAATATTTCATATATAATAAACATATTTATTCTATATATAAATACAACATAGTATATATTGTTATGATTTGGGATCCCTCTGCATTTGGCTACTGGAGGTCTAACTCAGACCTGTAGATTGGATCTCTTCATGTGAGAGGATGATGATGATACAAGGAGAATGAGAGGCAGATACCTTATCTGACTTCTCTTCCCTCTGCCTCCAATTTATTTCATTCCCAGTCCACAAGGAACATCTTCATTAGTAAAGGCTTCTTTGCAACTCCTTCAAGTATTATTATTCACAGCTATTGAGGCTCTCAGAGAATTGACCTGCCCCTTCACCTAGGCATGGTCCTTAACAATTCTCTGTTTTTTATTTTATGGAAACACAATTATTTTCCCCCCACAGCATGGTCAGTAAGTTTGTGCATTAGCTGTTATCTGAATCCACATGCTAGAGAGTGCAAACAACACTCTAGCAGGTATTGAAGCTTCTGAGATATCTTGGAGGCAAACTTTCAAATGGAGAAGAGAACTATAGTCATAATAGGCATTTTCATAAGTCTCTCATCAATATATTATGCTTTATAGTATATTAATTCTACTTCTTATATAAATTCAAGCTAGATCATGCTTGCCTAGCCAACTACTGTGAATAGCTGTATCATTTATTGAAGAAGATGGACTACAGACATAATATATTATAAGATCCTATTTTTAAGTAAATCAAGGAGCAAAAAAAAAAAAAAAAAGGAAATAACTTGTCCAGTGTCAAAAAGATAGGGAGAAGGGGAGCTGGAGAGCTGGGATTAACATCCTTGTCATTGTGTCCATAATACAGCATTCATTACACTGCTCTGCTCTATCAATGCATTCGGATTGAACTGGTATATCATCCTCAGATTTGGGGTGCAAAGCAAGTTGTATGATGAACTTACCAAATTCTATAATTTTCAGTGAGATGATATAGAGAAGAAAATTTGGTTAAAATATCAGGAGTGTCACACTTTTCAAAATAAAATAAATAATTGAGCGATAATCATTTGTGATGATAAGTATGGTGGCTAAAATACTCAATCCTTTCTAATTATAATTCTCACAAAATGCATGAATGAAAGAAATGTAAAATAACATTTTATAGATGCAGGTTGAGAGATGAATTGGGATTTGCAATAGTTAAATAAATTACAAATTCTGAGGGAAGGATGAAGTATGGCTTCATGACTCATAACCCCACATTTTTTAAGTGTAATATTCCTTTTGTGGGTGTGTTCAGGTTACTTGACTTTATTTGAGCCAGAATGCCTTCCATCTCATTAAAATGTAATAAGTAGCAGGGGAGAGGTGGTGTCCCCAAAGGGATAATAAAGGTAGAAACCAATTTATTTATAAAGGACAAAGTGACTGATGAAAGGGTCATTTTAAATAAGGAACATGATCATTTTTGCAGGTCATACCTTTAATATGACATATTGTGATTTTATAATTGTGAGATATTGTAATTCTTGAGTGACAAATAGCTTAGTAAAGTACTGAACCAGCAGTAATAAGGATACTGGATTCAAATGTTCACTCTCAAAATCATTGTGACAAGCCACTCAGATTGTTTGAATTTTACTCTCTTTTAATCTGTAATATAGAAATATCTGTAGTACCGCCATTGAGTTCTGATGTGAGGGTTAGATAAAACAACATCTTTTAAGCATTAAACACATTAAAGGATGACATTTATATGCTTATGTTATTTTACTATATTCTTCAGAGAAATAAGCAGCTAGATATAATTAACTTCATCTGAGAAAGGTAAATGTGAGCTCTTTTACTTCCAATCCTTGAGTTTATCTTACTTGCAATATGTTTTTGCCCTCTTTTCCACTTGTAGATAATGCCTCTAAATTAGTGGGTTAAATATCAACACGCCCACATGTCACAGTTAGTGAAGCAGTGCTACAAGACATACCTTTCCTTGTATAAACCTTCCTCTGTGCCTTTTTTTGCCAAAAAGGTATTTACAATTGAAACCATAGGCTTATGACATGCTACCTCCTTGAACATGATTTTCTTAAGTGGGTTGAACATGTTATCCTTGCTTGGTTTTGGCCTCTGTTGGGCCTAGTTCTTACTGTTTTACTTTTGTTTGCCTTTGCTTTGTTATAAACCTCTGTAATCTCATTGATCAAGCTAGACATAATTGATGCTAAAGTTAACTTGATGTGATTAGCAGTCCGTGCTTTACAAAAGAAGGAAATGATAAGGGTCAGGTGAGGAGCCACCCATGGTCCCATGGTACAAATAGGAAGGTACCCATGGTACAAAAAGGCCTTGAAGCCTGAGATTCCATGATGTGGTCTCTGTGAACAGCGTAGACTGACTCATGGGCAGGATCTCTGGTTGCATTGAGATCCCATCAATGGGAGGTGTCTCCTTCTCTAATTGGCTGTGCATGTGACCTCATAGACCCTATATAAGCTGTGGGGACCAGGAAGTAGGTGGACTTTATTAGGAGTTCATCAGGAGTTCATAAGGGAATCAGCAGGAGATCAGCTAGGGCAGGAAGTGAACACATGCAATAAAAACCTTGACTTTGCATGCAGCTGTTCTCAGGTGCTCTGTTAAACGTAGAACCATGGTAATTTTAATTGTATTGAAATGAGTAGAATGAGGACAACATTGTAAACATTTACAGACATCTTGCATCATGGTCAACTATGAATCATCTATTTGATATAATTGAACATATGGAATAAAGACCTTGATCTTGCATGCAACTGTTTTCAGGTGCTCTGTTAAATGTAAAACCATGGTAATTTTAATTGTGTTGGAAAGAGTAGAATGAGGATAACATTTTAAACATTTACAGAAATCTTGCATCATGGTCAACTATGAATCATCTATTTGATATACTTCTTAAAAGTTTATGATGAAAAATGCTATTAATTTCCAAAGAAATAGTGATGGACTCTGAATGCATATCAAATCATACTTTGTTTTTCCTTTTAAAATTGTTTCTTGTGTGTGTGTGTCAGCTTTTTCTTTTCTTTCACTACATGACTAACATGGAAATGTTTCCATAACTGTACAAAGATAACTTATGACAAATGTCTTGTCTTCTCAATGATGATGCATTAGAGGGCGGGAATTCGGAATTCAAACTTTGAAAAAAATGAATGTTAAAATATTTATATACAATTTAATAATAAATTATTAGAAATGAAAGGAAAATTTAAAAAAAATCCTTGCAAATACATATTTGATTACAGAGTACTTTTATGAGTTGTAGATGACTCCTTCTGAGTCTATTGGGTGACTTTTTGGCAAAGAAACTGGAGTGATTTGCCATTTCCTTCATTGCTCATCTTATAACTAGAAAATGGTGGCAAACAGACTAAAAAGACTTGTACACAATTATACACTTAGAATCTGAGGCTAGATTAAACTCAGATCCCCTTTATTTTTACCCTTCCCTTATTACTCTTTTTCTTTTCCCCTTTTTTCTCCCATTTTTAATGAGGTGAGAGAGAATTCTCTGTAAAACAAATATGTCAATTATTTTCTCTTTGAGCCAACTCTGATGAGAGTAAGATTCATAATTCACACAGTGTTCCTTCCCCTCGCTAAATTCCATCAGATATGTTAAGTTTTCGTTGCCTCTTCATAGTATGTCGTTTCCCTCTTTTTATCTCCCATTTCCTCTTTTTCTGACACTATCTCTTTTCCATTTCTACTTCCCCTTTTTATGTTATATCAATAAAATCAAATTATTCATGTGCACTTTATGTATATCCACAACAGAAATACAGTTCTCAAAAGTTCCTTTTACCTTTTTCTGTTTCTCTTGAGTCCTATGGTTGGAGATCAAATTTTTGGTTTAGATCTGTTTTTTTTTTTTTTTTTTTTTTTTTTTTTCCTTAGAAACAAATGAAATTCATCTGTTTCATTAAATGTCCATCTTTTTCCATGGAAGAAAATGCTCAGCTTAGCTGAGTAGTTTATTCTTGGTTGCATTCCAAGTTCTTTTGCCTTTCAGAATATCAGCTTCAGGCCCTTCGATCCTTTAATGTGGATACGGCCAGATCTTGAGTAATCTTTATTGTGGCACCTCAGTATTTGAATTGCTTTTTCCTGGCTACTTGCAATATTTTTTCCTTAGTCTGATAGTTCTGAAATTTGGCCAAAATATTCCTTGAAGTTTTTTTTTTGTTGTTTTTGTTGTTGTTTGTTTGTTTGTTTGTTTTTAGGATCTTTTTCAGAAGGTGTTCAATGAATTCTTTCAATGCCAATTTTCCCTTCTGGTTCTGTTACCTCTGGGCAGTTCTCTTTGATTATTTCTTGTAAAATAGTTTCTAGGCTCTTTTTTTCATCATAATTTTCTGGAAGTCCAAAAATCCTTAGATTATCTCTCCTAGATCTATTTTCCAGGTGTATTGTTTTTCCAAGTAGATATGAAATATTTCTTTCTATTTTTTTCATTTTTTTGGTTTTGCTTAACTGATTCTTGATGTCTCAAGGAAGCATTCATTTATTTTTGTTCAGTTTTGATTTTTAATGAGTTATTTTCTTCTTTAGCTTTTTTTTTTTACTTCTTTTTGTATATGTCCAATTGAGTTTTTAAATGAGTTTGTTTTGCTCTATGGAATTTTTTTTTCATTTCACTAAGAGACTAAGCAATGAAAGTGTCACTACCCCAATCCAAAACCTGCTGCGAGGCTGTGGATATTAGCAGCTTATCAGAGAATAGCCCTGAACAGACAGGAAGTGTCTCTGCCCTGGAAGCACAGTAGTGCTATGGAAGTTCTGTTGCCCCAGCTGAGCCCTGCACTGTGCAGATTAGAGGCTTCCCCAGGCTGCACCTCCCTAATGTGTAGATTTGCAGTTGACCTGGCCATGCTTCAGTTGCACTGGTGTATGCTGAGTCACTTCCGGTTTGGGGGTTGGGTGGGTACAATCAGATCCTGTTAGGTTCTGGCGGTTTAGGTACCCTGTACCTCTGTCTCTAATCTCTCTGATGATCCACTGCTTTACAAACAAGGCAAAGCAGTCAGCCTATGGCAGAGTCATTTCCACTACTCTTCTAGGCACAGAGACTATCTGTGTCACTGGTCTGCTCAGGACTCTACTTTCCTATGTCCCTGTCTGCTTCTGGTCTGTTCCCACCCCTCAGGACAAACATGCTCTGGCAGTATCCTCCAGATTATTTTTGTCTGGTAAGTCGTTGTACCTTTAATCTTTGTGAATTTCACCAGTCAAGTGCTATTTTTGAGGCTGAATTCAAAGATTAGTAGTGAGCGCATGAGAGAAGCTTACAGAGTCACATGTACCTTCTCTGCCATCATGACTCTGCCCCCCAAAAGACTATTTCAAAATACATGACATTTGCTTAAAGTTTTCCCTTTCTATTGGAAACTAGTATGGCAGAACCTAGGCAATGACCTGTACCTAACAACAAATATCAATATAAGTTCAAAATGGGCTCATGATCTAGACATAAAGAAAAATATTATAAACAAATTAGAAAAAAGTAGGATAGTTTTACCTCTTAAGATCAGTGGAAAAGGAAGAAATTTGTGACCAAAGAAGAACTGGAGATCTTTACTGATCACAAAACAGATAATTTTGATTATATTAAATCAAAAAGGTTTTGTACAAATGAAACTAACACAGACAAGATTAGAAGGGAAGCAATAACCTGTTAAAACATTTTTACATTCAAAGGTTCTGATAAAGGCCTCATTTCTAAAATATATAGAGAATTGACTCAACTTTATAAGAATTCAAGCCATTCCCCAATTGATAAATGGTCAAAGGATTTGAACAGACAATTTTCAGATGAAGAAATTCAAACTATTTCTAGTCATATGAAAAGGTGTTCCAAATCACTACTGAGAAATGCAAATTAAGACAATTCTGAGATACCACTATACATTTGTCAGGTTGGCTAACATGACAGGAAAAATAATGACAAAGGTTGGAGAGGATGTGGGAAAACTGGGATACTGATACATTGTTGGTGGAATTGTGAATGGAGCCAACCATTCTGAAGAGCAATTTGTAACTATGCTCAAAAACGTTATCAAACTGTGCATATCCTTTGATCCAGCAGTGTTTCTACTGGGAATATATCCCAAAGAGATCAACATGTGCAAAAATGTTTATGGCAGCCCTTTTTGTCATGGCAAGAAACTGGAAACTGAGTGGATGCCAATCAATTGAAGAATGGATGAATAAATTATGATATATGAATGTTATGGAATATTATTGTTCCATAAGATATGACCATCAGGATGATTTCAGAGAGGTCTAGACAGACTTACATGAACTGAAGCTAAGTGACATCAGCAAAAGCTTGGGATTATCATACTATAAAATCATGATAAGATGATCAATTCTGATGGATATGGCTCTCTTCAACAATGAGATGATTCAAACCAGTTCCTGTAATGTTCTCTTCTCTAAATTGGAATCATTCTCTGAGTGCAGGTTCGTTGGGAAGCTTCTGGAGGCAGCTTTCCTTTCAGTTCTGTTCAACAATCCCAAATGCAGCCAGGAGTCCAAATCCTTTATTGTCTCTTTCCAAATCTTATCTCCTTCACTTGGGGCTTGGGTAGTTTTCTGGAGGCCTTCTTGATCTTGGTGTCAGTGTTTTCCACAGGACAGCCAGCCACAACTTCTCTGTCTTCCTTCATTTGTCCCAACTTGTGAATCTCCTTGATTGAATCCTGGCTGGTCAGCCTCTCACTCTCCTAATGTCTCCAGCCAGCAAAAAGGTAGAAGTTGGAGTGATCTTGACTCTGAATCTCCTGATGTCCTCCCGAAGTCTTCCCAAAGTTCTCCTGAAGTCCTCCCTGGCCCTGAGAGCTTCTTGCTTATATGCTGTATAATCATTTTATCACTAAGAAACTATTATTTGTTGTAGGATTAAATCAATGCTAAATTCAATTTAATTTGTCTCCTCAATTTCACTCAGTACCTTGTTTCAAGTTCTGGTGCACAACACCTCCTTATAGGATCAGATTAATCATACTGAATTACATAATTATTGTCTCTATCCATTCCAGTGACTTAGAACCTTGTAAGAATCCTAACCTGTTCCAATTGTACAGTGATAAAGCCATCTACATCCACAGAGAGGACTGTAGGAACTGGGAGTGGTTCACAACATAGCATTTTCACTTTAAAAAAAAAAAAAGTTTCCACTTTCTTTTGCTAGATTATGTAAGAGCTAAACATATTGCTATTACTTAAATTATTTCAAATATCAACAAACACACTGTTGTGTGTTACTCACTCTTGATAGTTCATAAATCTAAGACATAGCATTAAATGAGAAAACTTCATTTTACACAACTATCAAGAAATGAGAATGAATTATTCTAAGATAATGATTGATAGTTTAATAATTTCCTCATTTTATGATATTAATTCATTAAATATTAAATTTGAAATATATACATATATATATATATATATATATATATATATATATATATATATATAGTGGTGTTTTACATTTTGCACTAGAAAAGAATTCCTCCACTGATAATGAAAATTCATTTTTTCCACAAATGTTTTACTCAAAGATGTCCAATTAGTTGTTTCAGTGGGGGTTTATAGTCAAGTACAATCCAATGTAATCCATTTCTCTTCTGAAGTTCATTCTGTATGAGTTTTCTTCCTTATAGTCAAGCATAATATTGCTTCTCTATAATTCAAAACCTTTCTTTATCCATGAAGCTCTCAAATCAAGCCAAATAAATCTATATCTACCTCCCTCATGTGAAAGAGCTCCAAATTAATGATGATCATTCATCCTGTCTGTCTTCTCTATTTTACCTACCCCTATTTTTTTTTTTAAATCTTGGATTCTGAATTCTGTGATAGGTTTTATGCATTCAAAGACTTCAATAATGTTTATTATTATAATATTTGTCTATTGACAGTGAATTTGTGGAAAACAGATATTTCTCTCATTTTTAAAAATTAACCTTTTTTCTAATCACATCTCTAAAAAAAATCACCAACATTGTACATAAAGTTGTTTTTTTAATCAAAGTGCAAATTTCAAATGTATATCTGACATTTTATTATCAGCTCAAATTTAAGTCTGAAAATGTCTTATCTTTTTTCCTGTTGATCTGTTGATTTTATTTATTACTTGTTAGGTCAATGAATATGCTCTCATTTTGAATCAAAAAGCAAAGTGATCTAATTTCCCCAGCCTATGAGTTCCTCTTCCAAACGTTGTAATTAATGAAGGATAAAATCAGAATAAATCTCATTTCTGCTTTAATTTCTGCACAGAAGGCTTTTCAGATTATATGCAAGATGGTGGTATAAGTCCATTTTAAAGATAATTACTCTCTCTGTGTCTCTGTCTCTATCTCTCTGTCTCTTTCTCTCTTTCTTCCTCCCTCCCCACCTCTAATCAATATATATATATATATATATATATATATATATATATATATATATGTATATATATATATATGCATATATTTATATGTATATATACATATATGTATACATGTATGCACATGTGTATGCATATGTATATTTGTGTGTATATGCACAATCTTTAATGTATGTGTGTTTTATATGCATGTGTATGTACATATATTACATAATCACAATACATAATATATATGTAGATTATAGATATATTTGCTGTGTAGTACACATACTATATATTTATGTACATATATTTATAAATATAAACATGCATAAATACCTACCCACATATTACATATGGTACATCTATCCAAATTTAGATGTTTTGATTTATTAGGTATAAGTGCATGTAACTAAACTGTAAGTATATAGCTGCACCTACAAGTACATATATACCAGAATGTATGCAGAATATAAATTATACAATATATGTACAAATCCAATCTAATAAACTTCATGTGGTTAATTTTGTGGTGCAATGTATAAAGCACTGGATTTGGAATCAGGAAGATCGGAGTTCTCATCTGGTATCAGATGTTATCTCTATGACCCTGGACAAGTCATTCAAGCCAGTTTGTCTCAGTTTCTTATTTGAAAAATGGGACCAATTAGAGAAGGAAATGGCAAATCACTGCAGTAACTTTGCCAAGAAAACCCCATGGACTGATTGTATGGGGTCACTTAGAGTCAAGAACCACTTAAGGCTCTACAAAAGCAGTATTAATAACAACGATGACCACCCCTACACCAAAACCTCTGAAACTAAAGTTGTTCATATCTGAAGCCTCAAAATAGTTGCTTTTCTCAAGACTTAAGAGTTTTCCCTATATAACCCTGCCTAATTATAGTTGTTTAGATGATTGGACTTCGAGCCAGAAGACCATTTCTCTCATTAAAAAATGAAATATGGCTTGGGAGAGCAGGTATCCCTAGAGAGCTGGCAAGACTCTTCTACTAAAGAGGAGTGCTCAATGATTTAATCTAAAGGTGACTTTAACAAGATAGGTTTGGTCCCTCTCACAGAGTTTATTTGTGCTTAATTGTATATTTAAGAGAAAAGGATCATGAACTCATAGAAAGGGCATTGAACTTGCAGACATGGGAACCTCAGATTCTATTCTTCTCTTTAGCACCAAACACCTGTGAACTTTGGCAGATCATTCTGGTAAAGCGTCAATCTCCTCATCTGTAAAATCAAAATAGCTGTGGTTCCTACATTATAATCTTGATGCAATAACTTATGTAAAATTTTTGAAACATTAAAGTAAATTATGGATGTATGTTATTAAATATCTCTTTTTTCTTCCTCATTATTCAAGAAGCAAGGAGTTAAATAATATTTAATTCTAAATAAGAAAGGTAAGTTTGAGCACTTTTGCTACCTTACTTGTAGTTTCTTTGATCTGAAGAGGATCATTATCTATGATTTTTGTAATAATTTTGAATTTTGTAATCCTAATTAGCAATAGAGATTCAAGAAAGAGATTATTCAGGGAATAAAACATTCTGTTTACAGAACATCCTCTGATACTTCTGTCAGTCAAGATATGTGTGTATGGAGTTCACCAGTAGTCACTTAAATCGCTCAAAAAATATTCTGTCTTGATATTGCTTCAATTTTGTACTTTTTTTTCCCTTTTGTCTTTTATAACACATTTCCCAGAAAAAAATCCATTCACATAATTTCCTTTATGAAGATCAAAACTGTTAAGTAAATGCAAGCATCAGGGAAAAAATAACAAAAACAATAACTAATGAAATATTTCACAATAAAATTCCCCTCAACACACTCTGATTAGAAGAGAAAAATAAGCTTTATAATTTGTTCTCTTGGACAAAGACTTTTGAGTATAATTAATCTGAGCCCAGTTCCTGTTATTTACCACCCTCCACCAACACCAATTACATTATGGTAAATCTTGTGGATATGAATATCCTGGTTGTGCTTTCTTTGCTATATCTCACTTGATTAAAAACAAAAAAAAAAAAAAAAAAAAAAAAACCCTTCCCAAATCTCTTCAATTGCTCATACTTTGATTTCCCTATGAGATAATATGTAGGCAAAATCCTGAACCAACAAAAATAGCTATTTCCTGTTGATTATCTATTATTTCAGGGTTTTTTCAGCTACAGTCAAAATGAATATTTTTGAATATTTGATTAACTTTTTATTTTTCCTGTAACTGATCTCTTTTCATAATATTCCATTGAAATCTGATCCATCGAGTCCAAGTATGTAAAACATTTATTGCTTCAACTCCTCTAATTCCAAATTGTTTTCTAGAACACTCAGATTAATGAAGCTATGCCACAATAAAGTGTTATGATTCTTATCCCACTGAAACTCTATAAGTGACTTTCTAAATGTTTAACCAATGAAATTTACAGGTATTAGGTAAGGAGATAATTTTATTCATCTTTATTTTTATTAATGTTAGTGATTTTTGATGATTACTAATAATTTATAATTTTCTTTTTTATATTAATTGACATATTAACTTTTGGATGTTATATTAAATCCCCTAATTTTTTCAAACATCTCTATCTAAAATCAGACTTTTTATCAAAAATATACTACATATTTTTTTCAATGAATAGTAGTTTTTGTTAATTGATTTTGCACTGAATTTCTTTTTGTATTTTAAATATGTAATTCAGATTATTTATTATGTGTTTTATCCTCTTTTCTATCATTATTTATGAAGAGATATTAAATGTGATAGGGATGGTAGTGATGGCTTCAGTCTAAATTCAAATCCTATTCAAATTTTTGCAAAGCATGTAAATATTGTCAACTTAATTAACTTTTCCCCCTCACCTTTAAAATAATGGTATATTACAACTCTTAGAATTTACTTACATTAATATGAGTTGGCTGAAAATGTGTTTTTACACTTAGATTACAATGATGGAGCATTTGAAATTCCTGGCAAGTAAGAAGGAAAGTGATTGATTGGTCATCAATTCATTGTTTCTGCAGGCAGAAGACTCAATGACAGGGAACAATTTCACAATTGTGGGGGAATTCATCCTCCTGGGATTTTCTGATCTTCCCAACCTTCAAGGGTTTCTCTTTGGCATTTTTTCTGTCATCTACCTATATATATTGATAGGAAATGGCCTCCTAATTGTCATAACCAAGATTGATCCAAGTCTCCAAACACCAATGTATTTTTTCTTGGGGAACTTTTCCTTCTTGGAAATCTGTTACACAGCAGTCACTATGCCCAGAATGCTGGTAGATCTTTGGACTCAGAAGAGCACTATTTCTTTCCTACACTGTGCTGTACAAACCTGTTTCTTCTATATTCTGGGAGTGGCAGAGTGCTTGCTCTTGGCAGTGATGGCATATGATCGTTATGTGGCCATCTGTAAGCCTCTCTACTATCCTCTCATCATGAACAATAGGGTATGTATCCAACTTGTTGTGATGTCCTGGATTATTGCAGTTCCAGTACTGATAGGGGAGACATACCTGATTTTCTCTCTCAATTTTTGTGGTACTAAAAAAATTAATCATGTTTTCTGTGAGGCTCCACCATTAGTGGAGTTGGCCTGTGGGGACACATATAAGACAGAGCTCTCTGTCCAACTTGTTGCATTGTTATTTATCATAACTCCCTTTCTGTTGATACTCACATCCTATGTCAAAATAATAATTTCTATCCTGAGACTGTCTTCAACCTCAGGGAGATCCAAAGCCTTTTCCACCTGCTCATCACACCTCATTATTGTGTGCTTATTCTATGGGTCTGGTAGTATTGTGTATTTGAGGCCAAAATCCCATGACTCTACAGGATCAGTCAAAGTGTTTGCTCTTTTCTATACCACTGTGACCCCAGTATTCAACCCTTTGATATATAGCCTCAGAAATAAGGATGTCATTGTTGCTCTGAAAAAAATGCTTCCTAAATGAATCAGGTGACAGAGTCATGAATAAAATATATCAACTTTGTATTTTATTTTCTTCCACAGTTCATGCAAAAATACATATCTATTTATTTTTACATTTCAATGAATATGTACATAAATTAGAGACAATCAAAACACTGTATTTGAAAATACAGAAAATGTTAGTCTAAATTTTCTACTATTTTGTTAGATTATGAAAGGACTTAACAAATTGTTATGACTTAAATGGTTTCAAATATCAGCAGATAACTTGAGTGCAATCACTTTTGCAATCTTTTCTAGTATTGTCCTAATATCATGTGAACTTATACCTTTTTAAAGGAAAAAGGAGAGAGAAAGAGAGAGGGATATATATATATATATATATATATATATATATAGAGAGAGAGAGAGAGAGAGAGAGAGAGAGAGAGAGAGAGAGAGAGAGAGAGAGAGAGAGGAGGGGGGGGGGGGAGGGAGGGAGGGAGGGAGGGAGAGAGGGGGAGGGAGGGAGAGAAGGGGAGAGAGAGAGAGAGAGAGAGAGAGAGAGAGAGAGAGAGAGAGAGAGAGAGAGAGAGAGAGAGAGAGAGAGAGAGAGAGAGAGAGAGAGAGAGAGAGAGAGAGAGAGAGAGAGAGAGAGAGAGAGAGGAGAGAGACAGAGACAGAGACAGAGACAGAGACAGAGACAGAGACAGAGAGACAGAGAGAGAGGAGACAGAGAGACAGAGAGACAGACAGAGAGAGACAGAGAGACAGAGAAGGACAGAGAGAGGAGATTGTAATTTTCATGAATTTGAAGGTCTTTCATATGAGTAAGAGAGGGTAATAGAATCAAAACAAATCCACCTATAAGCTTCTCTCCCTCATTTGAAAGACTTTCAAATTCAGAGAAATTATGCTCATTCATGCTTTAGTTCTCTATTTTAACCAACCCCAGCTTCTAAAATCTCTCCAAATTCTGTAACAAATTTTATGCAATTAATTTTTTTCAATAGCCTCTTGCCACAATATTTCCCTATTAACATTGTATTTGCAAAAAAAATAATAAAATTAGTAAGATATTTTTCTCATTTTATTTAACTAACCTATTTAATTACATATTGATAAGATCACCAAGATGGTACTTTTTTTAATCAAAGCACGAGAAATGTTTACCTAACATTTTGTTAATGGCTCAAATTCCTAGTTTGGATATCTTCTATTTTTTATTTTATTTTGGCTCTACTGATTTCATTCATTACTTTTTAGAATTGAATTTAATATCATCTAATTTTGAATCAGAAGGGAAGGTGATCTGACTTCTCCAGCATGTGAATTCCTCTTTCTAGCTTTTTGTCAATAAAGGATGTAATCAGAATAAATACAATTTGTGCTTTCATTTCTGCCCCAGAAGGTTGTTTCAGATTAAAGAGAAGATAGTAGTATAAGTTCATTTCATTTATAATTCATATCTATCTATCATCTGTCTGCCTATCTCCAAATATATGTTTGCATGAGTATGTGTTGAGAAATAGAGAAAAATATAAATTTGCTATAGTAAAATAAGGAATCTGGAAGATTTTTGAAATTTTATGACCTATCATTCTTATGTCAGAAAGATACATGGAGATGAGATTATTTTATGTTTTTATATTATATATTTATATTAAAATATGCAACATATATAACAATAATATTAAATCTAATTATATATGTAAAATTGTATGACTACAATTCACTCATATTTACACATCCCATCTGTATATGTATGTATATAGAACAGACATGTTTATCTGACAAATATACATGGAGAGTATAGAGGCAGCCACGGTGGTCCAGTGGACAGAGAACCAAGCCTGGGATCAGAAAATTCATCTTTTGTAGTTCAAATCCAGCCTCAGACACTTACTAACTCTGTGACTCTAAGTATATTTTTTACTCAATTTGTTCAATTTCTTTATAATGAGAACTAGGAAAAGAATATCAAGCACTTCAGTGTCTTTACCAAGACAATTCAAGGTAGCGGAGAATTAGTCTGAACTCAACAGAATAAATATATCATACTTTGAATATATATATTTTATGTGTGTATATATGTATATGTATATGCATATACATAAATCTATATGAAAATAGTTTCTCTAAAATATTTAGCCATATGCATATGTATATATATATAAATTTACATATGTGTTTATGTTTATATAATACATAATACATGTATAGATATACCTATATATAGTATACATATACATGCATTCAGATAGGTCGGTTGGTAGGTAGATGGTAGATACTATTGTTCCATTATTCAAATGTTATTGACTCTGTAAACCCATGGATTTGTCCATGAGGATTTCTTGGCAAATATACTAGACTGATTTAATATTTCTTTCTCCTGTATGTCCCCATTTTATATATTTGGACCTAAGTCAAATAATGTTTATGTGATTTGCCCAAGAAAATAGAATTAGTAAGTGTCTGAGGTCAAATATGAATTCAGATCTTCCATTTCTGGACTTGGCACACAATTCACTGTACCACATAGCTGACAAAACCAGGTATATGCAGGGCACAGGTGTATATATTCACACATGCAATTATGTGAATAATCATGTGTGTCAACATAAATGCATATTATAGATGCATATATGCTGTATGTATATTTACATTGATATTTATTTTTATCCATGAATAAATATAAATTATATACATTGTGCATATATTCATATATACAGTATATACCATGTATTACCTATATAGTATATTAAATATATACTGCATTTTATATACTATTTAACTTATAATGTGAGAATATAAATATGGAAATGCATTTAAAGATATATATGTGTGTGTGTGTGTGTGTGTGTGTGTGTGTGTGTGTGTGTGTGTGTGGATATATACATATATATATGTGTGTGTGAATATATACATATATATATGTACATATACAAATAAACTATATGTAACACTATACACAGTACATCTATATCTGGATGGATAAACATACACACACATATATATGTACTTAATATAATAATACACTTAATCCTGTGTACCTCAGTTTTCTCTTCTGTAAAATGGGTTGGAGAAGGAAATGGCAAAGCAATCCAGAATCTCTGCCAAGAAAACCCCAAACAGGATCATAAAGAGTTGCAGATAACTAAAATGAATGACTGACAAAAGAGTAGTTAAGCCTTGTTTTCATGAGCATCTAGGTTGAAATATTATATCTGACTATCACAATATATGTGAAAAGTGGCATGTTTATTAATACATATTCTTATATATAAAGTGAAGACATTTTATATTACTTAGAATATAACTGCTCATGTGAAAATATCCTTAAATAAAGTTATATCATTGTTTTATAAATCTAAAAAAATTATGAAAATATTAGCTGCTACTCACATTTGTTCTGAACTCATAGATATGAACTATACTTTCTTTTTTCCTCTTCTTCAATAATCATAAAAGCTCCACCCCCTAAGCAATTTTGCTTAGGTAGCAGAGTTTGAGTAATTGGCAGTTTTGTGAATGACTATGATTGTAGGTGATGGACTTTTTCCTATGTTTGATCTCCCTATAGTGACTATCAAGGAGTATTGGCACATTGTTAGCTTTTGAAATACATTATTAAATATAAGCAAATATCACCTAAAACATGCCCTGCATCTGCTAATTGACTTATTACCTAAAAAGATTAGTTTATTAGAACCTTTTAACCATAATTTCCTTTTGAAAATGGTACTTTTGTTTTGATATATTCATTAACTGCTCCTATAGTAGAAGTATACAGAAAAATGTCATCTGTATCCAGAAAAAGATCTAAGGAGATGGAATATAAATCAACACATACTATATTCACTGCTTTTTTTCTTTTTTTTTTTTTTTTTAGACTCTCCCATTGTTTTTCCTTTTGCTCCGATTTTTAATCTCCCAACATGTCCATAAAGCAATATACATTAAAAATAAATAAACATAGTATAATAAAAAGGATATAGTTACAAAGCAGAAGCAATAGAAATTTTAAAAGTCAGATAAGAAATTAAAATCAGAAATTAGTGTTAAAGTGTCTGGAATTCATTGTGTATACTCAATCACCCAAAGTACATGAAAAAAAAAAAAAAAAAAAAAGGAAATGAAAGAAGAATTTGCAGTTCTAAAGAAAGGAGCCAAATTGGAAATCTCAATATATCAAACACTTGATGAAACAACTCCAATACTCCAAAATCTCTTGATCTAAGGAAACAGAATTAATAAAATGTTATCTGTGTATTAATAAACTATAGAATCAGAATGAATAAGACAAAGATATGTATATAATGGTAATTGGAGGGAAAAAAAAAAAACTTGAATTACTTGCCAATGGAATATAATATAGATGAAATGGAAAGAAAGAGAAAAACTGATACATTCAAAAGAATTCTGATACTGGAAGAGAGATCTACTATATTAATACTAAAGAATTTCAATTATCCAGATATTTGCATATATTTTCCTCCTGCTTCTCCTCCTCCTTCTTCTTTCTCTGTCTTTGTCTCTCTCTCTCTCTCTCTCTCTCTCTCTCTCTCTCTCTCTCTCTCTCTCTCTCTCTCTCTCTCTCTGTCTCTCTGTCTCTTTTGTGTGTGTGTATGTGTGTGTATCTATTTCTCTGTATTTAACACCCTGTCTTTGATCTTTGTCTCTCTCAGATGGTCTCTACCTATTTGTCTATTCTGATATATCTGTATTTGTTTTTGTGTGCATCTATGTTTTCTCAACCTCTGTTTTTTTCTGCCTTTCCTTTTCCCTTTTCCTATAGAGACTGAAAATCTCAAAAGATAATTAAGTAAAATATGATACAACCAAAGCTTAAAAGAATGTTGGAAATTGATCTCAGGCCCAAAAACAAGTACAGAAGAGCTTAAAATATCCTAAATGTAAAAGAAAATAGAGTACAATTTGGAAAATAAATCGATGTAAGAGAATTATGAAAAAATGTCAGTGATGAAGGAGGCACACACACACACACACACACACACACACACACACACACACACACACACACAAAACCCAATGGGATTTCCTTTTCACATTTTTTTCCCAGAAAAATTTGAAAATACTGACATGAAGAGATGAAAAGTGAAGTGAGCAGAATGAAAATTTCATAACATACATTTATTGAAATACTGTATTTAGATCAAGCATGAATGTTTTAGGTATTCTGAGCAAAACATTGATTTAATATGATTCTAAAGGACTAAAAATGAAAAATGTTATTCATATAAGAAAAAGCCTTAAAGGAGTATGAATATAGATCACAGCATACTTTTTTCTTTATTATTATTATTATTATTATTATTATTATTATTACTTGCTAAAGCAGTTGAGGTTAACTGACTTGCCTAGGGTCACACACCTAGGAAGTATTAAATATCTGAGGTCATATTTGAACTCAGGTCCTCCTGATTTCAGGGCTGGTGCTCTAACCACTATGCAACCAAGTGACCCTTTTCCTTTACTTTTCTATTTTTTTTTTTTTATTTCAGCACATGACTAACAAGGAAATGTTTTCCATGACTACCCAAGGATAATATATGTCAGAATGCTTATCTTCTCAATTATGGTATAGGAGAGAGAGGAAATTTAGAATTCAGAGTTTGAAATGTCCTCTTAAATGTAATGTGGTAATAAATAATTAAAATGAGGGAAAACATCTGCATATACATATATAATTACAATGTTGTTGAGTTGCATATGTCTCTTGCTGATTCTATAGGGATTTATTGGCAAAGAAACTGGAGTGGTTTGCCATTTCCTTTTTCGACTCATTTTATCAATAAGGAAGTAGAGGCAAATAGGCTAAAAATCATCCAGAATCAATCATCTGGCGTCTGAGACCGCCTATGAACTTTGATATTTTTGATTGACAGTTTATAGTCTATTTATTGTGCCACCTACCTGCACACCTACAAAGTAGGTAGCTTGTACAAGCATTGTGCAATATTGTTCCAAATCAAATTCATTACCTATGTAAGAGGTCTTGTATATTATACATTGCAGATATTAAGAGGTTTTATATATATATATATATATATATATATATATATATATATATATATATATATATATATATATACATACATACATACATACACACACACACACACACACACACACACATATGAGAATTCAGCCTCAGAAGAGATGAAAAATCCAAACAGAAGTAACAAGGTCCAAGAGACCTTAGCCTATACAGCTGGTCAGATTACAAAGCTTAAAGAATTCAATGACAAGGCAAATAGCAAAGTCAGAAGATTTTAGGACATGTGCTAGGTCTAGTGAGAAGACCTGGAGACCCTCTATCTTGATTAGTAGTAATGTCTTACCTATTCAATTACTGTAGTCTCAACCTCTATTCCTAGGGGAACATTATGTACATTTGTTTAGACCTCCTCCATTGAAGCAAATTGGGAAACAAAGAAAAGAAACAACTTATGAAAGTCATCCAGGAAAGATTGATAGTGGAGCTAAGACTCAACTATATATTTTCTCTGATGAAGTACGATGCATTTTTTTTCTACCTTTTTTATTTTTTAGTTTTTTGGTCAAATTCTTATCTCATTGAGTCATTCACTTCCATTTGTTCAATTCTAATTTTCAGCATATCATTTCCTTTAGTTAGTTTTTTGTTATCTCCTTTTTCATTTCAGCAATTTAACTTTTAAATGAATTGTTTTGCTCCTTGTTTTATTTTTTCATTTCACCAATTCTATTTTTAAGTTTGTTTTGTCATTTTCTATTTCACTAAGTATGTTTTTCAAAGCAATAGTTGATCTTTCCATATCATAAAATCCATTTTTAAAGGAGTGATTTTTTTCAGACAACTTTTGTGTTTCCTTTTCCAAACTTCTTAATTCTTTTTCCCATTTTTACTCTCTTTTTAAAGATTTTTAAAAGTTCTTCCAATACAGTCTTTTGAAGGTCTAAAAACTCATATATTCCTTTGAGGTTTCAGCTGGAGATGAGCTTCATGTTAATATTTCCTTGTTTCCATAACAGTTATCAGCTATCAATGGTCAGAGTTTTTTTGTTTTGTTTGTTTGTTTGTTTAGTTTTATTTTTTTGCTCATTTTTAAAGGTTGAGGTGTGCTTTTAAAATAAAGGAGAAAATTGTTCTAGCTTGCTCCATAGAAAACAATGCCTTCACAGTGCCCTGGGGACAGTACTGTTAACTGCGTTCTTATGCTGGGCATGTGTGACCAGGCCCCGTTTTTCCTTGGTTGTTCAAGGGCTCATTGTTTGCCTTCTGAAGTTGTATTGGAGGTCACACAACTAGTCTACTGATACACTAGCTTCTGAACCAGAATAGAATAGTCAGTGCAACTTTGACTAAGAGATTCCTTAGGTTTTCCACACAAGTGGAGGCCTCTTCATCCTGGTCTTCCCTGTGCTGCCTCACTGACTGCCCAATTGAGGAAAACCTTTCCTGTAATTCTTCTAAAATATCTTCTGCTAGAAATTTATTATACTCCATATATTTCTGGGTTATGTCACTCCAAAACCTATTTGGTATCAATTCTGAGGAAAGCCAGACATAGCTGAGACAAAGACATGTCTACTCTCTGCCCTGTTGGCTCTGCCCCCAAACCCATATCTACTGATTCCTAACCTTGTGGTCTTTGCACTTCCTTCTACTCTACTCAGTAGGAATGCAATAGAATACCTTCCCATGATCTGGAATAACTATGCCAAATGTTTCATTAAGCTGTGAGATGCTACAGAATAGATAGCTGATTCATAATATTAAGAGCTACATTTTTCTAAATATTTCCTTTGAAAAATTGAATTGAATAAGTAATTAAATCTTTAAATTATGATAGTGAATGGTTAAAAAAAATCCTTACTACTTGATAATTGCTTTTCTCCATATCACGCTGTGGAATAAGGAATGGAAAATAACATTGCTTTCATTATACAGATGAGGAAGTTCAAAGATGGAGAAAAATGTATCCTTACAAAAAAGAAATAGGTATCATTGTATCTAAAGCATCAATATAATCCCTTGACTCAAAACTCAGGATTTGTTCCCTTATAAAGTCCTGACTCATTAAAAGTGATTTGATGTTTGGACTTTGAGCCAGAAGACCTCTTTTCTCATTAAAAGAAAAAAGTAAAGAAAAGAAAATGGCCTGGGAGAGGAGCTATCCCCAGAGAGCTGAAAAGGACAAGAATCATTTAATCATTTCTATTAAAGAAAAGTGCTCAGTGATTTCATCCAAAATTTATGTTTGCAAAGAATCTTGGTCTAGTTTACAGAATTTGTTGGTGGATTTGGTATATTTTAATATTTAAGGGAGAAGAATCCTAGGCTCATAAAATGGGCATTGAATTGGTAGGCATGAAAACCTCAAGTTCAAATCTTCTCTTTGGCACTTGACAACTGTGTAATTTTGAGCAAGGTCATTCATACTGAATTTCAGTTTCTTCATTTTCCTCATCTGTAAAATCAGGATACCTGTGGTACCTTTATTATACTTCTGGTACATTAATGTTCACAAAGTTTTTAAAGCATTAAAGTAGCTTATGGATATACTTTGTTATGTACCTGTATTGTTTTCCTTATCATTTTTGAAAAAGCAAGGAGTTGAATAATATTTCATCCTATCTAAGAAAGATAAGTTTGAGCCCTTTGTCTGTCTTATCTTTAGTTTCTTTGAACTGAAGAGAATTATGATCTATCTCACCTTTCTGAGAATTTTAAATTTTATGAAACTAATGAGCAACAGAGATTGAAGAAACAGATTAACCAGGAAATGAAAGATTCTGTTTACAGAATATACCCTGGATGTGTGTGTGTGGGGGGGTGATATAAACTACAACAATAATCACTTAATTAGAAAGAAATTTATCTTATTTATATGGATTCATTTTTCTTTTTTTAAAAAAAAATATTTACTTAATCTACTTAATTTTTCTTAAAAAAAAAGAAAATTGTTAAGCAAAAGCAAGCATCAGGGCAAACAAACATAATAACTAACTAATGAAGCATTCTGTACTTTGAACTTGCTTCAACACACTTTTGTCAGAAAAGGAAAAGCAGGCTTTGTCTCAATTCTGGGGGACCAAAGTTTTCAATATACTTAATCTGAGCCCAGTGTCTGTTACTTCCCCCCAAATCCCATTACAATATGGTAGAACTAGTGGATATTCCAGTCTTTGTTTTCACTTTCTTTGCTGTTCTCTCTTCATCAAAAAAGTCTTTCCAAAGCTTTTGCATTCATCATACTTTGATTTTCTTACAAGAAAATATTTAGCCAAAATCCTGAACCAAAAATATTTTACTTATTCCCTGAAACTTTTTCATTTCCTTTCAGTGTTTTATATTTTTTCCAGCTATTGTCAATATGAATAATTTTGGAATATATGAAAACTTTTTCCCCTCCTTTAACTGTTCTCCTCTCAATATATCCCATAGTAATTAGATCAATGAGGCAAAGTGTATAAAAAGTTTAGTGGAAGGGAGCAGCTAGGTGGCACAGTAGATAGAGCACCAGCCTTGAATTCAGGAGGACCCGAGTTCAAATCTGGTCTCTAACACTTAACACTTCCTAGTTGTTTGACTCTGAGCAAGTCACTTATCCCCAACCTCAAAAAACAAAAAAACAAAAAAGTTTAGTGGTTAGCTTCCATAATTTAAAATTGTTTTCTATAATCTTAGATTATTAAGTGTTTCATTAAGAAAATTTTATTGTATTTGTTATCTTAATGAATCACTATAATTAAGTATATTAAAACTTTTTCAACCTTGACAATTTATAAATATTAGGGAAATGTGAAATATTACTCATCTTTGTTTATAATAATACTAGTGATTTCTTTTGATGATTACTGATAATGTATAATTTTACTTTTGCTATTATTTACATTAAGTATCAGAGGATATATATGTGTACAGTTATATATATATTAGACATTCAATTTGGCCATCCATATATAAACACACTTCATATCTGTGTATAAAGTACATGTTTTTACTAAATAGCTGTTCAATTTAAAAATGCAGTACTAAATTTCTTTTTGTAACTAAAATATAAAATTAAGATTATTCATTCTGTGTTTTATCATTTTCAATACCATCATTTATAAAGGCAGAGTAAACATGGCAGGGATAGGAATGATAATTTAGGATCAAGAGAATCTAAATTTACAACCTGTTCAAATTCTTACCAAGTATGTGAATGTTGGCAAGTTGGTCAATCTCTTTGATTCTTATATAAAATAAGCATAAGTTCATTATATTATTTAATATCACTTAGATTTTACCATTCACTTAAAATATGCTTTTATATTTAAAATGGTGAAGTCTTCATAGCAAGTCAACTTCTCACAACACAAAACTTTATATTTCAATGAGCTAAGAGCTCATTGGTACAGGTATAGAAAATAAGATGATATGCACAAATGCGGGAATAATTGGTATATTTTGTGGTCTAGTCAAACAGATCTAAATGTGAAAAATACCTCACAAATCAACTGTCACATTACAAATGAGGAAAATGATGTGTACAAATGATAATTACTTTATAATTTCAACATAATAATAAGATTGATGTTCACAATTAAATCTATTTTCTGAATCTATAGCCTATATTTCTTCTGTTGTAACATGTTTCCACATTGAACAATCCAAGTTACCTAGATAGATATTAGATTCAGGAGCTTTTGCTTACCTTTTCAATCAACTATGTCAGTTCTCTTGGCACATATTTTTTATAAAAGACTCTAGAATTCTTCGAATAGTATCTTATTACTATAACCTCTTAAATGGAAAGCTTATGCATGGGATATATTTTAATTCATGATCATGTTTAAACATGAAACATTATATTTTTCCAACTTCTCTATGTTATTTTTCCAGGAACAAGATTTCAGGTGGGTGTTGCAGTAGAAATGAGCTGAACAAAACTGCATTATTATGCATTTAATATGTATGGGAATGCCTGCCATCTAGGGGAGGGGATGAAGGGAAGGAGGGGAAGGAGGGGAAAAATTCGGAAAAGAAGAAGTATAAGGGATAATGTAAAAACTTACCTATTCATATGTACTGTCAAAAATGTTATAATTATAAAATTAATAAAAAAAGAAAGAAAATCTGAAAAAAAAAGTGTGAAAGGAAAATAGAGATTGGCAAATTAAAAAATACTAAAATGGACTAACTACTTGTCACTATTGAATAAATCTCTAAATCTTGAATTTTAAGAATTAGTTAATTGGAGAGATATTTAAGTTATACATATTGCTGAGATTATATGATAGAGAGAATTTATTCCACTTAAATTTTATTCAGCACTTACTATATAGAGAATACAGTTCAAGAGAGAAAGAAGATTATAAGAAATCACTTTTGTACTTCAGATGCTTAGAACACAGTTGGAAGTACAAAACGTACATGTAGATAAGAACACATAGGTTAAGCAGAGGTCATTTGTTAATTGATCAATAACTGGCATAGATCGTATAATATGGTCATTTAAGAATAGGGAATTCAAAAAATTCAAGAAAAGCTTAAATAAAAGCTGATAATAGAGAAAAATATCTGAAGAGAAGATTAGAGGAAATAGCCTGGATAGGATGTTAGCTGAAAAATTTGGGGAAAGCTTTCCAATGAGGAAAATACTATGAGTAAAGGTAGGCAAACTGGAAGATTCAAAGCAATAGAGAAGTAATTGTTGGATGCTTTTTTTGTTTGTTTGCTTTATTTGTTTTGTTTTGTTTTTTTACTATCCTATATCTGAAACAAAGGTTAAAATTCCTGTTGCAAGGGAATTGTCATTTTATAAAAAACAGAAATCAAAGATATGGTGTTAAATGTTTTTATTCTTGATATTAAGATTAAGTATGGTTTTATAGTTTTATCAGATATCTTCATCTTACTGCATATTTGAATTAAAATCTCTAAGAAAAACTAGTCATTGCATTGATTAGGGTTCTTAGTAGATAAGGAGCATTTTGTAATCACTAAGTAATTTTGACTTTTGTCCCCAAAATTTAAAAAAATTTTAATGTTACATACATATATATACATATATATATATATATATATATATATATATATATATATATATATATATATATATATATATAAGATATTTATCTTATGTTAAAGGTCATTAAAACTTATGTTAACCATGTTAATATGTTAAATATGGGAGGACTATTTCTCGTCATGAGATCAAACCACTTCTTCTTTGTTGAACATATACAAATAAAGTGATTGGTTGGTTCTGAATTCATTTTTTTTTTTCTATAGGCAGAAGACCCAATGGCAAAGGACAACCTCACAGTTGTGGAGGAATTCATTCTCCTGGGATTTTCTGATCTTCCCAACCTCCAAGGGTTTCTCTTTGGCATTTTTTCTGTCATCTACCTATGCATATTGATAGGAAATGGCCTCCTCATTGTCATAACCAAGATTGATCCAAGTCTCCAAACACCAATGTATTTTTTCTTGGGGAACTTTTCCTTCTTGGAAATCTGTTACACATCAGTCACTATACCCAGAATGCTGGTAGATCTTTGGACTCAAAAGAATATTATTTCTTTCCTACACTGTGCTGTACAAACCTGTTTCCTCTATATTCTGGGAGTGGCAGAGTGCTTGCTCTTGGCAGTGATGGCATATGATCGTTATGTAGCCATCTGTAAGCCTCTCTACTATCCTCTCATCATGAACCGTAGGGTATGTATCCAACTTGTTGTGATGTCCTGGATTATTGCAGTTCCACTGCTGATAGAGGAGACATACCTGATTTTCTCTCTCAATTTTTGTGGACCTAAAACAATCATGTTTTCTGTGAGGCTCCACCATTAGTGGAGTTGGCCTGTGGGGACACATATAAGACAGAGATCTCTGTTCAAGTTGTTGCATTGCTGTTTGTCATAACTCCCTTTCTGTTGATACTCACATCCTATGTCAAAATAATAATTACTATCCTGAGATTGCCTTCTACCTCAGGAAGAGCCAAGGCCTTTTCCACTTGCTCATCACACCTTATGATTGTGTGTTTATTTTATGGTTCTGGTAGCATTGTATATTTGAGACCAAAATCTCATCACTCTACAGGATCAGTCAAAGTGCTTGCTCTTTTCTATACCACTGTGACCCCAGTATTCAACCCCTTGATATATAGCCTCAGAAATAAGGATGTCATTGCTGCTTTGAGAAAACTGTTTCCTAAGTGAATCAGATCTTAGACTCATTAGAAAAATATATGAACTTTCTTTTAAATTCTATTTCTCAGTCTCTACAAAACACATATCTGCTTGTTTTTACATTTCAGTGAAATGAAAAGACCTTTCTCACATGAAAGACCTTCAAATTCATGGAAATTATGACCATTCATCCTTTTGTTCTTCTCTATTTTAACTACCATAAAGTTCTGAAATATCTTACTCTGAATTCTAAGGCCAATTAAAGTTAAAGATTTCAATAGTCTCTTGCTATAACATTTCCCTCTTAACATTGAATTTGCAGAAAACAAAATTAGTAAGATGTTTCTCTAACTCTTTTAATTTAACTAACCTATCTAATCACATATTTAATAAATTCACTAATATTGCACATTTTTAAAAAAATAAAAGTACAAGAATTGTACCGCTAACATTTTGTTAGTGGTTCATATACTTGTCTGGATATCTCTTCTAGTTTTCTTTTTTTGGATCTGTTGATTTTATTCATTATTTTTTAGACCATTGAATATCCTCTCATTTTGAATAAGAAGGTGAAGTGATCTAACTCTTCAAGCATATGAATTCCTCTTTCTAGGTTTGTGTGAATGAAGGATGTAATCAGAATAAATTCAATTTCTGCTCTCATTTCTTCCCCAGAAGGTTGCTTCAGATTAAAGGGAAGATAGTAGTATAAGTCCATTTTATATATATAATTCCTATCTATCTATCTATCTATCTATCTATCTACCTATCTATCTATCTACTTATCTATCTGCAAGCATATGCATATGTATGGAGGAAAAGAGAAATATATGAATTTGCTACACAAAAATAAGGAACCAGGAAGATTTTCAAAATTTTTTATCCCATTACCCTAATGTCAAGGGGACATATTGACAGTGAGATAATGGTGTTTTTTAGAGAAAATCCATGCATAATATAGTAATAATGTGAGACCTCATTGTAGCTGTATATGTAAATGTATATAATTCATGTATATGTACATACATATCCAGATATATAAGTTATGTATATAACACAAACATGTATACCTTCCCTATAAACATGTCGAGGTAGGAATAGCCACTGTAGTCTAGGGGATAAGGAGTCAGGCCTGGGATCAGAGTTCAGATTCTACCACAGCCACTTAATATTTCTGTGATCCTCAGCAAATCATTTAACTCAATCTGCTCAGTTTACTCATCTATAATGACATATAAAGAAGGAAATAACAAGCATCCAAATATATTTACCAGGAAAGCTCAGATGGGGTTGTGTTTAGATTGAACTAAACTGAATAAATTTGATTTGAACTCAGGTCCTTGTGACTTCAGGCTCATGCTCTATCCACTGCAACACCTATCTTCCCTGGAGAATTATTATTAAATGAAAAGTTATGTTATGACATTACTTTATAAATCTTTAAAAATACTATGAAAATATTGGCTGCTCTGAACTCATAGATATGAACTATACTTCATTTTTTCTCTTCCTCAATTAATAATTTCATTTACCTCCATCTTATATGTAATATTTATGCTTAGGCAATTTATTCATTTTCTTAATTCTTCTGTTCAAATCATTGATTTGAATGACAAAAAAGTATCTGAAATTCATGGCAAATAAGAAGTTGATCAGAGGCTTTCACAAATCTTGGAAAGTTGGAAAGATAATATTTCTTCTGTTCTTTAATGACTAAAAATTAGAATTATCAGGCCACTATATCAATCTACTACGTCAGAGTATCAGTTCTAATTACAAATCAACCAATATACAGTAAACACATACAAATGTACTCATAAGCACACACACAAGCATTTGTGTATATAAAATATGTACTTGCAAAGGTCATATTGGGTTTATTAAAAACAAATGTGCTTAGTTAAGTTTTCTAATAAAAATATTAAAAGATGCCTGAATGTTTCAAAATACTTTTGCCTATTCTTGGCTGCAGAAACATATTTCAAAAAGCAGGAAGAAACTTGATGATTTATTAGAGCTGAAAGACCCATATATATTATATTTCAAATTACAAAAAGGACTTGTCTTATTCTAGTAAGTAATCAAAAATTATTTCTGAAAGATCTTTGAGGCATTCGAAATACCGTAATTCATCAGAAAATGTTTTGAAAGTAGAAATGTGTAGAGGGTCAGTATTAAATAAGTCTATGTACAGGAAGAGTCCATTCCAGGTATTACTTGACACTTGCTCTCTGTAAAAGTATGCAGTTCAAACATTGGGTCAGGGATATATAAAATAAAATCAGCTTGTTCATCATGTTTCATAAAACAATAATATTCCATCACCTTCATGGAACACAATTTATTCAGCCATTCCCCAATTGATGGGCATCTACTCATTTTCCAATTATTTGTTACTATAAAAAAAGCTGCTACAAACATTTTTTAGACATGGGAGTCCTATTCCCTCCTTTATGATTTTCTTAAGCTATAGACCCAGTATTGGTACTGTTGGGTCAAAGGTCATGTACAGGTTGACAGCCTTTTGGAAGTAGTTCCAGATTGCTTTCCAATATTTTTGGATCATTTCACACTACCACCAGTGTCCCAGTTTTTCCTTATTCCCATCAACATTTATCTTTATCTTTTCCTGTCATCTTGGCCAATCTGAGAGGTTTGAAGTAAAACCTCAGAGTTGTTTTAGTGGACATTTCTCAATCAACAGTGATGTATAGCATTTTTCATATGTCTGTAGATGGCTTTAATTTTGTCATCTAAAAATTGTTCATAGTCTTTGACAATTTATGAAGTGGGGAATGACATGCAGGCTTGTAAATTTGATAAATTCTTTATGTATTTTAGAAATGAGACCTTTATTAGAAACTGTATTCCCCCCCAGCTTTGTACTTCCCATTTAATCTTGTTTCTCTTGGTTTTCTTTGTGTAAAATCTTTTTAATTTAATGTTGTCAAAACTGTTCACTTTGTTTTTCATAATGTTCCCTCATACTTTTTGTGTGGAAGCTTGCAGTATTTTTTCCTAGAAATTGTAGTTTTGGAGTTTTGTAACAATGTTCCTTAGGATTTTCCTTGTGGGATCTCTTTCTGAAGGTGATCAATGAATATCTTCAATGATTATTTCTCTGTTTCTAGGGCATCAGTGTAGTTTTCCTTGATGGTGTCTTCAAGAATGCTAGCCCAGTCTCTTTTTGCTCATTGTTTTCAGATAGAGTAACAATTTTTAAATTGTCTCTTCTGAATCAGTTTTCCAGGTCAGCTGTTTTTCTAATGTGGTTTTCACATTTTCTTATTTTTTTCATTAATTTTAGTTTGATTATTCTTCATATCTTATAGAGTCTTAGCTTCCATTTGTCCTGTTCTAGTTTTTAATATGTGCTTTTCCTCAGTTTGTACCTCTTTATCCATTTTGTTAATTCTACTTCTGAATATTGTTTTTTTCATTTTTTTTTTTGCATTTGGCCAATTGTATTTTTTTATGAATTGTCTTCCTTTTCTAATGTATTGACTCTCTCTGGCATATTTCTCTTTTTTTTTTTCTCACTTTTTCTTCTATATCTCTTATTTGCCTTTTAAAGTTTTTTATGAGCTCTTTTCTAAGAAGCTACTTTGGACTTAAGACTAATTTGCATCACTCTTGGAGATTTCCTCTTTGAATATTTTGTCCTCCTCTAAGTCAGTGTTTTGATCTCCTCTGTCACCATAGTAGCTTTCTATAGCCATTGTTTTTTTTTGTTTGTTTGTTTGTTTTTGTTTTTGTTTTTGTTTTTGTTTTTGTTTTTGTTTTTGTTTTTTGGATCATTTTCTTTTGGTATTTCTTCTTTATTACTTTTATAGTTAAGCTTTGCACCTGGGATAAAGGGAGCACATTTCCAAGCTTCCTGAGCAGCTCTGAGCCTTGGCTTTGAGGATGGAAGACAATTTTATTTTCATGTGATAGCTTTACCTGTTTTGTTTTGTTTTGTTTTGTTTTGTTTTGTTTTTCAGGAAAGAGCTTGGTTTCCCAGAATTTGCATTTTGAGCTGGGAGTGGAAGCTGCTTCCCTAAAATGCTCCTCTTCTGAGCCAGAACCAAAAGTCTCAGTCACTGATCTGATGTGATTAAGATCAGCTTTCTCAGAATCAATCTGAGCTCAGCTGAATACCCTCTTAACCTCAGGGAAACTGATTTTTCTTGAAGTTTTTCCGATCTATTTTGAACTGGAAAGTGGTTTCCTTCTATCAGATTCTATTCAGAGGCTTGATTTTATGTATTTTTTTCAAGAGAAATTGAGAGAGCTCAAGAAACTTTCTGTTTTTACTCTGGTAAATTGCCTCTACCTCTGGAAGTAATCCATATATAGCATCTTTAGCTGTCTCTTTTTCCCTTAGTTTCTAAGACACCATGGAAAATAATGACAAAGCAGAAGCAATAGTAATTAAACAAATCAGATTTTATTTCATAAGGAATTAAAATCAGGAATAGACCAGTGTTAAAGTGCATGAAATTAATTGTCTATACTCAACCATCCAAAGGAAAAAAAAAAAAAAAACAGGAAAAGAATTTTAAGTTCTAAGGTGAAGAGCAAAATTGGGAATCCCAATATCTCAGTCATTTGATGAAATGACCTCAATAATTAAACATAGCTTTATGAAAATAAATGTAAGCCTTAAACAATTAAATAAACAAAATTGATAAAAGGTTATGTATATAATAGTAAACTTTTTTTAAAAAAGCAAATTTAGAAAAGGGTAAACATGACAGGATATATTCATAATGGTAAATTGGCAAAACAAATACTTGAATTAGTTGTCAATGGAATACAATATAGATAACCTGGACAGAAAGAGGAAAGACTGATATATTTAGAGAGTTTGGATCCAAGTAGAGAGCCATCATATATTAGTGTTAAAGAATTTCAATTTCCCATTTGCATATGTTAACATTCTCTCCCACTTCTCTCTCTCCTTCCTTCCCTATCCCTTTCTCTCTTCATCTCCCTCTTCCTTTCCCTATCTTTTCCTCCTTTCCTCCCTTCCTCTCCTTTTCTCTTCTTCCTTTCTTCTTCCATCCCTCTCTCCCTCCTATCTCTCTCTGTCTTTCTGTCTCTCTCTTTGTATTTCTATGTATTTTCTGTATAATTCTCCATATCTTTGTCTTCATCTCTTTCCTTTTCCTTGTTCTTATTCTATTTGTCCCCCTTGTGTTTGTCTCTTCCTGTTTATTTGTTTTTTGTGCATTTTTTTTTGCTCTTTGTTTTTGCCTATCCTTTTACCTATTCCTACACTGACAGGAAAGATAAAAATATTATAAAGTCAAATGTAGTACAACCAAAACTTCAAAGAATGCTGGAAATTGATTTTAGATCCAAAAACAATTCATAGAAGAGCTCAGAATATTTTAAAAATAAAATAAGAGAAGTAGACTAAAATTGGGAAATAAATTAAAGTGATTGAAGAGAATCAAGAAAAAATTCCATGATAAAGGAGTCACAAAAACTTCAAGGAGATTTTCTTTTCACAAATTATTCTCAGAAAAAAAACTCTGAAAAAACTTGCATAAACAAATGCAAAGTGAATTGAACAGAATAAGGATTTTATCATATACATATACAGAAATACTATATGTCAATCAAATATTAATGACTTAGGTATTCTCTGCAAAACAATGATTTAATATTATCTGAAGGACTTATGACAAAAAGTGCTATTCATATCCCCCAAACCCACAAAAAATCCTGAAAGAGTCAGAATGTAGATAAAAACATACTTTTATCTTTGTTTTTCACTTTTTTACCAGTTTTTTTTTCTATCAGCACAAGACCAATGAATAAATGTTTTCCTTGAGTACACAAGAATCTACGTCAGAATACTTCTCTTTAATCAAACCATTCTCCAATTGATAAATGGTCAAAGGATATGAACAGACAATTCTCATATGATGAAATTGAAATTATATCCATTCATATGAAAGAGTGTTCCAAATCACTACTGATCAGAGAAATGCAAATTAAGACAACTCCGAGATACCAGTAGACACCTGTCAGATTGGCTAAGATGACAGGAACAAATAATGATGAATGTTGGAGGGGATGTGGGAAAACTGGAACACTAATACATTGTTGGTGGAGTTGTGAAAGAATCCAACCATTCTGGAGAGCAATTTGGAACTATGACCAAAAAGTTATCAAACTGTGCATACCCTTTGATCCAGCATTGCTGTTATTGGGCATTATATCCCAAAGAAATACTGAGGAGGGGAAAGGGACCTGTATGTGCCAAAATGTTTGTGGCAGCTCTTTTCGTAGTGGCTAGAAACTGGAAGATGAATGGATGTCCATCACTTGGAGAATGGTTGGGCAAATTATGGTATATGAAGGTTATGGAATATTATTGCTCTGTAAGAAATGACCAGCAGGAGAAATACAGAGAGGCTTGGAGAGACTTACATCAACTGATGCTGAGTGAAATGAATATAACCAGAAGATTGCTGTACACTTCAATGTTGTATGAAGATGTATTCTGATGGAAGTGGATAACTTCAACATAGAGAAGATCCAACTCACTTCCAGTTGATCAATGATGGACACAAACAACTGTACCCAGAGAAAGAACACTGGGAAGTGAATGTAAATTGTTAGCACTACTGTCTATCTACCCAGGTTACTTACACCTTCAAAATCTAATACTTAATGTGCAACAAAAAATTAGATTTATACACATATATTGTATCTAGGTTATACTGTAACACATGTAAAATGTATGGGATTGCCTGCCATCTAGGGGAGGGAATAGAGGGAGGGAGGGGATAATTTGGAAAAAAATGAATACAAGGAATAATGTTATATAAAAAAAAAAAAAACAGAACAGAACATTAAGCCACTTGTGTGTGTTTCTGAGAAAGAAGTTATGTTGTTGGACCTTTAATTATTGGATGATGACTAATAAAGAAGCTATTAATAACAGAAAAAAACAAAGTTAATCAGAAAAAAAATGCTTCTCTTCTCGATTGTGCAGAAGAGGGAAGGAATTTGGAATTAGGAATTTGAAAAAAAATAATGTCATGTAATGTGATAATAAATATTAAAAATGAAAGAAAAATATGCACATACATGTACTATTACACAGTGTTGTTGTTGATTTGTATACCCTATTTCTTGTCAAAGAGACTAGAGTGGTTTGCCATTTACTTATCCAGCTTATCTTATAAATAAGGAAGTGGAGGCAAATAGGCTAAAAAGACTTGCACAGAATCTTCCATCTAAGCTCTGAGACCACCTATGAACTCAAATATTCCTGACTGGCCATCATCCTCTACCTTCTTGGTGGAAGATTTTGAATATTTACTCTGACCTTCTCTTATGAAGCAAATTAGGGACCAAAGAAGAGAAATAACTGACATTCAAACCCATATCTTCTCATGCAAAATCATGTGGTCCTAGCACTTCTCTTATGCTGCTATCCATTATGAGTTCTTTAGTGTATCTTCCCAAGATTTAGAATAACTATGTCAAATGTTTCATTAAGCAGTGGAATGCTACAGAAGAGACAAATTGGTCCATGATATTAAGGGCTTCATTTTTCTAAATATTTGCTTTGAAAAATTGAAGAGAATGAATGATTAATTCTTTCAATTATTATAGTGAATGGTTACAAAACAGGCTACTACTTAATAATTGCTTTTCTCCCCATAATACTGTAGAGCATAAATGGAAAATATCATTGCTTTCATTTTACAAATGAACAGTAAGGTAAACTGTAATGTGTCCTTGCAATAAAGAGATAGGTCTCATTTTATCTAAAGCCTCAATATAATCCCTTGACTCAAAACTCAGGATTGTTTTCCCTTATAAAATCCTGCCTCATTAAAAGATGACTTGATGATTGGACTTTGAGCCAGAAGATATCTTCTCTCATTAAAAAGAAAGAATAAAAAAAGAAAATGACCTGGGAGAAGTGTTATCCCCAGAGAGATAAAAAGGGCAAGAATCATTTCTACTAAAGAAGAGCTCAATGATTTCATCCAAAATTTATATTTACAATGAATCTTGGTCTATTTTACAGAATTTGTTGGTGGATATGGTATGTTGTAATATTTAAGGGAGAAGAATCATAGGCTCATAAAAAAGGGCATTGAACTTGTAGGCACAAAAACCTCAGGTTGAAATCTCCTCTTTGGCACTTGACAACTGTATAATTTTGAGCAAGGTCATTCATATTGAATTTCAGTTTCTTCAGTTTCTTCATCTGTAAAATCAGAATGACTGTGGTACCTATACTGTACTACTGGTAAATTAATGTTCACAAAGTTTTGAAAGTATTAAAGTAGTTCATGGATGTACTTTATTATGTACCTGTATTATTGTCCTTATTATTACTGAAAAAGCAAGGAGTTGAATAATATTTAATTCTATCTGAGAAAGGTAAGTTTGAACTCTTTTGCTGTCTTACTTTCAGTTTCTTTGATCTGAAAAGGATTATTATTTTTGATCTTTGTGATAATTTTGAATTTTATGAACATAATAAGCAATAGAGATTGAGCAAACAGATTATCCAAGGAACAAAGATTCAATTTATAGAATATACCCTGAGCTTTATGTCTGACAATATATATGTGGGAGATTATTCATTCTGCACCAGTAATCACTAAAGAAATTTATCTAGCTAAATTTACAATGTATATTTCTTTTATTGTAACATGTTTCCACAATGAACAATCCAAGGTAGCTAGAGAAGAAGTATATTGGTTACAAGTGCCAATCTTCTTGGCACCTATCATTCTAAGAGAACCTAGAACCCTCCATATACTATTTCATTACTACCATCCCCTATGTGTAATGCTTATGAATAGGGTAAATCTTAATTAATGGTCATTTTTGAACATATAAAATATTATATTTTTCCAACTTATCTGTCTTATTTTTCTAGCAAAAAGATGTCAGGTGAATGTTGCAATGGAAATGAGCTGATCAATATTACATTATTAAGTATGAAAGAAGAATAGAATCCAACAAATTAAAAGATACTAAAATAGACTAAAATCTGGTCATTATTTAATAAATCTCTAAATCTCAAATTTTAGGCATCAGTTAACTGGCGAGGTATTTTAGCTAAAACCTACAGTTGAAGTTATGTGATAGAGGAAATTAATTCTACCTAACAAATTTTATTGAGCAGTTACTATGTGGAAGACACAGTTCAAGAGATACAGAAGGGTATAAGACATGACTTTTGCACTTTAGATGCTTAGAACACAGTAGGAGACACAAAATATACATGTGGATAGGAACACTGCAGTTAAGCAGAGGCGATTTGCTAATTGATTAGTGTTTGGCTTAGATCCTGTAATATGGCCATTCAAAAAGCAAATTATTATAAAAGCTAATGATGGAGGGAAGACAGAAGAGCACAGGAAATACCCTGGCCTTTAAGAGTAAATGGATGTTATAGGATGAAGAGATTGGGGAAAGCTTTGTAATGGGAAAATAATTCTATGAGTAAAGGTAGGCAGACTGATATGCTCAGCACAAGAAGGAATTCATTGTTGGGATAAGTTATGGCTTTTAAAAAAATATTTTATATCTAATACAAAAACTAAAGTCCTCCTATTAGAAGATTGTCATTTTCTAAAAACAAAAAAAAATATTATTACGATGTTTGAAAAACATGATATATAAAATATGTCATATAAAATATACTAAAACTTAATATGTTGAATATGAGAGGAATATTTGTAGTCATAAGACCAAACCTTTTCTTCTCTGTTAAAAAGCATAAAAGTAAAGTGATTTGCTGGTTCTCAATTCATTTTTTTTTCTTTAGGCAGCAGACCCAATGGCAAAGGAAAATTTCACAGTTGTGGAAGAATTCATTCTCCTGGGATTTTCTGATCTTCCCAACCTCCAAGGGTTTCTCTTTGGTATTTTCTCTGTCATCTACCTAAGTATATTGATAGGAAATGGCCTCCTCATTGTCATAACCAAGATTGACCCAAATCTCCAAACACCAATGTATTTTTTCCTGGGGAACTTTTCCTTCTTGGAAATCTGTTACACATCAGTCACTCTGCCCAGAATGCTAGCAGATCTCTGGACCCAGAAGAGAACTATTTCATTTCTACAATGTGCTGTACAAACTTGTTTCCTTTATATTCTGGGAGCAGCGGAGTGTTTGCTCCTGGCAGTGATGGCATATGATCGTTATGTGGCCATCTGTAAGCCTCTCTACTATTCTCTCATCATGAATCACCGACTATGTATCCAAATGGTTGTGGTGTCCTGGGTTATTGGAGTCCCAATACTGGTAGAGGAGACCTATCTGATTTTCTGTCTGAATTTTTGTGGCCCTAACAAACTTAATCATATATTCTGTGAAGCTCCACCATTATTAGAGTTGGCCTGTGGAGACACATATAAGATTGTAGTCTCTGTCCAAGTTATTGCATTGCTATTTGTCATAACTCCCTTTCTGTTGATACTCACATCCTATGTCAAAATCATAACTACTATTATGAGATTGCCCTCAACCTCAGGGAGATCCAAAGCCTTTTCAACATGTTCCTCACATCTCATCGTGGTAGGCTTATTCTATGGGTCTGGAAGTATTGTGTATTTGCAGCCAAAATCTAGGCAATCAGCAGAATCAGGTAAAGTTCTTGCTCTTTTCTACACTACTGTGACCCCACTATTCAATCCTTTGATATATAGTCTGAGAAATAAGGATGTCATTGCTGCACTGAGAAAACTACTTCCTAAATGAATCAGGTCATGGGACCTTCAGTAAAATATATAAACTTTGGTTTTGTTTTATTCTATTTCGCAGTTCTTATGAAATATCACATTTGCTTGTTTTTACATTTCAGTGAAGTGGTACATAAATAGAAGCAGTCAAGAAATTCTATTTAAAAATACAGAAAAGATCTGCCTGAAGTTTCTACTTCCATTTTTTAGATTGTGAAAGAGCTGAACCAGAAAATTGTTATGGCTTAAATAGTTTCAAATATTAACAAACACTTTGAATACAATCATACCATGGTTTCTATCCATATCCTAATACTATGTGAACTCACCTCTTTTTTTAAATGTCAATTTAAATATGATTGAGAAGAGGGAGAGTGAGGAAAATGGAAAGAGAGAGAGAGAGAGATAGACAAAGAGAGAGAGAAACAAAAAGACAAAGAAACAGTGATTCAAATAGATATGTAGAGAGAAAGAATGGCAAGTAAATAAACAAAATTCAAAAAAACCTACACAGAAAATTGGATATAGAGAAAAAAAGTATACAATTAATTTGCTTTCAAGGGTAAATTAAAGTGTCTTTTAAAATTTCATTCTCCTTCATGTTAGCAAAATAACATTTTGATTATTAGATGAATTTTGCATTTTAGAAAAATGTACTGTGTATGTTTTTAAAAATTCTGAAATAATAGATTTTTCTACCTCCAAGTGCATTTAGGATATCTTGGCAGTCTATCACATAGAGAAGACATAAAGTTAATGAAGTAACTTCTTTTTTATATAAATATCAAGAAATATGTTTGGGACACTGGTTGTGCTCAATAGTATAGCTAGGTCTTTATTTTTATGATTCAAATTAATGGAATATTAAATGCATAATATAGTTTGGACTACAATTTTACTGAAAAATAAATTTTCCACAAGAATCGAGGGCAAGATTTTTTACAAAACATTTTAAAAACATGTCCCCTTTGCCATTACGGTAGAGTTAGCTGTTCATTCCATTCCAAAGCAGTTGATTCCTCTTTTGGATATTCAATTTATTATGAAACATTTTCTTTACATCAATATTAAAATTGTCTCTTTGTGGCTCTAAACTTTTTCTTATGCATCGTTCCCCCATGTGTCAAGTAGAAAGTGTAATACTATTCCCTCATATCAAGACTTTCAATTCACTTTTCCTTTTAGTCTTCTCTACATTAACCACTTAAGTTTAATAATCAAAACTGATGTAGTTTCTTGAAATTCTGAATTATCCTTTACACCTTCTTTTGGATGCTTATTAGATAATTAAATATTTTTTTCTCAAAAGTGAAATGCAGAATACATCAGCTTCCAGCAATGGTCTCACAGAGTATACTGAAAAATGAGTTGTCTAATTTTGGATTTTCTGACACATTTCATGCAGTCAAAAATTTAGTAGTTTTTATTGCTATTATATTTCTTTACTGATACTGATTTTGCATATAACAATCCACTCAGTTGTGTTTATCTCTATTTCTTAAAGTAAGTTGATATCTAGTCAAAGCTAGAAAAATCTTATCAATATTGTACTTAAAAGAGATACTTGAATGAAAGTACAAGATTTAAATATAGTCCTAAATTGCTTTTATCATTGGCCTAAGTTCTAGTTTGAATGTTGTTTTTTTTTTCTTTTTCAATCTGCTGATATAATCTTCTAAATTTTAGCCTTTTGATTATTCACTCATTTTGAACTAGAAGGTGATATGATTGGTATCCTTCAACATGTGAGATATTCTGTATAGTTTTGTTTTATTTAGGAATGTAATCAAAATAAAAAAAAAACATCTGTGCTTTTCATTTTGTCCTTAAATGTGTAAGATATTTTAGGAAAGATAAAATATCATTTCATAAATTCATTTTGGTACAATATTCTCCCTTTCAATGTCTCTCTGTCTCTAACTCTCTGCCCCTCTATCCCTTTCTATCTCTCTTTTTCTCTGGACAGTATGAAAATATTTTTGAAAATTCTTTAACAAAATTTTGTATTACATTTTGAATGGTGGAGGAAATTCACATGTTTAACAACAATGTATTTTCTCCATTGTCTTCTCATGGAGACTGCCACATTATTGTAATTTTGAAATTTACATTTTTGTAAGCTTTTTGTATATGAATTGAAATCTAAGTGCTTTTTCCCCCTTATTTCTGAGGGTTTTTTCCCCATCTATTGGTTGTTGAGTACGTGAATTTTATTTTGAGAATGACTTATAAGAATATTCATGCTTTTATTTCCCTAATCTAGGGCAGGAGATAATATCTAGTTTAATAATGCTTTTAAATATGTCATTTTGACTTTCATACAGTGTGTTCTTTTTGTACCAAGACTGGGGATATTTAATAGAATAATATAGTAACTCAGAAATTTCATTCTGGCATATAAATATTAAGAGAGATATGTTTTCAAAAATATCAAATATATATCCTAGGATCTGATATAGTTAATTTCAATCAAAACATAACCAACTCAATTTCTATCAAAGACAAGCAATTATGCATATAGTATCTTTGCATCCCAACTCTATTCCCACAGTCACTGCTCCAAGTCTATCTCCCCCAAATGTTGTCATTTATTGCTATCTACTGTACCTCATTGCATCTTCTTCAAATGTTTTCTCTATTGGCTTTATTCATTTCCACTGACCCTCCATAGAATTTTTTTTTCCTAAATGCTTTTTGTCAAGTTACTATCAGCATTTTATAATTTTAAGACTACTTATTCATTTAAAAAACATAAATTATGTACTACATTTTTCCTATAATCACTAATCCATTATTCTGCATTATGGAATATTATTATTCTTTAAGAAATGATGAGCAGTCAGGTTGAAAAAAACTTGTAAAGACATATCCACTGTTGTTGAGTGAAATGAGCAAAACCAAGAGCACATTGTATGGAATAACAGTGATATTATACGAACAATTTTAATTGACTGGTTATTCTGAACAAAAGGGTGATCCAAGACAATTCCAAAAGACTTGTTGTGAAAAATGCCATCCATATTCACAGAGAGAAATATGGAGTCTCAATGTAAATCCAAGCACACTATTTTCACATTTTAAAATTTGCTTTTTATCATTTTTTTCTTTCTCAGAACATTGCTTCAGAACGTTATAATTTGGAAATATATTTAATATGATGATTATATATGTATAGCTTATATTGGATGACTTTTTATCTTTCTAAAGGGCTTAGTGAGGGAAAAATTTGGAAATCAAAATCTTACAAAAATCACTGTTGAATATGATTAGATAAGGCTCTTTTCAACACTGAAGTGATTCAGGCCAATTCCAATAAACTTGTGATGGAGAGAACCATCTGCATCCAGAGAGAGGACTGGAGACTGAGTGTGGATCACAACATAGTATTTTCATCTTTTTAGTTGTATTTTTTTTCCTTTTTGAACTGGTTTCTCTTGTGCAGTATGATAAATGTTGAAATATGTATAGAAGAATTGAATGTGTTAAACATATATTGGATTACTTGCTGTCTAAAGGAGGTGGTGGGGGAAAGGGAGGGGGAAAATTTTGAACACAAGGTTTTGAAAGGGTGAATATTGAAAATTATCTTTGTATATATTTTTATTGTAGTAAATTCTTTACAAGAATTTTGAAAATAAAAAACTATTACTAAAAAATAAAACAAATTCACAACCTGTGCATTAAACAAATCAATGTTGAAAATTGTCTTTTAATGTAAGTGGGGAAAATACTATTAAATGTAAAAAAAAATCTTGAGATCTTGGCTAGACTCTGTCAATCATTTATCCTTTTACAACAGAAATAGTCCCAGTGTAAGATCAGAATAGTTATATTCTGAGTCACTATACAGATTAAAATAAACTGTACATGGAATCAAAAGGTTTAGACCTGAGAGGAAATGGAGAAATGAACAAATGAATGAAGAAATGAAGGGAAAAGCATATATTTAGTGCTTAGTATTTGGTAATTACTGTGATATGTATTGGGCATATAAATTAAAAAAAAAAAAAAAGAGGAGAGAGTCCTTACTCTCTTACAGCTCACAATATAATTGGAGAGAGAAACACACACACACACAGAGGCAAAAAGACAGATCTAGAGATAAAGAGACAGAGAGAGACAAAGACAGAAAGAAAGAGATAGAGACAGACACAGAGACAGAGACTGAGGCAGTGAAACAGAGAGTGACTAGCAAAAGTTTATTAATAAAATGTAATTCCCTTTCTTTTGTTTATTTTCATTGAATAAACTCCCTCTATGAACATCAGAAAGGTTTGTCCTGCTAATATATAATATTGGGCAAAACTTTTGAACTCATAGAATGTCCATGAGGCAGAGTCCAATTTCTGTGGATTAAAGGAGGCCAGATTGATAAAAAGATATTAATCAGCATGCTAAGGAATCTGTTCTTATTAATTACAAATTCAGGTGCCTAGGAAAGAAATTCCAATATTTATAACTTTTCAGGAGCATTTAGAGCATATAGCCCATCAAAAAATTTTTTTTGTGATAAATAGAATAGATCAAAACAATATGAGTTAATAGAAGAAAGGATAGAGAATAGGAAGAATAGTCAAATAAGGAAAGTGTGAGTATCTGGATGCAAATGATAGAGCTTATGAGACTAAAATATTTAAAAGTTATTATATTTGTAAGAGTAATCTTTATAATGCAACTGCAGAGATTCTTCTATGAGTGTAAGAAATTACAATAATAGATGAGACTATCTGCTTTAAGAGAAGACAGCTAGAAGGCTCAGTGGATAGAGCATTCTTTTTCGATTTAGGAAAATTTATTTTCATGAGTTGAAATTAATAACTGGACACTTACTAGCTGTGTGATTCAAAAGTCACTTAACCTGTTGATTAAGTTTCTCATCTATGAAATTAATTGGAAAAGGAAATGACAAACTATTCCACAATCTCTGCCCAGAAAAAACAAACAAACAGACAAACAAACTAAATGGGGTCATGAAAAATAGATATGATTGAAAAGAACTAACGAGAACACCATCTGCTTTAATACTTCCTTGCAAAGGGGTTGGAAACTTGATTGGGTGAGTGAGAGGTTCCTATATTATTAGTCCATCAAAAATTAGTGAAATTATTTTGATCTTATTTTTCTTTCAGTAGTTTCTGATATTCTACTTACTATAAATTTATTTCTGACAACTAATTTTCTTTCAACGACCATTTAGCATTTATTATTTTAAAATATATAATTTTAATTTTAGTCCCCCGAGTTGCTCTTATCCTTGGATCATGTCATCTCAATGAGTGTGCTCTCTTTGTCACATCCAGATTCTCTCAATCCAGTATTTTGATAGAACTGAGTTTTATTTAATATTAGAACAAATTTTGTTTGTTTTTCTATCATTGTTTATGAATTGATTTTAGGTGTACAGACAGGAATGCTATCTTGTTGAAAAACTGTGTCTAATTCTTAGAAAATATGTGAATCTGTATATATCAATTAACTTCTTTGCTTCTTCTATAAAATTATGATTTATATTAATAATTATTATATATACTATTATTTTATTATAATTAATGACTATGCACCAGTAATTTATTAATAATTAATTTATATTTATATTTATTCTATAACATATTTTATATCACATGTTTATATCACAATTATTATCTGTATTATATTACATTACTTAGAATATGTATTATATTACTACATTCCATAATTTATTAACATAAGAATATTTTTGGGAATAAAAACCTACGATATGTCATTATTTTACAGATCTTAAGGAATTTTGAAAATGTTGACTATTACCAATCTTCTATGCCAATAAATACAAACTCCTCTTTTTTTCCTCCTCCTTTAGTCGTCTCAATCCCTCAACTTCCCAAAACTGACCTCTTAACTTTTACTAGCTTGTTGATTTGTTCAATGTTTCTATATGAACAAAAAGTTTCAATTATGAGTTATCTGAAGTTCCTGGAAAATAAGGAATTGACCAAAAAATGATAGAGCTTTAAGTGTTGCTCCAATTCTTTTGGAGACACTGAATTAAAATTTTCAGGTGACAGAAGAATGGGAGAAAATCATGGGCCAAAAAGGGTAGTCTGAAAAGTATAAAGCAATAAAGTTGGAACAATGTATAGTGTATATATACATATGTGTGTGTATGTGTGTGTGTGTGTATATCATAAGGTTATAGTTGCCATTGTCAGAAATTACCATCTTACAAAACAGAATTAGTGTAATGTTAAATGGTGTTCCTTTCACCATTGATGTGAATGAAAATGGTTTTCATAATTTTTACTAGATGATATTATCCAGTTCCATGTTTTCGTGTAAATCCTGAAGAAAAAATAGTTATAGCATTTTAGCATCATTCTTGGCATATTGGAAACACTACATATTTGCTACTTGATTGATTCTATTCTTTTCCAAAAATACAGAATGTCTTCATATAGCACAGAATGTTGTGGGGAGAGAATATAGCATAATATATTAAACAGAGGAGGAATTAATCTTATCTTCCTTCTTTGCTGAGGGGGAGAAAAGAGGACCCAAGAAGGAAAAGAGTTATCTCACTTTGGAGTGATTATTATTAGCAGCAAAATAAAGAAGTAATGACAGGGTGTAGTGTCAGTTCTGGTAGAATTCATTCTACTGGGATTTTCCATTTGGTTTTAAGATTTTCTTAGTCAAGTACCAAAGTATACTAATAAAAAATGTCTTTTCATTTTCATAATTAAGACTGACCCACATCTCCAAACTAATATGTAATTTTCCTTCAGACTTTTCCTTCTTGAAAATTTATCTATCACTCTCCCCAGAATACTGACAGATTATTGGTCCCAGAAGAGAACTATTTCATTTTTTGACTGTTCTGTGTAAACTAGATTTCCTCATATTTTCAGTAGTGCAGCATACTTGCCCTTGGCTGTGATAGATTATGACCATTATGTTATGATCCCTAAACTTCTGATCATGAATCACAAGATATGTATAAACTAGTTGTGGCTTATTGGGTAATTGGAATCCTAGTACTTACAAAAGAGACACACCAGATTTTCTGTCTGAATAGCACAAGTCCCATTTTATAATAGCAAAATTCAGGTTCAGAGATGAATAGATATTTTACAATATTTAAGCATGTAAGAAGTTCAGAATGGAAGATGAAATATGGTCTCATGGCTCAAAATCCCATATTTTTGTCTTACGTAACACTTTCTCATTAAGATGTGTCCAAGTTATTGGACTTTGAGCTAGAATATCTTCCTTCTCATTAAAATGTGATAAGTAGCATGGGAGGGGTGATGTCCCAATAGTGCTAAGAGAGGTAGGAACTATTTCTACTTATATAAAGTGACTTTGATGAAAAGATCATTTTGAGTAGAGAAGTTGATCATTTTTCCAGGCTATGACTTCAATTTGTCAAGCAAAGCATAGTAATAATGATAAGAATGAATTTAAATCCTTACCCTGAAAAAAAATACAGAACTTTGAACAAATCATTCAAATTGTTTGAATTTCAGTCTCTTACTCTACACAATGGAAACACCAGTAGTACTTCCATTGAATGTGGATGTGAGGTTTAGATAAAATAATTCATGTTAACATCTTTGCAATCGTTAAAAAACTCAAGATTGCCACTTATATAATTACATTATTTTAACATATTCATCAGGGAAATAAGTATGATCCAAGAGTTCTCTTATAGTTCTGATTTTTATGACCCCACTAAAAGATAAAGACAAAGAAAAGGGAATGTCCAAGGTGTGGAAAGTTGTTTATTTATTTTATTTTATTTTTTTATATAGAATATCATGTTCCATCTTCCTATCCAATAAATAGGAAGGGATTCTTTACTACAAGACACAAAAGTAGCCAAATAAATAAATCTCTGGTTCTTATTTATAAATACTTTTATATTTCCAGGGGGGTATACATTAAAAAAAATCACAGTAATTTCCATAATATTTTTAAAATTAAAAAAAAAAAACAAGTGTTGGATCAACCATACATGATCACATATCCAGTATTCCGGAACTCTATTCCTTCCAGATTCCATTGCTAAAAGCAGAAAAGCAGGCTTTGCAATCTGTTCTCCAAGAAAAATATTTTTTTTCTAATAATTAGTCTTAGCCGAGCTTCCTCTTGTGGAGTCCATTTAAACTATTTGAGCATGATTTAACTTTATTTTTTTTCTTTACAATTCATAAAAAAAAAAAAAAAAAAAAAAAAAAAAAAACTTCCAAATATCATTTTTTTTCTGAAATTATTTTTAACCACAACCACTAAAATCCAATATCAATATGTGTCCAATAATTCATTGACGAATACCCATTTTTGTTCCAGGTTGTGAATATGTTTTGTGCTTCCAAAAACAGTGCTGTGAATATTTTGGTATTTATGGGATCTTTCTTTCTCATTGATTTCCTTCCAGTATATGTTACAGTAATCAGACTGCTGATCCAAAGGGAATAAATCGGTTAGTGATTTTTCTTGTAAAATGCCAAATGAATTTTCTAAAATGTTGGATCAATTAATACCTTCATTCCAAGGATAACACAATTCTTATTTCTTAATGAAACCCCAAACATGACTATAACTGTTTTATTTTTGTTTAATTTTCTTTTTTTTTTCTTTTCTTCCTTTTTTTTTTTAATTAACCAATTGACTGGATATAGTGTCAAAATGCATGTTGATTTTCATTTTGTGGCATAAAATAATTCAAGAAAAATTTAAATGAAAACTGCATTGATATGTTCATCTATTAACTATATGGGATTTAAATATAATACCTAAAGACAGTTAGGAAGCATAATGGATAAAACATTGTGCCTGCCGTCAGGAAAACCGATTTCTAATTTGACTTCAGAAATCATTATCAAATAAAAAAGAAAGAAAAAGAAACTATTATCTATGTGACTCTAAGTTGATCAAAGAATTTCTGTTTGCTTACGTTCCTTCGGCTAGAAAAATGGACAAAGTAATAGTACCTACATTTCAGGCTTCTTGTGAGTTACAAGTGAGATAAAATGTTTTAAAGCCCATAACATAGTGGCTGGCAAATAATATATGCTATAAAATGCAATAAACTTTTTAATTATTACCATTAAAATTAATAATATTATATTTCTAAATCTAGTTTATGTATATGCATATGCATACAAGCATAAATACAGATATGTGTATGTGTTCATATATGTATATATTCAAAATAGAACTTTTATCAGAAACTTTTTTAGACCTTTTCCCCAAATGGACATTTTTCTCATTGCATTAAAATTACTTATTCCCTAACTACATAAAATGAAATTGTTTAATGTTTATGATCAGGTCTACTTCTTACTTGAGTAGATATCTTAGATGTTGGCAAGAATACTAATCTTAAAATTACTTTGAACCTGTGTTCAAAGACTGCTTCTAACATTTATTAACTATGTGAACCTTGCTAAATCACTTAACTTTTGATTACCTCAGTTTTCTAATTAGTGTGAAATCATGTTCAACTCAGCAATAGTTTATATAAGCTTTTCCAGTTCTTTCTGAAATCATCCTGCTGATATTTTTTTTACAGAAGAATAATATTCCATTACATTCATATACCATAACTTATTCAGCTAATAGGCATTCACTCTGTTTTCAGTTCCTTGCCACTACAAAAGGGCTACTACAAACATTTTTGCGCTCATGGGTTCTTTTCCCTTTTTTTATAATCTCTTTGGAATATGAACCCAGTGGAGACACTGCTGGATCAAAGGATACATACAGCTTGATAACCTTTTGATCATCTATTATAAAATACTGAACAATACTTTTGATTTGATAGTGTTCCCTTGAGGGAAAGGCCAGTGATTTCAGATCAAAGGTAGAAGTCCAGTTTGAAAAGAAATACTTTAATTGGCATATTCAAAAACCTGTTCTTATTAATATCAAATTCAGATGTTTTGGTTACTGATTTCATGTGTGGTATAACTTTACAGGACCCTTTAGAGTGCACAGCTGAAAAACACATTTTTTGTGCCAAATTAGGATAAATAAAGAAACAATTTCTCAGAAGATGGAGGAGTAGAGAAAAGGAAAATCAACCTTTTGAAGACAAGTAACTTTACTTATGAAATTAGGAAAACATACTGTTAATACATACACCAAACTGTTATGTTAATCTATTTAATACTGGTCCTAGTTTCTGATTTGATCTTATAGTGGGATGATGTCATGTTGATGAGTGTGCTTCAAGGATCACTAGGCCAACAAAAAGTCAAAAGGAGGCATTTTTCTGTCCTAATCCTACTTAAGAGGTCCAAAGGAGAAGTCTATAACACTTGGATTAACACAAACCTGGAGCATCAATAGTGGGCCTTGGAATGAAGCACTCAACAGCAATGGCAGCAGAAGCAGTAACAACACCTTCAGGAGTTTTCAGCCTAGAGATGGTAAGTAGACCAAATATATGGATAGAATGAAATCATGGGGTATTTTTGTTGTTGTTGTTGTTGGTACTGGGTGCAAATGGTGTTGTTATGCAAATTTATTGTCCATTAAAAGTAGGGAAGAGAGGAGTGCTACTGTCTTTCACAAAGGACCAGGTTATCTGATAGTACTTTCAATCTAAGAGGAACATTTAGGCCTTATCACAGAGATCCCTTTATAAATGAAAATCAAAGCACATAAAAGGAAAATAAAGACAAAGGCTCCTTTAGAATTATATTACCTTGGAAACAAGTTTTTTTGATTTGAATAACTCTAGTATTATCTCTGAAAACAGTTGCACAAAAGACCCTGAAACATGGAACAATGTCTTGTCAAACCCCAGAAGAGAAAAAAAACAAAACAAAACAAAACAAAAAAAAAAAAACTTTAACATAAAGAGCAAAGTACAAAAATAATTTAGAAAAAATGAGGAAACAACAAAATAATAACTGAATATAAAACGTCTTCCCTCCTTGAAAGTAGGAAAAAACAAAATGTAAAGTCAGAAGTCAGTAATATGAAAACAGCTACAAGCAAAGTTGAAAAGAAAATTTTGAAACTATGACCAGAAAATAATCTCAGAAACAAAGAAAGAGTTAGAGTATAAAGAAAACATTCAAAATTGATTCAAGAAAATTTTATAAAAGACCATTACTAGCTTGGAAAGGAGGTACAAAAAAGCCTGAAAAAAATATGCATTATAAAAAAGCAGAATTGATCAAATGGGGAAAAAAATGGAAACTTTCATGAAGAAAAAAATTATAATTGGGAATATGGAAGGCGATAACTCTATGAGTCTTTAAGTACTAATAAATCTAAAGAAAGAAAAGAAAATATGAAATATCTCCTTGCAAAAAATCTTGGAAAATATTTTCATGGTATATAATTTAAGAATTATTGGGCTACCTGAAAGCCATAATAAAAAAAAAATGAGAGCCTACATTTCATCCAATAATAAAGTGTAACTGATATCTTAGATTCAAAAGGTATAACAGAAATTGAAAGAATCCTCCAGGCACCTCCTGAAAGTTATCACACAATTAAAATTCTCAAGAATAGTATAGCCAAATTTCAGAGTCCCAAGATCAAGGAGAAAATAATACAAGTTGATATAAAGACACAACATAAATATTGTGGAGTAATAGGATCACACAAGACTTAGAAGCTCCCAATATAAATGAGTGGACGGTTTGGAATATGATACTCCTGAAAAGAAAGAAGCTTAAACTACAAGCAAACATAAAGTACTAGGCAAAACTTAATATTTTAAGGGTAAATTGGAATTTAGCAAAATAATAGACGTCTGAGCATTCCTGATTTTAAAAAGTATAGAAAGAGATGCAAAATTTGATATTCAAACAGAAGATTCAAGGAAATATAAAGCTGTGCATATGAAAGTTGTCATATAGGACTCACTGGAGTTCAACTCTTGACATTTCTTTATAACTTTATAACTGTAACTCAAAAAAGCTTCATCATTCTTGGCATTTAGAAGGTATCTACATAGGCAGAAGACACTAGTGCGAATCTGTAATGGTGGTTTCTCTCCAAGAAGAGAATGTGGGAATGAGAAAGGGGGATGCAATTAAAGAATGGGCTAGAGAGAAAAAAGAAAGATTTTTTTTCATAAAGACATATGCAAGGAAGAGTTATTAGAATAAATGAGGAAATCAGGACAAATAAGGCAATGTTTGAACCTCACTCTCATATTTGGGATAAAAATAAACCTAAAGAGTTGAAATGAAAGGCTGGAGAAGTGTCTAAGGTACTTCAGCTGAAGTAAAGAGGCCAGGGAGACAGTCATGATGTCAAACAAAGAAAAAGAAGCAATAGAACTAATTAAAAGAGATAATCAAGTAAATTACATTTCATTAAAAGGCAATAAAGACAATAGAATAATATCAAAAACTGCCTGGCATGCTTTTCTGTTAAGTGTATAATTTCTCAAATATTATCAAATTGAGATAAATGTGTAAAAATAAGAGCCATTCTATAACTGATATATGGTATAGTTAGATAGGTAGACAGATACATTACATATAGATAGATAGATAGATAGATAGATAGATAGATAGATAGATAGATAGATAGATATAGATGTCTATATCTATCTATCTATCTATATATATATGTATGTATAGTTTTCAGAGGAAATTAAATATGTCTATAGTCATTGAAAAATTCAATAAAACCTTGTTGATTAGAGAAAGACAATTCAAAACAACTCTGAGGTACCTCCCCATACCTTTCAGAAATGATGAATGCCAGGGGAGATGAAGGAAAATATTAATAAAATATTAATAAATTAGTAAAATTAATAAACTAATAAAACATTGGTAAAAACTAATTAATAGAATAGTGACATTGTCCACACATTCTGTATAACAATCTGAAACTATAGGTTAATTATAACTAAACTATAGCTTGATGGGCTAAAAGAATAGGAATATCCTTCAATCTAGCAATATATATCACAGTAATCAAAGGAAAAGGAAAAATACCTATATGGACAAAAATATTTATAACAGCTTTTTTTCTGGTGACAAAGCATTAAAATATATTTCATCAGTTGTGAAATGGCAGAATAAGTTGTATCATATGACTGAGATAGAATAATATTGTTCTAAAAGAAATATGAGAAAGAGACAGAGACAGAGGCAGAGATAGAGATAGAAAGGAGATAAGGAAGGGACTGGCAAATTTGTGCTCTAGGATCAGTTCTGTTTATGAAAAGAAACTTTAGTCTTTCCCTTAATATTATAAATGAGGAAAATAAGGCACAGAGATGGTAACTGACTTTCAAATGCAAACATACATATTTAGGTTCAGTGATGAAATTTGAACTTATCTTCTGCATACAGAACTACTATTTTTTCCATTGCACCAAGCTAACACATTGAACAATCCAAAATGGCTACAAGGACAATGTGTTGGATTTGAGACCATTCTTTAAAAAAGATAAGGAAAAAAATGCTTTGGTTCACTTTGCTGCTCTCAATACTCCATCAGCAATATCAATTCTCCTGGCAACTACAATCTTTATCCATACAAAAACAAACAAACCAACAAGTCAATGAACAAAAACATTCTCCTACTTCCTGATTTCTCCTACCTCTCAGGTACAACAGGTCAAGTAATGTTCTATTCCAGTTCATGCTCAAGTTTAACTCTTTGATTGATTATAACTTACCTATATGTTTGTCTCATTCTTCTAGTGAATGATTCTCAAATATCCTGCTTTCAGAATGATCAACTCTAAAGTGTGAAAAGGAGAAAATGGCTTGATGAATGAAAAGGAATTAAAGGTGAGATAATTTGCTACTACCACTTGCTGATTTTCTAAATTTGAAATTTTTGCTTCAGTTAGCAGAAATATTTTTGGTGTTATACTTATTTCTAAATTAATATCATTAGAGCTATCTGCTATACTTAAACATTTAAATACTTTCATCCTGTTTTCAGTTAAAATAGATAAAATTACAAAATGCATATTTATTAACATTAAGATGTTAGGAATCTAATACCAAGTTATTAATAAGCAGTATCTTGTGAAGATTCAGTTTTCCTAAATGCCATATTTTAAAAACTCAGTTTTTCTTAAGATTACGGATTACTGATATTTAAATTACATAGACTCTCCTACACTTGGGTCAGAACTCACCCAATCATGAAATTAATTTTTATAAGGTAAAGAATCCCATAGTATCTGAGTCAAGCTTGGTTGGAGACAGCTCATTTGTTTAGACAACCCAAGACAGGGAGTGGTCTTATATGGAGATATTTTCTATATCCAGAGATAAGATAGCATGAGGATGGTGTGACTTCAACCATTTTTGGAAGGATATGTCAACTATGGGTCTGTCATCAAGATTGCCTTTGATTTAAGAGAGATTGTCAAATGATCATATTTTATTAATAAGCTGTTGACATAATTAAAATGATTAAATTAACTAGAAACCATGTCTCTCCAACATATTTCAATGTCTTACAAGCATAGCATCATATGGAAAAGATAATAAAGGTTAAATAATAGGTGTTTGCTACCTGACAACTATCTCGTATAAATCTTGTGATGTAGTAATTAAAGGAGAAATTAATTATTGCCTAAAGATTATAAAACAAAACTACATAGTGGAATGAAGACAAATAACATTGACCTTGAAAAATGGCAGAATTATAATAATTTTATTTTCTATGCAATATCTTATATGAGGACTAAGACTGCTGTTGTTAGGCAAACAACATGAAATAAAACAGAAAATTTAAGTGTGTTGCAAAATTTTATTCCTATTGAAACAGGATTTTGAGGAAAATTTTGCATAAGAATGATGGTTATAGAACTTTCTAAGTGCTTGACATAGATTAAAGAGCAAAATCACCAATTATATATGTTGGAATTCAAACAGGAATTGAAAAAATGTAATACTGAAGGTTGGAGTTGATGATAGAAACATGAAATTACCTCTAGGAGAAATATAACAAATCTTCAAATTCAACTTTTGCTATTGGAAGAGTGAAACTGAGGACCAGAAAACAAGAGTGAGCTTTATTCTGAATTCATCATTTTGACAGGCAGAAGAAAGACCTAATGGTAAGAAAAAATTTCACAAATGTGATGGAATTTATTCTCCTGGGATTTTCTGACCTTCCCAATCTACAAGGATTTCTCTTTGGGATATTCTCTGTCATCTACCTAAGTATACTGGTAGGAAATGGCCTCCTCATTGTTATAACCAAGATTGATTCAACTCTTCAAACTCCTATGTATTTTTTCTTGGGGCAATTTTCTTTCTTGGAAATCTGTTACACATCTGTCACTCTCCCCAGAATGCTGGTAGATCTCTACTCCCAGAAAAGAACCATTTCATTACTAGCTTGTGCTGTACAAACTTGTTTCCTTTATATTCTGGGAGGGGCAGAATGCTTGCTCCTGACTGTGATGGCTTATGACCGTTATGTGGCTATTTGTAAGCCTCTCTACTATCCTGTCATCATGAATCACAAAGTATGTGTTCAACTGGTTATGGTTTCCTGGATGACGGGGGTTCCATTTTTGATAGAGGAGACATACCAAATTTTCTCTCTAAACTTTTGTGGTCCCAACAAAATCAATCACATTTTCTGTGATGCCCCACCTTTATTCCAATTGGCCTGTGGGGAAACATATAAGATAGAGGTTTCTGTCCATGTTATTGCTCTATTATTTGGCATAATTCCTTTTCTATTGATACTTACTTCTTATGTCAAAATCATAACCACTATCTTGAAACTGCCTTCAACCTCAGGAAGATCAAAAGCCTTTTCCACTTGTTCATCTCACCTTATAGTTGTTGTCTTATTTTATGGGTCTGCATGCATTGTGTATTTGCAGCCAAAATCCACACAATCAGCAGGATCAGGAAAATTCCTTGCTCTTTTCTATACTATTATAACACCAATGTTTAATCCCTTTATATACAGTCTGAGAAATAAGGATGTGATTGCTGCACTGAGAAAACTACTTCCTAAATAAATTAAATTGTGGAGCAATTAGCCAAATTTATAAGCTTTACTTTTCTTTTCTTCCACATTTCCTGATATATATGGCAGACAAAGACAGAGACAGACAGAGGCAGAGACAGAGATATACACGCACAGATGTAAATTTAATACATTTGATGAAACTAAAGATTCACCTAGCTTTACACTTTTTCATGGAATTTGCAGTCAACTAAACAATTCAGTTTTTCTCCCTCCTTTTCTCTTTCCCTTTCTTATCTATATATGTGTATAAATACACCCATACATGTAAACATACACTTCTATACAATGTATATGTATATTTGAGTAAATATGTATATATGCATACATTCATATATACATATATATCATACAATCACAACATAAATTATGTATGCAGATAACATTAATATGTTTTATAGTATATATATACCAAATATATAAATATGTTTACAAATACATACATGTATAGATACACATATGTGACCTACAGCATATCTATCCACATTTAGATGGGCATATCTATTATGTATAAACACACATACTTAAACTGACTATATAGATCCATACATGCACACATTTTATAGAAATATATAGATATAAATAGCATGCAGTATGCAGAATATACTATAAAAGTAAAAAAAAAATACACCTAATAATTTTTGTGTGAGTAACTATGGGATATAGTAAATAGAACACTGGGCCTGAAGTTAGGAAAATCGGAATTCATACCCAGCCTCAGACACTAGCTATCTGATCCTGGACAAGTCAATTAGCCTCTATTTATCTAATTTCCTCATCTGTAAAATGGGGCCAAATGGAGAAGGAAATAACAAATCACCCTGGTATCTTTGCCAAGAAAACCCCAGAGGAAAAAAATCTATGGGATCAATTCAGTTAGAGTCAAACACAAGACTGAAAACAATATCACAGCACCACATTATACCTAGCTGTGTATATAAAAATTATATTCCATGTACCTTATACCAATAATAGGGTAATATCAATCTATCTATCAAGCTATCATAATATAAAGTATAGTTTATATGCATATATAAATATTAATATTAATATATACATATGTAGCAAAATTTAAATATGTAAAGACATGCATATATCCATGCTTGTTTATTTGTACTACACATATAGCACATTCCACAATACAAACAATGTGCTAAATGTAGTTAATATATATGCTACATATTGTAGAGTATAAGTTGAGTTATACATATACATATATTGTATGCATAAAGGAGGGAGAAACCAGCTCCAGGTCTCCCTGCCATACAAGCACTTCCCTTCCTTTCTCTCTCCTTACCCCTCCCTTACTCTTTTTCTCCTGACAAAAAAATCATGAAGTTTCTGCTTTTAAAAATGAGCACAACTTATTGATTTATTTGGGGGAAAGCATGCAATGTATAAAATCTGTTGATGTCAACTCTTAGGGCAAAGAGAGATTGTCCCAAACTTCCTCCACAGCTTTATGTTATCCTAGAGCTAGTGCTCTTAACTTCCTTCCTGTGCAGGATGTTGTGGCCAAGTCCCAAGTTATTATGTGGGTTCAGGGATTCATTATTTGCCTTTTGTAATTGTGTTAGATGTCTCACAGCTAATTTGCTGATGCTGTCTGATTAACCAGGACAGAGTAGCCAATTCACCTGTTAAATGGGATAGTATTTAAATCTTCCTTGCATCTATTTCCTGATGTCATCTTTAAGAATGAAGGGCAAGGGGATTGGCCAAGATGGTTGAGAGTAGACAGGCCTTTATCTAAGTTCTTCCTGGTGTCCCTCATATTAAGCCTCTGAACTGGTTTTGAAGTGACAGAATATAAGAATATTTGGAGTGCAACACATTTCCAGCAAAAGATATTTGAAAAGAACTTCAGAAAAGGTCTATTTCAATCAAGCACAGGAAGAGTTGGCCAAGCACAGGTGCTTGTGTAGAATTGGCCTAAACTTGAAGCATTGCCAATAAGATCAGGAGTTTAAAAAGGTTGCCAATTATCACAATTACTATTCAATATTGTACTACAAATGTTATCTTTAGTAATAAGAGAGGGAAAAGAAATTAAGCAAATTTGAGTAGATAATGACAAAACCAAATCATCACTCCTTGTAGATAACATGATGGTATACTTAGAAAACCCTAGAGAATTAACTAAAAAAAAATATTAGAAACAATTCACAATGTTAGCAAAGTGAAGAATGCATAATAATTCTACATAAATCATCACCATTTTTATATGCTATCAACAAAGTCCAGCAGCAAGATATATGAAGAGAAAATCCATTCAAAATAAGTGTAGATAATATAAAGTATTTGGGAATCTACCTGCCAAGCAATTGTCAGTAATTATATGAACACAATTACAAGCACTTTCCATACAAATAAAGTCTGATCTAATCAATTGGAAAAATAGCAAATGCTAATGGGGTAGCCAAGCTAATATAACAAAAATGACAATACTCCCCAAATTTATCTACATAATCACTGCCATATCAATCAAACTCCCAAGGAATTATTTTACAGAGCTAAGAAAAAAATTAACAAAGTTTATCTGCTAGAACAAAAGATCAAGCATTTCAAGGGAATTAATGAAAAAAGAAATGAAAATGAAGGTAGCCTAGCTGTATCAGACCTAAAACTATATTATAAAGCAGCATTTGATAATGGCGAAGAAGTAGAGTTATTAGAGTAGATCAGTGGAATAGGTTAGATTCACAAAACACAGTAGTCAGTGTGATAATACTAATCTAGTATTTGATAAACCCAAAGATCCTAGCTTCTGGGATAAGAATTCCATATTTGATGGAAATTGTTGGGAAAATTGGAAATTGGTACAGCAAATTGACCTATACTTAACACTGTATAGCATATACACACATATATATATATAAGGGCTTCCAATAAAGGATTAATTTCTAAAATGTATAAAGAATTGACTTAAATTTATAGAAATTCAATCATTCTCCAGTTGATAAATGATCGAAGGCTATGAAATGACAATTTTCAGATGAAGAAATTAAAACAATTTCTAGTCATATGAAAAGGTGTTCTAAATCATTATTTATCCAAAGATGTAAATTAAGACAATTATGAGGTACCACTACACACTTCTCAGATTGGGTAAGATGACAGGAAAAGATATTGATGAATATTGGAGGAGATATGGGGAAAGTAGGCCACTAATATATTGTTGGTGAAATTGTGAACTAATTTGACATTTTGGAAAGCAATTTGAAAATATGACGAATGGTGTATCAAACAGTGTATACTCTTTCATTCAACAATGTTCCTACTGGGCCAGTATCCCAAAGAGATCATGGAAAAGGGTAAATGACCTATGTGTACAAGGATGTGTTAGTAGCTCTTTTTGTAGTCACAAGAAACTGGAAGTTGAGTGGATGCTCATTAGTTGGAGAATGGCTGAATAAGTTATGGTAGATTAATGTTATGCAATATTATTGTTTTACAAAAATCAATCAGTAGCTTGATTTCAAAGAGACCCAGAGAGACATATATGAACTGATGTAAGTAACTGAGTAGAGCAGAACATTGTACACAGCAACAAGAAGATTGTATGATGACCATTTCTAATGGATGTGGCTCTTTTCAAGAGAGAGATTAATTAGGCCAGTTCTAATGGTCTTTTGATGAAGAGATCCATCTGCATCCAGAGAGAGGAACTCTGTGGTATCTGAATATGGATCACAATGTGATATTTTCACTTTTTGTTGTTGTCTGCTTGCATTTTGTGTGCTTTCTTATTTTTTTTCCTTTTTTGATCTGATTTTTCTTATGCAACATGATAATTGTGAAAGTATGTGTAAAAAAATTGTACTTATTTAACACAAATTTGATTGCTTGCCATCTGAGTGAGAGGGCATGGAGAAAAGAAGGGAAAATTTGGAGCATGGGATTTTACAGGAATGTATGTTGAACATTGTGGGGGGGGGGGGTGGAGCCAAGATGGTGGAGAAGGCTTATGAGATTTTCTAAGCTCCTCTCACGACCCTCAGGGCCAATTATTAAATTCAACCTCAAAAATAGCATCTGATTGGTAAAATTCACAAAAATTAGAAGTACAATAATGTACCAGCCAAAGATAATCTAGAAGATCACAAGAAAAGGTTTGTTCTGAGTGGCAGGAACAGACCAGCAAAATAGGGATAGAACTAAAGGCTAGATAATATTGACCAGACCAGGCAGGGATGGCCTCTGTGGTTATAAAATTTACAGAGACAACTCTGGCACAGGCTGATTGCTCTGCCTTGGTTGCAAAGCAGTAGACCAGCAGAGAAATTAAAGCCAAAGGTAGAGGGTACTCTAAAAAATGCCAGAACCTAACAAGATCTGGCTATACCCACCCAAAATCAGTAATGACTCAGCACAGACCACAGCACAGCTGTGAAGCTACATTCCACAGCACGGGCTAGGGCAGTCACAAATCTTCATGGCAGGGTGGCGCATTCTGAGGCAGCCTCTAATCTGCATAGTGGGGGAATTGGCCTGGGGCAATAGAAATTACACAGCACAACTGTGCTTCCAGTCTGTGTTGGGCTATTTTCTGGTCAGCTGCTAATAACCACAGCCCCACAAAGGGCTTTGGCTTGGGGTAGCAACACTTTCACTGCTCAGTCTTTAGACCCAGGGCAGTCACTGATCTGCACATCAGAGTTCTTCACTGGGCACTTCCTCAGCTCAGCCCTGTATTATCCAGGCCGGAATTACTTCTGGTAGGGAATGTTTTCCCAGAGTACTCCAGTACCTTGCCACTCTTTGTAGCCCATTTGCAGGACAGGTATTGTCCATATATCTATCCCTGCTCTGCAGAGGAAGCTGGTAACCTCCTTGCCCTGAAAGCAGACACTATAGGCTTTTAAAAAAATAAGTAGAAATATAAAAAAGATGATCAATAGCTTCTATACAGAAAGAAAACAGGTTTTCAATCACAAGGAGACTAATAGCAAACAGTCTCAGGCAATACCCCAAAGGGGGGTATAACTTTGCCCCCATCACACAAATCTCTCTAGAAGAGACTATTAAGTATGAGCAAAAAGCCAAAAAAAAAAAAAAAAAAAATATATATATATATATATATATATATATATATATATATATATATATATATATATATATATATATATATATATATATATATATATAGATTCCTTCTACACAGAGAAAGAGCGGGTATCCAACCCCGAGGAAGTTAAAAACAGAGAGTAAGCAGATAACAACCTAAAGGGGAATGATTCCTGCCCCCATCACATAACTCTCTCCTTGAAGAGACTATTAAAAAGCTAAGAGACTTTGAAGAAAAATGGGGAAAGGAAAGGGAAGCTATGATAGAGAATAACAACATCCTGAAATTAGAATTGGAAAAAATAAAGAATTCACAGGAGATGCAGGGAAACAAAATTTGTGAATTAGAAAAGGTTAAAAAATCACAGGAAAGTAGGATTTCTGAATTGGAAAAGATAAAAAAGTCTCAAGAAAACAGAATTTGTGAATTGGAAAAAGAAAATAATTCTCAAAAAAAATTAGGTAAATGGAAAAAAAATCAATAGAGCAAAATAATTCATTTAAAAACGAAATTGGGCATTTACAAAAAGAACTAAAAACTGTGAAAGAAGAAAATAAGTCCTTAAAAGTCAGGATGGAACAAATAGAAATGAATGATTCACAGAGAACCCAAGAATCAGTCAAACAAAAAAAAAAAAAAAAAAAAAATGAGAAGCTGGAGAACAATGTCAAATACTTACTGGGAAAATCTATAGACCTGGAAAACAGATCTAGGAGAGATAATCTGCGGATCATTGGACTTCCAGAAAACCATGACCAAAAAAAGAGCCTAGATTCTATTTTACAGGAAATTATCAAAGAGAACTGTCCAGAGATAATAGAAACAGAAGGGAAAGTAGATGTGGAAAGAATCCATCAAACTCCTTCTGAAATAGACCCTAAAAAAAGAACACCATGGAATATTGTGGCTAAGCTGCAGAATTACCACACAAAGGAGAAAATCTTGCAAGCAGCTAGAAAAAAACAATTTAAATACCAAGGTGCCACAATAAGGGTCACTCAAGATCTGGCTGCCTCCACATTAAAAGATAGAAGGGCCTGGAACCTGATATTCCGAAAGACAAAAGATCAAGGACTGCAACCAAGAATGAACTACCCAGCTAAGTTTAGCATCTTTTTCCATGGAAGAAGATGGTCATTCAATGAAATAGAGGAATTCTATATGTTTCTAAGAAAAAAAAAACAGACAAACAAAAAATTTTATCTATATCCACAAGACTGAAGAGAAACAGAAAAAGGTACACAGAACCCTTGAGAACTGTAACTCTGTTGTGAGTATATAAAAAGTACTCATGGATAATTCGATTTTACTGATATAAAAGAAAAAAGGGGGGTGTAGTAAAGGGAAGGAAGTCGTTTCAGAAAAAGGGGAAGGAATGATAAAAAGAGAGAAACTACATCCCATGAAGAGGCATAGAAAATACATCATATCTGAGGGAATTTAGTGAGGGGGAGAATCATTGTGTGAATCTTACTCTCATCAGAAGTGGCTCAAAGAGTAAATAATTGACATATTTGTTTTTCAGAGAATTTTCTCTCAACTCATTAAAAGGGGGAGAGGAAAAAGGAAAAGGAAAAGAAGAATAAGTGAAGGGACTTGGAGGGAGGGGGGAGGGATACTAAAAAAAGGGAGGTCTGCGCATCACAAGGGGGGTCTGTAAATTAAATATCGGGAAAGGGGATCAGGGGGGTCAAGGGAAAAAGCATAATCTGGGGATAATATGATGGCAGGAAATACAGAATTAGTAATTTTAACTGTAAATGTAAATGGGATGAACGATCCCATCAAACGGAGATGGATAGCAGATTGGATCAAAAATCATAACCCTACAATATGTTGTCTGCAGGAAACACACTTAAAGCAGGGAGATACATACAGAGTAAAGGTAAAAGGTTGGAACAGAGCCTATTATGCTTCAGGTAAAGCCAAAAAAAGCAGGGGTAGCTATCCTTATCTCAGATCAAGCAAAAGCAGAAATTGATCTAGTTAAAAAAGATAAGGAAGGAAACAATATCCTGCTGAAAGGTATCATGAATAATGAAGCCATATCAATACTAAACATATATGCACCAAGTGGTATAGCATCTAACTTTCTAAGGGAAAAGTTAAGAGAATTGCAAGAAGAAATAGACAGTAAAACTATAATAGTGGGAGATCTCAACCTTGCACTCTCAGATTTAGACAAATCAAACCACGAAACAAATAAGAAAGAAATTTAAAAAGTAAATAGAACATTAGAAAAACTAGGTATGATAGACCTTTGGAGAAAACTGAATGGCAATAGAAAGGAATATACTTTCTTCTCAGCAGTTCATGGATCCTATACAAAAATAGACCATATATTAAGACATAAAGATTGCAAAATTAAATGTAGGAAGGCAGAAATAATAAATTTCTCAGATCACAATGCAATAAAAGCTACATTCAGTAAAAAGTTAGGGGTAAATAGACCAAAAAGTAATTGGAAAATGAACAATCTCATCTTAAAGAATGACTGGGTGAAAGATCAGGAGTGAAACAAGGTTGCCCACTATCACCATTACTATTCAATATAGTACTAGAAACGCTATCCTCGGCAATAAGAGCTGAGAAAGAGATTCAAGGAATTAGAGTAGGAAATGAGGAAATCAAACTATCACTCTTTGCAGATGACATGATGGTATACTTAGAGAACCCCAAAGACTCTGCTAAAAAGCTATTAGAAATAATTCAGAATTTTAGCAAAGTGGCAAGATACAAAATAAATCCACATAAATCCTCAGCATTCTTATATATCACCAACAAAATGCAACAGCAAGAGATATAAAGAGAAATGCCATTCCAAACAAATGTTGAGAGTATAAAGTATTTGGGAATCCATCTACCAAAGAAAAGTCAGGAACTATATGAGAAAAATTACAAAACACTTGCTACAAAAATAAAGTCAGATTTAAATAATTGGAAAGACATTCAGTGCTCTTGTATTGGCCGAGCGAATATAATAAAGATGACAATACTCCCCAAACTAATCTACTTATTTAGTGCTATACCAATCAGACTCCCAAGAAACTATTTTAATGACCTAGAAAAAATAACAACAAAATTCATATGGAAGAATAAAAGGTCGAGAATTGCAAGGGAACTAATGAAAAAAAAGTCAGAGGAAGGTGGTCTAAGTGTACCTGATCTAAAGCTATATTATATAGCAGCAGTCACCAAAACCATTTGGTACTGGCTAAGAAATAGAATGGTAGATCAGTGGAACAGATTAGATACAAAGGACAAAAAAGGGTACATCTATAGCAATCTAATCATTGACAAACCCAAAGATACCAACATGAGGAACAAAAATTCATTATTCGGAAGAAACTGTTGGGAAAACTGGAAATTAGTATGGCAGAAATTAGATATGGATCCACACTTAACACCATATACCAAGATAAGATCAAAATGAGTCCATGATTTAGGCATAAAGAATGAGATCATAAATAGATTAGAGGAATAGAGGATAGTCTACATATCAGACCTGTGGATCAGGAAGGAATTTATGACCAGAGGAGAACTAGAGATCATTATTGATCACAAAATAGAAGATTTTGATTACATCAAACTGAAAAGTTTCTGTACAAACAATACTAATGCAAACAAGATTAGAAGGGAAGTAACAAATTGGGAAAATATTTTTAAAAGTAAAGGTTCTGACAAAGGTCTCATTTACAAAATATATAGAGAAGTGACCCTGATTTATAGGAAACCAAACCATTCTCCAATTGATAAATGGTCAAGGGATATGAACAGACAATTCTCAGATGATGAAATTGAAACTATTTCCACTCATATGAAAAAGTGTTCCAAATCACTACTCATCAGAGAAATGCAAATTAAGACAACGCTGAGATACCACTACACACCTGTCAGATTGGCTAAGATGACAGGAACAAATAATGATGAATGTTGGCGGGGAAGTGGGAAAACTGGGACACTGATACATTGTTGGTGGAGTTGTGAAAGAATCCAGCCATTCTGGAGAGAAATCTGGAACTATGTCCAAAAAGTTGTCAAACTGTGCATACCCTTTGACCCAGCATTGCTGTTATTGGGATTATATCCCAAAGAAATACTAAAGAGTGGAAAGGGACCTGTATGTGCCAAAATGTTTGTGGCAGCTCTTTTTGTTGTAGCTAGAATCTGGAAGTTGAATGGATGTCCATCAATTGGAGAATGGTTGGGTAAATTGTGGTATATGAAGGTTATGGAATATTATTGCTCTGTAAGAAATGACCAGCAGGAGGAATACAGAGAAGCTTGGAGAGACTTAAATCAACTGTTGCTGAGTGAAATGAGCAGAACCAGAAGATCACTATACACTTCAACAACAATACTGTATGAGGATGTATTCTGATGGAAGTGGAAATCTTCAACATAAAGAAGATCCAACTCACTTCCAGTTGATCAATGATGGACAGAAATAACTATACCCAGAGAAGGAACACTGTGAAGCGAATGTAAATTGTTAGCACTACTGTCTATCTACCCAGGTTACTTATACCTTCGGAAGCTAATAATTAATGTAACAAGAAAATGGTATTTACACACATATATTGTATCTAGGTTATATTGTAACTCATGTAAAATGTATGGGATTGCCTGTCATCGGGGGAAGGGAATGGAGGGAGGGAGGGGATAATTTGGAAAAATGAATTAAAAAAAAATGACAATAGGGGCAGCTAGGTGGCAGGGTGGAGAGAGCACCAGCCCTGAGGTCAGGAGGACCTGAGTTCAGGTTTGGACTCAGACACCTAACACTTCCTAGCTGTGTGACCCTGGGCAAGTCACTTAACCCCAATTGTCTAAGGGGAAAAATTATAATATAAGAAAATATAGAAACAAACAATATCATGTATTTGAATCTTGAAATAATTGAGGGTCACAGACAGTGGGGAAACTCTGGGTGAGGTATAAGACCCTTCAGCCCAGAGGGAACCTGCTAACAATGTCTGGAGCTTCCCATCTCCCTTAAGGGCTCTCACGCTTCTGAGAAGTCAAGGGATGGTGACAACCTGTGTTGTGATTAAAGCAGAGTGATACCAAATGGTAACGAGTCAACTACACACAATAGCAAATTGTTTATATGGTCCCGCATGCAGTGTGCTATAGTTATGTAAGGGTATTAAGGTGTATTAGGCTGAGAGAATTTGGAATAAATGGAATTCATGTTTGACCATCAAAAAAAAAAAAAGAAAGAAAATTATTTAAATATTATCTCATTTGCTCTCCCTAAAATATTGGAATGTGAATGCTATTAACAAACCAATTTTACAGAAGAAATGGAGTAGACAGAGTTTAAATGACTTGCACACAGTTATACAGCTAGTAGGTGATCTAAGCTAATATTAAACATAGGTATTATTTATTTTAATCCAGGTATTCTATTCACACTTCCATGAAATTGCCAGTTATTCTCGTTTCTAAGTCTTCTCATCTTGTCTGAACATTGTGCCTCTGTTTCACTCTCATACCTTAATCTAAAATTGTTGCTTTTACCAATCCCACCCACACACATTTTTTCACTAATAAAGTGTTCTGAATATCAACACTTCAATTGAAGAAGCAGAGAACTTAATTAAGAGATTCAATTAATTAATTTCTCTGCTTCTTGAATTGAAATACTGATATTCAGAATACTTGATTAAGGAAAAAGTTAATTTTCCCCTACTTGTCAACTGTGAGATCTTTATTCATTTAATCCATTTCTGGATATGTAAGATGAGTTTGAAATATCTTAATGCTAAAGCTTAGTTTCATCATCCCTCACTTCTAAATCATAAGTTTCTACCCCATATGTGGGAACAAAAAGACAAGTTATCTTTATTTACATTGTGGAATAAAAGAAATAAAAACACCTAAAATATTTCCATTGATTATCCATGAAGAAGAATTCTTGACATACATACATTACATACAAACACACATATGCATGTATATTAGAAAAATATACATATACATGCATATAGATGTTGAAATATATGCTTTAGACCAGGGGTTCTCAAACTATGGCCCGTGGGCCATATATGGAACTCTGGGTTATGGCAAATGGGCTGAGGGGTGGAGACAGAGTGTGAGTTTTTGTTTTTACTATAGTCAGGTCCTTCAACAGTCTGAGGGACAGTGAACTGGCCCCCCATTTAAAAAGTTTGAGGACCACTGCTTTAGACAAAAGATTAACATTCTTTCAAAGACTTTTAAACTTCTATGCTTCAACTATGTGTCTCTCTCACACAAAATGTTTTGCATCTCTTCAAGAAGATAAAAATCCTGAAAATGACCCCTCACCTTCTAGACTTGCAGCAAAGCTAATTTTATAATGAGACATTGATCTCCTAATAATGGCTCCTTATCCATTGCAATTCTAGAATTTAGAAACCAATTAAATGAAGACATTTTATTTTTATTCAAGCCAAGATCAGTACAGGTCTCCATGCCTGTTATTTACCCTCTTCCCTTTTCCATATATCCTCTCCCATAAACTTAGAACTGTTTCGGCCTATGATATTGCCTCAATGATAGAGATGTGTTACCTATGATTTTTTTGTTACCCAAAGTCCCCAAAAGAGATTTTTAATGATATATTTTTGTTGTTTATTTCAGCCTTGACTGAACTCCAGGGAATCTGTCCCCTAGTACCTGAACAATATAAACAGGTCTCTTGTGTAACAAATCATAGAGGTAAAAATTGTTTTCTACCTCTGTTTCTAACAGTTTGTCAAGGCTGTTTTGTGAGTTTTTATGACTATAAGAAACCAAGTTGAATCTTTAGATTCAACTACCTAGAGTTCGCTTCAGTTTAATGTATGTCTAAAATACACAATGATGGAACCATTTAAGTATATTCTTTTTGATATATGTGTGTGTATTTGTGTGTACAGGAGCATGAAATTATAAAAGTTAACAGGGCAGTTTGAATAAGCTGAAATTGCAAACAATGTGTTTGGTAAGTGAAACGTATTTCATGAAATACATTTCTTTTATTTCTTGAAAATTTTATGAATTTCTTCATATTTTAAATGTAATAAAAGGCTATAACAGTAGAAAGGGAGGGTGTATATAGATGTTCATCTCTTATGATCTATTTTGGATGTCTGGCTTTGGAATTTAAATGTTTCACTTGTAGTAAATTAAAAATTACCTGTGTGGGCCTCAATTTCCTTACCAGCAATATAGAATTATTAATGGTTCTAATAATTAACTCCTAGAGTTTCTATGTTGATCACATATGATACTGTGTGCAGTGTTCTTTAAGAGGCTATATAAAAGCTGTTGATTTTGCCGAGGATCATGATGGATGATGATGATGATGATGATGATGATGATGATAAGGGTAAACAACTTCAATTGTTGATCTATACCTTGGAGGACAGATGGGAGTTTAAGTGGTGATAAGACTTATAACATTGAGAAAAGTATAAAAGATGACTCAGATGTTTAAAACAAGTTTTGTTTTAAAAAATGGTCAAGATATCCCTTTGACTTCATCACAAAAGTCCACAAAAGTTCATATATTGTGTCTCATATATCTAAGCAATCATACTGAGATAGATAGTGAAATATCAGTTGGCAAACCAGGACCAAATTAAAACTTGACTTTCAATAGACTCATTTATAAAATTAAAGTAATTGCCTGATTAACTAGTCTTGTCTTGATATGGGGAGTAGCATGGGAAGATGAGTTCAACTCCAAGTCTTTATTAGTTTTGTCTTTAACATTGCCTTAGATCATTTCTCTTCATTGACAGAGAGACACTTTTTGTGAAATATTTAAATTGAAAGATATAGTTAACTAAATATTTAGAGGAAATTGCACAACAACAGAAAATGTGAAAAAAGTAGAATGCTCCATCTATTCCTTCTTATGTTTGACAATATGATTTTGGTTATTCTTGTGAAGAATATGAGAGATATAAACTTGAAAAATACTTTTGAGAAAACAGAATTGCTTAACTGGTCAATTCCTGAAAAATAATCATGAATCTTTCCATGTAAATATCAAAGGGATTTTATAATGGACTACTCCAGAGATATGTTCATGGCCATATGCTTGATATTGTTAACGACATGTTTTTCAACAAATAAAAAGCCTATTTATCACATTTTCAGATAACAGAAACCTGTATTGAACAGAGAATTCACTGATAAAATTAGGATTCAGTCAGCATCAGAAAAATGCTTGATAAGCTAATATATTAAATTGATTCTAAATTAAATAAACTCAGTAGTAGCAAACATAAAATATTTTGGATCAATATATAAATTTCAAAAGGAAAAGATAGAGTGAATACAGCCAGAGATAAGATTCTTTGGATAAAGATTAAATCAGAAGAGTGACAAAATTGATATGTCAAAGTCAATAAGCTAGAACACAATAAATAAAAGATGTTTCCAAATCTTATTTAATGCAGTGATTGAATGAATATTTATCTTATCTGATAAAAAGCTGATACAACTTTATAAGGATGCTGGAACTTGCTGATGCAATCTTTGCACCATATTTTAGAAACGGCTCTAATAAAGCTTGAGTTTATTCTGAGAAACTTGTCTAAAGGGATCAAGGGACTATGGCTTATTTCTTCTAAAATATAGATGAAAAAACAAGCTAGGTATCTAGATTTTTTTTAAATGATATTTATATAGCAGCTCTTTTAAGCATTTAAAAATTGTCCTATTTAAAAATATCAGGCATCTTCTACTTCAATTTCAATGTTGTGACTAAAATAAAATTGGTAGGAATAAGAGAGAAAGAGAGAGAGAGAGAGAGAGAGAGAGAGAGAGAGAGAGAGAGAGAGAGAGAGAGAGAGAGAGAGAGAGAGAGAGAGAGAGAGAGAGTTAAGAGGGAAATGCAGAAGATATTCCTAACAAGTAGAGTTATTCAGTCTTGGAATGAATTGCTTGAGGACATAATACATATGCTCTTACTTGTGTTTTACCAAGTTTATGTGTGTATACCTCTGCTTATCACCTATGTTGTAGAAATTATCAGAGAAATCTGATATGTTAAATAATTTCTGTTTTAAATATCTTGAACTCTTGTTAATTGTGATTCTTCAATTATTTCTTTTCCTGTGGATTCAAAGGATAAATACCCCCCAACATTAAGAGAACCTATAAAATAATTTCTTTAGACTAAAAATGTGCCTATTTGCAAGAGGCTCATAAATTTCAATCGATAATAGCCATTAGCATTCAAATGGAGCTTGGAAGTAATATAGGAAAACCACCTCATTGTGCAGGTGAGAAATTTGTTTCTCAGAGTAATTAGGTCCTCAGGGGAAAAATGAGACTAGAACTCAAGCTCTATTATCGTACCTTCAATTTATTTCCTTAGAATAGTAATGCTTCCTTAGGTTTCATTTCAAACCAAATTAAATAATAATATTGAAAATAACATAAATTTTAAATAAATAAGTAAATACTAGACTGATAAAAACATTATCTATTTATATATCTATCTATACAAATATATAGATATATCTATATATATAGATATCTCTCTCTCTCTCTCTCTCTCTCTATATATATATATATATATATATATATATATATATATATATGTATATATATATATATATATATACATGCTTTTTTCACTCCTCATTCTCAAACCACCTATATCCATTATTTTTCCTACCTAAATGATATAGAGTAAAAATCACAGGAGAGGGTATTAAAGGTACTGGAATTAGCTTCAGTTTTTCACTATGTTTTTTTAGCAAGTAATTTCCTCTCTGGACTTCACTTTATTCACCTTTAAAATGAGTAGACCTAACTATATGACATCTAAAGTCTTTGTCAACTTGGACTTTCTATGGTATAACTCCTAATACCTATAGTCTTTTTTCCCCTTAGCTCTTATATTCAATGTGCTAAGCATTTCCCAGCTGCAATGTCTTATTTTCAAATCAATTTGCATGATGAGGATCCTTCCAGTTCTGATGTTCTAATGTGCTGACAGGTGAGAACTTAATCTTTCCTAAAAGAATGTAACAAACAGACGAAAGTTCAATAGACATTCCCCTTACAGAACCACAGATATGTTAATCAACAGGTAGAGTAATGATGAGAGACTTAGAAGCATTTAAAGCTTTTCTATAAAAGTAAATTGAAAAATTAGGTCCTTAATGGAATTGAAAATTCAAACAATAAGGTGCATGTAGAATATCTGATCAGAAAATACACAACAAAAAACACTGACAGTGATCTCCCCATTAGGAAGATCAGCATTTACACCTGCTTTCAGACAGGACCTTTAGCTTGTTATTTAACCTCTTTCTGGCTTAGCTTTTTCTATAATAAAATGTGGGTCAAGATTAAATCTTTCTCCTAAGGTTTTTGTGAGGGGAAATATTAGAATGATATCCATAAAGTACTTTGCAAACCATAGACATGTATATAGCTAGATAGATATAGATATAGATAAATAAAAATAGATACACACATGCATATGTGTGTGAATGGATGGGATATGTGTAATATACATTTTACATGTAATTTAAAAATTAGTATAAGCACCACAGAAACACAAATAAACACAAAATAAAATAGTATATAATATGTCACATACCACTTTATTTTATTTTATTTTTATCATACAATTTTGGATTTTAAATTCACCTTAGAAATTAATTTAAACTATCCCTGAGCCGGAATCACCTCTAAAACATACTTGGAAATGGTCATCTAATTTTTTCTGGAGGGAAAAAAAACTGAAGTAGAGCCCACTACTTTAAAAAATATCCTTTTTAAAAGTGTAACCAATTACACTTTTATATCACTCTGTTAAGAAATTTTACTTTGAATGAAAATTAATTGACCTTTTTAGAATCTCTGGAATCATATTTCTGCATTGCTACTTATAGTTTGTGTAACTGAACAAATTGGCTCTATTTTACAAAATGGCGGCATTTGACAAAGCGTATTTGCAGCTTTAAGATTTTATACTTATATGACAAGATCTAATGTAATGGAATATTCCCATTATCCATATAATTTTCTCTTCTCAGAGGCAATATCAAAAGATCTAGCAGAAGGACAAAGATGAATTTCAGATTTCTCATTTATACCACATTTCCTTTCAGCAAGTCAAAGAATCACAGGATATAAACCTAGATGATATCATAGAGATTGTCTAGTCCAATAACCTCAATATACTTCAGTATCTCCTACTTGGTGTAAATTTTGACATCTATAATGTGATTAGTCTGTACTAGAAGGAATCTGTTCTAGAAGAGGTCAGGGAAATAAAGAGAGCAGAAAGATAATTTTCTCTAAAATGAGAGGACATGGGTTCAAAAATATCTTGGGTTCTTTCCCCCTAAATTACTCTACTTCCCTGGACATCACTTTCTTTGGTGACAAAATGAAGGCTGACTGACTTCTAAAATTACTTCCACATTCATGATATTAAGATCTAAGATACTCTCCTGGTCTAAAGTCTATGCAATTTTTCAGTGAAAAAAACATTTTATCTTGTACTCTTCACTGACATTTTTTTCTAATTAATTCTATTTATTTTTGTTTTTCCTTCCCCACAGTCATTGCCATGACAAATCAAGTGGATGGCCAAGGGAAATTTCACAGTGGTCACAGAGTTCCTCCTTTTAGGACTGACAGATCATGCAGAATTGAAAGTGTTTCTCTTTATTCTTTTCTTGGTTATATATGTGATTTCATTGATTGGGAATCTTGGAATGATTGTATTAATTCAGATCACTCCCAAGCTTCACACTCCTATGTACTTTTTCCTCAGTTGCCTGTCCTTTGTTGATGCTTGCTATTGTTCTGTCTTTGGACCAAAAATGCTTGTCAATTTCTTTGAGGAGAAGGCAACCATATCATTCACTGCTTGTATTGTGCAATATTTTCTATTTGTGGTTCTTCTTACCACTGAAGGATTTTTCCTAGCAGTGATGGCATATGACCGATATGTGGCAATTGCTAATCCATTGCTTTACATGGTGGTTATGACTAGGAGAGTGTGTGCCATCCTGGTCATTGGGTCATGTATAGGAGGAATGATTAATTCGCTGACACACACAATTGGTTTAGTCAGATTATCCTTCTGTGGGCCAAATATCATTAGCCATTTTTTCTGTGATTTGCCCCCACTGCTGAAGCTCTCCTGCTCTGATACTTCCAGAAATGAATTGCTGCTCCTGATATTCTCAGGAGTCATTGCCATAATCACTTTCTTGACTGTAATCATCTCTTATATATTTATTGTTATTGCCATTCTCAGGATCCGCTCAGCAGCTGGGAGATACAAAGCCTTTTCCACCTGTGCTTCCCACCTGACAGCTGTGACATTGTTCTATGGCTCCATAAGCTTTAGCTACATTCAACCTAGCTCCCAATATTCACTTGAACAAGAAAAAGTAGTTTCTGTGTTTTATACAATGGTAATTCCAATGCTTAATCCATTGATTTATAGCTTAAGAAATAAGGAGGTTAAGGATGCGATGAAAAGGGCAGTAGAATTGAAACCATCTTTCTGTTGATGTTATTCCAGAGGTCCTTTTTTGCCCCCAAATGGCATAACATCCATTAGAGTTCTACAAGACAAAGATTTAGAAGCAATGACATTTTTAGAGCTGGTAGATACATTATAAAAATGGAATCTAGAATACAAGACCTAGTACTTTGTCAAAACTCAACAAGTAGAAATCACTGTATTTTTTTTTTAATTTTCAAAACAGAAAAGGGAAATATAGAAGAAAAAGTGATACATCTATGATCACATAGCCAGTTGTGGAGTAAAAATTAGAACAATCTAATCCCTAGTGGCTAATACAGTATCTTTTCCCTTAAAATGGAATTCTAGGCACTTGCAGCTCTAATATTTTATAATTTGTTCTTCATTTTATCCCAATATCTATGTGAAGTAATAAAATGTGGGGTTAGGAACATCCATATAGGACAATATATTTTTCTTTAGAAATATAATAAAGTGTCTGACTTTGAAGGGATCTTTGAATACAGAAAACAGAATTTTTGGAACTTCGGTATATCACAGAGGTTATCAACTGCAATCCTTTCTTTTTGTTAATGAGTTAAATGACTTTTCCAAGTTGGCATGGTCAAAATAATTGTGAAAGACCAAGATAGTCTTAAATTTTGACCAATAATTGTTATATTATATTTCATATTGACCACTGATTTATATATTAACTTTTAAAATTGAAACTGTATGTAAGAACTTTGACTCTGAAGTGACCTGTCTAATCTAAATGCTTACACCAATTTACAAAAAATAAAATAAAATAAAAGGTTTTATAGAGATTAAATGGAGAAAGAATGTTTTATTTAATAGTGGAATTTCCCAATTATATTAACATAGTTATTTTCACATTAGAAAAATATTTATAAAAGAATATAGAGACCCCAGTCTAAATAGGATTTCAGAGTAAGGTTTAAAAGAATAAGAAGGATAACAGACATTAGAATAATCAATATAGCCTTTTTGCAAAAGAGGAAACAGAAGCTGAGAAAAGGAAAACTACTTAACCAAAATCATAGTTACTATAAAAGCTACTAATTAATTTTCCAGATAATCTAATCTAATTCCAGTATTCTATTCAGTATGCTAAAGTTTTATATCTTGGAGTCCTTTGACAATTTGGTAAAATCTATGAATTACTTATCAGAAAAAAAAACTGTTTTTAAATAATTGAAGGAAATGCTAAATTTAAGTTAAAATTTAGTAAAAGCAAAGATTTATTTTTTTTCTTCCCCAATCAAATCTGCAGACACCATTGATGCTTTCCCTTTAGTATGCTGAATATTTTTATTGTTTTTAATAATCAATTAATAACCCAAGCAAGTAGATTATGAGGTTCTTATAATACATATAATATCAGGAGTCTATAGTTCATTCAGTTCCTTCCTGTTCTTTCCCCCATACCATTCATCCTCTCTCTTCTGCTTATTCAAATGGTACATAATCAGTGATATGCTATAACTAATATAAATATAAAATTAATACAAACTACAAAACAGAAATGTCCTTTTGTTATCATGTATATTTGTTTTAACCTGTTCTTTAATTCCCTAACCTATTCAAATCTCCTAAATGGAGCTTGTCATGACAATTAAGGCTGTCACTTCTATTACACTCCACAAAGTGTCTTTGACTCTTTATACATGACACCATTCATTTATAATATAATCAATATTGCCTTACATAGCTAGCTATTTGTTATAATTATAAGACATCCTTCTTATATACATTACAAGCTTCTTTTAAAAAGGGACTATCCCTTGTATTTGCTATTTTTTCCTGTAATATTTCTTTCCCAATCAAATTTTTCAAGATCCAAAAAAAGTGTTTGTTCAATACCTGTTAGCAAATTTTAGGATCATACAATTAAAATTGCTGGAAAGACTAAAGATGATTTGATACAGTGCTCTAATTTTATACAATAAAGAACCCAAGGAACAAAACAATCAAGTGACTCACAAAGTGAAATAGAAAATAACTCTATAAAGTCAGGTTCTGCGACAGCAATTCCAATTTTCTTTTCGACATGTTAATAATTTCCTTGCATTTGGATATATGTGGATAGATATTGGATGTATAGATGGATATATGGAATACTGAATATATAAAAGAGAATGAATGAGTTGAGGGAGTGATTATAGTATGATGTAGTAGAAAACAAACCAGATTTTCAATCTTATGTAACACATAAGAGTACTGGCTTGTTCTTAAACTGGTGAAGTGATTATAATTGTGACATGTAAATATGCTTATAGTCCAATACAATCAAATAAACATTTCTTAATCAAATACTATGTGCAAGATACTATGCTAAACTCTATGAATATAATTAATAAAAATAAATATAATCTTCCTTCAAGAAATTACATTGACATTCTCTTGCCCTCAAGGCATTTATAGTCTAAAGGCAACACTATGCTGTTCAGAAAAGGAAATAAGCAATACATAGTCCCAAACTGATTTTTCATATTTTGTATTCTACTTAACATCAGAGTGTACAGGAATTCTATTGTCAGGCTCTTAATAACTCTCAGCTGAATCTTCTATTCCCCAGTTTTGCTTCTGTTACTTACAATAAGTCATATTGTTATGCCATTTGTGATCTCTATTTGATCTGCCAACCATTGAAAAGTACTTTCTATGATACAGATTATAAACTATAATCTATTTAATTTAGTAGAAGAGATACACACAAAAAGTATTTCATAATAAAATACAGAAGTATAGTCATTCAGAATTACAATAGCATAGAGTCTTGAGAAAACATCATTGGAGTCTTATTTTCCAAATCAAGAAATTCAAGAAATTCAATTTGGTATCTCAAGAGTTCCTTCTAGAGATAAACTATGTGATTTCTTCAATTCTTCTGTTATATTGGGTATTTATTTATTAGAAAGAATTGTTCAATTCAATAAATAACTATCAAATATGTGTCAAATACAAAATAAAGTTAAGCAGGATTAAATAATACACAGGCACTACATTCACAAATCTTATGGACAATAGACATCAATAAATATATTTAATTTTTTGTAGTACACATAAAATGAATAAAAGAGTTTCAAAAGTAGAAAAGGTAAGAACTGTGAAGGTGAAAAACTGAAAAACTGAAAAGTTAAGAAAGTGTGAAGAGAAACCAGAGACAAGTAACATAATGGAATGGAAATACTGATGAATCAAGGGAGAAACCCAAAATAAGCAAAATTACTAAACAGATAAACTAAGAGACTGGTTTAGACATATTAATTGAAAAAATAAAAGAATTGTTTCCCACATAAAAAAAAACTATGAAAAATATACCAGGAAAAAAATTATTTTGTTTAAAATAACACTTTAAAAATTGATAATTTTAAAAATGAATATTAAGGATTAAATCAGTTCAGAAAGCAAAGAATTTAAAAATGAAATAATGAAAACAATGAAAGATTTTAGAATATAACAGATGAAATAGAAATTCTCTTCAAAGAAATAAAAGTCTTTTAAGTGCAATAAAAACAATTTAGTACTTAAAAAAAGAGTTCAATTTATGGCATAGGTTAAGGACACAAAACACAGAAAGAAAATAAAGTAGCTTAGTGGTGAATTATAATATTCTTCTCTAAAGTATGTTGTCTGAGAGCAGGTTTCTTGTAGGGCTTCTGGAGGCAGCCTTAGTTTTAGTTCAGTTCAATAATCTCCTCAAATTCAGCCAGGAGTTAAAGTCCAGATCCTTTATTGTCTCCTTCAAAATAGCCTGGCTAGCTTTCTTAGAGGCCTATCTCTCTCGTTAGTTCAGAGAGCTCTTGTCACTAGTCCTTTTTCTCTTCCAGCTTCAGCCTCTTGTCCTCCCAATGTCTCCAGCCAGTACAAAGGTGGAAATTGAAATTAATCTGACTCCACTTCCAAGAAAGTGGACTTGTGGGCTTCTGACTTGTGAATCTCCCAAAGTCCATCTTAGTTGAGGCTCCTAGCTTATATAAAGGTGTGAACTCTAATGTGTGAACTTTAATGTGTGTACTCTCTTAAAGGTGTGAACTCTGAAGATGTGAACTAAATACATAAGCAATGTCTCAAATTCCAGTGACTTAGCATCTTGTTTCAATTTCTGGCCCATAACAGTGAATAAATTCAAAGAGGTCAAATATGCATTTGTATATACACATATATAATTTGTGCATGTGTATATATACATATATATATACACACATACACATAGATATGTAAACATATACATGTATTTGTAAACAAGTCTATGTTTCTTTACATCAGGTCAGCCATGTATAAATACACACACACACACATATATATATACACACAAGTGTACAAGTGCATGCTTGTATACTTATATGCATATATCCTTTGTTAATGGCCAATATTGGGGATTTTATTTCTTGAATATTTGTATTTGTTAAAATAGCTTGGTTTGGATTTTCAAAGAGGGACTATGAGTGTGAGGGAGCATTTTTGTTAATTAAAAACATCAAAAAATTATAATTAAATTTAAATCAAAGAAATAGAGACTCTGAAAGAGAAAATGATAGATTTAGAAGTCAAAAACTCAATGGATCCCAAAAAATGCAGATATAAATTTGGAAGAGAGAAAAAAGTTTTAAAAACTACATTAAAAGAACATCATTCATTCTACAACAATCTAAAATTTGATCTTGTTGATTTAATTCATAGAAGCATAAAACTTAATGGTTTTGACATAAGAACAATGGCATGTGTATTAAACCTCAGACATTTAATGGTTTGGACACAGTGAGGACATAGGGAGGACACAAAAATCTCTGAACCTCAATTTTTTAATCTGGGATATTATAATGATTCTTATACAACAGACTTCATAGGTTCATAGTAGGGAAAGAGCTTTGCAGATAAAAAAAAAAACTTTCAATATATTATATCTTTTTGTGGGAGTAAACAGTAGAGCAGTGGTCCTCAAACTTTTTAAATAGGGGGCCAGTTCACTGTCTCCTGTCCCTCAGACTGTTGGAGGGCCAGACTATAGTAAAAAAAAAAAAAAAAACACCCTCACACTCTGTCTCTGCCCTCACCCATTTGCCATAACCCAGTGGGCCACATAAACTTCCTCAGTGGGCCACATATGGACTGTGGGCTGTAGTTTGAGAACCCCTGAGCTAGAGAAATGTATTGAACAATCATTTCAATCATGTCTGATTCTAGTGGTACAGTAATATTAGAATTGCATAAGAAAAGATTACTACAAATAATATAGAGAAAGAAGAATATATTTATATTACCAAAAGCTAAATTAATATATATATATATATATATATATATATATATATATATATATATATATATATATATATATATACATTATGACTACAGCAATGTAAATAGAAAAAAAAAATAACCTCCACGTCCAACTTGAATATTATGAAATTTAATGACCCAGGTTTTTGGTTTGGCTTTGAATGGAAAAAAAAAGGGGGGGGCGGGAATTTATTTCCGTCTACTTTTTGCAGAAGTGGAAGACTATAGGAATGAAACACTGAATAATGTCAAACTTCACTGATATGATTAGTTGGCAGATTCTTTCAACTTTTATTTACTAGTTCATTTAACTATAAATTTTATTTATTGTTATAAGTGATGTCTCACTAGGTGACTATTGGAAGTTACCTTGATTCAGCTACCCATTGCCCCAAATCCTGCATATCAACCAGTATTGAATAATCCTCTGGTGAAGGAGACACTAAGTTTTCAAATTTCGGTTATCACTGGCTGTATATCATTTTCTTGTGCCAACAAATCGTTACATTCTTTCGACCTTTGGTAGGAATTGAGATTCAAGGTTCAAGATGAATCTATGTAGATTGCCTTAAAGTTACCTATAAAAGCTGTACCTACTTTGAAGACATTGCTGATCTTTAAGGAACAGATGGTCAATGTTATTGATATCTTGACATGCTTATAATAAATTTCTTTGAATTCTTTTTGTAATTAACTCTGTCTCATTAATCAGGGTGGAAGCCCAAATTTCTGATTTTCTTTTCAACATAACCAAGTGAAAAAAATTACTAGAGAGGAATGATGAAGAATTAATAGTAAAAAATGATAAAAAGAATATTTGATTCACAAAACACTCAAATTAATAGAGTCAAATAAATAAATGTAATCACTAAAATAAAAGCTAAACCATAATTTAATCTCACATCTGTGTTCTTTTTATATTTAAAATTTAAAATAATGAGAGAAGAAAGTGATCAAATTCTTCTTTTATCCATCCATCTTTATTATTCACCTGTTACCCAATGCTTTCTTACTTGTGGCTCCAAGCAGGCATAGTATGTTCAGGAGACACAACCTCCTAAAATCATCTAGGTAATTGGGTATGTTTAGAGTAATCAATGGGCCTCAAATCTATTTGTGAGTTAGGTGAGTTGGTGAGTCTACCCCAAGCATATGATGACTTCTCAAATTGTGGTGGAAAGGGTGATGAGAATAATTTCCTAATGGTCACAAAGGCATCTAAAGCAGGCATTGTGGATTGCTTAGAGTTTGGTCAGAATCAAAGATACCAAGGCCGTCCACTGTATTCCAATCCATTACCATTATTTTTGACTTTTGACTTTTGTGTTGCCATAGGACTTCAGTGACTTTGGAAGACAGATTAAGATTGATAACTTTATGAACTCTGCCTCACATTCAATTTGCACAGAAATCAAGACATCCCCTGGCAATGATATTAATCCAGACAGAAGAATAAACAACAATTATCTTGATCTACTTATGAAAAATTAATATTTTCAATTGCCTAGATCTGACTTTTTGTGCAAAAAATATTTTGTAAAATTGTAAATTGTATTGTAAAATTGTAAAAAGTATTTCACATATTTCCTGGGTTTGTCTTAACAGAAAAATATCTATTATGCCCCTCTAGAGCTTACTTTCATGATCTGTAAAATAGAAATAATTTTATTTGCACTTCCTGCCTTGCAGAATTGTTATGAGAAAAGGGTTTCACAAAAGGAAATTCCACATATAAGTATGAGCTACTCAATATAACATAAGGGAAGTCCTTTATGTTACCAATGAGGAAATTAAAATTTACAGAATTGAAGTGATTAGAGAATATATTCCCTTATTCCTCCCACAACCAGCTCCATAGGGCCCATCCACTGTTCTTGTTGAGCTATTACAAATTATGGATCACCTAATGATGTCTAGGAGTCCTTAATGGCTGGATCAATTTCACATACTAACAACAAACTATGCAGATGGGTGATTTTTTGGATAGAATGCTTTATCTGGAATCAGGAAATTATTGTTCATGACATGATCAATTTTTTGTGACCCTATTTGAGGTTTTCTTGAAAAAGCTATTGTGATGGTTTGCTATTTACTTTTCTAGCTCATTTTACAGATGAGAGGACTGAGGCAAGCAGAGTTAAATAACTTCTCAAGGATCACAAAGCTAGTACCTAAGGTTATATTGGAACCTTGGTGTTCCTAACTCCAGATTTAGGGAATGATTCAAGGAGAGGTATAGTGGCTACTCTTCTGGCCTATGCTTTGATCTATGAGTGAGCACAAGCAATCTTCCCTTTACTGGAACTGTGAAGATGATGATGATGGTGATGATAATGATGATGATGATGATGACGACAACGATATTGATGAAGATAGTTATGATGATGATGCAAACATCTCACTTAATTTTAAATGTTTATTTTTCTCTGATATTGAATTAAGATTTTTTTTGAAAAATATAATTCCATTAAGCCCAAAAAGTTATCAAAATGTGCATAACCTTTGACCCAACAGTGCTACTACTGGGCTTATATCCCAAGGAAATACTAAAAAAGAGAAAGGGACCTGTATGTGCCAAAATGTTTATGGCAGCCCTTTTCATAGTGGCTAGAAATTGGAAAATGAATGGATGTCCATCAATTGGAGAATGGTTGGGTAAATTGTGGTATATGAATGTTATGGAATATTATTGTTCTGTAAGAAATGACCAACAGGAGGAATACAGAGAGGCTTGGAGAGACTTACATCAACTGATGCTGAGTGAAATGAGCAGAACCAGAAGATCATTATACACTTCAACAATGATACTGTATGAGGATATATTCTGATGGAAGTGGATATCTTCAACATAGAGAAGAACTAATCCAATTCCAATTGATCAATGATGGACAGAATCATCTACATCCAGAAAAGGAACACTGGGAAATGAGTGTAAACTGTGAGCATTTTTTTTGTTGTTGTTGTTGTTGTTGTTGTTGTTGTTGTTGTTGTTGTTGTTGTTTTGTTTTATTTTTCTTCCCGGATTATTTTTACCTTCCGAATACAATCCTTCCTTTGCAACAACAACAACAACAAAATTCGGTTCTGCACATATATATATATATATATATATATATATATATATATATATATATATATATTGTACCAAGCATATACTATAAGATATTTAATATGTATGGGAATGCCTGACATCTAGGCAGGTGGGTGGAGGAAAGGAGGGGAAAAATTTGGAACAGAAGGGAGTACAAGAGATAATGTTGTAAAAAAAAATTACCTATGCATATGTACTGTCAAAGAAAATGTTATAATTATAAAAAATATAAAAAAGAAAAAAAAAGAAAGAAAAATATGATTCCAAAAATAATTTTTAATCATCACTAATACACCTGGAAATGGTGATTGCATTTTCCTCATACACTTTTGGAGTACAGTTGGTATTCTATCCTTTTTAGTAACAAGGATCTTTCCCCCTAGAATTCTCAGATTTCTGAGATGAGCAAATATGGAACAATTTTCTATGAAACTGACAAAAGGTCAAAAGACAGAATTACCATAATTTCAATAAGAGTATTGTTAAAGGTTTATTCCCAGATCCAGCTCTGGCTCTCTTAAAGGACAATTTAATTATCTGACATATGCTTAAACTAAAACTCTATACTTAAGAGGGTCACTGGGGATTTCATCCCTGAACAGTTCTATTCCAAATATAAAACAAAGACATCACCCAAACATAAGGATACCAAGAAGGCAGGTTAAGTCTCACCAACAGGTAGGTGTTCTATGTCCCAAGTTTTATTAATATTTGTATAAATAATTCTATTGGATTTAATGTAAGTTATTTGAGTTTAGTTACAGTCTAATAAGAAATATTTCAAGCACAAATTAAGTCAATTAAAGAAGAGTTCTGACAAGCATTAATACATTCTTTTAAGTTAAAAGCTGCAATAAGACTTTTGAAACACTTTGTCTTTGCCTTGATAGAAATTTGGAGTGGATAGGATTTTTTCCCATATTATAATGTATAAACATTTTTAATCTTACATTACTGGAGATTGTGTTGATTATTATTTGGATAAAATTTAAATAGTATGTAAATGATAACATTTTATACTATGATTACTAATGTAATTATTATTATTATTTCATTAAGGTATTTTATCATGATTTCCACAGTAACAGTTTTGAAATATAATGAACTCCACATTGTTACTGTTATTTTATATGATCTTAAATATCAGCCTTATGACCTTGGGAAAAAGGGGAAATATTAACATTAAATATTATAGCAATAAATATTTAATTAAAATATTATCATGATAGAGGTTGATAGGTTTATCTTTCAAAGTGTTTGGAATGTATTGATGGCTATTATTTGGATACAATCAAAAGTTGTATTTTTCTTCAAACTCACCAGGGACAAATCCTTTAGTAATTAATAATAAAGTAAGTTATTACCCAACAAACATAAGCATCTAAACTTAATTTCTTATTTAATAATTCTATAAATATATCATATCAATGAATGTATGCCTGCTCCATAATGCAAGAAATAAAGAAAAGAGAGAGAGGCAGACAGAGAGAAACAGAGAGAGAGAGAGAGAGAGAGAGAGAGAGAGAGAGAGAGAGAGAGAGAGAGAGAGAGAGAGAGAGAGATAGTAAAAAGGACGAAAGGAAGGAAGGAAGGAAGAAAAAACAAGAAAGAAATAATTTCACCCCTTCCACATATGATAAAATACCCATAAATTCTCTTACATCCATCATCTATTACCATGGTTATAATAACTCCTTGACAAAGACGATTGATGGAGAACTGACTAAACCTGACCAGTTTTGGGTTCAAAAGTCAATGAATTGCTTGGGGCAGAGAAGACATTGTCCATCCCCACTTCCAATTATTTTTTGAATATCACAAACTATCTCCTCTCCAGAATCCCAAGCTTTTTGTGAACAATATTTATTGTGATACAAAAACAAATTATTTGGTGACCAACCCCAAATCTGGCCATTCCCCCTGCTTAATGTCTTTCACTTGACTCATTCTCTCTGCCTAACTTCTCTTACCTGCACTTCTACCAATCTCTGTGCCTTAGGACTTTATGAAAACCTTGTTCCCAGCCCCCCTTCTTGGATACCCCAACACTTATTATGTGGCATCCCAAGCTGCATCTTGCTTGCCTCAATTAAAGATCTTAATTTTGTTGTATTGTCCATTTTCATTAAAATTAAGATTGACAAATTAACTCAATTCATCCTCACCTTTCATCTAAACAGTTAACAGCCCTCAGAAGTCCCAGTGCCACCAGGTTCCCTCCTTGCAGCTCATAATCTATTGTACATTTAACCCATAAAGTAATCATCTTAAGAAACAGGGCTGAGAGACCCACTCCCTCAACATAGGTATTTGTCAGTCAGGTTTCCCCTCTTCAAATAAGAAAAATCCTCTGTCATTCAAGTACTTCACATAATGAATCATTTTAGAGTTGAGCTAAGATGCCTTCTTCTCTGTGAATCTCTCTCCAAACTCTTCTTGCTAAAGCAAAAATTCTCAAATTTTCTTATTTTTAAAATCTCTTTAAAGACGATTTTAAAATCAAATCTTCTAGTTGACTAATCTAAATAATTGTTACTTAAGGAATAGCACCATACCATGAAAGTAATGTGAAACTGGCAATATATTACCTTAGATTACCCCTGGCTAGAGATCATTTGGTCAATGGTGAATGGGCCCTAATCATCAATGAAATAAAGATTTGCAACATACAGTCTCTGAATTCCTTTACAACTTTATCGTGGATGATTCTGTATAATCTTCTCTCCCTTAAGATGAATGTCAATTCCTGGATATCAGGAGCTGTAAATTTTGTCACTTTTAATATCTGCATTCTCTGTGCTAAGTGGGGATTTACCATATACTAGGAATGAAATAAGGTACAGATAATGATCAATTTACAATTAATTTAATTGATTCCAATTAAACAATTACTTTTGTTAGTCATCCCAGAAGACCTCTTGTTTCAACCCAGAATTAGAAATCATTGGACACATAAAGCAATCTATTATAATTATGTTGAAGATTTATTCAATTAACATACAAACATACAATTAACATACAGCCTGTGGGCTGTTTTCCCTTTGTCTTTGCATCTCAAGCACATGGCTCTAATTAGTTAAAGTTGCAAAAATCCTATGGCCTCTCAGGACATGTTTGTACCATTAAAAATTGATTCTTTTACATATAGTATTTTATCTTTGCATTTCATTGACTTAATTAAATCTGACTGATAGAATGGAATGATAGCTGGCCAGGGATTCAAGACTTTCAGGATTTGTTCCAGTTCTGTTAGAAAGTTTTATTTTCTGAATTTGAAACAATTCTCTCTGGTATTCGGTTTATTCTTCCAAGACAAAGATCTCAGTTCTATCAATTTGTCATGTAGCTAAATTTGACTCTATAGTTCATATAATAAAAGTAGCAAAAACGAATGTCTATGTTTGCCTGCAGATTATTCGGCAATCTTGTGGTGGGATATAGAGGGATAAAGTAGGATGAAAGAAAGAAGAGATATATTGGGGACATTCAGTGAGAATACCTATATAAGGTCTCTCTGAAGATCATACCTTGTTTTTTATTACTAAATCTTTGTACAGGATGAGAAGATCCCCTTTGACATCAAAGAAGAAAGAACTGAACCAAAGATTGTGAGAAGTAGTAGAAAACCCAGAGATTATCTATATGATAGACAACTGGAGGACAAAATGAAAGGAATGAAACAGTCATTGTGACTCAATTGAGTTTACATGTAATTGAAAACATAACAAAATGGAAAGAATACTGAATTAGTTGCCAAAAACCTTAAATTTAAAATTTTCTATCAAAAATCATTTATTAAGGTTCTACCATGTAATTAACACCAAGTCATGACTTTTAATTATCTGTTAAACTTGGTGTAAGACACATCTCTTAGCAATAGTTCACCTTAAGTGGTTTGGAATAAATTATCTTCAAAATTACTTCCAGCCAGAAGTAAAATGCTCATAAAATAAAGGAAGGCATCTGTGTACCCATAATGCAATTATATTTTATTATATTTTTGAAGTTTCTCTGCAACACATGGGACTTGCCTAAAATTAAATTTCTACAAGGTTATCAGTTTACCAGGAAGGTAAGTAATAGGTTTGCAGTATACTCAATATTTATCATTGTTAGTAGCTACAGTAGTTGTAACATTCATTTTCCACAGTGAATGAGTTGTATACCTAGATATTTTCTTCCATTTTCCCTACTCCCCCTTCATTGGCCAGGATCTGCCAGATAGGTTTTTTGAGAGGGTTGATCTTAACTTGCCAGGGATATACATGAAATGTACCAACAAATAGATCAAATCAATTCTTTGAAAGAGGCAAGCAGATGTTACCACAATCTCTGCAATAAATGTAAAATATCATGAGAGATAAGTGAAGTATTTAAATTTCCAAGACTAGAGTCTTTGGTACCTTCCTTTGACTTTACAGAATGCACTCTCTTTCTAGAGTCTGACAAGTTGTAGTTCAGCATAGTTATGGTGAAACTAGTTGTCAGAACTTAGAGAGAAGGTAAAGAGAAGAGAGATAGCAAGAAACAGAGACAGAGACAGACACATACACACACACATAGAGAAACAGGGATATTTTAGATAATTGTATCTAGCACTTGAGTAACATGAGTTGTATTTTATGTAATATAAACTCTTCCATAAATAAAATTTTGAGACATTAAGAAATTTGAGAGTCATAAACCCGCATGTTGCTTTTCATATCAGAAGCTAAGCTCTAAGATCCAGAAGCTGAAGAACATATTTGCTAGCATTTAAAAGACATGTTTATTGGACAAGCATTAATTAAAACAGCTGTGTATAAAAAATTATTTTGAGGGGGTAGGGGGCCAGAGAAAAACAATGAAATCCTCTGCTTGTAAATAGCTATATTATATGGGGATAAGAGAAAAACATGTATAAAGTTAATATAAATACAGACACAAACAAATACAAACACATATGTGTGCATATGTGTATGTATGAACATGGGTGCATATATGCATTTGTATATGTCTATCTGTACAGACATCATTCAATGAGTGCATGAGTGCCAGTAACACTGATCAAAGCCACTACAGAAGTTGTTTGGTCGATAAATTTGGTTTTTAGTCATGGCAAGTCTCTCTACGTTTTCTATGGTGACTCTTTAGCAACAGATACACAGTCACTGAAGTCATTCTGAAACCCTCTAGTATGATGGGACCTACCTTAATCATACTGAATTTTATTATATCATAGAAAATCATATCATATTATATCATGCTTATTATAAAGATACATATTTCATTCAAAAAGTAAAAGGAATATCCTTGTCACATTGAAGCAACAGAAGAAAACTTTGATGAAGAAAACAGGTGATTAATATATGTCATTTAGATGATTTTTTTTTTTTTGCAATCAAAGAAAGATTGGGCTTTATGAAATCTTTCAGTAGATGAAATGAACCTGTAAAATGGCAAGATAGAAATCTTAATTTCCAGGATTGAGAAGTCACCAGTAGCAGTTTTAAAGAGAACTTTGGCAATTGGGAAATTGTAAATAATTGTTTCATTATTTGTTACAATAATTAATAGTTGTACTATTAACAGGAAGTTCATAAAAATGTATTGAAAGATATTGTGAAGGTCATTTAAAATCTAGTAGAATTGTAGAGGGCTGACACTGTGAAAAAGGTGTGCTTGAATCAGACAATCTAGCCTTAAGGCTAATTACCTATTTGATATGAGACAATGACTCTATTAGCATATGATTGAATAAATGGCTCTTGTCACAGTTTGGTGCTTACTAAATGTTTGGTATTAAGATAATCTCAGACAAGGATTTGTGGGCAGGATGAGACAAAGGCCAGAGAGTGACACTGTGGCAGGATGAGGAGGAGAGAAGTTGGAGATTTTGGACTGGAGAATCCGGCATACATCATTGGCTAGCCTTGTAGCAGTTTCCTCTGTCTCCTTCACTTCTCCCCCTAAAGACCAAAAACTTTAATTTATGCTGACTCTGGCTGACCCCGAGGCCCTCCAAGGAACTAGATTATACTTCACATAAAACAATGGAGTTGTCTTTCCCAAAAATAGTCTTAGAGTCATTTTACTCTATTAAATATTAAAAATGAACTAATTATTTGGGGACATGCATTGTGCTGATGTGTTCATGTGTGTGTGTATACATCTGAAAAAGAGAGACACAGAGAGGCAAACACAGAGACATAGACTTAAAGAGAGAGCAAAGGCTTATGAAAAAAAAAAGATTTCTCTAATTATTTAAACATCAGATAGCTAAGCTACTCAATGAATAGAGTGTAGGGCTTAGAATAGGAGCACTCAATGACAATGTCATTAAATGACAAATCATTTAAGCTTGTTTGCCTCAATTTCTCCTTTGGAAAATTCCTGGAGAAGGGATTGGCAAATTTCTCCAAGATCTTTGCCCAGAAAATTTCAAAATGAGGTTGGACACAACTGAGAAGCAACAAAACATAAACCTAAAAAAACTAAACATAATTTTGGGGATAGCCCATCAAGTTTGCTATACTTTACACTTATTTTATCCTCACATTGAATCTCATTTCCTTCCCTTTCTCTTTTGTTCATTTTTCCTTCATTCATCCCACCTTTCTGTCCTTTCCATCACTTCTGTATTTTGTGAAAGTACTAGATAATTGTGATTCACTATATAATTTTTGAAGATTAATAGTAGCATTATTCAACTTATGCTCTATTTCCATGTGGATTGACATTTGTTTTGTTTTGTTTTGTTTTCCTTTTTTGTCTTTTTCGTTTGTTTTGTTTTGTTTTGTTTTGTTTGTTTGTTATTTGTCCTGGCAGGTACCTTATTTCAAAGTGACACAGATGGCTGACAGGAATATCACTAGAATAATGGAGTTTGTTCTCTTGGGCTTAACAGAAAGCCCTCACCTACAGCGTGCCCTATTTGTGCCATTCTTCCTGATATATCTGATAACTGTGGTGGGTAATCTGTGGCTCATTGTATTAATTGGCTCCAGTTCCCAATTGCAATCTCCCAAATATTTTTTCCTCAGCCACTTGGCCTTCTTGGATTTCTGTTATTCTTCTGTCTGCATCCCTAAGTTGCTTGTGAATCTCTTAACTGAGAGAAAAGTCATCTCCTACACTGGCTGCATCCTTCAGTTTGCCCTCTTCAGCATGTTCCTGACAACTGAATGTTTTCTTCTGGCAGCGATGGCCTACGACCGGTACATGGCCATATGCAAACCTCTTTGCTACCAAGTCACTATGACCACCAGCCTCTGCTTGCGTCTGGTGGCTGGCTCCTATGTGTTTGGCTGTGTAACCTCACTCACTCACATGGGAAGCTTGCTTAGTTTGTCCTTTTGTGGCCCTAATATTATTAATCATTACTTCTGTGATATTGCAGTGCTCATTCATCTGGCCTGCTCTGATGTTCAGAGAAATGAGATTGTGCTCCTAATCTTCTCTGGTATAATATCAATAACTACCTTTCTAATAGTTATTTGTTCCTACCTAAGTATTTTACTCACTATTCTGAAGATCCCTTGTCCCCAAGGTAGATATAAAACTTTCTCCACATGTGCCTCTCACTTGACAGTGGTCACTCTATTCTATGCAACAGTGATCTTTACTTATTTATGCTCCAATTCTGCCCATCCATCAGATTGGGCCAAAATCGTGTCTGTGTTTTATACTTTATTGTTACCAGTTCTTAATCTCCTGATATATAGCGTACGAAACAGGGAAGCCAAGGAAGCCCTGAGAAAAATGATACAGAGGAAAATACTTGCCCAATGAATAGGATTGAGCAAGTAATAATCCAGAAGTCAACATATAACTCTGCTGCTAAATAAACTTTATGACTGCATGTTACCTAAAAAAATTAAAACAGTTAAATCTGACATTTAAGGCCTTCTACAAACTAGCCACAAACAGTATACTGTGTTATATTAAGTTCCTTTATTGACTCGAAATTTACCACTAAAATGGGCTACTTTCTTTGCCTTAAATTTATACCAAGTTTGCTTCCATTTTTACCTTTGCACTTAATGCTTTGCCTTCCTCAAAAATCTCTCTATCCATTAAATCCAGCTGAAATCTTTCCTATCCTTCAAGATCAGTTCTAAAGATTATTTGTACTATTGCTTTCCTTTTTTCTCAACAAACAGGAATCGCATCTTCTTCCTAACAATTCATAATACATGTTACATAATGTGAATGATATTCAAGAATACAGATGTTGTATTATTATCTCCTTTCCCCATCATTTATCATTTGGAAGGGAAGAAGTAAGAGAAATTTAATGTTTAATAATATTAATATATTTTTCACTTTTATGTAAATAGGCAATGTTATAGAAATAATACTTTGTACACTATGTAAATATATGCATATATAATATTTGTAATTTTAAGAAATATATTAAAATAATATGTGAAGTACATGAATACTGACACCTTTAAAAGCATTATATTAATTTATAAATACCTTATACATAGAATACATGGTAAATAATATATAAAGTACTTTGTAAACTATAAATACATATATATGCTCAATAGAAAGATAGATAAACAGATGGATGAAGAGATAGACACATAATGAATGGATGAATGAGTCAGAGAATTGAACACTAGACCTGGAACCAAGAAGATCTGAGTTCAAATACAGATTCAGACTCACTAATGAATTGTATGATCCCAAGTTAGTAACAATTTCTATGAATCAAAGGTTGAGTGATTTGATTTCTGCATTCTATAACCTGGAATTAAAGTCATATAAAAAATTAAAGTTAGAAAAACATCTTTTTTTCTGAGTTTAGATCTGGCCTAGATATGTGGCCATGCACAAGTCACTTAATCCTGTTTGCCTCAATTTCCTCATATGTATGAATGAACTAGAAAAGGAAATAGCAAATCCCTTCATTACTTGAGACAACAATCCCCCAAAGGGAGTCCTAAGGTGTCTTACATGATTGAAAAAAATGATTAAACAATAACAAAGTAGTATCATCCAATTTTTCTGTCAATAGTTCTTTAATCTGATCAGTTGTAAATTTACAACAATTTTGCACAACACACTTGTAGTATGCTCTGAACAAAGTATAGCAATATTATTGTTCATTTGTTTTAATCTAAGTATTCATTTCTAAAATTGAAAACCTAAAAGCATGCAGAATATGGCAATAAGGATGGTGAAGATCTTGACTCAACACTATATGAGGATCAGCTGATGTTTTGGGAAAAACAAAATCTAACTTGATGCTTGAAGAGAAAGGGGTCAGACTCAGGATATATTGGGTTCCTTCTCATTAGAGCTATTTACGTCACTAGGTGGTCACATGTTAGTAATGTTTTTGTAAGGATTCCTTTGAAATGGCATTGGACTACATTTCCACTGAGCTGCCTCATGATCTTAAAATCCATAATTGTGTATTGCTATGATTCACTTTAGTTTATAAAGTGTGTATAGGAGTCAGCTGGGTAGTGAGGATGGAGTGCCAGTCCTGGATTCTGAAGGATCTAAGTTCAAATCCAGCCTAAGATACTGTCTGTATTACCCTGGGTAAGTCTGTTAACTTCTGGATAAATTAATTTCCTAACATGTAAAATGAGGATAATAGGAGCATTTATGTTCTAGTCTTCTGAGGATCAAATGAAATAATAGTACAGTGCCTGGCACATAGTAAGTGCTATAAAATAATTAGTTATTAGCTTATACATGTGACAGTGTTTATTAGCAAAGATCATGTTGGTCATGTTCCTTCCAGTAAATACCAAACAAAATATACACCAGGATTTTGAGTATGGTAGAATATACCAATTTCTTATTGTTGAAGTCAATTATTTTTCTTCACACAAAAGAGTGGCAATTATATTGGACTTAGTTGACTTTATATGACTAAGTAATCTCTGAAATGGAGAGGACTTCAAACGCCTTTTAGCCCAAGTTATATATAAGCAGGAACTTTCTCTAAATCTTCAAAAAGAGTTCTCCAGATTTTTCTCAAAAACCTCTTTCAACTACAGGGGAACGCACTATTGTCAAACATAAGAGATATTATCTGTGGACAATTTTGTTTTTCTTTTTTCTTAATATAGATTAAATGTATCTTTTGAACTTTGTGGCAAGTGAAAAATGAAATAACTGAAGGAACAAAGGTACCTGCCAAGCACACAGATAAAGCAGCAAATGCTAATTGCCAAACTGGGACCCAAATCCCTTCCTCAGCCTAGATCTGCACCCTGATAATAGGGAGAGACCGATTTTTAATACATCTAAAACAATTAACCACATAAAGCTAATTTTAAAAAGCCAACAATGTTAGGTAATCTGATTTCTAACTGGAGCAAAGATCCAGGGACTTTCTAAATTCATTCAACAAAAGTGAACACAAATACAATTTTATGAATTTGGATAAAGAGGTATCCCCTTCCTTCCATATGTCTATAAATAATCAAATAAACATGTAAACTATAACTGACTATCAATATGGGGCATATTTCAGATGTTTGAAATGGATACTTATGACAAGACTTTTTGCATCAATCTTTAGATGGGACAGAGTATGTTTTCCTGAGCATAGATACTATGACTAAATGTTTAGTTGGCAGTACAATAAAACATATATTTTCAAAAGATGAATTGCTTTTGAATAGCGCTTTCTTTTTCTTGAATGCGATATTGATTATGGGAATCTATATTTCAAGTTTACATTCATCCATATTGAATTAAAGTGAGTTCTATTTGAAGGAAAAAGGACCCACATGTATAAAAATGTTTGTAGTATCCCCCTTTTTTAATGACAAGGAATTGGACAGTGAGAGGATGTCCATCAATTAAGGAATGACTGAATGTTGTGGTATAAGAATATAATGGCATATTATTTTTCTATAAGAACTGATCAGCAAGATGATTTATGAAAGGCCTATAGAGATTTACATGAACTGATGCTAAATAAAATGAGCAGAAGCAAGAGAACACTGCTATACAGAAACAAGATGTGATGATCAACTCTAATGAATATGGCTTTTTTCAAAAATAAGTTGATTTAGGCATATTCTAGTAGACATGATGAAGAGAGGCATCTGCATCCAGAAATAGGACTATGGGATTCAATATGGAACACACCATGCTATTTTCACCTTTTTGTTGTTTTTTTCTTCTTTTTTTCATTTTTTCCCTTTTTGATTCTATTTTTCTTGGGCAGCTTGATAAATGTGGAAATATAATCAGAAGAATTGCCCATGTTTAACCTATATTGGATTATTTACTGCCTAGGGGAAGGGGAAGGGAGGGAGAAAATATTTTGAACACAAAGTTTTGCTAAGGTCAATGTTGAAAACCATTTTTGCCATGAATTTTGAAAGTAAAAAGGCTATTATCAAAAAAATAAAGTGGGTTCTAAGTGGTCTACAATTTGTCAAGATTGTTTTATGAATCTGATTATATCATCTAATACCCTAACTTATTCTTGAAGTTTAGGTCATCATATGCTTTATAACACTAGTAGAATTTCAAACATTGCATATATAGATAGTTTTTCACTTTATCTTTGTAACCCTAGAATTTAACAGAGTACTTTGTATATAGATGCCCTCAAGTCTTTGCTAGGTTAAATTTAATCCTATTTACCAATCTTATAAGAATATTGTTTATGGGTTTATCCATGCTAGAGTTAACAGAGCTGAAAACTTATGGTTAAAGTACAGAGCTATGATGTACTTAGAGACAAGGCAACAAGCAGAAAAATAATATCTAATTCAAAGATACTGTGTATCAAGTACTATGCTACACATTAAGGACAGAGAGAAAAAAATGTAATTATCTCCTCTCTTTAAGAGTTTACAGTTTATAAAAGAAGATAAAATGTATTACTTGAAGTATATATAGGATACTATATATTATATGTGTGTACATATGTGTATATATACATATATATTTATGTGTGTATATACAGACATGCATATATGCATACATATATAATATATACATTCATATAATATTATATGCAAATATGTAAATATATTTACATATGTGTATAAATTTATATAGATATATTTATACAATATTAATTGCAATGTTTCATATGTGTGTATGTGTATGTACACATATACACACATATAGATAGATATAGACATAGACATAGATATAGATATAGATATAGATATAGATATAGATATAGATATAGATATAGATATAGATAGATATAGACATAGATATAGATATAGATATAGATATAGATATAGATATAGATATAGATATAGATATAGATATAGATATAGATATAGATATAGATATAGATAAAACTACTAGTTACGATGTAATTTGTGGTTCAGTAGTAGTAGAAGTAAGGGAAAAGTAGAATTCAACAAAAGCCCCATCTGTGAGGAAAACATGAAATTATCTTTGAAGAAAAGAAGTTGCCTTAAGTAAGGCATTGCCCAATAAAAGTAGACATACTGGGCAAAAACACAGAGATTGATAATGGGATTTTTTTTTAATTAGTGATGATGAGAAGTTTTGACTACATACAAAGGTGTATTGGAGGATACTGTGTTGCACTGTTATATAGTATTTGCCTTGGTCAGACAGGAAAACTTAAGTTCCCATTTAACTTCTGACAATAGTTGTATGACCCTGGGAAGTTTCTTAAACTCTATCTTCCTGGGTTTCCTGAGGGAGCTAATAATAATACCTAACTCTTAGGCATATTGTGAGAATCAAATGAAATAACTGTAGCATTTGACATAATGTTTGGCAAATAGTACTTCAATATAAATGACAGCCATATATTAAAGGGAGTGATTTATAATTCTAGAAGGTAGAGGGCCACTAGGTTTCCTAACATATTAAATTTGTATTTGATCTTTGGTAGATTATTGGCCTTCGCTCTCAAATAGGGATGAAATGACATTACTACATTGATGTCAGAGTACCGGGTATCTAATTAAGACATCATCAGATCAATAGAGCTGTACTGTCTGGACTAGCTCTTTGGAAGATCTCAGGACCAGCTTTGGTCTTAGTGGGGGAGTGAAGAAGGCAGGAGAACCACTAGGATGGACAGAGATGGAATGTGTCTGTTTCCAGTCCTTTCATCTCTTAAATATCTCAGTATGATTACATCATTAGAGACTTAATTTGCCTCAGTTTTCTCAGTATAAAATGAGGATCCAAATAGCACCCACTTTTTAAGTGATAGCTGTAAAAAAAGTTTATTATTCTGACTGATACATACTACTTCTTACATAAATACTAGTGATATATTAAATATAAATTTATTAAATATATTATTAAATAATTTGAGAAATATTATAAAATATTATGTATTCTTTAAAAGACAGGGGGTGACTAGATTGCATAATACATTAAAGTTTGTTTGATCCCAGAGGCAATTAAGAGCACATAGATCAGACTGTTGGCTAGTTAGCTAGCCCGAATCCTGAACACTAATATGATTCTAAATCCTTTATTGTCCTAGATAGCCTGAAAAGAGACCTTTGATTGTTATTATTCATTGTATACTGTGTAGTTAATCAGTTGACATTGTGATGTGATAGAATAACTCTAAGCTGATTTACTAACCCTCCCTTAGGAGAATATTGTGCTATTTACTTTTTAATTATTTTTTAATTAGGAAAAAAAAAAACAAAGTTTCAGTAATTACTTATATATATGTATATGTATATGTATATATGTATATGTATATATATATATATATATACATATACATATATACATATACATATACATACATACATATATATATATATATATATATATATATATATATATATATATATATATATATATATATATATATATATATATATATATATATATATATATATTTGTGGGGGGGAAATGATTTGATTATGCTTGGGTTCTGGGAACACCTGGATAGGATTGACAGGGGAACACCACTTCTGAAAACCTTGTCTGCAAATAAATATGGAAATGTAGATATAGATATAAATATATAATTTTTAGACAGATGCCTGAGTATGGAGAAATTAAATGGCTTCCTGATGTACACATAATTACCTTGTGGTAAAAGCCAGAGTTGAGGCATTGAGGCAAGTTCTTCCTCATTACAGGATGAACAATCGATATATCCCTTTTGGCTTAGGTCATCCTTAGGTGAATCTTTACTACTTTTTTATGCAAGAAATAAATATCCATGAATGTTACTTCAAGAAAAGACCTTTGGGTATAATTAAAATGTTTTTTCTTTCATGGGAAAAAATCATATAATCAATTCCTTTGTGGGAAGATATTGAGAGATTTTGAGGGTTTTTTTTTTTTTTTTTAATAGCAAGAATCTAGATACTATAAAGACAATGTATGTGAATTATCTTGATGTACTGGCTGTTATAAATCATAAAAAGGAAGGAAAAATGAGCTTAGAGTATGTGTTCTTTAGTAATTCGGCCTTCAAAAGCAAAGAAGTTATTTGCTGTTTTTATTAATTTTTAGTCAGCTTTATCAAGCATGATTATATTTCCTTAAAACAGCAATTATCTTATCAAAACAATGATAAAATTTCAAATGAAATTCAATGTGAATAGCTCCCAAAACCATCCTCCTTGTCTTCATTGTCATCAACATCTTTATATTTCTCAAGGCACTAACCTTCAAAGTTCTAATCTGAAGAAACCAAGCCTTTGCTGTAAGATTCAGTATTCAGAATAGTAGGTAAGACAAATAAGAACATAAAGGAAAAGTAATGATATCTAAAAAATTATGAGAGTTGTTTTCTTTCTAGCCATAGGGATAAAACCATTAATAGGAAAGTAAAGAAAAAAAATTTGTTGTGGGGAAGGTGAACATTAATTACTGACAAGTTGAGCAAGACTTGGTTAAGTATTTGTTAAATAGAATAATTGTGATCCTAGAGTGATCCAAATAATCTCAGAGTTTGGAAGAAATTTCCATGGCCACCAAATCCAATTCGTACCAGAATAAGACTCCCTATTTCATCAAACCAGGCAAGTGACTTTTCAATCTTTGTTGAAGGCCTTTAAAATGAAGGAGCCTACTTTCTCCAAAGTCAATCAGTTCTTTTTTTTTTTTTTTTTTTTTTTAAATAGTCCTCCTTTTAATTTAAGGAAAAATACCGGCAATTCCACAATATGGTATAATAAAAAAATCTGTAAAATGTTTCTTCTCACATAAAACCTAAATGTTTTTCTTTGCAAATTTTGCCCAGTATGCATTTTTGGCATCAAATAGTAGTTTCATCTTTCTTTCTCATAATTTTCCTTAAATTTATATAAGCATGATCTTATTACCCCTCTTCCTAAATGGTACAACTTGGTTATTTCAAAATTCCCAATTCTTTTAACCTTTTTTCACATGACATAATCTGAACTGTCCTTATATGGATTCTTATATTTTATTTCTAAAATAAAGAGCAAAACCAAAGCAAATATAATGTATAATTTATAATTTTAAGTTTTTTTTCAAAATTAATAATATAATATCCTTGCAAGCATAAACTATGTTTTACTTTTGAATTCCTCCTAAGGTTGTGCTGATAAATGTTTAACAATCAGATCTCCACATCCCTCCCCACACACAAAAAAAGTATGAATAACATACTTTATAGTTTAATTTGCACTGTTAACAATCTCTTCATCACTTCATTAAGTTTTTATCATCATTAAAACAATTAATTTAGCTCTTCTTTATGGCATCAATTTTCAGTGGGTAAATGCTCACACAGAATATGTGTCAAACAGCTCATTTTAGCTGGCTTCATTACATGGCTGCCCATACCTAACACAGGTAATTTAATTCTATATAGATTATGCTCATTAAATGTTTGTTAATTGATAAAGTAAACTAGCAATACTCTATTTACATCCATGTTAATATGATAAACATGCTTATAGTGACAGGTAGCCTTAGCTGCTCCAACCCCTATGCTCCATCCCAGCTCTTAGTACCTTCTCCTCTAAGATCACTTGCCCTATAACATGTGCATATCTTATATGTGTCTAGACATTGACCTTTTGCTTTTCTCAACAGAATTTAAGAGCTTTATTATCTTTCTTTGTAATCCTAGTACTTAGTACAGCCTGGAACATAGTAAAATCTTAAGAAATGACAAATAGATCAACTGATTACAGGAACTGATGATTGGTACTTAGAGTAGCAGAAGTGGAATTGGTTTATATGAGACATTTCATGGAACTCAGATAAGGAAATGATTCAACAGTGCACACTACTACCTGCCCAGGGATTTGTAAACTTGATGAATTATCTAGAGGTATCAAAAATATCTGTAACATTAAGGAATAAAACCGATATCTTCCTAAGTCTGAGATTAGTCCATTATCAATTCTTCACCCTTCCAATCTGCAAAACTAAAGCAAAGCCAAGGTAAGAGCTAGTTAATTATATCTCTGCATAATGGTAAACCTCTGGTTTTTGATTTGGAGGTAGTTCATTAAAAATTTGTGAACTTATAGATTTCAATCTAGAAGATAACTAAAAGGTTAATAAGTTTAATAGTCAGATTTTAGAGTTGAAGAAAATGGAGTACATAAAAAAATTATCATAGAATATTGCAATATCCATGAATAATTGTAAAACTTTTTTTTTCAATCATCCATTCCCATGTCCTGAGATAGCACCATCAAATTTCTTATTTTTTTAAATTTTATTTATTTATAATTTTTGACAGTATATATGCGTGAGTAATTTTTTATAATATTATCCCTTGTATTCATTTTTCCAAATTATCCCCTCCCTCCCTCTACTCCCTCCCCTTGATGACAGGCAATCCCATACATTTTACATGTGTTACAATATAACCTAGATACAATATATGTGTGTAGATACCATTTTCTTGTTGCACATTAAGTATTAGATTCCGAAGGTATAAGTAACCTGGGTAGATAGACAGTAGTGCTAACAATTTGCATTCACTTCCCAGTGTTCCTTCTCTGGGTGTTGTTGTTTCTGTCCATCATTGATCAACTGGAAGTGAGTTGGATCTTCTTTATGTTGAAGACATCCACTTCCATCAGAATACATCTTCATGCAATATTGAAGTGTACAGTGATCTTCTGGTTCTATTCATTTCACTCAGCCTCAGTTGATGCAAGTCTCTCCAAGCCTCTCTGTATTCCTCCTGCTGCTCATTTCTTACAGAGCAATAATATTCCATAACCTTCATATACCATAATTTACCCAACCATTCTCCAACTGATGGACATCCATTCATCTTCCAGTTTCTAGCCACTATGAAAAGAGCTGCCACAAACATTTTGGCACATACAGGTCCCTTTCCTGAGATTAGTCCATTATCAATTCTTCACCCTTCCAATCTGCAAAACTAAAGCAAAGTATTTCTTTGGGATATAAGCCCAATAGCAGCAATGCTGGATCAAAGGGTGTGCACAGTTTGATAACTTTTTGGGCATAGTTCCAAATTGCTCTCCAGAATGGCTGGATTCTTTCACAACTCCACCAACAATGTATTAGTGTCCTAGTTTTCCCACATCCCCTCCAACATTCATCGTTATTTGTTCCTGTCATCTTATCCAATCTGACAGGTGTGTAGTGGTATCTCAGAGTTGTCTTAATTTACATTTCTCTGATCAGTAGTGATTTGGAACACTTTCATATGAGTGGATATAATTTCAATTTCATCATCTGAGAACACAGAAAAGAATTTGGGAAATTGAGAAATTAGATGGTGCCAATGAATATGCTATAATTTATTTAAGAGGCAAGATTTTGTGATTCCAAGAGGAAGCAATTAAGCTCCCTAAAAATTAAGAAATCAACAACTACTATGCTGTAAAATATTTGATAGTATAAATTATTTTTATATCAATCCTCACAAGAACTTACTTAACTGACACTCAGATGGAAACCATATGAGAGTTCTTCCATTAGAGAATATAAGACTTAAATAAGTATGGGCATATGTGTGTTTATTTTGCAATGTGGGCTACAGCACATTACACTACATATCAGATGAATTATTTCATTTGGATTTATCATGTCTTTCAAAATCAATATAGACTGCAAGCTAAAGCTAGCCGGGAACTTTTGTCTCATAAATGACCCAATAATCTGTTTCAGCATCTCACAAAGATAAATACTCTCAAATGTTGTTCAATAAATATTTGATATGTATTTATCATAAAATGTATGATAAGGAATGTATGTATGATGATGATTGAAAGTATGATAATGAATAAATTAGATGATGATTAATTAATTAATAATGTTGTCTAAGTCTGAATAGGAATCAGGAATATTTAGCCTAAAGAACAAAAGACTTAGAGGGATGATAAATAGATACCTCTCCTATGGAAGAGGAATTTGATTTGTTATTGTCACCAAAGAGTTTCAGGTTTTAGTGCAGTATATAATTGTGTCAGTGCTTTTGTTGGTGTTCAGTCATTTTAGACGTTCTGACTCTTTATGATTTCATTTAGGGGTTTCTCAGCAAAGATCCTGGAATAGGTTGCCATTTCCTTTTCTAGCTCATATTAGAGATGAGGAAACTGATATAAAAAGATTAAGTGACTTTCTAGTCTTGGCATTGCCCTACTTCTTTCAGGGCAGGAACTATCTTTGCCTCTTTTAGTATCCCCAATAGTCAACATAGTGCCTAGCACATCATAGCCACTTAATAAATATTATTAAAAATTGATGACTGCCTATTTGAGCAAGCTATTGCCAATGATGGAGTGCAATAGATAAAGTAAATGAGTTTGGAAACAGGAAAACACAAATTTGAATTCAATCTGATCTGTTGACTAGACGTGTGACTCTAGATAAATTATGCAATTTCTATCTGACTGAGTTCCTTTATACATAAAATGCAGATAATAATAGCATCTATTTATCAGGGTTGTTATGAAGATCAAGGAAATAAAATTGTAACACATTTAACACATTGTCAGACACATAGTAACTGTCCTTTAAATGTTACCTACTACTTTTTTTTATGAGTAAGTTAACTTTTTTTCCTAATCTTACTTTTTCTTACATGAATCCTTTTTTTAATTTGCTTTTTTAGTGTTTCTGCAATATTTCTCATTTGATTTTTAGAGTCATTTTAGAGTTCTATACATCTTTTTTTTTTTTTTTTTCCTGGGCAGGAATCCATTTGACATTACTCTTTGGGGTAGAAGTTGCTTTTTTTTTTTTTTGTTTTGTTTTTGTTTTTGTTTTGTTTTGTTTTGTTTTGTTTGTGTTGTTGTTGTTGTTGTTGTTGTTGTTGTTGTTGTTGTTTTTTTTTTTTTTACTTTCGTATCCTCCACTGAAGATGAACTCCAGTTTTCCCTATTCCTATAATAAATTTAAACAGTTGGAGTCTTTCTTCTTTGCTGGTTCATTAATATTATTATAATTATTATGAGTATCTCTAATCCTGAGGTCAGAGATGGCATCTCTGGCTTTCCTTCAGCTCCCCCCTTCTGCAAGTATCCACAACCAGCAACTTCCCTGCCACAGTGCTTCTACACTCTTAGTGTGCTGGTACCTACTATCTCAGGACAGTATCTACAGCACAGCTTGGCCTAGCTTTCCTTATCAGCAGAGATTCCCTCAGTTTCCCAACTACTCATGTTGTCCAGGAAGAAAAAGTTGTCCAGGAAGAAAAAGTTCTTGTGGCTCTGACTGAGGTTCCAACAAAGCCCAGCCAGGTTCCTTTCTTCTTGACTATGCAGAGCTAGCCTGGATACCTGTTAATCCTCAGCTTTGGATCTTCAGCATCTCTCAGGCTGTTCCAGTAGGACCCCTCTTCTGTGGCAGCTATTATTTCTTTGTTACCCATCTATGTTTACCCTAAGGCACAATTTTGTGCTGAGTGTGGGGGACATTTGGAGAGCTTGTAATTTTCTTTTCTTCCAATATCTTTACAGAATCTTTTTTTTTTTCCTCCCTGAAACAATTGGGGTTAAGTGACTTGCCCAGGGTCACACAGCTAGGAAGTGTTAAATGTCTGATACCAGCAGATTTGAACTCAGGTCCTTCTGACTTCAGGGCTGGTGTTATATTCACTGTGCCCTGTAGCTGCCTCCAGAATCTTATATTGATATAATATTAATGCTGTCTAGCCTTTCAGTTTCAGTTTACCGCACACATATTGAACATTTTAAAACATATATGAATTAATTCTTTTTGAAGTACAGTACCTGAAATTATTACATAGTGTCTTCACAAGCCAAATGAATATATTTATTCTATATAATACAAATAGTTAAGGCTCAATATACACGCTTTCCTGATATCAATACTCAAAATTCCCTCCATAAAACATGTCCCTTTTTTAATATCTACATTATCTTTACTGCATAGGTTAGTCCCTGGAGTCAAGAGAAGCACATGGCAGGGGAAAATCTCACCACAATGGCCTCTTTCACTCTATCAGGGTTTGCAAATCATCCTGAACTACAAGTTGTTCTCTTCTTAATATTTCTCTTTATTTATTTTTTCACTGTTATGGGTAATCTTGGACTAATTATTTTAATTAAAATTGACTCTCAACTTCATACCCCTATGTATCTTTTCCTTAGCAACTTAGCCTTCATTGATATTTCATATTCTTCAACAATCACACCTAAAGCCCTGGATGATTTCCAATCAAAGCAGAAAAATATATCTTTTGTGGGATGTTTTGTTCAAATGTATTTCTTTGTTGGTTTGGTATGTAGTGAATGCTTTCTCCTGGGATCAATGGCATATGACCGTTATGTTGCAATCTGTAACCCTCTGCTTTATTCGGTTGCCATGTCCCAGAAAGTCTGTATCTGGCTGAGTGTAATGCCATATGTAGTCGGTTTCAATAATTCTTTGATAACTGTTTGTGTTATAAGCAACTTGTCATTTTGCAACTCTATTATTGACCATTTCTTCTGCGACACGACAGCCCTGTTGGCCCTATCCTGCCATGACAGTTTCAATACAGAAATGGTGATATTTCTGCTAGCAGGATTTACTCTGCTCAGCTCCCTTGGTATTATCACAGTCTCTTATGTTGCCATCATCTCTGCCATTCTGAAGATCCGTTCCACAGAAGGTCAGCGCAAAGCTTTTTCCACCTGTGCCTCTCACCTATTAGGAGTGACTATATTTTATGGATCTCTCATTTTTACATATTTGCAGCCAGATAATACATCATTCTTGACTGAAGCCCAAATAGCATCCGTGTTCTATACAACTGTCATCCCCATGCTCAATCCTCTCATTTATAGTCTGAGGAACAAGGATGTGAAGAATGCCTTGATGAGAGTCATACATAAGAAAATGTTTCCCCACTAACTGGAAAAAAATTTGGTCTGCAAGTAGCAGTGCATTACAATCAAAAGGAATTTAAATATAAAGCCCATGAAATTTGACTTTTAAATTAACTTTTCTATTATAACTGAGAACTTTCATTCAGGATATCAATGATTTCTTTATTGCCAAAGATAGTGCCTCAGTCTTTATCATCCTTTTCCTTTGTATAGCAATTGATACTCTTAGCTCTCCCAAAATTTATGTTTTCTACAAAATATCACTATATCTTATTATGTATCTCTTTACTATTTGCTCAGCTATGACCATGTTTTATCATTGTAGTAGAATGTAAGCTCCTTGAGATCTAAATCAATCATAATTTCATATTTTTACCACAAATAGTTAATGCAGGATATGGCATATAATAGTAATTTAATAAACACGTGTTCCTTGAACATTTGTGAATCACCTCCTTATGGATATTTTCAATATGTACAACTTACTCAATATTGCTCTCTCTTGTTTTTCCTTACCAACTCCAGCTACTCCTTCACATATCTAGTTTCCCCATCATTATTTTGCTATATAAATGTGTAATGTTCTGTCCTCTAAATTGTAATTGTTCTCTGGGAGCAGATCTCTTGGAGAGCTTTTGGAAGCAGCCTTAGTTTTAGTTTAGTTTCAATAAGCCCAAATGAAGCCAGGAGCTAAAGTCCAGATCCTTTATTGTGTCCTTCAAAATGCTAAATCTTTTCCTGGGCCTTGTTAGTTTTTTTAGATGCCTATCTCTCTTCTTGGTTCCCGAGAGCTCTTGTCCGAATGTCTCCAGCCAGCACAAAGGTGGAAGCTGGAATGACTCAACTCCTCCTCCCAGAGAGTGGGCTTGTGGGTGGGCATGTGAATCTCCTGGAAGTCAGTCCTAGTTGTGAATCTCCTGGAAGTCCACCCTAGTAGAGAATCTCCCAAAATCCATGAGCAGGCTTTTCCTTTACTCTTTATATATGCTCTCTAAAGGTGTGAAGTCTAATGTGTGAACCAATGAGTGAACTCCTTTAAAGGTATGCACTCCTTTAAAGATGTGAACTAAGTACATTACCTTGTCTCAAGTTCTGGCCCATAATATCTCCTTGAAGGATCAGATCAATCATACTGAACCATGCTAAATTAGATAATTATTGTCTATCATTCCAGTGACTTAGCACCTTGTAAGAATCCTAACATAAATAGTTTGCATAAGAAATCCAAGAAGTTTGTGGGAGTTCTGCAGAAGCAGAAGATGGCATGAAAAAGCAAGATGACACAGAAAAAGTTGAAATCGAAAAATATAACAAAACAGAAAACTATTGTGTAGTTCAGTTTGGAACTATGTTCATATGACTATAAAAGTGTATATATCCTGTGACCCAACAATAATGCTTCTAGGTCTACAGACAACTCTTCACAACAATGTCAAAAAATCAGAAATTGAAGAGGTTCCCATTAATTGTGGAATGGCTGATAAATCATGATGTATACATGTGAAATAATATTATTGTATTCTAAGAAATAAAAAAGGGAATGGTTTTAGAAATACTTGGAAAGACTTATAAGAACTAATGCAAACTAAAGTGAGCCAAACCAGAAGAATAATGTATAGGGTGAGAGCAATATGAATACAATAATCAGCTATGAAAGACAATAACTTTGAATACTACTGTTGAAATTGGGAAGGGACCCCAAAATTTTGACAGTTGCAGACCTTGTTATGAGGTGTCTCAAAAGATTTTTCAGGCTTGAATACATATCCCAGTCAAAGGGCAAATTTTGTTGTAATTGTAAGGTCAATTGAAGTACTCTAAAATCTAAAAATTTAGCAAACTACCTGAAGCAAGAAGACACATTATCTAGTGCTTCTTGTCATTGATATGCTAATTTGTGGCCTCCAGGTAGAACTGAGGAGTAATTTTAGGAATTTTGCTATCATTGACCAGTAGACCTAGTACTATCCTAAAGCCAGAAGAATTTAGAATCATTGACCGACAAGATTGTCCAAACAATAGTATCCAAGGATTAGGGAGTCTCGGGATCACTAATATATCTTCCCTAAAGTTTAAGAAATATTATTATATTTCTAGGCCAGAATAATTTTATAATCATTGACAGAATAATAGCATTCTTAGATCAGAGGACCTTGGGATCATAGATTCCAAAGCCAGAAGATTTAGAATCACTGACAGAAAGTTAGAAAAGAAGCACCCTAAGGTCAAAGGGACATTAAAATTCTTACTATCTCCCCTAAAAACTATATTCAATTATTTCTCCTTTCAAGCAGTTTGCACCCCAAATTCATTTGGAACAAAAGGACAGAAATCTCATCTTTTGGAACTGCTTCATGCTGATAAGGGGTATAGAGCTGTCCCTTCCTAGTAGGGTCCAGACTGAGGAAAGGAAGCATATGACTTGAAAATAATAGCAACAGCATCCAGAGAAGTGCTGAGTGTCAGAATTGTTTAGCCAGTTGTATTCAAGGTGAATACATAGTTGAAAACCCATAGCTTGGAGTTTGGAAGAAACAAATCTACCAGTAAGAATGTTAGTTGTCAGAGAGTTAGGAAGAAGCTTCATGGAATGTGGAGTAGAAGCATTATGAGGGAGTTTGCCAGAATAATTTTGGAATGGATATCCTACAATTATTTGTAAGGATGGCCCATAGTCACAAATACAAGTACATAGAGCTCTTGACCTGCCTTCACAGGTAGTATATATTGCTGAGGTGAAGCTATTATGGGTTACAGTGACAGTTACTGTACCTGTTATATAGGTATTGAGATAGTAGGTAAGAGATCTTTTCCAGAAAAAACAGGAGATAATCACTTTAAAGTTATTCCCCTAGGGGTAGCAAGTATAAATGGGATGGCTTCTAGAGTAGAGATAGTGACATTTGGGTATGGGGCCTTTGGAAATAATGCATCAAGTCACATATATGGACTACCCTGATAATGCTGATGGCACACCCAACAATCCTGAATGTCCCTACTGCCCACAGAGTTCCCTAACCTGACTAAGGAGTTATTTCCCCACTGGAATAGGACACAGAGTAACACCAAAAAATAGCTGGAGAGAAAATTCTGGGAGCAAAGGTCTCATCTTTGGGGTATTGTTAAAGATACATCTGGTAAAAGTGGAAAATTATAAGAAAGAAAGAAAACTAAAGTGAAAAAGAGAAGACAGAGACAATGTCACTCTTCTCTATGCAGTATGTTTCCAGTGTTTCCAGGAGTCCTGCAAAAGAGTAGTTTCAGGTTCTCTATGGGTTCACAGAAATATTCACGAATGTGAAATATAGAGGCTGACTGGCTTCTCACCTACCCTGAATGCTGGGTAGTGTTAGGGGTACCTAAATTCTTCTCAGGCAATTCCTGAACAGAACCTGCTGAAAGCTGATGTGACTGGTGCTTGAATCTCCTTTTGATGGTAGTTTTAGGTGCCAGGGCTCAGGGAATGCTAACCATGGTACCTGAAACTCACTCCATCTCCATTCCTCCAAACTGGATTGGGAAGGGAGGTGTTTGGGTAGGGTTGTGTGGGAACCCCATGACTGCTTCCTCTAATTCTACAAGTGAGGCAGAATTTGAATTTCCCTACCGTTCTGAAATGAGAAGAGTTAGCAAATAAAGGGACTTGGGCTATATTGATCTTGTTAGCAATCCCAACTGAGATACATTCAGGATTACTACAGGGAGTGAAGTAGATAGGATCCTTCAGTACCTTCGGGGGTGCTTTTCCAAAGAAGCAGAAGGGGATTCCCAACATGATAAAATGCTAAAGCTCAAAGATGGGTTAGCAAATAGTTACTATTTACCTAGATTTTGTTTTGTTTTGTTTTGTTTTGTTTTGTTTTCCTTCAGAATGGAGTAAATTCCTGGAATTGTCCTCTCTGTTTCAGGAATTTGTCTTGCCATCTTAAAATGAATAATTGCCAAACTTCATATTTATTGCTGGCGTAGCCCCTTTAAGATTACTTGTCTGATCTACCTTTGGGACAAGATATTCCTAGGGGAAAAGATCTGTATCTGAGCCAGTTTGGGTTGTGCCCAGCCCCCAGTTGGTTTGGGTTTTCAGCCCCCTTTGATACAAGATCTGATCAAACTAGTACCCAGCCTCCCCCCCCCCCCCACTGTATCTGAGCTGGCTTGGATAAAGCCCGCCAAAAAAATCTGGCCTTCAAGGAATTAACCTGAGCTCCGCCCAGATGGCTTCTTCAAGAAGATAAAAAGAGCAATGCTAGAATCATCTTTGGGTCAGAGATTTGAAAGATGCCAGCCAAGATGCTTGCATCAGAGATTCTCTGTCCCCACCGCTTTCTGTGTATATCTTCCTCTATCTAATGCCTTTTACTAACCAGACCGCAACCTTGCTTCCAAACCTGGCAATAAGCATCTTTTTACCCATCTAGGTTTTCGGCCTGTAAATTCATTTACAGGGGACTCTGGCCTCCACTAGACCTGATTTAACTTTGTATCCTTGCGCCTAATCCTAAGGGGGTAGCAGGGGAGCTCCATGTGACTCCCTGTATCCTGAATCCTGCAACTAGACCTCACTTAATCCTATTGAGGTATTATTAGGTATTTACCTCATCATGTTACCTCATCACTCTCAAAACTATGAGAATCTGCTAAGATGTTATTTTGATTTTAATTAGTTAACTTTTTTGTGGGCTAAATCCAAGAATTTAGTAAAGTACCTGAAGCAAGGAGACAAATTTATCTAATTCTTTATATTATTGATATGCTAATTTTATGGCCTAGAGGTAGAACTGAGGAATTTAGTTATCACTGACTAGTAGATCTAGGACTATTTTAAAGCCAGAGAAGTTAGAATCATTGACAGAGTGTTAGAACAATAACATCCTAAGGTTAAAGAGTATCAGGATCACTAATTTTCCCTAAAGTCTAAGGGAAGAAATGTTATAATCCCAGGCCAGAAGACTTTTACAATCATTGACAGAGAGGTTTCCAGCACAATAGTATGCCAAGGTTGGGGGGATTAGGGAGGTGATTTCAGGATCACAGAATCCAAAGTCAGAAGATTCAGAATCACTGGCATATTATTGGAATAGAAGCACCCTAAAGTCAGGGAACCTTAAAATAATTGTTGTTTCCCCTAGAAGCTATATTCCATCAATACAATGATCCAAGATGATTCCAGAAGACTCATGATGAAATAAAATGTATTTTAATCCAGACAGAAAAGTTGGAATAGAAAATAAAGCATTTCAAAATTTTTCCTAACTTTTTTGCTTTGGGAAATAATGTTACTAATATAAAAATATAGTTTGCATAACTTTATATAAAATGTAACTTTATATGCATATATATATATATATATATATATATATATATAAATAAGGTATCATATTTCTTACCATCTCAAGGAGTATGGAAGAAATATAGGGAGTAAGAAAATTTGAAACTGGAAATAAAAAATGTAAAAACTTCTAAATCTGTGATCTGAGACTGTGATGTCATATGGAAGAAACCAAGCTTTGTGATTCCATTTTCCCTAACCTAGATTATTTTCCAGTCTGAAAAAAAAAAAAAATGACTTAATCATAATATGGCATGCCAGAGTAATTAATTCTGTTCAAATCAATAAGAATTTATTGGATTTCAACTATGTATAAATTTGTTTAGGAAAATCTAAAGAATGTGTGTGAAATGCTGCTTCAAAGATTTAACACTGAGAGAGAAAATATTTACACACAAGCAACCTCGGTTGAAAAAATATGAAGTCAAAAAATAATTTAATTTTAGAAGTATAAATGATTTCTAGGGTGAGCTATTATTGAGAAAGGAGATAGCAAAGTTTATAAATATTTTTGTCTCTACTCTCAGCAAAACAGTCATTTAATAGCCTTTTAAAATTGTGTCATGCATTTTGCTTGAAATATTGAATGAAATACATGAATATTTTTCAAAAATAGGATATACCTTAGGCCTGAGTCTCAGGAAGTCATACTCCTATAGGACTCTAGGGCAGAAAGGTCAAATCCTGAGTCTCAGAGAGTCTTGTGACCAACAGAAAGTAAATGTTTCTGACCATTGGTCAATAGTTGCTTCCTTTCCAGTACATTTAATTAATTTAAATACCAACAGGAAGGGGAGAGTGTACTTCCATCTTGGTCCTATAAGTACCCTTCTGCCCTTAACATATACCCATTCTATTCTGAACTGTTTAGATAGTATGTTGGCCCTTTTCTTACAAGAGCTGAATTAAATCTTTCTATTGTACCTACAGAAACTTCCCAATAGTCAAATTGGGTAAGAGAGATTTCATACTCCATCTCATACATATCCAAAAATAGTAAATATGCATTTATAAGTGTTCATAATTTTAATCTCAGTTTTCATAAAAATAGCAATGTATTTTTCTGATTATTTCTATTTTCTCTTTTCCCAATTTATTTCTAGATTAGTACTAAATCAGATTTAGTGTGCATACTCATTTTCAATTTCTCTTTCTATTGATTTACAATATTTCATAAAAGCCTTTCAAAATTTTCCCACATTAAATACATTCCTATATTTACTAGTTTTAATTACCTTGCAATATGCTATCAAATTTACATGTTATCATCTGTGGATGCATTCAATAAATACTATACATTTGAAACATTTCCAATTTTCGGTTATAATTAATGTTCATATAATTATCATTCAGCTCATGACCCTTATTTTCTTTGTGATAAATTTCATAGTGTTTACTTATGGTTACCAGATTCTTTATTCAAAGAATGATTGTTTGTAAATTCTTGTCATATATTTCCATATCACCTTCAAAAAAGACTTTTTAAAAATGTCTCCACCAGCATTAAGCTATGTAATTCCATTACTATTTCCAGTTTATGGGAGTAGAGTAGTTATTTCAACATAGCTACAATTTTAAATTCCCTTAATCTTTAGTATAATTAAACATAAGTACATTAGATTTCAAAATACTGATATGTGCTGAATATAATAGAGTTTATAAAAATGCCTACACACACACACACACACACACACACACACACACACACCCCATTGGGATCCTATTATTTAATTTATTGATGATTTGTAATAACACATCATCAATGCCAGAAGTGATCACATTTAATTTTAGCCTAGGAAAGGTTCTGTCTCTTCAGTAGCACTAAAGAAATTCACTCTTTCCTCCCCAGTTGTATTCATAAAGACCTCTATCCTTAGGTTAGATAATATCTGAACTTTAATTTTTTACCTGTCTTTTTAATAAGTTGGTTAGATTTAACCCACTTATAGAAAAAAAAAAAAATCTGTAAAGTTCCTAAAACAAGAATATGACCAGGGACATAGGGGAAAAATATCATCAAAGAGGAGAACTGCTATCAAGAAAGGCCTTGGAATATTTTTAGACTTATGCAAACATATTTTGTGGGTCAATGGCAAAATACAAATAATGACCAGAATTATTCTGCATAGATAAATTATTGCAAATTAAATAGACAAAGATCAGATTAAATAAAAATGAGATAAATCATGAGTTTATTCTATTTTCTTGACTATTTTTTATTATTTTATCCACTCTTATCATGTTTTATCATTTCCATCTAATATTTACTTCACTATTTAAAAGATGACTAGTAAACTTGTTTTTCTCTAAAACTTTTTTAACTGCCTCTTTCACATCCTTATTTCTCAAACTATAGATTATAGGATTCAACATAGGTATCAGAATAGTATAAAAAACAGATAGCACCATGTCATAGTCCAAAGAGTAGCTGGAAGAAGGTCTCAAGTACATGAAGAGGATTGTCCCAAGGTAGATAGAAACACCTGTGAGGTGAGAGCCACAAGTAGAAAAGACTTTCCTTCTCCCTTCAGCTGAGTGGATCTTCATAATGGCAGCCAAGATGAAGCCATAGGAAACCAGGACAATCAGGATGGTGAAGATTTCAATTGAGCTCACAAAGATGAAAAGCAGCAGTTCATTGACGTGGGTGTCAGAACATGAAATAGCCAAGAGGGGAGGGATGTCACAAAAGATATGTTTAATTACATTGGATGCACAAAAGGATAAACTAAATGTGGCCACAGTGTGTAAAATGGCATGTGACACACCCCCCTACATATGAGCCAATGATAAGAGGCACATAGACTCGAGGAGTCATGATGGCTGTATAGAGCAAAGGGTTACAGATTGCAATGTAGCGGTCATATGCCATGACAGCCAACAGGAAACACTCAGTAGTGCCTAAACTTACAGAGATAAGCATCTGAGCTACACAACCTGAGAAGGAAATGGTTTTATCCTTTACTAAGAAATTTACTAACATCTTCGGTGTGATCACTGAGGAATAGCAAGCATCCAAGAAAGATAAGACACTCAAGAAATGATACATAGGGGTATGGAGGCGGGAATCCACCACAACTAATACCACCAATCCCAGATTTCCCACAAGTGTAAAGAGATAGACTACAAAGAACACCAAAAAAAGAATGATTTGTACCTCCAGATCTTCTGTAAACCCCATCAAAATAAATATGGTCACTTCTGTGTGATTAGACATGATTCCTTTTTTTCACATTTATCACACCCTGAGGACAAAAGAGTTGTAGATATTATTTAATACAGTTCAATATAGACTTTTGAGCACCTAATATGTAGAATGCTAAATTGTACATACATATTATAATGTCAATATTTGGCATCTTATAGCATTAGTTGCATTATTATTTACTTGTCTTTGGTATTCCATACTATCCTAGGCATTAATCCATGCAAGAAATGATGAGGGAAAGAAATATGCTATTGGTAGCCTTCTTAGAAGCAGACGAGTCTATTGAAGGGGCAAGGAATCATTTGTTTAAACTGAAAAGTGATTGAGGGTTGTTGTATTTTTCCCTATTTGGTCAGTATTTATGTATTTCAGAACACTTCACTATTAAAGGGAAATATTATAAATACAGCACAGATTTAGGGAATGTTAAATGCATTTGTTTTGTTAACAAGTCCAACTGAATGCTTTGATAATGATGACATATCTAGATGATGGAGAAGCTTGGTATTGATGAGACAGACAAGGTATCATTTTGTTTTGTTTTTCTGTGGGGACAATATTTAAAGTCAATAGAAAAATATCATGGTCATCTCCCTTGTCTTAAATATCCCCACCCATGATTTAAGCTAGTTTGAAAGAGAAACTTTAGAACTATCTCATTCTATTATCTCATTTTACAGAGAAGGAAACTCAGACCAAGAAATATCTGTCAAATCTCTATAGAGTATTCAATTATAAAAGTAATAAGAGAAAATTATTCGTGCAGCACATTTATGTTAAATGATCAATTTCCAAAACACCCTAATATTTAACTTCTTTCCAAAATGTTCCTAACCTACGTTTCTAGACATATTATACATTATATCATATTGCTATCATTATATTCCAGAAAAAAGTCAATTTATCATTAAATGAATGTACCCACTCTTTTTCTTTTGTTCCATATTGTGAATAGTTTCTCATGTAAAATGAATTTCTAAAATATTTTATTTTCTTCAAGACTTAACTTATATATCTTTTCCCTACTATAGAAGATTTTCAGTATATATTTAATGACTCAAGATTTCAAATAATCACATACAATATCAACATGCCTTAGGTGGAGGGAAACCAACTGGAAGAAAAAAAGGTCTTCTTTGAAGTCTTATTCTAGCTAGATTGAAGGAACGAGGGGCTAGGAGAGGAAGAGGGGTGGAGGAAAGACCCCCACTATAATGGAGGTTGATGACAGAAAAAAACTCCTATTTTGGGAAAAAATTGGTAAATATTTCCTGTTGTGGCCAGATTTTAAGACCTCATGGCATGGCGTATGAGCCTTTTGATCTCGGAGCCAAGATGAATGGGGCAGGAGACTCCTTGGGTATGAAAAGAGCTCAGTTATTATGCTGTAAAGCCTTGTTGATATACATTTTTGCAAGCGTGATCAGCGTGTGGACAGTAGGCAATCCTTAGTCAACATTCAGAAAAGCAGCTTGTGGCCATTGAGTATGGCCGGTATCTGCCAATGGGAGGAGAGCCAATCCAGCAATTCTGCAGCTTGCTCATAGGTGAGAGGCCCTGTTCAGGCATCCCTGTTCATATAGCCACTTGCTGTAACCCTCAGCTTACACTCCTTCCCACAATCACAAATCAATGCTCCTTCTTCAACAAGGGTGTTTCTGCAACATGGCAGAAAACTTATTGTGCATCAAGGGTCAAGGTGGCCTTAGTACTCCCTCTTAGCAGAATCCCATATTCTTGAAATTTCCAAAATAAAAATTGGTTTAAAAAATGTTGGAAATTGCATGGATTTTCAGAAGCCTAATGAGTTTTTGAAGTCTAATTAAACCCCAGAAGTTAATTATAGATATTTACTTAGCAGAGTGTTAATAAAGACAAAAATACCCCTTTGTTAATTCCATTTTATATCACACATCCTATATTTTTCTGATCCTCTTCCATTTTTAATTCTCTTTCCTTCTTAAAGTTACTGTTTTGTTTTTGTTTTTAATTTTATTTGTATAACATATCCCTCATAATAAAATTCAAGTTTGTTGAAGACTCAACTTCCCCATCCCCCTTTGATTCCATTACTTACCACAACACAACAAAGGTTTCAGTGAATTGGATTGCATCAGATTGGATCAGGATTGCCTGTCATATGAAGTTCATATGCTTTTGTGTTCAGGAGGCCTTTGGAAACATTTATTCATGCTTTCTTAAGTTGAGAATATCACATATTTTGGATGTTCTCAATATAGACACCTTAATAAGAGAATGAGAGATCACACATTGAGTTAATGATTAGAGAAGTTTCTTCCAGTTGTGTACTAGAATTTTCTAAGATATTTTTCAAGATGGCATTTCTTCCTGGATTTTCTCTAGAATAAACTTAGGAAACCCTTGGAACCTACAAGTTTTTTAGGTCCATTCCAGCCCTATCATTATCATTCTATGTTCTAATTTTTAAAACCATTTCATCTCTGACATTCTAGATTATATTCTAAGATCCATTCCAATTTTTATATTCTAGACCCATGAAGTCTTCAGATTTCTTATCCTCTATTTGCCTGTAGAATATACAGTACTATTTTTTCTCTGTCAATATCAATTCTGATATAAATATTTTTTCTCCCTCAATTACTTCAGTTCTCCTCACTTAATTTTTTAGTGTACATTATTTCTCCCATTGTCTTTTCTCTACTCATACCAAACTGTCAATCAGTGTTTGAAGAATTGTTTCTGGGACAGTGCAATTTGGGCAGGAAAGAAAGAATAGTAATGCTAAGTGACAATTCACTAAGATGAACATGGTAGAGCTATTAACCAGTGGACCAAGAATAAGCAACAAATTCCCTGTAATCAAATGACCACAATTGACTTCTTGTACTGCTTTTAAGTTTTACAGACAGAAAAGGATATCAAACTCAACTGACTGAATCTGATCTTATTCTTTTCCCCAGATCCATGAATTGCCCAAGAATGACTAGATATTATCACTCTCAGCCTCTAATTTTTTCAATGTCCCAATCTCTCCCCTCCAGAGGTTCCCAGGCTTTCTCTAAGGACATTTGTTTATCATTCAAAACAACTTACCTTGTGAAAGTATGAAAAAGAAATAAAAATTCCTCCCACCTGCTGTTTGCCCCATTTCCATCCTTTGATCTTTGGATGACCCCTTTTGCCCACAGCCCACTCACTTTCTGTACCTTAGTACTCTATATGAACCCTGTTTCAAGCCCTTTCCTTGGGTATCCTTGAACTTGCTTTGTGGTACCCTAGATTCCAACTCACTTGTCCTGATTAAAGACCTCAATTAAGTTGTGTCAGCTGTTTTCTATCAAATTCAGATTGACATCTGGTACATTAAAAGAAGTTCACTTTATCGACATTTCTTGAAAGAGATTCCACCTGGGAATATAGAAAACACTGACTCTCTGAAGCTTCAGATGGAAAATGAGGAGTCTTATACCTACCATAGGAGATGTTTGCTAGGAAATCTGATTTAACAATTGTAGACTGATCTAGAATAATAACAGCACAGGTTGGATGAAGATGAATATTAATAGAAAAGAATGTCTTCTTGGAAGTATTATAAATAGGAAGAAAATGGGGGGGGGGGAGACAGAGAACTAATTTTGGCCACAATCATTACCAAGGTGGATATCAGAAAGATTCCAAACTCCATGGGAAAATTGGTCAATATTTCATAACTAAAAGGTGATGAGAAAGAAATCTTTCAAAAATAATACAGTTAATTACATGACAACTTAGGGAAAATATACTGTAGAATTGATTGGAGAAATTTACTTAGCAGAATTAATACAAAGACCAAAATAGCTCTCATAACCAAACTTCAAATGCTGCAGATTGCATGATGTGGAAAATACATATCACAGCTGAAAGATACTTGTCTTCCATTTCACACAAAGGAATTGCCTTCTTTTACTTTTTGTCCATCCTTAAGTCTTTAACCTCATGTCCTGATTGGATGCTATTCTCATCTTCCCTAAAATAATTCAGAGAAACCTAACTATGCCTGGGTCCATCTCTGCATTCACCAAAATAATATTTTTCCAAGTATTTTTTTACATTTGCCAAATCATAGGATTCTTTAACATGAAAATATAGTAAAGTGAAAGAAATGCTAATATGATATTAAAATCTCTGCATTGGAATCTACAAGATTTATGTTTTTTTTTTAAAAATCACTTCATTGAATGAATGACTAAAAATAAGTAGTTTCTACAAAGCATAAGACTTTTTTCTAACTGCAGAATTTCTCACCTTGTCTGTAAACTTGAGCAACAGAAAGTGTGGGATAAAAAGATGTAATCTAATTCAGGTGACTTATATCTGCTTCTCTAGCTTCTGAGGATTTCTTCTGGGAATCATCTCAGGAGATACAACCCAATCATCCTTGGGTACAAAATCTGGTGTAGAATTCACAAGGATAAACAGGTGAAAATAGGATGGTTCTCTCATGATAGATTCTTATGACACACAGGACTGTTTTTACCTAATTAGACTCCTTTCTTCTATACTTACTTAGAATAAAACTCTTTTAGGAGAAATCTCTAAATTGATAGTTGGATGATAAATGAAGAAATTTAATTTTATATTTAATACTCTGTTGTTTTGATATGAATGTGTATATCTACAAATATATGATACAGACATTTAAGTATGTATAAGGTGTGTATATACAAATACACACCAAGCATGCATAATGTATATATACATATATATATGCCTATGTGGAATATATATATATATATATATATATATATATATATATATATATGTGTGTGTATATGTGTATATATATATATATATATATACATACACACACACATATATATATACATACACACACTCACATATATATATACACATACACACACAAACATGGGGGCTAAGGCTACAGCATCCCCACAATCTGGGAAATCCACCTAAAATTTTCACATTATCTGTGACTTCCACAAAACTCCCAAAGAATCTCCATTTAATTTCTTAAGCTGACCCACTATGTATTGAAACTGTGTTGAGGAAAGTCATAACATGGAAGAAATAATTGTACAATATATATGCTTGCACACTGATGCTCACACACATGCACAAGTATACACATAGTATAGTATCTGATCAAGTGTCAGTGATACCATACTATGAAATCAAAATTCTGGGTTTAAAAAAAAATAGTCATTTTCCCTATTAGAAAGGCCATTTCAGTTCACATAAAATCAGTGGTCCTCAAACTTTTAAAATAGGGGGCCAGTTCACTGTCCCTCAGATTGTTGGAGGGCCGGACTATAGTAAAAATAAAAACTCACACTCTGTCCCAGTCCCTCAGCCCATTTGCCATAACCCAGCTGGCCACATAAAGGTCCTCAGCTGGCTGCATCTGGCCCACTGGCAGTAGTTTGAGAACCCCTGACATAGAGGCTTTTTGATGCAATGGATTGAATGTGGGTCTTGGAGTCAGGAAAGTCTGGAATCAAATTCTGCCTTTGGCATTGTCTGTGTGAGCCACAAAAAATCATTTAACCTCTATATGTCTCAAGTCTCTATGTGTCTCAACTTACAGACAGGCAAAAATCTGTTTTGGTGAAAGCATTGACTATACTGATGAAATTGCATAAGCTTTTCATTATTATTTAGTATAAAATTATTTATAATGTTATTTATTAATAATAAAATTAATACTAAGATTTTTTAAAAAGGTCAATTTAAAAAAGGGGGTAGAGGTTATTTTTATGTTATTTCTCTAGGATTATTTTGACCGATTGACATGGAAAAAGTGAGATCAATTAGGAATTATAATAAAAGACAAATCAATAGAGATTTATAAGAGCTAGTTTAACCTGGACTAATGTAATCTCAGTAAAAATGGAAAGGTAAGAACCAAATGTAAAAGGGATTTTATTAGAATAATTTATACAACTTGATCTAGAAAGAGAGATAGTTTCTAGACTGATTAAGAGGATCCATGAGAGAAACAGAGGTGAAGTAACTCTAAAAGTAGCATTAAATTGAAGCTATTAGGGCTGCTACGTGATATAGGGAATAGAGCACTAGGCTTAAAGTCAGGAAGACTTCCAGTTCTCATATGAGTTCATATATGTAGTAGCTAGCTGTGTGACTCTAGAAAAATCATATAATCCTATTTTTCTCAATATCCTCACCTATAAAATTAGAGATACATTACCTCCCTCCTGGGACTGTGTTGAACAAATAATACATCATTTGTCAATCACTTAGCACAATGTCTTTCAGACAGTATATACTATATAAATGTTAACTATTAGTATATCAAAGTCATTTCAGTTCTTCACCATTTCATATATTCTGCATCTAATGTGTTGCTAAGACCTGTAAATTTCACATCTGTAACCTCTCTAATATTCCCCTTTAATTGCATTGACACTATCATCACCTTAGTGTAGACCCTTGCCCCTTCATGGCTAGTTTACTGCAATGCCTTCTGGTAAGCCTACCTGCTTCAAGTTTTCCCATATTCCAATCTATTCCATTTAGCCACCAAAGTGGCTTTCCTACAAGGGCAGGTAAACATTCAGTTATATAATAAAACCCAGTGTCTTCCTATGCACTTCATAATCAAATGCAAAAATCCTTTCTTTTGTTATTTAAATTATTTTATGGGCCTCCCAACTTTTCATTCTTTTTATATTTAAGTCTCCATTGCATACTTTTCAAATTTAATGCACTGATTTCCTATCTCATCTATCAATAAGACACTCAATTTCTTCTCTACAGACAGTTCTCTTGTTGTCTCATGCCTGGAGTGCACTATATCTTCAACTCTATTCATTTTCTATCCTGGATTCCTTTGAATCCCAACTAAAAAATCCTGGCTTTTACAGTAAGCTTTTTCTTAACCTCTTTGAATCCTAGAGTCTTCCCTCTATTCACTATTTTGTATTTATCCTAATTATGCCTGATTTTTGTATGTTTATTTGTATGTCTCCCCTTTAGACTGTGAATTTCTTGAGTATCAGGACTTTTTTTTTTTTTTTTGTAGTTTCAGTAATTAACTGGCACATAGTAACTTGATAATGATGCTGTTAGTGACAGTGCAGAGAGGTGAGGTGTGAGAATCCCATTCTGGTTGGCACAGATTCAGTGTGAAATAATTCATGAACCCAAAATATTTGACTGACAAAAGGAGTTTATTTTTGGCACTGCAGAAGTCAGCTTTTGCTAGGAAGACTGACTTCCAAGTGACAAGATCCTGGCAGAGAGATAAAGGTCCTAGCAAATAAATCCTGGAAGAGATATATAACACTGATAAAAGGATGTCTCTTCACAGCAGACGGGGGTCTTGATAGGCAGCTATGCCATTTCAGACCTCTGCAAATTATGAGTTTAAAAGTGCTTCTCTTTTTTTTTTTTTTTTTTTTTTTTTGGTAAGAGATCAATTAAATGATATTATTGCCCCCAGGCCTAGATTTCCAGTAGAATGAGACCACTTAAATTCAAGTTAAGTAGGAGTGGCCCTGGACTAATTTCCAACTTAATAAGGGATGCAGCTAGCCCCATCAAGATAACAGAATAAAACCACTTTATCTTGAATCCTTACAGAGAGGGCCATAGAGATGTCTATATCCTCTGCCCTGTAATCTGTACCTGGGTGACTTTCACCTTGACATTGCTGGCCTCATTTTCCTCATTTATAAAATTGAGAAGGGATGGACTACATAGTTTTTTTGGATCCTTCTAGTTACATTCTATGGTTTTATAAAATAAAGTTGTGGATTTCACTCTAACTAACAATGAACATCAAGATTATGACCTAATCTTCATATTAATATTGAATTATTTGGATACCATGAAAAATAAATCAAGTAGGTGTTTTTTTGTAATGGAAAGAATACCTACTGTGGAAATTACTTGATGAAAGTCTTTGGCTTTTTGAACTTGAGCAAGTTGCTTAACCCCCCCCCCCTAGATTTCAATTTTCACAACTGCAAAATGAGTAGTATTAGATGGGAATTTTGTTTCCACAGAGCTACGAACATTAAAGTTGTGTAAAGAGCCATCTGTATCACGAGAGAACTGTGAAGACTGAATATGGATCAAAGTACAGTATTCTCACTTTCTTTTTTTTGGTAATAGTGTTTTATTTTTCTTTCCTGTGTTTTTTCTCTTTTTGATTTGATTAATCTTGAACAACATAATGTGTTTGGAAGAAATGCATATGTTTAACCTGCAGTGTATTGCTTGCTTTCTAGGGAAAAGGGAAGGGGAGTGGACAGAGGGAGAAAAAATAGGTTTGAAAAGATTTTGCAAAGGAAAATGTTGAAATCTAAATTTGCATATATTTGGAAAAATAAAAAAGCTGTTATAAAAATTTTAAATAAATAAACAAAAAGAAAATTAAATTGGAAAAATAAAACCTAAATTAGAAAATTGAAACCCACAAGGACATAAAAGAATAATGAAGGGTGAAGGTTTTGGATTTGAATAGGAACCCTCTCAACTTTGCTTTCATAAGAATGTAAGCTCCTTGGGTGTAGGAAATGGCTATGTAATGAGCAGTAGAGATTCATACTCTCTCTGTTTTGTAACAACCATTTAATGGAGAATGGGGCATAGGTTTGCCCTTCAAGATAGAAAATAAATCACTGTCTTTGCCATTCCCAAAAGTGTGTTTACTAATCTAGGTACCCATGTTTTTGTTTGTTTGTTTGTTTGTTTGTTTGTTTTTGTTTTTGTTTTGTTTTGTTGTTTCTTTGTTTTTTGTTTTTGTTTTACAAGAATATAAAATAAATCTTTCTGTAGTCATTAGTGAGTCAATGACGTTCTTGGTAAGATATTTTGTTTTTCACTCTATAATTTTAAGTTGTTTTGGCAGGTTGAAGGAAACAACTTCTTGCATTACTTTCTGCTCTAGCTAGCTAACTTCATAATTAAAATTAATTATGAAGATCCTTAAGCACTTTACAAATATGATCCCACTTTGTGGGAGATAGATGCTATTGTTATCTACATTTTACAAATGAGAAAACTGAGATATATACACCATAAATAATCTGCATTCATCATTGAGTCAGTAAAGTTTTTGGTAAGATATTTTGTTTCTTATATTTGATGGTCTAGTTATTCAGCTTACATAGCTCAATTTGCTCCATTCTCCTCCTAAATGTTTTTCCTATTTTTTTTCTTTTAGAAAAAAAGTAAAATAGTGTTATATGCTCATTTATTGAATCTCTGCACCCCAGATAGAATTTCTCCCAGTGTCAACAATACATCAATACAGAGACTAAAGCAAATATTATGGTTGTTCAATTATTTTTGTCATGTCCGATTCTTCATAATACCATTTGTGGTTTTCTTGGCAGACACTGTAGTGGTTTACATTTTCCTCCTTCAAAAGTAAAGATTATATATTCCAAAATGCAGTCTGGCACAGGTATTGAGGGAAAATGTAAAGAGTGATAGCATTGATTTAAAGACAGAACAACTCTTGATTTGAGTAAGCTTGATAAAAAATAATAGATTTGGGAAATAGCACCTACCACTTTTCCCTAGTTTTGCTTTATTTTTACTACCTTTTCATATTGATTATTTCTCATTTATCCTATATATACTTAGTACATATTTGTTTACATGTTTTCTCCCTATTGGACTGTATACCCTTCTAGGAGGGATTGTAGTTGTTTTCTTTATGTATCTAATGCTTAGTATTTTTCCTGAAACAGGTCAAACATTTAATATTTATTGACTTACTGACACCTGGCACAATGAGACCCAAATCAGTACCAAGCAAGATAAGCAATGAAAGGAACAAAGATGTCCTTGAAAAGATACTAGATTAGAGGAGATATTCCTGGACCATCTGATTCCTGAAGTAAAGAAAGTGACTCTTAGGGGATGTTATTCAAAAGTATGAAGTGAATGGACCAATAAGAAGCCTGAATGAAATATCTACTTATGAGGTAGAGAATTCTTATTTAAGTACTATCTGTCTCCAACAACTTCCTACTAGACCAGAATCTGATTACCACTTGGGTATTTATAATTTAATTTAAAATAAATATATTTGTTATGTGAATATTTTTAGGGATTCTGAACACTTTCATGTGCCATAATTCCTTGCCGTGTTTGTTTGTTGAACCTGGAATATCTTCTGCTATGCCACAGAAACAACTCCTTCTAGCTCATGCTGATGCTCAACCCAGTAGCCAAACCTAATGAGGACAAACAGCCCAGCCCAATGGACCAAGAGCCAAGTTTGAACAGAAATCACTTCCCGCCCCATCCCTTACCTATGTTTTTTGTCTTTATAACCTCTGGTGCCTAAGTCCACCACAAAGACTTTTACACTTGTTACTTAGATGCATGTCAGACTGCGTAGGGGGTAAAAACATGTCTATAATGTAACTCTTTTTAGAGACACATCCTCGAATATATGAAAATATTGAATAGATTCTTAAATCACAAATTTTAATTTACTAATGATGATAAAATTCAAATACAGAAATAGAAGGGAGAAATCTAGAAAGGAAGGGGAAGTGAGAGCAGCAGTGGGAATAAATAAGAAATATTTGGGATGAGACCAGCTAGAATAAGATATAGGAAAGCTAACAGACCATCACATCAATTTTTTATGTATTGAACCTAATTCCCTGCAATATTCCACGAGAAAAGGATAACATTTTACAAATAATATCGCCAATTCCCTTTTTCACATATTCACTTGGGGAGCAGGATGATGGTAAAAGAGGACTTACTAATGAGTCCCTAGTATCACTTTTTTCCCCTGGGGAAGATATTGTACATTAGAGATTTTTTCCTGAATTATATGAGGTGAGAGATACGTAATTTATTACTTATCCGAGGACTCAAGATGCTTCAGAAAGCAAGCAAAAGTCTTAGTAAGATTTATGGGGCTGGGTCATATGAGCTCTGAACACAGCTTTTCTCCTCAGCAGGTAAATTGACTATCTTATTATACTGATTTTTTATTTATTATTATTATTATTATTATTATTATAAGAAAAGAAAAATGTGATCAAAATCAAAGTAATTTTTAATGTTCTAATCATGCTATAATTGTGTTGCATAGACAGTCATTTCTCACTCTAAAGTCAGGAAAGTTATTTCTGCCTCCATGGAGCTTAGATAAGTCCAAGGAGGGGGTACTGTTGAAATTCATTTTTTTTAAAGAAAATAAGTTATGAGCTTAAAATGAAAAAAACAAAACTGAACTTTTACTATTTTTATTTTTTTTAACTATGTAACAGATTTCTTTCAATATAAGGAGAACTCTTGCTCACACTCTGTTATGTCTGAGATATTGAGAGGTTAAACAGCTCAGAATGGATCACATAGTGAATCCAAGGCAGGGAAGGAGGTTTAAAGAGGAATCTTCAGCGTTGTCCTAGTTTGATAATCAATCACAGCAGGATTTCTTGATTCTGAATTCATCCCTATCATTGAATCTCTTAAATGTCATCAGAAGGAATGCAAATAAGGGATTAGGGGCTCTGACTACCTAATCTAAGGGGCAGCTTGATGGCACAGTGGATAGGGCTCAGATATTTCCCTGAGTTCAAATTTCCCCTAAAACTTGCTAATCATTTGACCCTGGACAAGTTACTTAAACCTATTTGCTTCATTTTCCTTATTTGAAATAGGGGAAAATGTATCTTTGCCATTCCAGTATCTTTGCAAAGAAAGTCCCAAATTGGGGTCATGATGAGTCAGATACAACTGAAAAGGGTTCCAGCAACAACCATAACTACTATATCCTAATCTAATAATTTGTATTGGATTAAAGAAAAATATATTTGATTGTTAAGAATAATTTTGACTCTATATGACATTTTGCTTGCTTGAAAGGTTATGATGACATTGCTTTCTTTGAGTACAACTGGTATGATAGGTGTTCAGACAGTCCTGAGGAAGGGGGACAGGTAAAACATGATCTGAATGGGACAGGATTATATTTTTAAACTAGACTGAAACTGACTTGTAACCTGTGAATGTCTGGATCTGAACAGACTAGGCCAGACTCAGGATAGTCAAGGATCAAACAATAGTTTAATTTTAGAGTGAGGCTAAAGCTTGCAAGTGGAATCCTCCTCTCCTGAGAAACTGGACTTAACATGGTGGAACAAAGGCAGGGCTTGTATACATTTAAATATACAAGTAGGGTGGATCACATCACAGTATTTTTAGGTCTTGAGTAGCCGTTCCCACAACAATCTCTTGCATGGTCAATGCAGACATTCCTAGGAACTGTGGGAATGGACTCCAAGTTGCTTGTCTCACACTTTAAGAGTCATCAAGCCTCGTGATCATCCCTTGGGTACAGAACCAGAGTAAGCATGGTAGTAATAGAAGTACAACCAGTTATAAGAAACAGGAATAGTAAGCATACAAGAGATATGATGAATCACTTTAGGCTGATGGAATCCTGCAGCAAACACCTGGTGCTGGTCAAAGCATTATACTTTGGGAAAAAATGAGATCATGCAGATCCCAAGTTATTATTATTCAATAATTATGTCAAGCTCGGGTATGGCTTGCTTATTGGGCATTTATTCTCAAAACTGGTTGCCTCCAAGTATTTTGATGATCTTAAGCAGGGAGAAGGAAGCTGAATATTTTTAAGTGCAAAACACTTGGCACTAGATCAGGGATTTTTAAACTTTTATGTTTGAACCATTTTCACCTGAGATTTTTATTTGATCCCAAGTATATAGGTATATAAAATAGGTATACAATATATATTGTATTTAACACATGCTTTAACATTATTTAACATCTATGGGACTGCTTATCATCTAGGGGAGGAGGTGGAGAGAAGGAGGGGAAAAGTTGGAATAGAAATTTTTGCAAGGGTCAATGCTGAAAAATTACCCATGCATTTGTTTTGTCAATAAAAAGCTATAATAATAAAAACAGGTCTACAGATCAGTTACTGATAATAAATAATAATTTCACAACCTCCACATTAAGTTATGAGACTCCCTATGAGGTCAAAAGCCACAGTATAAGAAGCAGGATGCTAGAGAATTGAAGTAGAAATCAGTGAGCAGACAATGCATTGAACTACTCATAAATGAAAACAATCATGAAGTTTGTGCAAAGTAGTTGAATATAAATTATTCAAGTTGGAGAAATAAGTAAACTGAAGTCTTTCTTCCTCAACAGGTGAATATCCCTCCAGAAGTATATACTATTAAAATGTTTTGTAGGGATTTTGTGAATATTATAAGTTCTGGAAAGAAGAATCCTAGAAGTCTATTTCTAATGTTCTGATGACCAAAGGCCTGAATTTTCTGAGAGATTTCTGTGAGCCAGGCAGATTTGGACAAGACTTAGAGCACCCCAAATGTAATGGTTTAAGGGAATTTGTGATAATTGTTTTCCCAATCTCTAACTTCTGCTTGATGGGGTAATTAACTGTATTTTATAAAATGATGACTGCTTATTTCACACTAGGGGCAATGAGACTTGCTAAGAGAAAAATAAAAAGAACATTTAAAAAGTTGATAAAGAGGATATATCTACCTTCTGTTTAGAGATTTGAGTTCAAGAGAAATGATCACCATTTCCATTCTTCCAAGCATGATCACAATGAATATGTGATAAGAGTACTAGTCTTGTAAGGAAATAGAATTTCACATCTAGGAAAAAGATTGGAGTAAAGCTGAGGAATAATATAAGAATTACTGAAAAGTAAAGGTCTATTATATCAGAGGTAAGAAAGAATTAGAGAAGAATTATCAACTTTGTTTTGACTTGATAAACACTTTTTGCCTGGGTCTCAATATCATCTTGAAGTTCTGCTGATGTGTCAGTAATATACCCTCCTGCTTCTGTGCAGATAAGAACCCATTGTAATCTATCTTATTTGTTGACATGCAGATTTTTTTTTTTGATAATCATTAGTTTTCTAAATTGTTGTTCATGAGGGAAAATAATGCCAAAACCTGTTTTTTTTTCTTTTTCTTTTTCCTTCTTTTTCCAAATAGTTTTATAAAGAAATTTGTTAGGTCATTTGATAGAAGTACACAATCTGGAAAAGAGTTATGACTCCCTGTCATCCATATTTTCAATCGTTTATATCATAGAGATTTAGACAAGGATACCCACAGATAGACCACATATATCCAGGTAGGCAGTTTTCCTGAGAGGTCAACTTGAAAGTAAAGTAGAGGGAGATGGATATGAATAAATGTCCACATTCCATAATATTTGGATGAAGCCAAAAAAGATATTTAGGAATAAGAAAATTCCCTGGAATATTTTGATTTGATCACATTCACAATCACTTTAGCTTCAATACTACCAAAACATTTGAGCAAGACAGAAGTCACAATTATGCCTTTATAATATTTTCTTGAATCCAAATTTGAAACATTAATTCAAAGTACTACAGTTTACCCCAAACCCAGCTGAGATAATTTAGCTTCTTTTCTATCAGTCAATAACTTAGAGAAGTTCAGAAAAGTATTATCTTCTCACAATCATGCAGAATCTGAATTTTTAATTGGGTCTCAATTAAGCCTCTATTTCAAGAACTCAGTGATAGCAGCTCTTAGTCTCTGTAATTAGGCCATTCGATTTAGTAATTCGATTTTTAATATAAATTTGTTTTAATTTTACCAAAATTTTCTTTTCCACACTTCTATGCAGTGTGCTTATTTCTACCTTGATCAGCCTAGCAGCACTGAAAAATAAATCTTTCATATTTGATATATATATATTTTTAAATTCTGAAGAAAGGAGTTTAATTTCTATTACTTCCTCTCTTCCTTTAAGTTAATTATTTTCCATTTCCTCACCAACACAATTGTGCTAAAAATTCAATTTTTATAAATATTTTTCTGGTTTGTCAGTATGGTTCTTAAAACATTGAATCTGGAAATGAAACAAACAAGGTTTGATCAAGGCAGAGGAGAGTGGGACTCTTCTTATAATTCATTTATAATATTATGTTCTATTTAGTGTAATATTTTATATACTTTTGGAAGTATTCACCTAACTACAATGAACTGATAATAGATATGAATTTATTAAAGTTCTCACATAGTTTCCTCCATGGTAAATCTCATGATAAATTTTAACATTGATTTTCTCTGAAAAAAAAAATGTCGGTTCAAAAAAATGTTTCATGAGCTTGCTATGAGTCAAAATATTTGCTAATGGTTGGGGATAATAAAAAAAATAATATGGAAAAGACAATGCCTACTCTCAAGAACCACATGATCAAAGGAGAAGACAAGACGAAAATCATTGCATGCAATGCAGGTATAGACAAGATAAATTATAATTGATCTGCAGAAAGAGGGTACTAAAATTAAAAAGGATTGGGAAAGGCTTCCTGTAAAATTATTGTATAACTTTAAGTGAATTGACTCAAAAGTGTTTAGTGACCATTTTTATGTGCTTATCATACTTCTATATGTGAGAAATGCCAAGGAAAAATACATTTTTCAATGTATGAAGCTATTCATTTTCTTTTTTTTGTAATTTTTTTATTAATTTTTATAATTATAACATTTTCTTTGACAGTACATATGCATAGGTAATTTTTTTTTACAACATTATCGCTTGTACTACCTTCTGTTCCGAGTTTTTCCCCTCCTTCCCTCCACCCTCTCCCCTAGATGGCAGGCATTCCCACACATATTAAATATCTTATAGTATATCCTAGGTACAATATAGATATGTGCAGAACTGAGTTTTATTGTTGTTGTTGTTGCAAAGGAAGGATTGTATTCGGAAGGTAAAAATAACCTGGGAAGAAAAACAAAACAAACAAACAAACAAAAAACAATGCTCACAGTTTACACTCATTTCCCAGTGTTCCTTTCCTGAGTGTAGCTGATTCTGTCCATCATTGATCAGGTGGAATTGGATTAGCTCTTCTCTATGTTGAAGATATCCACTTCCATCAGAATACATCCTCATACAGTATCATTGTTGAAGTGTATAAGGATACCCTAGTTCTGCTCGTTTCACTCAGTAACAATTGATGTAAGTCTCTCCAAGCCTCTCTGTATTCCTCCTGTTGGTCATTTCTTACAGAACAATAATATTCCATAACATTCATATACCATAATTTACCCAACAATTCTCCAATTGATGGACATATATTCATTTTCCAATTTCTAGCCACTATGAAAAGGGATGCCACAAATATTTTGGCACATACAGGTCCCTTTCCCTTATTCATTTTCTTAACTCCAGAAGAACAGACTTAATTGCAGAAGAGTCCTCACAATACCATCTCATGTAGCTAACTAGCTGTGGATGGAGAGTTTGTACTCAATTTCTACTTTGGGGTTTTGTATTTAATATTAACTTTTCCCTCCTCTTTCAAATCCAGACATTCAACAACCCAATCAAACAGTGTTTAGTTGCAAGTTCTAGGAAATCATTCTTGCCCTTATAAACTGTTTTCTCACTTATCCCCATAGCAGATGACACTGATTAAACATGTTCCAGGAAATCTCTCCCATGTGACCACATTCATTCTCATTGGAGTCTCAGAGCATCCAGAACTTCAAATTCCCCTCTTCTTTATCTTCTTAGCAATCTATGGAGTGACTGTGACTGGAAATGTGGGAATCATCACACTCACAAGTATAGATTCTCGACTTCAAACTCCCATGTACTTTTTTCTCAGACACTTAGCAATCATCAATCTTGGCAATTCCACTGTCATTGCTCCCCAGATGCTGGTTAATTTCTTGGTGGAGAAGAAAACCATTTCCTACTATGGATGTGCAACCCAACATGGAGGCTTCTTAGTGTTCATTGTGGCTGAGATTTTCATGTTGGCTGTCATGGCCTATGACCGCTATGTGGCTATTTGTAATCCCCTATTATACATGGTTGTGGTATCACGGAAGGTTTGCTTTCTACTTGTCATCCTTACATATTTCTACAGTTTAGCTACAGCAGTGACTGTCACTTCCTGTGTTTTCTCAATGTCCTACTGTTCTTTCAATGTCATTAATCATTTTTACTGTGATAATGTCCCTCTGTTAGTTTTATCTTGTTCTGATACCCATATGCCAGAGACAGTAGTCTATATCTCTTCAGCTACTAATCTCTTCTTTTCCATGACAATTGTCCTGGTGTCCTACTTCCAGATCATCTTGGCCATCCTGAGGATACGTTCAGCAGAAGGAAGACGGAAAGCCTTCTCCACCTGTGCTTCCCATATGATAGCTGTCACTGTTTTCTATGGGACACTCCTTTTCATGTATTTGCAGCCCCAATCAAACCATTCCTTAGATACTGATAAAATGGCTTCAGTGTTTTATACACTAGTGATCCCCATGCTGAATCCTATGATTTATAGTCTGAGAAACAAGGATGTAAAAGAGGCTCTGAAGAGAGTCTTCGACAACCCTTGCCAAGCTTTTAAAAATGTGTAATTTGACAAATATTTGAATAAACCAAGAATCACAATCTGAGGTGGCACCTCTGAAATTATGATTGTTATCCATCTAAATATTCAGAATAGAGCCTTTGTTTTTTTTGTAATAATGTTCATAGTGTTTAATTGTAACCACATATGTTCAAAGAGTATGATTTATTTTTAAAGTCTTGTTATATATTTCCAGATCATCTGCAACAAAGTTTTTTTTTCTCTTCCTCCAGCATGTTGTTATTATCAATTTGATGACTATATGAATAGACAATTTTAATTTCCTTGATCTTTAGTGAAAATGAACATGATTAGTATACTAGAAGATTTTAAAATAATAGGGAAATATGCACTGAATATAATAATGGAGTTCATAAAAATTTTGCCCTCTAGCCCATCCCCATACATTTGGGATTAAACCACTTAATTTTACTGATAACTGTCATATGTTTAAAATACCAGAAATAATCATATTTATTTTGCCACCAGGAAAGATGATAGCTCTATACTAACAATAAAATGTACTCTTCACTCCTTTTTGATGTGATCAAAGCAGGAGATGGCAGGAGCAGAGGAATATAAGAAGATGTGTCTTATTACATTGAATGTGCAAAGGGATAAATTAATGTAACCATGGTTTGCAAAATGAAATGGAAAATACCCCCTATATATGAACCAATGATAAGAGTTTCACAGACTAGTAGAGTCACAATACCTGGGGTCACAATAGTGGAGTCACAATAGTGTAGGGCAATGGGTTAGTGATGGTGATATAGATTCTATGCCACGTCAAGAGAAAACACTCTGTGGTTCCAAAATTTACAGAGATGAGCACCTGAGCAGGGCAAAAAATGGTCTTATCCTCTGCTAAGAATTTGGTTAACACTTTAGGTGTGATCTTTGAGGAATAGCAGGCAACAAAGAAAGAGAAGACACTCAAGAAAGGGTACATGTGATTCAGAGGTGGAAATCTATCACAACTAACCAAATAATTCCAGATTCCCCACCAGTGTAAAGAGATAGATGGCAAAAAAGATAAAGAAAAGGATGATTTGTACTTAGAAATGTTCTGCAAAACCCATCAATACATACTGACACTAAGCCATTGAAACTAGAAATCTCAATATTTGCCAAATGTTTTCAAAGTATTTAATTGTAAAAAGTGATAAGAGAAAATTATTCTTGTGGCATACTTATATTAAAACCTTAATTCACAAAATTCTGTAACTTTTTAACTTCTTTCCAAAAAAATTTTTAACCTAATACTCCAAACTTATTGTATATTATTCCATATTATTAGCTTTCTTTTCTAGGGAAAAATTCTATTTACTGTAACCTGAAACTGTAATTCTACCTCCCAATTCTCTTTTTTTGCCCTATCCTAAGAATGGCTTTGATATAAAATATGCAAAAATGGAATTGTTAATGACTTTACTAATCACTTTGATTTTCTCAAGCTTCTTTACTATACACAAAAGGTGGTACTTATCTGGGAATCAGAACAGCAGAGTAGGGAACAAACTCAGAACTCCTTAAGTTGGCACATCAGAAAGTCTTTACACTTTTGACAAATCAGAAGTTCTTTGCAATATTTGTATATTGAACCCCAGGACTTCCCCTACTATGCCACAAAACCAACTAGACCTGATTCATGTCAAGCCCCAGTTTTCAAAAACTATCCAGCCCAGGGATGACCTGAAAAATACTCCGTGATTATCCCCACTACCTGTGATTTTTGTCTTGATACTTTGACCAGACCACCATGATTACTTCCCTTTCCCTTCCCTGACTTGTGATTTTTGTTTTTATAACTTCTGCCACATAAGCCTACCCTGAGATCAGTTTTTTATTGTCACTCCCATGGTGTGACAATGTCCTATCTGAATAGTCCATTAACAAGCAAACTCTGTTTTTCTTAGACATAACACAGAACATTGACATGTATTTCTAAAATAAATTATTTTTTTTCAAAATTAAACTTATATTCCTTACCCCTACTATATGAGTCTTCAGTTTATATTTATTGACTCAAAAATTTAAATAATCAAGAATAATATCACTACACAATGGGTGGATTCAGATACCAATTCAATAAATGTTATATTTGAAGTCTATTCTCGCTAGAATGAAGAGAAGAGGAAAGAGGAACTTCAATCTAGTTCCTATTTATAAGCCATGTAGATGCAAGAAAAAATCTACAGGGGGAAAGTAATGAATATCTCAGAAATAAGATTGATTAGAAATGATGCTGAGAATTACATGATAGTTTAATAGTATATGTTTGAAAAGTTTAAATAAAACCTAGAATTTGTTTTTAGATATTTAGTTAGTAAAAGTTTCATAAAAATAAAAACATCCCTTTTATAATAGCATCCAATGTCCCACATCTTGTATTTTCCCTCTTATTCACCTTTTTAATTCTCTCTCACCATGAAGTCATTATTTTCCCTCTATTTTATTTCTGTGGTGTATCCCTTACGATAAGATGCATGTTCCTTGTGTCTTTCCACAGTGCCAAAAACATTAATAAATTGAATTTGATGAGATTGAATCTTGGCTTACTGTATTGTATAAAATTATTTTGCTTTTGAGCCTAGGAATCTCTAACATGCATGCTTTCATAATGTGAGCAAACTTTGGAAGGCCTTTGTATAACCAACTTAATAAAAGAACAAAAGGTGAAACATTGAGTTAATGATTAGAGAAGGACTTCCAATTGGATATTAGAAATTTCTAAGATTTTTTTCTAAAATGGCATTTCCTCTTAGATTTTCTTTATGTTAAGCTTATAAGATTCTTGGAATCTGTAAATTTTTGACATCTTTTCCAGCTTTATAATGCTATTTTCTAAGTTTTAAAGACTCTTCATCTCTCACATTCTAGATTCTGTTCTAAGGTACCTTGCCCATGATTCTAAACCCATGATTTCTTCAAGTTTCCTATTCCCTATGCACCTGTCAATACACAATACTATAATATTTATATATTCTCTGTCAATATCAGTCATCATATAGATATTTTTCCTTCCTCAGTTACTTTACTTCCCCTCACTTAATTGTTCTCTTCTCTGCACATTCCAATCTCTTAATCAGTATTTGAAGGATAGTTTCTAGCATATGACTACCTGGGCAGTAAAGAAAGAACAGTAATTCCAAGTGGTCACTCACTCACTCATCATGATGTATTACTGCCTATACTTTTATCTCTTTCTCCAATATATTTTCTCCTTGAGTCACTTTATTGTTCTTTCTAAGCCGCCAAAATAGTTTTCATGATAAACAGCTTTGATCATGTCACTACACTGCTCAGAACCCTTCAATGACTCCCATATGCATAAAGGAAAAATTGAAAATCACTTAGTGTCATTTGATATTGACAAAGTTTTTTTTAATATTAGTACTCTGATTTGATTTAATTTTCACAACAACTGAGAAGTAGTTGTTATCACCAACACCATTTTAAAAAATAAGTAAACAGAAGTAACTGGCTTAGGGTAACAGAGATGTTATATTTCTGAGGCTGAACTCGAACCCCTGAAATCTATAGGAATTATAGAGACAGTCATTGGATTGGAAAGGATTTTTTAAAAAGTGTAATTCTAGGGGCAACTACCTGGTACACTGGATAGAGCACCAGCCCTGAAGTCAGGAGGACTTGAGTTAAAATCTGACCTCAGACACTTAACCAGTCCCAGCTGTGTGACCCTGGGCACTTAACTCCAATTGTCTCAGGAAAAAACAAAAAACAAAACAAAAACAAAAACAAAACAACAACAACAACAAAAAAAAAAACAATTGACATGTGATTTGTACTTTATAAATGCCTGTTGATTGATTGATAAATAAGTTATACCACTTGAGTCATGAAACCAATGTGAAAATAGAATGGTTAATGACTTTCTTAACAACTTTGATTTTCTTGAGCACCCTTACTGTCCAGAGGAAGCCAGATTAATGTGGGAATCAGAATCAATCATGGAGGAAGAAAACTGAATATGATTTCTGTTGGACATATCATAAATCCTTTGCAGCGTTTATTTTTTGAACCTAGAGCCTATTCTGCTGTGCTAGAAGCGACTCATCCTGGTTTAAGTTAATCTCCAACCAGTGGCCAAACCTAATGAGGACATGATAAGACTTTTGAGATATAGCCTAACCCAGGAGACCCACCAATAGTCACATCTGAATTGACCACTATGTGATTACTATGCTGCACCTATCCCCTACCACAACCCTGACCTGCTGCCTAACTGAATTCTAACTGTTGTCATGAATTTCTGCTTACGGGGAATAACCACATGTCTGCAACCTAACTCGCTCTTATGGACATACACTTGCATATGAAAATATTGAATAGATTATTAATCAAAATATTAATTTACTAAATGATGGTAAAGGTCAGATAGAGAAACTGAAGGGGAAATCAATAAAGGAAGAGGAAGTGAGAGCAACAGTGCGAATAAATAAGAAATACATAGCATGAGATCAGTTAGAATGGGATATGGAAAGCTAACAGTGGGCCATTGCATCAGATTTTTCTATGTGTAAAAATAATTCCTGTCAATAGTCCACAAGTAAAAAATAAAATTGTACATGTAACAACTCCACTTCCCAATTTCTTTTAACATATTCCTTTGGGGAACAGGATGGTATGAAAAGAGGCCTTACTAATGAGTCCCTGGTATTCCTTTGTTCCCCTGGGGAAAATGTCATACATTGGAGATTTGTTTTCCTGCATTGCATGAGATGGGAGACATAATTTACTATTAAACAGAGAGCTCTAGATGCTACAGGAAATGAGCAAATATCCTAGCAAGATCCATGGGGCTGGGCCATATGAGCTCTGAGCAAAGATTTTCTCCTCAGCAGGTAGATGAACTATCCCTCTGTACTTCTTTCTGGTTTGTTGTTAGTAGTAGTAGTATTTATTACTTAGGATTTTATTATTATCAGAGATGAAAAATGTAATCAAAATCAAAATAATTTTCAATGTGCTAATCAAGGTACCATTATGTTGCATCGACTGCTATCTTTCACTCTAAAATCTGGAATATTAGTTCTGTCTCCATTTTGTTTAGATAAATTCTAATGAAACACTGTTGAAATTCTTTATAAAATAAGTTATGATCTTAAAATTTAAAAAAAAATGCTATTGGGCTTTTATTATTTTGGAGCAATACATCTGCAACTCTTGTTCACACTGAAAGAGATGTCTGAATGTTGGAATGTTAATGGTTAGTCCAATTCAGAATGAACCATATAGCTAATCCAAGGCAGGGACCACAAAGTAAACATCTTTAGGTCTTGAGTAGCAGTTCCCACAGCAGACTCATGCATGGAAAATGCAGGTCTTACTTTGTTCTGTGAGAATGGTTTCCAAGTTAACTGTCTCAAGTCTTAAGGGACATTGAGAATTGTGATAGTTCAGTCGGTACAGAACCAGAGTTACCATGGCAGTAACAAGAGTACAGTCAGTTTCAAGAAACAGGAATTGTGAGCATGCAAAAAAGTTAAAGAATCACTTTAAGCTGATTCATTGCTCAGCAAAACCTCGTGCTGGTCAAAAGACTATATCTTTCCAGAAGGGGAGCTCATCCAGAGCCCAAATTATTGTTGTCAGGCCAAAGTCAGGCCACATCCTCTGGAAATTGGGTGTTTCCATATATTGTGACCTCCTTAAGTAGACAATGAAAACTGAACATTGTTAAATGCAAAACCGGTGTTTAAACATCTTAAGTGTAAACACTTTTTATCTGAGAAATTTTTAAATGACTCCAAGTAAATGAGAAACAGGTATCCGAATCAAAAGTTATCTGTTATTATTTTATATATATATACATATATATGTATACATATACATATATATGTATGTATATATATATATACACACACATATATATATACGTATATATCTATCTCTCTCTATATATATATGTGTATATATATATATATATATATATATATGAAATATTACTTTAACAAGCTCCAAGTTGAGTTATGAGATGCCATATGGGGTCACAGTTTAAGAAGCTGGGAACTGGAGGATTGAGTATTTGGAAACAAATCACAGACAACTCATTTAACTATTCATAGGTGAAAACAGTCATGAAGTTTGGACCAAGCAGTTGAATATAAATTATATGAGTTGGAGAAATAGTTGAATTAAAGTCTTCCTTCTGAATAGCTCTTCAAAAGAATATGCTAATGATGATATCTAGAATTTGGGTAACTAAATGAAATTAGGGTTAATTGAGGTCTAGTAGCAAGTTTGGGGCACAGAAAGTCAAATGGAGCTCCCCTGCAACCCCTTTGGATTCGGAGCAAACAAAGATACAGAGTTAAATGAGGTCTAGTGGTGGCAGAGTCCCCTGTAAAGGGATTTACAGAGCCAAAAACCTAGATTGATAAAAGAGGTTTATTTTGGGGTTTGGAAGTAGAGTCTCGTTAGTAAAACGTGTTAGATAAAGAGAGGAGGGCACCAGTGTTCCAGTGGGCAGAGAGTTGTCATGGTTTGACCCTCAGCAAAGAGAGGACTCCAGCTTTGCTCTTTTATAGAGATTTAGCTAAAGGGGCCTATGGGTGGAGTCCCAAGCTGGTTACTCAGTGAGCTTCATCGAGGGCTAGAATTTGCTAGATGGGGGTTGAGAAACCTGAGCAGATTTTTAGAATGGGGTCTGGGACAGCCCAAGTTGGCTCAGATCCAATGGGGGTGTGAGACCCTGGATATCTCCTATTGGAATTTAAAAGGGTGCTTTTGACCAGGATTTGTGAATCAAAAATCCTAGATTCTTCAACTGATCAGCTAGGAGGGGCTGGGAATCAGAAAGAAATAAATCAGTCTGAAAGGACTAGTCTTAAAGGGACCACAACCGCATCATTCCCCCCTCAAGCAGTTAAAACTTAAATTCATTTAAGAAAAAAAAAAAAAAAAAAGACTTATTGAGACAGAATTGAAGATTTTCCAAGGATCGTAAGAGTTCCCGGGTCCCCTCTTCACTATTAATGAATGCTTTTATAGAGATTATATGGAGATTAGAGGTTATGAAAGGTGGCATTTTATGAGCTTATTTCTATTGTTCTGATGACTAAAGAGTTGAATTTATTGAAATGCTTGGGTAAACCAGGGAGATTTGGACAAAGACTTAGATCATCTCCCAGATAATAACACATAATGTTATAAAGGAATTCAGGATAATTGTTCTTCCAATACCTGCCTAAGTCCTGCTTGTTACAATAATTGATCTCATTCTGTAATATGCTTATTGCTTATCTCAGGCTACAGAAAAGTGGCCTGTTAAGAGAAGAAGAAACAGATCATGTACCTTCTATTTAGTTATTTGGGTTCAAGAGGGAGGAAGACCATTTTCACTCTTCTAATCATGAGCACCATTAATATGTGGTAAAAGTACTAATCTTTGCAAGGAGATAGAATTTTACAACTAGGAAAGCCATTGTAGTGAAGCTGAGGAATAATATCAGAAGTACTAAGGATCAGTCATCTACTATGTCATTGGTAAGGAGGAATTAAAGAGGAAGTCTCAGCTTTGATATGACTTGATCAGGACCTTTTGCTTGGGTCTCTATATCTTCTTGAATTTCTGCTGATTTATCCATGATATATCTTGCTGGTTCAATGAGGGTAAGCATATATCACAAACAGTGTTATCAGTTATTACCATAGAGATTTTCTTAGGGACCATCATCTTTTTAGTCTTCTATTTCTTTTTTTTTTTTTTTTAATGAATGAAAAATGTCAAAATCTAAAATGGTTTCATAAAGAAATTTTTAGATCATTTAGTTGATGTGTACAATCTAGAAGGGAGGTATGGCTCCCTCTCCACCAGATTCTGGAAGGCGTTTGTAGCACAAATTTAGACTATGTTCCCACAGATGGATCACATACATGCAGGTAGGTAATTTAACTAAGTGGTCAACTTGAAAGTAAAGTAGAAGGAGATGAATATGAATATATGTCAATATTGCATAAAATTTGGATGAAGCCAAAATACAAGAGAATATAAAACACAAGCTTGGGTAGGTCCAAAGCAAAAATATTGAATGAAGACACAAAAGAGCAATGTTTTTGATAGATCTAAGATTTGGAGGAACCCCAAATTTCTGTAGCCATTTCCAGTTTTCCTAAAAACTTACTGAAGTCAATTCATTTTCTGAGTGAAGATCTCATGTTGATTTAAATAGTATAATTATTAATGTTTCCCCAAAAATATACTATTTTCCTCCAAAAGTTAACTTCATAGGAGTCTTCTATTACTACTTTAATTGCTATCATAATCTTGGCCTTATATTTGGGTAGCTTAAATCAATGAACTTTGAAATTTATAGAACAAACACTTTTCACCATTTAGGCTCATTCCATGTATCATTTTTTAGTTAGCAATTTACTAAAATGGTGGTTTTAGCCATGACCTAAAATAAATTTATTTTTTTTTCCTTTGAGGAAAAAAATATGTTGACCATCTGCTTTGAGAGTTTCTTAAGAATAATATTTCCAAAGTAAAGGTGATATATTTCTGATACAAATGATCATACTTCTAAGGTACATTTTGTTAGAGCTAGTGCTTCCCCTTATACTTTGCACAGAATTGGAATCAGTCTTGTACAAGGATATGAATTGTCTTTCAAAAGAAGAAATTATATAAATAGAATTTTAAATTTAATCTGCATTATTGTCATTTTCTACATCACTTTTCATAAGTCTATACAGGCAACAAAATGAAAAATCAATCTTTTATTTAATTATTTCCAAAGTATAATATTTCACAATGAATTTAGATTTATATTTTTTAGAACACATAGGGCTGTTTTCAGCAGATCCCTAGGTGAAATCTACCTGTTTATACTCTTATACTTTGATTAGAGGTGTACTCACTGGGGATTGGCAGAATGTATTTAACCCCTAAATACAGGGCTCTTTATTTTTTTTTATTTTTATTTTTTTTTTTCAGTGAATGTATTGGGCCACAGAGGAACTTGAAAAGTTATTTTTTTCCCCAAATGTCCTTTGAATATCAGTCTCTTTGGATTTGTGGATGCAAGATGGATACTTAAAGAAACAAATACATATCCTATAATATAATTGATTTAATCACATTCATGATCACTTTAGTTTCAATATTGCCTAAACTTTGAATAAAATTTAAGTCACAATCATGCTTTTACAATTGATCTTCTGGAACCCAGGTTTAAATTGTGGACTCAAAATACTACAGCTTGCCATAGTTCTAATTGAGATATTTAGCTTCTTTTCTATCAGTCAATAATTTTCAGAACCTCAGAAAGTACTCTCTTCTTACAATCAATTGTGTAGATTCTAAGTTGTAAAATCATCTCACCTAAGGTTCTACTTGAAGAATTCAGTGAAGGCAGCTCTTAGACTCCATACATAAATCATTTTAGTTTAGAACTTTGATTTTTAGCATAATTTTACTTTAATTTTGTCAAGATTTACATTTCTGTCATATCTATATATTTCCATTTGTACCTTAATGTGACCAGCAAAACAAAACAAACAAACAACAACAAAAAAGCAAAAACTTGACTAGTCTTAAAAATTTTTAAGATAATTGCTTTGTCTCCAGTTGCAAGTCTTCCCTTCACTAGATCAACCATTTCAAATGTTTTTATCTAATAGTTATATGCAAAATTTCAAGAGGTTTTTTTTAATATCTTTATGTATATTTATTTGTAATATTATTTTTTTTTAATTTTCCACAGGTATATTTAAAAAAAATACATTTGTCTTTAAAACTTTGAGTTTTAGATTATCTTCCATATATCTACTCCCAGCCCCCATTAAGAAAGCATAGATAAAATTATGCTTAACTTTTTCTTAAGTTATGTTGTAAAAGAAAATATAGATTCCCCAACAAAGAAACAAAGAAAAATAAAGATGAGAGACAGAGAGCAAATGAGTGAGTGACTGAGAGAGAAACGATAAAGACAGAGTTTCAATCAGTAGTCAGACACAATCAGTACTGTTACTGGTATGAATAAGATTGTTCATCATAACTCCTCTAGAATATTCATTCATTGTACTGCTAAGTATACCAAAGTCATTCACAGCTGATCATCCCACAATGTAACTATTGCTGTGTACATAGTACATTTTACTTTTCTAGAATTCATGGAGGATTTCCTGGGCTTTCCTTTCCATCATAATCACATACCACAATTTAATCAGCCTTTTCCCAATTGATGTGCATCCTCTCAGTTTCCAAATATTTGCCCTAAGAAGAGAGCTGCTATGAATGTTTTTGTACCTTTTCCTTTTGTTAAATTTCCTTTGGATTTATACCTAATAGTAGTATTGTTATATCAAAGGATATGCAAGATTTTATAGCCCTGTTGGCAGAGATCATATTTTAGCAATTGTAGTATGACATAGTTATTGGTTTTGGTTTTTTGGTAAATGTGATTCAGTTCCCTCTATGTTTGAGAAAAGTTGCGTATCAGAGTAACTTTCTTCAATTAAAAAAAAATAATTACTATGGGTAACTATATTCCCTCCTCACACGTCCCCCACATTGATTCTATTCTCTCTTCTTTCACCTTCTCCCTCCTTTTTTTTTTTTAACCTATAGGCCAATCTTCTCCCAATATAGCCACTTTTTTATCACCTACCCCCTTTTAAATGTCCCATTCTCCTCCTATTTTCCTTAAAGATAAGACAGATTTCTCTACTCATATTGAGTATGCATGTTAATCCTCTTTAAACTAATTATGAGAATGTCACCCACTCACCCTCTCATTCCCTACTTCAACCACCATAGTAATTTTTTTCTTCTTTTTATGTAAAATTATTTAAACCATTCATTCTACTGTTCTTTTCCAATTCTCAAACCACATTCCTCTTTCAAACTTTAATTTTATTTTTTAAAGAAATTATCTATTCGTAATTTAACTCACACCTGTGCCCTTTGTCTATACATTCTCCTTCTAACTGCCATAAAAATGAAAACAATTCTAATGAGTTACAATTCCATGTAAGAATGTAAATAGATAAATGTAATTAAATCCCTTATGGTATCTATTTCGTGCTTAACTTCTTATGCTTCTCCTTATTTGAAATAAAATTTTCCATTTAGCTCTGTTCTTTTCTTCATGAATGTTTAAATATTTGCTACTTCTTTGAAGGTCCACCTTTTCCTCTGAATATTATACACAATTTTTCTGGGTGTGTGATGCTTGGTTGTAATCCTAACTCAATTGTTTTAAGGTAGAAGCTTCTAAATCTTATGTTATCTCAACTGTAGCTCCATTATATTTGAATTGTTTCTTTCTGGATGCCTGCAATATGTTCTCCTTAATCTTGGAGATCTGGACTATGGCTATAATATTCCTGAAAGTTTTCATTTTGGAATCTCCATCAGAAAATGATCCATAGACTTATTCAATTTCTAATTTATCCTTTAGATCTAGAATAACAGGACAGTTTTGCTTGATAATTTCTAGAAAGATCATGTGCAGATTCTTTCTTTGATCATGACTTTCTAATAGATCAATCATTTTAATGTTATCTCCCCCTTTTTCCTTTGCTTTATAGTAAAAGTCATGAAGTCATCAGTTTATATTCAATTCTAATTTTTAAGGAATTATTTTTCTCTGTGAACTTTTTTACCTCATTTGCCATTTGCCCAATTTTGCTTTTTATTAAATCTTCTCATTACCATTTCGTATTTTTTGCAGCACTCTCAAATGTTTTCCTATCTCTTGATTTGTCTCTATTGATTTTCAAAATCCTAATTGTGTTTTTACCCTGAGCTAAATTCTTAATTTTTTTTTTGGAGACTTTGGATGTAGAAGCTTTGACTTTGTTATCATCTTTTGAATGCATGTGTTGATCTTCCTTGCCAACAAAATGGCCTTCAATTGGCCAAATGAAAAAATAAATGATAAAAAGATAAATAAAAAAATTATTCACTAAAAATTAGAATTGAACGAATGGAAAACAATGATTCAATGACACATCATGAATCAGGTAAGCAAAATAAAGTAAACAAAAAAAAAATAGAAGAAAATATAAAATATCTCATTGGAAAAGCAACTGACAAGGAAAATAGATCCAGGGAAGGCAATCTAAGGATTCTTGCATCATCTGAAAAATTATGATAAAAAAAGTACATGGGCAATACTTAAAATCATCAAGGAAAACTTTCCTGATATCCTAGAACCAGAGAGTAAATTAACCATTGGAAAAATCCCCTGATCCCCTCCTAAAAAAGACCTCAAAATAAAAATTTCAATGAATATTGGTAGCTAAATTACAGAATTATCAGATCAAGGAGAAAATAGTACAAGTGGCCAGAAAGAATCAATTCAAATAACAAAAAACAACAATCAGGAATTTCCAGGACTTAGCACCTTGATGAAAAGATTAGATCTGAACAGAAAACTTGATTTTCAAATTCAGGACTGAAAAAAAAAAGGATAAGAAGGTAAAAAAAGGAAGAAAAAACTTTGATTTTTAAAGGTTAAAATTTTTCTATTCTATTCAAATCTATTCAATGAGAATCATCATGGAGAGAGCCATCTGCACCAAAATGGAGGATTGTGGGGACTTAATGCAGATCACAACCTGGTATTTTCATTTTTTTTTATTGCTATTTGCTTGCTTTTTTCCCTTAATTTTTAAATCATTTTCTTCTGATTTTTCTTGGGTAGTGTGATAAATGTGAAAATAAAAGAATTGCACATGTTTAACATATATTGAATCACTTGCTGCCTAGGGGAGAAGGTGGGAGGCAGGGAGGGAGGAAAAAACGGAACACAAGATTTTGCTGTTGTAAATGTTGAAAAATGTATTTTGAAAATAGAGTTGTTATTATTTTTTTTTAATTGCACCAAGAAGTGAAACAAACTTCAGGTTTCATCAGGGCAGAAGAAAATGGGGCTCTTCTTATAAATTAATCTGAAAATTATATTCAATTAATTCACTTTAATATTTTATTTACTTTTAGAAGTACTCACACAATCAAGTTTATGGAATTGATATCAGGCATGAATTTATTAAAATCCTTACATGATTTTCACCTTGGCAATTTTCTTAACAAATTGCCATATTGATATTTAAATGTTGATGGATTTCCTCAGGAAAAAAAAAAAAAAAAAAAAAAAAAAAAAAAAAACATTTGTCAATAAATTGCTCAAGTAATATTTAAGAGCCTTCTATGAGTGAAGATCCTTGCTAATTGCTGAGGATATTGAAAAAAAATAATAGGCAAAAAACAATTCAGGTTCTCAAGAACTATGTTTGGCAAATGAGGAGACATGAAAATCACTATTTACAAGCAAAGTATAGACAGCTTAAATTACATATCATCATCAGAGAGTTGTATGTATTGTCATGAAGGGGGGCTGGGAAAGGTTTCCTATGAAATTACTGTCTGATATAAATGAAGTTCCTTAGAAGTGTTTACTGACCATTTTGTATGTACTCAGGACATTTCTACTATTTGTGAGAAATACCAAGGAAAATAAAGTTTCATTGTATGCAAATGTTCATTTTCATAACTCAAGGATCACAGCTTGGAAGACTCCTCACTGTGCTCTCTCATATATATAACTAGAAATGGAGGAAATATTGTATTCAATTTGTACTTCTGAGTTTAATATTTATTAACTTCCCTCCATTTTTTAATCTGAAAATTCAACAACCCAATATATCAAACCTCCATAAATGCTTTTTTTGCCAATTCCAAGGTGTGAAGTCTCCCTGAAAAATTAAACAAACAGCTATTTTAAACCCATCTGAAAAGTTCAGGAATCAGATAAAATTAATTCTCCAAATATAAGATTGTTTGCTTCAAACACTTAAAAATAAAAATACCTAAATCCTAGGATACACTGACTCCCTTAAATTGCAAGTTTTAGGAAATCATTCTTGGCCTTATAAACTGTTTTCTCACTTGTCCCATAGCAGATGAAACTGATCAAACATGTTCCAGGAAATCTCTCCTATGTGACCACATTCATTCTCATTGGAGTCTCAGAACATCCAGAGCTTCAACTTCCTCTCTTCTTCATCTTCTTAGCAATCTATGGAGTAACAGTGACTGGAAATGTGGGAATCATCACACTCACTAGTATAGATTCTCGACTTCAAACTCCCATGTACTTTTTTCTCAGACACTTGGCAATCATCAATCTTGGCAATTCTATTGTCATTGCTCCCCAGATGCTGGTTAATTTCTTGCTGGAGAAGAAAACCATTTCCTACTATGGATGTATAATCCAACATGGAGGCTTCTTAGTGTTCATTGTTGCTGAGGTTTTCATGTTGGCTGCTATGGCCTATGATCACTTTGTAGCTATTTGTAATCCCCTATTATACATGGTTGTGGTATCACGGAAAGTTTGCTTTCTACTAGTCATCCTTACATATTCCTACAGTTTAGCTACAGCAGTGACTGTCACTTCCTGTGTTTTTTCAATGTTCTACTGTTCTTCCAATGTCATTAATCATTTTTACTGTGATAATGTCCCCCTGTTAGTTTTATCATGCTCTCCTACTCATATGCCAGAAAATGTAGTTTATATCTCTACAGCTAGCAATCTCTTCTTTTCCATGACAATTGTCCTGGTGTCCTACTTCCAGATCATCTTGGCCATCCTGAGGATACGTTCAGCAGAAGGAAGACGGAAAGCCTTCTCCACTTGTGCTTCCCATATGACAGCTGTCACTGTTTTTTATGGGACTCTCCTTTTCATGTATTTGCAGCCCCAGTCAAACCATTCCTTAGATACTGATAAAATGGCTTCAGTGTTTTATACACTAATAATCCCTATGTTGAATCCTATGATCTATAGTATGAGGAACAAGGATGTAAAGGAGGCTCTGAAGAGAGTCTTCACCAACTCTTGCCAAACTTTTAAAAACATGTAATTTGACAAATATTCAAGTAAACAAAGAGAGTCATCTGAGGTAGCACCTCTCAAATTATGATTGTTAACCATATAAATATAATTTAGTATAAACCCCTTTTTAATGATAATGTTATTGGTGTCTACTTATTATAATCAGATAATTGGTTCAAAAATATGTTTTATTTTTAATCCTAGTTATACATTTGCAGATCATCTGCAACAAATTCTTTATTTTTTCCCATTCCACTACCATTGATGTATATAACTATGTTACTATTATTAGTTTGATAATTGTGCAGTGTTTTTTTTTTCTCCCAATATGTTTACAATTTTAATTTTCATGATCTTTGCTTTAATTGAACATTATTAGAATGTTCTAGTTATTAAATATTATGATATTAAAATTGAGAGAAATATATACAGTGAATATAATATTATATTTCATAAAAATCCTTCCTTCTTCTATACACATATATTTGTGATTATGCCACTTACTTTTACTGATAATTTGTAATATATTAACTCCACTGGAAGAAATCATATTTATTTTATCCCATGAAAGGTGATAGGTCTCCAGTAACACTAAAGGAGAGTTCTTTTTACTGTTCCTTTTATGATGTGAGTATTAGATCAAGACATGGACAGGAATGAAAGGATATCACAGAACTTATATCAGATTACATCAGATGCACAAAAGAATAAAGTAAATGTAGCCACAGTGTTTAAATTGGTACTACATACATACACTACATACTACATACACTACATACACTCAGTAGTCCGAAAATTTTGATATGCATATAAGTCATACAACCACAAAAGGAAATGGCCTTATTCTCTATTATTAATTGACTAATATCTTAGATGTGATTACTGAAGAATAGCAGGCATCCAAAAAAGGGACTTAAGAAATAGTACATGGGGGTGTATTGGGGACAATCCACCCCAACTAACACAACCAATCCCAGATACCTCACCAACATAAAGAGATCTTCTGCTAAGAACACAAAGAAAAAGATAATTTGTATATGTAGATCAATGGTCGACAACATCTTGTCCAGAGAATCATTGGGTTCCCTAAAATACTTTCAAGAGTTCTACAAATTCAAAATTAGTTTTTATTTCTAATTTGGTAACTATCGATATATGTGACCCATATAAACCAAATCTCTTTGGTCACATCCTCAATAATTTTTTAATAGTATAAAGACACTGAAAACAAAAGTTTGAGAAACATTGTTCTAGCTGATTTATAAACCTTTCAGAACAAACATGGTGATTAGGATATATGAATTGATATGGTATTTTTTTAAATATTTATCCAACCCTAAGAACATAGTAGAGTTATAGATATTATATATTAAAATTTAATATAAGTTTTTGAGTACCTACTATGTACAGTATTAGATATCATAGAATGCCTGTATCAAAGTCAGTGTTCATCATGTTTAGATCCCATAACTTTGATCACATCACTATTTACATGGTTCTTGGTGCTACATATTATGATATATTAATCAGTTCAACCAATGGTGAGGGAAAGAAGCATGCACTTCGTCCTCTCCTAAGAAGCAGATTAATATATTTAGTGGGAAAGAAATAATTTGTTTAAATTGACAGTTGATGTTTTCATTTCACATTTTAAGCAGCATTTCTGTATTTTAGAATACCCATTGCAATCAAAGAAAAAGATTACAAATACAGTGCACGCATAGGGAATCAGTAAAATATATTTCATTTGTTTACAAGTTCACTTGGGTGCCTTATTAATGATGACATATCTCAATGTTGGAGAACTTTGGTATGGACAACAGAGGAAATATTTTTTTGTTTGTTTCTTTGTTTTGTTTTGTTTTGTTTTGTTTTTCCTCGTTTCTTTAGGGATGATATTTAAAAGTCACCTTAAAGTCATCTTTCTAGTCTTAAAACTAGACTTAATCTATGATTCAATCTAATTGGATTGAAAGGGAAATTCCAGAAACGCCTTGTTCAAGTACCTAATATTATATAGAAAGACATTGAGATCCATAAATCTCAAACATTTACCAAATATTCTCAAAATATCCAATTGTAAAAGTGATAAAAGAAAATTCTTCTTGTGTCATATTTATATTAAACATTCAATTCAAAAAAGTAAGTAACTTTAAACTTCTTCCTAAAAGCTCCCATACTCAATATCATCTTCAAAGTCTTCTTCTGGGTACAATGAAGTTGGGGAAGGGGAAAGAGGAACTATAATCAGAGGAACTGATCCCTAACTATAACCTATATTGATGGAAAAAAAATCCATGAAGAAAATATAGTGAATAGCTTAAAAAATTTAATAATAAGATTAGTTAGAAATAATGGTGAGAATTACATGGAAATTTAGTAGCATAATAAGATTGAGAAATCTAAAAAAGCCAGAGAAGTTAATTTTAGATATTTAGTTAGCAGAAATTTCATAAAGACAAAAACATGCCTTTGTCATTGCCTATCCAATATCTCACATCCTATATTTTCCCCTGATTCTCCATTTTAATTCTTTTTCAACCTAAAGTAATTATTTAACCCCCCTATTTTATATGTGTGGCATATCCCTCACAATAAGATACAAGTTCCTTGAAGATACAATTTTCCCCTATGTCTTCATTTCTTTCCACATTGCCAAAACATTAATAAATTGAGTATTATGTGAAATTCATATGACTCTGAGTCTAGGAATCTCTAATATGTATGATTTTATAATGTGAGCAAATTGTATTCTTTGGAAGTCCTTTTCTATAACCAACTTAATGAAAGAACAAGAGGTAAAACATCAGAGTTAATGTAATGATTAAAGAAGAACTTGCAATTGGATACTAGGATTTTTCCCAAGATGGCATTTCCTCTTGGGTACAATCGATATTAAACGTATAAGATCCTCAAAAATCTGTAAATGTTGAGGTGTTTTCCAGCCCTATCATACTAATGTTCTAAGTTTTAAAGATGTTTCATCTCTGGCATTCTAAATTCTATTTTAAGGTACTTTGCAGTACTCTTATTCTAAATCTATCAGTTCTTCAGGTTTCCTATTTCCCATTTAGCTGTAGAATTCATAATATTATAAGGTTTATTTCTTTGTTGATAACAGTTATAATGTAGATATTTTTCCTTTCTCAGTTACTTCACCAACTCAATTATTCTTTTCATTATTTTCCCCATTATTTATTCTCTGCCCATTCCAATCTTTCAAACAGTGTTTAAAAAGATAGTTTGTAGTATATGACCACCTGAACAATAAAGAAAGAACAGTAATTCCAAGTGGCCACTCACTCACCATGATATATTATTCTCTATACTTATATCTCTTTTCCCAATACATTTCCTTCCTGAGTAACTTCATTGGTCTTTCCAAGCTGCCAAAATAGCTTCCATGATAAATAGCTTTTATCATGTCACTATCTTGCTCAAAACTTTTCACTGCCTCCCACAAACTTTCAGAAAAAGTTGAAAATTACTTTTGTGATATTTGAGGTTTGCAAAGTTTTTTTTTCAATGCTTAGTTGATTTGATTTAGTTTTTCCAAACGAGAAGTAGTTATTATCAACACCATTTTAAAAAAAATTAAGTAAGCAGAGAAGTAACTGGCTCAGGTCATACAGGTGTTATAGTTCTGAGGCTGAATTCAAACCTTTGAATTTAAGACGCAGTCATTGGTTTGGAAAGAATTTTGTGAAAAATGTAATTCTACCTTAGTAGAAACTCAGAAGGTCATTTGAAATATGGTTGTTGATATTTTTTTAATAGGTACTGGAAAGATGGTGGGTTCAGCTGCCTTGGATATTTTCAAGGAGAGCCTGTGTATTCACAGCCAGTTGCCATCATGCTGATTCAATTGACCTATGAAGAATGGATGATAGTGTCATCTACATTTTATCCATTCTATCATATTTCCTACAATTTTCATCCAATATATGTGTGTATGTGTATGTGTGTACTTTTATATTTGTTTATATATTTTCTCAATTATATTGTGGTCTCTTATAAGATACACTATATATATATATATATATATATATATTTTTTTTTTTTTTGTATATCCAATGCTTAGCATATTCTCTGACTCAGGGCAGGCACTTAATGCCTATTTATTGAGTTACTGATAACTGGAATGATAAGTAGAAAGACTGGCAATGACAAGAACAAAGAACTCACTTGAAAAGATCATACATTAAAAGGAGATATTCCTTCACCATAGCTGGTTCCTGAAGAGGAGAGATTATAGCTCTGTTAGGTAATTCAAACTTATGGAGTGAGTGGGCCAATACGATATTTGAATGAAAATGCCTATTTAATTGATAACTTCTTCTACCTTGCCACTTGCTACTAAACCAACATCTGATGACTATTTAGTTATTTATATTATATTTTTAAATACATATATTTGTTATGTGAATATCTTCAAGGATTCTTAATATTTTCAAGTACCATAATTACTTCTGTCAGGTTAGTGAAGCCAATAATGATATGCATAAAATTAATGGCTAAAATTATTACAATAGCATAGGAAAGAGGATTTTTAATTGTTTATATAGACCATGATAAGACCACTTCTCTAGATCTAAACTATCTTTTTCTGTTCACAAACATATTAAAGTTTTAGCATAGTTAGTAATATTAATTTCAACAACTTTGATACTGATATAAAATTTTAAAAAGAAATACTCTTCATAATTTCCTTGAACAGATGTCACTGATGGCTAGTAGAATCAATAGACAACAGATATTTAATAGATACTTTCTCAACAAAGGAATAAATGGATATATTACATTTCCCCATTAGAATATTAGTTCATTAGTATGTAATAAGGTTTGTCACCTTTGTTCTTACATCTCTTTCACCTAAAATAAAATTTGGCATATGATTTGCACTTTATAAATACCTGTTGACAACTGAGTGATACATAAGTTACACCACTTGAGTCATGTAACCATTATAAAAAAAAATGGTTAATGACTTCATTTACTACCTTGATTTGCTTGAGCACTCTTACTATTCAGAGGAAGCCATATTTGCCTAGAAATGAGAATCAACCATGCAGAAGGTAAATTGAATATGATTTCAACTTGAAATATCATAAATCCTTAGCAGTATTTGCTTATTGAACCTAGAACTCTTTCTATTGTGCCCTAGAAATAAGTTCAAGTTAGCCTCCAACCTAGTGGTCAAACCTAATGAGGATATTATAAGACTTCTAAGATATAGCTCAACCTAGGGGGAAGGTAGCAATGGCCACAACTGAATAGACCACTATGTGATTAACTTGTGAAACTAAACCCCACCCCCAACTAGGATAGTGCTGCCTAACTCAATTCTAACTGTTGTTTCCATGTATGTCTGCCTGCTTAAGAATAAACACATGCCTACAACCTCTTTCTTGTGGACATACAACTGAATATGTAAATATGGAATAGATTATTAATACACAAATATTAATTCACTAAATGATGGTAAAGTTCAGATAGAGAAGAAGAAGGGAGCGATCGAGGAAGGAAGGGGAAGAGAGAGCAAAAGTAAGAGTAAATAAGAAATATTTAGCATGAGACCAATTAAAATGCGATGTTGGAAAGCTAAGTCATTGTATCAGATTTTTCTATGTGTTAAAAATAATTCCTGGCAGTAATCCACAAGGAAAAAGTGAAATTGTACATATAACAACACCAATTCCCAAACTCTTTTAAAGTTATTCCTTTGGGGAGCAGGATGATGTGAAAAGAGGCCTTAGAGTTGAGTCCCTGGTATTCCTTTGTTCCCCTTGGGAAGATGTCATACATTTGAGATTTTTTTTTCTGAATTACATAAGGTGGGAAAGATGTAATTTATTATTAAAGGGCTTCAGATGCTTCAGGAAATGATCAAATATCACAGCAAGATCCATAGGGCTAGGCCACATGAGTTCTGAGAAGAGATTTTCTCCTCAGCAGGTATGTGTACTATCCCACAGTATTTGTTTCTAATTTGTTATTATTAGTAGTAGTAGTAGCATTTATCATTTAGCATTTTCATTATTACTAGAGTTGAAAATGTAATCAAAATCAAAATAATTTTCAATGTGCTATTCAAGCTATTATTATGTTGCACAGACAGCCATCTCTCACTTTAAAGTCTAGTTCTGTGTACATTTTGTTTGGATAAATCCTAGAATGGAGCACAGTTGAAATTATTCTTCATAAAATAAGTTATGATCTTAAAACAATAGAAAAAAATAGCTGTTGAGCCTTTACTATTTTTATCTGGAGCATTTTTTCCAGTTCTGTACCAGATTTCTTTCAATGGATCTGCAACTCTTATTCACACTCTTAAGAGTGATGTCTGGGAAACTGGGATGTTAATCAGTTCAGAATGAATCACATAACTAATCCAAGGCAGGGACCATAACATAAACATATTTAGGTCTTGAGTAGCAGTTCCCACAGCAGACTCATGCATGGAAAGTGCCCTGTTCTGTGAGAATGGTTTCCAAGTTAACTGTCTCAAGTCTTAAGGGTCATTGAATCTTGTGATAATTCAGTGGGTACAAAACCAGAGTTACCATGGCAGTAACAGGAGTATAGTCAGTTACAAGATACAGGAATTGTGAGCATGACAAAAAAAATCATGAATCACTTTAGGCTGGTTCATCCCTTAGCAAAACTTCATGCTTGTCAAAGGACTACAGCTTGCCAGAAGGGGACTCATTCAGAGCCCAAATGATTGTTGTTGTGCCAAGCTGAGGGTCCAGCCTGCTTGTTGGTCCTTTCATCTAGAAACAGGGTTTCTCCAAATAATGTGTGACAATCTTAAACAGGAAGATGAAAACTGAATATTGTTAAATGTAAAACACTTGGCATTACAGTAGGACTTCTTAAACTACTACTTGTGAATACTTTTCATTTGAGAAATTTTTTAATGACCCTAAGTAAATATGTGAACTACGTATCCAAATCAAACAATTCTGAATAATAAATAACAATAAATAACAAAGCCTCAGGTTGAGTTATGAGTTGCCATATGGGGCCACAGTATAAGAAGCTAGACACTAGAGGATTGAGTATTTGGAAACAAATAACAGACAACTCATTTAACAATTCATAGGTGAAAACAAATGAAGTTTGTGCCAAGTAATTGAATATAAATTATCTGAGATGGAGAAAGAGTTGAATTAAAGTTTTCCTTCTCTTCAAGAGAATATGCTATTAATGAATGGTTTTGTAGATATTATATAGAGATTAGAGGTACTTGAAGGTGGAATTTTATGAGCTTATATCCTGATGTTCTTATGATTAAAGATTTGAATTATCTGGGATGCATGGGTAAGCCAGGTAGCTTTGGATAAAGACAGATCATTCCACAGATGATGACAGATAATGTTATAAAGGAATTTATGATAATTCTCTCAATACCTATTTAACTCTTTGTTGTTACAATAATTTATTGCATTCTATAATATAATTACTTCTTATCTCAGGCTACAGGAAAGTGGCCTGTTAAGACAAGAAAAAATAAATCATTTAAAAAGATGATAAGAAGTAGATGTATACCTTCTATTTAGAGATTTGGGTTCAAGGAGGAGGATGAGCATTTCCACTTTTCTGAGAATACTCACAACGAATATGTGGTAAGACTACAAGTCTTCGTAAAAAAATAGAATTTTACAACTAGGAAGTTCATTGTAGTGAAGCTGGGGAATAATATCAGAAGTCCTGAGAAAGGTTAGTTATTTACTATATCTCTGGAAAGGAGGAATTAAAGTGGAATTTGCAGTTTTGATATGACTTGATCAAGACCATTTCTTGGGTCTCAATATCTTAAGATAAATTAAATTAAGATAGCTTAAATTAAGATAGCTCTGAGAGAACCACTACACACTTCTTAGATTAGCTAACATGGCAGTAAAATATAATGATAAATGTTGGAGGGAAAATAGGAAAATTGGGACACAAATATGTTATTGATGGAGTTGTGAAGTGATCCAACCATTTTGGAGAGCAATTTGGAATTATGCTCAAAGGACTATCAAAGTATGCATATCCTTTGATCCAGCAGTGTCTTTACTGGGTCTGTATCCCAAATAAATCCAAAAAAAGTGAAAAAGACATACATGTGCAAAAATATTTGTAGCAGCCCTTTTTGTAGTGGCAAGGAACTGGAACCTGAGTGGTTGCCTATCAGTTGGGGAATGAATCTTGAAAACTTTATGATACGTGACCATTCTAAAAGAAATTATAAACAGGTTGATTTCAGGAAGGCCTGGCAAGATTTACATGAAATGATGGTTAGTGAAGTGAATAGAACCAAGAAAACACTGTACACAGAAAAAAACAAGATTATGTCATGATCAACTGTGATGCCCTTAGCTTTTTTTAAACCATAAGGTGATTCCTGTCAATTCCAATAGAATTTTGATGAAAAGAGCCATCTGCATCCAGAAAGAGGATTATGGGAACTGAATGTAGATCACAGTCTAGTACTTTTATCATTTTTGTGGTGGTTTGCTTGCTCTCTCTCTCTCTCTAACCTCTAACCTTTTGGAGCTCATTTTTCTTCTGTTGCATTTTAAAGGTATAAATATGTTTAGAAGACTTGCTCAGATTTAACCTCTATTGGATAACCTACTCTCTAGGGAAGGAGAATTAGGAGAAAGGAATGAGAAAAACTGGAATAAAATATTTTGCCATTGCAAATGTTGAAAATTATATTTACATATATTTTAAAAATAATTATTAGTTTTTAATTGCACCCAGGAATTAAACAAACTTGAAGTTTGATCAGGACAGAGGACAGCGGCTCTTATAATAAAACCTTTAAATTATGTTCAACTAATCTAGTCTAATATTTTATTTATTTTAGAAGTATTCATACAACTACAATGAAATTCATATCAAGTATAAATTTATTAAAATCCCCAGATGATTTTCCCCATGGCAATTGTCTTAACAAATTGCAAGATTAATATTTAGCATTTTGATTGATTTTCTCAAAAGAGAGATATTTGTCAATCAATTGTTCCAGAAATAATAGTTAAGAAATTTCTATGAGTCAAGATCTTTGCTAATTGCTGGGGATATTAACAATAAAATTAAAAAACAAGAACAATGCTCAGGTAATGAGGAGACATGAAAACCACTGTTTATAAGCAAAGTATAGACAATGAATTACAGATAAAAAAGGGAGATGGGGTGCTAACATCAAGGGGAATTTGGAAAGGCTTCCTAAAAAATAACTGTAGAATTTAAGTAAAGTGACTAATAAATATTTTCTGATCACTTTCTGTAAACCTAGAATATTTCTAATATATCTAAGAAATACAAAGGTAAATGAAATTTTCATTGCACAAAATTATTCATTTTCTTAACTTAAAGACCAGATATGTAGATGTGGAAGACTTCTGTCATTACTCTCATTTGTCTAGCAAGCTGTGAGTAGAACATTTGTATTCAATTTGTACTATGAATTAAATATTTATTGTTAATATTTTCCTCAATTTAAAAATCTAAACATTCAACAATACAATATTTTTTTAAATTTCTAGATTTATCTTTTTTGCTAATTCCAAGGTGTGAATTTTCACTAAAAATATTATCAATCAGTTCTTTTGAACCCATCTCAAAACCTCAGGAATCAGATAAAATATCTCTCCAACTTTAAGATAGCTTTATCCAAACAATTAAAAATAACAATATTTACCTTAATTTGCAAGTTCTAGGAAATCATTCTTAGCAATTTAAACTGCCTTCTCATTTAATCCCATAGCTGATAAAATTGATCAAACATGTTTCAGGAAATCTCTCCCTTGTGAGTACATTCATTTTCATTGGAGTGTCCAAGCATCCAGAGCTTCAACTTCCTCTCTTCTTCATCTTCACTTTCATAAGTCTATATAATTTACAAAATCATAAATATTATACTTTCTAAATACCAAAATGTACATTCTCACACTCAAAATTTAACAGTCAAATTTGAACATATCTCAATAATTTAGAAATCAGAAAAAATTGTCGGTCTAAATCTTATATTTTTCAAAAGAGTTAAAAAAAAAAAGAAAAAAACACTTTATCCTAGGATATAGTGGTTAACTAAAGTGGTTGCAATTTCTAGCAAATCAACTTTGGCCTTCTAAACTCTTTTCCTATTTTAATCCCATAGCAGATGAAATCAATCAAAAATGTTTCAAGGAAATCTCTCCCATGTGACCACATTCATTCTCATTGGGGTCTCAGAACATCCAGAGCTTCAGCTTCCCCTCTTCTTCATCTTCTTTGCTATCTATGGAGTGACCGTGACTGGAAATGTGGGAATCATCACACTCACTAGTATAGATTCTCAACTTCAAACCCCCATGTACTTTTTCCTTAGACACTTGGCAATCATCAATCTTGGCAATTCCACTGTCATTGCTCCCCAGATGCTGGTTAATTTCTTGCTGGAGAAGAAAACCATTTCCTACTATGGATGTATAATCCAACATGGAGGCTTCATAGTGTTCATAGTTGCTGAGGTTTTCATGTTGGCTGCTATGGCCTATGACCGCTATGTGGCTATTTGTAATCCCCTATTATACATGGTTGTGGTATCACGGAAGGTTTGCATCCTACTTGTCATCCTCATATATATTTATGGCTTCTCAACATCAATCACAGTTACCTCTTCTGTTTTCTCAATGTCTTACTGTTCTTCCAATGTCATTAATCATTTTTACTGTGACAATATCCCTTTGTTAGCTTTATCTTGCTCTTCTACTCATATACCAATGACTATAGTCTATATCACTGCAGCTATAAATCTCTTCGTTTCCTTGACAATTATCCTGGTGTCCTACTTCCAGATCATCTTGGCCATCCTGAGGATACGTTCAGCAGAAGGAAGAAAAAAAGCTTTTTCCACCTGTGCTTCCCACATGACAGCTGTCACTATTTTCTATGGGACACTCCTCTTTATGTATGTGCAGCCCCAGTCAAACCATTCCTTAGATACTGATAAAATGGCTTCAGTGTTTTATACACTCGTGATCCCTATGTTAAATCCTTTGATATATAGTCTGAGGAACAAGGATGTGAAGGAGGCTCTGAAGAGAGTTCTTGCTAACTCTTGCCAAACTTTTAAAAACATGTAATTTGACAAATATTTGTGTAATCAAAGAGATTCACAATCTGAAGTATCACCTCTCAAATTATGATTGTTATCCATCTAAATATAATTCAGCATATAGCCTTTTGTTCATGATAATGTTCTTGGTCTTTATTTATAATAACCCAATTACTGGATCAAAACATGTGATTTGTTTTAAATTCTTGTTAAAGATTTCCAGGTCATCTGCAACAAAGCCTTTATTTTTTTTTTCTTATTCCACCACCATTGAGGCATATAACTCTGCTACTACTATGGGTTTGCTCATTATAGAGGGATAAAGTGGCTTTTTTCAACATGGCTACAATTTTAATTTCCCTGATTTTTTTGTATAATTGAGCATTATTAAAAAATTAAAATATTTCAAAATTTGGGTAAGAAAATATACAGTGAATACAATACTGAAGTTCAAAAAAATCACTCCTTCCTCTATTTATACACATATTTGAGATTATACCACTTAATTTTATTGATATGTTTTAATATATTAACACCAACAAAACTAATAATATATATATTTCACCAGGGAAGGTAATAGCTCTCCAGAAGAACTAACTTGAAGAACTTTTGGCTCCTTCTTTTGTGTTGTGTTTATCAGAACAGGAAATGTACAGGAATGGAGGGATATCACAGAATGTATATCCAATTAAATTGGATACAAAAAAAAGATAAACTAAATGTAGCCGCAGTGTGTAAAATGTTATGAAACCCTGTAATAGCAATTGTTAAAAAAAAAAAAAAAAAGTAGAAGTAACTTTCTATAATAATGCCTCATTTCTTAAACATAGAGGGAACTGAGAAAAAATTATAAAAAAAAAAATAAGAGCCATGCCCCAATTGATAAATGATCAAAAGATATGATCTGTACCCAAAGGGATGTAGATTTGTGCATATAATCTGGCCTAATAACATTAGTAGGCATAAATACCAAAAGATATTTGGAGGTGGGGAAGGAGGAGAAAAGAAAATAACCTATATGAACATATTCATGGTAGTTCTCTTCTCAGAATAAAAACTTACAAATTGAGAAGATGCTCATCAATTGGGGAATGGCTCAATAAAATATGGTATGTGTTTGTGATGAAATATTGTTTTCTGAGACATGGTGAGCAGGATGCTCTCAGGAAAAAATTAGCAAAGTTCTCCATGAACAAAGTGAAATATACTGTATACAAAATAATAGCAATGTTCTGGGATGACCAATTGTAAATGACTGCAGTTTTCAGGACTACACATTCACAACTTCTCTAAAGGATTATAATGAGAAATCGTATCATACCAAAGAAGGAATGGACTATGTCTGAATATTTATTGAAGCATTCTCTTTGCCTCTGTTTCTGTCTCTCTGTCTCTCTCTCTCTGTTTCTCTCTCTTTTTAAATTAACTGTTCTTGAGAATTTTATTTTTATTAGAGTGGGAGATGTATGTTTTCTTTCACAAGTTGACTTTTATGGAAATGTTTTGCATAATTTGACATGTTAATTGAGGATGGGGATAAGAGGGAGAACCTAGAACTCAAAAATCTTAAAAACAATTGTAGAAAAAATTTGAATGTAACAGGGGAAAATATTAAATAAATTATATACAATATAATAAATGTAAATAATAAATTATACATGACATGAAATAAATAAATAAATCTTTAAAATTAAATAAATAATGAATTGGTTGAATGATTAAAAAAGAAATTTAACAAATCCTTCTGACAAATTCTACAGTTCTACTACTACTAATCCTACTACTCCTCAACTCAAAGGGTCATAAACTGTGCATACATTTTGATATAAGAGTGTCACTATTGGGTCTGTATCCCAAAAAGATCATAAAAGCAGGAAAAAGACCAACAGATGCAAAATTGTTTGTAGTAGCCTTTTAGTAGTGGCAAAGAATTGGGAACTGAGTAGATGTCCATTAGTTGGGGAATGGTTGAATAAATTATCATATATTAATGTAACAAAATATTGTTTCATAAGAAATAATGACCAAGCTGATTTAAGAAAAAAGCCTGGAAAGATTTAAATGAACTGATGCTGAGTAAAGTGAGCATAAACAAGACACCATCATATATAGCAACAAGATTATATGATGATCAACTGTGAGGGTCCTGACAATTTTCAGCAGTGAGGTGAAGAACCAAGACACTTCCAATAGACATGTGATGGAAAATCCCAACTGCATCCACAGAGACAACTATGGAGACTGAATGTGGATCAAAGCATACAATTTTCACCTGTGTTGTTGTTCATTTGTTTTCTTTCTCATGTTTTTTTTTTCCCTTTTTGATCTGATTTTTCTTGTGTAGCATGACCAATATGAAATTATATTTAGAAGAAGTAAACATTTATAACCTATATTGAATTGCTAAATCTCTTGGTGAGGAAGAGGGAAAGAAAAATTTGGAGCACAAAATTTTTGCAAGGGAGAATGTTGAAAACTGTCTTTGCATGAATATGGAAAAAAGTAAAATACTATTAAGAAAAAAGAAAAGAAAGCCACTGCTCCTGAGCAAATGTCAGAACCTCTAAGGTCCTCAGGGTTCATCTAGTATGAAACGAAAAATAAATGATATCCAAATGAGACATCCAAAATTTTGGACCAGGTCTGAGTAGGCTTACCAAGTTGTTGTTGTTGTTTCTTTCTCTCCCCTCCCTCCTTTTGTTATGTGCCCAACCACTATAAAGTGGTGTTGAAATTTTCTCCCTCTCCATTCTTGTCAATCCCCATGCTGGCCTCCTCCCCATAACTTCTGAGTCCCTTTCATGACAGAGCCACTTGCCATAGCTCATGATTCCCCTCAGGGGGATATTATTTTGCTTTAGTTGTCTGATTTCTTCTACTATGTCCTGAATATTTTTTGTTTCTTATAATTATATTTCTGGGGGCCCCAATATGATCTGACATAGGTCAAAGGCATCATGTTCCATATGTGAAACTGAAGCAATTAATGATTTTAACTAAACACTATGTTTTGCTCAAATTCTCCTATTATGCAGAAGCCAGACTGAAATGGGAATCAGAATCAGGAGACAAATTGGGCCTTCCTTAAAATGGGTACATCAGAAATGCTTTGCATATTTGCATCTAAACATGGAACTCCCCTCCCAATCATCTATGCTATATAACCAACTCAGACTACTTCATGTTGCCCTCAGTGACCAAAACTGATTTGGCCACTATACACTTTCTGAAAAACAACTGAGAACAAGAATGACCTAAGAAGACCACTAATGAAATTACTGCTACCCACCCAAATCTGTGGGTTTTGTTTTGATAACCTGACCAGATGACTCAGTTTATCTTTCTTAGACTGAACTACGGAAAAGGGCTGGTTCTGTGTGTATATATTTAGAATTATATTATAGAGGGCAGCTAGGTGGCGCAGTGGATAGAGCACCAGCCTTGAATTCAGGAGGACCCAAGTTCAAATGTGATCTCAGACACTTAACACTTCCTAGCTGTGTGACCCTGGGCAAGTCACTTAACCCCAGCCTCAGGGGAAAAAAAAAAGTATATTGTGTATGCATGTATATGCATATACTATATAACATGCATAAACACATGAATATACCATACCCATATATGTAAAATATGTGCACAGATATGAATGAAATGTTTATTTATAAATATACTGTATTGCATATATTATTTTTGGAATGAATTTTATGAGGATTAAAAAATAAATTGTGTAACACAAAGTCCATATGCAGATTTTATATGAAATTTGGATAGTATTATATACATTTTGTTTTCCAAAGTATCCCATTTGCTCAATTTCTTCTAATACTGTGTGATAAAATTTTTAACCACAGTTACTGAAGAATAACTATTACTAAAAAAGATATCTCTCTAACTGCACTGAAAAGGTAGGATCCATCAAGGAAATAAAAATTCATTGAAATGTATTTTGAAGAATCAACAAACATTTAAGCATTTATTAGGCATTATTTATTTATGAAATAAGTATTTATTTGTTACTATATTCCAGGAACATAGTGATATAACACATATACACACATATATAATGTGTAGGTGTATATATATATATATATATATATATATATATATATATATATATATATATATATATATATGTATGTATGTATGTATATATATATATATATATATATATATACTATTACTACATATATAAATGTACATATATGTGAACATATATAATATATATATATATATATATATATATATATATGTGTGTGTGTGTGTGTGTGTGTGTGTGTGTGTGTGTGTGTGTTTGTGTGCCAAATAGCTATATGAGAGGAATAATAACAGCCCTTACCAAGTCTCTAAGAATCAAGACACTCAGGCCCACAAAAAACAAATGCCAACTGTTCCAGAATCTCTAAGAGGTAAAGCAATGGAAGACACAAAATTCTACCTGTTGGAACCTTGAAATCTAGAAATGATCTCATGTGGATATCAGTGCATCTTTGTGTCCAATGAGAATCAATAATCAGCACATGAAATGACCTAAAAAGATAAGTAATTGCATTGATACTACTGTCAACTTCTCTGATCACAATAGGTAATTCATTAAGCCTCCTGAGTGCTTCAGGGATAAGACCTCAGGAGATTGAGAAGCTCATAAACTCTCCTTCTAGTAGGTGACTAGGGAGACATGAGCAAGGCATAGCATCTTTCCCATTCTAGGTGAGCAGATAACACTATTCTTTGTTTATTCTTCAGTATGCCCTTTAACTATGGGCAATACTGCAGATCCTTAGCTTTGCATTCTAGCTTTACAGCATTTTGTGCTTAAATAAATCTAATCATTTATGTTAGAGTGATAGGCGACCAAGATGTTTTTAGAGATGTTTATAGTAGATTTTGAAACACCATAAATGCACTAGATACCTCATCTAGAAGAGTTTATCACTGTTCCCACTCTTTAAGAGAATAATATTTTGGGGGAAATTGTGTGTAAAATCTCTGTGGGAAAAATTCAGTAAGACAATACCATTTTTTTATTTCATGTTGAGAATCCAAGTGGTAACATTCTTTTGTAAGCTTTATCTTCAATCTTTATCTCACTTGTCTAAGTAATACAGTGAACAACAAAAAAAAAAAAGAAAAAAGAAAAAAGAAAAAAGAAAGAAAGAAAAGAAAAGAAAAAGAAAACTAGACAAATTGGAGTCACCAAATTGTCATTGAAAGCTAGAATCATCGTGATTTAGTGAATAAGACCCCACTGATGGAATGGGAAATAGAATGAGCTCTTCAAAGTCCCATCTTACTTTTTATGTCTGAACATATTCTAGTAGCATTTGATTTTACATTTGTACTACAATAACAAAATCCATGATAACTTGCATGAATAGGCATAATGATTTAATATCTAGAAGACTCTGTCTCTACATCATCTGCTTGGATCCTCACAGTAATACCACAGGACTGTGATATAATTGTCCTCTTTTTACAGATGAGGAAAATGAATTTTTGAAAAGCCAAGTAATTTGTTTATAGTCACATGTGTGGTAAGACTTAGAGGCAAAATAAGAACACAGGATTTCCGGATGCAGGACAAAGAATTTATTTAACACAATATGTGCCTCATAGGAGTGAGTTTGCCAGAGTACTTACTGCCTTTGAAGTTAATGAGGCCATGGCATTTCCCAAATCAGGTACTTGCCAAGGGCATGATGTTGTCAGGGCAACTTTTCTGAATCCTGGCTTATACAATGCAATGATAAACAGCACCTGCAGCATAGAGTTGTTTTGAGAATCAAATGGCAAAGTATTTAAAGCACTTTATATACCTTAAACATTTTATAGTTATAAAAATATATCAATCCAATTTAAGTGCAGGAATAGAGAACTGAAAAAGGAAGAGTCTTTCTACACCATGAATATCACAATTAGAATCAAATTGTAAGTTTAACTTTGAGTTTGGGGGCCACTGTTTTAGAGCACTTTAAGTTGGAGATCCTGGGATTGACTGGATATTCAACATTATAACTGGAGATCTTTGGTAATACCAAGATTGTAGAATAGTACAAAGCTAATAATGAGATCTTATTGAATAGATGCAGATATGACAAGTCAATTTATTACTTGAAACTCATACCTAAATAACAAACACATTTCTGAAGCTTTCCATTTTTCATAGATGGGGGGGGGGCCTCAGGTATTATGGCTGTAACTTCTCTCCCTTAAATTATACCAAGTCATATCAAACTTTCTGAAAGTGATCCAATTTTGTCAATTTCTTGACATGACTCAACAATTGTTTCCAGGATATTTGAAGGATACTGGTAAAATGCATCATCTATAAATAATTATCTTCCATTAATTAGAGGATGAAATGGAAAGAATATCATAGCCTCATTTGCTGAAGAAAGGAAGGATAAACATCTCTCTTATTATCAATTCATTTTTTTAATTTTGTCATTCTAGGACTGATTTTTGAAAGGATTAAAAAAATCCTTCAAGTTACCTTTACTCTAATGTCTTCTTACAGGATTCATACAATATTCCATAACATCTAGAATTTAGAGACATTCCCTTTCACTTGATGTATACAGAGACTACTGGTTTCCCTAGAAAACCTATTATTAGGTAAATAATCTGAAAAGAAAATATGTCTCTTCCTCATGTAATATATTCAAACTAATAATTTTCTTTATGGCCTGCTCTACTTTTTATGCAATTTATGTGGATATCAAGACTTAACAAAATCTAGAAAAAAGTGAATTTTTGTAGGTTTATCTGTACCTTCGTTGTTGCTTTTCGATATTTAGTTCATGTTTGACAGAAAACATCTTGGATCAGAAATCTTAGCTGACCAATCTCACAGATAATTTGATGAAAATAAAAAAAAATATGGAAGATTGTATTCTGCTTGTGGCTGGCAGCATAATAATTTTTGTGATATAGGCTAATTTTTCAGGGTTCCATTAGGAAAATAAATTATATGAAGTAAGTCCTGTTATATCACTGGAGAGAGTCAAAAGAAGAAGGGAGAAAAAACAATTTAAAACTCAAAATCTTACAAAAATGAAATTGAAAAAAATACCTTTACATGTAATTAGAAAAATAAAATACTATTGAATTAAAAATTAAAAACAAACAGAAAATGAAATATATTAAATAAATCAATATTTCATACAGGCCCAATTTTATTGTAGAGACAATAAATCAATTTGTCAGTGATATAAACCCTAAGGTGAGGTTTTGTAAAGCAAGGGGATATTTGTCTAACTCCTTGATATCATATTTATCAGTGAGTATTCCCAAATATGCTATACATAGACTCTCTCATGATTAATTCTTCTTTGATTCAAAGAATATTATAAATATTATGATATTAAAATCGAGAGAAATATATACAGTGAATATACCATTGTATTTCATTAAAATCCTTCCTTTTCTTATACACATATATTTGTGATTACACCACTTAACTTTTACTGATAATTTGTAGTATATTAACTCCACCAAAAGAAATCATATTTATTTGATCCCATGAAAAGTGATAGCTCTCCAGTAACACTAAAGGAAAGTACTTTTTACTCCTCCTTTTGTGATGTGAGTATTAGATCAGGACATGGACAGGAATGGAAGGATATCACAGAACTTATATTAGATTACATCAGATGCACAAAAGAATGAAGTAAAAGTGTTTAAATTGGAAAACACATCCTACATATAAACCAGTGATAAATGATTTATCTACTCATGGAGTGATGATGAGCTGTACAGAGCACTAGATTACTGATTGCACTGTAGCAACCTTATGTCATGATAGCCAAGAGCACTCAATAGTCCAAAAATTTTGAGAGATATGTATATAGGTTATACAACTGATGGGGGTTGAGGTCACTTTAAGATTCCTTTCTAATTGCCCAACCCATGGCTGACCTTGATTCACAAATCCTGGTCAAAGGCACCCTTTGAATATCTGGGGCTAACCCCACCATCAGCTCAGCTTCCCCCAGCCCTCACCTGATCTGAGCTAACTGAAAAGCCCACCAAGAATTTAGGGGTACCGCCCATCATCTTCTAGGTATAAAAAGGGCTAAGCCGGAGCCCTCTTGGCAGGAGCCCTCCCAGCCACCATATAGTATCCTACAGACCATGTAAGGGCTCCTGCCCGCCCAGCGGCCACCTCTGGCCCTGGCATCTTTCTAACTGAGCTTTACTTCCAAATTTCTACAATAAATCTTTTAGTTTTCAATCTAGGTTTTTGGGCCTGTAAATTCATTTACAGGGGACATTGTACCTCATGGGATTATCTATGTGCCAAGAAATGGGGTTCCCCCTTTCCTTTCCCTCATTACAACCACAAAAGTAAATGGTCTTATTCTCTATTATTAATTGACTAATATCTTAGATGTGACTACTGAAGAATAGCAGACATCCAAAAAAGACATTGGAGAAATGGTACATGGGGGTAGATTGGGGGCAATCCACCCCAACTAACACAACCAATCCCAGATACCTCACCAACATAAAGAGATCTTCTGCTAAGAACACAAAGAAAAAGATAATTTGTATATGTAGATTAATGGTCGACAAAATGTTGTCCAGAGAATCATTGGGTTTCCTAAAATCATTTTAAGAGTTCTACAAATTCAAAATTAGTTTTTATTTCTAATCTGGTAAATATCTATACATGTGACCCATACAAGCAAAATCTATTTGTTCACATCCTCAATAATTTTAATAGTATAAAGACACTGAAAACAAAAGTTTGAGAAACATTGTTGTAACTGATTTATAAAGCCCTTCAAAACAAACATGGTGATTATGATATGTTAATTGACATGATATTTTTGATAATATTTATCCAACCCTAAGAACATAGTAGAGTTATAGATATTATATATTAAAATTTAATACACGTTGTTGAGTACCTACTATGTACAGTATTAGATATCATAGAATGCCTGTATCAAAGTCAGTGTTCATCATGTTTAGATCCCATAACTTTGATCACATCACCATTTACATGGTTCTTGGTGCTATATATTATGCTACATTAATCAGTTCAACCAATGGTGAGGGAAAGAAGCAAGCTCTTTGTCTTCTCTTAAGAAGCAGATTAGTATATTTAATGGAAAAGAAATCATTTGTTAAAATTGACAGTTGATGTTTTCTTTTCACATTTTAAGCAGGATTTCTGTATTTTAGAATACCCATTGCAATCAAAGAAAAAGATTACAAATACAGTACATGCATAGGGAATCAGAAAAATATATTTCAGGGGCAGCTAGGTGGCGCAGTGAATAGAGCACCAGCCTTGAATTCAGGAGGACCAGAGTTCAAATCTAGTCTCAGACACTTAACACTTCCTAGCTGTGTGACCCTGGGCAAGTCACATAACCCCAGCCTCAAAAAAAAAAAAAAAAAAAAAAATATATATATATATACATATACATACATATATTTCATATGTTTACAAGTTCACTTGGGTGCCTTATTAATGATGACATATCTCAATGTTGGAGAACCTTGATATGGACAACAGAGGAAATGTTTTTATTTTGTTCAGTATTTCTTTAGGGATAATATTTAAAAGTCACTTATGATCTTATGATCATCTTTCTAGTCTTAAAAGTAGACTTAATCTATGACTCAATCTAATTGGATTGAAGGAAATTCCAGAGGCACCTTGTTCAAGTACCTCATTTTATATAGAAAGATATTGAAATCCATAAATTTCAAACATTTGCCAAATATTCTCAAAATATTCAATTGTAAAAGTGATAAAAGAAAATTCTTCTTGTGGCATATTTCTGTTAAAAATTCAATTTAAAAAAGTAAGTAAATTTAAACTTCTTCCTAAAAGCTCCCTAACCCAACAAAACAGGCTTATTATGTTACTCATCATTAGCTTATTATTTTAGTTTTTTTCTTCTTTTTTCTATTTACTGTAACCTTAATCTAGAATTCTACCTGCTAATTTTCTTTTTTTTTGTTTTAAGCTGGGAATGACTTCACAGGTGAAAATGGAATGGTTACTGATTTTACTCAAGAACTTGGCTGCTCAAGTTCCTTTATTATCCAAAAGAGGTGTGAATGAACTGAGAATCAGAACTATCTGAGGAGCAGATACACTCATATTCCATAAATTAGCACATCAAATGTTCCTTGCAGTATCAACAAATTAGAAATTACTTGTAATACTCATGTATCAGAGGTTCTTTTCAGTATTTGCATACCGAATCCCAGGACTCCATTTGCTTTGACACAGAACCAACTTACCTTAACTCATGGCCCATGGATAATATAATCAGACTACTATGTGATTACTGCATCTGTCTTTTCGTGAACTGTAGTTTTTGAATTTATAACTGCTGCATACATAATCCCACCCCAAAATTAGTTTTGATTGTCATTCTCATGTTGCAAGTTTTGTCTGAATAGAGGGGAATATAAAGCCCAATAAAAATTCAACTTTTTCTTATATTAAATTCATAAGTTTGACAAATTAATCTCTAAAATATTTCATTTTCTTCAAGACCAAACTTATATGTTTAATCTCTACTATGAGAGATGTTTTTATGTATAATGACTCAAAAATTCAAGTAACCATGAATAGTATCAATTCACTTTGGGTGGAGTATGATACCAAGTTTAAAAATATCATCTTCAAAGTTTTCTTCTGAGTACAATGAAGTTGGGGGAGGAGAAAAAGGAACTATAATCAGAAGAACTGATCCCTAACTATAACCTATATTGATGGAAACAAATCCATAAAGAAAATATAGTGAAAATTTTAAAAATAAGATTAGTTAGAAATAACGATGAGAATTATATGGAAATTTAGTAGCATAATAAGATTGAGAAATCTAAATAAGCAAGAGAAGTTGATTTTAAATATTTAGTTAGCAGAAATTTCATAAAGACAAAAACATGTCTCACACATCCAATATCTCACACCCCATATTTTCCCCTGATTCTCCATTTTAATTATTTTTCAACCTAAAGTAATTATTTACACCCCCTATTTTATATCTATGGCATGCCTCTCACAATAAGATACAAGTTCCTCCAAGATACAATTTTCCCCTTTGTCTTCATTTCTTTCTACATTGCCAAAACATTAATAAATTGAATGTTATGTGAAATTCATATGACTGAGTCTAGGAATCTCTAACATGTATGCTTTTATAACGTGAGCAAATCGTATTCTTTGGAAGTCCTTTTCTATAACCAACTTAATGAAAGAACAAGAAGTGAAACATAAGAGTTAATGATTAGAGAAGAACTCGCAATTGGAAACTAGGATTTTCTAAGATTTTTTCCCAAGATGGCATTTCCTCTTGGGTACACTCTATAGTAAACTTATAAAATCCTCAAAAATCTGTACATTTTGAGGTGTTTTCCAGACCTATCATGCTATGTTCGAAGTTTTAAAGATGTTTCATCTCTGACATTCTAAATTCTGTTTTAAAATCTTATTCTAAGCCTATCAGTTCTTCAGGTTTCCTATGTCCTATTTACTTGTAAAATACATACTATTATAAGGTTTACTTCTTCTTTGTCAATATCAGTTATAATGTAGATATTTTTCCTTTCTTAGTTACTTTAGTTCCCTCAATTATTTTTTTTTTCATTATTTTCCCCATTATTTCTTCTCTGCTTAGTCCAATCTTTACGTCAGTGTTTAAAAAAGGTGGTATATGACCACCTGGACAATAAAGAAAGAACAGTAATTACAAGTGTCCACTCACTCACCATGATATATTATTCTCTATACTTATATCTCTTTTCCCAATACATTTCCTTCCTGAGTAACTTTATCGGTCTTTCCAAGCTGCCAAAATAACTTCCATGACAAATAGCTTTTATCATGTCACTACCTTGCTCAAAACTTTTCACTGCCTCCCACAAACTTTCAGAAAAAGTTGAAAATTACTTTTGTGATATTTGATGTTTACAAAGTTTTTTTTTTTTTAATACAATGCTTAGTTGATTTGATTTAGTTTTTCCAACCGAGAAGTAGTTATTATCAACACCATTTTAAAAAATTGAGTAAGCAGATAAGTAACTGGCTCAGGTTCATACAGGCCGAATTCAAACCTTTGAATTTGAGAAGCAGTCATTAGTTTGGAAAGAATTTTGGGAAAAAATGTAATTCTACCTTAGTAGAAACTCATAAGGTCATTTGAAATACGTTTTTTGTTTGTTTGTTTGTTTCTTTGTTTTTGTTTTTGTTTTTGTTTTTATTATAGGTACTGAAAATATGGTGGGTTCAGCTGCCTTGGACATTTTCAAGTAGAGCCTCTATATTCACAGCCAGTTCCCATCATGCTGATTCAATTGACCTATGAAGAATGGATGATAGTGTCATCTACCTTTTTTCCATTCTAGCATATTTCCTACTATTTGTCATCTAATATATGTGTATATGTGTGTATGTGTGTGTGTGTAATTTTACATTTGTTTACATATTTTCTCAATTATATTGTGGTCTCTTATAAGATAACATGTATTTTTGCTTTCTTTGTACATTCAATGCTTAGCATATTCTCTGACATAGGGCAAGCACTTAATACCTATTTATTGATAAGTAACCCCAAAGAAAGACTGGCAGTGATAAGAACAAGGAACTCACTGAAAAGATCCTAGATCAAAAGGAGATATTCCTGCACCAAAGCTGGTTCTTGAAGAAGAGAGATTATAGCTCTGTTAGGTAATTCAAACTTATGGAGTGAGTGAGCCAATAAGACATTTGAATGAAAATGCCTATTTAATTGATAACTGCTTCTACCTTGCCACTTGCTACTAAACCAACATCTGATGACTATTTAGGGATTTATATTATAGTTAAAATATATATATATATATATATATATATATATATATATATATACATATGTATATATATATATATATATACATATATATATATATATTTGTTACGTGAATATTTTCAAGGATTCTTAATATTTTCAAGTACCATAATTACTTTTGTCAGTTTAGTGAAGCCATTAATGATATGCTTAAAATTAATGCATAAAATAATTACAATGGCATAGGAAAGGTTTTTAAAAGTTTATCTAGACCATGATAAGACTACTTCTCTAGATATAAACTGTTTTTTTTCTGTTCACAATCATATTTAAGTTTAACATAATTAGTAATATTAATTTCAACAACTTTAATACTGATTTTTAAAAAAAAAAGAAATGTTCATCATAATTTCCTTGAACAAATGTCACTGATGGCTAGTAACATCAGTATACAACAGATATTTAATAGATACTTTCTCAACAAATGAATAAATGAATATATTACATTTCCCCATTAGAATATTAGTTCATTAGTATGTAATAGGGTTTGTCTCCTTTGTTCTTACATTTCTCTCACATAAAAGAAAATTTGGGATATCATTATAAAAACCTGTTGACAATTGATTAATACATAAGTTATATCACTTGAGTTATGTAACAATTATGAAAATAGAATGGTTAGTGACTTCATTAACCACCTTGATTTGCTTGAGCACTCTTCCTATGTAGAGGAAATCAGATTTACCTGGAAATGAGAATCAACTATGCAGGAGGCAAATTGAATATATTTCAGCTTGAAATATCAAAAGTCCTTTGCAGTATTTGCTTATTGAACCTAGAACTCTTTCTATTGTGCCCTAGAAATAAGTTCAAATTAACCTCCAACCTAGTGGCCAAACCTAATGAGGATATTATAAGACTTCTGAGATATAGCTCAACCTAGGGGGAAGGTAGCAATGGCCACACCTGAATTGACCATTATGTGATTACCATGTGAAACTAAACCCCACCCCCAACTGTCTTTATAACCTTTGCTGCCTAACTCAATTCTAACTGTTGCTTCCATGTATGTCTGCCTGCTTAAGAGGAATAAACACATGCCTACAACCTAACTCTTTCTTATGGACATACAACTGAATGTGAAAATACTGAACAGATTATTAATTCACAAATATTAATTCACTAAATGATGGTAAAGTTCAGATAGCGAAGGAGAAGGGAGCAATAGAGGAAGGAAGGGGAAGAGAGAGCAAATGTAAGAATAAATAAGAAATACTTAGCATGAGACCAATTAAATGGGATGTAGGAAAGTTAAGAGTGGGTCATTGCATCAGATTTTTCTATGTGTTAAAAATAATTTCTGGCAATAGTCCACAAGGAAAAAAGTGAAACTGCGCATATAACAACACCAATTCCCAAACTCTTTTAAAGATATTCCTTTGGGGAGCAGGATGATGTGAAAAGAGGCCTTGAAATCCCTGGTATTCCTTTGTTTCCCTTGGGAAGATGTCATGCATTTCAGATTTTTTTTTCTGAATTACATAAGGTGGGAAACATGTAATTTATTATTAAAAGAGGGCTTCAGATGCTTCAGGAAATGAGCAAATATTGTAGCAAGATCCATGGGGCTAGGCCATATGAGTTCTGAGCAGAGATTTTCTCCTCAGCAGGTATATGTATTATCCCACAGTACTTGTTTCTAATTTGTTATTATTAGCAGTAGTAGTAGCATTTATTATTTACCATTTTCATTATTACTAGAGTTGAAAAACGTAATCAAAATCAAAATAATTTTCACTGTGCTATTCGAGCTACTATTATGTTGCATAGATAGCCATCTCTCACTTTAAAGTCTAGTTCTGTGTACATTATGTTTTTATAAATCCTAGAATGGAGCACAGTTGAAATTATTCTTCATAAAATAAGTTATGATCTTAAAATTTAAAAGAATAGCTGTTGAGCCTTTATTACTTTTATCTGGAGAATTTTTCTCTAGTTCTGTACCAGTTTTCTTTCAATGAATCTGCAACTCTTATTCACACTCTTAGAGTGATATCTGGTATACTGGGATGTTAATCAGTTCAGAATGAATCACATAGCTAATCCAAGGCAGGGACCACAACATAAACATTTTTAGGTCTTGAGTAGCAGACCCCTCAGCAAACTCATGCATGGAAAGTGCAGGTCTTACCCAGTTCTGTGAAAATGGTTTCCAATTAATTATCTCAAGTCTTAAGGGTCATTGAGTCTTGTGATAATTCAGTGGGTACAGAACCAGAGTTACCATGGCAGTAACAGGAGTATAGTCAGTTACAAGATACAGGAATTGTGAGCATGACAAAAAATTTGATGAATTACTTTAAGGTGATTCATCCCTCAGCAAAACCTCATGCTTGTCAAAGGATGACAGTTTGACAGAAGGGGAAGTCATCAAGAGCCCAAATGATTGTTGTTGTGCTAAGCTGAGGGTCCAGCCTGATTGTTGATTCTTTCATCTAAAAACAGGGTGTCTTCAAATAATTTGTGACAATTTTAAGCAGGAAGAAGAAAAGTGAATATTGTTAAATGCAAAATACTTGGCACTACAGTAGGACTTCTTAAACTTCTACTTGTGAATACTTTTCACCTGAGAAATTTTTAAATGACCCCAAGTAGATATATATGTGAAATAGGTATTCAAATCAAACAATTCCGGATAATAATTAATAATTTGACAAGCCTTAAGTTGAGTTATGAGTTGCTATATAGGGCCATAGTTTAAGAAGCTGGATGCTAGAGGATTGAGTATTTGGAAACAAATAACAGACAACTTATTTAACAATTCATAGGTGAAAACAGTCATGAAGTTTGTGCCAAGTAATTGAATATAAATTATCTGAGTTGGAGAAAGAGTTGAATTAAAGTTTTCCTTCTCTTCAAGAGAATATGCTATTAATGAATGGTTTTGTAGATATTATATGGAGATTAGAGGTTCTGAAAGGTGGCATTTTACGAGCTTATTCCTAATGTTCTGATGATTAAAGACTTGAATTATCTGGGATGTGTGGGTAAACCATGTAGCTTTGGATAAAGACAGATCATTCCACAGATGATGACAGATAATGTTATAAAGGAATTTGTGATAATTCTCCCAGTACCTACTTAACTCTTTCTTGTTACAATGCTTTATTGCATTCTATAATATAATTACTTCTTATCTCAGGCTACAGAAAAGTAGCCTGTTAAGACAAGAAGACATAGATCATCTAAAAAGATGATAAGAAGGAGATGTATACCTTCTATTTAGAGATTTGGGTTCAAGGAGGAGGATGAGCATTTCCACTTTTCTGAGAATAAACACAATGAATATGTGGTAAGAGTACAAGTCTTCATAAGAAAATAGAATTTTACAATTAGGAAGGTCATTATAGTGAAGCTGGGGAATAATATCAGAAGTCCTGAGAAAGGTTAGTTATCTACTATATCTCTGGAAAGGAGGAATTAATGTGGAATTTGCAGCTTTGATATGACTTGATCATGACCTTTGCTTGCGCCTCAATATCTTCTTGGATTTCTGATAATATGTCCATGATATGTCTTGCTGCTTCAATGTGAGTAAGCACACATCACAATGAATCTTATCAGTCATTGCCATGGGGATTTTTCTTAGGGGCATCATCATTGTTGTTCATGAAGAAAAAAACTTCAAAATCTAAAATATTTTTTATAAAGAAATCTGTTAGGTTATTTAGTTGAGGTAGACAAGCCAGAAAGGAGGTATGGTTCCCTCTCATCCAGATTCTGAATGGTTTATCATACAAATTTAGACTTGTCTAGATGGATCACATATAGGCAGGCAGAAAATTTAACTCAGAAAACAACTGGAAAGCAAAGTAAAGGAAGATGAATATGTATATGTATATATATATTATATATATATATATATATATATATATATATATATATATTATATATATACTATATACTACTATATCTAAATATATATATTCCATAAAATATGGGTGAAGCCAAAACACAAGGGAATACAAAACACAAGCTTAGGCAGACCCAAAACAAAAACATTAAATGGAGACACAACATAGCAAAGTTTTGGGTTGATCCAAGATCTGGGGGACCAACAAATTCCTTGCAGCCATTTCCAGTTTTCCTAAAAACTTACTAAGGTTAATCCACTTTCTAAATGAAGATCATATAATGTTGATTCAAAAGGTATAAATATCAATGTTTCCCAAAAATATAATATTTTCCCAAAAAAGTTATCTTCATCGGAGTCTTTCTATCATTGCTTTAATTGATCTTATGATCTTTGCCATATATTTGGATGGCTTAAATCAATGAACTTTGAAATCTATAGAATCAAACCTATTTCACCATTTAGGCTCATTCAATCTATCATTTATTAGTTAATAATTCATTAAAATAGTGGTTTTAGCCATGACCTTAAAGAAATTTGGATTTTTTTTTCCTTTGAGGAAAAACATACTGATCATCAGCTCTTACAAATCATGTTTCCAAAATAAAGGCAACACGTTTTTTACAAAAAAAATGATCTCTCTCAGAAGGTACATTTTGTTAAAGCTAATGTTCCCCCTTACACTTTGCATGGAACTGTGCAAAGGATATGAATTGGATTTCAAAAGAAGTTTAATTTCTATTATTGATATCTCATATTAGTTTTCATAAATCTACACAGACAACGTAATGAAAATTCAATTGCTTTTTTTTATTTATTTGCAAAATATAACATTTCAGAAATAATATTTGGCCATTTAACAGAACACATGGGGCTGGTTGCAGCAGATCTCAAGATGAAATCTATATCTTTGTACTTCTGGTTAGATTTTTTAATTAGTCTCTGATTAAAGTTGAACTCATTGGGACTTGGCAGAATAAATCTAACCCGTCAACACAGGACACTGGTGGGACTGTTGAGCCTTTGATTTTTTTTTCAGTGAGTATATTGTGCCAGAGAGGAACTTTAAAAGCTATTTTTTTTTCCAAACGTCCTTTGAATGTTAGTCTCTTTGGATTTATCAATGCAAGGTGAATACTTGAAGAACCAAACACACACTCTATGATGTGTTTTATTTGATCGTATTCACCATCACTTTAATTTCAATATTGTCTAAACTTTGAAAAAAAATTAAGTCACAATCATGTCTTTATAATATCTTCTGGAACCCAGGTTTAAACCAAAAACAAAACAAAACAAAACAAAAAAAAAAAAAAACAAAACGAAAAAAACAAAAAAAAAAAAAAAAAAACAACTCTCTTCTTACAATCAATTGTATGAATTCTGAGTTGTAAACTCAGTGAAGGCAGCTCTCAGATTCTGCAAATAAGTCATTTTAGTTTATAAATTTAATTTTTAGTATAATTTTAACCTTAATTTTACCAAGATTTCCATTTCTTCCATATTTCTCTATATATTTTGTTAGAGCTAGTGCTCCCTCTTATACAATGCATGGAGCTGGAATCAGTATTGTGCAAGGATATGAATTGGCTTTCAAAAGAAGGAAATATATAAATAGAATTTCAAATTTATTTTGCATTATTGTTATTTCCTACATCTACAACCATTTCTGCTCAGCTGAACAAATGTTCTATATCATTATTGATTATAAAAATGCAAATTCAGATACCTCTGAGATACTACTACACACCTCTTAGATTAGCCAACATGGCAGTAAAAGATGATGATAAATGTTGGAGGGGAAGTAGGGAAATTGGGACACGATGTTACTGATGGAGTTGTGAAGTGATCCAACCATTTTGGAAAGCAATTTGAAGCTATATTCAAAGGGCTATCAAACTATACATACCCTTTGATCCAGCAATCACCTTACTGGTCTGTATCCCAATACATCACAAAAAGTGAAAAAGACCCACAAGTGCAAAATTTTTGCAGCAGTCCTTTTTGTAATGGCAAAGAACTTGAAACTGAGTGGTTGCCTATCAGTTGGGGAATGAATGCTAAAGACTTTAAGATATATAAACATTCTATGAAATTATCAACAGGCTGATTTCAGAAAGGCCTGGAAAGATTTACATGAACTGATGGTTAGTGAAGTGAATAGAGCCAAGAGAACACTGTACACAGAAAAATCAACATTATGTCATGCTCAACTGTGATGCCCTTATCTTTTAAATTGTAAGGTGATTCTTGTCAATTTCAATAGAATTTTGATGGAGAGAGCCATCTGCATCCAGAAAGAGGATTATGGGAATGGAATGTAGATCACATTCTAGCATTTTTATCATTTTTGTTGTTGCTTTCTCTCTCTCTCTCTCTCTCTCTCTCTCTCTCTCTCTCTCTCTCTCTCTCTCTCTTTTTCCCTTTTTTGAGCTGATTTTTCTTGTGTAGCATGTTAAAGGTATAAATATGTTTAGAAGAATTCCTCATATTTAACCTCTACTGGATAACCTGCTCTCTAGGGAAGGAGAATCAGGAGAAAGGAATGAGAAAAATTGGAATAAAATGTTTTGCAATTGCAAATGTTGAAAACTATATTTACATGTATTTTAAAATAGTTATTAATTTTTAATTGCGACCAGGAACTAAACAACCTTGAAGTTTGATCAGGACAGAAGAGAGTGGCTCTTATAATAAAATCTTAAAATTATATTTAATTAATACAGTATAATATTTTATTTATTTTAGAAGTATTCATACAAATAAAATGAAATTGATATCAAATATGAATTTATTAAAATCCCCAGATAATTTTCCCCATGGCAATTGTCTTAACAAATTGAAAGATTAATATTTAACATTTTGATTGATTTTCTCAAAAGAGAGATATTTGTCAATCAATTGTTCAGGAAATAATGAGATTTCTATGGGCCAAGATCTTTGCTAATTGCTAGAGATATTAAAAAATAAAATTAAAAAACAAGAACCATGCTCAGCTAATGAGGAGACATGAAAACCACTGTTTCTAAGCAAAATATAGACAATGAATTATAGATAAATAAGGAAGATGGGGTGCTAAAATCAAGGGGAATTGGGAAAGGCTTCCAAAAAATAACTAGATAATTTAAGTAAAGTGACTAATAATTATTTTCTGATCACTTTCTATGAACTTAGCATATTTCTAATATATTTGAGAAATACAAAGATAAAAGAGATTTTCATTGTACACAATTATTCATTTTTTAACTTAATGATCAGATATTTAGTTAGATGTGGAAAACCCTTGACATTACTCTCATTTGTCTAGCTAGCCATGGATAGAAAATTTGTATTCAATTCAACAACACAATATTTTTTTTAATTTCCTGGATTTATCTTTTTTGCTAATTCCGAGGTGTGAATTTTCACTAAAAAAAATTATCAATCAGTTCTTTTGAACCCATCTCAAAACTTCAGGAATCAGATAAAATATGTCTCCAACTTTAAGATAGCATTCTCCAAATAATTAAAAATAACAATATTTAACCCTAAAATATAGCAGTTTACTTAACTTGCAAGTTCTAGGAAATCATTCTTTTCATTCTAAACTGCCTTCTCATTTAATCCCATAGCAGATAAAATTGATCAAATATGTTTCAGGAAATCTGTCCGGTGTGAGTACATTCATTCTCATTGGAGTCTCCAAGCATCCAGAGCTTCAACTTCCTCTCTTCTTCATCTTCACTTTCAGAAGTCTATATAATTTACAAAATCATAAATCGTATACTTACTAATTCCAAAATGTACATTCTCATACTCAAAATTTAACAGTCAACTCTTTGAACATATTTCAATAATCTAGAAATCAGGGGGAAAAATTGTCTAAATCTTATACAGGTTTTTCAAAAGAATTAAAAAGACAAAAAACAAAACAAACAAACAAACAAAAAAACAAACAAAAAAGAAAACATTAATCCTTGGATATAATGGTTTACTATAGTGGTTGCAACTTCTAGCAAATCAACTTTGGCCTTCTAAACTGTTTTCCTATTTTAATCCCATAGCAGATGAAATCAATCAAAGATGTTTCAAGGAAATCTCTCCCATGTGACCACATTCATTCTCATTGGAGTCTCAGAAAATCCAGAGCTTCAGCTTCCCCTCTTCTTCATCTTCTTAGCTATCTATGGAGTGACCGTGACTGGAAATGTGGGAATCATCACACTCACTAGTATAGATTCTCGACTTCAAACTCCCATGTACTTTTTCCTCAGACATTTAGCAATCATCAATCTTGGCAATTCCACTGTCATTGCTCCCCAGATGCTGGTTAATTTCTTGCTGGAGAAGAAAACCATTTCCTACTATGGATGTATAATCCAACATGGAGGCTTCATAGTGTTCATAGTTGCTGAGGTTTCCATGTTGGCTGCTATGGCCTATGACCGCTATGTGGCTATTTGTAATCCCCTATTATACATGGTTGTGGTATCACGGAAGGTTTGCATCCTACTTGTCATCCTCATATATATTTATGGCTTCTCAATATCAATCACAGTTACCATTTCTGTTTTTTCAATGTCTTACTGTTCTTCCAATGTCATTAATCATTTTTACTGTGACAATATCCCTTTGTTAGCTTTATCTTGCTCTTCTACTCATATACCAGTGATTATAGTCTATATCACTGCAGCTTTCAGTCTCTTCGTTTCCTTGACAATTATCCTGGTGTCCTACTTCCAGATCATCTTGGCCATCCTGAGGATACGTTCAGCAGAAGGAAGAAAAAAAGCTTTTTCCACCTGTGCTTCCCACATGACAGCTGTCACTATTTTCTATGGGACACTCCTTTTTATGTATGTGCAGCCCCAGTCAAACCATTCCTTAGATACTGATAAAATGGCTTCAGTGTTTTATACACTCGTGATCCCTATGTTAAATCCTTTGATATATAGTCTGAGGAACAAGGATGTGAAGGAGGCTCTGAAGAGAGTTCTTGCTAACTCTTGCCAAACTTTTAAAAACATGTAATGTGACAAATATTTGTGGAAACAAAGAGATTCACAATGTGAAGTATCACCTCTCAAATTATGATTTTTATCCATCTGAATATAACTCAGCATATAGCCTTTTGTTCATGATAATGTTCTTGGTATTTATTTGTAATAACCCAATTACTGGATCAAAGCATGTGATTTATTTTAAATTCTTGTTAAACATTTGCAGGTCATCTGTAACAAAGCCTTTATTTTTTTCCTATTCCACCAACATCGAGGCATATAACTCTAGTACTACTATGGGTTTAATCATTATAGATGGATATCTCTATCAGGGAAATTAAAATTGTAACCATGATGAAAAAACTGGCTTTTTTCAACATGGCTACAATTTTAATTTCCCTGATTTTTTTGTATAATTGAGCATTATTAAAACATTAAAATATTTCAAAATTTGGATAAGAAAATATTCAATGAATATAATACTGAAGTTCATAAAAATCACTCCTTCCTATATTTACATACATATTTGAGATTATACCACTTAATTTTATTGATAAGTTTTAATATATTAACACCAACAAAACTTATTATATATATATATATATATATATATATATATATAATTCCCTATGGAAGGTAATAGCTCTCCAGAAGAACTAATGTAATGAACTTTTTGCTCCTTCTTTTGTGTTGTGTTTATAAGAACAGGAAATGTACAGGAATGGAGGGATATCACAGAATGTATATCCAATTAAATTGGATACAAAAAAAAGATAAACTAAATGTACCCACAATGTGTGAAGTGTTATGGAACCCTGTAATAGTAATTGTTAAAAAAAAAACATAGAAGTAATTTTCTATAATAATGCCTCATTTCTTAAACATAGAGGGAACTAAGAAAAAAATTATAAAAAATAAGAGCCATGCCCCAATTGATAAATGATCAAAAGATATGATCTGTACCCAAAGGGATATAGATTTGTGCATATAATCTCACCTAATAACATTACTAGGCATAAATACCAAAAGAGATTTGGAGGTGGGAAAGGAGGGGAAAAGAAAATAACCTATATGAACATATTCATGGTAGCTCTCTTCTCAAAACAAAAAACTACAAATTGAGAAGATGCTCATCAATTGGGGAATGGCTCAATAAAATATGGTATGTGTTTGTGATGAAATATTGTTCTCTGAGACATGGTGAGCAGGATGCTCTCAGGAAAAAATTGGCAAAGTTCTCCATGAACAAAGTGAAATATACTGTATACAAAATAATAGCAATGTTCTGGGATGACCAATTGTAAATGACTGTGCAGTTTTCAGGAGTACACACTCACAAGTTCTCCAAAGGACTTATGATGAAAAATTGTATCGTACCCAAAGAAGGAATTGACTATGTCTGAATATTTATTGAAGCCTTTTCTCTGCCTCTGTTTCTGTCTCTCTGTCTCTCTCTCTGTTGCTTTCTCTTTTTAACTTAATTATTCTTGAGAATTGTATTTTATTAGAGTGGGAGATGTATGTTTTCTTTCACAAGTTGACTTTTATGGAAATGTTTTGCATAATTTGACATGTGGCTTCTTAATTGAGGATGGGGATAAGAGAGAGAACCTAGAACTCAAAAAGCATAAAAACAATTGTAGAAAAAAAATTGAATGTAACAGGGGAAAATATTAAATAAATCATATATCATATAATAAATATGAATATTAAATAAATTATACATGACATAAAATAAATAAATAAATCGTTGAAATTAAATAATGAATTGGTTGAATGATTAAAAAAGGAATTTAACAGATCCTTCTGACTAATTCTACAGTTCTACTACTACTACTAATCCTACTACTCCTCAATTCAAAGGGTCATAAACTGTGCATACATTTTGATATAGGAGTGTCACTATCTGTATCCCAAAAAGATCATAAAAGCAGGAAAAAGACCAACAGGCACAAAATTGTTTGTAGTAGCCTTTTAGCAGTAGCAAAGAAATGGGAACTGAGTAGATGTCCATTAGTTGGGGAATAGTTGAATAAATTATCATATATTAATGTAATAAATATTATTTCATAAGAAATAATGACAAGGCTGATTTAAGGAAAAGCCTGGAACGATTTAAATAAACTGATTCTGAGTAAAGTGAGCATAAACAAGACACCATCATATATAGCAACAAGATTATGTGATGATCAACTGTGAGGGTCCTGGCTCTTTTCAGCAGTGAGGTGAAGAACCAACACACTTCCAATAGACATGTGATGGAAAATCCCAACTGCATCCACAGAGAGAACTATGGAGACTGAATATGGATCAAAGCATAGTATTTTCACCTGTGTTGTTGATTTGTTTTCTTTCTCATGTTTTTTTTTCCTTTTTGATCTGATTTTTCTTGTTTAGCATGACCAATATGAAATTATATTTAGAAGAAATAAACATTTATAAGCTATATTGAATTGCTAAATCTCTTAGTGAGGGAGAGGGAAAGAAAAATTTGGAGCATAAGGTTTTTGCATGGGAGAATGTTGAAAACTGTCTTTGCACACATATGGAAAAAAGTAAAATACTATTAAGAAAAAAGAAAAGAAAGCCACTGCTCCTGAGTGAATGTCAGAACCTCTAAGGTCCTCAGAGTTCATCTAGTATGAAACGAAAAATAAATGATATTCAAATGAAACATCCAAAATTTTGGACCAGGTCTGAGTGGGCTTACCAAGTTGTTGTGATTGTTATTGTTGTTGTTTTTCTTTCTCCCCCCTCCCTCCTTTTGTTATGTGCCCAACCACTATAAAGTGGTGTTGAAATTTTCTCCCTCTCCATTCTTGTCAATCCCCATGCTGGCCTCCTCCCCACAACTTCTGAGTCCCTTTCATGCCAGGGCCACTTGCCATGGCTCATGATTCCCCTCAAAGGGGTATTATTTTGCTTTACTTGTCTGATTTCTTCTACTATGTGCTGAATATTTTTTTTGTTTGTTTGTTTCTTATAATTATCTTTCTGGGGGCCCCAGTATGGCCTGACATAGCTCAAAGGCATCATGTTCCATATGTGAAACTGAAGCAATTAATGATTTTAACCAAACACTATGTTTTCCTCAAATTCACTTTTATACAGAAGCCAGACTGACCTGGGAATCAGAATCAGGAGACAAATTGGGCCTTCCCTAAAATGGGTACATCAGAAATGCTTTGCATTTTTGCATCTGAACCTGGAACTCCCCTCCCAATCATCTATGCTATAGAACCAACTCAGACTACTTCATGTTGCCCTCAGTGACCAAACCTGATTTGGCCACTATACACTTTCTGAAAAACAACTGAGAACAAGAATGACCTAAGAAGACCACTAATGAAATTACTGCTACCCACCCAAATCTGTGGGTTTTGTTTTGATAACCTGATCAGACCACTCTGTTTGTATTTCTTAGACTGAACTATGGAAAAGGGCTGGTTCTGTGTGTATATATTTAGAAGTATATGTGTGTATGCATGTATATGTATAGTGTATATATGTATTATACAACATGCATAAACACATGGACATATCATACACATTTATTTAAATAAATGTACATATATAAATTAAATGTTTATTTATATAATATACCATATTGCATATATTATTTTTAGAATGAACTTTATAAGGATTAAAAAATTAATTGTGTAATACACAAAGTCCATATGCATATTTCCTATGAAATTGTAGATTTATATTATATACATTTGGTTTTCCAAAGTATTTGGTCAATTTCTGCTAACACTGTGTGATAAAATTTTCAAGCACAGTTACTCAAGAATAACTATTACTAAAAAAATATCTCTCTAATTGCACTGAAAAGGTAGCATCCATCAAGGAAATAAAAATTCATTAAGATGTATTTTGAAGAATCAACAAGCACTTATTAGGTATTATTTATTTATGAAATAAGTATGTATTTGTTACTATATTCCAGGAACAGAGTGATATAACACATATACACATACATATATAATGTGTATGTATATATGCATATATGTGTATGTATATATATATATATATACGATTACTACATTTATAAATGTACATATATGTGAACATACATAATACATATATATATATGTATATATATATATATATATATATATATATATATATATATATATATATATATAGGTGTGTGTGTGTGTGCATGTGTGTGCCAAATAGCTATATGAGAGGAATAATAACAGCCCTTACCAAGTCTCTAAGAATCAAGATACTCAGGCTCACAAGAAACAAATGCCTACTGTTCCAGAATCTCTGAGAGTTAAAGCAATGGAAGACACAAAATTCTACCTATTAGAGCCTTGAAATCTAGAAAGGATCTCATGTGGATATCAGTGCATCTTTGTGTTCAATTAGAATCAATAACCAGCACATGAAATGACCTAAAAAGATAGATAATTGCATTGATACTACTGTCAACTTCTCTGATCACGATAGGTAATTCATTAAGCCTCCTGAGTGCTTCAGGGATAAGATCTCAGGAGATTGAGAAGCTCATAAACTCTCCTTCTAGTAGTTGACTAGGGAGACATGAGCAAGGCACAGCATCTTTCCCATTCTAGGTGAGCAGATAACACTATTCTTTGTTTATTTTTTTTTTTTTTAGTATGCCCTTTAACTATGGGCAATATTGCAGATCCTTAGCTTTGCATTCTAGTGTTACAGCATTTTGTGATTAAATAAATCTCATCAGCTAAACCATTTATGTTAGAGTGATAGGCAACCAGGATGTTTTTAGAGATGTTTATAGTAGATAAATGCACTAGATACCTCATCTAGAAGAGTTTATCATTGTTCCCATTCTTTAAGAGAATAATATTTTGGGGGAAGTTTTGTGTAAAATCTCTGTGGGAAAAATTTAGTAAGACAATACCATTTTCTATTTCATGTTGAGAATCCAAGTGATAATGTTCTTTTGTCAGCTTTATCTTCAATCTTCATCTCACTCCTCTAAGTAATACAGTGAACAACAATAAAAAAAAGAAAAGAAAAGAAAAAGAAAACTAGACAAATTGGAGTCACCAAATTGTCATTGAAATCTTGAATCATCATGATTTACTGAATAAAACCCCACTTAATGGAATGGGAAATAGAATGAGCTCTTCAAGTCCCATCTTACTTTTTATGTCTGAACATATTCTAGTAGCATTTGATTTTACATTTGTGCTACAATAACAAAACTCATGATAACTTCCATGAATAGGCATAATGATTTAATATCTACAAGACTCTGTCTCTACATCATCTGCTTGGATCCTTACAGTCATACCACAAGACTGGTGATATAATTGCCCTCTTTTTACAGATGAGTAAACTGAGTTTTGAAAAGCCAAGTAATTTGTTTATAGTCACATGTGTGGTAAGACTTAGAGGGGAAATAACAACAAAGGATTTCTGGATGCAGGACAAAGAATTTATTCAACACAATATGTGCCTCATAGGAGTGAGGTTGCCACAAAGTTAATAAGGCCATGACATTTCCCAAGTCAGGTACTTGCCAAGGGCATGATGTTGTCAGGGTAATTTTTCTAAATCCTGAGTTATACAATGCAATAATAATAACAGCACCCTGCAGCATAGAGTTATTTTGAGAATCAAATGACAAAGTATTTAAAGCACTTTATATACCTTAAACTTTTTATAGTTATAAAAATATATCAGTCCAATTTAAGTGCAGGAATAGAGAACTGAAAAAGGAAGAATCTTTCTACACCATGAATATCACAATTAGAATCAAATTGTAAGTTTAACTTTGAGTTTGGGGGCCACTGTTTTAGAGCACTTTAAGTTGGAAATCCTGGGATTGACTGGATTTTCAACATTATAACTGGAGATCTTTGGTAATACCAAGATTGTAGAACAGTACAAAGCTAATAATGAGATCTTATTGAATAGAGGCAGATATGACAATTAAGTCAATTTATTACTTGAAACTCATACCTAAATAACTAACACATTTCTGAAGCTTTCCATTTTTCATAAGTGGGGGGGGCGCTGTAACTCCCCTCCCTTAAATTATACCAAGTCATATCAAACTTTTTGAAAGTGATCCAATTTTGTCAATTTCTTGAAGTGCCCTCAACAATTGTTTTCAGGATATTTGAACTGGTAAAAATGCATCATCTATAAATAATTATCTTCCATTAATTAGAGGGAGAAAGGGAAAGAATATCGTAGTCTCATTGCTGAGATATGTAAAAAGGAAAGGAGGAATAAGGGGCTCTCCTATTCTCAAATTCATTTTTTTTTATTTTATTGTCATTCTAGGACTGATTTTTGAAAGGATTAAAAAAATTCTTTCAAGTTGCCTTTATTCTAATGTCTTCTCACAGGATTCATACAATGTTCTATAACATTAAGAATTTAGAGACATTCTCTTTCATTGATGTATACAGAGACTACTGGTTTCCCTAGATAACCTATTATTTGGTAAATAACCTGGGAAGGAAACGTCTCTCTTCCTCATGTAATATATTCAAACTAATAATTTTCTTTAGGGCCTGCTCTACTTTTTATGCAATTTATGTGGATATCAAGACTTAACAAAATCTAGGAAAAAATGCATTTTTGCAGATTTATATGCACCTTCATTGTTGTTTTTTGATATTTAATTCTTGTTTGACAGAAAACATCAGAAATCTTAGCTGACCAATCTCACAGATAATTTCATGGAAATAAAAAAAATTATGAAAGATTGTATACTGCTTGTGTCTGGTAGCATAATAATTTTTGTGATATAGGATATTTTTCAGGGTTCCATTAGGAAAATAAATTACATGAAGTAAGTCCTGTTATATCACAGGAGAGAGGCAAAAGAGGAAGGGAGAGAAAACAATTTAAACCTCAAAATCTTACAAAAATGAATATTGAAAAATATATTTATGTGTAATTAGAAAAATAAAATGCTATTGATTTAAAAATTAAAAAACAGAAAATGAAATATATTAAATAAATCAATATTTTATACAGGCCCAATTTTATTGTAGAGATAGTAAATGAATCTGTCAGTGATATAAACCCCAAGGTGAGGTTTTGCAAAGCAAGGGGATATTTGCCTAACTCCTTGATATCATATTTATCAATGAGTATTCCCAAATATCCTACACATAGAATCTCTCATGATTAATTCTTCTTTGATTCAAACAGCATATCTCTTTTTCTTCTTAGACTAATTTCCTTGGATGGAAGAAATGGATAAATGGAATGAAACCACATTTATTCAAGTAACTGAATTCATTCTCATGGGCATCACAGATCATCCTGACCTGCAGATCCCTCTCTTCCTTGTATTTCTCATCATTTACCTAGTCATAGTTCTAGGAAATGTAGGCTTGATTATCTTGACTAAGATTGATTCTCACCTGAAAACTCCCATGTACTTTTTCCTCAGGAATTTGGCCTTTATTGATCTTGGCTACTCCACTGCAATTGGCCCAAAAATGTTAGTTAATTTCATAGTAGAAAAAAATACCATCTCCTATATTGCATGTGCAACCCAGTTAGTTGTCTTTATAACATTAATGATAAATGAACTTTTTATGCTATCAGTAATGGCTTACGATCGCTATGTAGCTATCTGTAATCCCCTATTGTACATGGTCATCATGTCAGATAAAATGTGCTGTCTCTTGGTGTCCATCCCATATCTATACAGCTCCTTTGAAGCACTACTAATTACAATTAAAATTTTTAATTCATCTTTTTGGAAATCTAACATAATTAGTCATTTCTATTGTGATAGTCTCCCCCTTTTAAGTATTTTATGCAGGGATGCAAAGGATGTAGAATTAATCCTACTGAGCCTTTCTGCTTTTAATTTGATTTTCTCTCTGCTAATTGTTCTTGTTTCATATGGATTCATTCTTTTGGCCATCATTAGGATGAATTCTGCTGAAGGCAGACGCAAAGCCTTCTCTACCTGCGGTTCCCATCTCACAGTGGTGGTTATCTTGTATGGCACACTAATTTTCATGTACCTGCAGCCCAAGTCAAATCACTCCTTTGATACAGACAAAATGGCTTCTGTCTTTTATACCCTGGTTATTCCCATGCTGAATCCTTTAATCTACAGTTTGAGAAATAAGGAAGTAAAAGGTGCTCTGAAAAGAGCCCTGGAAAATCAATGCAAAAGCCTTCTTTGTGGTCCCATATAGAATGATATATTAATTTGATATTAGAAGCAAAAAACCAAACCTGTGATATTTATTTCTGTTTTTAGGTTTCTAGAAAAATAGTTTAAACTTATAAAAATTAAAGTATGTACCTTTAGTCAAATATCTTTTAATGGAGAGAGAAAGATGTAAATCTAGCTCTCTCTAACATTCATTATCAGACTACGCATTTTTCCTTGTTGCCATTCACCAAAGGATTAGTATTTTTTTTGGCTTACTCTCCATGCCCTTCCTCCTTCATAATCTCCCTCACATTTTTTTATTCATCTCTACACCCTGTATTCTGAACCAAATGGTAAAAGCAGAGACTTAATAGGAAAAATATCATATATTCATGATATGAATGAAAAGGGAAGCCTTAATGACATTCATTTTGGGAAGGTATAAACCAAACCCTCCAAATAGATAAGTAGGATCGTGATCTGCATCACAGCATAATGCAAATTTCAAATTAAATTGTAATCTCATAATTTAGTCAAATTTATGTCAATAGGAGAGGTTTTTCCCCAAGTACTCAAATGTCTCAATACAAAGGATTCAAATAAATACAGAGAATATATATATATATATATATATATATATATATATATATATATATATATATATATATATATATATATATATATGATACAATATTGTGATCTGGTCATTAGTATTAGACCATGAAATAAAGTATATGACTTGGAGAACAAAGAATATCATTCATTTTTTAGTGCTTCTGCTTTGATTTTTTTCTGCCATTCATTCTTTCAGGATGTGAAAGTATGATGTTGGGCTCAATTAGTTGCTCTTCTTAATCTGATTTCTTATTTTATTTTTTGATCAGTAATGCATTGATGAAATAATTGCCAATTTTAGGGTATATACATTGCAAGTCAGCCCCTAAGTCATTTCTTAAGTCAAGCCATTATGTTTTGAAACCATTCTTGTGACCCTTCTTAGCATTGGATTTTTATCCAAATTATTCTCTATCTCTAGCAATGGAGGTTAAATATGAAGAAACTGAAGGTCAGAGAATCTAAGACATTTTGCCTTTTGTCATACCCTTAAGATATATCACAGGCTAGATTTCACATGCAAGGATATTTCACTCTAAGATGGGAGCTAAGTCTACTCTATATACCAATTCCTCAAGAGTATCTTTAGCCCTATTCTATTGCCCCAAATTGTTACATTGTCTCTTAGGACTACCATAAAGTAAATGATTTTATTTATTTTAACCTCAATTTTTTTCTAGTGTTGAGGCTAGGGATGCTAATTATACCACATATGTCCATAATACTGAGTTATATAAATTAGAAACTTACTAGATGTTGATTGAATTGAACTAATCTGAACTGGATCAGATTAAATTGAATCAGACGAAATATCTACTGGGAAACCTATTAAGCTATAAAAGGGTTCTTAACTTGGTATTGCAGGTGGTCCATGACCTCAAGGAAAAAATATAAACATATACATAAATATACAGTCACATATACATAAATATACAGTCACATATACAAATTTACATACATGCATATTTATATATACATGTGTATATAAATATATAAATGTGTCTGTGTATATATATATATATATATATATATATATATATATATATATATATATATATATATGAAATCTTTATTTTCACTAACTTTAGCTTCTTTGTTAATCATATGCATTTATTTTACTAATTTTCCCTTGTGAAAGGCTCCATAAGATTTAGCAGACTACCTAAGGGAACCATGACTAGACATATTCTAGTTTTATTTAATTCAAACTTAATCTTTCTGTCCTTATGAGCAAGCCATTCTCTGCCATCTAGTGTCAGGTTTCCTATGTAGCAAGAAGACTTTTAGAATATATAAACTCAATGGATTAATAAGCAAGAAACACAGGGGTATGTGCTGGAAACAAACCCCACAGATGCCTAACTTCCCATTGTGAAAGTTTGTGTATGTGTTTATATAACATTGAATTAAAATACATATATATATATATATATATATATATATATATATATATATATATATACACACATATGTATGTATATATATATGTATGTATGTATGTATATATGTACACATATATATATATATATAAGATTTTGATTTTATATTCTTAGAGAGTGTAAATCATGCTGATTAAAATGAAAAAAAAATTGTGTGCTTTTTAAAAATCCCTTCTGTAGGCCTGCATTGTTTAATATTTATGTGTTCACCTTGGGGAAAAACAATAAAATAAGTGAAAATGTAACTAGGTCCTGAGATGTGGATGAGGTGCCTCCAGATACCATGTTGAAAACACCGCTTAAGAAGATTCTGTTGAATTGATTAGCAACTCTATTGCCCATAGCAATTCTGGATCATAGTTCCAGAGCAGATAGCAATTCTTGTGGTTGGTGACAAGAAAGCAAATGGTCTAGTCATGTGTCTATGGTAGAGAAGAACACTGGTCCTCTTGGTTGCAGAAGAATAAAGGATTTGGTCCCAAGGACATGACAAAAGAAAGTGCTTGTACTTACAGTGAGCAGGAACACTTACTGGGCAAACAAAAGAGCACAGAACAGGAAAGCTGTGACTACCCATCTCTATGAATCAATCTGCAGAAGCATAGAACTAGCTCTGAAAATAGCAATACCAAAAATCATGAATTTGGGTACAGTGTCTTCCCGTGCCCAGCTAAATTTTAAGCCTAAGTTGTAAGTCAAGATAGAAACTGGAAAAAGGAGCAAATAATAAAAATACAATTTAACCATTAAAAAGGTTATATGGCAGCAGGGAAAAAGAAATAAACTCAGAAGATACTTATGTGAAAACAAATCATTCCCTAATTGGTAAATGCTCAGAGGACATTATCAAGTAGTTTTCAAAAGAAAACAAATTAAAACCATGGCTAGTCATATTTGTAATAGTTTTTATTTACCAGATTTATGCATGGATAATTTTACAACATTGACAATTGCCAAACCTTTTGTTCTAATTTTCCCCTCCTTCCCCCCCTCAGATAGCAGATTAACCAATACATGTTAAATATGTTAAAGTACAAATTAAATACAATATATATATATATACATGTCCAAACAGTTGTTTTGCTGTACAAAAATAATCGGACTTTGAAATAGTGTACAATTAGCCTGTGAAGGAAATCCAAAATGCAGGGGGACAAAAATAGAGGGATTGTGAATTCTATGCACTGGTTCATAGTCATCTCCCAGAGTTCTTTTGCTGGCTATAGCTGGTTCATTCATTACTGCTTTATTGGAAATGATTTGGTTCATTTCATTGTTGAAAATGGGCACGTCCATCAGAATTGATCATAACATAGTATTTTTGTTGGAGTATACAACAATCTCCTGGTCCTCATTATTTCACTCAGCATCAGTTCATGTAAGTCTCTCCAGGCCTTTTTGAAATCATCCTGTTGCTCATTTCTTACAGAACAACAATATTCCATAATATTCATATACCACAATTTATTCAGCCATTCTCCAATTGATGAGTATCCACTTAGCTTCCAGTTTCTGGCCACTACAAAGAGGGCTGCCACAAACATTCCTGTACATACAGGTCCCTTTCCCTTCTTTAAGATCTCTTTGGGAATATAAAATAACACCGCTGGGTCAAAGGGTATGCACAGTTTGATAACTTTTTGAGAATAGTTCCAAATTGCTCTCCAGAATGGCTGGATGTATTCACAATTCCACCAACAATGTGTCAGTGTCCCAATTTTCCCACATTCCCTCCAACAAAGTTTTCTACTTTGTGATCAATAATAATCTCTAGTTCTTTGGACATAAATTCATTCCTCTTCTCCAAGTCTGAGAGGTAGAGTCAAATTTTGTTTTTAAATCTAAATTATTATTGATTAGCAGCAAGCCCATTGAAACAACTCTGAGGTAATCCTTTATTCATTTTATTCATATCAGAAGTGACAGATACTAGAGGATGACTTGGGATATATATATATATATATATATGTGTGTATATATACGTATATACATATACATATACATATATACATATATATATACATATATACATATATATATATATATATATATATATATATATATATATATATACACACAAATAAACTGTGGATGGAGATCTAAATTGGTTTGACCATTCTGAAGAACAATTTGGAACTGTGACCAAAGGAGTATACCCTCTAGCTCAGTCATATCACTAAAAGGTCTGTTTCCCCAAAGAGATCAAAGAAAAAGAAAAAGAACTTATATATACAAAAATATTTATAACAATTATTTTTGTGTTGGGAAAGAATTGGAAATCTCAGGGTTGGTCATTGTCTGGGGAATGTCTGAACACAATGAAGCATATGATTATAATAAAATAATAGTATCACAGAAGGAATGATGAGGGATGGTTTCAAAGGGAAAAAATGGCAAAAACTATATGAACTGATGCAAAATGAACTGAAAAGAGCTGGGAGATGATTTTTTCCATAACAATAATTTTAATTATGATCAATTATGAACAACTAGGCTACTTTGATAATGAAAAATGTTATCCATCTCCAGAGAGTTAATTAATAAACTCAAAGCATAAACTGAAGTATAATATTTTTACCTTCTTTATTATTTTCTTTTTTTTTGCTTACATGGCTTTTAGGGAAATGAGGAGATTATAGGATACAATAAAATTCTCCCCATAAGAAGTAGACATCCTAACTTGATTTTCTGATTGGATACAGTAACTGTGTAGTTATGATCATTTTTATGAATGCAAATAATTCAGCTAAGATCTCTGTACCTGAAATCTCTGCCTAGCCTTGACTGTAGTAAAAGTCCCCTTGAAGAAAAGGCCTACTTATGAACAAAAGGTCCACTTCATGCTGAGAAGGTCCCTCAGTTGTCTACCCTGTTTGCCTTAGGGAGTAAATATACTTCCACATTGTATTGGGTAATTTAGGTTCTTTATAAAAGACCACTTAGCTATCCAGTACCTTATCAGAAATGTTTTTCATGATTTCATACCCATATTTCATGTTTGGGATGCAACTTACTTTCTGCCCCCATCAGGAAGAAGATATTATCAGATAATTCCAAGACTATCTAGGAAAGAATTTTAGTAACCCCCATTGTTCATCCTCCAACATCTGGGTATCTTCAAATAATCTTTCGAAATATTGATTAGCATATCTTTAGATTGGTATGAGACCTGGTCTGCCAGTTGCATTCCCCTTTGAACTCCTTCTTACTTCCTTGATACCTCCTTCCTTTTAAGTTTGGGTCTTTACACCTGGGAAACTCCAACGCTATATTTCCCTTATAAAGAATTTCCAATTCTTTTCATATTTTAACTTGGAGAGCAAGATGATAAGGAAGAGACTTGAGTAATGAGTCCCTAGTGTGTCCTATTTCCCTGGAGAAAGGACCATATAATGGAGATTTTTGTGTGTGAATTATATGAAGTTGGACACATATCAGATAATTTGTTATTTAGAAGAGGTTACTAGATACTTCAGGAATAAGTAAAGACTTCAGCATTATTCCTGAGGCTGAGGCACATAAGCTCAAGGCACAGTTTTTCTCCTTTATAGGTAAGTTGAACTATCACACTGTATTTGTTTCTGATTTATTTTGCTTTGCTTCATTTTGTTGTACCATGACATACCAATGTTATCAAAAGATTCAATGTGATTCTCAAGCTGCCATTATATCTCATAGACAGCCATCACTTACTCTTAAGGTCTAGAATTTCTGTCTCCATCATGTTTGAAAAAGCCCAATGATGGAACACTATCCATTTATTCCCCTAAAAAATAAGTTATGAGCCTAAAATAGAAAAAAAAAAACATAGGTGTTGAATTTTTATAATTTTTATCTTGAATTTTCCCATCCTGTCATCTCTATACAAATGTCCCTTCCTATATCTAAAATTGCTATTTAAAGCCTAGAGCGTTATCTAAAATCCAAGTTTAAAAGACTTGTGATGGATCACCCAGCTAATCAATGCAGGAAAAGAGGGAGTAGAGATGAATTTTCAGCTTTCTACTTGCTTCATAATTAGTCACAGCAGGAATTGTTAATACTAAATGCATTTCTATCATAAGGTCTTTCAGATGACTTCAGACCTATAGAGGGAAATAAATAAGAACAACTCGGCTACCTGTATTAACAAAATTCATTTTAATTGTATTTTTCCTTAGAAGTTATCATTATAGCATTTGTTTTCTTTGAGTAAAACTAGTATCCATATCACACAATATGTGATTTGAGGGACAATAAAGATGTGATCTGAATACAATTTTTTTTATCTAGAACAGATCATATTTTATGCAGAGTTTTAAGGTCTGAGAAATCTTTCCAACATCCAATAATAGTCTTTTGAGGTCATTAATTGATTTGCCCATTGTAGCAATGTGAGCACTGCAATAATTTCAGATGTTTGGATGATTATACAAAAGGAGATCTGACAATTAGCAATGCATGAGCCTTTGAGTATTCATGGAATTACTTGTTTAATCATGTTTTAAAAACCTACACAAGAAAATGAGAATGTATCTGGCTTCCCTATGTTAAAGTTAGAAGCGACAAAAATGCTTACTGTGAAGAACATATTCACCAATTGGTATCTGAACTATCACAGACTTCTAAACATCCCATTGAATCCCCAAGTTTGATCATGTCTAGGGAAAAGGAATACACTCCTAAGGTGCACATTGTTAGACATAATGCTCTGCTTTATATTTTGCATTTTTGCATGCACATAAATTCTGTAATATGCTGATGAATTTCAATAAGAAGCTCTTTGAAAAAAAAATTAGCACAGTGACATTTTGAGTTTAATTTACACTATTAATATTTTCCCATTACATTTATGAATCTAGACATCCAATAAATCAATGAATCAAGTTTTTAGACTTGCTGATTTCTGAGATACAAATGCTTACACTTGAAATTTCAAACGTAGCTGATGCTAGTTTCAACAGATCCCTGGGTAAAATCTACCTCTTATCTTTTGATTAGAGTTGAGATTTGGATTGGCAGAAGGCACCAACTACTTCAATATAGGTTTCCATTAGAATTTAAATTTACTACTTGTACATTTCTCAGTTTTTACTGTAAGTACACTGGGTCAAGCAATCAGTTGGAAAAGGTAATCTTTCCAAACTGTCCTTGAAATACAAATTTCTATGTCTTTGTCAATGAAAGAAAGAGACTTAAAAAATCATTTTATGGTTTATACATGATCAAATCAAATTCACTACTATTCTAAATTCACTGTTACTAAGATGTTTAAACTAAAATTATGTGTCACAATCACTCCTTTATAACATCTTCTGGAACACAGTTTGGAATTTTGGACTTATAATACTACAATCTACTACCACCCAATTGGATTTATTTTAGCTTCTTTTCTATCAGTCAATAACTTACGAAGCCCCCCTTCCCCAATCAATTGTGAATTTTAAATCAATTGTGAATTTTAAATGAATCTCATCTCAATGATCTACTTGAAAAAATAATACACACCCAAACTCCCCAAATAAGTCATTTGAATTTTGAAGTTTAATTTTTAGTTTAATTGTATTTTTCTTTCATGTCTATATATTGTTTCCATTTCTACCTTGATGAACTAATATAACCATAAAAATATTTCTTAGTTGACAATTCATTGTTTTTTTTTGAGAAATTCTTTACGTCAATTTATCCCAACACTTTCCTTCTCTAAGTTAATGATCTTTGCTTTTTTTACCTAATATTAACATGGTAAAGTTTCAAGTGTTCTCCCCATCAAGAACATTTGCTTCATATATGTATGCCCAGAAATGAAACAAACTTGAGGTTTATTTAAGGAAACTGATATTTGGACTCATGCTCCCATTCACTCTAAAATTATGCTTCCATTAGTTCAACCCAATGTTTTACTTCCTTTTATACATATTTGCACAAGTAGTATGGACTTATATCAAGCATAAATTCATCGAAGGTCCTAGGTATTTTTATCCATGGAAATTTTTGCCTTGATGAATCCTATCAGTATCCCTAACAGTACACATAATCAAGTCTAGGGAAAAAACAAACAAACAAACAAAAACAAAAACAAAAACAAAAACAAAAACAAAAACAAAAACTTCAATATAGTATAAAGATAGTAAGAAGAAAACAAGCTTGTATGAGTTTGGGACTGGTAAGAGATGAGGAAAGAGTATATAAAGAAGGATAATGTAAGCAAATGTAGAAATCAGAAGATGGTGCAGTACACTCATCAAAAACTCTGGGGAATCCTTTTGCATTCTCCTAAGTATGGTGTATGATAGGTTTGTGTAGCGTTATAGATGGGAGAAATAGGACTAGAGACATTGTAGCAAGACTTAAGCTTTACAGCTCTTTTTGTGGTAGCAAAGAATTGTGAAATGAGTGGATGCTCATCAACTGGGGTATGGCTGAACAAGTTGTGGCACATGAAGGAAATGGAATATTATTATTCCATGAACAAGAAGATAATTTTAGAAAGGTATGGACAGATTTACATGAAGTGATGCTGAATTAAACAATCAGAACCAGGAATACATTGTATATAATAATAACAAGAAAATGTGATGATCAACTATTAAAAACTTTGGTTCAGTGATCTACAGCAATCCCAATGTACTTTGGACAGAAAATACCATCTACATCCAGAAAAAGAACTAAGGGGACTGAATATGAATCAATACCTGCTAAACACTTCTTTTTTCTGTTTTTTTTTTATCCTTCCCATAGTTTTTTTTCCCCATTTGCTCTGATTTTTTATTTTTCTCTCTCAACATGATTCATAAAGCACTGTGTATTAAAAATAAATTTACTTCAATAACAAAACAAACCAAAAAAAAGGACTTAAGCTTTAGAAATCTGCTTAAAACTACATGATTATTGATTTTTATTTATTAAATGATCTAATGATAATCTAGTTTCATTTAAACCCCCAGTGTTATGAACCAAAATGTAAATATCATTTTCCATACTTCAGTTAGTCAATAAGCATTTTATGAAGCACCGATATATGACATAGCTGCCCCAAAGTAATATAAAATTATAAATATTTCAATTTATTATGATTAAAATGACATCAATTGAATTTTAATATAGGAATAGATGGGTATAAAAATACAGTATATAGAAGAATCTTAGGCAAAAGAAAGAATGTCAAAAACATGCATATTAAAATTAGAATCATGAAGGTTCAAGCTTTTAGAACCTGTTGTTCCAAGTGTTTGATGCTTAAATTCTGTCCCATTGCTAACATTTGTCAGAGAGCTGGTTAGAGAACTGTAAGTTAGTGATCCTGGGATCTACTAATCTTTTTTATTTAATATTTTATTTTCCTCAGTTACATGTAAAACAATATTTAACATTAACTTTTTTTTTTAACATTTTGAGCTCTAGATTCTCTCTCCAACCCCCACCACTATGCATTAAGAAGGCACAAATAAATTATGCAAAACATTTCCATGAAAGTCATATTGTAAAAAAACAAAAAAACAAACAAACAAAAAAAAAACAACATAGTTTTCCTCTCATCTAAACTCCAAAAAATATGCTCAAGAAATAGAAAGAAGTTAAAAAAAAAAAGATTTAGTCTGCATTCAGACACAATTAGTCTCTATTTGGGTATGGATGGCATTTTTCATCATAAGTCCTTTAAAAGTGTCTTGAGTCACAGTATTGCTGATAATAGCAAAATCATTCATAGCAGATCATCCCATGACATTGCTATTACTTTGTACAGAAGACATTGCACTTTGCATGAGCTCATGGGGGATTTTTGAGGGTTTTTTTTTTCTGAGAGGATCTTTCTCATTATTTTTCATAGAACAATAGTATTCCTTCATAATCACATACCATAATTTATTCAGTTATTCCCCATCCTATGAGCATCCTCTCAATGTCCAACTCTTTGTCCCAGAAAAAGAGCTACCTTGAATATTTTTTAATACATATAGGCCCCTTTACTTTTTAAAGATCTCTTTTAGGCTACATGCCTAGCTATAGTATTTCTAGCTCAAAAGGCATAAATGCAGGCCTTTGGGTATATTCCAAACTGCCCTATAGAATTATTTAAATCACTTCACAATTCCATTCTCCCCTTCTGGCCCATCAACCAATAAAATAGATATGAGAGTACCTCAAAATGGCCTCATTTCACATCTCTCCAATTAATAGTGGTTAGAGAATTTTTTCATAAAGCTATAAATACCTTGATTAGTTCATTGTAAAACTTATATCGGTTGATCAAACACCTACTGGATACTCTCAACACTGAAAATGCAGACCTTTGGATATACCAAAGAGTGTGAAGCAGAACTGAGCTCATTTAAGATCTTCTTCAGCAGGTGCAGCTGTGAAAAGTAAGTATATTTTTTATTTGAAGATCACACGTAAATAATATTTCTGAAGCTTTATATTTGTTACAGATGAAAAGATAGATATGCTGATGGTCACTAATTTATGTCACATAGAATTTTTTTAAATGACCCAATTTTGTCAATTTCTTAAAATGATTACTACAGAATGTCTTGCTTGAAGTGCCATATAGAATGGATTCCTAATTAGTTATTAGGTAAAATACCAAACCTGTAATATTTACATACAAGTTTTTGTAGCTTTATTTGTACTTTCATTAGGAAATTATTTTTTTAAAAATACCAAATTATGAATTTTAATTCAACAATATCATAGATATTTCATGTACATATAGAAAGAATAAAGCATAAGTGTGATTTAATACAAATGTTGGTTGGTAGGACAATAATTTCTGTGCTATATATTGTGATTTATGATACCATCATAAAATACATTTTCTACACATACTTTTTTATTTTTCATGTTACTGGAAATATATTAAATAACAAGATAAAATAATAATAAAACTAATTAATTATTAAATATATCAAAAATTTTGCTCAGGTTCAACTATATCATATAGACGGCAAAGAAATGTATAGCTGATCAGACACTAAGGAGAAATTATGGGAAGTAAGGAGACCTTTGCCTAATTCCTTGATGTCACATTGAATGAAAAGAGGTAATTGTAAATATCTTACATGGAATATCTCATCACTGGTGCATAAGAGATTCAAAAAGTATATCGCAGGCTGTTTTCCTTGGATGGAAGAAATGGATAAGTGGAATGAAACTACATCAATTCAAATAACTGAATTCATTCTCATGGGCATCACAGATCATCATGACTTGCAGATTCCTCTTTTCCTTGTGTTCCTCATCAACTACTTGGCCATAGTTTTTGGGAACCTGGGCTTGATAATCTTGACCAATATTGATTCTCACTTGAAAACTCCCATGTACTTTTTCCTCAGGAATCTGGCATTTATTGATCTTGATTACTCCACAGCCATTGGGCCTAAAATGTTGGTTAATTTGGTAGTGGAGGAAAATGTCATATCTTATACTGGATGTGCAACCCAGTTAGTCGTTTTTGTAACATTAATAATAAGTGAACTTTTTATATTATCAGTGATGGCCTATGACCGCTATGTAGCCATCTGTAATCCACTCCTCTATATGGTCATCATGTCAGACAGAATGTGCTACCTCTTAGTGACCATCCCATATCTCTACAGTACTTTTGTAGCACTGCTAGTTACAATTAAGATTTTTAATTCATCTTTTTGGAAATCTAACATTATTAGTCATTTCTACTGTGATAGTCTCCCTCTCTTAAATATGTTATCCAGTGATACAGAGGATATAGCATTAATCATATTGAGCCTTTCTGCTTTTAATTTAGTTTTCTCCCTCTTGGTTGTTCTTGTTTCATATGGACTGATTCTTATGGCTATCCTCAGGATGAATTCTGCTCAAGGCAGGCACAAAGCTTTCTCCACCTGTGGCTCCCATCTCACAGTGGTGGTTGTATTCTATGCGACACTTCTTTATATGTACTTGCAACCCTATTCTAGTCATTCATTTGATACAGATAAGATGGCTTCAGTCTTTTATACTCTAGTTATTCCCATGCTTAACCCTTTGATTTATAGTTTGAGAAATAAGGAGGTAAAAGGTGCCTTGAAAAGAGCATTAGAAAGTCAATGCAAATGTCTTACTTGAGGTGCCATATAGAATGGATTCCTAATTAGTTATTAGGTAAAATACCAAACCTGTAATATTTACATGACAGGTATTATCAGATTTTCTAGAAGAAGTAATTTTATCTTGTAGAGATTAAGGCCTATACCCTTAGGCAAATATCTTTTAGTGGCAGGGGGTAGATGGAAATCTAGATCCTTCTTATTCAAAATATCTGACCCTATGTATTATACGTTGTTACTGTTAACTGGATTTATCTTTCTTCTCTATCTTCTCCCCACATTTTTTCCCAAGTAGTTCATCTTTATTTCATGTGATCTGAAGCAATTTCTCACTCTAATAAAACTATGATGTTCCTTAGCTCTATTCTTTTGCCCCATCTTGATATGTTGTATATCATACTTAATCACCATAAGGTGAATTATTTTACTCATTTTGAACTCTGGTATTTATTAAATTATCATGATAATCTTATTATTATAATAATAATTAAATTATAATTTTTTTTCCAAATGACAAACACATGGTCCCTTGAGCTTAGGGATGATGGTGCATCACTACTGTTCATCATAATATATTCCATAAGCTAGAGTTTTAGTAGCTGCTGATTGAATTGAACTGAACTGAAGTTAAATCAGATGAAACATTCAATGGGAAAGATATTAAGCTAAATCAGGGGCTTTTTGTGATTGTAGATGGTCCATGAATGTAAATGAGGAAAATAAAAATAATGAACTTTTATTTTCATAAATTTGGCTTCCTTGTTTATCATACACCTTTATTTTACTATTTATTTATTTTTCTTCTAAAGGATACGTTAGATTTAGCAGACTGCCAAAGATGAACATGACCCTCTCCCTCTAAAAATTAAGTATCTGAGTTAATGCATTAGGATTATGTTAAAATCTTTTCTATAGGTAATATCTTACTATAATAATATTATATGCTATAATAATATAATATAATAACTAATATGAATACTTTCACATTAAACTATTATTATTATTATTAATATTATCAAAATGTTATTAAAAGACATTTGAAAATCATTTGGTAGCTGAGCTTCCGATTTTAAAATCTAGCATAGTCTTTTGGACTTTATGAACAAGGAATTCTCCTGCCATCTAATGTCAATCTTCCGATATAGCAAGAAGAATTTTAGAAATTAATAAACCCAAAGATTAATGAACAAGAAATATAAAGGTGCGTGCTGGCATTAAATCTCATAAGCATATGACTTTCCATTGTTAAATTTTCTGTATAAGAATTTATGCACCATTGAAAATAATTTGAAAAAAATCACTGTAAATTAAATGTTATTTTTTATATCTAGAATGTATAAAAATGTGGATTAAAATTAAAAGTTTTGTGTACTTTTTTCTTCTTCTGGATACCTGTATTTTTAAACATTTATGTACTCGGCTTAGAAAAACTACAAAGTAGATGAGAATGTATCAACATTCTGAGAGGTGTATTAAAATTTCATTTAATAATGTTTGTTGGATTATTTAAATAAAATTAACAATTTAGCAAAAAACAAAAGGGGGGGCAGAAAAATACTAGATAAAATAGCACCTAAAACTGGGAAGACCATGTCAATAGAAAAGAGGAAGCAATCCAACTGAAGTCTCTCAACATTACACTTCCATCAATTAAAAAATTCCTCAAAACAAATATTGTTAACCCCCCCAAAAAAAATCAGATTGATATGATTTTCCAGGCAAAGGCAATTTAGGAGGTCTACAGGAGATATCTGTGTAATGGAGATAAAGATTGGTCCAGAGTATAACAATAGTAGTTTTAGACCTTGTCACTGATTGGCAATTGTAATGCCCATATGCCCATATGCCCATATTCTAGATCATAGTTCCAGAGCAAACAGAAGATCTTGTGTTGATCAGAAGGGAATAAGGGGTCTAGTCACATATCTAATGAAAAGAAGAACATTTGTCCTCATGGTTGCAGAAGAAAAAAGGATCTGGTCATAGTTTCAAAGCCAAGGGACCTTTATCAGATGAAGAGAAGATCATTAACAGGAAAGCAGCAGATTATATCTTTCCATGATTCATACTAGATTCCAAATGACTCAAAACAAAAAAAAAAAAATCTGAAGTTTTGGAAAGTATCTCCCCATGCACAGACAAAATTTAAGTTTAAATTGTAAATAAAGAGAAAAACTGGGGGGGGGGGGAAATGAGCAAATAACAAAAACACAACTTGACCATTAAAAAGCTATTATGAAAAGACAAATTCAGAGGAAGAAAGCAATGTGAAAACAGCTACAAATAAGTACTAAAGAGAAAAAAAGTGAATTAACACAAAACAAAAAAGAATTACAGGAAAAGTTAAAGAAATAGCTTAGGGAAGATGATTTTTAACATGATATTTTGAAAGGCACAGGATTCCAATAAAAATAATCTACTTATTAAAACTTATTATAATTCTGTTGAAGTAATGAGGTGGAGAAAGACTCTCCCCATCTAGGGACACCAAAATGGTGAGATTAATCAATAAAATGAAGTGATTTGGGGAGTGATACACCCAAAGTGTGTTGGAGATATGTACTATTATCATGGATTGTCTGAAAAGAATTTGTAGGTTTTGACTTTTTTACAAATCAAGAGAGGAAGACTTATTATGCTATGAATATGAACAGCAAAGCGAATCAATAATGGCTTTTAGCAAGGAAAAGGTGTTTCCTGGTCAAATTCACAATGAACTAAGTGTAATAAGTCATTAAGGTGTGGCAAATGGGGATTATACTATTGATTGAAAGGTTAAACCTAAAAGGGATTTAATGCCCTAAAAAGAGTTATCAGGGGTCTACATTATGTACAGGTCTTTCAGGAATTGACATCATAACTTGGTGTTCTGATTGAATATCTTAATTATGGAATTATAACATTTTTTGTCATCAGAAATAATTCAACTAAGAATTCCATAGACAACCTGCTTGGATGGAGCTGTAATAAAAGTCCATTTGAACAAAAGGTCTAATCAAAATCAAATGTGCTCTTAATAGCCTGTCTATATTCCTTTATGCTTATCAGGGAACAATTAGGCTTGTCTACAAGATTGTCTACAGTAATTCAGGTTTCTTCTGTGAATACCCAGGATTTCATCAATCCCTCAGGAGGAAAAAAAAAAAAAGTAATATTTAATTATATCAATGACTTTTGGATTGGAAACCCAAATCCAAAAATATTTTGTTTATAAAAGATACTTTAAACAGAAAGTCACACTCAAAATTAAAATAAAACATTGGTGTAGAACCTATTATAGTTTACCTAATGCAAAAAAAAAAAGGCAAGTGTAAACCAAGAGATAAAGGAAAAGTAGTCTGATTTATTAGAGAAGTGAATATTGAAATGATTCTGAGTTACTCCTTTATATATATAAGAAATGACAAGTTCTGAAGGGAATAAATGCATTTATATATATATATATATATATATATATACACATACCTACACATAAGTGTATGTATACACACATATGTTTGTGTGTATATATATATATATATATATGTATTTATATATTATAATCAAGATGTGGTTTCAGAAGGAAAAATGGCAAAAACAATATGAACTGATATCAAATGAAGTGAGAAAAATTGGAAGGTTATATTGATCATAACAGTAATCTTTTAATAATGAAAGACTCTGATGCTATCTACCTCCAGAAAGATAATTAAAATTTTTGAGCATAAACTAAATAATGATTTTGTATCTTGATTTTTTCTCTTATTTTGGGTAAATGGTTTACATGGAAATGTTTCACATGATTTCATGTGGATAATTCATATAATTTTGAATACCTACTACAAACTACTTAGCTCCACAAGGGCTATCACTCATTGTTTGACCCATGAGAGAAAGTAGTCATTTTTTTAAAACAAACAGGTTTGTTTATGAGTCAGCCAAATGGACCCACTGGGAACCTTGAGAACTACCAAAGATACTGCTTGTCCCATATTCTAACAGGGTTTCATAATTGTTTTTTTTTTGTTTTTGTTTTTGTTTTGTTTTGTTTTGTTTTTTCCATTTGTGACTCCTTTTTGCCCAAAAAAATTTTATACAATCCCCAGGTATCTAAAATAGGTACACAAACTAAACATTACTAATAAATCATAATTTCACAGTCCCCTCATTTAATAACACAACATCACCTGGAGTTGTGTGCTAGTCTCTCAATATTCTTCTTTAGTCATAAGTATTAAACGTGACATTTCAGTGACTAAGAAGGCAGTCCCTCAAGCTGGTCTGTGGACCATGCCAGATTGTGAACTCATTGCACTTAAATGATAAATACACCTCCTATACCATCAACTCCATAATAGGAATATAGCAGGAAACTAAGAGTCTTGCCATGGTTTGCCCTTGGGTTTCAGGAAGAGGCCTATTGTGATGTCATTCTTGTCAGCAGCCCAAGGACTATTTATTTCCTCTTTGAGGAAGAAAACTATGATGAAAAAGAGAGAGTAGACAGCCTTACAAGCTGAATACCTGAATAATGATTTTATTGAATTGCCCAAGTCTGTGAGCTACAGATATGTTTTGCTATGTAAAGACTAATTAAACCATTTGATAGAAGCCTTTCCAACGACATATTTCACAACAAACATAGGTGTCCAATCAAGGAAATTCCTGCAAGTTTTGAAGTCCTGCAATAGTCTCATCGATCATTTTTCATCTCAAAGAATCCAATGATTCCTGCTGGTTTTCAAGTCCTGCAATAGTCTCATTATTAGCCATGCCCTATCAGTGTCAGATGTTTCTTAGGTTCTCTCCTTTGTTTCATAGTTTTTCTCTTTTTCTGTCTAACTGAGCCAGGTGCTCATTGGCACCCATCTGATTCCTTCTCCATCTGTAGAAATACAAGCAAACCCTCTTCCCCAAACAGTTAACCTATCTAGTCCCTTCTATTTACCACTTTATAAATCTCTTCTCATCACCTGGCAATTACATTAGAGCTGCTCACACTGGACATTGCCCTTCTGTTGGGTCAAAAAAGTCTGTATTCTCTCCAATTGTAATCCCTTTCTGCTATGTGATTCCTTTTTGGCTGAGAGATCAAGTAATCCCTTTCTGCCATGTGATTGCTTTGTTCAGCTGATTGATCACATCAGAGTCCTCAACTTCTAAAGACTTTCTGGGTGTAAACTCAGCTGCCATCATGCCCACCTATCTTTTGTATGATATCTTGGGGCTGGGCCCTGCCTCTCATTTCCCTGGGTCAATCTACATTCTGAGGCCCAGTGGAAGCCTAACAGGTATTGAAATTTTACTATTTTCATCTTGATTTTCCCTCTCTCCTCAAATATGTACAAATGTCCCTTCTTATATCTGAAGTTGTTGATCAAACTCCTAGTGATCTGTCCAGGATAGTGAGAAGTTACCAACATAAAAATGTATCACACAGCTAATCAGAGGCAGGAAAGGAGGGAGTAGAGAGAAATTCTCAAGTTTATCCTTGCTTCATAATTAATTATGGCAGGACTTCTTAACTCTAAGGTCATTTCTATCTAGTGTCTCTCAGATGACTTCGAGATACAAAGAGGAGAAAGTAGTATTAACTTTGACTACCTAGACTAATAGAAGAGTACTGTACTTAAGGAATTTAATAATGTCCATTAACTTTGGGAAGGCTATAGTTGACATTTATGAGCATAAGCCTTAATTCTCAATATAATTTTGCTTTCTTTGGTATTGCTTTCACCACCATGGTATTGCTTTCTTTGAATAAATTTTTTTCTGACACCTGAGGAGAGAAACAATTAAGATGTGATCTGAATGGGATTTCTAATCTAGAAAAGAACTAACATTTCTAGATTGTTTTTAGGTTTGAAAAACCCAACAAGCATTTAGAACAGCTCTAGATCAGATTTGGATCAATAATTACGTTTGTCCAGTATAGCAGTTTGGTACTTGTGTTGGTTACACAAAAGAATGTTGAACCCAAGTAGGAAATTAAGAACTTAAATCTGATATTCCTATTCTAAAGTTGTAAGTGACATAAATGCTCACTTGGAAAGAACCATGAAAGAAATAACAAACAATTGGTGTCTGAACTTAGAAAGACCCCAAATATCCTACTCAATCCACAAATTTGAAGATATCTAAAGAAAGGCAACACACTCCCAAGGTGCACTTTGTTAGACATGTTCTCTGCTTTATACTTTTCATGGACATGAAATCAATAATTTGCAGATTTAATTTGAAACACTGGCTATTTGAAAATATTATTAGCATAATACTCTTTTAAGCTTAAACTACATTATTAATGTTTTCATCACATTCATGATTCTAGAGTCAACCAAACAATAAACCATATATATTGCCTGGTTGATTTTCAATGAATAAATGCTTACACTTGAAATTTAAACATTTAATAATGCAACTTGGGACTAGTTCCAGCAGATCCCTTGGTTAGCATTGAGGTTATTGGACCTTGGCAGATTACAACAAATCTCTCGAAATAAATCTGTTTGACTAAAATTTAACTCTTCCATTTCATTTTTTTCCTTTTTTTGCTATTTATATATTTTGCAAAAGAATCATTTGAAAAATGTAACCTTTCTAAATCTCTGTGGAAGAGAAGTTTCATTGTCTTTGTCAATGAAAGAAGGAGAATTAAAAATCTGATGATATTCACCACTTCTGTAACTTCCCTATTTCTGAGATGTTAGAGCAAAACTTAAATAAGTCACAATTTATGATTTTACAATAATTTCCAGGACCTAGTTTTGAATTTTAGATTCAAAATGCTGCAGTCCACACCACCCAACTGATTTATCTTAATTTCTTTTCTATCTGTTGGTACCTTACACAGGCTCTCCTCCCACAATCAATTGTGTATATTCTAAATGCTAAATGTGTCTCACCTCAAGGCTCTACTTAGACATCTCCAGGGATATCAAATCCTATCCTCCAAAAGAAGTCATTTGAGTTTTAAAGTTTGATTTTTAGTTTTAATTTGCTTTTTTTTTTTTTTTTACCAAATTTTGTTTTGTTCTACCATTTCTATGTATTATTCTTATTTCTACTTTGATAAGCTTAAAAGAACCAGAACAAATTTTTCTTTTGAAAGTGTTTTAAAATTTTTGACAAGAGATGTTTCTTATCAACTGATCTCATGTATTTCCTTCTTTAGGTTAAACATTTCTTCTTCCTTTACTTAATATTTACTTGATGAATCCAGCCATTCTGGAGAGCCATTTGGAACTATGCCCAAAAAGTTATCAAACTGTGCATACCCTTTGACCCAGCATTGCTGTTATTGGGATTATAACCCAAAGAAATACTAAAGAGTGGAAAGGGACCTGTATGTGCCAAAATGTTTGTGGCAGCTCTTTTTGTTGTAGCTAGAAACTGGAAGTTGAATGGATGTCCATCAATTGGAGAATGGTTGGGTAAATTGTGGTATATGAAGGTTATGGAATATTATTGCTCTGTAAGAAATGACCAGCAGGAGGAATACAGAGAGGCTTGGAGAGCAACATCAACTGTTGCTGAGTGAAATGAGCAGAACCAGAAGATCACTATACACTTCAACAACAATACTGTATGAGGATGTATTCTGATGGAAGTGGAAATCTTCAACATAAAGAAGATCCAACTCACTTCCAGTTGATCAATGATGGACAGAAATAACTACACCCAGAGAAGGAACACTGGGAAATGAATGTAAATTGTTAGCACTACTGTCTATCTACCCAGGTTACTTATACCTTCGGAAGCTAATAATTAATGTGCAACAAGAAAATGGTATTTACACACATGTATTGTATCTAGGTTATATTGTAACACATGTAAAATGTATGGGATTACCTGTCATCAGGGGGAGGGAGTGGAGGGAGGGAGGGGATAATTTGGAAAAATGAATAAAAAAATAATAATTAAAAACAAATTTAAAAAAAATAAAAATATTTACTTGGTAACGTTTTTAGTGTTCTTCCCATCAAAGACATTTGCCAACTTGTCAATGTCGATCATTGAGTACTGTGTACAGAGTTGAAAGAAACTTGAGATTTGATCAAGGCAATGCTTTCAATAATTCAGTTTAATATTTAATATCAATATCAAGCATAAATCAACAAAAGTTCCCAAGTAATGTTTCTCATAACAATTCTCTTTTTGAGAAATAGCAAAGTCGGAGCTTCACATTATGATTATTTCCTCACAAAAGAGTGATTTGACAGTGAATTTTTCAATAATTTTTGCTTAAGAATCTACTTCTAATACAAATCTTTGCTAACTGCTGGGAAAGGGGAAGTTCTGTTTGTTTTATTTTGCTCAATTATCCATATCCAGAAATACTAGCCTTTATCTCTCCAAGTTCCAATCTTTTTTTTTTTTTTTTCCATCCACATGTTCCAGTTTTAAATGAATTTAGCTATCCGGAGCAGTTAGGAGACAGAAAGCCTTTTCTACCTGAGATTCCCACATAATGGCTTGTCACTGTTTTCTATGAGACACTTCTTTTCATGTACTTTACAGACCTTCTAAAACCTTTCCTTAGTTATTGGCAAAATGTCATCAGTATGCTACACACTATTGATCTTGTGGTGAATATTATCAGTGAGGCTCTGAAGAGAGTTTTCAACAAATCTTACCAATGTTAAAAATGCTATAAATTGCCAAAGAGTAAAGAAAGTGATTGACAAGGTGAAGTAAGATTTATAGTATTGTTATGTTTATGTGTTGCAAGCAAATTGTCTGTAGTGTAAGACAATAAGGCAGTAAATTAGTTAAATAGAAAGAAAAAAGAGCAAAAAAAGTCTCATAAGAGATAGATCTGGTACTCTTTCAGTAGATACAGACCAGTTTAGAAGAAAAATCAATATAGAAGCAAATGAGGAAAAAAAATCTTGATGGAGGCAGGGGGAAATAAGAAGAGTATATAATAAAGAAAAATCAGATCAAATGTGAAAAATAGAAGATCATCATCTTTATGTTAGCATCTTTGGAATCCTTTTATAGTTGGTAATGGGATTATGAAACACTCTATATGGATGAAATGGAGATATAATTGCAATTTGTAGTAGGATTTAAGTTTCAGAAATCCATTTAAAATCAGATGATTATTGATTTTTATTTTGGTAATTTCATTTAAATCCTCCAATGGCATAGTCTGAAACGTAAATGCCATTTTACCTTACATCATTTGGTTATTAAGTATTTATTAAGCACTGTTGTACCATAATATAATTATTCACATTTAGAGTTATTATCATTAAAATAGCATCAATTCAATTTAAATATAGGAATAAGTGGGTGAGAAAATATTTAGAAGAATCAGCTAATTTTCTCTAAAACATACATATTAAAGTGAGAATCATAAAGGTCACATTGAGGGGCTATTTTAAACTTTATTATCTAAAATTCTATTCCATTGCTAACATTTATTACAGAGTTGATTAGGACTTTATTACTGATCCTGGGATTTACTAGATGTCCTTAACTTTGAAACTGGGAAACTTTGGACATATCTAGGATCCTATGCAAGATCTTTAGGAAGTATAGATGTGACAAAGAAATGTATTTCTTACTTGAGAATTATACATAAACAACTTAAGGACATTTCTGAAGCTTTCTATTTATTACAGATTAGTTGATGGATATTATGACTATCATTGAACTCCTTTAAATTAAAATGAGTAACATTGAACTTAAAAAAATAAATAAATAAAATGATACAATCACCAGGTGTGGTGGCCTATAGTCCTAGCTACTTGGGAGGCTGATCCTGGAGGATTGCCTGAGCCCAGGAGTTCTGGGCTGCCATGTGCTATGCCCATCGGCGTCTGCATAAGTTCTGCATCAATATGGTAATACCCTAGGAACAGAGGACCACCAAGTTGCCTAAAGATGGGTGAACTGGCCCATGTCAGAAATGGACCAAATCAAAACTCCTCTGTCAGATCACACCTGTAAATAGCCACTGAGCAAGATAGTGAGACATAGTCTCTTTTTAATTTTTAAAAATCTTAAACAAAAAAGTAAAGTTTCCTGTTAAAAAATGTTAACATCAGGAGTCTAAAGTTATTTCCTTCTACACTTGACAACTATAGAGACTTTTTGATGTTCTGGGTGAGAAAACATCAAGTAAATTATCTAATAATGATATGTCTCTATTTTATAATATAATGAAATTTACAATTTCATTTACGGTAGGTTCTGCTTTTTATGCAATGTGTCTTCATATTAAGATTAAAACAAATTACACACCCAATTTTGGAAATTTATTTGTGCTTTTATTAAGAAGATGGTTATGTTGCTGCTGTTGTTATTGTTTTACACAAATCATCCAATGACAAATTTTAGTTGACCAATACCACAGATATTTCATGTAGTTATAGAACTGAAAAGGCATATGTTTGATTGGATACTAATAATGGTAAGTAAACCAATCTCTTTGTGATACATTATTGTGGTTCATGGTACCATCATAAAAATAAACTTTGTATACATAACATGGTTTTGTGTCATTGAATATGATAATTAAATATACCAAAAATTTGCCCAGGTTCAACCTCATCACATCAACAGCAAAGGAATCTGTCTCTGGAACAGACACTAAGGAAACATTATGTGAAGTAAGGAAATCTTTACTGAATTTCTTGATGTTATATTTAAGAGTGAAAGGAGTTTGGAAATATTCTACTCTCCTAATCTTTCATGAGTGGTGTATCCTATATTCAAAGAGCTTACATCAAACTGTTTTCCTTAGATGGAAGAAATGGAAAATTGTAATGAGACTTCATCAATTCAAATAATTGAATTTATTTTCATGGGCATCTCGAATTATCCTGACCTATAGATCTTACTTTTTCTTGTATTCCTCATCATATATTCAAAGCTCTGGGGAATCTAGGTTTGATATCTTGACCAAGATTGATTCTCACCTAAAAACCCCCATGTACTTTTTCCTCAGGAATCTGGCATTTATTGATCTTGGATATTCCACTACAATTTGTTCCAAAATGTAGGTTAATTTTGTAATGGAGGAAAATGTCATATCTTATATTGGATGTGCAACCCAGCTAGTTATTTTTATAACATTAATAATAAGTGAGCTTTTTTATGTTATCAGTGATGACCTATGATCTCTATGTAGCTATCTGTAATCCCCTACTGTACATAGTCATCATCTCAGACAGAATGTGCTATCTCTTAGTTGCCATTCCATATTTCCACAACCCATTTGCAGCACTGTTGACAACAATTAAGATTTTTAATTCCTCTTTTTTTGTAAATCTAATACAGTTAGTCATTTTTACTGATTTATGCAAAGATGCAAAGGATGTAGAGTTATTTATTCTGAGCCTTTCTTCTTTTAATTTAATTTTCTCTCTCCTGGTTGTTCTTGTTTCATATGAACTGTTTCTTGTGGCTATCCTCAGGATGAACTCTGCTCAAGACAGATGCAAAGACTTCTCCACCTGTGGCTCCCATCTTACAGTGGTGGTTATATTCTAAGGGACATTAACTTTTATGTACTTTCAACTCAAGTCTAGTCATTCCTTTGATACAGACAAAATGGCAGCTGTCTTTTATACCCTGATCATTCCCATGTTTAACCCATTGATCTATAGTTTGAGAAATAAAGAGGTGAAAGATGCCTTGAAATGAGTCCTAGAGAAAGAATGCAAGTGTCTTTTTTTAAAATATCTCTCCTTTTCAAAGAGTAAATCTTTCTTTTATATTTTCTCTTTAGCTTAGCTGAAACTTACTTATAGCATCCATGGCCTCAGTGTACTGGAGGGCATCTGCAAAGGGCTGAAACTCTGAGTTGATGCACTGAGATTGGACAATCGAGCACTTAAGACTAATTACTGATTGGACAATACTCTATTAGCATATGCTTGGAAAATGGCCCTTCCCACCATTCTGTGCTGGTGCAATCTTTTGGTGTATACAAAGAATTGTGGGGAGGATTGGGGGTGGAGTAAGACAAGCCAGAGTCACCTTTGGTGGTAGAGAAAATAGAGGAGAGATTGTGTAGATCCTGTTCTATCCAATTTCACTTCTACCCCTAAGATCAAAAATAAAGACCAAGGACTTTTGCTTATATGTTTGTCATTGATAGGAATTTAAATAAGAGATAGATTTCTCTACATTTTCTCCTTTCTTTTTTTCTTTGTCTTTTCTTAGTGTTTTCTACAAGGTATAACTAGATCTTGAAACCAACCATTTTGTCTTGGGATTGCCACAATTGTTTTGTTGTAATATTGTGTCATTGTTTAATTGTTCTCTTAACACTGCCTAAATTTGCCTTTCTTAAATCTCTCCCAGATTCCTATTTCTTATTTTTGGCATTAACCAGAATAAGTGAATTCCCTCTTCAATGACACAATTATATATATAATGGGACACAACTTTTGTTCACACATTAGAAACCTAAACCTTCTATTCTTTTGACTAAAACTTCCAATTAACTTTAATCAATTTTCATAAAATCCCTTCACAAAATTCAGATTATGATAAGAAAAAAATTCCTAATAGATCTGTTCCAAAGTTTAAAGATTACCTCAGGAGGTAGAGCTTTTGAAAAACTTCAAGAAATATTTTGTCACAACTTTTCATTATTATTATTAATGGATTCTTATTCATGGAAGTAAACTATAAGGTTATGGTTTACTAAAGAGAACTTGAGATATAGATGAAGAATCTATCAGGATCTTTTTTTTTTTTTTTTTTTTGGTGACAATCAGTAAAACACTATTGTTTTTTCTTCCTTCTCAATAGAAAAATTTACTCCACTCTTTAATATAGGCAATGTCGATTGGTCAGTTACCATACATTTGTCAGATGTTTTACCTATTCTATCTCCCTCATAAATAGCTCCATAAATCACCTTTTAAAAATTCAAAATGTCTAACACTGTTTGCTTTGGGTAAATCCATTCACTCTAATATTGTACAGAATTCAATCAACTTTGCACCTAGCTCTTTATTGTATTGATGTTGTAGCACACATATAGCACATTCCTTCAACTCTTCTTTGAACTGATAAATTTTAACCTAAGTTTAGAAACTTAATATATCCCTATTATTTTTAATCACATTATCAAAATCATCTTTTAGACAGCCTATTTATGCAGTGAATAGGGTTTACAAGTTGCATAATGAAATACTGACACTGATTAGCTGTTTTAAACTCCTCAAATCACTTGACTGCTCTCCTTCAGTTTTTTCATTGTAAAATTGGATGATAACAGTTCAAAATAGAGTTAAGAATGAACGATGTGATAGTCTGAAATTTTAATAGTTGTGATAGTTTTAAATTTTATAGCTTAGAAAATCTACTAATATTGTGTGTGTGTTTTCTGTATGTGTGTGTCTTTATATTTTATATCTCTGTGATGGGGTGGGGAGAAGGGAGAATGAAAAAGTCAGAAAGATGGAGAGACAGAAAAACAGAAAGAAGAAGCGAGAACAGGAAGACAAGAGTTCAGTCTTTAAAACTAGCCACTTAGCCTGAATTAGTGTTATGTGTTATTCAGTTTTTAACTCTCATGTAGTGTTTCCTTCACAGATAGATGAAATGGGGAATACCTTTATTCTCAGTTTAGACTCAATGGGAGTATGGACAATAAAGAGAAGGGTTTGCCTTTCAATAGCCTACTGATGAGATGCAAGATGTAGTAAGAACTGTCATGGATTTTTTTTCCCCTCTTTTAGTCATCATGTTTTTTTCCCCCCCCTTTGGGAGCTACAGTATTCCCTCCCAATCATTTATGCATAATTTCCCTTGAGTCTGATAAAGCTAATTAATTTAGCTCATGAGCATTCTGTCATTAAAACTGGTAATTTCTGTAATTCCCTGAATGGTTCCCTTACCTACTCTTCATTTCTGATGTTGTCTATAGTTGGTAACATTCTTCTTCAGCATTTACTATTAGGCAGCCCATCAATCCTGTGACATAAATTCTTCTAAAGACTATCCCCATTCACTGTAGGAATTGAAGAAAGTATTTTCAAGTTAACTAATTTTCACTTTAACAGTAAATGACATGAAGACATAATTTATAGGCCAGCATTTGATTCATGGTCAAAGAACCATAACAACAACCTATACATATACACATACATACACACACACATACACACAATAATTTGAAAATCATAACTGTCTAGGGAGTTAAATTCCATCTCTTCTCCATTGGTCAAATGTATTGATGGACATCTAATATTTTTAGCATGTACCTATCAAGATGTATCTGTTCTATCATGTAGCCAATCTTATACCTAATCCAGTTTGTCAGGTCCTAGAAACTGGGTAATCTTATTTTACAAACACATTAAGACTGAAAGAGCTTGAATGTTTTGTCCACCATTATATGGATTGTATGAGTCATAAAAAATAGTTTAATTTAGCCCTTTCTAATAACAATGTCAGACGTATATCTACTATGCCATGTCTGTTTTGAAAAGGAACGATACAACCAAAATCTGGACTAGTATCTATACTGGTGTTTCTTGTGCGTCTATAGTTCCCAGAGTAATGGCAATATGGGACAAAAATTGTATGTCACACTAAATATCTGACAAGTGTTAGTGATAAAGTTAATTATAGAAATTGAAAGAGATAATATCCATTTTGGGAGTGGTTAGGGACGTGTATCTTGAGTCAAGCAAATGTAAACCAAGAAGGTTATTCTTAGGAAACCTAGACAATTTTGGTATAAGTATGATGTTTGCCCTACCAGGACTATGAAATAGTAGTATATAAAACCAACTAGGTCTGATCCAGGGTGTCATCTTCCCTTAATACCCAGTCATCTTTTCATAAACAACCTACTTGTGTTTTGCACATTCTATCCACACCACCATGATCAAATCAATTCTATTAATGCTCCTTGATAGATTGAGCACCCTATGGCCAAACTCAACATCCCTTCAAATTTTCAAATTAAAAGTTCTCCTCCTTGTTTGTTAAAACAGACACGGATAGATACAGACAAACCTTTTAAAATAATATTAGGATTTGAGATTTTTAATGAGATACTATCCTTGATTGTCTTTGTATCACCATCATTGGTAGAATAAATTTAATAATTGTGTTGTTGTTCACCTATTATATATTTTCTGAGTTTCTCCAACATAGAAAACCAATTCTGTATCAATATTTAGGTCTAGGAACTAGTGCTTCTTTGGAATAAAACATTCTGAGGACACCAGGGAACTTAACTATCTAAATCATATCATCTACTTATACTTCCACCTTTTATTAAGAACTTTTGTATCTCTGACTTATAATTCACCCACATATCACTGGGTTACTGTATTAATTTTTACTATTCCCTCATCATTTAATTATACCTGGAAATGTGGATTCAGACATGATTCTTTGTCAAAGATTATCCAAATACTATTTACGGGAAAACTTCACCATTTTCAGAAGGTACTTACAGTGATCATTTTCTTAGTCTTTAGTTCCTTGTCAATCCATTAGATTCAAAAGGCATTTCCTTAACATTTGTAAACAGAGTCATCTGTACATCCTATTAATTTTGCTCAATTCTATGTAACCACTGTGAGTGGGAAAAAGACATTGAAATTCTAGGTTTGAAAACATCATGATAAAAGACCAGGAGAACCTGAAGTGTATATTGAAAGAACAGTGAAGGTTCATCTAGTAGTCAATCAAATTTGCCATCTGATTAATTAAGGAAAAGACCTGTTAATTTTTTAGAAATATTTTCTGGTACAGAGAATATAGGAAAAATATTCCTATTCTTCTATGTTTAAGGGTTCAAAATGGTTATTATTGAATGTGGCTTGAATATTGAATTGGATACTTTGGAATCTCATAGAATTGATTTTGATTGTGTCAATGCAGTCTCAATTTCCAACAGGAAAAACAATGAAAGAACATGTATTAAATATTTTTTTTTTGCAATGGCACTGTCCAAAGTGCAAGAGAGGGTAATGTGAAGAAAAGGAATAAACATTTAAGCACCTCCTAAGTATTGTTGTGCTAAGTCCTGGGAAAGAAAATACAAGGAAAAATAAAGATAGTTTCTATTCCTAAGGAGGGACCAATGTAAAAAATCCAAAAGGGAACTGAAAGATGATAGAAAAAAAAAAAGATATTCCCATGAATGAGAAAAAGGAGGAGTTAAAATAGTGGAGAAATCCTCAAAACTCTAAGCAAAACTTTGAGGAAAATGAAGGTTGGCTATATTGAATCCTTCCCTAAATGAGAGGAACTCAGTAATGGAAAAATAAGGTGAAGTGGTGTTCTGGATAAATACAAAGCAATAAAATCCCCATTTTGCCTATCACAGTTAAAATGAGCTATTCCAAATATTTCCATCCATATGAATGATTCTCCAAATCATTATTGGTCAGAGAAATGCAAATTAAGACACCTCTGAGATACTACTACATATCTCTCAGATTGGCTAAGATGACAGGAAAAGATAATGATTAATGTTAGAGGGGATGTGGGAAAACTGGGACACTGATACATTGTTAGTGGAATTGTGAATGCATCCAACCATTATGGAGAACAATTTTATGATCCATAAAATGTTATTACACTGTTCATACCCTTTGATCCAGCAGTATTATATCTCAAAGAGATCTTAAAGAAAGGAGAGGGACCCACGTGTGCAAAAATGTTTGTGGCAGCCCTTTTTGTAGTGGCTAGAAAATGGAAATTGAATGGATGCCCATCTATTGGAGAATGGCTAAATAAATTGTGGTATACGAATGTTATTGAATATTATTATTCTGTAAGAAATGACCAGCAGGATGATTTCAGAAAGGCCTGGAGAGATTTACATGAACTGATTCTGAGTGAAATGAGCAGAACCAGGAGATCATTATACACTTCAACAACAATACCATATGATGATTTATTCTGATGGATGTGGCTCTCTTCAACAATGAGAGGATCCAAATCAGTTCCAATTGTTCAATAATTAAGGGATCCAGTGAAATAACTATGGGAAATGAGTGTGGACCTGAACATAGCATATCTCATCAACTAAACTGAATCTCAAGTACACCTTTTCAGAGTTCCATCCCTCTACAGGTAAACATGACAGTAATTTAAAGTCAATAAATGTAAAATGTTTATATTTTTATAAAGTGAGATAATAAATATAACTGCTAAGAACTTTTTCATTATTAGAATAATTAGAAATCTATATCTAGAGAGGGCATGAGGAAGAGTTGATTATTCTGGGGTGATTAGAAAAAAAATGAATAGAGAAAGAGGGATGCATTGGGAGAAGGTGAAGGCAACTGGCATTAGGGGTTTTTTTTTCACCTAATATAAAAGGAAAAGCTTTAATAATGGGCAAATATGGGTGGGGTGACTTGAGACTCACTTTCACTGGAATTAGTTCATAGAGGGAAGAGTTTATACATACTCAATCTGTATCTGGGTTACTCAATAGGGAAAAAGCAGAGGAAATGATGAGAGAAATGTCTAGGAGTATAAAAAGGAAGCAAGATTAAGGGTAAGTCTCTTTACAAAAGGAACAGAATAACGAAAGAGAAGTATAAATAGAAGAACATACAGTCAGTAATGATAAATGTGAATGTGAATGGAATGAGTTCACCTCTAAAAGAAAAGCAGATAGCAGAATGGATTGGAAACCCAATTTTAAAAACCCAAATTTAAAAATATGTTGTTTATAATAGACATACTTGAAATAGAAAGTCACACACAAAGTTAAAATAAAATATCAATATCGGCATAGAATCTATTATGATTCAGCTAAAATAAATCAAAACAAAATAAAACAAACAAACAAAAACAAAGCAAAAAAAAAAAAAGCAAGGGTAAATCAAGAGCTTAAAAAAGGTCAAAATAGTACAATTAATTAGAGTAATGAACATTGAAATGACTTTGAGATACTCCTTTATACATATCAGAAAAAATAAGTTCTGGAAGGAATGAATACATACATGCATACGAGGCCATAAATTATTGTTTGATCCATGCCAGAGGGGAGTCCTTTTTGTAAAGGAGCAACTGGTTTGGCTATGAGTCAGCCAAAAGGACTGCTTATTGGGGTCCTTAAGATCTGTCAAAGACATTGCTTGCCCTATATTCTGTGAAGACTGAGTTAGCACCCTGGATATTTTAGATTCAGTTGGAGTCAGGATAACCAAAAGTCCTTGGTGTTTATTCTTGGTCTTTAGCAATATAAACAGGATGGACTCAGGATCTCCACGACCTTTCTTTACATTACTCTACTGCCAAAGTGACTCTGGCTTGTCTTATTTCATCCCCTAATCCCTCCTACAATTCTCTGTATACAACAAACAATTGAGCCAGCATAGAATAGTGGGAAGGGCCATTTTCTAAGCATACGGTAATAGAGTATTGTCTAATGGGTAATTAGCCTTAAGTGCTCAGTTGTCTGACCCCAGTGTATAAAATCAGAGTTTCAGCCCTTTACAATATTCTATCAGTGTTCCTTAAACATTTTTTTTTTCCATTTGTAACTCCTTTTTGCCCAAGAAATTTTCAAGCAATCCCAGGTATATAAAATATTTATACAAATCAAACATTTACTGATAAATCATAATTTCACAATTCTCACATTCAATAGCACAATCCCACATGAAGTTGTGACCTAGAGTTTAAGAAGCTTTGTGCTAGCCTACCCACACTCAATATACTTCTTTATTCATAAGTATTAAAATTGACATCTCAGTGTCCAAGAAAAAAAGCAGTCCTTCACTATAGGCTATGGATCATGCCAAAATTTTACCTCATTGAATCTAAATGATAAATATACCTCCTGCCATCAACTCAATAACCAGAAATATATCAGGAAATTGTCTTGCCATGGTTTGCTCTTGGCAGAGGCCTATTGTGGTTTCTTTCTGGTCAATAGTCCAATTTTTTAAGGAAGAAAACTGTGATGAAACACAGAGAGTAGATAGCCCTACAATATCAATACCTGAAAAATGACTATAGAATTGCCCAGGTCTATGGGTTGCAGCTATGTTTTGCTCTGTAAAGATTAATTGAACCATTAAATAGAATCCTTTCCAATGGATCATTCCACAACTAACATAGCATCAAAGTCTCTGATCAAGGCAATAATCTCATAATTTGGCCTGCCATATACTTCTGACTGAAATTGAGGGCCACACTTTCCAATAGTAATGACTAAGCAATTTTTCAAGTGTTTTAGATTAACCCTGAACTTGCATACCCCTTTATATCAACAATCATTGGGGCAGTCAGATGTCTAATTTAAGGGATTTAAGATCCTTTGGGAAAAACTATGCCAGAATATCCAGTTCAAATGACCTGATAGATCCCTTTGTGTTGTTCTGATGTATAAATTATAATAAGAAGGATTGTGGACTGTTAACTTTTGAAATTCTATTTGGTAGGCCACCTACCACTCTTCTAAGGCTAGAAAATGAGAACATGAGGTTAGCCAAAAGGGACAAAAGCCAGAGAAGTTATGTGATTTCTCAGCTTAATACAGTCGTTTGTGATAAAACTTGGTGTAAACTCTGCTTTTGGAAGCAGGTACGTTTCCATTTGAGACAGATGTCTACATTTGGAATTGAAAATTTCTGCTGACAAGTCATACTGCCATTAAGACTACTGAACAGATGACCTGGATAGATTACTCCCATATAAAGCTATATGAATATGGCCAATGAGATATACTCTTGAGAGAATACAACTAGTGAACAGATTCATAATTCACAAATATTAATTTGCTAAATGATGGTAAAGTTCAAAAATAGAAGTAGGAAAGGAAGTCTGATAAGGAAAAGGAAATGAGAAAAGCAAGGGAATAAAGACTATTCAGTATTTGATCAGTTAAAATAGGGACTTGAGACTGGTTTATTGGGTCAAATTTTCACTGTGTTACATGTAATCTCTAACAATCTTCCATGAGAAAAAATATATGTTTGTAGCGTTAATAACTCATTTTGAAACTCTTTTCACACATGTATTGGTGAGCAAAATGACATGGAAAGAGGCTTCAGTAATGAGTCCCTAGAGTGCCTTTATTCTCCTGAGAAAAGGTCCATATAATGGAGATTTTTTTTCTTAATTATAGGAAGCTGAAGACATCATATTATTTGTTACTTAGAAAAGGCCATCCAAGTCTTCAGAAACAAGCACAAACCTTAGCAAGATTCCTGGGACTAGGGTAAATGAGCATAGGGTACAGCTTTTCTCCTCTACAGGTAGGTTGCACTACTACACTGCACTTGTTTCTGATTTATTTGGCTCTTCTTCATTTTGTTTTTTCAGAAGAAAACAATGTTATCAAAAACTTCAGCTTGATTCTCAAGCTGCCATTATATCTCCCAGAAAGCCATCACTTACTCATAAGGTCTAGTATGTTATTTCTGTCTCCATCATGTTTGAATCAGACTAAGATTAGAACAATATTAAAATCTTAGTACCAGGCAATATGAGTCTAAAATAGAAAAAAAAAAGATAGGTATTGAACTTTTATTATTTTCATCTTGAGGTTCTCTTTCCTACCAGCTATATACAAATGACCCTTCCTACATCTGAAGTTGTTGATCAAATTCTGAGCAAACTCTCCAGAATACTGAGAGGTTAAGAAAGTCACAATGGATCATACTAATAATCAGAGAAAGGAAAAACGGGAGTAGAGAGAAATACTCAGCTTTGTCCTTGTTTTCTATTTAGTTACAGCAGGATTTCCTAATTCCAAGATCATTTCTATCTATTGTCTCTAAGATGATTTCAGAGTTACAAAGGGAAAAAAAAAAGAAATTAACTCTTGACTACCTGAACTAATAGAAGACTCATATACTTAAGGAATCTGATAATGTCCTTTAGTTTTGGGAAAGCTGTAGTTGAAAGTTAAGGGGGGGGGAACCTTGAATCTCAATTTAATTTTGCTTTGGAAGTTGTCCCCATGGCATTATTTATTTAAGTAAAACTGCTCTGATACTGGTGAGAGACAGCTAAGATGTGATCAGAATTGGATTTCTAATCTAGAAAAAAAGTCACATTTCTACATTGCATTAAGGTTTGAGAAATCCTATGGATCATTAATTTGGTTTAAAAATTGTAATAGTTTGGTACTTTAGATTGGTTACACAAAATAATGTTCAACCTAAGCAAGAAAATAAAAATTTATCTGAAATTTCTATTTTAAATTTATAAGTTTCATAAATACTCATTTGGAAAGGACCACAAAGGACATATTGAATGACAGATGTCTGAATATAGGAAGAAAACTAAACATCTCATTGAATCCACAAGGTTGACGATATCTAGTGAACTTCATTACATAGTTCTCTGCTTTATACTTTTCATGTACATGAAATCAACAATGTGCTGGTTAATCTAACACAATGGCTTTTTGAAAACATCAACACAATATTCTTTAAAGCTTAATCTACATTATTAATCCTTTCTTCATTTCATTCATGATTCTAGAGAGTCAACAAAACATTAAATCAAACATTTAGGCAGGTTGATTTCCTATTTATGAATGTTTACACTTGAAATTTAAACATTTAATGAAGCAGCTAGAGGGAGTTCCAGCAGATCCCTTGGTTAGAGTCGAGCTCATTGATCTCCCCAGAATGCATCAAAATCCTCAAAATAAATCTCCGGTTTGTCCAGAATTTAACAATTCTATTTCCAGAGGTATGCCTAATCTGATCACATTCATCACCACTCAAAATTCCATATTTCTGAGATGTAAGAGCAAAACTTAAGCAACTCACAATCATGTTTTTACAATGTTTTCCATGAACCAATTTTGAATTTGAGACTCAAAATACTGCAATCTACCACCACCCAATTGATTTATCTTAACTTCTTTTCTATTAGTCAATAATTTATACAGGTTTTCCTCTTATAGTCAATTGGGAGAATTCTAAATGTTAATGTGTCTCACCTCAAGGCTCTATGGATGGCAAACTCCTATCCTTCAAAAAAGGTCATTTGCGTTTTGAAGTTTGGATTTGAGTTTTATTTTGCTTTTATTTTCTTCCAAAATCTATTTTGTTCTACTATTTATATGTATTAATCTTATTTCTGCTTTGATGATCTTAAAAGAATCAAAAAAATATTTCTTTTGACAATTCTCCAAAATTTTGACAAGAGATACTTCATATCAATTGATCTCGAATATTTATTTCTCTAAGTTAAACATTGCCACTTCCTTTACCTGATATTTACTTGATAAAGTTTCAAGGGTTCTTCCTGACAAAGACATTTGCAAGTTTGTCAATATGCAACCTTTAATACTGTATCCAGAATTGAACAAACAAGATTTGATCAAGGCAATGTTTCCAATAATTCAGTTTAACATTTAATATTGCTATCAAACATCAATTAACCAAAGTTCTCAAGTTATATTTCTTATAGCAACTCTTGTCTTGACAAATAGCAAAGTTGGAGCTTCACATTTCATCACAAAATAGTGACTTGTCAGTCAATTTATCAATAAATTTTGCTTAAGAAGCTACTATTAATCAGAGCTTTGATAATTGCTGGGGGGAGGGTTCTGTTTGTGATCCCCATGCCATAAATACTAGTCTTTATTGTTTCAAATTTCAGTCTCTTTTTTTTTTCCATGAACATTAAACAAGTATTCCAGTTTTATATGAACTTAGCCATCCTGAGCAAATGGAAAACAGAAAACCTTTTCTACTTGAGCTTCCCAAATAATAGTTGTCACTGTTTTCTATAAGACACTCCTTTTCATATACTTAAAAACCTTCTCAACCTTTCCTTAGTTACTGACAAAATGGCATCAGTGTGCTACACATTACTGATCGCCCAGTGAATGTTTTAATCTATATAGCCTGTGGAACAAGGATACCAATGGAGCTCTGAAGAGAACCTTCATCAAGTCTTACCAAACTAAAAAATCTACAAATTGACAAAAAGTACTTTGCAAGCTGAATTAAGATTTATAGTATTGCTATGTTTATGGACACCAAATTACAGGAATATAAGACAACCAGGCTGTAAATTAAATAGAAAGAAAATAAAGCACAAAAAAGTCTCATAAGATAGAAGAGAGATAGATCTGGTATCCTTTCTGTCAATATAATATTACATATATATATATATATATATATATATATATATATATATATATATATATATATATATATATATATGTATATATATATATATATTAGATATAAGTTTAGAAGAAAATCAGTATAGAAGCAAGTGAGGAAGAAGAAAACAAAATTGGTGGAAGTAGGGAGAAATAAGAAAAGAGTAGAGAATGAAGAAAAATCAGCTGAAATGTGGAAACCGGAAAATAATGTACTGAGAAGTTTATATTAACCTCTTTGGAATACATTTATTGTTGATCATAGGATTGTGCAACACTGTATGTGGATGAAATTGAAGTATAAATGTAATTTGTTAGGAGGACTTAAGTGTCAGAAATCTTATTAAAACCACATGATTATTGATTTTTATTTTGGTAAATGATGTAATAATTCTCTAGTTTCATTTAAACTCTCCAGTGGAATAGTCTAAAATGGAAATTCCATTTTCCTTAGTCCACTAAGTTAATAAGTATCATTTAAGCATTACTCTGCTATCATAAAACACTATATAATTATACACATATAGTATTGTTATCATTAAAAGGGCATCAATTCATTTTAAATACAGGAATAGATAAGTGAGAGAATATTTATAGGAATCATAGCCAAATAGGAGAATTATCTCTAAAACATGGAGACCAAAATGAGAATAATGAAGGTTGTAACTTTGGAGCACTATTGTTATAAGCTTTTGATACCTAAAATTCTCTTCCACTATTAACATTTGACATAGAGTTGATCAGGACCTTGTAAGTTGATAACCCTGGGATCTACTAGATGCTTTTAATATTGAAACTAGGAATCTTTGCACATACCTTGGATTATGACTCAGAATTGAGCTGATGTGAGATCTTCAGCAAATGCAGATGTGATAAGTAAGTGTATTTCTTGCTTGAGGATTACAAAAAGACAACTTAAGGACATTTCTGAAGCTTTCTATTTGTTACAAATGAGATACTAGACAATATGGTTATCATTTCCCTCCTTTAAATTATGAGCCATACTGAATGTTTTTTGAAAGTAACACAGTTTTGTTCATTTCTTGAAGTAATTACAGGAGAATATGATTGTTTCTATGACATTTGAAGGACTCTGGCAAAATATATATATATATATATATATATATATATATATATATATACATATATATATATATATATATATATATTATAAATAGTTATATATCTTCTAATGATGAGAGGAAGAAATGAAGATATTAGCCCTACTTGCTGTGGTAGGTAAGATGGAAAAGTGGAATAAGAACTTCCCTTCTCAAATCCATTTTTTTTCTTTTTAATCTGATTGTTTATGAATATCCATAAATAATATTTTAACCAAACAAACAAACAAAAAACCTTTCCAATGTGCTTTGCCCTGCTGCCTTCTGAGAAGATTCAGACTATGTTCCATAGTATGATAATGAAAGTGAAATGTCTCTGTTTTATAGTATGCTGAAATTTACAATTTTCCATAGGGTAAGTTTGACTTTTTTATGCAATGTAGCTTCATATTGAGACTAAAACACATCACACATCTATGTTTTTATTAGGAAGATGGTTATGTTGTTGTTGCTGTCATTGTTGTTGTTTTTTATGGAAACCATCCAATTATAGATTTTAGTTGACCAATACCACAGATATTTCATGCAATTATAGAAAAGAAAAGGCATATGGATGATTGAATATTAATAATTATTAGTAAACCAATCTCCTTTGAGACACATTATTGTTGTTCATGGTACCATCATAAGAACAAACTTTATAAATATAACTTTTTGTGTGTGTCATTGAAAATGATAATTAAATATATCAAAAATTTGCCCAGGTTCAACTTCATCCTATCAACAGGAAAGGAATCTGTCTCTGGGGTATACACCAAGGAAACATTATGGGAAGGAAGGAGACTTTTGATGAATTCCTTGATGATACATTGAAGAATGAAAGGAATTTGCAAATATCCTACACACCTAATCTTTCGTGAGTGGTGCATCCTATATTGAAAGAGCATATGCCCAACTGTTTTCCTTGGCTGAAGAAATGGATAATTGTAATGAGACTACATCAATTCAAGTAACTGAATTCATTCTTATGGGCATCACAAATCATCCTGATCTACAATTTCCTCTTTTTCTTGTGTTTCTCATCATCTACATGATAACAGCTTTGGGGAATCTGGGTTTGATTATCTTGATCAAAATTGATTCTCACCTGAAAACACCCATGTATTTTTTTCTCAGGAATCTGGCATTTATTGATCTTGGATACTCCACTGCCATTGGTCCCAAAATGTTGGTTAATTTTGTAGTGGAGAAAAATGTCATATCTTATATTGGATGTGCAAGTCAATTAGTAATTTTTATAACATTAATAATAAGTGAGCTTTATGTGCTTTCAGTGATGGCCTATGATCGCTATGTAGCTATCTGTAATCCCCTACTGTACATGTTGATCATGTCAGACAGAATGTGCTATCTTTTGGTGGCCATCCCATATGTCTACAGCTCCTTTCAAGCACTACTGACAACAATTAAGATTTTTAATTCCTCTTTTTGGGAATCTAATGTAATTAGTCATTTTTACTGTGATAGTCTTCCCCTCCTAAGCATTTTATGCAAAGATGCAAAGGATGTAGAGTTATTTATTCTAAGCCTTTCTTCTTTTAATTTGATTTTCTCTCTCCTGGTTGTTCTTGTTTCATATGGACTCATTCTTATGGCCATCCTCAGGATGAACTCTGTTGAAGGCAGACACAAAGCCTTTTCTACCTGTGGCTCCCATCTCACAGTGGTCGTTGTGTTCTATGGGACACTAACATTTATGTACTTGCAACCCAAGTCTAGTCATTCCTTTGATACAGACAAGATGGCATCTCTTTTTTATACCCTGGTCATTCCCATGCTTAACCCTTTGATCTATAGTTTGAGAAATAAGGAGGTGAAAGATGCCTTGAAAAGAGCCCTAGAGAAACAATGCAAATGTCTTCTTTAATGTCTTTCCTTTTTAAAGAGTAAATGTTTTTCTTTTTTATTTTCTCTTTAGCTAAGCAGAAACTATCATCTGTGGCCTTGAAGTTAAGACAAAATCTCTCTACACTAAAGAGTACAAAGGAGAAAATTTAGAGAAACATCTCTTATTTAAATTTCCATCAGTGACATAAATATAATAAATATAACCTCTTTCTTTTGTGTTTTCTACAAAAGATATCTATCTAATTCATGAAGGAAACCATTTAACTTTGAGATTGCTCTAATAGTTCTGTTGTAGTGTTTTGTCATAGTTTATTTGTTCTTTGACATTGCCTAAATTTGCCTTTGTCACATTTCTCCAATATTTCCGTTTCTTATTTCTGGGGTTAACTGGAATAAATTGGTTCCCTTTTCAGTGACACAATCCTGTATATAATTGAAAACAACTTTTGTCCCACATTTTAGAAACCAAACCTTTTCTTATGACTAAAAACTACTTCCAAATACCTTCAACTGATTGGATGACAATTTGATTGATTCATAAAATTCCTTCACAAATTCAGGTTATAGTAAGGAAAAAAAATCCTAATAGATATATTCCAAAGTTAAAATGGTTACCTCAGGAGGTAGATATTTTGAAAAAGTCAAGAAAACGTTTTGTCACACTTTTCATTATATCATTGATTGGATTCTTGTTTATGGAAGAGTTTAACTTTATGGTTTACTAGAGAGGACTTGAGATGTAGATGCAAGATCTACCAGGAACTTTGTTTTTTTTTTTTTTTGTACAATCAGTAAAGCACTATTGTTGTTTTCTTCCTTCTCAGCAGAAATAAAGTAGATAAAGAGGAAACAATTATCTCTCTTTGCAGATTATATGATTTAGAGAATCCTAGACAATCCTCTTAAAAAATACTGGAAACAATGAACAACTTTATCAAAGTTGCAGAATGTAACATAAACCCACATAAATCATCAGAATTTCTATGTGTTATTAATGAAATCCAGCAGCAAGAGATAAATTCCATTTAAAATAACTGTAGATAATATAAAATATTGAATAATCTACCGACCAAGACAAAGCCAAGAACTATATGAACACAGTGACAAAACACTTTTCACACAAATTAAGTTAGATCGAAACTGAAAAATATGAAAAATTGGAATTGGAAGAACTAATATAATAAAAATGACACTCCTACCTAAACTAACCTACTTAGTGCAATACTGATTAGACTGCCAGGAAATTAGTTTATAGAGCTAGAAAAAGTCATAACAAAATTCATGTAGAAGAACAAAATGTCAGGAATTTCAAGGGAATTAATGAAATTAGTGAAAAAATGCAAATGAAGGTGGACTAGATATATCAGAATAAAAGTCATCAAAATCATTTTGTACTGGCTAAGAAATAGTAGATCAGTGGAATAGGTTAGGTTCACAATTACTATAATAATCCAGTGCTTGATAAACCCATAGACTCCAGCTTCTAGGATAACAACTCACTTTTTCGACAAAAATTTCTGGAAAAACTAGAAAATAGTATGGAACAAACCTGGCATCGACCAACACCTAGCACCTTATACTAAGATAAGGTTAAATGGGTTCATGATTTAGGGTGATACTATAAGTAAATTAAGACAACAAGGGAGAGTCTACTTGTCAAATATGTAGAGAAGGAAGGAATTTACAACCAAAGAAGAATTAGAGAAAAATTATTAAATGAAAAATGGATTATTTTAATTATATTAAGTTGAAAAAGGTATAACACAAACAAAATTAATAGATTGGAAAGGAAACTGAAAACTCGGAAAATTTTATATTCAGTGTTGTTAAGTTTCCATTTATGAAAAATATAGAGAACTGACTCAAATTTATAAGAATTCAAGTCACTCCCCAATTGATAAATACTTAAATGATATGAACAGGCAATTTTCATATGAAGAAATTAAAGACATTTCTAGAACAATGAAAAAATACTTTAAATCTCTGATGCTTAGAGAAATGCAAATTAAGACAACTCTGTGGTACCACTATATACCTTTCATATTGGGTAAATTGACAGGAAAAGATAATAATGAAGATTGGAGAGGATATAAGAGAACTATGACAGCTATACATTGTTGGTGGAGTTCTGAACTGATTCAACCATTCTGGAGGGCAATTTGCAACTATGCCTAAAGAATTATCAAACTGTGTATACCCTTTGATCCAGCAGTGTCTCTCCTGGGTCTATATTCCCCCAAGATCATAAAAAGGGGAAATGAACCCATCTGTTCAAAATGTTCATAGCAGCCTTTTTTTATTGAAAGGAATTGGAAAATGAGTAGATAATCATCATTTGAGGAATGGGTGAATAACTTATGGTATATAAGTGTAATGTAATATAATTGTTTTAAATTAAATGATGAGGAGGCTGACTTCAGAAAAGCCTGGAAAGGCTTACATAAACTGATCCTAAGTGAAGCAAATAGAATCAGCAACAAGAAGATTATTTGATGATCAATTCTGATGGACTTGGCTATTTTCAACAATTTGATGATCCAAGGCAATGTAATAGACTTGTGATAGAGACATCTACATCCCAGGAGAGGGACTGTTGAGACTGAATGTAAATTGCAGCATAGTATTTTCATCTTTATTGTTGTTGTTGTTTGTTTCCTTTATTTTTCTCATATTCCCTCCTTATAATCTGATTTTGCTTTTACACGGTGATAAAAGTGGAAATATGTTTGGAATAATAGTACATATTTAATTTATATTAAATTACTTGCTGCCTAGGGGAATGGGAGGAGGGGAAGGAGGGAGAAAAATTTGGAACAAAAAGTTTTGCCTTGGGTGAATTTTAAAAACTATCTTTGCATATAGTTTGAAAAATAAAAAAAACTTATTTTTCAAAAATAAAAAGACTGATTTTTTTTAATTTTAACAAAGAAAAAATAATATTGTCTGATTTGTGTTTTTACCCTTCTTAAGTTTTTAAAAACATATTTTATTGATATTCACTATTTTGGGAATTACTATCATTTCCCATTAATTCACACATACACCATTGTAGATAGAAGCCTTTCCTTAGAACAAAGAAAGTAGATTATTATATCACAGCCATCAAAGAAAATGTTAAATTCCCAAAATGTTATTTATCATTAGTTCAGGACAAACATGCACATGATGCTATTAGCTATTGGAGAAGAAGGAAATGGGCATCAAATGGGGGAGTGCCCAGAATATGATTATAGAAGAATATTAGATTCATGCATTACCTGTTATTATTGTACATGTCAGGGAACCCCAAGCTATTAAGGCCATCAGTTACAAGGACAAATTAGTCCCTTGAGAGTTCCTAAATCAAAATTTAGTATTCCTAGATATGCTTCCTGTAGTGAACAGAGCAAGATACTAAGGGGAATCCAAAGGCATAAAGGAAGTAAGTCAACAAGGGAGAAGTAGTTAGTGTCACTTCTGCCAAAGGAATTCCAAGTCATCTATGCAATAGAGATTTTCTTGTTTAAGTTTTATTTGGCAACATCTCAGAGACAGAGTCCCATTTTAGTCCTGTCTGTTATATTGCAATATAAATATTCATATCTTGAATATCATCCATAAGTAACTTTGAACACTTCATGAACATTTTTAGCACTCTCCTAGAGTCTATAATAGATGCCTTCTTTGAAAAATTATTTTACAAATCACTATTGATCAGAGAAATGCAAATTAAGACAACTCTGAGGTATCATTACACACCTGTCAGATTGGCTAAGGTGACAGGAACAAATAACGATGAATGTTGGAGGGGCTGTGGGAAAACTGGGACACTGATGCATTGTTGGTGGAGTTGTGAAAGAATCCAACCATTCTGGAGAGCAATCTGGAATTATGCCCAAAAGGTTATCAAAATGTGTATACCCTTTGACCCAACCATACTACTACTGGGCTTATACCCCAAGAAACTACTAAAGAAGGGAAAGGGACCTGTATGTGCCAAAATGTTTGTGGCAGCCCTTTTCATAGTGGCTAGAAACTGGAAGTTGAATGGATGTCCATCAATTGGAGAATGGTTGGGTAAACTATGGTATATGAATGTTATGGAATATTATTGTTCTATAAGAAATGACCAACAGGAGAAATACAGAGAGGCTTGGAGAGACTTACATCAACTGATGCTGAGTGAAACGAGCAGAACCAGAAGATCATTATACACTTCAACAATGATACTGTACGAGGATGTATGCTGATGGAAGTGGATTTCTTCAACATAGAGAAGAGCTAATCCAATTCCAATTGATTAATGATGGACAGAACCAGCTACATCCAGAGAAGGAACACTGGGAAATGAATGTAAACTGTTATTTTTACCTTCTGAATCCAATTCTTCCTGTGCAAAAAAAAAATTCGGTTCTACACACATATATTGTATCTAGAATATACTGTAATATATTTAACATATATAAGACTGCTTGCCATCTGGGGGAGGGGGTTGGGGGAGGAAGGGAAAAAATCTGAATAGAAGTAAGTGCAAGGGATAATGTTGTAAAAAACCACCCATGCATATGTACTGTCAAAAAATATTATAATTATAAAATAAAATAAAAAATTAAAAAAAGAAAAATTATTTTAAACATATAGCATAAAATATAAAGGATTACAAAACAAACTAATTATATAGAAATAGTTAATTTAAAAAAATAGAACTAAAGTAAAGATCTCTACCTTATATTCAACCTAAATACATATCTTGCCATATACAAATTATAAGCATTGTTTGCAATTTTTCAATTCAACTGTCAGTACAAATCTCTTTTATAAATGAAAATAAGTTTATGTTTTCCTGAAGATCTCACTTATGACTAGCACTATCTATACACAAAAATTTAATAAATATTTTCTAAATAAATGAATGAATAGATGTACATTGCCTGATTAAAATGTAAACTCATTGCCAATATAATTATTTTAATTCTTTCTACTCATATTTTATGACCTATCATTATTCACCAAATATAGCAGGCATTTGATAATTGGTTATTGGTTGATTGATATATGTCATACTAGTTGGATCATGTAACCATGACCAAAGAAAAATGTCTTTGATAGTGGATAAAAACTGAACATATTCCAAATTTGAAATGATTAATTTATTAATGATCAAATGTTAGAGATAAAATTTGGGTAGTTTGCAGAGAAGATAAAGTAAAGAGCAAAGGCAAGGAACAAAAGAAAGGTAGCAGTGGAAATCAATAAGGAATAGCCACTGTTAGACCAACTATACTAGGGTGCATGGGATCGATTGACCAACTTTTGGTGAATGTGCCATATTTTCTTTATGTGCTAAAAATAATATTTGACAATCTTTTACAAGAATAGTTTACATGTAAAAGTAACAACTCTAAATCATATTCTTTCCATTAATCCACTTGAGGGCCAAATTGATATGGAAAGGATGTCTTATAATTAGTCCCCAAAGTGCCCTTGCTCCCTTGTGGAAGTAGCCTGTATTGGGATTTTTTTAGTGTGGTATCTGATGCTAGAGACTGAAAGTTTGTCATACATCAGAAGTCTCCCAAAATTTAAGGAACAAGGAAAATCCCATTGAAAAAATCCATGAGGCTGAGTCATCTTAGTACAAGGAACCAATTTCTCATCCATAGGTAAGTCACTCTTTGAATGGTTTTGATTCTCTTTTTTCGCCTCAACAAATCAATGTGAACAAAATCTGAGCAACCTTTATTATACTACTCAATCTAACTTTATATTACATGGATATCTAGCAGTTATACCAAAGGCTAAAATGATGTTTTTGTCTCTGTGAAGTTTGAATAAGCTCATGAAAAGAGTATTATTCAAGTCCTTTTGTAGGAATGTAATTATGAGCCTAAAATTTAGAAGGTAGCTTGTAAGCTTTAATTAGTTTCCATGTTAAGCTATTTTTCCAGTACTGTACAGAGTTCCTTAATACATATACATATCTTATTTAAAATATTAGTACTCTATCTAGTGAATTGATATGTTTGGAAAGAAAGCAAAATCAAGATAAAGCACTTCAAGATAAATCATTCATCAGTAGGAGCAGATCATTTTGTTGCAGTTTTTTTTCTTTTCCTTTTGAAACCATTTCAGTGTGTGATAATAGGAATTTCAAAAACATTTGAACTAAAATATTTCTTCCTACAACCTAGGAGATTAACTTCTGAAAATATCATTCATATATACATATATATATATATTTGATATTAGATGTCACAGAGATAGGGAACACTAACTAGAAGTTGTCTGATGTTCTAATGATCTAGGGGGTGAATTTGTCATGGATGTTTGAAAAACCAGGTAGATTTGCTCATAGTGATGGATAACAACATAGGGTAGTTTAAGGTATGCAATTATAATGGTTCTCTCATTCTCTGCCAAAACATTGTTTGGCAAGCCTTTATTACAAATTATTTCTAAATAGAGCAGATAGACTTGTTGAGAGGAGAAGAAAAATAATATATATCAAAATGATAAAGAAAAGATGATCACATCCTATTAAGTGATTTGGGTTCAGTGTAACAAAACTTACTTTTAAAACTTAAATCCACAATAAACATATAAGGCAATGGATCTAGTCTTCATATTGTGGCAGAAAATCCTTGGAAACAAGACCTTTGAAGTAGATTATAGGATTAGTGTGGGAATAGTTTGCCAGGATGTTTCCTGAAAATATGATAGTAAACATAGGATTAGAGAGAAATTATCATTTTCCCTCCATTTCCAAAGGATTTTTTTTTCTTTTTGCATGGGTCTTTATTTCTACTGAACTTCTGCTAAATAATCAGTTCCTACAACTTCTTTGGCTGGTATATCAATGATTGCAATTAGCATCATTTCATGTGTGCAATAGTGTTAAAAAGTCTACACCTGTTTCAATTGTGGTGATTGTTTTAGCCATACTGACAGAGTTGAAGTTGATGAGCTTTGAAATAAATCCATTCAAACCCACTTCACCATTTTGATTTCTTGAATGTAATACTGATTGGTTAGTAACACCAAAATGGTTGAGTTTAGTTTTCCTCTTCTTTTTCTTCTCTCCCTTCCCTTCCTTTCTGCTTTGCTTCTTTCAACTCCCTGTTTCTCTCTCCTTCCCTTCTTTGGTTCATCTCTCCCTTGGTTCTAATTTTCTCTCTTCTTTTTTCCTTTTCTTCCTTTCTCCTCTCCCTTTGTATACTTCTCCTTTATCCTTCCTTCCTTTTCCCATCCCTCTCTCTGTCCCTTCTTCTCATTTATTTTCTCCATCTCTCTCTATTCCTTCATCCCTTCCTCCTCTTTTTTCCTTCTTTCCTTCTTTCTTTTTTTTTTCTTCCTAGAATCTATGAAGGCCCTTTGATAATGCAGGAAGAGGATCATTTCCTTTAAAATGATAAAGAATCTATTTGGATCATATCATTAGAGAAAAGCTTGAGAGAGTTAAGCTTTTGCATGCTTATCTACTGTATAGATCCATTCAGGTGTATTTTTCTAAGGCTTGATTTGCATCACTTTCCCAGACTGAATGTGCCATGGCTGCTCATGAGTCAATCCCTCTTCCCAGGAGCTATTATTACCTATTCCATATCTGACTGAGATTGCTTCATTTCTCATGTTTTTGAGAGTTCCATGTATTGGTGAAAAATAGTAAAGTTACCTGATCAGATTTAATCCCATTTAAGCTCAGAACTCTACTCTCAATTCTATTAAGCAGCAGGAACTACAAGTGTATATTTTTATGTCTGACCATTAATTGTCTTAAAAACCTAAACTTGTTTGTCTGAATTGTGGGACTTTTTCTTGCTTAAAATATATATAAATTATGATTATTGAAACATCTCTGAATAGAATCAAAGGAATTATGAGAGCTATGTTAGATAAAATGGCTCATATTTCTGCTATACTTTAAGGTAGAAAACCAATGCAGAGATGATCAACTATGATAGATTTGTTTTTTCTCATCAATTCAGTGCTTCAATATCCTAATAAATTTTGGATAGAGAACACCATCTACATCCAGAGAGCAAACTATGGAGACTGAATATATAACCATACCTGCTATGTTCATTTTATTTTTTTCTTTAATTTTTAAAAAAATTTTCCTTTGTAGTTTTTCTCTTTGTTCTGACTTTTCTCTCTCATCATGATTTATATGGAAATATATAAAAACTAGAAATGTGCATGTATAACAAAAAATAGAAAGAAAAAAAAATACAATACAGAATCCTACAGTAGGCATAATGGTTAAAACATGAGATGAGGTTAACACAGCAGCTTGATTTAACAGACTTCACAGAAGGATTTGACTGGGCAATATTGTTTGTTTTTATTCATTATATCACCTCTTAATTCCTACACATATTAAAATTGGAAGTGACAGCAAAGAAACTCACTTGAAAGGACTATGAAAGATATTTTCACCAACTAGTGTCTGATCCAACATCTGCCTATAAATAGCTTAAGTAATCAACAAATTTGAAGAACTCCAGAGAAAGGGAGCCCAGTACCTCACAGGGTGTTCTCAATTAGGGATAATGTTCTTTGTGAGGATATTTCCCCTTATCTCTTCCATGAAAATTAAATACATGTCTTCCTAAGTCACTTCCTTTATCCAGAACTGACTTCATTAAGGCTAGAGAGAAAACATCTCATATTTTAAAAGAATGACCCTGGTGCAAAGAAAACCCAGAATTATTTTTTATCCATTTATTTATTATTTTTTAGAACTACATTGAACTCATGTGTTGTCACATTCTCAACTGTTCTTCCTTTCTATCAGTCATTCATTTACATAGGTTCAAAATTTACTCTTCTCTTAAAAGTATTTGTGTAAATTCATAATTTAAATATTTTCTCACCAGCATCCTCCATCTGACAAACTCCAGTGATGGTGAACTCCCAGCCTCTCAAGATAGACCAACCTGCTTTTACGCAGTTGCATTGTTTTATATTGCTTTCCTTTAATTTTATGGAAATTTGATTTTCTGTCCTCTCATCATTGTTTTTATTTTATTCTTATTGTCCAAATAGAATAAATTGTGTCTCTTCTCTCGAAATGAGAGAAATGATTCATTCAGATCCTCATTTTATTCCAATAACTATTAATCAGTTCAGTGTGATTACATGCAGATTAACAATATTAGAAAGTATTAGTTTAGCCCTATAACAACAAAACAAAAATAGCATATTGATAAATATTTTGTGTAAAGAGACTATGACAATATAGATAATTTCTTATAATAGGTCTCAAACTTTATATTGTAAATTCACTGTTTTCCACTTATTTAGCAATTAGGAAGTACACCTATGTAATGGCAAGGATTCTGGCAAAGATAGCTCCATCCCATTTTGCTCAATTGTCATGACCAAACCCAGCACGGGTGAGAAATTTTGACATGATTTAGAAAGTATCCCAATTCATTAATCTATCTGTCTATTTGTTTGTTTATTTACTCATTCATTCATTTATCTATTTATTTTTTGTTTATTTATTTAGCTCCAACCCATTTTCTTTTTTCCAACATGAGGAGGAGCTCATCTTCAGACCACTTAGTGGAGATGATTCCTGCTTCCCCCAACCCACTAACCCCATACTAAAACATCATTGTCACCTCTTTTAGAAGATCAAAAGAGAAGTCTATCAAACAATAAGATTTTGCATTTTAGTTTGCCTCTTCTGCATGTCTAGGTACTAAATGCTATAAAAGTAAGGTTTAAGGGACCAGGGATATTTGAGATTTGATCTGAGGTCCAGTTCATTAGAGAGAAAAGTATCCTTAATAAAATGCTATTGTGTTGGAGCTCTGCTTATTTTTCTTATTGTAGTTTGAGGATTTTGGTCGCATAAGTGATAGTCCTTTAAATGTTAAAAGATAGCTATTTTTCTCCCATTACATTATAAGTCTTTTCTTCTCCAATTTAATCATTTTTCATTTCCTTGATTAATCTTTGTATGGTCATTTCAATTGTCCTTGATATCACTATTATTTTTCATATATCCAACTTGCTTTCATAAGCTTTGTACCTAGAACTGAACACAAATTTGAGATTTGATGAGAGAAGAGAAGAATTGTATTTGTGATCATCTGATTTTAAAAATAATTTTTCAGTAATTGACTCTTAAGATTTATTATACTCTTGGTGCTTCTATCCAATTAATATTTGCTACTACATAACTTATATTCCCAATATATCAAGGCTGATGTATTGTTTTTTCCCCAATAAAACAGTTGTCTTCCAAACAGAATTATGAGAGTTTCTGAAAATGATCACTGATTTTGTCAGAAAAGAAGGATTTCTCAATCAATAAATATTTATTAAATATTTACTATGTGTCAGATACTGTGCTAATTATGAGAAATAGAAAGTCCCTGTTCCCTTGGAAATCACAGAAAAACAACATGTAAGCAACTAGCTAAAAACAATGCAAGATAAATCTGAGATAATTAGCAAAGTGCAGATAAAAAGAGCAGATTAAAAAGGGGATGAACAATATCCTAAAGTACTATAAAGTATTAGACAAATACGCCAACAAATATTTGCTGAGTATTTTCTATAAATTAAACACTTTTGTAATATTGTTTTGAGTAATATCAATGAAACACAAGATTGAAAATTTTAAACTACAAAATTATTTATTTTAATTCTTTAGTGCCATGAATCCAAAACTGAAAGGGAGGTTAGCAATTACTTAGTGAAATGATTATTTTTTGAATTAATAAGGAACCTGAATTCTAGGGATATTGTAAAAGGTCCCTTCTCAGCTATGCAGCAGAGTAAGGTTGGAACCCCTCTCTTCATATTGCATTGCAGAAACTTATTCTATTATCATAAATTATCATGATTAAAAGATTCCTAACTCTTCCCAAAGCTAGCTCTTTTGCCTTATTAAACTTAGTTGAGTATTCATGTAAAATATCTCTCCAAATTTAAGACAGGTTTTTCAAAATATTTAACAGTAATAACCTAAATTGTGCAAGGACATCATTGTTTACTCAAAATGTCTGTTCTACAAAACTCATCTTAAGCCCTCTAACCTGTCTTCCCATTTTTCCCATGACAGATGAAGCAGAAGAATAAATGATTTCAGCAAATCTCTCCCACATGACCACATTCATTCTCATTGGAGTCTCAGAGCGACAAGAGCTTCAACTTCCCCTCTTCTTCATCTTCTTTGCAATCTATGCAATAACTGTGACTGGAAATGTGGGAATCATCACACTCACTAGTATAGATTCTCGACTTCAAACTCCCATGTACTTTTTCCTCAGACACTTGGCAATCATCAATCTTGGCAATTCCACTGTCATTGCTCCCCAGATGCTGGTTAATTTCTTGGTGAAGGAAAAAACCATTTCCTACTATGGGTGTGCAACTCAACTGGGAGGTTTCTTAGTCTTCATTGTAGCTGAAATTTTCATGTTAGCTGCAATGGCCTATGACCGCTATGTGGCTATTTGTAATCCTCTGTTATACATGGTTGTGGTATCACGGAAGGTTTGCATTCTACTTGTTGTTCTTACATATATTTACAGTTTAACTACAGCAGTGACTGTAACATCCTGTGTTTTTTCAATGTCTTACTGTTCTTCCAATGTCATTAATCATTTTTACTGTGATAATGTTCCTTTGTTAGCATTATCCTGCTCTGACACCTACATCCCTGAAACAGCAGTCTTCACTTTTTCAGGAACGAATCTCTTCTTTTCAATGATTATAGTCATTGTGTCCTACTTCTTCATCATTTTGGCCATCTTGAGGATACGTTCAGCAGAAGGGAGAAAAAAAGCTTTCTCCACCTGTGCTTCTCACATGACAGCTGTCACTGTTTTCTATGGGACACTCCTTTTCATGTATTTACAACCAAGATCAAACCATTCCTTAGATACTGATAAAATGGCTTCAGTGTTTTATACACTAGTGATCCCCATGCTGAATCCTATGATCTATAGCCTAAGGAACAAGGATGTGAAGGAGGCTCTGAAGAGAATTCTCACCAACCCTTGCCAAACTTTTAAAATCACATAAATTTTAAAATATATAATTAAATAAATATGCAAGTAAACCACAAAATGCATAGGCTAAACAGGAACCATTATATAATGGGGAAATCTATAAATGACCAGAAATATAAAATGTTAGATGAGAATAAGTGGGTTAAAGAATTCAAAATGAATAAACAAGGGTGTCAAATTCAAACAAAGATCCTTGATCTTTGATTTTGATTAAACAAAAACATATATTAACATTATTTATTTTATTACAAATTTACCAATTATGTTTAATTTTATTCAGTCAGCAATCCAAAGAGGGCTAAGTATTTAATATCTGTCAGTAATAGTTTGAAAGGAAGGTACTAATAGAAAGGTAAATTAGGAAGGAGAAAATAGCTTTAGGGATCAAAAGCAGACAAGACCCTGGAATCAAGTAAAATTGGATAACTTAAATGTAGAACCTACAAGATGGAAGACCAAGAATTTCATCTTAATTTCTTAAGACTTTTAAAAAAACTTCCTATTGAACTAAGTGTTTCTAAAATGATGCAACAGTACAAGTAGAAGAATAGGAGATGTATATGTACTATTATCCTGATAGGAAAATTTAAGTTTAATGTCTCTTTAAAACTATATATATGAATATATATATATATATATATATATATATATATATATATATATATATATATATATATATATATATACATGTATACTATATATATATATATGTATATGTACATATACACATGTATAGTATATACACATGTATATACATATATAGTATATATGTATGCACATATGTAATACATGCATATATACACATATAAAATGCACACACATATTATATATACATATAGACACATATATAATATATAATACATACACATATTATATACACATATATATGATATATATACACATATAATATATGTACACACATATATGATATATATACATATAATATATATATAATTTTGTTGAATTATCTAATGATCCAAGTTCATCCAAATGCCTATTAATATATAATTAGAAGTAAATGTTATAGCATTTTCACTATTTTTGTTGTTGTTTGCATTTCATTTTGCTTCTTTCTTTTTTTTTTTTTTTTACTGGATTGATTTGATCTTTCTTGTATGGCAAAATAATTGTATAAATATGCATGCATATATTGGATTTAACATATATTTCTACCATGTTTAACATATATTGAACTTTTGCCATCTAGGGGAGGCCATGGAGGAAGGGAGGGAAAATTAGAATACAAGGTTTTGCAAAGGCTAATGTTATAGAATTGTCCATGCATGTGTTTTGAAAAATAAAAAGCTTTAAAAAAAAAAAAAAAGAAGTAAATGTTATTTTGACCCATTTTTTGGCCTCTAAATTAGCATTTATTAAGAGCCCATTAAGAACCATGTCCTAAACCAATTTTGGGAAATAAAAAGAAAGAAAAGCCTGTCTTTGATCTTAAGCTCACATTTAATGGGAGATATATTTAAATCAGTTTTACAAACCAGCTATAAACAAGATAAGTTGTAGATAAAGAACAAAGCAAAAATACAAGAATTTGGGAGTAGGGTGGGAATTATAATGTCACAAAATTAATATGAAACCATCACAAGCTTGTTGAAAGCATATATCCAGTCATCTTTTTTTTTTAATTATATATATATATATATATATATATATATTTTATAATATTATCCCTTGTATTCATTTTTCCAAATTACCCCCCCTCCCTCTATTCCCTCCCCCCGACGACAGGCAATCCCATACATTTTACATGTGTTACAATATAGTCTAAGTACAATACATGTGTGTGAATATCATTTTCTTGTTGCACAATAAACATTAGAATCCGAAGGTACATGCAACCTGGGCAGACAGATATTAGTGCTAACAATTTACATTCCCCTCCCAGTGTTTCTTCTCTGGGTGTATCTACCTCTGTCCATCATTGATCAACTGGAAGTGAGTTGGATCTTCTTTATGTTGAAGATTTCCACTTCCATCAGAATACATCCTCATACAGTATTGTTGTTGAAGTATACAGTGATCTTCTGGTTCTGCTCATTTCACTCAGCATCAGTTGATTTAAGTCTCTCCAACCCTCTCTGTATTCCTCCTGCTGGTCATTTCTTACCGAGCAATAATATTCCATAGCTTTCATATACCACAATTTACCCAACCATTCTCCAACTGATGGACATCCATTCATCTTCCAGTTTCTAGCTACAACAAAAAGAGCTGCCACAAACATTTTGGCACATATATGTCTCTTTCCGCTCTTTAGTATTTCTTTGGGATATAATCCCAGTAGTAGCGCTGCTGGGTCAAAGGGTATGCATAGTTTGATAACTTTTTGGGCATAATTCCAGATTGCTCTCCAGAATGGCTGGATTCTTTCACAACTCCACCAGCAATGTATTAGTGTCCCAATTTCCCCACATCCCCTCCAACATTTGTCATTATTTGTTCCTGTCATCTTAGCCAATCTGACAGGTGTGTAGTGGTATCTCAGAGTGGTCTTAATTTGCATTTCTCTGATCAGTAGTGATTTGGAACACTCTTTCATGTGAGTGGATATAGTTTCAATTTCTTCCTCTGAGAATTGTCTGTTCATATCCTTTGACCATTTATCAATTGGAGAATGGTTCGGTTTCTTATAAATTATGGTCAGTTCTCTATATATTTTGGAAATGAGACCTTTGTCAGAACCTTTGTTTTTAAAAATATTTTCCCAATTTGTTACTTCCCTTCTAATCTTGTTTGCATTAGTATTATTTGTACAGAAACTTTTTAGTTTGATGTAATCAAAATCTTCTATTTTGTGATCAATAATGATCTCTAGTTCTCCTCTGGTCATAAATTCCTTCCTCCTCCACAAGTCTGAGAGGTAGATTATCCTCTGTTCCTCTAATCTATTTATTATCTCCCTCTTTATGCCTAAATCATGGACCCATTTTGATCTTATCTTGGTATATGGTGTTAAGTGTGGATCCATATCTAATTTCTGCCATACTAATTTCCAGTTTTCCCAACAGTTTTTTCCGAATAATGGATTTTTATCCCTAATGTTGGAATCTTTGGGTTTGTCAAAGATTAGATTGCTATAGATGTACCCTTTTTTGTCCTTTGTATCTAATCTGTTCCACTGATCTACCGGTCTATTTCTTAGCCAATACCAAATGGTTTTGGTGACTGCTGCTATATAATATAGCTTTAGATCAGGTACACTTAGACCACCTTCCTCTGAGTTTTTTTTCATTAGTTCCCTTGCAATTCTTGACCTTTTATTCTTCCATATGAATTTTGTTGTTATTTTTTCTAGGTCATTAAAATAGTTTCTTGGGAGTCTGATTGGTATAGCACTAAATAAATAGATTAGTTTGGGGAGTATTGTCATCTTTATTATATTCGCTCGGCCTATCCAAGAGCACTGAATGTCTTTCCAATTATTTAAATCTGATTTTATTTTTGTGGCAAGTGTTTTGTAATTTTTCTCATATAATTCCTGACTTTTCTTTGGTAGATGGATTCCCAAATATTTTATACTCTCAACATTTGTTTGGAATGGAATTTCTCTTTGTATCTCTTGCTGTTGCATTTTGTTAGTGATATATAAAAATGCCGAGGATTTATGTGGATTTATTTTGTATCCTGCCACTTTGCTGAAATTTTGAATTATTTCTAGTAGCTTTTTAGCAGAGTCTTTGGGGTTCTCTAAGTATACCATCATGTCATCTGCAAAAAGTGATAGTTTAATTTCCTCATTTCCTACTCTAATTCCTTGAATCTCTTTCTCGGCTCTTATTGCCGAGGCTAGCGTTTCTAGTACTATATTGAATAGTAATGGTGATAGTGGGCAACCTTGTTTCACTCCTGATCTTACTGGGAAAGGTTGCAGTTTATTTCTATTGCATATTATGCTTACTGACGGTCTTAAATATATACTCCTGATTATTCTAAGGAATAATCCATTTATTCCTATACTCTCAAGAGTTTTTAGTAGGAATGGATGTTAGATTTTGTCAAATGCTTTTTCTGCATCTATTGAGATGATCATATGGTTCTTATTAATTTGATTATTAATATGGTCAATTATATTAATAGTTTTCCTAATATTAAACCAGCCCTGCATTCCTGGAATAAATCCTACTTGATCATAGTGTATTATCTTGGAGATGATTTTCTGAAGTCTTTTTGCTAATATCTTATTTAAGATTTTAGCATCAATATTCATTAAGGAGATTGGTCTATAATTTTCTTTCTCAGTTTTCGATCTACCAGGTTTAGGTATCAGTACCATGTCTGTGTCATAAAAGGAATTTGGTAGGACTCCTTCATCCCCTATTTTTTCAAATAATTTATATAACATTGGGGCTAATTGTTCTTTAAATGTTTGGTAGAATTCACATGTGAATCCATCTGGCCCTGGGGATTTTTTCCTGGGGAGTTGATTAATAGCTTGTTCTATTTCTTTTTCTGAAATGGGACTATTTAAGCAATTTATCTCCTCCTCTGTTAATCTAGGGAGCCTATATTTTTGGAGGAAGTCATCCATTTCACTTAAGTTATCAAATTTATTGGCATAAAGTTGGGCAAAGTAACTCCTTATTATTTCTCTAATTTCCTCTTCATTGGTGGAAAGATCCCCCTTTTCATTTGTAAGACTATCAATTTGATTTTCCTCTTTCTTTTTTTTGATCAAATTTACCAAAGGTTTATCTATTTTATTGGCTTTTTCATAAAACCAACTCTTGGTTTTATTTATTAATTCAATAGTTTTTTTACTTTCAATTTTATTGATTTCTCCTTTTAATTTTTGTATTTCGAGTTTAATTTTTGGTTGGGGGTTTATAATTTGGTCTTTTTCTAGCCTTTTAAGTTATAAGCCCAATTCGTTAATCTTCTCTTTCTCAATTTTCTTCAAATAAGCCTCTAAAGATATAAAATTTCCCCTTATTACCGCTTTAGCTGCATCCCAAAGATTTTGATATGATGTCTCATCATTATCATTATCTTGGGTGAAATTGTTAATTGTTTCTATAATTTGCTCTTTCACCCAGTCATTCTTTAAGATGAGATTATTCAGTTTCCAATTACTTTTTGGTCTATTTACCCCTAACTTTTTACTGAATGTAGCTTTTATTGCATTGTGATCTGAGAAGAAGGCATTTATTATTTCTGCCTTCCTACATTTAATTTTGAGATCTTTATGTCCTAGTATATGGTCAATTTTTGTATAGGATCCATGAACTGCTGAGAAGAAAGTATATTCCTTCCTATTGCCATTCAGTTTTCTCCAAAGGTCTATCATACCTAGTTTTTCTAATGTTCTATTTACTTTTTTAATTTCTTTCTTGTTTGTTTTGTGGTTTGATTTGTCTAAATCTGAGAGTGCAAGGTTGAGATCTCCCACTATTATAGTTTTACTGTCTATTTCTTCTTGCAGTTCTCTTAACTTTTCCTTTAGAAAGTTAGATGCTATACCACTTGGTGCATATATGTTTAGTATTGATATGGCTTCATTATTTATGCTACCTTTCAGCAGGATATAGTTTCCTTCCTTATCTTTTTTAAGGAGATCTACTTCTGCTTTTGCTTGATCTGAGATAAGGATAGCTACCCCTGCTTTTTTGGCTTTACCTGAAGCATAATAGGCTCTGTTCCAACCTTTTACCTTTACTCTGTATGTATCTCCCTGCTTTAAGTGTGTTTCCTGTAGGCAACATATTGTAGGGTTCTGCTTTTTGATCCAATCTACTATCCGTCTCCGTTTGATGGGATCGTTCATCCCATTTACATTTACAGTTAAAATTACTAATTCTGTATTTCCTGCCATCGTATTATCCCCAGATTATGCTTTTTTCCCTTGACCTCCCTGATCCCCCTCCCCGATATTTAATTTACAGACCCCCCTTGTGACGCGCAACCCTCCCTCTTTTTTTTTTTTTTTTTTTTTTTAGGATCCCTCCCCCCTCCCTCCAAGTCCCTTCACTTATTCTCCTTTTCCTTTTCCCTTTTCCTCTCCCCCCTTTTAATGAGATGAGAGAAAATTCTCTGAAAAACAAATATGTTAGTTATTTACTCTTTGAGCCTCTTCTGATGAGAGTAAGATTCACACAATGATTCTCCCCCTCACTAAGTTCCCTCAGATATGGTGTATTTTCTATGTCTCTTCCTGGGATGTAGTTTCCCTCTTTTAATCACTCCTTCCCCTTTTTCTGAACCGACCTCCTTCCCTTTACTACACCCCCCTTTTTTTCTTTTATATCAGTAAAATCAAATTATCCTTGAGTATTTTTTATATACCCACAACAGAGTTACAGTTCTCAAGGGTTCTGTGTACCTTTTTCTGTTTCTCTTCAGTCTTGTGGATGTAGATCAAATTTTTTGTTTAAGTCTGGTTTTTTTCTTAGAAACATATAGAATTCCTCTGTTTCATTGAATGACCATCTTCTTCCATGGAAAAAGATGCTAAACTTAGCTGGGTAGTTCATTCTTGGTTGCAGTCCTTGATCTTTTGCCTTACGGAATATCAGGTTCCAGGCCCTTCTATCTTTTAATGTGGAGGCAGCCAGATCTTGGGTGACCCTTATTGTGGCACCTTGGTATTTAAATTGTTTTTTTCTAGCTGCTTGCAGGATTTTCTCCTTTGTGTGGTAATTCTGCAGCTTAGCCACAATATTCCGTGGTGTTCTTTTTTTAGGGTCTATTTCAGAAGGAGTTCGATGAATTCTTTCCACATCTACTTTCCCTTCTGTTTCTATTATCTCTGGGCAGTTCTCTTTGATAATTTCCTGTAAAATAGAATCTAGGCTCTTTTTTTGGTCATAGTTTTCTGGAAGTCCAATAATCCGCAGATTATCTCTCCTAGATCTATTTTCCAGGTCTATAGATTTTCCCAGTAAGTATTTGACGTTGTTCTCCAGCTTCTCATTTTTTTTGTTTTGTTTGACTGATTCTTGGGTTCTCTGTGAATCATTCATTTCTATTTGTTCCATCCTGACTTTTAAGGAGTTATTTTCTTCTTTCACAGTTTTTAGTTCTTTTTGTAAATGCCCAATTTCGTTTTTAAATGAATTATTTTGCTCTATTGAATTTTTTTCCATTTCCCTAATTTTTTTTTTTTGAGAATTATTTTCTTTTTCCAATTCAGAAATTCTATTTTCTTGAGACTTTTTTATCTTTTCCAATTCAGAAATCCTACTTTCCTGTGTTTTTTTAACCTTTTCTAATTCACTAATTTTGTTTCCCTGCATCTCCTGTGAATTCTTTATTTTTTCCAACTCCAATTTCAGGACGTTGTTATTCTCTATCATAACTTCCCTTTCTTTTCCCCATTTTTCTTCGATCTCCCTCAATTTTTTAAGAGCTTCTTCTAGGAGAGAGTTATGTGATGGGGGGCAGGAATCGTTCCCCTTTAGGTTGTTATCTTCTGAATCTTTGCTGTTAACTTCCTCGGGGTTGGATACCCGCTCTTTCTCTGTATAGAAGGAATCTATAGTTTTTCTAGCTTTTTTGCTCATACTTAAAAAATCTTTTGGGGTCTGTCCCTGGGGTAGGAAATTATTTACTTCTTTACCAGCTTCCTCCCAGACTGGATGGATGCAGCGGCCCCTGCGCCGGAGCTAAGATAGAGCTCTGGGAGAGAGTTCCCCACCCCCTCCCTGGAAGTGCCTCAGAGGTGATTAGCACTACTGTGCCTCGAGGGCGTAGAATAGTGAAGACAGCACGAAGCCCAGCCTATGTGTCCGGGTGGGGAGTGGATGTCTGCAGCAGGTGACGTGAGAAGCCCCTGTGCTCAAACTGGAAGTGTCTGCCAGAAACCGCGGTCCCTAGTTCAAAGGTTCCGCTTCTCTGGGACTTCCTGGAGCTGAGTTCCACTCCCTCCAGCTAAGCTAGGCTGTGTGTGTTGCCTTGGGCCGTATCCACCCACTTGTCAGTCTCTTAACTATTCTCAGGAGGTAGCTGAGGCCACACACCCTGGTGCCCAGTCTGCTGAGTCACCCCCCAGGATCGGGGAAAATCTAATCTGAGTTTTAAAATATTTTGGCTTTCTCTTCTGAACTGCTAAATAATTAGCAGAGAAGAGCTAACAGCCTGTGCCAGATTCCTTTACCTCAGTGGCTTCTCTGATCCCAGAGCCCCTCCCAGCGCAATGGGCGCAGTGTGCCCCTACCCCACCGTCTGTGCTGGTCTTTCTTATTCCTCCCCTGAGAACTGACCTTTCCTGTTGAAACTCCAGATTCTCTTCAGCTGGTAAGTCGTGCTTCCAGTCCTTGTGGTATCTATCAGTCCTGAGCTAATTTTGAGACTTAATTTATCTAATTGGTTGTGAGGGAGTGAGGACGTTCACAGAGATGTGTGTTTCTTCTCCGCCATCTTGGCTCCGATCCAGTCATCTTTTAATGGATTAGCTCCAATTTGGCTAGCCCAGTCCTTTATGGTCATTAGTTAAGAGTCAGACAGGATGGATAAGGGTTCCAACAAAATTATACGTACACACCTGATGCAGTTCTGACTTTGACTAGATCTTTTTCCTAGATTATATATTCATTTTTTCATTTATCAATTTATCAATTTGAAATGGAAGAACACCAAATAGAAGGATTTAGGGAAAGACAATGTGACCAGTACAATATATGTGTTGCAAGCATTTTTCTCTACAATCAGTTGAATTTATGGATTTTAGCATAGAAACATAATGCCTGATGTGGTCTCTTATTTAAGTAATTAAATGTATTATTCCCATTTGCCTAGATTTATGTATTAAAGTATTTGATAGATTGACTTTTTTTTATGGACATGGTAATGAAAGAAGAAATAACTCTGTGTGGTAAAGAATCCATATCAGGACTCCCTGTACATCTTCTGTCATTCTTAGCAATTTAAAAATAACCCATTATGTTATCTTTGAATTCTTCCTTAAATTCATTATTTTTCTAATATGAAAATCAGTTAATGTATTTGGTTGCTGGATTAACAATGGATCATAAATTTCTCAAGTACATAAAAATAAAATGCAGAACATCTGTTCTAGACTCCTTAAAATTATTTGTATAAAACAGGAAATCATATCTGTTGGAAGATTAAAATTTAGAATATTTTCATGTATAAAGGTCAGTGTGTCTACTTTTGTATGATAATTGTCTAATAGCTCTTGGGATTAGGTAGGAATTTATATATTAATCCAGATCATGGTTGCAACCACCTGGCAACCTCCCCAAGGTGATAATATAGAAGTCATTAAAACTCTTGTATACTTCAGGGATAATGCCTCAAAAGGACCTAGAAATCTATAAATTCTCGTTTGATCAGCTGGAAAAAGGAACTATATTATCAAGCCACAACCAGAAGTGAAATTCAAGGTGAGAAATAACTTTAGTCTTTGTCATCATATCAGCCTATAATATTAAGAATTCCCTAAGCTTCCTAGATTCAGTTATAGGACAATAAAAGAGATCACTAAAGTTTCCAGATTCACTAGATCTCAGCAACTACTGCACAGAAATGTAGAAGCTTGATGCAACAAATAATATAGTTAGTGAAATGGCACATAAATATGTAGATAGAGATTTTTTTTTTTTTTATACAGGCCCAGTGTTGGAGAACAGGACAGAGTTCATAGGAGTTTCTACATTATCTATCAGCCAAAACTTTTTTGTAAGCACACAAATCTCACAAAGTATAAGGGTTTTGCTGATCTTTTTTTGCTGGAGTACTTCCTCTGCACTGGAAATGAGGAAAGTGTATGTTCAATGATTACCCAAGTTGGCTAAGGTTCAGAATTACTCAATTTTAAAAACATCTTGAAATGGCCACCTCAAGATAGAATTTTTATCATATTCCATACTTGCCTCTAAAAATACAAATTAGTTTATGGATTCATTTATGATCATTAAAACAATACAAAACTGAATTTGGAACAATCTCAGTTTGAAAAAAAAAAAGGAAAAGAAAAGATAGATTTTTCTTTCCCCTTAAACTTCCAAATAGAGTTACTTTATTTTTATTTCCTTTTTTTTTTTTTTTTTTTTTTTTTGGTAAGGACAAGTTTCAGAGAGGATTATTTTATGTCTCATTAAAGTAAAAAAAAAAAATCATCATAATTCCCTTTCCTTACTGTCCTCTCATATCTGTCAGTCTTCATTCTGTGTCAGCAATCCCTCAGCTTTATTCAGTTCATGTGGAAAGTGGATGCTAGTTGCCTGGATGATCAGCTCCAAGTCTGTGAATTACCTTAGGATATAATGATTCTTTTACATTTCTAAAGCCTTCAAATTAATATTTCCCCCAAGGGATAGTGGTACACTTGTTATGGAACATCTCAATTTTTATTTATTTTTATATTTTTATTTATTGATTCATCCATTATATCATTCACTCACTTAAAAATACTTTTTGATTGATGAATTTGCTAATTTATCACTTTCAATTTGTCATTTTAATCACTCTAGGAAACACCAACAACTTTTTCTTGGAATAGAAGTTAATAGCTACTCCACACCATTCAATGTTAGAGACCTACCCATGGCTCTATGTAGTCATGGGATTTCAAAGGATCAAACAACTAGCATATAAATATATCTTAATAGTAAGCCTCCAAAATCTTCATTCACCCGTCATCCAAGAACATTTAGTCCTTCATTATTTAATTAATTAAAAAAACCCAAAATAAAAGTACATGCAATCATGGTCAAGAATTCTTATAAGTAAAGGGAGGGGGGAGGGCGGTATGAACCAGTGAAGAATGATCACTAATGTATACAAGTCCATAGGACTTTGGGTGATTCTTCAATTCATTTTCTTTTTTTTCCTTGATTTCTCCATGAGGCATGTTGGGTTAAGGGACTTGCCCAGGTTCACACAACTAGTAAGTATTTGAGGATAGAATTGAATTCAAGTCCTCCTGACTTCAGGACCAGTAATCTCTCCCCTGTACCATCTAGCTACCCCAGAATGGGACAATTTCATTAAAAAGTAAATATCTTTAACATGACTTTATGTCTTTAAAAATGATGGAAATTTAATAAAAACAAGAACAACAAATCATTATAAAACTGTATTTTTTTTATAATTCAGGGAGTAAAGAAAGTACTAAGAAGAAGCTATAAGAAATGAAGTTTGTATTTTATTTTATTGTTGTTGTTTTCATGTCTTTTAGAAGTCACATTGGGAGTCTATAGAAATTACCAAAATTTAACATTTCCTCAATGTAAAATATGATCCTTTCTTCAATTCATTGCTGAAAGTTTCTTTGAAGGTATTCACATTTTCAACTTGTTCCATTTCTTGGGGGTAAAAAACTCCATGACATATTAATTATATAAAGCAAAGCTGCTTGTGGCAAATATTGTTGTCATATATTGGGGATAAGAGGAAAAAGGTTCTTGAATTCTATAATTTGATCTCAAAGTCTTCATTAGTATTATTAATTTCATCTGTTTATCATAATTTCCACAGACATCAAGATTATATATATACGTATATATATATATATATATATATATATATATATATATATATATATATATATATATATATATATATATATATATATATATATTATATATATATATATATATATATTATATATATATATATATAATGTAATGCAAAATTTAAAAAGCTATGAAAATAACATTAACATCCAGTTGTGATAATTATGATAATGATGAGTATAAAGATATATCCTTAAGGAAGTATATGTTATTTTTTTTTTCCCCAGGATATATTTTTAGACCAAAAAAATGGAAGGAGTGAATGAAACTGCAATGAGAGAAGTGTTTGGATTCATTTTCATGGGTATCACAGATCTTCCAGAATTACAAATACCTCTCTTCCTGGTGTTTCTTTCCATCTATTCTGTCACAGTAGTGGCAAACCTTGGCATGATCATCCTGACTAAGATTGACTCCCATCTGCAAACTCCCATGTATTTTTTCCTTAGGCACCTGTCTCTCATTGATCTTGGTTACTCCACAGCCATTGGCCCCAAAATGTTGGTCAGTTTTATAATGGATAAAAATATAATTTCCTACACTGGGTGTGCAATTCAACTATTTGTCTTTGTTACCTTGATCATCAGTGAACTTTTTGTGCTGTCAGCCATGGCCTATGACCGATACGTGGCTATCTGTAAGCCCCTACTCTACACAGTTATCATGTCAGACAGTGTGTGTTGGATACTTGTGGCTATCCCTTATCTATACAGTACCTGTGTTTCCCTACTGATTGCTGTTAAGATTTTTAATTCATCTTTTTGTAGATCTAATGTAATCAGGCATTTCTACTGTGACAATCTCCCATTGTTGTCCCTGATTTGTTCTAATACCAGTGACATAGAACTAATTATTTTGAGTCTTTCTGCTTTTAATCTATTTTCCTCTCTCTTGATTGTTCTTGTTTCCTATGTATTTATTCTTGTGGCCATCCTTAGGATGAATTCTGCTGAGGGAAGGCGCAAAGCATTCTCTACCTGTGGGTCTCATTTCACTGTGTTAGTTGTCTTCTATGGGACACTAATCTTCATGTATTTGCAGCCTAAGTCTAGCCATTCCTTTGATACAGACAAGATGGCTTCAGTGTTTTACACTCTTGTGATTCCCATGCTCAACCCTTTGATCTACAGTTTAAGAAATACAGAGGTGAAAGCTGCCTTGAAAAGAACTCTAAGAAAATAAATAACATTTTCTGATTGTTAATATACAAAAGATTTCTAATTAATTATAAAATCAAAAAAAAAAAAAGTAAAAAATGCATGAATATGTAGAAAAAAATGAAGCAAGGGATTAAAAATGAAATAAAAATTCCTGGAGGAAATGAAGAGAATTTAATATAAAACAAAGAAATAAACCTTACCCCAAAAAATAGATTCCATAAAAACTAGAAGAGATCATCAGAAATCAATAATTCTGTGAGACAGAAGAAAATAATTAGAATAAAATCAAAAGATTAAAAAGGATTTTTTTTTAAAAATGAGTTATTTTATAAAAATTGAATTGGAAAACATTTGAAGGAAAAATTATTTAATAATACTTTTTAAATAATGAATTTTAATTTGTAAACAATAATTTCAGTCTATTGATTCATAAACGATCTCTTATCACTAAGTTTCATTAAATCAAAATGAAATTTACACAGACCTTTTAGAACTACAGGACAAAATAAAGATGAACATCACCCACCAATTACTTCCTGGAAGAAACACCAATAGAAAAAGTACCAGAAAAATCCAGAGTTTCCATATTTTAGGAAAAAAGCACTACAAATATCTAAAATGAAGTAGCTCAAAAAAAAAAAAAAAAAAGAAAAGAAAAGAAAAAAAAAAGTATAGTCAATATTAAACTTAACATTTTGCACAAAAAAAGAGGAGAATATAATACAAGATTCAAAATGTCAAACACAGTATAATAAATGTTATATGCTTATGATTTAGAATAATTTATACTGTAAAGCTGAATGTAAATCGTATGGGGGGTAGGAAGAGAAATCTATATAAACAGAATAAAAGACTTTCAAGATCCTTAATTAAAAGACCAGAGGCAAATAGGAAATTTGAAACAAAACTTAACTAAAACCAATAACAAGTACTTATTATGTAATGACAAATATTATTTACTGAAATTCTGCAAAGATTTAGAGTTGTAAAAAAAGAAAAAAAACACAAAACTTTGCTTCCAAGGAAGGCACTAACTAGATGAGTTGAATGCAATGCTAATAGATTAATAATGGTGACCAGAATATATAAACTTAACATTTTAAAATTGTGTTTGAGATGTTGAATTCAGGAAAAAAAAGAGGTTTATAAATTGATTGATTTAGTTCTGAGTGTTTTATAAGGACAAAAGAGAAGATAAAAGGAATAATATACTAGAATAAAAAAGAGGATGAAAGGAAGATCTTATTTCTTAAAATTGTAGCATTAAATAAAAATAAAAATTATAAAATTATAAAAATAATTCTGAGGAAAAGGAAGAGGGAGTAGGTATCATATAAACCTTATTTCTGAAATGGAGAAAGCAGAGTTTAATATACATACATCTGTACCCACAGTAAATATATATAAATACTCCAACTTAACAGGAAAATATGGAAATAGTATGGACAATAGTTATAATCCATGGTATCCAAAAAGGGCTTTGGTTTTCTTAGCAATTTTGAGTTTCCTTCTCAATGGAGTTCTTCAAACAAAACATGGATAATAATTTTTGAGCATGTTGTAGACAGCCTTCTTGTCCATAGGTAAGTTGGAATACATAATACATAATGGATCACTGTATGGTAACATGATAATTATATTCTGTGGTGTACAGGTTCAATTAAATGACTGCTGAGGTCTTCTTTAATGCTCAAGTTTTAAAATTCAATTGTGAATCTTCTACATGTCATTTTTATTTTTTGTTTTTTGCTTTTTAAAAATTTTGAACTTAAACACCCAAAATAATATCTCTATTTCTACACAAAATTGAGCATAATGAGGTTTTATATGAGGTTTTTATATGAATCTGTGAATATTCATTTCAAACTACTTTTTTGTTTAAATATATAGATATGCGCATTTATATATCTATATATGTTTTGTATACATATTTTACTATTGTTTATCTTTCTATATTTCCTCTTTTCTCTTCTTTCTATTAAAAATAAAAAGGTGTTTCTGTGGTCTATTTTTTGGCATCACTCCTCAACTCCCATTGTCCCTACAGAGTTACAATTGAAACAATAAGAAAAACTATTTTCTCTTTTGAACAAATTAGCATAGTCAGGCAGAACAAATACACATAGTAGCTAAATCTAAAATGAAATTTTATTGATACTGTGTCCAAACTGAGTAACTTGTCATCATAGATCCTCTGAATACATATTTAATATGTTTGCTCATCCATTTGATCAGAGTTTTAAGTGTCTAAACTACTGTAGTTGATCCAAACTGCCTTCAGAATTCCATAGTGCTTTTCCTCAACATTTATTTCTATATGTAAAGAGATAATGTAATGACATCTCCACATCCAATAATTCTTATTAGGAATTCCCTCACCCCTTGATCTAAATAAGTAACTGACCCAAACTCTTTTTACTCGATTTCATGAAAGCTGATTATAAAGCTTGGTCATGTGACTCAACAATTGCATTCCTTCTGATAAAATAGAAGACCCCAGTTCCTTTAGATTATCCTAACTTTAAGGCCAAGCCTATGACAACCCAAAGTATTAGGTTTATGTTATGGATAAAAGTCATTTGTAAAGAGATTAAATACTTGGCACTGCAGCAAGTAGCACACAATTAAGTTGGTAAAACTGAGTGGTTTCCAATGCTCAAAAAATTTGCAAATGTTAGAAATATTTGAACACAGGTCCTATAGACTCTAAGATTTACAATGTCTACTCAGCTTGGCATCTATATAAGGACCAATATAATCACTATCATCAATCAATACCATCATTCTTATGATCATCACTATCACTATCATTGTAATTTATCATAGCTATGATTATATATTGCATTTTAATATTTGTAAAACATGCTTTATAGTCATTATCTCACTGATAAGATAGCAATGTAAGGTAAGTGCTATTAATATCTTTGTTTTATAGTTCAAGAAATGGATGTTAAAAGATTTGTCCAAGGCCACAAAATTAGTGAGTCATTTCCAAGTCCCAGTACAAAGCCCCACTGTACACTGTGACATTTTGTTGCCCATCTCCCTCAATGATTTTCATCACTACCATAATCTATATTCAAATACTTTAAAAAAAAATCCAATGGTATTGCTATGTCTTGGGCATAAGAGTAAATTTCAGAGAGGTAAAGATCAAGGAAAATGTCATGTTTCATTCAATTGTGATGTTAAAAACAACAACAACAACAACAACAACAATAACAACAATAACAACAACAACAAAAAACCTGTAAGGATGTAAAAGAGGTAAATTCTTCAGGAAAGATAGCAAATTCTAGACTTGAAATGAGGTATATATTAAGCAAAACTTTTGATGTTCTAGGAAGTCCAGATTAGATTTTTTTTTGGTTTCTTCAAAACATCAAAGTTTAGAGAATTCATAAAAATATAAAAGCAACTCACTTGGGAAACCATTAAGTTCTGTCATTTAACATAGAATTTGGGAAACAAGATATGGAATATGACAGAAGACTTTGCTATCTAAGTCATAAATTTTCATCCCAACTACAATAATATAGAACAATAATATTTTGCCCATATATCTTCATTATAAATGTCAACATGAAACAACATTAGATCTGTCCCCTACCCTTTTAAATTCAGCTAAACTAAGTTTCTAGCCATTAACTCATGCTCATTCATAAAATAATCAGAATTACTTCAAAATAGAGTGGGTTGAATTTTGGTAATAAGTTAAGTTGTTTGGATATTGCTGTGAATCCACATTATAGTGATATTTATTAAAATGGATCTTTGATCAAAAAAACCTGGGGTGCATTAAGAAATTTAGGAACCAAGCATTTATAAAGTCTTAAGTATGTACCATAAATTGAACTAATAATCTCACAAATATTACTTCATTTGATCCTCACAACATCTCTGGGGACTGGGTGCATTGTAATTCCAATTTTAAAGTTGGGGAACTAAGGCTGACAAAGGTTATGTGACTTTCCTTTAGTTGCCTAAAAATAATTTCATTAGTTCTTCATCAAACCCCTGAAAGTTACATATTATTACTATCCTCATTTTGTATGAGGGAAAATGAGAAAATAAGAGTTAAGTTGCTTGCTAAGAGGCCCAGAAATAGAACATATTTGACCTTAGATTTTCCTGACTGCTGGCTTATCACTCTATTTTTTGACTCAGCTGTTCCCTCTAGAGAATCTAGTATGTGGAAAGTTAAAGTAAGTTATTTTGTTGACTATAGAACTCTCTCAAGTTTTTGTAATGTCTTTGTACTTGGTGCAATCAAAATATCTCACCCCAAAAACACAAGCCTGGAACATAGTAGATATTTAATAAATAATGTAATTATGTAAGCCTATTAACATTGTTAAATATCTCAATCTGTGTAATTTTCATTACACTATCCTACACAATTCATCAAATCTCTCCAGGGCTCCAGGGACAAGGCTTCATAGGGAATGAAAAAGCCATAAAGTCTCTAGTCGTTGGCAATACAATAACATGAACAAGTCATAGAAGATTCTACCTTCCAGATAGGCAAGTATCAATATGTTTTTGTTATTTGTTAACTTTTCAATGCAGCAAGTATTAAAAATATTAAGCCTAATCAATTCAATTAAACAAAGTTAATCACTATGACTAACATAGGAATGATTGTGGTAATGTAGTGGTGAATTCTTTAAAATTGAAATGTCGTAAAATCATTATAGCAAAGTCATTACATGAGAACTTCCAGGTGTGAATAATGCCACAGACTTTTTTTTTGTTTTTGTTTTTGTTTTTTTTACAGAAATCAAATAGCTTTTCTCAAGTGGCATGGGTAGTTAATAATATATGAGATCCTGATGATATTTAAGATTAATGTTATGCAAGTAGACATCTGAAAAACAATCATAATATTTTAAAAATTGTTTTTGTGTTTCTGGGAATTCTGGGAATAAAAAGCCTAAAATTATAAGACTCGTTCATTTTCATAAGATCAGTAGAAAAAATAATCCTTCCCTCCTCCGTTTCCCTCTCTTCCCTTTACTTCCACTCTCCCCGGCTCCTACCTTTCATAAGATAGAGACTGGAATAAATCAGAGATCTTTAACTTCAATTGGGTAATGGCATTCCTAAAAAGGAAATTCCACCTTTCGGCATAGGTGATCTCTTTACAATTGATATTTATTAACAATGGCCCAACAATCAAGAGGTTATAGGACTAGCACAGTACTACTTGAAATGTAGTGGATATAATTCTTTAATTCAAGTCTTTTTAATCTTAAAGTCAACTTGTTTTTTTCTTTCACAGTAGTTCCTCCATAAAGTGTACTCATAGACTTTATCCTCCCCTGGTATCCCATTATAATCTTTTGAAGCACCAATTAATTAAATATTTCAATACATATTCATACTATCCCTTCCTATATTAAGTACTTTCATTATTGTATTATTTTTATTTTTAAATAAAATCACATTCACTTAGCTTTTAGTGACAGGATGATAACATATTAAATGATAAAAATTATTTCAATAAGAGTGAATTTGCCTAAATTGATAAAATCACACTGTAATTGTGTAGAAAATTCCTGCTCATATTAATACATTTTATGTACTACCTGACTAATTATGTATGCACACAATACTTAAAGAAGGTTATTATTATTATTCTCAGATCATTTTCCACAGATAGAAGAAATGAGAAAGATGAATGAAACTACAGAGAAGCAGGTGACTGAATTCATTCTCACAGGCAACACAAACCATCCTGAATATCAGGGTCCTCTCTATTTTGTGTTTTTGGTCAATTACATGATCACAGTGCTGGGGAACTTGGGTATCATTATCCTAACCACTGTGGATTCCCACCTCCAAATTCCCATGTACTTTTTTCTCAGGCATCTGGCATTTGTTGATCTTGGCTATTCCACAGCTATTAGGCCAAAAATGCTGGTTAGTTTCACAGAGGAGAAAAAGATCATTTCCTATAATGGGTGTGCAATGCAGCTAGTTTTTGTTGGTATATGTATCACAAGTGAAATCTTTATCCTATCAGCCATGGCCTATGACCACTATGTGGCAATCTGTAAGCCCCTCCTATATGTGGTCATCATGTCAAGCAGAGTATGTTGGCTTTTGGTGGCTATATCATATCTCTATAGTATTATGGTATGCCTACTGATCACAATAAATATTTTTATATCATCTTTCTGCAAATCAAATGTATTGAGATACTTTTACTGTGACTGTATGCCTCTCTTATCCATTATATGCTCAGACACAAGTGGAATAGAACTAATTATTTTGACCTTTTCTGCAATTAATTTGGTTTCTTCCCTCTTGGTTATCCTTATTTCCTACATGCTCATCCTTGTGACAATCCTCAGGATGAACTCTTCTGAGGGCAGACACAAAGCTTTTTCTATCTGTGGCTCTCATCTCATAATGGTAATTGTATTCTATGTGACATTACTCTTCATGTACCTGCAGCCTCAATCTAGCCATTCCTTTGACATAGACAAGATGGCCTCTGTGTTTTACACTCTGATCATCCCCATGCTCAATCCTTTGATCTACAGCTTGAGGAATAAAGAGGTGAAGGGTGCCTTGAAAAGGCTCTTTAAAAAGTGATCTAAGCATTCTTTTAATGTCTAATATAGAGTATGATTTCATTGCATCATAAGAACCATGTAAATATCCACTGGATTATTTTGTCAGCTCCCTGTTTATTTTCTCATTCTTTAGGGGGAAAAAATTACACTTCCCCTGATATGTAGTTATAAAATCATTTTGTGTTTTTTTAATTCCTAACCTCCAGAAAATCTTAATTTAGTTGACTTAATTTAGTTGATGAGAACTATTATTTTTATTACAACATTATTATTATTAAGTTTATTACAACATAACTTTCTTAAAAATATATGTCTCATGATTGGTGCCAGTTCCAGTAATTTTGTGATGAAGAGAACCATCTACACCCAGAGAGAGGACTGTGAGAACTGAATGTGGATCACAACATCACATTCTCATTCCTTTTGATGTTTGCTTACATTTTGTTTTCTTACTCATTTTCTTTCTTTTTTGATCTTATTCTTCTTGTGCAATAAGAGAATTGTATAAATATGTTTACACATATTGGATTAAACATATATTTTAACATGTATAACATATCTTGAATTGCTCGTCATCTGGTGAGGGTGGAGGGATAAGAGGGGAAAATTTGGAACACAACGCTATGCAAAGGTCAATGTTTAAAAATGATCTGTCCATATGTTTTGAAAATAAAAAAAAAAAAAACTTTAGAAATCAATCCACAAACCACTTATTGTCCAAAAAAATCTATTTCATTATATACTACAATACTTGACATCCTAAGTTTGCTTGATTTTTTTCTTGCATGGGAAAATCAATTAGTAAGCATTTACAAAATGTTGATATAAAGTACTATGCATTGGGCTATTAACATTGTTTATTAACATTAGTAATAATAATTATTACATTATATTATAATAAAATAATACAAACAATTAATAATAATAAAACATTAACAATGTTATTGACATGACTATTAACATTAACATAATACATTGTATTAAAGTAAATAAATGTACATGTAAGCCATGCTATCTGGTACAACAATCAACCTACCTTATTGATAATATCTCATATTGTTAAGAAGATTATTCTTATTATAATCTCAACTTCCCTTTTATGACATAGATATTGTTTCAAGTCTACCTTGTGAATCAAATAAGTTGATTCACTTTATAAAAATTATTCAATTTTTTTAAAAAAGAAAGCTTCCATCTCTTCTCTTATTTTAAATCTTGTGCCAGAATGGAAAGAACAATGGGATGGATAGAATGCTCTAAAAATATTAGTGCAGATATAAATTTTTAAGCTTAAAATTAAAACTTTTGTGATAATTTGTACAGTTCTGGGATCTGGGTTCAAATAATATGTCTATTACTTTTGACATATTTTATTGTGAGTAATAAGTTTATTCTTTAACTCTCACATATATCTAAAATGAAGGGGGTTGATCATATACATTTTAGACACCATTACAGTTAAAAATTTTTGTTTCCATGAACCTATTGTATGTATTGACATCATAGCATCTTCAACCAATATTCACATGTAATATGCTTTTGTCTTCAAATTATTGTTTCCTCTTTCTGCAGGCATTGTAACTTCTGGTATTTTCTGAATGCTGTTACCCAGAATTATACTCAATGTTCCAAAGGTGCTATGCCCAGGGCAGAATGAAATCAGACTTTCACATCATAAGCCAAGATTCCATGTCTGTCTTGTTTGAGATATCACCTGTCTTAATTTACATATAATACCCCAAGTCATATTCAACTTTAAGAATCCAATACAAATAAAATATTTTCTTCAAAAAAGGCCTAACAAAATGACTTTCTAATTTGTCACTTTTGAAACTTTTTTTAAAAGTCAAAACAAATGTTACTTAAAATGTGTTTGAAATATATTTTTTCAATAAATGTCAACAATAGCCTTTTTAAGTGCTTTTCTTTGAGAATAGTGCTGCACACAAATATTACAACGTAGCATTTTCAGTGGTTTTATGAGAAAACGGAATAATTTCATTAATAAGAGTATCATTACTGCAATATTTGAAAATGTTGACTTTTCATAATGACCTTGCTAATTCTCCAGTTTTATATCTGTTTCTATTGAACAAAATAGGTGGTAACTCAATCCCCCCAAATAACCCATCCCATCTGCCCTCAACCTTGTGATTTAAAATAGCTTTAAAGAATACTCTCTCATTAGGGTAGGAGATCTATGTGTTTTTTTTTCCATAACATGGAATTTATGGAAAAGTGTTTATTTAAATTTAGTCTCTATAGTACTCTCTATGGATACAGAAGACATTATTTATTCATAGTAACAGCAAAATTATGCAATAATCAACTATGAAATACTTGGTTCGTCTCAGTGGCTCAACGATCCAAGGCAATTCCAATAAACTTTAGATAGAATATGTCACTACTGATCAAAGAATACAAGATATATGCTAACATGAAGAATTTAATCCAATAGTCCACTGTTCACTAAAGCCGATAATATCAATTACTGGCATGAGAACTGCTTTTCTAGAAGTCCTAAAAAGTATTTGGATATAAATTAAAAGTATATTAATACCTTAATTAGATATAAATTAGATGTAGACTAACATCTTATACAGTGATGGCCTGGTGACATGCTGGTTAGAGGTAAAACATTGGAGGATTACAGGTAAAGGACAAACTGAGTGCAAATTCAGCCTGAGAATGCTTATAAATTCTGTGATCATGGGGGAAACATTTTAAGTTCTGTTTTAGTTTCCTTATTTGTCAAATACCTCCCAAGATTGCTATGAGGATAAAATGAAAAAATAATTGTATAACACTTAATACAGGGCCTCTCACAGAGTATTATTAAATAGCATTATTTAAATGTTAGCTATTATTATTATATCATTATATATTATATTATATAACTAAATAAACATATTATATTTCATAAGAAAGCATAATGAATTTAGAACCCAAATATAAAAGGCACATCATAAACAACAGCATAATATTTAAAAAAAAGAAAAAAAAAAAAAAAGAAGTAAAATCAGGTACATACCATAAGAATTTCTGTCAACCAAACAATTGCCAAGAAGCAAGTATTCAGTCATACACACTATGATAGACATTGGGCATACAGAAAATAATGAATATAGGAAGGAAGGAAGGAAGTTTATGAAAGTGATCATGTGTGCTAGGGCCAAAACCATCTTCAGCCTTCCATCCACTATTCAACACTAATCAAATAAATGTCTTTTATTTCTACTCATAAATGTTAAATGACTGTGTGAGAGAGAGATACTATTGCTCCGAGGATACTACAAGTTAATTGGATAGGGATTCAAAAATAATAGACACATTAAAAAACTCCAGTAAATATAATGGATGAATACAACATTACTAGATTGACCATTTTTAAAAATGTACACTAAATGCTATTACTGCTTTTTCATGTTAATGTGTGTATTTTAAAATACATTGTGGTTATTGATAAAACAAAAAAAAAAATAAATCCAATTTACAAAGTGGAAAGAAAGCAAATAATTATTATTGGAAAGAGCTAGATGGATTGCACATTTTTTTTTTTTGATTCTGATGGGGACTTGATAAATATCTACATATTGGTGTGGTTTAATTCACTGTTAAGACCTTTAATGAGGAAGTATTATTAAATATATTTCTATGTCAAATTATACATAATGCTTGGCAACCATTCATATCATTATCAGAACTTAATGCTTCTCAATATCACAAGTAAGTCAGCACTTATAATTCCCAAGGTTTTTATTCTTTTTGTAATCAAACCCTAGGGAAATGATGCTTAAATACATAAGGAAATGCCTAATCTGAAAATGAACTTTGTGTTTAGAGAAAAGAAGGAACTGGAAGGTTTTTTTTGTTCCATTTTAAACATGATTTATTAAAATTGTTAATTAGAAACCCAATGAAACATAAGCAAAAATCATTAAATTTATTTTCAAATATTGCCATTTGGGGAAAATAATATGAATCCATAAAGTGAAACTAATGACTTTGGGGAGTTTCTACTCACTTCTGTTTGTTCTTTTCTATTCCCTATTACTATTTCTTTGTTTATAAATTATATATGATATTCCTTCTTGATAAATGTTTTCCATTCAGTATTATTTAATAGACATTTCTTAAACAATTGTTGTGTTTTTGGAAACCAGGATAGGTACTTTATTAGATAACAATAACAAACAATCTCTGCTCTGAATAAACTTGAATTCTACTGGGAAGAATCAACATAACCATAATACCGGGACGAAGTATCCTTAAGGGACAGAAAAGCAAGGTGTAGATCTCATATGAATATATTACCCAAAAATATGAGAGAGATTTGGAATACAGATGAGGAAGGTATTATAATTTTCCCAAATTCCCTAAGTATAAGGATTTTAAATGAGAGAAAACTACTTGCCAGATATGATATAAATTCCTGTTAAGATATGGATGAAAGATATGATAAGCGTCAAAAGACTGAGTCATGCATTTTCTTTCACATTATCATAATTTGACTAACTCCTCATCTTACACACACACACACACACACACGGTCAGAGACAGGACATATACACACCGGCAGAGAGAAAAGAGAGAAAGAGAGATAGAGATAGAGACAGAAAGACAGAAAGAGACCTTTGACTGTCAAAGGACATTAACTAGCAGTTTTTACTAGAAACCAAAGGTCTCAATAGTAGTAGGGAAAAATTCTATAAATCAGTAATAATTAGAGAAATATAACTTAAAACAACTGAATCATCATACCACACTATCACATTAACTAAACTGAAAGGAAATAAACATAATGAAATGGGTGTGATAAAATAGATACCCTAATATTTTATTCTTAGTGCTGTGACTTGGTCAAATCATTCTGAAGAAAAACTGAAAATTATGTCATTCTTATATTAGGCCTGCTGCTCTTGAGGACACTAAGATAGCCTCTACTCAAGGATTAGAGTCTTTAAGAAAGAAAATTTGTAGAGTCTAGGGATGTAGACAAAAAATAGAACTTTGTTATTAGAGCTTTGTGACACTAAATAATATATTTTCTAATTCATTTCTCTGCAGCTGTGCACTCCAAAAGTCCACTACATGTCCAGAATCTTGACACATAAATTGCCAAGTTCCAGGTGTACACAAAAATCAGGGATTAAGTATTTCAGATCTAAAAGGGCATTTTGAAATATGTCGTCTTCTCCAAGAGTAGCACATCTTTTTGCAGGAGAAAACCTTCCCTGCAACATCCCGACATAAGTTTTACTCTTTGTTGCATGTCTGTTTTTTTGTTTTTGTTTTCGTTTTTGTTTTATTTTTATTAAGTTAATCCTTTTCCCATTTCCTTCCCTCTCTCCCGCAATACCATTCTTGCCAATCATTTGTCAATAAAAAATTTGTATTAAAATAAGTCCTTTGAAGACCGAGTTAGCACCCTGTATGCCTTAGAATCAACCAGAGTCAGGATAAGCAAAAGAGCTTGGTCTTTATTCATGGTCTTTGGGGGTATAAGTGAAGGGGATGGACACAGGATCTCCATGACCTCCCTTCTCCTCTACCTATAAAGTGACCCTGGCTTGTTTTACTCCACCCCCAATCCCTCCTACAATTATCTGTATACACCAAAAGAAGGAGCCAGCACAGAATAGTGGGAAGGGGCCATTTTCCAAGCAAATGCTAATAGAATATTATCCAATCAGTAATTAACCTTAAGTGCTTGATTGTCTAATTCCAGTGCATCAACTCAGAGTTTCAGCCCATTACAAGTCCCATTTTTGTTATATTATTCTTGACATCTGAATTTATTAAAAGTTTTATTTCCCTTGATTCTTCCTATCCTACTAAAACTCATGAAAAAAGTCACTATATACACAAGATCAGAAGAGAAGAGAAAGTAAAAGAAAAGAAAGAGGGAAAAAAGGAAAACAATTTCTACCAAAGGTCTGTAAAACTGTGCAAACGTCATGATGGGGATGACTTCAGAAATATTCAGTGAATATTTATATGAACTAATGCAAAATAAAGTGAGAAAAAGCAGAATGTGATGACAATATTTTAATGATAATGAATTGTGAAAGACAACAATTCTGATCAATAAAATGATCTGTGAAAATTTCAAAGAATTTCTTATGAAAATGCCATCCACTTACAAAGAGAGAAGTCTGAAAAGACTTTAAGGAATTGATGATATAGCTCCTTTGATGTCAATTGTAAAGTATGATTCCATTGCATTATTATCCCCAATTCTCTTATTTTTAGAAAAAAAAAATCATCCTTTTATTAAAAAAATCAGAGAAAGATTTTAGTTTTTGTTAATTATAAAATTTCTGTAAATCCTAGTTAATTGGATTATTTACTCAGAAAATTTTATTATTAGATTTAATATGTAAAACTATTTAATTCATTTCATCATATATGACTATAGTTTACACTCTAATTTGGTTGAATATTAACAAGCTTTTAAAAAAATTTTAGCACCAAATACTTTGTTAGGCATTTGGTATTGTACAAATAAATTTAAAAGTAATTCTTGCCATCATTAAACTTACATTTTTTAAGATAAAAAATAAATAAAAGAGAATCACACTACCCATTACAACATCTAATATACTTTTGAATCTCTTATCATTAAGACCTTTATACTTATTTTAATCCCTGTCCTCTGTCTTCCAGTCATTGCTGATTCTTCTCCAAAAAGCACAAGAGGTTGATTCTTTTTTCTTCCTAATAATTGAAGAAAAATTCCAACTCTTCTTCCATCTCCAGTCCCAGATTTTTCATTATTTTAAAAAATGATTGTGATATGCATGTTTCAGTTATCTTATTAGAAATTCATGTCTAAACAAAATTTATTAGAATATTCTATACAGTTGCAGTATTTGGGTTCAAATCATAAGTTACTTGTGACCTGTGATATTCTTAGGAATAAATTTTGACTTTGGTCAATACTCATCTATAAAATATGGGAGTTTGTTGACATACATTTTAATTACCTTTATAGTTAAAATTGTATAAAGCCATGAAACTAATCTTCCTATGCTACCAACATAATATCATCAGCCAGTTCTCATATCATGTGTTTTCGTCTCTTTAATATTTTTGTTCTCTCCCTCTATTCACTCTCTAAAAATTATCAAAGCCCATCCTGAACTCTGTTGCCCACAATTGAACACAGTGTTCTAAATGTGATCTAGTCAAGTCAGAATGCAATCCTATGGCAAGTTTCCATGTGTATCTTAATAAACATCATATTATCTTCCTAAATGTAAAAATAACACCTTAGATTAGTGTTAAACATTTAATTCATTAACCCATTCCCCTCCCCAAAAGAATACCTATAATAATGTCTTTTCAATTTTTTTTGTAAAACTTTGAAAAAAAGTAAAATAAATACTAGACTTTACATTTGCCCTCTTTGAATATGTTTATATTTTTTATTCTCAACTTAATGCATATCTGGTTTAGAGCTGCTAAAATAAATTTCTGATCTCATATGGAGAGAGTATGCTAGAGGCAGGATCTACCAGAATTTTTTTACTGTCTGCTTAACTATGACAGAATTTGGTTAATAGAGATATTTATTTTTTAATTTCTCTTGCTCCTTCTAGGTTCTACCAGCAAAGAACACATGAGTTCTAAAATAGGGTAACAAAGTTTTTCTTCAATGATAAAGGTCTTTGTGAAGAGTTTTGATAAGGTGTTTAAAAAATAAAGTGCTAAACGTTTTTTTTTCTTCTAATAACTATGCTTTTCTTTGGGATAAATACTATACACAAACTTCAAAATACAAGATTTGAAGTGGCATGATAGGAAAACAAGATTAATTCATAAAAATTGTATTACTATAATAATTAAAAGTATAGAATTTCCATGACAACTTTAATAAGTCTGAATAGGTAATTGTTCTTCAACAGTAACCCATGATTATCTTTTCTTATATCCTGTTAGATAAATAGCTTTAGAGAATACCATCTCTCAATGATATCCACAGAGTGGTGAAATGACTTTAGGTTAGATTCTGTTTTGTTTGGCTTTATACTAATTCTATAATGTTTAAGAGTTGTCTGAATAAAAATCAAAGCACTTTCCTTATACACTATTTAGACAAATTTAAAAAGAAGTATGAATAGTAGTTGTCATTTGTTAATAGTATTCATATCTATAATTTTATTGAAGCTTTCAACAATCTTCTGAAGTACAATAGATATTATAAACACTATTTTACATCTGAAAGAAAAGAGCCTCAAATAATTCAATAAAAAAATTCAGGTCATCTATCCCATAAGCACTGGAAACACTGTTGGAACCAAGTATCCTAATTGTAACTTCGACATTTTGAATTGTTACTCTTTTACTTAGTTGCGTTTCAACAGAGAGTATAGTTGCCAGAAATAATTTTGCTCTACCAGTTTTTTTTTTTTTAATGATATCATTTATGCCCAAATTATGTACCCATTTTCACCTTATTTTGGTATGGTGTATGCAATGTAGTTAAATGCTGAATACTTATTTTCCAGTTTAACTCGCATTTTTTTGTGAAACATTGAGGATTTATCATATATTAGATTACTATAGGCCTTTATTGTGTATATCTAATGTAGTCCACTAATCCACCACTCTATTTTTAGCCAGTATCGAATGGTTTTGATGACTGCTGCTTTATAATATAATTTTAGCTTTGGCATTGCTAAACCATTATCTCTTATATGCTTTTCCCCCAATAATTCCCTTGATGTTCTTAACCTTTTGTTCTTCCAGATAAATTGTTATGTTTTTTTTTTTTTCTAGTTTGATAATAATTATTTTGGCAGTTTGACTGATTAAATGTCTTATTCTGAGAAGGGAAATCCCTCACTACTTCAGTTTTGTTATTTCTTCCTGTAACTGGCTTAATATGTTCTTCAGGAATTTGTATGCTCTATCACTTGATGCATATATATTTAACATCATTATTACTTCATTGCTTATGGTACCCTTTATCAATATGAACTTTCTATGTCCAATGGAATGATTAGTTGTTCCCTATTAAAAAATAATAAGATCAAGTTTCAGATAAAACTCATCCCTCTTCTTTTTTTCCCCATTCATTGTAATAGGTGTTATGCCTCTTTATGAGATCTAAATTGTCTCATACTTCCCCTTTTTTCTTCTTACAGTACAGACTTTTTCCACCCCTTAATGTCTTTTTCTTTGATATAAGCATGTCAGAGACCATTCACATCTTCTGGCCATATGATCGCTATCTCTTTCTGCCCCAGTAATATATAATCCTCAAGAGTTACAAATTATTGTTTTCCCATATAACAATGTAAACAGTTTAAATAATGTATATTTTCCCTTTGGCTTTCTATACTTCTCTTGAGTCCTGTGTTTACAGATTAAATTTTCTATTTAGTTTTGTTTTTTCAATAGGAATGATTGAAAATATTTTACATCTTAGAATATGCATCACCTCCATGGAAAGATGATGTTGAGTCTTGCTAAGAATTTAGTTAATTATTGGTTGTAATCCCAGGTCCTTTGCCTTCCAGAATATGGTATTCCAGGTCCTGCAATTCTTTATTGTAGAATTTGCCAGATTCTGGGTAATCCTGACTTTGTTTGGCAGCTTGCAATATTTTTTTTTCCCTTTGAGACTATAGTTTTGGAGTTTGGCAACAATGTTCCTTGGAGTTTTGCAACAATGTTCCTTGGAGTTTTGCAACAATGTTCCTTAGAGTTTTGCAACAATGTTCCTTGGAGTTTGGCAACAATGTTCCTTGGAGTTTTGCTTGTGGGATCTCTTTCTAGAGGGTATTGATGAATTCTTTCAATGAGAATTTTGCCCTGTTTCTAGAATATTGGAGCAGTTTTCTTTGATGATCTCATGAAGAATGCTATCCAGGTCCTTTTTTTGGTCATGGCCTGCAGGTAGAAAAATGAATTTTATATTATGTTTTTTGGATCTATTTTCAGGTCAGCTATTCTTTTTATGAGGTATTTCCCATTTGCTTCCTTCCCCCCCACCATTCTTTAGTTTGACTGATTCTTCATGTCTTATAGGGTTATTAGCTTCCATTTAACCCAATCTAATATTAATCTGTGATTTTCTTCAATTAACTTTTATATCTTTCTTTCCATTTGGTCAATTCTACTTTTGAATGTGTTGGATTTTGTTTTGTTTTATATTGTATTGTTTTGTTTTTGAGCATTTGGACAATTGCATTTTTTAAGGAACTGCCTTCCTTTTCCAAGCTGTTGAATTATTTCTTGCATACTTATTTCTTTTTTTCATATTTTTTTTAAATTTAAGTGTTTTATTGTTTCTTTTTTATTAATGCTGTTTACTTTCAAAACATATGCATAGATAATTTTTAACATTCACCTTTGCAAAACCTTGTATTCCAAATATTTTTTCTTTCCCTTCTCCTTAAGCCCCTCCCCTAGATAGCAAGTAATCTAATATGTTAAATATGTGTCAATCTTTTATACATGTTTCCAAAATTATCATGGTGTGCAAGAAAAATCAAAACAAAAAGGAAAAAAAAAATTAGAAAGAAAACAAAACGCAAACAATAATAAAAAATGTTAAAATGCTCTCTTGTGATCTGCACTCAGTACCCACCGTCCCCTCTCTGTGTGCAGAAGGCTCTCTTCAACAAGACCACTGGAATAGGTTTGACTCACCTTGTTATTGAAAAGAAAAATGAATGTCAGAATTGATAAGCAAATAATTGCTGTTGCTGTGAACAATATTCTCCTGGTTCTTCTTACTGCACTTATCAGTTAACATAAGTCTCTTAGGTCTCTCAAGAATCATCATACTGATTGTTTTTTATAGAACAATAATATGCCATAACTTATTATTCTGCTATTCTCCAAATGATGGGCATCCACTCAGATTCAAGTTTCTCTCCAATACAAAAAGGGCTGTTGTAAACATTTTTGTGCATATAGGTCATTTTCCCTTTTTGATGATCTCTTTGGAATACAGACCCAGTTGAGACACTGCTGGATCAAATGATATATACAGTTTAATAGGCCTTTGAGCATAGTCCCAAATTTCAGAATGGTTTAATCAGTTCACAACTCCACCAACAATGTTTTAATGTCCCAATTTTTCCACATTCCCTCCAACCTTCATAATTTTTTTTTCCTGTCATCTTACCCCATCTGAGAGGTATGTAGTGGTACCTCAGAGTTGTCTTAATTTGTACTTCTTATCAATTATGATTTGTATATTTCAAATGACTAGAAAGGGTTTCAATTTCATCTGAAAATCGCCTGTTCATATACTTTGACCATTTGTCAACCTAATAATGTTTTATTTGAGTCAATTCTCTATATATTTTAAAGATTAGGACCCTTGTATATTTTTTAAGTTTATTACTTCTCTTCTAATCTTGTCTGCATTGCTTTTGTTTCTACAAAACCTTTTTAACTTAATAATCAGAATTATTCATTTTGAATTCCATTATGTAATTTGGCCACAAACTCCTTCCTTCACAGATCTGAGAGGTAGACTATCCTTTGTTCCTCTAATTTGCTTATAATGTATATTTATGTCTAAATCATGAATCCCTTTCAACCTTATCTTGGTATAGGTTGTTTGGTTTGTCTTAGTGCCTAGTTCCTTTGATACTAATTTCTGATTTTCCCAACATTTTTTGTCAAATAATGAGTTATTTTCCCAGAAGCTGGAATCTTTGGGTTTATCAAAGACTAGATTACTATGGTCATTGGATATTGTGTCTTCTGAACCCAACATAGTCCACTGATTGACTATTCTATTTCTTAGCTTTTCATGAAATTAGGTAAGCCTGTTCATTAACAAGATCATGTAAAATTCAGTAAACTCTTTTCCTTTAGGGACATGTATTCATGGGGACTGAGAAAACAAAGTCTCATTCTAGTAACTAGTAGTACAGGCAACCTGAACAAACTACAAAAGAGTTTATCTTTCAAATAAGCAGGTAATATCTTTTTTTTGTTATCTTTACAGTGTACCAGTCATGAAAAATATACAATTTAAGAAGTTTAATTAAAAAAGCAGATCACTATGCCCACTGTAGGGATGAATGAGGAAAAAAAAAAAAAAAAAAAAGAGGCCATGCAGTAAATTCATTCAAATTGTAAGATCATTAAACCATTCTAGGAAAGCCATCATATAACAGCTTTTAGTCATAATAATAGTTACAAAAGCTTTTTTTTTTTTTTTCCCAGTAAGAGATATAAAATAGCCTTTGTCAAAGGGCATTGGTTAGTAATAATATATTTGATAGGGAGGGACAGCTAGGTGGTACAGTGGATAGAGCACCAGCTCTGAAGTCAGGAGGACCTGAGTTCAAATCTAATCTCAGACAGTTAACACTTCCTAGCTGTGTGACCCTGGGCAAGTCACTTAACCCCAATTTCCTCAGCAAAAAAAGAAATTATACATATAAGCATTTTATATAAACACACACACACACACACACACACACACACACACACACACATATACACACATATATATATATGGGATGCTAGTGATTTTTTGAGATAAATGCTAAGCAATTGGATACACTTTGAAGAACAAGCAAGCTTTTATGTTATCTTTTCATGTCTCAGGGAAATAAGACAAAAATACTAAAACTATGTGCTTAGATAAGCTCCATATTCCTGGTAGAAAAAAAAATGTTCTCTCTAATAAGGCAAATAAAAGTGAGATTATAGAGAATGAGTAGATATATGAAATCTCCCTGGATGTCATATTGTTAATAACTATAAGAAGGAGAGACCGAAATATAACCTGAACTTTTACTTTTAATGGTTTAGAGCCTTCCTAACAAAAGAAAATCGCTTGGCTCGGGTCACCTCTTTGCAAGCACCAGTCACAGACAAATGCCTCACAATTAGGAGGTTATTTGGCAAACACAGGGTTACTTGGAATTTTGGTGAATATGATTTTTAACCTATGCTTCTGTCTCATGTCTTACACATTTTCTAGCCTTAAAGGCAACTTCATAATTATTTTACCACAATTTCTTTTTAAGTAGTTCCTGTATATTCTATCTTCCCCTATAATTCCATTATAATCCTTCAATGCATTAGATAAAATATTTCAAAATACATTCATAACATGTTTCATCATTTGGAGATATTTAATTTCATAATTAACTTTTTTATTTTTGCAAAATAAAACCACAGACATTTTCTCTAGATAATTGGTTGCTTATAATATGATGGGATTTTATATGATATGAAATGAAATGATCAGATGTGTTATAAGATTTCAATTTGAATGAACTTACCACATGGCACCTAAAAAGAGAAAAAAAAAAAAAAAAGGCCAAGATGGCGGCGTGGAGGCAGACAGCTGCTTGAGCTCCACTCTCTCTCTCAAGACTTACTTCATGACAAGCCTCAGAGTTAATGCTTGACCAGAAAAGAAACCCACAAATAATCACCAAGAGAAGACATCCTTGAAATTCGCCAGAAAAGGTCTGTATTTGCTCGGGGGAGGGCAGGCAGCCAGAGCAAGACAGACAGCTCACACAGCTCAGACTGGAGCGGGGAGAAGTAAGATCTCTGCCATTTCTGTGCAAAGGCTTTTACCCCAGTGTGGATGTTCCGTCTTGGCAGCAAGCCAGGAGCAGCAGAGACGTTGTAAACACCAGAGTCTCTCGGAACTGGCCACCCCAACCTCCACCTGGACTGACTCAGTGAGTTCTCAGAGCCTCAGAGTGCAAACACAGTGCAACTTTCCTGTTAGTGGCTCTCTGCTGCCCTACCCACAGTCTGTAGAGGAAGCCCATTAACACCATCCAGCCCCATCCCCCCAAAAACAGACATATTGTTTCTCTTGTCAATTTGTTTTCTTCGATTCCGCTCTTGACAAAATGAACAAAAAATTCAAAAGGACTGTAACCATTGACAGCTTCTGTATGGAGAGAGCAGACTTCAAATACTGAGGAGACTAAAAACAGAATGTCCCCAGAGGAATCCCCTAAGGGGCATATGAACTGCTCCTCAATACAAAAGACTCTCATAGAGGAAATCAAAAAGGCTCTCACAAGAGAGCTAGAAGAGAAATTGGAAAAGAAAAGGGAAGCTTGGAAAGAGAGCCTGGAGAAGTTATCCAGAGTGGATAAAGAGATCAAATCATTGAGAATTAAAATTAGTGAATTAGGAAAGGCAAACAACTCCAAGGAAAACAGGATTAGTGAATTGGAAAATATAAACAACTCCAAGGAAAACAGAATTAGTGAGCTGGAAAAGGTAACAACTCAAGGAAAACAGGATTAATGAGCTGGATAAAGGAATCAGCTCTCTAAAAAATAAAATGGAAAAAAATTCCATAGAAGAAAAAAACTCACTTAAAAACAGAATTTGACAATTACAAAAAGATATAAAAAAGAGTAAGTGAAGAAAATACATCATTGAAAATTAGACTCGAACAAGTAGAAATGAATGACTCAAGGAGAAACCAAGAGGTAGTCAAGCAAAACCAGAGAAATGAAACAATTGAAACAAATGTTAAGTACCTTATTAGAAAAACAATGGACCTGGAAAATGGATCCAGGAGAAACAATTTGAGAATAATCGGACTCCCTGAAAAATGTGAGGAAAAAAAGAGCTTGGACACTATTTTCGAGGAAATTATCAAAGAGAACTGCCCAGACATTTTGGAAACAGAGGGTAAAATAGACATTGAAAAAATTCATCGATCACCTACTGAAAGGGACCCTAAAAATCAAAACGCCAAGGAATATAGTGGCCAAGTTCAAGAACCATCAGACAAAGGAAAAAATATTGGAAGCTGCTAAAAAAAATCAATTCAGATATGGAGGAACCACAATATGGATAACCCAGGATCTAGCAGCGTCTACATTAAAAGAACTAAGGGCCTGGAATATGATATTCCAAAAGGCTAAGGAACTTGGTATGCAGCCAAGAATAACTTACCCAGTAAGAATGAAACAGGGTGATACATTCAAACTAAAAGTAAAAGGGTGGAGCAGAATCTATTATGCTTCAGGCAAAACCAAAAAAGCAGGAGGAACCATCCTCATCTCAGATCAAGCAAAAAAAAATTGATCTAATTAAAAGAGATAAGGAAGTGCATTATATCCTGCTAAAGGATAGCATCAATAATGAAGTAGTATCAATATTAAACATATATGCACCAAGTGGTGCAGCATCTAAATTCTTAAAAGAGAAATTAAGAGAGCTGCAAGAAGAAATAGATAGCAAAACTAGAATAGTGGGAGATCTCAACCTTGCACTCTCAGAATTAGATAAATCAAACCACAAAATAAATAAGAAAGAAGTCAAAGAGGTAAATAGAATACTAGAAAAGTTTGATATGATAGATCTTTGGCGAAAAGCTAAATGGAGACAGAAAGGAGTATACTTTCTTCTAAGCAGTTCATGGAACCTATACAAAAATTGATCATATACTAGGGCATAAAAACATCAAAATCAAATGCAGTAAGGCAGAAATAGTAAATGTATCTTTTTCAGACCACAATGCAATCAAAATTACATTTAATAAAAAACCAGGGGAAAATAGACCAAAAAATAATTGGAAACTAAACAATCTTATACTAAAGAATGATTGGGTAAAACAGCAAATCATAGACATAATTAATAACTTCACCCAAGAAAATGACAATAATGAGACATCATACCAAAATGTATGGGATACAGCCAAAGCAGTAATAAGGGGAAGTTTTATATCTCTACAGGCTTACTTGCATAAAATAGAGAAAGAGAGGGCCATTGAATTGGGCTTACAACTAAAATTGCTAGAAAAGCAACAAATTAAAACCCCCCAGACAAACACAAAAGTTGAAATTCAAAAAATAAAAGGTGAGATTAATAAAATTGAAAGTAAAAAAACCTATTGAATTAATTAATAAAACTAAGAGTTGGTTCTATGAAAAAACCAACAAAATAGACAAACCCTTAGTAAACCTGATTTAAAAAAGGAAAGAGAAAAAGCAAATTGTTATTCTTGAAAATGAAAAGGGTGAACTCACCACTAATGAAGAGGAAATTAGAACAATAGTTAGGAGCTACTTTGCTCAACTTTATGCCGATAAATTTATAACTTAAATGAAATGGAAGAATACCTTCAAAAATATAGCTTGCCCAGATTAACAGAGGAAGAAGTAAGTAGACTAAATCATCCCCAGAATAATACACTATGATCAAATGGGATTTATACCAGTAATGCAGGGCTGGTTTAATATTAAGAAAACTATTAGTATAATTGACCATATTAATAATCAAATTAATAAAAACCATATGATCATCTCAATAGATATAGAAAAAGCATTTGATAAAATCCAACATCCATTCCTACTAAAAACGCTTGAGAGTATAGGAATAAATGGACTATTCCTTAAAATAATAACGAGCATATATTTAAAACCTTCCATAAACATCATATGTAATGGTGATAAACTAGAACCTTTCCCTGTAAGATCAGGAGTGAAACAAGGTTGCCCACTATCACCATTACTATTCAATATACTGTTAGGATTACTAGGTGAGAACTCAGGTTGTCTGGACAATGACAAGGTGAGAATTCAGGTTGTCTGGACAATTACAAGGTGAGAACTCAGGTTGACTTGATAGTTCTCTGGCTCAGATTCTTAAGAGGAACAAGCTCATTGGTTGGAGTACTTCTTCCCAGAAGCCCTTGCATTATCCCACACCCATTCTCTGGGAGGATAAAAGAGGCAACATTGGGCCTGGACAAGCAGTCTGGACTGGGGAAGGAGAAGAGGAGATTCAGAGCCAAGATTCAGGAAGAAGAAGAGGCTGGCTGGAGGCTCCAGAAGACTCTGCACTACATCAGGCTTGATGGGGCTCTCTGCAGGAAGGGAAGTTACTTCTCTGGACAAGAGTTTACAGCAACTGCCTGGAGACAATAGTTCACTACAGGAAGAAGAATCTGTCCAAGAGATTTGAGTTGACACAGTAGATCTCTTCCCAGAGTGTGATTCAGCAGCATCTGAAGACGATAGCTCGTTACATTTGGCGCCCAATGTGGGGCTCGACATCAGCTTATGTTAAAATGTTACTAGATGGTTTGTCTTATGAAGTCCTAACCCTGAATGATTGGAAATCCATAGCAAGGACATGCCTGCAACCTGGAGAAAATTTATTATGGCTGGTGGAGTTTTATGAATTATGTAAAATCCAAGTCAGATGCAATTTGGAAATAGGAGTTAACACACAATTCACTTTTGAGCACTTAGCTGGTGAAGGTTGGTATGGAGAGAATTCAGAACAGATTAATTATACCATGACAATATATGAACAAATTGCTGAGGCTGAAATAAAAGCTTGGGGTGTCCTCCCTGGACAGAAAGATCAGGGAGAGGCTTTCACTAAAATAGAGCAAGGTCCCAATGAACCTTTTGTGGATTTTGTGGGACATTTGCAAACTGCTGTCAAAAGAACTATTGGAGAAAATGCAGCTACAGAAATAATGACCAGGCATCTGGCTAAGGAAAATGCCAATGAGATTTGCAAAAGAATTATATGGGGATTAGACAAAGATGCTCCTTTAGAGGAGATCATAAGACGCTGTGCTACAGTGGGAACAAATGCTTTTTACACCCGGACAATGATGAACGTGGAAAGAAAGGGTCCCTCCTGGCAAGGGACTTCTAGAGAAACTAGGCGATGTTTTCAGTGTGGAAAAATTGGACATCTAAGAGCTCAATGTAGGTATGGAGATATAGTGAGAAGACAGGGTGAGAGAAGACCTAAAACCCCATGTCCAAAATGCAGAGGACTCCATTGGGCATCAGAGTGTAGAATAATTCAGGGAAATGGGATGAGGGGCCCAGGTCCAGGGCCCCAAGCAAAAAAGACTTGGGGCATGATAGCAGCTGATGTTATAACCAAAAAGCCTTTAGAAGGTCAGGATTCTGATTTGATCAACCAGCAGAAAAGTAATCACATGGCAGGAAGGGATTACCTGATAAGTGAGCCAAAAGGCAATCAGATTGCAAAAATGGATTACACTTGGGGAGAATAAAGGCCTTTTAAGCCAACAGGGTGTGTCCAGTGCAAACAACCCCAATGTAATTGCCAGAGGATGAGAAGAGATTTAGAAAGTGGTAAATAGAAGGAAATTAGATAGGTTAACTAACTGGGATAGAGGGTTTGCTTGTATTTTAACAGAAAGAAGTGAAATACCAATCAGACTTCCAAGAAACTATTTTAATAACCTAGAAAAAATAACAACAGAATTCATATGGATCAACAAAAGGTCAAGAATTTTAAGGGAAGTAATGAAAAAAAAATTAAGTGAAGGTGGTCTAGCTGTACCTGATCTAGAACTGTATTATAAAGCAACAGTCACCAAAACCATTTGGTATTGGCTAAGAAATAGACTAGTTGATCAGTGGCATAGGTTAGGTTCACAGGGCAAGATAGTGAATAAAAATAGCAATCTAGCATTTGACAAACCCAAAGATCCCAAATTTTGGGATAAGAATTCATTATTTAACAAAAACTGCTGGGAAAACTGGAAATTAGTATGGCAGAAACTAGGCATGGACCCACATTTAACACCATATACTAAGATTAGATCAAAATGGGTCCAAGATTAAGGCATAAAGAACGAAATCATAAATAAATTGGAGGGACATGGGATGGTTTACCTCTCAGACTTGTGGAGGAGGAAGGAGTTTGTGTCCAAGGGAGAACTAGAGACCATTATTGATCACAAAATAGAAAATTTTGATTACACCAAATTAAAATTTTTTGCACCAACAAAACTAATGCAAACAAGATTAGAAGGGAAGTAACACATTGGGAAAACATTTTTACAATTAAAGGTTCTGATAAAGGCCTCATCTCCAAAATATACAGAGAATCAAGCCATTCTCCAATTGATAAATGGTCAAAGGATATGAACAGACAATTTTCAGATTATGAAATTAAAACTATTTCCACTCATATGAAAGAGTGTTCCAAATCACTATTGATCAGAGAAATGCAAATTAAGATAACTCTGAGATATCATTACACACCTGTCAGATTGGCTAAGATGACAGGAACAAATAACGATGAATGTTGGAGGGGCTGTGAGAAAACTGGGACACTGATACATTGTTGGTGTAGTTGTGAAAGAATCCAACCATTCTGGAGAGCAATCTGGAATTATGCCCAAAAAGTTATCAAAATGTGCATACCCTTTGACCCAGCCGTACTACTACTGGGCCTATATCCCAAGAAAATACTAAAGAAGGGCAAGGGACCTGTATGTGCCAAAATGTTTGTGGCAGCCCTTTTCATAGTGGCTAGAAGCTGGAAGATGAATGGATGTCTATCAATTGGAGAATGGTTGGGTACATTATGGTATATGAATGTTATGGAATATTATTGTTCTGTAAGAAATGACCAGTGGGAGAAATACAGAGAGGCTTGGAGAGACTTATATCAACTGATGCTAAGTGAAACGAGCAGAACCAGAAGATCATTATACACTTCAACAATGATACTGTATGAGGATGTATTCTGATGGAAGTGGTTATCTTCAACATAGAGAAGAGCTAATCCAATTCCTATTGATCAATGATGGACAGAATCAGCTACATCCATAAAAGGAACACTGGGAAATGAGTGTAAACTGTTATTTTTACCTTCTGAAACCAATTCTTCCTGTGCAACAAGAAATTCGGTTCTACACACATGTATTGTATCTAGAATATATTATAATATATTTAACATGTATAAGACTGCCTGCCATCTGGGGGAAGGGAAGGGAAAAAATCTGAACAGAAGTAAGTGCAAGGGATAATGTTGTAAAAAATTACCCATGCATATGTACTGTCAAAAAAAAGTTATAATTATAAAATAAAATTTAAAAACAAACAAACAAACAAACAAAAAAAAAAAAAAAAAAAAAAAGACTACTGAACAGATGACCTGGATAGATTACTCCCATATAAAGCCTATATGCATATGGCCAATGAGATATACTCTTGAGAGAATACAACTATTAAACAGATTCTTAATTCACAAATACTAATTTGCTAAATGATGGTAAAGTTCAAAAATAGAAGTAGGAAAGGAAGTCTGGTAAGGAAAAGGAAATGAGAATAGCAATGGGAATAAATAAAGACTATTCAGTATTTGATCAGTTAAAATAGGGACTTGAGACTGGTTTATGGGGTCAAATTTTCACTGTGTTACATATAATCTCTAACAATCTTCCATAAGAAAAAAAAATATATTTGTAGCGATAATAACTCATTTTGAAACTCTTTTCTCACATGTATTGGTGAGCAAAATGACATGGAAAGAGGCTACAGTAATGAGTCCCTAGAGTGCCTTTATTCTCCTGAGGAAAGGTCCATATAATGGAGATTTTTTTTTCTTAATTATAGGAAGATGAAGACATCATATTATTTGTTACTTAGAAAAGGCCATCCAATTCTTCAGAAACAAGCACAAACCTTAGCAAGATTCCTGGGAATAGGGCAAATGAGCATAGGGTACAGCTTTTCTCCTCTACAAGTAGGTTGCACTACTACACTGCACTTGTTTCTGATTTATTTGGCTCTTCTTCATTTTGTTTTTTCAGAAGAAAACAATATTATCAAAAACTTCAGCTTGATTCTCAAGCTGCCATTATATCTCCCAGAAAGCCATCACTTATTCATAAAGTCTAGAATGTTATTTCTGTCTCCATCATGTTTGAATCAGACTAAGATTAGAACAATGTTAAAATTTTAGTACCAGGCAATACTAAAATAGAAAAAAAAAAAAAGAAGTTAGGTATTGAACTTTTATTATTTTCATCTTAAGGTTCTCTCTCCTACCAGCTTTATACAAATGACCCTTCCTACATCTGAAGTTGTTGATCAAATTCTGAGCAAACTCTCCAGGATACTGAAAGGTTAAGAAAGTCACAATGGATCACACTAATAATCAGAGAAAGGAAAAAAGGGAGTAGAGAGAAATACTCAGCTTTGTCCTTGCTTTCTAATTAGTTACAGCAGGATTTCCTAATTCCAAGATCATTTCTATCTATTGTCTCTAAGATGATTTCAGAGTTACAAAGGGAAAAAAAAGAAAGTAACTCTTGACTACCTGAACTAATAGAAGACTCCTTTACTTAGGGAATCTGATAATGTCCTTTAGTTTTGGGAAAGCTGTAGTTGAAAGTTAAGGCGGGGGAAACCTTGAATCTCAATTTAATTTTGCTTTGGAAGTTGTCCCCATGGCATTATTTATTTGAGTAAAACTGCTCTGATACTGGTGAGAGACAGTTAAGATGTGATCAGAATTGGATTTCTAATCTAGAAAAAAATTCACATTTCTACATTGCATTAAGGTTTGAGAAATCCTTTGGATCATTAATTTGGTTTAAAAATTGTAACGGGGGCGGAGCCAAGATGGCAGAGAAGATACATGTGGCTCTGTGAGCACCCTTCTTCCCTCACTACCAATTAGATAAATCAGCCTCAAAAATAGTGCTGGACTGATAGAAACCACAAGGACTGGAAGCAGGACTTACCAGCTGAAGAGAATCTGGAGTTTCAACAGAAAAGGTTAGTTCCCAGGGGAGGGAAAAAAAAAAAAAAAAAGAGGCCAGTACAGACGGTTGGGTGGTGGCACACTGCACCGACCGCGCTGAGGAGGGCTCTGGAATATGAAAAGCCACTGAGATAGAAGAATCTGGCACAGGCTGTTAGCTCTTCTCTGCTTATAAAACAGCAGTTCAGAAGAGAAATCAAGCCACTTTAAAATTTAAAACCAGATACTAGATCTTCCCCAATCCTGGGGGTGACTCAACAGATCTCAGCACTTTGGGTGTGGCCGACTTAGGCTGTCTGAGCTTTCAGATGGGGGTAGTTAAGAGATTGAAAAGCAGGTGTTAACTGATAGTGCCTTGCGCGGCTGGAGGCTGTGGAATTCAGCCACGGAAGTCCCAGAGAAGCTGGAACCTTTGAACTAGGGACCACAGTTTCAGGGCAGACACTTCCAGTTTGAGTGCAGGGGCTTTTCACGTCACCTACTGCTGACATCCATGCCCCACCAGAATGCATAGGCTGGGTTTTGTGTCGCCTTTACTGTTAAGTCTCAAACCTCAGGAAAGTCGCTAGGACACACAGAGCTGCCCTCAAAGCACTTCTGTGCTAATAACCTCTGAGGCACTTCCAGGGAGGGGGTGGGGAACTCTCTCCCAGAGCTCTCTCTTAGCTCAGGCTCAGGAGCCACTGCATTCATCCTGTCTGGGAGGAAGCTGGTAAGGAAATAAATAAATAATTTCCTACTCCAGGGACATACCCCAAAAGATTTTTTAAATATGAGTAAAAAGCAAAGAAAAACTATAGATTCCTTCTACACAGAGAAAGAGCAGGTATCCAACCCCGAGGAAGTTAACAGCAGAGAGTCAGCAGATAACAACCTAAAGGGGAACAATACCTGCCCCCCATCACATAACTCTCTCCTCGAATAGACTATTAAAAAGTTAAGAGAGTTTGAAGAAAAATGGGGAAAGGAAAGAAAAGCTATGATAGAGAATAACAACGTTTTGAAATTGGAGTTGGAAAAAATAAAGAATTCACAGGAGATGCAGGGAACCAAAATTTGTGAATTAAAAAAGGACAAAAAATCACAGGAAAGTAGGATTTCTTAATTGGAAAAGATAAAAAAAGTCTCAAGAAAATAGGATTTCTGAATTGGAAAAAGAAAATAATTCTCAAAAAAAAATTAGGGAAATGGAAAAAATTCAATAGAGCAAAATAATTCATTTAAAAATGAAATTGGACATTTACAAAAAGAACTAAAAACTGTGAAAGAAGGAAATAACTCCTTAAAATTCAGGATGGAAAAATAGAAATGAATGATTCATTGAGAACCCAAGAATCAGTCAAACAAAACAAAACAAAACAAAAAACAAAAAACAAAAAACAAAAAAAAAAGAAAAGCTGGAGAATAATGTCAAATACTTACTGGGAAAATCTATAGAACTGGAAAATAGATCTAGGAGAGATAATCTGTGGATCATTGGACTTCCCGAAAACTATGACCAAAAAAAGAGCCTAGATTCTATTTTACAGGAAATTATCAAAGAGAACTGTGCAGAGATAATAGAAACAGAAGGAAAAGTAGATGTTGAAAGAATTCATCGAACTCCTTCTGAAATAGACCCTAAAAAAAATAAAAAAACACCACGGAATATTGTGGCTAAGCTGCAGAATTACCACACAAAATAGAAAATCGTGCAAGCAGCTAGAAAAAAAAAAAAAAAAAAAAAAAAAAAACAATTTAAATACCAAGGTGCCACAATAAGGGTCACACAAGATCTGGCTGCTACCACATTAAACGATAGAAGGGCCTGGAACCTGATATTCCATAAGTCAAAAGATCAAGGATTGCAACCAAGAATAAACTACCCAGCTAAGTTTAGCATCTTTTTCGATGAAAGAAGATGGTCATTCAATGAAATAGAGGAGTTCCGTATGTTTCTAAGAAAAAAAAAAAACAGACAAACAAAAAAATTGTTCTACATCCACAACACTGAAGAGAAACAGAAAAAGGTACACAAAATCCTTGAGAACTGTATCTCTGTTGTGGGTATATAAAAAGTATGCATGGATAATATGATTTTACTGATACAAAAGAAATAAAGGGGGTGTAGTAAAGGGAAGGAGGTATTATCAGAAAAAGGGGAAGAGTGATAAAAAGATGGAAACTACATCCCATGAAGAGGCATAGAAAATACACCATATCTGAGGTAATTTAGAGAGGGGGAGAAATATTGTGTAAATCTTACTCTCATCAGAAGCAGCTCAAAGAGTAAATAATTGACATATTTGTTTTTCAGAGAATTCTCTCTCACCTCATTAAAAAGGGGGAGAGGAAAAGGGAAAAGAAAAGGAGAATAAGGGAAGGGACTTGGAGGTAGGGGGGAGAGATACTAAAAAAAGGGAGGGCTGGGTGTCACAAGTGGGGTCTATAAATTAAATATAGGGGAAGGGGTTCATGGGGGTCAAGGGAAAAAAGCATAATCTGGGGATAATATGATAGCAGGAAATACAGAATTAGTAATTTTAACTGTAAATTGAATGGGATGAACTCTCCCATCAAACGGAGATGGATAGCAGACTGGATCAAAAATCAGAACCTTACAATATGTTGTTTACAGGAAACACACTTAAAGCAGGGAGATACATACAGAGTAAAGGTAAAAGGTTGGAACAGAATCTATTATGCTTCAGGTAAAGCCAAAAAAAGCAGGGGTAGCTATTCTTATCTCAGATCAAGCAAAAGCAGAAATTGATCTAATTAGAGATAAGGAAGGAAACTATATCATGCTAAAAGATAGCATGAACAATGAAGCCATATCAATACTAAACATATATGCACCAAGTGGTATAGCATCTAACTTTCTAAAGGAAAAGTTAAGGGAGTTGCAAGAATAAATAGACCGTAAAACTATAATAGTGGGAGATCTCAACCTTGCACTCTCAGATTTAGACAAATCAAACCACAAAACAAATAAGAAAGAAATTTTAAAAAGTAAATAGAACTTTAGAAAAACTAGGTATGATAGACCTTTGGAGAAAACTGAATCACAATAGAAAGGAATATACTTTATTCTCAGCAGTTCATGGATCCTATAAAAATTTGACCATATATTAGGATATAAAGATCTCAAAATTAAATGTAGGAAGGCAGAAATAATAAATGCCTCCTTATCAGATCACAATGCAATAAAAGCTACATTCAGTAAGAAGTTAAGGGTAAATAGACCAAAAAGTAACTGGAAACTGAATTATCTCATCTTAAAAATGACTGGGTGAAACAGCAAATTAGAAACACAATTAATAATTTCACCCAAGATAATGACAATGATAAAAACATCATACCAAAATCTGTGGGATGCAGCTAAAGCAGTAATAAGGGGAAATTTTGTATCTTTAGAGGCTTATTTGAAGAAAATAGAGAAAGAGAAGATTAACGAATTGGGCTTGCAACTTAAGAAGCTAGAAAAAGACCAAATTAAAAACCCCCAACCAAAAATTAAACTTGAAATACAAAAATTAAAAGGAGAAATCAATAATATTGAAAGTAAAAAAAAAAAAAAAAACTATTGAATTAATAAATAAAACCAAGAGTTTGTTTTATGAAAAGCCAATAAAATAGATAAACCTTTGGTAAATCTGATCAGAAAAAAGAAAGAGGAAAATCAAATTGTTAGTCTTACAAATGAAAAGGGGGATCTTTCCACCAATGAAGAGGAAATTAGAAAAATAATAAGTAGTTACTTTGCCCAACTTTAAGACAATAAATTTGATAACTTAAGTGAAATGGATGACTTCCTCCAAAAATATAGGCTTCCTAGATTAACAGAGGAGATAAATTGCTTAAATAGTCCCATTTCAGAAAAAGAAATAGAACAAGCTATTAATCAACTCCCAAGGAAAAAATCCCCAGGAACAGATGGATTTACATGTGAATTCTACCAAACATTTAGAAAACAATTAGCCCCAATGCTATATAAACTATTTGAAAAAACAGGGGATGAAGGAGTCCTACCAAACTTCTTTTATGACGCAGACATGGTACTGATACCTAAACCAGGTCAATCGAAAACTGAGAAAGAAAATTATAGACCAATTTCCTTAATGAATATTGATGCTAAAATCTTAAATAAGATATTAGCAAAAAGACTTCAGAAAATCATCCCCAGGATAACACACTATGATCAAGTAGGATTTATACCAGGAATGCAGGGCTGGTTTAATATTAGGAAAACTATCAGTATAATTGACCATATTAATAATCAAATTAATAAAAAACATATGATCATCTCAATAGATGCAGAAAAAGCATTTGACAAAATCCAACATGCATTCCTACTAAAAACTCTTGAGATTATAGGAATAAATGGATTAATCCTTAGAATAATCAGGAGCATATATTTGAGACCATCAGTAAACATAATATGCAATAGAAATAAACTACAACCTTTCCCAGTAAGATCAGGAGTGAAACAAGTTTGCCCACTATCACCATTACTATTCAATATAATACTAGAAACGCTAGCCTCGGCAATAAGAGCTGAGAAAGAGATTCAAGGAATTAGAGTAGGAAATGAGGAAATCAAACTATCACTCTTTGCAGATGACATGATGGTATACTTAGAGAACCCCAATGACTCTGCTAAAAAGCTATTAGAAATAATTCAGAATTTTAGCAAAGTGGCAGGATAAAAATAAATCAACATAAATCCTCAGCATTTTTATATATCACCAACAAAATGCAACAGCAAAAGATACAAAGAGAAATTCCATTCCAAACAAATGTTGAGAGTATAAAGTATTTGGGAATCCATCTACCAAAGAAAAGTCAGGAATTATATGAGAAAAATTACAAAACACTTGCCACAAAAATTAAGTCAGATTTAAATAATTGGAAAGACATTCAGTGCTCTTGGATAGGCCGAGCGAATATAATAAAGATGACAATACTCCCCAAACTAATCTATTTATTTAGTGCTATACCAATCAGACTCCCAAGAAACTATTTTAATGACCTAGACAAAATAACAACAAAATTCATGTGGAAGAACAAAAGGTAGAGAATTGCAAGGGAACTAATGAAAAAAAAGTCAGAGGAAGGTGGTCTAAGTGTACCTGATCTAAAGCTATATTATATAGCAGCAGTCACCATAACCATCTGGTATTGGCTAAGAAATAGAACGGTAGATCAGTGGAACTGATTAGATACAAAGGACAAAAAAGGGTACATCTATAGCAATCTAATCTTTGACAAACCCAAAGATACCAACATTAGGGACAAAAATTCATTATTTGGAAGAAACTGTTGGGAAAACTGGAAATTAGTATGGCATCAATTAGATATGGATCCACACTTAACACCATATACCAAGAGAAGATCAAAATGGGTCCATGACCTAGCCGTAAAGAATGAGATATCAAATAGATTAGAGAAAGAGAAAATAGTTTACCTCTCAGACGTATGGAGGAGGAAGGAATTTATGACCAGAGGAAAACTACAGATCATTATTGATCACAAATTAGAAGATTTTGATTACAAACTAAAAAGATTCTGTACAAACAATACTAATGCAAACAAGATTAGAAGGGAAGTAACAAATTGGGAAAATATTTTTACAGTTAAAGGTTCTGACAAAGGTCTCCTTTCCAAAATATATAGAGAACTGACCCTAATTTATAAGAAACCAAACCATTCTCCAATTGATAAATATTCAAAGGATATGAACAGACAATTCTCAGATGATGAAATTGAAATTGTATCCATTCATATGAAAGAGTGTTCCAAATCACTACTGATCAGAGAAATGCAAATTAAGACAACTCTGAGATACCACTACACACCTGTCAGATTGGCTAAGATGACAGGAACAAATAATGATGAATGTTGGAGGGGATGTGGGAAAACGGGGACACTTATACATTGCTGGTGGAGTTGTAAAAGAATCCAGCCATTCTGGAGAGCAATTTGGAACTATGCCCAAAAAGTTATCAAATTGCACATACCCTTTGACCCAGCATTGCTGATATTGGGATTATATCCCAAAGAAATACTAAAGAGCAGAAAGGGACCTGTATGTGCCAAAATGTTTGTGGCAGCTCTTTTTGTTGTAGCTAGAAACTGGAAGTTGAATGGATGCCCATCAATTGGAGAATGGTTGGGTAAATTATGGTATATGAAGGTTATGGAATACTATTGCTCTGTAAGAAATGACCAGCAGGAGGAATACAGAGAGGCCTGGAGAGACTTACATCTACTGATGCTGAGTTAAATGAACATAACCAGAAGATTGCTGTACACTTCAATGTTTTATGAGGATGTATTCTGATGGAAGTGAATATCTTCAACACAAAGAAGATCCAACTCACTTCCTGTTGATCAATGATGGACAGAAATAACTACACCCAGAGAAGGAACACTGGGAAGTGAATGTAAATTGTTAGCACTACTGTCTATCTACCCAGGTAACTTATACCTTTGGAATCTAATACTTAATGTGCAACAAGAAAATGGTATTTACACAAATATATTGTATCTAGGTTATATTGTAACACATGTAAAATGTATGGGATTGCATGTCATCAGGGGGAGGGAGTGAAGGGAGGAGGGGGATAATTTGTAAAAAAGAATACAAGGGATAATATTATTTTAAAAATTACTCATGCATATATACTGTGGGAAGAAAAAAATTCTAAATTAAAAAAAATTGTAACAATTTGGTACTTTAGATTGGTTACACAAAAGAATGTTCAACCTAAACAAGAAAATAAGAACTTATCTGAAATTCCTATTTAAAATTTATAAGTTTCATAAATACTCATTTGGTAAGGACCATGAAGGACATATTGAATGACAGATGTCTGAATATAGGAAGAAAACTAAACGTCTCATTGAATCCACAGGGTTGATGATATCTAGTGAACTTTATTAGACATAGTTCTATCCTTTATACTTTTCATGGACATGAAATTAACAATGTGCAGGGTAATCTAACACAATAGCTTTTTGAAAACATCAACACAATATTCTTTAAAGCTTAATCTTCATTATTAATCCTTTCTTCATTTCATTCATGATTCTAGAGAGTCAACAAAACACTAAATCAAACATTTAGGCAGGTTGATTTCCTATTTATGAATGTTTACACTTGAAATTGAAACATCTAATGAAGCAGCTAGAAGGAGTTCCAGCAGATCCCTTGGTTAGAGTCGAGCTCATTGGATCTACCCAGAATGCATCAAAATCCTCAAAATAAATCTCCGGTTTGTCCAGAATTTAACAATTCTATTTCCAGAGGTATGCCTGATCTGATCACATTCATCACCACTCAAAATTCCATATTTCTGAGATGTAAGAGCAAAACTTAAGCAACTCCCAATCATGTTTTTACAATGTTTTCCATGAACCAATTTTGAATTTGAGACTCAAAATACTGCAATCTACCACCACCCAATTGATTTATCTTAACTTCTTTTCTATTAGTCAATTTATACAGGTTTTCCTCTTATACTCAATTGGGAGTATTCTAAATGTTAATGTGTCTCACCTCAAGGCTCTACATATACAACTATAGGGATGGCACACTCCTATCCTTCAAAAAAGATCATTTGCATTTTGAAGTTTGGATTTGAGTTTTATTTTGCTTTTATTTTTTTCCAAAATCTATTTTGTTCTACTATTTATATGTATTAATCTTATTTCTGCTTTGATGAGCTTAAAAGAATCAAAAAATATTTCTTTTGACAATTCTCCAAAATTTTGACAAGAGATGCTTCATATCAATTGATCTCAAATATTTATTTCTCTAAGTTAAACATTGCCACTTCCTTTACCTAATATTTACTTGATAAAATTTCAAGTGTTCTTCCTGACAAAGACATTTTCAAGTTTGTCAATATGCAACCTTTAATACTGTATCCAGAATTGAACAAACGAGATTTGATCAAGGCAATGTTTCCAATAATTCAGTTTAACATTTAATATTGCTATCAAATGTCAATTAACCAAAGTTCTCAAGGTATATTTCTCATAGCAACTCTTGTCTTGACAAATAGCAAAGTTGGAGCTTCACATTTCATCACAAAATAGTGACTTGTCAGTCAATTTATCAATAAATTTTGCTTAAAATTTGGAACTATGCCCAAGAAGTTATCAAACTGTGCATACACTTTGACCCAGCCGTACTACTGCTGGGCTTATATCCCAAAGAAATACTAAAGAAGGGAAGGGGACCTGTATGTGCCAAAATGTTTGTGGCAGCTCTTTTTGTTGTAGCTAGAAACTGGAAGTTGAATGGATGCCCATCAATTGGAGAATGGTTGGGTAAATTATGGTATATGAAGGTTGTGGAATACTATTGTTCTGTAAGAAATGACCAGTGGGAGAAATACAGAGAGGCTTGGAGAGACTTAAATCAACTGATGCTGAGTGAAACGAGCAGAACCAGAAGATCGCTGTACACTTCAATGCTGTATGAAGATGTATTCTGATGGAAGTGAATATCTTCAACACAAAGAAGATCCAACTCACTTCCAGTTGATCAATGATGGACAGAAATAACTACACCCAGAGAAGAACACTGGGAAGTGAGTGTAAATTGTTAGCACTACTGTCTATCTACCCAGGTTACTTATACCTTCGGAATCTAATACTTAATGTGCAACAAGAAAATTGTATTTACACACATATATTGTGTCTAGGTTATATTGTAACACATGTAAAATGTATGGGATTGCCTGTCATCGGGGGGAGGGAATGGAGAGAGGGGGGGGATAATGTGGAAAAATGAATACAAGGGATAATATTATTAAAAAAAAATTAAAAAAATAAAAAATAAATTTTGCTTAAGAAGCTTTGATAATTGCTCGGGGGAGGGTTCTGTTTGTGATCCCCATGCCATAAATACTAGTCTTCATTGTTTCAAGTTTCAGTCTCATTTTTTTCCCATGAACATTAAAGTATTCCACTTTTATATGAACTTAGCCATCCTGAGCAGATGGAAAACAGAAAACCTTTTCTACTTGAGCTTCCCAAATAATAGTTGTCATGTTTTCTATAAGACACTCCTTTTGATGTACTTAAAAACCTTCTCAACCTTTCCTTAGTTTCTGACAAAATGGCATCAGTGTGCTACACATTACTGATCGCCCAGTGAATGTTTTAATCTATATAGCCTGTGGAACAAGCATACCAATGGAGCTCTGAAGAGAGACTTCACCATGTCTTACCAAACTAAAAAAATCTACAAATTGACAAAAAGTAATTTTGAAGCTGAATTAAGATTTATAGTATTGCTATGTTTATAGACAGCAAATTACAGGAATATAAGACAATCAGGCTGTAAATTAAATAGAAAGAAAATAAAGCACAAAAAAAGTCTCATAAGATAGAATAGAGATATTTTTGGTATCCTTTCTGTCAATATAATATTACATATATATATATATATATATATATTAGATATAAGTTTAGAAGAAAATCAGTATAGAAGCAAGTAAGGAAGAAGAAAACAAAATTGGTGGAGGTTAGGAGAAATAAGAAAAGAGTAGAGAATGAAGAAAAATCAGCTGAAATGTGCAAACAAGAAGATAATGTACTGAGAAGTTTATATTAACCTCTTTGGAATCCTTTTATTGTTGGTCATAGGATTGTGCAACACTGTATGTGGATAAAATTGAGGTATAAATGTAATTTGTAGGAGGACTTAAGTTTCAGAAATCTTATTAAAACCACATTATTATTGATTTTTATTTTGGTAAATGATGTAATAATTCTCTAGTTTCATTTAAACTCTCCAGTGGTATAGTCTAAAATGGAAATTCCATTTTCCTTAGTCCACTAAGTTAATAAGTATCATTTAAGCGTTACTCTGCTATCATAAAGCACTATATAATTATACACATATTGTATTATCATTAAAAGGGTATCAATTCATTTTAAATACAGGAATAGATAAGTGAGAGAATATTTATAGGAATCATAGCCAAATAGGAGAATTTTCTCTAAAACATGGAGACCAAAATGAGAATCATGAAGGTTGTAACTTTGGGGCACTATTGTTATAAGCTTTTGATACCTAAAATTCTCTTCCACTATTAACATTTCACATAGAGTTGATCAGGACCTTGTAAGTTGATGACCCTGGGATCTACTAGATGCTTTTAATATTGAAACTAGGAATCTTTACACATGCCTTGGATTATGACTCAGAATTGAGCTGATGTGAGATCTTCAGCAAATGCAGATGTGATAAGTAAGTGTATTTCTTGCTTGAGGATTGCACAAAGACAACTTAAGGACATTTCTGAAGCTTTCTATTTGTTACAGATGAGATAATAGATAATATGGTTATCATTTCCCTCCTTTAAATTACGAGTCATACTGAATGTTTTTTGAAAGTAACAAAGTTTTGTTCATTTCTTGAAGTAATTACAGGAGAATATGGTTGTTTCTATGATATGTGAAGGACTCTGGAAAAAAAATATATATATTATAAATAGTTATATATCTTCTAATGATGAGAGGAAGAAATGAAAAGAAGATATTAGCCCTACTTGCTATAGTAGGTAAGATGGAAAAGTGGAATAAGAAGTTCCCTTCTCAAATCCATTTTTTTCTTTTTAATCTGATTGTTTATGAATATCCATAATATTTTAACCAAACAAACAAACCAAAAAAAAAAAAAAAACCTTTCCAATTTGCTTTGCCCTGCTGCCTTCTGAGAAGATTCAGACTATGTTCCATAGTTTATAATGATAATGAAATGTCTCTGTTTTATAGTATGCTGAAATTTACAACTTTCCATAGGGTAAGTTTTGCTTTTTTCATGCAATGTAGCTTCATATTAAGACTAAAACACATCACACATCTATGTTTTTATTAGGAAGATGGTTATGTTGCTGTTGCTGTCATTGTTATTGGTTTTTATGGAAACCATCCAATTATACATTTTAGTTGACCAATAGGACAAATATTTCATGCAATTATAGAAAAGAAAAGGCATATGGATGATTGAACACTAATAATTATTAGTAAACCAATCTCCTTTGAGACACATTATTGTTGTTCATGGTACCATCATAAGAATGAACTTTATAACTTTTTGTGTGTGTCATTGAAAATTATAATTAAATATATCAAAAATTTGCCCAGGTTCAACTTCATCATATCAACAGGAAAGGAATCTGTCTCTGGGGCATATACCAAGGAAACATTATGGGAAGTAAGGAGACTTTTTCTGAATTCCTTGATGATACATTGAAGAATGAAAGGAATTTGCAAATATCCTACACACCTAATCTTTCGTGAGTGGTGCATCCTATATTGAAAGAGCATATGCCCAACTGTTTTCCTTGGCTGAAGAAATGGATAATTGTAATGAGACTACATCAATTCAAGTAACTGAATTCATTCTTATGGGCATCACAAATCATCCTGATCTACAAATTCCTCTTTTTCTTGTGTTTCTCATCATCTACATGATAACACCTTTGGGGAATCTGGGTTTGATTATCTTGATCAAAATTGATTCTCACCTGAAAACACCCATGTACTTTTTTCTCAGGAATCTGGCATTTATTGATCTTGGATACTCCACTGCCATTGGTCCCAAAATGTTGGTTAATTTTGTAGTGGAGAAAAATGTCATATCTTATATTGGATGTGCAAGTCAACTAGTAATTTTTATAACATTAATAATAAGTGAGCTTTATGTGCTTTCAGTGATGGCCTATGATTGCTATGTAGCCATCTGTAATCCCCTACTGTACATGGTGATCATGTCAGACAGAATGTATTATCTTTTGGTGGCCATCCCATATGTCTACAGCTCCTTTCAAGCACTACTGACAACAATTAATATTTTTAATTCCTCTTTTTGGGAATCTAATGTAATTAGTCATTTTTACTGTGATAGTCTTCCCCTCCTAAGCATTTTATGCAAAGATGCAAAGGATGTAGAGTTATTTATTCTAAGCCTTTCTTCTTTTAATTTGATTTTCTCTCTCCTGGTTGTTCTTGTTACATATGGACTCATTCTTAAGGCCATCCTCAGGATGAACTCTGTTGAAGGCAGACGCAAAGCCTTTTCCACCTGTGGCTCCCATCTCACAGTGGTCGTTGTGTTCTACGGGACACTAACTTTTATGTACTTGCAACCCAAGTCTAGTCATTCCTTTGATACAGACAAGATGGCATCTCTTTTTTATACCCTGGTCATTCCCATGCTTAACCCTTTGATCTATAGTTTGAGAAATAAGGAGGTGAAAGATGCCTTGCAAAGAGCCCTAGAGAAACAATGCAAATGTCTTCTTTAATGTCTCTCCTTTTTAAAGAGTAAATGTTTTTCTTTTTTATTTTCTCTTTAGCTAAGCAGAAACTATAATCTGTGGCCTTGAAGTTAAGACAAAATCTCTCTACACTAAAGAGTACAAAGGAGAAAATTTAGAGAAACATATCTCTTATTTAAATTCCCATCAGTGACATAAATATAATAAATATAATCTCTTTCCTTAGTGTTTTCTACAAAAGATATCTATCTACTTCCTGAAGGAAATCATTTTACTTTGAAATTGCTCTAATTGTTCTGTTGTAGTGTTTTGTCATAGTTTCTTTGTTCTCTTGACATTGCCTAAATTTGCCTTTGTCACATCTCTCCAGTATTCCCATTTCTTATTTCTGGGGTTAACTGGAATAAGTCAGTTGCCTCTTCAGTGACACAATCCTGTATATAATTGAAAACAACTTTTGCCACACACTTTAGAAAACCAAACCTTCTTTTCTTTTGACTAAAACTACTTCCAAATACTTTCAACTGATTTGATGACAATTTGATGGATTCATAAAATTCCTTCACAAATTCAGGTTATATTAAGGAAAAAAAATACTAATAGATATGTTCCAAACTTAAAATGGTTACCTCAAGAGGTAGATATTTTGAAAAAGTCAAGAAAATGTTTTGTCACAATTTTCATTATATCATTGATTGGATTCTTGTTTATGTAAGAGTTTAACTTTATGGTTTACTAGAGAGGACTTGAGATGGAGATGCAAGGTCTACCAGGAACTTTTTTTTTTTTTTTTTTTTTTTTTTTTTTTTTTTTTTTTTTGGCAATCAGTAAAAACACTATTGTTTTTTTCTTCCTTCTCAATAGAAATAAAGTAGATAAAGAGGAAATAATTATCTCTCTTTACAAATGATATGATTTAGAGAATCCTAGACAATCCTCTTAAAAAATACTGGAAACATTGAACAACTTTATCAAAGTTGCAGGAAGTAAAATAAATCCATGTAAATCATCAGAATTTCTAAGTGTTATTAATGAAATCTAGCAGCAAGAGATAGAGAAATACCATTTAAAATAACTGTAGATAATATAAAATATTGAATAATCTACCAACCAGGACAAAGCCAAGAACTATATGAACACAGTGACAAAACACTTTTCACACAAATGAAGTTAGATCTAAACTGAAAAATATGGAAAATTGGAATTGGAAAAATATTGGAAAAATAACAAGTGCAGGCTGATCTAATATAATAAAAATGACACTCCTACCTAAATTAACCTACTTATTTAGTGCAATATTAATTAGACTACCAGGAAATTAGTTTATAGAGCTAGAAAAAGTAGTAACAAAATTCATGTACAAGAACAAAATGTCAGAAATTTCAAGGGAATTAATGAAATGAATGAAAAAATGCAAATGAAAGTGGACTAGATGTACCAGAACTAAAAGTCTTCAAAATCGTTTTGTACTGGCTAAGAAATAGTAAATCAGTGGAAAAGGTTAGGTTCACAATGACTACAGTAACCCAGTGCTTGATAAACCCATAGACTCCAGCTTCTAAGATAACAACTCACTTTTTTGACAAAAAAATTCTGGAAAACTAGAAAATAGTATAGTACAAACCTGGCATTGACCAACACCTAATACCCTACACTAAGATAAGATTGAATGGGAAGGTGGACTAGATCTACCAGAACTAAAAGTCTTCAAAATCGTTTTGTACTGGCTAAGAAATAGTAAATCAGTGGAAAAGGTTAGGTTCACAATGACTACAGTAACCCAATGCTTGATAAACCCATAGACTCCAGCTTCTAAGATAACAACTCACTTTTTTGACAAAAATTTCTGGAAAAACTAGAAAATAGTAAGGAACAAACCTGGCATTGACCAACACCTAGCACCCTATACTAAGATAAGGTTAAATGGGTTCATGATTTAGGGTGATACTGTAAGTAAATTAAGACAACAAGGGAGAGTCTACTTGTCAGATATGTGGAGAAGGAAGGAATTTATGACCAAAGAAAAAATTAGAGAAAACTATTAAATGAAAATGGATTATTTCAATTATATTAAGCTGAAAAAGGTATAACACAAACAAAACTAATAGATTGGAAAGGAAACTGAAACCTTGGAAAAATTTGTATTCTGTGTTTCTGTTTCCATTTATGAAAAATATACATAACTGACTCAAATTTATAAGAATTCAAGTCACTCCCCAACTGATAAATAGTTAAAGGATGTGAACAGACAATTTTCAGATGAAGAAATTAAAGCCATTTCTAGTTAGATGAAAAATCTCTGATGCTTAGAGAAATGCAAATTAAGACAACTCTGAGGTACTACTACATATCTCTCAGATTGGTAAATTGACAGGAAAAGATAATAATGACGATTGGAGGGGATATGAGAGAACTATGACAGCTATACATTGTTGGTGGAGTTCTGAACTGATTCAACCATTCTGGAGAGCAATTTGCAACTATTCCTAAAGAGCTATCAAACTCTGTATACCCTTTGATCCAGCAGTGTCTCTCCTGGGTCTGTATTCCAACAAGATCATAAAAAGGGGAAATGAACCCATCTGTTCAAACTGTTTGTACAGCCTTTTTTTTTTTTTTGTATTGAAAGGAATTGGAAACTGTGTAGATACCCATCAATTGAGGAATGGGTGAATAACTTATGGTATATAAGTGTAATGTAATATAATTGTTTTAAATTAAATGATGAGGAGGCTGACTTCAGAAAAGTCTGGAAAGGCTTACATGAACTGATCATAAGTGAAGCAAATAGAACCAGCACCAAGATTATTTGATGATCAATCCTGATGGACTTAGCTATTTGCAACAATTTGATGATCCAAGGCAATTTAATGGACTTGTGATATAGAAAGAACCATCTATATCCCAAGAGAAGGACTGTTGAGACTGAATGTGGATTGCAGCATAATATTTTCATCTTTATTGTTGTTGTTGTTTGTTTCCTTTATTTTTCTCATATTCCCTCCTTATAATCTGATTTTGCTTGTACACAGGAAATGTGGAAATATCTTTAGAATAATAGTACATATTTAACATACTGGATTATTTGCTGCCTAGGGGAATGAGAGAAGTGGAGGGAGAAAAATTTGGAACAAAAAGTTTTGCCTTGGGTGAATTTTAAAAACTATCTTTGCATATAGTTTGAAAAATAAAAGCTATTATTTTTTTAAAAATAAAAAGACTGAAAAATGTTTTTTTTTAATTTTAACAAAGAAAAAAATAATATTGCCTGATTTGTGTTTTTCCCCTTCTTAAGTTTAAAAAAAAAACATATTTTATTAACATTCACTATTTTGGGAATTACTATCATTTCCCATTAATTCACATACACCCTTTTTTAGATAGAAACCTTTCCTTATAACAAAGAAAGAAACTAGATTATTATACTACAGCCATCAAAGAAAATTAGTCCATGCCAAAATGTTATTCATCATAGGTTCGGGACAAACATGCACATGATGCTATTAGTTATTGGAGAAGAGGGAAATTGGCATCAAATGGGGGAATGCCTAGAATAAGATTATAGAAGAATATTAGATTCATGCATTACCTGTTATTATTGTACATGTCAGGGAACCCCAAGCTATTAAGACCATCAATTACAATGACAAATTAGTCCCTTGAGATTTCCTAAATCAAAATTTAACATTCCTAGATATGTTTCCTGTAGTGAACAGAACAAGACACTAAGGGGAATCCAAAGGCATAAAGGAAGTAAGTCAACAAGGGAGAAGTAATTAGTGTCATTTCTGCCAAAGGAATTCCAAGTCATCTATGCAAAAGAGATTTTCTTGTTCAAGTTTTATTTGGCAACATCTCAGACACAGAGTCCCATTTTAGTCCTGTCTGTTATATTGTAATATAAATATTCATATCTTGAATATCATCCATAAGTAACTCTGAACAATGTTTCATGAACACTTTTAGCACTCTCCTAGAGTCTATAATAGATGCCTTCTTTGAAAAATTATTTTAAACATATAGCATAAAATATAAAGGATTACAAAACAAACTAATTATATGGAAATAGTTAATTAAAAAAATAGAACTAAAGATCTCTACCTTATATTCAACCTAAATACATATCTTGCCATATACAAATTATAAGCATTGTTTGCAATTTTTCAATTCAACTGTCAGTACAAATCTGTTTTATAAATGAAAATAAGTTTATGTTTTCCTGAAGATCTTACTTATGACTAGCACTATCTATACACAAGAATTTAATAAATATTTTCTGAATAAATGAATGAATAGATGTACATTGCCTGATTAAAATGTAATTTCATTGCCAATATAATTATTTTAATTCTTTCTGCTCATATACTTTATGACCTATCATTATTCACCAATGATATGATAATTGGTTATTGGTTAATTAATATATGTCATAGTAGTTGGATCATGTAACCATGACCAAAGAAACGTGGCTTTGATATTGGATAAAATCTAAACATATTCTGAATTTGAAATGATTAATTTATTGATGACTAAATTTCAGAGATAAAATTCGGGTGGTTTGCAGTAAAGATAAAGAAAGGAGCAAAGGCAAGGAACAAAAGAAAGGTAGCAGTGGAAATCAATAAGGAATAGCCACTGTTAGACCAACTATACAAGGGTACATGGGATCAATTGACCAACTTTGATGAATGTGCCATATTTTCTTTATATGCTAAAAATAATCTTTGACAATCTTTTACAAGAATAGTTTACATGTAAAAGTAACAACTCTAAATCACATTTTTTTCCATTAATCCACTTGAGGGCCAAATTTATATGGAAAGGATATCTTAGTAATTAGTCCCCAAAGTGCCCTTGCTCCCTTGTGGAAGTAGCCTGTATTGGGATTTTTTTAGTGTGGTATCTGATGCTAGAGACTGAAAGTTTGTCATACATCAAAAGTCTTCCAAAATTTAAGGAACAAGAAAAATTCCATGGAAAAAATCCATGAGGCTGAGTCATCTTAGTACAAGGCACCAATTTCTCATCCATAGGTAAGTCACTCTTTGAATGGTTTTGATTCTCTTTTTTCGCCTCAACAAATCAACATGAACAAAATCTGAGCAACCTTTATTATACTACTCAATCTAACTTTATATTACACGGATAGCTAGCATTTATACCAAAGGCTAAAATGATGTTTTTGTCTCTGTGAAGTTTAAATAAGCTCATGAAAAGAGTATCATTCAAGTCCTTTTGTAGGAATGTAATTATGAACCTAAAATTTAGAAGGTAGCTTGTAAGCTTTAACTAGTTTACATGTTAAGCTATTTTTCCACTGCTGTACAGAGTTCCTTAATTCATACACATATCTTATTTAAAATATTAGTACTCTATCTAGTGAATTGATATGTTTGGAAAGAAAGCAAAATCAAGATAAAGCACTTCAAGATAAATCATTCATCAGTAGGAGCAGATCATTTTGTTATAGTTTTTTTTTTTTTTCTTTTGAAACCATCTCAGCGTGTGATCATAGGAATTTCAAAAACATTTGAACTAAAATATTTCTTCCTACAACCTAGGAGATTAACTTCTGAAAATATCATTCTCATATATATATATACACATATATATATATATATGTATGTATACACACACACACACATATATATATATACATATATATATGTATGTATACACACACACACACACACATATATATATATATATATATATATATTTGATATTAGATGTCACAGAGATAGGGAACACTAGAAGTTGTCTGATGTTCTAATGACCAAGGGGGTGAATTTTTCATGGATGTTTGAATAACCAGGTAGATTTGCTCATAGTGATGGATAACAACATAGGGTAGTTTAAGGTATGCAATTATAATGGTTCTCTCATTCTCTGCCAAAACATTGTTTGGCAAGTTTTAACAACAATGTGATTTATTACAAATTATTTCTAAATACAGCAGATAGACTTGTTGAGAGGAGAAGAAAAATAATATATATCAAAGTGATAAAGAAAAGATGATCACATCCTATTAAGTGATTTGGGTTCAGAGTAAGTAACAAAACTTACTTTTAAAACTCAAATCCACAATAAACATATAAGGCAATGGACCTAGTCTTCATATTGTGGCAGAAAATCCTTGGAAACAAGACCTTTGAAGTAGATTAAAGGATTAGTGTGGGAATAGTTTGCCAGGATGTTTCCTGAAAATATGATAGTAAACATAGGATTAGAGAGAAATTATCATTTTCCCTCCATTTCCAAAGGATTTTTTTTTCTTTTTGCATGGGTCTTTATTTCTACTGAACTTCTGCTAAATAATCAGTTCCTACAACTTCTTTGGCTGGTATCATCAATGATTGCAATTAGCATCATTTCATGTGTGCAATATGTAAAAAAGTCTACACCTGTTTCAATTGTGGTGATTGTTTTAGCCATACTGATAGAGTTGAAGTTGATGAGCTTTGAAATAAATCCAATCAAACCCACTTCACCATTTTGATTTCTTGAATGTAATACTGATTGGTTAGTAACACCAAAATGGTTGAGTTTAGTTTTCCTCTTCTTTTTCTTCTCTCCCTTCCCTTCCTTTCTGCTTTGCTTCTTTCAACTCCCTGTTTCTCTCTCCTTCCCTTCTTTGCTTCATCTCTCCCTTGGTTCTAATTTTCTCTCTTCTTTCTTCCTTTTCTTCCTTTCTCCTCTCCCTTTGTATACTTCTCCTTTGTCCTTCCTTCCTTTTCCCATACCTCCCTCTGTCCCTTCTTATTTCTTTTCTCCATCCCTCTCTCTATTCCTTCATCCCTTCCTCCTCTTTTTCCTTCTTTCATTCTTTCTTTTTTTTTTCTTCCTAGAATCTATGAAGGCCCTTTGATAATGCAGGAAGAGGTTCATTTCCTTTAAAATGATAAAAAAAATCTATTTGGAACATATCATTAGAGAAAAGCTTGAGAGGGTTAAGCTTTTGCATGCTTATATATACTGTATAGATCCATATCAAATGTATTTTTCTTTTTTTTTCTTTTTTTAATTATTATTTTTTTATTCATTTTTCCAAATTATCCCCTGCCTCCCTCCACTCCCTCCCCTTGATGGCAGGTAATCCCATACATTTTACATGTGTTACAATATACCCTAGATACAATATATGTGTGTAGATACCTTTTTCTTGTTGCACATTAATTATTAGCTTCCGAAGGTATAAGTAACCTGGGTAGATAGACAGTAGTGCTAACAATTTACATTCGCTTCCCAGTGTTCCTTCTCTGGGTATAGTTATTTCTGTCCATCATTGATCAACTGGAAGTGAGTTGGATCTTCTTTATGTTGAAGATTTCCACTTCCATCAGAATACATCCTCATACAGTATTGTTGTTGAAATGTATAGTGATCTTCTGGTTCTGCTCATTTCACTCAGCATCAGTTGATGTAAGTCTCTCCAAGCCTCTCTGTATTCCTCCTGCTGGTCATTTCTTACAGAGCAATAATATTCCATAACCTTCATATAGCACAATTTACCCAACCATTCTCCAATTGATGGACATCCATTCAACTTCAATTTCTAGCTACAACAAAAAGAGCTGCCACAAACATTTTGGCACATACAGGTCCCTTTCCACTCTTTAGTATTTCTTTGGGATATAATCCCAATAACAGCAATGCTGGGTCAAAGGGTATGCACAGTTTGACAACTTTTTGGGCATGGTTCCAAATTGCTCTCCAGAATGGCTGGATTCTTTCACAACTCCACCAACAATGTATCAGTGTCCCAGTTTTCCCACATCCCCTCCAACATTCATCATTATTTGTTCTGTCATTTTAGCCAATCTGACAGGTGTGTAATGATATCACAGAGTTGTCTTAATTTGCATTTCTCTGATCAGTAGTGATTTAGAACACTCTTTCATATGAGTGGAAATAGTTTCAAGTTCATCATCTGAGAATTGTCTGTTCATATCCTTTGACCATTTGTCAATTGGAGAATGGTTTGGTTTCCTATAAATCAGGGTCAGTTCTCTATATATTTTGGAAATGAGACCTTTGTCAGAACCTTTACTTTTAAAAATATTTTCCCAATTTGTTACTTCCCTTCTAATCTTGTTTGCATTAGTATTAGCAAACTCTTCTATTTTGTGATCAATAATGATCTCTAATTCTCCTCTGGTCATAAATTCCTTCCTCCTCCATAGGTCTGAGAGGTAGACTATTCTCTGTTCCTCTAATCTATTTATGATCTCATTCTTTATGCCTAAATCATGGACCCATTTTGATCTTATCTTGGTATATGGTGTTAAGTGTGGATCCATATCAAATTTCTGCCATACTAATTTCCAGTTTTCCCAACAGTTTTTTCCGAAATAATGAATTTTTGTCCCTAATGTTGGTATCTTTGGGTTTGTCAAAGATTAGATTGCTATAGATGTACCCTTTTTTGTCCTTTGTATCTAATCTGTTCCACTGATCTACCGTTCTATTTCTTAGCCAATACCAGATGGTTATGGTGACTGCTGCTATATAATATAGCTTTAGATCAGGTACACTTAGACCACCTTCCTCTGACTTTTTTTTCATTAGTTCCCTTGCAATTCTCGACCTTTTATTCTTCCATATGAATTTTGTTGTTATTTTTTCTAGGTCATTAAAATAGTTTCTTGGGAGTCTGATTGGTATAGCACTAAATAAATAGATTAGTTTGGGGAGTATCAAATGTATTTTTCTAAGGCTTGATTTGCATCACTTTCCCAGACTGAATGTGCCATGGCTACTCATGAGTCAATCCCTCTTCCCAGGAGCTATTATTACCTATTCCATATCTGACTGAGATTGCTTCATTTCTCATGTTTTTGAGAGTTCCTTGTATTGGTGAAAAATAGTAAAGTTACCTGATCAGCTTTAATCCCATCTAAGCTCAGAACTCTACTCTCAATTCTATTCAGCAGCAGGAACTACAAGTGTATATTTTTATGTCTGACCATTAATTGTCTTAAAAACCTAAACTTGTTTGTCTGAATTGTGGGACTTTTTCTTGCTTAAAATATATATAAATTATGATTATTGAAACATCTCTGAATAGAATCAAAGGAATTATGAGAGCTATGTTAGATAAAATAGCTCATATTTCTGCTGTACTTTAAGGTAGAAAACCAATGCAGAGATGATCAACTTTGATAGATTTGTTTTTTCTCATCGATTCAGTGCTTCAATATCCTAATAAATTTTGGATAGAGAACACCATCTACATCCAGAGAGCAAACTATGGAGACTGAATATATAACCATACCTGCTATGTTCATTTTATTTTTTCTTTAATTTTTAAAAAATTTTCCTTTGTAGTTTTTCTCTTTGTTCTGACTTTTCTCTCTCATCATGATTTATATAGAAATATATAAAAACTAGAAATGTGCATGTATAAAAAAAAATAGAAAGAAAAAGAAAAAAAAAATACAATGCAGAATCCTACAGTAGGCATAATGGTTAAAACATGAGATGAGGTTAACACAGCAGCTTGATTTGACAGACTTCACAGACGGATTTTACTGGCCAGCATTGTTTGTTATTATTTATTGCATCACCTCTTAATTCCTACACATATTAAAATTGGAAGTGACAGCAAAGAATCTCACTTGAAAGGACTATGAAAGATATTTTCACCAACTGGTGTCTGATCCAGCATCTGCCTATAAATAGCTTAAGTAATCCACAAATTTGAAGAACTCCAGAGAAAGGGAGCCCAGTACCTCACAGGGTGCTCTCAATTAGGGATAATGTTCTTTGTGAGGATATATACCCTTATCTCTTCCATGAAAATTAAATACATGTCTTCCTAAGTCACTTCCTTTATCAAGAACTGACTTCATTAAGGCTAGAGAGAAAGCATCTCATACTTAAAAAGAATGACCCTGGTGCAAAGAAAACCCAGAATTATTTTTTTATCAATTTATTTATTATTTTTTAGAACTACATTGAACCCATATGTTGTCACACTCTCAACTGTTCTTCCTTTCTATCAGTCATTCATTTACATAGGTTCAAAATTTACTCTTCTCTTAAAAGTATTTCTGTAAATTCATAATTTAAATATTTTCTCACCAGCATCCTCCATCTGACAAACTCCAGTGATGGTGAACTCCCAGCCTCTCAAGATAGACCAACCCGCTTTTACGCAGTTGCATTGTTTTATATTGCTTTCCTTTAATTTTATGGAAATTTGATTTTCTGTCCCCTCATCATTATTTTTATTTTATTCTTATTGTCCAAATAGAATAAATTGTATCTCTTCTCTCAAAATGAGAGAAATGATTCATTCAGATCCTCATTTTATTCCAATAACCATTAATCAGTTCAGTGTGATTACATGCAGATTAACAATATTAGAAAGTATTAGTTTAGCCCTATAACAACAAAACAAAAATAGCATATTGATAAATATTTTGTGTAAAGAGACTATGACAATATAGATAATTTCTTATAGTAGGTCTCAAGATTTATATTGTTAATTCACTGTTTTCCACTTATTTAGCAATTAGGAAGTACACCTATTTAATGGCAAGGATTCTGGCAAAGATAGCTCCATCCCATTTTGCTCAATTGTCATGACCAAACCCAGCATGGGTGGGAAATTTTGACATGATTTAGAAAGCATCACAATTCATTAATCTATCTGTCTATTTTTTTTGTTTATTTACTCGTTCATTCATTTATCTATTTATTTTTTGTTTATTTATTTAGCTCCAACCCATTTTCTTTTTTCCAACATGAGGAGGAGCTCATCTTCAGACAACTCAGTGGAGATGATTCCTGCTTCCCCCAACCCACTAACCCCATACTAAAACATCATTGTCACCCCTTTTAGAAGATCAAAAGAGAAGTCTATCAAACAATAAGATTTTGCAATTTAGTTTGCCTCTTCTGCATGTCTAGGTACTAAATGCTATAGAAGTAAGGTTTAAGGGACCAGGGATACTTGAGATTTGATCTGAGATCCAGTTCATTAGAGAGAAAAGTATCCTTAATAAAGTGCTATTGCCTTGGAGCTCTGCTTATTTTTCTTATTGTAGTTTGGAGATTTTGGTCCCATAAGTTATAGTCCTTTAAATGTTAAAAGATAGCTATTTTTCTCCCACTACATTATAAGTCTTTTCTTCTCCAATTTAATCATTTTTCATTTCCTTGATTAATCTTTCTATGGTCATTTCAATTGTCCTTGATATCACTATTATTTTTCATATATCCAACTTGCTTTCATAAGCTTTGTACCTAGAACTGAACACAAATTTGAGATTTGATGAGAGAAGAGAAAAATGGTATTTGTGATCATTTGATTTTAAAAATAATTTTTTAGTAATTAACTCTTAAGATTTATTATACTCTTGGTGCTTCTATCCAATTAATATTTGCTACTACATAACTTATATTCCCAAAATATCAAGGTTGATGTATTGTTTTTTCCCAATAAAACAGTTGTCTTCCAAACAGAATTATGAGAGTTTCTGAAAATGATCACTGATTTTGTCAGAAAAGGATTTCTCAATCAATAAATATTTATTAAATATTTACTATGTGTCAGATACTGTGCTAATTATGAGAAATAGAAAGTCCTTGTTCCCATGGAAATCACAGAAAAACAACATGCAAGCAACTAGCTAAAAACAATGCAAGATAAATCTGAGATAATTAGCAAAGTGCAGATAAAAAGAGCAGATTAAAAAGGGGACGAACAATATCCTAAAGTACTATAAAGTATTAGACAAATACTCCAACAAATACTTGCTGAGTATTTTCTATAAATTAAACACTTTTGTAATATTGTTTTGAGTAATATCAATGAAATACAAGATTGAAAATTTTAAACTACACAATTATGTATTTTAATTCTTTAGTGCCATAAATCCAAAACTGAAAGGGAGGTTAGCAATTACTTAGTGAAATGACTATTTTTTGAATTAATAAGGAACCTGAATTCTAGGGATATTGTAAAAGGTCCCTTCTCAGCTATGCAGCAGAGTAAGGTTGGAACCCCTCTCTTCATATTGCATTGCAGAAACTTATTCTATTATCATAAATTATCATGATTAAAAGATTCCTAACTCTTCCCAAAGCTAGCTCTTTTGCCTTATTAAACTTAGTTGAGTATTCATGTAAAATATCTCTCCAAATCTAAGACAGGTTTCTCTAAATATTTAACAGTAATAAACTAAAATGTGCAAGGACATCATTGTTTACTCAAAATGTCTGTTCTACAAAACTCATCTTAAGCCCTCTAACCTGTCTTCCCATTTTCCCCATGACAGATGAAACCAGAAGAATAAATGATTTCAGCAAATCTCTCCCACATGACCACATTCATTCTCATTGGAGTCTCAGAGCGACAAGAGCTTCAACTTCCCCTCTTCTTCATCTTCTTTGCAATTTATGGAGTGACTGTGACTGGAAATGTGGGAATCATCACACTCACTAGTATAGATTCTCGACTTCAAACTCCCATGTACTTTTTCCTCAGACACTTGGCAATCATCAATCTTGGCAATTCCACTGTCATTGCTCCCAAGATGCTGGTTAATTTCTTGGTGGAGAAGAAAACCATTTCCTACTATGGATGTATAATCCAGCACGGAGGCTTCATAGTGTTCATTGTTGCTGAGATTTTCATGTTGGCTGCAATGGCCTATGACCGCTATGTGGCTATTTGTAATCCTCTATTATACATGGTTGTGGTGTCACGGAAGGTTTGCATTCTACTTGTTGTTCTTACATATATTTACAGTTTAATTACAGCAGTGACTGTAACATCCTGTGTTTTCTCAATGTCTTACTGTTCTTCCAATGTCATTAATCATTTTTACTGTGATAATGTTCCTTTGTTAGCATTATCCTGCTCTGACATCTACATCCCTGAAACAGCAGTCTTCACTTTTTCAGGAATAAATCTCTCCTTTTCAATTATTATAGTCACTGTGTCCTACTTTTTCATCATTTTGGCCATCTTGAGAATACGTTCAGCAGAAGGGAGAAAAAAAGCTTTCTCCACCTGTGCCTCTCACATGACAGCTGTCACTGTTTTCTATGGGACACTCCTTTTCATGTATTTACAACCGCAATCAAACCATTCCTTAGATACTGATAAAATGGCTTCAGTGTTTTATACACTAGTGATCCCCATGCTGAATCCTATGATCTATAGCCTAAGGAACAAGGATGTGAAGGAGGCTCTGAAGAGAATTCTCACCAACCCTTGCCAAACTTTTAAAATCACATAAATTTAAAAATATATAACTAAATAAATATACAAGTAAACCACAAAATGCATAGGCTAAACAGGAACCATTATATAATGGGGAAATCTATAAATGACCAGAAATATAAAATGTTAGATGAGAATAAGTGAGTTTAATAATTCAAAATGAATATACATGGGTGTTGAATTCAAATAAAGATCTTTGATCTTTGATTTTGATTTTAAAAACCATATATTAACATTATTTATTTTATTCCAAATTTACCAATTATGTTTAATTTTATTCAGCCAGCAATCCAAAGAGGGCTGTGTATTTGATATCTGTCAGTAATAATTTGAAAGGAAGGTACAAATAGAAAGGTAAATTAGGAAGGAGAAAATAAGTTTAGGGATCAAAAGCAGATAAGACCCTAGAATCAAGTAAAATTGGATAACTTAAATGTAGAACCTACAAAATGGAGGACCAAGAATTTCATCTTAATTTCTTGGGACATTTTAAAAAACTTCCTATTGAACTAAATGTTTCTAAGATGACACAGGAGTACAAGTAGAAGAATAGGAGCTGTATGTGTAGCTGTATGTGTACTATTATCCTGATAGGAGAATTTAAGTTTAATGAGTTTCCTTAAAAGTATATATATATATACATATACACACATATATACCTATATACTTATATACATATATACATACATAGTTATATACTTGTATACAAACATATATACTATATATAATGTATACACACATATAATACATATATATATCTAATATATAATATATACACACATATATTATATATACATATATACACACATTTATAATTTATATGCATATATACACATATAATATATGTACACACATATATAATATATACACATATATAACATATATATATATAATTTTGTTGAATGATCTAGTGATCCAAGTTTATTCAAATGCCTATTAATATTATAATTAGAAGTAAATGTTATAGCATTTTCACTATTTTTGTTGTTTGAATTTTATTTTGCTTCTCTTTTTTTAACTGGTTTGATTTGATCTTTCTTGTATGGCACAATAATTATATAAATATGTATGCATATATTAGATTTAACATGTATTTCTACCATGTTTAACATATAATGAACTTTTGCCATCTAGGGGAGGGCATGGGGGAAGGGAGGGGAAATTAGAACACAAGGTTTTGCAAGGGCTAATGTTGTATAATTGTCCGTGCATGTGTTTTGAAAAATAAAAATTTTTAATAAAAAAAAAAGAAGTAAATGTTATTTTGACCCTTTTTTTTTTTGCTTGTAAATAAGCATTTATTAAGAGTCCATTATGAACCAGGTTCTGAACTAATTTTGGGAAATAAAAAGAAAGACTCTCGTTGATCTTAAGCTCACTTTTAATTGGAGATATATTTAAACCAGTATTACAAACCAACTATAAACAAGATAAGTTGTAGATAAAGAACAGAACAAAAATACTAGAATTTGAAAGTAGAGTGGGAATTATAATGCCACAACATCATTATGAAACCATCACAAGCTTGTTGAAAGCATATATCCAGTATCTTTTAATGGATTAACTCCAATTTGGCTAGCCCAGTCCTTTATGGTCATTAGTTAAGAGTCAGACAGGATGGATAAGGGTTCCCACAAAATTATACTTATACATCTGATGCAGTTATGATTTTGACTAGATCTTTTTCCTAGATTATATAGTCATTTTTTCATTTATTAATTTGAAATGGAAGAACACCAAATAGAAGGATTTAGGGAAAGACAATGTGACCAGTACAATATATATGTTGCAAGCATTTTTCTCTTCAATAAGTTGAATTTATGGATTTTAGTATAGAAAAATAGCTCCTAATGTGGTCTCTTATTTAAGTAATTAAATGTATCATTCCCATTTGCTTAGATTTACGTATTGAAGTATTTGATAGATTTTTTTATGGACATGGTAATGAAAGAAGAAATAACTCTGTGTGGTAAAGAACCCACATCAAGACTCCCTGTATATCTTCTGTCATTCTTAGCAATTAAAAAAACAAACAAACAAACAAAAAACATTATGTTATCCTTGAATTCTTCCTTAAATTCATTATTTTTCTAATTTGAAATTCAGTTAATGTTAGGTTCTTACTAAGTGCTAATGAGATAATGAGATATTAGGTTCTTACTAAGTGCTAAGTCGGTATTTAACAATTCTCCAGTTCTGGCCTTTCCTGGTAGTTTGACTTGTGAATTCCTAAGGAAGAGCTTGTGTGCTTGGGAGGAGCAAGCTCATTGGTTGAAGTGGTTCTTCCCAGAAGCCCTTGCATTATCCCATGCCCATTCTCTGGGAGGATAAAAGAGGACATCACTCCAGAGATAGGAGAAGTCTCTACTCTACATCAGGCTTGATGGGGCTCTCTGCAGGAAGGGAAGTCACTTCTCTGGACAAGAGTTAAGGGCAACTGCCTGGAGACAATGGTTCTCTACAGGAAGAAGAATCTGTCTGAGATATTTGAGATGACACAGCAGATCTCCTCCCAGAGAACCATCAGCAGCTTCTGGAGACAACAGCACACTACAAGTTAATGTATTTGATTGCTGGAGTAACAATGGATCATAAAATTCTCAAATACATAAAAATAAAATGCAGAGCATCTGTTCTTGACTCCTAAAAATTATTTGTATGAAACAGGAAATCATATCTGTTGGAAAATTAAAGTTTAGAATATTATCATGTATAAAGGTCAGTATGTCTCCTTTTGTATGATAATTGTCTAATAGCTCTTGGGATAAGGTAGGAATTTATATATTAATCCAGATTATGATTGCAACTACCTGGCAACCTCCCCGAGGTGATAATATAGAAGTCATTAAAACTCTTGTATACTTCAGGGATAATGCCTCAAAAGGACCTAGAAATCTATAAATTCTTCTTTGACCAGCTGGCAGAAGGAACAATATTATCAAGCCAGAACCAGATGTGAAATTCAAGGCGAGAAATAACTTTAGTCTTTGTCATCATATTAGGCCTTTAATATTAAGAATTCAACAAGCTTCCTAGATTCAGTTATAGGACAATAGAAGAGATCACTAAAGTCTCCAGATTCACCAGATCTGCAACTACTGCACAGAAATGTAGAAGTTTGATGCAACAAACAATATAGTTTTTAGTGAAATGGCACATATTCAAGTGTCACCTCAATCCAAGAATTGTTCCCACTATGAGGGTTCCCAGAAACAGTGAAAAGGATATAAGATAAAAGCCAGTGGATGAGTAATGAATGAGTTGCAACATAGTGGTCCTAGACTTTGATTTATAAAGGCCTGAATTCAAATTTACCTCAAAACACTTGGTAACTTTTTGACCCTTCTCTCAAATTTACTTTCTTCATTTATAAAAAAGAGATTGAACTCAGATACCTCAGAGGCTCTTTCTAATATTGAATGTATACTTTGATATCTCTCCTACTTCATGATCTTTTAGATACAAAAGGCTCTTTCTGGTATCCAATGTATAATTTGACATCTCTCCTACGTCACGATCTTTTAGATACATTCTTTGGCACATTTACCTACTCCAATTCTAAATGTTAAAATATGTTAGAGAATAAACTATATACTTCATATGGTGAACATCAAAGATAATGCATAGTTTAATTATATTTGACAAAGAAATTTTTACTTCATTGTTGCATTAAGGAAAAATACAGAGAAGAAAATAAGTCTAGAGGTTGATATTAGAGAAGCTTTTAAACAAATAAGATGAATTTGTTGTATAAGCTTCAAAAGAAATACAAGCCATATAAAATGCAATTGTGTGCTTTCCAATGGGATTGACTTTTTTCAAATTCTTTATAGGAATAACAATTTTTCTGATTGGCAAAACCAGATGTTTTGAAATGTTTAAAAAGCAAATATGTGCCCTCCTCATGGCCATTAAAAATCCTTTTATAGAGAAATAGAATGTTTTCTCATTCTTCTTTTTTGACAACTTTAAAGCATCCCCCACTCTTTATCATACCTTCCTAGTCACACTCTCCATCCTAGATTTACTCAATTTTACTCTTTTTTTTTGGTTTTCTTTCTATGAGTGGGGCCATCTAATCTTAGTTTCCTTGATCAGTGTTTTGCCTATCATCTTAAGTTTTACGAATGTCTGTAAAATCTGTAAAAAAAATTATATGTAAAATGATGAACATTATAGAATCTATCAAAGTTGATTTAGATAATAAAATAAATTATTTTTTTTGTGCATCTGAAAGAAGTTCCACAAATAGAATCGATGATGATGATGATGATGATGATGATGATGATGATGATGATGATGCATCATTATTATAGAAATAAAATTAACCCCTTCTAACTTCAGAAGGCATCAGGATATTTAGGTAGGAATATTTTGTAATTTGATTACTGAAAATGTTAAACTAGAAGGCAAACCATATCTTTTAATTATTTTTGGCAAATCTTTGATGTACCAGAAACCAAAGCAAGTGCATTGTTAACATTTGTGATAAAATTCATGTAAGAGACTATTGGATACTCATATGAATGTAGATAGAGATTTTTACACAGGGCCAGAGTTGGAGAACAGGACAGAGTGAACAGGACTTTCTACATGATCTGTAAGCCAAAACTTTTTGTTTTAAACATACAAATCTCACAAAGTATAAGGGCTTTGCTGGAGTACTTCCTCTGCACTGGAAATGAGGGAAGTGTATATTCAATGATTACCCAAGTTGGCTAAGGTTCAGAATGACCCAATTTTAAAAACTTCTTGAAATGGCCACCTCAATGTAGAATTATCATCATGTCCTATACTGCCTCTAAAAATCTTAAACTTCCAAATAGAATTACTTTATTTTTATTTCCTTTTTTTTTTTTTTTTTTTTTTTTTTTGGTAAGGACAAGTTTCAGAGAGGATTATTTTGTCTCTCATTAAAATAAAAAAAAATCATCATAATTCCCTTTCCTTACTGTCCTCTCATATCTGTCAGTCTTCATTCTGTATGTTAGCAAATCCCTCAGCTTTATTCAGTTCATGTGGGAAGCAGATGCTAGTTGCCTAGATGACCAGCTCCAAGTCCATGAATTACTAAGGGTATATGATTCTTTTACTTTTCTAAAGCCTTCAAATTAATATTTCCCCCAAGAAACAGTGGTACACTTGTTATGGAACATCTCAATTTTTATTTATTTTTATATTTTTATTTATTGAATCATCCATTAAATCATTTACTCATTTAAAAATATTTTTGATTGATGAATTTGCTAATTTATCACTTTCAATTTGGCATTTTAATCACTCTAGGAAATACCAACTACTTTTTCTTGGAATAGAAGTTAATAGCTACTCCACACCATTCAATGTTAGAGATCTACCCATGGCTCTAAGTAGTCATGGGATTTCAAAGGATCAAACAACTAGCATATAAATATATCTTAATAGTAAGCCTCCAAAATCTTCATTCAAATGTCATACAAGAACATTTGGTCCTTCATCATTGAATTAATTAAAAAACAAAACAAAATAAAAATACATGCAATCATGGTCAAGAATTCTTATAAGTAAGGGAGGGGGGTGTGAACCAGTAAAGAATGGTCACTAATGTATACAACTCCATACGACTTTGGGTCATTCTTCAATTAATTTTCTTTTTTTTTTCCTTGATTTCTTCGTGAGGCATGTGGGGTTTAGTGACTTGCCCAGGTTCACACAGCTATTAAATGTTTGAGGATAGAATTGAATTCAAGTCCTCCTGACTTCAGGGCCAGTGCTCTCTCCCCTGTACCATCTAGCTACCCCACAATGGGACATTTTCATTAAAAAAGTAAATATCTTTAACATGACTTTATGTCTTTGAAAATGGTGGGAATTTAATAAAAAACAAGAACAACAAAAAATCATAAAACTGGATTGATTTTTATAATTCAGGGAGTAAAAAAAGTACTAAGAAGAAGCTATAAGAAATGAAGTTTATATTTTATTTTATAGTTGTTTTTTTTTTTCAGGTCTTTGAGAGGTCACATTAGGAATCTGTAGATATTAACAAAATTTAACATTTCCTCAATGTAAAATATGATCCTTTCTCCAATTCAATGATGGAAGTTTCTTTGAAGGTATTCACATTTTCAACTTGTTCCATTTCTTGGGGGTAAAGAACTACATGACATATTAATTATATAAAGCAGAACTGCTTATGGAAAATCTTGTTGTCATATATTGGGGATAGGAGGAAAGAAGTTCTTGAATTCTATAATTTGGTTTCAAAGTCTTCATTAGTATTATTAATTTCATCTGTTTATCATAATTTCCACAGACACCAAGATTATATATATAAAATGTAATGCAAAATTTAAAAGCTATGATAAAGATATATACTTAAGGAAGTATACTTCATTTCCCCCCCCAGGATATATCTTTAGACCAAAGAGCTGAAGGAGTGAATGAAACTGCAATGAGCGAAGTGTTTGGATTCATTTTCATGGGTATCACAGATCTTCCAGAATTACAAATACCTCTCTTCCTGGTGTTTCTTTTCATCTATTCTGTCACAGTGATGGCAAATCTTGGCATGATCATCCTGACTAAGATTGATTCCCATCTGCAAACCCCCATGTATTTTTTCCTTAGGCACCTGTCTCTCATTGATCTTGGTTACTCCACAGCCATTGGCCCCAAAATGTTGGTCAGTTTTATAATGGATAAAAATATAATTTCCTACACCGGGTGTGCAATTCAACTATTTGTCTTTGTTACCTTGATCATCAGTGAACTTTTTGTGCTTTCAGCCATGGCCTATGACCGATACGTGGCTATCTATAAGCCCCTACTCTACACAGTTATCATGTCAGACAGAGTGTGTTGGATACTTGTGGCTATCCCTTACCTATACAGTACCTGTGTTTCTCTACTTATTGCTATTAAGATTTTTAATTCATCCTTTTGTAGATCTAATGTAATCAGGCATTTCTACTGTGACAATCTCCCAATGTTGTCCCTGATTTGTTCTAATACCAGTGACAAAGAACTAATTATTTTGAGTCTTTCTGCTTTTAATCTATTTTCCTCTCTCTTGATTGTTCTTGTTTCCTATGTATTTATTCTTGTGGCCATCCTTAGGATGAATTCTGCTGAGGGAAGGTGCAAAGCATTCTCTACCTGTGGGTCTCATTTCACTGTGTTAGTTGTTTTCTATGGGACACTAATCTTCATGTATTTGCAGCCTAAGTCTAGCCATTCCTTTGATACAGACAAGATAGCTTCATTCAGTATTTTACACTCTTGTGATTCCCATGCTCAACCCTTTGATCTACAGTTTAAGAAATACAGAGGTGAAAGCTGCCTTGAAAAGAACTCTAAGAAAATAAATTACATTTTATTATTGTTAATATACAAAAGGTTTCTAGTTAATTATAAAAGCAAAAAAATGTCAAAAATGCATGAATATGTAGAAAAAATGAAGCAAGAGATTAAAAATAAAATAAAAATTCCAGGAGGAAATGAAGAGAACTGAATATAAAACAAAGAAATAAACCTTGCCCAAAAAATAGATTCCATAAAAACTAGAAGAGACCATCAGAAATCAATAATTCTGTGAGACAGAAAAAAATAATTAGAATAAAAAAGAGATTAAAAAGGATTTTTTAAAAAATGTGTGATTTTATAAAAAACTGAATTAGAAAAATTTGAAGGAAAATTATTTAATAATACTTTTCAAATGATGAATTTTAATTTTTAAAAAATAGTTTCAGTCTATTGATTCATAAATGATCTCTTATCACTAAGTTTCATTAAATCAAAATGAAATTTACACAGATCTGTTAGGTTCTTACTAAGTGCTAATGAGATAGTGAGATATTAGGTTCTTATTAAGTGCTAAATCGGTACTTAACAATTCTCTAGTTCTGGCCTTTACTGGGAGTTTTACTTCTGTGAACTCCTGGGGGGGAGCTTACATGCTTAGGAGGAGCAAGTTCATTGGTTGAAGTAATTTTTCCCAGAAGCCCTTGTGTTATCCCATGCCCATTCTCTGGGAGGATAAAAGAGGGCGGCACTCAAGAGATAGAGAGTCTTGTCTGGGCCAAACCTGACATGGCTCTCTGGAGGGAGAGAAGAATCTCTACACGAGGTCAGAATTGATGGCAGTTAATTACAGCAGATCTCCTCCCAGAGAGTGATTGGCAGTTTCTGGAGACAACAGCACATTACACAGATCTTTTAGAACTACAGGACAAAATAAAGATGAATATCAAGCACCAATTACTTCCTGGAAGAAACACCAATAGAAAAAGTACCAGAAATGTCATAAAGAATATCAAGAGTTTCCATATTATAGGAAAAAAGGACTACAAATATCTAAAATGAAGTAGCTCCAAAAAAAAAAAAAAAAAGAAAACCTATAGGCAAGATTATATTTAACATCTTACACAAAAAATCAGAGGACAATATAATACAAGATTCAAAATATCATACATAATATAATAAATGTTATATGCTTATGATTTAGAATAATTTACACTGTAAAGCTGAATTTAAATCATATGGGGGGATAGGAAGAGAAATCTACATAAGTAGAAGACTTTCAAGATCCTTAATTAAAAGACCAGAGCTGAGTAGGAAATTTGAAACAAAACATGACTAAAATCATTAACAAATACTTATTAAGCAATGACAAATATTATGTACTGAAATTCTGCAAAGATTTAGAATTGTAAAAAAGGAAAGGAAAAAAAAAAACAAAACAAAAACAAAAACAAAAAAACAAAACCAAAAAAAAAAACAACAAAACAAAACTTTGCTTCCAAGAAAGGCACTAATTACATGAGTTGAATGCAATGCTAATAGATTAATGGTGACCAGAAATATAGAAACTTAACATTTTAAAATTGTGTTGAGATGTTGAATTCAGAAAAAAAATTGAGGTTTATTAATGATTGATTTAGGTCTAAGTGTTTTATAAGGACAAAAGAGAAAGTAAAAGAAATAATATACTAGAATAAAAAAGAGGATGAAAGGAAGAACTTATTTCTTAAAATTGTAGCATTAAGAATATAAAAATAATTCTGAGGAAAAGGAAGAGGGAGTGGGTATCATACAAACCTCATTTCTGAAATGGTGAAAGCAGAGTTTAATATGCATACATCTGTACCCACAGTAAATATATATAAATACTCCACCTTAACAGAAAAACATGGAAATAGTATGGGCAATACTTATAATCCAAGGTATCCAAAAAGGGCTTTGGTTTTCTTAGCAATTTTGAGTTTCCTTTTCAATGGAGTTCTTCAAACAATGCATGGATAATAATTTTTGAGCATGTTATAGACAGTCTTTTTGTCCAACCTTGTAGGCTGGAATACATAATACATAATGCATCACTATATGGTGACATGATAATTGTATTCTGTAGTGTACAGGTTCAATTAAATGACTGCTAAGGTCTTCTCTAATACTCAAATTTTAAAATTCAATTGCGAGTCTCCTACATGTCATTTTAATTTTATTTTTTGTTTTTTGCTTTTTGAAATTTTGAACTTAAACACCCAAAATAATATCTTATCTACACAAAATTGAGCATAATTAGGTTTTATATGAGGTTTTTATATGAATCTGTGAATATTCATTTCAAACTACTTTTTTGTTTAAATATATAGCTATACATATTTGTATAACTATATATGTTTTGTATACATGTTTTACTATTGCTTATCTTTCTATATTTCCTCTTTTCTCTTCTTTCTATTAAAAATAAAGGTGTTTCTGTGGTCCATTTTTTTTTTTGGCATCACTATTTCAATCAACTTTTCAACTCCCATTGTCCCTACAATTACAATTAAAAAAAAAAAAAAAAAGAAAAAAAAGATTTTCTCTTTTGAACAAATTAGCATAGTTGAGCAAACAAATACACATAGTAGCTAAGTCTAAAATGAACTTTTATTAATATTGTGTCCAAACTGGGTAACATGTCATCATAGGTCCTCTGAATACATGTTTAATATGTTTGCTCATCCACTTGATCAGAGTTTTAAGTGTTTACACTATTGTAGTTGATCCAAACTGTCTTCAGGATTCCATAGTGCTTTTCCTCAACATTAATTTGTATTTGTAAAGAGATAATGGAATGATATCTTCACATCCAATAATTCTTATTAGGAATTCCCTTACCCCTTGATGTAAATAAGTAACTTACCCAACCTCTTTTTACTCAATTTCATGAAAGCTGATTATAAAGCTTGGTCATGTGACTCAACAATTCCATTCCTTCTGATAAAACAGAGGACCCCAGTTCCTTTAGATTATCCTAATTTTAAGGCCAAGCCTATAGCAACACAAAGTATTATGTTTGTGTTATGGATAAAAGTCATTTGTAAAGAGATTAAATACTTGGCACTGCAGCAAGTAGCACATACTTAAGTTGGTAAAACGAGTGGTTTCCAATGCTCAAAAAACTTGCAAATGTTAGAAATATTTGAACACAGGTCCTCTGGACTCTAAGCCTTACAATGTCTACTCAGCATGACATCTATATAAGGACCAATATAATCACCATCATCATCAATAATCATCATTCTTATGATCATCACTATCACTATCATTGTAATTTACCATAGCTATGATTATATATTGTATTTTAATATTTGTAAAACACGCTTTATATTCATTATCTCACTGATACGATAGCAATGTGAAGTAAGTGCTATTAAAATCTTTGTTTTATAGTTCAAGAAATGGATGTTAAATGACTTATCTAAGGTCACATAACTAATGAGTCAGTATTCATTTTCACGTCCCAGTACAAAGCCCCACTGTACACTGTGACATTTTGTTGTCCATCTCCCTCAATAATTTTCATCACTACCATGATCTATATTCAAGTACTTATAAAAAACCTCCAATGGCATTGGTATGTCTTGGGCATGAGTAAATATCATAGAGGTAAAGATCAAGGAAAATTTCATATTTCAATCAATCATGATGTTAAAAACAACAACAAAAAATAAACCCTGTAAGGATGGATAGCAAATTCTAGACTTGAAATGAGGTATGTATTAACCAAAACTTTTGATGTTCTAGGAAGTCCAGATTAGATCATTTTTTTTTTGCTTTCTTCACATCAAAGTTTAAAGAATTCATAAAAATATAAAAGTAATTCACTTGGGAAACCATAAATTTCTGTTATTTAACATAGAAGATTGGGAAACAAGATATGGAATATGACAGAAGACTTTGCTGTCTAAGTCATAAATTTTCACCCCAACTACAATAATATAGAACAACAATATTTTGCCCATATATCTTCTTTATAAATGTCAACATGAAACAATATTAGATCTGTCCCCAACCCTTTTAGATTCAGCTAAACTAAGTTTCTAGCCATTAACTCATGCTCATTCATAAAATAATCAGAATTACTTCAAAATAGAGTGGGTTGAATTTTGGTAATGAGTTTTGTTTGGATTCTGCTATGCATCCACATTATAGTGATATTTATTAAAATGGATCTTTGATCAAAAAAACTGGGGTGCATTAATAAACTTAGGAATCAAGCATTTATAAAGTCTTAAGTATGTACCATAAATTGAACTAATAATCTCACAAATAATACTTCATTTGATCCTCACAACAGCTCTGGGGACTGGGTGCATTGTAATTCCAATTTTAAAGTTGGGGAATTAAGGCTGACAAAGGTTATGTGACTTTCTCCTAGTTGCTTAAAAATAATTTCATTAGTTCCTCATAAAACCCCTGAAAGTTAGATATTATTACTATCCTTATTTTGTATGAGGGAAAATGGGTAAATAAGAGTTAAGTTGCTTGCTAAGAGGAATAGAAATAGAACATATTTGACCTCAGATTTTCCTGACTGCAGGCTTAGCACTCTATTTTTTGACCCAGCTGTTCCCTTTAGAGAATCTAGTATGTGAACAATTAAAATAAGTTATTTTGTTGACTATAGAACCCTCTCAAGTCTTTGTAATGTCTATGTACTTGTTGTAACCAAAATATCTCACCCCAAAAACACAAGCATACAACATAGTAGATATTTAATAAATAATGTAATTATATAAGCCTATTAACATTGTTAAATCTCTAAATCTGTGTAATTTTCATGACATGATCCTATACAATTCATCAAACCTCTCGAGGGCTCCAGGGACAAGACTTCATAGGAAATGAGAAACCCATAAAGTCTCTAGTCGTTGGCAATAAAATAACATGAACAAGTCATAGAAGATTCTAACTTCCAGATAGGCAAATAGCAATATTTTTTTTTGTTGTTTGTTAACTTTTCAGTGCAGCAAGTATTAAAATATTAAGCCTAATCAATTCAATTAAACAAAGCTGATCACAATGACTACTATAGGAATGACTAGGTTAATATAGTGGTGAATTATTTTAAATAGAAATGGCAAACTCATTATAGCAAAGCCATTACATGAGAACTTCTAGGTGTGAATAATGCCACAGATGTTATTTTTACAGAAATCAAATAGCTTTTTTCAAGTGGCATGGGTAGTTAATAATATATGAGATCCTGATGATATTTAAGATTAATGTTATGCAAGTAGACATCAACTGAAAAACAAGCATAATGTTTTTAAAAATGCTTTTGTGTTTCTGGGAATTCTGGGAATAAAAAGTCTAAAATAATAAGACTCATTCAGTATTAGCATGTAGTGTACATTTTAAAAAAACGATTAATCTAGTAATGTTGTATTCATTCATTATATTTACTGGAGCTTTTTCATGTGTCTATTATTTTTGAATCCCTATTCAATTAACTTGTAGTATCCTTGGAGCAATAGTATCTCTCTCACACAGTCATTTAACATTTATGAGTAGAAATAAAAGACATTTTTTTGATTAGTGTTGAATAGTGGATGGAAGGCTGAAGATGTGTTTGGCCCTAGCACACATGATCACGTTCATAAACGTTCCTTCCTTCCTTCCTATATTCATTATTTTCTGTATGCCCAATGTCTATCATAGTGTGTATGACTGAATACTTGCTTCTTGGCAATTGTTTGTTTGACAGAAATTCTTATGGTATGTACCTGATTTTGATTCTTCTTCTTTTTTTTTAATATTATGCTGTTTATGATGTGCCTTTTATATTTGGGTTCTAAATTCATTATGCTTTCTTATGAAATATAATAGGTTTATTTAGTTATATAATATAATATATAATGATATAATAATAATAGCTAACATTTAAATAATGATATTTAATAATACTCTGTGAGAGGCCCTGTATTAAGTGTTATACAATTATTTTTTCATTTTATCCTCATAACAATCTTGGGAGGTATTTGGCAAATAAGGAAACTAAAACAGAACTTAAAATGTTTCCCCCATGATCACAGAATTTATAAGCATTCTCAGGCTGAATTTGCACTCAGTTTGTCCTTTACCTGTAATCCTCCAATGTTTTACCTCTAACCAGCATGTCACCAGGCCATCACTATATAAGATGTTAGTCTACATCTAATTTATATCTAATTAAGGTATTAATATACATTTAATTTATATCCAAATGCTTTTTAGGACTTCTAGAAAAGCAGTTCTCAGGCCAGGAATTGATATTATAGGCTTTAGTGAACAGTGGACTATTGGATTAAATTCTTCATGTTAGCATATGTCTTGTATTCTTTGATCAGTAGTGAATGATTTTGATGATTTTGATCATTTGGAGAAAAAAGAAATAATTCACCTACTCTACTTCCCCTGCAATTGCCCTGTTGATAACATTCCAGGAAACAAGATTCTCCTATCATCTTCATTCCCAAGTCACATGTCCAGGATATAAACACTTGGGGAGATAATCTTCTCAACAACCTGATGAGCCCTGGTTTATACTTGTGTCTACCTCAGTAATCCTTACTTCCTCAAAAATGCCAGCCTCTTTTAAAACCAGGTTTATCTTGGGACACCAAAGATGCTTTGGATTTGGGGAGAAAAAGAAACGAGATTTGGCTAGAAATATTTTTCCCTCCAAAATTGACAATTGGATCTATATTTGGTTAAGTATGTGTTACTTTTTGCATATAACATTTTGTCATTTTTTTCATATTCAAATATATTTTGAAAGTATTAATTTTCCAACATTTATTTATTTATTTCCTTTTTTATTATTTATTTTTTTTCTGGTTATACCTGTGCATTAATATTTTTAAGCACATGTTTCTTCATGAATCATATTGGGAATGAATAATTAAAACAAAAGGGAAAAACCATGAAAGAAAAAAAAAATAGATGAAAAAAGTGAGCATAGCATGTGTTTATTTACATTTAGTCTCTATAGTATTCTCTATGGATACAGAAGACATATTCTAGCTAAAGTTTATTGGAATTGCCTTGGATCGTTGAACCACTGAGAAGAACCAAATATTTCATAGTTGATTATCGCATAATTTTGCTGTTACTATGAATAAAGTATTCCTGGTTTTGCTTGTTTTTGCTCAGTACCAAGTTTGAGTAAATCTTTCCAGACTTTTCTAAAATCAACTTGTTCATCATGTTTTAAGAACAATAATATTCCATTAAATTCATATACAATAACTTGTTTAGCCATTGCCCAATTGATGGGCATCTACTCAGTTTCGAATTCCTTGCCATTACAAAAAGGGCTGCAAGCATTTTTATACATGTGGGTTCCTTTTCCTCCTTTATGATCCCTTTGTGATATAAGTCCAGTAGAAACACTGCTGGATCAAAGGGTTTGATAGCTCTTTGGTAATACTTTCAAATTGCTTTCCAGAATGGTTGGATCAGTTCACTACTCCATCAGCATTGTATCAGTGTCACAGTTTTCCCACGTTCTCACCAACATTCATCATTATTTTTTCCTTGTATCTTAACTAATCTGAAAGTGTTTAGTGATACCTCAGAGTTATCTTAATTTGGATTTCTCTATTCAATAATGCTTTAGGCATTTTCCCATGTAACTACAAATTGCTTTAATTTCTTCATTTGAAAATTATCTGTTCATATTCTTTAACAATTTGTCATTTGGAAAATGGCTTGATTTTTATAAATTTGAGTCAATTTCTCACATAATGAATCCTTTATCAGAAACCTTGGATATAAAAATATTTCCCCAATTTTCTACTTTCCTTCTAATCTTGGCTGCATTGGTTTTGTTTGCACAAAACAGTTTTAATTTAACATAATCAAAATTATTCATTTTGTATTTCATATTGTTCTCTAGTTCTTCTTTGATTATAAATTCCTTCCTTTCCCATAGATCTGAGAAGTAGCCTGTCTTTAGTTCTCCTAATTTGCTTATAATATCATGACTCTTTATGTCTAAATTATTAACCTATTTTGACCTTATCTTGATAAAGGTTATTAAGTGTTCATTAATACCTTGTTTCTGTCATAAGAAGAATCATTAGGAAAATCTATAAAAGCTGACAATGATGCTTATACTGATGACAGTTTCAATGATGATGATTGTGATGGTAATAATAAAAATCATGAAGTGAAGTGCAGTAAGAAAAAAAGAGGATTGATGATGATAAATTGTTAGGTTCTTACTAAGTACTAATGAGATAATGAGATATTAGGTTCTTACTAAGTGCTAAGTTGGTACTTAACAATTCTCTAGTTCTAGCCTTTCCTGCAGAGAGCCGTGTCAAGCCTGATGTAGAGCAGAGACTAACTTTTTTCTTCCAGAGCGGCCCTCTTTATCCTCCCAGAGAATGGGCATGGGATAATGCAAGGGCTTCTGGGAAGAACCACTTCAACCAATGAGCTTGCTCCTCCCAAGCACACAAGCTCTTCCCTAGGAATTCATAAGTCAAACTACCAGGAAAGGATTTTTAAAAATATGATGAAGGCCTCCCTGAGTTGAGAGAATGCCCAATATTATATCTATATGTATGTATGTATGTATATATATGTATATATACATACATATGTATGTATATATACATATGTATGTATGTATATATACATATATATATATATATATATATATTTTTTTTTTTTTTATATTGGACATTAAATCCAGAAGGCTTAGTTCCAAAATTGTGCCTAATGTTTATAGGCTAAATAACCTCACGACTTCAATTAATATGTTTGAAGCTCAAATTTATCGTCTAAAATGGTATTAAAATATCTATTAATGCAACTTCAGAAAGTTATTGTGAGGCTTCAGTAAGGGAATGTTTATCAACTCTATCTATAAATATCAGCTGTTATTCATGCTATTTTTCTTCTTAGACCTATCATAAAATGTGCATAATGAAAGCAGTTGGATATTATTCTCACTGTTCTGAAATAATATATTTAAAAGGAAACAGATAATTCAGACAAAAATAAATTAAAAAAAAATAATTGCTCTTTGCAAAATCACTTTACCATTCTAAGTACCTCATTGTGAGAGGCTATTGCCTCTCTTAAAAATATTTACTTTTCTTTCCCAGTAAGATCAGGAGTGAAACAAGGTTGCCCACTATCACCATTACTATTCAATATAGTGCTAGAAACGCTAGCCTCGGCAATAAGAGCCGAGAAAGAGATTCAAGGAATTAGAGTAGGAAATGAGGAAATCAAACTATCACTTTTTGCAGATGACATGATGGTATACTTAGAGAACACCAAAGACTCTGCTAAAAAGCTATCAGAAATAATTCAGAATTTTTGCAGGATACAAAATAAATCCACATAAATCTTCAGCATTTTTATATACCACCAACAAAATGCAACAGCAAGAGATACAAAGAGAAATTCCATTCCAAACAAATGTTGAGAGTATAAAGTATTTGGGAATCCATCTACCAAAGAAAAGTCAGGAATTATATGAGAAAAATTACAAAACACTTGCCACAAAAATAAAGTCAGATTTAAATAATTGGAAAGACATTCAGTGCTCTTGGATAGGCCGAGCGAATATAATAAACATGACAATACTCCCCAAACTAATCTATTTATTTAGTGCTATACCACTCAGACTCCCAAGAAACTATTTCAATGACCTAGAAAAAATAACAACAAAATTCATATGGAAGAATAAAAGGTCGAGAATTGCAAGGGATCTAATGAAAAAAAAAAACTTAGAGGAAGGTGGTCTAAGTGTACCTGATCTAAAGCTATATTATATAGCAGCAGTCACCAAAACCATTTGGTACTGGCTAAGAAATAGAACGGTAGATCAGTGGAACATATTAGATACAGAGGACAAAAAAGGGTACATCTATAGCAATCTAATCTTTGACAAACCCAAAGATACCAACATTAGGGATAAAAATTCATTATTTGGAAAAAACTTTTGGGAAAACTGGAAATTAGTATGGCAGAAATTAGATATGGATCCACACTTAACACCATATACCAAGATACAATCAAAATGGGTCCATGAAAGACATTCAGTGCTCTTGGTTAGGCCGAGCGAATATAATAAAGATAACAATACTCCCCAAACTAATCTATTTACTTAGTGCTATACCAATCAGACTCCCAAGAAACTATATTAATGACCTAGAAAAAATAACAACAAAATTCATATGGAAGAATAAAAGTTCGAGAATTGTAAGGCAACTAATGAAAAAAAAAAAAAAAAGTCAGAGGAAGGTGGTCTAAGTGTACCTGATCTAAAACTATATTATATAGCAGCAGTTACCAAAACCATTTGGTACTGGCTAAGAAATAGAACGGTAGATCAGTGAAACATTAGATACAAAGGACAAAAAAGGGTACATCTAAAGCAATCTAATCTTTGACAAAGGCAAAGATACAAACATTAGGGACAAAAATTTATTATTCGGAAAAACTGTTGGGAAAACTGGAAATTAGTATGGCAGAAATTAGATATGGATCCACACTTAACACCATATACTAAGATAAGATCAAAATGGGTCCATGATTTAGGCATAAAGAATGAGATCATAAATAAATTAGAGGAACAGAGAATAGTCTACCTCTCAGACCTGTGGAGGAGGAAGGAATTTATGACCAGAGGAGAACTAGAGATCATTATTGATCACAAAAAAGAAGATTTTGATTACATCAAACTAAAAAGTTTCTGTACAAACAATACTAATGCAAACAAGATTAGAAGGGAAGTAACAAATTGGGAAAATATTTTTAAAAGGAAAGGTTCTGACAAAGGTCTTATTTCCAAAATATATAGAGAACTGACCCTGATTTATAGGAAACCAAACCATTCTTCAATTGATAAATGGTCAAGGGATATGAACAGACAATTCTCAGATGATGAAATTGAAAATATTTCCACTCATATGAAAGAGTGTTCCAAATCACTACTGATCAGACAAATGCAAATTAAGACAACTCTGAGATACCACTACACACCTGTCAGATTGGCTAAGATGACAGGAACAAATAATGATGAATGTTGGAGGGGATGTGGGAAAACTGGGATACTGATACATTGTTGGTGGAGTTGTGAAAGAATCCAGCCATTCTGGAGAGCAATTTGGAACTATGCCCAAAAAGTTATCAAACTGTGCATACCCTTTGACCCAGCATTGCCGTTATTGGGCTTATATCCCAAATACTAAAGAGCGGAAAGGGACCTGTATGTCCCAAAATGTTTGTGGCAGCTCTTTTCGTAGTGGCCAGAAACTGGAAGATGAATGCATGTCCATCAATTGGAGAATGGTTGTGTAAATTATGGTATATGAAGGTTATAGAATATTATTGCTCTGTAAGAAATGACCAGCAGGAGGAATACAGAGAGGCTTGGAGAGATATATCAACTGATGCTGAGTGAAATGAATAGAACCAGAAGATCTCTTTACACTTCAATGTTGTATGAAGATGTATTCTGATGGAGGTGGATACCCTCAACATGGAGAAGATACAACTCACTTCCAGTTGTTCAATGATGGACCGAGACAACTATACCCAGAGAAGGAATACTGGGAAGTGAATATAAACTGTCAGAACTACTGTCTATCTACCCAGGTTACTTATACCTTCGGAATCTAATATTCACTGTGCAACAAGAAAATGGTATTTATACACATGTATTGTATCTAGTTCATATTGTAACACATGTAAAATTTATAGGATTGCCTGTCATAAGGGGGAGGGGATGGAGGGAGGGAGGGGATAATTTGGAAAAAATGAATACAAGTGATAATGTTATAAAAAAATTACTCATCCATATATAATGTCAAAGAAATTTATAAATAAATAAACAAAAAAAATAAAATGCTAAAACTTGTTTTTTGTAATAACTGTGCTTTTCTTTGGGACAAATACTACACACAAACTTCAAAATACAAGATTTGAATTGGCATGATAGGAAAACAAGATTAATTCATATAAGTTGTATTACTATAATAATTAAAAGTATAGAATTTCCATGACAACTTTAATAAGTCTGTAGCATTTTTTGCATGTTTGTTGAAGAAAATAGGTAATAACTGTTCTTCAACAGTTACCCATGATTATCTTTTCTTATATCCTGTTAGATAAATAGCTTTAGAGAATACCATCTCTCAATGATATCCACAGAGTGGTGAAATGACTTTAGGTTAGATTCTGTTTTGTTTGGCTTTATACTAATTCTATAATGTTTAAGAGTTGTCTGAATAATAATCAAAGCACTTTCCTTATACACTATTTAGACAGATTTTAAAAAGTACGAATAGTAGTTGTCATTTGTTAATAGTATTCATATCTATAATTTTATTGAAGCTTTTAATAAACACTATTTTGCATATGAAAGGAAAGAGCCTCAAATAATTTAATAAAAAAAATTCAGGTCATCTATCCCATAAGCACTGGAAACACTGTTGGAACCAAGTATCCTAATTGTAACTTCGACATTTTGAATTGTAACTCTTTTACTTAGTTGCCTTTCAACAGAGAGTATAGTTGCCAGAAATGATTTTGCTCTACCAGTTTTTTTTTTTTTAATATATCATCATTTATGCCCAAATCATGTACCCATTTTCACCTTATTTTGGTATGGTGTGTGCAATGTAGTTCAATGCTGAATGCTTATTTTCCAGTTTAACTTGCATCTAGTCCACCACTATTTTTAGCCAGTATCGAATAGTTTTGATGACTGCTGCTTTATAATATAATTTTAGCTTTGGCATTGCTAAGCCATTATCTCTTATATGCTTTTTTCCCCAATAATTCCCTTGATGTTCTTAACCTTTTGTTCTTCCAGATAAATTGTTATGGTTTTTTTCTAGTTTGATAATTATTTTGATAGTTTGACTAAATATGTCCAATTCTGAGAAGGGAAATCCCTCACTACTTCAGTTTTGTTATTTCTTCCTGTAACTGGCTTAATGTTCTTCAGGAATTTGTATGCTCTATCACTCTATCTATACATTTAACATGTATGCTCTATCACTCTATCTATACATTTAACATCATTACTACTTCATTGCTTATGGTACCCTTTATCAAAATGAACTTTCTATGTCCAATGGAATGATTAAGTTGTTCCCTCTTAAAAAATAATAAGATCAAATTTCAGATAAAACTCATCCCTCTTCTTTTTTTTCCCCCAATCATTGTAATAGGTGTTATGCCTCTTTATGAGATCTAAATTATTTCATACTTCCCCTTTTTTCTTCTTACAGTACAGACTTTTTTCCACCCCTTAATGTCTTTGATATCAGCATGTCAGAGTCCATTCACATCTTCTGGCCATATGATCCCTATCTCTCTCTGCCCCAGTAATATATAATTCTCAAGAGTTACAAATATTGTTTTCCCATATAACAATGTAAACAGTTTAAATAATGTATATTTTCCCTTTGGCTTTCTATACTTCTCTTGAGTCCTGTGTTTACAGATTAAATTTTCTATTTAGTTTTGTTTTTTCAATAGGAATGATTGAAAATATTTTACATCTTAGAATATGCATCACCTCCATGGAAAGATGATGTTGAGTCTTGCTAAGAATTTAGTTAATTATTGGTTGTAATCCCAGGTCCTTTGCCTTCCAGAATATGGTATTCCAGGTCCTGCAATTCTTTATTGTAGAATTTGCCAGATTCTGGGTAATCCTGACTTTGTTTGACAGCTTGCAATATTTTTTTTTCACTTTGAGACTATAGTTTTGGAGTTTGGAGTTTGGCAACAATGTTCCTTGGAGTTTGGCAACAATGTTCCTTGGAGTTTTGCTTGTGGGATCTCTTTCTAGAGGGTATTGATGGATTCTTTCAATGAGAATTTTGCCCTGTTTCTAGAATATTGGAGCAGTTTTCTTTGATGATCTCATGAAGAATGCTATCCAGGTCCTTTTTTTGGTCATGGCCTGCAGGTAGAAAAATGATTTTTAAATTATGTTTTTGGATCTATTTTCAGGTCAGCTATTCTTTTTATGAGGTATTTCCCATTTGCTTCCTTCCCCCCACCATTCTTTTAGTTTGTTTGACTGATTCTTCATGTCTTATAGGGTTATTAGCTTCCATTTAACCCATTCTAATATCAATCTGTGATTTTCTTCAGTTAACTTTTGTATCTTTCTTTCCATTTGGTCAATTCTACTTTTGAATGTGTTGGATTTTGTTTTGTTTTGTATTGTATTGTTTTGTTTTGAGCATTTGGACAATTGCATTTTTTAAGGAACTGCCTTCCTTTTCCAAACTGTTGAATTATTTCTTGTATACTTATTTCTTTTTTTCATATGTTTTTTAATTTAAGTGTTTTACTCTCTCTTTTATTAAAGCTGTTTACTTTCAAAACATATGCATAGATAATTTTTAACATTCACCTTTGCAAAACCTTGTATTTTTTCTTTCCCTTCCCCTTAAGCCCCTCCCCTGGATAGCAAGTAATCTAATATGTTAAATATGTGTCAATCTTTTATACATGTTTCCACAATTATCATGGTGTGCAAGAAAAATCAAAACAAAAAGGAAAAAAATATTAGAAAGAAAACAAAATGCAAACAATAAAAAAAATGTTAAAATGCTCTCTTGTGATCTGCACTCAGTACCCACAGTCCCCTCTCTGCGTGCTTAAGGCTCTCTTCAACAAGACCACTGGAATAGGTTTGACTCACCTTGTTATTGAAAAGAAATGTATCTCAGAATTGATCAGCAAATAATTGTTGTTGCTGTGTATAATATTCTCCTGGTTCTTCTTACTGCACTTATCAGTTAACATAAGTCTCTTAGGCCTCTCAAGAATCATCATGCTAATTGTTTTTTTATAGAACAATAATATGCATTAACTTATTCTGCTATTCTCCAATTGATGGGCATCCACTCTGTTTCAATTTTCTCCCCAATACAAAAATGGCTGTTGACCTACATGCACAAAAAAATGTTTACATTTTCCCTTTTTGATGATCTCTTTAGAATACAGCCCCAGTTAGACACTGCTGGATCAAATGATATATACAGTTTAATAGGCCTTTGAGTATAGTCCCAAATTTCTCTTCAGAATGGTTTAATTAGTTCACAACTCCACCAACAATGTTTTAATGTCCCAATTTTTCCACATTCTCTCCAATCTTCATAATGTTTTTTCCTGTCATCTTACCCCATCTGAGAGGTATGTAGTGGTACCTCAGAATTGTCTTAATTTATACTTCTCTTATCAATTATGATTTGTATATTTCAAACAACTAGAAAGGGTTTCAATTTCTTCATCTGAAAATCACCTGTTCATATACTTTGACCATTTGTCAACCTAATAACGTTTTATTTTAGTCAATTCTCTATATATTTTAAAGATTAGGACCCTTGTATAATTTTTTTTAAGTTTATTACTTCTCTTCTAATCTTGTCTGCATTGCTTTTGTTTCTACAAAACCTTTTTAACTTAATAATCAGAATTATTCATTTTGAATTCCATTATGTACTTTGGCCACAAACTCCTTCCTTCACAGATCTGAGAGGTAGACTATCCTTTGTTCCTCTAATTTGCTTATAATTTATATTTATGTCTAAATCATGAATCCCTTTCAACCTTATCTTGGTATAGGGTGTTTAGTTTGTTTTAGTGCCTAGTTCCTTTGATACTAATTTCTGATTTTCCCAACATTTTTTGTCAAATAATGAGTTATTTTCCCAGAAGCTGGAATCTTTGGGTTTATCAAAGACTAGATTACTATGGTCATTGGATATTGTGTCTTCTGAACCCAACATAGTCCACTGATTGACTCTTCTATTTCTTAGCTTTTCATGAAATTAGGTAAACCTGTTCATTAACATGTAAAATTCAGTAAATTCTTTTCTTTTAGGGACACGTATTCATGGAGATTGAGAAAACAAAGTCTCATTTTTTCTCAGACATCTGGCATTTGTTGATCTTTGTTATTCCACAACTATTGGGCCAAAAAGGTTGGTTAGTTTCATAGGGGAGAAAAACATAATTTCCTATAATGGATGTGAAGCACAGCTATTTTTCTTTGGGATTTTTATTGCTAGTGAACTTTGTATCCTGTCAGTCATGGCCTCTGATTCACATGTAGCTATCTGTAAGCCTCTGCTCGAAGTGGTCATCATGTCAGAAAGGGTCTGTTGGATATTGGTGGCTATCACCTACCCGTGCTGCATCATGGTATGTTTGAGTGATCTCAACTGAAACTTTTAAATCATATTTCTGTGAATCAAATATAATAAGACATTTCTATTGTGACTGGCTCCCTCTGCTGTCCATTGCATGCTCAGACACAAATGAGATGCAGCTAATCATTATGAGCTTTTCTGCCTTAAATTCTTCCCTCTTTATTATCCTCATCTCCTACATTATCATTCTTGTGGCCATCCTCAAGATGAACTCCTCTGAGGACAGCAAAAAGCATTCTCTACCTGTGGCTCTCATCTCACAGTGGTGATTATATTCTATGGGACACTTCTTTTTATGTATCTGCAACCCCAATCCAGCCATTCACTTGACTCAGACAATATCACTTCTGTTTTTTACACTTTAATCATCCCCATGATCAACCCTATTATTTATAGCTTGAGGAACAAAGAGGTGAAAGGTGCCTTGAAAAGACTTTTTAAAAAATGATGTTAGAATTATCTTTAATGTCCAATGCAAAGTGTGATTCCATTGCCTTAGCAGAAACAAGTAAATTTCTGCTAATTTTATAACTTTTGCCAAGTTTTTTTTTTTTTTACAGAAAACTTCTATCTTAATATGAAGTCAGATAATGATAGTTATCACTTTTTATAGTGCATTCAGAGTACATGCACAGATTTTAAAAGTCTGTCATCAATGACTATAAACTTTAAGTGAAACAAATATGAGAAACAACAGTTTATCTTCTTTTGAATATGCCTTATTCTTAACAAATGAATCCTTATTGAAATCAGTGTCCTCTTTATGACTTCCAGCCATTTCATATGGACATTTCTAGGAAACAGGACAAGTCAATTCCCTTTTAATAATAATATTTATTCAATTTTGAATAAAAATATCCATTTATCTTTCCCGAGTCCCAGATATTTTATTCTTGGGCTAGAATCAAAAAACAAAACAAAACAAAAAACACTAGGATATGCAGGGTGTGTCAAAAATCTTAGTGCAAATTTTAGTATTGAAAATTTGAAAAGAATTAATTTTGGGAGGTTCTATACCATTGCAGGATATAGATTAAGATAATAGATCTGTTACTTGTGTCCTGTGATATGCTGATCAATAAGTATTATTTTTGGCTTGCACTTTTATACAAAATGTAGTAGTTTAATGAAATAAAATTTAATCACCTTTCCAGTAAACATTTAAACTTTGAAGCTATTCTTTATGCAAACAAAATGGTATCTTCTAAAAATCATGACATGTTATGAGTTTTTGCCTCTCCGATATTATTTCATCCTTCTGCTCATTTTGGAAGTTTTCAAAAACCATTCTAAACAATGTCACCCAAAACAGGACACAATGGTGCAAAGGTTGTCTCATCAAGCAAAAGCTTAAATGCAAGAGGACTGTCCCATCCTATATAAGGATGGTCAGTCTTTCTTAATGGAAATCAAATTATTTTCTTAGACAATATATACTAGCCTTGATATATTCAAGTTGAAATCCACTAAAAACTCCAAATTTTCTTCAAAAAAAAAAAAAAAGTCTAGAAATATCTTTCCTATTGTTCACTTGTAGTACTATATATATATATATATATATATATATATATATATATATATATATATATATATATATATATATGAGAATTTACATTTGTCCCATTTGAATTCCTTTACATTTTAATCTCGTGTTAATGTATATCAGAAATTAGAACTTTTAGGAGAAAGTGTAAAAGGCTAGAACTGAGCAATGCACTTGGATAATGAAGCACATGAGACTAATTGCCAATTGGACAGTTCCCTATTAACTTGTTTGAAGGTTGACCCTCCCCAGCTGTTCTGTGCTGACTTGATTGGTGGGACAAAGAGGGGAAAGTGACATATGTGGGAGGAGGAGGAAGAGGAATTGAGACAAAAAAGCTGAATCAGTCTCTCTGGGCATTTGAGGGAGGAAGGTGTGTGTGAGGTTGCTAGGCCTAACCCCCTGACTTTGACAGTAAAAGATCAAGAATAAAGATGGTTAGTGATCCTGACTCTGATTTCTGGGAAGACAGAGTTCCAGCAAGAAAGTCTTGATTTCCCCCCCACACCCCAGAAAAGAGGCCTATAAGCAAAAAGCCCTGAAATTTTGCTGGCTGCTTATATAGAAAAGAACCTGTTTTATAGATGTAAATTTGCTCTGCTATTCCCAATTTCTACCCCAGATAAAAACAATTGTGTATTAGTCAGATTGGCAATCTTTTCCCTAATTTTCTTCATTAAGAAAATACTTGGGGAAGAATTTTGATCAGGAATTCTGGAGATTGTTATTTCAATTGGCCTGAATTATAGAAAGTATGAGGAGGGAAAACATTATGGTATTTAAAATGTGTCTTATAAAAACATTAGACAAAGTGCTGACAATTTCCTTTTTCTAAATAATGGGCTTTTCTTATAGATTGTCACAGCACACAAATCAGGCAACACAATTTACCTTGGTTTGATAGGAAAACAAAATCATTCTAATAAGAGTTTCATAGGCTTTGCATAATAACCTTGAAGATTCTCCAGCTTTTTATTTCTATTAAATAAAAAATAAATAAGTGATAGCTTTTCCCCAGCAGTAACTCAACCTAAATCCTGTGATTTGAAACAATTTCATAGTATATCCATTGCAAATGTTATTCTTACTATGGTAAAATCATCTTAGGGAAGGTTTTATTTTGTTTTGTTCTGTCTTGTCTTTTTTTTTTTTCTCTTAAAAAGATTATTTCAGAGTAGTAAGAATCATTAATGTATTTTCATTATACAGCTTTTTAAGAAAGTCTAAGAAGTTGCCATTTGAAGACAGTTTATAAATATTTTCTCACAAATTAGTTGTAATAAATATTTTAACATCATTTCACATATAAAGAAATTGAATCTCAAAAAAAATTAATAATATGCTGAGGTCATCTAGCTTATTAACTTTGGGTACAAGGTTGGAACCAGGTCTTTATTATAAATTCAACTTCTGCATTTTACTTCTTATACAACGCTACCTCTCAACCCAAGGGAATCTAATTATTCATTGTAATCATCATCATTATCAGATTCACCACTGTCCTTTATCATCATCAATTCTGTTCTTTTTCTTTTCCTTCTCTTCATGATTTTTATCATCATCATCATCATCATCCTATGCACACTTCTCTAGCAAATGCTCTTCTGTTCAGCCACTGGATCAAGCATTGTGGTACATGCACAGAAATATCAAAATCATTATTGTGCTATATTTAAAATACTCATGAAAGTCACAGTGAAAATGAATGGGAAGTGGAATATGCCACTGAGAAATATTTGAATTTATACTTAGTCAAAGAGAAATCAGAAGTACACATATATTTGAATGTCTACATTAAGTCAACAATTAATCAAAAATATTTAATAAACACTTACATGTTGTAATGCGGGAACTACCCGACAATGGCCATTGGAGATCCAATCTAGACCTACAAAATGGATTTCTTCTTATGAGAGGATGATACAAAGAGACTGAGAGGCCGTGGCATTTCTGATCTCTCTCTCTCTCTCTCTCTCTCCCTTTCCCCCTGCCTCCAATTTATTTCATTCCCAGTCTTCAACACCTGTGTCAGCAAAGGCTGCCCTGCAACTCCCTCAAGTGTCACAATCCACACCTGTGGAGGTTCTCAGACAATTGATCTGCCCTTTGACCCAGGCATGGTCCTTAACCCTTACTATGTGCCAAGCTCTCAACTAAATTTTAGGGATTAAAAAAGCCAAAAAATCTCTCCCTTCAGCTAACTGATAATCTAATGGTGGAAAGAAATAAAAACATACATATAATGCAAGTTAAAATCAAGGAAAATGGGAAATAATTAGCAGTAAGAAAACATTTGTATTAAGAGGGATTGAGGACAGCTTCATAGAGGTAGGATGTTAATTGGAACTTAAAGGAAAGCCAGAGTTCCATGGGTAGATCAAAGCAGGTTCCATACATAGAGGAACTGACAAAAGGATCCTCAAAGCTGAAAGATGGAGTTTCTTATTCATTGATCAGCCAGTAGGTCAGTGGCATGGAACTGAAAAGTGGCAAAGAATATAGTTCAAGATTGAAAAGGAAGGAGAAAGTTAGGTCATTAAGGACTTTAGAGTTACTATGTCTAATGTGTACAAACAAAAGGAAATTCAGTTCCTGGAATAGGTATAAAGACCCTAAAATCAAATTGAATGAATTAATGAGAAAATCTATAGGGAGCCACATAAAGCAATCAGGGAGAAACTGAGTGTAATCAATACTGTATATAAAAGATACAAAGACTAGCTTTCAAGTTTTGCATGAAAATGCTGCCTTACCATGTGATTCCAAGCAAAGTTTTTAACCATTTCATCAGTTTTCTTATATGCAGAATGGAAATAATAATAGCACTTAATTTGAAAGTTGTTCTGAGGAGCTAATGAGAAAATAACTATAAAATACAGCACAGTGCCTGGCACAAAGTAAGAACTATTTAAATGTTAACTATCATTATATTATTATACTATATTCCATAACAGGAAGTAAATATAAAAGGTACAGCATACAATTAAAGCAGAAGAGAATAAAGTAAGAGACTTAATATAGACATTTATGTCAACTAAGCACTTGACAAGAAGCATGGATTCTGTCATGGACACTGGGATGAACACTGGGAATATGAAGACAATGAACAAATAGAAAAATATAGAAAGGAATGAATGAAAATTGTAGAGGTGGTCATTTGTGTCAAAGTCAAAAATAAATCTTAAACATTCATGATTCTAAGACTAAACTTTTTCCATTATGTAAAACATATCAAATAATTGCCTTTCATTCCTGAGCCTAGTTGTCAAATAACTGCAATGGAGAGAAAATACTGCAACTTCTTTGAATAGGGATTTATGAGAGACAGACACAGTAAATGTTTTTGGATGATGATTACTTTATTGGATTGATCACTGCAAATTTAAAAGTTTGTATTGATAGTATTTGTTTCACATGCATTTTGCATGTCTTTTGAAACAAATTGTGATTATTGTTAAATAATTTGCAAGTTGGGAAAACAAATAGCTCTTATTACCATGTGAAGGTCCTCGATAGCCTGCATTTTTTTTTTTTTTTTTTTTTGGTCCTTATAGGGAAATGATGGGCATCTGTGTATTTCTGATTGTTAATTTACTAATAAGATCTACAATGAGCAATAATATCCTTAAATAAAGTTCTCTGCACAATTGTTGGTAATGTTTGCCAAATATTCAGATCATTATCAAACCTCAGTGCTTTCTAAATTCCAATATATAATTACTGTGGCTATTAAGTATTTTCTAATCAGCCCCCAAGGAAATGATGCTTTAATGCATAAGGGAACACTTTGCCTGGAAATAAAGTTCATCTTAAGAAAAAAAGTGTTAGAACTATTTTCAATTTAAATATGAATTTTCTTTTAATAATTAATTAGAATCAGAAGGAAACAAGCAAAATTATTTTTTTTACATATTTATTATTCATTTCTTTTACATAGCACTTTCTTTTGGTTACAGTTCTCATGTCTTGTCTTCTTCATAAATTCTTCTGATTCATCATTATTTAGTGGACACACACACACACACACACTGAATTTTAAAAACTATTTACATAGTATTTTAATTTTCTCCAAGTATACATAAAAATTAGCATTCATTAAGAAAATGAGTTAGAAATTCTTTCTTTTCCTTCCTCTACTCTTCACTGAGAAGGCAAGCAATCTGATCTAAGTTATATATATATGTTGTCATGCAAAATATATTTTCATAGCAATCATGTTATAAAAGAAAATATAATACAACCTCCAAAAATAACCAAGAAAAAATAAAATAAAAATAAAGTATAATTTGATCTGGATTCAGACTCTATTCTCTGGAGATAGATAATATTTTTAACAATAAGTCTTGCAGAGTTCTCTTGGGTCAATGAATTGCTGAATAATAGTTTAGTCATTCACAGTTGATCATCTCACACTATTGCTATTGCTGTGTACAATGTTCTCCTTGTTCTTAATAGCCATTTATAAAGTATTCAATATGTTCTCGGGACTGTAATATCGACAATAGCAAAACACTCTATCCTGCATCAACACATTCATAATGCTTACAAGGAGCAATTTCATTCAGGGACAAATGGTAAGTTTTATTTCTCACACCTGGTGCATATTAATGAAAAAGAGTGATGAGATGGTAAGTGCAAATGAATTCAGTATTATCATTTCTTTAGATTTCCTAAGTGCTAGAACTTTAGATTAGAGTATATCAATTTCTATTAGGAACTTTAATCCATTCAGAGAACAATGTGAACATGTCAGAAGACATTATTGTCTGAGTCATGCTTCTTCTACCACATAACCATAATTTAGGATTGTAGAGGGCTAGAACTGAGCAGATGCAAGGTAACCTAGCATGTGAGGCTAATCACCAATTAGACAATTCTCTATTGCCACATGTTTGAAGGACTATTCTGAGCTGACTGGATCAGTGGGTGTGGACAAAGAAGGGGAAGTGAAATCAGTGGGTGGAGTAGGAGGAGATTGATTCATTCTCCTGGTGGTGGAGAGACAGGAAGAAGGTGTGGAGATTGCTAGATCTAATCCCCTGCAAAAGACCAAGAATAAAGACTTTTGTTTATCCTGACTCTGGCTAATTCTAAGATATCCAGGGTCACAACATAGGATTATTAATTTAGGTGCCTATTCATCTTACATATATCTTTGTGATACTAGGATGGATCTATAGTACCTACCTTCACCATTTCTCATTCCACCAGCCTAGACTTTTATCAACTAAACTATAGAATCTTCCCACAAAATTAAGACTGCCAAATTTTGGCGTCAGTTCTATTGATACTATTCTGTTTCATCTTGTAAACTCCTACAATAGTATGAGAAATGGATGGGCATTTGGTTTCCAGTTATGAAAGTTAAATTGGAGAAATGAAACTCAAATTAGAAAACTGAAACCCATAAGAACATCAAAGAATCCCCCAAAAGAATGCAAGTTCCATGGGAGCAGGGACTGACTTTTGTAATTAGTGGTGTTGGCCAGAGATTTTTTTTTTTTTTTTTTTTTTTTTTTGAGGCTGGTGTTAAGTGACTTGCCCAGGGTCACACAGCTAGGAAGTGTTAAGTGTCTGAGACCAGATTTGAACTCAGGTCCTCCTGAATTCAGGGCTGGTGCTCTATACACTGAGCCACCTAGCTGCCCCTAGAGATTTGAAAAGAAACTTTTGTTCTTTGTCCCTAACCCTCCACTGTTATCTTCCCTTACTAGAATATGTTCTTGGGGTCAGGGACTGGCTATATAGTTAGTGATAGAGATTCATGTCCTGTAATTTCTGAACATCCAATTAAATGGGAATCAGGGGAGGAATTAGTATTTTAGAATAGGAAATAAAATGTTGTCTACTCACCTAGAAACCCATTCTTTCAAGAATGTAAAATAAATCTTTCCTTCATTCATCAGTGAATCAATGGAGTTCTTGGTAAGAGATTTTGTTTCTTATGATAGCAGCATCTGTAAAATGTCAATAGTTTAAAAGATGGCATTATTCATAAAAATAAAGACTGAAATAAACATTTATAGAAACATTAATGGCCTATGACAATCTTAACTAAACTAATTTATGAATTCAGTGTCATATCAATCAAACTAACAAAGTATTTTATAAAGCTAGGACAAATAGTAAAAAATTCTGTGATAGACTTAGGTATTCGAACCAGTGCAATGATCCATGTCAATTCCAAAAAACTCCTAATTTAAAAAAAAAATGCAATTCCAGAGAGACAACTGATGAAGAAAGGGCAGATTAAAGAATATTCTTTTTTTACTTAATTTGTCTTTTTTTGCATCATGGTTGACATTGAAAAATGTTTTGCATAACTTCAAATTTATAAAAAAGGTTATATCACTTGCTTTTTTTCAATGGGAAAGGGAGAGAATCAGAAGTAGGATAGGAATTTAGAGCCCAAAATTTTAAAAAGTTAAATTTTTAAAAATAAAAATATGGCTTTTAAAAAAATTGACTTTATTAATCAGAGAAATGCAAATTAAGACAACCCTGAGATACCACTACACACCTGTCAGATTGGCTAGAATGACAGGGAAAGATAATGTGCAATGTTGGAGGGCATGTGGGAAAACAGGGACACTGATACATTGTTGGTGGAATTGTGAATACATCCAGCCATTCTGGAGAGCAATTTGGAACTCTGCTCAAAAAGTTATCCAACTGTGCATACCCTTTAACCCAGCAGTGTTACTACTGGGCTTATATCTAAAAGAGATCTTAAATAAGGGAAAGGGACCTGTATGTGCAAGAATGTTTGTGGCAGCCCTCTTTGTAGTGGCCAGAAACTGGAAACTAAGTGGATGCCCATCAATTGGAGAATGGCTGAATAAATTGTGGTATATGAATATTATGGAATATTATTGTTCTGTAAGAAATGACCAACAGGATGATTTCAGAAAGGCCTGGAGAGACTTCATGAGCTGATGCTGAGTGAAATGAGCAGGATCAGGAGATCATTGTATACGTCAACAACAACAATACTATATGATGATCAATTCTGATGGATGAGGCCATCTTCACCAATGAGATGAACCAAATCAGTTCCAATTGAGCAATAATGAACTGAACCAGCTACACGCAGCGAAAGAACTCTGGGAGATAACTATGAAACACTACATGGATTTCCCAGTCCCTCTTTTTTTGTCCACCTGCATTTTTGATTTCCTTCACAGGCTAGTTGTACACTATTTCAAAGTCCGATTCTTGTTGTACAGCAAAACAATTGTTTGGACGTGTATACATATATTGTATTTAATTTATACTTTAACATATTTAACATGTATTGGTCAACCTGCCATGGGGGGGAGGGAAGGAGGGGAAAAATTGGAACAAAGGGTTTGGCAATTGTCAATGTTGTAAAATTACCCATGCATATATCTGGTAAATAAAAAGTATTAAAAAACAAACAAACAAACATTGAAATCATTAAGAAAAATAATAAATGACATTTATTAAATGTCTTTTATCAGCCATCTTCCCTTCTAATCACTTTATAAATATTATCTCATTTGCTCCTCACATTAATCCTAATTGGAAGCCATTAGTTTAAGTAGCTAAATCAGAGGGAAATTAGATTGCTTGCCAGGGTCACACTGCTCCTACATGTCAGAAAAAAATTTCAGACCCAGAAACAAATCCATTGTGCTACTTAGGTACTTGATGAGGAGTTCATTTGTTCCTCACAAAAATCCTAGAATATAGATGCTATCATTATCCTGTTTTATAGGAAAAAAAAAGAAAAAAAGAAAGATGTGATTTGTCAAAAGTTAAACAGCTACTCTAAGATAATTGATTAGAAATCACTTCTTAACTTAGTCCTAGTGATCTATTCACTACCCTGCCTTCTAGTAGACTCTTTAGTTATCTAAAGGCAGTGTAGCCTCCTCATTTCCCCCTGGCTGTTTTGGGTGTTCAACACAAATCCATACCCATCATACTTAAAGATGCATCAAAACCACAAACTCTTCATCTTGCCCATCTTTCCATTTTGGATACTATATTTTTTCATTTACTTGGCTTTTAATGTGTGGACAATTGAAATAGTTTCTGCTTCTTGCATAAATCTGTACAATGTCTTTGACCTTGATGCAACCATGACAAATTGTAAAGGGCTGAAAATCTGAATTTCACTGAGTCCAAGCTCTTGAGGCTAATTACTAATTGGACAATACTCTATTAACATATGCTTGGAAAATGACCCTCCCCAACTATTCTATGCTGGATGAATCTATGGGTGGAGACAGAGAAGTGTGAGAGAGATCAGAGGGTGGAGTAGGACAAGTGTGATCATTCTTTGGCAGTGGAGAGAGAGAGAAATGAGGTGTAGAGATAGCTACATCTAATCCCCTGAGGGAAACCCCAAAAAAACCAATAATAAAGACTTTTGCTTATCCTGGCTCTGGCTGATTCTAAAATATCCTGGGTACTAATGTGGTCATTACAACAAATCATCCATAAATGGAATCCTTTACCACACAAAGTGTTTAATAAAGGCTTTCTGAAATTAGGTAGACCAGTAAACTTTGTTAGTTAGTGCTCTCTGGGAAATTTCTGCAACATCATACAAAATCCATTAAACATCTCTAGTGCTTCAGAGACATGACCTCAGGGGACCTGAGAAAACTATAAAGTCTGAATCTAGCAGCTGGCATTAAAAACCACACAAACAAGTCACAGAATATTCAATCTTCCAGATATGCAGGTAACATTAATCTTTTTTTTCTTAATATAGGTCATATAAAAATCATGTGAAACTCAAGCAAACTAAGTTCAAAAAATTTAGCCCTATGCTGCCCACTACATGGATAAATGTAACCTTGTGATGAATTCACTCAACATGAAATCATTCTAGTAAGTTATCAGATGACAGGTCCTAGCTTTGACTAATACATCTATTCAAATAATCAAATCAAATAACTTTTGTCAAGACTGATGAGGAGTAATTTTAGGGCTCAAAGCCAAGATGGATCAGCTCTTCTCCTTGTGGATTTGATTTACCTCTCCCTTTCCCAAAGTAACCCAAGGGCAAGTTTGGTAGGGAATGAATTCACTACTCAATGCTATATCAAAACAAAGTCTTTATTGATAGTAAAGGGTTAGACAGACATTTGTGCCAGTTGGCAAGCACAAGGCAGGTATAGACCAAGGGTGAGGATTCCATTTTTAGAACTTCCTTTTATACATAACTAGGGTCATAAAAACAGAATTTGCACAGAGATGTTATCCAAGGGGTTCTGGAGATATTTGTAAATAAGACAGGAATTTCTCTTAATCATTTGTATCTCAAATTATCTCCTTTTACCCCTCCTCAGACAAGAATTATTTTTATCTTGACCTATCTCTTTTTTGATCTTATCAAAGACATTGATTCCCCCCCCCCCCAGGCTGGGGTTAAGTGACTTGCCCAGGGTCACACAGCTAGGAAGTGTTAAGTGTCTGAGACCAGATTTGAACTCGGATCCTCCTGAATTCAGGGCTGGTGATCTATCTACTGCGCCACCTAGCTGCCCCCAAAGACATTGATTGTTAATAATATATGTGATACCAATGATTTTTGAGATCAATGCTATGCAACTGAACACATTCTTGAAGAACAGTTTTTTAAAAGCCACTTAAAATATCTGGGAATGAAAGGCAATAAAAACACCAAAATTATAAGCCTACATCCTATTCATGATTCAGGAAGCAAAATAATCTCTCTCTGAAAAACCAAAGTGAAATGAATTTACTGAAAATGAATATAATATATCCATTGTGTTTTGCAAAACATCATGGAGCTAAAGTCAGCAAATCAAAGAAACCACACTTGAAACTGGATTTTTAACCAACATGGTTTAGGAAATACCTAAGAAGAAAATTCTTATGGAAATAGGTATAGAAGTATTGCTCATGTTTAATCTATATTGGATTGTTTGCTGTCTTGGTGAAAAAGGATATGATAGAAAAAAAAATTGGAACACAAGATTTTGTAAATGGGAATGTGTTTGGAAAAATTAAATATTATTTAGATAAAAATGAAGGAAATTCCTTCTTTCAGCATTGGTCATTATTTTGTCTAAAACCTCTATAATCATAGACAGTTACCTCTACTACCACATGGTTACACGATTAACATGGGTTTGTACAGAAATCTCCTGGATATGGTTATCCCTATTTAATCTCATGGCCAAGTTGATAACTATTGTTAATCAGCTGTTTTGTGTGTCTCTCTCTTCATGATTGTGGTTCACCACAGGTTCTCATCTATTCTACCCTCTTTTAGTATCCCAACATGATTTCTCTACACAAGGATTAAAATTATTTTTAATAAAAATATTTTAATGCTTTAATATGAAAACATTTTTAAAGTTTTAATATTTCTTCTTTAATAATACCTTCTTTTTCTTGAGGTTAAAGAGATTCATGATTAAACAGTTTCTGTAAAATAAAGGTACAAAGACTTCTCTTTTTATCGCAGCTTAATATGATATATGATTGCTATGATATGATAAATGATATAATAAATGTCTGTAATTGGGTGGGAAAACCCTGATTCATTTTATCTATGGCATTTTTAGCTACTAATTGCATAACTCATTCTGCAAACAGTATTCAGAAAAGGTTTCTTTCTTTTATTCTCAGATTATTATTCTTAGAAGAAATGATCAAGTTGAATGAAACAACTGAGAGCCAGGTGACTGAATTCATTCTCACGGGCATCACAAATCGTCCTGATCTACAGGGCCCCCTCTTTGGAGTATTTTTCCTCAACTACATAGTCATAGTTCTTGGGAACCTGGGCCTCATCATCCTAACCAGTGTTGATTCCCATTTGCAAACACCAATGTACTTTTTTCTCAGGCATTTAGCATATGTTGATCTTGGCTATTCTACAGCTATTGGTCCAAAAATGCTGGTCAGTTTCATAGAGGAGAAAAATACTATTTCTTACAAGGGATGTGTAGTACAGATATTTTTCATTGCGATACTTATAACTTGTGAATTTTTTATCCTGTCAGCCATGGCCTATGATCGTTATGTTGCTATCTGTAAGCCCCTCCTCTACATGGTCATCATGTCAGAAAGGTTGTGTTGGATCTTGCTAGCTGTCTCATACCTCCATAGCATTATTGTTTCCCTACTAATTACAATAAATATTTTTAACTTGTCTTTCTGTGAATCTAATATAATACAACATTTCTACTGTGACAGTCTCCCTCTATTGTCCATTATATGTTCAGACACCAGTGAGACTGAACTCATTATTATGATTCTTTCTGCATTTAACTTGGTTTCTTCTCTCTTGATCATCCTTGCCTCCTATATGATCATTCTTGTAGCTATCCTCAGGATGAACTCTGCTGATGGCAGACAGAAAGCCTTCTCCACCTGTGGCTCTCATCTAACAGTAGTAACTGTGTTTTATGGGACTCTTCTTTTCATGTACTTGCAACCCCAATCAAGTCACTCTTTGGAAACAGACAAAATAGCTTCTGTGTTTTACACTTTGGTAATGCCCATGCTCAACCCTTTGATCTATAGCTTAAGGAACAAAGAGGTAAAAGGTGCCTTGAAAAGAATCTTCAAAAAACTGATGCAAGTATTCCGTTAAATGTGCAAGGTAAAGTATAATTCAATTACATCATGAGAAGCAAGCAAATTTCAGGCAGATTTCTTAGACAACTTCTCCGCAGTTCTCTTTTTGAAGAAAAATAAATGTCTACCAATATGCATTATGAGATGGAGTTTTCTTTGTTAGATGTCATTTTTTGTTTCATTTTATGTGTTTGTGAATTTTATGTATCTGAAATTGTCAGCATCCAGTTTATCTTAGTTTAATGAATCTTTTGATTGAAAGGGATTAAGAGACTGAGTACCAATTGTCTTTATAAAAACAATGTATGTCATTATCCACCTAAAAGTAAACATGCCAACTCTTGTAAGAATTTTCGTGTGTGAGAGACGCATTTACAGGGTACTGCTGTTAAATTCTGTGCTAGCATTAGGTATACACAGATAAACCACAAAAATGGGTCTTGGCATCAATGAACTTAAACATTTTTTAATGAAAACAACATATCGATGAAAACCACATTATCTGCCACAAAAGTGAATGTACTTTTAACTATGTCTAATTATTAAGAAGCTTATCCTTATTATGATTATTGCCTGAATTTCCTCTCCAAAGTTTTTCCTGATCTTCTCTGTGAACAAAAAAGTTCTTTCTTCTTTGTGATGTTAATTCAAATTTCCATACCATATAAGTACATATCACTTGAATTCTAAGATTGCCTCTTGCTGTTTAACTTGTAGTTTAATGATGTCTATTCTGAACTGTTACCCCAAATTGAACACAATCCTCCCAACATGGACGAGCCAGAGCAGCATACAATAGGACTGTCCTATTTAATGCTTGAATGTCATGTGTGCCTTTGATTATAATCAATTTAACTTCCTTGTTCATATATTATAACCTAGATTTATTTTGCATTTGGGGAATGATCTAATAGCTCCCTATCTCTTTAAGAGAATGCCTGATATTCCATTTATTTTCTATTGTTTATTTGGAAGTCGTTGTTGTTGCTGTTTTTTTTTAATCCAAACCAAATATTACATATCTCCCAATATGTTAAAGCATATCAGGTTTAGGAACAATTAGAGAATAAATTCTTGGTTCATATGTGGAAAAAGTCTAGAGGTAGGACTTTACTGCAGGTATTACTAAACAACTGTGTAAGAAAGTATCTCATTATTTCAATTTTTCCTTTCTTCTTCTATTCTCTATGCCATGAAGAAGACCTATTGTTCTGTACTAGCATCACACTCTCTGTTTTTTGTCAACTAAAAAGGACTTGGGGAAGATTTTTGATTAAATAGTCTAAGGAGCAAATTAGATAAGCTGGTCTGAATAGATGAAGTCATGAGGTGAGAAGACAATATGATATTGCCTAGAGTTTTGGTCTAAAATGTGTTAAAAATAATAAAATGTTGACAATTGCCTTTTTCTGAGCAATATGTTTTGGTTTAGGCATATTGCTGCATTCAAATCTTGCAATACAAAATTTCCCTTTATCTAATAGGCAAATAGCTTTATTTCATTAAAAAAAAACATTTAATGTTCACATTTGAAAACATTTTAACAATGATTTGATTCAAAGCAGTTCCAATTGTTCAGTGATGAAGAAAGCCACATACACACAGAGAGAGACTTGTGGGAACTGAATGTGGATCACAACATAGCATTTCCACTCTTTTGGTTATTGTGTGCTTGTATTTTTGTTTTCCTTCTCAGTTTTTTTTTTTCCTTTCTTTCTAGATCCTATTTTTCTTGTGCAGCAAGATAACTGTATAAATATGTATACATATATTAGATTTAACATATATTTTAACATATTTAACATGAATTGGACAAACTGACAGTTAGGGGAGAGAGTGGGAGGAAGAGGGAAAAATTTGAGACGGAAAGTTTTGCAAGGGTCAATACTGAAAAATTATCCATGTGTATGTTTTGTAAATAAAAAGCTTTAATAAAAAAATAAAAAAGGAAAACAAAAAATGAAAAATAAAAACAACAACAACAACAAGAAAACATGGATTTTTCATAATACCTTCAATGATTTTGAATCTTTATTTGAATTTTTAATTTAAAAAAAAAAAAAAGGCTAACAGTTGTACTCCCCAGTACTAATTCATCTCCATCTGTCCTCAGACTATATGAGTCAAAATAGTTACAGAGAACAACTTCTCCCAATGGTATTCTTACAGTTTTAGGGGGTTTAAAGGAAAGTTTTGTTTTGTTTGTTTTCCTATATATTAAATCTCTAATACTTCCTTTTAAAAATAATTTCAGAAGAATAAGAATACTATCAAAACATTTTAATATCCATATTTTAAAATTCAACTAGGGAGAAGAAAATTGGAAAAATAGCTGACATTTGTAGATTAGATTCGTAAATAAGCATAACAGCAATCCTCTGAGGTAGATATAAGATATTTTAAACTCCATTTTATGAATGAAGGAATTGAGGTTAAAAAAGATTACATGAAAAGCTAAATCCATTTACTCTCTATGTATTAAAAGTTAAGATTGGAAGTTATTCTTCCAGATTACAATTACAATACTCCTACAGTGGGCTGCCTTTCAATTTTGGGAAATACAATTACTCAAAGTAATCATCATCATTATCCTAATTTTCAATGTCATTTATCCTCATTAATAATATATTTCCTCCTGCTCTTCTTTCTTATCAATATCAGTAATCAATTACCCATTTTTTAAAATTTTCACTCCTTTGTTCATTTGCTAGATTGGGCACTATGGCACATACACAGAAATATCAGGTTCAGTGAAAGCCTAGAAATTCATCTCCTGGAAAGAGCACTGTAGTATATAAACAAAATTTCAAACTCTGTATGATACTACTTTTAAGACATTTTTGGAAGTCATAGTAAAAAATGTTTGGGAAGTGAATATACTGCCCAGTAGGGCAGTGTTGAATCTAGAATCAGACAAAGAGACAACAAAGATGTTAATTTATTGGAAGTCGACATTAAGGCATCAAAAGATCAATAAGCATAAATTAAGTGCCAAATTTTGTCAAATAATGAATTCTTATCCTTTTAAAAGCTGAATAATTATAGTTTTTGAATACAAAATTATTATATTTACTTGCTGCTCTAAATTGTGTCTATTCTAGTCCATTGATCTGCCACCTTATTTTTTTTAGCTAGTATCAGATAGTTTTGATAATTACTGCCTTATAATAAAGTTTAAGATCTGGTGCTGCTATACCTTCTTTTATTATATTCTCTTTTCCCATTACTTCCTATAACATTTTTTTTATTTATTTTTTTCTTTCCAAGTGAACTTTATTAAGTTTTTTTTTTTTTCTACTTCAGTAATTTTTTGACAGTTCAATGGGGCTTTATTTCTTGAACTGATTGCAACAAGAAATAGTCTAAAAATGTAACTGGAATTTAGGTTATGGTACCACCAGGGCTCTTTTGGTTTAATGAAAATTATTGAAAAGTGATTATCCACAGTGATGAGAAGTGTTAGCCCATTCTTGACACTGATTAGTCCCCTAAATAATAGCCTCAGGGATCACGTTTAAAGTAGAGCTAAATGTCTCTGTGCTAAATTAGAATATGAGATTAAATATGCATATGCATGTGTAAAATTACACACACACACACACACACACACACACACACACACATAGGATGACTCACATTATCTTCTCAACTAAAACTCAGCCAAGATCTGCCAGTGCAGGATTGGACTTAATGTGTTTTCTGATTTCTGACTCAGCTATTCCATTGAAGTCACCTCGGATATGAGGCCTCTAAAAGATTTTATCATATGATACTATTACAAAAACTACCATGTCCAGGGTGTACATATTGTGAGCCAACTGTCATCTCATTTTCAAGGCCTTTTTTATTCCTTTGATATATATGCATACCATATACTATATTCAACCAATGCTATAACCCGGGAAGTTACATTAATGACTCGAGAATTTTGTACAATATATTCTTTCTGCCTATTTAAGAATAGTAGTTGTGGTCAAAACTAAGCTATTCTACTTCCACATTAAAATGAATATGTCCTATCAATAATCAGGGGAATGTAGTATGCATATGGACTGAAGATAGTATTCTGAATTGTTTGTTCATATGATACTTGAATAATGAAGTTTCCTTCAAACATGAAGTCAGTTTCTTTAACAAGCACACCTAAGAACTCATTGACTGCTTTGAAAGATAACACTGACTGGCCCTTTTTTTGAAGGCTACCTTACATCTCATAAAGAATACTTCATCTCTACTAAATCTCTCAGATGGCCAATGAATCTGGGAGCTCTAAAGTATGAAGTAAAAATAGGAAGAAAACATGAACAAATGAAAGTTTGACAATCATTGTTCATATAGGAAGTCATGTTCTGTACTGATGAAGGACCCAAGTTATTTAAAATGTTGAAATGAAGATTTATTACAACTATCGATCTATTACCATAAAAAAGAATTAAACAATGACCAACAAAATCACACATGAGAAACACCTTGGGAACATAAGAAAATAACTTAATTACAGAAATACTGCAAGAGGCAATGAACAAAATACCTATAAACATCATGTACAGGATTATTTTGTCTTATATATTTAGATTTGGTTTGATAACTACTATTTGTCTCTCGTATAGAAGAAGTACTGTTACTATTTTCAAATTTCTCAAAATGGAAGTCTCTATTTTATTTTTAAAAATAATTCCCATTTGGACAAATGGACACATTGTACACATAGATAACTTTGGTGTGATAAGTCAGGTATTTGGAATTCCCTTGTTGGCATCTGAACAGCTCAGATAAGAACAATTCTTCTCCTCCATGGTGGTGTGCATGTTAAGTGCTGTGGCCTCCTCTCTTTCCAGGACATTTTAGAATCTCTCTATAACAATAGCTGCTAAAGGCAAATTCTTCGGTGTTTTTTTTTCCTTTTTTCTTTTTTTTTCTCTCCAGCATGCCTTCCTTTCTATGTTGTAGTCCTTATTAACCCAATAGGCCGAATATGACACAGGATTTGTTCACAGAAAACAATCTGAAAAGATCCAGAAGGATTCAGTACATTGAAACAAAGATGAAGCCATAGACCATCCCTCAAATGCAATGCTATTAATTTGCTTAAGATTCAGCTCCAAGGGGTAGCTAAGTGCTGTGCTAGACAGAGTACTGTTCCTGGAGTTGGGAGGACCCAAGTTCAAATCCACCTTCAAAAATTTCCTATCTGGGTAACCGTGGACAAGTCCCTTAACCTAGATTGTCTAAAAACAATAAAAGAAAAAATAAAGAAGAAAAAGAAGAAGACTAAAAGGTCCAGGATGGGGAGCATTTTTGATTTAGTAAATATAAAGAGTTAGTTTCTTACAGTGGATCACATAGTTACTCCAATTAGGTGAATTTCAAAAATTATGATTGGATGCTAAGTGTCCTATCTACAATACCACTTATCTCTTCATCCTTCTTCCTGAGTGCAAATCTTGCCTAAGATACTTTTTTAGCTGTGTGGCTTTGGGGAAGCTACTTAAACTTATTTTGTTCAGTTTATCATCCATGTAATGAGCAGAAGAGGGAAGTGGCAAACCATGGCAGTTTCTCCTCCAAGAACACCCCAAATGGAATAACAAAGAGTAGATGAAGACAGAAAAACTGAACAAAATATTTTCAAGGCAATCTATTCTGTTCATCACCCTGATTATTTCTGGGAACAACTGAGGATAATGTATCATCTTACCCAAACAAGTTTCCAAAAGGGCAGATTTTTCATTTTGCACATTTAATTTCATCCTATCTTCTAGCCACTGAATTATCTTAATTTTCCAGGCCTTTGATTTGTGAATGGAAAAAAAATAAATTGTTTGATTGGCTACAGATTTCTCCCAGAGACCTCTGCAATGTCCTCAAGCATAATCCAGCCAGTATAATGTCAACCTTATTAAGGAACCTCACAATAGTTGAAATATAATAAATATTTTGTGGAATTTTTACATAAACTTAGGCATATTATTGCTCATTGTAGACACCCAAACCTCAGCAGTTCAATTGGGATTTTAATTATGAAATTCATAAACTCCTCCAGTACTTCTGGGACATGGCCTCATTGGGACACAGAAATGCACAAATTCTCCCTCAAGCAACTGGCAGTAGCAAAAACATTAGCAAGCCACAGAAGATTTTACCTTCCAGGTGAGCAGGTAACATTATTCTTTATGATTTAAGGACAGTAAGTGTCAAAACATCTGATGCATGCAAATAATTAAGCTCCAAAATTCTATCAGTATGTCTGCCATGAGGGTGAATGGGGAAATTTAACAACATGTTGCAAATTCACTCAGATTTCTTCAAATGATTCTAGGAAAACCAACAGATGACAACACATAGTTGTAAACAATGACAAAATTATTTTTCCTCCAACCAGAGATATTAAATAGCTTTTGCCAAACAACATGAATCACTAACAATATATGAGATGCCAAAGATCTGTGAAAAGAAGGCTGTACAACTAGACAGCATGTAAAGCACAAAAAATTTTTTTTGTTTTTTTTTTAATTCAATGATCTGAATTCTCTGAAGGAGGATATTAAAATGCCCAAATGAAAAACTATGCAGTGTAGCAAGCAAAATCTTCTATCTTGATTAAGACAAAAGAGAGATGCTACAATAATTTGGATATACATGTTGCCTTCCTAAGTACTGAACCTTTAACCTCAATGCTTTAAATCACATTTATGAAGGAAATTTCATTTCTCAGCACTGGTCATCATTTTTTTCCTGTAACATATATTTTTAAAGAATAATCTATACTAATACAAGGTTACAAAACTAGCACAGTTTCACATGTAAATGTAATGGATATGGTTCTTAAATAATGGTGTTTTTGTCTTCAATACTTCTCAATCCTTGCTGTACCACAGTACTTTCCTTAGGGAGTCTGATATATTGTACTCTTTTGCAAATGTCATTATTTTCCTTCTATAGGCTAATTAGGTAAAGGTTTTAAAAGTGATTATTAATGTTGTTATCTCATATCTTCTTGAAGAACTTTACAATAAACTCATAATTTCATAGGATAATCTACAATCTCTTCCCTCTTAGGGAGAAAATGTTGATGGATTTTGATATAAGATTATAAATGAGTTATAATTTAATTAGAAAATTCTTGTTTATCTTATCTAAGGTATTTCTGTTCACCGACTGCCTAATTGATAGTGCAAGGTGTGTTCAAAGAAGGCTTCTTCCTTTTCTTTTCAGATTGTTTTCCTTAGACAGAAGAAATGATCCAGTTGAATGACACCACTGGGAACCAGGTGACTGAATTCATTCTCATGGGCATCACAAATCGTCCTGATCTACAGGGCCCTCTTTTTGTTATATTTTTCCTCAACTATATGACCACAGTTGTGGGGAACCTGGGACTGATCATCCTAACCAGTATTGATTCCTACCTACAAACCCCAATGCACTTTTTTCTTAGGCATCTAGCATTTGTTGATATTGGTTATTCCACAGCTGTTGGTCCAAAAACATTGATGAGTTTCATTGTTGAGAAAAACACTATTTCTTTCCAGGGTTGTGCAGCACAGGTATTTTTCTTTGGAACATTTGTTGCCAGTGAACTCTTCATCCTATCGGCCATGGCCTATGACCGCTATGTGGCTATCTGTAAGCCCCTCCTCTACATGGTTATCATGTCAAACAGGGTGTGTTGGATCTTGGTTGCAATATCATACATCTATAGCATTTTCGTATGTCTATTGGCCACAATTAAAATATTTCATTTGTCCTTCTGTAAATCAAATATATTAAGACATTTCTTCTGTGAATCTCTTCCTTTATTATCCATTATATGTTCAAACACACATGAGAGTGAGTTAATTATTTTGATCTTTGCTGCAATAAATCTGGTTTCCTCTCTCTTGATTACCCTTACCTCCTACATGTTCATCATTGTAGCCATTCTGAGGATAAACTCTTCAGAAGGCAGACATAAAGCCTTCTCCACTTGTGGGTCTCATCTCACAGGAGTTTCTATTTTCTATGGAACACTTCTATTCATGTATCTGCAGCCCCATTCTAGCCATTCCTTTGATACAGATAAGATGGCCTCTGTGTTTTATACCCTAGTAATTCCAATGCTCAATCCACTGATCTATAGTTTTAGGAACAAAGAAGTAAAAGATGCATTGAAACGGATTTTTAAGAAGTGATATAAACATTCTCTTTAATGTTTAAGATAGTATCTGATTCCATTTTGTTATCAGAAGCAATTAGAAATTCTCCTCAGTTTCTTTTTCTTCTCTATTTTTAAAATAAAATCTTTTCTCCTAATATGCAATTAGGTAATTATTTTGTTTATTTGTTTTCTGTCAACTTCCAATAACTTATAGTTTTGTGGATCTATCTTCTAGGGAGGTAGGGAACTAAAAGAAGACTTAGCAAATACTACCCCTATATAATTCTATATTTCACTTACCCCCAAAGTAAGCATCACACTTTTGGCTAAAGTTTTCTTATTGACATAATCAATACATTGAAAGGCATTTAGTAAATTCGGGTGCCAGGTGATGGGTTTTGTGTAGATAGATGCAAAGTACTTTTTGTCATCAAAGCATGTACATTTTACTAATTTTAAATTTTACCTGCCACTGCAGCTATTGAACTTTCAACTGTCTCTAATTGTTAAGAAGTTTATTCTAACTATTATTATAATTTCTTTTCACCAACTGGTATCCATTGTTTCTGATCTTCTCCTTCATAAGCAAGCAGAACAAGTGTATTCCTAAATCTGTGTGGCAATTATTCCAATACAAACTCATATCCCTTCTGCTACCTTCAGACCTAGTTCTTCCATTCTTGTCCAGGAATGGAAAGAAAAAATGTGTTATGGAGAATATCCCAAAATTTTCAGGGAACTTTTAATTATGTAAAGCTTAAAACAAACTAGGACTTTTGTGACACTCCACTCTGAGAAGATCTAGAATCAATTCCAGGTCTGTTACCTGTATTCTGTGACATTCTGATCAGTAAATTCATTCTCTCTGGTTATCTCATACATAAATTTCAGTCTATTTCATTTTAAAAATCTATGATGCTTAGAGCCTATTCTTTATGGTAACAAAATAATGTCTTCTAACCAGTCCTCAGAAGGCACATGTTTTTGTATCTTCATAATTCAGATTACTTCCCTCTATTCTCCTTGTAACTTGTCAATGTTTATGCTGAGCATTATGATGAAAATTAAATGAAATGTTCCTCTATGATCTACCAGACTTTTACATCCTATACTTGGATTCCACGACTCTCTTAATGGAGTTTACATTAGCTGTCTTAGTTTGAATATATTAAATTAATGTAAAAGTTTTTGTTATTGTTATTCAGGTTATTTTTTTTTCTGAGTTATGACGCACTCTCCATAGGTTATTCTAAAGATAAGGAAATTGAGGCAAACAGGTTTAAGTGACTTGCTCTCTGTTAATTATCTGAGACCAGATTTGAATTCTAGAGCATGTCTTCCTAACTCCAAGTCTGGCAATCTTATTATTTAAAGTTTTGGTCCTGGAAAATGTGAGAGGTTGGATGATGTAGCAAGCAAAATATTGTGCTAGCAAGACTTTCTTGCTGTGGGTTAATGCAAGATCATTAAGATGATGTGTCATGTGAGAGAATTGGAAAAAAATACGAATGGTTCAGTAACAAAATATGAGATTCATCTGAGATCCTAGGCAGAAGATGGCCAAGACACAGAAAAATTTCTTCAGAACCTGAGGTGTTAATATCTGTCATGGGGATAAGATACATCACAGGGATGATAATGAATAATCTTGTCTCAAAATCTAACTATATCAAAAGGATTATATATATATATATATATATATATAGAGGAGAGAGAGAGAGAGAGAGAGAGAGAGAGAGAGAGAGAGAGAGAGAGAGAGAGAGAGAGAGAGAGAGAGAGAGAGAGAGAGAGTGTCTATGGCAAAACATGAAAAGACCTAAAAATTCTGGTCTTAATAGGGTCACATGAAATCATCATTCTGGAGAAAGAAAGGTACTGTGGAATCAATACTATGGAAGCAATCCTGTGATTGGGTCTGTAATGTATTACAAAATAAACTGCTAAAATCATCTCTTTCCAAATATTGTGCTTTATTTCCCAAGAAAAATGCAGTTCTCATGACTTAAAATTTATGATTTCTCTTGGTCTTAGTGAAATGGAATCATTTTATTACTATAATATTTGGAAACAAGAACTTTACATAATTATTCAGAAAATGACCCAGACATACCTTTATTTTCACTGAAAAAAAAAGCAGCTGATAATTCTTTAATATAATCTATTCCCACGTTTTCCTTAGATATATAAACAAAAATAGTTTCAGAGATTACTATCTTGTTAAAGTACTTCGGCAAGGTTTTGTTTTGTTTTGCTTGAATTCTGGAATGTTTCCTCTTTTTAATATTTCAGGCTGGTGAAAACAATGTTGAATGCTTTCAGTATACACATTTTTAAGGTCTATGAAATTCAAGGAAGAAAATGTGAATCATAACTGAAATGAATACCTTGAGTTTATAAACAATTCATTTAAGTTTTACAATAGCCATAGGATATGTTTTTAAAAATTCACATCTTATTACAGGCATACACTATTGAAGTCATTTAGGATATAATTATTGGAAGCAAGATTTGTATGAGGTCTGTTTGATTAGTAGTACAGCACTGTACACTTTATAGTTTACACTAGGCTACCTCTAAAATCAGAATCATCCTATTGTCAGTGTAATCATTCTCATTACCATCGACATCATCATCATCATCATTAATTTCTTTTTTTAATAGTTTTTATTTACCAGATATATACATGGGTAATTTTACAACACTGACAATAGCCAAACCTTTTGTTCTAATTTTTCACCTCCTCCACCCACAGATGGCAGGTGGATCAATATATGTTAAATATGTTAAAGTATAAATTAAATACAATAAATGTATACATGTCCAAACAGTTGTTAAGCTGTACAAAAAAAAAAAAATCAGACTTTGAAATAGTGTACAATTAGCCTGTGAAAGAAATCAAAAATACAGGCGGACAAAAATAGAGGGATTGGGAATTCTATGTAGTGGTTCACAGTCATCTCCCAGAGTTCCTTTGCTGGGTGTAGCTGGTTCAGTTTTTTACTACTCTATTGGAACTGATTTGTTTCATCTCATTGTTGAAGATGGCCACATCCATCAGACTTGATCATCTGTCATCATTAATTTCACAATTATTGAATGATTAATAACATAGATTTTTGTGTATTTTACTACAGTAGATACAAAGAAATATAAGGCTAAGAGAACTATCATATTTAATGTGTTATGGTAGTCCTAATGAAAAGGGATAAGACAGGAATATCCTACTGGAAAATTGGCACATAAAAATCAAGGAAGGCAAGTAGAAACAGGATTTTCATGAATTTGGAAGACTGCATTAAGACAACTAGAGAATCATTTCAGAATTATGACATAAAAGGTATTCTGCCGAATGAGAAAACTAGCAACAAGAATAGATATTGATACTCAGAAATCCATTTGAATAAATAATGAAAAATAAAGTGAATGAATGAAAGAAAAACTAATCATGTTCTCTGTACCAAATATTATTCTAAGACCTGCGAATACAAATAGTAAATAGATAAAACACAAGTAGAATGTTTCAGTTATTGGACAGGCTTTATTTTACTTAGGGTAAATCTGCAAAGCATATACTAATAGGTTTCTTAATGCAATTTTCATGTATAAAATCATAGCTTTTCTAATGTTGAAAAATAGTGTTAATAACATGGGGAATGGATAAATTTATTTCTGGATCAGGCTGTCAGTGCAGAATTTGTAGAAAAATTGACTAGAATATATTTCAATATGACTGACTTCTTGACATGATGTCTATAAGTTCTAGATTAGAAATATGCCTATTTATCTGAGATTACTAACATTCATATGATGTTTGGAATTATCTGCTCATCAGTAGAAGATAGTTATCTGTTAGTGCTGGTGGTGTTAAAAATTGTTGACTTATTTTTAAAAGTGATTGCTGCTCTCACTAATATCTTCAGAGATCAGGCTTGAAGGAGTTTGGATGCCTGTATACTAGATAAGAATCTAAAGTTCAAAATATTTCAAAGGACTTTGTAACTCATATCATCTTCTTAAATTTTTAACACCAACATTTATATTTTCTATCATCAATCACCATGGATCTGTTAGTGAGCAACTGGACTTACTGTGCTTTCTTTTATTTCAACCATGCAATGAAATTGTGATCTCAGACATGAGGCCCTTACATAGACTGATACGATGGCATCAATAAAAGCATTTTACCATTTCTCGGGCATGCACATGATTTAGGGTTTTCAGTATAAGGATTTTCAGTATAGGGATTTCAGTATAAGCTCCCTGAGGGGGGCTACCAATCTTCTCTTGATCTCATTTTGGAACAATGCTCCCTATATTGTGAATTATTACTTGTAACTTTATGTTTAATTATTATTCAGTGTTACTATTTTGAATAATATTTAGTGTTATTTTATTATTTTAGTTATTGTTTTAATTTTTCTGTTAATTTTTTTCTCAATGTTTGTTGTTTGCATGCACAGGACATAGCCAAGTACTTTGCATTAAACAAGTTTTTAATAAATATTTCTTGGATTAGAATGAAATGGACAGAATGAGTTTAAGAGTAAGTTTAGCCAACCATATTCATATTACTGCATTTAGCTTTATTTTTTGTTAAATTTACTTTTTAAGAATAAGGGAGATATTTTTTGCAAGATTAATGGAAGTGATGACAAATTTAATTTCCATTACTTGAAAAGGCACAGCTTTGAAAAGAGCAAGCTGTTTTTTTGTTTGTTTGTTTGTTTGTTTTTGTGTGTTTTTTTTTGTTTTGTTTTGTTTTTTACTTATTTTGTATTATTATTCTGGGTTGGAAGTGGAATGTGACCTTCTTTACAATTCTTCAGATAGAGAAATCTCTGATAAACTTTCAAATCATTAAGTTTTGTATTTTCCACAATTGCCTTTTTGTTATCACCATATATGTTCTATCTTAAACTTGATATTTCTGTTTTATTTTTTTCTCAGAAATCTGTTTTCTGCTGCAAAGACACAGAAGCATGCATTTGGTTTCTCTTTGTTGTCATCCCTCAATTACCTTTTTTAAATCACATTACTTAAGATGGATTTCAAAGTGATCACTCAGTCACTGTTTGAAGACTTCTAGCTGGGGGAGGGATAACTCTAATATTTATAGAGATATCTCATTCCCTATTCGAATAAAATCTTTGGTAGTTTTTCTTAAGTTGAAATCTGCTTCTTTTGAATTCCTACTCATTGCACTTCTTAACATGAACTCAAAATCCTACAACATCCTAATTTGGCTTATCAATATTATTTCTTAAATGTGATAAACCAAATGGGAAATAATTGGAATAATTAGTTATATTACATGAATCTACTGAGTCCCATGCATGGTTAAGAGATAGTTTCTTTTTCCATTTACACAAATATATGATTTGATTCTTACAATACCACATGAGGTAGATATTGTTATGATCCCCACTCTACAATGTCCATGTCACAGATGCTTTTTTACGAATAGAGAAATCAAATAATTTTGTTAAGGGCATTGTTCAATAATAATATATGGATTATCTGAAGGATATTTGAAATTTGAAATCTAAGCCATATAACTCAAAATGCTCAAAACAATAAGCTTTTTTTAAAAGTTTCTTCACATCTCAGAGAAAGGCTGATATTTAAAAAAATAATTTTGAGTCTACAATTTCAAGAACCTGATCATAATCTAGATAGAAAAGTATTCAGTCTTTGAAAAAAATATAAGGAGATCAAGCTATATAGAATGAGGAGATCTATGATACCTTTTTTGGAGGTCACAGATATAAAGCAGTCAGAAAAAGGGATAGAAATCAGTGATTTCAAGGACTTGGAAAAATACTGCAATAAAAATTCCTTCAAACAACAGTAATTTGGAACTTTTCTGTCAGATTGTTTCTTGAACCCAGGTTTCATCTGAAAGGACAGTTCTCTGTCAAATTGCCATTCATACATGTTTTAAAATATTCTACCCTTTCTCTGTATCCCATTATGAATTTTCCAATCAATGATTATACAAAATATCTTTTTAAATTATCCAGATTATATTGGCCCATATCTTACTCATGAAGGATCTCTTAATTACTTTTAAGTTTATAAAATAGAACAATAATATAATTTCAGTCAAAAGATATTATTAAATGTGATATAATGTGATTTGATATAATACAAATCCCTTAGATTTTAATGGGAAAATTCCTACTCACCATTTCTATTCTATAGAAGTTCAATTGACTAGGCAAACAATACTTTATAAAGGCTTCTTTCTTTTATTCAATAATCTTCCTTAGATGGAAGAAATGATTGAGCAGATTGAAACCATAGGAAGTTAAGTGAGTGAAGTCATACTCATGGACATATAATAAATCATCCTGAGTTTCAGAATACCTTCATTTGGGTCTTTTTTCTCAGATACATTATTAAAGAACTTTGGGAATAATCATATTAATCAGTATTGATTGCTAGCTCTAAATTCACATGTATTTGCTTTTCTTAAGCATTTATTGACCTTGGTTATTCCACTGTCATATATAATTTCCTACCTTGGATGTACATCATATACATAGTTTTTTTTTTTTTTTTTTGGGGGGGGGAAGTTTTTTATCTGTGGACTTTTCATCGTGTCAGTTATGGCTTGTTTTTTTTTTGTTTGTTTGTTTGTTTTTGTTTTTTTTAAATTATTATTGGTTTCAAAACTGAAGTTGTACAAAGCAGGCTAAGAGACAGATTTTTTAAGAGATCAAGTAGCAGTTTAATCAATCACTTTCAGAGTGAAAAATACAGTTTTAAAACTGGAAGTTCTCCTGGGCATGAGACATCTTCCTATTGCAGAAAATGTATAGAACTTTTATATACAAATATAAGTAGTAAGGGATGGGAAAGGAAGATTTCAATACAATCATTTTCAGGACAAGATTTATGCTAGGAATTTATGTATGGTTCAACATAAGGAAAACTATTAACTTAATTGATCATATCTATCACAAAGTTAAAAAAATCTAATTATATCAACAAATTCAGAAAAAGCTTTTGACAAAATATAGGATTCATCCTTATTAAAAATATTTGAAAGCATATGTATGAATAATTTTTAATTAAAATGATAAGAAGTACATTTGTAAAAGCAACAGTAAGCATTATTTGTAATGGAGATGAGCTAGAAGTCTTCCCCCCAAAAAAAAATGAAACAAAGATGCCAATTATTGTAAATATTTTTCATTATTGTATTAGAAATATTAATAATAGCAATAAAAGAAGCAAAAGAAATTGAGGTAATCAGAATAGGCAATGAGGCAATAAAACTCTTTTTGCAGATAATATGATGACATATTTGGAAAATCCTAGAAATTCAACTAAAAAGATAGTTTAAAAATTAATAATGTGATAGGGTATAAAATAAATCCACATAAAACATCAAATTTTTTTATATCATTTACAAAATGTTTCAAGAAGAGACAATAAGAAAAATCCCCATTTAAAGTAACCATAGACATCATAAAATACCAGAGAATATACCTATAACACAAACTCATAAATTATTTTCATATAATAAGATGATTTTTGTACAAATAAAATCAGATTTAAATAGGAAAATATTAACTGTTCCAATCTGGACAAAGGCAATGTAATAAAAATGAAAATTCTACCTAATATATATTTTACTAATGCCAACCCAAAGAAATTATCAAAAATGATTATTGTTTTAGAAAAATAATTAGAAAATTCATTTGGAAGATTTAAAACTACTAAAGAAATTAATGGAAAAATTAATAAAGAAAGTTTAGCAACATTAGATTTAAGTGAACAAAGTTTATAAAATTATTATTGCTAGATATAGATTTTTGGCCTATTTCTTTATGATTCTAAAACCAGGTTTCTATCATCTTTGCAACACTCGTCACTTATTGTATACTTTCATACATTCATTGGTGTCAAAGATCTGGCATAGAGAGATGATACTCTTACAAAATTCGTTTAATACTTTTAGAACTTCTTTATTAGAGACATTCAAGAGAGCAAAATATGTTCTTTATTGTTAAATGTATAAAATATTTCAGGAAACTTTAAGAGATCTGATATTCAAATATCTGGTCATTTTACAAATCAGCATGAAAGAATCCAACAAAGAAGGAATAATGCAAATAATGATTATTCTCTTTCTTTTCTAAATAAATATTCAATTAATATACATATTTTATATTTTAATTTCATATTTAACATACTTTGGGGAAATAACTTCATTTATAACAGATCTGACTTTTAAATCCAAAGATGTCACCTCATATCATATCCCTGACATTGATAAATCATTTGACATCTGTCCAGTCCTTAGAACTATTTTATGGGTTATGGAAAATTTTCTAAATTTCCATAATATTAATTTTCTGTACTGGTAAAATGAAAGTCCTGTATTATTGCCACTCTCAGCTAAACACATGTGAACATATGCAGCCCTCATATACTCAAACATATATTTATTTATTATATAAGATAAGGAAAGAAATCTAAATCCATTTTGGAATTTTTAATTTCTTAAAAATAATATGATTTTATACCCTTTGGCATACCTAATGGGTCACATGTTTCTCATCATCATTATATTTTTCCAGGTCAAATCCTGTTACATAATTTCTTACACAATGATATAATAAAAAGAAATTAGTAGATAAAGATGTATTCTGAAAATAAGGAGATATAGATTGTTTTGGAAATGACATTAAAAACATTAAAATTATATATATATATATATATATATATATACACAGTCAACATATACACATGACTTTACATATAAATTAAATTAATACTTAATATTAAAAACATCAGTTATCAAATGGCATATCTCATCATTCAAATCCGTGTAATTTTGTTTTTCTTCATATAGCTCAATAATCATGTTGTCTCAAATGTGACCAAAGGAAGAATAATAGAAGTTAAGAGAAGTTCTTTGGCTTAGAAATTTTCAGAAGCTTGTATAACCAAGTGGACCAAAAAGGAAAAAAGAACAAATATTCAGGGACTTCTAAAATATGTATATTATACTTGTTTTTTTTTTTTTTTTTGGATAAATAACTAGAAATCACATCTTGTGAAAAGTGAAATCATGTTACAATAATTTATCAATGTAATAATATAAGTTAAGTGGTGCTGGTTGAGATTATTATTGTCATGATGATATAATTTATTTATTTATTTTTAGCAATTCTAGAACAACTAAAAATGTTAATATCAATACTGATTGTAGATACTAATCCAGAAATATTCCCTGAGGAAATGAAATAAAATGTTGATTTTTTCTGAAAGTTCTCCTGTTCTTTAGGGATTGTGTCTCATGGGCACCAAGAAAGCCTTAATTTCTCCCTAGTGCAAATAATATCAGATATTACAGAGGTATAAGATAGCAAGTTTGCTACAGGTGAGACCATAATTTTCCCCTTTGTTTTTATTCACTATAATTTATCTCTAAAAGATGATCATATTCAGCACTCCCCAACTTCAGATTTAGATCTCTCCAATACATTCCAGTGACTTCAGGTGAAAACTAACTATCCAGGCAACTGCACCACAAGTATTAGAGGTAAGCTTATGAGAGTTTTAATTAATATAACCATTTCTGCATTATCATTCTATCATTCAAGTATCCCACTTAGCAAGAGAAAGGATTTAATGATGAGAAGTAACAGTGACAGTTGGATGGTATATGGTGCCATTTTTTTCATGTGAAATTTAAATAGACAGATAAACTTCCTAGTCAGACATCCTGGTTGAGGATCAAGTCAATGACATTCTTTGGAAGCTCACAGCTTAGTACCACCTAAGTTCAAATTTATCCCCAAATGCTAACTGAATGACATTGAGCAAGTCATTTAAAGAGTGTGGGCTGCAATTTATTCAAATATAAAATTGAAAGAGCATCTGTCTCCCAGAATTGTTTTTTTAAAGACAATGAGTAATATTTGTATAAGGCTTTGTCCAGTGGCTAGGGCATGGTAAGTACTAAATAAACCCAGTCAATTATTGATATCTTTATTAGTTTTAAATTGAAACCATACACACTATCTCTCTCTCGCCTCTTCTGCTCTTCTGTCTCTCTGTCTCTCTCTCTCTCTCTCTCTCTCTCTCTCTCTCTCTCTCTCTCTCCCTCTCTTTCTCTCTCTCTCTCTCTCTCTCTCTCTCTCTCTCTCTCTCTCTCTCTCTCTCTTTGCCTCTCTCTCTCTCTCTGCCTCTCTCTCTCTGTCTCTGTCTCTGTCTCTGCCTCTCTCTCTCTTTCTTTCTCTCTCTGTCTCTCTCTCTCTGTCTCTCTCTTTCGCATACACACACACAAGCACACACACGCATACACACATTTGGATTGGGATGTTTCACATGCCTCAATCCATAGGACTTTGCCCAATTTACTGCTGAAATTCCAGATATTGGTTTATTAATTGATTTTTTTTAATAAAACACATGATAAGTACAGGTAGCTAATGGTCATTAAATAGCAACCAAACAATGAACACTATGCAACATATATAAAATTGAGAATAAATTTTTTCTATGGCATTCCCCTAAACTGGGCTTGTTCGATATCAAACTCAGACATTACTCAAGGTATGTAAAAAGAACACAAAAATCACCAGAACATGTCAATGCACTTTTTCTCTCTGTGTTCCCTTAAGTTAGAGACAAATATAAAGAATGATCCATTTTTTTGCTTCATTTTGGCTACGACAATTTCAGAGTAGGAATATTTTTGATTTCTACTTTTTTATATAAACTATATAATGTCTAAAAAAGAAATGTCAGCCTCACAAGTTTAATTTTGCTAATTGTTAATTTTTTTGTACAAAGTGGAAAATAGAGATAGATGCATTAAATCCCCAGGTGCTAAAATGGCTCAAAATTCATTTTTCCCTTGCTTTGAAACATTGTCTTCTTAAACCAGATGTAAACATCAAATCTGTATTTCTTTACTCCTTTAAAAAAAATTATTGTGTCTTCTCAGCATGATTTCTTTCCTAGTTTGAGATTAATTGAAGTTATAGGTATCTATGGCTGATGAGCTTTCATTGCACTGATATGCCTGAAAGAAAGTTGTCTTACCTAAATCAGGGGATAGATTTCACTCTTTTGTAAATGTCTAGGCAGCCTACAAACAGATTTCTTGAAGTCTTCTCCCACTGTCCCACTCCCTCTCAATCATATCTCATCATGAATAATTATGACTTAAAAAGTTCAAGAAGAGATTTAAAGTATAAATGCTTTCAAGTAACTATTGAAAACCCTGATCAGGAGTTGCTGCTATTAACATTTGGTGATTCTGACATATCCTTCATTTTATGCTACAATATGAATGGGCAGAGTATTAGGAGCTAGCTTATACAAATGCTTTAAGAACTGGAGAATGTGTTTTCCATGTTACTAAATCATTACACTACTTTCATCATCATACCTTTTGTATCCAGAGGCACATAAATTCCACAATTGTCCTTTTGTAATACTCAACTTCTTTATTTTCTTTCCAGATTAGGTTGTTTTGATGGAATTCATGCACAAACAGAATGGAACTTTAAGCACCTCAGCGACTGAATTCATTCTCATAGGAGTTACAGACCGACCAGAGCTAAAGGTCCCACTTTTTGGTGTGTTCCTCCTCATCTACATGGTCACAGTGGTGGGGAATCTGGGCATGATCATCCTAACAAAGATTGATTCTCACCTACAAATCCCCATGTACTTTTTCCTCAGGCACTTGGCATTGACTGATCTTGGTTATTCCACTGTCATTGGTCCCAAAATGCTCATCAGTTTTGTAACAGAGAAAAATATCATTTCCTACATTTGTTGTGCAACCCAACTAGCTTCATTTGAGATTTTCATTATCAGTGAACTTTTCATTTTGTCAGCTATGGCTTATGATCGCTATGTGGCTATTTGTAAACCCCTCCTGTACACAGTCATCATGTCAGACAGGGTATGTTTGGTTCTAGTGGCCATCCCTTATCTCTATAGCATTTTTGTGTCATTGTTGGTCACAATTAAAATTTTTATTTTGTCCTTTTGCAGATCCAATGTCATCAGGCATTTCTATTGTGATAGTCTTCCCTTGTTGTCCCTTGTATGCTCTGACACACATGAAATAGAATTTATCATTCTCATCTTTTCTGCTTTAAATTTGCTTTCTTCCCTCCTAGTTGTCCTTGTTTCCTATATGTTCATTCTTGTGGCTATCCTCAGAATGAACTCTGCCGAAGGCAGATACAAAGCCTTCTCCACCTGTGGTTCTCATCTCACTGTGGTGATTGTGTTCTATGGAACCCTTCTCTTCATGTACTTGCAGCCCAACTCTAGCCATTCCTTTGAGACAGACAAGATGGCCTCTGTGTTTTATACCTTAGTCATCCCCATGCTCAATCCATTGATCTACAGTTTGAGGAACAAAGAGGTAAAAGGTGCCTTAAAAAGAGCCCTAGCAAATCAATGCAAATTTCATGTTTAAACTACAATGTCCAATGGTTCCAATATAACTGGAGGTTTACAATTATTTCAGTTCTCTCTCTTTTTTAAAATTCTCTTTTCTTTATGGAAAAATATTTTTCCTCTCTCCTTCTTGGTTTAAGAAAATGCACTATTCCTTATTATCAGTTAGCAGTGTTCCTACTGGTGAGTTTAGGCAAGTGTTGACAGGTAATGGGGAAACATTGTTGAGCTGGAAACTGAAAAGATGGCTTTAACAGGTTTTTAGGCAAAGTTTTCTTTACTAAGTAGCTGAAAAATTCCCTGGTTAATACTGTTGCTGATGGGGAAGCTAGATGGTGCAGTGGATAGAGCACCAGCCTTGAATTCAGGAGGACTCAAGTTCAAATCTGGTCTCAGACACTTCACACTTCCTAGCTGTGTGACCCTGGGCAAGTCACTTAACCCCAGCCTCAGGGGGAAAATAAAATACTGTTGCTGTTTACTTTTATTTTTATTTTATCATTGAGCCTCATACCCACAGAAGAATCCTAGACTTTAAAATTGCAGGCTTTATAGCCTACAATCAATTTTTGCTTAGATCAGCAGGAGATCAGCATTGTACAATAGGGAGAAAAAGTGCACTGACTATGCTATAAGAATGCTTCTCTGTTCCACTTTCTATCCATATCACTCTTTGCCAGTAATTCCATTTCTCTTGGATAATTATGTCATTGTCATAGATATATTGTAATATGTCCCTTCTCTTTTTAAAACTGTTATTACTGAAAGTATATCCAGCATGGACAGAGATAGAAATTAATTCAGAAGATAAGAAAGCTAATGAGTTCTAGATCCTATGAGAAGATTTTCACAGTGAAACTTTAATTTTCTTCAAATTCCTGGAACTTAATGATAGATTCAGATCTAAATATTTTTAAGGTTACATTTCCCAAGTAAAAAAAAAAAAAGAAGAAGAAGAAAAGAAAAAAAAGAAAAGAAAAAAAATCAACCTTGCATTATCTTTCCATTCTCTCCAATCCCCACCACTTTTCTAGTGATACAAATAATGGGAATTAATTATATTTTCATCTATCTCTATAATGAATTGTTGCACTGTAATCTCCCAAGAATATATGTGACCATGTCTTCTCTTGACCTTATACGGGAATATTGCTCTCTATTTTGTGAATGATCACTTTTGTAAGTTTAATGAACAGTAGCAAAATCATTTCCCACTTCCTCAAAGGGTCATGTACAGAATTTTCTATTTAAAAATTGTGTCCCTTCTAAGACCACCATGGGATCCTTGAGTAAAATAATTACATTGTTTCTGTTGTGTTTTATAGAATAGCTAAATGCTTTACATGAAACAAGTCATAATAAATATTTATTGGATTGGAATCATGTGGTCTGAATCAATTGAATATTCAATCATACTTATCTTCAAATATTTAGTTTTATTCTTGTCAATTTAATTTCAGGGATAAGCAAAGATTGATAAAATTATTTTCTTCTTTCAAAACTATTTGTAGAGATAGAAAATGTATTTTTATTTTTGAAAAGGTAAGGCTTTTAAAACAGCAAGATGACTTTTGTCTACTTCTTATTCTGTTGGGTTGGATGTGGGAGGTGCTTTCTTCAAGTAGAAACATCTCTCTCAGCCTCACAGATTGTTATACTATATACTTCCCACAATAGCTTTTTTTTTTTTTTTGTTTCCACTACATATATCCTAAACTTGATATTTCTGCTTAAGGTTATTTCTCAAAAACCCACCTTTTTTCCCCAGATGTAAGAATGGTATGCACTACTTTATCTTACATGCTATTTAACCCCTTTGTATCACATTAGTTAGGGTGAGAGAACTCTGTTTGGTTTGACTCTAGTTTTTGTTAAGATATAACTTTCTTATTTGGAATGAAATATTTTGTAGTTATTTCCTAACCTTAAATCTCATTTTCAACTTTTATTTATTTCTCCTCAAGACATGAATTCAAAGCCTACATTGTTTTGCTGATCAATAAGGTTCCTCAAATGTGGTAAACTGAATGGTAAGTGAAAGGAATACATATTTGTATAGCACCCACTCTGTGCTAAGCACTGGGCTAAAATATTTTTAAAATGTTTTTTAAAGGTCTACAATAATCGTATAAAGTATGTCTTTTTATTAACCCATTTATAATTGATTAAAAGAGGCCCAGGGCAATTAAATATCATGTCCAGGGTCGCACAGTTCATTAAGTATCATAGGCTGGATTTAAACTCAGATCTTTTGTGTTTTCAGGCCACCATTTTATCCACTACACTGCCAGCTGCTTATAAATGTAAAATATCTCAATAGCTTTTGTATGACTACATACGAATATATCAGGAAATAGAGTACTTTTTGGTCAAAATCCTGGTGAGTCAGTACCCTTATATTTTGATTTTTTGTGGGGTGCATTGGAGTAATTTAATAATCAGGGTTAGTCTTTCTTTGAATACATTCCTCATCAATTTCATCACTATGACTTAGTTTACCCTTAATGACTGGCTCTGGGTGAGACAAGGCTCTTTGGACTATTGCTTGACTCATACTATTGCTTAGGCCTCCAATTTGCTTTACTTCACTTCATAGCTGTAATTCTCCTCTATAGTCATTTATTGCATCTTTTAATTAGACATTTAATTTAAAGCCATAGAAACCAAGATGCTCATCATGATATATTGATGATCATCATATATATTGAAATTGTGAAAGAATGCTAAAATACTATGCATATATTGAATATGATATTGATCAATTATTTTCTAAAATTTTCCCTCACCAATGCAGATTATAGTCCCTTTACAACTATGAATTGGTCATAACCTTTGAGAGACACTAGTTATCTTTAAAACTATATGACACAGTGCAAGAAGATGTCAAAAGAAATTTAATGATCAAGCTAGGAACCAAATAAATCTTTGTGGAGTATAAAGGAATTTGATTCTGAACAGGCTTATGTAAATGTAACAATAAAGAAGGTATATTTTCCAGTGCTTTAGGAATAAATTGTTTTCCTAAACATTTTGTTTATTACTTGTGTAACAAGAACTTGACATGAGCACAGATCACTAAAGATGGAGGCAATCATTTGGGAAGTGTCAAAGACCTGTCTCTGACAGAAGACTTTCTGGGTTCTCTTACCACATGGGTGGGAATAGCCTCTTTCTGTTAACAGTATAGAAGGAACTGGCTGAGCCTTTAAAAATAACTTACTAAAACAGTTCTGACATTCAGAGACAAAGATTACATTTACTCATAATAGGGGCAGCATTTACCAAGCTGGGTAAAGGAAGAACCCCTTTCCTTTTGTTTTTAGGCTGTGGACCCTTTATGATTTCTCAAACATGTCAATGGGATCTTTAATCAAGGTAGAAATAAGAGATTCCCTCATCCATTCAGGAGTATCATGCAGTAAGGGTTAAAATTAATTTACTGAGCCTTCAGGTAGTGGAGACTAGAACATTTCCTGTGACACTTACAAAGTGTATCTCCAAATAAAGACAAAAAACTTCTTTAATATAGATTAGAAAATACCTGTATCAATAACTTTATAAATGTTTGTTACATCACATTAAACTAGATTGGATTGAAAAACTGCTCACAATAACAACCAGTACTTTCAGTTCTATAGAAAACTAGTGTATCCAATAGGTCTTTGTTCAATAGAAATGAATGCACTCAGATGTTAACAATTCCAATAAAATCTCTATGTAGATAATCTTGCTGCATTATAAGGACATTTTAGATTAATCACCATATGTTCCTTCTATTCATTATGTGGATTTATTCAACATAAAGAATATATACCTGGGGATTTGAAGGTTCATCTTGATAGTTGAGGGCATCTTCCTTACTGGAATAAGGGGAAAAAGTATTCAAATCTTGATGATTCTGAGAGAAGAGGCAAACTTTTCCCCTCTAATTATGTCTCTATTCACAGTTTCATTTCTAACTCTGATGTGTGTATGTGTGTTATTTCCCATTTACTCAGCCAAAACCAGCTCTCAATTTCATGTCTCAGACAGGATTTGCCTCAACCCTTAATGTGCAATGACTAATTGAACCTTATTCATCTTGAGAAAATGATCCTACTTTACACATAAATAGATCCAACCCATTTACTTGGATAAAATATTTGTTACTTAAAATAAAGAATAACACTAATCAGTATTTTTGTATATTTGGCAGTTGACAAAATGCTTTATATCAATTATCTTATCTAATCCTCATAGAAATTATGTAAAAGAGATACTATTATTGTCCATATTTTTTTCCTGAGGCAATTAGGGTTAAGTGATTTGCCTAGGGTCACACAGCTAGGAAGTGTTAAATGTCTGAGACCAGATTTGAACTCAGGTCCTCCTGACTTCAGGGCTGTTGTTCTATCCATTGTATCACCTAGCTGCTCCCTATTGCCCATACTTTTAAAATGGGAAACCTGAAGCTGAAAAAAAAGTTTTGTCTTTCTCAGATTCTAACATTTTAATTATCTTGAGCCAAGATTTGAAATCAAGTATTTGATATACAAAGGCCATAAGTACATCATTCACTACCATCTTGATGGTCCCTAAAATAAAAATAAATTAGAGGGTAAAAAAAATAATGTATTATTTAAGCCCACAACTTCTATCAGATGCAAACATAGAAAGCAATAGATCAATCTGTTTAATATAAATTGTGGATTTAGTAAATAATATAGATGCTGGTACCTCCAGAAAAAAAAAAAAAAACAGTAATATTAATGACTAGTAATTCTTAAAATGAAGAGCCAAGATCTTCAGGGGCAGGGTGGGGACAAGATGGTGAAGAGAAGACAAATGTCTTTGTGACCTCCTCTGAGCTTCCCCTCAGATCAACAGCACCTTAAGCCTCTGAACTGGTTTTGGAATGATAGAATCCACAAATATTTGAAGTACAACAAATTTCTAGAAGAAGAACTTCAGAAAAGGTCTGTTTCAAATGGCAAGGGGAGAGGCTGCTGATCCCAGACTGCAGCATGGGGAGCCCAAGACAGGGTGTTGCTGTGGCTATGCATTAGGTAATCTACTAAGAGACTCTTAGGCTACTCTGTCCTGGTCACAAGCAGTTGAATAAGCAGATTTGCTCTAAAACACCCAAAAGCAAATACAAAAGGCAAATTGTGACCCTCCGAGTCCCAGAAGAATATAGGACTTAGCTGTGTTTACCAAGCTGAAAGTCAGTCAGCAAAACTGCCTCATAGCAAACTAAAGCTGCTATTGCCTCTTTTCTTTAAGAGCAAACCTCAACCTTTTTTTGTTTTGTTTTGTTTTTAATGAGCAAAAAAGAAAAAATAAGTTGCCAACCATAGGCAACTTTTTGTTTGCTTGTTTGTTTGTTTTTTTTTTGTTTTGTTTTGTTTTTGTTTTGTTTTTGTTTTGTTTTGTTTTTAATGAGCAAAAAAGAAAAAATAAGTTGCCAACCATAGGCAACTTTTATGGAGAAAAAACAAAACAAAACAAAACAAAAAACAAACAAGCAAACAAACAAAAACAGACTTCATACCCTAAGGATCCTAAAGGCAAATTAATACCAGATGAACCCTCAAAGAGTGATATGAGTTGGTCCCCATTTCACAAGTTTCTCTTGGAAGATTTCAAAAAGTTTCTTAAAAGAGAGGTAGAAGAAAAATGGGGAAAGGAAATGAGATCTTTCCAAAAGGTTATAAAAAAGGAAAATCATAAATCAACTGAAGAAAACTCCTTAAAAATAGAGTTGATGAAAAAACATATAACTCCTTACAAAATAGATATGAAAAAGAAATCAGTTCATTGAAAAAGAAAATCTATGAAATGGAAAAAAAAAATACAATGAACAAAACACTTCATATACAAGTTCAATTGGCCAAATGCAAAAGTAGATAAAAAAAACTAATTGAAGAAAATAATTCACTAAAAATAAAATTGAGCAGATAGAAGTGAATGAATCAATAAGTTTTCAAGAATCAGTCAAAGAAAACCAAAAAATGAAAAAAAAAAAAACTGAATAAAATGCCTCATTGGAAGAACAACTGACCTAGAAAATAGATCTAGAAGAGACAATTTAAGAATTATTGGACTTCTGAAAATCATGATGAAAAAAAAAAAAAAAAAAAAAAAAAAGAGCCCACACATCATCTTTCAGGAAATCATCAAGGAAAACTGCCCAGATGTCTTAGAACCAGAGGGTAAAATAGCCATTGGAAGAATTCACTATTTACCTCCTGAAAGATACTCCAGATGAAAAATCCAAGGAACATTGTAGTTAAACTTTAAAATTATCAAATCAAGGAGAAAATATTGCCAGTGGCCACAAGGACATTTACAATATCAAGGAACCACAATCAAAATCACCCAGAACCTTGCAGGTTCTACTTTAAAAGATGAAAGGCATAGAATCTGATATTCTGAAAGGCAAAGAATGATATATAATGAGTTGATAAAGGCCACTTCTAAAAGACTTGTGATATATAGAGCCATCTTCATCCAGAACAAGGACTATGTGATGTGAATGTGGATTACAGCATAGTATTTTCATTTTTGTTCCTATTGTCTGTTTACTTTTTTTCTCTCATTTTCCCTTTTCTGATCTTATTTTTTTTTGTGCAGCAAGATAAATGTGGAATTATATTTAGAATAATTGAACATGTTTAGTCTATATTAGATTATTTGCTATCTAGGAGAGGTAGGAAGGGAAGAAGAAAAATATGGAATGAAAGGTTTTCCAAGGGTGAATGTTGAAAATTATCTTTGTATGTTTTTTAAACTATTTATTTTAAACTATTATATTTAAATTATTATATTTATTTAAACTATTATAAAATATAAAATATAAGTATATCAATAAGGCAGCATAGCATACAATACATTTAGAAATATGAATTATAGGTACAAATCAGGTAGAAATCCTCCCTTCCACATACTAAGTGTTCAACTCTAGGCATAGTAATATACTGACTCCAAGTAATATACTGAATCAATGCCACTAAGCAGACCTAAGATTAGATCACAGAGGAAATGTTGTTTGACATTGATGGTAGTGGTTTCCACACAAAGATTTTCAACTGTGATGTTATCATAGGTCCAAATAAAGAGAGCCATATAAGATAGAGGTGAAAACAACTGCAGTTGAAATTCAAACTGTGCCATAAAGTTTAATTCTGGACTTTTTTTTTTCACCCAGTAACTCTACAGTATTAGAAATCAGATATGATAGTCTCCTTGCCTAAGCTATCTTTACAGCTTTAGGAGGAATGACAATGAATAAAGTGCTGGATCTGGTGTCTGAAGCCAAATGCAATCTCAAATATTTAGTTCTGTGACCCTGCATAAATAAGTTTACCTCTATAGATCTCAAATTTCTCATTTTTAAAATGAAAGGATTGAGGCCAATGACTTCTAAATCCCTTGAACTTTAAATCCTTGTGAATCTCTGGGTTGTCTTGTGAATTGAGAAGCTGAACAAAAAGAAATGAATGGCAGTCCTCTCCTCATGCCTCTCTTCTCCAAAAAGTTTCCAGTTTAATGGCTCATTTGGTGTATAGGGTCAGTGGAGCTCACAAGGTTAAAGAGTCATGTACTAAATTAATCTCTGGGGCATGATTTAGATGAACAGAAAAATATCTCTTTAAAAGTTGACTGAAACTAGTTGTAATCTTTTAATTGGGGGAAAGAACCATAGGTTTAGAATCAAAACATGAATTCAAATTCTTGTTCTGACATTCATTAACCATATGATTTAAAGTAAGAGATATTAACCCTTCATCTCTTAGCTTTAAAATATACATGATTAGGAGATTAAACAAGATGATTGCTGATTTCTCTTCTAAAACTAGCTGTGATGATCTTGTAGCATGTTGGACGGTTTCACAACTCCATCAACAATGCAATAGTGTCACAGTTTTCCCATATCCCCTCCAACATATATCATTATTTTTTCCTGTCATCTTAGCTGATCTGAAAGGTGTGAGGTGGTACCTCAGAGTTACTTTAATTTATATTTATCTAATCAAGAGTAACTTAGAGCATTTTTTCATATGACTATAGATGGCTTTAATTTTGTCATCTGAAAATTGTATGTTCACATCATTTGACCATTTATTGAATGGGGAATGAACTATATTCTCATAAACTTGATACAGTTCTTTATATATTTTAGAAATTAGATCTTTATCAGAAACACTGGCTATACATTTTTTTCCAGCTTCCTTTTTAATCTTATTTTTTGGCATTGTTTGTGAAAACCTTTTTAATTTAATGTAATCAAAATTGTCAATTTTACCTTTTATAATATTCTCTAGTTCTTTGTTAATAAATTCTTTCCTTCTCCAAAGCTCTAATAGCTAAATTACCCCTCACTCTCCAAATTTGTTTATAACATTGTCTTTTTTGCCCAATTCATATATCCATTTTGATTTTATTTTTTGTATGGGGTGTGAGAAGTAGGTCTATGCCAAGTTTCTGACACATTGTTTTCTAGTTTTTCTGGCAAGGTTTATCAAAAAGTGAGTTCTTATTCCTGAAATTTGAGTTTGGGATTGATCAAATACCAGAATCCTATAGGTTTTGATTATTGTGAGGTGTTTATTTAATCTGTTTCACTGACCTACTACTCTATTACTTTGTCAGTACCAAATGGTTTTAATGACTACTGCTTTATAATATAGTTTTAGATTTGTTACTGCTAAGACAATATCTTTTGTATTTTTTTCCATTAATATCTTGATATTCCCTATCTTTTGTTCTTATGAATTTTGTTATTCTTTTTTCTGGTTTTATAAAAAATATTTTTGTTAGTTTGATTGGTATGGCACTTAGCAAGTAGGCTGATTTAGGCAGAATTCTCATTTTTATTCTGTTAGCTTGGTCTACACATGAGCAAATGATATTTTCCCAATTGTTTACATCTGAGTATTTTGTGAGATATGTTTTTGTAATTGTCTTTATGTAGTTCTTGGGTTTGCCTTGGCAAATAAAAATACCAGATCTTGGTAATCTTGACTGTTGCTCTTTGATATTTGAATTGCCTTTGTCTGGCCCCTTGCAGAATTTTTTTTACATGAGGTTGTAGTTTTGGGGTTTTGCATCAATGTTTCTTGGGGATTTCCATGTGGGATCTCTGTCCAAAAGTAACCAATGATTTTTTTTTCTATGAGTATTTCATCCTTTCTTTCTAGAATATAGGGACAGTTTTTCTTGATGATCATTTGAAGAATGCTATTCAGGCTCATTTTGGGGTCATGGCCTTCAAGTAGGGGGCAATAATTTTTAAATTGTCTCTTTTGGGTACATATTCCAGGTCAGATCTTTTTCCAAGAAGTATTTCATTCCTTTTTCCATTCTTTTTAATTGGCTTACTGCTGTCTCATAAAGTAATTAGCTTCCATTTGCTTCATTGTAGTTTTTAATGTGTAATTTTCTTCATTTAGCTTTTGTAAATCTTTATTTTTGAATTTCTATTTATTTCTTCCATTAGCCTTTCATTTATAGAAACAAAAGCGGCAGATGGATGAGGAGTTCCTCATAAATCAATTTATGATGGTTAAAGGAGATGAGAAAATTTGTCTGGTGAGGGAAGTCCAAGCAAGATACTGGCCTTGAAGACATAAGTATACATGATAAACAATGAGGCCTCCCAAGAGTGAAGTGTTAGCCAGTCATGAATTGGTGCAAAATAGTCAACCTCTATTTTGCAGGTTTCCCCTGATAATATTGTATATACACTTCAGGCCTTTTTCACAAGTTGGAAATCCCCTTTTAAAAATTTCATTTCTTACTTGTAATCCAGTATCACTTGTCTGGCTCCTGACTTTCCCTGACACAAAAATCCATGTCCAAGGTATTTTGGGATACAATCTACTTCCACGTCACTATTGACTAGGAACAAAGTTTATGGACAGAAGCCTGAAGAAGGTTTTTTAAAGTGTAATTTGCCTACCTATCTTTGGTCAAACAAGAGTCTCAGACATTCTATAAACCTTTCAATCCTTTGCATATGGATCTATGATTTAAGGTTCCATTCATTTCAAAGGACTTACCCAATTCTGACATTCTTCTTATAATTCTCTGATGTAAACTGAAAGTATTTTTTCCTTAAATAAAATAATTCCTACTTAGTGTACATTCTCAGGACACACATACATTAACAACATTTTGTACTAGAAAGTACAATCTAAAATCTTTTAAATCTCTCATTAAAAAAACAAAGCAAACAACTATGACTTGAGTAATAATTATGTCCCCCAGGATGACTCCACAAGAGATATCTTAATTGCATTTCCTATATGTTTGGGGGGAATACTTCAGGGAGAAGTATTAAAATTTCTTCCTTGTTCTTCATTTATAAATACTTTCAAATCCCTTATTTATCACTTATCTATCACTTGCATGAAGCAATTGAACATTCTTCAACCACAGGTAAGTTTGAAAGTTCTGACTTAGAAATCCAGTATCAGATTTGTATCTCTTCCTTTCTTTCTCTACAAGGAAACTGATTGATTCAAATTATTTATTTAAATCTTTGCCAACTTCATAGATTTAGCATTCTTAATCTGGAAGATATGTTAGGGATTACTAAATTCTACCTTTCATTGTGCTGTTGAAAAAGTGAAAGCAGAGAATAATAAGCTGCAGAGAAAAGAGTCCTGATATGAATAAGAGGCCCTAGTTCTAGAAAAAGAGAAAAACTCACTATATTTTCTCTTATCACTTGTTCCTCACTTAAGATTATTCTTCATACTCTATTTCTTTCTCTTGTGGATGCCTTACAGTGAGCTAGCTTGTCTGCTGCCTGCTTTTGGCCTTTTGTATGAAGACTTATGAATTTGTTTCCTTATCTTTTTGCTATGGTCTACTGGACCATTTTTTTTTTTATTCCCATCTTTTTTAAACCAAAATTCTGTCCCCATAGTGGATCACCATGACAATTACATCCTCTGGATTCTTTGTATCTGAAAGCAGCAGACATTTCTTTACTAAAACACTGGAGGATATATGTTGAGATTGAAAAGCGGTATGTTTAGACAATCAAGGAAGTCCAAAGTCTGGGTTCCATCTTTGACAAATTGCATGGCAGCTTGCCTATCTCCTTTACTTCTTCTTCTAAAGACCAAGGACTTTGACTGATCCTGAGGCCCTCCAGACAGCTAGCCTGGACATTATGTTTATCATTTCCTTCTCCAGTAGATAAAAGCAAATTGAAGTTAATGACTTGCTCAGTCACATAGCTAGTAAGTGTCTGAGGCTTGATTACAGCTTCCCACTATATACACACATGCCTTGTGCTTTGGGGGGAATTGATTCCTCTATATTCAAAGCTATAAGATCTCCTTTGAAGAAGACAGCCCATAAACCAAGAGATAAAGCATAATCACTCAGTACACAAGAAATATCCCTTTCAAGGACATTTGAAGGAGAAGAAGGAAAGGAGAGTAGTCTATAACTATTGTATTTTGTCTTTGATCCTACCTTCAGATGAAATATGATGAAGATAAGGAAGCAGTCAGTTAAAGACTTAATTTTGGAGATTTTACATAAAATTGTTTTAAAATGATTTTCATCAGATAGAGAATGATACATAGAGATACACAGATAGAGATTAATAGAGATATAGATATACATAGATATTCAGATACATATAGACATAGATGTACCTAGATAGATATAGCTATATGTCATAGATATAGATATGTATGAAGAAGATTATTTATATACACACATACATACATACATATTTCTGTGTAAATGATGGTAAAAAGAGCAATTTGCTTAAATACATAGATATATTTTTTTAGTTTCTGTTATGCCTTTTATCAGATTTTGGTCAAGTTGTGGATTTCAGCTTCCTCTTTTGTTTAACTGGAGTGATGCATATGTTGTCATCTAAATACCAAGAATGTTTTCTATTTTAAGTTGTGTGATGAATTGAAACATCGTGTCCACTGTGAACCTAAGGACTATTTCATGAACTTATTTTTTTTAAAGCCACAAAAATGGATTGATCAAGAATCTCCTCCAATTATAAAGACAGAGTAATTGGATCATGAGCTTTGGCCATGAAGCCTTATAAAGTAGAGATATGATCAGTTACGAAATGGCCTAAATCCAAGGGGGAAAAAAATGAGCTTAGCATAGAATGGACAAAAGTAAACCACCTCACTTAATTTCTTCAGTGTAAAAACAAAAAAGCACCCTACCCAAATCATACATAAATACATCTTATACATATACATATAGAGATATAGATAGATATATACAAGTTGATATGTGTGCATGTATATATGTGTGCATATGTAAATATATATGAATATACAAATGTGTGTATCATTTTGAACACATCAATCAAATTTCTTCTGTTTCTTTTTACTTCATTTTGCCTAGGTAGTTAGTGTACTATCTTTAAAAAAACAAAAAACAAAAAACAAAACTCCATTTACATCAAAATATCTATCTATTAATCTAACTATAGCAATTATATAGTTATATAGTACATTCATTGATTCTTCTATAAAAGGGCTGACCTGGGGTTGCAGAAAATATGAACATTTAATGATAAATGATAAATTGATCTATAAAAGGAAAAAACAAAAAACAGATCACTAGGAAAGCAAGGGCAGTCAGCCTATAATACATGACAATATGTGAATGTCATAGGCTAATAGAATGTATATGAACCTAATACTAGTTAAGGAAGCTATTCTTTCCCCCCTTTACTGACTATATGATCCATCCTCCAAAAGCATGGGATCTGCCATATCCAAAAAGTCAGTATAATAGTCTTTACTTTATGCCCTGTATTGCATTCTGTTGATCTGTGCTATGTTAAGAATAAAATGGGAAAATAAGACACCTTTTATTAGCTACAAAAATTACAAATTCCTTTGGGGAGATAAAAAACAAACAGAAGGAACAACAACTTTTAATTGGATTTGGAATTCTAAAAATTGAATATATCTTCTAAAAGTTGGTGTCCTGGAACAAAAGATTTTCATGGATTTTAACTATTATCCTGTTTACTTGAAAATAAATGCAGATGTTTTGAACTCACTTCAAATCACTACTCTTGGAGGTGTTTCTTTTCTTTTCTTTTCTTTTTTTTTAATCCCTAGCCATTATTTTCTTTCACTTTCAGGGTTTATTCCATTTTGCAAAGAAACTGAAAAATATTGTGATTCAGTAATATTGTTGAAAATAACTGGGATCAAAACATTTATAGATGCTTTATGTATATATATATATATATATATATATATATATATATATATATATATATATATGCAAGTGAAGCTGAGGCAATATTGGGAAAATGTAATAAAGGGAAAAAAATAAATGAAATAATTATTAGTACGTTTCACCTTTATTTATCTCATTAGGAAAAAATAAAGCAATAGATCTGCCTCAAGACCAGATTGAAGAAAATGCTCAATTTCACTGATGTGACAGAATTTATTCTTCTTGGACTGACAAATCGCCAGGAATTACAAGTTATTTTCTTTGTCATCTTTCTAATAGTTTATATAATCACCATTGTGGGAAATGTGAGCATGATTATCCTAATCAAGGTCAGTCCCCAGCTCAGCAGCCCCATGTACTTCTTCCTCAGCCACCTGTCCTTTGTGGATGTATGGTTCTCTACCAATGTCACACCCAAAATGCTAGAAAATTTGATATCAGAGAATAAAACTATTTCCTATGCCAGTTGTTTAATTCAATGCTTTTTCTTCATTGCTCTTGTGCATGTAGAAATCTTTATCTTGGCTGTGATGGCCTTTGATCGTTACATGGCAATTGGTAACCCTTTACTATATGGCAGTAAAATGTCAAGAATTGTTTGTATTCGATTAATCTCTTTCCCTTATATATATGGGTTCCTCACTAGTTTGGCAGCAACACTGTGGACTTATGGTTTGTATTTCTGTGGAAATATTGAAATCAACCATTTCTATTGTGCAGATCCTCCACTTATCAAAATGGCCTGTGGTGGAACATATGTAAAGGAGTATACAATGATAATTCTTGCTGGTATTAACTTCACATACTCCTTGTCTGTCATAATCATTTCTTATCTCTTTATTCTCATTGCTATCCTTCGAATGCATTCTGCAGAAGGAAGGAGGAAAGCCTTCTCCACTTGTGGATCCCACTTGACAGCAGTTGTTATATTTTATGGGACTCTCATTTTTATGTATCTCAGGCGCCCCACTGAGGAGTCAGTGGAGCAGGGAAAAATGGTGGCTGTGTTTTATACCACAGTTATCCCCATGCTGAATCCCATGATCTACAGTCTGAGAAACAAAGATGTGAAAGAGGCCATGAACAAAGTCATCAGCAGAACATGTCTAGCCAAATAAAAAAATTCCTTATAAATTCTGTAAACATTTGATCTTGAATGGGTGACCTATAGGTATGGGAATGAATAGCCATGAGTTAGTAATTTTTTCTACTGTCATTTTGAGGGGTAAGGGACAAAATAATGAATTCAACTAGGTCTGTTCCAGAGAATGCATCTATAATAACTTTCAACAATCTCTTCTTTAACTGTAACAATTGAAGCCCATTAAGGCTATAAAGTGAAAAATTCTATACAGATATAGCAATTGTAAAGCATTAACATTTTCATGTCTAGTCAATAAGCATATATTATGCACATGCTCTGTGTCAGGAACTGTATTAAACATTTTTGGGTACATAGAAAGTTTAAAAAGAAAAAAAAATTAGTCCACACCTCTCAGATTGGCCAAAATGACATGAAAAAAAAAATAATAATGACAATGTTGGAGGGGATGTGGGAAAACTGGGACACCAATGCATTATGGGTGGAGTTATGAACTGATTCAAGCATTCTGGAAATCAATTTGGAAATATGCCCAAAAGGCTATCAAACTGGGCATAGTCTTTGATCCAGTGGGGTTTTTATTGGGCTTGTATCCTAAAGAGATCATAAAGGAGGGAAAGGGATCCACATGTGCTAAAATGTTTGTAGAAGCCCTTTTTTGTAGTGGTAAGAAAATGGAAACTGAATAGATGCCCATCAGTTGGAGAATGGCTGAACAAGTTATAATATGAATGCTATGTAATATTATTGTTTTGTAAGAAATGATCAGCAGGATTTCAGAGAAGCCTGGAGAGACTTACATGAACTGATGTGAAGTGAAATGAGCAGAAACAGGAGATCATTATACATGGCAACAGTAATATTATATGATAATCAATTCTGATGGACGTGGCTCTCATCAACAATAAGGTGATTCAGACTAATTTCAATGGTCTTGTGATGAACGTTGAAGAAAACCATCGGCAGCTAGAGAGAAAACAATGGGAACTATGGACCATAATATAGTATTTTGTTGTGCCCTTGAATTTTGTTTTGTTTCTCATTTTGTTTTCCATTTTGATATGATTTTTTTGGTGCAGCATGATATTTGTGGAAAATATGTTTAGAAGAATTGTACATGTTTAATATATTGGATCACTTGCTTACTGAGAGAGAACGTGGGGGGAAGGAAGGGAAACAATTAGAATGCAGGGTTATGGAGGGGTGAATGTGGAAAATTATCCATGTATATATTAATAAAATAAAAAAGCTTTAATTAAAGAAAATTAAAAGTCCCCACTTTTAAGGAGCTCTCAGTCTAATGAGAAGACAATATATAAATACATATGCACAGACTATAGATGCTATGACACATTAGAGATAATCACATAAGAAAAGCTTTAACATTAAAGACAATCAAAAAAGACTTCCTGTACAATGTAGGATTTTAACTGTTCTTATGGGAAGCCAAGATTTGAAGATTAGGAGGGAGAGCATTTTAAAAAAGAGATTCTGAATTTATCCTGTGGTGAATAACAAAGACACAAGTATTATTGGATCAAAGTGTATACATATGAGGAAAATGGTTGCGAAGACTGGAAAGGAAGGACCAGTTTAGGTAATGCATAGTTTAAAAACCAAAGTATTTTGAATTTGATCTTAAAAGTAATAGGAAGTCATGAGAGCTAAAAATAGTTTTTCAGTTCCTGAAAATAAAAAGTTTGGTGATACTCCTCCCTCACTTCTTCATAGGACTACTGTGTAGACAGAATGAGAATGAACAACTGCAACTACTTTATAGTAACATACATATACAATGTGATATTTGCTAATTATATCCTTGTGCAAGTCACATAATTTCTTTAAACTTTAGTTTTCTAAATTGTAAAATTAGGGAAGTAGACTTGAGGAGCCTCAAGTGTTCTCTCATATAAATCTTTGATGTCTGATTTAAAATCTATATATATTTTTTGATCCTTCAGTTTTCTCATCTGTAAAATGGATATAACATTCCATGAATTCTCTATCCTACCAGCTTTGTGGAATTATTACATTCTAAGGCCCATGCTTCTTCACCTATAACATAAGTTGTAATTCAGTGATCAACTATAAAAATATATGTTTACATATATATATATATATATATATATATATATATATACACGTGTGTGTTTTATATATAAATATATACATTTATAATTAATATATTCTAAATATACTAGTCATTATTTTACATCATCTACCTTCCCCCTTCTCTTTAATAAGAGAAAATTGTGGTAGATAAAATTCTCAGGTCCTTTTTAGCACTTAAACTACATACTTCCATGATCCTCCTTATTTTCTTTGTCTTACAATAATTATTTAGCCTACAAAACTAGAATTGTCTTTGTTTAATTACATTGTTGATTATTTTACCAAGGTCAGTGGTAAACTTTTTCAAAACTGATTCTTCTTAGCATAATGGGTATCCACTTGGTTTACAGAAATGAACTTTCAAATAGTTTTTTTTAACTTAACAAAGATTGCATTTAACTAGGGAATTTATACACATTAACTAATCATTTACAATGTGCAAGATACTTTGTTTCAGTCCTGGTTAAAAATCTGACTGAATTATACTATTGCCTTGGATAATCAAACCAATCCTCCCATATTTGGTAGAAATCAAATCTCAGGGTGATAGAAGGTTAAGCAGAAACTAAATAGAACTGAATGACTGGGTAGGATAAATTTAAATTGTTTGAGAATTTAAGTCTAACTACTTTTAGACTAGATCTAACCAGTCTAAGTACTAGGCCACATCTAAAAAAGGGCATAACTTTTCAGTGAAATATTAAAAATTCCAGGTTTCTATATAGAAACCAGAAAAGTAAAGTTTCTTCTTAATCTCAAATTCAGGATTTTTCCCCTATAAATTGTTGTGTTTTCTGGGGAAATTATTGAAAATATATCATGACAATGCAGCTAGATGGTACAGTAGATGGAATGAAGTCAGGATGACCTTAATTCAAATCCAGCTGCAGACACTGGTAGCTCTGTGATACTGGGCAATTCATTTAATCCCAATTGCTTCAAATATAGTAATAACAATTTTAATTATAGTTAAAAGTATAATTCTCATGAAATGTATATTTTAAAATTTCTATCAACTCACTTCTAGAGAATTATATCTCCAATAAAATAAATTTAAGTGAAGTAAATTTAATCTTGCATTTATATATAAAAAGAAGTGTGAAGCGGGAGGGAATTTATTTAGCACCTAATATAAGTTAAGCATTGTGTTAAATGCTAATCTTTTTCAACCTCTAAACCAATACAACAACCATCCTTATAGGTATTTATGAAAGAGATGACAGTTTAGTTCTCTGATATCAAATGAGATGCTTCCAAAACTCTAAATACAGTGGATGGCAAATAGTAGGCACTATAAAATGTTTCTTTCCTCACTTCTTCCCTTAACCATTTAGTTAAACAAGCATTTACCAATCAATTAACAAATTATTTTTCTTTCTCCTCAATATCTCTATTCTTTTCTCTCCCTTAGCCACAAAGTACCTTTTTCACCTGGAGAATTATAGCAATCTTAAATAATCACTCTGTTTCAAGTATCTGTTAATTATGAAGTTAATTAATTGATCAAGTGGCATGGTAAACAGTGAGGCAAACACAAAGAGAGGCAACCCAATTGGCCAAGACGTTGGCCAAGGCAACTCAACTTTCAGATGTTAGAGGACTTTAGCCATTTCTTTTTCTGTTCTCCCAATGGTTTACATCAATAAGTAAATATTAATGTGCTCTAGGGGCTGATACTTCATTTTAAATAATTTTAGTGAAAATTTTCCAATCATTTCATGTATAAGTGAACTATTTGTCTAAAAGAAAGACAGAATTACAAGCACTCTTATGACAATGAATTGCTCATAAATTGAAAATAGCCTTTGGATATCATTATCTTTATTTTCTGCTCCGCTACTTTTATTTCTTTTAGTTAACTGGAAAAATAAGAAAATGGTCCATCTCCCATTGCCTCTCCTGATTAAACTTCTCATGAAATGCTTTTTCTAATTGAATTGAGGCTAAGTATGAAATAAGCTCCTCCATCTCCTACACTGACTTCTCCATGGAGACTTCCCGTCATAATTTATCAAGAATTGAACAGCTAGGTGATCCTAGAAATAGTTTCAGACTTGGAGTCAGAAAGACCTAAATTAAAACTAGGCCTCTATATGATGGAGGCCACAGTAACACCTACATTTTCTATTAGGACAGTTAATTGGCACAATGGATAGAGTAGCTGAGTCAGGAAGAATCATCTTCATGAGTTAAAATCTAGCCCATTGTATTTTACCCTAGGCAAGTCATTTAACCCAGTTTGTCTTAGCTTTCCTATCTATAAAATATTCTGGAAAGGAAACTGGAAAAAAACTCTATCATCTGCCAAGGAAACCCCAAATAGGCTCACAAAGAGTTGGACACAATTGAAAATTTACAATAAAATTTTCCTAGGTTCCTTGAATTGTGAGGAACCTAAAAATGGAGCCTGGTGTCATCCCATAAAAAGCTTTAAATAAGTGCACCAGTACTTTGTGATTCTCCCACAATCGGCTACTTGAGAAACTAAAGAAAATCTTGGAATCAAGCAAATTTCCCATAAAAAAGGTGCTGTGCTGGTATTACTGCAGGCTGTCTCAATGGCATTGTGCATCAAGATGTGTGCATTGAAAATCACTTCCCTATATTTTTTCTGAAAGACAATCCCATGTTTAGTTTACCCTGTGTCACATAGTAGGTTCTTAATAAATGCTAATCAAATGAACAACTTTGACCAATATAAGCAACTGTTTTAGAGTAAAATAATTCCTGAAGTAGCTAGGAAAAACATTAGACAGAGGGGCAGCTAGATGATTCAATACAGAGAGTGCTGGGTCTGGAGTCAAGATTAATTTTCTGGAGTTCAAATCTGTCCTTAAACACTAACAATTGGGTAATCCTAGGCATGTCATTAAACCCTTATTGTCTCAGGTTCCTCATATATAAAATGAGCTAGAAAAGGAAATGGCAAACTATTCCATTTTATTTGCTAATAGAATTCCATATTGGATGATTAAAATTGGATATGACTCAAAAAATTCAATAAAAAAGTAGATAAATTGCTAGTGAGGACATCAAGACAATCTGACTGCAAATTCTGCCTCAAACATTCATTAGGATCTTTTGGAATACAAAGAAAAACAAAAACTAATCTTGTCTGCTTATGGGGCAGTGAGGTATTTCCGAGCTGCCTCTACAGATAACAAGATCCTAACGAATTTAAATATCAACTTAGTTTTGCAATACACTTTACATGTTATCTCACTTGATCTTCAAGAAATGTCATGAAGTAGGAGCTTTTGTTATCTCCATTTTATAAACAGTAATACTGAAACTGAGAGAGTTTAAAAGACTTGGCCAGGATCATATAACTAATAAATGTTTGAGATCTTTAAAGAGAGCTAGAAGAAAAATGAGGAAAGGAAAGGAAAGCTTTACAAGAAGGTCTGGATAAGGCATATAGCGCATTAAAAGATTGAGTGGAAAAAGAAAACAACTCTGCAAAATAGAATTTGTGAATTAGAAAAAGAAAATAGCTCCTTTAAAAAGTAGAATTGGTGAAATGGGAAAAAAAATCCATAGAATAAAATAACTCATTTAAAAACTCAATTGAACAATTATGAAAAAGAAATTTAAAAAGTAAATGAAGAAAATAATTAAAAATCAGAATTGAACAAATGGAAATAAATGACTTGAGGAGACATTAAGAATCAGTTAAGCAAAACCAAAAAAATGAAAAAATAGAAAAAAGTGCTAAATACCTACTTGGGAAAACAGATCTAGAAGAGATAATCTAAGGATTATTGGACTCCCTAAAAATTATGATTAAAAAAAAGAGCCTAGACATTATTTTTGAGGAAATCATCAAAGAGAACTGCCCAGATGCCATAGAATCAGAAGGTAAAATAGCCATTGAAAGAATTCATTGATCACCTACTGAAAGAAATATCAAAATTAAAACTCCAAGAAATATTGTGACTAAATTCCAGCACTATCAGAAAGGGAAAAATCCTACAAGCAGCCAGAAAAAAAAATTCAAATACTGAGGAGCCACAATAAGAATTACTCAGGATCTAGCAGCATCCACATTAAAGGACTGAAGGGCCTGGAATCTGATATTCCAAAAGGCAAAGGAACTTGTTATGTAGCCAAGAATAACTTCACCAAACTGAGCATTTTCTTCCAGGGAAGAAGATGGACATTCAATGAAATAGGTGAATTCCATATATTTCTGATGAAAAAACTAAAGCTAAACAAAATAATTGACTTCTATAATGCCTAGTTTCTGCCATACTAGTTTCCAATTTGTCCAGAAGATTTTGTCAAATAATGAATTCTTATCACAAAAAAACTGGGGTCTTTGGGTTTGTCAAACACTAGATTGTTATATTCATTGATTATTTTCCCTAACCTATTTCACTGAATGACTATGCTATTTCTTAGCCAAGACCAAGTGGTTTGATGACTGCTGTTCTATGATATTGTTATAGGTCTGATGTAGCTAAGCCCCTCACAGTGGCATTTTTTTCACTAATTCTTTTAAAATTCATAACATTTATTTCTTCCAGGTAGACTTTGTTATTATTTTTTCTAGATCTGTAAAATAATTTCTTGGGAGTTTCTAAATAAGTACATTAATTTAAGTTGTATTGTCACTTTTATTATATTTCCTCATCCTACCCATGAGCACTTGATACTTTTTTGCAACTGATTAAATCAGACTTTATTTGTGTGGAAATTGTTTTGTAGTTGTGTTCATATAGTTCCTGACTTTCCCTTAGCAGATAGATTCCCAAATATTTTATATTACCAAGTTATTTTGAAAGGAATTTCTTTTTGTATCATTTGCTACTGGACTTCATTGGCAATATATTAAAATGCTGATAATTTATATGGATTTATTTTATATCCTGCAACTTTGCTAAAGTTGTGAATTGTTTCTGGTAGTTTTTTTTTTTTTTTTTTTTTTTAGTTGATTCTCTAGGGTTCTCTTAGAATACTATCATATCATCTGTAAAGAGCCATAATTTGGCTTTCTCATTACCTACTCTGATTTCCTTAATCTCCTTTTCTTCTTTTATTGCCAAAGTTGAAATTTCTAATACAATATTAAATACTAATGGTGACAGTGGGCAACCTTGTTTTACTCCTGAGCTTATTGGGAATTGGGAATTCTAGTTTGTTCCCATTACATATAATGTTTGCTGATGGTTTTAAATGGATGCTACTGATCATTTTAAGGAAAAGTCCATTTATTCCTATACCCTCCAGTGTTTTTAGTAGGAATGAGTGCTGGATTTTCTGCATCTCTTGAGATAATCATATGATTTTTATTAGTTTGATTGTAGATAGAGTCAGTTATGCCAATAGTTTCCCCAAAATTGAACCACCCTAGATTCCTGGTATAAATTCTACTTGATTCTGTAATGTCTTTGATAATATCTTATTTAAGATTTTTGCATCACTATTCATTAGAGAAATTGGTCTATAATTTTAGATTATATAAATGATGTAAATGGTCAATAAACCAAGATGGTTTAGGTATTAGCACCATAGCTATGTCACAAGAGGAATTTATTAGGATTCCTGCTTTCCCTATTTTTGAAATATTTTGCATAGTATCGGAATTAATTGTTCTTTAAATATTTGGTAGAATTTAAATGTAAATCCAATTAGCCCTGGAGATTTTTTTCTTACAGAGTTGATTAATGGCTTGTTATATTTCTTTGTCTGAAATGGGATTACTTAAATAATTTATTTTCTCTTCTGTTAATCTGGGCAATCTGTATTTTTATAGATTCCACTTGGATTATCAAATTTATTGACATATATTTGGCCAAAATTACTCATAGTTTTTGCTTTAATTTCCTTTTCATTGATGGAAAGTTCTCTCTTTTCATTTTTGATACTAATAATTTGATTTTCTTCTTTCCTTTTTCTAATGAAATTAACTAAAAGTTCATGTATTTTGATGATTTTTTTCATAAAACCAACTTTTAGTTTTATTTATTAATTCAGTAGTTTACTTACTTTCAATTTTTATTTCTCTCTCCTTTTATTTTAGAACATCAAATTTGTTATTTATTTGGAGTTTCTAATTTGTTCTTTTTTGAGCCTTTTTAGTTGCAAGCCCAATTCTTTGATCTTCTCTTTTTCTATTTTATGCAAGTAAGCTTCCCTCTGTGCCAGATTGAAAAAAATATTTTTTGGAAATCTTCCAAATTATCTTCTGTTGGAAATTTGTTACACTTCAGATATTTGTGGGTTCTGTCACTCCAAATCCAATTCAAAGGTGTTATTTACTGTCAATCTGAGGGATACTGGAAGAGCTCAGAAAAAGACGTCTCCTCTCTGTCATCTTGTCTCCAATCCTCCCCTCTTGGAATGACTTTAAATAAAAGGCTGTAGAAGTTTTATTTTGCTATAAAGGCAAAGAGTCAATAAAGGTGTTTTTTTTTTTTTTATTTTGTTTTGTTTAGTAGGGGAATATTCTCATAAGATTTCTTCTTTAGGAAGACTAATTTGTCAGCTTAATACAGGATACATTTGAGAAAAGATAAAACAAAATATAAGTTTAGTTATGAGCATGTGTCAATATTTAGGGTAATAAGTAAATGACAGGCTGATATAGTGTAGTGACCATAGGATAAATGGAGTCATGAACAAAGATGTGAAATATATGATTGATAATAATAATTTGTCTTTATAAATTTGACTGTTTGTGAATTACTTTACACATATTATCACATTTAATTCTCACAACAGTTCTTTGAGATAAATGCTATAATTATCCCCATTTTAGAGATGAAAACATTATGTTTGAGAGAAGTGAAGCAATTGATCTAGAAGCATACACTTAATACGTGTCTGAGGATAAAGTTGAACTTTAAATTTTCTAACTCCAAGTCCAACATTATATATACTTTACCACTTAGCACCCTAGGTGAAGCATAACTTTCATTTTTCTCATTTTAGTATTTATTTCTAAGATGGAAAAGATATATTATGGATTCTCTCCAAAAATTTTTTTAATGCCTCCTTCACATCTTTGTTCCTCAGGCTATAGATAATGGGGTTTAACATGGGAATCACAATGGTATAAAATACAGATACCACCATATCATGGCTCAGAGAGTAGCTGGCAGAGGGCCTCAGGTACATGAAGAGGATAGTGCCATGGTAAATGGCTACCCCAGTCATATGGGAACCACAGGTAGAGAAGACTTTTTTTCTCCCTTCAGCTGAGCGGATTCTCAGAATGGCAGCCACGATGAACCCATAAGAAACCAGAACAATCAAGATGGTGAAGATCTCAATTGAGCTCACAAAGATGAAAAGCAGCAGTTCATTGACATGAGTATCAGAACAGGAAATGGCCAGGAGTGGAGGAATATCACAGAAGATGTGTCTGATTACGTTGGATGCACAAAAGGATAAACTAAATGTAGCGACAGTATGTAAGATGGCATGTGACACACCCCCTACATATGAACCAATAATAAGAGGCACATAAATTTGTGGCGACATGATAGCTGAGTAAAGCAGTGGGTTGCAGATTGCAATGTAGCGGTCATATGCCATAGCAGCCAAAAGAAAACATTCAGTGGTCCCAAAAGTAACAAAGAGGAGCATTTGGGTAACACATCCAGAAAAGGAAATGGCTTTATTCTCTGCTAGGAAATTGACCAACATCTTAGGTGTGATAACTGAGGAGTAGCAAGCATCCAAGAAAGATAAGACACTAAGGAAATGGTACATGGGGGTATGGAGTCGGGAATCAATCACAACTAATACAACTAATCCCAGATTTCCCACCAGTGTAAAGAGATAGATTGCAAGGAATAGCAGGAAGAGGAAGATCTGCAGCTCAAATCGGTCCGTGAAGCCAATTAGGACAAACATGGTAACCATGGTATCATTAGCCATGATTTCTTTTTTATTTATCCAACTCTGGGAATAACAAGAGAATTGCTACTATAAATGAAATTTGCAACATTCTGTTATATTCTAGAAATTCTATATGTCATTATATGAATTATGCTAACATTGAGATAAGTTTTTTCAAAGCTTTCTCTTATAATTGAAAATAAACTTCCTCAACCCCTTAGGAATGTTCATTGAAAGCTTGGTTTTTAAATGAAATGATGAACCCATGATCCTTTTTCCAAAGTTAAATAGGAACATGTAATAAGATAATATAGGCACATTCTACCAAAAATTATTTTTAAGATTTATTCTTAAATAAATCTTCAAGAATTATTCTTCCATAAAGAAAGTCTTGGTGGATAAGCCTCAATTTTGTTATTATTGAAAGTCACTTATATTCTCTAAAAATTCTGTGCAGTTTTTAATATTTTCTAATGACCCTAGTGCCTGTGAGTACTTGTTCAGACCCATGAGTTAATGCCTGGGATTGAACTCTGTTCCTATTCTTTACTATCTGTATGCCTGTGAAGTCAATATTTATTATTTATTATTATTATTTTCTGATACACAATTTAAATTAAAGGCTGATAGATCTAGAAGAGAATCTTAATACCTGACAGAATGTAAGCTCTGTTTGAGAACATCAACTCAATTTTGCCTGTACATGAATCCATTAAATATAACCAACCAAGAATTATCTGTATTTAATTTGAAGATGACCAATAAAGAGGAGCTTACCTCTCACTGCTTTGATTCTTAGGAGAATGTTCTTTACAAACACATATACTTATCTACAAGTTTCATCACTGTTTTTAATTCTAATATCTAAAGTCAGATGGGGAAAAATATATGACCACTTTCATATGATCATTATATCCATAAAGACAGCTATTCTACCCTCCCCAAAATTATTTTAACAGAATATAAATTTCTAATTCTAATATAAATATTCTAATAATAAATTCAAAATTTTTTTCTCAAATTATGTTTTCTAATTCTCACCATTCTTGTTGTACTCCTTTGGATTCACTCTGGCTTGTCAAAATCCTTAAAATATGATATCAAGAAGTGAACACAAAACTGCAGATTTGGTTTATAGAAGTATCAGAAAATAGTAAGACCATTTTTTTTCTCTTGACACTATTCCTTTTTGATTTGTGTAATATGAGATCTGGAAGAAATATTAGAACATAAAAAGCTTACTTTTTAAATATTTTATGTATAAATTACATGTACATATATTAGCAAAAATTATAATTTTGCTTAAAGCAATGCCATGAGGCATGTGTTTTAATTACTATTATATTCATGTTATGATTGATGATGAAAATGAATTAAAAAGAAGGTGACTAGTCTCAAGATATACAAGTGGACAATATGAAAGAAGCCCAAGGTGAAAATACATTTCTCTATGTCCTAGTATCTAATAATTGTTTAATAAATGCTTGCTGACTATCTTCCAGTACAGTTAGCTATTCTGTGCTATTTAGTGACCTTAGAAAACACAGTACAATTTTTACCTCACAGACTTTACTATGTAACTGGAAAAATCATAATTTCCTGGGTCTCTTCGATTTTAAGATGAAAATGCTAGACTGATAGTAAGACTTTTGTGTCTACAAAGTCTTCTGACCTCATGGTAACTCTCGCAAAAAATAGGAAATGTAAGTAGGTATTTAGACATAATTTGGTAGTCTTCAAGTAGAGTGTATGTTCATTTTTGCATCTTGCAAAATACCTAATGAAGGTTCAGGGCCTGGCACATAATATTCATTATATTATTGTTGGTTGACTGACATTTAATAGCTCACTAAGTATTTGTTCAGTGAATTAATATATGAAAATAAGCCTGATCAAAGTGACTTAAATCTATTCAACTAAATAGATATACATGATCATAAAGGATGAATTTCCATAATGAAAAGAAAATTAGATTATTCTTCCTTATAATGTGCTATACCAAGAATATATTATGATAAAGGATATACCAAAGCTGAGAATTAGAAAGGTACTACACTTATTATTAAGTCAGATCTAATTTAAAAATTGTCCATCCTACCTGTAAAATAAGAGAACAGAAATTGTAGGTTGAATAGATTATGAGTGTCATGTATTTAAACCACTTATATGCATTTTCTCCCAGTTATTCAGTGGGGAATAGTCCTGGAGGGATACAGCTCAATCATCTTCTGGGATAAAGAAGCACTTACAATTTGTAAACAAATGAGTAAGTGGATTTTTTAAGAAATTAGTGTACAAATTAAGGATTACTTCCAGAAGGACCTCTCCTTCTCCCGGAATATGAAACAGAATAAGTATTTAATATAAATGTGTATAGTGGAAGAACATTAGTTAGGCAATAAAATAATTTGAGTTTTAGTCATATTAACTCCCATTTGTTTATGTGAGATGCAAAATATATGTTCTCTTTCCATGAGATTTTTAATCCTAAAGCAAAATGATAATATTATCCATCATGTCTTGAAAGAATTCAGACATTTCTTTAATGTAATAATATCTCTGGAGTTCTTTCAATTCTTCCATTTTTGTCTTAACATGGAATGGAAGCAACTCTGAGTCTCCAAAAATATATCAATGCAATAAAAGTTCCAAAAGGTCACATTATGCTTGAGAAGTTTTAAATAGGAAACTAATGACAAATATTGCCAAGTCCTGATATCTTACCTTCAGATTAGCTAAGCAATGAAGATCTTTTAAGCATTCCAAAGTGTGATTCCCAAATATCTTCACAATTTTATTACATATGACCATTAGGTTTACAAAAATTATGTTGGAGATATTTTAAGATCCATTGCATGAGCACAATGGTAATAAGTCAAAGATATTGATATACTAAAATATCCTTCAATGATTGTTACATAATGAGGTGATTCAGGCCAATTCCAATAGACTTGTGATGGAGAGAGCCATTTTCATAAATCGTTAAATTTTGAGAATGAAGACTATGGGAACTGAATGTGCATTAAACAAAGTATTTTCATTTTTGTTGTTTTTGTTTGCATGCTTGTTTTTTTTTTTCTCTCATTTTCCCCTTCTTTGATCTGATTTTTTTCTTGTGCAGCATAATAAATATGGAAATGTATTTAGAAGAAGTGAACATGTTTACCCTGTATTAATTACTTTGCTATCTAGGAGAAGTGGGAAGGAGGGAAAATATGGAAGAAAAGATTTTGCAAGGATGAATGTTGAAAATTATCTTTGATTAAACAGAGTGACATTATAAGCAAATTAGAAGAACATAGAATAGTTTATCTGCCAAAAGGAAGGAATTTGTGATCAAAGAATAACTGGAACTCAGAATTGAACACCAAATCGAAAATTTTGATTATATTAAGTTAAAAAGTTTTTGTACAAAGAAAACTAATGCAGACAATATTAGAAGGGAAGCAATAAATTAGGAAAATATTCTTACATTTAAGGGTTCTGATAAAGGCTTCATTTCTAAAATATATAGAGAATTGACTCAAATTTGTAAGAATTCAAGCCATTCTCTAATTGATAAATGGTCAAAGGATATGAACAGACATATTTTGTCTACAGTTATTTTAAAGGGAATTTCTATTTCAATCTCTTGCTGATTATATTTTACAGTAATATATAGACATGTTGATGATTTGAGTGACTTTATTTTATATAGTGCTACTTTGCTAGACCTGCAAATTATTTTGAATAGGTTTTTGGATGATTTTCTAAGACTCTTTAAGTATATCATCTCATCTGCAAAGAGTTATAGTTTTATTTTCTCATGGTTTATTCTAATTCTCTTAATTTCTTTTTCTTTTCTTATCACTAAAACCAACATTTCTAGTACAATGTTGAATAGTAGCAATAATGAGCATTCTAATTTCATCCCTGATTTTATGGAGAATATATACTTCTCTTCATTACAACTAATACTTGCTCTAGGTTTTACATAGAAACTGCTTGTGATTTTAAACAAAGCTTACTATATCCTTATACTCTCTAATGTTTTTAATAGGAATGAGTTCTTTATTTTGTCAAAAAATTTTTTTGCATCTATTGTGTTAAGTCAGGGCTAGCTCCCTGGAGGTCTCAGGATCAGCCAGAGTCAGGATAAGTAAAAGTCCTTGGTCTTTAGGGGGAGAAGCAGCCAAAGTTTTGCCAAAGAACTCTTCTGGAGTTCAGAGTCTCCATCTTTCTCCTCCTAATCCTGGCCAAGTGAGTCTCTGACCTCTTTTACCCAACCCTCTAATCCTTGCCTATGATTATCTTAACCCCAAACATTGAGCCAGCATCAAACAGTGAAAAGGGCCATTTTCCCAAACATATGCTAATAGAGTCTTTGGTCTTATATGGAATAGGTAATTAGCCTTATGTGCTTGGTTGTCTGATTCAAGTACACCATTTCATAGTTTCAGGCCTTCACATATTGATATTATCCAATCCTTCATACCTGCTATAAATTCCATTTTGTCATAGTATAATATCCAGCTGATAAGTTGATATAACCTCTTTACTAACATTTTATTTAAAATGTTTGCATTCATTAGAGAGATTGGTCTATAATTTTCATTCTTTGTTTTAGCTCTTCCTGGTTCAGTATCCTATTTTTGTAATAAAAGGCATTTGGCAATACTCCTTTACCTATTTTTCCAAATAGTTTACATAGTATTGGAATTAATTCTTCTTCAAATGTTTGGTAGAATTCACTTGTGGAGCCATCTGGTACTGGAGATTTTTTTTTTTTTCCTTAGGGAGTTCATTAATGACTTGTTCAATTTCTTTTCCTAAAATGAGATTACTTAAATAATTTAATTATCTAATTTTAATCTGGGCAATTTATATTTTTGTAAATCTTCATACATTCCAATTAGATTATCAGATTTGTTGGCCGTACAATTGGTCAAAATAGTTGCTAATTATTGCTTTAATTTATTTTTCATTGGTGGTATATTTACCCTTTTCATTTTTTTGAGGCTGATGATTTTTTTCCTTTCCTTTTTCTAATCAAATTAACCAAATGTTTACATATTTATTAGGTTTTCATAAAACAAATTCTTAGTTTTATTAATAGTTCAATAGATTTCTTAGTTTCAATTTTACTAATTTCTCCTTTGAGTTTCATGATTTTTAATTTGGCATATAATTGGGGACTTTTTTTTTTTCAAGTCTTTTTAGTTGCATTCCAAATGCAATAATCTCCTCTTTCTTTGTTTTTTTTTCATGTATCTATTTAGAGATTTAAAAAAAAAAATACTCTCAGAACTGCTTTGGGTGTATCTCATGGGTTTTGTTATGTTGTCTCATTATGGTTCTTCTCTTCAATGAAATTATGGATTATCCCTGTCCTTTGTTGTTTAACCACACTCATTTTTTAGTCTTAGATTATTTAATTTACAATTGACTTTTAGTCTGCCTGTCCCTGGCCCCTAACTGAATATAATTTTTATTGCAATTTGGCCTGAAAAGGAAGCATTTACTATTTCTATTTTTCTGTATTTGATTGTAAGATTTTTATGCCCTAATACATGGTCAATTTTTGTGTACATTCCATTTACTGTTGAGAAAAAGGTGTATTTCTTTCTGTCCCTATTCAGTTTTCTCCAGAGTATGTAGTATATGTAGTATATGTAGATTTATTTGGATTATATTAACTTTCATAATTTCTTTCTTGTTTATTTTGTGATTAGATTTGTGTGATTCTGAGAAGGAAAAATTGTGGTTCCCCAATAGTATAGTTTTGCTTTTTATTTCTACCTGTAACTAGCTTAAATTTTTTCTAGGAATTTGGCTGATTTATCTCTTGGCGCATTTAGTATAGTTACTACTTCAATGTATATAGTATCTTTTATCAAGATACACTTTTCTTCCTTATCTCTCCTAATTAGGTCCATTTTTTTCTATGCATCCCTCAAGTCCTGTGTTTGTAGATGAAATTTTCTAGTTATTTCTGTTTTGTTTTGTTTTTTTCAATAGAAATATTTGAAAGTCTCTTATTTCATTGAAAATCAGTCAGCTCCTCTGAAAGATGATTCCAAGTCTCATTGGGTAATTAATTTTTGGTTGTAACCCTAAGTCCTTTGATTTTAGCAATATGTCATTGCAGTCCCTCTGATCATGTAATGTAGAAGAATCTGCCAGATCTTGGGTAATCCTGACTGTTACTCCTGGATATTTGAATTGTTTATGTCTGGAAGCTTGCAGTATTTTTTTCTTTTAGATTGTAGTTTTGGGGAATTGCAAAAATTATTCCTTGGGGTTTTCCTTGTGGGATCTCTTTCCAAAGGTCAATCAATCAATTCTTTCAATGAGTATTTTCCCCATTATTTCTAGAATATCGGGCATTTTTCCTTAAATTAACTCTTGAAGAATGCTATCCTGGCCCTTCTTTTGATCATGGACTTTCAGTAGGACAATAATTTTTAAATCATCTTTTCTGGATCTATTTTCCATGTCAACTCTTTTTCCAATGAGGTATGTCCATCCAATTTGTCATTCTTTTTAGTTCGCTTGACTGATTCCTGCTATCATAAAGAATCATGAGCTTCCATTAGCCTCATGGCAGTTTTTTTTTTTTTTTTTTTTTAATGTGTGCTTTTTTTTAAATTAGCATTTGTATCTCATTTTCCATTTGGTAAATTCTACTTTTGAAGCTATTGTTTTCTTCATTTTTTTATTTGGCTAATTGTATTTTGTAAGGAGCTGTTTTCTTCAGTAAATTTGGTCCTTCCTTTTCTAAGCTGATGACTATCTTGCATATCGTCCATTTCTTTTCTCATTTTTCCTCTACTTCTCTTATTTGTCTTTTAAAATATTTTATGAGCACTTCTAAGAAGACTCTTTGGTCTTGAGATAAGTTCATATCAGTCTTTGAGAAATCCTCTGTAGACATTTTATCATCACCTGAATTGGTGTTTTGATATTCTCTCATCCTAGTAGATTTCTATTGTCTGTCATTTTTGTTTTTTCTGTTTCTTGCTCATTTTCTTTCCAGTTCTTTTGGTATTTCCCCTGCTTTTTGTTTTTGTTTTATTTGGGTTTTTTGCTTTTTTTTTTTTTTTTTTAACTTTTAAGGTGGAGCTTTGCTCCTGGGATAAAGGAGATGCTCTCCAAAGCTTCCTGTGAAGCTCTGAGCCTTCTTTTGGGCACAGGGGTCCCTTGTGTTTGCTAGGATTAACTTTGCCTCTTCTTTTCCAGAAAAGCCTGGTCCCCAAGAGTTTGTTTTCTGAGCTAGGACTGGAGGCTTCTCCACTAATTTGCTCCTACATTGAAAAAGAATGAAATTATCAGTTGTTGATTTGCTGTAATTAAGATGCTCTCACTGGTTTTCCCAGAGTCTATATGAATTAGGGTGAACATCCTTTTCACCCCAGTGAGATTGACCTTTCTTGCAATTTTTCCAATCTGTTTTGAGTTGAAGAATGATTTCATTCCAACAGATGCTCTTCAGAGGCTTTGTTTCATGTGGTATTCAAGGTCAACAATCTTCCTGGCTTTATTCTGCCATCATCGCTAGTCCTTGAATTAAAAAAAAAATGTTTTTCTTATTTTTCTAGATTTGGAAACAACTTAAAACGCTTCCTAATTAAACTGCCTTTGCAATACAAAATATAATTAAAGAAGTATCAAGTTTTGGGAGAGTAGTCCAGAATGTGCAGACTTTACAAAAGATACATAGCCAAAAAGTGTCTTTTATAGCTCATTTGCAAAATTAAAAATTATTTTAGCAACAGGCTATTGGTGAAGGGGATTTTTCCATGTCTAAGAGTGAGACCAGGATCTAAGAGTTAGGGAAGAGTTTGGGCAGATGCTAGTCAAGAACAAACTCACATAAGTGTTATGCTTATATGCTAAATTTCATGTTGAGACCAGAGGACTTGAGTATGCTTTTAGATATGCTAACAAGACAGTCTCAGAAATGTATTTATTTTTTGTGTGACAGTTGACACAGCATTGTCTTCATGAAAGTTCTACATTACTGTGCATAATGGAGACACGATAGGCTCATCAAAGTTCCTGCTCCATATTAAATATACTGTAGATAGTCACTGAACTCAGTTTCTGCCACTTCTAAAATTTGAAGAAGGGATTCTAAGAAGAGAAAACTAAATGGAAGCAAACAACAGGGAAAACAAAACTACTCATTACATGTTTATCATGTGCCAGGTACTATTCTAAACACTTGGGAAAGTCAATCTTCTATTCTATTGAGGGAAGATAATCATCAAAAATGGTTGAAAAAAGGGAAGGAGTAATGGTACCCTACCTGACTAGTCATGGCAGCTCTCTTATATGGAAAGTATCAAATAAATCTGGAATAGGTTGGACACCAGAAAGAAGTCAGTTAAAGCTCCTACCTCATGATATTTCATGAGGATCAAGTGAGATAATGTATGTAAAGTGCATTGTAAAACTTATTTGATATTCACATCATTAGGATATTTAGGTACTCTAAGACTAAATCTGACTGCAGAAAATAAATAAATGATCCTGGTTAATGTGTTACTCCTAATGACAAATCCAAGTGTGCTCTCAAAGTGATGACATTCCCATGGGATGAATTGGAAGCTAGGAAAGAGAGGCATCATGTCAGAGACTTCTAATTATTTGCTTATAATGATATTCAAAAATATAATTTGGCTAATTAGTGTGATTTTTTCCCATTGCCAGAGATTTTATGAGAAATGTCATTGCAATCATTTCTTCTCCATATAATTGAACTTCTGGGAGATGATAGATCCCAAAGGTAAAGACTTTGCCATAAATCTGTCTCAGTCTCTCAGCATTTCCTCTTTGTGGTAAACACAGAATACATTTCCAAAGGTAAGTTTTATAGGTATTATTCTGAATATGAAAGGGATAAATAATTATTCTTTAAACCAGCCTTACAAATCTTTCTAAAACACAGGGTATAGGAAAAAGAAACTTGCATCTCTCTAAATCATTATTGAGCTAGAAGTAGATATGCCTTTTATAATACATATGAGGCAACAAAAAATAGTGCATAGATAGCTAACTAGGATGACTTGCATATGTTTAAGACTCATCATCAGTACACAGATACTCTATGATGTTACTCAGGTTATGTAACTTCATGTTGTAGGAAGTTTTAGAAGACTATGTTATGGACAAGGAGAAAGAAAATAAGTTGCCTTCCAGTCTCTATCTTTAATAATGCTAATATGAGTAAAGGTATCTTAGCTGTCTTCCCATGATAGAATCTTTGTTCCTAGAAGGTACTGAAATCTTTGTCTCCAAATCAATTTTTATTCTTCTGAAATTTATCTAATAATATAATTTGTCACACTTAACATCTACTCTAAAAAATGACATATCAGAAGCCATTATTAATGTCTCCTCCCTTAGATTATTATTAAAACAAGCAAATAGCAAATTTGCTTATCCTATTTGAGAGAGTGTGCATTTTATAAGGGATCCATTGTGGTCACCTTCCCTCAGGAAGGTGAATAGAACTTGATCTCATTTTCTAATGATCTTTTACGATGAGAATTTGATCAGTTGTTCTAAAGACCTTATACTATCATATATATATATATATATATATATATAGATATATATACATATAGATAGATAGATATAGATATATATACATATAGATAGATAGATAGACATAGATATAGATATAGATATACAGATAGATAGATAGATAGATAGATAGATAGATAGATAGATAGATAGATAGATATAGATATAGATATATATATAGATATATCTATATCTATATCTATCTATATAGCCTTTGCTGTCAAGGAAAATAATCATCTCTATTTATTCATAACTATTTTCCTATTATTTATGTGGACCTAAAGGGAAAAGTAAATATTTTTAAATGCAGTGACTAACCTCTCTAGGAGATTTAGATTATCCATATAATTCAATGTAAACTTTAAGGTTACTAATAGTTTCAAATTTTTTAAATAAATTTTAGAATCTTATAGAGTCACATTATTACTTCTTTGTCAAGTTTTAGATGAAGCCTAAGTCTAGGGAAAAATACTCTATAGAGAGTCATAAATCCTGTTGAAGGTTTCTATTTTATTCATATAGACATACCACCAACTGAAATAGATCAGCAATTCCTTTGTAACATCACACGTTTGAGAGTCGTTAGTGGCAAATGGGTGATCTGATTTACCATTGGCCACTTTACAAATATGTGAATTTCTGAATGCAATTTTTGGTTAGTCATATTACTAGCTTGTCAATACTTAGTGATCTATTTTGAGCTTTCTTGACAGAGATACCGTAGTTACATGCTATTTCTTTTTTCAATTCTTTTTACAAATGAGGAACCTAAGATAAATTGAGTAAAGTAACTTTTCCAGAGTCACACAATTTGTAAATGTATGATATGATTCAAACTTAGATATTCTTAATTCCAGACCTGTTGTTCTAGCCACTGTACCAAGTAGCTACTTGAATAATTTAGATAATTTTTGAACTCTAGCCTTCCTTATGCCAAAGAAAGCTAATTCCACACTGCCACGCTAGGGAAATTTATAGAATTCTAAGCAAACATATGTATTTAGTATTTACTGCATTCAAAATATTGTGATAGATGCTCAATGGGATAAGGAGGAAAATGAAAATTCTTAAGGTTGATAAGATATAATTCCTATTGCTATCATAGCACTTGATAACAGCAATACAGAAAATGTAAACAAAGTGCTATGTTAGATTTCAGAGTGAAATTATAAGTTGAATTGCTGTAACCTAAATAAATTTCTACAAAACTCCTACAAACAGTCATTTAAGCCTATAGAGATCATGAAAGGTTTTCTAAACATATAGGAGTTGGTGCTAGAAAAACTAGAGTCATTCTAGTTCAGATGAACTATGATCTAGGCTTAATGGTATAATAAAATAAAAGAATATAGTTAATACTAACTTTTTTATAAGAATGGCATCAAGGACCTGTGCTTTCATCCATGGGAGCAAACTAAACCAATTTATAATGTTAGAGCATTACAGAGTTCTGAGACACAGAGATTTGATTGGTAATTAAGTTAAAAAGTGACAAAATAAAGATTTGTAACCGTGACCCCATTTTTGGGCCAATCTTCTATCTACTGTTCCATGACCCATCTCACATTATAAGATATATTGAATTAAATACTTTGGATCATGATATTATTGTATCTCTAAACTCCCATTCCTTTTCTGTTCTCTGAAGAGAACTACAGTGATATTAAGGTGTAGAGAAAAGGAAATATGTAAAAATTTTTAAAAGTTAAAAGACTGGTATATTTTTTTTTAATTTTTGTTTTATAAGAAATAAGTATAAACAAAATTGTTGCCATTGTTGAGGGCATTGAAAAATTCTTTTTTTTTTTCTCTCAACAGAAAATACAGAGCAAATAACTTTAAGCCTGATGCAGACCTAAGGCAATGTCAAGCCCAAATTACACAGATGTGACTGAATTCATTCTTTTGGGTCTGACTAGTCGTCAAGAACTTCAGGTCCTGTTTTTTGTGGTATTCTTAATTGTATATGTTATCACTCTGGTGGGGAATCTCGGAATGATCATGCTAATCGGTGTCAGTCCCCAGCTCCAGAGTCCCATGTACTTCTTTCTCAGCCATTTGTCTTTTGTGGATGTCTGGTTTTCCTCTAATGTCACCCCAAAGATGCTAGAAAACTTATTATCCAAGACCAAAACCATTTCCTATGTTGGATGTTTAATACAATGTTATTTTTTCATTGCTCTCGTCCATGTAGAGGTTTACATCCTGGCTGTGATGGCCTTTGATCGATTTATGGCCATCTGCAACCCCCTGCTTTATGGGAGCAAAATGTCAAGGACAGTTTGTATTCGGTTAATCTCAGTACCCTATGTTTATGGCTTTTCGGTAAGCCTCATTTGCACCTTGTGGACTTATGGTTTGTATTTCTGTGGAAACTTTGAAATCAACCACTTCTATTGTGCAGATCCTCCACTCATCAAGATAGCCTGTGGTGGTATCCACATCAAGGAATATACCATGATTGTCATAGCAGGAATTAATTTCACATACTCGCTCTCTGTGGTGCTGATCTCTTATACATTTATTGTCATAGCCATCCTCCGCATGCGCTCTGCAGAAGGGAGAAAGAAGGCTTTCTCCACCTGTGGCTCTCACCTCACAGCTGTTACTATGTTTTATGGAACACTCATTTTCATGTATCTCAGGCGCCCCACAGAAGAGTCTGTAGAACAGGGGAAAATGGTGGCTGTGTTTTATACCACAGTCATTCCTATGTTGAACCCCATGATCTATAGTCTGAGGAATAAGGATGTAAAAGAGGCAATGAACAAAGCTATTCATAGAGCTTGTTTTGTGAAATAATTCAAAGAATCAATTGTCTTCAAATATGAAAAATGTAATAATAATAATAAGGTCCTAGAGTTGTGAGGGATACCAAAGTTCTTCTTCAACTTCAAGTTCCACTCAAACAAGCATAACATCAATTTGTCTCTGATGAATTGTCATATACTTTGATGGCTCCAGGTGGTGCTGTATTTAAAGCATGGAGCCAGGAAGAACTGTATCTCAGACTTTTGACAGTTGCACAATTCTAGGCATGCATTTTAATCTCTGCTTTCCTTAGGTTCCTTAATTGCAATAGAGGGATAATTAAAAATCAACTTTATGGTGATTTGTCAAGATCAAATGAGATAATAATTGAAATTCAGTTGGCATTGTGTCTGGCACATAATAAGGTATTTATAAAAGTTTGTTATTGCTATTGTTATTACTGTTACTATTCTTACAAGACTCATTTTAAATTCTCTTTTGTAAAGAAGGACTTTTACCATTCCCCTTGCTACTACTTTTTTCCTCTAAAGTGGACTTCTAACTACTGTTGAGGGCATCTTCTATTTCCAGCAGTAGAAGATAAAGGGGATTTATTTTAGGCAATGATAAGCACTGTCCTTTATAACTGTTTAGTGATAGTTGATTCTTTAGTCAACTCCACAAAGTTACCAAGTTAACACATAGACAATCTAGCTGCCAAAACACTTCATACAGAAACAAGTCAGCCTTAATGTATTAGAGTTCCTTACCAGCTCTTTCTGTCTCTCTCACTAACCAGCCTCAGGGTGTGGATTTAGAAAAGGGCCAAAGACTGGCCTTTCAATCTTTGATCATCTTCAATGAAAAATTCATCTAAAAGGAATATTATAGTATAAATACGCTTATGAAAATGAACCCCTCACAAAATGTAGTGTTTCTATCTCACTATCTCTATATTCTACTCCTCATTTCCTTAATTTCATCAAATTAATTGAGAAAACTCAAAAGAAAATTGCCTACTTCCCTCTTCCTCTACTCTCATACTTCATCAAAAAATACTATTTCTAATCTACAGTAAAGCATGAAATCAGGCTCATTATCTCCTACATTTATCTTCATGTAGACTTCCATTAATAATTATGTAATACTCAAGAAGTTAGAGCACCCAGGCAATAATGTCATATACCTCCAGTCAACAAGACCTGAGTTCCAAATAAGTCTCTGTAAAGTAGAGAAAATAATAGCAACTACTTTCTAAGTTTGTTAGGAATGAATGAGATCATGTTTGCAAAGCACTTAATACATAATACCTGGCACAAAGTAGGCACTTAAGAAATGCTTGTTTTTTTTTTTTTTTTTTTTTTTTTTTTTGTTTTGTTTTGTTTTGTTTTTTTCAGGTAGGGGATCTTAGAACATTGTCCATGAACTCAGAAATTTCAGAGGCTTCTGATTAATGCAAGAGAAAAAATTTACATGAACCATATATTTAGGAAACAAGTATTTATTAAGTGCTAATTATATACCTGGTATTATGCTAAGCACATGTATATAGCAGAATTCATCTGAAAGAATGAAAAAAAAATAGTATATCAATGGAATCAATTAAAACTGTGAAGGAAGGAAGCATAACAGTGACAAATATCAAATTAAATTACAAAGCAGAAATAATAAAAATTTCCAGTATTGGCTAAAAATAGAATGGTGGATCAGTGGAATAGATAAAATAAACACTAAAAGGTAGTAAATGCTTATAATAATCTAATGTTGGATAAAAAAAAAATCTAAGCTTTTTAGATTAAAATTCACCATTTGAAAAAAATGCTGGAAAAACGGGAAAATAGTTTGGCTGAAGCAAATTATAAAACAGCAGCTCATATTATATACCAAGATCAGGTAAAATGACTAAAAGATTGAGACATAAAGAATTATAACATAAGCAAATTAGCAGAGCGTGGAAAATTTTTACTGTTCAATTGATGGATAAGGAAAGGCTCCATCACCAGACGGAATATAAAGGGGATCATAAGATACAAAATGAATCATTTGAATTGCATGTCACTGAAAAGTTTTTGCACAAACAAAATCAATGCATTCAAATTTTAAATGAAAGTAAGAAACTGGGGGGGGATTTTTCAGGAAATTTCTCTGATGAATGAAATAGATTTCATTTCTGAAATAGATATATATGTGTGTTTATACATCTATTCATATAAATGACTCAAGATTGGGAATTCATATCCTCCTAAATGCACATCTAGTACTCTATCCACTAACCTATCTAATCTCATTGAGGGCAGAAATCATTTTATCTCCCTTAACTTCCCTTTTTTTAACCAACACTTGGCAGAATCTTTGGCTTATAATAGGCATTCATTTGTATAGAAATAAAGGAACTCCTAAGCCTGTGAGATACCCTACGTAACAATATACTGGAGGAGAAATGGATTGGAAAGGTACAGCACAAGAAGGAGTATGTTGTGACAGGAGCATGAAGAGGGAGCCTGTAAAGAGTTTTAAATACCAAATTAGGAGTATTATCCTCCCACAATGAATCCTTCTGAAATTGATGAAAAACTTGGAATCAATAGTTTCTCCACGTTAACTATGAAAAATAAAGACCTCACAGAAATTATATGCAAAAAGCTTTCCTTATTCCATTGGAGGAGGAACAAGTAGATATACATGCTGAGATCTAGTTTAGAACCAAAGAGATCTAAGGCAAAGTCATGCTATGTAGAGACGTGAGAAGAAAAAAAAAATGAAGCAATGAGGTGAAAATAAAATGGTGGAGTAAAGAAAAGAACTTGCCCAAACTGTCCTCCAAACTGCTTCAAATTCCTTTAAATGTTATTTTTACATCACTAAAACACCAAAAAATACAGAGGAGAATATTTTCCAGCCCAAAGCAAGTTAGAAGCTCAACAGAAAAGTGTGTGATACAGGGCTAGGAATTCAGCCTGAAGTCTTAGTGCAGGCTACTCCAGCACAGCCCCAGATGCAGCCCCCAAGCAAGCCCCAGTCTGCTTCTAAACCTCTCAGCCTAGGGACAACAGGGACAACTTCAAAGGTCAATGCAAAAGGTTTATGGCAGTGGGGTGAAGGTGGGGTATGCAGTCCCAGGGTAACCCCAGTCACTGGAGCCCCAACCCCAGCCTGCATACTAGATCTGACAGCTCCTGTAGGGCGGATACACTCCTAACAACTTCCAGAAAAGAGGGCTTGAGGTCAAATTCCTAGAAGGATTTTTGAAATCAACTGCACAATACCCCTGAAGCTTGGGACAGTTCACCCTCCAGTCTGGAAACAGAGCCTTGGGTTAACTAAGAGTTAAAAGATAAGTAATAGGCTAGCAAAATGAGTGGAAAACAAAAAAGAAAGTTTCTGACTATTGAAAGTGATTATGGTGACAAGGAAGATCAAAACACACTCAGAAGATGCTAATAAATCTGAAACTCTCCAAGAAAGTCTCCAAAGTCTCCAAGAAAAATAAAAATTGATTTTGGGCCATGAAAGGGCTCAAAAGGGACAGCAATCAAGAAAGAGAGATAGAGGGGAAAATAGGGAAATAATTGAGAGAGGTGAATTGATAGAGGTGATACAAAAAGCTAATGAGGAGAAGAATACTTTAAAAAGCAAAATTAATCACTTGGTTAAAAAAAAAGCTCATTGGGGTAAATAATTCCTTAAAAATAGAATTGAACAAATGGAAACTAATGACTTTATGAGAAATCAAAGTGCAATAAAGCAAAACCAAAAAAAATGAAAAAAAAAATAAAAAGATATGTGAAATATCTAAAATCGGTAAAGGAGAGATAATTTTAAAAAAATTATTTGTCTACTTGAAAGTCATGATCAAAAGCAAAAGCATAGGCATTATCTTTCTAGAAATTATCAAGGAAAACTTTCTTGATATTCCAGAAACAGAGGTAAAATAGAAATTGAAATAACCCACTGATCACCTCAAGAAAGATATCCCAAAACATAAACTTCCAGGAATATTATAAACCAAATTCCAGAATTCCCAGGTCAAGGAGAAAACATTCCAAACAAACAAACAAACAAAACAAAAACAATTCAAGTATAGGGAAGCCATAGTTGGGATAACATAAGATTTATACTTTAAAGAACCAAAGGACATGGAATATTATATTCTGGAGAATAATGGGGCTAGGATTGTAACCAAGAATCACCTACCTAGAAAAACTAAGTATAATATGTTAGAGAAAAATATTATTCTTCAATGAAACAGGGCTTTCAAGCATTCATGATGCAAAGACCACAGCTGAATGGAAAATTTCATTCTCAAATATAGGAGAAGCAAAAGGAGGGAATCAGGAAAGTGGTATCATAAGAGACTTAATAAGGATTATCTGTTTACATTCTTACAAGGATGATCCTTGGAACTCATTATTAAGTTCTCATTATTATGGTAGTTAGGAGAGGACATGGGTATGTAGTGGATATTAAGGGATAATATCTTGTTTTTAATAATGAAATTAAGGGTTGAGAGAGGAATGTACTGGGATAAAAGGAAAGAAAGAATTGAAATGGTGAAAATTATCTGCTATAAAAAATAAAAAGCAAGAAAAGGTTTTCATAGTGAAGAGAAAGAAAGGGATGAAAGGGGAAATGAATGAATCTTACTATCATCAGAATTGGATAAAATAAGAAATAACATACATCCTCAACATGGGTATAGAAATCTATCTTAACCTGCAGAAAATGCAATGGGAATGGATTATGAGAAGGGGGTAGGGTGAAAAAAGAGAGGGCCTATTAGGAGAGGGAGTTATCAGTAGCAAAGCATTTTTGTTGAGGGGCAGGTCAAAAGAAGAGAGAGAATAAATGAGGGAAATTTCAGTTAGAAATAGTAATTGGAAAAAAAATTTGAAGCAAGTTTCTCTGGTAGAATACTATTGTTCTCTGGGAAATGATGAGTAGGATGCTCTTAAGAAAAAATAAAACCTGTAAAAATTTCCATGAATAAAATGATATGCACTATATACAAAATAATAGTCATGTTCTGTGATGAACAGCTATAAATGACTCAGTAGTACAAGCATCCACAGGTACTCTGGAGGACTTATGATTAAAACAAACAAACAAACAAACAAAAAAAAAAACTCTTATCCATACCCAAGAAGAAACTGATTATGTCTGAATACACATCAAATCAGTTTCTCTCTCTTTCTCTCTCATATATGTGTGTATGTGTGTGTATCTTTTTTAATTTAATTTTTTCTTGAGGACTTTTGTTTTATTAGGATAGGAGATCTATGTTTTCTTTCCCAACTTGACTTTTATGGAATTTTTTTGCAAAATTTCACATGAAATTTCTTAATTGTGGGTGGATATTAGGGAAAGAATTCAAAAATCGTAAAAACAAATGTAAAAAAATTGTTTTGAAAGTAACTGGGGAAAATTTTAAACAAATAAATGAATATTTTAAAAGAAAATTTATCAAGCAACAGCTAGCTATAAAGGGAATAAATTTGCCTGGTGACATGAAGCCATTCATAGTAGAACCTTATGATGAGAATATGGTTCTTCTATGTGTTTATTCAAGCTCAACGACCTAGATCTAGTTTGAACCAATGCTTTGGTTTAGCTACATCAGAATTCATTCAGAGGATAACAACAAACGAATGTTGTTATACCAATATCTGGACACAACTTACTTGTTGGGCCTCAGCTGTGGAAAACTAAGTGTCTCCTAATAGTATAAAATTAAAAAAAAAAGCATGGAATGAAAAGAAGAGTGGTCATGGGATGGGTTTCTGATGCCCATAATGGAAGCCTTGTGTTATTATTATTCAGCATGCTTCAAGGTCATATATTTATACATTGAAAACAACTACTACTTACTTATTCTAAAATAAACCCCATGTTTAATACATTTGCTACTTCCTGGGACTATCTATGGCATCAGCAACATCTTGTGCATACCTCCATTGCATGGCTCCAATCTCTGCCATTATTTCAATAATAAGTGACTTTTATAGGACTGACACTTGAAACTTTTTCCTTCAAAACCTAACAGCATGAATAATTTCACCCACTCCTTCATCAGTCATCTTATCTATCATCTCCTCTACTCATTTAGGAACATCTGAGACCAAGATTTGTTTAATGAGGCAAGATTCATGTATTTTTTCTGGTATGCTAGAAAGTTTCTAGAGGAAAGACCTAAAGTTCCATCTATCCTGTCATCTCCTCCCTATCCAATTCTTTGTTTTCAACATATAGCTTTCACTTTTTCTTTTAGTATTATCAGAGCTTTGGTATTGTATCACTCTTGATAGTCCAGCTCCAGCAACATATATTTTTTTCCTGATTACGTAGTGAATCTTAAATTCATCTATCTCTGTCACTTGCCTCTCATAAATAGCAGCCATCTTGGAACTTTGCAGAATACACTCCATACTTGCAACTTTATACATAGAAACTCCAAACTTGACAGCTCATTACAAACTCCAGCATGTGAATGGAGGCAAATGATTTAATGTAGCTCAAATTTCTACTGGCAAATCTAACTCGTTTCATGTTACCATCACTCTCTCGATAGAAGACTATTGCCAACTGCTCCATACTGAAAGCTGTAAGCAAGACAAAAGATTTGCTAGGATCACTATAAGACAACACTGGCCCATGTTGATTTCACACTTATTATGTACTAGATCTATTTTTTTAAAAAAAGTAAAAACATAGTCCCTTCCTCAAAGAGCTCACAATCTAATGGTGAGAAATAATAATAAATATCTATGTACATACATAATATAAACAGAATAGATTCAATAGAATAATAAACATAAAACATATCATCTATAAAATCTATATAATTTTGGATAAAATTAGCCTCATGGCTCAGGTAATGAGATATGACCCATCCTGACTAAGAGGATGCACCTGGAAAACTTTGAAGTTCTTTCCTGTAATATTTAAAACTAAGTTTTCATTATCTAAGCATTTAGATCTTTTGGTTATTCTAATGAATCAATAAATGCAGTCATGCAGCATCTTTTAAGCATCAGTTACTCTAATGCATCAATAAAGAAACTCATGTAGTATTTTTTATGTATAACTGTGACAGGGGCTAGATTGTTGAGAGAGACAAAAATGACACAAATACCTATCCCATCAAACTCCATGGATAGAATTCATTTTTTTTAATTCATTTTTCCAAATTATCCCCTTTCTCCCTCCACTCCCTCCCCTAGATGACAGGTAATCCCATACATTTTACATGTGTTACAATATAACCTAGATACAATATTTGTGTGTAAATACCATTTTCTTGTTGCACATTAAATATTAGCTTCCGAAGGTATAAGTAACCTGAGTAGATAGACAGTAGTGCTAACAATTTACATTCACTTCCCAGTGTTCCTTCTCTGGGTGTAGTTATTTCTGTCCATCATTGATCAACTGGAAGTGAGTTGTAGAATTCATTTCTTCTCTTAGTAGTTTGGTTTTGTGATGACTACTCAAAAAAAGAGGATATGCTCTTGAGGGAAGGGAGAGTGTTTTATCTATTTTTTTAATATATCTCACACTATCTACCATAATCTTTTTCTCAAATTGGTCAATAATTTTTTTTTTGTAATCCTTTAGCTTCCATCAATGAAATGATAGCTCTGATATCCCATGGACTCAAGGGGACTTTCTTATTCATTTTTAAAGGAAAAAATCCTGCACTTCATTGTGAGAGTGAAATTTCTACCTTACTCTTCAATAGACAAATAGATAAAAATAATAATTCACCAAAAAATGGTGAATCCAAAATACTCAATTACTACTAAAATAGTTTTGATTTGTTTTTTTTTTCTTGGATGAGACAAAATTTTATAAGAATTGGATGAGAATACCAGGCAATTTACATAACTCATATTCTAGTCCTTCTTCACATATCTATAGGCTGTGTGTTCACAAATACATCCCTTCACAAGGAATTCGCTACTGTTCTAATTGGCAAAACTACTGCAGTTTTCCATTGGTAACAACAGTTTCTTCAATGTAAGTTCTTTATGTCAATAAAATTAGATGTCTTTTTTTTAACAGTATGAAAGATAAGGTACTGAACCAAGAATCGAGAAGGTTTGTGCAGATAGGCTGCCTCGGACTTTTATAAGCTATGTAATATGTACAAGTCTTTACAATTCCTGGAATCTAATAATAATAATTCATTATTATCCCAATAATAAAATTACAGATCCTAATAAAACTTCCACAGTGTTATAATGATGTTAAAGAATTATAACACATGTAAATTGATTTGAAAAAAATAAAACAAAATGAAATGTGAGCTTTGGTCAGAAAGTTCTCATAAGAGACACAAATACACACACACATACACAAACACTGACAGGTAAATCCACAGAGAGAGACAGAAAGAGACAGAGATAGCAAGATAGCAAGATAGAGAGAGAAATTCTCCTTAACAAAGCAAAAATGATGAGGTCCTGAGAAGTCCTTGTTCATTTCATGCTCCAAAAAATGTCATTCAATAATACTTTATACAAATTAAAAATGAATCACTTTAGATAGTCAGATTTGTGTCAGAACACAGAAATACAGATATGATTAAGACAGGAACTTATTTAGTCATTAATTTACTTTTCATTATTCTCTTCACAGCATCCTTACCATCTTTGTTTCTCAAGCTATAAATCAAGGGATTTAACATAGGACTTACAAAAATAAAGAAAACTGCTACAATTTTTCCTTCTTCTACAGATGTCTCCGATGGAGGTCTTAAATACATGCAAAAAAGAGTTCCATAAAACACCGTGACAGCTGTCAGATGGGATGCACAGGTAGAGAAAGCTTTACGCCGGCCCTCATTGGAGAGAATACGCAAGATGGCTATGAAGATAAACATGTAAGAGATGAGAATGATTGTGAGGGAGCAGATGAGGTTGGAACCAGCAGCTATAAACATGGCTGTTTCTTTGATGTAGGTGTCTGAGCAGGAAAGGACCATAAGGGGTGGGTCAGCACAGTAAAAGTGGTTAATCTCATTAGGGCCACAGAAGGATAGACGGAGCATGAGGATGGTTTGTATCAGGCTATTAAAAAAGCCATAGACATAAGGTACTGTGACCAAGGAGATGCAAATATTCCTGGACATTTTGCTACTATATAGCAGTGGATTACAGATAGCCACATACTGGTCATAGGCCATAACTGTGAGGATGTAATAATCTATAACCACCAAGGCAATGAAAAAATGAAACTGTATGAGGCAGCCAACAAAAGAAATGGTTTTTCTTTGTGATAGAAAATGGACCAACATCTGAGGTGTGACATTGGTGGAATAACAAAGGTCCACAAATGATAAGTGGCTGAGGAAAAAGTACATGGGAGTTTGAAGTTTGGGATCAGTCCTGATCAGTGCAATCATGCCCACATTTCCACATACAGTGATGAGGTAGATCATTAAAAATATTACAAAGAGGATAGATTGCAATTCTGGACGATCAGTCAGTCCCAGAAGAATGAACTCAGTCACCTCAGTATAGTTTATATTTGGCATTTTATTCAATACCTAAAAAGGTAAAAAAGGAAGATAAATATGACATTTTTTCCATTAAGTATTTTACTCTTAAGTGACTTTCATACTTTTTTCTTCCTCCTATTCTCATATATGGCTCATAGAGAACTTGAATATCAAGAATTACCTGTTTATTTAGAAGTACCTGATTTATTCTAGAACCCAATATTTTAATGATCTTGAAATTCATAATGACTTAACATATGGTTACAGTAGCTATAAAGGTGGATATTATTTTAAGCTGCCTAAATAATTGAAAAGTGTGAATGGCTATAAAGGTTATATTCAATCTGTACTATCTCAATAATGTCACAGATTGTCTTTGTTTCTAGATGTCAATTTTCATCAGAATGTTGCTAAACAGTAAAGCATGCAGAAAGGAGAATTCAAAATAGCATCAAGATTTTCCCATATGAAAATCAGTTGAAAGAAGTGGCAATTTTTCACCTTGAGAATAAAAGATAAAGATTTTTATCTTCAGAAACCAAAAGGATTTTGTTTTGGAAGAGAAATTATAGACTCACAAAATTTGATAATTGAAAGGGATCTCAGAGGCAACCTTGAATTCCCACTCTAAAATGCCAACAAGTCATCATCCAATTTTGCTTTAAAGATCCTCAAAATTGGGCAAATTTCTCTTGTAGATATAATCCATTCCAGTTTTGAAGAACTCCCAATTGTTTGGAAATTCATCTTTATGTCAAACTTAAATATTTCCAAGCAAACTACTCTAAATTTTCTTCTTCATGACATTATTTCATTTTATTGAAAGCCATTTTCCTTTCTCTCTTTAGCAGACTAAAAACTAACTAAACTCTAGGTTACTGAGTAAGCAACTTAGTTAATAAGAATTTCTTATACACATACAATCTTCTGGGCATAATACCAAGTGCTGAAGTTACCCACAAAAAGGATGGATTCTATTATATTTAGAGCTTTCAAGAAAAAATCTAAGCAAACCACAAATAAAATTGCAAATCTGAAGAAAAACCTAGAAATTATCTCTTTAAAAAATTATTGCTTATTTTCCCCTTCATTCACATCCATTAGTACAGACTTTTTGTCTATAATCAATTTCTAGTTATCATCTTTGGCTGAAATTTTATACTTATGTATATGCTGAGTTAATAAAATTCTTCTCAAAATAAGAAAACTTCAAAGAGTGTTTCTTAGGAAAATTATTTTTTCTATAAATTATTGAAAATGTACATAGGTCAGTATGCCATAGGTTTTCATCTCATATCTCTTTACTCTTTTATTTCAAAATTCTTTATGAAGCCTATCTATAATCAATGCTTCTACTTCTTTTCTTTTTTTTTTTTAATTTTTTTTATTCATTTTTCCAAATTATCCCCTCCCTCCCTCCACTCCCTCCCCCCGATGACAGGTAATCCCATATATTTTACATGTGTTACAATATAACCTAGATACAATATATGTGTGTAAATACCATTTTCTTGTTGCACATTAATTATTAGCTTCTGAAGGTATAAGTAACCTGGGTAGACAGACAGTAGTGCTAACAATTTACATTCACTTCCCAGTGTTCCTTCTCTGGGTGTAGTTGTTTCTGTCCATCATTGATCAACTGGAAGTGAGTTGGATCTTCTTTATGTTGAAGATTTCCACTTCCATCAGAATACATCCTCATACAGTATTGTTGTTGAAGTGTATAGTGATCTTCTGGTTCTGCTCATTTCACTCAGCAACAGTTGATTTAAGTCTCTCCAGGCCTCTCTGTATTCCTCCTGCTGGTCATTTCTTACAGAGCAATAATATTCCATAACCTTTATATACCACAATTTACCCAACCATTCTCCAATTGATGGACATCCATTCAACTTCCAGTTTCTAGCTACAACAAAAAGAGCTGCCACAAACCTTTTGGCACATACAGGTCCCTTTCCACTCTTTAGTATTTCTTTGGGATATAATCCCAATAACAGCAATGCTGGGTCAAAGGGTATGCACAGTTTGATAACTTTTTGGGCATAGTTCCAAATTGCTCTCCAGAATGGCTGGATTCTTTCACAACTCCACCAACAATGTATCAGTGTCCCAGTTTTCCCACATCCCCTCCAACATTCATCATTATTTGTTCCTGTCATCTTAGCCAATCTGACAGGTGTCTTCTACTTCTTTTCTTTTCACACTCTTCTTCACTCCCTATATTCTGGTTTCCAAAAGTATCATTCAACAAAAATTGTTCTCTCCATAGCTGCCAATCATTACTTAATTGGCAAACCCAAAGACAAAGCTTTGTTCAGGCCCCAACTCCTTTAACTTCCCTGCAGACTTTTCTTGAGATTTGTTTGTTACTATACTTTCTCATTTCTCCTTTTCCTTATTGGATTATTGCCTTTGAGTCTCTTTTGTTACATATTTGTCCAGATCCCTATTCATCAGTTGTGGGTATGCTGAAAGGCTTTATTCTGTCCCTACTCTCTAAACTATTTTTGTTTTAGTAACATCATCAGTTCCTATAGATCCTTTTGCTAATGGTTCTCAAATCTACTAACTCAGTCCTAAACTATCTTCTATTACTCCAACATTCTCAAATTGAGTATTAAACATCAGATTGGAAATACTAAACTCAACTTGTCCAAAATTTAATTTATTACCTTTCTGACAAAACTCTCTGCTGTCTCAAGCTTCTCTAATATTGCTGAGGATATCACCATGCTGCCAGTCAGCAAAGCTTATAACCTAGATGTCACACATTGTCAACTGCACTCAAATTAAGCTGTATAACAGCTTTCATATTCACTATTTTCTATTCTAACACTGCCACCCATTGTAGAGACCTTCATTATTTCATGCATCTTCATCATCCATAGTTGTTTGAATATTGTACATCCCATTAGAACTTCTTTCTTTTTTGTCTTTCTTTGTTGTTTTGTTTGTTTCTCCAGTGTTAACACAGTGCCTGGCACATAACAGTGACTGAGTATTTGCTATTACCTCAAGTGCCTTCCATCTACCAATTTCCTGACTTTGTCTTGAATTATTCTCATATCTGCTGTCGATTCCAATTAGAGCAATTAGAACTGAGATCAGGAAAGATGCTCTAGTTGGAATCGACAGCAGATATGTATCTTGAATGAGGAGGAAGAGAATCCCAAGTGTGGAGATGAAAATTGAAATTCAAGTTTTCCTGGAGGATACTTTCTACTACATACTGATGTTTTTTAACCTTTACAATCCACACCACCAAGATTTTCCTCCTCATGTAAGAGTCTACAATTCCTATCTGAAACAAAAGCAAATGAAATTTGAAAGCAGAGAAGTTATGATTTACTTTGAATTCCTGAGCCCCCACAGAATTTCCAACGCTACCTGTGAAAGAAGAGAGATCTCTCTCCAAGAAGATAGAAACTCAAAGGCAATTCAGTTATGTTTATGAGACCTTTGTCATTGAATCCCTAGGGTTCAATTAGCCTCTCCCCCTCCATGAAGAGTTGTGTCAGAGAGATTACTTAATTCTTAATATTCACAAGAGAAAATAACCTTGATGTTCCTAATGAGTAAAAACTGATGGACTCTGTGATTATGTTTTATTTTAGTTACAAACCAGTGTTCTGTATGATTCAACTTTCCTGTGGATGATACAACAAAGGGTCTATAAAATGGAAATAATGATAAAATCCAAATTCTAAGGTTGTTGTGATAATAAAATAAGATAATGTTTGGAAAGTATTTAGAATGGTGTTTGAACATAATTGGCATGATATAAATGGTTGTAGAATTCTTCTATGAAAACAGAAAATACCATATTATTGTATTGATTACATATGATAATTATATTGGTTAGAGAAGAAAATGAAGTCAAAATAGTTAAGACTAAGGGGATTGGAAATTTAGAAAGAGGGCATAGAATAGGTTTAAGAAGGATGAGACATTAGAAAGATTGAATGACAGGAGATTATGTTGTGTTACATCCTGTAACCATCGCTGAGCATTGTTGAAGTTGAGTGAAGTGGGATATGAAAACACTAAAGAACTTTGAGGTTGATATATTTGATGGAGCGTCAATAGTCCTCCATTATAAGAAGAGGAGCTGTGGAGGAGAAGAGCAAATTGAGTCAGGTACTCAGACTCTTTGATAAGCATGTTGATACAGTCATTCATTCATTCATTCATTCATCTTGCTGATTAGACAAAAGAAAAGAAAACACACACACATGTTTATGTGTGTGTATGTATATATATATATATATATATATATATGTGTGTGTGTATGTATATATATATATATGTGTATATATGTAATATGAATGTATATATGTATATACATATGTAATATATAACTATATATTATATCTCATATTATAACATTGCATATAGTTCATATGTATGTATATGTATATATATATGTGTGTGTGTGTGTGTGTGTGTGTGTGTGTGTGTTGTTGTTGTTGTTGTTGTTGTTGTTGTTGTCCTTTATTTTTGAATTGGATTAAAATGACTTCTCTATGTTAGAACTGAGTTACATTATGTCTAATCTTGCTGATTAGACCAGTATGAGCTTGAAATGCTCTGCCACAGGTCAGATACAAATATTTAAGGGACCTTTGGGGTAACTTCTGTAATTTTGGATATTGCATGTTTCCTTTCTCTTCCTGGCATTTCTTCTGGAGTTGTCTGACTGCATTGACCATATTGACAGTTCATTGGCTGCTGAAGCCACTCTGATTCTCAGGTAGATGACCATCTTGCAAGTGAAAGATAAGCCTATTAAGTAGGACTCTGGCAAGAATCTTTTCAGTAATGACTAAGAGAATAACACCTCTCCTTTTGATTGTCATAGGTAAACTTATTCCAATTTATTTTACAAAAATGAACAAGGGTGGAATCCTTGATTTCTGGAGGATGATCTCCTTTTGCCACACTACCAGGATAATTTTGATCATTTTTTGTATGAGCAATGAACCCCACTCAAACATTGAAAGTTTAATTTGGAATAGAATCAGCACCAGGTACTTGACCACATGAAAGTACCCTAATGTCATTCAAAGCTTCTTTAGTTGGACGTTCAGCTAGGAAAGAATGGATTTCAACCACTAGTAAATGGCTTCAGCATTGACTGATGATGGTATGTTGAGAACATTAGGGAAGTCTTCAGCTCATCTGGATCCTTATCACTAATCAATGTGGCTCCATTAATACTGATTATTGAGATGCACCCTAAGTCTTTGATTCATAAATTACATTAATGGCTTTATAAAAGAACTTTGGATTGTTACTATCAGACTAAAACTAATTTCATCTGCCTTCTTACTGATTCAAGAATCTTGCAACACTCTAAGCTTTGCTTGTATTTTACATTTGATAGAATTAAAAGCTGTCTTCTTAGAAATGGATGAACTATCGTTCTGGTGAACCTTACGGAGTTCTTATTTTTCATTAAGCAGCATTTAAATTTTCTCATCATTTTGATTCAAATAGTCTTGATGTTTTTTAAGTATTCTGACCCAAATAGCATGTGTAAGTTCTATACACCAAATAACTGAAAGCTGCTCATACCTTTTCTAATTCACTGTTACTTTGTTTTGGTTCAACTTTCCCTGCAAATTAGCAACAAATTCTTCACTCAGAGAATCACTCTAATCTATGGACATTATTTGTTCTAGTAATCTTTTAATCTTGGGGCTCCTTTGTTGAATGTGACTATATACCTTGAAAAGATTAAATCTATGACCTCTCCAGCATTCTGCACTACACATTGCCTTTGTCACTCTTATATCTTGTCAGTCTCTTCTCTTTATAATCAATCACAGTCTAATCCATACCAATATTTGCTGCAAGAATGTAATCACAAAGTTTTATAACATTTAGGTAAACAGAAGATAGTACTAGTGACAATAAGATAGTGACGTGTATAAGTTGTCATTACTAAGTGACCATTTCTCTTGCTGCTTCCAATTCCTTTTTTTCCCCAAGGATTCCCTGCCATGTCTAGTAGTCTAAACCAATTAATAGCATCAGTCTCCCAGAGTTATAAGCTTTTACCTTTTGGAACATCGAGATAAAAGTCTCCAGGCTTTCGTAAAAATTTTCTTTGACCTGATGTTAGTTTTAGTTCAAGTAGCAATTTCATTATCATGAGCTTGTCATCATCATCCTATAAGTTTATTAACTAGATAAATTATGATTACAAAACATACACCAGCTTCATGGTACTCCCTTTCACTGCAGCCAATCCAGAAAAAAACAAACAAACAAACAAACAAAAAACAAAACAAAACAAAAACAAACAAAAAAAACATGTACCATCTCTTACTTCAGTCAACTGTTCTTCATTTGTCAGTCTTGTTTCACTCAGGGATACTATTTTGATGTGATAGCTGTTTAGCTCTCTTGCAACAGAAGCTGTTTATCTTTCACCTTTATTGGATTTTGAGTTATACATGAGTGCACACATTCCATGTACGAATCACAAACTGAATCAACTTTGCAGAAGTTTCTGTACATGTCTACCATTTCAATGCCTTTGAAAGATGTAACTTCAATACCAAGGAGAGTAATCAATTCATCTATTTATGTGTAATTTTTCTCAACAAGGATTTAAATAGAGCAACAAGTATAAATATTGTGATTATCACTGAAAGAGATCCTATAAATTATCTGAAAAATGTGCTAACCATGTATTCTAGAACAAGCCATTAGGATTCTGAGATTCTTCATATAAATTAAGATGAACCCTAAGGTTCCAACCAGTTTCAAACTTATGATATGACTTTGACAATTTCTCTTTCAGTGACCTGCATCTGGTTGTGGATTTAGAAAAGGGACAAAGATTGGCCCTTCATCTTTGATAATCTTCAATGAGAAATTTGTCTAAAAGGAATACTGAATGATAAACACTGTTGGCCCTTCATCTTTGATAATCTTCAATGAGGAATTTCTTCTAAAAGGAATACTGAATGATAAAAACTTATGAAAATGAACTCCTTAAAGTCTGAAAGTAGACATTATATATTTATATTACATTCTCTTTCTAGTCTACCACTTGCTTCCTCAATTTCCTCAAATTAATTAGGAAAACTCAAATGAATATGTTATGCCAGGTTATGGCAAATGGGCTGAGGGGTGGAGACAGAATGTGAGCTGTTGTTTTTACTATAGTCCAGCCCTCCCACAGTCTGAGGGACAGTGAACTGGCCCCCTATTTAAAAAGTTTGAGGACCACTGCTAGTCACTATGGTACCTATCTGCTTTTATTTATTTATTTTTTTGGTGGGGGAGAGGCTAATCACATTAAAGCTCAGTCTTTGGCTTTAAAAAATAACCTAATCTCCCAGTTTCCTCATCTATAGAATAGTGATACTAATAGATGTTGAATAGTTCACAGTCAGTTCTTCAAAAACAAAACTTTTTTACATTTAAAATGCCTTTTGAAGATTTTCTCCATCATATTCTTAAGTCTTAATAATCCAACATTTTCATAGCATTGCATGGTTTCTGAGGGGTAGATTATCACATCAAATATTTCACAATCAGCTCTTATAAGTTCTTCGTTAAAATTGGATTCAGTACATCACTGAATATGACCTACATTAAAAGACTATAGTGAAGTTCCAATGATGTTGTGACAAAAAGAGCCATCTTCACCCAGAGAGAGATCTGTAGGAACTGAATGTGGATCATAACAAAACATTCTCACTCTTTTTGATGTTGTTTACTTGCACTTTGTTTTCTTATTCATTTTCTTTCCTTTTTCATCTGATTTTTCACATGAAACAATTGTATGTTTACACATCAAAAAGACTATGGTAAGAATGAAATTGATAATATGCCTGTTTTACACTTAAACCTAAAATCATTACATGTATACAGCTAGAGATTATAAGTGGCATATATGTGGGAGAGAGAAAACAGTATCTTTATTCATTGTGGGAGAAAAATTTCAAGCATAATATAAATGTCAACTATTATTTCCATTTATTATTTCACTAAGAAATTCTTATTTTATGAAGAAGTACTTCAAATGCACTCGTCTTCTTGTTACCTCATGCATGATTGCCTATGAGAAAAAAAGACTGGAAAGTTTCATGCTTGCAGGATTGAGTAGTAAAGTGACCCATAAAACTTTGACTGGTTGTGTCCTTCTTGGTATCATATTCTTGATCTTCACAGAGAGAGAGAGACAGAAAGAAGGAAAGTTATTTGCCCCAGGTAATGCATATAGGGAGTGTCATAGCAGGTTTCAATACCATGACAACTGATTCAAGGCCTTTTACCATCCTAACTTCCCTCCTTCAGATACCCTCCCCATTTTCCTACTAACCTTCTTAATTTTTTTCCTTTCTCAATTTTTAAAAATATTCTTATTTTATTAAATAAAGAAATGAAAAAGAAAATAAAACAAAACAAAAGAGAACATTGTCATGTGCCCAGCAAAATATTAGGGAGGATTCAAAAATATATAACAACAAATTAGCAGTTCAAAAAAGTTCATGCGTGTATATATATATATATATCTATATATATGTATAGATATATATAGATAGATAGATAGATAGATAAATATATATATATGTGTGTGTGTATATATATGTATAAGAAATTATATTTTTGTGTCCATTTTTTCTTCACTTTCTCGTAAATTGTTATTGTTCTCTGCTGCATACCTTTTTTACTTTATTCTTTCCCCCTTTTAATGCCCAATCGTACCCTAAGCAGGCTATATTTAAGAAAGAATATATTTATGAATATATACATACAGACAAACACATACACACACACACACACACACACACACACACTGTTCCACTAGAGACTTCCTGTAATAGCAATATTTAACTACATTCTGACTCCATTGAATTGCATTATCATCTAGACCACTCATCTCTATGCTCCCCAAAGAGAGGAGTTTTAGAGTTTTGTTAAATTCTATGTAAATTAAACTTCATCATTTTACTAGTCAATTAACTTAGTAATCTTGTACAAAAAAAAAGAGATAATTAGGGTAAATCTGTCATAACCAGTTATATTTCCAAGTAGAATGTAAGCTCCCTGAGCAGAGAGACTGCTTTATTTTGTTTTAGTCTTAGAATATCCAACTTAATCCAGTACCTTGAGTACAATCATAACCATATGATTTTTTTGGATTGAATTGACATAATTGTTTTCAAGTACTTTAAAAGATTCTGGTAGTATGTTTCAGCAGATTAATCTTTCTACTTTTTATCAGAAGGTAGAACTTTGAATAATAAGTACAAGTAATAAAAAGGAAAATTTAGGTCTGAGGTTAAAGACAACTTCCTTATTATTAAAGCACTTCAAAATTCAACTAAGCAGTGGATAAGATATGCAGTAAAGAGATGGATCTTGAATTAGCACAATCTTGTTCATTCAGTTACTTCAACCATGTCTGACTCTTCATGACTCCATTAAAGATTTTCTTGGTGCAAATACCGGAATGATTTGCCAATGGTTTGAGGAAATTGAGGCAATCATGATTAAGTAACTTTTCCAATGTCATGGCTAGTAAGTTTCTGAAGTCATATTTGAACTTTGGTCTTTATGATTCAAGATTGGTGCTCTATCCATTGCTATACCTCAGTAATTTTAAAGTACTATATAAATTCTCTCTCTTATATTATTATCATTATTAGTAGTAGCAGCAGCAGCAGTAGTAGTAATAGTGGTGGTGGTGGTGGTGGTGGTTGTAGAGAGGAGGAGAAAAAAGAGCAAAAACTTGTTTATAATAAAACAAACATAAACAAATTAGTTCCCTTTCATTGGAGGTCTTCATAGAAAGGATTGATGAGCACTTGCTAGACTCCAAGATTCTGGAGGACAGAAAATGTTTTCATTTTATCTTTGTTTTTCCAGAACCTCATATTACATCATAGCATCTTGCACAAAGCAAGCCCTGGATTAAGTGCTTCTTAGATTAGATTAGAATATTTAGGTAAGGGAATTATTTTCCAAGTATGGATGGAGTAATAAGCTTTTAGCATCCTTTCCTAAACCAAATATTCTTGCTTGTGTGATTTTCTGCATACTGAGATTTCTGTGATTCTAAGAGATTCATTGACATTTTGAACTGAAGAAACCTCAAGAGACCATTCCATCCTTGCTATTTCAATAAACAATTATATAGAGTTGGTTATTTGACCAAGGAAAAGGAAAGTGTCACAAAGGCACTTAAGAGTCTTGTATCTTGATTTTCACTTCACCATTATTTACCACATAATTCTTCCTTTTTTTCCAGAATTCATTAAATCCAGGGTTGATTAAAAAATAAAATGATTTAAAAATTAAATATATAAGTTTATATTGCTTATTATAAGCACTGAACTCAAGTCCTAAGTGCAGAACATTGTATTATTACATGATGGAAATATTACTTGAATTTAATTTTATTTCATTACAATACTCTGGACTATATATCTATATCTATATCTATATCTATATATATATATATACATATTATATCCATAATAAAGTTTGTGATTGGATAGATAATCTGACACTCTGAAATAATGTTTTGCTAAAATCTATAGTAGACATTATGGGAATTCTATGAATTCTAAATATGGATTCTAAAATAATGCATTATATTCTCATGATGAATAAAGGTCTCCATAGTCGACTATATAAATGTATCTCAAAGTACAAAAAGTATGTATGTGCTTTGTATCACTAAATAATATTTATATAGAACTTTAAACATTATGAAATCATCTCACATAAGCATTCTCATTTGATCTTCCCAAATCATATAAGTGTTATTGGTAACCCCATTTTACAGATGAATAAATTGAGAATGAGAGAGGTCAGTAGACTTGGCCAGGTTCATACTTCTGGGAATACTCAAATAGACTTGAACTCAAGTTCTATACATTTTATTCACCAAGCTACTGACTTGTCTTGCCATCACCAAAAGTATTTATAAAATGATCCAATGACCAATTGACTTTCAATAGTTAAAGATCAGTCAATGCACATGCAAGTCCATAGGATCGCACCTATGAGGCAAAGCAGGGTAACACTGAACCACATGGGAGCATGGGCACTGAGGAGAATCCAGCTCAAAAACTTCTCTAATTGATATAATTCCTTAGGGATATTGTAATGGCTTCCTGGGGATGTATTTGAGTCATCCTTCAGGGAAAAAGCCTAAGAAATATATTATAATACAAACCTTTCTACTTTACTGCTTTGCATCAAAGAGTCTTAGAAGAGAAAGATACCTAGGAGATCATCTAGTCTGAGCTGTCACCCAATGCAAAGACATACATGGAAAGACAGTCATTGAGGCCAGGCCCTTCTTCTGAAATAAACTATGTAGTACTGTTCTGAAACCTCACTACATTGACAGGTAGGCAATATTTTTTGTTTGTTTTCTGTTTTCTGGAAGCTTAGAATAAATCTCTTATTTTGGTTTTCATTATACATGTCTCATTTATTGAATAATATATATTCAAGGTTGGGCAGAATTTATATCAACAGTTATCACTTCATTCCACTCCCGGCCACTAGTTAAGTTCAGATACACAAGCATCCATTTGAGAGACCTATCCAGTTTTACCAAAAGCCTCTATATAACTGTGCTTCTATAATTTGATAAATAACCATCAAATGCAATCAACTAACATACAAAAGAGAAAATGCATTGCTGAAAGAATCCTTAGAACAAAAGAAGTACAAAAATGTATATTGGTATAGTCAAACTTACCTCCTTAAACATTGAAGACTACTTGCTATTCTGATCATTTCCATTTTCCCTTTCATTATGGTATTTCTAGAATATTTAAGCTAAAAGATTTTAGGCAAAGGACAGAGGATGTCAAACGAAGCAAGAACTTTTCAAGGCATCTCTTAAAACATCAAGATTTTATATTGCTATTTTTCATCCTATCTATCTTGAGCAACTTTGGGGTTTTCTTGGCAAAGATATGGAAGAGGCCTACCATTTCCTTCTCTAAATCATTTGACAGATGAGAAAACTGAGGCAAGAAGTATTAAATGATTTACCCAAAGTCAGATAATGTCTGAGACAAGAAGTGAATTCATGAAGATGAGTATTCTCAATTCTCATTCTGTGCTCCATCCACTTAACTACTTAGCTGCCCTAAATTTATAAATGACACGATATAACAAAAGACAATAATTAAAGGTGACCTTTGTCTTGAAAGAAGAGAAATTAAATTCCTGATTTGGTATATTTAAATGTAAGTTAGTGAAAATGCACTGGTAATTATTAACCTTGATTAATAATGATAATACTATTATGTTTTGGGGTAGCTAGTTGGCACAGTAGCTAGTGGCCCTGAAGTCAGGAGAACTTGAGTTAAAAACTGACCACCGACACTTAACACTTCCTAAGTGTGTGACCCTAGGAAAGTCATTTAACCCTAATTGCCTTTGCAAAAAGAGAAATGATTATGAGTTTCAACTGAAAAATTATAATGTGATGAGTGATGATGATACTAGTTAAAATTTGTATATTATTTTAAGATTTGCAAAACACATTACATATATACATATATGTATATGATCATCAGGTAACATATAAGCATTATGCTACGCATAATTATCCTTTTAATCCTCATAACTCTTTAATTCAATTGTTTGTCATTATCCCAATTTTAAAAACAAGGAAAGTGAAACTGAGAAAGGATAAATGACATAGTGAAGGTCACAAAGTTAATAAACATGTGAGACAGTATAAAAGTTAGGCTGTTTAGCTGCTTAGTTAACTTTCATTTAGATTTTATACAATTAATGCTTCCTGTAAAATCATATTTTCTATTTTCATGTAGGCTTAAATCTGATTGATAATAATGGAATTCAGAATAGTATGGTAAATGTAGATTGTGAATACATACATATATATATATATATATATATATACATACATATATGTGTGTATATAAGTATATGGATATAGTTCTACAAGGGGAAAGTTTTGTGTGTATATCTGTGTGTGAGTGTGTGACATTGAGAGAGAGAAAAAGGATGGAGAGAAAGAGAAAAAAAGAGAGAGGCAGGGAGGAAGAGACCGACAGAGACAGGATGAGACACAGAAACAGAGAGAAACACAGAGTCAAAGAGACATAGAAAAAAGAGGAATACAAGAGTAAAATAAGTTAAAAAGCTGTATGTGATTCTTGATGATTGGTAAAGCATCCTAAAGTGACAAACATTTGCTTTCATATTCATTACATCCCTTCTAATATTTTTAATGTGCACATCTTTCAATGGATAGGACATGAGAAAATGTCTTCTCCAAACTACACAGAAGTAACTGAATTCATTCTCCTGGGACTAAGTGAGGATCCAAGACTGCAGAAGATCCTTTTCATTGTCTTCCTAGTGATCTACATCATCACTCTGGTGGGGAATCTGGGCATGATCATGCTAATTCATAAGAGTCCACGCCTCCACACTCCCATGTATTTTTTCCTCAGTCATCTCTCCTTCGTTGATTTATGTTACTCTTCCAACATCACACCTCAGATGCTAGTTCATTTCCTCTCAGAAAGAAAAGCCATCTCCTATGCAGGATGTTTCATCCAATGCCTTTCCTTCATTGCCCTGGTGATCACAGAGTTTTATATCCTTGCTTCAATGGCCATTGATCGCTATGTGGCCATCAGCAGCCCTCTGCATTACAGCACCAAAATGAACCAGACTGTTTGCCTCTGCTTGGTCATTGTTCCCTATGTCTATGGCTTCCTGAATGGCCTGTCCCAGTCCCTGTTGACCTTTCACTTATCCTTCTGTGGACCCAATGAAATTAACCACTTCTACTGTGCTGACCCTCCTCTCCTGTTACTGTCCTGCTCTGATGTCTATGTCAAAAAAATGGCCATGTTTATAGTAGCTGGCTTTACTCTTTCAAGCTCTCTCTTTATAATTCTTTGTTCTTATGTTTTTATTTTTGCTGCTATTTTGAGAATCCGATCTGCTGAAGGCAGACGCAAGGCTTTTTCCACATGTACATCTCATCTAATAGCAGTCACTCTCTTCTATGGGACCCTCTTTTGTATGTACTTAAGACCCCCTTCTGAGCAGTCTGTGGAGGAATCCAAAACGATTGCTGTCTTTTATACCTTTATTTGTCCCATGTTAAATCCCTTGATTTACAGCCTCAGAAACAAAGATGTCATTGAAGCTGTGAATAAAATGTTCCAGAGAAAACTCTTGTTGAAAATGGCAGGCTGTGTTACATAGATATATTGGATCAAAGAATCATAAACTCTCAATAAGCTTAAATAAGCAAAGAAATTGTGATCTAAATTCTGAAAATTTCTTCTCAATGGTTACAAAATATAGAGCAACAGTAAGTAGTAGAATCAACTTTCTCATTCATTTTGGCTGATTTCAGAGTAAATATCCTTTCCATTATATTTCAATTGCCATCTTATCTTTAAAATCCAGACTGAAGCAACAATGAAAAGCCTGTCCTATTGCCTGGTACATAATGCAATAGGAAGTACATATTAAATCTACAGCAACAAAACTTATTGTTGGTGTTGTTGATGGTTATGATCATTAGAATGATGTGATTATGATGACAATGGGAATGATAGTGATACTAATAATTCTTCTGATAATTCTCTACATAGAACTTTCATAAAACAGTGGGTATAGTCCTGCCTTTAAAATGGGAAAGAATGAATTAAATCTATCTCTGAGATTTGTTAACTGTGTCCTCATGGTTGTTTCATTTAACAAGATAGTGAACTCTGCAGCTATTTAATCTTACATTTGACACACTATGTCAATCTGCCTTGATATAAGTTTCATTGTATGATCCTTATGTAAATGAAATCTATAAAGAGCTAGAACTAAGCAATGCACTTGGATCATGAAGCACGTGAGACTAATTGTCAATTGGACAGTTCCCTACTAACTTGTTTGAAAGTTGACCCTCCCTAGCTGTTCTGTGCTGATTTGATTGGTGGGACAAAGAGGGGGAAGTGACATGTGTGGGAGGAGTAGGAGGAGGAAGAGGAATTGAGACAAAGAAGCTGACACAGTCTCTCCAGGTGTTTGAGGGAGGTGTGTGTGAGGTTGCTAGGCCTAACCTCCTGACCTTGACTGTAAAAGATCAAGAATAAAGACGTTTAGCTAATCTGACTCCAGCTGATTTCTGGGAAGACAGAGTTCCAGCAGAAATCAAAGCTTCTGTGCTCTAGATATCTTTTTACATTTCATTAAAATTTTCTATTTGTGAATATTTGAAAATGGGATTTCAAAGAAATATCCATATATATCTATATCTATATATACATATATATATAGATATAGATATATTTATAGCTATATATATACATACACAGAAACATACATGCATGCATACATATTTTTATTTTATTTTTAAATTTTATTTTAATTAATTTATTATTTTTTAACAAAAAATTTATGCATAGGTAAATTTTCAGCATTGACAATTGCCAATTCTTTTGTTCCAACTTTTCCCCTCCTTCCCCTCACCCCTTCCCACAAATGGCAGCTTGACCAATACATATTAATGTTAAAATATAAGTTAAATAAAATACATATATTTATTTTCTTACAAAATACCTGAGATGTGGGTATTTTAAAATTTACAATTTACAATCAAGGAAGGCAGAGATTAAGTAAATCTTTGTCTAGGATAAACTGCTGATACATGTGTGTGATAGGATTTGAACTTTGGGAAACTTCTGAACCAGGTTTATCACTTTAGCCCTTTAGCCACTATGGGACTAATCTCCTTTTTCTTCTTCTTCTTCTTTTTTTTTTTTTAAAGTGGAGTCCTAAACCAATTGGAACTCATAGTGTTTGACATTTTAAAATATTCTAATTTCTTAGTGTCCTCATCTACAAAATATTTATACTAATAACAATGTTGTGATATTTGTAACATCTGTAAATATATGAGAATGAGTTCTTCAAAACCAAAGATGTTTTTACATTTTATCTGCCTTATGAACATGTTTTCTATCATATTCTTAAGTCTCTATTTTAGAGGCTGAAACTCTGTATGACTGATTTAAACAAGGTGCTAACTCAGTTGAATTGATAAGACAATGGCTATCTAGTTTAGCATGGTGATTAACAGTTCTCTAGTTCAGTATGATTGAATTAATATTAAAACAAATAAGGATTCCATAGTGATATAATGATTGATTTATACTCAGTATGATGAATGGATTTAATTGTAATAGAGTATTTAAGAATGTCAAGACCAAAGGGGTATTGAATAGAACTGGAACAGATTCAGGGAAAGCAGACCATTGGAGGCTGGAGCACAAGCTTCTGGACTCAGGGAGACTTTTAAGACAGAGATCATCTTGGTGGTCCTCCTGCCTCCCCCATAGAAACCAAGACACATCATGGAGACCTCCAGAAAGCTACCCCGGGCCCCGTACAAGAAGACAAGAGTGTGAAGGAGACAATAAAGATTTTTTTTTATTTATAATTTTTTTTCACAATATATATGCATGAGTAATTTTTTTAATAATATTATCCCTTGTATCCATTTTTTTCCAAATTATCCCTTGCCTCCCTCTACTCCCTCCCCTTGATGACAGGCAATCCCATACATTTGACATATGTTACAATATAACCTAGATACAATATATGTGTGTAAATACATTTTCTTGTTGCACATTAAGTATTAGATTCCGAAGGTATAAGTAACCTGGGTAGATAGACAGTAGTGCTAACAATTTACATTCAATTCCCAGTGTTCCTTCTCTAGGTGTAGTTACTTTTGTCCATCATTGATCAACAGGAAGTGAGTTGGATCTTCTTTATGTTGAAGATAACCACTTCCATCAGAATACATCTTCATACAACATTGAAGTGTACAGCAATCTTCTGGTTCTATTCATTTCACTCAGCATCAGTTGATGTAAGTCTCTCCAAGCCTCTCTGTATTCCTCCTGCTGGTCATTTCTTACAGAACAATAATATTCCATAACCTTCATATACCATAATTTACCCAACCATTCTCCAATTGATGGACATCCATTCATTTTCCAGTTTCTAGCCACTACAAAAAGAGCTGCCACAAATATTTTGGCACATATACATATGTGCCCTTCCCCTCCTCAGTATTTCTTTGGGATATAAGCCCAGTAATAGCACTGCTGGATCAAAGGGTATCCACAGTTTGATAACTTTTTGGACATAGTTCCAAATTGCTCTCCAGAATGGCTGGATTCTTTCACAACTCCACCAACAATGTATTAGTGTCCCAGTTTTCCCACATCCCCTCCAACATTCATCATTATTTGTTCCTGTCATCTTAGCCAATCTGACAGGTGTGTAGTGGTATCTCAGAGTTGTCTTAATTTGCATTTCTCTGATCAGTAGTGATTTGGAACACTCTATCATATGAGTGGATATAGTTTCAATTTCATCATCTGAGAATTGTCTGTTCATATCCTTTGATCATTTATCAATTGGAGAATGGTTTGATTTCTTATAAATTAGGATCAATTCTCTATATATTTTGGAAATGAGACTTTTATCAGAACCTTTAACTGTAAAAATATTTTCCCAATTTGTTACTTCCCTTCTAATCTTGTTTGCATTAGTATTGTTTGTACAGAAACTTTTTAGTTTGATGTCATAAATTCCTTCCTCCTCCACAGGTCTGAGAAGTAGACTGTTCTCTGTTCCTCATACAGTTTTTGTTAATTTGATTATTAATATGGTCAATTACACTAATAGTTTTCCTAATATTAAATCAGCCTTGCATTCTTGGTATAAATCCTACTTAATCATAGTGTATTATCCTGGGAATGATTTTCCAGTTTTCCCAACAGTTTTTCCAAATAATGAATTTTTATCCCTAATGTTGGTATCTTTGGGTTTGTCAAAGACTAGATTGCTATAGATGTACCCTTTTTTGTCCTTTGTATCTAATCTGTTCCACTGATCTACCGGTCTATTTCTTAGCCATTACCAAATGGTTTTGGTGACTTCTGCTATATAATATAGCTTTAGATCAGGTACACCTAGACCACCTTCATCTGACTTTTTTTTCATTAGTTCCCTTGCAATTCTCGACCTTTTATTCTTCCATATGAATTTTGTTGTTATTTTTTCTAGGTCATTAAAATAGTTTCTTGGGAGTCTGATTGGTACAGCACTAAATAAATAGATTAGTTTGGGGAGTATTGTCATCTTTAATATATTCACTTGGCCTATCCAAGGGCACTGAATGTCTTTCCAAATATTTAAATCTGACTTTATTTTTGTGGCTAGTGTTTCGTAATTTTGCTCATATAATTCCTGACTATTCTTTGGTAGATGGATTCCCAAATACTTTATACTCTCAACATTTGTTTGGAATGGAATTTCTCTTTGTATCTCTTGCTGTTGCATTTTGTTGGTGACAATATAAAAATGCTGAGGATTTATGTGGATTTATTTTGTATCCTGCAACTTTGCTAAAATTCTGAATTATTTCTAATAGCTTTTTAGCAGAGTCTTTGGGGTTCTCTAAGTATACCATCATGTCATCTGCAAAGGGTGATAGTTTGATTTCCTCATTTCCTACTCTAATTCCTTGAATCTCTTTCTCAGCTTTTATTGCCGAAGCTAGAGTTTCTAGTACTATATTGAATAGTAATGGTGATAGTGGGCAACCTTGTTTCACTCCTGATCTTACTTGGAAAGGTTGCAGTTTATCTCTATTGAATATTATGCTTACTGACAGTGGTAAATATATGCTCCTGATTATTCTAAGGAATACTCTCAAGCGTTTTTAGTAGGAATGGATGTTGGATTTTATCAAATGCTCTTTCTGCATCTATTGAGATGATCATATGGTTTTTATTAATTTGATTATTAATATGGTCAATTATGCTAATAGTTTTCCTAATATTAAACCAGCCCTGCATTCCTGGTATAAATCCTACTTGATCATAGTGTATTATCCTGGGGATGATTTTCTGAAGTCTTTTTGCTAATATCTTACTTAAGATTTTAGCATCAATATTCATTAAGGAAATTGGTCTATAATTTTCTTTCTCAGTTTTCAATCGACCTGGCTTAGGTATCAGTACCATGTCTGTGTCATAAAAGGAGTTTGGTAGGACTCCTTCATCCCCTATTTTTTCAAATAGTTTATATAACATTGGGGCTAATTTTTCTTTAAATGTTTGGTAGAATTCACATGTAAATCCATCTGGTCCTGGGGTTTTTTCCTGGGGAGTTGATTAATAGCTTGTTCTATTTCTTTTTCTGAAATGGGACTATTTAAGCAATTTATCTCCTCCTCTGTTAATCTAGGAAGCCTATATATTTTGGAGGAAGTCATCCATTTCACTTAAGTTATCAAATTTATTGGCATAAAGTTGGGCAAAGTAAGTCCTTATTATTTCTCTAATTTCCTCTTCATTGATGGAAAGATCCCCCTCTTCATTTGTAAGACTAACAATTTGCCTTTCATCTGTAATAAATATTTTAAATGACAAGATGAAATGGTGGAAAGACTATGGAGAAATTAAACCTTTTAGTGGGACTATGGATGAAAGATTTTGTGAAATAAATGTAATATGTCCAATGTTTTTAACCCAGAGTTTTCATAGTCAGGATTTTGTCTTTAGGATATCAGCAAAAGAAGAAAAAAAAATCTAATTTTTGAGCATTTCTATCCAATAATTGTCAAGAACCAAGGGGACGTGCGTTTTAATGTACCCAAGAGTCTAGCAATCTGTTCCCAACTTATAATTAAGCCTTGCCCTTTGGAAATATCAGTTTTTGTTACAAAAGAGGAACCCAATGCAGTCCTTCATCAAGGAGACAGTGTGATAGAGTGGGTGAATCTCCTAGCACAACCAGAACAAAGCCTTACTCCTCAGCCAGTGCTTGTGCCTAGAATTTTATTAAAGGCCATTAAGAAAGCAGTACAATTATCTGGGATAAGACTTGACAAGATATACACCTTTTATACTCTTGCACAACTTAATGTGTGCTGTGAAACCATCCCAGAGTAGCAAATTTTATTAGCCATGGCTCCAAATTTTACACACAGGTCTCCATTAAAGATAACCAGACTATTACATAATGGGTGATGGATTCTTGAAGAAAATGTTTCTAAAGTTCCTCTTAAAGGGCCAACTATCTTTATAGATGCATCCAAACATAATATTTGCACTGTATATTTTTGTGACTTAAATATAAAGAGAGTCAGAACTCCTTTTCAGTCCACTCAACAGAATTAATTGTGTGCAATCATTCTAGGTTTTGCTTATTATCCAGGAAATATAAATATAACATCTGAGTCAGCCTATTTAATAGGTGTGGTACAAAGAATTGCCACAGCCCAAATAAAATTTATAGCCTCCAATACATATCAGCTCTGTAAGGAATTTCAAGAGCATGTGAGAAAGCATCCAGGTAAGATTTATATCTTGCATGTCCACTTTCATAGTGGACTTTCAGGTCCTATTTTTAATGGTCATTCAAAGGCCATCTAACTATGTTGGCCAATACTCCTTTATTTTAGTAGACCCAAGAATCTCATTTTAAATATCACCAGACTGCTCGAGCTTTATGTTTAAAATTTGGGATAACAAGAGAGGAAGCTAGGAGCATAATAAAAGCCTGTCCAGCTTGTCTTCCTTTCCACCCTCCTACACTCCTTTCAGGGAAGAATCCTCATGGTTTGAGATTCAATGAAATTTGGCAAATGGATGTGACCCATTATAAATCTTTTGGTCATCTGTTTTATCCACGTTGTGATAGACACCTTTTCAGGTTTCACTTTTGCAATACCAGCAGCAAAAGAGACAGCCTGAATGGTCACTAAATTTTTTATACAAGCATTTGCAATTATGGGTGTGCCACAGGCAATAAAAACAGACAGTGGACCTACATATACTTCTAGACATTTAGCACACTTTTGTGCACAGTATAAAATTTTACACATTACTAGCATACCCTTTAATCCTCAAGGACAGGCAATAGTAGAGAGGAGAAACAGAGACATTAAGACTCTTCTCCAAAAACAAAAGAAAGGGAGAGCCACAGGTAACCCTAGAGATCTTCTAAATCTAGGCCTATATACTATTAACTTCTTGATTTTTGACAAAGATGCACTGGCTCTGGCAGACAGGTTTTATAACCCACCAGAAGGGCAGTGTCCAGTGGGAGCGGTTCCAATGTCTTTAGGTAATCGCCAGATGATATAGAGAGAGACACAGAAAGTAGTGAATGGAAGGGACTAGATAGGTTAACTGCTTGGGGAAGAGAGTTTGCTTGTATCTCTACAGAAGAAGAAGGAATCAGATGGGTGCCAATGACCCATATTCACCTTGTCCATCAGAGAGAGACAGAGCAGACACTTGAAACAAAGGAGAAGACTCAAGAAGCATCAGGTGGTTCCATTGCTGGCTGTGCCCACCACTGAAAGAGCATGGCAGTTATGGCATTTGACTCATGGACATCAAAAATTGTTGGACTTCAAAACCCTCAGGAATCACTGGATTCTCTGAGACATCATAAGACTTTTGTAGGACTTGAAAACCCTCAGGAATCATTGGATTTTCTGAGAAATAATAAGACTGCTGCAGGACTTAAAAATCTGCGGGAATCATTGGATTCTCTAAAATATAAAAAGACTGTTGCAGGACTTCAAAAACTTGTGGAGATCATTGGTTTCCCTGACACGTGAAGCAATGGACAATAGATTGATTCTGGACTATCACTTGGCTGCTGAAAAAGGCGTATGTGTGACTATTGTTTACATACCCTCCTTCTAGGACTTCTGGAAATCCTTTACAAGACCATGTTGATTTATATTGTTTGTTATATCACTACTTGCATGTACACTTCATGTTTGTTACACCACATTGAGCCTTCACTGGCTGTGGGGAGAGTCATCACTAATAGCCTGTGTGTTATTGCTGTGTGCTTGTGTAATATCTCCCATGCTGATAGGTTTGTGCATGCTTGTTTCTAATAAGACCCTTCAGCCCAGAAACCCACTAGCAATCCCCACTTCCCTTTGGTGCTTTTCATCTCTCTTCCTGAGTGTCAAGGAGGGTGTGCTTTCACCTCCTTTCCTGAGAAGTCAGGGGGGTATGATCACCTCCTTTTTGAGGTTCATACCTCCCTGAGAAGTCAGGGATGGCATGACCACCTGTGTTTTTAAATAAAAAAAAAGAGGGAGATGTAAAGGGCTAAAAACTTGAGGCTAATTACCAGTTGGACAATACTCTATTATCCTATGTTTGGAGAATGACCTGGCCCACCATCCTGTGCTGGCTAGATCTGTGGGTGTATATAGTGAATGAAAGGAGACATCAAAGGGTAGAGTAGGACAAGTGGGATCATTCTTTGGTGGTGGAGAGAGAAAAAGGAGGTGTGGAGATTCCTATATCTATTCCCCTGACTATGACCCAAAAGACCAAGAATAAAGACTTTTGCTTATCCTGTCTCTGGCTGATTCTAAGGCATCCAGGGTATTAACGCGGTCATTACAAATGAGACAAAGAACAACAACTTATAAGGTAAGTTGATGACTTCTGACAACAATTTAGTTTTTCTTTTTCTTTCTTTCTTTTTTTTTTTTTTTTTTTACAATTAAGATTCACTTAGAAGTTGACACAAATTAAATGAAATTTAGTGAGGGAAAATGAAATATGTTGAAAAGTGAAGTGTTTTTCTCAACAATAATCTTATTTAATGATCTCTTCTTAAATAAACTTCAAATCTCATTTTTTTTATTTCAACTTCAACTTACTATTGACTACTCAGACCTCCAGTCATATAGTCTAAAATGCTGAAAAGCTTCATCTATACTTAATTCTTCAAACTCATTTTGCTTGAAAACACTCCATTGTTGTCCTCCTTCCCCTTAAATTATTTTTTTAAATAAAGACCACTGTATGAAGCAATCAGAAAGACCTAGTTTAACACATTATTCTGATAAATATTAACTTTATCAGACTGGACATGTTACCTAATATTTTTGAGCCTTATATAATTCTCTAATACAGCAAGGAGTAACTCAGATTTGAGACTTGGGAGTTCCTCATATCACTGATATTTCAGATTTGGTAGGGAAAGCATCTTCTGAACAATGATAACCAAACCATATTAAGTTATTCTCTCTACTTAACAAAGGTGGAATTAGAGATGAAGCTGCAACTAGGGCTGACTTTGGTATAACATATAGATATTTTGTGGACTCATTTTAAAATTGGCTACTTTCAGTTATTCTTCTAGAATGACATAATAGAATAGAATTATGGAAACTTTTTGTCTGACTATCTAAGGGAAGGTCCAGGGAAGTAATTCCGTTTTTAATTGATTTTAAATCCAATCAAAGGGAGACTGTCCAAGAAAAAGAAGAGCTGAATTTCTCCATGCAGCACTGAAGAGGGTTTTGATGTTTGGGATCTTCCAAGATAGAGAGGAACTAAAAACCCATTCTTACTATAGCCATTAACCAAATAATCTAGATGGTTCAAGAGTACTAGACTTGGAGTCAAGAAGACCAAGTTCAAATCTTCCATTACATAATTGCTAACTAATAGCTAAGTAATAACTAACATCAGACTCTGGACAAGTCACGTATTATAAGTTGACATCAGTATCTTCTTCCATTAAACATGATCATTAATAGCAGCCCCTGGTCTCACAGAGTTGTTTGGCGTATATGGAAAACATACTGAAATTTAATAATAATAATAACAAAAATCTTGCCTTTAGTCCTACTATAATACTGATAATATGGAAATAATTTTTGTCATTAATATCTGGGTCCTTTCAATATCTTTCAGAAAATTTAACTCCAGGTTTTAAAATGATACTACAAATGTGGTATAACTTAAAAATAACTAACTAAAAGTTAATATAACTAAAAATAAAATAAAAACAATGTTTTTTTTTAAAAATAAGGTGCATTGGGATCTATCTTTCTTATTACCCATGTGAGACTCTGGGTTTCAGTTTCCTCATTTGTAAAATAGGGATTATGCTTACTGGTCTCCAAAGTATCTTATAGCTCTAAATATATGATCCTATAAATACCATTTTTCCAAGTTCCAAACATTTCAGTATTTTAATCTCTGGTCTCAATCATACAGGTACCTCTCCCAACAATGTAAATTCATTCTCCTTAGTACTGTATAGATTTTATATATGTGATCTGGTAAATCATCTTAAGAGCATTTCAGCCAAATGGCAATAAGAACTGAGTTCAAATCTGAATCCACACACTTAAAGTTGTGTGATCCTGAGTAAGTTATAACACATTTCCTTCATTTTCCTTATCTATAAGAAGGGTACAATTATAACACATACATTATGTGGTGGCTAATATCAAATTAAATAATAATTGTAAAGCACTTAGCATAGCTCCTGGTAGAGAAACTATACAATATAAAGAGTACGCATGCTCTGTGTAAGTAGAGAGTACAGATGTTCAGATTTGGGATTGTTTTCTATTTGTGGTATCTAAGTGCAATTCCACTTACCTGTGGTTCCAAGAAGTTGTAGATTGCCCAGCAGCCACACCACAGTAAATCATTCTGGAATATTAAATTAAAAAGTAATTTAGGAGCCTTAAACCTGTCAGTGAGTTAGGGAAGTATCTCATGCTTGTGAAGCTTTTCCAGCAGAATTAGAAGAAGTGAACAATTTATTCCAACAAGCTCTGCATGTGTAAAAGCTGGCACTAGGGCCTGCTTAGAACTTTGTTAGGCATCAGATACTAATGTCATCCACTGTATCCCAGTAATGATCAGTTGTCTTGCCATGTCTTGCCATTGTACTCTGATGACTCTGGAAGAGAAATTGAGGCTGGTGAGTTGTCATAACTGTTTTATTTATATATAACTTATCATGAGTCAAAAGACATCAAAAAAGACATCAAATTATTTTTATTTCTTGCACTCAATTATTTTTTAATAAGAAACAAAGACAAATTGGGGAAGATTCACTTAGAAACTATCAATTCCTGGAGAAATAGGAAACTAATAAGGAAATTCCAGTACAAATAATAAAAACTTTTAGGGAGAACATACTCTCAGGAACACTAAAAATTTAAGCAAAGTACTACATTCATATCTATCATGTACAAAACCTTTGGCAAAAACAGAACTATTAAAATTGTTTAACAAAGAATGTCTTGAATACAGTAATAACTAAGAGTTTTTTGAGCAATTTCTGAGTTTCATTGTATGACTGATAGAATGTGACCATTTCCTCCTTCCCTTCCCTAGCACACAAAACCTAAAAATCCCACAATGTGGGATTTCATTCCAGATTGAAGAAAAATAAAATTACTTCTAATTAACTCCAACCTTTACTTTATCTCTCCAAATAAAAATATATATTAATTCCTGATAGTTCAAAGGTTTTGTCAAAAGTTAAATCACTCAATAATTCTGAGGCAGTTAAATGATCCAGTGAAAAGAGGAAATTTAGTCTGAAATCAAGATTTGACAAAAACATTCATTAGCTGTGTAGCCATGGCATATCATTATTTCTGTTTATATAAATTTTCTCAATTGTAAAATAAAAAATAACAAACAATAGTAGTGAACTCCAAGAGTTGTGATAAGGATCAAATGAGTCATTATTTGTAGAGCCTGGATATAGCACAGTACCTGATTCTAATAATCATACATACATAATGCATATTTATTTTTCATCTTTCCTTCCTTCCTTCCTTCCTTCCTTCCTTCCTTCCTTCCTTCCTTTACTATGGCAGTGTAATACAGAGTCTAAGAGAACCACCAAGCAAAATAGACATTGAATTGGCATTTATGATAGACTGTGCCTATTGCCCATGAAAGAATTTTGTACAAATTGGACAAGGAAAAAGTAGAGTCAACAACATATCATGTACTGTTGCAAACATTTAAGACCTAATAAATATGTATACACACTCAAGGAGGAAAAATTGTTCACCTACAAGTCACTTTCCTTTCAATTTTAACAGACAACAAATACCCATAATACAATTAGAGATTCCAAAATACTATAGAAAATTCAATGAATAAATTGTGCAGTGAAATTACCATAATCATACTAAGAACTATTACTCATGATTTCTACCCTTTAAAAAAATCCATAAAAATGATTTTTAAAAAGTTTTCAATAGAAATGGCCATATTAAATACTTATAATCTCAAAAGATTACCAAAATAATTTTTAAAATATGAGCACTATATATCTATTAGATATAAGAAAAAAGTCAGCAGGAAAGTGATGCAGTGGATACAGCATTGAGCCTGAGATCAGGAAGACTGATATTCTTAAATTCAAATATGGACTCAAACATTTAGTAGCTGTATGACTATGGGCAAGTCACTCAATTCTGTTAATCAAAGTTCCTCATTTATTAAAAAGTTAAAAAAAATTGGAAAAGAAAGTGAGTAACCACTACAATATCTTTGCCAAGAAAGTTATCAAAAAATTGGGTCATAGAAAATTGGTCAAGACATGGAAAGGCCTGAATAACAGCAAAAGGGGCTGAAATTCATTATTATGGAAGCAAAATGAAGTCTGCATCATGACAGGGATGATGCTTGTTACTCTCATTGTCTCAAAGATGGTATCAATTAACCAACAGAATTTTAGTTTGTTTTTTTAATATTTATCACAATTAAAAAAAAAATATTCATTTGCCTATTTTTGTAATCATTCTCAGAAAAATAAATATAAATAAATAATAGAAAAATATTATTTATTCCCACCTATTTCTATTTGAATTCCATCAAAAAAAGATACAAACAAGATAAGAAAAACAATAATATCACATATTTGCATTAGCCCCTTGGACTTTTCATTTATTTATATGCATTTGTTCATTTAAACTTCCTAATTACTCCATGATGTATTGCTTAGCAGATGGACTAGCACATACTGGGCATACCACAATTGTTTTTTGATTGATGTAGGTAGTACAGGTAATATTTTCTTCATAAAGGAATTGAGCTTAGGGGAAATAATATACCTGAACAAATGACTACAAGATTATAGATGAATCAAATCTATTCACATATCTATTTTAAAAATATCAATTTAGTATCTTTATATAGCACTTGCTATATAATTAGACAATTCTATATTTTCAGGAAAAAATATTTAATTGGTAAAACAAGCTAAAGAAAAATAACCTACCTATGTAGTAACCACTCTCAAAAAAAAAAAGTCTAGATTTTTATTTATTTTTTTAAAAAATTTATGTTATCAAAGGTGATTTTAAAAAGATCTAATGTCAAAATTAAAGCTGAACCTCTGGACAATAAGGGATAAAGTAACATCTATACTTTGTTAATCCACAAATTGATCACTTTTTTAGATAGGCAAAGAATAATGAATGCAGTTTTTCAATCACTTTCCTTAGGGCATTTTTCACTTCTTGGTTCCTCAGGCTGTAGATCATAGGATTCAGCATGGGGATCACTATTGTGTAGAACACTGAGGCCATTTTATCTGTGTCCAGGGAATGATTTGATTTGGGCTGCAGATACATAAAGATCAATGTCCCATAGAAGAGAGTAACTGCACTCAGGTGAGAAGCACAGGTGGAGAAAGCTTTGCGTCTTCCTTCAGTTGATTGGATCTTCAGGATGGCAGTGACAATATACAAATATGAAATAAGAACTGTTAACAAGGAGCTGATCATGTTGAACCCAGCAAAAATAAAAAGCAAAATCTCTTTGAGACTTGTGTCTGAACAAGCAAGTTCCATCAGTGGGACATCATCACAGTAGAAATGATTGATGACATTAGAACTACAATAGATCAAGCGAAAAGTGACCACAGTATGGAGCAAAGAAACTGAAAAGCTGTACAAGTAAGGACCTGCTACCAGCTGTATGCAAACCTTCTGAGACATAACTACCATGTAGAGAAGAGGATTGCAAATGGCCACATAGCGGTCATATGCCATCACAGCAAGGAGGAACATCTCAGAAATTAGGAATGTGAGAAAAAAGCCTAGCTGAGTTGCACAAGCATAGAAAGAAATTGTATTCTGTTTGGTCAAAAGAGTTGCCAAGAACTTGGGGGCTATTGAGGAAGAGTAACAGAGGTCAACAAAAGCCAAATTACTGAGGAAAAAGTACATGGGGGTGTGAAGTCTGGAATCTAATCGAATGAGGGAAATCATGCCCATGTTTCCTACCATTGTTAGAATGTACACCACAAAGATAAACATGAAGAGGACAATTTCCAGGTCTCTATGAAGAGAAAATCCCTGAAGAATGAATTCAGTTACTATGGTATTATTTCTTCCAGCCATCTATTCCACAATTCTTTACTGAAAGAAAACAGAAACAGAAATAAAAGAAGATATCCAATGACATTTTTTCTGTGAGCTTGAAAGTTTTATCAACTACCATTTCTTTAATAGGACATTTGCTGGGAGAAGAAAGATGTATTATAATTTTTCAGAAAAAAAATTTGGGAAGTTTTTGCCAATTTGTGTGGAGGCCTGAAATTCTGAAAAGATGGACTTGAATCTAAGACTGCAGAGCACTTAAGGCTAATTACATATTTGATGTGAGATAATGTCTCTAAAAGCATATGCTTAGATGATATAGTAATGTGATAGCGCCTCTTGATTGGGGCTTGCTGAATGTTTGGTAGTGAGGTAATTATAGGCAAGAGGAAGAGAAAGGCTGAAGACTTGGGACTCCAAAATCCAGGATACATCTTTGGCAAGCATATGGCAGCTTGCCAGCCTCCTTTACTTCTCCCCTAAAGACCAAGGACTTTGATTGATCCGGACTTTGACTGATCCTGAGCCTCTCCAGAGAGTTAGCCCAGACTTTAAAACTTTGGGGAAAAAACACCCATATTCTCCTCATTTCCACTAAATTTATCAGCAGATTTAATCAGTATCTGTTTCAAAAGTCTTGTGTAAAAGTTTTAGCTTATTTGTATTGTCACATCTACACAATGGGAGAGGGAGAAAGAAAAGTTAGAGCAGAAAGGAAATTATTGTGCATAGACATCAATCAATATATTAATGGCCAAATTCTATCAATGTAATAAAAATATTAACTAGATCATATAAGTCATTTCATTCAATATATGCTATGAATGTTTTCACCTAATAGACTAAACAGTGTTTGGGATCCCCCAATTCATTTATTGAAAAACTTTTTCCTTTGATCTTTGTGTATGCATTGAATTTTCACCAGAGATCACAAAAAGATATTTCTAAACAACATTTATCTCCTGTCAGAGATTTTAGAGGACTAAGAGAATCAAATAGTTAACTAAAACTTTGGAATAAAATTTATGGGGATCCATCTATTTATCTTACGATAAGTTTTCTTTGTTTAAATATTAATTTTGATTTTATAAATATCATGTTCTGGAAAATTTTTTCATGGTCTGGATATCTGAAAGGGTTGTTAATAGCATGTATACATACCAAGTATAGAAAGTAGAAATGGGATGAAGAAAAGAGAAGAAAGGAGAGCAGTGTTCTTGGGGTACTTCCCACCCGGCTGTTCACAGTGATGTATCTTTGCTTTTAACTTAGATGATCATTCTGAAACAATACAAACAATAGAAACTTACAGTCCAGTGGGGAAAAACACTCATTCTGGAGACTGATATATAGAAGAGAGGATTGAATATTGAACTTTGAATCAGGAAGAGCCAAGTTCCAACTTGCCTAAGACATTTATTAGCTAGGTGACCTTGTTTAAGTCACTTAAATTCTTGATGTCTCAGTTGCTGTTATTTTTCTCTATATATAAAATGAGGGAGTTGGACTGAATGAAGTCTGATTTAATGATACTGAGTTTCTCTTTGCTTGGGCAAAAGAGCAGTTTCATTACAAATACGTGTCACCAGAACATCTTCCCTTCTCATTAGAAATAGTTTTTGATTTTGTGTTTTGTTTTGTTTTGTTTTTTTCTTATAAGAATGAAAGTAGAATAATATATGATGGAGAAAGAGAGTTGTCTCATACCTAAAGGGATACAAGATGATGTAAGACAATATGATAAATAGATGAGGAAGGTGAGGAAAGGGCAGAGTAAAGAGAGATCTGGAGTTAAATGTCACATATGACATTTACTAGCTGTATGATCATGAGAAAATTGCATAACCTCTCTGAGAATTACCTCATTTAACTGTAAAAAAGGAAACTATCTCACAGGGCATTAGCAAGACTGTTCCATCTGAGATAGAATTCTCTTTTCCCTGGGAAAATAGTGATGATATTGATGAAGATGAGGATGAGAATAATGATGAGGGTTTATAATAATATATAATAATATTTTATGTAATTATTATGTTTTTTATTTCAAGGAGCATTAAATACCTTTCAAGTTTGCAAATCACTATACACGTGTGTATGTGTTATCTCATATGATTCTCACATCATTCCTATGACATAGTCATTATTACTCCCATTTTTCAGATAAGAAAAATGAGAATACTATCAACTATTTCATGAACTTTAACACCTTATATAAATTCCTACCATTATTATTACTCTCCACAAATTCCAATTTTCTGTCCTACAACCCTGCAAAACTCCTGTTTAAGGTTCAGTGATATCTGCTTGCTCCTTGGGAGTAGGATTATTGATCTAGTGCCCAGAAACAGAAAATAATACTTTGTATGTGTTATGACAATAAAGCAAGCATGTATGCATCTTATTCTATTGCTACCTTCTAGAATTGGTTCTCATCAAATTTGTGGGATTTAAAAAAATTCATTTTCCTTCCTATTTCATTCTACCCAAATTCTCTTCAACTTCCATCAAAACTTGACTCTAAAAAATGATGTGTTAATAGTCATCTAGGTTCTTAATATAGTTCTCAGTCTTTGCTTTTCCAGCTAAGCAAAAGGGAAGCTGCTGTCTCCTCCTAAAAGAAGAATGAGCCAGATAATGTAGATGTTGCTAGAGTAAGGATCAGGAAAATCTGACTTTAAAACTTATATCTAAACATGCACAATTCAGCAGTCTCTCTGAACCTTAGATGCTCCATGTGCAAAGTCAAGTTAATCATAGATGCAAAGCGCACCTCAACCAGGTTATGGTTATCTTCCAAGGAGAAAAGTTTTATATATATAAATATATAATATAATACTAATAATATAAATATGTAGTATTTTGAAAGTTACTAAGGGCAGAACTAGGCAGAATGATTCTATAACTCTCTTTTCTTCTCCATCCACATATGCATATGTGAAATTTAAGAAATATATAGATTATAGATTGTAAAATAAAAGGTGCCTTAGTACAACTAATCAAATTTCTTCATTCTACAGATAAGGAAACAAAGGCACTTGGAAATGAAATCATTCGTTCAAGGTTATACAATGAAAAACGAACAAAGCTCAGTTTGAACTAAACTTCTTTAACTCCAAATCTTTGACTGGACTATGTTTCACTGACTCAAGGAAATAATTAATAATCAGAATAGTGAAGAGTCTAGAGATTGAGCTATATGAGAAAATCCAAGCTAAAGGAAATGGAAATGTTTAGCCTAACAAATAGAAGACTTGGTGGAACATGAAAGTTTTGTTCAAATATCAGAAATGCTTCATTTCAAGAAATTCTAGATATTATCTGCTGTGCTCAGGGGACAGAACTGGGCTGTTAAGTTAGAAATTAATGAAAGATGGCTTACAGTATTTTATATAGAAAGAAGCAATAGAAATAAAACTAAAAACAAAAAGAACAGAAATTTTCTTATAATTCAAACTACTCCATAATCAAATAACCTGCCTTGGGAGATAGTTGTTTTCTTTTGATTAAAAAACAGACCTTGAATTGAAATAATTATTTTGGGAATATTTATGGGGATTCTTGTTTAGAGTGGTTTTGATCTAGATTTGTCTGTTCTCTTCCAAATTTGAGATTATTTGATTTTCTGATATAGAGAAAAGAGAGAGATAAGTATGTGCATTTTTGTAAAATGAGTCATACTACCTGGTCATGGAAAGGACCATTTCCCTGGATGAGTCCATGGGGTCATTTCGTTTGTCATATACTAGAATAAGCCTGAATGTATATATGTACTTTGTTCACCCATGTATGTATGCCTATGATAATTGGATTCCCTCTCCCTGAGGACATCATTGATTTTCTTTCTCGGTCATAATTATTCTAAAATTAATGTTAGGGAGAAAACTTTTAAGGAAAATTGGTAAAATTTGATAGTAACAATTCAAAAGCAAAACAATACTAATGACTAAAGAGACAGGCATTATAGAAAACAATCCTCAAAACAGAGATAACAATGTTTTGCAGCCAGCAATAAACAATGGATTCTTCTGGGATATTAGAAACTGTCATCTCAAAATTATGGGGATGGTGGCTTTCTCAAGAAGTAAAATTAAGACTAGCAAATCACACTCCTACATTCATTATACTTTAGAAGCACTTTCTTTACATCTGTAAAAGGGACATAATACAAAGATCTTGTTCTCTCCTGTAACCATTTGTTTAATCACTGAGGAATAGTGGAAGTAGTAGATTCTGTAACAATGGAGATTTTCCAACTTAATTGGACATCCATTTATCAATAATACTACAACATAAATTCTTGTAGAGATATTGGTGCTACAGGATAGCCTCTAAAGTTCCTTTCAACTCTGAACATCAATGACTACAAGCCAAAACTTTGAAGGACCTTAAATGATGGAGAATAATATCTATGTTTTGGGTCCTATCTTCTCTATCTCTTTCTGTATATCATCCCCAATAGATTCAAGCAGTATTTCTAAGAAGATAGTCTAAATTATTCTCAGCCTCCATTTCTTTACTTTAAAATTAAAATAATAATAGCATCTACTTATAAAATTGTTATAAGGATTAAATGACATTCTATGAATGAATACAAGAATACCACATTCATTATTTTTTTTTTAATTTCAGTATGTGTCAGTATGTGTATGTTTAATTTCAATATTATATTAACGACTGGGAATTTTGAAACAAGGAAAAACAATCTCTATCATATATTATTTTAAATTCTAATAGAGAGAGACATCATATATTGGAAATGGAGTCTAACAAGACTCATTTCATTCTCAAAAGTTTTTGAGATGAGATTGGTGAATGGGATGATAGATGAATTGATCTTCCAATCCCTTGATGGAACAGACATAAAACAGTTGATTTAGCTATAGAGATGGCATAAAGGAGAGGAGGGTATAGTAAAGGAAAGGTGCCAGAGCAAAAATAAGTATAGGAAATGAAAACATATCTGGGGTCTTTGTTAAAATAATAGGGAATGATCATTAATCAGCAATTAGGACAAAAAGGACTTAGGACATAAATCAAGGTAGTAGAAGGGTTCAAATATCCAGAGTATTATTATTTGCCTTTTTAAAATAACTTCTCACTCTTTTTTGAGAGCACCACCATTCTTCTAGCCAGAGAGACTCAAAACTTTGACATTTTTTTTATGCTAAAGTTGACTCTTACTTGTCTTTTCCTTCTTCCTGTTTCCAAAGTTCAATCAGATGCTCAGTCATATTGATTCCATCTAAATAATAGCTTCCAGGACAAAAGGACCATAGCCCAAGGCAAAAAACCCTCAAGGGGAAGTGGTGAATTGTATTATAGGAAAGATTAGAATTAACATATTACACAGAAGGAATTGTGGCAAAAAGGGGGTGTAAGAGATGATGTCAAAGAAAAGCATGAATGTAAAAAAAAATGTAAAAAAATATATAGTTTGACTACTCACATAGAGAAGGTGAGGAATGAGCCATAGAAAGTGAAAAAGTGGGGTGGAGCCAAGATGACAGAGAAGATATACTCGAATTTCTAACTTCTCTCTTACCCTCAATACCAACTATTTAATTCAGCCTCAAAAATAGTGCTGGACTGGTAAAAACCACGAAGATTATAAACACAATAACTTGCCAGCCAAAGAGAATCTGGAATTTAATCAGAAAAGGTTTGTACTGAAGGGTACAGGAAAAAGACCAGTGTAGACAGTGATAAAACTAGGCTAGCATATTGTGCCGATCAGCCTGGGGAGGCCTCTGGGATTAGAAAAACTATAGAGACAGAGAACTCTAGCATTGGCTGATTGCTCTACTCTGTTGCATAACAGCAGATCAGCAGAGAAATCAAGCCACTTAAAAAAACAAAAACAAAAACAAAAAACAAAAAAACAAACAAACAAAAAAAAAACACCAGAAACTGCCTATAGCTACCCCAAACCAGAAGTGACTCAACATAGATCATGGCATGGCTGTGCAGCTGCCTTCTACTGTCTGGGGCTTTTCCCTGGAGGAGTAAAGAATCTGTAAAGCAGTGGGACACAGCCCAGGGCAACCTCTAATCTTCATAGTGGGGGGCTTGGCCTGAGGTAATGGAACTTTCACTGTTGCACAGCAGCAACTGTGCTTCCCAGGGCAAAGACACTTCCAGTCTGTGTGTCAGGGCTATTCACTGGTCAGCTGCTAATATCCATGGCCCCATGAGGGGAGGAGGGGGGAGGTTGGCCCGGGGTTGTGACGCTTTCACTGTTCAGCCTTCAGCCTCAGGGCAGTCGCTAGGCCAAACAACTGGGGTTCTTCACTGGGCACTCTCATTGCCTAGCCTTGCTAACCAGCTCTGAAACACTTCCAATAGGGTGGGAAAACTCTCTCCCAGAGCACCTTTGTACCTTTGCAGCCCATTCACAAGACAGGTGCTGTTCATATACTATCCCTGTTCTGCAGAAGAAGCTGGTAACCTCCTTACCCTGAAGGCAGATCCCATAGGTTTTTAAAAATGAGTAAAAAAAATAAAGAGTGTGACTGACAGCTTCTATACAGAAAAAGAGTGGGTTTCCAACCCCAAGGAGAGTAACAGCAGACAGTCTCCCTGAAGGGGAATGTTACTTGGCCCCCATCACATAACTCTCACCTAGAAGAGACTATCAAAGACCTCAAAAGAGAGTTTGAGGGGGCAGGTAGGTGGCACGGTGGATAGAGCACCAGCCTTGAATTCAGGAGGGCCCAAGTTCAAATCTTGTCTCAGACACTTAACATTTCCTAGCTGTGTGAACTTGGGCAAGTCACTTAACCCCAGCCTCAGGGAAAAAAAAAAAAAAAGAGAGAGAGAGAGAGAGTTTGAAGAAAAATGGGAAAAGTAAAGAGAAGCTATGCTAGAAAGTAACAATGTCCTGAAATTCGAATTGGAAAAGATAAAGTATTCACAGGAAGTGCAGGGAAACAAAATTTGTGAATTTGAAAAGGTTAAAAAAAAAACCACAGGAGAGTAGGATCTGTAAATTGGAAAAGATAAAGAATTCCCAAGAAAGTAGGATTTGCGAATTGGAAAAATAAAATAGCTCACTAAAAATAAATAAATAAATAAATAGATAGATAGATAAAAAGATAGATAGATAGATAGATTAAAAAAAATAAATAAATAGTGAAATGGAAAAAATTTCCATAGAGCAAAATAACTCATATAAAAACTCAAATGAACATAAACAAAAAGAAATAAAAAAAAAAAAAGTAAATGAAGAAAATAATTCATTAAAAATCAGGACTGAACAAATAGAAATGAATGATTCCTTGAGACACCAAGAATCAGTCAAGCAAAACCAAAAAAATGAAAAGCTGGAGAATAATGTCAAATATTTACTGGGAAAATCGACAAACCTAGAAAATAGATCTAAGAGAGATAATATAAGGATCATTGGACTTTCTGAAATTATGATGAAATTCTAAATTCTATTTTATAGGAAATAATCAAAGAGAACTGTCCAGAGGTAATAGAACCAGAAGGTAAAATAGGCATTGAAAGAATTCATCAAACACCTTCTGAAAAAGACCCTAAAAAATTCCACAGAATATTGTGGCCAAGCTGCAGAACTATCAGACTAAGGAAAAAATATTGCAAGCCACCAGAAAAAACAATTCAAATATTGAGGTGCCACAATAAGGGTCACTCAAGATCTGGCTGCATCCATATTAAAGGATTGAAGGGCCTGGAATCTGATATTCGAAAGGCAAAAGACCATTGAATGTGCAAAGAATAGACTACCCAGCTAAGTTTAGAATTTTCTTCCATGGAAGAAGATGGACATTTAATGAAACTGATGAATTCCATTTGTTTCTAAGAAAAAAAACAGATCTAAAAAAAAAAAAAAAAAAAAAAAAAAAAAAAAAAACATGTTATCTCCAACCACAAGACTCAAGAGAAGCAGAAAAAGGTAAAAGGAACTCCTGAGAACTATATTTGTGTTGTGGATATACAGAAAGTCCAAATTTAATATTTTTATTTTACTGATATAACATTAAAAAGGGAAGTAGAAATGGAAAGGGGATAGTGTCAGAAAACGGGAAAAGAGGAGATAAAAAGAGGGAAACTACATACCAGGAAGAGGCAAAGAAAATTTATCATATCTGAGGGAATTTAGAGAGGGGGAGAAATATTGTGTGAATCTTACTCTTATCAGAGTTGGCTCAAAGAGTAAATAATTGACATATTTGTCTTTCAGAGAATTCTCTCTCACCTCATTAAAAAGGGAAAGAGGAAAAGGGAAAAGGAAAAGAGTAATAAGGGAAGGGTACAAGAAAGGGGAAGGGATTGAAAAGGAGGGAGGGGAATACTAAAAAGGGAGGGCTGTGTGACACAAGTGGGGCCTATAAGTTTAATACTGGGGAAGAGGTTCAGGGGGGACAAAGGGAAAAAAAGGCATAATCTGGGGATAATATGCTGGCAAGAAAGACAGAATTAGTAATTATAACTGTAAATGTGAATGGGATGAACTCTCCCATTAATCGGAGGCAGATGGCATACTGGATCAAAAGTAAGAAGCCTACAATATGTTGCTTACAGGAAACACATTAAAAGCAGGGAGATACTTACAGAATAAAGGTAAAAGGCTGGAGCAGAATTTATTATGCTTCAAGTGAAGTCAAAAAATCAGGGATAGCCATCCTTATCTCAGATCAAGCAAAAGCAAAAATTGATCTAATTAAAAGAGATAAGGAAGGAAACTGTATCTTGCTAAAAGGTAGCATAGACAATGAAGCCATATCAATACTAAACATATATGCACCAAGTGGTATAGCATCTAACTTCCTAAAGGAAAAGTTAAGAGAGCTGCAAGAAGAAATAGATGCAAAACTATGATAGTGGGAGATATCAACCTTGCACTCTGAGAATCAGATAAATCACACCACAACACAAATAAGAAAGAAATTAAAGAGGTAAATAGAATATTAGAAAAATTAGGTATGATAGATCTTTGGAGAAAACTGAATGGTGATAGAAAGGAGTATAATTTCTTCTCAGCAGTTCATGGAACCTATACAAAAATTGACCATATATTAGGATATAAAGATCTCAAAATTAAACGCAGGAAGGCAGAAATAGTAAATGCTTTCTTCTCAGATGCAATAAAAACTACATTCAACAAGAAGTTAGGGGTAAATAGACCAAAAAGTAATTGGAAACTAAATAATCTCATCTTAAAGAATGATTGGGTGAAACAGCAAATGATAGAAACAATAATTTCATGCAAGATAATCACAAAGATGAGACATCATACCAAAATTTGTGGGATGCAGCTAAAGTGGTAATAAGTGGAAAATCTATATCTTTAGAGGCTTACTTGAATAAAATAAAGAGAAGATCAATGAATTGGGCTTGCAACTTAAAAAGCTAGAAAAAGACCAAATTAAAAACCCCCAACCAAATACTAAACTTGAAATTCTAAAATTAAAAGGAGAAATTACTAATATTGAAAGTAAAAAAAAGCAAACAAAAAAAACAAACTATTGAACGAATAAATAAAACTAAGAGTTGGTTTTATGAAAAAAAACAATAAAATAGATAAACCTTTGGTAAATCTGATCAGAAAAAGGAAAGAGGAAAATTGAATTGTTAATCTTAGAAATGAAATGGGGGAACTTTCCACCAATGAAGAAGAAATTAGAGCAATAATAAGGAGTTACTTTGCCCAACTTTATGCCAATAAATTTGACAACCTAAGTGAAATGGACGACTACCTCCAAAAATAAAAGCTTTCCAGATTAACAGAGGAGGAAGTAGATTGCTTAAATAGTCCCATTTCAGAAAAAGAAATAGAACAAGCTATTAATCAACTTTCTAAGAAAAAAAAAACCTCCAAGACCAGATGAATTTACAGGGGAATTCTACCAAACATTCAAAGAACAATTAGCCCCAATGTTATATAAACTATTTGAAAAAATATGGAATGAAGGAGTCCTACCACATTCCTTTTATGACACAGGCAAAGTACTGATACCTGGTTTAGGTAGGTTGAAAACGGAGAAAGAAAACTATAGACCAATCTCCTTAATGAATATTGATGCTCAAATCTTAAATAAGATATTAACAAAAAGACTTCAGAAAATCATCCCCAGGATAATACACTATGATTAAGTAGGATTTATACCACGAATACAAGGCTGATTTAATATTAGGAAAACTATTAGTGTAATTGACCATATTAATAATCAAATTAACAAAAACTGTATGATCATCTCAATAGATAGAGAAAAAAGCATCTGATAAAATCCAACATTCATTCCTACTAAAAACACTTGAGAGTATAGGAATAAATGGACTATTCCTTAAAATTGTCAGTAGCATAGCTTTAAAACCGTCAATAAGCATCATATGCAATGGGGTTAAACTGGAACCTTTCCCAGTAAGATCAGGAGTGAAACAAGATTGCCCACTATCATCATTACTATTCAATATTGTATTAGAAATGCTAGCCTCAGCAATAAAGTTGAGAAAGAGATTCAAGGAATTAGAGTAAATAATGAGGAAATTAATCTATCACTCTTTGCAGATGACATGATGGTATATTTAGAGAACCCCAGAGATTCTAATAAAAAGTTATTAGAAATAATTCAAAACTTTAGCAAAGTTGCTGGATACAAAATAAATCCACATAAATACTCAGAATTTTTATATATCACCAACAAAATCCAACAGCAAGAGATACAAAAAGAAATTCCATTCAAAACAACTGTCGAGAGTATAAAATATTTGGGAATCCATCTACCAAAGAAAAGTCAGGAATTATATGAGCAAAATTACAAAACACTTGCCACAAAAATAAAGTCAGATTTAAATAATTAGAAATACATTAAGTGCCCTTGGATAGGCCGAGCGAATATAATCAAGATGACAATACTCCATAAACTAATCTATTTATTTAGTGCCATACCAATCAGACTTCCAAGAAACTATTTTAATGACCTAGAAAAAAAATAACAACAAAATTCATATGGAAGAATAAAAGGTCGAGACTTGCAAGAGAACTAATGAAAAAAAAAAAAAAAAAAAAAAGGTTAGAGGAAGGTGGTCTAGGTGTACCTGATCTAAAGGTATATTATATAGCAGCAGTCACCAAAACCTTTTGCTATTGGCTAAGAAATAGACTAGTTGATCAGTGGAATAGGTTAGGTTCACAGAACAAAATAGTGTACAACTATAGCAATCTAGTATTGGACAAACCCAAAGATCCCAACTTTTGGGATAAGAATTCATTATTTGAAAAAAACTGTTGGGAAAACTGGAAATTGGCATGGCAGAAATTAGATATGGACCCACACTTAACACCATATACCAAGATAAGATCAAAATGGGTCCATGATTTAGGCATAAAGAATGAGATCATAAATAGTTTACTTTTCATATTTGTGAAGGAAGAAGGAATTTGTGACCAAAGGAGAACTAGAGATAATTATTGATCACAAAATAGAAAATTCTGATTACATCAAATTAAAAAGCTTTTGTACAAACAAAACTAATGCAGACAAGATTAGAAGGAAAGTAACAAATTGGTAAAATATTTTTACAGTTAAAGATTCTGATAAAGACCTCATTTCCAGAATATATAGAGAGCTGACTCTAATTTATGAGAAAGCAAACCGTTCTCCAATTGATAAATGGTCAAAGGATATGAACAGACAATTTTCAGATGATGAAATTGAAACTATATCCACTAATATGAAAGAGTGTTCCAAATCACTATTGATCAGAGAATGCAAATTAGATACCACTACACACCTGTCAGATTGGCTAAGGTGACAGGAAAAAAATAATGATGAATGTTGGAGGGGATGTGGGAAAACTGGGATACTGATTTATTGTTGGTGGAGTTGTGAAAGAATGAAACAATTCTGGAGAGCAATTTGGAACTACGCCCCAAAAGTTATCAAACTGTGCATACCCTTTGATCCAGCAGTGCTATTACTAGGCTTATATCCCAAAGAATTACAAAAGAAGGGAAAATGACCTGTATGTGCCAAAATGTTTGTGGCAGCCCTTTTTGTAGTGGCTAGAAACTGGAAAATGAATGGATGCCCATCAATTGGAAAATGGTTGGGTAAATTATGGCTTATGAATGTTATGGAATATTATTGCTCTGTAAGAAATGACCAACAGAGAGGCTTGGAGAGACTTAGTGAGTGAAATGAGTAGAACCAGGAGATCATTATACACTTCAACAACGATACTATATGAAGATGTATTCTGATTAAAGTGGACATCTTCAACATAGAGAAGATCTAATTCAATTCCAATTGATCAATGATGGACAGAATCAGCGAAACCCAGAGAAGGAACACTGGGAATAGAGTGTAAACTGTTTGCACTATTGTCTTTCTACCCAGGTTACTTTAACTTCTGAATCCAATTCTTACAATGCAACAAGAAATTTGGTTTTGCACACATATAATGTATTTAAGATATACTGTAACATATTTAACATGTATGAAATTACCTGTCATCTAGGGGAAGGGGTAGAGGGAGAGAGGGGAAAATTCAGAAAAGAAGTGAGTACAAGAGATAATGCTGTAAAAAAATTACCCATTCATATGTACTATCAAAAATATATAATTATAAAATTAATTTAAAAAAGAAAGTGAAAAAAGTAATCTATTGGCATAAATGTAATGTCAAGAAATGTTGTGAGCACATCGGGTATATTCTCTCTAGAGAACTTAAGAGAAAGTATAGTCAGGAATTATACACTGAGCAGGCATAGAAAAGAAAAAGAGAAGGAAATAAGACTTTATTAAGGTCCTTTTATGTGTTGGGCATCGTTTTAAACACTTTAGAAATATTTCATTCTGTACCTTACAACAATCCTGGGCAGAAGATGGTATTATTAGACTTAATTTATAATTTGAGGAAAGTAAGACAAATAGGCCACGTGACTTGCACAGGGTAACACAGTTAATAAGTATCAAGCTAGATTCCAATCCACGTGTTCTGACTCTAATTCCAACCTAAGTCCACTGTATCGCCAAGATGTAAAAATATTTTTTTTACCTACGTTGTTGTATAGAATAACCACATTGATCATAATGTAAATGATTATGATCATTAATGATTAGCAATTAATGATACTTAAAAATCATCTAGTCCAATTACTTCATTTTTACACATAAGAAAATTGAGCTATGTGGTTTATCCAAGGTCACACCGGAATTTAATGAAAGAAGGAGGATTTTTTATGATCATAAAAATGGCCAAAATAGGTGCTATGGAATGATTAGACCTGGGTCAGGTATTGAAGACTCTGAGGTCATTCACTGTACCTCAGGCTATAGCCAACTCTGATTTTTGTCTTACCACTGATGTTTGATGACTCTGGAAGAGAGAATGAAGCTGACAACTTTGTATAACTATGCCTCAATTAAATCTTATTCACACCTGAGTCCAGAAATCATCTTGCAATGTCACTGATCCTCTTCAAAAACGAAGGAAGAACAACAACTCTTTCTTCATCTATAATGAGGTTTCTTTTTTTTATTCTTAACTCAAGTGTTTCTTATTCCATTAATGCATCATAGACCATAACCTCTTATATTTTTTCCTTACATTTTTGTTCTTTTTCACCTCTTCAATTTTCATAAACAAATCGCTCTTGTTTTGTTCTTACAAAAGAAAATATGATTTTTATAGAAATGGATTCTTTCTTGTTTTGACTTTGTATCCAATGCTTAGTAAAATTTATAGTAGAGGCTTTTAATTGAATTTAACAAATATTTATTAAACAACTACTATCTATCAGGCACATTTTCTATGTTCGGGTGATACAGTGACCAAGAAAACAAAAAGCAAAAAACAAAACAAAACAAAACAAAAACAAAACATTACCTTTGCCCTCAAGAAGGTTGCACTCTATCAGAAAAAAAAATTACATACAAAAATACATGTAAAATAAAATCACTATAAATTATAGGATCCAGAATTTGGAGCTGGAAGGGAACTGATTCCCACCCTTTCATTGTACAAATTAATAAACTAAGACCAATAGAATTTTACTTGTGCAGAGTACATAAAGTGTCTGAGGAAAGATTTGAATCTAATTCTTCCTGACCTAAAAACCAATTTGCTATCTACTATACCATACTCTCTATTTTTAGAAGGCACCAGGATCTGAGGACAAAAAGGAATAATTTCATGTTAAATGTGTCATTTTTTTTTTGTTTTGAAGAATGGAGTTAAGGCATTGGGAGATACCATGGAATAGGACAGTTTCTCCAAAGAGCAGAGTCAGATCTAATCAGAATATAAATGGCTCTTTAAAGCCTTGATTAAATTCTATTCAATGGATATTTATTGCATAACTGAAAAAAAGGTTCTGTTCTGAGCTCTAGCTTTATAAAATTGAAATAATCTACTGACCTAGTCCTAAAGAAGCTTATAGTCTTAAACAGGAATGGAGGAGGGGAATAAGATTTATCATGCTAAATGAGGAAGTTAAACTAGATGGTCTCTGGAATTAGTCTAATTTTAAATCTATGATCCTATGATTCTATTTATATGAATATAATAAAGAGAAAATGTGATGAAGGCAAAGATGAGATCCAGAAAAAAATATTGTTTAGGAAACTTTGATCACAGAGAGATCCCTTTTAGATGCCCTATGGTTTAGCTTTAATCTTACCATCCCATCCAAGAGCTAGGTTAGGTAACAATGTTCCTCCAGAATAACCTCTCTAAATATTCAACATACCTACTCTGTCTGACTTTCAACTCCTTTAGTATTTATAACTTGAAATCAAACAAGCGAATATTTATAAAATGGTAAACATAGTACACTTACTTAATGCATCTAGTAGGCATTTAATAAATACTTGTTACTTTCCTCATGTCTATATCATATCATTCAATCCAAACAGTGAGGTTATTGGGAACAAGAAAAGAAATTGGACATAGTATATCACTGATACAAGGAAATCCCAAGTAAGGGAATCACATCTACATGGGGAAGGGAAATATAACCCATTGACCTCCGAGTCAATGTGACTTGCCTAGGATCAAACAGCCAGGGCAAGTCAAAGATGGAATCCAAAGCTTCTTGGTAGCTAGACCTATTCTCTATGTAGAATTCTCAATAGATTCACATAATACATGTCAAATTTGTGATATGAAGTCATTTTATGACTCCAAACCCAATGTCCCCTTCACTATACCCCACTTCTTGGAAACATTAGTACATATCACTATTTGAGTGTTCATCATTCCTCCATTACATCATTCTGTAAGGTTAAGGATTGATATATCAAACAGAGTAAACATTTGATAAATGTTTCCTATCCCCTAGAGGTATTCATCATCTTGCCATTGTAAGTTTTCTTCCCTTCCCAAATTTACACATATTCATTTTGTACAGAGTTGTATATAAACATGAATTGCATATATGTTATAAGCCAGCCCCTTTTCCTGAACCCCCCCAAATATACACCAATAGAAAAACAGTTATTGGTATTTAGATTTGTCAAGCTCTTATCATTTAGAACTGGAAAGGAACTTAGAGTTCTGTCATGCACTACAACTCCTTTTATTTTAGTTGAGAAAATTGAGGCCTCTAATGGTTGATTTGCCACAAGTTGACAAAGATAGCAAACAAGGAATATGGGATTTTATCCCAAGTTCTCTGATTTCAAATCCAGAACACTTTCCATGGACTAAGTATTTCTTGAATGGAATTGAATTGATTTTATTGAGACTAAATTACATATTGGATACTTCATCTGAATGGAACCAAACTAATATATTAATTTGCATTGTATTATTAAGCAAATGGATAAATTAATTCTCATGAAGATCAAAAATATCACTACATTTCAAGCTGAAAGAATTTAATATACCATCAAAGCCAAATCCCTTTTCATAAATAAAGATGTTGAGGTCCAGAAAGAAAATAGGTTCCACCCAAAGGGACACAAATAATATATGTCAAATTTTGGATTTGAAACCATTGTATGACTCCAAACCAATGTCCATTTTGGTGGGTCTCACTTCTTGGGGAGATTAGGACATATCACTATTTCAGTGTTCATCATTCCTTCATGTGTCAACTTTAATATTAATTGATATATTATTGATCATGTCTGAGAATCAAGTAAGAGGAAGTTTGCTTACAACTTATAATGAAAATCCTCTGGGTCCTATTATAGAGTTAGTGTTTGCAAAGAAATAATTCCCTCCAGTAATGACTTAAAAAAGTGAAGCTGACTTGGTTAATAGGTTTCTAGGGGCTTTATTATACGGCTGAGTTTGTACAGAACAACTTCATTTAATGCATCCCTTTGAAAGTTCGATGTAATATTCCCAAAGAATTTCCATGTAAGATAATGAATAAAACAGAACAGTTGAAATGCTGTCACACCTGAGGCCTCAGTCCTGCTTCCCCTATTATGGAAAAAGCAATTATCAGAGATAATTTACGGATTCTCATTAAGCTTATCTTTTGATGAACTTGGACAAATTCATTTTTCTTGTCCTCAGTTACCTGGTAGATTGGGACAATGTAAAGAGTGATGACTCTGGAGTGAGTGGACCTAAGTTCAAATCTTGAACCTCATATTTATTATATTGATAAGATTAGGCAAGCTATTTAACTTCCTTGGGCTGTAGTTTCCTTAATTGCTAATAATACTAAGGAGGTTATACCTGGTAGCCTCCAAGGTCCCTTCTTAATTAGAATAGATAACAGGGCACTATATAACTAGCAAATAATCACTGAGACCAATGTGCTACAAAACTAATCCATCTCACATGTAGGGTTCAAAAACTAATTCTTATGTCTATGGTTAAGGTGATGTTAGAAAGGCAATTTCTTCCTGTGTACCAATTGTGTGAATAAGAAGAGTCATTTAAAATATCTAAATGTCAGTTTCTTCATTTGTCAAAAGGGGTTAATAATAGCTACACTACCTAAACCACAAAGTTGTTATAAGGGAATCATTCTGAAAATTTGTGAACATTTTATACTCTTGAATGGATAGAGAAACGTGAGTCATCATCGTCATCATCATCATCATCATGATCATCAACTTCATCACCACTACCATCATCATCACTCTCAAGAACATCTCTTTATTATTATTGATGAATTATGATTCCTGCCCTCTAACTCAATGTACCATTTCATTGACCTTATTACTTTTCAACAGCAGGGATTGTGGAGCTACATATAAGGAATGGCCTTCCACATAGACAATATCCCTTAATTGATAAAATCTGACTAGCAAATGCTATCCTTGAATGCCAAATATCTCTCATGTGAAATGCTTGAAATTCAACCATTATAGATTAATTCCTTTAGATATAGAAACTTCTTTTGCCCAGTGCAAGCAGCTCCAATGTAACTGCCAGGTGCTGAGGAGAGATCTCAAAAGTGGTAAATGGAAGGGACTTGATAGGTTAACCACTACTTTTCTGGGGGACCTTCAGATGGGCCTTGGACTCAGTGGAGAAGTGTAGGAGGCCAAGCCAGTCACCACAAGGGCCTCTTCTTCAAGTCTTCTTGAGTCCTCCAGCCTCCAGTCCTCTGTCTTCTCTGTCTACCTCCAAGTCTATCCTCCTTCCCAGATCTCTTAGCTCTTAGATACTCTATTATAAGTACATCATCAAAGGTATCAACCTTGTAGAGTTAATATCTTGTTGTAAGATTACTTGTTTCAATTACACTTGGCCCTCCACATTTTTTTCACAGTATCCTTTTTGGAAATTTACTTATTCCCAAAAGTACTATAGTACTGAATCTCTTTCATGTTAGTGTGAATGAATTTCAAATGATCATTCCCTATGACAGGAGAAATAGAATAACATGAACACTGAACATCTGAGGACAAAGGCCTATTTGAAAGTGCCCCAGAAAAGCACCACATACACCCAAAGGACATCTTTATTATTTTGCCAAAAATTCAGAATTATTCAGTATTTATATACAGTGAATAGATGATTCTTTATATTAGATAGAGCCATGAATGGATGGATATATGTGTGTGTGTATATATATATATATATACACACACACACACACACACACACACACACACACAGAGAAAGAGACACAGAGATCAAACAGGTATTTATGTATTACTACTGGGTTCTAAGCACTAAATTATAAAGACAAAATTAAAATATTCCATGTTCTGAGGAGCTGAAATCACATTGAAAGTTATAAAAAAAAACTCTAAGGTATAGAAGCTCTCTCTATCATGATAGTAACTTGTCTATGTAGACTTAGAGAGCTGTCTGTGGTACTGAGATTTATCAAGGGTTACATGGTATGTGGCAGAGGAAGGAGCTGAACCCAAGTTTAAATGATGACCAACACCATATTCACTTCCCAACACTACTTTTCATCATAAATAATAAACATATACATGGATATGTGCATATGTGTGTATAGGCACATGATATTTATTTTTGTATATTATATGTATTGTTTATGCTTAAATATGGTATGGTAGAGAGGATATAAGGTCTAGCTTTCCAATTAGGGAAACTTGGGTTTAGGTCCTATCACAGAAAACTACTATGTAATCATGGGCAAATTCTTTCACTTTTTAATAAGTAGTCCAAGTTACTCTTTAAGAAGATAGACACATACAGACACACAGATTCACAGACACTCAGACAGAAACACACATTCAATCACATTTACTGAGAGACACAATCTAGAAGAATAAGTAATAAATTAGAAACAGGAAGAATGAGTTTCAAGTCCTGTCTTTCACATTTATTATATGACTATAGATGATCATTTAATTTCTCTGAACCTTATTTTCTTCAATTCAATGATATGGTTTTTTCTTGTATAGAAAGATTGCGGTGACGCACCAAGGAGAAAATAAATATAGTTAAAGTTCTTTCCAAGGCTTAAATTTCTATGTAAATACCAATTATCTTTATTACATTTATTATGTTGTTGTTGTTTTTCCAGTCATTTTTCAGTTGTGTCCAACTCTGCATGACCCCATATTGAATTTTCTTAGGAAAGATACTAGAGTGATTTGCCACTTTCTTCTCCAGTTTATTTTACAAATGAGGAAACTGAAGCAAACAGGATTCAAGCTCACCATCACACAGCTAGTAAGTGTCTGAAGTCCTATTTGAACTCAAAAAGATGTCTTCCTGCTTCTAGACTTATACTCTATCCACTGTGCTAGCTAATTGCCCTTTGATCTGACAGCTTCTTTTTAATCAATAGTCACACATTCACTTTCCCTCTAAGTTTGGAATAAATATGATGCTTTGTAAATGTGTAATTATAGTTGGTTTAAATTTTTGTCCCACACAGAATTATTTTCCTTGTATGATATACCTTGTACATTGGTTCAAAGTCAATTCTTCTCCACATGAATATCCATTCCATTTGCAACCTATTTGTTAATGATATTTTACCATTGTTATGCTCTTTTTAGTTTGATCCATATTATATTCCTATAATAGTCTGAATCTTTTTTTATTTCTTTTGTTTTGCTTTTTAGTCTGATCAATTTCCCCCCTTTTTGACCCAATATTGTTCAATGTTCATAATTGTCAGCTGGTAATATGTTCTGAAATGAGGTAGGAAAAGTCTAGCTTTATTACAGGTTTAGCTTTATTACATATCTAGAAACAAATCACTTTTTTGTAGCACTTTGAAATTCATGGATAATTTTTTATAACTACCTGGAAAGATAATATTTGTATGTCTGTGCATTGAACAAGTGAAGAAACTGAAGCATAAGGAAGGATTGTGATTTTCCCTGGGATATATACAGTCAGCAAGTATTAGATCTTCAATTAGAGTCCAAGTCTCCTTCAGAATTCTCTATTTCACTATGATTATTATATAATAACTTTTTTTCTCATGATACTTCATAAAACTTTGATTACTATTTTTATTAACTTTTTTTAAAAACATACAGAGCATGTCTTATACCTCAAATCCCTCTGGTTTTCACAAACAGGCTAATAATAGGTCTCTGGTTAAGCCCTAGTGGGTCATTATTTGGGCCCTGATTAGCCTAAGTGAAAGTGTAAATAACAATTGTTCTATTTTTACCTGAAACCCTGAGGGTCTCCCCGACTCAGATTGGATTTTTTCTTGTAAAAAATACAATTTTTTCCCTCAAATCTCACTATCACTGAATGGGCAATGCTTCAGTCAAACTGAGAATTGCCAAAGACCTTAGCTTAAGAGGTGAACTGCATCCAGGACTAACTGCAATTGTCCTGATCTCTATCTTGACACTAGACCCAGAAATCTCTGGAGGAGAAAGTGAGATTGGTAACTCTGCACAATTTTCCCCCATTTAAATCTAATTCATACCATCACTTCCCTGATGTTATGGTCCTCTTCTACAATGAAGGAGAAATAAGAGGCCCTTTTTTGACCTATGGCAGTATTTACTAGGGTAATGAACTGAAGATATATAGAATCATGTTATATATGATGCTGCAAATCAGAAGTCAAATTATTTCACAGCAGATTTCTTGCTACCTAGATGAGGGGGGAAGGAAGGAGAGAAGGAGAAAAAAAAATTAAAATACAAGGTTTTGCAAAGATGAATTTTAAAAACTATCTTTGCATGTATTTCAGAAAATAAAATAGTTCAAAGTAATCTTTATTTTTATAATGATACAGTGTGAGTTCTAATGCCACCTTAAGTCATTTGAATTTCCTGAGCCTCAGTTACTTCATCTGTAAAATGAGGATAATAATAGTATTTATCTTATAGGATTGTTATGAGTACCAAAGGAAATAATGTAAGAAAAATATTCTTCGAATCTCTATAGAAAATTCAGGTAGGAGTAGTAGGAGTAGGAGTAGCAGCAGCAGCAGCAGCAGTAGTGATAGAGGTGATAGCAGCAGTTGTAGCAGTAATAGTAGTAGTAGTAGGAATAGCAGCAGTTGTAGCAGTAGTAGTAACAGCAGCAGCAGCAGCAGCAGCAGTAGTAGTAGTAGTGTTTATGTTATCATTATGGATTTCCTTGGCCAGATAACCTGTATTAAATCTCCTTCTCAGTCTATATAAGTTATATGGTTCTTTTGTGGAATTCAAACTTTTAGGTTTTCAGGTAGTAACTGGTAAGCTTTAAAAAGTACTAGATATTAACAGTTAAAGGATGCAGAAGTTTTGTTAATAGGAATTCGACATTGAGTTTAGTGAATAATATTTTTTCATCTTTCTCTCCCTGCAGAATGTTCTTGGTGAAAGAGTGAGAAGTTGATTCCCTAAAAGTCTTTAACTCTAGAGCTTATAACATAATTTGGTAGAGAAAACTGGTCAAGATCATTAACATCAAGCTTGGCTATGTATGCAAATTTGGGGCAAATAACTTTACCCAACTACCTTTTAAATTCACAATATATCAAGTGTGTACTATGTTGCTTCTGCTCCTTTTTCTTAAAAAAAAATAAAAAATAAATATATATATATATATAAATAAATATATATATATCAGACATTTCCTAGTAGGCTGTCTAATTGAACCAGGTCTATGTTTGAACCAATTTTCACAAGCTTATGAAAGTTGGTTGTTAAATTTTCTATGTGAATATTTATACCATATTTACAACTCAGAAATCATACTTGCTACAAATCTGGGCTTGAGTTATTGTTTATGATTATCTAGATCAGGGCTTCTTTTTAAATTACTGATCAATTTTTTTTTTGTTGGTTATACATTAAGTTAGTTTTTAATACATATTTCTTTTATAAATCATGTTGAGAGGAAAATCAGAAGAAAAACATAGAAATGAAATGAACATAGCATGTGATGAAAACTCAATGTCCATAGTTCTCTTTCTGGATACAGATGACATTTTGTATCCAAAGTTTTTTGAGATTCCCTTGGATCACCAACCACTGAGAACGAAATCTTTCATAGTTAATTATCTCACAATCGTACTGTTTCTATGTACAATGTATTCTTGGTTCTGCTTGTTTCTCTCAGCATCAGTTGATGTAAATGTTTCCAAGCATTTATAAAATCAGCTTATTCCATCACTTCATATACCACAACTTATTCAGCCATTTCCCAATTCTTTACCACAAAAAGAGCTGCTACAAACATTTTTTGCATATGTGGATCCTTTTCCCTCCTTTGTGGTTTCCTTGTGATACAGACCCAGTAATTTAGGCACTGCTAGATCACAGGGGATGCACAGTTTTGTCGCCCTTTAGACATTGTTCCAAATTGTTTCCAGAATTATTGTATCAGATCACAACCCCATCAATAATACATTAGTGTTCCAGTTTTCCCACATCTCCTCCAACATTTATCATTATCTTTTGCTAACCTCTTAGCCAATTTGAAAGGTATAACATGGCATCTCAGAGTTGCTTTAATTTTCATTTCTTTCATTTCATTTCTTTAATGTCATCATCTGAAAATTGTTCATATAATTTGACCATTTATCAATTGCAGAATGATTTGTAAATTTGACATGGTTCTTTATTTATTTTACAAATGAGACCTTTATTAGAAACACTTGTAGTAAGATATTTTCCCAGCTTCGTACTTTCCTTTTAATCTTGTTTGTGTTGGTTTTGTTTCTGAAAAAATTGATATGACGTATTCAAAGTTGTCCATTTTGCATTTCATAATGTTCTTTGTTCTTGTTTGGTCATAAATTCCTCTCTTTTCCAAAGATCTGATAGGTAAATTACCCCTCAGTCTCCTAATTCATTTATGGTTATCACCATTTATTCTCAAACCAAGTACCCATTTTGACCTAATTTTGGTATAAGATATATGGGCCAGGGCTTCTTAAACTTTTCACACTTACAACATCATTTCATTCAAGACATTTTTCCACAATATAAAATTGGTACACAAAATAAACACTTACTAATAATCAAAGAAATTTATTTTTAAAATTTTTGTTATATATATGAAATGTTGCTATTTATTAAACATAAGATCCAATTCGCATACTAATAAAAAGGGTGTACTTATTTATTTTTATATAAAGAATTAAATCTTGGCAAAATATTTGAAACCTTTTGCTGCTGCCAAATTTTTCACAACTCCCATATTGTTATGCAAACTCATATGAGATCACATTCCACAGTTTAAGAAGCTTTGACTTAAGAAAATATTAATAATGTAGAAAAAATTATGGAACAATGCAGATGACACTGTGAGTAAAATAATGCACTCCAAGCCAGGAAGACTTGATTGCAAATTCAGACTCTAGCATTTTCAATTACAATTTACAATTCAATTGTAAAGTTATGTTATCACTCTCAGATCTTATTTCCTCATTCACAAAATAAATATAATAATAACACTTACCTTGCAAAGTTTTAAAAATAAATTGAATGAGAGAGAATGAATAAAATGCTTTTCAAACCTAAAAGTGCTATTTAAATGCAAGATACTTATATTAAGTCCGATTCAATAAATTAGACAGGTGCATTTGACATTATATTAATTTATGATCATTCATCAGAGAAAATGCATACAGTAGAAAAAGGCTTTATTCCTATGGAGACAGTGAAGTACAATGATAAGACCCCTCAAGTGACAGTTTACATTAATAATTTGGCTATGCTATTTTTTTTAATTTTATTTATAATTTTTTGACATTATATATGCATGAGTAATTTTTATAACATTATCCCTTGTATTCATTTTTCCAAATTATCCCCTCCCTCCCTCTACTCCCTCCCCTTGATGACAGGCAATCCCATACATTTTACATGTGTTACAATATAACCTAGATACAATATATGTGTGTAAATACCATTTTCTTGTTGCACATTAAGTATTAGATTCCAAAGGTATAAGTAACCTGGGTAGATAGACAGTAGTTCTAACAGTTTACATTCACTTCCCAGTGTTCCTTCTCTGGGTGTGGTTGTTTCTGTCCATCATTGATCAGCTGGAAGTGAGTTGGATCTTCTTTATGATGAAGTTCCATCAAAATACATCTTCATACAACATTGAAGTGTACAGCGATCTTCTGGTTCTATTCATTTTACTTAGCATCAGTTGATGTAAGTCTCTCCAAGGCTCTCTGTATTCCTCCTGCTGGTCATTTCTTACAGAGCAATAATATTCCATAACCTTCATATACCATAATTTACCCAACCATTCTCCAATTTATGGACATCCATTCATCTTCCAGTTTCTGGCCACTACAAAAAGAGCTGCCACAAACATTTTGGCACATACAGGTCCCTTTCCCCTCCTCAGTATTTTTTTTGGGATATAAGCCCAATAGCAGCAATGCTGGATCAAAGAGTATGCACAGTTTGATAACTTTTTGGGCATAGTTCCAAATTGCTCTACAGAATGGTTGGATTCTTTAACAACTCCACCAACAATGTATTAGTGTCCCAGTTTTCCCACATCCCCTCCAACATTCATCATTATTTGTTTCTGTCATCTTAGCCAATCTGACAGGTGTGTAGTGGTATCTCAGAGTTGTCTTAATTTGCATTTCTCTGATCAGTAGTGATTTGGACACTTTTTCATATGAGTGGATATAATTTCAATATCATCATCTGAGAATTGTCTGTTCATATCCTTTGACCATTTATCAATTGGAGAATGGTTTGATTTCTTATAAATTAGGGTCAGTTCTCTATATATTTTGGAAATGAGACCTTTATCGGAACCTTTAACTGTAAAAAAATTTTTTTACTTCCCTTCTAATCTTGTTTGCATTAGTATTGTTTGTACAGAAACTTTTTAGTTTGATGTAATCAAAATCTTCTATTTTGTGGTCAATAATGATCTCTATTTCTCCTTTGGTCATAAATTCCTTCCTCCTCCACAGGTCTGAGAGGTAGACTATTCTCTGTTCCTCTAATCTATTTGTGATCTCATTCTTTATGCCTAAATCATGGACCCATTTTGATCTTATCTTGGTATATGGTGTTAAGTGTTCTTTGGCTATGCTGTTAATGAGTTGTTTGAATTTAGCTTATGAGAATCATAAGATTTATGTTGGTCATGGCTCATAACATCATCAATTTAGGTCATCTGACCCAAACACCTAAGGAGAGACTAAGTGGTTCAAAAAAAGAAAAAGAGGTCAAAGGTTTTATTTTTATTAACAGTGAAATCTTGTGTGTGGATACTGAATTTACAAAGACAAGATATGAAAAAGAAAGGAAGGAATGAAAGTAGGAAGAAAAAAAGAAAAGAAACAAAGAAATGAAGAAATAAAAAGAAAGGAAAGAAGAAAGGGAGGGAGAGAGGGAGGAATGAGGAGAAATAAAAGAAAAATAAAAAGGAGGGAAGGAAGTAATAAAATAAAAAGAGGCAGAAGGGAGAGAGAAAATAAGCATTTACTAAGTCTATCTACTATGCTCTAGACATCAAAGCCAAACTTTTCACAAATATGATCTCATTTGGTCTTCATGACAGTCTCCATTTTATAGTTAAAGAAATTGAGTCAATCAAAATAAAACAAATCATTCAGAATCATATAACTAACAAATTCTAAGGCTATATTCAACTCAGATCGTCCTGACTCTAGCTACTATGCATTTCATTTTTTAAGTTAGTGTGAATGAAAACTTCATCATTATGAAATAAAGTCAAGTTAAAAAAAGCCTCTCTAAACTTAGCTTGATTAATCCAAGTGACATATTCTTTCATGAAATCTACACATGAAGGTTTTCCATATGGCAGAAACTCCCATTGCTTCTGTAGCATCCAGAATACAGACACTAGAATTGGGAGAGGAGAAAGTGTTGTGTATCACTTACAAAGTATAGTTATTTACAAAGATATCTTCATTGATATGAAGGAAGTAACTGATGGCACAGTGGAGAAAGCATAGGATTTTGAGTTGAAATTTAGCTCCAGACACTTATTAACAGTGTGATCCTGGGCAAATTATTTCACCTCTGTTAGCCTCAGTTTCCCCAATTGTAAAATGTGGATTAAAATAGCACCTATCTTGCAGTAATGTTGCAAGGAATAAATGAGATAATTTTTGAAAATTTACTTAGGCCAGTGCTGGGCCCATAGAAGGACTTCATGCTTGTTTCCTTCCTTTACTTTCTTCTATATAAGACTTGATATTTTTCCAAAACTCTTTTATCTCCATTATTTCACAGAATTTCTAAGTAGGAAGCTCAGGGACCAGCTAATAATTATATATGCTATAATATATAAGGAATGCCTTCTACAATAACATAATCAACTCAGTCTTTTTGAAAACTCCATGTTCTGGGAAATTCACTAGTTCCTGATAAATGTAGTGCATTCTGTTTTGTTTTGTTTTGTTTTTTGTTTTTGTTTTTGTTTTTTGTTTTGTTTTGTTTTTTGTTTTAAGTGAACAAGCATTAAGTGTTTATCATGTGTCAGGTAATGTGCTAAGTGTTGGAAATGATTATAAAGCAAAAAAAAGTAGCCCCTACCTTCAAAGAGCTTGCATTATATTGATGGGAATCACTACATTAAATGGGAGCTTAAAAAGAAAAGGGAAAGTATCAATTGTGAAAGCATGGTAAGAAGGCCAAAAAGTCATGAGTGATATATGAGGCTAAGGAAGAAGTTAGAATGGCTGGCAAAAGTGGGTCTTCAAAACAGGACTTAACTAAAGACCAGCTGAATGGGATGATTTAGAGTGAGGGATCAAGGATAACAGGCATGTGAGTTTGAACAATGAATGATACATTTCCTCAAAATAAAGGAATTTTAGGAACTTCACCAGTCACAAGAAAAGGTTACTAGATAGTTAAAGTCTTGTAGTATTCAGTATCCCAGTGGCATCCAGTCATGTATTACATTTAATATCATTTGCACTAATAAAATTATATGTTTTTGTTGCTTAACCATTTGACAGTGTCAAGGATTATGATGGTAAAAATTACATTTTCTGGGTTTTCTCAAGAGATATAACAAAGTCACTGCAAATATAGTTTCCTGGATACATGAAATCAGATTTTTGGCTGTCATCATCAGCTCCCAAGAAAGATGATAACAGAAGTAGTTCTATTGGTCTGACTCACCTGGCACAAGCTGTTTCCTGTCTTTTCCTCAAGGTTCCTTGCTACTGAAAAACTCCCTAGAAAATAATCCCAATCCATGTCTTGGTGCCTTGAAATACCCTATTCTCTCCACCATGCTACTTAGATGCCTTAAAATATTCTAACCACTATGGGGTCACACTCCTGATTCTTGCAATTTCTCCCTTTAATGCATTGTATGATTCAGTCAAATTGGCCTACATGTTATTTCTCAGGAAAAATATTTCCTTGTGTTTTTTTCTTCATGTCATTGTAATAAAGTATTGCTTGTTTAAACCATGCTCCCTCTATATATTCAACTCAAATTTTAATTAAGCACTACTTCTTACATGAAACATCTATTAATCTCCTCCTATCACCACCACCACCAATATCCCTTTAGTTACAATGATCTCTTCACACAAATTTCCTTTTATTTTGTATATATTTTGACTATCAACAGGTGTTGATATTCTATATGACATATAGAATATAAGTTCTGCTATAGAATGGAAGTTCTTTTTTTTTTTTTTTCCCCTGAGGGTTAAGTGACTTGCCCAGGGTCACATAGCTAGGAAGTGTTAAGTGTCTGAGACCAGATTTGAACTCAGGTCCTCCTCAATTGAGGGCTGGTGCTCTATCCACTGCGCCACCTCGCCACCCCTAGAATGGAAGTTCGTTTAAACTTTTTATTTGTATTCTAGGGTTCTAGTCAAATGAGTAGACCATAAATAAAACCTTAATATGAGATTGTTGGCTGATCAACTCCATTAATTCACTAATAAAAATAGACAAATAAGTGAGGTTCAGTGACAGATATAGTAATCAATACACTTTTGGTAGTGTTCCCATTTAGTCATCAAAATGGTTCTTTGAAGAAGACAAGCAAGAGGAAGTATCATCATTTGATACATGTAGCCCAAAGAGACAGAAAGCTGCCTAAAGATATGGATATTACTAAAGGCACAAAGAGAAGTACAACCCCAGCCAATCAACTTTCCTGAATATCACTTTTAAGATATTGATGAATCTGGAGACAAATAGAATTAGATACCATTGAGACTGGTTTGGAGACTTCTGTTCCTTAGTGATTTTAAAGTATCCAAATGCAATTAAAAGATGGGTTCTTTCTTCCCTTGGGAACTATCACTATTTTTATTTAACCTGCATGGAATTTCATCTTTGGTCTCAAAGGTAAAGGAAAAGAAAGAAATAAGACTTTTCTGAATAGTCTCATACAGAGCCAAAATACTCTGACATCTAACAGGTAGGTCAGGATGAATCTAGCCCCTATATCCTCTCCTTTGTATTATTCTCTTAGCACCCTTGGGTGGTATGTGAGTAGAATGGGTATTCTGGCCAAGATGAAGTGAGTAGGAAAAAAGGGGGAAAACAGGAATTCTTCAAGGTCTCAGAATAGAAATGCCCTGAGCATATCACAGGCATAAGGAAATGATTTAAAGTGATTCCTACGTCAGCAGAAAGAGAACATATCCAAGATATGTTGGGAAGAAATAAATGCTAAGATTTAGCAACAAATTGGATATGTGGGAATCAATGAGATTGAGAAGCCAAGGACTGCAAAAGATTATGAGCTTGGGTATTGGGAAAAGAAAGGTATTTTTCTTATGATAGTGACATATGAAAGAGGTAGGATATTAGAAGAAAAGTTATGAAGGTTTGTTTTCATGTGGGTTTGAAATGATGTGTTCAGGGCATTTAGTTTGAAATGTTTGATATACATTTTGCAAGATGAGACTAGAACTTTATATTAAGTGATTAAGTATCAATGGCAAATCTTTATAGGGATATTACTTACATCTATGATGATTGATGAATTTACCAAGTAAAAATACATAAAGAAAAAAATAATTAAAGGACCCTGGACAAAACCTTGTGGTATACCTAGAGTCAATTTTTGGCTCGACATCATTGAAAACAAAAGACCATGAGAAGTGGTAGTCAGAAAGATAAAAGGAGAACTGAGAGAAAAAGTCATGAAAAAATGAGAGAAGAGAATATCAAAGAGGAGAGAGTAGTCAACAAACATAGATTAGGTATTATTAACCATAATTTTTTTATAGTTTTTATGCTTCTCAGAAAATTTTCTCACTACAAATGAGATCAGGTATGACAGAAAAGCTTAAGAGGATGAAAACTGAGAAAAGATAATTAGATTTCACAGTTTAGCTATCATTTGTAATTTATCCAGATTTAATGAATATCATCTAGTTTTCAGTCAAATCAGCCTCCAATCTATTCTCTGACTTTGACATTATTCCTTCTCTTTTTCACATAAGTTATATACCCTTGCACAAACTATTCCATATGACAGAAATACTGTCTCTCTTCACCCCTTCCTATTTTATTCCTTAGCTTCCTTAAAGTCCCAACTCAGGTGCTTCCTCCTATGTGAAGTATTCCCTAATTCCTCTAGTTTTAATTACACATTATCTCCTCAAATTCTATCTATTTATTGATATGTATATATATGTATGTACATATACATATATATCCACATATATACATGGACACATATTTATACTTATTAGAACACTGCTTTGATGTAAATGTTCCTGTATATATTAGTATATTGGCAACTGCACTCTTAAAAATTAAGAAAAAAACAAAACACTTATTAATCCCCCTGTCTAGAAATCCCAAATGTTTTTCGTGGAATATGAGAAAAAAAAGTTAAGTAACATCTTAAGGTTACAAGTCTATTGGTAGGGGAGAAACGTAAATCAAAACTCTCCTCACTCCTGGGCAGGAAATATTCCTATCTTCACCTTTTAGACTTCATATAGTCCTTCAAACTCAATTCTATTTTCACTTCTTACAGGAGAGTTTTCCTGATTTTCCCAAATGGTGTTCTCCTGAAACTGTGTTTGCTTTGTATTCGTGTTCTTTTTCATAACAGAACATAAGCTACTTAAAAGTCATGAGCTATTTTATATTTTTCTTTCTATCTCCAACACTATATGTCAGAATGTTTAACACATAGTAGATATTAAATAAATACTTGTCTTATTCATTGATTTTGTTTATCATGTAGCTCTCCTGAGAGAAAGCTAAGTCATACAGGAGATACAGAAAGTCTTAAGTCAGAAGGACCCAAGTTCAAATCCAACCTCAGAAATTTACTAGCTGTGGGACACTAAACAAGTAACAACCTCTATCTGCCGCAATTTGGTAATAAAATAATAAGGAAAACAGAACATTATCTACTTCACAAATTTGTTCTGAGGATCATAAGATGATATTTGTAAAGCACTTACAGTATCTAGCATATAGTATACACTTAAGAAATGCTTATCCTTTGATACCCTCAAGTTATAATAAAATTGTTAGTGAGGAAAAAGATGATGATGATGAAGTCCTTTTTTTAAATATCTTTAAGACTTACAAAGTTCTTTAAATATCTCATTTATTTAAACACAAATCATGTTCTCTTTATGCTTTCCACATATTCAGTCAATACTTAGTACACAATAGGTGATTTGTGATGCTTAAGTGCTTGAATTGAAGGGAAAAAAATCACTAATTTCATATCTATTTTAAAAATCTCAGATCCATTAATACTTTCACAATCAGAAGACTGAACTTGTGATTTCATTGCTATAAAACTCCATAGATGAAGAAAATCCCTCTTCCAAAGCAGGTTGACATTGTGTACAGTTTCTGGAACACTGAGTTTAACTTATTTGCTCAGGATCCAGCAGACAGTATGATCAAATGCAGAATTTGACGTCAGATCTTCCAGGCTTTAAGACCAATTCTCTATAGACTATGTCATGTCTACTCTTCTTCTCAGCTAGGTAGGAACTAAAGCTGAGTTCTGGTAAAAGATGCTTCAGAACTACTGAAAGGATTCTAAGCCCAATCTAAGTTACAGAACTAGAGAATATAAAAACGAGAAAACATTGTTGAGATCATCTGCCTCAATCACCTTGGTTTAATCCTGGAGAGTGAGGAGACATATTCAAAGTCTTACATTAGTGAATGACAGAGACAGAGAACAAATCCAATTCTTACTTCGAGTCCAGAACTCTTTCTCCCAGACCACTGTTATGTTTTTCATCCTGTAAACATTGATCCAGGGAATAGTACTTATCCATCTCCATAATTATCCCTATCGTTTATTTGACATTTACATTCTTCTTTCCTCACAGATTACATCCATGGAATAAATGGCAAAATTTAACTTCACACAAGTGACTGAATTTATTCTCAAAGGGATCACAGATCGTGCTGAGCTCCAGGCTCCACTCTTTGTAGTTTTCTTAGTCATCTACCTAGTCACAGTGATAGGGAACCTTGGACTAATTATATTAATCAGGATTGATTCTAGACTTCATACTCCTATGTACTTCTTTCTTAGTCATTTAGCTTTTGTTGACTTCTGCTATTCCTCGGCCATCACACCTAAGATGATGGTAAATTTCATAGTGGAAAAAAATACTATTTCATTCAATGCTTGTGCAACCCAGTTAGGATGTTTTCTGACATTTATGATCACAGAGTGTTTCCTTTTAGCATCCATGGCCTATGACCGTTATGTAGCTATTTGTAATCCACTCCTTTACTCAGTCATTATGTCTCAGAAAGTTTGCATTCAGTTAGTGGCTGTTCCCTATATATACAGTTTTTTGGTTGCATTGTTCCATACCATTGTCACATTCCAATTAACTTACTGCGGCCCCAATGTCATCAATCATTTTTATTGTGATGACCTTCCTCTCTTGGCTCTGGCCTGCTCAAGCACCCACATAAAAGAGATGTTGATATTTGCCTTTGCTGGATTTGACATGATTTGTTCTTCATCAATTGTCCTCATCTCCTATATTTTCATCATTGCTGCTATCTTGCGTATCCGTTCCACAGAGGGCAGACTCAAAGCTTTCTCCACCTGTGGCTCCCATATGGTGGCTGTCACCATTTTCTATGGCACATTGATCTTTATGTACCTACAGCCCAAATCGAGCCACTCTCTGGACACAGACAAAATGGCATCAGTCTTTTACACAGTGGTGATTCCCATGTTGAACCCTCTAATCTATAGTTTAAGAAACAAAGAGGTAAAAGAGGCCCTGAAGAAAGCTCAAGCTAGAGGACGTGAAGCATTAAAAATGTTTCGTGCCCAAAAATGAAAATGTTGGAAAAGAAGTTAAGAGAATAAAAATTTCCTTTTACTTATTGTTGCCTTTAGGAAGTTGACTTCTGTCAATTAGTTATTAAAACTTTACCATATCAAGACTTTGTTTTGACAAAGGACAAACTTGTGTTTTGTTAAAGGATGCAAGATTTCAGAGGTACCAGCAAATGTTACTCTTACCCCTAGTACCTGCTATGTCAATATTACAAGAAGCTATGATTTTGTTGTGAATATTGCATCCTTTACAACTTAACAGACACTTTTGGAGAGCTATTATTCTAAAGAAAAGTCTTCTCTTTGTAAGTCATCTGGTGCTATAGTAAAAAGAGCATACTCTAGAATCAAAAATCAAGTAGTAATCTTAACATTGATGGTTTTAATTTGTCTGACTTGGAAAAGTCCATTAACTTATCTGGACCTCTGTTTCCTTAGCTATAATTAAAACAATTGACCTCTGCTGATGCTTTAGGCTCTCTAGTAGATTTATAATCCCCATGGATCTGATGAAATTTAGCTAGATTGATTTTCACATACAGAAAATGCCAATTATAGTCATATAATTCTCGAATTGGAGGAACTGAATAAGCTTCTCCCCCATTGACATATATTTCAAGAACTCAGATAGCTTCTGTGCCCTGATAAGGCAGCAGTGGAAGAATATTTGATATTGCTTAGAATTCCTCCATCAAAGAATGGTTGTTTTTCACTGGGCAAGACTCTACCTTTACACTTATACTTGACCATTAGAATATCAAACACATTATCAAAATTCTTAGCTCTCTTTGTGACTAGAAGAGAAAACCATAAGTTTCTTGTAAGAAAAAATAAGATGATGAAAGTAAAAATGGCTTTGGAGCACGTCATGTAAGACAAATAAAAACCATTATGAACTCCAAACAACAAATAAGACATCATGTATTATATGATTTTTTTTATGGATAGGATTTCAAAAGAAATATATTTTTATAAAGTCTGCTGTCCATATTAATATTTTCAGTTATAGAATAAATGGGGAACCTGTGAATCATGAATCATGTATAAGCTTGAGGTTTTTTATGTATGTATTTTAATAGATTTGGGTTTTAAATGAGTCAGTCATATAATTTATCAAAGTTTTTATTGTAAGATAACATTTCTCAAGCCTGATTATTGATACGTTCCTTTTGAAGTTACTGTCTTCTTATAAAGTGTGTATGTACCAAAATGCATGTTATATATATATATATATATATATATATATATATATATATATGTGTGTGTGTGTGTGTGTGTGTGTGTGTGTGTGTGTATACAGACACACACACAGACACACATATATAGATAGATAGATGATAGATAGATAGATAGATAGATAGATAGATAGATAGATAGATGCAGACCAATCAATAGAGGTACACACACACACACACACACACACACTTTTCTAATTGTATAGCACCTTTTCTTATAGTCTTAAAACCTAGATTAAAATGCCATAAAGTCTTTTGAAACAGTCTGAATATTGAAAGAAAAAACTCCAAAAATGCTTATTCTTTCTAAAATTTTTTGGTGTTTCAATTACAGTTAAGAAATGACTTCTGCACCTCATTTAACTTTTTTTGAATATTCTGGATTATTTCCAGGAATTAGTTGACTGTCTGTCTTTTTCTCATTTTAAAGTCAGTTTTCTGTATCTAAGAAGTACGTGATTCTGTCATACTCAAATGAGATAATGAATTTAAAGAACCTTACAAACCTTAAAGTACTATATAAATGGCATTTATTATTCATAGGCTGAATTTCCAGGCCTCTTATTTGGTGATGACTTCATTTTCTGAGCATTCTACTGTGCTTATTATTCAAGCAAGCTGAAAGCTCAATCTAGGGAGTACTAGTAAAAATTAATAATTGGTTCTCTTGATAAAAATAAAGTACACACCCATCATTTATGTATAATATGCATTATTAATATGTCTTAAGTCTAGACAATCAACAAAACAGTAAATTAATCTTTGTAATTTCTGAAGCATAAATGTTCATACTGAAAATTTTGACAATCCATTCTCATAAGGGATTAGAATTGACTCCATGCATTCCTGCAAATTAGCCCATAGATACCACTTCATACATTACACTATAATTCTTAGAACTATAGACCATCAGTTAGGAGAATAGTAGAACCAGATCAAACCTGATCCTCAGAGTTGATTATTAAATTGCCAATGGGAACACTTATGACTGGGATCTGAAAATATAATTAATCAGGAACTGGTTTATTTCATTTTTGATAGTCTAAACTTAAGAAAGTGATAGAAGAAATGTAAATAATAGAGATAAATCTTGAAAGTGTAAGCAGCAACTTAACTGAATTCTAACATTCCTCTCAAAATAAGTTTAAAATAATGCCTCAAATTGAAATATAGAGTGGTAGAACTAACAAAAGATCAGGATGAGACATTTTTCCAAGACTACTTAGAAAGTTGTCAATAGATGTCTCTGACACTGACATGGGGGCTGACCCAGAGCATCATGAAGCAGCACTAGCAGTAGGCCTTAGTGGTACCTTTATCAAAACGGCAGGAACAATTTCAGTGACTTTCAACCTAAATATGTCAAGGGGATTGGCTTATTAGTAAGAAGAAGATTACAAGTGACTCTTTTTTGGCACTGGGTGCATAATCCTCTTGTATTGTTTATAAGCAGTTATCTATGGCAGATAGAAAGAGGAGTGCCATTTAGAACAACTGCATACATTATAAAACACCTGGGAGTCCACCTTCTAAGAAAACTCCAGGGACTATTTAAAAAAATGTCAGTAGTATTTTATTTTCCAAATACATGTAAAGATAGTTTTTAATATTAGTTTTTGTTCCAAATTTTTCTACCTTCCTTTCCTATCCCCTCCTTCCTGAGACAGCAAGTAATCTGATACAGGTTAAATATGTGCAATTCTTTTAAGCATACTTCCATGTTTGTCCTGTTGCTTAAGAAAACTCAGTCCAAAAGGTAAAAAAGAAAAAAAAAAATGAGAAAGAAACAAATAAACAAAAAGTGAAAATACTATGTTTTGATGCATATCCAGTCTCCATAGTCTTCGGAGGCAAATGGAATTTTCCATCCCAAATCCATTGGAATTATCCTCAACAGGAATACAATTCTAAAGCATATTTCACACTAATAGGATCTAAACAAATTAGAGAAATATTATCACTAAGTAGGCTAAACTGATATAATAAAAATAATAATTCTGCCCAAGTTAAGTTATTTACTCAGCACTATGACAATCAAAATACCAAGGAATTCTTTTATGGAGCTAAGAAAAATAATAACAAAATTCCTTTGAAAGAGAAAAAAAAAGAGCAAGAACATCATGGGAATCAGTGAGAAAAAAAAAATTATGAGGAAATGTGACCTAGCAGTGACAGATTTCAAAAAATATTAAAAAGCAGTAATTTTCAAAATAAAATCCCAGCAATAACACTACAGTATTGCATCCCAAAGATATAAAAGAAAAGGGGAAAGGACCTATTTGTACAAGAATATTTATGGCAGTTCTTTTGGTAGTATCAAAATATTGGGATCAAAGGGATTTCCATCAAGTGGGGAATGACTGAACAATTTGTGGTATATGATTGTGAAGGAATACTTTTGTGCTAAAAGGAATACTTTTATGCTTAAAAATGAGCAGGATGGCTTAAAAATAACTGAAAACTTTTACAGAGTTGATGTAAAGCAAAGTTAACAGAACCAGAACATTGTACACAGTAAGAGCAATTCTATAAGGATGATCAATTGTGAAAGACTTATTTACTTTGGTCAAGACAATTCTCTAAAATACTTGCAAAAGATGCATGATGGAAAATTTTAGCCATATTCAGATAGTGAACTTATGAACTGTGAATGCAGATTGAAGCACAGTTTTCTTTTGTTTTTATTTCTTTCTTGTCTATTTTCTTTTATAGCATGGTTAACATAGAGATATGATTTTCATAATTTCATATACCTAATCTATATCAATTATTTACCTTCTCAAAGAATGGTTGACAGGAAGGAGAGAGAATTTGAATCTTAAAACATTTTTAAAAGAATGCAATATTTTTACATTTAGTGGGAAATATTTTTTAAAATAAATGAAGGTGTACTAAAAAAATTGGTCATTATATAATTGTCCCCCTGGTACTACAAACAATTCCTGCTTCAGTATATCCAAGTTATTCCTGAAATGAATAATGAAAACACTCCCCTTTTCATTTTTATCAACAAAATAATATTACATTGTCATATGCCACATGTCCAAGAATTGAAAACCAAAAGAGGTACCCGTCAATTGGTGGATTATTAAACAAGCTGTCATATCTTTTCTTTGTGATGGAATATTATTATGCTATGAGAAATGACAAGCAGGATGATTTCATAAAAATCTGGAAAAGCATGAACTGATATAAAGTGAAGTGAAAGAATGTTGTACATAGTAAGAACAATTATTGTTTGATAAAGAACAGTGAATAACTTAACTATTCTCAGAAATACAATGAACCAAAACAATGCCAAAGGATTAATGATGAAGAATACTTTCATCTCCAGAGAAAGAATTTATATTGTTTGAAATATTATTTTTCACTTTCTTTCCTTCATTTGTTTTATTTGAGTGTCGTATAAAATCACCAACAGAAATATTATATGATTGTACATGTATAATCTATAACTTCTCACTGCTACAGGAAAGGAGAAGTTAAGGGAGAAAAGAATAGAATTTGGAATTCAAAATATGTTTTTTTTAAGTTAAAAAATGACATGCCATAATTTATTCAGCTTCAACACTGGTTACATTAGTTCCAGTTCTTTTCAACTGGCGATACACAAAACAAATCTTATAAATATTTTATACCTTTTTTTTTTCTTCATTTGACTTTTTTTTGGGGGGGAGAGGAGTGTTATATGTTAATCAAGTATGTATTGAGTAGGTGAAGACAAAGTGATTTCTTACAGAATAAAAAGCATCAGGGGGTGGGGACATGACTGGTTACATCAAGGAAAATGAAACAAAGGTAAAAATAGAACGTGCAAGAAAAAATTTAACTTTCTTCTGCTGAACCACTTCTCAGAATAATGTTTCAAAGGTATAAAGTAAAATACATAGGATTGCCAAAAATTGTTTTTCAAAATATATTTTATTAAATCAAGGACCCCTTAACCTCTATCCTATGAATCATACATTAAGAGTCACTGAATTGGGAGCAGCTAGGTGGTACAGTAGATAGAGCACCAACCTTGAAGTCAGGAGGACCTGAGTTCAAATCTGGCATCAGACATGTACTACTTCCTAGCTGTGTGACCGTGGGCAAGTCACTCAACCCCAATTGCCTCTGCAAAAATCATTGAATTACTAAACTAAGAGAAGGACAGGAATGTGCTTTGTAAAGTGATTTGGATGCTCCAGAGAAGTAAGGCATTTTTGTTCTTACCTTATCCTTTCCCACAAAAAAAGCAACTAGTGACAATTTCTGCCCTGACATAAAAACACCCAAACATAAAGAATTATAGAGCTGGCTGCATATGACAAGTGTTTTAACAATTTAATCTCTGTCTCTCCCTCCTTATCTCTCTCTGTCCCTCTGTGTCTATCTCTGTTTGTCTCTCCATCTCTCTCTGATTCTCTGTATGTCTCTGTCAGCCTCTCTCTCCCTCTCCCTTCTTCCTTTTCTCCCCAAAATTCCATTACATTTTATATTATAATGTCATTTCTCTTTAGCAATTTAGTTTTTTCATCATGCCAGTATCAGCAGCCATGCAATACACTGGAAAGATATTGAAGAGAGAGGAAGATATAGGAAGATTGAGACAAAGACAGAGATGTTACATATTGCAAAATATTCCCAAAAAAGACATATATCCCCAAAGAATGATGACTTAGAAACCAAAATACTCATTCTATGAGTTTTTTTGAGATAGTAAAAAACTAGAAACAAATTAAGTGCTCATTTACTGGAAAAGCAATAAACTAATTGCCAAATATGAACATGATAGAGTATTACCATTGCATAAGAAATAACAAACATGAAGAATTAAGATTAAAAATTTTGGGAAGATGGATATGATGGAGGGAGCATGATACAATGGATGGTTCAGGGATTCACAGCCACCAAATTTGGGTTGAAATCCTGGGTTTGCCATGTACTACTCTGTGACCTTGTACAAGTACTTCAACATTCAGTCTCACCAACCTGATCTATAAAAAGAATAAAAATGGTTGAAATGGCTTCCAAGTTCCCTTCTAATTTTAAATTCACAATCTCGGACCTGATACAATGTGAAATAGGCAAAATAAGAGCAATAAATAAAATATATGATGATGACAACAAAATAAATGTAAAGAAAAATGAAACGGAAGGAAGGAAGGAAGGAAGGAAGGAAGGAAGGAAGGAAGGAAGGAAGGAAGGAAGGAAGGAAGGAAGGAAGGAAGGAAGGAAGGAAGGAAGGAAGGAAGGAAGGAAGGAAGGAAGGAAGGAAGGAAGGAAGGAAGGAAGGAAGGAAGGAAGGAAGGAAGGAGGAGAGAGAAAGAGGGAAAGAAAGGGGAAAATATGGTAAGAGTGTTTTAAACTTCAGTGTAGAATATTGACTTCTTGATAACATCAAAATTGACTGTGAAAGAATTCTGAGTCTTTAGCAACAACATCACTCAGTAGAAAAGTTAGTTTTAGAGAAATAAGAAATGTGAATCTGATTTCTACATTAGTTGCTTATGATTTATTTTGTAATAACTAAGTCATTTATCTTCTTTGAACCTCAGTTTCCTTATCTGTAAAATGGAGACAAAATATGTTTTACTTCTATCACAAAGTTCATGCAACGATTAAAAGGGATGTTTTAAGTTCTCTATATATTTTTATTCCTATTTCTTTAATATTTTCATAGTTTAGATATGGGGACTTATCATCAATAACAAAGTTAAACATACCTGACTAAATGTAGCCCCTGTGAGCAAAAAAAGTTGTGACAATGTGGAAAACATGAGTGCATTTACCTAAACACTATAAACTCCATTGGAATCTTTACTTTCATAACATCATTAAAAAATTATCACTGCTTAAAAATGAATCATAATTATGTACTGCAGTAACTGAAAAGCCAGTTTACTTAAAAAGATGCCCTATGGAGACCTATACATCAGGCAATGTAGTAAAACAATTGAAGTCAGTTGATGAGTTCAAATCTAGGATTTGAAACCTGCTATAACCCTGGGGAAATCATTAATCCCTCTGAGTCTCAGTTGTCTTGTCTATAAAATAGGGTTAATAAAACATGAGCATGTTCATGAGGCTGTTGGGGAGGGGAAATTGCAGATAGACAGAGAGATAGATAAATAAGGTAGATATAGATAGTATATATATATATATATATATATATATATATATATATATATATATATATATATATACACATACATATATATGTATATATATACATATATATGCATATGTATATATATGTATTTATATATGTATATATATATACACATATATACATATACATGTATATATATCCCCAATGTATTAAAGATGTAATTGCCATGTTACTTAACCATTGCTGACTATCACATATAGAGAAGCAACATGACAGAATAAGCAAAGTACAAACTTTCAGCTTATTATTTAAAGTCCTTCAAAATATAACTGCAATTTAGACTACTGTTTCTTTTTATATGTTTTTAAATTAATAAAAATATGTTTTCTTATACACACACCCCATCCCTACTGATAAAATAGGAAAATAAAGCTTGTAAGATGTATGTATTGTTAAGGAAAAGAAAATCTGTTTTTAGACATGTCTAAAGATATATACCTCATTCTACATTTTTAATCCATCACTTCTTTGTCATAAGATATGCAATATTCTCTATCAGATGTTCTCTAGAATCATGGTCATTCACTGCACAGATCAGAGTTGTTAGGTCATTCAAAGTTGTTTTGTTTTGTTTCCCTTTTTACTGTTTGGCATGCTATTAACTATTTTCCTCATTCTTCTAACCATTCTGTATCAATTCAACCCAATTATCCCAGGTGTCATTGAAAGCATCTCCCTTGTTATCTGTTGATACAATAATATCGCATTATATTCATATGCTATAATTTGATCAGTTATTACATAATTGCCATATTGTCACTCCATTATTTTCCAGGTTTTTTTTTCCTACCACAAAAAAGAGATAAATATATGAGTACACTCACACACACACACACACACACACACACACACACACACATTTACATAATTTATAGGACCTTTTCTTCTTTCTTTGATTTCTTTGGAGACGGGATTATATGTCTGGTATGGACATCATAGGTAAAAATATGTACATAATTTAATAACTTTGGGGCTCTGGTAACAAATTCTTTCTCAGAATGTCAAGATAAGTTCCTAACTCCATAAATAGAACATTTCTATGTTTATTTTCTCAAGCCCTTCCAAAATTATATTCTATTAACTTTACCAAAGGGATGGACATGAAGAATCTCAGAGTAGCTTTAATTTTCATCTCTCTAATTATGTGTTGATGCATTTTTATGTAACTACAGAAAGTTTGAGTTTTTTTCCTCAAAAAACTGTCTATTTACTCCTTTATAAGTGGTGGATAGCTCAAATTCTTAATGGTTTTAATCATATATTAATTTTAATCATATTCATATCTTAGAAATCAGATCTTTTCCAGAGAAACTTTCTAGGTTTATTATATATTAATATACTTTATAAACACCACATTTTGGAGGAATCTGGCCCACTTGCTTTTCCCCAAAGACAAAATGGAATAACAATTTCCATCTTCTATGTCTGTGCCTCTGCATAGACAATCTCCCAAGACCAAAAATGTATTCCATTATCACCTAATCCCTTGTTCTTTAAAAGGCTCACTTTATGTACTATTTCCTAGTGGAAGCCTTACCTGATTCCCTTGGTGCTCTCTGTCTCTCTGTGTTTATATCTATCTCTTTCCCAGTTTGTTTCTTCATCGATTCTATCTTTCTTTGTTATTTCATATGTATTCATGTAACACCCAATTACATTTTTCCTTTCTCTTTTTCTCTGTCTCTTTCTTCTTCCTCCTTCAATCCATGTAAATGTGGTATATTGTTATTCTTTTATACCATAAAACAATATAGATTATATGTTCATATGAAATAAATACATTTTAATACATGAACTAACTTTATATTCATTCAATAGATTTATATGTTCATTCAATAGATACATCTTATATGTTCTTTTTGTATATAATTCATTACAATGTAAACTTATAATGAGTAGATATTGTTTCATTCTCTATAATTATATCCCCAGTGAGTAGGTCAAAACTTAGTATATAGTAGGCACTTTATAAATAGTTGTTTTTGATTGATTAAAGTAGTGGATTGATCCATCATGACACTCATTAAATGACTGAAAAATATAGGGAAAGGTCCTACTATGGAGGATTTCTAGGAATATATAGATATGATTGATAAAGGACAAGAAGGCAGAGATGTTTTATACTCATAATGAAATCACACAAATTTAACAAGAATCAAAATTAAGGGTGGTGGTGATGAGTTTTAGATTTAGGGAGCCAAAATGAAATTAGGGTTTCTGGTGGTCAGGGAGTTAAATGATAAGGTCTAGTAGTAGGTTCAAGGTTCAGGGAACCAAATGGAGAGGTATGGCTCCCCTGCAACCCCTTGGGATTTGGCGCAAGATTAGGGAGTTTTGGAGACTCCCTTCTGGCAATGCAGAAGTCGAAAACCTAGATTGATAAAAGAGGTTTATTATGGGGATTGGAAGTAATGTTAAAGTCTGGTTAGGGAAATAAGTGAGGATAAAGAGAGGATGGCACTGGAAAGAAATATTATTCCAGTGGGCAGATCTATGGAAAATGGAGTTTTGCACTGAGAATGCAGTTCTCAGTGGGCAGAAAATCCTGGTAGCTAAGTAAGCCACAGAGGTTCATCTGCAAAGACCTTAGTTGATGGAAGCTCATTATATTGCTTGTCTTGGTGGGAACTGGGAAACCTGCAAGTCAGAATGGGAGCTGGGACAACAGGAGCAGATCAGAACCAATGGGGGTTGTGAGAGCCCAAGTTGGCTCAGATCCAGTGGGGGCTGGGACAAGCCTGGATCTCCTATTGGAATTCAAAGGGGTGCTTTTGACCAAGATTTGTGAATCAAAGGCCCTGGCTTCCTGGACTGATATGCCTCAGCTAGGAGGGGCTGGGAATCTGAAAGGAATCACAAATCAATAGGAAATAGTTTCTTAAAGGGACCACAACCCACTTCATTTCCCCCCCTCAAGCAGTTAAAACAAATTCATTTAAGGGAAAAAGGACTTGGGGCAAGATCTCTTATTGAGGCAGAATTAAAGGAGATTTTCTCCTTCAAGGATTTTCAGTCTTTTGGGGTCCCCTCTTCATTGGTATCTTCTTGCTTTCACAGTTCAAGGATGTAATTTGTTAAGAGTACTTTATGATAATTCTTTGGTTCAGCAATTGATCTTCAAATTATGTCTTTTTCTTTACAATAAGAAACTTGTTAACATGATTCTCATGAAATAGATATGGAATTTGTCATCTGCTTTGTGCTCGAAACTTTTCCAACTAAGGAGAAATTTCTAAAACATGTGATGAACTGATATAGTCTTTGAGAATCCAGTGTCACTGTCACGCCTCAGTGACATGCTGAAGAAGCAAATGAAGAACACCAGGAATATAAAATATTGTGCATATTCTGGTGGAAAGAATCTATTTTATGGGATTTGAAATTGAATTTCATAAATTCAGTAAAAATTCATGATCTGATAGCTCTGTGTAGACAAAGTCTCTGGTCATTTCTTCTCTACTTTTCCCCATCCTCATGGGAATAGAAAAATTGAAAGGGGAACATTAGTTTAAATAATCATAATAACCTTGGATAACATACATGGCAATGCTTGCATAATTCTTCTTTCATTATCTGTTTCCCATTTCCTACCATAAATGCTCCACAGGAGATATATCCAATGAAATAGACATTTTTTGTAAGTCTTTTCCCATTTGGGGATTTTTATCTTTTTTTTTTTTTTTTTTTTACCATTCCCTTTTTTCATTCTAACTTGCTATAGTTTGGATCACCTCCTTTACTTATGATAGATTTCCTGGGAAAAATATTTTAATCTACTTCTTGAGCAAATCAATCATGGGAATATTTTATAGTTGATTTATAACTAACATGCATTTATACTTTGGCCCCTAACTTCCTTAATTTTAATTTTAAAATAATTTCTTTTATAAATTATTTGTATTTTTGTTGTTTTGTTGTTGTTGCTCAACTAACTCTGGGCTGGGGGGGGGGGGGGAAGAATTGTTTATGTGTATACATTTGACCAGTTGCAGATTATTAAAATGTCCTTTCTTAAATACAGCATCTAAAATTGAAAATATTATATAACTGTTTTTTCCTTCTTCACAGTGACTGTTAGAATCCTCTGTTTACCTCAGGCTTTCTTTATTCATCTTTTAAAGAAAAAGATGAATAAAGAAAGCCTGAATGCAAAAGCATAGTGCAGTGAACAACAATCTCATTACATTGAGTATGGAACAGAAAGGAGAATGGGTTAAAGGGGAGGTCAAAGCCCTCTCTGGCCTTGAGCAAATTTTAAGTTTGAAAGCCTTGAGGAGGCTTTTTTTGTGGAGCAGAGAGCAGACAAGACTCTCTATGACCTCCTCTGACCTTCTCTCAAACCAACAGCAGATTAAGCCTCTAAACTGGTTTTGAAGCCAAAGAATTCATAAATATTTAGAGTATAACACGTTTCTAGAAGAAAATACCTTTGAAGAACTCCATAACAGGTCTCCTTCAAATAGGCAGGGGCACAGTCTGCTGAGTCCAGATGGCAGCATAGGGAGACCAGGGCAAGGAGCTGGGGTGGCAAGACAGAGTGTTGCAGTTCCATGCACCTGGGAGCCTTTTAGGCTACTCTGTCCTGATTGCAAGCAGGTGGTTAGAAAGATTTGCTACTAAAGGCAAATTGTAAACCACCAGACCTAGCTGATATTACCCAGCACCAGAAATCAGAGAGCAGAACAGTCCCAGGGCAAATTAAAGCAGCTGTGGCCTCCTTTGCATTGAACAGACCTCAAGCCTTAAAAAAATGAATAAAAAACAAAACAAAACAAAAAAAACAAAACAAAAAAAAAAAAACCCTCTCACCATAGACAGCTTTTATGGAGAGAGAGAAGAACAGACCTTGAGGTTTCTAAAGGCAAAGCAACTCCAGAAGAAGTCCCAAAGGGAGACATGAGGTAGTGCCTACTTCACAAGGCTTTCTTGGAAGATTTCATAAAGGATTTTAAAAGAGAATTAGAGGAAAATGAAAAGAAAAATGGGGAAATGTAATAAGATCATTGCAAGAAGGAATGGAAAAAATGGAAAAAAGAATGCAATGAACAAAAAATTTAATTGGTCAGTTGCAAAAGAAGCTAAGAACGGTAACTGAAGAAAATAATACACTAAAAATTAGAATTGAACAAATGGAAGTAAATGACTCAATAAGACTTCAAGAATCAGTCAAACAAAAAAAAAATTAAAAAAAAATAGAAGATGATCTAAAAGCCTTAAGGAACCTAAGGAAAGAACCAAACATTATTCTGCATATTGTTTTAATTTCTCCTCATTGTTTACTAAGTCATTTTGCTAAATAGATTTGGTTCAATGAACTAGATTCATTTTTATATCTGCCACAAGTAATAGTATTCTAATTATTTGAAGAAGCATATTACAAGTTTTAGATATTTTAATGCCACATTATAGCACTGGAATACCTGTTTTCTCACTCACCCAAAGAGCAGTTTTTTTTTTTTTAAATGACTAATATTTCTTTTTTGTTTGCTTATTTTTGATTTTTTACTGATCAAAACAAGCAAATTTTAATTTTGAAGTTACTACTAATCAGTTATGAAAATACCATGCTCATGTTTAATATTACAAGGCTAACAATATTTATATTTTTAAGGAGAATTCAGTTTTTAAATTCTCAGATATTATCCTACTGAAAATATTAGTGATAGTACAAGAACAGTTATAGACAAGGAGAAGCCAGTATAATACTCATTCTTCTGTAGAGCCTTATGAAATGACTAATATTTTAATAAGATTATGTAGATAGAAATATAACTACTTGGAGAGGTTTAACCATTAATTTATAATGTTCTAATGTATTGTGTTATTTAATATTTTTTATAACTGAAAGTCATTGGTGCTCAAAATAGTCTGAAAATTACATAATTCAAATATTAAAACATTTACAAACCAAAGTAAAATAAATCATGCAAACATATTTTCTACTCTGATAGAGGGAATGCAATGCAGAATCCATATTAAAAAGAGGTTTTCTGTGAATGATGATCTCTTCCAGATATCCTTGTTTGTGGATGATGTTGGGTAGGTGATATTAACTCTCAGAATTCTAGAGGCCCTGTTAGAAGAGATCTAAGAGTTGGGTCTGGCTATTCATATAGAAAAGACTATCTATTGCCCAGACTATGACATCAAATTGAATGGCTAATGTGCCTTAGGACACATATCCAGTGCAGAGTACAAATGAAGAAAGGATCAGCCCCAATACTGAAAAAGAAGATGAATGTAATGTATTATCTTGAGGAAATTTCAAAATTTTTTCAGTGGCACCAAACTTCAACCACACACCCTGTAAAAGGATGTATTTTCAATATCAGTTTTCCTTGAAATAAAATAGAACTATCTTCAAATAGCTCTAAAAATGAGTATCACAAAGAAACCAATGATGAGTTGTATAGTATGTGTGAGGAACTCCATAGAAGTAAAATAGGAGTAAAATATGCCAACAAGAAAATTGTAGAATATCCAATTTATTTTTCCCATATCAAATTATCTAAAATATTCTTTCATTGCAGGTGGACTCTCTGCCCTTTCAAGCTTCTTCCTCTGCCCTCCCTCCCCTAGCTGTGGTTCACATTACCTCCCTTCTGCCATGGCATTCCAAAATGAAGACATCTATGTATCTTGGATTCCTAGTAAAGCATCTCTCATGTGACAAAAATCAATATTTATTGAACACAAGTGTGCATTTTTAAATGAATATATTCATAATTTTGAGTTTGATTTATTTAGTAATAATCTAACAATAAAATTCATACAGTCAGTATTTCAATAAGCATTCAATAAGCAAATGTCAGGCATTTGCTTTTAAATGTTGAGATACAGAGAAAGGTAAAAGACAGTCACACCTTTTGAGGAGCTCACAATCAAATGGGAGGCATAAACAATAAATAAATATGTACAAAAATGTTATTCACACAAAAAAATTGATATAGTTAAGAGAAAAAGACAATAGAATTAAGAGTGATTGGGGGGAACCTTTCAAAATAGAATATAAGATTCATTTAATAAACTGAAGGAAACTAGGAAATACAAATGTAGGTAGAAGACATTCAAGGCAAAAGAAACAGCAATAGAAAATTCACAGACCATAGAGTTGGAATATTTTATTTAGGGAACAACAAAGAAGCCATTTTTGCTGGATCAAAGCATAGGTACTTAAGGTATAAAGTAAAAGAAGGCAAGAAAGATATGGAGGGGTGGGGTGCTGAGTGAGGGATTATGAATGGCTTTAAATACTTAACAAATAATTATATTTGATTCTGAAGGTGATAGAGAACCACTGGAGTTTACTGAGTGTGGGAGATGGTTATGGCTTCATCTACATTTAAAAAAGAGTTAGGGAAGACTTTGAGGCACTTAAACCCAAAAGCAGAATATTGCAATTGTCCAAATGTGAGTAATAAGGGCCTAATCCAGAGTGGCAGTATCAAAGGCGAAAAGGTGATGAGAACTGTTGCAAAGATAAAAACAATAGGCCTTGGATTGGATATGGCATGTGGGAGAATTAAGAATGACAGTTATGTTGTGTACCTGGTGTCCTTCTTTACAAGAAGTATACAGTGAAATTATTACATATTTGTTTGTTTCATTTTATTTATTGCTGAGGCAATTGGGTTAAGTCACTTACCCAAAGTCAAGAAGCCAGGAAGTGTTAAAGTGTCTTAAGTCACATTTGAACTCAGGTCCTCCTGACTTCAGGGCTGGTGCTCTATCCACTACACCAACTAGCTTCCCCTACAGTGAAATGATTAATTCCATCAATTTACAGATGAAGATAATGAGTTTTAAATAGTTTACTTACATACTAGTCTCATGAGTAAAATCTTGAACTTTATGAACTATGTATTATTGTGGAACCTACTTTCCTTATAACTTTCTGCAAGGCATTTTTCACTTCCTTGTTTCTCAGGCTGTAGATGAAGGGGTTCAGCAGGGGAATGATTACTGTGTAGAACACAGAAGCAATTTTATCAGTATCTAAAGAATGACTTGATTTGGGTTGAAGGTACATGAAGATGATTGTACCATAAAATATTGTAATGCATATCAGATGGGAAGAACATGTGGAAAAGGCTTTCTGTCTGCCCTTGGCAGAGTTCATCCTCAGGATAGAAAGAAAGATAAGGAGATAGGAGATGAGGACAATTAGAAGAGAAAAAAGACTGTTAAAACCAGCAATGACGAACAACAATATTTCTTTGACATGAGTATCAGAACAGGCCAAGGCTACCAAAGGGACATCATCACAATAGAAGTGATTAATTACATTAGAATCACAGAAGGATAAATGGAATGTAACAGTGGACTGCAGGATCCCAACAAAAAAGCTGTAAATATATGTACTGATAACCATTGAGATACAGGTTTTTTGAGACATGACGATTGTGTAGAGTAAGGGATTACAGATGGCCACATAACGATCATAGGCCATAACTGAGAGGAGGAAGATCTCGCAAACTACAAAAGAGATAAATAATGCCACTTGGATAGCACATGCAAAGAAGGTTATCCTTTTAACTTCCTGCATGAAATTCACTAGCATATTTGGAGTGACTGAGGAAGTATAGCAGAAGTCAACAAAAGCCAGGTGACTGAGGAAAAAATACATGGGGGTATGAAGTTGAGGACTGATCTGAATTAAGACAATCAAACCAAGGTTTCCTACAGAACCGATCATGTAGATTATTAGAAAAACCCAAAAAAAAAGGACTTGGAGGTCTTTCCTGTTTGTGAGTCCCAGAAGAATGAATTCAGGCAGAGATGAATGATTGCTTGCGGCCATGGAAGGTGTATTTAAGTGGAGCATCCAAAATTCATCAAGCAAGGGTCCAGTAGGTTATCGTAATTTTGGTTGTGATCAAAGGAATACCAGAAAATGCCTCTTGGTCCAAGAATACTTGACAAAGTCTACTTGCACTTGAAACTATCCTAATATTTCAGCACAAAAAGGAATTATTCCAGTTGGAAATTTTGCTTAAAAAATCCCCAGACCTCCTATTAAAGAAGAAATTCTTTTGAATCTTATAAATTCATATTTAAGATTGCATTCTATATTACAAACAATTCAGAACTATTCATGGCACTGAGGGAAAGAGATATGTCATGAGAATTAGAACTAGAAAGGATTTCAGAAACCATCTAGTCCAAAGCCTTCATTTATCATATGAGAAAGTGAGATTTATAGAGAAGAACCATTATACAAAGAGTGACAAGTCCTGGATTCAAAGACCAGGTCTTCTGAATCCAAATTCAGCAGCTTTTTACTTAACCATGTGGATGACAAATACTAGAAAATTATTAGGAGAAAATGTAATATCTAAAGATTAGAGATTTAAAAAACACAAAACAAATATTTAATGAGAAAAAACTAAAAGGTTGAAAACTGATACTGTATATTTCTGATGCTGGAGTCAGAAAACCTGGTTCCAGGATTCTCTCTGCCATTTCCTTTCTTTGTGATATTGAAGTGAACAGGTAACTCCCTTATCCTTTCCAAACCACTTCACAGGGCTATAAAGCTAATAAGATATTACATTGCTTCTTTCACATTGTTCTTGGTAAAAATCAAATGATATCATGAATAAAATAAATGTTTTGTAAACTATAAAACATTTAAAAATGCAAGATGGTCTTTTATTCTTCTTATAAACACCGTCCCAGAATATTGAAATGTTCCCTATGATAAAACACTACAGGAGGGCTAAGGGAAGAAAGGGATTGTAGGATTGGTTTAGTATATCTCTTCTACTCTGTATATAAGCTTCAGAATGTGCTAGGCACAATACTAAATCATAATCTAAGAGTAGAATTTTTTTTTAAAAGTTCACGGATAACCAACTTCCAAAAAGGGATTCCAACAAATTAAAATAATTTGTTTTGGATTCATTTAGTAATTGAACAAAATTAGGAGGCAGAGATGAAGAGTGTGGCCATTCAAACTGTAGGAAAAAGCTATAGAAAATACAAACCCTAGAAAGATGGAGAATTCATCCACCTTTCTCCATCAGTATAGAACAGAAGATCAATGGCAAATTATTTCTTGTTACATCTTTTCATTTTAAAGAGTTCTTCCCATCTAGCTGATTCTTCCCTCTGCCAACTTTTTGAACACATTAAAGAAATGACACATTAGTTCTATCTCCAGCAAAATATGACAGAACTGAACATACCTGAAGGGCTCTAGCCATTGTGAATACTCAGGGTTATGAGACTTCATTTGTCTGAGTGCATTTATCTGAGATATCTTGACTCCATTGGGACTTCATTCCCATATTACATTATTTCTCTAAAGAAACAGTTGTAATGATTTATTCAAAGCAGCAAAAGAAAGCTTGTTTAAAGATATTCCCTTAAGACATACTGAGTGGGGAATCTAGTGTAGTAGATAGTTCACTGATACGTGAATTTCCTGATTTGTGTTTAAGTTTTGGACCCAATAATTGCTAGTGACACTAAACAAGCTATTTTTCTGCTGGGATCCTTAATTATCTCATTTATATAAAGGGATAATGATATTTGTAACATGTATCCCAAAAGATTGCTGTAGGGAAAACATTATATTCTTCTTGCCATTCAAATAGGATTTATGGTGGTGGAATTGAAAAGAAGGGACCTATGTTTTGGGAATCAAAAAGATAAATTCTCACATCTGGAATAGTGAGGACAAGGTCGATCAACAGGACTTTTCTCTTAGAATACAGGATCACTTGAAAAGGATCACATGTCTGCACTCTAGGAAAGACATAAATTTGAATTTTTTTACACTGACCTAAAGACATTAGAAATACAAATCTAGAGCTGAATGAAATCTCAGAAACCATCTAGTCCAAAGTCCTGAGATCCATTAGTGTTAAGTGATTTAACTAAAGACAAAACCAGCCAGTGAGTGCCACAAATGATCATTTAACCCAGGTCATGTGACTCCAGAGGCAGCATTCTTAACACAACTCCTAAAGCAAGAGGAAGATATGTTTATGTTTGCATTTCTTCTTCTATTGTATTTTTATAAAGACTCCTCCATAATCCAGGGTCTAAAAGATTAGTCAAGACAAGGCCAATATGGAAATAAGGTAATGAGTCTCAATTAGAGAACACTTTTTTCATTTCTTAAATTTGTTTTTTCATGGAAATAGCATGACTTATGTCTGGGCATCTTTTAGACTTAAAACCCTATTAAATTTTGGTGGTCTACCATTTCTTGAATCCTACAATAAGACCTCTTCCTGGAAGTTAGCATAAGATAGTAATTAATGTGTTCTTCTTAAGAAATGGATTGGGGGGCAGCTAGGTGGCGCAGTGGATAGAGCACCAGCCCTGAATTCAGGAGGACCCCAGTTCAAATCTGGTCTCAGACACTTAACACTTCCTAGTTGTGTGACCCTGGGCAAGTCACTTAACCCCAGCCTCAAAAAAAAAAAAAAAAAAAAAAAAAAGAAATGGATTGGATTGTGATGTACTGAGCTCTATATCATCAAAAGATTTAAGCAAAGACATCTTGGTATTTTGGTGGGGCTAGAAGGAGGCTTCTGTTTTCCCTATTTTTACTCATTGGATCTTGGAATGAAACATAACTTTCTTCAGACTCAATTCTTCCTATTCAAAATAAGAAATTTGAATTGGAACAGGCCTTCTTAAGTTTTGTTTGCTTTATAGTTGAGGGTTTTTAATTTTTTTTTTTTGTTATTGTTATTTTGTTTTGTTTCATGGAGCAGTCTGCTTAGTCCAATGGCCTCCATCTCAAATAATGCTTTTAAAGGTATAACAAAATATATAGGGTTACAAAAAACTGATTTTATTGAAACATATTTTGAAAATATATTTTAAAATTAAGAACTGCCTAAAATCTATCCATAGACTATGAATGGCAGATTTATTAATAATCCCTGGATTATTGCAAAATTCCTTCCTGTCTCTAATACTTTACAGCCTAAAGTTAATTGTAACTTCAAATTCTCACACATATATGTATGTATATAATATACATATACGTATATAACACTATACACATATTTTTTTATATTTATGAGTTTCTAAACTTTTCTTTGTCATCTGTTAAGCTTTACATTTCATATCTGCAGCTTCTGCAAAACTCACAATATGTTCCAATTAAATTTCTTATGCCAACCTGTGGAAAGAATAAATGTAATCATTTATATAGTAATAGCAAAATTCCATTGAAACTTTGAGGTTGGGGAATGAAATATATCAAGAATTTTCAAAAGGACTTCAGAGGCAATTAGTTAGACTATGTGCTACAATGGGCACTTGGTGTTGTTTCATAACACTCTTCCTATTTGTTCCAACTTCCTTCCTCAATCTAACCAATTCTTTCTAGAGAAAATGTGAGCTTCAGTGGAAAAGATAACAATAGCTATAAATTAAGTCATAAGGACAGTTTTCTTTATAAAAACCAGTTCTGGAGCCATAGTTTTGGTTTGTTTTTGTTTTGTTTTCCCCAATGGAAATGATGCTGTCACAGGATCAATGACATGGAAGTGAGTAGGGCATATCTTGGAACTTAGGAACAAAGATACTTCCTTTTAGATATTATTATAGCCTATTGATCTGTTGGTAAAAAGATGAGGCTTGCCAAAGAGTAATAATTTGTACTTTTTTATTATATTCCATGAATCAAATAATCAAAAAAAGAAAAAAAAAAAAAACAAGAAAAGTGAGTTTACTCATTTTATTTTAATAAGTCCATGATTTCTATTGCTTATGATCCTATTCAAAGCATCCTTCACCTCTTTATTTCTCAAACTATAAATCAAGGGATTTAACATGGGAATGATCACAGTATAAAAGACTGAGGCCATTTTATCTGTATCAAGGGAATGGTTTGAGCTGGGCTGCAAGTACATAAATATCAAAGTCCCATAGAAAATGGTGACAGCCACCATATGTGAGCCACAGGTGGAGAAGGCTTTGCGCCTGCCTTCAGCTGATTGCATCTTTAGAATCGCAGAGATAATAAACATGTAGGAGACAAAGACCACCGTAAGAGAAGAGATAAACATTATTCCTGCACATGCAAAAATCCATATTTGTTTGGAATGTGTGTCAGAGCAGGATATCCTCAAGAGAGGCATATCATCACAGTAGAAATGGTTGATAATGTTAGAACCACAGTAGGAGAGGCGAAATGTCAAGATAACATGAAATAATGCAACCAGAAAGCTGTAGCTATAAGGAGCAGCTACCAGCTGAATACAGATTTTAGGAGACATAAGAACCATATAAAGCAAAGGGTTACAAATGGCCACATAACGATCATAGGCCATGGAAGCTAGCAGCAAGCATTCTGCATCCATGAAAGCAATGAAGCATCCTAGTTGAAGAGCACAGGCACTGAGAGAGATTGTATTTACTTCATACAAAAAATTCCCCAACATTTTGGGAGTAATGGAGGAAGAATAACAGAAATCAACAAAAGCAAGGTGACTTAGGAAGAAATACATGGGAGTTTTTAGTCGCGAATTAATTCTGATGACTATAATAAGACCCAAATTACCCACCACTGTGAACACATAGATTGAGAAGAACACCATGAAGAGAGGCATCTTCAGCTCTTGTTTGTCAGTGATGCCCAAAAGAATGAACTCAGTCACCTGAGTAAAATTAATTTCAGCCATTTATTCCATCTGACATCTTGGCCAAGATAAAAACAAAGATGAAAGTTCAGTTAGTTCTTGGATTTTCCTTCCCTCTAAATTTTTTTCATTATTGTCATTATTAGAGTGAACAGTGATGGATAGTACACAGTAAAAATAAAACAAAACCTGCTGTGATTATCAAATGTCCAGTTTATATGGATACTGTGAAGTGGGTTATGCAAATATTAGTATTCCTATTTTATTGTTTGAAACACAATTTGATATCCAAAATTCAATGCTGTCTTACTCTTAAAAAAAAGAAAAATTCATCTCTATTTTTGGTAGTACAGTCTAAATTTGTAATTGTTATTCTTGGTCTTGTCTATACAATCAAATTCAATACCTTGAAGTTGTACTACTTTGGGGGTGATCAGTACTATTTCTTTGAAAGTATTCTGTGAGTCCACTCTTAAAAACATATCGTGACCCCCTCTGACTCTAAAACTGGGGAGAAAAGACAGCTGAAAACCAAACGTTTTATTGACAGCAGAGAATAAGGTGATGATGTGATGTATAGTGAAGAGAATGATGAGATTTGGAGTCTGGGGCACTTGGTTCATATTCTAACTGTGCCATTTAGTACCTTTTAAACCTAAATCTCTTTAGGCATCAATTTTCATTCTAGGAGACTTCTGAGGTCCTTTAGTCACTTAACCTGATTTACAGAGATAAATAAATTAGGCACAGGATATTCCAGAATTCTTTTTGTTCAGTTGTGTCTCTTGACCCAAGGAACCATAGTGTGCTAATAAGCATGCTATGATTTTACCATCTCTTGAAAATGGTCCAAAAGCACGTTCATTGTTTCCATGATGCTGTCCATCCATCTCATTCTCTACCTTTCCTTTTTTTTTTTCCTTTTCAATCTTACTCTCATGATTCTTAGAGTGATGTTAAGCCCTAATAACTTAAAACAACTCTTAAGACTTTTGGAACTCCCTGTATATATGAGGAAAGGTAGAAGATATCTAGGGCATCATGAGTGGAAATGAAATTCAACTGATCGTGTAAGGAAGCTAAAGTGAGAATAAAAGTAGGAATGGGATTGCTGAGGTAGAGAACTAACAAATCGGTCATTGTGGCTTCAACATAAAGTGTGTACAAGTAAATAATGTGTCATGAATGTGGACATAGCTACAACCAGACCAATATATGTCACCTCCTTCCTCATACAAAGAAAATCTTAATATGTTCTAACCAAGATCCTTAGTAAAATCCTGTATCTATTATGTGACAGTCCTATAAGATTACTACTATCACTACCTCTTCCCTACTCCCATTACTCCCAGGATCCATTCCAACTTAAGCTTAGCCCAGTTGATTTGGTGAATTCTACTGTCTTTAACTTTCAAAGTGGTTCACTCCTCTCTAAATTAGACTCAATGAATAAATAAATAAAAATAAAGCAAAACAAAACCTATAACACTTACCGGTGTCATGGGGACATTCAGGAAAGCGCTGCAGAATATTGTATAACCTCAGATCTCTGTTATCTCAACTTAGGAAAAAAAACAATAAAGTGTTCCTAAAAACAAACATTTATGAGATATTCAAACAGGTATCTATCCTCTTTCCCTTTTTTGGTTCTTGTTTTAACAATTGTTATTAGTATTCTTCCAATCATTTACAAATTATATTTATTTCAGTAATTAATACTAAATAAAGTTGTTAGGTTAACTTAATTGCTTCCTCATTCTTCCAAGCTCACAACTTCCCATCATCTCTCAATAATACTAATAATACAAATTGATCTTCTGGTGACCAATCTGCTTAAATACAGGCAAGATTATTTGATCGTCAAAAATCAGTGTGGTTGTGTTTCCTAGTTCCCTAATTGCTAAATTTTCATTAAGTACATAATTGATAGATGTTTTGGTTAATAAACAGCATTTGACCAATTTTTGGTTAAAACTGTCTTTGGCATATATGGTCTTTGGGTTCAATGAAAATTCACTTCTTCATGTATTATAGAAGATTGTTCTTCATGTTAATATTGCCATTTACGAGATCATAGTTTTCAAACCTTAACAAGCACAATTCCAAACCTTTCATTTTACAAATGAAAAAACAAATACCTTTCCTAAAGTCAAATAGATAAGAAGTGACTGAGATTTACTCTCTCTTTTGCCGTTTATAAATCAGAATTCAGGTTTGGTGCTGTTTTCTTTGTACTACAATGCTTTGCATAATAGAAGAAAAAAATTAGTTCATAGTATTTTTTCTCTGTTAAATGTGCTCGTGAATTACTAATGTAAACTGTATCCTTGCCATTTTAAATCTTCAGAAAATGCCATTTTTGTTATGATATTGTCGTATTTCTGATTCCTTATATTTATACTATTTATAGTTAAAGTGATACAGATTCAAAACTGTTAAAAGATATGAAACAAATGATTTGTTCTCCTACGTCTATTAGAATATTTTGTCTTACCTGAGAAGAACAAATAACTAGATCCTCAAAAATACATAGAGGAGCATTTGAGTACATGGTTTTATTGATGAATGTGTCCCAAAGGAATTATATGTTCAACTGGTCCTGGAGCTTCTAACTTACTCAGGTGTTGACAAAGAAATTAAATACAACCATGGGGAACATTAAGCAAACTGAATTTAATTGAAGAGTTTCTCTGGGGTGTTGTGAGAAGAGAAAATCTAAACCTGCTCCTCACAAAGTGAGCAGTGTGATAAAGAATGTTTTTTTAAAGTAAAATTTGCTTTTGGAACATTTTCAATTATTAACAATATTGCAATTATTAATAGTCACTTTCTAGCTTAATTAATTTCTTGGATAAATTTAAACTCAACTTTAAAAGCAATCTCAAATACCATTCCTATGCAAAGAACATGGCTTTGGAATCAAAGGGCCTTCCTTTGAATGCTATCTCCATCATTGCCTGGTTGAGTTTCTCATGTATGGGATCTGGATTGAATGAGATGAGGTGAGATCTTTCAAGACAGTTGTGAAAATCGAGTAAGGCTTCATCTACTTCAGAGTTTGAGTAGGCCTGAAGGACTTTGAGCATTGATTCAAGGGCATAATCGGGTCCCCTTCCTGCTACCCTCCTATGACACCATTTCCTCCCTATTTCAGTCAAATAAGGGCAACTATGTACTTATTGGTCAAGTTCAATTTTGTGGGTAGATCTCGCATAAGACTCTCAGCCAATGAGGATGAGGGTCAGTGGTGGGAGGGGGTGTTTTGCATTAAGGATTAAAGGGGCTGTCCTGCCCACAGGAGGAGCTTCCTCTCTGCAATTGTCTGCTCTAAGGGTGGGAATCCCTTTTTTTGAGAATGTACAATAAACTTTGCTTTACTCCAGAGATCAAAGAGTTTGCCTATGGGGAGGAATTAAACAGGGACTGGTACCAATCTATCCCCTGACCCTGCTCCATTTGTCTGGACCCAAGATTCTTAGAGACAAGAGCCAGACTCTCCCAGATAACCCCAGAGTTGTTAGCATAAAAACAACAGGCCTCTTCCCAGAGCAGTACAGAGCATCCTATTTAAGAAACAATAGGTCCAGGCCTTAGGGAGTTTTACCTGACTCTCAAGCTCCAGGAAGTAGAGTGTTCTAGACAGCCCAGGTCAAGTTCCACTGGTGCACTTAGCTCCCAATAACTCATTTCACTGTGGATGAGGACAACAGTGGCATCGGCAGCAGAGCCCAGCAGACCCAACCCCACAAAAGTAAGGATGACAGCTGTGACAGCACATTTCTCGAGCTGTTAGTCACTGGCCCTGTATCAGAGAAAGACTCCCACTCTTCTTTTCCACCAAGTAGTATCTAAGGAAGACAGAGACTAAAATGCACAAAGGGTCTTGGTTAACAGAAAGGCCTGAGCTGACACGCCTAGTGAGGCCATTGAAGCAGGCCGACCAAGCTCCCAACCAAGGAACAAGGAACCACAGGGATCCGGTCAAAGGGGTAGCTATGGTCCTGGTGGAGCTGCAGACTGAGATGGAGGGAGAGAAGTCAGGTAAAGTGGATGACACTAGGCAGGTACCAGAGCCTTGGATATTCCCCAGGGAAAAGCTGATCTGATCAGGAGTCAAAGAGCCGGGGACCTATTATTCCTATGTAACAGAGGGCTGGGTATCCATATAAAGCCAATAGTCAGGCCCCAAATCTGTCCTGGAAGTATTTATGGCTCCAACAGCTGAGAGCAAGCTAAGGACAGATGTGGTTGGAGGGAAAGAAGGTGGTAAAGGTTGGGGAGTCTGGGGAATAGGGACTGAGGGAGGCTGAACAGGGGCAGGGAGTGCTAGTAAGTCTACCTCCCATCTCTTCTCAGCTGCTGTTCCTTCAATCCAATCCCTAGGTAAAGGTGAAGATGTTGTTCCCACTCTTTCAAGTGCTTCTGGGATTTGAAGATCCTCTCATCTGGAAAAAGCCATCAACTTTCCTGGTTCCTTATCCTCCCTTTTGTTTTGGCTAAGTGAATGAGATGAGGTGAGATCTTTCAAGACAGTTGTGAAAATTGAGTAAGGCTTCATCTACTTCAGAGTTTGAGTAGGCTTGAAGGACTGTGAACATCAAGGGCATAATTGCGTTCCCCTCTCATGATATCATCTCCCTATTTCAGCCAAATATGGGCAACTATGTACTTATTGGTCAAGTTCAATTTCATGGGCAGATCTGGCGTTTAGAATGTAAGACTCTCAGCCAATGAGGATGAGGGTCAGTGGTGGGAGGGGGTGTTTGCCTTAGGGATTAAAGGGGTTGTCCTGCCCACAGGAGGCGCTTCCTCTTTGTTATTGTCTGCTCGAAGGGTGGGATGCCCTTTTCTTGAGAATTTACAATAAACTTTGCTTTTCTCTAGCTTTTTTATTAAACGGTGACCCCTCACCATTTCTGTACCACACAGTTTTGGGGGCTCGTCCGGGATCCTTTACTCGGTGAGTAAGTGAACTCCTGGGTGCTGGCAGGGAGGTGCCCTGCCCTGGTTTAGGCAGCCCGCCAGCGTCCAGGGCCTTCTCCTTGCTCCCCAATGTAAAATGGGGCCGAAGCAGAGAAACTCAGAGAAAATCAAAGGGAGAAACTCTGCGGTGAAAATCCCAACCGGTTGGTGGAGGACAGATCAGTCAAGTAATTTGCTGCGCAGCAACCCAGAGGTAAGTGTCCTGTGAACCCTTGAGTCTAGTTATAGGTTCTGGAGAGTGCTCTGGACAGGAAGAGAGCTGGGTCTTCTGGGTGACTGGAGTTAACCGGTGATGGTTAGCGTGTTTGGGCCTTTAGGAGTCTATTAAACTCCTTCCAAATTCAATGGGTGTGGCCCGGTCCCAGCCAGCCCTCACAGAGAGAAATGAGAAAAATATCAGAAAATACTGATAGATAGTCCCTTGGGAGATAAATTAAGTAATTGGAACAAACTGCCAAAATATGAGGAAAAATAAAAAGCAAGAAAAAGATGATAAGGTATTGTTGTTTTGTTGCAGACTGGATGTGCCAAAAGGATTAAATGGTACCTGAAGGGAAGGACCTGAGAGGATTTCATTCCATTAGCCCTTCCAGGGGCCTTCGGGAGGGGAGGAGAAATATGTCTTTTGAAGCAGGGGCCGTTTCAGCTGACCAGAAATACCCGTTAGTAGATCCCATTTGGGATCAGAAACCCTGTACATGGGGAAGTATGGGGGATTGAGCCAGTGAAGATGGTGGCTTCCTTCCTTTTCCTCCCATGTGTCCTGACTGCAGCAGGGCCATGTGGGCCGGGGGAAAGAAACCGCTATTTAGTGAAGTTCATTGTTTTCAATGTGATGGTGATGAGGAGTAAACTGAGGGTCTAAACCCAGATGGGTCAGTTCCTTTCAGGAGGTCTAATAATCTCTTTCTCCTTCCCAAAGTCCCAATGGGCGGGTCCTTTAGCGAATGAATTTTGCTACTCAAGGCTGTGTAGAAACAAAGTCTTTATTGATTAGAATAGAAACACCAGAGAGCCGGTGGGCAAAATGGCTGCAAGGTACAAGGTCAGTTTTGCAAAGAATAGATTTTTGAGTTCTCTGTTTTATACAAAGCACAATCATTCAAATGCAGTGATGAAGAGAAGGATTCTCTTGTAATCTTTTGAGTAGAGACAGAAGTCTCTTCCCCTGCTGTGACATTTGGTCTGTTTGAGCAGATTAGAATGGGGGGCTGTAAAACTCCAACCAGCTCAGATAGCCCAAACCAGTTTGACCACATCAAAGTCCAAGTCCCAAATGGAGTTGGAGATCAAAGGAATATCAAGGGGCTACAGCCCCCATCAATGGCAAAAGTAGTTTTATATTATTGGGAATTTAAAGCTGTGTTTGGGATTTTAAGTTAAAATATAGGTTATTAAAACAAAATGCTGGTAGCTTACTTAGGGGAGGTTGTGGTTGTATCTCCCTACTTAGATGGTATGTTTGATAGAGGTATTGGGTAATTTGTATCTGAGCCCTGATTTAAGTGTTTGTCAGCTCTGTTGGGCATGTATTAAGTTTTATGAAATTTGGGTCAGTTACTTGCGAACATTGAAGTGTAAAGTTTAAAAAATATATACATACATATTTACTTAAAGATGGGACAAGAAAGATTGATTTGCAAAAGTAATTAATAGTTTAAATGGAGCGATGATATATTGGGTCAGGAAGCATGGTGGTGTGGGGGAAGGGTGACCACGTGGAGAGGGACCTGGTCAGGTGTTCTAATCCCTCCTCCCATTAAGTATAGTGGGTTTTTTTGTTTGTTTGTTTGTTTGTTTTTTAATAACTACACCTCCTTGCTGATTTAGATATTAATTATTTCTACCGTTTAAAGAAACAGTCTACATTTATATGGTGTTAATAACTGAATGTTTTATTTTTATTTTTCAAGTCTATAGCTGTTCTAAGGAGGTGGAACTATAAGTTTTCTGAAAGCATTTCATTTCTACTACATGATAGTCTCCTTGTTTAAAGATTATTTTAATCTGATCTGATAATTTGATAGGGTTATTTGCAAAAATTTTAATCCTTTTCAGAATGAAGAGAATATTAATGTTAAATCTGAAAGATCCGAAAGTTTCTTTTCTGTGGAAACGGGATGGACAACATGAGATTTAGAATTTTTCTTGTATTGAGTATTTGAAGGCAAAATAATCTATAATGTTAAACCTAGAACCATCTACTTAGATATGAAAGATAAACTGTATAATCTGTGAACTTCCTAAGATGAATCTTTACTGTGATTCTTGAGAACTAGATTCACCTGAAGCCTTGATTAATGATAATTGCCTTAGGAGATACAATATTTTGGGACTGTAGCTAATATTTACTTGGAGTTTTGAATTCAGGTATAACTGTTTGCATAGGTCGTTAAACTCCACCATCTGGAGGTGGGATGGTTAAAATTAGGACAGCTACCTGAAGTAAAACTGCCTTAAATAAATCATGCCTTTGGTTTTTCCTCTTATGTTTGTAATCAGAGCCAAGTGGTCAGTGAGATATACAGTACTAGGACCGCTCCCACTTTGCCTTTCTTTTTGAGACAAAGCTGGCAATCTCTAGAACCCCAATCCTAGACTCCTGACTATAGATCTATATTCAGATGCGTTTTTCATGTTTTGCATGATCATGGTGGGGAAAGAATTTATATGGAAAGAACTTTTGACACTCAATCCCCTATTAAATATGCAGAGAAAATGAAATGAAGGGGTATTCAAGTTAGAACAGTATTAAATCAAGAGGGCTGGGAGATGGCTCACAGATTCCAGAATGTTGAAACATGAGGCAATACTATTAGAAAAGAATGCTCCATAATCCAAGATCATAATCTTAATCCTGCTTCCTTTTTGTCCCCTGGAGAACAGAAATATTGCTGTATAAAACTGTCTGACTATTGCTATTTCGGGAAATTTACTAGTCTGTTATGTATAATCTGATAATTTCTGTAAAGGGGGGGGGGGGGAGGAAACTGAGATTTCAACTGGTCAGAAAATTGGGAAAAACTGATGTCTTATTTCAGTTCAGGCCTAATTGGAAACTACTTACTCTTTGCTTACCTCATCATTCTGGTTCCCTGATGAAGGACCTCGAAAACTAGACATCATTTGGGTACTGAATGGAACTCTGGAAAAGGTAAAAGATTTCTTTTCTTTTTGCAGTGGACATCCAATTTGCTTCAGGCCTGGATCGTTGTTAGAGCTCTATGCTTGGGCACAATTCTTTAAGAATTGCTGAGATTGACGAAAGGTCTCCTTTTGTCTTGCTCTCTTGTCTCTATAGATAAGGGAGAGGCTACAAGAAGTTGAAAAAGCTTTTTACCTGTCCACTAGCTAGAAACACCTGATTTTAGCAGATGCAGGGTTTGGAGAAGGCTGCAGAGACAAAAGGCCTCCTTTTGCATCTCAAGGAATTTCTAACCAGACCTTAACCTTGCAATAAACATCTTTTTACTCATCTAGGTTTTCAGCCTATAAATTCATTTACAGGGGACTCTAGCTGAAAATTTGCTAGACTATGATTGGCTGGCTTATGTTTTAACTTTGAATTATTGTCCTGACTCAGTCCTGCCTCAGTTTCCCTGCATTTTAGTTCTGCAAACCTCCCCCCCTGCTGCCTCTTTATCAGAATACTTGATAAGACCTTATGTTTCAGAATAGCAGAATGTCTCTCCCATTACAAGTTAATGTGAATCTCTTATCAAAACTTCTTGAATTCTCTTGTGTGGAATTAGACATTCTGTATATGATTGTATTTGCATTGGCTGTTTTTAAAAACAAACTGATTTGTATGAATAATGTTCACTTATGAAAGATCTAGTTGAATATAAACTCATTGGGACAAATTCCTTATTGTTATCAACACAAGGTTATGATAAATATTTGTTTAGAATTTATGTATGGTTCTTCTAGGATGGTAAATGGGAAAAAGAAATGGGTTTGCTAGAACTTCCACTGTTACCAAGGGCAGTCTACCTGCCCATTGGTCGGCTCAAACTTGTGAATTGTATGCTTTAAATCAAGGGTTGAAATTATTGTGGGACCAGGATGGGACTATATATATACATACACTGATTTGAGCTATGCCTGGGGTGTGATGCATGGATTTGGAGGGATTTGGGAGAAAAGGGGGACTGGAAACATTCTAGAATGTAGCAGTAATACATGTAAAGGGACATGAGATGGGAAGTTGTTTTGAGGTAAGGGGAAATAGATTAGCAGATGAGGAGGCCAAGGGAGCTAGAGACCAGGAGATTTCTCATATAATGGCCTTGATACCTGTACTTCCCCCTAGTCTATCCTCTCCCAGTTTTACTCAGAAGGAAAAGAGAAGGCCTCAACTCTCAAAACAGTTGAGAACTCGGAAGGACGATGGCTCTTACCTGACGGCAGAGAGGTACTGACCAAAGCAAGTATGAGGCAGGTCCTTCAGCAACTGCACCAGGGCAGTCATTGGGATGTCCAAAACCTGTGTGATGCTGTGTTGACAAGGTATGTTTCCCCCGGCCCATATACTATGGCCCGACACCTGGTGGACGGCTGTCTCGTTTGTTGAAGGACTGACAAGGCTGCTCAACGCCAGATCCCAAAAGGGGGACGACCTCCTGGAATCAGACCATTTCAAAGCATCCAGGTGGACTTTACTGAGCTGCCACCAGTGGGTCGCCTTAAGTTTTTGCTGGTCGTAGTGGACCATCTGACCTCATGGGTGGAGGCATTCCCATCAGGCCGAGCAACTGCCTCCACAGTAAGGAAGGTCTTATTAGAACAAATTATTCCCAGATATGGAATGGTGGAGAGGATAGACTCGGATCAGGGAACACATTTTTTGCTCAGGTATTGCAGAATCTGATTAGGGCCTTGGGATCTCCATAGCCCTTGGCATCCTCCCTCTTCTGGGAAAGTAGAAAGGATGAACCAAGAAATAAAATGACAACTGACTAAGTTATCTTTAGAGACCCAACTACGTGGGACTAAATGCCTTCCTCTTGCTCTGGTTAGAATCTGAACCAAGCCACGTAGAGATAGTGGGCTTTCACCTTATGAATTATTGTACGGTCATCCTTTCCAGGCTTATCATGAGGGAGATTGGGAGCCCATTTTAGAGACAAAGGATTTATTTGTTAAGAGATAATGTTAAATCATTGCTGGAACATTTGCAAGAACTTCAACAAAAAGGGCTAATAGTTCAGACTCCTAGGTTTCCCTGTTCATAGAATTCAGGTTGGAGATTACGTGTTGATCCCTTCCTGGAAGGGCAGAAGCTGGGACGGACCCTACCAGGTGGCACTGACCTCAGACACTGCAATTCGCACCCAGGAACGAGGCTGGACACCACACCAGGACAAAAGGACCTGTGGCGCCACCTTAATCGGAGTGGACAGTTGAAGAAAGGGGAGACCTCCAATTACATAAGAGGAGGGGACCTCCACTGAAAGAACACTGATTCTGAATCCAGTGCATTGTAACTGTATGACTTTTCTTTTCTTACTTTGGGTCTCTTTGCCTGTTTGGAAGCTGATGTATTTTCACTTGGGAATTTCACCTTAACTTCACAGTGTTATAATAGTTGAACCTCATGGGGCTTTCCCTGAGCTTTGGGTTTACCTATTTCCTCATGATAGCCGTAGAAACCAGACTTTTACTTTCCAGAGATGAGAACTAGTTCCTCCTGCTCACGCAGAATATAGGGAGAACTTTTAACTTATCAGATTGTTGGATCTGTGGTGGATCCCAACAATCAAACCAATGGCCATGGCTACCTGTCCCCTTAAGCCCAGCCTGGGTCCTTAGTAACCGATCCCAAATGGAACATATACATTGGGTACAGTTATCAATGGGGTTGGTATAATGTCACTCCGGGGACACCGGAAACATGGGACTCTGTATCCCACATTTTGGAATATCTTTAACCTAATAGACCAGTGGCCAGTTGCCAATTGTAGTTGGAGGAAGGAGCAAGGTTTATGGAAATGTCATTATGCCATCTTTGGGGGGGGGGGGCCCTTAGGGATGAGAGAACCTTTTACATATTTTCAAGGGAACAACCTGCTCTAAAGGGTCATTATTGGATCTGTGGTTTAACTGCCTATACTCACCTACTTCTTAATTGGACAGGGATTTGTTATATTGGACCCAAGGCCAAATGACATGGAAATTTAGTAAGAGAAATCACTAAGAACGTTAGGAAACTTGCTCGTGTTTCCTGTACAGACGTGGACCTCACTGTTCAATACTTCTCGGTGGTCCTGGTTTGGGAAGCTGGTGGAAGCAGCTCCTTTGGCTTGGCCTTTTAGCCCTTAGTGGTGTTATATTATTCCCTATCTACATCCCTTGTTTGATCAGATTAATAACCAGAATTGTCCAAAACTCATCATCTGGAATGATCAGGTTGGAAGAGAAAGCTGAAGGGTCTGTTAGATGGATGCTGTTAAAAGGGTAAGGGTGGAGCCGGTGGCCCAAGGCCAACAGGAACCAGAAGGAAGTGAGGAATTCATAGGGAATGTGAAGTTATGTTACAAAACTTTGAAGAGATCTCAGTGTACAAAATAAGAGGAGGGACTGAATGAGATGAGGCGAGATCTTTCAAGACAGTTGTGAAAATCGAGTAAGGCTTCATCTACTTCAGAGTTGGAGTAGGCCTGAAGGACTGTGAACATGGAGTCAAGAGCATAATTGTGTTCCCCTCCCATGACACAATCTCCTCCCTATTTCAGCCAAATATGGGCAACTATGTACTTATTGGTCAAGTTCTATTTCATGGGTAAATCTCGAGTTTAGAATGTAAGACTCTCAGCCAATGAGGATGAGGGTCAGTGGTGGGAGTGAGTGTTTTGCCTTAGGGATTAAAGGGGCTGTCCTGCCCACAGGAGGAGCTTCCTCTCTGCGATTGTCTGCTCTAAGGGTGGGACACCCTTTTCTTGAGAATCTACAATAAACTTTGCTTTACTCTAGAGCTCTCTCCAGCTTTTTTATTAAATGGTGACCCCTCACCATTTCCGTACCACACCTAAGGAATCATCTGAAGGGGAGTGACCAGGGCTCCATGGGTTAAGTAGCCATCTCACATATAAGGCTTAAAAGTGAATTAAAGTTAAAGTTTCACATGAGTACAGTAGGGGTTTTCTCCTCTGGCACTTATCTAAAGAGCCTTGAAATTATTACATGTTCTGAAGGGAATATTGTGTTCAATTAAATAATGTAGATGTATTCTATAATTTGACAAGCGCCAAACTGAATTGTTAGTGGTGCATCCTCTTTCAACAATGTTTACCTAGATTTTCATCCTAAATCCTGAATGCATTGTAACAGGGGACCCAATCAGAATTTGGTGTCCATTTATCAACTAATTCTAGTTTCTCCCAAATCAATAAGGCCCAAAGTCCCTTAGGGCCAAGGGTCTCATCTTCTGAAACTACTTCCTGCTGAGAATGGGCACTGAGCTAAATCATCCTACAGGATCCTATTTGGGGGGATATGCTGGAACTGATGGAAACATCCAATGGATCAATTCAGATCCTGCAACTTGATCAAAATATGGAATAAAAGAGAGTCTAACAAACAGATGTTAGAATAGAATAGAGATAGAAAGACTGGTCCACAAGGACTGCTACAAGATGTATACAATATAGACTGGTAGCAGCTTTTCATGTAAGGAAACATGTTTGTGTCATAGGACAGACAAATGTTAAAGACATGTCAGCTGTAATCCCAATAAACAATAAAATAACAGTCAGATCTCACAGACAATTGTGTTAATTATTCTTACATGATTTCAGAAACCTTTAAGGATCTTATTATCTGCAGATACCAATATCTAAGAACTGATAGATGACCAGGCTAAATACTCATTTGCCTAATTATTTAGGATATAATGACTAGATAGGAAACAGCAAGGTGTTACATAATTAAAGTATTCCAATGGTTTCTATTTACTATTTGCTTTGATTATAGAAACTTCCTATAGGCGGAAAAATCTGGGATATGACTATAATATAATATAATCAGTCTTCTCCAACAGCAAATCTCATTCATCAAAGTTTCAAATAAATCTAGTTCTCAAGGATCACATATCCAAAACAGGTATTGACTAAAATCTTATACTGATAATAGTAAGAGATTCATCCTAGAAAGTTCACAGCTTATTTTTCATATCTAAGTAGATGGATTAAGTGCAACATTATACAGATCATATTGCTTTTAAAAATACATAGAAATTAAAAATTAAAAATATGTAATTTAAATTTAAATTATAATAATTTTAAATTATTACAGAATTAAATTATAATAATTTAGATGTAAAGGGCTAGAAATGAGCAATGCACTTGGATAATGAAGCACGTGAGACTAATTGCCAATTGGACGGTTCCCTATTAACTTGTTTGAAGGTTGACCCTCCCCAGCTGTTCTGTGCTGACTTGATTGGTGGGACAAAGAGAGGGAAGTGACTTGTGTGGGAGGAGTAAGAGAAACTTGGGTGGCGGAACTCACGCTCACTTGCACTCGTGACCTGGCGTTGGAGGTGACGATAAAGATCTAGAATAAAGACATTTAGTGGTCCTGACTCCTGCTGATTTCTTGAAAGATAGAGTTCCAGCATTTAATTTTAAATTATTACAGAAATTTAAATTTAAAAATACATAGAAAAAACTCTAAATTGTATATTATCCATAACAGAAACATGTTCAAAGGGACGAAGGCAAAAACTATTATTCTCAGAGTTCCTTTAAATAATAGTGCGATTTTTAAGAAGACTCAATATAATCAATTGAAACTCATGTAGAATATAGAATACCTTAATCTCATATAAAGAAACTATCAAAATTAACATGAACGACTTCCTCATTCTAAAAAATACATTAACTCATTCTTTTCCAATTGAGGATTTCTTATAAATCTTTGGAAACATAAATAACAAGTAGAAAGAGGTCTATATAAAAAAATATCTCACAAACAATGAGATATCAGATTAAAATCCTTCTCCAAGTACTTCAAGAAAGCTATAGATCCATTTGTTATCATATTTATTAAACAAGGAGACCATTATGCACTTAAATAAACATCTAACTTACCAAAGAATGTTTTCCCCAAATTCTTGCTATTGTTTCTTCAAAGGAGTAGGGGCAATGGGTGAAATACTGTGCCCTTCAGTGAGTTTGATCTCCTCCAGCAAAAATCTCTAAAGACCTTAGTCTTACAAGGGAAGGCTTTTACACAACTAATACCGGTGTCAAAAGCCCCTGCATGTCAGCAGGCCATTTTAACAGTCCTTTCAGATTTTACTTGTCTGAGAACTATATGAGGGAATATAGGAGTCAGGAGTAAGGGAATTAAAGGTCTGGAAGCTTGTTTCCTTTCACCTGAAGTTAATTCTCCTTCTTTAAGGAAACAGAAACCTCTAGATCCATGGACATCTAGCAGTAATTGCTTTCCCTGCATACTTAATAGGAAATTGTTTGGCTGTCAAAAATCCCCTTTCTTTCCATATAGCCCTCATGATCGTGCAAAACATGAAAAATGTATTTGAAATCAGCATAGATATTTTAGAAGTAAGCAAGGGGTCTAGAAAAGGGTTCCAGAGACCCTAAGACCAACCCCACCTTCAATCAACATACAGTATAAAAGGGTCTAGGCAGATTAGTTTGGCTTTTAGGGTTCTAAAAACCTTGGCCTGTTCCAGGTGTGCTAAGATTGTCTGCTACCTCTCTTGATGAGCAAAAGGGATTGTGGGAGGTAGCTCCAAATACTTAGGCAAAGTGAGTCTTTAGACAAAGAAATTTTAGCCCCAGGAAGCAAGAACTTTAAAGATTTTATAGCAGCAACATCCAGATTGAGGAAAGAATCCTCCAGGGCTGGGCTACAAATCAAAATATCATGTATATACTTATATTGTGCCTCATATCTTCCACTGACCACTTGCTCTGATTACAGAAATTTACTGTAAGAGGAAAAATCAGGAACATGATTTAAATAATATCAAATCTGGTCCTTCAGGTGTTGACCAGAGAGCACAGATAGGAAAAAGCATCCTTATTCATCTCTCCTTCAGTGTCCCCTAATGATCTGTGATTCCAGGTGTCTATCTTTTGTAACTTCCTGCTTATGTCTGGCCATGCATTTGCAAGGATCCAGACCTGAATATTTCCTTTCACTAAATTCACTCAGTTTTTTTTTTTAAAGGTTGCTCTATTTCCCTCCTCAGAAGTCTAGGGGGAGAAGTGGGGAGAGTTAAAAGACCTCCTGAGGATTGTTAAGGCTGTAGGTAATTGGGGGTGGAGCAATTGGTTGGGCATGGTCTGAGGAGGAAGAGGAGAAGCATATGGGGAAGGGAGAGAAAAGGGGATCCAATCGGTGAGGTGGGACAGACTCCTGTTCTGCCCTCTTCTCCCCCATTCCACATGATATCTTTCCTAACTCTACCATGCTGTCCCTATCTTCTTTTTCAATCTGTTGCATCTCTTTTCTCTCTGACTACAACATACTCTCTCTCCAACAACCTATCAAATCAATATGTTTTTTTAACAATTTGAGGTTTCAATATTATAATAATCCCTATTTAATTATCGTTTTTATAATTTTCAACAAATGATAGCCCATATCATAACCTATCAAAATGGATAGAAATATCATGTAATTTACAGTTGTTTCAAATTTTAACATACACAACAATTAAAATTATTTAAACAAAATCAATACTTTCCATGTGATAGTCTAACTAGATATTTCATTTAACTCAATTGCAAAATCAATCCTTCTTGTCCCATGTATGTAAAATCACTTTTCTCCTTTCCTTTTTTTCTTTTTGTTCAAAACTTTTAAGATTCACAATACAGCTAACAGCTAAATAACTTCATAAAGCCAAAAAGTGGAGGGAAATAGCACTTTGTGAACCTGTGGATCACAGGGTTTGGGAGATTTTCTTGGCAAAAATATTGGAGTGCCATTTCGTTCTCCAGTGGCTTAAGGCAAACAGAAAAGGTGACCTGCCAAAATCTTACAGCTACAGAATATCTGAGGCCACATTTGAAATCAGTTCTTCTTGATTCCAGGCCCAGCATTCTATCCATGGAGTGATATTTAATTTATCAAGAAAGTGCTATTTCCCTCCACTTTTTGGCTAAACAATTTTTTTTAATAATTGCTTCATAAAGGCTTAGTAGGAATATCACTGGATCAAAGGCTATGCAGAGTTGAAATTTTTTTTTGGTTGTTGGCCCCAATGATTTTACAAAATGATTTTATTCACAACTCTGAGAGAATTGTCTGTTAAAACCCCAGAGTTTGGGAATATTGTCTCATTATTTTATATATATATATATATATATATAATATATATATATATATATTTTTTCCTCACAGTTAGTTTCTATGATTTGTTTCATAACCTATTATAAGATTGTTCCATTTAGATCTATATTTTGACTTTTTTATTTATTATTTACTATTTTATTTTGGGGGCATGGATTCTAAAGATTATATAATTTTGGCTTAATATATTCATTTATATCATAGATTCATTGAAAATTTAGAAGGCAATGAGATCGAATACTGTGTAAATATACTGTCAGATATGGTGGAACTGTATTATTTCTGCTGAGCTGCTTCTTTCTCATTCTTGAGGAAAGTATTCTCATGTTTCTGAAGGGGAGTAAAGGAGTTACCCCATTTGAATAGAAAAGGAATTGGGTTGATGAAAAAATAAGCAATAATAGTAAATTATCATTGAAAAGCAAACAAATACATATGATATTGTGTTGCAAGATGACATCAAGTTGTGACACTTTTAAGAGTGATTTTCAAGTATCATTTATATGGTGGCAAATTGAGAGGAGAGTTAAAATGAATGATTTCTGAAGTCTTTTCCAATTCTAATATTCCATGTAACATGCATGTTACTTCTTTTCATTAAAATTCACTAGTGTTTAAGATAACAAGAAAACTCTTAGTTTTTAAAATCACTGTCTTAACTTAATTAAAATAAGTGCATAATTATTATTGCTTAAGGCCTTCTTCAGAGCATCTTTTACCTCCTTATTCCTCAAACTGTAGATTAGGGGATTTAACATGGGAACGATCACTGTATAAAAGACTGAAGCCATCTTATCTGTATCAAGGGAATGATTTGAGCTCGGCTGTAAGTACATAAATATTAAGGTCCCATAAAAAATGGTAACAGCCATCATGTGTGAGCCACAGGTAGAGAAAGCTTTGTGCCTGCCTTCAGCTGACTGCATCTTTAGAATTGCAGAGATAATAAATATGTAGGAGACAAAGATCACCATAAGAGACAAAATAAGCATTATCCCTGCACATGCAAAAATCCACATTTGTTTGAAATGGGTATCAGAGCAGGAGAGGCGCAAGAGAGGCATATCATCACAGTAGAAATGGTTGATAATATTGGAACCACAGTAGGAGAGGCGGAATGTCAGGATAACATGGTAGAGTGCCACCATGAAACTGTAGATGTAGGGAGCAGCTACAAGCTGAACACAGATTTTTGGAGACATCAAAACCATATAAAGCAAAGGGTTGCAAATGGCCATATAGCGATCATAGGCCATGGAAGCTAGCAACAAGCATTCTGCATTCATGAAGTTAATAAAACACCCTAATTGAGTAGCACATGCATAGAAAGAAATTATATTTTTCTCATATAAGAAATTCCCCAACATCTTAGGTGTGATTGAAGAAGAATAACAGAAATCTACAAATGCCAGGTGACTTAGGAAGAAATACATGGGAGTTTTTAGTCGTGAGTCTATTCTAATGAGTGTGATGAGACCCAAATTGCCCACCACTGTGACCATATAGATTGATAAGAATATTATGAAGAGAGGAATCTTCAGCTCTTGCTTGTCAGTGATGCCCAAGAGAATGAACTCAGTCACCTTAGTGAAATTAATCTCAGCCATTTATTCCATCTGGGAGCCTAAATGAAGGATTAGGAAAAAAAAAAAAAAAAAAAAGATTAATTAGCCACTCTTTTTCCTCTTCTCTAAATTGTTTTCTTCACTGCCATCTTCAAAGGTAGCAATACTCAATAATTCAGTGTTGGGTTTTTTTTGTTTTCTTTTATACCAAATGTTGCTTTACATTAACCATATGAGATAATCAATACAATATTCTTATTCTCTTTGTGAAGTTGAGAACACTGAGGCTCAATTTGCCATCTGAGTGTATATAATGTGTTACTTTTCTCCATACTATCCTATCTGAACATAAAAAGTAATAAGCTTACACATTTCTTATAACAGACACCGTAGGTAGTTTTTATTTTTGCCTCCATAATCTAATTCACCCTGGATTTTTTTTTGTTTTGTTTTGTTTTGTTTTATTTTTTTGTTTTATTTTTTGTTTTTTTTTTGTCATCTACCATATACAAGGCATTTTCCTAGATTCTAGGAATTCAACAAAATGGAAAATTGTTCCCATACAAAATAAACTTATATTCTATCAAAGTTGAGACTACATTTAAATACTTTAAAAAATATAATGAATTTTAATGACAGAGAGAACATAAGGAGCAAAACTTCCATTGTAAGGTTGCATCTTAGTTTATTATAATTATAATTATTTTAGTAGAACATTAGAAGAAATTCTGTTTTGTTATACTTTGCTTTGTATTCCCAATGTGCCTCATTTTGTCTAGAACATAAAATTAATGTGCTTAATAAGTGCTTATTGACTAGGTAATCGACTTGTAGAAATATAAATATTCAAGAAGTTTCAGGAAAGGAGTAAACAAGCATTTATTAAGGCCTAATATATGACAGTTACCATGCTAAGTGCTTTAATTTGGGAAATTTAAATTAAATTAAATTTGATATTAATATCCATTTTATGCTTTAGGAAACTAAAAATAAACAAGTAAATGACTTGCCCAGAGTTACAGAACTCATAAGTATATAAAGCTTTATTTCAACTCTGGTATTCTGAAATCAGGCCTAAAACTCCAATCACTATTCTCTACTGGAGATAATAGATTAAAAGGGAAAAAATAATGCATCCTAGTTATGAAAGAAAACCTGTGTAAATAAACAGAGATGAAATATGGAAAGCTTAATTAGGAATTTAGCACCTAATCCTGTTTGATTGGAACACAGAGTACTTGTAAGACAATAATATGTACTTCTGTTCTTTTATTTCAAAAATGTTTTAATAACTTTATTTTAAGTAATTGTTTTCTGTGTCATCTTAAATATTTTAATTTGTATATTTTAAAAAATTATCTTGAACTATAGTTCATTGGCTTTATATATATATTCCCATCAGAGATCATACCAAAAATAAAAATGTCATGAATCTCTACTCTGAATGCTGGGTCTGAATCTAGATTGAAGGAATTTAAATATTGAACTAAATAATTTTTGTTTTATGTTACAGAAAGGAGAGTTACTGATGATTGTTTATCAAGGAAATGGCATAGTCATATTTGCTTCTTTTGGAGAATTCAGTTTTCTATTTTTTGAATTTAGTGAAACATGTGACTATAATTTGATTTAAGATCACTCATCAGAAGCCCAGATTAAAGAATAAAATGGAATTATAGTAATAACAGAAATGAAAAACAAAATTAGTGACCACGAATGTGAATCTAAATGAAATTGTAATGTTCTTTCCCATTGAGTTTCTAATGGTTTGTCACACTATTTCAACACATAGCATGAGGTGTGGCAGGATACCAGGTTACCAGAACAGTCATAGTAAATATGGCCTATCTAGATGTTTAGGGGACCATAAAGCAGCTTGACTTTTATGACTGCTTTGTTCTGTCAGTTCTATCAAGCCAATATTCAATTTATTATGACCTTAGGGATTGGAATGAGGGGTTGATTGGATATTTTTTAAACATAATTACTGGTTCAGACAATTTTTCTATTTTTCAAATGATTGTTTTGAATATACAACAAAACCAATGACAATAACAACAATGTGAAAACAAACAAATAAATAAAAAAGAAATCTATCTTCTCATGATTGTATATTGAGCAATACAGTGAGAAAATCAAAGTTGTTCCATTTCTCAATCAATTCTATTTTGTAATTGATTTTTTTTTCCCCATGTATTTTGTATAACTTCCAAAATCTCTCTTTGTCTCTGAAGTGAGAAGTTTCTAGCTTCAGAATTTCAGCCTTTGTCTCTAAACTTTTGTCCTATGAATCAATTAATTCAAAAAAATATATCACTTCTACATATCTTACGGCCTTATATACATAGGGGGGCCTTTTATCTCACTTATATGCCTGGCAAGATGCATGAGGGTGCCAGAAAACCTCTTATCTCTGTTCTGCTAACAAACTCTGCAGGATGCAGATGGGCTCCATAATCAGACAGCATTCCTTAAGGACAAGGAAAGGCTTTTTGCCCTGTATTCCCATATTCTGAATTTCTAGCCAAATATACTGTTTTTCTCATATATGGTGCTTCAGGCTTTTTAGCAAATCATGTTTTCCCCAGCTGAGATCCTGCCTTCTAATTTTTGGATACCCCTAATTTTATTCATAAAAATTATTTGTTCACATTCTAGGTTTTTCTTTTCTTTCTTTCTTTTTCTTTTTCTTTTTTTTTTTTTTTTTTTTTGGCTTATGGAGGAGCATAAGACTCCTTTTACTGATAACATATCTTTACCAATACATTATACATGATTGGAACTTTATGCCTTAGGTTACATTAATTTCAGTCATGACAACAGAAAAAGCCCTTTTAAGGCTAAGCTAATATATTCACAAGCAGGTTTTATTAATGACAACTCTTCAAAGTCTAATTTTACCTCAGAACTCAATGGGTTCATTGTGCTTACCAGATAATTATTTGCTTTTTGCCATGACCTCAGCCTGGGATTATCATAGCCATCTAGTGTTAGGGAAAAAAAAGAAGAAAGAAAACTATCTTACAAGTGATGAAATATTTTCAATACATTTCTTTCAGGGAAATTATCCCTTCTCTTCATGATTCTTGCTTAAATGTCTTTTTTAAGCTAGCTTCCTCACCATTTATAAATATTACTCATTGGTCTTTTTTTCTCCCAAAAAAATCACTAATGTGGAAATATTTTATATAACTACATATCTAAGCTATAAATTGCTATCTGTCTCAAGGAAGCCCTGAGGAAGACAGAATCTGGAACTTAAAACTTAACAAATGTTAATTTTCTTTTACCTATAATTGGGTAAAAACATATTTAAAATAAATGTTACTCATTTGTAGTCATTTGAATACATTGTCATTGTTCTTTCCAATTTATCAAATTTCTTCCTTAATTTTGCTGAGGTTAAAGAAACCTATTCTTCTTATGTGGAACAAAGACCACCAGCTCAAGTAAATCAAATTAATTAAAGAGATTTCTCAAAGTAAATAAAACCAGAAAGGAATTTTATTATGCTCTCTCAAGAAAGAGCATCTCCCTCCCCACAAGCAGTTAGGCAAGGAGAGGTGAGGTGAGATAACAGACTAGAATTATATAAGGGCCTGGGATAATATTCCCTATAGGCTGAATCTTTGCCCTGATTAGCCTGGACAAATGACCTCACATTCTAAGTCATAAATGAGGAAAAACTTTCAACACAACCACATTTTAAGGATTACTAAATTACCTTATCCCTGGGACTTTCACTACCAAGGTGGCCCCAATTTAGTTTCCCAAAGAAAAGGTCCCATGTGATCTCTGGAGAAAGAAACCTGCTACTGAGGCACAGTTGACCTTCACTAAATTATGACAACCCTGTCTCCGTCTTGTGAGATAGCTTTCACAGTTCACTTCATTCATTCTGATGAAAGTTCTAATACCAGAATATAATACACTCATGTTCACTAATTCATTGATTAGTAATTCTTCACTAACCACATAGTTGGCATGTGGTTGTTAATAACTAGCAATTGACCAATGTATGTAATCAAAACTTTCTCTCACCTTTGTTTATAAACATATCTCTGAGAATTCATCAAAGACCCCAGTATTTCATATATTATCTAAAATGCTTAATTTATATAATATCCCTGGTTATCAAATCATAGATTTAGAACTGGAAAAGTCCTCAGAAGTTCTACTGGTCAATCCTTTAATTTAACAAAAGTAGACATTTGAGCCTCCCAATTATTGAAATAAGATGGCAGGAACCCTATTCCAGTGGGCTTTCCACTGTCCCATCCCACCTTTTTTCAAATTATAAGAAGTAATCATCACACCATTCTTTTATCATAATTTTTAAATGTATCTGTTCCAAATGTCTATTCAGATTTTCAATGATTAACATGGAATTTTTCTGCTTTGTTTTCATAGATTCTAGATAGCAATAGTATTATGTTCATATTTTTTAAAATTAATAACTATTAAAATGATACCTCAGTTATTTAACTGATTTAATTGTATGCTTAACATATTAATCAGTTTATCAAAGTTTATAAATCTTCTGAAATACTGTTACCTACCTAGAATAAGGAAACGGTTTTCTCCTTACAAAATTTTTGGCACAACAATTAAATACAAGGTTTTATTGATGTCTACATCCCTAAAGGATAACTGTCATATGTCCCCAAAGATCATGGCTCATTCAGTCTTTAAGAAAGAAATTAACTGCAAACTCCCTGGGGAACTCAAAGTAGACTAGATGTTAATTTAGAAGCTACTCTGAGTTTCTTCAACACAGCAGTCCTAAAGCTGTTTCTTACTGGAAAAGAAGCATAATGGAAGGAAGCAATTGGACTTTAAAACTTAAGAGAATTAGAGGCAGCTAGGTGGTGCAGTGGATAGAGCACCAGCTCTGAATTCAGGAGGACCTGAGTTCAAATCTGATTAACACTTCCTAACTGTGTGACCCTGGGCAAGTCACTTAACCCCAGCCTCGGGGGGAAAAAAATTACCACAATTTTTTTTTTTTGTTCTTTCAAATAATTGTTCCATATTTTTGGAATTGCAAATAAAAAATACCTGCAAAAATAGTTTTCAACATTCATCATTGCAAATCCTTGTGTTTCAATATTTTCTCCTTCCCTTTCCCCTACCCTCTCTCCTAGACAGCAAGCAATCCAATGTATGTCAAATATGTGTAATCCTTCTATTACCTTTATCTACATTCATCGTGCTACGCAAGAAAAAACACATCAAAAAAAAAAAAAGAGAAAGAAAAAAAAGGAAGCAAACAACAACAAAAAGCTGAATGTGTGATCCCTATTCAGTCTCCATAGTACTCTCTCCAGTTGCAGATGGCTGCCTGCATCATGTCTATTTGAATTGGCCTGAATCACTTCATTATTGAAAATAACTACATCCATCCAAGTTGATCAACACATAATCTTCTTGCTGCTGTACAATGTTCTCTTGATTCTACTCACTTCACTTAGCATCAGTTCATGTAAGTCTCTATAAGCCTTTCTGAAATCATCCTGCTGAATATGTTTCTTATAGAACAATAATATTTCATTACTAACTTATTGAGCCATTCCCCAACTAATAGGCATCCATTCAGTTTACAACTCTTTGCTACTACAAAAAGGGCAGCTACAAACATTTTTGCACATGGGAGTCGTTTTCCCTCTTTTATGATCTCTTTAAGATATAGACCCAATAGAGACATTGCTAGATTAAAGGGTATGCACAGTTTATTTTTGTTTTTGTTTTTGTTTTTTTCTTACAAGTTTATTTATTTATTTATTTTAATTGAAGTTTTTTCTTTTCAAAATACAAGGATAATTTTTCCACACTGACCCTTGAAAAACCTTGTGTTTTCCACCTTTTTCTCCTACCCCTTCCTAGATGACATGTAATTCAATGTATGTTAAACATGGTAGAAATACATATTATATCCAATATAGGCATACATATTTATATAATTATCTTTTTGCATGAGAAAAATCAGATCAAAAAGTAAAAAAAAAAAAAAAAAGAAAGAAAATTCAAGCAAACCACAACAAAAAGAGTTAGAATATTATGTTGTGATCCACACTTAGTTCCCACAGTCCTCTCTCTAGGTGTAGATGGCTCTCTTCATCACAAGAGCATTGGAACTAGTCTGAATCATCTCATTGGTGAAAAAAGCCACATCCATCATATTGACCATGATATAATCTTGTTTCTTTATACAATGATCTCCTGGTTCTGTTCATTTCACTCAGCATCAGTTCATGTAAGTCTCTCCAAGCCTCTCTGAAATCAACCTGCTGTTGTTTCTTTTTTTACAATTTTTTTTTTAATTAAAGTTTTTTATTTTGGGGAGCAGAGAAAATATGGTGGGGAGGAAACATCTTTTTCTGAGCTCTTCCCAACACCTTCACACTTAGAGAAAACCCAGCCTCTGAATTAGTTCTGAACTGACAGAAACCACAAATATTGGGAGTAGTGTAACAAACTACCAACATAAGATAATCTTTCTTTCTTCTTTCTTTCTTTCTTTCTTTCTTTCTTTCTTTCTTTCTTTCTTTCTTTCTTTCTTTCTTTCTTTCTTTCTTTCTTTCTTTCTTTCTTTCTTTCTTTCTTTCTTTCTTTCTTTCTTTCTTTCTTCCTTCCTTCCTTCCTTCCTTCCTTTCTTTCTCTTTCTTTCTTTCTTCCTTCCTTCCTTCCTTCCTTCCTTCCTTCCTTCCTTCCTTCCTTCCTTCCTTCCTTCCTTCCTTTCTTTCTTCTTTCTTTCTTTCTTTCTTTCTTTCTTTCTTTCTTTCTTTCTTTCTTTCTTTCTTTCTTTCTTTCTTCTTTCTTTCTTTCTTCTTTCTTTCTTTCTTTCTTTCTTTCTTTCTTTCTTTCTTTCTTTCTTTCTTTCTTTCTTTCTTTTCTTTCTTTCTTTCTTTCTTTCTTTCTTTCTTTCTTTCTTTCTTTCTTTCTTTCTTTCTTTCTTTCTTTCTTTCTTTCTTTCTTTCTTTCTTTCTTTCTTTCTTTCTTTCTTTCTTTCTTTCTTTCTTTCTTTCTTTCTTTCTTTCTTTCTTCTTCTTTCTTTCTTTCTTTCTTTCCTTCCTTCCTTTCTTTCTTTTCTTCTTTCTTTCTTTTCTTCTTTCTTTCTTTCTTTCTTTCTTTCTTTCTTTCTTTCTTTCTTCTTCTTTCTTTCTTTCTTTCTTTCTTTCTTTCTTTCTTTCTTTCTTTCTTTCTCTCTTCTTCTTCTTCCTTCCTTCCTTCCTTCCTTCCTTCCTCCTTCCTTCCTTCCTTCCTTCCTTCCTTTCTTCCTTTCTTCCTTTCTTCCTTTCTTCCTTTCTTTCTTTCTTTCTTTCTTTCTTTCTTTCTTTCTTTCTTTCTTTCTTTCTTTCTTTCTTTCTTTCTTTCTTTCTTTCTTTCTTTCTTTCTTTCTTTCTTTCTTTCTTTCCTTCCTTCTTTCCTTTCTATTTATATTATTCCATTTTCATAAATATTGATATAATGATATTGTATAATTACATAAAATATTCTTTAATTTGGACATTGGAGATCTAAATCTTAACATTGTAGTTACTATAAGCACTTAATGAATTGAAAATAATATTATAGATAGCATATAAATGTATCCTAAAGGATTAACAATATTTTTTGTTTTGTTTTTGAAAACTATTTATGGAACAAAATATACATTGTCTTAGGACAAATGGAACTAGTCAGAAAATTACTTGGACAGCTATGTGGAGAATTAATTGGAGTGAAGGGAGACATATTAGAAACAAAATAATGTATATTGAATGTGAGGTCATTTGTCCTGGCTAATCAGGGCAAAGATCCAGCCTATAGGGAATGTTTATCCCAAGCCCTTATATAATTATATATTATATACATTGTCTTAGGACAAATAGAAACAGAGCTATTCTTTTGTATGTGTAGCACATGATTGGGTATAGAGGAACCCAGAAGAACTCACTGTGACACAGTTCTCCTTTATTCCTTTTTAATTGTTAGCTTTGGAACTTGTACAAAGAAAAGCTTATACATACATATAAACACACATACATACATATATGTGTGTGTGTATACCAATATAATATTTAAATATTACGAAAATAAAATGGTTCATGACTTTATTAATCATCTTGATTTTTCTCAAGCTCCTTTGTTATCCAGAAGAGGCCTGAGACCTGAGAATCAGATAAAACTGAGCTTTTTTTTAGGCTGGGGATAGCTGAAGTTTCTTTCAGCATTTGAGCATCAGAAATTCCTTGAAATATATGCATACTGAACCCAGAACTTTCCTTACTATGCCAAAAAAACAACTCAGACTGATTCATATCAAATCTCAGATTTGAAAAGCAACATAGACTAGAGATGATCTGATAAGACCACTAAAGACCACTATATGATTATCCCTGTTTCTGTGATTCTGTGAACACAATTGTAACTGTATTCCTATATCTTCATGTGTGCCTACTTAGGAAGAATAAAATCATGTATACAACCTAACTATTTTGTCTTAGAACAAACTCTGGAAAACAAAAAAAGGTTGACATCAAATTTTATAATATTGCCATTGGTCTAGATTGTCTAATAAAATATTGACTTAAATTAAAATAAAATTTTCAATCCTTTCATTATCATAGCTCGAACTGGCCAATCTCAACTAAACCAAAGAGAATTCTGATGCAAAAGTTAGAATCTGTGGGTTGACAAGAATGTAGAAAACCAGATTTAAACATCCTGGGACATTTTAGTAAGGAAATAGCTAAGCAAGATCTGGTGATCATCAAGTTAGCACTAGACAGTTGTCTGTAATTTAGTGTTTTCCTCAATCCTTTCTAAATGCATATGCTTATTTCCCTCTAGAAAATAGGATTTTTTGAATAACAGAAGGTGTGGCAGAAGGAAAGAAGAAAAAGGAATAACTCTGGCCCTAGGGAACTATGCAGCAAAAATAAAGATCTCTACTCTTTATTTTGGGGTCAACAATAAAAGTTGTTTTTTTTTGTTTGTTTGTTTTGTTTTGTTTTTTTCCTTTAGATAAAGTAAATAGAAAGATTCAGTAGGAGTCTGTACAGGTCAAGGAAAAGACATTTGATTCTGAATTCTGTCATTTAATGGGTGTAAAATGCTTATAGGAGACCTGATTTAAGGGTGACATAGCTAATGTGTTTGAATCCAAAATACCAATCTTCCTTTTAAAATGTAGTCTGAGTCATTACAGCCTAATCTAATACCCCATCAGGATTCCCAAGAATAGAACAAAGACATTCTCCTCTATATGTAAAAAAGGAGAATCTCTCACCAATTGGATGGTCAAGAATCTGGGTAGCTAATGATAAATTCGAATATGTACAATTTTATCAAATTCTATAGTAAAACAAGCTATCTAGCAAAAATCAGGTAACAGTACATTTTTCATAGCCAGAATTTGATTTTCATTTTGTTATTTTCTCAACTACATGTGAACAAAAATTAATAATAAATTGCATTATTTATTTTATCATTCATTTATTTTTAAATTAATATAATTTTTTAAAAGTCACTTAAAATTTTCTCCTTCTCTTCTCCCTTCCTTTAAGAAACCAAGCAATTTTATAGAGATTATACATTTGCGAAACATTTCTTCATAAGTCATATTGCAAAAGAAAATGTAGACTAAAAAAAGTGGTAAGGAAGGGGTAAAATATTTTAAAAATATTTCCAGAGAAACAAAGAATGAGTTGGGGACTGTAAGCTACATAAATGTGCCAAGTTCCCAACAATAAATTGTGCAATGAACTTTTAAGAGTGTTCTCCACTTGATTAAGAATATATTCTAGTACTTATTCTAGGGAAGAACTTAATTGCTGATACAAAATTTTATTTTAGCAATTGTCCTATGGATGGCATCTTTGACTTCTTTGTTTCTCAAGCTATAAATAAGGGGATTTGACCTGTCCAGCAGGTCTTCAACGTGGGTCAAAAAAAGAAGGACATAGACCGAAATTAAGGCAAAAGCCTGCGGGGGCTAAGACAGCCCGGGAACAGGATCTAGAGAGAGAGAGAGGGGAGACTACTCAAAGTAATGGTCAAGCATGTCTCGTTTATTAGCTTACAGTTACAGAATTTATAGGCAGAAAACCGCAATGCCATGTATGCATAAGGATTGGGTAGCATGATAGATGAGTCAAATATTTTTGTAACATTTACCAGGTGCAGATTATGAGACGGTTAGGGGCCCAAGGACGGGGTGGAATAACGTAGTTTTGTCTATTCCATATCAGTTCTGGGAACTGTGGTCTTGACATTCCTCAGAAATCATCAGCCTCAGGGCCGTGGTGACCTGGGTTTGTTCAAGAGGGGGGAAGAGCAAGGGGAAAGGTTGGGGAAGGTTCCTGACATGTCCCCCATTTTTCTTTAATAATGAGGCACTCAGGCCTCGTGACCCATTTCCAGCAATACCGGGAGTGTAATGGCTGGTGCAGGTGTCTTAACACTCACGCAGTACAGCCTGGAGGTAGCTGGCCATTGGACGCTGTCTTAGGTCATTGGGATTGTCCATACCATCCGTGGGATTGCCACGCCAACCCCTGTCTCAGATGGATAGATCGATCACTCAAGGTTGCCCGTCATGGCATCACAATGGTCTTATAGCCGTGGCTCATTTTTAAACCTTTTCCAAAGATACCCGGGTTACATATTGCAGAGGTCAAAGTTTTTCATAAAAATGGCAAGGAACAGATTGTCAGGATCCATGAGGGGTACAGGGAAAGAGGGGTAAGGGGAGGGTGATTTCTTAAAAGCATCAGGCTTAACCAAAAACAAAGAATCATCTCAAAGCAATACATGAAGTACTCTTAGAATATTAAAAAGTAGTTTCGAGTGCCAATGCACCCGCAGTATCAATTCATGAATTACAATTCTTAGGAATACAATTGATAGCATAACACAAGGTCCTAATATCAGAGAGATACAATATGTCTCTGGAGAAGAGATATGAAATGGTGTTACAAAGCAAACTGTGCATGTATAAGGGAGTTATAGTAGGGTGAACAATTATCAGGTTTTTTGAAAACAGAGGCAAAGTTTTCGAATTCTTTCTGCTGCCCGCCGAAGTCTGGATTTCTTCAAGAGGTGGTCATTAAAATGCAGGGGTTCGATGTTTTCAGCTTTGCCTTCTTCTTGGTCTTGTATGCGATGGTAGTATATGTGATTCTTCCTGCTAATTGCTGTATCTACTTGGGTTTTTACAAAAGATGTTAGTTTATTAAAGGCCCAGGGGCCAAAAGAGATGAGTAGAAGGAGACCTATAATAGGCCCGAGAAGGCTAGGGAGAAGGGTGGAAAGCCAAGGAGAGGTAGAAAACCAATTTTGGTACCAGGATTCTTGTTGTTCCCTCTCTTTCTTTCTTTTTTCTAGGCTATCTCTAACCTTCTGTAAGCTATTTTCTACAAGGCCTAATTTATCGGAGTAAAAGCAGCAATTTACAAAGGTCCGGGTATAGAGTGGGCCACCAATCAGAGGTGGAGATTTTTGAGGTACTCCATACCACGTCTCCCCAGGAATTTTGCACTACCCAAGTATAGTTGAGTAGTTGGTAGGGAGAGGGTAGTGCTGAGGGGGTCACTAGAAGGAGGATTAAAAAAATGAGTTGCATAGCGGTAAACTAATATACTAAGCAGGGCAGGGAATTGATGTGTTTGGACAACAGCAGCAGAAGCTAATAAGGAGAATAAGCGCTATTATGATGACAACAGCTGCAATAAGAAGGAGAGAAAAATACATTACCCCTGCGTTGGGCCTCTGGAGCTGCCGAGTGTTGGGATGGTGGTCCGGGGTCAGGGAATAAAGCTTCTCAGGCTCCTTGGCCTATCTGTACCTGTAAGAAAGCAGAAGGGGCTTTTCTCAGGGTTTTCCCCTGGGTGGTTGAAAGGGTTTGACCAGGCGCTCAGGGAGCCATCTGGCATTCTGGGCCTGGGAGTCATAAACACATGCGTGTCCTTTTCCCCAAATTAGAACAGGGTCAGGACCATACCACTTGTTGGTGAGTGGATCTCTCCATTTGACCTGAGCATAAGTATCAGATGTAGAGGGGTGCCAGAGACGGTCTGCTGCTGACTTCCCATTATCATCCAACGTTAGGAAGTTGAGCACAAAAAGCGCATGATTAAGGACGGTCTTCTGGTTGCCAGCTCGTGAGTACAGTAATTCAGGGCCTGATTGTAGTTTATTAATCATTCTCTTTAGAGTCTGATGTGCTCTTTCCACTATACCCTGTCCTTGGGGGTTATAAGGGATGCCAGTGATATGTTTAATACCCATGTGTGCACAGAACTGTTTGAATGAGGAGCTGGTGTATCCAGGGCCGTTATCTGTTTTAAAAATTTTTAGGCTTTGGTGCCATAGCCAGGGTGGCCACAACATGGCTGATAACATGCTTAGTGGCTTCTCCAGTTTGAAGGGAGGCGCAAAGGAACCCACTGAAAGTGTCAATGGACACATGGATGTATTTTAATTTACCAAGCGATGGAAGATGGGTGACATCCATTTGCCAAAGCTCTCCAGGTATCAGTCCCCGTGGATTGACTCCTAAATGTGGTTCAGGTAAGTGTACTAAACAGCCAGGGCATTGTTTAACTATCTGTCTTGCTTGATCTTTTGTGATCTTATATAGGAGTCGTAGGGTGTGAGCATTTAAGTGGTGCATCTTGTGTGCCTCAGTGGCTAGGTCAACAGGAGAGGCTAATTCACTTGTAGCTAAGAGAGCTTGTTTGGTGGCTAGATCTACTTTCGTATTTCCTTCTGTCAGGGGACCAGGAAGGTCAGTGTGTGCACGGATGTGGCAAATAAAGAAGGGGTGACTTCTTTCCTGAATCAGATTTTGTAATTGAGCAAACATAGGGGAAGCATTAGTAGAGGGCTTGATATAAGGAACAGTTTCAAGCAGTGGAACAGAATTGGCAATGTATGCACTATCAGTATAAATGTTCATGGGACCGGGGATATTCCTGAATACCCAGAGGATAGCGGCTAGTTCTACAAGTTGAGCAGATGCATAAGGTGTGTGAAAGGAAGTGAGTTTTGAGTCTATTGTGACTGCAGCTGTCCCTGATGAAGAGCCGTCAGTAAATATTAGATGAGCCTTTTTTATAGGGCTAGTCTTGGTTATACGTGGAAAGGTAACTGAATTTTCTGTAAGGAACTTAATAAGTTTATCTGGAGGGTATTGGTTGTTCAATGTCCCTTGATAAGAAATAGTGGCAATAGCCCAAGCGTCACTCCTTTGTTGGAGTTGCGTCAGTTCTGTGCTGGTGTATGGGCAGACAATATGGTCGGGATCTTTCCCAAAAATTTTTATGGAGAGGGTCCTTCCTTCTTGTAGAATCTCTGATACAAGTATGGGATAAGTGGCAAGTATTTTATTAGGAGTTGCTGAGCTATGGATCCAGAACAGGGGCATTCCTTGCCATAGCAAACCGGTGGGAGAAAAGGTTGTGGAAAAAATGAGAAGCCAGAGTTTTTTTGCAGGGTCATAGTATCCAATCTTTTGAGTGGATATTGCCTGATTGACTTTCTGTAAGGCAGTCTCACCTTCCTTTGTTATGGAGCGTGGTGAGGAAGGGTCCGAGTCTCCTTTTAGAATGTCAAAGAGGGGTTTAAGATCCCCTGTAGTTAATTTCAGATAGGGACGTAGCCAATTAATATCCCCTAGAAGTTTTTGGAAATCATTTAATGTCTTAAGATGGGCGGTACGTATCTGGGCTTTCTGGGTTATTACCTGAGAAAAATGTAGCTCAAACCCAAGGAAAAGTTGGGGGAGGGTAGTTTGGACTTTTTCTGGTGAAACTTGCAGGCCTCTCTTTTGGAGGGCTGAAACTAGACTATCAGATACCTTTACTAATTCTAATTCTGAAGGGCCTGCGATTAAGATGTCATCCATGTAATGGATTATATAGAGATGTGGGTATTTTAATCTAAAGGGGTCTACCGTTTGAGCAACATATTTTTGGCAAAGGGTAGGGCTATTGGCCATGCCCTGTGGCAGGACCCTCCATTGGAACCTAAGAGATGGGCCTATACAGTTAATGACAGGGACAGTAAAGGCAAATCTTTTACAATCTTCAGGGTTTAATGGTATGGAGAAGAAGCAGTCTTTAAGGTCTATGACAATCCTATGAAACCCAGCGGGGATTGCTACGGGGGCAGGCAAGCCTGGCTGAAGGGCCCCCATGGGTACCATGGTTTTATTGACTGCTCTAAGATCATGGAGTAACCTCCATGACCCAGACTTCTTCTTGATTATAAATATTGGTGTGTTCCAAGGTGAATTAGAGGGCTCTATATGACCCACGTCTAATTGTAGTTGAACTAATTTAGTTGCAGCCTCTAGTTTTTCTTTTGGGAGGGGCCACTGATCTATCCAGACGGGGGTATCTGATTTCCAGGTGATCTTATCCGCCTGTAGGCTGGGGGGATCAGTGGCCCTTATGAAAAAAGGTTTTGGTTTTGGAAGCCAAGGCCTGTTCTGTCTGATTGGGGTTGCAGCTGTATAGGTTCCCGAATTCCATGATTATTCTTTCCTAGTCCTTGCTTGGGAAGGAATCCTTGTCTCAACATTTGCTCCGTGACAATAGAATTGGGGCTACACATGATAATGCCCATTTGAGATAAAATATCTCTACCCCAAAGGTTGATGGGGAGGTTAGGAACTATAAAGGGGCGTACTATGCCCTTGTTTCCTTCTGCATCCTCCCATATCAGCATTTGTGTAGATTCCATAGTCTCCTGAGTCTGTCCTATGCCTTGGAGATGTGTGAGAGATGGTTGCAGGGGCCAAGAGTTGGGCCATTGGGAGGCAGAAATGATTGTGGCATCAGCCCCTGAGTCAATTAGTCCCGTAAAGGATTTGCCTTGTAGTTTTAGTTTTAAGGTGGGCCTCTCGTGATAAGGACTGTACCCAATATATGTCAGATGACCCAGGGTTAGATATTCCTCTCTTATTTTTGAAAGCTGGGAAGCTAGTGTCTAAAGGGAGTGGCAGTGCTTGAGCCAAACGTTGTTTCGGGGGAATTGTAATAGTGCGGTGGGGGGAAGAAGCGATGACCTTAATTTCTCCCTCATAGTCATTGTCAACCAAGGTGGGGTGAATAATTATCCCTTGAAGGGTACATGAGGCACGGCCTATAATGAGGAAAAAAGACCCAGGTGGCGGAGGTCCAAAAGAGCCAGTAGGCAAGGCTTTTGGGCCGTCCTCAGGTTTTAATACTGTGGTGGTGGAGGTACACAAGTCCACCCCTGCGCTCCCTGGGGTTGCCCTGTGGAGCTGGGGAGGAATTGGGGCCCCGTGGCTGTGTGAACAGGTCCTTGAGGGGCCCGGGGGGGGGCCCCGTCTGCCGTTTCCCGGAAGGGGAGGCAGAGGAGGCAGAGGTCTTCCTTCAATATCATGTGTGGATTTGCAAGTGTTGCCCCAGTGATAGCCTTTTTTACATCTAGGGCACACAGAGGCTGGCAGCGCTCGTCTATTTTGAGCCGTATTGCCAGGAAATCCCTGAAAGTTAGAGGGGCATTGTCGGGCAAAATGTCCTTCCAAGCCACATTTAAAGCAAGTTTTCTGGTGCCCAACAGTCTGTCCTGTATTAACTGCTGCCCCTATAGTGAGTACTGCCTCTGACATGTTTTTCATGGGATCTTGCAGGGCCAATACTGCTTGAGACATTTTTTCTAGTTTGCTCATAGTAGTGTCCTGAACATCTCTGCAGAGTTTGATCATCTCATTAAGGGATTTATCCTGCCACTGGCCATTAAGGACAGCGCAGCATGAACTATTGGCATTTTCATAAGCTAATCTTTTTATAATAGGGTCATCAGCCGCAGCATTCCCTAAAGTACGTTCGGCAGTCTCTAGAAGTCTGCTTATGAATTCAGAATATTCCTCATCCTTTTTCTGGCTGATTCTGTTTAAGGGCATAAAAGGAGAGCCAGTAACAGGGAGGGCCCGCCATGCCTTATGGGCAGCGTGATCAATTTGTTCTAAGAGTCCTGTAGGAAATTTTTTCTGTTTTTTCTCTAGGGCGTATGGTCCTCTGCCTGTTAATTTCTCATAAGTCCAATCTTTATTTTTGGTTTTAAGGTTTCTTTTCTCTATAATCCTACACTGGTGGTCAAATTCAGATTGCCAGTTTATGAACTGTCCTTTAGTCAATACCGATTGAGCAACTTTCACCCATTCGGTAGGGGTCAGTAGACCACCTCTTTTAGCAGCTTCTAAGGCCGACAAGGTAAAGGGAGCATTAGGGCCATAATTTTTAACAGCTGAAAGAAGATCTTTCAAATTTTTAAATCGGGGTTTGACAAAGTCTGTTTCTTCCTCAGAATCCGTCCCTCCCTCATTTTCTTCTATTTTTTCCTCATTTTCTTCCTCATCTGTCCCTTCATCAGTATTGTCTGCTTCTTCCTCCTCACTCCCCTCTTGCGCCGCATCGGCGCCATGAGTGGCTTTTTTCTTTCTAGTAATGACGGGAAAATTAAAGGAGCTACGTTGTTTAGCTTTTGTAGGGTTATTCCTAGGATCCTTTTTAGGGCTAGAGTTGTGTTTGGCTAAAGTCTGGGAAGGCGGGGCCAGATTTTCAAGATTGAGCAAGGGGGAGGTTTGAAGGGAGGCTTGTAAAGCCGAAAATTCCTTTGTCATTTCAAGATATTGTTTCTGTAAATCTAAGGTTTTCCGCAAGGCAGACATGCGTTTGGTAATATCCTCCTGGACTAGACTAAGATCTGGAGTAACAAAGGGGTGAGAAAGGGAATTCTTAAGGATAGGAGGGGCCGAAGGATGTTGTGAGACATGCACCCCACAGGGATCGTAAGCAGCGGCTTCCTCTTCAGTGAGACTCTCACTGTCTTTTCTATTTCTTGGCTGGTTTTGTTTATAGGGAAAAACAGGAAAGGCCAGGAGGGAACCTTCCAAAGGGGGCAGGGGGGATGATGAGATGGGCGGATATATGGATTTAGGTTGGTAGGGGGGCATTTCAATAATCACAGAGGGAGCCTTTTTAGGGACAGATTCTGGTGGAATAGAGCTATGTGACACGGCATGAGACAAAGGACGCAGGCAAGACTCTGCTTCTATAAGTAATTGTCTAATTTTGCCACTATTGTTTGAATCTTCTACAATGTCATTAATTAATTTCCAAAGGGTTAAAACCTTCTGGGGGACGCTTTCTCCTCCCTGGATTTCTTTTTTAATGAGTTCGTTTAGGTCTTGTCCTACCTTTTGCCATTTTCCTGGATGAATGTCAGGACCGTTTATTATAAACCAGGGGCAAACTTTATCAATATAGATAAAAAAATTTATAAGTTCCTTCTTTTTAACTTTAATACCTCTCTCTTTAAAATTTTCTTTAAGCTCTCTAACAAAATTTTCTTCCTTACTCAACTTAGATCCCATGATATCGACAGACGCGAACACTTACCTCTTTTTACTTTCGTTTCACGGAGCTCCGTAACGCCAGCAGCCTGGGGGAGCGAAATCGTCTCTGGGGGTCCGGACGGGCGGGGGGAGCGTTCTGTCGGGTCAAAGTCCCTATTTTTGAGCCTTCACGTTGGGCGCCAGTTTGACCTGTCCAGCAGGTCTTCAACGTGGGTCAAAAAAAGAAGGACATAGACCGAAATTAAGGCAAAAGCCTGCGGGGGCTAAGACAGCCCGGGAACAGGATCTAGAGAGAGAGAGAGGGGAGACTACTCAAAGTAATGGTCAAGCATGTCTCGTTTATTAGCTTACAGTTACAGAATTTATAGGCAGAAAACCGCAATGCCATGTATGCATAAGGATTGGGTAGCATGATAGATGAGTCAAATATTTTTGTAACATTTACCAGGTGCAGATTATGAGACGGTTAGGGGCCCAAGGACGGGGTGGAATAACGTAGTTTTGTCTATTCCATATCAGTTCTGGGAACTGTGGTCTTGACATTCCTCAGAAATCATCAGCCTCAGGGCCGTGGTGACCTGGGTTTGTTCAAGAGGGGGGAAGAGCAAGGGGAAAGGTTGGGGAAGGTTCCTGACAGGGATTCAACATGGGGATCACAGCTATGTAGAATACAGAGAGCACCTTGTGGAGATCCAGAGAGAAGCTTGCTCTAGGCTGCACATAATTGAAGAAGAGGGTCCCATAAAAGATGCTGGCAGCAGTTAGATGGCAAGAGCACGTAGAAAAGGCTTTATGCCTTCCCTCGGCAGAACCGATTCTGATGTTGGCTATGAGGTTGTAGATATAAGATGTGATGATCATCAGACTACTAAATATTAACATTGACCCAGCCATGACAAAAAGGACCATCTTGTTGACTGAGATGTCGGCACAGATGAGAATTAAGAGAGGTGAGATGTCACAGAAGAAGTGATTGATGACATTTGGGCCACAGAAGGGGAGCTGCAAAGCACCAGTGGTATGATTCATGGTGCTGGTGAAACTTGCAGCATAGGGGCCAGACTCCATCTGGATGCAGAGTCTCTGGTACATGGCCACAGAGTAGAGAAGGGGGTTAAAGATCGCTACATACCAGTCATAGGCCACAGATGCCAAGAGGAAGCACTCGGTGGTGGCCCCCAAAAAGCCAAAGAACCATTGATGCAAGGCACAGCCCAGAAAAGAGATGGTCTTCCTCTCCTCAAACAAGTCTCCCAGCATCTTTGGGATCACTACAGCAGAAAAGCCGATGTCCACAAATGATAGATGACTGAGGAAAAAATACATGGGGGTGTGAAGGCGGGCATCAATTCGCATAAGGAAGATCATTCCCAGGTTGCCTGTTGGATTAAAGAGATAAAAGGACAGAAACAACACAAAGAGGGCTACTTGCAGCTTAGGATGATTATCCTAAATATCCTAAATAACCAGAAAAATGAACTCAGTGCCCCTAGTGTAGTTTCCAAGAGTCTGTATTCCTCGAGTTTTCTGTTGAGAAAAAGACCATAAGACAATACATTTGGAATTGATGCCTTCAAGCATGAATGACACTCAGAGACACATCTTGATAAGACAGTATCTGACATTCCAATAGCTTGGGATGGGGAGAGGCATTCTGATATTGTAAAACATGAGATCTATTATCCTTATCAAGTATTCTGATAAAGAGGGAGGGGAGATTTTGTGGAACTGAGAAGCAGGACTGAGTCAGGATAATTAGGGAAACTGATTCAGGACAATAAAAAAGAACTGTGGCATAACAAAATTATCTTAGGATTTCAGACTAGTGATAAGGTTTATAATTAGGGTACCTAAATGAAATTAGGTTTAATTGAGATCTCAGGGTACAGGGAGTCAAATAGAGCTCCCCTCTAACTCCTTTAGATTTGGCACAAGGATACAGAGTTAAATGAGGTCTAGTGGTGGCACAAGAGTCCCCAGTAAAAGAATTTACAGCCCGGAAAACCTAGATTGATAAAAGAGCTTTATTATGGGATTTGGAAGTAAAGCCCAGTTAGGTAGAGATAAAAGTTGAAAGTAGAGAAAAAAGGCACTGGACCCAGAGTTCCAGTGGGCAGAAATCCTTTGACATGGCAGGTGTAAGGTTGCCGTGTTTGTGACCTCTGCAAATAGAGGACTTCAGCTTGGCTCTTTTATAATAGGGGATTTTGGCTACAAGCTGAAGGGGCTTGTGGGTGCAATCCCAGGTTGGCTACAGGCTGGCTTTCAGCCAGGTTTAGAATTTGAATTGAATTTAGTGGGTTTCCAGACTGAGCCAGATAACAAAGATGAAACAGTTTGTGCTTAGGGTGGAGTCCCCTCCCTGAGGCAGAGTCCAAGGAGGTTTTCTCTTTTAAGGATTTTTCAGAGTTTTGGGGTTTCCTCCTCACTAGTACCATAAAGTGTCTAAAAGAATGTGTAGGCTCAGACCTTCTCAAAATCACTTAGCAAAGATTTTATTAGTGTGCTATTGACCACTAAGGCAGGTTAACCATTGTGGCATTTAGTAAGTCAAAGGAGTTAGCTATAATCAGGAGAAAGATGTCATATAAGATAATATCCCTAGAGTACTTGCTGCTATAAGGTGGGTAGTTCCTAATGAACTTGTATTGCTATCAGGAGAGCTAAATTCCTAAAAAGCTTATCTGGGAAATACATCATTGACTGCCAGGCTAATCCTAAAAAAGGGAGTTAGCAGGGAAATGAGGTTCAGATTTGTTCTTTTGTCTCAGAGTAATGACCTGAGGGATTTCCATCAAAACTTGGCCTTCTGATTGGATACAGTAATCATAGGGTTTGTCAGGAATTGAATAAGTAATTCAACCAGGACCTACTGTAATAAAGGCTTACTTTGGATAACAAAAGGCCCATTTAAGTGACAATCTTGTCTGTGCTTGTGCTTACTTCAGGGAATAGCTTAGACAGTAATTCAGGTCTCCAAGGTCAATGTCCATCTCTCTACTAAGAAGCAAGGACCTGATAAATTCCAAGAATTAGGTGGAACGAGACTCTTTATTATCTCCAGTGTAGACAAGAATATAGGGGTCATTTGCCCAGTAGACTTTCTGTGCCTGTTAGAAAGTATTCAACAAAGTAGTGAGAGCTACTTAGGAAAGGGAGCCCTTCAGGAGCAGCTCATGATGAAAATCCCTCTTAGCTTCTCATTAGTAGCTTAAGAAGGGAGAAGGAAAAGTTTCCAGTTTTGACTGGGCAGCAGACAATGTTTCTTTATCTTTCACATGTGATAATTTAGGGACAGGTTTAGAAGATCAAAATGCAACTTTGATACAAAATAATAAAAAAGGTGTTTGTTTTTTTTTAATACAACTTATGAATTTCATAATATAAATGGACCTTCTAAGGTGATTGAGGCTCTTTGACATTTATTTTCCAACTTGCCATTTTATTGTTCCTAGAATGAGGAAAAACTGAAGTCCTTGTCTAGAATGAGAAAAATAAAAATAATTTGTGATTAGCATATCAATGTCTCTGCAAATAGTTTTTTTCAAATATGAGGAGGCTCAATATATTTTTCTTTTATTATTGTTTAATTCTTATTCAAAGGCTAAATATATTTTTGGATTAGCAATCTCTACTCTCTTTTAAATATTACAGTAAAATTTAAGCTAAATCTGTAATTAAATTAGAAATTCCAATAAGGTCAGTTAAACATTTGCCAAATTCTGTCATTTCGAGTTTTATAATGTCTTTTCATAGTCTATGACACTCAATCTGTTTCTACTTTACTAATAAAAGAATGATAAAAGAGATATCCATGAGGAAAATTACTTTGTCACTGAGATAAAGCATGTCCTGTTTTAGAAATGATGGGAATACTGGAGACTGAAATACTACTCAGAGGTTATTATTTTAGTCTTATTGACAGGTGATAAAATCTTTAATTAAATCAGTCACAGTTGGAGTAAAAAGGAAGAGTTGGCTTTGTTTAAATGAGATAATATATATAAAATGCTTTACAAAATGCAAAGTGCTAAAGCCATCTATTATGATAATGATTGTTATTATGATTATTAACAGAACTGAAATGATAAGGTAATAATATAAAGATAAAAAATTGGGAAAACTGAAAATCATATGAGTCAAATAATCTGAGATATTTCATATGATTTTATAAATTTATTGATTCTTGTCTTCTGTTCCATGATGTACAAAATTTCCACTGCATTAAGTATTATTCTTCCATGTTTGTAGATAAGGACATATGCAATTATACAGCCATATCATCACTTACATGATCATTCTTATGACTCTTCTTTTTAAAATTTTTATTTCATTCAGAAATTAGCAAACCTATGATTTTTTTTTTTTTTTTTAAATCTCAAAAGAGAATCTTTTTGCCTTGGCTTACATTTAGTGTAAATAGAAAGTTAGAAATAGTGTCTATATATCAGGGCTATAAAGACTATGCAAACTTATCTACTAGTTCATAAAAGTGAAAAGGTAATAGATTAGCATTTTTATTTAGTCAAAGATTTTCTTCCAATTGCTTTGCTCAGGGCATCCTTCACATCTTTATTCCTGAGACCGTAGATCATGGGGTTCAACATGGGGATCACTGTTGTATAAAATACAGCTACCATTTTACCCTGCTCTACAGACTCTTCAGTGGGACGTCTTAAATGCATACAGAACAGGGTTGAATAGAATATGGTGACTACTGTGAGGTGGGACCCACATGTGGAGAAAGCCTTGCGCCTGCTCTCAGCAGAACGACTCCGGAGGATGGCCACAAGAATGAACATGTATGATGTAAGAATGATCAGAAGGGACTGGACATTGCTATAGCCAGCCACTATATACATGGATAGCTCTTTACTATATGTATCAGAACATGCTAGTTTGATGAGAGGTGGGTCAGCACAGTAGAAATGATTAATTTCATTAGCACCACAGAAAGATAGATTGTAGGTCCTCAAGGTTTCCATCACACTGAGAAGGAATCCATAGACATAGGGAATGATGACTAACCGGATACAGATGCTCTTTGACATTTTACTACTGTATAGTAGTGGGTTGCAGATGGCCATATAGCGATCATAAGCCATGACAGCCAACATACAATGTTCAGTGAGCACCACAGCAATCACAATGTAACATTGGACCAAACAACCAGTGTAGGAAATGGTTTTCTCAGCTGATAAGAAGTTTTCAAGCATCTTTGGGGTGACATTTGTAGAGAAACATAGATCCAGAAAAGATAAACTAGAGAGAAAAAAATACATGGGAGTGTGAAGTCGAGAATCAATTTTGATTAAAACAATCATTCCAAGATTCCCTACCACTGTGACCATGTAGATCATGAGAAATAGCACAAAAAAAGCAGTGCGCAGCTCGGGACGACTGGTTAATCCAAGAAGAATGAATTCAGTCACTTGAGTGTAGTTCCTTTTGGACATTTCCTGGATTCCACTTGAGGATCATTGGTTCTGTTATTTAACAAAGAGATAAAGACAAATAATGAGTACTCTTTTGCCCTTGTTTCATGACTTTCCTACAAAGAGTCAAAAGCCTTCATTTGTATGATCTCAACAACATTCATATTAAAACAATCAGAAAAGGCAAAGTTTAACACAACTCATTTAAAATTCCATAGCTATATCACCAAGAATTACTTATATCACATCAAATAAGCTTTCCTTCTCTTTTGAAAGATGAAGGACAGGATTGTTCCTTTGTGTCTCATAAAACACATTGTTGATCTTTTAGCATCATTCTACTGCTTTGGGGTTAGGGAAAGATAACCTGCCTTCCTAAATTGAAGTATTCAAGTAGTTTGTCTTCATTTGTTGCCTTAATGTGGACATATGATCTTCCCCTCCACGTGAATCTCTATTCTCTCTGTAATATAAACTCATGAACATAAGATTTTGGAGGCAAGTCCATATAATGCCCATATAATGAATTCCACTTTTAGCATCTTCTGCCAGTGGCCCCTCAGCTTCTGGCTGAGCACTGGCAGAAATGGCAAGCCCACTGTCTAACTCCAAAGCCAACCCACTCCGCTTTGGCATAGCTACAGTTATAGGGATATTTTTGTTTTTCCTTGATTTGAATCAAAATTTCTCACTATAACTTCTCCCAGTGTTGGTCTTTTCTAGGTACTCCAGGACCAAGCAGAATAAATCTTATCTTTCCCATTACAATTAAAATATTTGAAGAAATTTATCACTTCCATTGAATCATTGCTTCACAATACTCCAACTAATCCTTTATTCTTGTGTAAAATGTTTTTGTTTTTGTTTTTTATCTTCTTACCATCCTGGCCAAAATACTCCAAATCTACTGCAACTGGTCAATTTCCCTTTCTAAAATGTAGTACTTCAACTGAATATAATGTAGCAGGATTATTGCTTAGTGTGTAAGCAATACAGAATACCCTTCTTGGTCCCTGCTTCCCTGGAAAAATATATGAGAAATCAACTCCATTTCAAGGCCACAATACATTTTTTAAACATTTTACATATACTACTAAGTTATCAGCACATTTGTCAAGCATGATAATTTTTTTTTAATTTAATTTTTATTTTATTTTATAATTATAACTTTTTTTTTGACAGAACATATGCATAGGTAATTTTTTACAACATTATCCCTTGCACTTACTTCTATTCAGATTTTTTCCCTTCCTCCCCCAACCCCCTCCCCCAGATGGCAGGCAGTCTTATACGAAGCATGATAAAATTAAAATTATAAAAGAAATGAATTTTGGTTTTATTCCCTACTTCTCTTTCTGTGTGCCATTTCTATGTCCCTTTCCTTTGCCCTCACAGGGACCTTCTCATTGATCTCATCTCCTTATTTACTGTTATATTCATGTTTGATTTTTATTATTTTTAAAGCCTGTGACTTCATCCTACATAGGGGTCTTGCAGTATGAAAACTTTTTGTTCCATTGCAAATGGCAGAAGATTTGGTGAGTTTCTTTGGCAAATAAATAGTCAAGAGTTTTACAAATAATCAGATAATTAGTTTGTATCAAAAGTAGGATGTAAACCAAAATGTTCCTAGCAGCAAGGCTGGCACCCTATTTGTTCTACTATACTACTTTGCTAACCTGTTTATTTTATCAACTTGCCTTCCTCTCTGTATATAACTTTATCTATTTAAAGTAAGGGTAATCCTATCACACAAATTTATATATAAGGCAAGACAAGTTAATCATAAAATTACAAAAGCAAATTATCTAAAAACAACACCACACAACAATCTACTATTTCTGGCAAGAAACTTTAAAAAAAATAAATTTTAATATATTAAGGACTTTCTAAGCCAGATCAAGAGAAGATGAGTAAGATTTAAAAACACAACTTCCTGGAAAAATTTCTTAGCCTTGAGGATTTAAATGCTAATCCAATCATAAGACTAGTCATACTCATAGAGTGAATAGTTGAGCACATAAAGTATGTCCCAATATGCTCTAAAAAATGCTTTGTGAAAAATTAAAATCACCACTCTATTCACATATTGGTTTAAATTCCAGAAATTCTGCCAATAGACATTGCAAGGGAGCTAATAGTTCTGGGAGTTTATGCTCTAATAAGGAGTTCCATTGAATGTGATTTGGGAAAGTGCTATTTTTGTGAAATGGTCATTAGTAAACTCTGAAACATTTTAAAGGTAGAAGAGATTATCTTAGAAAGAAAAAGATGGAGAAAGGAAAAATTTGGAAAGGGAGTAGGGGAAGATGGAAAAAAGATGGTATTGAGAGAGTTACAATTAATAATCATACTATTAAAGAGAGAAGGAGACTGAGAAGCCAGAAGCTGTAGTCAGACTAAAGAAAATGAGCTAAAGAAGGAAAATTATTCAGCTGCAAGAAGCCAAGAACTAGGCTGCTTGGTCTCATTATCACTACTTTCTTCCTCCTCCATCCCTCATTCCCCACCTCTGTGTCTCTTGAAAAAAGTAGACTTGGAAACTGATAGTTCTAATTAAACAGAAGATGCTAGATTCCCTTTCCCAAAAAATTGGAAATCATAGAAATAAGCTTAAATCCATCATCCTGTTGGCAAATTAATTCTATCTGTAATTTGCTGAAGATTTTAAACTTATAAATATTTCAGCATTGGTTACCTTCTCTAGTATTTTTATTATCTCTGTAAGCTAGACAAAGTAAGATGATCTGCCTCACAGAAAAGGAAATAAAGATCTAGAAAAAATGAAGCAAATGTGTGACTTTCTTCAGATTGTACACTGAATTGATATTATAATTTAGAAGGAAAATAGAGAGACCTAGTCTTGAAGAATTCATAAATTCATTTTCAGTTCAATTGGCATAAATCCAAGGACAGTTCAGAAAGCAAAACTCATACCTATAAATGAATCAGTGAGTGATATTAGATTTTTTTAGAAAAAAAAAAAATTACATTTTCAAGTCTTTAATAGGAGACAGTGCCAAAAAATGGACTCCTGTTGAAGACCTTAATGTAAAAAGGCCAAGGTCTCTCTTTTCATCCAGAGCCATCTCCAGTTGTCTTAATCTATAGCTTGCCATTGGACCCAGATAGATCTATAAGAGAAAGTGAGGCAGGTGACCTTTCACAGCCTTATCTCACTTCCATCCAATTCACTTGCATGGTATGGCATCCCCTTCCTGAGGTCATGGTCATCTTCAAGAATAAAGGACAAACAACAAAACCAACAAATCGAGAGTCACAAAAACTGAGTTTGAGTCTTGGCTTTGTTACTTGTGATTACTTGGACAGGTTATTTAAACTCTCTGAGCATCAGTTTATTCATCTGCAAAATAAGGAAGTTGGTCTACAGGACCATCAATGTTCCTAAGCTTTAGATCTTTTGATAATCTAAGCAAAAATAGTTTATAAAAGTATTATGCCCTTGGTAGAACTCCCATTGGACAGTAAATAGGAGCTGGGGACATGAACTACCTGAGAAGAGAATGTTAGAGAGAGAGTAGACAGTAATTGCTGCATACATTGGAGATCCACTCTATCTGTTTAGACCAGTTATTTGCCCTCTATAAGTATCTGTTTCATCTTTTGGAAAAAGAGAGCAATAAGACCCACACAGTCTGTCTTATGGTGAGAAATTTACTTTGTCAGTTTCAAATAATATGAAAATGTTTCATCATCATTATCCAATGCAAATTTTTCTACAAAATGAATGGGATGGATGATCTCTAAGGTTCTTTCTTTCTCAAGTTATAATTTTTGTAGTTCCAAAGAACTGTACAGATAATATTCTAGAAACTATATAATAAAACTCTCAGTGTCCTTTCCATTTTTAGAAATATTCTATTGAATGTGCACAATGTAAAATAATACTAGCATAAACAGTCCACTCCACTCCCCACCTCCCATTTTATAAATAAGCAGGTCAAAATGTAAAGAACAGGAGGGAAAAAACATCCTTTCCAGATAGTAGCATGGCATGACTAAAAGCTGTCTCTGATCTCTCCTCATCATCAGTTAACTTGTTATTTTCTATGAGCAAATCTCTTCCCTCTCTTCCATTTTCCCAATCCAATCCTGTACACATTAGAACACTACTCCATGGGATATAAATTCATTACACAGATTTCTTTTCAATCCTACCTGTGAAAGAAATGACATTTTCATAGTGACACTAAGGTCAGAAGATTGTCTGCTGAGGAAGCATTTATACCTAGTCTGATACTTGATATTTCATAAGATTTTCTCAAATGTATGAAGAAGGAGCAATTCAAGTGGGAAATCTTGAATATGCCCAGAGGATTTTGCCAATCAGTAGGATTGCATTGGGATTTGGAAATATGGGCCTGTTTTCTGTTATACTCACCATTACTTGTGTTGCATCATGGTTTTGTCACAGGTATACAGGGAAATCAGACCTCTGTATAGCACATCAATAAACTGTTAGCAGTTTTAGAAAAGAATAATACCCCTACCCAATGTGAGAGCTAAACATAACCCAGGAAGGTTTCTTATTGTGTAAGCATTGTCCCAACTATGAGAGATAAGAATCAATTTGAATACAATAAATAAAGCCTATATTTCTTTCATGGCAACTAGGTTGTGTGATGGATAGAGTATCAGTTCTGAAGTCACGAAGACTCAATCTTTGTGAGTTCAAAACTAATCTCAGATTCTTACTATCTATATGATGCTGGAGAAGTCATTTTACCCTCTCTGCCTCAGTTTCCTACTTTGTAAAATGAGCTAGAGATGGATAATAACAAACCACTCCATTATCTTTGACAAGAAAATCCCCATGTGGTGTAATGCAGAGTAGAATATGTCTGAAATGACCACAGTAATGATGTAGATGGTTAAAAAGAGGACAAAGAATAGGACCTGAAGTTCCAGGCGATGGGTTAGTCCTAGGAGAATAAACTGGGGATTTGTTGTGACATTCTTATTCATCACTTCTCCAAAGGAGCTCCACATTCGTATTTCCTAATATATAAGGAACATACTGAAATAAACTGGCAGGTAGTCAGTAAATACTTGTAAGAGATCCCATATGGTACAATGATCAGAGCATTGACCTTGGAGACAAGACTTAGCTTTTTAAGTATTTGACCTAGGCCGCATCACTTTACCCATCAAGACTTCCTTTTCCTTTCTACAAAATGAAAGCCTCAAACTAGATAATTTCTACTGTCATTCCTTCTACTTCTGATCATGTATTTCACTTAATAGTCATTGTAAAGCTTGATTATTACATATACTCAAGAATTTCATTGGTAGATAATTTCCATTTCTTATTCCTTGCTTACTATAACAGGCTCTTGACAATAATTCTTTTTACTACAAGTAAATGAAATATTGGTAAGTAGTAAGGAACCAAAAAACAGTCCAACATTTTGTTAACTCACATACACATTTTGCTTTTTTATACAATACAAATAGTAGATATAAGGATATAGGGAACACATGTAATCCACTTAATCAACTCCTTAGCTCTAAGGTTCATTCAAGTACCAAGAGATGATGGAGAAAACATAATGATTCCAGTAAATCATCTTTTCCATAGTTGCGTGCTTGTATTTAAGTAGATAGAAAAGTTCAAAGTCAATAAAAAAAGAAAAAAAAGAAGTTAGACTCTTTTTATAAACATACCATTCTAAGCTAAAAAAAGAACCCAAGAAGTTCTGAATCCAGCAACCATGAAGAAATTGATTAAAGAACTATACAAGTGCTAGTGAATTTTCCTTTAGTTCTCACTGTATTATATCTTTAGATGTACCAGATATTCTAGGATTTTTTTTCTCTGCTTTTATCTCCTTTCCTCCCACTGGGGAAAATCCTCTGCTGACCAGAGATATTGTATGACTTGACATCACACCACTAGTGTGGGAATAAGTTCAGCATAATGCAGGAATTTTAAAAGAAATGGTTAATGAATCCAAGGATCAGGGAGGCATAGTGGACCTAAAATGCAATTTTCTTTAATGGTCACTTCATGGATGAAGAAAACTGGTGTCCAGAAAAAGGAATTGACTTTCTGAAGAGACCCCACATGATCATGAATTCAGTGTATACTGTATATGCATACTAAAGTATCCATAGATCAGATAGTATAAGGAGCCAGTCATTAATCAATAAGAATCTGTGTTTTCAATTAAATAAAATTTTCTCTCTACAACGTCACTCACACCCAAGGAAAACAAAACAAAGCAAAAAAAAATGATAAATAAGCATAATAAAACAAAATAAATTATCACTTGGGTTATATCGAAAAATATATCTCTTTCTAAAACCAGCCTATTTTGTTTACATTAGAAGGTGAGCAAAACTCATCACTGATTTTCTTAAATAATTGGTCATTGTATTGATCAGACTTCTTAAGTTTTTTAAAGTTTGTCTTTACAATGTTTCATCAAGTACCTTCTAAATGTTAGAATCTGTGCAAGGTGCTAGGCATATGAAGACAAAAATCAAAGTCTCTAGATTTCAGAAGATTCTGTTTTGTTGGTATAATACACATATATAAGAACAGAAAAAAAACATTAAAGTAAACAATCCAATAGCATTAAACATCATTATTATGTTCATATAGACAATTGTCCAATCTGTAATTTAGAATACCTGATTGAATTTTAAAATTCCAAAATTTATTTAATTCTAATGATTAATTTAAACTTTAACTAGGAAAAATATTTAATTTTACAGCTGTTAAGTAAATATCAATCATTCTGATAAAAAGTGAAAAAAGACAAAACATAGATTTGAAGTTTTACTAACATTATTAGCTTATAAAATAATAAACTATTTTAGACAACCCAACACTGAAATTTATTTAGAAAGTTCTTTTTTGAAGAGTTCTTTGCTTAAGGCTTCTTTAACATCTTTGTTCCTTAAGCTGTAAATCATGGGGTTCAACATGGGGATCACTGTGGTATAAAACACAGCTACCATTTTCCCTCGTTCCACAGACTTCTCAGAGGGTGGTGTTAGGTACATGAAGAAGAGAGTTGCATAAAATATAGTGACAGCTGTCAAATGAGACCCACAGGTAGAGAAGGCCTTCCGTCTGCTGTCTGCAGAGCGAAGCCTGAAGATTGCTGGGAAAATGTACAAATAGGAAATGAGAATGATGAGCAGGGAAAAGGTGAGGTTAAATCCAGCAACAACAAACATTGATGTCTCTTTGTTGTAAGTACTAGAACAAGCTAATTTGATGAGAGGAGGGTCAGCACAGTAGAAATGATTAATCTCATTGGGGCCACAGAATGATAAGCTATAGGTCCACATGGTCTCCATGAGGCCTGTGAGAGAGCCATAGACATAAGGCACTGAGATGAGAGAGGAGCAGACAGTTGGGGACATCTTACTGCCATAGAGCAGAGGATTGCAGATGGCCATGTAGCGATCAAAAGCCATCACAGCCAGGATGTAGATTTCCACATGGACCAAAGCAATAAAAAGGTAACACTGCACCAAGCAGGCTGAGTAGGAGATGGTGGTCTTTTCCACTATGAAAGTCTCCAGCATCTTTGGACTTACATTGGAAGAGAAACAGAGGTCCACAAAAGACAAGTGACTCAGGAAAAAGTACATGGGTGTGTGAAGCCGGGGAGTGATTCTCACTAGCACTATCATTCCCAGGTTCCCCACCACAGTGATGATGTAGATGGTTAGAAAGAGGACAAAGAATAGGACCTGAAGTTCCAGGCGATGGGTTAGTCCTAGGAGAATAAACTGGGGATTTGTTGTGACATTCTTACTCATCACTTCTCCAAAGGAGCTCCACATTCCTTGGTTTTGTATTTCCTAATATATAAGGAACATTAAATGAAAAAAAAAAATACTAATACAAATAAGAGAGAAAACTTTTATTTTAAAAATAAATGACTTCCATTTTCTTCCTCAACTTTCACTCTGGGCTTTTATTTCTGTTACTTCTATTCAAAACATTTCCTTGAATGAACAAGGCAGCTTGTGGTGGCAATTCCCCAATGGTGAGAAGCAACTAGGAGTACTAGACATGAATTAGGATAACCTCAATTAGTATCTTAGTGTATGAACACAGGCAAGTTCCATTTGACTTCTCCAAGCTTATCTTAAGTAGAATTTCAAAGGAAACAAATTATATATATATATTTTTTCCAATCCACATTTAAAGATCCCTTGAAATCTATTTTTGAATTCCACAAGAGATCTGTGAGCCCCATTATGAACTACTCATAGAAAGCCTATGACATTCCTTCCCATTCTAATTCTTATTCTGTATATGTGAAGTTGAATATTTTACCTAAATATAGAACTTTTACTTGTTTCCCATGAAATATCCTCTAAGTGTGTTTAACTCATTATATTTGTTGATTGAGAAATATGAACTCTGTCTCTCAGGCTTCAATCTCTCTGTCCAACCTTTGGGCTATTTGAAAGTCTGAGAGGAAGCTTTGATTCCCTTATTCAAAGGATTGTTAAAAGTGTTTGTTTGTTTGTTTCCCATTTAGTATTTTATTATTTTTCAAATCACATTTTCTAAATTCATTTTGTACTCTTCCCAAGATAAAAAAGTTTACTAGCACAGAGACAAAGACAAATTCCAGAGAATTACATTATAACTACAAACGTGCATTTGATGTTGACTAATTAGTTAGTGCTCATTGGATCCAGGTAATCAACTAATTCATTCGACATTTTCTTGTCTTATTGCTCAGTTGTTTCACTTAAATCTGATTTTTCTTGGCCCCATTTGATATTTTCTTGGCAAAAATACTAATGTATAGTTTGACATTTCTCCAGCTTATTTTATACATGAGGAAATTGAGACAAACAAAGTTAAGTTACTTGCTCATGGTCATACAGTTAGTAAATATTTGAGGGCAGATTTGAACTCACAAAGATGAGTCTGCCTCACTCCAGTCCAGGTCCTCTAACCACTGCACCAATTAGCTATTATAATTTAGTTGATCCCTTTTCATCTCATTCACAAGCATAGCATTGGAGACTTTTATCAGACTCTGCTTAAATGTAAGTATCTTATGACTTTAGGACAAACTTTTCTCTATTCCTCCATCTTATTTACAGTTCAAGCCTTTATGGCTGGAATGTATTTCCTTTTTGTCTCCACCTCACTAAGTCCTTTTTATTGTTAAAAATCAATCTAAGAATCTTGTTCTTCAACAACCTATTCTTGATCTTTCCCAGCTATTGGTTTCCTCCCTTCTGGACTCTCAGATATTGGAACTACTTTGTATAGATATTTGTTTTCATTAAGATTTGTGTTGCATTACATTACCAGAATTTTCAGGTTACTTTAAATCTTTGATTATCTTAAAGTTGCCCTAAAACTTTTGGGGTATGTATTTTTACCTATAAGTATAATATCCTTCCCCCTTTTTGAATGTAAACTTTCCATAAGTAGGGGTTTTTAAGCTTTCTTTCCATTTATATCTCCATCACCTAACACTATGCCTGGAACAGAGTATATACTTCATAGATTCAGATTGATCGATTAGTCATAGATTCAGTTTAATTGGTGAATAAATAATTTGCAAGACTTATTCTTGAGGAAGCTCTTCTTGTTTCAGTAATCATTGTTTCTGATTCTAATTGCTATCAAATTATAATATTATTCCAAAATTTTGTCAGGAATAAAAATCAACCTTACTTTTCTATAGACTACAAAATATGCTTTAAAAAATTAAATTAGGAACACCTAATCTTTTTTTTTTTTCAATTTGCTTCCAAAAATAATTTAAAGACTATCTAGAGTGACATTAGAAACACAATTACAAATTCCTTAAGTGTTGTAGGAGTTCATTCATCTAGGACTGATAAGTATAATTCACTGGGTCAATTAGAGGTTGCCTTAATCACCTTATTTAATTTGGGTTTCCACTTCTGAACTACTTTTGTTCCATTCTTCCTCATGGAAAAAATAATTTTACATTGATAAGAAAACAGAAGCAAACTGAGAATTAAATATTTTAATCTTTAACCTTCTTCCCACCCCATCTCTGATGGTCCTCTTGGCCTCGATATTGCTATTAAAAAAAAAAAAAAAGGAAGGAAGGAAGAAAAAAGGAAATAAGAAAAGAAGGAAGAAAGAAAAAAGAAAGAAACAATGAAAGAAAAAGGAAGAAAGAAAAGAAGGAGGGAAGGAGAAAAGGAAAGAGAGAAGGAAGGAGAGAAAAAAGGAGAGAAGGAAGAAAGTTAGGGAAGAGGGAAAGAAGGAAGGAGGGAAGAAAGGGAGAGAGGGTAGGAGGAAGAAAGAAAAAAGGTAATAGCAACAATATCTTTTTCATATAATTGCTGCAGAGATAATATTTTGTAAACTGTAAAACATTGTAATTGTTATGATATGTAAGAAAATAAATGAGAATTATTTTCATAATGGTACAGAAAAAGAAAGATAAAAAACAAATACTCAGCCTGATTTCCCTTTATAAAAAAAATATTTCATTGAATCTTACCGGTAGAAAAAAACCTCATAGATTATAGTCAGAATTTTATAGCCTGAAGGAACATCGATGTCAAAATTCCATTATTTCACACAGGAAAATATTGAGGAGTCAGTGGCAAAGAAAAGACTAGAATCGAGCTACCTCTCTCTTAGGATATTGTTGTCTCTTCTACAATCTTGGTTATCATTTTCTGTACAAAACTCCCGAATCCCTTTTCCCTTCCTCCTTTTCTCAAACTTTAGCATTAAAATGCCACATTATAAAATCAATGAAATTTAATGGGGAAAAAAAAAATCAGCATGTGTGAATAAATTTCTGACTTCTTTTTTCAGAACCAAAATAACAAATTATTTTGTTTGTGAAGGAAAATGTATTTTTATAGTAATGAGTTCCAATAAAGATCTGAATAAGAAGGATTTATAACAGGGATAATAATGAGAAGTTTTGTCCCTGAGGAATTTCTAGACTCACCTAGAAAGTAAATTCAAGGGGGAATTCTTGTATGTCCCAGGTGAGAGAAGCTAACTGATAGGATTATACATATCTTTTCCTTTTTTTTTTTTTTTTTTGTTTAAAGGGATTCAGAAATGTTGCCAAATCTTGCTTTTCATTACTTATGTCACTGCTCCCAGTTGAAAACAAAAGTCAAATAGTAACATCTACCTTATGTTGAAGTGTGTGTGTTTTGTTATTGGCATCTAAAAGAATTAGAGTGGTATTGTTGTCCCCAAGAAACAATTAAAAACTTCAGGGGCAGCTAGGTGGCGCAGTAGATAGAGCACCAGCCCTGAAGTCAGGAGGACCTGAGTTCTAATATGATCTCATAAGCACTTAACATTTCCTGACTGTAAGATCCTGGGCAAGTCACTTAACCCCAAGTGCCTCAGCAAAATAAAACAAAAAATAAAATAAAAAACTTCAGAAACAGTAGAGCAATCCTTATTTGGTATCTTTGGTTCTTATTATATGGATCTGATATAATTAATATATTTCATAGATATCTAGAATAAAAGGTCAACTAAAATCATAGGAGACACTTTAGACTATATAACATCGAATGCCAGAATAGACAAAGAGATGTTAGAAATCTATTGAATCCAACTCTTTCATTTTATAATAAAATGAACTGAGGCCAAGAGGTCAAAGCGTCAAAGCACTCAACTATCAAATTATTTTGAACCTGAAATGAGGTCATCAATAACACCTCCTATTCCTTTATTTTATGCTTTATTGACTCCGTTCCGATCTCTAAATTGGAGCATTTCACCAATTCCCACATCTGTCCCAAGGGATCTGTTTGTATTTCTTTGCTGAAGCCGGCTATCTTTTGAGATTCCCAATAACTTTGCAAACAGTCAGGGAAGATATGGCTTACACTGACTTGTCGTCTTTGGCTATTACTTTTGCCATTCAAGAAAACTCATTTTTTTTGAGTTCATATCTGGCCTTAGATACTTATTAGCTGTCTGATATGGGCAAGTCACTTCACCCTGCTTGTATTAGTCTCCTCAACTGCAAAATGACCTGAAAAAAGGAATGGAAAACCACTCCAATATCTTTGCCAAGTAAATCCTAAATGAGATCACAAAAAGTAGGACACGATAGAAACAAATGAGCAACAGCAAGAAGGGACATGCCTAAGAACATATATAAGGTGTTGGGGATTCAAAGGAGCAAAACATGAAATTGCCAGTGCTGTTAAAAAGCTTATATTCTATTGAAATGAGAAACCATTTTGGATGCTTTGAAATCCCAAAGTGTTTGCTTATTCTAGCCACAAATAAATGGGGAAACAGGTTTCTCTATATGCTCAGGATGTAGGAATTAATCTTCCATGAACAGGTAAGGGAAAGCTTTACATAGGTACATGAAAAAAATCCCTGGGGCATGGGTAAGGTAGCTAATACTATATTCATTTCACAGATGAGAAAACCAAAGCTCGGGTGAGAGGTTTTCCAAAGATGCATAGGTAGAGAGTGTCAACACTGAGTTTCTGACTTCAATGTTTTCAGTCTATGTTAATTTTTCATTCTGGGGCAGCTGTATTGTGTCCCCTAAATACATAATAGAATATTTCCAGATGGCCATCTTTTTTTTCCATAGAAAATTGAAACAAAATGAATAAAATAAATTATTTACTTCAGTGTAAATTTCTTTAATACTGTTCAACAAATGTGTCACAGGAGCCATCTGACAATGGCTGCTAGAGATCCAACCTAGACCTGCAGAATGGAGCTCCTCATGTGAAAGGATGATACAAGGAGACTGAGAGGCAGTTGCTGTTCTCTGACCTCCCTCCTCCTCCCTCTACCTCCAATTTATTTCATTTCCAGTCCACAAGCAACACCTGTGTCAGTAAAGGCTGCTCCTCAACTCCCTTAAGTGTCACAATCCACACCTGGCAACTCCCTCAAGTGTCACAATCCACAGCTGCTGAAGCTCCCAGAGAATGACCTGCCCTTTCACCCAGGCATGGTCTTTAACAAACAAACATTAAGTACTGTTTATGTGTAAAGTTTTATACCAAGTTCTGTGAGTGTAAAGATTAAAATTTTTAAGTGACATGGTCCCCTTTCTTCAGGAAGCTTGAACTCTAAAAGGTAATCATTTGTTTTATTATTATGATGTAGATATATAAATAGACAACTATTTCAATATAATGTATTTTATTTTAAAACTAAACATTTAATTTTTGCTTAAAAACATTCTAAGACTAGACCATCTATCTAGTCCAACCCTCTCACTTTACAGATGAGGAAACTAAGGACCCAGAGGTAATGACTTGAACTCCTAGATCTGATTCCATGTCTCCTAAGTCCAAATCTAATGATGCTTCTAATATTTCACAAAGGATTGTACAAATACAAAGAAGTAGTTATGACTGATTTAACATTGGAACATGCCTTTATGGGAAGATAGACGTTCACTTCACTGGGGTCTCTTTAAACATCAAATAGACATCCATTTTCTCTAAATTGTTTAGATCCTGACCAAACAGACTTTGGGTTAATAATATACTCATACTATATTATTATTTTAACTTTTATAATTATACATATATAATTTATTTTATTATAAAATGTTTTATTTAAATTATATATGATATATTATACACATAATTATTTTAAATATTTAAAATATGTATATTGATATATTTTTTTTATTTCTTATAGCACAATAGTATTATTCCCCTTTCCCTTCCCAGAGACCATCGTCGTATATGAAAATATTTTTGGAGACACCAAAAGAGGGGGAAAATCAGCACAACTAATCAAAATAATAAGAAAATTTGAAAATGTGTGCATTGTTTAAGATCTGTGGATCTTCCACTTCCAGTAAAGGTAGGTTGGAAAAGTTTTCTCTTATTTCTCAATATGATTCTCACTTGGTATATATAATTTTGTTACTTTTACTATTGATTTCTTAGTTTGTCATTCTTTCTATGTAAAATGCTATAGTTACTGTTTCTACATTCACTTATTCATACTGATATCTCTCTTTAGTAGTTCATATTGATATTTCATTCATCACACTCATCATTTCTTACAGCACAATAATATTCCATTACTTTCAGTACCGAGATTTGTATAGCGATCTACTTTGTTTCCAATCGTTAATTATCTATCAAAAAAGGGCTATTATAATTGTTTGGGAGCATATGTATGCTTTTTTCTCATTAGTGATCTCCTTATAATATAAGACCTAGTATAAGGTCTATAATGAAGTCTCTGATTCCATGGTTTTAGACATTTTAATCACTTGATATGTGTAATTCCAAATTGCTTTCCAAAATTTTGTACCACATCACAGTGATCTGTGAATTTTTTTGATTGTAATTTCATTTTTTTTCTAACAAATTTTGGGCTCTTCTCTTCTTTTATTTATTTCATTATGGTGTTGGGGCTTTTTTTATCCCTTTTATTCTTCTTGAAGACCTATGACCCTTAGGTTGTGTCTGTGCAAACTGCAATTTTAGCATATTTTGACTGCATGGTGAACATATTTTCACTTACTTCCTAATTCCCTCCACTCTGATGGTAGTTTCCATAGGGGATGGATTTTAAAACATCCCATCCTCCTCCATCTCTAGACAATTCATGGTCTTTGTCCCCAATGACTTTTGTGTGCTTAGAACTAGCCCCAATTTGATGCTCAGACATAGTGGAATATTATTCTATCCTATATAGCTTCCTACATTCACTATATCCTTTCCAAGAGAACCATGCCAACTCTCTCTATTGCTCAGTTCTCTAGCAATTTCAAGCCTGCTTTCTCTAGGATCAGTGCTTCTGGGTTGCAGCCTTTAGAAGGCTTTTGTTCCCCAAGAGCCATGGCTAAGGTGTTGGCTAAGCCAAACTTCCATAGTTTAGACTTGAGATTTCTTTGGCATTAGAAAAAAAGAGGAGGTGGGGATAAGAGAGTGAAGAAAATGTGTGTTTGTGTCTATTAATGCAGCCTTGCTGTCAGTACTGTAAGAGATCCTAAAGATTGCTAAGTAAGCTCATTGTCAGTGAGCATCAAATCATGGATTTTTAACCATTAGGATTCTTGGAGTCTTAGATGTAGAAGGCCACAGATAGTGGGAGAACTCTAGGCTGAAGGGTCTTATACCTTACCCAGAGTTCCCTAATTATCTGTGGCCCTCTACACTAGACTTGGGAACTCCTGAAGTTACTTTTTCTTTGGTATATAATTTCTGTCTTTGAGAGATCTGAAAAGTTATGGGGATCAGAAAACTATCTAGTTGGCCATTGAATCAGTCTTATTTCTACTCCTTACACTCTTAAAATTATTGAATACCCCAAAGAAAGCTTTTATTATATGGGCTATATGTATTAATATGAGGGTTGAAATTGAAATATTTTCATGGATTTATCAAAATAGTTTTAACTTTATAGGAGAAAGGATTAAAGAAAGAAGGAAAGATTAAAAAGGAAGCAAGAATAAAGCAGAGGGTAGAAGGAGAGAAAGAATAGAGGAAGAAGGGAAAAAAGGAGAAAGAGAGGGAGGAAGGAAAGGAAAAGAGAAAAATGGGAGTAGAGAAAAATGGGAGTAAGAAAGGGAAGGACAAAGAAATAAAAAAACAACAACAAAAAGGAAGCAGTTTGAAGGAAAGAAAGAAAAAAAAAGAAAGAAAGTAAGAAATAGGATTATGATGATCATCATCATAAAAAACTTATATTTAAACAATGCTTTGAAGGTGGCAAAGAACTTTAAACACTTTATATCATTTGAGTCTCCAAAGAGTTTTATGACATCGTTGCTATTATTAACTTTACAGAAGAAATTGAATCTTGGAGAAATACAAGGCTGGTTTTCATGTTAGTGAGTTTTTAGTTATCTCAGTATTTTATAATTATGTCTTTAAAATTTCCTTTTTTTCCAGGATAATTTAGGTAACACTTAATTACAAGTCTTAAGATTTTCCCCATATCCAAGAGACTTGTTAGAATTATAAATCCATGTAAGCCCAAGTGACTTTTCATAAACATTTGGATTTTATTGGACCAATTGATTTTACAAATTTATAACAAGAAAATAACTACCTACTTTAATTTGTCAGTGCAATATTATCCTGAATCTCTAAAACAAACAACAGTTGAGTGTTTGTTTGTTTGTTTGTTTATTTGGAAGAGGAGAAGGGTACATCAAGTCTATGTTTTTACATAAGTAATGTGATGCACATACTTGAAATGGTAAAAAGTTCCATGAGGTGGTGTGTTCCATCCAGATCCTTGATGTCTTATCTTCTTGTCTCCGATCCCTCTTTCTATGACACTATGTGGTATAGCTTTTAGAATCACTGGAATACTATGAACAAAAATGACTAAGATTTATTTAGAGAGATCTTTTCTGAAAAGTTCTTTACTTAAGGCCTCTTTCACATCTTTGTTCCTTAATCTATAGATCATGGGGTTCAACATGGGTATTTAAACTTCAATTTAAGTGTTCTTTGTGACTTCAAATTAAGTGTTCTTTGGAATCTCTGCTAATTTATTATCCTAGGTAGGAAGTTACCTGTGATGGGGCCCACTTAGTACAAAATGGAATAGAATCTCTCCAGTTGACTAATTTCACTTTTATCTTCACAGAAAACTGAATCAAAATTAATAGAATTAAGTTTCTGCAAAAAGAGTCTTAATTTCAATATTTATTTCCCTAATACAATTCCACAAACACTGATTTAGTGCTACTTATGTGTAAAACAGTAAGCTATATTCTGAAGGTACTAAGATTTTTTTTTTAATCCCACAATCCTTGCCTTCAAGAAATGTATATGCTAAGATTTAGTTTTTAATCTGAGAGTTCTTATTTTTTAAAAAATATTTTGATAATTTTATTTAATATAAATTGGTTTCACTTGTAATCCTGAATATTATGTTGTGCGTGTTTAAAACATATGTTTAAGATTACAGGTGATAAAATCAAATGCTAAGTGAGTACTGACTTGTCCAAGGTCATGTAGCTAGTTAGCAATGTCTGAGTTAAGATCTCTTGACTCCAAATCTGTTTCTTGAGGGTCTGCATGATGCAAGGAGGCGGGAGTCACTAATTTAACACTGGAATAAGTTATTTTGGGAAGACTGAAGCCTCACTTCATTGGAGCTCTTTTAGCATAAGACAAACACCACCACCTTCTTTGAGTGATTTATTGTAATGTGCTGTTGTCTCCAGAAGCTGCAGATCGCTCTCTGGGAGGAGATCTGCTGTGTCAACTCAAATCTCTGGGACAGATTCTTCTTCCTATAGAGAACCGTTGTCTCCAGACAGTTGCCGTTAACTGTTGTCCAGAGAAGTGACTTCCCTTCCTGCAGAGAGCCGCGTCAAGCCTGATGTAATGCAGAGACTTCTCCTATCTCTGGAGTGCTGTCCTCTTTTATCCTCCCAGAGAATGGGCGTGGGATAATGCAAGGGCTTTTGGGAAGAAGTACTCCAACCAATGAACTTGCTCCTCTTAGAATTCCTAAGGTGTAAACTCCCTTTAAAGGCCCAAACCAAAGGTCTGAGTCAAAGAACTGTCAAGTCAACCTGAGTTCTCACCTTGTAATTGTCCAGACAACCTGAGTTCTCACCTAGTAATCCTAACATCTTATAATTTGACAAGACATATCTTGGAACCCAACAATGTAGCACTTTCATTATATTAGAAATCATGGAAGAACCAAGAGGAAGCTTTTCATTGTACGAATTACATCCCTCTGTATTTACTATATTCAAAATGAAAATAATTGTCATAAAATTAATTTTGAGCTTCTGGAGTTCTTACAAGGGTCTTGGGTACTCCCACGTTGCCTTGATCATATTTTGAATACCTCTGATATGGCATCTTCTACCTAAAAGAAAGGTTCCGATAGAAAGTTTTTCCTGAAAGGAAAGGTTATATTTCAGATTCATTTATCTACATAAAATATGAATTTGAGTCCATCAATTGGAGAATGGTTGGGTAAATTATGGTATATGAAGGTTATGGAATATTATTGTTCTGTAAGAAATGACCAGTAGGATGAATTTAGAAAGGTTTGGAGATATTTACATGAACTGATACTGAGTGAAATGAACAGAACCAGAAGATCATTATACACTTCAATGCTGTATGAAGATGTATTCTGATGGAAGTGGAAATCTTCATCATAAAGAAGATCCAACTCACCCCCAGTTGATCAATGATGGACAGAAACAACTACACCCAGAGACAGAAGTCTGGGAATTGAGTGTAAAATGTTAACACTACTGTCTATCTACCCAGGTTAAAAATGAAAGTTTTGGGTGTCTTATAGAAAAGATTAGTGTGTTAATGCACCTTCAAGATACTTCAAATCATCAATTTTCTTCATCTTCAAATGAGGAAGAAATAGGAAAGTATAATATCTTCATTTTTACAACTAATTATCCAGGATTGTCAATCATTTGAGGGAAAAGGGATCCTAAAAATAGCTAACATTCTACATATAAAATCAACTCTTCTTTTGGGAACATACCAGTCAAATCTGGGAAGGACCCTTAGTTACCATTTAATTTTAACTAGTTCATTTTAGCCAAAAGGAAATCAAAACAAAGAAAAAAGTGATTTTACCCAAGATAGTAAATATTAAAGGCAGGATGTCTTCTATTGCTAATCCTAGTTCAAATTTTACTGAACGATTAGAATTTCTATCTAATCACTAATGAATCACTAACCTCTAATTTCTGCTAGGACAGGAAAGATGTCAGAACCAGCAATAATATCTGCTTCTAATTTCTGGTACAAAGAAGAATACAAAAATAATGGCCACTTCCAAGGAGCCCCAATGTGCTCTTGAATGAATTAAGGAAGGATTATGCCTGAATTTATACTTCTGAACTCTTTCCCCTAAAGAATTTATCCAACATACTAAACTGTAGCAATTAAAGGATGTTCCTCTAATTATTTATGGGAATTCTTAATTGACAGAATAACAGTTTATCAGGGGAATTAGTCTCTTTATCTTCCTCATGTTCCAATTCTCTGTATCTTGAGTGTGTCTATTTACTTTATGTTTTTTTTTTTCTATGCTCCCTTCAGTAAAATATACGATTGAAAACGAAAATGATTTTTGTTTTTGTATTTCTAATTCTTCTCATAGAGCAGCCTACCATTAATACTTCATGTATGTTGACTATAATATATGATATAAATTGTACATTTGCTTGTATAAATTTATATATTTATAAACGCACCATGCAAAATCATGTCTATATGCATGTATGCATCTGCACATATATGTAAACTATATGTTTACAACATATATAATTGTTATTGCTATTGCTATTTCTCAATAGCATTTTATTTTTTCCCAAATACATGTAAATATAGCTTTCAACATTCATTTTTTTTCTTTCTCTTCTTTTTTCTATTTTATTTTTATCTATATTTATTTATATTATTATTATTTATTTAATTATTATTATTTTTTTTTTATTTACAATACATATGCATGGGTAATTTTTCAACATTGCAAAATCTTCTGTTCCAACTTTTCCCCTTCTTCCCCTCACCCCTTCCCTTAGATAGCAGGTAGTCCTATACATGTTAAATATGTTAAACTATATCAACATTCATTTCTGTAAGACTTTGTGTTCCACATTGTGCAAAGCAATAGCAAGATTATACAATGATCAATTTTAACAGACATGGCTCTTTTCAACAGAGAGGTGACTCACACTTCCAGTGGTCTTGTGATAGAGAGCTATTTGTAGCTCTTTTTTTGGGAACATCCCAGTCAAATCTGGGAAGGACCCTTATTAACCATTTAATTTTGACTCATTTCAGCCAAAAGGAAATCAAAACAAAAAGAAAAGTGATTTTACCGAAGATAATAAATATTAAAGGCAGGATGTCTTCTATTGCTAATCCTAGTTCAAATTCTACTAAATGATGAGAGAGGACTATTGGATCTGAATGTGGATCACCACATAGTGTTTTCATTTTTTTTTTGTTGTTTGCTTGCTTTTTGTTTTCTTTCTCATTTGTTTCCTTTTTGATCTGATTTTTTTATGCAGCATAATTGTTAAATGCGTATAGAAGAATTGTACATGTTTAACATGTGCATGCATATTGAAAATATTTTTTCCTTTATCAAAGAAGTAATGTGTGGGTATATATATATATATATATATATATACATATATATATATAATGTATATACACCCCCATATATATATGTACATATTTTCCTAGTGACTGTGCTGTCTATCCTTAAAAAAAAAGACTTTGTGTTCCAAAATTTGCTCTCACTTTTTTACCTTGTCATGTTGCACAAGATAAAAATAAAACCACAAGAAAGAAAAAATTTTTGAAAATACTATGCTTTGATCCATACTTCTCTCTGTGGATATGATTGCCTTTTTCCAGCCTAAGTTTATTGGAATTGCCTTGAATCACTGCATTGTACAGTGTTCCATTATATCATTACATTCATATACCACAACTTGTTCATCTATATTCAGTTGATGGACATCCTGTCCCTTTCCAGTTCTTTGCTGCTACAAAATGAGCTGCTATAGATACTTTGGATCCTTTTCCCTTTTTTTGTGATCTCTTTGGGATGGTATTAGTGGTAATGATGGATCAAAAGATATGTCCTAGTTTAATTGATATTTAGGCATAGTTCCAAATTGCTCTCCAGCATGGTTGAATCTATTCATAGGTTCACAAGTGGTGTACTGAAATTCTGATTTTCCCACATCTTCTCCAAAAATTATTATTTTCTTTTCCTGTAAGACTAGCCAATCCAATAGGTGTGAAATGGTACCTCAGAGTTAATTTGTTTGCATTGATCTAATTGTCCATCATTTAGAACACATCATATCATTACAGATAGCTTTGATTTCCTCATCTAAAAACTACCTGTTGATATCCTGTGACTACTTATCAATTGAAGAATGATTTGCTTTCTTATAAATTTAACTCAGTTCTCTATTTGCTAGAAAAATGAAGCCTTTATTAAGATGCTTTCTATAAAAATTGTTTCCTGACTTTCTGTTTTTCTTCTAATCTTGATTATATTGATGTTGTTTATGCAAGTTTTTTAAAAACTTAATATAATCAAAATTATCATTTTTCATTTCTTAAAGATTTCTTCCTTTTTTTGGCTCTAAACACTTCCCTTCTTCATAGATCTGGTAGGTAAACTATTCCTTGTTCTCCTAACTTACTTATAGTATCACCTTTTATGCTCAAGTCATGTACCCATTTTGACCTTTTCTTAGTATATATATGGGATATTGGTTTATGTCTATTTTTCTGGCATGCTATTTTCCAGTTTGCCCAAGAGTTTTTGTCAAGTAGTGAGGTCTTACCTCAGAACTTGAGACTTTGGAATTATTAAACAATAGATTACTATAGTTATTTATTACTATATCTTGGGTATCTAATCTTTTTCACTGATATACCACCACTGTATTTCTTAGGGAGTACCAAATAATTTTAAATAAAAATGATTCATTTTAATACTTAATTTAATAGTTTTATATCACACTTACTAAGCCACTTTCTCATGTATTTTTTTTTCATTAATTCCCTTGATATGTTTAACCTTTTGTTCATCCAGATGAATGTTGTTATTATGTAGTTTGGTAATTCCAAGAAGGACATGACAGTGTTTACTTTTCCCTCATATAACTTCTCTAGCACAGAGAGGGGTAATGTATGCAATAATAACAATGATACATACCTGAATGATAGTGAATTCTCCCTGAAACACTAAATATATAATCATGGGCAAGTTGATTAAACTTTTTCTTTAATTTTCTTCTCTATAAAATGGGAATAATGCATTTAGGATGTTATAACCACTTTAAATCTCAGTCACATAATAGTGTGTTATACAAATCCTAGAAGGGTAAGTGCATCTATGTACCATTTAACAGGGAGATGACCTTATTGACAGATTATAAGGAAGTAGCACTTTATGTCCCTAGAACTCCTGAAGATGATTAAATATACTCTATAACTAAAATTTGGCATGAAATGGCCCCAGTTAATACATTCAAATTTTAAAATACTTATCCGGGTTCTTAAGATTTTATTTCACATTCTAAATGTAAAAGGACTTTCCATACAAAATAGGAAAAAAATAGGGAAATGATAGTTTATAAACATGCCAAACAACACAATAGCTTCATTGTGATAAATGGTTTACTGTAATTACTTATACATAAGTACCATATTTTTTGCCATACTTGTGAAAAATATAGTTTTATTCAAGCGATTCTTTGCCTTGGAGCCTCCATTGATGATTTAAGTCTCGTTGTTCTGTAGTGGTCTTTTAGTATCTCATAATCTGTACCAGCAGAATATAAAAACGTCCAGTGATAGACCAGAGATTAGCTATCTTACATATATGAGCCAACTTTCAATGAGGCTTAGCACCAGGTATATGGGGATGATTTATTCATGCATACATCAAGGATCAAACTTACCCTTTCTTTTTGTAGATCAGTGGTTAGTGAGACTGTTTCAGAGAGTGATCAATAATAAAATCAATTTTATAAGAATATTAAGATATTTTAATTTCTAACTATTAACTATTATTAACTATTGTTAACTATTGATAGATGTAATCCAACTAAACAGAATCTGTTTGGAGTCTTCAGTAATTTTAGTGTATAAAGAGATCCTGAGATCAAAAAGTTGGAAAATTTTGATTTTTAGAGTGCTCTCTCTATATAGGAATTGTAAAGTGTCTGACAAATGAATAGTCATCACAGATTTTGCCTATGATCTTATATTAAGGGCACTGTCTCTAAGACTATTATTACACTTTGGATCATCGCCTTAGAGTTAGAAGAGGTTTTGGAGAATTGCTTGTACTATATTATTTTATAAATGAGGAAACTGAGACAGAGAAAGCAGAAGTCACTTGACAAAGGTTACATTATCAGTAAATTACAGAGCTAGAATTCTATTCTGCATCCTCTTGAAGGCAAGGTTTACTATTTTGTCTTTTTTATTATCTCTTGTACAAAGCATAGTTTCTGGGATTTGGTGAGCACTTGTTGGCTGACTCAGTGTTTCTAAAGTCAATGATCTCAAGATTCAGATAGAAAACTGATGGACTCAAAGGAATTAAATATACCTTATCAGTCAAATAGTCCAAACCTCTTGTCTCATAGGTGATGATGTTGACTTACATTTTCTCTGGAGGTTACTGTATAGCAGAGAGTGTTGACCATGAAGACAGGATATTTTAAGTTTAGATTCTGACTAAGACAATTGCTTCTTGTGAAATTCTGGTAACTTCACTTAATCTCTATCATCATTTTCCTCATCTGTAAAATGGAAATAATACTGGCACCTGTTCTCCAAGGTTGCTTTGATGATCAAAAGAAATAAAGCAAATATGTAAGATGCTTTGATATCCTTGTTATAGTATAATAAATATTAAGTATTAATGGTTATTATTACATAAAATATTTTAAGGTTTACAAATATTTTACATGATCTCATTTCATCCTAACAATCCTTGTTCATACAAGTATTATCACACATAGATTTTATTGATATGGAAACCAAGTACTGACTACCAAAATCATTGAATTTGGAGTTATAGGACATGAGTTTAATATCCAGCTTTATAGTAACCTAACTCTGTGACTTTAGACATTCCACTTAAACACTTTTCACCTTGGTTTCCACTTTTGTCAAGTAAGAAGCTATTTATAGTCCCTTTTCATTTTAATCTGTGGTCTTCAGGAACAACAACAACAACAAAAATAAGACCCAAACAAAAGTCTCCTGAATCTAACCTTAGTGTCCATTTTAATATGACTAAAAAATTGGGTTTTTTGTCTCCCTTCCCTCAGAATGTTTCAGCCATATCATGGCAGAAGATAAATATGTCATATGTTGATAATTAAAATGCTCCTGAACAAAAAGTCTATTGGAGTAAATTTTGTTATCATTGTCATTGTCATTGTTGTTGTCTTTGACCAGCTCTTTCAGTGCTTTATTTTTATTAAAAGAGTTTCAAAGTACTGGTTCATAGTATTGTGTCTGCAAAGAACAAATTGAATGCCAGTCTTGGTTGAGAGCATACATACAGAAAGCAGCAACCAGATAAATGTGGATCTCTTTTGGCATGATGCTATATCCATTTGGCTTGGACATGACCATGTATTTATTATAAGTTATTGTAACGAAGATATAATGCCGAACAAGAAGCAGTGTACTGCATGCGTAGCCCTTAAGAAAGTAACCAGAAAAGAAAACAGAGATATTTTCAGATAAAATGTTCACCAAAATCTTGGAGGTGATATTTGAGTAACAGTATAGGTCCTCAACTTCCAAGTTACTGATGAGAAAGTGAATCCAAGTAAGAAGATAGTAGTCAGCACTAATCTGTACAGTCATTCCAAGATTTTCCACTAGAGGGAGAGCATAATTCCCTAGAAAAACCATAAACAAGATATTCTTTAGCTCAGGACAATAAGCCAGTCTCTGTAGAATTGCAGTGCGTTTTATACCGAATCTTTCCATCTGAGCGAAATTTTCTATAGAAATAAAAGCAAAAGAAATCAGGAACAAAGAGGACATTATTGTTCTGTTTGTTTTTGTTGTTGTTTGTTTTGGAGTAAGGGAGATGATTCACACAATTTGCCTTCTTGAAGGAGTCACAGTCTCACAGGGCTTCAGTTTCTTCGCTGGTGAAACAAGTGTTCTACTAGATGTGTCTTGTGTGTCCTTATCTGTTGCAATACTCTAATTCTATAATGCTATGATCAACAAAAAGGTGCTATTGAGTTCATCCCAAAGAGTATGGTAAGCAAAAAACAAAAAAACAAAAAACAAAATAAAACAAACAAACAAAAAAAAACAACAACACTGTTTCCTCATGTAATAATTGAAAATAATGGTGTGAAACCCAGTTACAATTAAAGCTAGATGGCATGCACTTCTACATGTGTTATCTCTGTTTTAATCACATCAAGAGGAATGGGGCAGGTAGAGCAAGCTTGGTTTAACATTATTTGAAAGCGAAAATTTTATCTGTTGTTGCTCAAGTTAGGTAAAATATCTAGGTCCCCATTTACTTTCAAGATTTTCATTTATAAAATGGAAAGAAAAATACCTGTGGTATTTAATCTGAAGGGTTGTTGTAAGAATTAACTGATAATAATATGTGTAAAATGTTTTAGACATAAATGCTATACAAATGTGTACTTATGCATGTATACACACATATGTGTGAATATCATTTATTCGTTTCAGACATGAGTGACTCCATGATCCCACTTGATATTTTCTTGGCAAAGACACTGGAATGATTTGTCATTTCCTTCTTCTGTTCATTTTACATATAAGAAAACTGAAGCAAATAGGGTTAAGTGACTTTTCTATGGTCATACCACTAATAAATATCTGAAGCTGGATTTAAAATTATAAAGATAACTTTTTCTGATTCCAGGACTCACACTCTATCTAATGTAACACATAGATACCCATATATACAGGCATATATGCTTACATGTGAATATATAGGTTCAGATATATATGAACCTATATATTCACATGTAAGCATATATGCCTGTATATATGGGTACCTATATATATACATATACATATATATGTATATGTATACATATATATGTATATATATATGTATTAAAAGAAATATAGGTATACATATTATACTGTTTTATTTAATAGCTATTTTTCTAATCAATTTAGAAATATTCTTTCATAATCTTCTTTCTTAGGCTGTATATAATGGGGTTCCAACATGAGTCTCACAAAGAAATAAAATAAATCTAGGTTGCTCAAATCAGGATGACTGACTTGTCAATGATGGTCCAACATATATACAAAGTTAGGCTCCACCAAACACATCATTGACATGGGACTAGATCTACATATAGAGAACCCTTTGTACTGCATTCTACAGAACACTTTTACAAGCTGCTGATGAGAATGAAAATAAAGTAGATAAGGAAGATGAAGAAAGAATTGAAGACAATAAATTTTGCAACAGCAAATAGAGATGTATTTATATGAAAATATGACTATTTCTGTATGATAGACTGTTTAGTGTTGTTCTATAAGAGCTGAGTTGAAATTGTTCTATTTCTGACATGGACTGATTATTCGACCATGTGCAAGTCATCAATCCCCTCAGTGCTGCAAGCTAGCACTTGCTAGCTTTTTTTTTTTTAATTTAGACTTTTAATTTTTAATTTTAATTTAGACATGTTTAGCAAGATAAATTAAAATTAAAAAGAACATAGATAATGAAAACATGTGGTTTCCTAAATCAATATGTCAGCGTGAGGGATCCTTATGTACAGTTTAATGACCCTGGTTTTCTGAGTTGATATCACTGTTCCAAGAATCTCAATTGTAGAGAAAGTATAGACTTCCTCCTCTAGATGTTTCCTTTATCAATGAAATCACAGGCCCAGGTCCTGTGAGATCCATCGGTTGTTATTATTATTAAATGAGAACAAAATCCAATGCATAACAATGCAAATAATATAATATGTATACTTATATTTCTTTTAATACCTATATATATGTATATATATGTGTGTGTGTGTATGTATATACATACCCATATATATATATGGGTGTGTATATATATATATATATATATATATATATATATATATATATATATATATATACACACCCATATATACTAATTACAATGCAATAGATATGTTCCCAAGTGCTTCTTCTATGTGACATTTCAGGAAATAATATCTAACATTATATTCATCTTTCTTCAAGGTTGTATATAACTAGAGTGATAGTTCAAACACATTTCCCCCATTTCTTCTCCTGATTTCCAGATAGTTTATCTCTATGGATTTAATTTTTCTTTTAAATAAAATAAGTATTTAAAGCTTGATCAAGCTCACTATTAATTATTGAAAGAGTTAATATTTGAAAGTGAATCTCTTTAGAGATGAAGGGAAGCATTACTTGATGCTTGTCTCCAGGGTGAGGGGGAAGCTTGAGGATATGGGACAGATCCTCTACTAGACAACAGTGGGTAATTCCTCCTAAACTTCAAGGAGAAATGCAAAGAAGTAGTCATTGTCCACATGTCATTGAAAAGCCATTTTGCATTCTAAGGCTCTATGTTCCACCTTTGATCCAATGTATACTGCTGGTCCTTTGAAGGCCAAAACGCATGTTCTTTATGTTCATGTTCTTTATGTACATTGAGCAAGACTTTGGGATTCACATAAAGCAGTTATTTTAATTCACTTCATTAAAGTGTTTGAAAAAAAAAACACCTCTAAGTGGAAAAGACAGCTATCTAAGAAATCTTATGAAGAAATCACATTTTGGAGAGTGAGTGTGTAATTTTTATATTAATGAATAGGGCTATATTTTTAATGATTTATGTTATCACTGTAGAAAGACGCAGAGAAACTTTGGAATGATGGCCTCAATAAGAATATATACCTGTCTTTGTCTCTATGTAATAATCTAGTCATTGAACATATGAGAACAGCAAGACTGAGAGAAACAGGTCATGCAAGATCAAGCTGCTAGTAAGCATTAGGGTTTTTAAATTTAATTCCAAGTATTCTGACTTTAAATCATATACCATTATTGCTGAAATGTATATTATAAGATTCATAGATTTAAAGAGCAAAAACAACTTGGAGTCTAATCTAGGATAAACCTGAGTTCTGGCATGATGAACAATTTTACCCAAGGTCACCCAAGTTGTAAGTAAGAAATAAAGGCTTTGAACCCAAGTACTATGATTCCAGAGCCATATCTGTTTCCATTGACCAAGTGTGTGTGTGTATGTCTGCATGTGTTTGCAAGGGCAGATTAGAATCATAACAGGCATGAACCATGTGAAAATCAAATCAAGTTCTCCATTCTCATAAATGTTTATTTGTTTTGCAAAAATAAATACATCTTTTTAAAGCCTATTTCTTGAATCTATTAAGTTTTATGTTCTCATTCAAGAACATTTGGCTAGCAAAGGAGATGTCAGCTCTGAAATAAGATGATAGATGAAAAAGGAATAGCCTATGTAATGTATTGATATTGATCTAATGGGAAAAGAACACAAGGAAGATCCTCAACAAATTGGGAGGACAATCTTTAGATTATTTAGGAAAAGTCATTTGTAAAAATGACAGTAGAGGATGAGAGAGGTTACAAGATGTACCAGTATGGTAATTGGTAATCATTGATGAGATCATAGATCTTTCAGAGTCTCAAAGTAGCCTATGCTATTTAGACAGGACGTTTTTTCTGATCAATTTACGAAATGCTTCTTTCACATCCTTGTTTCTTAGGCTGTAAATGATGGGGTTCAACATAGGACTCACAAAGGTATAGAAAACAGCTATAATCTTCGACTGTTCCACTGATTTGTCAGTGGGTGGTCTAACATACATGCAAAATAAGGTCCCATAAAATACAGTCACTGCCACGAGATGAGACCCACAAGTAGAGAAGGCTTTGCGCCTACCTTCTGCTGAACGCATTCGCAGGATGGCAATGACAATGAAGATATAGGAGATAAGGATGACGAGGAGAGAGTTGGAGAGATTAAATCCTGCAACCACAAACATGGATGTTTCTTTGATGAAGGTATCAGAACACGAGAGCCGTATGAGGGGCGGGTCAGCACAATAAAAATGGTTGATAATGTTGGAGCCACAGAAAGTCAAACGGTATGTCCACATGGTTTCCATCAGACCACTAAGGAATCCATAGATATATGGTCCAGCAATCAAGCGAATACAGACGGCTTTTGACATCTTGCTACTATAGAGTAGGGGGTTACATATAGCCATGTACCGGTCATAGGCCATAACTGCTAGCATGTAATATTCAGTAATCACCATGGCAATGAAGAAATAACACTGAACCAGACAAGCAGGGTATGAAATGGTTTTCTTCTCTGATAAGAAGTTCACTAGCATCTTGGGGGTAACATTGGTAGAATAGCATAGGTCTAGGCAAGATAAACTAGCAAGAAAGAAGTACATGGGAGTGTGGAGGCGGGAATCTATCCTTATCAACACCATCATTCCAAGGTTCCCTCCTACAGTGATGAGGTAAATTACTAGAAATAGCACAAAAAGGATTGGTTGTAGCTCTGGACGATCAGTTAATCCCAAAAGAATAAATTCAGTCACCAGTGTGTAATTCCCTCTCTTCATTTCTTTAGAGATCAGCATTTTCCACTTAGATAAATTAAAATAAATAATGGAGGAGAATGAAAAACAAATTTCCAAGTGTCTCTTTTTCCATATCCCACTCTACTCTTATTCTGTATCTTTGTCTCTGTATCTCTCTTACATGCACATACATTCTATGCTTCTCTCTCTCTCTCTCTCTCTCTCTCTCTCTCTCTCTCTCTCTCTCTCTCTCACACACACACACACACACACACACACACACACACACACACACACACACATCTCTATTCCTGGTGATACTTTCTAGAAACACATAATCTAAGCTGTTCATAAATTCATATAGATCATTACAGATCATCTCCTTCTTTCATAAGTATTTCATGAATAATTTCTAAAGAAGTTACATGATTCACCTTAGGAAACAGAAGGATTTAATGATGGACCAGGGAGTATCTATAGAATCCAAATTTTTTTAGTGACAACCTAATGTTATTTTTGTTGCACCTTAAAAACTCACTTTGTCAGAACTTTAGTAACAGGAAATTATTACCTAATGGATCTAAGGGCCCAAACTATTGATCATTCAGCATGTAGAAGCAAAGTGAAATGACTCTGGTCCCACTTTCATTAGAAATCAAGACAGCAATGTTTCATAGAATCTTATTAATGCTAAGTTCATCTATTCTAACTCCTACACAAAACATGATCTCCCCCCCCCCCCCAGGCTGGGGTTAAGTGACTTGCCCAGTGTCACACAGCCAGGAAGTGTTAAGTGTCTGGGACCAGATTTGAACTCGGGTCCTCCTGAATTCAGGGCTGGTGCTTTATCCACTGCACCATCTAGCTGCCCCACAAACCATGAATATTATCCTAAATATCTCCAATATATATTCAATATTTCACTAATGTCAGCAAACATTTTTAAGAAAATATCACCATCCATCCCACTTCCAATATGAAATCCAAGGATTTTTACATTCTCTGGGTCTATAATATTTTGCTAACAGTAGTTCTCAGTAAGTTAACTATTTTAGACAGGGACTCTTATGAGACCACCCCCTATTGGTAACTTTGGCTTTTGTAAAACTGCACATAGTTACATATTACAATAAATATTGTAAAATGTACCATATCATTATCATTTTAAAATTAGTAGGAAAAAATATAGAGAATATAAGCTCTTACTCTCCTTATTGCTTCTTGAAAATGAAAAAAAAAAACAAGCAGAATTTTTATTTGAAAGAACAAAATATTGCCTCTAACATTGTCTTCTAATAAGGCAACTACTATTCATACACCAAAATTATTCAACATTTTTTGACAGATATAATGATGAAATAACCCAATTCCATGCACCTCTGATCTTAATCATCCCAGGGGTAGTGTGTGCTTGTTGTTGTTTCCTAATGAAATGGAAGAGTTCCACCAAAGAATCTAATTTGAAGGAGAAACTTATATAGATGGTGAGGCTCTATAGAGGTTTCTGTTTTCAACTATTTTTGTACTGGCTTTGAACAATTCAAAATATCCTAAAAGTGATCTATAACCACTCAAAAGAATTTGGCTTGACCATCCATGTTTGAATCACTAAGGAGGTGCAGAATTTGTTACCCAGATTTTGATTTGCATTTTAATATCTGACCTTTAGAACTATTTTAAATCTATTTATTTTTAGATAAATTTAATCATATCTAAATCTGCTTTGTGTTGATAGATATAGTGTGTACATGGATCTCTATCTCTAACTCATAGGATGATTGATTGATCGATAGATAGAGCTGGATATACCACAGTAGGTATGCATAGTACAAATGAAAAATAAGTTGGGTGCAGAATTACATAGAAGAGAGGCGTAGACTATATTTCCTTTAGGAAATATCAAAGATACTTTAATCCCTCTAAACTTTGTGTGGAAACAGATTTGTTTTTTGTTTTGTTTTGTTTTTAAATATAAATATTCTTTCAGAGTTAAAAAGGGCTGGACGATATTTGAAAGTGGAAATGGATATTTCATAGAAGTCAATCAAGACTCATGCTAAAAACTAGTGATGTGTAACCTATTAGGGGATACCAAGGATGGAATTAAAAAAAAAAAAACATCAAAAGGGAAATATATACACAAGGAGAGAAAATGTGTTACTTACTTGGAAAGGGTGAGAGATGACAAATAAGTAGCCAGAGTTCCACTACTATATTTGTCATGTTGAAAGTATGCAGGGTTTCATCATTCTGTCTATAGCTACTATGGCACATTTGTAGGAGGAAATGAACTAAATACCCAAAGCATGGGCAGAGAAAGGCATGAATCATTTGAAAACTGAATTACTAGAGAAAGAAGTCTATTTTAATAAAATCATAAATCTAGTTTTTAATTCCAGTGGTCAAATTCAAAGGGAAGATATTTGTCCAATATCAAGTTTAGGGAAAGTATCTAACAAAATTTCTTAGTCATTTGTTTCTGGTCCTAGGCATTTGTTTTTTACAAATGATATGGAAAAAAAGATTGACATGATATTGTTTTATGATTTTCAGATAACAAAAACTATTAAGTATACCTAATCCATTATATAGCAGAGTTAGAAGTCCAAGAAAGACCTTAACTAATTTGAAAATGTCAATGAATGGGAAAATTTAAGTATAAAATGAATTAATGTTAAGTTTTACATATGGATTAAAAAGAAAATCACAACTACAGATACAAATACAGAGTAGTTTGGAAATAGTGAAATAGAAACTTAATTTCAAAAAGATCTGAGTGTACTTCAAAAAATAAGTTAACATAGTAGTCAAAAAATTAGTGAGATCTTTAATCTCAATATGAAATAATTGGTGTAGGTGAGAAGGGAAGCATGCTTCTGTAATTTTTCTAGTTTTACTAATTCTGAAATAGTTCAATTCTGGACACCTCTGTTCAAGAAGGACATTGATTAGATAGAGCATTGCAAAAGAAAACAAACAAGATGGAAAAGAAACTCAATTTCATGTCATGTGAGGACGGGCCATAGAAACATAGATTATTTATCATAGAAAAGAGAAGATTTAATAAAACATTAGAGCTCTCTTTCATTATTTGAAGTGCTTTCATGTTGGTGATGTAGTAGATTGGTTCAACTTGGTCATAGGAATCCAAAAAATCAAACCATACAAATGTCAAGTCATTTAGGTTTGATTTGATATTTTCTCTCAACAAATATAGATATTTAAAAGCCAAATTACCTGGTTTGCTAGGTAAGGGGTTCTATTTCCCTAAAGATCTTCATGCAAAGGTTGGATAATAATCTGCCAAGTATATTATCAACTCTATTCATGTTCATGTGCAATTTAGACTATGCAGTGATCAGGTAAAATAAAAGCCCAGTAGAGAAATCTGTGGTATAATTTATGGATCATTAAGCTTGGTTAGAGCCTGATAGTTTAAATCCCAGTGTCTGTACTGCCATTAACTAGGGATATAATTTTGGATAATTATTTTAAGACCTTTGAGGTCCCATTTCTTGCTGCAGAAAAAAAAAGCATGACCATTTTCATAATTATGATATTTATTTAATCTCTAAAATATTGCAATTATACACAAATGTCTGTTATTATTAATCTATAAACACTGAGACCTTACTAAAAAAAAATACCTAGGAACTGTAAAGAGAGGGAGGTGTCATGTTCCTACACCTGTCTTGTTTCTTATGTGTATTTTAAGTGGCTGCTTCTTATCCAAACTCACTCCATCCTTATTTTTACCTCCTTCCTTGCTTCTTTTCAAACCTCAGCAAAAATCATAGTTTCCATAAAAAAGCCTTCTTAGTCCTCCTCAATCTGAGTAAATTCCTTCTGAGATGATCTTTGTATTTCCTCTAAACTAATTTGTTATATATGTCTCTGCAATTGACCATTTATTCTGTTTGGTTGTTTTTATGTCCACCTTTTTATTTCTAAAACTTACCACCTTGACTAAAAAATGAGTGCTAAGTTTGTGGACTTTACCTGCTGATAAGTCCAGTCTTATTATACTTTAATTGTTCTTGAGTACATTCTATATGATTATAGAACTGTCTTAGAAATCACTTAATCCTATTTTATAGACCAAGAAATTGAAGCCCACAAAGTAGCAGATGATAGTGAATGCATTTGGAGCTGAAAGGAGTTAACAGCCTGTTTGTTTAATCCCATTCTTTTACAACTGATAAAACTGGGAATGGACCCTGATTTAAGCAACCTGGCAGTTAGCATCAGAGGCAGCTTGAATCCAGCTTCTCTGATTCTAAAGAAAGAGCCCTCATCGCACATAGTAAGTGATACAACTAGGTTTGGGATTGATATCTTATAGATTTAGTAGAGTTGTTTTCCATTACACCATCTTCAAACAGGTCTATAAGAAGCTGACATAAAGCATAACTGAAACCACTGTTCTGGAGTTTACACCCTGGATGTGACCATACGATTGGAATTGAGTTGCATGAGAGGTCAGGATGAAGGAAATAACTCACCTCCTGAGCCCGACCCTCAGCAATATGTGCTAACAGCCTGGAACTCCATACAACAAAAGAGAAGCTAGGGCAAATATTAGGGAATTAGTGGCAAGAATTAAGGACCTGGGACAATTCAGGAACAACAGGTGGAGATAAAGTTAAATTTTGGCACCTGCTAGGATTCTCCCCTAACTTAGAACACAACTGGCTTTTATCTTGTATTTTGGAAGCAGCTATTTTAAACACAATTCTGAAATTATACTTTGAGTCATTAAATTCCATTTCTTAAATTTATTCTAGCACTTCACATGTTATCCTGCCAAGATGTGTGTGTGTATGTGTGTGTGTGTGTGTGTGTGTGTGTATGTGTGTGGTGGTGTGCGTGTGTAATCACTGACTTCATTATCCATCATATATTACTCCTTCCAATTATGTATCATCAGCAAATTATATTTGCATTTCATTTCTTATTGTATTTAAGCATTGATTATTGACTACTCCAGTGCAAACTTCATTTAAAAGTGACATTGAACCATAAATGACTTTTTGGATTCCAATTATTCAGTTACTTCTAAGACAGTCTTATGCTTGATGACCTATTGTTCAGTCATAATGTCCTTATTGCTTCTATAAAGACAGATGGGAAACTTTGTAAAGGGTCCTACTCAAATTTAGAAACAATAACTAGCAAACCAATTAAGTACATAACAGTTTAATTACATTGTCAGGACAGGAAATTAAATTAGGCTCCCATGATCTATTCTTAATCATTTTATGTTATTTTAGCCAAAATAATAATGAACCTTTCTGACTTTAGTTAGGATAACGCCCTGACTATAGTTACAAGACAAGTTTATTATCATTTTGGTATTCAAGAACAGATTCATGGGATTGGAAGGACTTAGGCTATATTGGAATAGACTAATGAAATTTGGCTTACTTTCATTTCATAATTGGAAGTTGGAAAAGGACTTTTCTGAAGTATAATACAAAATTATTTATTATTAATTCTAATTACAAGAAGCAAAACAGCGTAGAATGGTTTTAAGAGTCTAGAGTTAGGGGCAATGGATTTAAATCCCAACTCCAACAATTATTAGTTGAGTAACTCTGGGCAAACCACTTCACTTTCATAAATTTCTGTTCCTTTATCTATAAAATTGAGATAATATATTAACAGCAAATAATGTTTTTAATAAGAAAATAATGTTTTAAGTCCGGAAATATAATATGAATTGTTTTTCTTCAGTCATGTCCAATTCTTCATTATCCAATTTGGGGATTTCTTAGCAAGAAGACTAGAATGATTTATTATCTCCTTCTCCAGTAGATTAGAGTTAACAGAGGTTAAATGACTTGCTTAGAGTAACATAGAGGTTAAATGACTTACTTAGAGTAACATAGTGATTGTTTGAGGCCAAATTTGAACTCAACTTTTTGTGACTCCAGGCTCAATGCTCTGTCCACTGAGCCACTTTATATAACCTTTGTTATATAAATCTGAATTCTTGTTATTGGAATGATGCTTTGTGGACAAGTGGTGATTTGTATGTGCTGTCAGTCTTAACTGGGCATTTAACCATTGCACTGATTGCATGTCCAATTAATCAATTGTTTCATCCTCTCAGAAGCTATTCCACACCTTCTGTTTTCTCCTCAAGGCCCTAACTACAGCATATTCCCCTCTGACTCATCCAATGGTTTTGTCTCCTACTTTCATGAAAAAAAAATCCACTTTTGTTCTTTGGTAAATCACTTAATTTTTATAAGCAGTACTCTAAATGCCTGTCACTGAGTTTCAGACACCATATGCCAATCAATGGTCGCCATCAGATGAATTTTGTGGTGATAAACATCCAAATACTAAACACCATAACCAAGGACCAATCAGTATATGGCCCAGTTCATTATCTAAGTCTGACCTCTCCCTGTTCTAAGCACATGACTCAGAGGACAGGACTCTACAAATGTTCAGGCTCCATATTGACCACGTTCACATGGCACCTATGCCCTAAACACACTTACAAGAGTAGAATAAATGTCCTCTAATATCCTTTTCAATTAAAAATCTGTGATCACATGTTCTTGTAAAATATCTTTTTATCATCATTGGTATAACAAATAAGGACACTGTAATTGTAGTGGATAGAAAATGGGATCTGGAATCAGAGGACCTGCTAATATTAATGATAATAACAATAACAATAATTACTAACTTTATATATTCTAGGTACTGTACTATTTTTTAAATATATTTTTTCTTATTGGATTCTCACAACAACCCTGTTATATAGATGCTGTTATCCCCATTTTATACTTGAAAAAATACTGAGGAAAACAAAGAGTAGTTGCCTCATTAAAGCCAAATGGTTACTTTCAGCTTTAATCTTCCTTCCTCTCTCTCCAAAATTCCTTCCTAGAATGCCATAATTCACATTTTGTAATAATTATCTATCGGATACACATTAGTCCACAGTTTTATAAGTCTAGAAGGGAAATTACATCTAGCAGCTGGTGGAAAAACTGCCTTCTTCCCAGGGCTAACAAACCTGGGTATTTGTCTTCTCTTGGTTTCCCCGTTTTAATACTAAAGAACAGAAGACAGTGGAAAGTAAAAAAACATAATCCAGGAAACATCATTCCCTAACACAATAGAGATTGTCTTTTCCTGAATTGCCCAATCCTTAGTTTCAGACATTTGTCCCAATCCTGAGCTAGACAGAGGTAAAATTGTTTTGTGAGCTTTGATTTTACAAAAATCTCTGCTATGAACAGCAAAGTACAATAAAAAGAATGCCAGCTTTAAAATGAGGACATTCATGGTTGAGTCCTTTTTCTTTTCAGTGACAATATATGTGACATAGGACAATGAGAAACCTCTCTGGATCTTAATTTCTTTTTCCTCCTCACCTGCAAAAAGAGCAGCTTGGATTATATATCCTGCTAAAGTCCTCCTACTTCTAGATCTATGATTATTGGGTCTCTTAAAACCTCTACTCTTTTACCTTCAACCATTTGGAGTTTCCTTGTCTGTCAAATTATATAATCTATGCTTTGTCAAACTCTGACATTCATGGTCCTATTTTCTCTGGTTTCTTCACGCTCTGGTATGTTCTAGGTGCCTTTTGACTGTTGACATTCAATCCATTTTAAGTTCTAATTCAAATCTGACATTCAATACTTTACATTCTAAGTACAAATAATTTACCTTTCAAAGTCTACTTTTCCTGCGGTTTTAAATCATTTGTTATGGAGGTTGTATTTGAAAATAATGTCTCTATCATCTGCTGATTTGGAGAGTTAAATAAATACCTCAAAGACATTTTACTGACACAATATAGGAAATGCAAAGATTTAGAGACTGAAATAGCAATGATGATTGCCTTTCTATGCAGATTATAACATTACAATTTTACACTACACTGTAGAATATCTATTGAGTTACTCAAGGGCAATTGTCCCCATTTCAGTTTTTACAGCTTTTTTGCTTATGAATTGCCTAGAGATAACAGCATACTCATTCATTTCTACTGGCACAGCCTTCAAGTTTCCATTCAGCTATCCTCCCCATTACTACCCAACTTCTTCTTCAAATGAATGCCAGAGAATTTTGGAAATAGAGTCCCAACTGGGCAGTACATGATGCTCCAAATGACCCAACCTACCTGAGCAAGGGAAAACTCTTCTTCTAGACACGTGAGGTCTTCTGAATGAATCTAGGCGGATGGCTTATACTTTCTGGCAATTTGAGGCCTTTCTCCCTGAAGCATTTCTCTAATCCAGTCAAAAGAAGCAAGAGTCACTTGGGTACCAGTCTCCAGAGAAAAGTCATAATTGGTGAAATTATCTTCACTCTAAATATGGATTTGAATTATGTGATGCTATTCCATGTACTTATTTACTTTATTTTAAGTGAATTTCTATGAAGTTTTGTGGTGTTCACCTGGGACTTAGTTTGCTGGAATATTCCTTCAGATTACATCATGGATCATCTTTTATTCTAAACAGATCATTATCATGGAATGGGTCCCCAGATACACAAAGTTATCAGATTTTAGAATCAAAGTATGTTTTAAACATCATAGAATCTATTATTCACTAAAGAAAAACCAAAAGTAGAAGTTATTCAATTAAAGCAACTCAGTAGATTAGTATTAAACCTATGCTTAAAACACAAGGATTCTGATTCCAATAGTGTTTTTGTTTGTTTGTGTGTGTGTGTGTGTGTGTGTACACACACACACACACACACACACACACACATATATATATATATATATATATATATATATATATATATATATATATATATATATATATATATATATATATATATATATATCATATATACATAGTGGTCTAAGTGAAATATCTATCTGTCTATATTTCACTTAGACCATGATTTGTAATCTTTATAATTCACCAGATTATTAATGATTTAATTCATTAGCACTTTCCCATCATCCTTTTTTGTTCTTTCTCACTGTTAACATCTTTTCTAGGCATTCTGTATATGTATATTCCCTATTACATTTGAAAAGTAGTTTTGTTTTAAAAATGTATTTCTTAGGTGAGGTTGGGTTGTTTACCATATTGTGGGGATCTGTAGCCCTCCTTTTTTTTTTTTTTTTTTTTTTTTCTTGAAACAAAATGCATGCCCTGGTAAGTTACTTTTTAGTTTTAAGTGTCTCCAAACTTAGTTTGGCAGAATTCAGTGTTTCAACTGATCTATGCATACAACTTTCCCAATTTGATAACACTTTTTAGAGCTTGTGCATCTCAGGCATGGCCTTCCTGGATCTAGTATTACTGCAGCAGGATAACGAGCCTTGGATTTGATTTATCTACTTTTTAGAACATAAGAGGGTAAACACTTGAGAACATGACATTCATTAGACACACAACTGGCCTTATTTACCAGTGGAAGCCTAAATGCATCATCACATTGAGACAGTGTGGTCAAGCTGATAAAGCACTCTCCAGTCTTTATCTCACTTGAATTCTCAGTGAAGTTATTCTACTTTTATTTTCTTTAGTTTCATTTTTCAGGTTTAGAACATTTTGTTGTTTCTCTACAAAAAAGCAATACTAAACACAAAACACTCATAAGCATCCTTTGACAGAAAAATTTAAAATAGAATTCATTAATCTAACTACTATTATAGACACTCTTGACCCCTCTCATCTCCTGCTGGCGCGAATTCATAGTTAAGCATCATGATAATGTAGATCACCCTGCCTTTTTTAACCTTTTAATTAGTTAATTATTTTAACATTCTTTGATTTTAAATGTTGAGTTCCAAATTTTGTCCCTTTTTTCCACATCTTCCCACACATACTGAGAAGGCAAGCAATATTAAATTATTACATACGTGAAATCATTCAAAATATTTTTCTTTATTAACCACATTTCGAATAGATAAGAAAAATATAGAAAATGAGAAAATTATACTTCACTTTGCATTCAGAGTTCATTAGTTCTTTCTCTGGAGGTATATGGCATTTTTTCATCATGAGTTCTTTAGAATTTTCTTGGATCACTATATTGACCATCACTGTTCATCATTAGTAAAATGGTACTGTGTACAATGATCTCCAGGTTCTTCTCATTTCTCTTCTCATTTCTCAGATCTTTCATATAGGATTTGAAAAATCTTTTTTCCTCTGAAACTATCTCATCACTTCTAATAGAACAATAGTACTGCATTATAATTATATGCCTCACTTTATTTAGCCATTCTCCAAATTATAAGCATGCCCTCAAGTTCCAGTTCTTTGCTACCATAAAAAGTGCTGCTATAAATATTTTGTACATAAAAGTCCCTTTCCATTTTTGTTTTTGATCTCTTTGGAATGCATACTAGATAGTGGTTTTGATGGGTCAAAGCTTTATAGCCCTTTAGGCCCAGTTCCAAATTGTTTTCCAGGAAGTTTGGGTCAGTTTACCAACAATTCATCAATACATGTATTTTTCATCATACTTCCCGACATTTATAATTTCTGACAGGTATGAGATGATACCTCAGAGATGTTTCAATTTGCAATGGACTAATTGATAGTAATCAGAACACTTTTTTCATTAGAATAGCTTAGATTTCTTCTGAAAAGTGTTTTTTTATATCCTCTATTTATCAATTAGGAGATAGCTCTTTTTTTTTTTTTTTTTTTTTTTTACATTTGATTCTGTTCTATACTCAGTAGTCCTTTATCAGTGAAACTTTCTGGAATATTTTTAATATTATTTCAATATCATCTTTTAGCATAATGTAATTTTGGTGATTATCTCTTTTCATTAGGTGTTTCTGGTTTTTCTTTCTCTGACATTTTAATGACATTATTTGCCTTTTTTACTTCACTGAAGCATATTAGATTCTGTTCCAGTCCTTTATTTTAATTCTTTGTATCCAGAGCTATATCTTGCCACCAGATCTAAATGGCTCCAAAGAGAAAAGTGAGGCAGTTGACCTCACACAGCCCTTTCTCATTTAAACTCAATTTACTTGTATGCCATGGCTTCACATTCCTAATGTCATGATCTTCTTCAAGAAGGAAGGGAAACAACAATTTATCTTTTAAGCAACACATTCTTAAATTTTGTTTTTTAATCCATACTGCTACCTTCTTCCATTTAATGAGTGAACTCATCCCGTTCATATTCATAATTTTGATCACTGTATATTTTTTCCATCCTGTTTTGTTTTGTTCTCTTTCTCCTCTGTGTTTTACTCTATTTAGCTGTCTGTCTTTCTGTCTGTCTCTTCTCTCTCCCTCCCTTTCTCCTTCTCCTCTATCCCTTTCTCTCTCTCTCTCTCTCTCTCTCTCTCTCTCTCTCTCTCTCTCTCTCTCTCTCTCTCTCTCTCTCCTCAAAAAAACCCATTGTGATTCTTACCATTGCCTTCCTTAATCTACCTTTCCTTTCATTCACCTACACCCTATTTCTCTTATCTCCTTCCCATTTTTTCTTTATTGGGCAAATTCCATGCATATACACAATTGAGTTTGTATATAGATTTTTCCTTCTTTGAAGCAATTATAAAGAGAAGTTCAAACACTAGCCACCATCCTTCTCATCTTTCCCTTCAATATAAAATCTCTTCCTTGAATGCTTATTTTATGTGAAAAATTGTTCCCTTTTCTACCTCTCTCTCCTCCTTTCTCCCAGTGAGTACCACTTTCTCACCTCTTCATTTTTTGAGCTTTGGCTACTTCCTCTTTGCCATTTTTTACAAGGCAATTGGAATTAAGGGACTTTTACAAGTTTACACAGTTAAATAAATATCAAGTATCTGAGACCAAATTTGAATTCATGTCATCCTTATTTCAATCATGGTGCTCTATGAACTGAGCCATCTAGATGTTCAAACATAATATTACAGTCATTTCATCTGTCAATGTAAATTTCTTTATAATTGCTCTAATAATTATAAAGTCTTAGAGTTTCAGGTATCATTTTCTTGTATACAAATAAAAACATATAGAGTTTAACATTATTGACTCCTTTATACCAGTCTCTCATTCATTTTTCCCTTTTTTTATGCTTCTCTTGAATCTTGTGCTTGAATTTCATATTTTCTATTCAACTCTGGTCTTTTAATAAAGAATGCTTGACAAGACTCTTTTTTATTAAATATACAATTTTCCTCTGAAAATTACATTCAGCATTGATGCATTTGGTATTCTTGGTGGTAATCCTAAATTCTTTGCCTTGGAATATTATATTCCAAACCCTCTATTACTTTAATATATACGCTGGCAAATCTTATGTGAACTTGACCATGATTCCACAAAGTTTAAATTGTTTTGCTGGCATATGTACTTGTACTGACCAGAACTAGCCCTCCTCTTTGCTTTGGTACTGTGACCAGGGCCCCTACTTCCCTGTGACCAATAATTAGCACCCATCTCTACCTTGGAGATATGATCCAGAAATGCATGGGCAATATAATTGCCAATTAGTGTCAAGTATACCCAGTGCCAGCAAATAGTCCCTTGTAATCTGTTTCTTATCGGTTATCTGACCTCTTAATATGTTTGGGCTGAGAATTCCCAAAACAAATGCTGAGGATGCCCCTACTTTTCTACCACCATATGTGAGTATTGGACAATCCTCTACCCCAGAGCAACAGACTTTTTCTGATGAAGAAGTTTTCTTAAGCTAGAAAAAAATCCACCCTAACTTTTGTGGGCTCTACTGCTCCAAAATTTGAATTAAGACTCTATTTTAAAGATATTTGGGGGATCAGTTGGATGGCTGCCCCAATCCACTATCTTGCATCCATTTGGACTCTAGATTTAAACATTTTACAACTGAGTAAACTGTCTTGCCCTAAACTGTTGGAAACTAACTTACTTTGAATTAAAAACTAATGTCCAAGGTACGCATATTCCTATAGAATATAGAATAATATGGCATTTATAATGAAGCTATGGAATTCACTATAGACAGTGGTTAAAAAAAAAAAAGAGAGAATTAGAGATGTTTGGCCTGAAGAAGAAAAGATTGAGTTGGCAGACTCATCATATTTATGTAGATGGAGGTTTTTCTCTAAAAGATATCTTGGATTTATTCTGTTTGCCTTTGAGGACAGAACTAGGAAAAAATTGTAGCATATCCCAAAAGGCGGATTTGGACTCAGCAAAAAGAATATGTTGTCTAAAAGATTTTTTTCAACTAGAAAACAATTAGAACATGAGCATATATTATGTTTATGTGCTTTCAAAAAGCATGTAATTGATTCACATCTGTAATAATGCACAGAAAATAAAGACAAAATTAATAGCTAGATAGTCTAGTCCCTGCAGAATTTCAATGTGGAAATTATTAGATAATGAGCGATTGGTTATATGCCCTTTTTAAGTTGAGCATGTACAATTCTTGTAAACATATTTCTACATTCATCATGCTGCAAAAGCAAGCAGATCAAAAGGGAAAAAAATTTGCAAAATGCTATATCAATTAATTAATACCAATCACTCAAAATCTTTATTTTTCTTATAGGTTCAACTTAGGTAATAATAAGGGTTATTTTTAAAAATTTCTCTAGTTAATATTGTCTCCTACATATTAAATTCAAGTTATTCATTTATGTTTATTCTTCATCTTTACCTCTATAGAATTTAAAATAATTTGTGGACTGAGGCAATTTTTTTTAATAACTGAATCATTTGTAACAGACAGCTAATAAATATGTATTCCGTTGAATAAAGTGAAGTATAATTGAATATTAAATTGTCTGATAAGGTGATATTACATATTTGAAGCCATCTTCTTCAGTAGATTTCTCCTGAGCACATTCCTCAAAGCTGCTTTCACATCTCTGTTTCTCAGACTATAGATGAGTGGGTTCAGCACAGGACTCACAAAAGTGTAGAACACAGCTATGATTTTGGATTCCTCAACACTTTTGTCAGTGGGAGGTCTCACAAATGTGCAGAAGAGAGTCCCATAAAATAAAGTAACAGCCATCATGTGAGAGCCACAGGTAGAGAATGCCTTCTTCCTTCCCTCAGCAGAGCGAATGCGGAGGATGGCTACCAGAATGAAGGCATAGGAGATGAGAATGATGGCAAGAGAATTGGAAAGATTAAACCCAGCTGAGATGAGCATGGCATGTTCTTTGAGATAGGGGTCAGAACAAGACAACTTGATGAGAGGGGGATCAGCACAGTAGAAGTGATTAATGACATTGGATCTACAGAAGGACAAGCGAAATGTCAGGATGGATTGGAGAAGACCTTCAGAGAAACCATAGATATAGGGGAAGGTGGCCAGGCAGATGCAGACTCTTCTGGACATTTTCACAGTGTAGTGTAGGGGGCTGCAGATGGCAACATAGCGGTCATAGGCCATGGCAGCCAACATGTAATACTCAGTGAGCAGGAAAGCAATGAGAAAGTAACACTGCAGAAAGCAACCAGCAAAAGAAATGCTCTTCCTTTCAGATAATAAATTTACCAGCATTTTGGGCGTTACATTGCAGGAATAGCACAAATCTACAAAAGCCAAATTAGTAAGAAAAAAGTACATGGGAGTGTGAAGACGAGGTTCAAGTTTGATCAGCACAATCATTCCAAGATTTCCTAATAGGGTAAGAAAGTAGATTACAAGGAAAACCACAAATAGTATATATTGTACTTCAGGACGATCTGTGAGTCCAGCGAAAATAAATTCAGTAACTGCAATGCTGCCATTAAAGTTTTGCATGTCCCAAGGCATTTGTGGTCTTCTGACATCAAGAGAAACAAAAGAGAAATGAATTAAAAATGATGTAATATAGCTCTTTGCATTTCAGAAACTATTTCCTTCTCCCTTAAGCAACAGAGAGAACTACTGTGATTACTTCATGGACAAGGAAACTGAAACTCTTGAGATATACAAGACCTGCTCAGTAGGTCAGAGTAAAAGTATTTGAAATTCTGTATAGGGCTTTTGGCTTCAAATATCATATTAATCTATTAAAGCAAAATAACTTTCTTATTGAAGGAATTTGAGGATTTTTTGTGTTTCAGATTGTCATTCTCTCATCCAAAAGCTTTTTTTTTTTTTAATCTAAACAAAGATATATGTAAAAATACCTAAAAATGGGTAACTTCTTGGACATATCTTCCCCAAATCTACAAAATATTGAAAATAAAATATTAATAATTTCTAGTCATTCCCCCTTCTCTTGGCAACATATTTAGATGATCAATCAGACAATCAAGAAGAATTTATTTTTCTATGATGTGACAACACACAAACACCCACATACACATAAAGGACCAGTAGCATTTAAAGTTAATACATAAAATCACAGAATTATAGAACTGGAAGGTGTCTTGCAGCTTTTCTAATGGCTCAGAATTGAGCTTTGGGGAGAAGAAGTAACTCCTCAAAATTCATGCAACTAGCTAATCAATTTGTAATTAATCAATTAGTCAATCATAAAAGGTGCCCTGACTTATAATACAGAATGCTTTCCACACTTTAGATATACTTATATTTAAAGAAAGGATGATAAGAGTAGAAAGAGCATTGGATTTAAAGTCATGGTAGCCACACATAAGTCTCAGTGTTCTCATTGACAGTTTTTTTTTAAATTAACTTTATAGTTATAATTTTTTGACAGTACATATGCATGAGTAATTTTTTTACATCATTATCCCTTGTATTCACTTTTCCAAATTTCCCCTCCCTCCCTCTACTCCCTCTCCTAGATGACAGGCAATCCCATATATATTAAATGTGTTACAGTATATCCTAAATACAATATATGTGTGTAACACCAAATTTCTTGACACTCTGTTTCTAAAATGGAATTAATGAATGTCTGAAAGTATCAGTTTTCTTTTTAAATAATATTCTTTTCACCATTCTCTATGTCTCTCTGTCTCTCCCTTTGTCACTCTCTTTGTCTCCCTTTCCTCACCATATCTCTTTCTTTGTTTCTTTTATTTAAATAGATTGCATGACTTTCTGTAAATATAGTAAAAACAGTTTAATTATCTCATTTGTATAGCAGCCCATCACCTCCTTTTTCAGAAGTAAAGACATCATTTTCTCTCTTTCTTTTTCTATCCTTTATGCATTGTACAATCATTCTATATAGTTATTTTAATGATGACTTTGAAGGCCTATTTATTTTTTTTCAATATTTAAGATTTGTTTTCATTTTAAATATTTATAAAATAGGTACTCGACTAACTATACCTCATTCCCAGGTAAATCTTTTCCTTAACCAGTCATGCAATGTCCTTCTCATCAATTTAAATCTAGGAGTGAAGGAGAAAGATCTTCTTTCTGTAGACTTTGAATGTCCACAGCTCCTTACAAAGAAAAAGAAAATTCTGTCTGAATGTGCCCAGTAGAGCATTTTTACTTGTATTTGAGATAGTTGGAATTTTCCTCTGGTATTCTTGTGATGTTAGGGTAAAGTGATGATTTATCTGGTGCAACTTACTGTGGATATTATGGGAAAATACAATAGAGGACAAGAACAAGAACCCTACAGAATACATAGGAAAGGATCAGTTAGAATCTGCATTATTACAGGAAAAATAATATTAATAAGATTACAAAAGTAGATATTTGTTTTTTAATTTAAATGGACAAACCAAAAGAGCAGTAATTTGCTCAATGTACGTTTAGAAGATGGTATTCAGTAAAGATCCCCAGTGAAATAATTTTGTCTTGGGCATTTAAAAAAATTACTTTGGATAAAGGCAGTCATGATATTCTTATACAATTTTCAAACACTAGCTGTCAAGGACAACTAAATTATTACATTAAAAAGTCAGAAGTCTAAAAAAGACTAGAATATTTATTTGAATAGAATAAGATTAAGTTATAAGGAATAAATATAAAATCTTACATTTTGGGCTAAACAATAAAATTCACAAAAATCCAAATTTGATTAAAAAATATGGAATAACTACAAATCCACAAAAGAGTGGAAATGGTAGTATGGTATTTTAATTTTAAAATATCTGAGCATAATTCAAAATAAATATGTCAATTTTGTGATAAGATAGCCAGTTAAATAAGTGAATAATTTCTTTGTTATGAAGTGCAATATATTAGAAATGAAAGAAAGGGCGCTTCTGTGAATTTCCCAAGCTTTACAAAATCAAAAGAGGCTTTATGTTTTTTGCTTGTATTTTGTTTTCTTTCTCATTTTTTTCTTATTTGATCTTATTTTTCTTGTTCAACAAGGTAATTGTAAAAATAAGTACACATATATTGGATTTAATATGAAAATTTTACATGTCTAACATATATTGGATTAGTGGACATTTAGGAGACAGGTGGAGGGAAAGAGGGCAAAATTTGGAACACAAAGCTTTGCAAGGGTCAATGTTGAAAAATAACTCAGGAATAAGTTTTAAAAATAAAAATCTTTAATAAAAAAAAGGGTATTCAATTTTGGACACCATTTTTCAAGAATGTTAGTAATTGGTTCAAAGGAGCACAATCAAGAGTGTGTAGAGCCTTAAGTTCATGCCATGTAAAGAATGGTCAGAGGAACTTAAAATATTTTTTTGTGTAAAGGGAAGATTTCATTTTAAAAAATTGAGTGTTCTCTTTCACTATTTGGAGGACTTTCATGTAGACAATAAAGTAGAATGATTTTGATTAGCCACAGAAGACACAACAAGAGGAATCTTATTTAGGTTTGATGTTAAGATATTTTAAAATTAGAGGTATTCAAAAGCAAAATGAACTGCTTCACTAAGGAAAAGGTTCTACCATTTCTTTCATTATGTCAAATTGAGTTCAACAGGCAAATTTGTGCTATAGTTCAAATACCAGTAGGCTTGCTTAGAGTCAGTTATTTTAAGTTCTAGTGGTAGTACTTCCTTTAACTTGTGATAAAATTTTGGACCATTACTTGAAAACTTATAAATTCTACATTTTTGCTATAAAAAAGAAAGGATTTGTTCATTTTTCACAAATAATATTTATTCAAGCTGTAAAATGCTGTAGGATTCTACTCAAATGCTTACCATCACTGATTTTACAAGAGAAATCTTGGGAACATGAGAAAGAGGTGTATTTTCCTACATCTACCTCCTTCTCTTTATCTTACTCTGTGCATTTTGAGTGGCTGCCTCCAATCCCAAATCTCTTCAATCTCTTCCTGCCTGTCATCTTGCCAAATTATCCTTCAAGTTTCAAAATTGTAGCTTTTGCCTGAAGATATTCATCTTCCCTTATCTAAGCAAGTTTTCTCTGAGACACTCCTTTATTTCTCCTACTTACTTTCACTCATATACAATATGACATTAAACTGTGAATTTCTTGAAAACAGGTATAATTTAATTGGTTGGCTTGTTTGGTTTGTGCCCACCTTGATATTTACAGCTCTTCACATAAAAACTGAAAAATGATGAGAACTTTTTTGGTATAGTAAGCTTACTTTTGAGTCTAATCTTATATTTTAATATAATCTGGTCAAAGATAATGGAGTGATTTACCATTTACTTCTCCAGCTCACTTTATAAATGAAGAATCAGAGGTAAATAGGGTTAAGTGATTTGTCCAGAGCCACATGACATATTTGTAGGTCCTGACCCCCAGAACTTCATCCATTGTACTAGCAATTTGCCCTACCCTGCCCACTTTCATACCCTTAACAGCACTGAGGCTCAGAGAGTTAAGAGATTGGCTCAAGATCTAACAGATTATAAGTATCTGAGGCCACTAGACAGTAGAATTCCTTTTGAATCACTCAAGGCAAATTTCCCTTTTATTTGGCGTTTGCATGTTTTCCTCTGAAGTTCCAACAGTATTCAATTCCATTGGCATGCCCTTCCAACTTCTGCAGAGATATCACTCACTTACCCTATTACCACATAACTGCTGCTTCAAATGAATGAAGACAGGCCAGAGAGCTGAAAAGTTAAAGTATATAATGCTCCAAAGGACCCAACGTACCTGAGCACTCTTCTTAGAGACCTCTAAGTTCTGGGTAAATCTGTGTGGATGACTTATAACTCTCTGGCAATTTGAGGACTTTTTCCCTGAAGTATTTCTCTAATACCTTCCAAGGAAACAAGAATCACTTGGGTAAATGTCTCCAAAGAATAACCATAATTGGTGAAACCATATTCACAAACATGAGTTTGGTTTGGGTGATATAATTCCATTTACTGTTTAATTTTAATTTAATTGGAATTGTGTAAATATTTTTGTGGTGTTTAAATAGGATGCAATATGTCAAAATATTTCTTCAGATTGCATCATGGACAATCTTTTATCTCAAATATATAGTTGACATGGAACAAGTCAAAAGATATACAGAACTATTAGATTTTTAAAACAGAATACATTTTATACTTCATAGAGCCTATCTCATAATAAGAATGAGGCATCTGAACAAGAAGTTACTCAAGAAAGATGGCATTATGGGTTAATGTTAGAGCTTTGACTAGAACACGCTAATTCTTATTCCTAGACATGTGTATTTCCCCTGTTTTATAATTTATGACATTAAAAACGTTCATTTTGTGCATGATCTTATTTCCTTTATCTTTTATTGTACCTTCTCACTATACATGTGTATGTAATTCATATATTAGATATCCTCTGTGTGTGTCAATTTCCATTACACTTGCAAAACTATTTGATTTCATAGATGAGGGTTCCCCCAAATTTAAAGGATTTTCAATCCTCCCCCCTTTTTTTCTTAAGTTTCTTTCTTTCTTTCTTTCTTTCTTTCTTTCTTTCTTTCTTTCTTTCTTTCTTTCTTTCTTTCTTTCTTTCTTTCTTTCTTTCTTTCTTTCTTTCTTTCTTTCTTTCTTTCTTTCTTTCTTTCTTTCTTTCTTTCTTTCTTTCTTTCTTTCTTTCTTTCTTTCTTTCTTTCTTTCTTTCTTTCTTTCTTTCTTTCTTTCTTTCTTTCTTTCTTTCTTTCTTTCTTTCTTTCTTTCTTTCTTTCTTTCTTTCTTTCTTTCTTTCTTTCTTTCTTTCTTTCTTTCTTTCTTTCTTTCTTTCTTTCTTTCTTTCCTTTCTTTCTTTCTTTTTCCTTCTTTTTTCTGAGGCTGGGGTTAAGGGACTTGCCCAGGGTCACACAGCTAGGAAGTGTTAAGTGTCTGAGATCACATTTGAACTCGGGTCCTCCTGAATTCAGGTCTGGTGCTCTATCCACTGCACCACCTAGCTGCCCCCCTTTTTCTTAAGTTTCAATTGTTGTTGTTCAGTCATTTTATCATGTTTACAATTCGTGGTCCCATGTGCCATAGTATGCAAGGCCCTTCCATCTTCCCCTATTTCCCAAGTGATGTACTTGTTGATGTTCCTTGCTTCTGTGTTACTATCTCTTCATGTCATCCTCTACTGTCCCCCTTTTCATTTGATTTCCCCCCAACATCAAGTTCTTTTCCAGTCAGCCCTGTTTTCTCATATCCAAAATATGCAAGCTTCAGCTTTAGTACTTGAACTTCCAGGGAATAATCTGAATTAAGTTTTAAAAATATTGACTTATTTAATTTACTGCATTGATTCTTCAGGATTTATCCTTACTCAAAGGCCAATTTTCTTAGCTACACATTGCTACTGGAAAAAAACAAAAACAAACAACAAAAAAGAAAACATTGGTTTGATTCAAATCTGGGGGAGAGAGAGAACCAGTGTAATAATTTGTCAGGTATATTATGCAGCTAGGTGATCAAATGGACAGAATATTGGCCTAGTGTAAGGAGGAACCTATTTCATGAATTCAAGTATGGCAATGAATACTTACTAAGTGTGTAAATTGGGTAAGTCACTTACTTAACTCTGTTTCCCTCAGTTTCCTTATCTGTTAAATCATCTGGAACAGAAAATGGCACACCATTCCAATATCTTTAAAAAAATGCAAAACAGGATTATGAAGTCATAAGTGATTGAAAAACAACTGAACAATGGATTCCATGAAATATAAGAAAAATTTCTGTTAATAAAGAATCCTACTTCCTATTGAAATTTTCCAAATCTTTCTTTCTTGCCCCAACAACCATGTGAGTATTGCAGAATGTAAATATCCAGAACAGAATTCTCCCAGCCCATAGATTCAAAATATGTTTTGTGTTTATAACATTTTCCTGGAGATGTTAACATTGATTTCCTTGAGCTTAACTTCTAAGCTTCCATTATATGCTACTTCCTAAATGGCACAAAAATAGCCTATAGAGAAGGAAAACTGCACAATGGCCAGACCTACATTTGAGCAAAGGCAAGCTTTAGTCTGATACACGAGCAATGCTCATTGAGTCTCGTTGGATAATGTTATTCGTTCCTGGCAACTTGACACCATCCTTTTAAAAATATTTTCTAGTCTAGTTCAAAGAATTAAAAAGTAATTTGGGCAAATATCTTCAGAGAGAAACAATAATTGATGAAAGCCTTTCTATCAAAAACATTGAATTAGATTTGTGATATTAAAATTTTTGTTTTCTGTTTTAATTACTTATATTTAATTTACTTATAATTTAATTTATTTTTAAAATGTATATTTACTTTTATATTATTTTAATATTAAACATTAATTATGTTATTTTATATTTATAAATTTAATTATAAATTATATAAATTAATTATATAATTATATTTATAAATTTACTTATAAAAATTGAAGTAGTTCTATTTGAAATATTTTATCATGTTTCAGTTGGAGTCATTATGTTCTGAACTACTCCTTCAAGTTGTATCATAGATCACCCTTTATACCAAAAATATAAAAATTAAAAACAAGTCCTCAAATACATAAAACAATGAAATTTCAAATGTGGAAAGAACTTCAAGCTACAATTCAATTAAAGTCAACATTTATTTAATCATTATTTTGGGTGCTAGAAATACAGAAATGAAATAGTCCATCTCTTCAAGGAGCTATTCTATTATGGGAGAAAACAATATGATAATGCACGCAAATATATGCATATGTGTATTGATTTATTAATGAATACATATATATATTTGTCTTGTATTTATATAGGCCTATTTGCAGGGCCATATATGAATTGTTTATATGCATATAAACACATTGATATAAGCATGCATATGTATGTGTATGTATGCATTCATATTTCCCCTGTATCCTGCATTCCAGATTTCCTCTATAATGCCTCTGCCCTTTAGTCTGAAACTTCATCCTTCTCTAGAATACAAATATTGAAATATCTTCCACTGCTATGGCATATCCCTCATTGGAAAATACAGAAGCCAGTCATGTCTCAATCTTCTTTTCAACTTCCCTTTAATTGCTTCTACATTTAAATGTAAGTTTTTTGAAGTATGGACTACATTGCTTTCTACTTATATAGATATTCTCAGAACTTTCCATTTTTATTTGAATTATCATATAGAGCTTATTAAATCCTGGTGAACTGTTTTGACATATTGACAAACTTTGCAAAATAGATATGGAGTAAACAATATATGATTCTGGAGGAAAGAAAATTGCATTTAGAGAATTAGAAAGGTCTTCTGGAGGATTCAGTACCTGTTCTGAGATTTGATGAGAGATATGGTATTCTAAAAGGTAGAGGTGAATAGCATGCATGATAAAAGGATGTATAAAATAATTTTACACACATACATATACGTATATATATATTTTTTATCATGTTTCAGTTGGAGTCATTATGTTCTAAACTACTCCTTCAAGTTGTATCATAGATCACCCTTTATACCAAAAATATAAAAATTAAAAACAAGTCCTCAAATACATAAAACAATGAAATTTCAAATGTGGAAAGAACTTCAAGCTACAATTCAATTAAAGTCATTATTTTGGGTTTTATATATATATATATGTATATATTTACATATTAATTTGTGCCTAATGGTGCCCTAATATCTAGGGCAGGAAGAAGGGAAAAATAAATAAATCTACATGATAACTTCATTGTATATTTAAAAGGAACAACACATTAAATTTGCTAGTTTATGTGTAATCATCTCTTTCTAAATTTAACTATGCTATGGAAATACTTCTTTTTTCATGAATTGAAAATAAAGTACATTAAAAAATTATTTTAAAAGGAATGAGGACATGCAACAAAGGAAGAAAGAAAGAACCAGGATGTATTTGCTTAGACCATTGAGTTTGCAAAAGGGAATTACATAGTTAACATATTATATAATAATAATATAATATAATAAAAAATTAATAAGTAAAATAGTAAAATTAAAAAATAAAATAGCCAAGTTGGAAAAGTGGTTAAAGACTTTAATTTCCAAATACAGAATTTTGTGTTTTATTATTGAATGAATGAGATACAGCAGGATTTCATAGAGAAGGATTTCATTATTTTGGGAATATTCCTAATACACTAAAAATATGAAAAGGTTCTATTTGCAGATGGATTTTTCTCTTCTAGGAATTGAACCAGAATCATTTAGGGCAGATTCCTTATTAATTATAAAAAATCTGGTATGAAATAACATTTATCAAAGGAGCAATTTTTGTATAATTTCAGTTCCCATCCATTATGAAAGAAATTGAGACTTTGGCACAGTAAAAACATTACTTATCCAATGTCTCCAAGTATAGGGCTATTTGATTCAAATAAGCAGGGTTTATGATATATTTGAAACTGACTTCTTCAGTAGGTTCCTCCTGAGTACATTTCTCAAAGCTGCTTTCACATCTCTATTTCTTAAACTGTAGATGAGTGGGTTCAGCACAGGGCTCACAAAAGTGTAGAACACAGCTATGATTTTGGATTCCTCAACACTTTTTTCAGTGGGTGGCCTCACATACATGCAAAAGAGAGTTCCATAAAACAAAATAACAGCCATTATGTGAGAGCCACAGGTAGAAAAAGCCTTCCACCTTCCCTCAGTAGAGTGCATACGGAAAATGGATGCCAGGATTAAAGCATAGGAGATGAGGATGATGGCAAGTGAGTTAGAGAGGTTGAATGTAGCTGATATGGACATGGCATATTCTTTGATGTAGGTATCAGAACAAGACAACTTGATGAGAGGGGGATCAGCACAGTAGAAGTGATTGATGATGTTGGATTTACAAAAGGACATGCGAAATGTCAGGATGGATTGGAGAAGACCATCAGAGAAACCATAGATATAGGGGAAGGTGACGAGACAGATGCAGACTCTCTTGGACATTTTCACAGTGTAGTGTAGTGGGCTGCAGATGGCTACATAGCGATCATAAGCCATGGCAGCCAGCATGTAAAACTCAGTGAGCAGTAAAGCAATGAATATGTAACATTGCACAAAGCAACCAGCAAAGGAAATGCTCTTCCTTTCAGATAAGAAGTTTGCCAACATCTTGGGGGTTGCATTGCAAGAATAGCACAAGTCTACAAAAGCCAAATTAATAAGAAAAAAGTACATGGGAGTGTGAAGGCGAGGCTCAAGTTTGATCAATACAATCATTCCAAGATTTCCTAACAGGGTAAAAATGTAGATTATAAGGAAAACCACAAACAGTATATATTGTAGTTCAGGACGATCTGTGAGTCCAAGGAGAATAAATTCAGTAACTCTAGAGCTGCCATTTTGACTTGGCATTTGCCCAAGTTTCTGTGGTCTTCTGACATCAATAGAAACAAGAGAAAAATGAATTAAAAACATGTAATATGGTTCTTTCCATTTTAAATTACATTTCTTTGATCAAAGTTCAAAGAAAGAGTGTTAGTGTGACAATTTTAACAAGAAGAAAACTGAGACCCATGAGAAATAAATGATCTGCTCAATATGACATAATAAAAACACATGGAATTCCATGTAGGGTTTTTGTCTCCAAATATCTTATTTATCCATTATTTCACTTTCTGTTTTTAATTGAAAACTGAAGATTATTCTTTTCTTTCAGTTTGTCAATATGAATTCCTATAGATTTTCTTTTCTAAGCACACTCACGTACACACACACAAACACTCCTACACATTATCATACATTAAAATACACACAAAATAATGAATCATAAAATTTGCTCTTAAACAGCAAACTCTTAAATGGTTTTGAGAATTCTGATTTGCAAATTTAAGCGTTATCAGGGATTATAAACCCACTATTACAAATCAATAATATGGCATAACAGTCAAGAAATTATATAGAAAAACATCCAAAGTGTCCTACACTAAGGAGAGTAAATCTAGTCATGACTCCTCTTGAATATTATGTTAATTTCTACATATTTTAGGAAGAATAGGATAACCAGAATCCTAAAAAACATTATATTATGTAGATCCATTCAAAGATTATTAGACTAGGGAAGAAAAACATTGAGAGCATGATAGTTATCTTCAATTACTTAAAAGATTGCTATGTGGAAGAGTATTGCTACTAAGCCTAATTATTTAATTTTGTTTCTATCTGCCCCAGAACAATGAAAAGGAATAATAGATATAAGGGAAAAAAGGAAAACTTACAATTTTCAGAATATTGAAAGACTTCCACGAGAGGTGATAGGTTTTTCTTCAGTAAGAGTCTTAAATCCAAAACTCAATAATTATTTGTTCGTAAAGGAGAACATTTTTTTTTAACTAAAGGTGAGACTATACATCTTCCTAAATCTTTTTCAGGTCTGACATTCTATGACTGCATTTGTAGTACAAATTAATTCCCTGACCTGGTTTTATGTTTGCTGATTTACCACACCTTGATAGAATTTTAAATTTATTTCAGAAAGGGACCTTAGGAATTATTGAAAAGAGAAAAAGGAGTTTCATCAAGTCAACATGATTTGTCAGAGATCATATAGGAAGGTAATAAAATATCCAGGTCTAAAGACACAATAGAAAATATTGGTTGTTTTATTGTTGTTCTCATTGTTGTTGTTGGTTGTTTTTTGTTTGTTTTTTACTTATTCATTGTGTGACTTTGGAAGGATGATCATCAGTTAAATCATAAAATGAGTTAATATATGGGAATAATGATTTTACTCCTTTCCTTACCTTATATATGTAATTAGGGCCAAATGAAAGGTAAGGCACTAGGTGACTGGCAAACTTCACAATTGAAACTTTCCCTAAAGATTCATATTTGCAACTATGAATATTATGGTTTTAGGAGCTATTTGGATCCCTGAGGGATTAAACAATTTGCTCATCATCTCATAATTCATATATGATAGATGTTTACTTGAATTCTGATGTTTTCATCTCTGAGACTTCATGTATCTATCTTTTGTGGAACACTTCCTTTCTGAATTGTTTTACAACATAATATTTTCTTTGACTTCCACATGCATAAGTTTTATCCTCTTATCTATAAGACATTTGATTAATTGGTTGGGAAGACATGGGCTTAGCAGCTCTCTAAAAAGGCAATAGTAGAGCAATGACACTATTATACAATTACAACCAAGACATTACAGTTCTCTTAGATCACATATGGGATTCATTAAAAGTCTACTATTAATAGTTATTAAGTCACAGCTTATCTTAGACTTCAGAGGAGAATATAGAGTGATGGGGCAGATGGAGACAAAATTAACCAGATTTGTGTCTCTATTCTTCATGATAATCATTCCTTTGCTGCTACACTAAATCTTTGTAATTTAATAGAAATAGTGAAATTAGTGCCAGATTAGAAGCTAAAGGCTCCCTATTCCTTCCTAAGAGTTAATCTTGTAGAATCTGGAACCCTAAGTTTCTCTAAAAGGAATGGAGAATGTCTCTCCTCCAAAGGAGGAGATTTTACTGTCTTCTTTTTATTTCTTTGAGTATCTTATAGGAAATACTTTGGACTGGGCTTGATGGAAATCTAGATTATATGTTAAATATAAATATTAGAATAAAGTCATCATCATGTTATTCTAATATTATAGAACTACTTTAGATATCATTTCATCCAATTCTTCTGTTTTATAAAAGGAAGAATTAAAGCCCAGAAAGCAATATTTAATAGGAAATATTTTTAAAGCTAAAAAAGGAACGGCAGATCATTTGTCTAACCTCTTCATTCTACAGATGAGATAATTGGGAGTTGAAATGATTTAGCCAAAGTTAAACTGGCAGTTAGCATCAGAGGCAGCATTTGAATCCAATTCTTCTCACTCTAAAGACAGAGTCCTGATAACATAGTGGTACAGCTAGTTTTTGGATTGATATCTTCTAGATTCAATAATGTTCTTTCCATTACAGTAAACTCAAACATATCTAAAAGGATATTACATAAAACACAAAGAAAACCATGGTTATGGAGTTTATACTTTGGTTGTGAGCATAATACTGGAATAAAGTTGCATGAGAGGTCAGGATGCAGAAGATGGAGGAAACTCAACTTCTCCTCACCAGCCCTCCTGCAATATAGGCTTATTGTTTCTACTTTGAGACTCAAAGCTAGTCCAAATCCTAGAGAACTGCTGACAAGGTAAAGATCTGAGGCAGTGCAGGAATAACAAGAGTGTTCAATTCTGGCTGCTAGTAAGACTCTTCCCCCCAAACCTCAACATCTCTGAGCTTACTCTTACATTTCAGAAACAAATAATTTGAGCCTATTCATGAAATTATACTTACTGCTGTTAAAGTTCTAATTCTTCCAAGAATTTTTGTACTGATTTTGATGTCTAATCCTTCTAATTATATATCAATAAATTATACATTTCATTTCATCTTTTAGTTAAGCCCCAAATAAAAATGCTAAACAGCAGAGAACCAAGAACGTGTAGACTTCTTTCAAAATTTACTTACTATCCTTCTCTTCCTGAGAAATGAGACCTCTTTTCCAAGCTCTCACTGACCTATACTTATAGTTACTTTGTGTAAGAAGATGAGCCTGTTGGTTCTTGAAACAAGAATGTATTACTGATTCGAGACTATTCTCTTATGGGAAGATCCAAAAGATTCTCTCCTTTATCCTTTGAATATCTTTTTCCCCCTAAAGTTTTCCACTTTTTTTTCACTCTCTAATATGCAAATATTCTAATTCCTTGTAATGGAATGAGAAGAAATTGATAACCCTTTTGTAACAAACCAATTGGTACATTGATACAAACAATTTGGTATAAACCAATTAAAATGTTGGGAAGTCCAAAACAAGATCAAAAATTGGGGATGGAATAATTTTAAAATTATATGTGTCATTGGGGATCTTGGGCTTGTCCTATACATAAGGAGAATGCAGGAGACACCACCCCAGATTTACTATTTTCTTTACAAGTCTGCCTCTAGAAGCTGACAATTACCAGTGGAATCAGCAAATCAGTCATAAGACAGAATCCCATAAATTCCAGCCTAGTAAAAGATAAATTTGCTGGAAGTCCTCAGGACTCCCAATCATTAGCTATATTCTTACACATTTTCATTAGACTTAGGTCCAGAAAACTTTATCCAGAAATATAATCCCAATAAATTTAGTTTCAAAAATATAAAATTTATGCCTGGCTATTATTATCCCCACTTTACAGTTGAAAAAAAAACACTGAAGTAAATTGAAAGACTTAACCAAGGTCACATAACTCAATGTTTCACCAAGATAATTAGCTGCTTTCAGCTTTTACTCAGTCCTCCTTTCTCTCCCCAAAATCCCTTCCTAGAATAGTATACTTACTCTATAATACACAATAGTTGTCAATGAGGGTTACACGTTGTCCACCATTTTATAGGCCTAGAAGAGATTCATTGTCTAGCAACTGGTGAAAAGCTGCCTTCTTCCCAGGCTTAATTAGCCTGTCTGCTTGTTTTTTTACTTCTTTCTCACTATTAACAAGAAGGAACACAGGAATGTGGGAATATAGTATAATCCAGGAAGCATCATTCCTAAACACAATAGAGATTACCAGCCCCTTCCTGAATTGCCTGGCCCAACACTAATATATGGAGTCCTTGGTTTTAGACACTTTGGCCCAATCCTGAACTAGACAGAAACAAGAGTTCCCTATGTTCTTTAATTTTACAATAAACCCTACTATCAATAGCAAAGTGCAAGAAAGAGAATTTGGGGTTTAAAATAAGAAATCCACATTTGATCCCTTCTTTTTTCACTTACTCTCTGTGTAACATGGAACAATGAGCAACATCTCTGAATATTAATTTTTTCTTTATCTTCAAAATGAGCAGTTTGAACTATATTTCCTGTTAAAATATTTCTAGTTCTAAATGTATAATTATTGGATCTTGTAGCAATCTACTCTTTTACTTCGGACCATTTGGAGTTTCTTTCTCTGTCAAATTATATATTTTATGCTTTCTCATAACTTTGACATTTTATGGGCCTATTTTTCTTGGTTCCTTCAGCTCTGGAATTTTATATTCTAGGTTCTCTCTACTTGTTGACATTCTAATCCATTTTATCGTCTAAGTCTGATGTTTAATATTTTATATTCTAAATATAAATCCCTCATGATCCAAATTCTCTTCTAATAAAATTATTTTATTTCATGTTAAATTAAATCATTTGGGAAGTAAGCTACATTTTTGATAATAATGTTTCTTTATATCCTAAATTGGTAGTTCAAAGAAAAAATTCAGTACTATTTTTAAATATATTATGAAGATTATAAGCACTCACTAGCTGATATAACAATAATAATGTCCTTTCTATATGGATTATGGCATTACAATCCTACAATAGACTATAAAAATCCTGTTGAATCATGCAGGCCAGTTTTCCCCTTTTCAGTGTTTGCTGCCTTTTTCTTTTGAATTGCCTACAGATGCCAGCCACACTGATTCATGTTTACTGGTACAGCCTTCAAGCTTCTGTTGAAGCATCTATCCCATCACCGCTCAACTGCTTTCTCAAAAAAATGGAAACAGGTCATTAGCTGAAAAGTTGAATTCTATTTGGAAGTCCACAATGCTTCAAATGGCCCAACCTACCTGAGCAAGAGAAAACTCTTTTTAGAAACACTTTCTGGATGAATCAAGATAGATGCTTATACCTTTATGGCAATTTGGGGCCTTCTCCCTGAAGCAAAAGTCACTGGGGTAAATATCTCCAGAGAAAAATCATAATTGGTGAAATTGTTTTTGTTGTGAACACAGGTTTGAATTGTGTGATGTGTTTACTATTTTTTTAAAGTAAATTTCTATAAAGGATTTTTATAGTATATGTCTGGGACTTCATATGTTAAAATATCACTTCATGATGCATCATAAATCCTCTTGTACCCCAAAGAGATCATTATCATGGAATAGTTCCCCACTTACACAGAACTATCTAATTTTAGACACAGAGGAGATTTTAGACATCACAGAGCCTATCTCATAGTAATCATGAAAATCTGAGGCCAAGAAAATAGAAATTACTGTACCAAGGTGACATAGTAGGTTAGTGTCAGAATCATGATTATTTCACTGGGATTCTGACTCCTAGGAGATAAGCACCTCTACATGTCTACACCAATTTTCAATCTAATAGGCAGCACTCAAAAGTTCACTAAATTATTGTTCATTTTGTAAATCATCTTTTGGCCTTAATCTTCCTTTGTTTATTTTCACATCTCTTCTGTGCATTCTGTGTATGTAACAAGTCTCCCATTTCACTTACAAAGTTGTTGGTGTATGTGTGTGTGTGTGTGTGTGTGTGTGTGTGTGTGTGTGTTTTGTGTTTGTTTTCAATTTCATAGGTGAGATTGTTTCTTCCATTGTAGGGATCTTTATATCTCCCTTCATGTTTTCTTAAATTACAATTGTTTTTGTTGTTCAATTGTTTGATTATAACCAATTCTTTTTATTTTATTTACCAGGGACCATTTGCCTAAATCTTAGTGCATATTTTTTAAATGTTAAGCTTCAAACCAATTTTTACACTCTTCTCTTGCACTCTCATAAAAAGACTTCTTAATTCCTCTTCAATTTCTGCCATCAAATCTATATATTGACGATTATTGATATTTTCCTGGAAACCTTAATTCCAGCTTTTGATTTATCTAGCCTGGCATTTTGATTAAGTAATCTGCATATAAGTTAAGTAATTAAGATTATAATAAGTTTACTTAATTGGATTGTATTCTAATACTAAAATAACTAATACTTATTTTCTATCTTTTTGACATTAATTTAAATCAACCAAACTAGAATTCAATTCTTGGAGAAAGAAGACCAAAGTAATCAGTGTTCCAAATTTGCGAGGCACTAAGCAGTCAAGGGGACAGAATACAGGGCCTAGAGTATAGAAAATTTTTCTTCCTGAATTCGAATATGGCAACAAACACTTATTAATTATTTAAATCTGGGCAAGTTATTTAACCCTGTTTCCCTTAGTTTCCACATCTGTAAAATCATCTAGGAAAGAAAATGGCACACCACTCTAATATGTTTGCCAAAAAAAAAAAAAAAAAAAAAAGAAAGAAATCTGAAACATGATCATTAAGAGTCAGACATGATTGAAAAACAGCTGAACAATGAATTTAATTAACTACAAGGACTTTTTATGTTACAAAAAGAATATTAAATCCCATTTTTGTAATGCTTAAAATATTCCAAATGTTTTCTTTGTTGCCCCAACAGCTGTGTGAGTATTACAGAATTTTTAAAATGTCCAGAATGGCCCACAGTTTCTAAATTTGTTTAGTGTTTGTAATATATTTTTGAGATGCTACCATTTATTAATTATTTTAAGCATAATCTCTAAACTTCCATTACATGCTAATTCCTAAACGGGATAAAAACAGTCGTAGAGAAGGAAAACTATACAATGGATAGATTTGAGCAAAGGTAACTTCTGCACGGATACACAAGGTCATGCTCAGTGAGTCTCATTGAATAATGTTACTGCTTCTTGACAACTTATCACCATTCTCCTTGAAATATTTACTAGTCCATTTCAAAGAATTAAAAATGATTTTATGCAAATATCTTCAGGGAGAAACAACAATTGATAGAATATTTTTTTTTACTAAAACATTGAATTTGATTTGTAACATTATGAAATTCGTTTCATATATTGTTTAAATACTTATTTAATTTTAAGTAGTTTTATTTGAGATATTTGAATTATGTTTCAGTTGGAATCATCATATTCTAAAACACTCCTTCAAAATTTATTAAGCTCTATATTTAGTACTAGGAATACAGAAATGAAACTATCCGTCCCTTCAATGATTTTACATTTTATTGGGGGGAGGGGGGGAAAGATCATGAAATGCATGCAGTATATGCATATATATTTATTTATGAGTAAATATATATATATATGTGTGTGTGTGTGTATATATATATATATATATATATATGACTAGGTTTATTGATCTATATATTTATGGATTTACATAGTTCTATTTAAATGGATATATATTATTTATTTACATGTAATACATCAATATATACATGTATATATATGTGCATATGAGTAAATATATATATATATATATGTGTATATATATATATATATATATGACTAGGTTTATTGATCTATGTATTTATGGATTTACATAGTTCTATTTAAATGGATATATATTATTTATTTACATATAATACATCAATATATACATGTATATATATGTGCATATGAGTAAATATATATATATATATGTGTGTGTATATATATATATATATGACTAGGTTTATTGATCTATGTATTTATGGATTTACATAGTTCTATTTAAATGGATATATATATATATATTATTTATTTATTTACATAAAATACATCAATATATACATGTATATATATGTGCATGCATGCATTCATGTAGGTGTATATTTCCCATATATCTTGCATTCCAGACTTCCTCTATAATTCCCCTGCCTTCATTCTGAAATTTCACTCAGATCTAGGATATACATATTGAAATATGCTCTACTCCTATGGCTTCTCCCTGATTGGAAATCTAGCCAAGCCCATCATGACGCAGTTCCCTTTTCAACTTCCTTTTATTTGCTATTTTTCTACTTTGAAATGTAAGTTCTTTGAGTCATGAGCTGTATTTCTTTCCACTTGTACATGTTTTCTCAGAACTTCTTTTCACTTATATTTGTATTATAATATAAAGCTTATTAAATCATAGTGGATTGACTTGATTTATTAATGAACTGTACAAAATGCATATAAACACTAAATGATTTTGTAGGGAAGAAAATTATATTTTTGAGAATCTGAAAGATCTCCTGGAAGATTTAGCACCTGTACTGAGATTTGATGGAAGCTATGGCAATTTTTTTTTCCCCTGAGGCTGGGGTTAAGTGACTTGCCCAGGGTCACACAGCTAGGAAGTGTTAAGTATCTGAGATCAGATTTGAACTCAGGTCCTCCTGAATTCAAGGCTGGTGCTCTATCCACTGCGCCACCTAGCTGCCCCAAGCTATGGCATTCTTAAAGATAGAGGTAAATAGAGAATGTTTCCCAAGCATGAAAAAAGATGTATGAAATAATTTTACAAAAACACACATACATATATGTATATACAGATATATATGTATACATGCATATAGGTATACATTTACATATTTATTTGTTCCTAATGGTGGGAGAAGAAAAATAACTAAATGCATGATGACTTCATTATATATTTGTGAGGCATAGAAAATTGTACACGGTAGATTTGCCATTTCATGTGCAATCATCTCTTTCTAAATTAAGAGTATGTTGTAGTGTTCTCTGGTTTGACTTTCTTGGGATCTCTAGAGCAGCCTTCTTTTTTGTTCAATAATCACCACAAGAACAGCCAGGTGTTAAAATCCAAATCCTTTATCTCTTTCAAAGTCTTGTCTCCTTTCCTAGGGCGTGGATAGCTTTCTTAGAGGCCTACCTCTCTTCTTGGTGCTGAGAGCTTGGGCTCCTGCCTGTCTTCTCTGCCCTCTGAATCTCTCCAAATGAATCCTGGCTCATGTTCTTAGCTTATATGCTCTACACTGAGTATAAATCAATCATTATATCACTAGGAAACTATTATTTGTTGTAGAATTATATCAATCATATTGAGCCATGCTAAACTAGATTACCATTGTCTCCTTAATTCCACTTAGTACTTTTTATATTCAAAACATATGAACGGATAATTTTTCTATAATTATTCTTTCAAACCTTGTGTTACAAATTTTTCAAGATGGCAAGTAATCCAATATATGTTATGTATGTTAAAATATATGTTAAATCCAATATATTTATACATATTTATACAATTATTATGTTGTACAAGAAAAATCAGCTCAAAAAGAGAAACAAAAAATGCAAACAACAAAAAAAAAAGAGTGAAAATACTATGGTGTGATCCACACTCAGTTCCCACAGTCTCTCTCTGTGTGTAGATTGCTCTCTTCATCACAAATTCACAAGAACTGGCCTTAATCATCTCGTTATTGAAAAAAGCCATCTCCATCAGAATTGATCATTGTATAATCGTTTTGTTGCTATGTGCATCTCCTGGTTCTGGAACTTAGCATCTGTTCATGTAAGTCTGTCCAGGCCTTTATGAAATCATCCTGCTGATCATTTTTAACTAGAACAATAATATTCCATAATATTCATATATCATAACTTTTCCAGCCATTTTCCAATGGATTTCCATTGATATTTCCAGTTCCTTGACACTACAAAAAATGCCACAAACCTTTTTGTACATGTAGGTCCCTTTCCCTCCTTTGTGATCTGTTTGGTATATAAGCCCAGTAGCAGCACTACTGGATCAAAGGGCATGCACAGTTTGATATCCCTTTGGGCATAGTTCCAAATTGCTCTCTAGAAAGGTTGGGTCCATTCACAATTCCACCAACAATATATTAGTGTTTCAATTTTCTCACATCTTCTCCAACATTCATCATTATCTTTTCCTGTCATCTTAGTCAATTTGAGAGGTATATAGTGGTATCTCAGAGTTGTCTTAATTTGCATTTCTCTGATCAATAATGATTTAAAGCACCTTTTCATATGACTAGAAAAGATTTTAATTTCTTTAAATGAAAATTGTCAGTTCATATCTTTTGGATATCAATTGGAAATGGCTTGAACTCTTATAAATTTGAATTAATTCTCTATATATAGAACCCTTAAATATGAAATGTAAAAATGCTTTTTCCAATTTATTGATTCCCTTCTAATCTTGTCTACATTAAAAACTTTTAAACTTGATATTATCAAAATTATTTATTTTTTGTTTAATAATATACTCCAGTTTTTCTGTGGCCACAAATTCATTGTTCCTCCACAGATCTGAGAGGTAAACTATCCTATGTTCTTCTCATTTGTTTATAATATCATTCTTTATTTCTAGATCATAAACCTGTTTCAACTTTATCTTGATTTATAGAATCTGTATTGCTTTTCCAGTAATTCCAGGAAAACAAGAACTGTTTTCCAAAAACAATTGTCCAAGAATTGGATGATAAGGATAGCTAACATCACAGTATGCATGCTTTTGAATTGTAGTGCTGGAGGATTTTATTTTTTTTTTCCTTTTTTTTTTCTTTTTCAGAATCCTTTGGACATCAGGGTGATTAAATAAATCAATACTCAATTGTTAACTGGAAAACCAAATACTAAACCAAAAATTTTGGTCACATAGGAAGAAGACGAGATTTGTTGGAAAAGAAGCTGATTGGGGGGGGGGGAATTGGAGGTCAAAGGAAAGGAGACAGCAAGGAATAAGATAGTTTCATGGAACCTATAAAGATCCCCTTGGGCAGACTTTTGGAAAGAGTGAAGGATAAAAGTTATCCACTTCATTTGGTCCATTGGTCATGAAGAATTGGACATAATCGGACAACTGAACAACAAAAACAATAATTGTAATTCAAGAAAAAAAATTGAACAAAATGAAGGGAGGTATAAAAATACCCACAGTGGAATAAACACTCTCAGCTAAAAAGTATAAGATATTTATTTCAAATAATTAATCCAATACTATTTTAAAATACATTATGAAAGTTGTAAGCACTCAATAGCTGATATAACAATAATAATTTCCTTTCTATATGGATTATGGCATTACAATCCTACAACAGAGTCTAACATTTCTGTTGAGTCATGCAGATCAATTTTCCCCATTTCAGTGTTTGCTGCCTTTTTCTTTTGAATTGCCTAGAGATGCCAGCCACACTGATTCATGTTCACTGGCACAGCCTTCAAGTTTCTGTTGAAGCATCCATCCCATCACCACCCAATTGCTTTCTCAAAAAAATGAAAATAGGTCAGTTAGCTGAAAAGTTAAGCTCTATTTGGAAGTCCACAATGCTTCAAATGGCCTAACCTACTTGAGAAAGAGAAAACTCTTCTTAGAAACATTTTCTGGATGAAACTAGATGGATACTTGTACCTTTATGGTAATTTGAGGCCTTTTTCCCTGAAGCAAAAGTTACTGGGGTAAATATCTCCAGAGAAAAATCATAATTGGTGAAATCATCTTTGTTGTGAACACAGGTTTGAATTGTATGATGTTGGATTTATTAAGTTTTTTAAAGTAGGTTTCTAGAAAAGATTTTTATAGTATGTGTCTGGGACTTCATATGTTAACATATCACTTCATAATGCATCACAAATCCTCTTGTATCCCAAAGAGATCAGTATCACGGAATAGGGCCCCACCTACACAGAACTATGCAAATTTAGACAGAGTAGATTTCAGATATCACAGAGCCTAACTATCTCATAGTAATAATTAGAATCTGAAGCCAAGAAAATAGAAATTACTGTACCAAGGGAGCACAGTAAGTTAGTGTCAGAGTCAGGATTATGATACTAGGATTCTGACTCTTAGGACATAAGCACCTGTATACCCTGCAATCTAATAAAGCAGTGTTTTTTGTTTTTGTTGTTGTTGTTGTTGTGTTTTTGTTTTTGTGTGTGTGTTTTTTGTTTTCAATAGTAATGTATGGCTAAGAAAATTGGACTTTGACTAAGAAAGAACCCTGCAAAATCAATGGGGAAGATTAAATAAGTCAAAACTTTAAAATTTAATTCAGGTTATTCACTGAAATTTTAAGTACTAAAGCTGAAGTTTGCATATTTTGGACCCATATCGAGAGAATTTTGTACATATTGGACTCATTGGAAAAGACCCTGATGTCAAGGAAACATAGAATGCCAAAGAAAAATGGAAAACCAGAGGAAAAGATGAAGACATAGTGGCACAGAAGCAAGGAACATCAATTTGTGCATCACTTGGGAAATAGGGGAAGATGGAAGGGCCTTGCACACTATGGCACATGGACATGAGGGAATGACTGAACAACAGCAACAATTGTAATTCAAGAAAAAAGCAGGGAGAGGATTGAAGATCCTTACAATTTGGGGAGATTCCTCATCTATGAAATCAAACAATTTTGTAAGTGTAATGGAAGTTGACATATATACAGAATATCTAATATATATATTTGTGTGTAAGTATATATATATGCACATACAGACATATAAGTTTATAGTGAGAAGTTATAGAAGCAAAATAAAGAGAATAAGAATGTACAAAATGAGCAATAATCACATGGATTATTGAGACATGCTTGTTATATCACAAATTATAATAGAGGTAAAACATATAAGTCATAGGAATCAAAATGAGTGTGTTCTAATCATTGCTCTAACACAAACCAAGTGTCACCTTTGAGTAACTTCTTGCTATAATTTCTCATTCTTATTATGAAATAGTAACCATTATGTTTAAAATGTATTCTGTTATTAAAATCTGATAGTTCTACATATCTTTTGACTTTTTCCATGTCGATGATATATTTGAAATAAAACTTTATTGGTGATGAAATCTGAAGGGACATTTTGATATATTAGGTCTCAGGTAAACACCACAAAAATATTTATACAACCCCACTTGAAATAAAATTAAAATGTTAATGGGATGACATCACCCAATCCAAACTCATATTTGTAAATATGATTTCAGCAATTAAGATTTTTCTCTGGAGAAATTTACCCAAGTGACTCTTGTTTCCTTGGAAAGTATTAGAGAAATTCTTCTGGGAGAAAGTCCTCAAATTGCCGGAGAGTTATAAATCATCTGCATAGATTTACCCAGAAGAACTCAGAAATCTCTAAGAAGAGTACTCAAGTATGTTGGATCATTTGGAGTATTATGTACTTTAACTTTTCAGCCCTCTGGACAGTTTTCATTCAGTTGAAGCAACAGTTGGGTGGTAACAGGGGTAATTGAGTGATATCTCAGGAGAAGTTGGAAGGGCATGCCAATGGAATTGAATACCTATGGCACTTCAGAGGAAAAGATGCAAACACCAAAAGAGGGGGAAATTGCCTTGAGTGATTCAACAGGAATTCTACTGTCTAGTAGCCTAAAATACTTATAATCTGTGTGATCTTGGGCCAGTCTCTTAATTCTCTGAGCCTCAGTGCTATTGTCCAGGGCAAGAGAATGGTCAGTGTGGGGCAAGTTGGTGGTACAGTGGATGGGGGGTCAGGAAGAATCATCTTCTGGGGTTGAAATGTGACCTCATACACATATAAAACATGTGGCTCTGAGCAAATCACAACTCTATTTACCTCTGTTTCCTCATTTGTAAAATGAGTTAGAGAAGTAAATGGCAAATCACTCCATTATCTTTGTCCAGATAATATTAAAATATAATAAGATTTGGCTACAAACAAATGCTCATCATTTTTCAGTTAATATGTGAAGAACTGTAAATATAAAAGGGAGCACAAACCAAAAGTGAACCAATTAAATCATACCTGCTTTCAAGAAACTCACAGTTTAATATCAGATAGCATATAAATGACAGTAAATAGAAGACATAAAGGAGAAATCTCAGAGAGAACTTGTTTAGATTAGGGAAGATGAGGAATAGCTTCATGCAAAAGCTTTCTTTTATTTATTTATTTATTTTTATTTATTTTTTTATTTTTATGGTTTTTTTTTAAGCTTGAAGGATAATTTGGCAAGATGACAGGTAGAGATTTGGGATTGAAGACAGCCATTTAAAATGCACTGAATAAGGATAGAGAGGTAGATGTAGGAAAATGACACCTCTCTCTCTAGTTCCCAGGATTTCTCTTGTAAAATCAGTGATGAAAAACATTTTAGCAGGATTCTACCGCATTTTAAAGCTCAAATAAATATTATCTGTGAAAAATGACCAAATCCTTTATTTTCTATAGAAAAAAAATGTGGAATTGACAAGTCATGATTCAAAATTTTATCACAAGTTAATGGAAGTAGGACTATTAGAACTTAAAATAACTGACTCTAAGCAAACCTACTGATATCTGAATTATAGCACAAATTTATTTGTTGTACTCAATTTGACATAATGAAAGAAATGGTAGAACCTTTTCCTTAGTGAAGCAGTTCATTTGTTTTTGAATACCGCTAATCTTTAAAGGAGACAAATATCTTAACATCAAACCTAAATAAGATTCCTCTTGTTGTGTCTTCTGTGGCCAATCAAAATCATTCTACTTTATTGTCTACATGAAAGTCCTTCAAATAGTGAAAGAGAACACTCAATTTTTAAAAAACGAAATCTTCCCTTTACACAAAAAATATTTTAAGTTCCTTTGACCATTCCAAACATGGCATGAATTTAAGGCTCTACACTTTCTTGATTGTCCTCCTTTGAACTAATCAATGACTTTGAAAAATGGTGTCCAACATTGAATACCCTCTTTTAATTTTCTTTTTTTTTTTAATTGAAGATTTTTATTTTGAAAACTTATTCCTAGATAAATTTTTCAACATTGACCTTTGCAAAACTTTGTGTTCTAAATTGCACCCTTATCCCCCAAACCCTCTCCTAGATGGCCAGTAATCTAATACATGTTAGACATGTTGAAATTTCATATTAAATCCAATATATGTATACTTATTTATACAGTTATCTTGCTGCACAAGAAAAATAAGATAAAAAAGGAAACAAATGAGAAAGAAAACTAAGTACAAGCAAACAACAAAAAGTCTCTTTTAATTTTTTTAAAGCTTGGAAAATTACAGAAGCACTCTTCCTTCCTTTTCTGATATATTGTACATCATAACAAAAATAATAAAATAACAATTCACTTATTTTACTGACTATTATGTCACAAGTTGGCATATTTTTATAAAACATATTTTAATATTAAATACCATACTACCATTTCCAAGATTTTTTACATTTGTAGTTATTACATATATTTTTATGAAATTTGGATTTTTGTGGGTTTTGTTGTTTAGCCAAAAATGCAGGATTTTATATTTATTCCTTATAAACTTAATCTTATTCCATTCAAATAAATAGTCTAGTATTTTTTTGGACTTCTCACTTTATAATGCAATAGTTTAGGTATCCTTGACATCTAGTGTCTGAAAATTGTATAAGAATATTATGACTGCATTTATCCAAGTAATTTTTTTTTAATGCCCAAGACAAAGTTATTTCACTGGGGATCTTTACTAGATACCATCTTCTAAATGTACATTGAACAAATGACTGATCTTTTGGTTTATCCACTTAAATGAAAAACAAATAACTATTTTTTTAACCTTATTAATATTATTTTTCCTAGAATAATACAGATTCTAACTTATCCTTGCCTATGTATCCTGTGGGGTTCTTGTTTGTTTGTTTGTTTGCTGAGGCAATTGGGGTTAAGTGACTTGCCCAGGGTCACACAGCTAGGAAGTGTTAGGTGTCTGAGATCAGATTTAAACTCGGGTCCTCCTGACTTCAGGGCTGGTGCTCTATCAACTGCACCACCTAGCTGCCCCCAGGTTCTTGTTCTTATCTTCTAATTTATTTCCCATAATATCCATAGTAAGCTATATGAATCATCACTTTACCCTAACATCACAAATATACCAGTGGAAAACTCCAACTATCTCAAATACAAGTAAAAATGCTCTACTAGGCACGTTCAGACAGAATTTTCTGTTTCTTTGTAAGGAGCTGTGGACATTCACTGTCGACAGGAAGAAGACCTTTCTCCTTCACTACTAGACTTATATTGATGAGAAGGACATTGTGTGATTGGCGAAGGAAAAGGTTCACCTGGGAATGAAGTATAATTAGTAAAGTACCTATTTATAAATATTTAAAATTAAAACAAACAAATATTGAAAAAAATTAAACATGGTTTCAAAGCCATCATTAAAATAACTATATAGAATGATTGGACAATGTATAAAGGATAGAAAAGGAAAAAAAAAAAGAAAATCATGTCTTTAATTCTGAAAAAGGAGTTGATGGACTGATATACAAATGAAACAATTACAATTTTTTATAATATTTACAAATATTCATGCAACCTATCTATATAAAAGAAACAAAGTAAGAGAGAGCTGGTGAAGAAAGGGAGATGAAGAGACAGAAAGATAGAAAATGGTGAAAATAATATTATCTAAAGAGTAAATTGACATTCATTAATTCCACTTTAGAAACAGTGTCAATGAGAACAATGCGACTTATGAGTGGCTGCCATGACTTTAAATCCAATGGTCTTTCTACTCTTATCATCCTCTCTTTAAATGAAAATATGTCTTAAGTGTGGAAAGCATTCTGTATTATGTCAAGCCTCCTTTTATTATTTATTGGCTAATTGATTAATTAAAAATTAATTAGCTAGTTGCATGAATTTTGAGGAGTCACTTCTCCCCAAAACTCAATTCTGTTCCATTAGAAGAGCTGCAAGACACCTTCTAGTTCTATAATTCTGTGATTTTATGAATTAACTTTAAATGCTACTGGTTCTGTATTTGTATGTGGGTGTTTGTATGTTAATTCACCTCATAGAAACATAATATATTTTTGATTATCTGACTGATCATCTATCTGTGTTGCAAAAAGAATGGAATTTATTATTAATATTTTATTTTCAATCTCCTATAGAATTGAAGAAGATGTTTCCAAGAAGTTATCCATTTTTAGGCATTTTTTACATATTTCTGTGTTTAGGTGAAAAAAAGCTGTTGGATTAGAGAATGACAATCTGAAACACAAAATGATTTTCCAAATTTCTTCAATAAGAAAGCCCTTTTGCTTTAATAGATTAATATGATATTTGAAAGCAAAAGTTCTACACACAATTCCAGATACTTTTAATCTGTTCTACTGATCAGGTCTTTCATATCTCAAGAGTTTTAGTTTCTTTTTCCATAAAGTAATCTCAATAGTTCTCTCTGTTGCTTAAGGGAGAAGGAAATCGTTTGTGAAATGCAAAGAGCTATATAATGTTATCTTTAATTTATTTCCCTTTTGTTTCCCTCAATGTCAGAAGACCACAAAGGCCAACGGACATGCAAAACCATAATGGCAGCAAGACAATTACCAAATTTATTCTCCTTGGACTTACATATTGTCCTGAACAATATACAGTATATCCTATTTGTGGTTTTCCTTGGAATCTACATTCTTACCCTGTTAGGAAACCTTGGCATGATCGTCTTGATCAAACTTGAGCCCCGTCTTCACACTCCCATGTACTTTTTTCTTACTAATTTGGCTTTTGTAGATCTATGCTATTCCTCCAATGCAACTCCCAAGATGTTGGCAAATTTCTTATCTGAAAGGAAGAGCATTTCCTTTGCTGGTTGCTTTGTGCAGTGTTACATTTTCATTGCTTTGCTGCTCACTGAGTATTATATGTTGGCTGCCATGGCCTATGACCGCTATGTTGCCATCTGCAGCCCCCTACACTACACTGTGAAAATGTCCAGAAGAGTCTGCATCTGCTTGGCCACCTTCCCTTATATCTATGGTTTCTCTGATGGTCTTCTCCAATCCATCCTGACATTTCGCTTGTCCTTCTGTTATCAATCACTTCTACTGTGCTGATCCCCCTCTCATTAAATTGTCTTGTTCTGACACTTATGTCAAAGAACATGCCATGTTCATCTCAGCTGGGTTCAATCTTTCCAATTCTTTTGCCATCATTCTCATCTCTTATGCCTTCATTCTAGTAGCCATCCTCCGCATTCGTTCTGCTGAGGGAAGGAGGAAGGCATTCTCTACCTGTGGCTCTCACATGATGGCTGTTACTTTATTTTATGGGACTCTCTTCTGTATGTATGTGAGACCTCCCACTGACAAAAGTGTTGAGGAATCCAAAATCATAGCTGTGTTCTACACTTTTGTGAGTCCTGTGCTGACCCACTCATCTATAGTCTGAGAAACAGAGATGTGAAAGTAGCTTTGAGGAATGTGCTCAGGAGAAATCTACTGAAGAAGATGGCTTCAAACATATCATAATATCAGTTTATTAGTCAATTCTACTTCACTTTATTCATTGGAATACATATTTATTAGCTGCCTGTTACATATGATGCAAGGCTAGGGATGCAAAAAAAATTGCCCCAGTCCACAAACTACTTTAAATTCTGTAGAGGTAAAGATGAAAAATAAACAGAGATTACTATCTGGAAGACAATTTGTAGAACACAATTTAATTAGAGAGATTACAAAATTCTTCCTGGATTACCTAATTTGAGCCTTGAATAAAAATAAAGATTCTGAGTAACTGGTGTTAATTATTTAATAACAAGACATATAGATTATTTTGCAAATAATTTTTCCTTTTCATATGATTTCTTGTGCAGCATGATGAATATGGAAATGTTTACAAAAAATTCACATTTAATTTTTAAAAGAGCATATAATCAATCCCCTATTATTTATTAATTTCTAGATCAAAACTCTGCAGGGACAAGACTTTATCCAGCTATAATATTTGTCTTAAAATATTTTTTGTGCATTATTAGAGATGTGAATCAATTACATGCTTTTTGAAAGTGTATAAATACAAGGGGATACATGCTCATGTCCTAATTGAGGGCTAAGTGAAAAAATAATCTTTGAGGCAACATAGTCTTTTTGTTGAGTCCAAATCTGCCTTTTGGGATCTGCTACAATTTTCTCCTAGTTCTATTCTGAAGGATAAACCGGAATAAATCCAAGATATCTTTTATAGAAAAACCTTCACATACATAAATATAATAAGCATGCCAACTCTAAATCTTTTCTTCTCCAGGTAAAACATCTTCAATTTTTTTTTTAGCATTGCAAATATTGAATTCCATGTCTTCCTTATAAATGCCATATTATTCTGTACTCTACAGGAATATGGGGATCATGGACATTAGTTTTGAATCAAAAGTAAGTTAGTTTCCAACAATGTGGGGCAAGACAGTTTACTCAATTGTAAAATGTTAAAATATAGACTCCAGATGGATGCAAGATACTATTTCTTCTTTTCTGCATTTGATTTTGAGGTTTTTATTTCCTAAATAATGGTCAATTTTTGTAGAGGTTCCATGAATTGCTGAGAAAAAAAAGTATATACCTTTCTGTTTCCATTCAATTTCTTCAGAGAGCTATCATACCTAACTTTCTAAAATTCTGTTTACCTCCTTCTTTCTTACTTATTTTGTGGTTTGATTTATCTAGTTCTGAGAGGGCAAGGTTGAGATCTCCCACTAGTATAGTATTGCTATCTGTTTCTTCTTGAAGCTCTTAACTTCTCCTTTAGGAATTTGGATACTATAGCACTTGGTGCATGTATGTTTAGTACTGATGTTGCTTTATTATCTATGGTACCCTTTAGTAAGATAAGTTTTCTTCCTTATCTCTTTTAATTAGATCTATTTTTGTTTTTTGTTTGATCTGAGATTGGTTTCGCTACCCCTGCTTTTTGACCTTCAGCTGAAGCATAATAGATACTGATCCAGGCTCTTACCTTTACACTATAGCTATCAATCTGCTTTAAATGTATTTCTTGTAAACAACATATTGTGGAACTCTGGCTTTTAATCCATTCTGCTATCTGCCTCCCTTTTATGGGAGAGTTCATTCCATTCACATTTACAGTTTAAATGCCTAATTCTGTATTTTCTGCCATCTTATTTATACCAGGTTATGCTTTTCTCTTTTCTTTTTTCCTTTCCCTCCTCCCCAGTAGTTTGCTTCTGACCACCACCTCTCTCACACAGCCCTCCCCTTTTAAATCTCCTCCCCTTTCTTATGACTTTCCCCTTTCTATTTTTACTTTTATTAGCCTTTTCCTTTCTTTTCCCCTTTCCCTTCCCACTTCCTTATAAAGTAAGACAAGTTTCTCTGTGAAATGAAATATGTCTGATATTCTCTCTTTGAGCCAAAACTGATGAGAATAAAATTCATCCAATGTTCATCCCCTCCCTTCTTTCCCTCATTTATATCAGATCTTCTTTGCCCTCCAGGAGATGTAAGTTCCCTAATTTTACCTCCATTTTCCTCTTTTCCCAGTACAGTTATCTTTTTTCTCTAGTTCCTTTTTCATATCATCAGAATAAAATCAAATTATATCCACACTCTCCAAGTATACCCATAACAGAAATAGAATTCTCAAGAGTTCTTTCCTTTTTACCTTTTTATGCTTCTGTTGAGTTCTGTATTTGGAGATATTTTTTTTTGTTCAGTTCATATCTTTTCATTAGAAATATATGAAATTCATCTGTATCATTGAGTGTCCATTTTCTTCCCTGAAAGATAATGCTCATTTTAGCAAGATAGCTTATTATTGTCTGTAATCCAAGTTTCTTTGCCTTTTGGTAAATCAGATTCCAGACCTTTCAATTTTTTTAAAATGGAAACTGATAGTTCCTGGGTAATCCCAGTTGTGGCCCCTCAATATTTGAATTTTTTTTTCTGGATACGTGTAATATATTTTCCCTTGGTTTATTAGTTCTGAAATTTAGCTACAATATTTCTTGGGGTTTTTAAATTGAGGTCTCTTTCAGGAGGTGATTGGTGGATTCTTTTAATGGCTATTTTGCCTTCAGATTCTAGGACATCAGGGCAGTTTCCTTTTATGATTTCCTGGATAATGTCTAGCCTTTTTTTTTCATCATGGATTTCAGGAAGTCCAATAATTCTTAGATTGTCTTTCCTAGATCTATTTTTTAGGTTAGTTGTTTTCCCTGAGAGGTTTTTCATATTTTCTTCATTTTAATTTTTTTTTGATTCTGTTTGACTGATTCTTGAAGTCTTACTGAGTCATTTACTTCCATTTGTTCAATTCTAATTTTCAATATATTATTTTCTTAAGTTACCTTTTTTATTTCCTTTTACATTTGGTCAATTGAATTGTTTTGTTATTGTACTTTTTTTTCCATTTCACAAATTCTGTTTTTCAAAGAATTGGTATCTTTTTCCTGTTCTATATTATATGGAGTTATATGCTTTTCCCATTTCATCAAATCTTTTTTTTTTTTTTTTGTTAAGGAGTTTTCTTCAGATAATTTGTTTTTCCTTTTCCATCCTCTTGTGCAAAAATTGTCTTTCCTTTCCCTATTTTTCTTCTAACTCTCTTTTAAAAATCCTTTTTGAAATTTTCCAAGATGGCCAAGGCTATTTCCAAGAAATAGGGACCAGCTCATATCTCTCTCCATCTTTCATCCATATCCCAGTAAAATAAATATTTGAGGGATAGATATTTGAGGACAGGGACAATTTTATTTTTGTTTTTGTATACCTAGTCAAGCATGGTTTCTACCTTACATGGTAGTTAATAAATATTTTATGATGAATTGAATAATAAACTCTCTGATGAGAAAATATTGTGAATGACATGACAGATCACAAGGACATTGCAAGATTGTTGTAAATAGACTATAGAATGTTATAGAAGATGGCTTATGGGCAACAAATGACTATGATTCAAGAAATGTGTAACTAGAAAGGGGAATGAATCAGTCATATAGAGAAAACATTGAGGTCACAGAGGTAAGAACTAAGTGGTCCAGTTGTACTTGTGAGGTGGCAAAAAGCCAGGAGAAGATATCACACTCATTATGTGATTCCTGGAATAAAAAACCCTTAAGTTCATGGATTATGCAGTTTCTTCTTTTCTATCCCTATTGCCTAACAATGACTCACAAAAATTAGAACTAAATTGATATTTGATCAATTAAATACAATTTAATTTATTTATTAGAGAACATGAATTACAGAGGATAAGAAGTTACAAATAAGTCAATGTGAAATGCTGGAAGGAATATCTATTTATAGGACTCTTTAACAATCAACTCCCATTTATGTCATACATGACATTTCCCAATGTTCTTCTTAATTGCCAAATAGCTATGTGAATATTACAAAAGTCTTAAAAATATCCAGAACAAAATTCTCCCAGCTCATAATTTCTATCATTTGTTTAGTTTTTGTAATATTTGCCAGAAAATGCTACCTATCCCTCTGATATTTTTGAGCACAACCTTTAAATTTCTATTCAGATGTTTCCTAAAAGTGACAGAACAGGCACAGAGTAAGAAAACTTATTTTAAATGGTTCAATTAGGTTGCCTTTCAGAATGAAAAGATCTGTATTTGAACAAGAATAAGCTCTTATTTAAAACCCCAAGGGAATGCTCAATTAGTCTCATTGTTTGACCTTATTCATTCATGGCAATTTGAGGATTTCTTTGAAATATTTTCCAATTCCCTCCAAAGAATCAAGAATTACTTGGGCAAATTTCTCTCAAAAGAAATGATAATTTATGGAATCATCTTTATTAAAATATTAGATTAGATTTGGGATATTATGAATTTTATGTATTTATTTTACTTAATTTCAAGTGTGTCCAACATTTTGTTAGTGCTTCAGTTAATATATCATATTCTATTTTTTTTTCAATTTGCATTATGGATTATTCTTTAAACTAAAAAGATCATTACCATATAACAGTCTTCAGATATACAGAATGATGAAATATAGAAAGGACTTTCAAGCTTCTATTCAGTTCAATTAAAATTGACATTTATTATATCCTGTACTGAGATATAGTAAGACAATCCCTCCCATAAAGATGCTCATATTCAACTATGAGGGAAAAACAAACAAGAAAACATGAATATGTACATATAAGTCTGTATGTATATATATGTTTATATATGAGTGAATTTGTATATACACATATATGATTGTTTTATAGTTTCTATATATGGCTTTATAGTTTATATTTATAAATCAGTTTGCATGTGGATATATCAATGGATATGTATCACACATATATATATATAAATACATATATATATACATATAAATAGGTTTATGCATATACAAATGAATGTCTATATCCATATATAACAAATATATGTACATATATATGCATGTGTGTGCACATGTATTCATCTGTGTTTCTTCTCTATCCTGCATTGCAAAACCCATACTTCCATCATGCCTCTTTTCTTCAATCTGAAGCCCCAGCCTTGTTCTAAAATATACATGTTGAAATAACCACCACTGTGGACACTCCTTGTGATTTCATGACTAACCAAGCCAATCATGTCTCACTTATCTTTTCAACTTCCTTTTAATTTCTGTCTTTCTGCATTAAAATGTAAGTTCCTTGAGGTCAGGGACTTGACTTCTTTTTACTTGTATTTTCTTATAATGCTTAGTAAATCCTAGTTTATTAGCTAGCTACACAAAAGTTAGATGATATATATTAAATAACTTTGAAAGAAAGGACGATTACATTTTAAAAGATCAGAAAGATTTTCTAGAGAAGTTCTGAAGAAAATTAAAGTATTATAGAAGATAGAGGTAAATAGATATTATATCCCAGGCATGAAGGTGAAGAAAGGAGAGAAGAAATAGAATAGAGCATGGGAAGAAAAGCTAGAAAACTAATTTGATTGGATCATTTTGTATGCAGAGGTGAAGCTATAGAGGAAATATAATGTAATGTTATATGATAAAAAATAAATTGGGAGACAAGTAGTTAAAGTCTTTAATTTTAAAACTAAAAAAGTTGCATTTCATTATTTTTTAAATTTTTTGCTGAGGCAATTGAGGTCAAATGACTTGTCTAGGGTCAGACAGCTAGGAAATGTTAGGTGTCTGAGCCCAAATTTGAACTCAGGTTCTCCTGACTTCAGGGCTGGTGCTCTATCCACTACACCACCTCGCTGCCAAATATTTTATTCTTGAATGAATGAAGTGACTTGGGATTTCATAGAGGAGACCCATTGTGGGAGAATATTCAAAATTTAGTATGAAATACTAGAAGACTCTATTTGAATAAAAGAAGGATCTCCACCAGAGATGATTAGTTTTAAAACAACTTCCTTACTACTCACTTACTACTTGGAAAATCTTATATAAAAAGAGCTTATTATACAATAAATCTGGAATCTGGGCATAATTTTAATTCTTCTTCCATTCTTGTCCATCATGTAGAAACTCAAACTTTGGCACACTAAACACATTAATCACTCAATGTCTCCAAGTACAGAACCATTGACTCCAAAAAGTTGTCTATGACATTCCTGAAACCATCTTTTTCAGCCGATTTTTCCTGAGTACATTCCTCAAAGCTACTTTCACATCTCTGTTTCTCAGACTATAGATAAGAGGATTCAGCACAGGACTCACAAAAGTGTAGAACACAGCTATAATTTTGGATTCTTCAACATTTTTATCAGTGGGAGGCCTTACATACATGCAGAAAAGAGTCCCATAAAACAAAGTAACAGCCATCATGTGAGAGCCACAGGTAGAGAATGCCTTCTTCCTTCCCTCAGCAGAGCGAATGCGGAGGATGGCTGCCAGAATGAAGGCATAGGAGATAAGAATGATGGCAAGAGAACTGGAAAGATTGAACCCAGCTGAGATGAACATGGCATGTTCTTTGACATAGGTGTCAGAACAAGACAACTTGATGAGAGGAGGATCAGCACAGTAGAAGTGATTGATGACATTGGATCTACAGAAGGACAAGCGAAATGTCAGGATGGATTGGAAAAGACCATCAGAGAAACCATAGATATAGGGGAAGGTGACCAGGCAGATGCAGACTTTCCTGGACATCTTCACACTGTAATGTAGTGGGCTGCAGATAGCTACATAGCGATCATAAGCCATGGCAGCCAACATGTAAAACTCTGTGAGCAGCAAAGCAATGAAAATGTAACACTGCACAAAGCAACCAACAAAGGAAATGCTCTTCCTTTCAGATAAGAAATTTGCCAACATCTTGGGGGTTGCATTACAGGAATAACATAGGTCTACAAAAGCCAAATTAGTAAGGAAAAAATACATGGGAGTGTGAAGGCGAGGCTCAAGTTTGATCAAGACGATCATTCCAAGGTTTCCTAAAAGAGTAAGAATGTAGATTCCAAGAAAACCCACAAATAGTATATGTTGTAGTTCAGGACGATTTGTGAGTCCAAGGAGAATAAATTCAGTGAATCTAGTGCTGCCATTTTGACTTGACATTTCCTTGGATCTCTGTAGTCTTCTGAGATAAATGGAAACAAAGAAGAAATAAATCAAAGATCATGAAATATAGCTTTTATATTTTACAGAACACATTCTTCACAACATTACTGAGCAAGACAGAGAATGAGTGTTACAATGATGATTTTACTAAGGAATAAATACACTGACTTATGTGGAAAATAAGGTCTGCCCCATATTACAACATAATAGCAAATGGAATTGCTTGTCTTGTAGTTTGTTTGTTTTTTTTTTTTTTTTTTGGTTTGTTTTTGTTTGTTTGTTTGTTTGTTTTGTCCCTAGAATAGTGTTGAACCATTAAAACACACTGCATTTCTTTGAGAAGAAATTTTCAAAATTCTCTTGTGTTTTAAATTGTCACTTTCTATTTATAAAGTTATAGTTTTATAAACATACACACACATCTATACATAAACACACAAAAATATATCACAAAATGAATACTATTATTTCAACCTTAAGCATGAATTGTTTTGATAGTTGTAATTTGAAAGTTAGAAGGGACTACAAACTCTATTATTAATCAATAACATTGTTTCGCAGTTAAAATATCAAAAGTAAATAATTTTCTATACAAATATACCCATAGTGTCCAAGACGGAGAAGGAAATTGTACCTGGTCATGACACATCTATGTTTTGTTCATTTATATGAGCAATATTGAGGAAGGGGATGGAAGTCTGAATTCTAAATTTACCTCATCATATGAAGCTCAGTGCAAAGAATATTTTTTAACTGAGGAAAAGAAAAATTGAAGGGATAATATATTGGGAGGACTGGATTATATTTAATTACTTTAAAAACTGCTATATGGAAGAGTGACTTTTTACTAACCATAATTTTCTAATATCGTTTCTATTTAATTCCTTCTATACTAGTGAAATGATTTTTAAAATTCACAAACTTTTAGAATATTTAAGGGGAGGGGTGCAGTGGTCCTTTGGACACAACTGATACTAGCCCTCAAACTTCAACTGGGCTAATGTAGGACTGTGCTAAAGCATGCTAATATGTTATCACAACAATAAACAACAGCAATGAGAATGTTGTGTACCATTATTTGAATGCTTTTCTGATGAGGTTGGTAGTACAGGGGAGGAAGATACTTTTAGTATCATAGAAATGGGAGCAGGATAAAATTGCCTAAAGGAATATGAAATGCTTTAGAAGGGTAGAGTAGATATTTGACTCTGCAAATGAGAGCACTTCATCAAATCTTTACAGATGGTAAGTTATTTAAACTAGTTTTCTTCTCCTAAGTTATTCCACCATCCTCAGAAAGTCACAATTGAGGGAATTTCGTGAAGGAACATATTCCTCTAATACCTACCCTTTTAACCAGAAAAGTGTCCCCATAACAAACTCAATTTAGGCCAAGACTCCAGTTAATTATATTTCAGTGTCTATGACATTATATAACTTCTTACATTTTCAGTAAAAGATATATTTTCATCAGTATTCATACTACCAGATTTTCTCTGTGTAATGCAGAGAAATGATCTTGGGATTTGGAATCAAATTGTCTGGATTAAAATCCCAAGTCAATCATTGACATTCAGTATAATTCTGTACCTCTGTGAGCCTTTATCCTTCTCTCTATAAAAAGGATTTTTAGATTCCTGCCTTTTTCTTTTATCTACATCCCACTCTATCTATAAAGGCAGCCTAGAACAATTTTAAAAGCTTCAGATGTACAATGACACCTTATTTAAATTTTATTAGTTAGTTATACATTTATAGGCAAATTAGTTATCTTTTCTGAGCCTCTTTCCTCATCTTTAAAATAAAGGAAAGTAGATTAGAGTGATTTCTGAAGTCTAACTCCTATGATCCTGTGATGAAATGGAATCCTGGATGGATATATATATACACAATAATTTTAAAGAATTTTCTCTATAATACCCCTGATTATCAACCCTAGAGATCTTAAGTATTAATGGATGATTCCATAGATTTCATTCTAATTATATTGCAGATATACCATAAACGATCCAAGCCTCTCATTTTATAGATGTAAAAAGTGAATCCCAGGGAGTTTATTTCCCTGAGATTAAACAGATTTTAACAAGTTATAACAGAACCAGGATTCAAACCCAGATTCACTGACCCCAAATTCTGTGTTCTCTGTACTAGATGGATTTATCTGGATGTATAATATTTCATGAGATTAATTCCAGCCTTATCTCTCAACAAAAGCAGTTTCTTTTTCTTTCATGGAATATTCTCAAATAGTCCTGTGTTTACCAAACCAGTGGTTACCTTGGTTAGTCCTTCCTCAGTTCTATAAAAATTCAAAACAAAATATTAGTAATCAGCTCTAGTCACCCATTCTTGCTTTTCTAACATTATTAGATGATCACTCAGCAAGAATTTATTATGAAGTAGCTCTCTGTCTCTCTTTCTTTCTGTCTTTCTGTGTCCCTTTGTCACTCTCTGTCTCTGCGTGTCTCTCTCACACATACATACACACAGATATAACACACACACACACACACACACACACACACACACACATACATACACTAAAAGTATTTAAAGTTCCTTCATAGAATCAAATAAGTACCTAATTGGAATGAGCCTTGAAACTTATATAATAACACAGAATTAGTTCCAGAAAGAAGGGATTCCTCAAGTCACACAATTAATTAATTAATTAATTGTAAATACACTGCATTGCTCTCTCTAAATGTAGTAACACATATTGTAGCAATCTCTGTTTTGTCATCAAATCCTATCATCTCCTTTGTTAGGAGTTAACACTTGATTTTTTCTCTCTTTTTTTTTCCTTTTTCTAAACATTCCAGACAGTTATCCTACTCTAAATATGACCCTGAAGTCATATTTAAGGATTTTTTTTCAATTTTTTAAGTTTAATTTTCATTTGAAGTTTTTAGAAATAAGTTTTCCAAGGATGTTATAACTTTTCAAAATTGTATACAGAGTATTTCATAGTATATAGATAAAAGCAGCTACTACTCTATTAATGATACCTTTTTTCCCAAAGCACACTTAATCCTTTATCAGTCACATAATATTCTTCTCATCAAGAAATGAAGGCCCATGTATTTCTTGAAGCAATGAATGTCCACACCTTCCTGAAAAAAAGAAGAAAACTGAGTCTAATCTTTCCAGCCTGTAAAATATAGAAGCATTTATATCTGCATCTGAGAAATTGGATTTGCTCCCTAAAGAATATATATCTCAAAAGTACCAAGAAATCTCATGAATTTATTGCATGCTGCATAATCTCTGGAGATATGGCAGTATCAGGAATCAGCTACTTGTGTATTTTCCCTAAATTATCTGTGATTTGGGAATTGCTGGCATTACAAGCAGACTTGACAAAGAGGCTTGGTTTAAAAACTTTGTTCTTACACAATCATCTCATATTTTTTCTTGCTTTAAAGTCATGTCATGGTTTAAACTGTAGATTTCGAAATTACATTGCAGAAGAATTTTGTTAAGAACAACCAGGAGCCAAATATTGACATAGGCAGGACAGGCCTGTCTACTTCTATATTTGTTATTTTATCTCAAGATATCCAATTCATCTATCATTTTTCACAAAAATTCTATATACTTAATAAATATTAATTGATTCATAAATTTATTTTATAAGAGGCTCTTCTTATCTGCTTCCCCAAGGAATGAATTAAACTATTCACACTGAGGATATTTGGTCCAGAGAAGAGAAGACTTGAGTGGACATTTGAATTCATTTTGCATACTAGAAAGGTTTTCCAGGAAAAAAAAAAAAAGATGATTATACCTGATTTGTTTGAAGAATTCTAATCATAGTGAAATGGTTTCCTTCCTCTTTGAGAAGGACAGAACAAAGAACAGCAAAGGCAATTTTCAGAGAGGTAGATTGGGAAAAATGAAAATTGAATTTCCTGTCACTTAAAAGTTGCCCTTTACTGGAATGGATTGGTTCCTGAGTTAGTGAATAGCAGGTTTCAAGGGAAAAAGTTAGATGAGTGAGTGTGCCTTCCTGAGGCCAAAACTTCATTTTTCTACTGCCTATTCATGTGACATTAAACATGATCTGAATTAAAATCTGATTTCAGATACTTATTAGCTGTGTAATCCTCAAGAACTCACTTAACCCTGTTTGCCTTATTTGTAAAAAAAAAAAACCTTGCCTTATCTGTAGAATGGAATGGCAAAGCAATGTAGTATCTCTGCTAAGAAAACTCCAAATGGGGTCATAAAGAATCTGAAATGACTTTATAACTACAAGGATGATGACGTCTTTCATAGAATTGTATCATAGATTTAGGGGAAGAAGAAATCTTTGAGACCACTAACTCCAACCTCCCTCATTTTACAAGTAATAGAACTAAAGCCTAAAGAGACCACGTTACTTAGCAAGGGTTACAAAGCCAGTATAGAGAGCCAGGATTTGTATTCAGTTCTCTGCCTCTAAGTCCAACACATGCACTTACTTCTGTCCTATAGTTCCAACATATTTTTCTTTATATTCCTGGAACTTCATAGATGCTTAATATGTTTGCTGATTTGTATTTCTTTTGTTCTTTTTAAATAGTACTGGAGTGGATAACATGGAGGGATTCATGATATGTAATTTCATCAATTTAGGGGACTTCTCAGAGAGGAAAGCAGCTCTACCAATTCAGACTGATATTAAAAAAAAAACTGCACAGGAAAAAATGGAAAGACAGTACACACTAAAAGAAAGCATGGGAATGGACCCACACTTAATGCCATACACCAAGATAAGATCAAAATGGGTCCATGATTTAGGCATAAAGAACGAGATTATATATAAATTAGAGGAACAGAGGATAGTTCACCTCTCAGACTTGCGGAGGAGGAAGGAATTTGTGATTAAAGAAGAACTAAAGATCATTATTGATCCCAAAAAAATTTTTTTGGTTATATTAAATTAAAAAGCCTTTGTACAAACAAAACTAATGGAAACAAGATTAGAAGGGAAGTAAAAAACTGGGAAACATTTTTACAGTTAAAGGTTCTGGAAAAGGCCTTATTTCCAATATATATAGAAAACTGACTCTAATTTGTAAGAAATCAAGCCATTCTGGTCAAAGGATATGAAAAGACAATTTTCAGATGATGAAATTGAAATTATTTCCACTCATATAAAAGAGTGTTCCAAATCATTATTGATCAGAGAAATGCAAATTAAGACAATTTTGAGATACCACTACACACCTGTCAAATTGGCTAAGATGACAGGAAGAAGTAATGATGAATGTTGGAGGGGATGTGGGAAAACTGGGACGCTGATACATTGTTGGTGGAGTTGTGAATGAATCCAACCATTCTGGAGAGCAATCTGGAATTATACCCAAAAAAATTATCAAACTGTACATACCCTTTGATCCAGCAGTGTTACTACTGGGATTATATCCCAAAGAGATACTAAAAAAGGGAAAGGGACCTGTATATGCCAAAATATTTGTGGCAGCCCTTTTTGTACTGGCTAGAAAATGGAAAGTGAATGGATACCCATCAATTGGAGAATGGCTGAATAAATTGTGGTATATGAATGTTATGGAATATTATTGTTCTGTAAGAAATGACCAGCAGGATGAATACAGAGGGGCTTGGAGAGACTTACATGAACTGATGCTGAGTGAAATGAGCAGAACCAGGAGATCATTATACACTTCAATAACAATACTACATGAAAATGTATTCTGATGGAAGTGGATATCTTTGATAAAGAGAAGATCTAATTCAGTTCCAATTGATCAATGATGGACAGAATCAGCTACACCCAGAGAAGGAACACTGGGAAATGAGTGTGAACTGATTGCATTTTTGTTTTTCTTCCTAGGTTATTTTTACCTTCTGAATCTAATACTTCCTGTGCAACAAGAGAACTGTTTGGTTCTGCACACATATATTGTATCTAGGATATACTATAACATATTTAACATGTATAAAACTGCCTGCCATCTAGGGGAGGGGGTGAAGGGAGGGAAGAGAAAAGTCAGAACAGAAGTGAGTCCAAGGGATAATGTTGTAAAAAATTACCCATGCATATGTACTGTCAATAAAAAGTTATGATAAAAAAAAAGAAAGCATAGGGAAAAATGGATGGAGAGATGAAGTTTAAAAACTGTTCAAGTTTGTGCCTTGGATATATATTGACCATGTGACTCTGAGTAAACAGCTACACTTAACCTCTCAGTATCTACAAGAACATCATTAAGACTATGAGTTGGAGAGAAGTGTATGAAATATCAATACAATAAAAAAGAAAACTAATTTTGACATTATATGATTAGAGAAAGCTTCATGCTAGATGGGAGGGGTTCAACTTGTTCTTTATAGAATTTGAATAGATGAAAAGTATGAGGAAGCCTGGAGAAGATGAGGGTTATATACTATCTTCAAGTATTTAAAAGGAAGAATCAGAGATAGGATTTGTTTTAAGAGCTATATATGGAAGTTCAAAACAGCTAAATAATGACTAAACAAGTTATGATATATGATTATCATGGAATACTATTATTCTATAAAATAATGAGCTGGTTGATTTTAGAAATCCATAGAAAGATCTGTGTGAAAACATGATAAATGAAATTAGTAGAACCAAGGAAATGTTGTACACAGTAACATGACATCGGAAAGACCTTCCTAACTATAGAGTCCTCTAACAGTAGACTAATAATAGAAATAAAATTTTCTCAAAAGGCAGAAGTTTCACACACTATAAGTCTTCAAAGAAAATAGGCATGGCCACTTATCAACGATATTGCAGAGGGAATTCAGTCATATATAAATTAGACAAAATTTCTTCAGAGATCTACCCCAACTCTCTCACTGGTATCTGTGATTGCATGTTCAGAGTCATATTATGTACAGAGAACTTTGAGAAAAAATATAGATACTTGAAATTAAATATTATTTCAGAAAATTACAAGTTAGATAATTTTGCTGGAGTAATGGATTCTTCTTAAATTTCTCTTTCATTAACAGATTTACATCTACTAGTATATCCAATAGCATTCTTCTTTCCCATTTGGCTAGGTTGGAGTCCAGGAAGGATCAGGTCACCCTGCCCACTTCACTGAAGGACTTCATAGTCAAAGATAGAGAATATTGGCACTGGGGCTTACCCAAGAAAAGACCAGAAATACAACCTTTTATGTGGGTGCCATATACTGCTGAGATAAAGATGTATTCCTTTCTGATCTATTCAATTTTCTCCAGAGATCTATCATGGGTTTTCTATGATCTTATTAATCTCCCAGTTTCTTTCTCATATATTTTGTGGTTAGATTTGTCTGATTCTGAGAGGGAAAGTTTGAGATTCCCCACTAAAATTGTTGTGTTGTCTATTTCTTCCTATAACTGGTTTAAAATCTCTAGGAATCTGCCTCCTCTATCATTTCATGCATACATATTTAGTATTGTTATTACTTCATTATTTAGGGTACCCTTTGTCAACAAGTACTTTCCCTCTTTATCTCTTTTAGTAAAATCTATTTTTATTTTTGCTTTATTTCAATTCAAAATTACTACTCCTGCTTTTTTTTTTTTTTACTTCATCTGAAGCATAATAAATTATCTTCCAGTTTTTTACCTTTGTTCTCTATGTGTCTCTCTGTGTCAAATATTTTTCTTATAAACATGTTATAGGATTCTGTTTTTTTAATCACTCTGCTATTTGTTTCCATTTTATGGGAGAGTTCATCCCATTCACCTTAACAGTTATGTTTACCAGCTTGGAATTCCTCCCATCCTATTTTCTCCTCTGTGTACACTTTTGTTCTCTCTTTCCACTTAGTCATGTGTTGTTGTAGTTGTTGTTGTTGTTGTTTTAACCACTCTTATCCCCTTTTCTTAATAGTGTTTATTTTTCACCTACTCCACTCACTACCTTTTTTATTCTGTCAACCATCCACCCTTTCACTTATCTTTTTCCCTAGTGGTTCTGCCCTCCATTCTCTCCTGCCCTTCCCTTTTCTTTTCTTCTTTCCATTCCTACTTCTTTATAGTGTTAGATAAATTTAGATAAAAACATTTCCTATCATCTCTGCTAATCATTTAGAGACAACTGAGATCAAGGAGGTTTTTGAATGAAGCAAGATTCATATATTTTTCTGGTATGCTGTCTAGAGAAAGATCTAAAGTTTCAACTGTCCTGCCATCTCTTTGTTGAATTCTTTGGTTGCTGCATATAGATTTTACTCTTTAAGTATTAGCAGAGCTTTTGTGTTCTGTGACCCTCTTGACAGTGTAACTGCAGAAAGATTCATTTTTCTTGATGAAGCAATGAATCTTAAATTTGATTTTTTTGGCAATTTATTTGTGATAAAGTGCAGCCATCTTGGAATTTTGCAAAATATAAATCAGTGAATTATTGACACTTCCCACTTGCAATTAACTCTATACACAGATACCCTAAACTTGACCACCCACTGAAAATTCAGCATATAAATGGGGGCAGATAGTTTAATATATCTCAAATTTCTACTGGCAAATCTAATTTGTTTCAATGAGGCAATTCAATTGTGTCAATGAGATTTGACCCATCCTAAGTAAGAATGCATCTGGAATACTTCAGGCTACTTTCCCATAGTATTCAAAACTAAGCTTCCTGGATCTAAGTAGTTATCTGTTTTTTTTTTGTTTTGTTTTGTTTTTTTTGTTTTTTAATTACTTTGGTGAATCGATAAACATACCCATGTAGTACCTTTTATGTGTCAGGCTTGTGACAAAAGCTAGAATATAAAAAGAGAACAATAAATGATGCAAATTCCTGTCCAACTCAGTGAATCAAATTAGTTTCTTCTCAACTCATAACTCTGGCTCTATGAGATGACAACTCAAAAAATAGAGTATATTCTTGAGGGAATTGCAGATGTTTTCTCTAAATTTTTTTATATCTCCTAGGATCTATGTAGTATTGTGCTTTTTCAAACTGGTCATTTAATGAAGGTTTTTTTCTTTTTTTTTTTTTTTTTTTCTTTTTCTTTTTCTTTTTTCTCTATCCCTCAGCTTCCAGCAATGAAATAGTATCAGTGATATCCCAAGGACTCAAGAGTCCTTTCTTATTCATTAAAAAAAGAACTCTGAACTTTATTGTAAGAGTGACATTTCAACTTTCTTTTCAATATACAAGTATGTAAAACTAATAATTCACCAGATAATGCTATCTTAAGGAATCCAAAAATAGTTTACTAAATATTTAGTACTAAAATAGCTTGATTTTGTTTGTTTGTTTGCTGAGACAAACATATGGTGTCCCTGATGGTGGTTTGTTTGTTTGTTTGTTTACCTCTTAACCAGTGACCCATAAATGAGTCAGCTTTTATTGGATAATGCAACAGAGGTTCTAAAAATTAGGAATAATGATAAAAACTAACTTCCATGGTTGTTGTGAGAATAAAATAATATTTGTAAGGCATTTAACATGGTGTCTAGAATATAATTGGCATTATATAAATGGTTGTAATGGTTATCCTGTTATATGAAAACAGAAAATAGTATATTGTTGTATTGATTACATATGACAGTTATATTGGGAATGGAAAGAAATTGAAATCAAATTAGTCAAGGTAATAATGGATAATGGGATTGAAGACTGAGAAAAAGGCATAGAATATGTTTAAGAGGGATGAAGCATTAGATAGATAAAATGATAGGAGATTATGTTGTGTTACATAATGTAACCATCCCTGGGCATGGCTTAATTGAAGTAGAGTGGGATATAAGAACTCTAAAGAATTTAGAGGTTAATATATTTCATCAAGTATCCATAGCAATGTTGAAGTTCCCTAATATAAGAATAGGAGTTGGAAAGGAGAGGAGGAAAATGAATTAGGTACTGAACTCCTTGAGAAATCAATTAGTTAAATAATTAATTGACAAGCATTCATTAAGCATTTAATATTTACTAGATTCTTTGGTAAACATGAGGGTACAAAAAAAAACATAGAAAAATGCATGCACACACACAGAAAAACACCTCTTTGTGTATGTACATTTGCAAAATGAATAAATGTATTTATATGTATATGTAATATAAAACTATATCATAATATTTCATTCTATTGCATAATATTTAATATATTGCATAGTAATATATATATATATAATATAATATATGATAATATATTATGCAAAGAATAAAATATTATAATATAACTTATTATAATATATATATATATATGAACATAAAGATTGGATGAAAAGTAGATATAAAAAAGTAGTGTTTGCAGTGGAAGGGAAACTACAAAGCTTCCAGGAGAAAGTACCATTTGATCTGAGTCTTAAACAAAGTCAGATGCTGCAACTGGATGTCAAGAGACAGTGTATTCTGAGTATGGTGAGCAGCCAGTGCAAAGAACACAGAATTTGAATAGCAAGCAATGAGCTGTAGCAAAATATAAGTAGATTATAGAGTGTGTAGAAGGATGTGTAATATCAGCAGATTTTTGCCAAAAACCAAAAATATTTAAATGCCAAAAAAGGAAATTGTTTGAGATCAAGTGCTGATAAGACTGTATAGGGATGAAAATTTATTAATAGAGTGATGTTCAAAGGAGAAGGTACAACTGGATGAGAGTGGTAATGGATGAGTTTAGAAGTAACAATGAGGAGCAAGAAGTTCCTGGCTCCTCCTAAGGATCAGGATGTGAGGATAGATTATAAGAGAAGATATACCCAGGTCTGAGATGATAACCAGGAATGAAGTGTCATCTAAGGGAGGCCTAGTCTTTGTGAGCACAGGTAGATAAGAGTATGAAAAGAAAAGGTCCAGAATGAAGGCAAATTGGTTCGTTACTTACTGAAATTTCAAAGGATACTATGGAAGAGATAGGCAGAGATGATATGGGAAGTAAAAAAGATTAAGGATGATGTGAGAAAAGAGGATGTTGGGGAAAATGTATTCCTTCATCACAGTGATTATGTAGAACAGAAATAATAACATAAGAGGAAGTTTTCTAACCTTTGAGTTAGTAGTGAATAACTATTGAATTGGAATGCTCATCTTCTGTGATCTCCACAGGTCTACCCATGGATAGGTGGTAGCATTGTGAGGCTACAGCCAGAAAACATGGGACATAGTTTTGTTGTTGTTTTTTTTTTTCATTATGTTTTATTCTCAACAATATAGAGATAGACCTTATTTATCTGTTCTTCTAAGCTGAAGTTGACAGGTCAGTTTTGATCATTGTTATAAGAGATATAAACAGAGAAAGGAGATATCAACAGGATAATTGAATAGAACCTAACTCATGAGAAATGTCAAATCTAATTAGGGCCAGCCAGTAATATATGACTATATGTAATTATCTTCAAGCATTCATCAATCAAGACAGCAGGAGTAGGAGGAGTTGTAAAGGAGGAGTAGGAGCAGTAGAGTAGAAGTTGCAAAACTGAATGGATTAACTCATGGGTTTTAGTGACTAGATTCTGGTTCTAAATCTGATATTGAAGTCATGTGAATATTTTTTTATGTAAGAAAAATCAGGTGTTGAAATAAAGAATGGAAAAAATAGTCTGTTCCAGGCATAGGAAGAAATATGAGTTAAAATGTAACGTGCTCTCCTGGCAGTTACAATTACTAGTCTATCCTAGACCCACCAGAGTACCTTTGACCACTGTCCTCTGCAGTGTGAACTCTACCCGGCTCGCCTCCTCTGAGGCCTTCTAAGGTCTCTGGCCACAATCTCTTGAATCTATAGCTTAATAACCGGTAGCGCACTCAAGAACAACCACGTGTAATCTTAAAAGCCTTTATTATACCTACTCCCATAATGCCCTAACTGATGCCCTGACTTGTTGGTTCCCGAGTGAACACCTGGTCAGAAGGCCCATGTGTTCACTACCAAAATCCTTACCTCTTTCGGCTACCCATCTTGGCTTGGCCACCCAGGCTAGGAGCCAGGGTGAACAGCACGAGGTTAAAGAGGGCGGTTGCTGCCTGCAGTGGGCTTACATAGGGCCTGTGAGGTCACACACACAGCCAATCAGTGAGAGAGTCACCCATTACGAAGCTATCTCAATATGGCCAGGATCCCGCCCAAGGGCAGTCCTAATATCCACAGAAATTATTTCCGGGCCTCAATCTCCCGATGCACTGTGTCCTCCCATTTAAAGGGCCCTTACAATTCCCTTTCTCTTGTTTTGCGGGAACCGCACATCTCACCAAGCTAAACTTTTAGCACCAGCTATAGTTCACTTGATCCATGAGATGACAGAGTGTTATGCCCAAGGAGGTACAAAGCAGCAGATCAGTAAACAGAAGTATGACAATAAGAACCAGGCTCAACAGTGGCCCAAATGTTCAACCCATTCATCAAAGTCATACTCGAGATAATAGGCCAAAGAGGTTGGATGCCAATGAGGTAGGATGTCAACACTGAGGTGGGAAGTCAACAAGGTAAAACATCACAATTCTAGTTAACAAATATCAGTAGGTAGGTTGTCACAATTCTAGTTACATTTATCACAGTTCTAGACCAATTCTAGTTTCTTACAATTTTCTGTTACACTTTTCACACTCCTAGAACAATTCTATCTTATCACAATTCTCAATTGCACTTGTCACAATCCTAGAACAATTCTAGTTTATCACAATTCTCAATTGCACTTTTCACAATTCTAGAACAATTCTAGCTTATCACAATTCTCTATTGAACTTTTCACAATCCTAGAACAATTCTAGTTTATCACAATTCTCAATTGCACTTTTCACAATTCTAGAACAATTCTAGTTTCTCACAATTCTCTATTGAACTTTTCACAATCCTAGAGCAATTCTAGCTTATCACAATTCTCTATTGCACTTTTCACAATTCTAGAACAATTCTACCTTATCACAATTCTCTATTGAACTTTTCACAATCCTAGAGCAATTCTAGCTTATCACAATTCTCTATTGCACTTTTCACAATTCTAGAACAATTCTAGTTTCACAGGTGCACATAAGCAGTCATGTCCAGTAACATTGTCTCAATAACAATGGCAGGTGGGTGTGTTGGTTTTTCACCCACTAATTTAAAAGCATAGTCCTTCAATAGAAAGCATAGGGCAAAGCCTCTTCCCAGGCCACCATATGGCAAGTGGCCACGGGAGAAGCAAGCAGGCCCATTGTCCATTTACAGTCTTTATATTGCATATCACCCAAAACAGTCCATTTCAGCTGCAACACTGGAACTGTGTCTGGTGTCTCTGGTGTCACGGTCAGGAGGGGCATCGCTGCCATCAGCGTCTGAAGGGCTGCGGACATCTGGCTGGTCTCTCTGGACTGTTGTCTGGTCCTTCTCTTGGATCCCCAGGTTACAAATGTCTCTGGTGGGGATGAACTCTACTGCTGGATCTGCACCTAGGAAGGAATGTCCCCGGGGCCCAACTTGGGCCTTTCCAAATGCCATCCAGGCCTTTCCACATCACAGTGGAAACAAAGTTGTTGTCAAAAAGATTAACAAAAGTCAGACAAAAGTTAGTCAGTCTGTCACTTAGCTGCACTTTCTGTGTATGCCCGAAGTGCATTGCTAAGGTAAAATGCAAAGAATTTAAAAATGTAAAACCAAAATAATTTAAAAGTGTAAAACCGAAATAGATTAAAAATATAAAACCAAAATAACTTTAAAATGTAAAATCAAAATACTTTGAAGATGTAAAATCAAAAATGTTTAAAAATGTAAAATCAAAATTTAAAAATTGTAAGCAATCACATATCCCAAAATTCCCTTCTCTTGTTTAGAAGAGAAGATCTTGGGGATAGTCTGTGCAGTAATGACTTTACTAGAACACTCTGGCTATATCCCTGAATTCTTTTGCCTAAAATTCAAAGTTTGAGTTTCTGATACCGAATTGTACTCCAGGAGTGTGAATCAATAAATCTGATATTTTCCTCCTGGGTCAAAGATCACACACTGTCTATTTATTCTAGTGATTAAAACAGCAATTTTCCAACCCATTCTAGACATAAACACTGTTTTATAAGTACCCGTAGGGGGTTGGGAAATCAAGCTCACCTGTGGAAGTGGAAAATCCACGAGGTAAGAAAAGAGGAGTTTCAACTCTCCAAAGACGATCTTAGCAGTTTTACAAGGATAAAACTCCACTCTCTCTAACTGCAAGGTCTTGTCCCTGTAAGGTTTCTTAGAAATTAACTGAACTGTATTTTTAAAACTTTTCTGATTATACTCAATACCCCACAATTCCTTTTTGCCTTGGGGCATAAAGCCTACTCCTGTCCTTTGAAATGAAGACACAGGAGTTTTAAATGGATTAATGGGCAGTGCTGATGATATTATCGCCCTTCCTTTTCCTCCTCCCCCTTCTCCCTTGGCCCAAGAAGGTGAGGCAGAGGGAAGAAGAATTGGAAAATTCCCCAAAGGCTGATTTAAAATCAAACCTGAGCTTTGCACATAAAAAGAACTAAACTTCTTCTCAATGAAAGAGTAATCAATAAATTCCTTAAAACAACAATGCACAAGGTAAACCAACAAAACGCTAAGAAGAATTTCTACAACTGAAGTCCATGTGATTCGTTTATTTCCTTCTTTAGTTTCTGCCACTGGTTTGAACTCTTCCTGTTCTATCTGTAGTAACCTAGCTTTTTCTTCTTTCTCTATCTCCATCTGTAGTTTAACCTGCAATTCCAGCAACTCTTGCTGTGGCATTTTATACTCTCTACTGTCATACAATCGCATTAGCTCTAGGTTGCTCCCTCTCCTAGCTCTATTTACTGGGTGTGGGGATAGCCTTTGTGGAGCTTGATTACAAGCTTCCTGCTGTTCTTCAGTGGTGATCTTTGTTAAAAGATCTTCCATCTGGCTCTTTAACCTCTTGATATAAGCATTATGTTCAGCTGTGTCCTTGAGTCTGATCCCAGAGTTACCTGGGTCCATATTGCTTCTCTGTCTTCCCTCCTAAGTGGCGTTTCTACCGGATCTTTCAGAATCTTAATTCTGAATATTAAATATTTTCAAAACCTGATAATTCCTGATGCGTCCACCACGTTGGGTGCCATTTGTAACGTGCTCTCCTGGCAGTTACAATTACTAGTCTATCCTAGACCCACCAGAGTACCTTTGACCACTGTCCTCTGCAGTGTGAACTCTACCCGGCTCGCCTCCTCTGAGGCCTTCTAAGGTCTCTGGCCACAATCTCTTGAATCTATAGCTTAATAACCGGTAGCGCACTCAAGAACAACCACGTGTAATCTTAAAAGCCTTTATTATACCTACTCACATAATGCCCTAACTGATGCCCTGACTTGTTGGTTCCCGAGTGAACACCTGGTCAGAAGGCCCATGTGTTCACTACCAAAATCCTTACCTCTTTCGGCTACCCATCTTGGCTTGGCCACCCAGGCTAGGAGCCAGGGTGAACAGCACGAGGTTAAAGAGGGCGGTTGCTGCCTGCAGTGGGCTTACATAGGGCCTGTGAGGTCACACACACAGCCAATCAGTGAGAGAGTCACCCATTACGAAGCTATCTCAATATGGCCAGGATCCCGCCCAAGGGCAGTCCTAATATCCACAGAAATTATTTCCGGGCCTCAATCTCCCGATGCACTGTGTCCTCCCATTTAAAGGGCCCTTACATTAAAACATGAAGACAGAGTGATATTAATGATGGATTAGAATTGGAATAATAATGAACTGCCTACTAATAGTCATTTGGTAACATCACATGTATATACAAATTACAAGGACATTTTTTTCAATATAATGTCTGATTTTCTCTAAAAGCACAGGGAATAATGTGAATGTACTGTGTTATCTACAAAGACACATTTTTGTGATGGTGATAATTCACATGGATACATAAATTGTGGCTCTGTGCCTTAAAGTACACAAAACACTTGAGGTGATTAGTACAACTAATATTCCATTCAATCCTTCCTTCTTTTTTCTTCCTTCCTTCCTTCCTTCCTTCCTTCCTTCCTTCCTTCCTTCCTTCCTTCCTTCCTTCCTTCCTTCCTTCCTTCCTTCCTTCCTTCCTTCCTTCCTTCCTTCCTTCCTTCCTTCCTTCCTTCCTTCCTTCCTTCCTTTGTTTATTCAATCATTCTTCATTCATTCAAAGAGCATTTAAGCACAGAAAATGTGGTAATCACTTAATTTATAAAGACAAAAACACGTTTCATGTAGTTTGCAGGAAAAAAAATGTTAGAGCTTAGAGGAAATTGTGATGTTATGCAGTCTTATTGGTTCTTATTCAATCCTATTGGTTCATTTTACAGATAAGCAAACTGGGGCCCAGAGAGGAAAAATGACTTGCTTAAAGTCAGATGGTTTGTCATGATCAGAATTAGGCCTGATTTCCAAGTAAGGGTTAAAAATAATAATAGCAATGGCTACTACTACCACAATAAATCATTAAGAAGAATTATAATAAACTTTTTGGCTAATTTTTTTATTGAGAAATATTTTTAATTTCATTAATTTCCCATTTTGCCAATATTTCTGTTGGCCATCTTTCTCAAAGCCTCCTTCACATCCTTGTTTCTTAGGCTGTAAATAAATGGGTTTAACATCGGACTTACAAAGATACAAAAAACAGCCACAATTTTCCCTTGCTCCACAGAACTCTCAGTGGCTGGCCTTAAGTACATACAGAAAAGGGACCCATAGAACATAGTGACGGCCATCAGGTGGGAGCCGCAAGTGGAAAAAGCCTTGCGCTGCCCCTCAGTGGAACGCATGCGCAAGATAGTGGCAAAAATAAAAATGTAGGAGGTAAGGATAATGAGCAAAGAACCTGTGAGATTTAATCCTGCAGATACAAACAGTGCGGTTTGTTTTATGTAGGTATCAGAGCAAGTCAACATTAAGAGGGGTGGGTCAGCACAGTAAAAGTGATTGATGGTATTAGGGCCACAGAAAGACAGGCGAGATGTTAAAATGACTTGCATTGTACCCACCATTGAACCCCACAAGTAAGGGAAAGTGACTAGGCAGATACAAACAGGTTTCGACATCTTTGTGCTGTAATGCAAAGGTTTGCATATGGCTATGTAACGATCATAGGCCATTGCACCAAGCATGTAATACTCGGTAAGGAGCAGGGTGACAAAAATGAAACACTGGGTTAAACAACCAATATAGGAAATAGTTTTCTTCTCTGACAAGAAGTTAATTAACATCTGAGGAGAGACGTTAGTAGAATAAAAAAGATCAACAAGAGCCAAGTGGGTAAGGAAAAAATACATAGGCGTTTGAAGTCTTGGAGTTAGTCTGATCAGTATGATCATTCCAAAGTTCCCTGTCAAGGTGATCAAGTAGATCACCAGAAACACCACAAAGAGAACTGGCTGTAGTTCTGGCCGACTGATTAGTCCCAGAAGAATAAATTCGGTAGCTTCTGTGCTATTCTGCCCGAGAATGGTCTTCATCTTCGTGTCCCCTTCATGAAATGCAAAGAAATCTATCAGAAAAAAAAAATCATGGAATCAAAGGATTTAGAACTTAAAGGCATTTATTTCAGTAACCAGGATTCATTATAGCTTCCCTGAGCCTAAATGTATTATGTTAGCCCTGAGATTATGCCCAGTACTTGATCCTAGTGGAAAGAAATCATTTACCAAAATAAGCACCATCTGGACTAAATTGAATCTAAGTCAGTTTCCCATTTTAAATAATGCTTTGCTTTAAAATATATGAAAGCTATTATCACCCACCCACAATGCCCATCCCAACTCCCAGGTATATAAATATCCACCAGCAGACTGATTCAGAAGATCTGGTGTCTTCTGATCCTAATAAAAAAATGAATTTATGATTCTGAGGCTCAGAGAAGGACAATGATCTTCTTGGTTTCCTCCTTTTAAAATGGAAGTGTTGGATTCTTTAAACTCACACACATAAATACAAACACACACATTTAGCACCTATTATGTTCCAGACACAGTGCTAGCCACCGGGGAAAACAAAACCAAAACAAAATCACCACTGCCTTTAAAGGGCTTATATTCTACTAGGGAGGAATGAGGGTGCAAAATCAATATATTCACATTTTAGCCATAGTCTAGAAGGTGATTTAAGGAAAGTGAAAACATTATGTTTAAAATATCTTCCAAATCTATAATTCTATTATTCTCAATAACTTATAAGTTTTACTAATAATGATTCCATTTTGAAGGTATAATTTGAACCATATCTTATATATATTTGACATATTTTCATGTACATATTATTTTTCATGGATTTGGATTTTAACATTACAAATTTCCTTCTGTTTTAAAGACACCAAATATCTACATTTGAATAGCTAACAATTTTTAAATATTATACATGCACAAGATTTAAAGACACCAATACGCAAGTGCAAATAAGGACACTGGGAATTTTGAGGCTGTCCAACATAAATTGAATCTTTTAACTTCATGCTTGAAAACATAACATCAGTAGATCAGTGGACCAGATTAGATACAAAGGACAAAAAAGGGTACATCTATAGCAATCTAATCTTTGACAAACCCAAAGATACCAACATTAGGGACAAAAATTCATTATTTGGAAGAAACTGTTGGGAAAACTGGAAATTAGTATGGCAGAAATTAGATATGGACCCACACTTAACACCATATACCAAGATAAGATCAAAATGGGTCCATGATTTAGGCATAAAGATAGAGATCATAAATAGATTAGAGGAACAGAAGATAGTCTACCTCTCAGACTTGTGGAGGAGGAAGGAATTTATGACCAGAGGAGAATTAGAGATCATTATTGATCACAAAATAGAAGATTTTGATTACATCAAACTAAAAAGTTTCTGTACAAACAATACTAATGCAAACAAGATTAGAAGAGAAGTAACAAATTGGGAAAATATTTTTAAAAGGAAAGGTTCTGACAAAGGTCTCATTTCCAAAATATATAGAGAACTGACCCTGATTTATAGGAAACTAAACCATTCTCCAATTGATAAATGGTCAAGGGATATGAACAGACAATTCTCAGAGGAAGAAATTGAAACTATATCCACTCACATGAAAAAGTGTCCAAATCACTACTGATCAGAGAAATGCAAATTAAGACAACTCTGAGATACCACTACACACCTGTCAGATTGGCTAAGATGACAGGAACAAATAATGATGAATGTTGGAGGGGATGTGGGAAAACTGGGACACTGATACATTGTTGGTGGAGTTGTGAAAGAATCCAGCCATTCTGGAGAGCAATTTGGAACTATGCCCCAAAAGTTGTCAAACTGTGCATACCCTTTGACCCAGCATTGCTGTTATTGGGATTATATCCCAAAGAAATACTAAAGAGTGGAAAGGGACCTGTATGTGCCAAAATGTTTGTGGCAGCTCTTTTTGTTGTAGCTAGAAACTGGAAGTTGAATGGATGCCCATCAATTGGAGAATGGTTGGGTAAATTATGGTATATGAAGGTTATGGAATATTATTGCTCTGTAAGAAATGACCAGCAGGAAGAATACAGAGAGGCTTGGAGAGACTTACACCAACTGATGCTGAGTGAAATGAGCGGAACCAGAAGATCACTGTACACTTCAACAACAATACTGTATGAGGATGTATTCTGATGGAAGTGGAAATCTTCAACATAAAGAAGATCCAACTCACTTCCACTTGATCAATGATGGACAGAAATAACTATACCCAGAGAAGGAACACTGGGAAGCGAATGTAAATTGTTAGCACTACTGTCTATCTACCCAGGTTACTTATACCTTCGGAAGCTAATAATTAATGTGCAACAAGAAAATGGGATTTACACATATCTAGGTTATATTGTAACACATGCAAAATGTATGGGATTACCTGCCATGGTGGGGGGGAGGGAGTGGAGGGGTGAGGGGATAATTTGGAAAAATGAATTAAAAAAAAATTAAAAAAAAAAAGATTACACAGTCAAAAAAAAAAAAAAAAGAAAAGAAAACATAACATCAATCATTTCTTTACATTGCTTTTGGCAATAGAAGGATGAATGCCTTTTACTGTTTCCAAAGGATAAAACATGTGCCTTTGTCTTTAATCCCATTATCTCCCAACCCCTTGAGTACCCTTTCTTTTAGTCACCCCTCTCCACTTGTACATCTATATTCTCTCCTTGTCCCCTGGTCTTCTTTTTTCCTTGTAAACATGTTTTTCAAGCATCAAAGCACTTGTCCTTACCTTTTGCTCCATTAAGGTATGATATTAACTCTCTTACCCATTCACTGCTAGACTTTTTAAAACAGCTTTCTGAGAAAAGTTCTCCATCTAATCTGCTCAGCATCTGTGGACTTTGCTTCTCTCTATTTTCTTGGCCGCAATCCTTCTTCAAAACACCTTCTCTAATGCAGACTATTGAAGGGTCATCCATCCCTTCAACCATTCCTCTCTTCACACCATTCTCCTATATTTCAAAACTACCATCCTTCTTCAGAAGAGACCATGTGGCATAGTGGAATGAACATTGGATTTAAAGTCAGGAGTCATACATTTAATCGTTCTTCAAATAGTAAACCATTGACACACCAAGAATGGTCATCTCACCTCACAGAGTCTTGTTTTGCTCATTTATAAACTGGGAAATGAATAAGTTATAATACCTAATTCACAGAGATGTTGTGAGACAAGTATCTTGCCAACTTTAATGTCCTCTGAAAACATTAATTCTTTCAAATGATCCTAGATTTAGAACTAACCAGGACCTTAGAAATCATCTAATCAAACACCTTGATCTTATAGATGAGAGAACAAAAGCTCAGAGAAATAAATGATTTGCCACAAATTTCATAAGTGACATACTTCAATTTCAAATCCAAGTCTCCTGACTCTTACCTCGCTCCCTTTCTCAAAACACTAGAGGAGCTTTATACTGCTTAGATGATGAAATATAGCCTGCTCACTTTTCTATTTATTTTTCTCAACTGGCCATACTTAATCTTTCTAGCTTTACTTTACAGATTTCCCCTTACTACATAAAAGCATAAATATTAGCAAAACTATATATTAGTGGATATATGTGTATGTGGATACACATATAACATGCCATCTTCTAACACTTTGCTGTGATGCAAAATTTTCCTTCCTCATTGTTCCACCTTTCACATAATTTATCTTCTGTGAGAGCTCAGGTGAAATGTCATTTCCCCTGTGAAGTCTTCCTAATCCACTCAATTACAAATTATTATTTTATTTTCTCAGTTTTCTTAGGGCTTTCTCTTATCTCCATAACATTTTACTTTGTATTTGTTAAATAGTGAATAAGCTGTACCTTCCACAGTAGATTGTAAACTACCTGAAATAAAAAATTGTGCAATATACATATATATATATATATATATATATGTGTGCATGTGTATGCAATATCTATCATCTATCTATCTATCTAGCTATATAAAATTTCCTTTGGGGGGGAATTCTTGCTATTTATGATTATGCCTTAGATAATGGCAATAGTTTGTTTTAATATAATTAAACTTAATTTAATTGAACTAAATTTAATCAACATTTCGTGTTCTGTGTTTTCAGTTCCTTTTTACCTCTACCATGTAGTATAGAGTATTAACTTGAAAGCAAGAAAATTTGGGACTAAAGTCAGGAAAACTTATCTTTGTGAGTTCAAATTTGGCTTCAGATACTTTCTAGCTATGTGACCCTGGGTAAGTCATTTAGTCCAATTTGCCTCAGTTTCTTCATCTGTAAAATGAACTGGAAAAGAAAATAACCAACTTCTTTGCAAAGAAAATGCCAAATATGATCATGCAAAGTCAGCCATGAGTGAAACAATTTAATAGCGACAACAACAAAAAGATAAGATAATAATAACACATCTCCCAGGGTTGATGTTAAAGCCCTATATAAATGCTAGTTATTATCATTAAGAGGAAGAATATTAGACTTGGAATCAAGAAGACCTGAGCTGAAATGTCATTTAGTTTGTGAGTATCAAAGTCCCAGGTTCCTCATCTTTCAAATGAGATACTAGCCTCTAGAAGGCAGGCAGCATAGTATGTGGGCACACAAGAAACAAATTCATGCACTTGGGTTCTGATTCAGAAATGTATTGACTATGTTACGCTAAATCTGTCCTCTTTCAGCAATGTAGTCTTGATTTCCTTGTCTGCAAAATTAGGATAATAAAACCTTAACAGGTTGTTGAGAGGAGAAAATAGAATAATATATGTAAAACACTTGTATTCAAAATACTACATAAAAACTAATTAACATCCTTTGTTGTAGATAGTTAGTAGCAGCAGCAGCATTATTGTGTCTGAACAGCTTTATTTCCAACTTCCATTTCCATCAAGTCAGCATTTACTCACCATTGCCTCAGTCATTTCTACTTAGGAAAATGGAAAAACAAAGTGACAACTTTATTCTAGGGGATTTCAAAAGCTCATACTCATTGACTTTCCTACCTGGAGAAAGGGATATTCCAGGGGTTAACCAAATATAACAAAGGAATACAAAGATGTGAAATTATTTATAGGAAAATTAGTTCCATTACATCATGATCTCTGGGGATTTTTCAGACACCCAGAAGATACAATTAAAATGCTTCTCTGTGGGAAAACAGTTATCAGCAGAATTGTTTTCTTTTCATTAGTTCCTTTCTTCCTTTATTAGCCCTATAGGATCCTAATATTTATGATACTTCTATCCATTCAACTTTCCTTACTGTGACCTGAGAAAGAAAGTTTGCTGTAAGCATTATTATCCTCCCTTTTAATGCTAGTAAAAACAAGATTTTTGAAGGTGAAGTGGCTTGTACAGAATCACATAGATAGTAAGTGACAGAGGAAAAGTTGGAATTCAAGTCTCCGGATTCCAAGGTCAGGCAACTTTTCACCATGGCATGTCAATAGTTAATACTCTTCCACAAGGTATTTTGGTGTCCTGTAAAAGTCCAACTGCAGTGAATAGAATTGAGTATGGATATGGAATGAAGATGCATGAGCCAGGTGATATATGTAGAAGCATTCCATTTATTGATCTGAGAGCCAGATAGTTTATAAACTATTTAAGCTAGAACTACATTAATGCCAGGATTAAACTAGGATTTTATTAGCACCAGAATTAAGCTAGTGTTGTACTAACACCAGATGTCTCCACATGGCACTATATACATTCCAGGGTTAATGTATGGATCATACTTCAATATTTCAATTTTATATTAATTTAAACAGTAATTAGTGTAATTGAATTGTTTTCATGGCTTCTACTGACCATTTGCTCTGATTATAGAAATTTGCTATAGGAGGAAAACACAGGGGTATGATTATAATACCATCAAATCTGAGACTTCAAACCTTATCCTAGGAGAAAACACATTACAGGATAAAGCATCCTTAGCTAAATATGACAATCAATTATATCAGCTCCATATTATATGTAGACTCAGGAATAATAATGTTGATTCTTATTCAAGGAGGCACAACTGAGAAACTAAGCCAGAGGGATCCTATCTTGAGAGGAGGCTAAGGTTGTCCTCCCAACTCTTGCCCAGATATAGAATATAGATTTCTAACTGTTACACTTCAGAATCCCATTTATTTTAAGAAGTGTATTGGCATTTCTCTCAAATTGTTAGTTATTGACAATAATTTTTCAGATCACAATCATTCACAAATTTAAAATGCAAAACAATATTAGTTACAGTTCCAAGAGATTTCATTTCTAATAGCAAGTTCTACTAATCACAGCTAGATAAGTTTTTCTTATTTTTTTAAAAAAGTTTACCAGGACTTACACACGTATGAGGTTTTGTTTAACATGTTTTATGTGTTTAACTTCATCCTAGTTAATCATTAAACAAACTTATAGATTCTTATTTTATCTCATTCCTATACAGAACTCATTTCTCAGGGTTAATGACCTTGCTTATCCTGATGGGTTCAAGAAAACTGACAAGCTTACAAATTAAGGGAAGTTGACAGAGAACCAGGGAAGGGGCTCAGCTTGCTGTTGCTCACCCCAACATTTCTTAGTGTTTTATTGGGCTATGTTGTTTGATACATCCTCCCATGTGTGTGAAGGGGAAAAATAAAAACAATTATTCAGTTATTAACATTGTGAAAACATAAATCATTCTTTAAAACATAGCATAGCAAATAATACATATTTCCCCTAAATAATCAGAATCTACTACTTGGGATACAACTATCAGCCCTAGTAATGACTCTGAACTGCTTCCTAAAATGAGTCCTAGAGTACCAGAAGAAAGAGGACCCAAGAATCCAGTGGTAAGAGATCATATTTCCTTACTCTCAGTAATTCAGTGTGATATGGAGGGGGGAAAATCAAGGCTTGCACTTCCCAGAGTAGTAGGCATTAAATCTTGTACTGCAATAATTCAGATTTAAGCTATTGTTTACAGGTACCTCTTGAGGGGGAATAAGGGAAAATGCAGCTCTCATTCTTTGAGAGGGATAGAACTGGCCCCAATATTAGATTATCTTCCCTATCATTCTGAAAGCAACATTCAGAAGCCTGATAGCTCCCCTACCTGCTGAATTGTGATGAAGTACAATCTTTTGGGAAGTACAATTTTTCCTCATGTGACCCAATTGTCCACAATTATAAAATAAATGAGAATTTGGAAAAATTTGAAATTGAGCTCTGTCCTGATTTGGTGCAGGACACATTACTCCAGCTTGAAAAGTAGTGCACTTTTGGATCCTTCTACTAAAGACACTTTTTAATTTTTCCTATCTAATGCTTTCTTACAATAAGCATTACCATTTTCATTTTTTTCCTCCTTTCTTTTTTTTTTTTCTTTTTGCTGAGGCAATTGGGGTTAAGTGACTTAACCAAGGTCACACAGCTAGGCATTTTGTGCATGTGTGTGTATGTGTTAGGCCAGATTTGAACTCAGGTCCTTCTGACTTCAGGACAGATACTCTATCCACTGCACCACCTAACTGCTCCACTATGTCACCTAGCTGCCCCAGCATTATCATTTTCAAGGGCAAGTTGTCTAAGTAAAATTTAAGCTACTTCCCCATGCTGATAGAATGCTGAATTGTCATCTTTAAGTGACTAAGTCAGCCAAGGTCTCATTGGGTCCTTGCATGATTTTTGTATAGGATGTTCCTCTGTCCCTCTCACCTGATTGATTTTGCCCAATTCTAATTCAATATGTGTACTATATTGATATCAGCCAGACGAGAATCAATATTATAACTTATAGTTTATATTTTATATCTTAATCCTTGTGTTAGTCTGGTGATAAACTACTTTCACCTCTTTCTTACCTGTTTAAATTCTTGAATTCACCAAAAGATCATTTTCTTCTGCTGGAACATAGAAGTCACTATCTAGTCAGGCGTCAGCTGTAGGACTCCAGCTCCAGTGGATAGAAAAAGTGTGGATATGAAATGAAGACTCACAAGCCTGGTGGGAATTGTCTAAGCAGTCTGTTTATTGATCTGAGAGCTATAAACTCTTTAAGCTAAATTAATACCAGGATTAAGCTAGCACTGCATTAACACCAGATGTCTCCAGGTGGCACTGTATGCATCCCAGGGTTAATATATATAGCTATTTGACATTACAATTTGACATTAATTTTAAACAGTTACTAGAAATGGCAATAACAGTAACAAATAGCAGTAACTAGCAGTAACAACATAACCATCATAACAGATATAAATAGTATGACTAAATAGTATAGCCTTGGTCCTGTTACATGCATTCTTCACTAACATTAATCCTGCATTTATCTCAAGCCTGTCTTTCATTTATTGTTATGGGTGATGGTGAACCAATGCTTTGAACTTCACGCCTTTATAGAGAGCAGGTTTCAAGTAATGTCTGTACTGGTCTCTTCCTGTACAAGAACTTATTCAATTCTGGCCCTCTATAGTGTCCCATGTTCCCCATGAATAATTCATTCTATAGCATGGGAATTAAAGAAACTCCAAGAAAAGGGGGATACACACACACACACACACACACACACACACACACGTATGTATATATTGAGATATTACTCACACTGTAATGTAAAAAACCCACTGATAATAGGAATAAGGAAAAATTTCCTTAAAGTGATTGACATCTATAGAAAGCCAAGACTTAGAATTACTGTAGCAATTAGACAAACAAGAACTAGAAGCAATTATGTAAGAAGTCTTTTAATTTTCCATATTAAGTATTTTAATATAACTTATCCAAATAAAAATTGGGAGGCAAATTTAGTGGATTGGAAGCCCAGTACCAATCAATAATGTGATAAGGCATGCAAATACAATGCTCATTAAATCTAAAACTCTTCTTTGTCTTCTCTCTGTGTTTATGTATGTATATATGTATGCATATTAACACATATGTGCATGCATATGTGCATATTTGCATGCATGCATATATATATCCCTAAGGAGTATTTTTCCACCAAATCTTCTTCAGAGCATCCCTCACATCCTTGTTCTTTAAACTGTATATGAGGGGATGGAGCATGGGAATAACCATTGTATAAAATACAGAGACAACCTTGTCTTGCTGCATTGAATAGCTGGAAGTAGGACGTGAATACATGAAAAGAATGGTCCCAAAGAAAATGGTTACAGCCATAAGGTGGGAAGTACAGGTGGGAAAGGCTTTGCTTCTTCCCTCAGCAGAGTGCATCCTCAAGATGGTGACAAGGATGAAAAGGTAAGACATGAGGATCATCAGCACACAACTGATAACAATGAAGCTGGAGAAAATCATGATGACAATCCCATTAACACGAGTGTCAGAGCACGAGAGTTTCAGGAGTAAAAATGGTTAATCAGATTAGAACCACAAAATGACAACCTGAAGGTCATGCCAGTGTGAACAGCTGCGTTACTAAATCCACCTAAGAATGCAGTAACTATCAGCAAGACGCAAATTCTTTCAGACATGATGACAGAGTACAATAATGGGTAGCAGATGGCCACATAACGATCATATGCCATCATTGCTAAGAGGAAACACTCAATACCTACAAATGAGCCAAAGAAGTCAAACTGAGCAGCACAACCATTGAAGGAGATGGCCTTCTTGTCAAGAAATTTACCAGCATCCTGGGAGTGATTGAAGAGGAGTAAGATGAGTCCACAAAGGACAAACAGCTGAGGAAGAAATACATGGGGGTATGGAGTCTAGATTCAATCTTGATAAGAAGGATCATTCCCAAATTTCCCACCATGGTGGCTATGTAGATGAAGAGAAATATCACAAAGAGGATAGGCTGCAGTTTGGGGTTGTCTGAGAATCCCAACAGGACAAATTCAGTCACCTCTGTTTCATTCCACACCTTAATGTCATCCATCTAACTGATTATTCATGCTGAGCAAAGAAAGATGGTATATTATAACTATTTTTAGGATTAAACAAATGGGACATACACTTGAATACTCATAGATTAGTTCAAAGATCTATATTCTAGTTGTTAATGTTTGATTAAATTCCTTCATTTTTCTGGTTTCCAGTTCCAGTCTATATATCATGGGATTTGAAGTTTGAAATAACTTTAGAATTAGAATAATTGTTATGGGGGAAAAAGATATCAAAATAGATTATAGCATCACAGACTTATAGCTTGAAAAATCTTTAATAGAACAACTAGTCCAACCACATTATTTAAAAAGTTGAGATACATACAATCACATCACAATAATAAGGTCATATGATAAATAGCATAGTCAGGTTTGTACTCATATCTCCTGTCCTCTAGACCCTATGAACTTTCTACTACAAAACATGGTCTTTAACATTTTGTCTTCTGTTTTCAAATCTATGTCTCCAGCTCTTCATTTTCATTAGAGTTTCACTCATATCCACATTTTTCTACCAAGTAATTATTTAAAAGAATGAAAAAAATGAATGGCAGCTAGATTGCAAATCACCAAACAGGCTGAGAAATATGTAGTATATTGCAGAATCAACTGGGGACCACTAAATATGTGTGTGTGTGTGTATGTGTGTGTATATATATATATATATATATATATATATATATATATATATATATATATATATATATGTATATATATATATATGTATATATATATATACATATATATATATATATATATATATATATATATATATATATATATATATATATATATATATTAATGTAGGGAGATTTCATAGCCAAACCTATACTTAGGATGAGTATTTTATATATGGAAGATGACTGATAGAATAAATGAAAAAAGAGATTCATAGAAATGAACTAGAATATTGATAGTTCATATAAAAAATCATAAAAGTCCTAACTACAATGGTGGTTTTTGAGCATTCAGAAAAGATCAAATACCAGTGAGAATGCTAAGGGTAAACTTCAACATTTTTAAATAATTGGGTAGGGGAGAAGTGAAGGAAAAAACAACCAGACTGATAAATTTGAAGTTATAAAATTAGATGACAAGGAAGATATTAGTGCTAAAAAGAGATATGGGGAAGATTGGAAGAGAGGGAAACTTAGGAGGATGATGAAATCCCATTATAAACCTGTTAAATGTTTGACACTGAAAGGTAATCGAGGTCAAACTATCCATTTGGAACAGGAACTCATTTGACAAAAACTTCCATAAAAAATGCTGGAAAGCAGTATGGCAGAAAGTGGATATAGACCAATATCTTATACCTTATGCCAAATTGAGCTCAAAATTGGGGCATGATTCAGATCTAAAGGATGACATCATAACAAATGATGAGCAATGAATACTTTACTTGTCAGATCCAATGAATACTTTACTTGTCAGATCTATGGAGAAGGGAAGAACCGATGATCAGAGGGAAAAAAAGAGAACATTTAAAGATGCAAAATGTATTATTTTGATTATATTAAGATAAAAAAATTTTGCACAAACAGGAGGAAATGCAGCCAAGATTAAAAGGCAAGCAGAAAACTGGAAAACATTTTTTATAGCTAATATGTCTGTTAAAGTTTTCATTGTTCTACTATCTAAAGACTAATTTTTTTTTACAAGCAAAACTAATGCAGATAAGATTAGAAGGGAAGCAATAAACTGGGAGGAAAATTTTGCATCCACAGTCTCTGTTAAAGGTCTCATTTCTAAAATATATAAAGAATTGACCCAAATTTATAAGAATACAAGGCATTCTCCAATGAATAAATGATCAAAGGATATGGATAGACAATTTTCAGATGAAGAAATTAAACCATTTATAGTCATATGAAAAAATGCTCTAATTCATTATTGATCAGAGAAATGCAAATTAAGACAACTCTGAGGTACCACTACACAACTCTCACATTGGCTAAGATGATGATGAATTCTGGAGGGGATGTGGGAAAACTGAAACACTAATGCAATTGATCCAACCATTCTGGAGAGGAATTTGGAACTATGTCCAAAGGACTAACAAACTGTATATAATACCATTTGAACCAGCAATGTTTCTACTGGGCCTGAATCCCAAAGAGATCATAAAAAAATGGAAAGGACCAACATGTGCAAAAATATTTGTAGCCACCTTTTGTAGTAGCACAGAACTGGAAACTGAGAGACTGCTGATTAGTTGGAGAATGGCTGAATAAGTTATGGTATATAAATATTATGGAATATTATTGTTATCTGCAATCTGATTAGAACTGAATTATTGGCAAGAAGATAAAAAGAACATTTATTTAATTAAATGAATATTTTCCAACCTGGCTGTGGGACTTCATCATGCTTCCTATATTCACTTATTTAAAAGATGTGTTATGTTTTCCCATTATACAGCGAGTTCCTTGAAATGAGGGACTATCTCTAGTCCTTAGTACATTCCTAGCATATGGTAGTTGACTAATAAATGCTTATGGATTCTGACTCTATTAAGTCCATGATCTGATAAAAAAAATAATAAAATTATTCAATTACCAAAGATCTATAATAAGGACTATTAAAAAAGCAAGTGGTATAAAATGGACATTATTTTTTTCATTTAAAATTGTCTTTTTGAATTCTGCTCTGTGTGTGTGTATAAATTCTCTTTCTGGGTATCTTGTCAGTTAATTATTAAATGAACAAATACACCAAAAATGTCATTTTTTTTCTATTCTGTAGAAGATTGGTTGGAGGGGAGAGACATCCGAATCATGAAGGTCAATTAATATGCTATTGTTGAAAGAACTGATAAGCATCTCCACTGGGATAGAGCCTGACTTAGTAGCAAGAAGGGAATGATTATGAAAAATTTGGAAAGTAAATAAATTGAAAAGAAACTAGGAATAATCTGGAAGTCAAAAGCAAGGATAGTACTCAGTAGGAGGACATAGTTAACAGAAATAATAGCTGGAAAAACTCAAGGAAGATGAACATTGAGAAAATGCCTTTGGATTTTATCAATTTAGAAATTGTTAGTAATCCCTTAAAGAACAGTTTCAACACAGTGGTGGGAGAGGTAATTAATGGCCAGATGAATGTGTATAGCAGAACAGCTCAATATCATCTTAAACCAGTAAGAAATGCTCCAGCAAAAGAGTAGCCAGAGAAACAACAAAAAGTCATCTTCACATCTCAACAAGAAAATGAATAGAAAAATTAAGGAAGTGAGTAAACAAAAAGGAGGTCTTAATACAAATAAGTATTATTAAAGGTTAAAGAATAAGAAGGAAAATTTCTAGAATCAAAAGAAAATTCTATAGGAATTACAGCCAGAATCTTAGAAAAGAAAATGTTGCAATCACAAAACCCAAAAAGTTTTGAAAAAGCTAAAAAATGATAGGAAAATGTAAGGTAAATTCGAAAATCATTTTTAAATAAAATTTTGAGGAAAGAAAAATTGATAGTTTAGAAAATACACTGAAAAATTCTAATAAAGCAGTGAATAACCTGAAAAATAAAATAGAGAATGTAGAACAGAAGAATTCAGTAGCACAATTAGAAGAATTAGTGTCAGGCCTATGAGAAGGAAGGCATATTAATATACCGTTATTGAAGCTTTTCCAGATAGTAAGCTCTCAGTAAAATCTTATTAAATATCTGGGAAATTTTATTGAATTAACTTGTAAAGTCTTTCCTGACCTTTACCTTTTAAATCCAAAATGTTATATTCTAGGATTCCTTTCATCTCTGGTATTCTCTATTATTAGTCCTTTTCCAAGATCTGTATTTTATATTCTAAGATCCTATTTTCTTCAATATTCTAACATCTATATCTACACAATATTCAATAATATACACAGAGATCATAATCTTTACTTCTATTTTCATTCAAATATCTTTTTTCCCCCCAGAAAATCAGCATTCACTCACCTTTAACTCTATCATTTCTACATGGGAAAATAGTGAGATAAAGCAAAGTGCATGTCTTGGGGATTTATAAAACCTGCATGTCATTGCCTTCCCTATTACTTTGGATGGAGATTTTCCAAAAATCTACCATTAGTAATAAAGAAACAGTCAATACAAAAATTAGTTCCATTAGATTGTGACTTATGGGGATTTTTTTCTCAAATATACCCAGAAGGAACAATTAAAAAATTTTTTTGCATTGAGTATAAAACTTGAAGCTAAATATTAAACAGCAGAATTTTACCTTCTTTCTATCTACTTCTCTCTCTCTCTCTCTCTCTCTCTCTCTCTCTCTCTCTCTCTCTCTCTCTCTCTCTCTCTCTCTCTCTCTCGCAATTGTAGTTAAGTGACTTGCTCAGGGTCACACAGCTAGGAGGTGTTAGGTGTCTGGGGCTAGATTTGAACTCAGGTCCTCCTGACTTCAGGGCTGATGCTCTACCCACTATACCATTTAGCTACCTTCTTTTCTCATTTTTAAGAAAACCTTTATAATTATGTAGCATCCCGTAATGTATGATTTCAGACAATTTTCTTCACCTTATACTATGGGAAAAGAACTTAAAATCTTAATACCCCCATGTTATAGATGAGGAAACTAAGATTCAGGGACATGAAGTAATTTCTCAAGGATAACATATCTGACAGTAGGCATGTGCATAAGTGAATAAAAAAGGAACCAAACTTCCTTCAAAAATCCATCTTTAGGCTAGGTGTTTTAGGAATAATCCACAAAGTTTATTGTCTGTGCAATAAGGAATATGTTTACAAAACTAGATCCCTTCACATCCCTTAATGTTTAAATGTTTTGATATGAACATAGTCAATTACAAATGACATTTCATCTCCCATCAACCTTCTGAATTGACTCCAAATTATATTTATAGTTAAAATGATTCTGCAGCCTAGTAACTGCCAGCTACTGTCATGGTTTAGTGGAAATAATACACTGAAATTGAAAAAAACATCTGATTTCAAATCCTGATTATATGCTACCTGAGTATCAATCAATCAATAGGCAATCTCAAAATGCACACTATTTGTCAAGCACAGGGGATGAAAAGACAGAATTGTAAGTTACATTTTTAAAAACATGTGCCAGAGATCACAAGTCATTCAACTTCATCTTGAATCTTCATGACAAAGTATATTATCCAATTAGTAAAAACAAAAAAAAAAATAGTGTTTCCTTTTCTTTTAGCCAAGATATGAAGCTAAAGAAGCTATGTTATATTTTAGGATCAAGGGAAGTGTTGGATTAAAAGAAGCACTTTGCAAAGTTTACATTTTTCAATTAAATATTAGTTCTTGACTTTTTAAAGATATTTTTGGTTCCCAAATGAAAGCAATGACCTTTATGTTAAAGGTTTCTAAATGTTTACCTTTCAAAAATTCCAAATGCAAGTCACTAACTGCATACCCTACAGAACTATGCTGTCCATGCTTAGGCATATTATACCCAGATGTTCTCTATTTACTCATTCTCATGAACAGCCTCAAATATTGTCAGGATTCACTTGATCTTGTTTTTTTTTTTTTTTTTTCCTCTTTCTCTTTTTTTGTGGTCTTGCATATTTTATTTGTTTATTTTTTAATTATAGCTTTTTATTGACAGTACATATGCATGGGTAATTTTTACAACATTGTCCCTTGCACTCACTTCTGTTCCAACTTTTCCCTTCCCTCCCTCCACCCCCTCCCCTAAATGGCAGTCTCCTACATGTGGTTCCCTTGGTCTTTAGAGTGGCAAATAGAAAGAGCACTGGATTTGGATTCAACAAAACCTGTTTTTTTTTTTTTTTTTCAAATATTTCACAGTTCTATGATCTTGGGGAAATCATTTAACTTCTCACAGATTCAGTTTCCTGATATGTTAAATAGGGATAATAATATCAACTACTTCCTGAAGGATTTGGCAAAAATCAAATGAGTATACAATTGTGAGCTTTAAAGCTCTGTATAAATATTAGCTATTATTGTAATTAGTCCAACCAATGTAGAGAATCTTCTCTGCAATATAGACAGCAAATGGCGATCCAATCTTTTCTTGAAGAGCTCAAAGTATGGGTATTCACTATATTCCAAGGAAGTCTTTTTTTTTTCTTAGAACAGCACTAATTGCAGATGCATCCCCCAATCCTGACAATAAACCTAATGTTCCCTTTTATTCTATTATTCCTACTTCTATCCCCTGGGAACAAATAGAGAACATCTAATCCCTGATTACAGATTCAAATATTTAAATTCAGTAATCAAACCTCTCCTCTACAAATATTCTTTACCAAATTTTCTCTTTTTTTAAATTAAACACTCAGAGTTCCCCTAACTAAAATATTCTTTACATAAAACCAGAAAAAAAATAAAGGTACTATCATAAGATTTAATGTAAATATAAATAAAGGTTTCATTTTTATTTAATTTTATATTTTAAAATTCTGAAATAATTTAGGTAAAAGTAATTAAATATGCACTTCATGAAGTTAGTTATAAATGAAAAAAAAAGTTTCAGGCAAATAACCATCCTGCTTTCATTTTTTTTTTTCCAAATAGCAAGTAATTATTTTTCATTCTACCACCAAATGGAGAATAAAACATTTTTAACAAATGTGCAAGTACAACAAATTTCTACATTGGCCACATCCAAAAAATGTGAATCATTCTTCATGTCTATTTAAACAAATGAAGCTTCAAAACAGCTAAAATGCCAATGTGTACAACCTCATAGATAGAACATTCTAAAAAAGATTTCCCTAAGATAATGTACTCTTTGGAACCTTCCTGTAAGTTTGAAGAGAGCTGCAGTGTAATAATGAGTAGAAATTGGGGGGCGGAGCCAAGATGGCGGAGAAGAAACACACGACTCAGTGAACGTCCTCACTCCCTCACAACCAATTAGATAAATTAAGTCTCAAAATTAGCTCAGGACTGATAGATACCACAAGGACTGGAAGCACGACTTACCAGCTGAAGAGAATCTGGAGTTTCAACAGGAAAGGTCAGTTCTCAGGGGAGGAATAAGAAAGACCAGCACAGACGGTGGGGTAGGGGCACACTGCGCCCATTGCGCTGGGAAGGGCTCTGGGATCAGAGAAGCCATTGAGGTAAAGGAATCTGGCACAGGCTGTTAGCTCTTCTCTGCTAATTATTTAGCAGTTCAGAAGAGAAAGCCAAAATATTTTAAAACTCAAATTAGATTTTCCCCGGACCCTGGGGGTGACTCAACAGACTCGGCACCAGGGGGTGTGGCCTCAGCTACCACCTGAGAATAGTTAAGAGATTGACAAGTGGGTGGATACGGCCCAAGGCAACACACACTGCCTAGCTTAGCTGGAGGGAGTGGAACTCAGCTCCAGGAAGTCCCAGAGAAGAGGAACCTTTGAACTAGGGACCGCGGTTTCTGGCAGACACTTCCAGTTTGAGCGCAGGGGCTTCTCACGTCACCTGCTGCAGACATCCACTCCCCACCCGGACACATAGGCTGGGCTTCGTGCTGTCTTCACTATTCTACGCCCTCGAAGCACAGTAGTGCTAATCACCTCTGAGGCACTTCCAGGGAGGGGGTGGGGAACTCTCTTCCAGAGCTCTCTCTTAGCTCAGGCACAGGAGCCGCTGCATCCATCCGGTCTGGGAGGAAGCTGGTAAAGAAATAAATAAATAATTTCCTACCCCAGGGACAGACCCCAAAAGATTTTTTAAGTATGAGCAAAAAAGTTAGAAAAACCATAGATTCCTTCTACACAGAGAAAGAGCGGTTATCCAACCCCGAGGAAGTTGACAGCAGAGAATCAACAGACAACAACCTAAAGGGGAACGATTCCTGCCCCCCATCACATAACTCTCTCCTAGAAGAAGCTCTTAAAAAATTGAGGGAGATCGAAGAAAAATGGGGAAAAGAAAGGGAAGTTATGATAGAGAATAACAACGTCCTGAAATTGGAGTTGGAAAAAATAAAGAATTCACAGGAGATGCAGGGAAACAAAATTAGTGAATTAGAAAAGGTTAAAAAAACACAGGAAAGTAGGATTTCTGAATTGGAAAAGATAAAAAAGTCTCAAGAAAATAGAATTTCTGAATTGGAAAAAGAAAATAATTCTCAAAAAAAAAAATTAGGGAAATGGAAAAAAACTCAATAGAGCAAAATAATTCATTTAAAAACGAAATTGGGCATTTACAAAAAGAACTAAAAACTGTGAAAGAAGAAAATAACTCCTTAAAAGTCAGGATGGAACAAATAGAAATGAATGATTCACAGAGAACCCAAGAATCAGTCAAACAAAACAAAAAAAATGAGAAGCTGGAGAACAACGTCAAATACTTACTGGGAAAATCTATAGACCTGGAAAATAGATCTAGGAGAGATAATCTGCGGATTATTGGACTTCCAGAAAACTATGACCAAAAAAAGAGCCTAGATTCTATTTTACAGGAAATTATCAAAGAGAACTGTCCAGAGATAATAGAAACAGAAGGGAAAGTAGATGTGGAAAGAATTCATCGAACTCCTTCTGAAATAGACCCTAAAAAAAGAACACCACGGAATATTGTGGCTAAGCTGCAGAATTACCACACAAAGGAGAAAATCCTGCAAGCAGCTAGAAAAAAACAATTTAAATACCAAGGTGCCACAATAAGGGTCACCCAAGATCTGGCTGCCTCCACATTAAAAGATAGAAGGGCCTGGAACCTGATATTCCGTAAGGCAAAAGATCAAGGACTGCAACCAAGAATGAACTACCCAGCTAAGTTTAGCATCTTTTTCCATGGAAGAAGATGGTCATTCAATGAAACAGAGGAATTCTATATGTTTCTAAGAAAAAAACCAGACTTAAACAAAAAATTTGATCTACATCCACAAGACTGAAGAGAAACAGAAAAAGGTACACAGAACCCTTGAGAACTGTAACTCTGTTGTGGGTATATAAAAAATACTCAAGGATAATTTGATTTTACTGATATAAAAGAAAAAAAGGGGGGTGTGGTAAAGGGAAGGAGGTCGGTTCAGAAAAAGGGGAAGGAGTGATAAAAAGAGGGAAACTGCATCCCAGGAAGAGACATAGAAAATACACCATATCTGAGGGAACTTAGTGAGGGGGAGAATCATTGTGTGAATCTTACTCTCATCAGAAGAGGCTCAAAGAGTAAATAATTAACATATTTGTTTTTCAGAGAATTTTCTCTCACCTCATTAAAAGGGGGGAGAGGAAAAGGGGAAAGGAAAAGGAGAATAAGTGAAGGGACTTGGAGGGAGGGGGGAGGGATCCTAAAAAAAAGAGGGAGGGTTGCGCATCACAAGGGGGGTCTGTAAATTAAATATCGGGGAGGGGGATCAGGGGGGTCAAGGGAAAAAAGTATAATCTGGGGATAATACGATGGCAGGAAACACAGAATTAGTAATTTTAACTGTAAATGTAAATGGGATGAACGATCCCATCAAACGGAGACGGATAGCAGATTGGATCAAAAAGCAGAACCCTACAATATGTTGTCTACAGGAAACACACTTAAAGCAGGGAGATACATACAGAGTAAAGGTAAAAGGTTGGAACAGAGCCTATTATGCTTCAGGTAAAGCCAAAAAAGCAGGGGTAGCTATCCTTATCTCAGATCAAGCAAAAGCAGAAGTAGATCTCGTTAAAAAAGATAAGGAAGGAAACTATATCCTGCTGAAAGGTAGCATAAATAATGAAGCCATATCAATACTAAACATATATGCACCAAGTGGTATAGCATCTAACTTTCTAAAGGAAAAGTTAAGAGAACTGCAAGAAGAAATAGACAGTAAAACTATAATAGTGGGAGATCTCAACCTTGCACTCTCAGATTTAGACAAATCAAACCACAAAACAAACAAGAAAGAAATTAAAAAAGTAAATAGAACATTAGAAAAACTAGGTATGATAGACCTTTGGAGAAAACTGAATGGCAATAGGAAGGAATATACTTTCTTCTCAGCAGTTCATGGATCCTATACAAAAATTGACCATATATTAGGACATAAAGATCTCAAAATTAAATGTAGGAAGGCAGAAATAATAAATGCCTTCTTCTCAGATCACAATGCAATAAAAGCTACATTCAGTAAAAAGTTAGGGGTAAATAGACCAAAAAGTAATTGGAAACTGAATAATCTCATCTTAAAGAATGACTGGGTGAAAGAGCAAATTATAGAAACAATTAACAATTTCACCCAAGATAATGATAATGATGAGACATCATATCAAAATCTTTGGGATGCAGCTAAAGCGGTAATAAGGGGAAATTTTATATCTTTAGAGGCTTATTTGAAGAAAATTGAGAAAGAGAAGATTAACGAATTGGGCTTACAACTTAAAAGGCTAGAAAAAGACCAAATTATAAACCCCCAACCAAAAATTAAACTCGAAATACAAAAATTAAAAGGAGAAATCAATAAAATTGAAAGTAAAAAAACTATTGAATTAATAAATAAAACCAAGAGTTGGTTTTATGAAAAAGCCAATAAAATAGATAAACCTTTGGTAAATTTGATCAAAAAAAAGAAAGAGGAAAATCAAATTGATAGTCTTACAAATGAAAAGGGGGATCTTTCCACCAATGAAGAGGAAATTAGAGAAATAATAAGGAGTTACTTTGCCCAACTTTATGCCAATAAATTTGATAACTTAAGTGAAATGGATGATTTCCTCCAAAAATATAGGCTCCCTAGATTAACAGAGGAGGAGATAAATTGCTTAAATAGTCCCATTTCAGAAAAAGAAATAGAACAAGCTATTAATCAACTCCCCAGGAAAAAATCCCCAGGGCCTGATGGATTCACATGTGAATTCTACCAAACATTTAAAGAACAATTAGCCCCAATGTTATATAAATTATTTGAAAAAATAGGGGATGAAGGAGTCCTACCAAACTCCTTTTATGACACAGACATGGTACTGATACCTAAACCTGGTAGATCGAAAACTGAGAAAGAAAATTATAGACCAATCTCCTTAATGAATATTGATGCTAAAATCTTAAATAAGATATTAGCAAAAAGACTTCAGAAAATCATCTCCAAGATAATACACTATGATCAAGTAGGATTTATTCCAGGAATGCAGGGCTGGTTTAATATTAGGAAAACTATTAATATAATTGACCATATTAATAATCAAATTAATAAGAACCATATGATCATCTCAATAGATGCAGAAAAAGCATTTGACAAAATCCAACATCCATTCCTACTAAAAACTCTTGAGAGTATAGGAATAAATGGATTATTCCTTAGAATAATCAGGAGTATATATTTAAGACCGTCAGTAAGCATAATATGCAATAGAAATAAACTGCAACCTTTCCCAGTAAGATCAGGAGTGAAACAAGGTTGCCCACTATCACCATTACTATTCAATATAGTACTAGAAACGCTAGCCTCGGCAATAAGAGCCGAGAAAGAGATTCAAGGAATTAGAGTAGGAAATGAGGAAATTAAACTATCACTTTTTGCAGATGACATGATGGTATACTTAGAGAACCCCAAAGACTCTGCTAAAAAGCTACTAGAAATAATTCAAAATTTCAGCAAAATGGCAGGATACAAAATAAATCCACATAAATCCTCGGCATTTTTATATATCACTAACAAAATGCAACAGTAAGAGATACAAAGAGAAATTCCATTCCAAACAAATGTTGATAGTATAAAATATTTGGGAATCCATCTACCAAAGAAAAGTCAGGAATTATATGAGAAAAATTACAAAACACTTGCCACAAAAATAAAATCAGATTTAAATAATTGGAAAGACATTCAGTGCTCTTGGATAGGCCGAGCGAATATAATAAAGATGACAATACTCCCCAAACTAATCTATTTATTTAGTGCTATACCAATCAGACTCCCAAGAAACTATTTTAATGACCTAGAAAAAATAACAACAAAATTCATATGGAAGAATAAAAGGTCAAGAATTGCAAGGGAACTAATGAAAAAAAAACTCAGAGGAAGGTGGTCTAAGTGTACCTGATCTAAAGCTATATTATATAGCAGCAGTCACCAAAACCATTTGGTATTGGCTACGAAATAGACCGGTAGATCAGTGGAACAGATTAGATACAAAGGACAAAAAAGGGTACATCTATAGCAATCTAATCTTTGACAAACCCAAAGATTCCAACATTAGGGATAAAAATTCATTATTCGGAAAAAACTGTTGGGAAAACTGGAAATTAGTATGGCAGAAATTAGATATGGATCCACACTTAACACCATATACCAAGATAAGATCAAAATGGGTCCATGATTTAGGCATAAAGAGGGAGATAATAAATAGATTAGAGGAACAGAGGATAATCTACCTCTCAGACTTGTGGAGGAGGAAGGAATTTATGACCAGAGGAGAACTAGAGATCATTATTGATCACAAAATAGAAGATTTTGATTACATCAAACTAAAAAGTTTCTGTACAAATAATACTAATGCAAAAAAGATTAGAAGGGAAGTAACAAATTGGGAAAATATTTTTAAAAACAAAGGTTCTGACAAAGGTCTCATTTCCAAAATATATAGAGAACTGACCATAATTTATAAGAAACCGAACCATTCTCCAATTGATAAATGGTCAAAGGATATGAACAGACAATTCTCAGAGGAAGAAATTGAAACTATATCCACTCACATGAAAGAGTGTTCCAAATCACTACTGATCAGAGAAATGCAAATTAAGACCACTCTGAGATACCACTACACACCTGTCAGATTGGCTAAGATGACAGGAACAAATAATGACAAATGTTGGAGGGGATGTGGGGAAATTGGGACACTAATACATTGCTGGTGGAGTTGTGAAAGAATCCAGCCATTCTGGAGAGCAATCTGGAATTATGCCCAAAAAGTTATCAAACTGTGCATACCCTTTGACCCAGCAGCGCTACTACTGGGATTATATCCCAAAGAAATACTAAAGAGCGGAAAGAGACATATATGTGCCAAAATGTTTGTGGCAGCTCTTTTTGTTGTAGCTAGAAACTGGAAGATGAATGGATGTCCATCAGTTGGAGAATGGTTGGGTAAATTGTGGTATATGAAGGTTATGGAATATTATTGCTCTGTAAGAAATGACCAGCAGGAGGAATATAGAGAGGCCTGGAGAGACTTAAATCAACTGATGCTGAGTGAAATGAGCAGAACCAGAAGATCACTGTACACTTCAACAACAATACTGTATGAGGATGTATTCTGATGGAAGTGGAAATCTTCAACATAAAGAAGATCCAACTCACTTCCAGTTGATCAATGATGGACAGGGGTAGCTGCACCCAGAGAAGAAACACTGGGAGGGGAATGAAAATTGTTAGCACTAATATCTGTCTGCCCAGGTTGCATGTACCTTCGGATTCTAATGTTTATTGTGCAACAAGAAAATGATATTCGCACACATATATTGTACCTAGACTATATTGTAACACATGTAAAATGTATGGTATTGCCTGTCGTCGGGGGGAGGGAATAGAGGGAGGGGGGGTAATTTGGAAAAATGAATACAAGGGATAATATTATAAAATATATATATATATATATATATATATATATATATATATATATATATATATATATATATATATATATATATATATATATATATATATATATAATAAATAAAAATAATGAGTAGAAATTTATAATCATCACTAGTTATGAAGAAAAGTCTTGTATTGAATAAAATGGACAGAGTTCTGGATCCAGAATCAGGAAGATTTCAAATCCAGCCTGAGATAGTTACTAACTGTAAGAGTGGGGGCAAATCAGCTATTTCTCTTTCTGCCTCAGGTTCCCCAGATATAAAAGGGATGTAATAACAACACTTTCATTAGTCTGTGAGACTCAAATGAGATAGTATTTATAACACATCTAACAGAGTGCTTGACACATGAAAGGAAGCTAATTAAAGCTTGTTTCTTTGGATTTGGGGGAGAAAGGCCCCTCACTCAATAAAGATTTTAAAAGTGTCCACAGCACATTCAGATGAAATATTTAATGGTTAATTATATAGAATAACAATGATGTGATGAAGTCTGTTCAACAGGTCAGCACCAATGACTCTCCATGATAGAAGTGATTTTTCTCTACTTCTTGTTCTTTACAAAAAGAAGTATGATAGAAATGTATTTATTAGTCATGTGACCTTGGACAAGTCATTTTGCCACTCCTGGCCGCAGTTTCCTCTGCTAAGAAATAAAAGTGATAATATTACCTAGTGAAGATCAAATGAGCTATCCTATTTTTAAAAAGCTTTAAAAATCCTTAAATCTTTCACAAATGCTAGCAATAAAAACTGCTTTTTACAACAACCAATGCATGTGCCAATAAAATGATCATTTACTTTAGGCTTTGGATAATGAATTATCATTTTGATGCTAAACCATTTTTCCTTATTGTACTTTCATTTTCCCTGATTTTAGAGATAATAAAAAATAAGATGCACGGACCTTAATGAAGCACAGAGAATAAAATAAATTTCAGGAAATCCTGGATATTATTTTCATGCCAAAAAAAGACCATCTTTAATCAATTCTTCATTCTCAATTTCTGTAGGAATGTACATGGCACTTTATTTCTTATAGACATTATCCATTTACATCTTCTCCACCTGAAGATTGTAAGCTCATCTGACTAAAAAGAAGGATTTCTTGAAATTAACTTCTGAAAAAATTATAATTTATAATAATAGATAAATAAATGAGAAAGAAAGAGAAAGAGAGGGGATAGGCAATCATGTAAAATCCTTAGGACAAATACTACATTTCTGCTATGGGAACAAAGAGAAATTATCTCAAAATCACAAAATTTCAATCGATAGGAATTCATTAAGTAGCTTTTATGTATCCCATATGCTGAGTGGAAGGAATAATACAAAGTAAAAAAAACAAAAAAACAAAAAAACGAAACTGTCCTTTTCTTTAAGAGGCTTATATTCAGTCTAATGAATACAAAATATCTCAGTAGCCATGTATAAAACTGATATTAGACAAAATGAATTTAACATTGTAATTTTTTTTCATTTTATTTAATAGGGTGTTGTAACATGGAGGGACATTCCCCATTTCTAGGTTCACATCAGATGAAATTGAGACATAGACATTTGATGACTTGCCTGGCCAGGGTCCCAAAGCTAGTAAGCAGCAGAGATGACATCCAAATTCCATTCTCTCCTGACTTTAAGATTAACAAATTTCTTATTTACTCATATTTATTTGAGCTGCTTCAGTCCCAAATACCATAAAGCTAATCAAATTACCATTGCTTCTCCAATTGCTAATTGAAACAAATACATTGGGAAATAGAATATTAAAAGTTTTCCTGTGAATTCCAAAGTACATAGAAGTGTCAAACTCAATGGTGAAAAGTAGAAGGATTTTCATGAGAATTTAGAAGGAGGAGGAGCCTGGAAATATGTTTACGAGCTCTAGGTGACTTTTAAGACAAATCTCTAAGGTTCACTTAACCTTTTGGAAAGAATCATGGTATTGACATTGCTCTTCTTATGATATTCACAAAAGAAATGTTTTAATTCTATAATAAAGAGGAACTCATAGAAGCCTTGTTCATCCATATTTGATTTTGTTTTCTTACATATTTCTTATATATTACGTATTAACTTACATGTTCTTATGTAGTAAATGGACACAGTAGTCTAGGATTGTGTCAATTCTCTTATACAATATATGACAAAGATATTTCATAAATCAGGACGCTCATATTTGAATGTCATTAAGTGTATTTTACTTAATGATAGTATTTTAGTAACAGCAATTATTAGTATAATTACAAAAATAGCATTTTTATATTCCTTTATGATTCATAATTTTAGACTCTAAATTTAGATTTATTGTCCATTTTAATATAATTTTATTTAGAACTTTGCTCCCAACAATGCTATGAGATAGATATTTCAAACCATGAAACATCTATGATTAAATGCTAGATTTGGAAGGAAAGTAAGAAGATCAATGTTTCTAGTGGACTTGCACACATATAGAAGAAAAGTTCCATGTTAGCATCATTAAGATTTGTGTTTGTGTCTCAATGTAGGTACATGTTCATCTAAATGCCAGTACAATGTTCAGATTTTGAGGGCCCCACATCAGGAAGTAAAGACTTTTAATGACAACCAAAGCTTACCTTTCTTTTGAGTCATACTTCCAAAGTCTCTACTTGGTTTAAATGTATACATAAAGTCATACACTGACATATATTTTTCCCACAATATTTCAGCAACTATGGAAACCTTTCTTTTCCTAGTTGGGTTGTGCTTGATCATAGTTAGGAACCCGATCTATTATGACCAAAACATAACTTTTGAATTTTTTTTCCTTCTAGAGATATGAAGTCAATAAAATTAAGGTCTGAGATTTGTGGGTATTTATATTATTAAAGAAAGCAGCATAATTTTCTGGAACACAAGTAAACATTCCATATATGTGGCCATCTTGAACTAGTAAAATTTGCTTTCTAATAACTTTAGGATGCTTTTTTTGACCTACATATTCCAAATTATTCTGGATAGCTTTCTTTACCAGAAAGAGGATAGAGTGCTTTGATGGAATTGGCTACTTCCTGGGACCATCTGTGACATCAGTGATATCTTGCATCCATCCTAATTTTATAGATCTAATCTCTGTCATTGTTTTAATAGTAAATGATTTTATAGGATTGGCACTTGAAATTTTTGCCATCAAAACCTAACAGCATGAATAATTTCAGTGTCCATCAGCGGTATTGTTTACCATTTCTTCTAATCCTTTAGAGACAACTGAGACCAAGAAACTGTGTGTAATGAAGCAAGATTCATATATATATTTCTGGTACACTGTCTAGAAAAAGACCTAAAGTTTCAACTGTCCTGCCATCTGTATGCTGTCCTACTTTTTTTTTTTTTTTGCTTATAGATTTTACTCTTTCTTTTTTATTAGCAAAGCTTTGGTCCTCTATGCCTCCCTTGATAGTGTAGCTGCAGCAAGATTAATTTTTCCAGAAGAAGTAAATTACATTTGCTTAAATTCTACTATCTCTGCCACTTATTTCTGACAAATAGCAACCATCTGGGGACTTTGCAGAACATAAATCAGTGGATTATTGGCATTCAAGATTTGCAAATTTATTCTATACATAGAGTCTCCAAAATTGATGAAACATTGCAAACTCCAGCATGTTTTATGGTTTAATGTAGCTCAAACTTCTGCTGGCAAATCTAACTGGTTTCATAGTACCATCACTCTTTAGGTAGCCAATTGCTCCAAGCTGAAAGCTGTATATAAGACAAAAAACTTTCTTCGATCAATATGCCACAACACTGGCCCATTTATTTAGCATTTATGTACCAGAAACAGAATGACAGACTGGATTTATTTTTTAAGGCAATGACAAAGTCCCTGCCTCAAAGAGGTCAAATTCTAATGGTGAAAAACAAGACCAAATATTTATGTACATATGTGATGTAAACAAAATTAATAAAAGATTAATGAGCACAAAACATATCACATGGAAAAGTCTACATGACTTTTTTTATATTGAATTAGTTTGCTATCTCAGACAATTATAAGGCATGTAATATGTGGAAGTTTCTAAAATTCCTGGAACCTTGGTCTCTCAATAATAAAATTGCAGATGCTAATAAAATTTTCACAGAGTTATAATGAAGCTAAATAATGATTATAGATATACGTATTGGGGCAGCTAGGTGGCGCAATGGATAGAGCACCAGCCTTGAATTCAGGAGGACTCTAGTTCAAGTCTGGTCTCACTTAACACGTCCTAGCTGTGTGACTCTGGGCAAGTCACTTAACCCCAGCCACAGGGGGGGGAAAAAAAAGATATACATATACATTGATTTGAAAAAAATTAAAACTGAAGGTGAAATGTGAGCTTTGTTCAGAAAAATTCTCATGAGACACATGCAAACACACACTATGGCAAACAAACAGAAAGAGACAGAGAGGAACAGAGACAGAGAGAGAGAAAGAAGTTCCGCTTGCATCTTAAAGCAAAGATGAGATTCTGAGAAGTCCTTGTTACCTAATGTCTTCTTGAACATGCATCGACAAAACCCGTTCAATAACACTTGGTTTGTATAAGTTAAAAATGAACCTTTTTTTGATAGGCAGCTATCTGTCAGTGCAGAGAAACACAGATATGATTAAAACAAGAGACCTATTTAGTCTGTAATTTATTTTTCATTATTCTCTTCACAGCATCCTTAACATCTTTGTTTCTCAGGCTATAAATCAAGGGATTTAACATAGGACTCACAAAAATATAGAAAACTGCTACAATTTTCCCTTGTTCTACAGATGTCTCTGAGGGAGATCTTAGATACATGCAAAAAAGAGTCCCATAAAACACCGTGACAGCTGTCAGATGGGAACCACAGGTAGAGAAAGCTTTACGCTGGCCCTCAGTTGAGCGGATACGCAAGATGGCTATGAAGATAAACATATAAGAGATAAGAATGACTGTGAGGGAGCAGGTGAGGTTGGAACCAGCAACTATAAACATGGCAGTTGCTTTGATGTAGGTGTCTGAGCAGGAGAGGACCATAAGGGGTGGGTCAGCACAGTAGAAGTGGTTAATCTCATTAGGGCCACAGAAGGATAGCCGGAGCATCAAGATGGTTTGTATCAGGCCATTGACAAAGCCATAGACATAAGTTGCTGTGACCAGGGAGATGCAGATGTTCTTGGACATTTTGCTGCTATAGAGCAGTGGATTACAGATAGCCACATACCGGTCGTAGGCCATAACTGTGAGCATGTAATAGTCTGTTATCACCAAGGCAATGAAAAAATGAAATTGTATGAAGCAGCCAACATAGGAAATGGTTTTTCTTTGTGATAGAAAATGGACCAACATCTGAGGTGTGACATTGGTGGAATAACAAAGGTCCACAAAGGATAAGTGGCTGAGGAAAAAGTACATGGGAGTTTGAAGTTTGGGATCAGTCCTGATCAGTGCAATCATGCCCACATTTCCACATACAGTGATGAGGTAGATCATTAAAAACAATACAAAGAGAATGGGCTGCAACTTTGGATGATCAGTTAGTCCCAGGAGAATGAACTCGGTCACCATGGTGTAGTTTATCCCTGACATTTTGTTCAAACCTAAGAAGGTAAAAAGGGAAAATAAATATAACCTTTATATATTCGATATCATATTTTATTTTCACATGATTTCCATATTTTCTTCTTCCTCTGTACTTTCTTACATATGGCCCACGAAGAACTGGAAAAGCAAGCATTTCTTGTGTATTTACAAGCACCTGATTTATTCTAGAACTCAATATTTTAATGATCTTGAAATTCATAATGACAACATAATTTTAACACCTCTAAAGATAGATATTATTTTAAGCTGAAAAAATAAATGCAAATAAATGCATGTGAAGGATGACAGAGGTTATATTCAAACTCTTCTCTCTTTCAATAATGTCACAGGATTGTCTTAGATTCTATATGTCACATTTTTATCAGAATATTTCCAAGAAGGAAAACATGCAGATAGGAAAATTCAAAATAGTGAATATGATCAAGATCTTTCTATTGGGGAATTAGTTGAAAGAAATTTCAATTTTTAGCTTTGTGAATAAAAGAGGAAAAGGATGACTTCAAAAATCAAAAGGGTTGTCTTATGGAAGAGTTATAGATGCATGAAATTATAGAATTTGATAGTTGAAAGGGACTTCAGAGACAACCGGGTTCAATTGAAAATCAAAAGGAATTACCATTGTAAAATGCCTGACAAGTCATCATCCAATGTTAAAGATCTTCAAATATAGGGAAATTCCCCTTCTAGATGTAACCCATTCCAGTTTGGAAGAATGAATGCAATCACCATGGTATAAGTAATAAAACCCCTCTCAAAAAGTACCTAAGAGAATGTTCCTTGGGAAAATTCTTTTGTCTATAAATTATTGAAAATGAAAATAGGCCTTTATGCCATTAATTTTTTCATTTTATATCTCATCTTTCTATTATGGCAAGATTCTTTGAGAAGGTTTTCTATAATCAATGCTTCTTCTTTTCTTTTCACTCTCTTCTTCACTCCCTACATTCTAGTTCCAAGTTTATCATTCAACCAAAGTTGTTCTCTCCATAGTTGCCAATAATTACTTAATTGGTAAATCCAAAGACTTTTTTTTTTTTTTTAGTCCTCATCTCCCTGAATTTCACTGCAGACTTTTCTTAAGATTGGTTTGATACTACACTTTCTTTGTTCTCCTTGTTCTTCTCTGATTATTGCCTTTCAATCTTTACTCCCTTTTTCTTCAGGTCCACATTTATTAGTTGTAGGTATTCTGAAGGGCTTTATCCTGGGGCCTATTCTCCAGACCATTTTTGATTTAGTAACATCATCAGCTCCCGGGACTTCTATCATCATTCTCTATGCTAACGTTTCTCAAGTTTAGTTATCCAGTTCTAACCTCTCTTTTGACTGTTCCTCCTTCATTTCCAAAATGGTATTGGACATTTCAGATTGAATATACCAAACTCAACTTGTCCAGAACTTCATTTATCTTTCCTCTGAAACTTCCTGCTGCTCCAAACTTCCCTAATACTATTGAGGATACCACCATACTGCCAGTCACCCAGGCTAATATCCTAGATGTCACCTGTTGCCAACTGTTTTGAATTTAAGCTCTGTAACATCTTTCATATTTGCTCTTTTCTATTCTGACACTGCCACCCCTGGTAGAGACCTTTATTGTTTCATGCATGGATTAATTCAATAGTCCTTTAGATGATTCTGTTGACTATTTCCATTACGTCTATTTTCCACTCTTCTCTTCAAATGGATCTCCTTAAGTTCAGGTTGCAATTGTCACTCCTCCCAACCCATTCAGTAAATTCCAATGCTTTCCTTTAACACTAAAACTAAATATAAAATCCTTTCTTTGGCATTCAAAATCCTTTATAACCAATCCTCTGCTAATCTTTCCAGTCTTCTCCCTTATCTATTCACACAATTTGCATTGAAGTTGCATTATCTTGCTCTTCTTAGACTAAGACACATCATCTTGATTCCACACATTTTTACTGTCTGTCCTCATCTCTCCTCCTGGCTTCCCTGATTCCCTTCAATTTCAACGTAAAATCTCTATTTCTAAAGGAATCATTTCCAATTCTCAAGGCCCTAACACTTAAGCCTAATGCTTTCTTTCTTTTTATCTTCAATTTATTTATAAATAACTTGGTCATCCATAGTTGTTAGCAGTTTGTCTCCCTTCTTGAAGGAAGAAACTGTTTTTGTTTTTGTTTTTTGTTTTGTTTTGTTTTGTTTTGTTTTTGGTCTTTTTGTTTGTTTCCTTAGTGCTTAAGACAGTGCCTGGCACATAACAACTGAGTGATTATTTGCTTTCATCTTAGGTGCCATTTGATCTATCATTTTCCTGACTTTGTCATTTATCTTCATGCTCGAGATTCTCTCCCTGTTCACCTCTGCCTTCAAAATAAAGATTCCTGCTACAGGAGATCTTTCCTGCTCAGTTCTAATTGCTTCTGATGTCTTCAAAATTTCTTTGTCTCATCTTCATCTATATTTTGTATATAAGTAGATAGGTAGATTAGAAAGAAAGAAAGAGAGAGAGAGAGAAAGAACAGGAGGTAAGAAAGAAAGAGAAAGAAAGGGAGAGTGAGAAAAAAGAAAGGAAGGGAAGGAAGGAAGGAAGGAAGGAAAGAAAGAAAGAAAGAAAGAAAGAAAGAAAGAAAGGAAAGAAGAAGAAAGAGAAGAAAGAAAGAAAGAAAGAAGAAAGAAAGAAAGAAAGAAAGAAAGAAAGAAAGAAGAAAAGAAAGAAAGAAAGAAAGAAAGAAAGAAAGAAAGAAAGAAAGAAAGAAAGAAAGAAAAAAGGGAGAGTGAGAAAGAAAGAAGAAGAAAAGAAAGAAGGAAAGAAAGAAGGAAAGGAAGAAAGGAAGAAAGAAAGAAAGAAAGAAAGAAAGAAAGAAAGAAAGAAAGAAAGAAAGAAAGAAAGAAAGAAAGAAAGAAAGAAAGAAAAAAGGGAGAGTGAGAAAGAAAGAAAGGGAGAGTTGGAAAGAAAGAAAGAAAGAAAGAAGAAAAGAAAGAAGGAAGGAAGAAAGGAAGAAAGAAGGAGAAAGAAAGAAAGAAGAAAGAAAGAAAGAAAGAAAGAAAGAAAGAAAGAAAGAAAGAAAGAAAGAAAGAAAGAAAGAAAGAAGAAAGAAAGAAAGAAAGAAAGAAAGAAAGGGAGAGTGAGAAAGAAAGAAAGGGAGAGTGGAAAGAAAGAAAGAAAGAAAGAAGAAAAGAAAGAAGAAAGGAAGAAAGAAGAAAGAAAGAAAGAAAGAAAGAAAGAAAGAAAGAAAGAAAGAAAGAAAGAAAGAAAGAAAGAAAGAAAGAAAGAAAGAAAGAAAGAAAAGAAAGAAAGAAAGAAAGAAAGAAAGAAAGAAAGGAAGGAAGGAAGGAAGGAAGGAAGGAAGGAAGGAAGGAAGGAAGGAAGGAAGGAAGGAAGGAAGGAAGGAAGGAAGGAAGGAAGGGAGAAAGAGAGAAAGAGAGAAAGAGAGAAAGAAAGAAAGAAAAAAGAAAAAAAGAAAAAAAGAAAAGAATAAAGAGAGAAAGAAAGAAAGGAAGAAAGAAAGAGAAATAGATTTCTTCTAGTAAAATATATATGTTCCTTAAGTGTTGGGATTGTTAAATTTTCATTTTAATGCAGAGCCTGAAAATCATCATAATTTAGTAAATGCTTTTTTATGGAAATGGCTTATGTTAGATTTCATTTCAACCCCCTTAGTTTACATATAAGAAAAAGATCCACAGTTATGAAATGACTTACCAAGGATCCTGTGTCTAATTAGTGACAGAAGTACTGGAAATGCTCTTCTAGTAATAGTCTAGTAATTCACCCCCTCTATTCTAGATTGAAATGAAATATTTTAAAAACAATACTACAGAAGGATACCAATTCTCATTTTTATAACACTTTAATCTTATTATAGTGATTTCTCCATAATTCTTCACTGAGATTAGTAGCAAGAGTATTAAAATCACTATTTTGTAAGTGAAATTTCATATGTTAAATACTTTTCCCCAAAACACACAGTTAATATGGGACTGATGGAAATTGCAATGCAAGTTTTCCTGGAGGATACTTCTCATTAACACACTGATTTTTTTTTTTAACCTTTACAATCCATAAAATCAAAATTTTCCTCCTCATTTCATATTCTACAATTCTTACCTGAAACAAAAGCAAATGAAATCTGAAGCAGAACTGTATATGATTTACTCTGAATTCCAGAGCCCATAGAATTTCTAAACCTACCTATGAAAGAAGAGAGATCTCTCCAAGAATATAGTAAGACAATGGCAACTGAATTATGTTTATGACACTGTAGTCACTTTGGGACTGAATCCCTGGGGTTCAATTAGTCTCTTCCCCTCGATGAAGACATGCCAGAAAAGATTGCTTACTTCTCAATATTTCACAGGAGGAAACAACATTGATTTTCTTAATGTATAGAAACTTTTAAAATTTCTGATTATGAGTTTATTTGGTAGTTTTTTTTTCAACTATTAAGAAATGGCCCATAAGTGATTCAACTTTCCTGTGAATGATGCAACAAAGCGTCTATAAAATGGGATTGGTGATACGAACTAAATTCCAGGATAGTTGTGAGAATAAAATAATATTTGTAAGGCATTTAGACTGGTTCCTGGAACATAATTGGCATTATATAAATGGGTGTGGTGGTTGTTCTGTTATATGAAAACAGAAAAAAAAGTATATTATTGCATTGATTACATATAATGAATATATTGGGAAGGGAAATAAATTGAAATCAAATCAATCAAGGTAATGAAGGATAAAGGGATTGGAGACTGAGAAATGAGAACAAAATAGGGTTAAGAGGAATGAGGAGAGTTTAAATGAGAAAATTATGTTGCATTACATGGTGTAGTGATCTCTGGGTATGGCTGAATGAGGGAAGAACTGAGCTATGAAAACACTAAAGAACTTAGATGTAAATATATTTAATGACAATCAAATGGGTAAAACAGAGAGATGGAATCTCAATGGTTAGCAATGACATGTAGCTAAATTTAAGTAGAATGTGGGCTATGTAGAGAGGTGTATAATATCAGAAGACTGAAAATTTAAGAAGAGGCAGGTCTAAAAATCAAAAAAAGGAAACTAAGTTGGAGATTAAATACTGATGTGACTGTAAAGGGATGAAAATATATTAATAGAGTGATGTTCAAAGGAGAAGGGACAGCTGGGTTAGAGTGATAATGGGTGAATCTCAAGAAGATTCTGAGTTTTCCCAGGAATCATGACCTGAAGGTATACACAGGTCTGAAAGGATAACCAGGAATGAAGTGTCATCTAAGGGAGGTCTAGTCTTTGTAAGCACAAGTAGATGGATGGAGTATGAAAAGAAAAGGTCCAAAATGAAGGCAAATTGGTTCATTACATTACTAAAATTTCAAAGGTTCTATTGAAGAGATAAGCAGAGATGATATGGAAAGTCAAAAAAACTGAGGATGATGTGAGAAGAAGAGGAGGTTGGGAAAAATATATTCCTTCATCACAGTGATTATGTAGAACAGAAATAGGGAGGAAGTTTTCTAACTTTTGAGGTAGTAGTGAATAACTATTGAATTGGAATGCTCATCTTCTCTGATCTCCACAGATCTACCCATTGGATAGGTGTAGTGTTGTGAAGATAAAGTCAGAAAACATGGGACATAGTTTTGTTTTCCGTTTTCTGTTTTATTTAAATAAAACAGTGATAGACTTTATTTATCTGTTCTTTTAAGCTGAGCTTGAGGGTCAGTTTTGATTACAATTATAAGAGCTATAAAAAGAGAAAGGAGATACCAACAGGATACTTTACTAGAACCTAACTCATGAGGAATATCAAATCTAATTAGTGATTACATATAATTATTTTCAAGCACTCATCAATCAGGACAGCAGAGGCAGTAGAAATTACAAAGTCGAAACTCTAACTCTAAACCTGACATTGAAGTCATGTGGATTTTTTATAAAAGAAAAGACAAGAGAGTTGAAATCAGAGGTGGAAAGAATATTCTGTTCCAGGCATAGGGAAAAATGAGTTAAAACATGAAGATAGAGTGATATGAATGCTGGATTAGAAATGGAAGAGTAATTAAAATTCCCCAATAATGGTGATTTGGTAGCTACATTTATATGCAAATTAGGATGACATTTTTCAATATAAAGAGCACAGAGAATAATGTGAATGTACTGTTGAGTCTACAAAGACAGACATTTTTGTGATGATAAAGATTCCCCTGGATACATAAACAAACAGTGGCTCTGTTTCTTAAAGTACACAAACCACTCATGAGGTAGTTAGTACAATTGATATTTCATTCTATACATTTGACAGATGAGAAAATTAAGTTTCAAAGAGATAAAGTTATTTTCCCAAGGTTACATAGCTAGTAAATGCCAAACCTTAGATTTTAATCCAGGTCTCTTCTTATTTCAAGTCGGACACTCTTTCTATGACCCACATTGTTTCAAAAAGAGAGGAACTACTGGGAGTTTGGGTGAATGAAGTGCTTCTTATCAGTACTTGCTAGAAATCCAGCTTTCAGATAAGGATTCTTGAGTTAGATGATGAAAGATTTCTACTTATTCTCTAGATTTCAAATGGTATTTGCAAAATTAACATTGTCAAAAATCAAAGTAAGTACTGACAAACTTGAAATGTAAGGAGATAATTATTTTTTTTAGATTGATAAAGGAGTTTATTATGGGGTTTGAAAGTAAACTTAAAGTCTAGTTAGCAAAAGGTGAAGGTAGAGATTAGAAGGCACCGAAAACAGTGTTCCAGTGGGCAGAGATCCTTGGCATGCCAGGAGTAAGGCTGCCATGTTTGGAACCTCTGCCAGGAGATAATTCTAGTATGGAAGGTGTAATAATCAAACAAAGAAACTTTGAAGACTTTCTCAGTATTAATTATTTTTTTTAAAAAGCTTTACAAAAAAGAAAATTACCATCTTCAGAGGATTTTTTCCTCATATTTTAACATAATGACACATTTTATTAAAAAAAAAAAAAAAAAACAGAAGTGAATGCAAGAGACAATGTTGAAAAATTACCCATGCATATGTTCTGTCAATAAAAGCTACAATAAAAAAATTAAAAAAAAATCATCATCAGTGCTGATTTTTACAGGACCACACATTCAAATATCAAAGTACCCTTTGGAGACATCCAATCCAATTAGCCCATTTTAAATATGAAAACACTCAGATTCTGGGAGACAAGATAAAGTAATCAAGCTCAAACAAATAATGCTAAAAGAGGCTTTTAAAACCCAGGTTCTTTGGTTCTATGACCACTTCTTTTCCTACTGACCCATTCTTGTCATATAAAACCATATGATTGAATTCAATTTTATTGAGATCCTCTTCAATACACTGCCATGCATTTTGTCACTTTCCCATAGGAGCTTCTTTTCTTTCTTTTTGTTCATTGATTAAGATATGGTGGCCATTGTATTGCTTTTCCTTTTTTGGATAATTTTTCCAAAGATCCTCCTAAGGGCATCTTTAACATCCTTGTTCCTCAAGCTATAGATAAATGGATTCAACAGAGGACAGAGGAAAATACAAAACACTGCAATGATTTTGCCCTGTTCCACTGACTTCTTTGTGGCAGGCCTCACATACATACAGAAGAGGGTTCCATAAAACATGGTGACTGCTGTCAAATGGGAACCACATGTGGAGAAGGCTTTGCGCTGTCCCTCAGTGGAGCGAATACGCAATATAGCAGCAAATATGAAAATGTAAGAGACAAGAATAATTAAGAGGGAGCTCGAGAGGTTCATGCCTGCAGAGATGAGCAAAGCCGTCTGCTTGACATAAGTGTTAGAACAGCTCAGTACCAGCAAAGGAGGGTCAGTACAGTAGAAATGGTTAATGGAATTAGGGCCACAGAAATTCAGATGAGATGTCAAAGTGACCTGCACGGCACCAACAAGAGAGCCATGAACGTAAGGAATGGTGACCAACCAGAAGCAAGTGCTCATGGACATCTTGCTGCTATAAAGTAGTGGGCTGCAGATGGCCATGTAGCGGTCATAGGCCATCACAGCCAGCATGAAGTATTCAGTAATGACCAGAGAAATGAAGAAGTGACATTGGGTCAAGCAAGCAACATAGGAAATGGTTTTCTTCTCAGATAAAAAATGAGTTAGCATGAGAGGTGTAACATTAGTGGAATAGCACACATCCACAAAGGCAAGGTGGCTAAGGAAGAAATACATGGGGGTGTGCAGGCGAGAGGTAATTCTGATCAATGTAATCATTCCAAGATTCCCTATCAAGGTAATGAGGTAGATAACCAGAAACACCACAAAAAGGATGGGTTGCAGCTCTGGCCGACCAGTGAGGCCGAGAAGGATGAATTCAGTGACTTGGCTGCCATTTTGAATTTCTGTCATATTGATGGAATGGAAAAGCCTTAGATATCTATCAGTTCTATAGAAGTCTGAGACCAGAATGATCCATTCATATAGGCAATGATGATCCTGCTGTTGAAGATAAGATAACAGAAAATTAAGATTAAAATAGAGCTGTGTATCTGCCTTAATATACTTTCAGAATTATTACTGGGAATTTATACATCTGAGACAGTTTGTACAAAATATAATGTAAACTAAGCAGCATGAATGACACATTCAAATTAGTTTTATTTATTTATTTATTTATTAGACAAAGTGGGATAATCTGAGGACAGAAGCCTCTGGAAAACTCAAGGTATTTCCTTTTGAAAAGGGAGATAGAGACCCTGGAATACTGGGACAAGAGTTAACTGGAATTAAACTTAGATATAGCCCATCTTCCAGTAGCTTCTTATTTTAGAATAGGGAATGGAATTGTGAAACTGCATTTTCTTTTGGTTTAGGAATTTTCTGAAGAGGAAACTCCTACCAAAATAAATTTGTACTTTTTCTGAAACTACTTGTCAAAGACTCAGCTTCTTAAACTGTAAGGTACAATGTTATATTGAGTCTCATAACTGATGTAGGAGTCATGAAATTATGATTTAGTTTCAGTAATTATTTGCTTTGTGTATCTATTTTCTGTATTTGAGATCATACAAAATTTTCTTGGGCAAAAAGGCATCATGAATGGAAAAAAATTAAGAAGTCTTAGTCAGCTGACTATGGTGTGGCTGAAAGGCTAGACCCTACTGTGCTAATTCTGAGGGAAAAAATTCTATCCAATAAACCCTGCAACTCTTCCAGATAGATGATTTATTTATTATTTATTTATTTATTTCTAGTACCTCTGTATCTACTATACAACTATGCTTCCAGAAATTAAGACTGAATACTTTATTTTTATTTCCTCTCATTCCTCATATTCAATTAGTTTCTGTCTTGTCACATTTTATCCTCACAAAAATTTTTTCTTTATCTTCTCTTCACTCATCCATCCATTCAGTTGTTGGATGTTGTCTTTTTGACTTCCACATCCCTCTAGTATTCTTCCCCTCTCCATTCTAAAGGCCCTCAAAATCATAAAAGCCCTCTCTGCGTCTTATCTGGATTATTACATTAGTCTTTTATTTTATTTTATTTTATTTAGAATTTTTTTCCCACAGTATATATGCATGAGTAATTTTTTTTAAATAATATTATCCCTTGTATTCATTTTTCCAAATTATTCCCTCCCTCCCTCCACTCCCTCCCCCCGATGACAGGCAATCCCATACATTTTACATATTATTACATTAGTCTTGTACTTAGGCTTCCTACATCTAGAATTTCCCAACTTTAATCCACACAACTGTCAAAGATATATTCCCAAATCCTAGTTGCAACTACATCATTCTCTTCCTCAAAAATCTTCAGTTTCTCCCAATCATCACTAGAATAAAACAAAAATTACTTAAACTGACATTCACAATCCACAATCTGGATTTATCTTAAATTTTAAAAAGTATCTAAATGTGGACAGCTGGATAGGGCGATGGTTATAATACCAGCCCTAGAATCAGAAGGATCTAAGTTTGAATCCAGCCTCAAACACTTAACACTTAGTAGTTGCATGACCCTGCATAAGTCACAAAACCCCAATTATCTCATCCTTCCAAAAACTCTTAATTTATTCTCATGCGTTCCAAATTGTGCCACTTGTTTTTGCCTTTTCATGCCATTCCTGTGTCCTTTTTATCTCCCTTTCCAGTTTTTCTTCAAGCTAAGAGTTTATTGCCCTCTTATGTCTACTTTTTGCAATTCTAGTTCCTTCAAGATCATTTCAAGTGGTGGATTCTACAGAAAGCCTATCCTTATTCTCTTTCCACCCTACTCTTTTTATTGGAACTCACTGCCTAGAAATTACATTGATTTATTTTTTATCTTATTTTATGTACATATTCTTATCACCAAAATAATCAATAGACTTAATGTAAGCAAGTGCTTCATTTTTTCACTCCAACTTTCATTTTTATTATATTTTCATGATGAAATTCACAGAAAATTTCTTCATTTTAAAAGAGGATACCAAATAAATATTATAAATAGGCATACAATTAAAGATGCACAATAGAGGCTGACATTCGGTTTTTGTTTCTATAAAATCCAGTACAGTGTTTGCATTTGTTATTTCTTTCTCCAGATCATTTTACATATGAGTAACTGGTACAAAGAGTGTTAAGTGACTTGACCAGAATCACATAATTAATAAGCATCTCAGGCTGAATTTAAACTCAAGATGAATCTTCCTGTGTCTAGTATCAGTGCTCTATTCACTGCTCTATGTAGCTGCCTCTGGAATTAAATGTGTAAGAGGCCAAATATATTTGGCAGCAAAAGGCAGATGGAGCAGGATGAATTCTGTAAATGTTCCATTAAAAATTTCTGTAACAATAATACTAAGCACTTAGACATAAATTTATAAATATTATCTCGTTTGATACTCAACAACAGCTGTGGGCAGGAAAAACCATTATTATCCTCACTCTACAGTTGAGGAAACTGAGGAAGTGAGAGTTTAAGCAATTTTTCCAGAGTCATCAGCTTTTAAATATTTGAGTCTAGTTTTAGACTCAAGTCTTTTTTACTCAAGGTAAAGGATTCTTTTTCCTGAGCCATCTAGCTACCTTTACTTGAGCTAATATGTTGACTTGGCAGGGGATTAACATTCCTGCCAATCTTCCATCTGGCAATGAAGACTTAAATATAAAAATTCACTTCCTGGTAGAATATCCATAAATATCAAATCAGATTACATTTTTCAAAAATCTACAACTCAACATCAATGAAAAAGAACAAATATGTGAATAATTATTCCTGAAAATCAGCAACTAAACTTAGTTATCTTGTTCTTCATGGCAGTGGTGAACTTTCACCAAACTGAACACTTCCCTCTGATTGACATCTCAAGAATAATCAAGAATGCTAAAAAACAGTTGTAGAAGCTCTTGTTGAAAAATACAGAAGAAAGCAACTTATGAAAGAAGATTCCCCATGATTAATTCCAACAAGTGTGACCAGAGATCCAAAGCAGATCATTCCAGATACCACCACCATTCTCCTTTCCCCACCAAGGCATGACTATGGAAAATAGAAAGATACCACATCACTTGGAATTTATTTGTGGCACTTGCTTTCTCCCATTTGTCATAATCAAAAGTTGTATATGTAAACTGGTTAAGATATGATTAAAAATGAACTGTATTATCTTTGGTTACTTTTTAAAAATCACTGATTTAATCTAAACTTAATAAATAAATATAGTCATAATGATTGATGATCATCTGTTTTAATAGTTGAGCTGAAAAGGACCTTAGGAAGATTTCAGAGGTTAGATTTAAAGTTAAATTGGAAATTTAAATTAAAGGAGGCCTTAGAACATAAAATACCAAGGCCAGAAAAAGATCTTAAGATATAGGAAGTTAAAATTGGAAGAGGATTCAGAAATTAGAATACTAGTAAAAGGATGAATTGTGCTCGAAGCTCCACTTATATTTCTGCTAAAATTCTTGTTATCCAAATTCCTGTTTTTCTATCTTGCCAGAGGAAGGTCCAATTTTACAATGACATTTGTCTTTGAAAGATTTTTATCTTTGAGGCCCAGTGAATGTGAAAGACCTATTCAATAAAATCATTTTGTCAATACTGTAAAAATTGATTGTTACCCTCTTCACTTAATTTTTTTCTTATGATTTTGTTTGAATCTAGAAATAACTGAATTGAAAAGTCCCAGGACTCTTACAAAGATTCCCCAAGAAACTGAAATAAGCCTAATTAGCCCTGATTTCCTAAAGAATAATGACTGAGCATACCTGTGAAAGTGGAGATTGCTCTGGGACCACCGGGTAAAGGAAGTGAGGAAGGAAGCTTTATACCCATACCTTTCCCTTGGAGAAATGTTCTCTAAAGAATTTCTTCTTAGTTTCTTGATGATGCAATTATAGGAGGCTCTTTGAGTCATCAAGGGAATCATCCTTTACTGAGAACTGTAACTTTTCTTGTTTTCAGAGTGAACAACCAGATGGACAAATGAATATTTTCCCAGGACCTTTTTGGTGCTTTCAGAAAATTGTGGGTTTGTTATGTGTAGCATTTAGAGGTTTCAAACCAATCTTTCCATCAAAAAAACATTTATTAAAAAGCTACTGTGTATTAATAATGGCTATGATAATACAGATACAAAATGAGACCATTCCAAATATCAAGAAACTTTTATTTCCCACAAGGAAAATGCCTTGTTTGAATATATGTGAATAAATAAATTCGCAAATAAACAAACATATATATATATATATATATATGTACATATATATATTTTTGTACATATATATATCAACATATGTATATATCACGTATATAAAATATACGTATATATAATACAAACAGAATTAATTCTTAGGTGGTTAAATACAAAATTGGAAGTTGTTCAAAAAAAAGAGAAAGGATTTATAAAATAATAAAGGCTTATATTGGCGGAGGGACTGATCACTATCAGTAGTAAAACACTTTTGAGGAGGTACTGGGTAAAAGGAGAGAGAGAATAAATGGGGAGAAATATATTTAGCAATAGTAATTATAAAAAAAATTCAAAGCAAATTTCTCTGATGGAATATTGTTGTTCTCTAGGAAATGATGATCAGGATGCTCTCAGGAAAACAAAAAACCTGGAAAGTTCTCCATGACATATACTGTATATAAAGTAGTAGCAATGTTATGGGATGACCAACTTTATTTTATATCTTTCCCCTTACTACAAAATAGCATAAATATTGGCAAAACTGGAGAACCATTACATCACCATGCTAAACACTAAGTATATATGTGAACTAGAGAACAATCATTTCATCAGTTCCACTGAATTAACACCTTGTTCTGCCCTCTACAGTGATATTTATGCATTCATAAATGTCATTGTTTTGATGTATAACTCCTATCATTTGTACAGGAGCTAAAATGACAGAGCCATGTAGCTTCCCCGTGAATACTCATTTTTCCTATTATTTGTGTTATCTAGTTTATGCCATCAAGGGCTTCAAAAATCCTGCTGGAATCTAACTGAGGATCACCCTCAAGCATTTTATACAAAGGTAACATCAGAGCATTGGGTATCCAAGCTCAGGGCTAAGACGTTGAATGTCCCCAATCAATCTTTGGACCTGATTTAATGTGTGTAACTGGTCAGTCAAGAATTCAGGTGGTTTTTGATGTACACCCTCCAGCTGAATAGTAAAACCCAAATAGCTAAACGGGAATATCTTTGAATTTTTTTCTGATGATATTATTAAACCTAACTAATTTAATTCTCTTTCTGTCATTTGTAGCAACTCCAGATCCTCAGGCTATGAATTACTAGCCAAAATATCATTCATATAATGGAGGATGACTACATTGGAGGAGTGTTTCCTTAAATTAGCACTATTTTCCATACCATGTAGCAATACCTTCCACTAAAAACTCCTCACAGGTCCTTGAAAATTATATGTTGGTATTGAGAAAACAAATCTATCCCTTTCCTCAGGGTGAAGGGTGATAGAGTAAAAGCAATCCTTAATATCTATTATCCATAAGAGCCATTTGTTAGGGATCATGTTTGGGGATGGCAAACCTGCCTGTAAAGAATCCATATCCTTCCAGGACTGAATTTACTTGTCTCAAATCTGTTAACATTTCTCAGATTTTGCTTTATAACTAATACAGGGGAATTCTGTGGACTGTTGGTTACCTCAATGTGTCCTGATTCTAATTGTTCGTGTACTAATTGATGTAGAGTGGCTGTTTTTTTTTTTCTTTAGTCAGGGGCCATTGCTCCACCTATACCAGTGTATCAGTAGTCCAATTCATTTTTGGAGTAATAGAAACTGCAGCAGCATTGACTTCTTTTAAAAATCTGTGATGATTTTCATCCCTAATTGGTGTAATATATCCCTGTCCCATCAATTATCGTGTAAGGCATCTATTATTAAAGGAAAAATTGTTCCTATCTTTCCATCTTTTTCCCAATTTACTGGTTCAGCAGACATCAAAGCCTTCTTACTACCTCCTGTCCTTGCCACTCTATTGTAAGCTGAAATATATAGGTCACCAAGGGGGTCATTGGAGCCATCAGCTCCAGTGTCTATTAATCCTTCAAACTGTTGGTTATTCAAAGTGAGGGTCAATAATGGCCGAGTGGGATAGCCTTTGTAAAATTTTGTACAATGGCCTCTGAATTTGGACTCATCTGTGGGACTAATTCACAATTATTATTATCTGTTTTAACTGTAAGTTCAAGTACAGTGATTATTTCTTGAGCTATACATTGCCTCTTGTTAACAAATATTTCAATATTGTCAGTGTTAGTCCTAGTTATATGTAATGTTCTGTTTCTCTAAAATATAATCGTTTTCTTGGAGGCAGGTTTCTTGGAGAGCTTCTGGAGGCAGCCTTGGTTTCAGTTCAGTTCAATAATCATCAAATGCACTCAGGAGTTATAAAGTCCAGATCCTTTATTGTGTCCTTTAAAATGCTGAATCTTTTCCTGGAGCCTAGTGAGCTTTAGTAGAGGCCTATCTCTCTTCTTGGTTCCTGAGAGCTCTTGTCCCAATGTCTCCAGTCAGCATGAAGATTGAAGTGGGAATGAATCTTCACTCTGAATCTCCTGAGAACTTTTCCCAAAATCCTCTCCTCCATAGTCCCCTGAAGTTCTCCCAGGAAATCCTCTCTTTGACTGAATCCTGATTCTGAATCTCCTCCCAGTGAGCTTGTCCTTTTATATGCTCTCTAAAGGTGGGAAGTCTAATGTGTGAACCAATGAGAAAACTCCTTTAAAGGTTTGAACTCCTTTAAAGGTGTGAACCAAGTACATTACCTTGTCTCAAGTTCTGGCCCATAACATCTGTAAGAATCCTAACAGTTATAGATGTAGGCACTTCCTCATATAGTTGTAAAACTGGGATAGCTAATGATTACAGGGATAGTGGAGGATTTATAACAAAGATTTTTAGTTGTTTTTCCTTTGATACTGTTGAATGGGCACTTCAAAAACAGTATGAGGGAGTAGGAGGTAAAAATCATTGCTTCCGACTTTTATTATTGTGAGTGTCCCTTGATGTTTAAAGCTGCATATCTGTTCTTCCATTCTGGATTTGCATCTGTCTCTACTAACTGTCCTTCCCCAGGTTGGTTTCCAGCCCCCTGGTGGCCTCTGATCCCCTTTACCTGATTCCTGCATTCTGAAGCCCACCATCCCATTCTTTTCTATTTTGGGCATGGGTGTTTTAGGTCGACTCCTGTTGCCGGTTTCCTTACAACAGGAACAGCAGTCTTTCTTAAAGTTTCCTGGTTTGCTACAAGTATAGTGATTTTTTTCATCCCTTTCTTAACAATAACCATGTATTCTGACATCAACTCAGCTTGATATACTTGTGAACCTCCTCTGTCACACCTCTGAATTATTTCTTCTATAGTACTGTCTCTTCTCAGTCCATTCATGGCTCTATGACAATATACGTTACAGTTTTCTTGTAACCAAGCATTTAATATACTATCTACACCTCCTACATTTCCCATAGACTTAGCTACAGTATTCTGTAATTGGGCAACAAAATCACTGAAAGGCTCTCCAGTTTTTGGTCTTATTTGGATAAAACTTTCATTTTCATGCTTTTCTATAGGAATCCAACTTAATCTGAGTTAAAGCTTTAACAGGCAACAGGAGTCGACCTAAAACACCCATGCCCAAAATGGAAAAGAATGGGATGGTGGGCTTCAGAATGCAGGAATCAGGTAAAGGGGATCAGAGGCCACCAGGGGGCTGGAAACCAACCTGGGGAATGACAGTTCAAGTAGTGACAGATGCAAATCCGGAATGGAAGAACAGATATGCAGCTTTAAACATATCTTCACCGCTTTCTGCCTGGTCTGGAAACAGCACAGCTCAATGGGCTCTCCCTGTGGAGGCCTCTTGGACCTTGTCTCGACCATGTAGCTTGTTAGAAGTGCTTGACTGCAAAATGATTGCTCTGGCACTTTTCAAGTTCTTGTTTTCAGGTGCTACTTGAAGTGGGCCATTGTTATGGGCCAGAACTCTGAACTTGAAACAAGGTACTATGTGGAATTAATGAGACAATGGTTATCTAGTTTAGCATGATGGTCTCTAAGTTCAATATTGATTTAATCTTACAATAAATAATGATTTCCTAGTGATATAATGATTGGTTTATAATCAGTGTAGAGTATATAAGCTTGGAGCCTCAGACAGGATTCATTCGGAGAGATTCAGAGGGCAGAGAAGACAGGCAGGAGCTCAAGCTCTCAGAACCAAGGAGAGAGATAGGCCTCTAAGAAAGCTAACCAGGCCTCAGGAAAGGAGGCAAGACTATGAAAGAGATAATAAAGAATTTGGACTTTGGACTTTAACCCCTGTCTGTTCTTGCGGCGATTACTGAACTGAAGCAAAGGCTGTTCCCAGAGACCCCAAGAAAACAGAAAAAGAGAACATTACAGGTCGTCCTAATTAAGGGCTTTAATTACAAGTGCCCTTTGATCTCAGAAGCAAGGTGAATGAGGTGGGAGACTCATTGTGTGTGAAAAGAGCTCCACTTTATTATGTTGTACAGCCTTGTTGATATACATTTTTGCAAGTGTCATCAGCCCATGAACAACTTGCAATTCTCAAACACCATTCACAGAAGCAGCTTGTGGGTTTTGTGTGTGGATGGTATCTGTCAGTAGGAGAAGAAAAAACCCAAGCATTTCAGCAACTTATTCACAGGTGAGAGGACCTTTCAAGGCATCTTTGTTTATGAGCAACTGAACTGTGACCCTCAGACTGTCTCCTTTTCCATTCTCATATCACTGCTCATTGCTCAACAAATGCAATTCTGTAATGTGGCAGAAAATTTATTGTACATCAAAAGGGCGAGGTGGCCTCTGTACTCCCTTTCTGCAGAGCCCCATACCTTAGCACTGGCTGTCGGACTTTATCATGCTCCCTTTATTGGGGTGCCACTCCATTTTCAATTATTTAAAAGTTGTGTTATCTTCTCCCATTATACTGATAGCTCCTTGAGTCAGGGGCTGTTTTTTCACATCCTTTGTATCCATAGTACTTAGCATAGTTCCTAGCATATCATTGGTGATTAACAAATATTTATGGAGTTTAACTCTGATAAGTTCATTTTCTGATAAAAAAAAAGAATGAAATAGTTCAATTACCAACAATCTATTATGAGGATAATATAAAACTTTGTATTTTTTTTATTAAAAGTTAAAAATCTTATATTATGATATTTCAGGTGGCAAAAGTTATAGGGATATGACCAAGAAAAATTTAGCCTGCAAAACTAAGTGAAGTTCTGTGTGGGAGAAAATGGCTCTGTAGTGCAACAGCAGAACTTTAAATAATTACTTCTTAAAAAATAATGATTAAGTACAGAGTCCATAAAAAGCTACAAAAGTATATTTATTGGGGTAATTGCATAATAGATAATGCTAAATAGTGATTTATAGCTGACACCTTAATAAGAGAAAAAGAAATAAATGCCTCTTTGTAATTATGTCTTCAAATAGCATTAAAGGGGTAAATAAATATAATTATCTTGGTCATGGATAACTAAACAATTTGTTTACAGCTCCAGTTTCCTGATATGTAAAAAAAAAAAAAAAAAAAAAAAAGGATAAAAATATCAACTACTTCCTCAAATGAATAGACAACTGTGAGCTTTAAAGTTCTGTATACATATTAGCTATTATTGTTATTAGCCCCACCAATGTAGAGGATCTCTTCTATAATATAGGCAGAAAATGGTCAAATGATCTTTTCTTGAAGATCTCCAAATATGGGTTTCCACTATCTCCCAAGGAAATCCTTTCCATAGTAGAATAGCTTTAATAGTTGATGAGTTCCCTAAGCCCTGACAACAAGCCTAAAGTTTATTCTTATTTATTATTCTTCCTTCTATCCCCAAGGAACAAACAGAGCATATCTAATCCCTAAATAACAGACAAACAATTTAGATATTTAAAATCTCTAACAACTATTCTTTTTAAAATCTTCTTTACCAATTTTTTTTAGATTAAAAACTCATAGTTCCCTCAATTGAAATATTCTTTGCATAAATTTTGCATAAAATTACGAAAAAACCTACTATAAAAGTAGTATCATAAGGTTCATTGTGAATAAATAAAAGTTTTTTTTTTCAAAATTCTGAAATAATTTGTGTAAATTATAAAAGTAATTAAATATGCACTTCATGAAGATATAAATGACAAAAATGTTTCAGACAAATTACTTTCTTTTATTTTTTTAATTCTTTTTTTTCAAAGATCAAGCAATTATTTTTCTTTCTCCCATCAACTAAAGAATGAAAGAAAAAAGACAAAAAGATCTATAATAAATGTGAATTATCAAATAAAACATATATCCACAATGACTACATCCAAAAATGGGATACAATCTTCATGTCTAGTTAAATCAATGAAGATTCAAAAAAGGTAAAATGTCAATGTGCATAACCCCATACAATATAGCATTTTAAAATTTTCCTTTTCTGCCTCAAATTCCCCAGGTGTAAAATTGATATAATAATAACACTGTTTCATGAGTCTTTGAGAGTAAAATGAGATAATATTTGTAAAATACTAAAACAGAGTGCCTGACACATGAGAGCAAATTAATAAATGTTTGGGTTTTTTTCTCCTTTTTGGGGAAGAAAGGCACCTCACTGAATCAGATACCTTATTTGCAAAATAAAAAGGTTAAGGTAATTTCCTTGTGAAAATCCTATGAAATTCATCTAGAAAGGTTTTTTTTCTGGAATACTTTTTTCATGGCCTCGATGACATCCTTGTTTCTGAGGCTGTAGATCAAGGGATTTAACATGGGACTCACAAATGTATAAAAGACAGCAATCACTTTGGATTCTTCCACAGACTGCTCAGAAGGAGGTCTTAAATACATGCAAAAAAGAGTTCCATAGAATAGAATGACAGAAGTCAGATGGGACCCACAGGTAGAAAAAGCCTTGCGTCTGCCTTCAGCAGATCGGATTCTCAAAATGGCAGCAAAGATAAAAACATAAGAACAGAGAATGGTGAGGAGAGAGCTTAAGAGAGTAAAGCCAGCTACTATGAACATGGCCATTTTTTTGACATAGACATCAGAGCAGGACAGTAACAGGAGAGGAGGGTCAGCACAGTAGAAGTGGTTAATTTCATTGGGTCCACAGAAGGATAAGTGAAAGGTCAACAGGGACTGGGACAGGCCATTCAGGAAGCCATAGACATAGGGAACAATGACCAAACAGAGGCAAACAGTCTGGTTCATTTTGGTGCTGTAATGCAGAGGGCTGCTGATGGCCACATAGCGATCAATGGCCATTGAAGCAAGGATATAAAACTCTGTAATCACCAGGGCAATGAAGGAAAGACACTGCATAAAACATCCTGCATAAGAGATGGCTTTTCTCTCTGAGAGAAAATGGACCAGCATCTGAGGGGTGATATTGGAAGAATAACATAAATCAACAAAGGAAAGATGACTGAGGAAAAAGTACATAGGAGTATGGAGTCGTGGACTCTTATGAATCAGCATGATCATGCTCAGATTCCCCACCAGAGTGATGATGTAGATAAGTAGAAAAACAATGAAAAGGATCTTCTGCAGTTCTGGATCCTCAGTTAGACCCAGCAGGATGAATTCAGTTACTTCGGTATAGTTTGCAGGAGACATTTTCTCATGTTCTATCAAATGAGAGATGGATACGTTACAAATGTGAAAAGGGATTTAATGAATATGAAAGCAAATGCTTATATCACTTTAGGATGCTCTACTGATCATCAAGAACTACATTCAGCTTTTTAAGTTGTCTCTTTTTCTTTTTATTCCTCTTTCTTCTATCTCTGTCTCTGTGTCTGTTTTTCTGTCTTTCTGTCTCTCTCTCCCCCTCCTTTTCTTCCTCCTTCCTTCCCTTTCTTCCTCCATCATTTCCTTCCTTCCTCTCCCTCCATCTTCTCCTTATTCTGCTTCTACTACTTCTGATTCTTCTTCTTTCTTTCTTTTTTCTTCTTCTTTCTTTCTCTCACTCTCATTTTCTCTTTCTCTCTTTGTGTGTTCTCTCTGTCCATCTCTCTCTTTCACTTTCTGTTTTTCCCTCACCCTCCTCTCTCTCTCTCTCTCTCTGTCTCTCTCTCTCTCTCTCTCTTTCTCTCTCTCTCTCTCTCTCTCTCTCTCTCTCTCTCTCTCTCTCTCTCTCTCTCTCTCTCTCTCTCTCTCTCTCTCTCTCTCTCTCTCTCTTTTTCTCTCTTTCTGTCCTTCTCTTTCTCCGTATCTCACACACAAGATTTTCCACTTATAAGATTATACACACAGAGACATAAACCATATGCATGTATATATCTATTCCCAATCTATCATTATGATCATGCTACCCATAAATACTATCATGAATACTATTCTGAAATGGAAATAGAAATTTTGATTTTACAAGAGAAATAAATATATAAAATCTAAATGAAAGATAACTAACCTTCTAGACAGCCGAATGGAAAGGAAATTCTATTCATATATTTATTAGATCTATGATCCTGACCATGTTATTTATCCTTTCTGAGTTTCAATTTCCTCATTTTAAAAACTGCAATAATAAAAAAAATGTCTTCAAGAGTTGTTGTAAAGATAAATATATGATTATTAAAATAATTTTATGTTATAAGATGATTGCATACACATGTAATGTTTTGCAAATCTTAATATGTAAATATTTATTAATAGTATCATTATAAATCAAGATTTGTAATTATCAGAGAGGTTTAATTAACTTCCTCATGTTTTAATATACCAAATCAGGACCTTAATTTCCCTTCTTTCAAGGCAACAGTTCACCTGTGATTACTGTCTTTTATTACATAATGTCATTTACAAGTTCAAGGCAATTAGGTTGTTCAGTGGATAGAGCAAAGTATTAGAGTTAAGAAGATTGTCTTCATGAAATCAAATCTGGCCTCAGACACAATCTATCTGATTTTATACAAGTCACTTGATCCTGCTTGCCTCAGTTTCCTCATCTGTCTAATGAGTTAGAGAAGAAAATGACAAACCATTCTTATATCTTTGCCAAGAAAACCCCAAATGTGCTCATGATAAACTGGACAGGATGGAAAAATAACTGAACAACAACAAAACATCTTGATATTCTAAGAGAAAAGACCTTGATACTTTTGACATTCTCTATTCCCTGCTCTAAATTCTCTTTCAGCTTAAATATTCTAGAAACATCATAATGAAAGAAAAAATGAAAATTTTTATAATAGAAAATAGTTTTGGTTAAGGAAATGAATTTAACCCTAGAACATACATTTCTGTGCTTTTGTTGTTCTAAGGATTCTTTCAGCAATGCATTTTTTCTTATGTATATTTGTTGATTGCAACTGATGGTTTATTTATCAAAGTATAGAGGCAGAATTATATAGCAACTTTTGCTAAAACTGGATAGATCTCCAAAATGGATGATTATGTATCTGAACTTAAGTAGTAGCCAGGAATTTGATGAAGTGACACATATTGATGTTACAATTTTGCCCAAACACAACTTTGAATTTACGGTATTCAGTAAATAAGACATTTATAATAAAAACCAAAATAAGAGACTTATTATCAGCTTCCAGAAAACAAAACAAAAGCGTTGCCTACCTGTCAAAATGGTGAGGGTTCAGAACAGTACTACATAGTTTTAATTCAGAAGAAGGTCATGGACTGAATGACTGTCTTTTCATGTTCCCTCTTGAAATGGGTGAGAGCTTAGACCAGAAGATGTCCTAAGTACTTTTTCCTTCCAAGATTTTTTTGAAGCAAAGGTAGAAGAATTTGTATTATATTATATTTCTTAGGCATTTTCCCTGAAGGATGACTCAAATACATTCCCAGGAAGCCATTACGACATCCCTAAGGAACCATATCAATTAGAGAAGTTTTTGAACTGGATTCTCCTCAGTGCCCATGCTCCCATGTGACTCAGGATTCCCTTGCTTTGCCTCATAGATGTGATGCTATGGACTTGCAAGTGCATTGACTGTTCTTTAACTGTTGAAAGTCACTTGATCACTGGATCATTTTATAAAGAATATTTTATTGATGCAAGACCAATAGGTGTCCCAGTGAATAAAGTGTATAGATTTGGAGTCAGAAAAAATTGAGTTCTAATCCATTTGAATATTCCTGGAAGTATGAACCTGGCTAAGTCATCTGACCTCTTAAGTTATCCTCAATTTATTCATCTGTAAAAAGGGAATGTTAATGAGATGATTCAAACTAGTTCCAATTGTTCAGCGATGAAGAGAGCCATCTACACCCAGAAAGAGGACTATGGGAACTGGGTATCATTTACAACATAGCATTTTCATTCTACTTGTTGCTGTTGGCTAAATTTTATTTTGCTTCACTTTTTTTCTTGTGTGAAATGATAATTGTATAAATATGCATGCATATATTGGATTTAACATATTTCTGCCATGTTTAATATTGATTGGACTAATTGCCATCTAGGGGAAGGTGTGAGGAAAGGGGAAGTTATTGGAACACAGGATTTTGCAAGGATTAATTGTTCTGAAAAATAAAAAGTTTAAAAAATAAAATAAAATTTTAAATAAAAAAATTGTATCTGTTGGTTTCGTTTGTGGGAAAACTTTTTAATTTAATGTAATCAAAGTTGTCCATCTTGCCTTTTACAATGTTTTCTAATTCTTTTTGGGGCATAAATTCCTCCCTTCTCTAAAGATCTGATAACTAAATTATTCCTTGTTTTCTTAATTTGTTTATAATATCATCTTTTATGCCCAAATCATGTATCTATTTTTGACCTTATTTTGGTATGGGGTGTGAGATGTGGGTCTATGCTGATTTTCTGAGATATTATTTTTTAGTTTTCCAGCCATTTTTGTCAAATAATGAATTCATACTTTTAAAGCTAGAGTTGGGGGATTTATCAAATAGTAGATTGCTATAGGTTTTTATTATTGTGTCATAAGTATCTGATGTATTCTACTGATCTACCACTAGTATATTTCTTAGCCAATACAAATTGATTTTGATGACTGCTGCTTTATAATATAGTTTTAGCCTTGGTACTACTAAACCACCATCCTTTGTATTTTTTTTTTTCATTAATATTCTTGAGCGTTTGTACTTGCAGATGAATTTTGTTTTTATTTTTTCTAGTTCTACAAAATATTTTTGGCAGTTTGATTGGTATGGTACTGAACAAGTAGACCAATTTAGGCAGAACTGTCATTTTTATTATATTAGCTAAGTCAAGCCATGAACAATTGATATTTTTCCAATTGCTTAGAGTTTATTTGTGTGAGAAATTTGTAATTGTGTTCATATAGTTCTCGGGTTTGTCTTGACAGCCAGAGACCAAAGTATTTTATTTAATCTACAGTAATTTCTTTTTCTATCTCTTGCTGATGGGATCTGTCGGTAACATATAGAAAATGTAGAAAACTGGAGTCTCCCACTAGAATTGTTTTGCTATCTATTTCTTTCAATAACTGACTTAAATCTTCTCTAGGAATTTGTCTGGAGCATAGACATTTAGTGGTGTTATTATTTAATTGTTTATATCACCCTTTTTCAATATGTATTTTCCTTCCTTATCTCTTTTATTAAGATCTATTTTGGGGCACTAAGACAGCAAGGCATTCATTTCCTCCTACAGTTGATGCAGAAGCAGAGAGAGGAGAACCCCAGACATAGGAGAAGGAGAATAGGAAGAGCAGGAAAAAGCAATGCTAAATCCAGGATACAGCTGAGAGCGACACAGAAGCTGCACAGGGAGGTGGAGAAATAGGAGGGTGGGTGGGGGAAGGATCACAGAGAGTACTCTAAAGGGGGGGAACGCTTTTGCAGGTAATTTACATATTTTTATATTGAATACCCAGAAATTCAGAGAAGCAGTTCCAATGAACATGTCAGTGTTGACTTTGCAAGAATATGAATTTGAAAAGCAATTCAACGTGAATGAAGGAATTCAGTGGATGCAAGAGAACTGGAAAAAATCATTCTTATTTTCAGCTCTGTATGCTGCCTTTATATTTGGTGGTTGGCACCTAATGAACAAACGAGCAAAGTTTGAGCTGAGGAAGCCACTTGTGCTGTGGTCCCTGAGCCTTGCAGTCTTCAGTATATTTGGTGCTCTTCGAACTGGTGCTTATATGGTGTACATTTTGATGACCAAAGGCCTGAAGCAATCAGTTTGTGGTCAGAGTTTTTACAATGGACCTGTCAACAAATTTTGGGCTTATGCATTTGTATTAAGCAAAGCACCTAAACTTGGAGATACAATATTCATTATTCTGAGAAAACAGAAACTCCTCTTCCTGCATTGTCATCACCATATCACCATGCTGCTGTATTCTTGGTACTCTTATAAGGACATGGTTGCTGGAGGTGGTTGGTTTATGACAATGAACTATGGAGTACATGCAGTGATGTACTCTTACTATGCCTTGCGGGCGGCAGGCTTTCGAGTCTCACGGAAGTTTGCCATGTTCATGACCTTGTCTCAGAACACACAGATGCTGAAGGGTTGTGTAGTTAACAATCTGGTCTTCTCCTGGATGCAGCAAGATCAGTGCCACTCCCATGTTCAGAACATCATCTGGTCCTCACTCATGTACCTCAGCTTCTTTGTGCTCTTCTATCATTTTTTCTTCGAGGCCTACATAGGTGACAACATCCCTCTCATACCTATCAACTCTAGGGGAAAAAATATGAAAGAAAGAAAAGGCAGATGAAGGTTATTAACAAATTTTATGAAAAAATATTTAATTAGTGTTATATTTTCCTAAGGACAGAAAACTTTTACTAAAAAAAAATCTATATCTTTTCTAATCTTTTTCCACACTAAACTTGAACCAACAAGAAAAAAGATAAAAATGGTGGAGGTGCAGGGGGGAGGGCAGTAGGGGGTGTTGTGCCTATAGAACCAGTGCTTTGGCAGAAATTAAAACCTTCCTTGGGAAAGGCTGGCAGTTTTAGGCTAAATGGAAAACGTATCTAGAAGGTTTCTTTTAAGTACGCATGAGCCACAACGTGATGAGTAAGGGAAAAAAGCTTGATATTTCTCATAGCCCTTTGACTAGAGAGTATGCAAAAATCAGCTGGGGTATGATCCTTTAAGCAGGTTTTTAAAACGAGGAAGAAAACATGACTTCCTAGTTCCAAATAGGAGAGAATTTGTCCAAGTGCATTTCCAATGGAAGACCAATGATTTCTGTTATTGCATCAGATAAAAGATGTTCATCTTTGTCTCTCACCTGAAGCTTTTCAAAAAAGAAGCTTGAGAGGGAAGCAAAAAAGGGACTAAAAAAAAGAAAAGAAAAGAAAGAGGAGGCAAAACCACAACCAAATAACATGAAAATTGATCCTACTGGCTAGAAAATACTCAGTTCCACTGAGGGAAGGACAAGAGAGGGGGATCCTGGGAAAGAGGAAGACAAAAGCTAAAACAAGATTCCATAAATATAGGCAATATGTATATTTCTCTCTATCTGTTCACTCACACAGAGCTTTCTATATAAAAATCTGATCCGGAACATAAAAAAAAAAAAAAAATCTATTTTTATTTTTGCTTTATTTGACATCAGAATTGCTACCTCTGATGTTTTTTTTTTTTAACTTCAGGTGAAGCATAATAAATTATCTTCCAGCTTTTTACCTTTAATCTGTATGTGCTTCTCTTTGTAAATATGTTTCTTGCAAACAAAATATTGTAGGATTCCACTTTTTAATCCACTCTTCTATTCTCTTCCAATTTTTGAGAATTCATGCCATTCACAGTCACAGTTATGATTAACAACTCTCTATTTCTCTATTTCGCTCCATCCTATTTCATCTCCTGTACATACTTATGTTCTCTCTTTCCACCCTGTTCTTAGTCATGTGTTTTTTACCCATCCTACCCACTCCCTAATCTCCTATTACCCCTCCCCCTTTTCTTAAAAGAGTTTTTTAACCCATTTCATTCACTACCTTATCTTCTATCAACTCTTCCCCCCCTTCTCTTATATTTTTTCCCTAGTATTTCTGTTCTTACATCTATCATATCCCTTCCTTTTCTTTTCCTCTTTCTCCTTTTGCTTCTTTATAAGTTTAGATAAATTTCTAAACCTAACTGAATGATTAAGTTATTCTCTCCTAGACCCAAAACTGATGAGATCAAGCTTCAGACAATGCTCATTCCACTATCTTCCTTCATTAGATTTTAATAGGTCTTGTGTGCATATTCATGTGAAATAATTATCCCATTACACCTCTTCTTTATTTTTCTTCCAGTACAGACTTTTCCCCATCCATTGGTTTCTTTTTCTTTGATGTCATCACATCAAAGTCCATTCACAACTGCACCTTCAGTTCATGCGATGACTGTGATCCTCTTTCTGACCCAGTATCAGATACAGTTCTCGCTGTTGTTTTCCCATCTGGGCATGTAAATCGTTTAACTTTTCAATAATATCTATTTTCTCCTGTTTACCTTTATATTCTCTTGAGTCCTGTATTTGTAGATTAAATTTTCTGTTATTTGTTTTGGTTTAGGTTTTGGTTTTCAATAGAAATGTTTCAAAGTGGGGGCGGAGCCAAGATGGCGGAGAAGATACACGCCACTGTGTAAGCTCCTTTCTTCCCTCAAAACCAACTAGATTTAATCAGCCTCAGAAATAGCGTTGGACTGATAGAATCCACAAGGACTGGAAGCACTACTTACCAGCTGAAGAGAATCTGGAGTTTCAGCAGGAAAGGTCAGCTCCCAGGGGAGGAAGAAGAGAGGCCAGCTCAGACAGTGGGGTAGTGGCACACTGTGCCGGTCGCGCTGGGGAGGGCTCTGGGATCAGAGAATCCACTGACATAAAAGAATCTGGCACAGGCTGTTAGCTCTTCTCTGCTTATAAAACAGCAGATCAGAGGAGAAATATAAGCCACTTTAAAATTTAAAACTAGACTGGATCTTCCCGGATCCCAGGGGTGACTCAGCAGATCTCGGCACCAGGACATAGACAATCCAGGCTTTTGCCTCGGGGTAGTTAAGAGATTGACGAGTGGGTGGGGCGGTAACTCATAGTGCCTGGCTCAGCTGGCTGGAGGCTGTGGAACAGAAGTCCCAGAGAAGCGGAACCTTTGAACTAGGGACCGTGGTTTCTGGCAGACACTTCCCAGTTTGAGAGCAGGGGCTTTTCACGTCAGCTGCTGCAGACATCCACACCCCACTGGGACTCATAGGCTAGGCTTTGAGTCACCTTTGCTGTTCAGTCTCAACCTCAGGGAAGCCCCTAAACCACAGCGCCCTCGGGACACAGCAGTGCTGGTCACCTCTGAGGCATTTCCAGGGCGGGGTGGGGAACTCTCTCACAGAGCTCTCTCTTAGCTCAGGCGCTAGAGCGGCTGCATCCATCAAGTCTGGGAGGAAGCTGGTAAAGAAATAAATACCCCGGGGACAGACCCCAAAAGATTTTTTAAGTATGAGCAAGAAGCCCAAAAAATACATAGATTCCTTCTACACAGAGAAAGAGCAGGTATCCAACCCCGAGGAAGTTAACAGCAGAGAGTCAGCAGATAACAACCTAAAATGGAATGATTCCTGCCCCCCATCACATAACTCTCTCCTTGAAGAGACTATTAAAAAGTTAAGAAAGCTTGAAGAAAAATGGGGAAAGGAAAGGGAAGCTATGATAGAGAATAACAACGTCCTGAAATTGGAGTTGGAAAAAATAAAGAATTCACAGGAGATGCAGGGAAACAAAATTAGTGAATTAGAAAAGGTAAAAAAATTCACAGGAAAATAGGATTTCTGAATTAGAGAAGATAAAAAAGTCCCAAGAAAATAGGATCTCTGAATTGGAAAAAGAAAATAATTCTCAAAAAAAAAAAAAAATTAGGGAAATGGAAAAAAATTCAATAGAGCAAAATAATTCATTTAAAAATGAAATTGGGCATTTACAAAAAGAACTACAAACTGTGAAAGAAGAAAATAACTCCTTAAAAGTCAGGATGGAACAAATAGAAATGAATGATTCACAGAGAACCCAAAAATCAGTCAAACAAAACAAAAAAAATGAGAAGTTGGAGAACAACGTCAAATACTTACTGGGAAAATCTATAGACCTGGAAAATAGATCTAGGAGAGATAATCTGCGGATCATTGGACTTCCCGAAATCTATGACCAAAAAAAGAGCCTAGATTTTATTTTACAGGAAATTATCAAAGAGAACTGTCCAGAGATAATAGAAACAGAGGGGAAAGTAGATGTTGAAAGAATTCATCGAACTCCTTCTGAAATAGACCCTAAAAAAAGAACACAACGGAATATTGTGGCTCAGCTGCAGAATTACCACACAAAGGAGAAAATCCTGCAAGCAGCTAGAAAAAAACAATTAAAATACCAAGGTGCCACAATAAGGGTCACACAAGATCTGGCTGCCTCCACATTAAAAGATAGAAGGGCCTGGAACCTGATATTCCGAAAGGCAAAAGATCAAGGATTGCAACAAAGAATAAACTACCCAGCTAAGTTTAGCATCTTTTTCCACGGAAGAAGATGGTCATTCAATGAAATAGAGGAATTCCATATGTTTCTAAGAAAAAAACCAGACTTAAACAAAAAATTTGATCTACATCCACAAGACTGAAGAGAAACAGAAAAAGGTACACAGAACCCTTGAGAACTGTAACTCTGTTGTGGGTATATAGAAAGTTCGCATGGATAATTTGATTTTACTGATATAAAAGAAAAAAAAAAGGAGGGGGTGTAGTAAATGGAAGGGGGTAGTATCAGAAAAAGGGGAGGGTGTGATAAAAAGAAGGAAACTACATCCCAGGAAGAGGCATAGAAAATACACCATATCTGAGGGAATTTAGAGAGGGGGAGAATCATTGTGTAAATCTTACTCTCATCAGAAGAGGCTCAAAGAGTAAATAATTGTCATATTTGTTTTTCAGAGAATACTCTCTCACCTCATTAAAAGGGGGGAGAAGAAAAGGGAAAAGGAAAAGGAGAATAAGGGAAGGGACGTGAGGGAGGGAGGGGGAAGGAATACTAAAAAAAAGGGAGGGCTGCGTGTCACAAGGGAGGTCTATAAATTAAATATTGGGGAAGGGGTTCAGGGGGGGTCAAGGGAAAAAAACATAATCTGGGGATAATATGATGGCAGGAAATACAGAATTAGTAATTTTAACTGTAAATGTGAATGGGATGAACGCTCCCATCAAATGGAGAAGGATAGCAGACTGGATCAAAAATCAGAACCCTACAATATGTTGTTTACAGGAAACACACTTAAAGCAGGGAGATACATATAGAGTAAAGGGAAAAAGGTTGGAGCAGAATCTATTATGCTTCAGGTAAAGCCAAAAAAGCAGGGGTAGCTATCCTTATCTCAGATCAAGCAAAAGCAGAAGTTGATCTAATTAAAAGAGATAAGGAAGGAAACTATATCCTGCTGAAAGGTAGCATAAATAATGAAGCCAAATCGATACTAAACATATATGCACCAAGTGGTATAGCATCTAACTTTCTAAAGGAAAAGTTAAGAGAGTTGCAAGAATAAATAGACAGTAAAACTATAATAGTGGGAGATCTCAACCTTGCACTCTCAGATTTAGAAAAATCAAACCACAAAACAAACAAGAAAGAAATTAAAAAAGTAAATAGAACATTAGAAAAACTAGGTATGATAGACCTTTGGAGAAAACTGAATGGCAATAGAAAGGAATATACTTTCTTCTCAGCAGTTCATGGATCCTATACAAAAATTGGCCATATATTAGGACATAAAGATCTCAAAATTAAATGTAGGAAGGCAGAAATAATAAATGCATTCTTCTCAGACCACAATGCAATAAAAGCTACATTCAGTAAAAAGTTAGGGATAAATAGACCAAAAAGTAATTGGAAACTGAATAATCTCATCTTAAAGAATGACTGGGTGAAAGAGCAAATTATAGAAACAATTAATAATTTCACCCAAGATAATGAGAATGATAAAACATCATGCCAAAATCTGTGGGATGCAGCTAAAGCAGTAATAAGGGGAAATTTTATATCTTTAGAGGCTTATTTGAAGAAAATTGAGAAAGAGAAGATTAACGAATTGGGCTTACAACTTAAAAGGCTAGAAAAAGACCAAATTAAAAACCCCCAACCAAAAATTAAACTTGAAATACAAAAATTAAAAGGAGAAATCAATAATATTGAAAGTAAAAAAAACTATTGAATTAATAAATAAAACCAAGAGTTGGTTTTATGAAAAAGCCAATAAAATAGATAAACCTTTGGTAAATCTGATCAGAAAAAAGAAAGAGGAAAATCAAATTGGATAGACTTCCGGCCAAGATGGCGGCGTGGAGGCAGACAGCTGCTTGAGCTCCTCGTTTTCTCTCAGAACTTATTTCATGACAAGCCTCTGACTTAATGCTTGACCCAGAAAGAAATCCACAAATTATCACCAAGAGAAGACTTCCTTGAAAGTCGCCAGAAAAGGTCTGTGTTTGTTCGGGGGAGGGTCAATCAGACTGGGCGCAGACTGAGGGCAGACAGCCAGAGCAAGACAGGCACCTCACACAGCTCAGACCGGAGGGGGAGGGGTGTGATCTCTGCCGTTTCTGTGAAAGGGCTTTTGCCCCAGTGTGGATGCTCCGTCTTGGCAGCAAGCCAGGAGCGGTGGAGAGGGTGTAAACACTGGAGATGAAGATTAAAACCCCAGAAAGCCAGCGTCTCTCAGAGCCCGGCCACCCCCAACCCCCACCTGGACTGACTCGGAGCATTCTCAGAGCCTCAGAGCACAGACTCAGTACAGTCATTGCTGTTCTGTTAGTGGCTCTCTGCTACCCTACCCCCAGTCTGTAGAGGAAGCCCATTAATACCATCCAGCCCTATCCCCCGCAAAACAGACCAATTGTTTCTCTTGTCAGTTTGTTTTCTTTGATTCCTACTCTGACAAAATGAACAAAAAATTCAAAAGGGCTCTAACCATTGACAGCTTCTGTGTGGAGAGGGAGCAGACTTCAAATGCTGAGGAGACTAGGAACAGACTGTCCCCAGATGTATCCCCTGGGACGGATATAAGCTGCTCCTCAATACAAAAGAACCTCATAGAGGAAATCAAAAAGGCTCTCACAAGAGAGCTGGAAGAGAAATGGGAAAAGGAAAGGGAAGCTTGGCAAGAGAGCCTGGAGAAGTCATCCCATGCATTCAAAGACAGAGTGGATAAAGAAATCAAATCATTGAGAAACAAGATTAGTGAGCTGGAAAAGGTAAACAACTCCAAGGAAAACAGGATTAGTGAGCTGGAAAAGGTAAACAACTCCAAGGAAAACAGGATTAGAGAGCTGGAAAAAGAAATCAGCTCTCTAAAAAATAAAATGGATAAAATGGAAAAAAATTCCATAGAAGATAAAAACTCAATTGGACAATTACAAAGAGATATAAAAAAGTGAGTGAAGAAAATACATCATTGAAAATTAGACTGGAACAAGTAGAAATGAATGACTCAAGGAGAAACCAAGAGGGAGTCAAGCAAAACCAGAGAAATGAAACAATTGAAAAGACTGTCAAGTACCTTACCAGAAAGACAACAGACCTGGAAAACAGATCCAGGAGAGACAATTTGAGAATAATCGGACTCCCTGAAAAATGGGAGGAAAAAAAGAGCTTGGACACCATTTTTGAGGAAATTATCAAAGAGAACTGCCCAGACGTTTTGGAAACAGAGGGTAAAATAGACATTGAAAAAATTGATCGATCACCTACTGAAAGGGACCCTAAAATCAAAACGCCAAGAAATATAGTGGCCAAGTTCAAGAACCATCAGACAAAGGAAAAGATATTGGAAGCTGCTAGAAAAAAACAATTCAGATATAGAGGATCCACAATAAGGATAACACAGGATCTAGCAGCGTCCACATTAAAAGAACGCAGGGCATGGAACATGATATTCCGAAAGGCTAAGGAACTTGGTATGCAGCCAAGAATAACTTACCCAGCAAGAATGAGCATCGTTTTCCAGGGAAGAAGATGGACATTTAATGAAATAAATGAATTCCATCTATTTTTGATGAAAAAACCAGACCTACATAAAAGGTTTGATCTTCAAATACAGAACTCAAGAGACTTCTAAAAAAGGTAAAAAGAAATCTTGAGAACTATACTTCTGTCAAAAAAATATGTAAAGAACATATGTACAATTTGTCTTAGAAACTAGAGGTGGAAAGGAGATTATATCATAAAAAAGTATAAAGTGGTGGTACTACATCTCATGAAGAGGGAAAGGTAACCTATTATATCTGAGAGAAAGAAAGGAAGGAGGTGAACATAGCGTGTATCAATAGACATATTCGATTTATGGTGAAACTTCTTCCACTTCATTGAAAAGTGAAAGGGAAGGAGTAAGCTAAGGGGAAGGGAATACAATAATTTCGAGGAAAAGGGGTAAAATAAGGGGAGGATCTTTAAGGTGGGGGAGGGATCCTAAAAAGGGAGGGCTGTGAAAAGCAAGTGGTGTTTACCAGTTTAATACTGGATAGGAGGGTAAAAGGGAAGGAAAGGGGAAAAGCATAAGCAGGGGTTAATAGGATGGCAAGCAATATAGAATTAGTCCTTCTAACCATAAATGTGAATGGGGCAAACTGCCTCATAAAGAGGAAGCAGTTAGCAGACTGGATTAAAAGTCAGAATCCTACTATATGTTCTTTACAGGAAACACACCTGAAACAGGATGAGACATTCAAACTAAAAGTAAAAGGGTGGAGCAGAATCTATTATGCTTCAGGCAAAACCAAAAAAGCAGGAGTAGCCATCCTCATCTCAGATCAAGCAAAAACAAAAATTGATCTAATTAAAAGAGATAAGGAAGGGCATTATATCCTGCTAAAGGGAAGCATCAATAGTGAAGCAGTATCAATATTAAACATGTATGCACCAAGTGGTGCAGCATCTAAATTCTTAAAAGAGAAATTAAGAGAGCTGCAAGAGGAAATAGATAGCAAAACTATAATAGCGGGAGATCTCAACCTTGCACTATCAGAATTAGATAAATCAAACCACAAAATAAATAAGAAAGAAGTCAAAGAGGTAAATAGAATACTAGAAAAGTTTGATATGATAGATCTTTGGCGAAAGCTAAATGGAGACAGAAAGGAATATACTTTCTTCTCAGCAGTTCATGGAACCTATACAAAAATTGATCATATACTAGGGCATAAAAACCTCAAAATCAAATGCAGTAAGGCAGAAATAGTAAATGCATCCTTTTCAGACCATAATGCAATCAAAATAACATTTAATAAAAAGCCAGGGGAAAATAGACCAAAAAATGATTGGAAACTAAATAATCTTATACTAAAGAATGATTGGGTAAAACAGCAAATCATAGACATAATTAATAACTTCACCCAAGAAAATGACAATAATGAGACATCATACCAAAATGTGTGGGATACAGCCAAAGCAGTAATTAGGGGAAGTTTTATATCTCTACAGGCCTACTTGCATAAAATAGAGAAAGAGAGGGCCAACGAATTGGGTTTACAACTAAAATTGCTAGAAAAGGAACAAATTAAAAACCCCCAGACAAACACAAAACTTGAAATTCAAAAAATAAAAGGTGAGATTAATAAAACTGAAAGTAAAAAAAAAACTATTGAATTAATTAATAAAACTAAGAGTTGGTTTTATGAAAAAACCAACAAAATAGACAAACCCTTAGTAAACCTGATTAAAAAAAGGAAAGAGAAAAAGCAAATTAATAGTCTTGAAAATGAAAAGGGTGAACTCACCACTAATGAAGAGGAAATTAGAACAATAGTTAGGAGCTATTTTGCTCAACTTTATGCCGATAAATTCGATAACTTAAATGAAATGGAAGAATACCTTCAAAAATATAGCTTGCCCAGATTAACAGAGGAAGAAGTAAGTAGTCTAAATAGTCCCATCTCAGAAAAAGAAATAGACCAAGCTATTAACCAACTTCCTAAGAAAAAGTCCCCAGGACCAGATGGATTTACAGGTGAATTCTACCAAACATTTAAAGAACAACTAACTCCAATGCTATGTAAACTATTTGAAAAAATAGGGATTGAAGGAGTCCTACCAAATTCCTTCTATGACACAGACATGGTACTGATACCTAAACCAGGTAGATCGAAAACTGAGAAAGAAAACTATAGACCAATTTCCTTAATGAATATTGATGCTAAAATCTTAAATAAGATATTAGCAAATAGACTTCAGAAAATCATCCCCAGGATAATACACTATGACCAAGTGGGATTTATACCAGGAATGCAGGGCTGGTTTAATATTAGGAAAACTATTAGTATAATTGACCATATTAATAATCAAATTAATAAAAACCATATGATCATCTCAATAGATGCAGAAAAGGCATTTGATAAAATCCAACATCCATTCCTACTAAAAACGCTTGAGAGTATAGAAATAAATGGACTATTCCTTAAAATAATAAGGAGCATATATTTAAAACCTTCAGTAAACATCATATGTAATGGTGATAAACTAGAACCTTTCCCTGTAAGATCAGGAGTGAAACAAGGTTGCCCACTATCACCATTACTATTCAATATAGTACTAGAAACTCTAGCCTTGGCAATAAGAGCCGAGAAAGAGATCCAAGGAATTAGAGTAGGAAATGAAGAAATCAAATTGTCACTTTTCGCAGATGACATGATGGTATACTTAGAGAACCCCAAAGACTCTGCTAAAAAGCTATTAGAAATAATTCAGAATTTTAGCAAAGTCGTGGGATACAAAATAAATCCACATAAATCCTCAGGATTTTTATACATTACCAACACAATCCAACAGCAAGAGATACAAAGAGAAATTCCATTCAAAATAACAGTCTATAGTATCAAATATTTGGGAATATATCTACCAAAGGAGAGTCAGGAATTATATGAGCAAAATTACAAAACACTTGCCACAAAAATAAAGTCAGACTTAAATAATTGGAAAGACATTCAGTGTTCTTGGATAGGCCGAGCGAATATAATAAAGATGACAATACTCCCCAAACTAATCTATTTATTTAGTGCTATACCAATCAGACTCCCAAGAAACTATTTTAATGACCTAGAAAAAATAACAACAAAATTCATATGGAAGAATAAAAGGTCAAGAATTGCAAGGGAACTAATGAAAAAAAAGTCAGAGGAAGGTGGTCTAAGTGTACCTGATTTAAAGCTATATTATAAAGCAACAGTCACCAAAACCATTTGGTATTGGCTAAGAAATAGACTAGTTGATCAGTGGCATAGGTTAGGTTCACAGGGCAAGATAGTGAATAAAAATAGCAATCTAATCTTTGACAAACCCAAAGATCCCAAATTTTGGGATAAGAATTCATTATTTGACAAAAACTGCTGGGAAAACTGGAAATTAGTATGGCAGAAACTAAGCATGGACCCACATTTAACACCACATACTAAGATTAGATCAAAATGGGTCCAAGATTTAGGCATAAAGAACAAAATCATAAATAAATTGGAGGAACATGGGATGGTTTACCTCTCAGACTTATGGAGGAGGAAGGAGTTTGTGTCCAAGGGAGAACTAGAGACCATTATTGATCACAAAATAGAACATTTTGATTACACCAAACTAAAAAGTTTCTGCACAAACAAAACTAATGGAAACAAGATTAGAAGGGAAGTAACAAATTGGGAAAACATTTTTACAGTTAAAGGTTCTGATAAAGGCCTCATCTCTAAAATATACAGAGAATTGACTTTAATTTATAAGAAATCAAGCCATTCTCCAATTGATAAATGGTCAAAGGATATGAACAGACAATTTTCAGATGATGAAATTGAAACAATTTCCACTCATATGAAAGAGTGTTCCAAATCACTATTGATCAGAGAAATGCAAATTAAGACAATTCTGAGACATCATTACATACCTGTCAGATTGGCTAAGATGACAGGAACAAATAACGATGAATGTTGGAGGGGCTGTAGGAAAACTGGGACACTGATGCATTGTTGGTGGAGTTGTAAAAGAATCCAACCATTCTGGAGCGCAATCTGGAATTATTCCCAAAAAGTTATCAAAATGTGCATACTCTTTGACCCAGCCAGTGCTACTACTGGGCTTATATCCCAAGGAAATACTAAAGAAGGGAAAGGGACCTATATGTGCCAAAATGTTTGTGGCAGCCCTTTTCATAGTGGCTAGAAGCTGGAAGATGAATGCATGTCCATCAATTTGAGAATGGTTGGGTAAATTATGGTATATGAATGTTATGGAATATTATTGTTCTGTAAGAAATGACCAACAAGAGGAACACAGAGAGGCTTGGAGAGACTTACATCAATTGATGCTAAGTGAAACGAGCAGAACCAGTAGATCATTATACACTTCAACAATGATACTGTACAAGGATGTATTCTGATGGAAGTGGATATCTTCAACATAGAGAAGAACTAATCCAATTCCAATTGATCAGTGATGTACAGAATCAGCTACATCCAGAAAAGGAACACTGGGAAATGAGTGTAAACTGTGAGCATTGTTTTTTTTTTTTTTTTTTTTTTTTTTTTTTTTTTTTTTGTTTGTTTGTTTGTTTGTTTTTGTTTTTGTTTTGTTTTTCTTCCCAGATTATTTTTACCTTGTGAATACAATCCTTCCTTTGCAACAACAAGAACAACAAAATTCATTTCTGTACATATATATTGTACCTATGATATACTATAAGATATTTAATATGTATGGGAATGCCCACCATCCAGGGGAGGGGGTGGAAGGAAGGAGGGGAAAAACTCAGAACAGAAGGGAGTACAAGGGATAATGTTGTAAAAAAAAATTACCTACATATATGTACTGCCAAAGAAAATGTTATAATTATAAAAATTAATTTTAAAAAATTCTTAATAAAAAAAAGAAATAATTCACACCTTTAGCAAAGTTGCAGGATGCAAAATAAACCCACATAAATTATCAGCATTCTTATATATCACCAACAAAATCCAACACTTAAGAGTTACAAAGAGAAATTCCATTTAAGGTAACTACCAATATTATAAAATATTTAGGAATCTATCTGCCAAGGGAAAATCAGAAATTATATGAGCAAAACTACAAAACACTATCCACACAAATTAAGTCTGATGTAACCAATTGGAAAAATATTAAAGGGCGAGTAAATATAACAAAAATGGTGATTCTACCTAAACTAATCTATTTATTTAATTCTATACCAATCAGACTCCCCCCCCCAAAAAAAAACTATTTTAATGAACCTAGAAAAAATAACAACAAAGTTCATATGGAAAAACAAAAGGATGAGAATTTCAAGGGAATTAATGAAAAAAAAAAAAACAAACAAAAAAAAACAATCAAATGAAGATGGCCTAGCTGTACCTGATCTAAAACTATATTATAAAGCAACAGTCACCAAAACCATTTGATATTGGCTAATAAATAGATTAGTTGATCAGTGTAATAGGTTAGGTTCAAAGGACAAAATAGTCAATAACTTTAATAATCTAGTTTTTGACAAACTCAAAGACCCCAACTTTTGCAATAAGAACTCAATGTTTACAAAAATTGCTGGGAAAATTGGAAATTAGTATGGCACAAACTAGGCATTGACCCGAGCATTTTCTTCCAGGGAAGAAGATGGACATTTAATGAAACAGGTGAATTCCATTGGTTTCTAATGAAAAAACCAGAGCTAAACAAAAAAAAAAAAAAAAAAAAAAAAAAATTTGACCTCTAATTATAGGACTCAAGAGAAGTCAAAAAAGGTAAAAAGAACTCTTGAGAACTGTATTTCTGTTATGGACATACATAAAGAGTGCATGTATAATTTTATTTTATTGACATAATATAAAAAAGGGAAATAGAAGTGGAAAGGGGATAGTATCAGAAAAAGGGAAACAGGGAGATAAAAAGAGGGAAATTACATCCCACAAAGAGGCAAAGGAAACCTATCATATATGAGGGAATTTAGGGAGGGGGAGGAACATTGTGTGGATCTTACTCTTATCAGATTTGGATCAAAGAGAAAATAATAGACATATTTGGTTTACAGAGAAACTTCTCTCACCTCATTAAAAGTGGGAGAGGCAAAGGGAAAAGGAAAAGAGTAATAAGGGAAAGGTATAAGAAAAGGGAAGGGACTCAAAGGGGGTGGGAGGGATTCTAAAAAGGGAGTGCTACATGAGGCAAATGAAATGAGACATGTAAATAACTCAAGCAGAGAAGAATAAATGACATGGAGTATTAAAAGACTATTGATGGACATACTGTTAGAACTACAGTACTCTAAAATCAGGAGGACCTTGAGAACACTGATTCTAAAGCCAGAAGACTTTAGAATCAATGAGAAATTGTAAGAACAGAAGAAATCTGAGATGTTACTGAGATTTTTAACAATCAGAGAGGGGATGAAGAAGGTCTTCCTGGAGAAGGTCACAGTTAAATTTAACTTTTAAAAGATGGATACAAATTCAACAATGGAAGGCAGAGAAAGAAGGAGATCTCATAGATAAAAATACCATGAATAAATATTTTGGTGAATTGGGTTAATCAATGGAAAGAGTACAAGATTTAGAGTCTGAGGACATGGATTTGAATCTTGCTTCTGCTACCTAACCTATATGAAGTCAGGCAAGCCATCCAGCCATTTCTGAGGCTTATTTCCCTCATATGAAAAATGAGATGTATGTGAAGGGCTTGTATTGGATGTGCTGTAATGTTTCTGATGTTTTAAATCTATGTACCCAAATAAGAGACAACAATATCTGTAAGGGTGGAGAGGAAACAAAGCTGGAAGAATAGCATGGGGCTAAACTGTAGAGGACCTTGCATACCAGATCTTGTAAAAATAATAATAAAAATAAAAGTAAGGGAGGAAGAGAACAACTGATGTTTATGAATAGAGAAGTCTTGTTCAACAACTGTATTGCTGTTGGCTCTTGAGTGAGTTCTTTCAATGCTTTGTCTCAATTCTTTATCTTTTAAATAATGATAATATTATCATCTATCTGAAAGTGTCCTTATTAGGTTCAGTAAACAAAATATAAGTAAAAGAGTTTGCAAATACTGATGTTTTATATAAATGTAATGTCCTTTATGGTGATTGTGTAATTTTCTAAAAAAAAAAAATGGAAAAAATGTAAAGCCTCTCAGGTAAGTAAATAATTTATATCCTTAGCACATGGGAAAGTATGCTAGTTATACTATCTATATTTAATAAATATTTTTTGAATGAATGAACCCTCCCAATAGTGGCCAGTCTGGTGAAGAGAAGCATTTATACCCCACTGATGATATGGGGGAAGGGGGAAGTCCTCTAGGAACCTTCTTGGCCCAAGAAGAAGGAGGGAGGCATGCTAGGCTTTGAGAGTACTAAGGAGGGAGGCATGGTACCTAGAATCAGACACCGCCTCATGGGGCTGTGCCCCACCTCCATGTAGGACTCACCTGCGCCTCAGAACCTCTCATCCCTCAGGTTCTCCCACATGCCTTGAACTGCATTCCTTGTTTCTAGAGGCTTTTTAACCCTTATAGGAAAAGGCAATTTTGGGGGAACAGAATATTAAAAATGTTTATAAGAAATATACTTCAAAATTTCTAATTGGTGTTGGGTGATACAAAACTGGATATTAGGAGAGAGAATTGAATTGTGTATATAGAGCTGGATGTCACGTATGATGAAATGAAGATGAAGAAAGAGAATATAAAGAAAGTGAAAATAAAGAAGGAAGAATAAAGACAGAGTCATGGGATATCATAATAGTGAGGATTCATGTTATGGATGAAAAACCAACAAAAAAGACTGGATATCAGTCAGATAGGAAAAGAACTAAGGGAAAGTAATGTTCAAAAATGTCATAAAAGCTTCCAGAAGGAAAGAGTGGCCAGCAGCATACACTACTATAGGAAAGTTGAAGATAAGGATTGCAAAACATCATCAGATTTGGCTTTAGTTTTTCAGTTAAATGAAAAAGCCAAAATTCAGATTGTGGAAGATTTACAAGAAAATGGAAGAATAGGACCGTGGATGCACCAAGTTTAGACAGTTTCTTCAAAGGAGTTGGGTTGAAAAAAGGAGGAAATATAAAAGAGAACAGCCATTAGATTAGTAGGAGCTAAGGAGAATATTTTGTTTTGTTTTAATGATGATCAAGAAGTGTGTGTGTGTGTGTGTGTGTGTGTGTGTGTGTGTGTGTGTGTGTGTGTGTGCATGCTTGTAGCTAGCAAGAAAATAGTCAATGAGAGATGAAAATGAAAGATATTATAGTTATATGGTGTGCTTAAAAAGATGGAAGGGAATGGTATAAAACTACAGGTATTGACCTTTGTAAGCACAGGCCATCTCTTTATCAGATATAAAAATAGAGGAATAAAGAATAGAGAATTATATCAAGGGCTATGAGATGAAGAAAAGTAGAATATGAAACCATGTCTTCAACTGGGGTGGTGGCAATTGGAAGGACATTTTAATAGGAGAGGCTTAATGAGAGAAGATAAACTCTAAGCTTTCATCCAGCTCTGACCATTCTTTATTTTAAGTTCTTCACTCTGATATACTATAGCCCATGTCCTAATGGCTCTTTCAACTCTAACATTCTATGTTGTGTGTTTTAAGGTCCCAGCTCTAACATTATTTAATATGTTCTATGCTCTAAAGTTTTTTTTTTCTAAATTCTATTTATGTTTTAAGGTTTTATCTAAGCAATTTGAGTTCATGAAGCTAACTTCATGTTTCTTCTTATTTCTACTTTATACATCTTGGGCAAGACAATCATTCCTGTTCTCACTATGGAGAGACTTTTTGCTCCAGTAGCATTAAAATCAAAGAATATTTGCCCCTGCCCAGTGTGTCCATAAAAAGGATCCATTGAGCCCAGGGAGTCTTCCATTACCTCTAAATCTGTGGAATTAAAAACAAAAACAAAAACAAAAACAAAAACAAAAACAAAAAAACATGGATCTCCTTTGGCAGCACCTGAATCTTCTGTTCTGTTACATCTACCCAGATGCAATGTATGAATAACGGGTTGATCTGTTCACTGAGATCTGGTCACTGAATTGATCAAAGAATAGAATACACTCTTATTGGCCCTTCTACAATAAAAGGATCTTAATAAGAATGCTGTTAGTCCTTTGAGACATGGTCTCTGAAGAACCTTAGCTTCAATGATCTGAAGTGTTAATCACTGGTAATTAAAATGTATAGCTAATGCTGAGTGGTAGTTTCTTCAGTGACTTTATTAGTTGGTTAGGGAAATCAAGGAAGAAAAAGGGAAGGTAGAATTCACTAGTGCTTTAAGGGCACCACTAAATCCTTCCCTATAGAAACAGTGTAACATTGATCTTTTCTTAATTCTAAGCTTTTCCATAGGTTAAGGACCAGGTAATTTTTAGACTCTTTTAAATTGAATCAGTGATCTCATGAAATGAATATATTATTCTGGTCACCTGGTTTCTTAACCCGTGCTAAGGTGTGACAATAAAGTAGAGACCCACTTCATAAATCCTTCAAAATTAGGCGTATAATGATAAATATTTAATATAATAATATATATGTCTTTCCAGCTTCTTGCGGGGTTCTAATGCACATAGCTATATATGTATGCATATTTACAACATATGTATAATATAATATATGCAAATATACTATCTTATATATTTAATATATGCTATATGTAGATTAAATATAATGTCTTTAAATCCCTTCATTGTGATTGAGGCATTAATTAAATATTAATGATCATTATTTAAGTTCTAGTTTTTTTTAATATATTTTAATAATTTTTATTTACCAGATATATGCATAGGTAATTTTACAACATTGACAATTGCCAAACCTTTTGTTCTAATTTTTCCTCTCCTCCCCCCCGTCCAGATGGCAGGTTGACCAATACATGTTACATATGTTAAAGTATAAATTAAATACAATATATGTATACATGTCCAAACAATTGTTTTGCTGTACAAAAAGAATTGGACTTTGAAGCAGTGTATAATTAGCCTGTGAAGGAAATCCAAAATGCAGGCGGACAAAATTGGAGGGATTGGAAATTCTATGTAGTGGTTCATAATCATCTCCTAGAGTTCTTTTGCTGGGTGTAGCTGGTTCAGTTCATTACTGCTCTATTGGATAAGTTCTAGTTTCTTAAAATATGGTTTGCAACCCCATATGGGGTCTCATAACTGAACATGGAGGTTGTCCAAATTATGATTTTTTTTATAAGTGTTTTATTTTATACCTATTTTAATATACCTGCTGTCACATAAAATTGTCTTGGGGTAAAAGGGTTCATAAGTAGAACAAATTTAAGAAGTCCAATTTGCTAGTTCTAGCTTGGAGAAAATTACCTTGCCCTTATGTCTAATTCTTTGGGTGAACAAAACTGTCATCAAGAATGCTAATAAGAGGCCCTTATGCATGAACTCATGAAGATGATCTGGAAAATAGAAGAGTGAGAGCAATCTCTGTGAAAGACAAAGTATACCACAAGATAACAAATTAGTAAGAGTGACTTTTTACTCTATTTCCTATAAGCCCTTCCCACATATAGGTAAGAACTTCAAGGAAATCAAAATAAATGGTGAATCCTTTGATGAGAATGGTTAATGGCTTATATTGTTCATTGATAGAAGTGTTCCAGCATAGCCTGGACCATTACTTCAGTATTGTTTATATTGAGATTGTTGCACTGAATTTGAGAAGATGACTTAAGATAATAACCCTGAGAACTGCATGTCACGTCAGAGAGATTATCAGGATCAATTCTGTCATTTTACAGATAGAGAAACCAATCCAGAGAAATGACATGATTTTACTAAAGATACACTAAAAATAAAGACAGGGTTAAAATCAAAACCCAGACCCCTGGAATTCAAATCTAATGTTCTTTTCATCTGACCAAAATCAAAGTTTCTTCTTATGTTAAAATATTATAATTCCCCCATTGAATATTTATTAGAATCTGAAATAAGACTTTATAAAATGCCTTTACTTTCATCTTAAAAGTACTGACTGTCTTGATATAGTTTAATAAAAGCAAATAGATACAGAATTCCAAGGTTTTATTTATTAGCAGAACTTGAACCTATTAACAAAACAGACCAAAAGATCCTGAAAAGGAGGCACAGCTCCTTTTTACAAGCATAGAACACAGAACAGAAAAGGGTAGGTGAGGAAAAATACAATGAGTTATAGAATAGACCTCAAGATAAGGACTACATGAGTGGTTACATTAAGAAAAATGGATTATCACTTTTCTTGTGGAGCCAACAGCCATCTATCTACTTCTGCCCTAGAGGATGGCTTGATTGATTTAATAGGACCTATGTTTATCCTGAGGCTATTTGTAGTTGACCAGAGATAGCAGGCTCTCTTGCTTCTAAAAGGGAGAGAAAACCAGTTTTAATAGTCAAAAATGGGCAAAAAAAGTCCAGTATATCTTGTGGAAATGCACTAGATCATCTTGTATGTCTTAGAAAATAACATACAAATGTCATGGAGTTTCTATTTGAAGCTGAAGTCATGAGGGATAATAAGATTTTTTTTTAAACAAAATCAGAGATATAAATGAACTCCTGTGGTTAAGAAATGTTCATTGTTTGCATCTACCTGAAAGAATAGATACTGGACTAGATTCCTTGTGTTCACCTGAATCCCTCAAGGAAAACAGATTTTCCTGAGGCTAGAATAGTAGGAGAACTGGATTTTTAAACTTAATTCATTTCAGGTCAGCTGAATTTTTGAACCAAAGGCAGAGATAAAGACCTATAACTTGGGCAGTTAAAGAATAAAATCAATTAGTTATAAGTAGAACCAAGAAAGCATACTGAATCAATTTAATTTTCTTATGATGGTACTTAGATATCTATACTGTAAGAATAATGGTAAAATGAATTATTCTATATGTTGGAATTAATTTTTGACTGTGTGTGTATGTGTGTGTGTGTGTGTGTGTGTGTGTGTGTGTGTACATCCTTCTTTCTGAATTGTATTATATGGGCAAGGGGGAAGTTGGATGAATTGATTAAGGAAATTTTTTTATAAAGAAGAAATTTTTGAAAGACAGAATTGTAGAGGAAGGAGATCACCAATTTCCTGATACACGATATTATATCATAGAAGGCTTTCATGTACATGATGAGCAATAAAAAGAATAAAACTTTTTAAGTGGTGAAGGGCAAATATCATTAAGAGGAAGATTGCTGGCGGCCCTCAGAAAAATGCTGAATAGCTTGTATTTCATACACCAACCAAAAGGAGCTTCCTGTAATCCTGACTTTTATGGTTTTACTCCATCTTAGTCAGTCCTGCTTCCTCGTGGAATTTGTTTCTAGAATCAATCAACATGATCATATTACCTTCCCTTTGTTAATCTGTTTTATACTGAACTTGGAAAGAAAGAGAAGGTAATATGATCATATTGATTGATTGAGACAGTAAATTAAGGAAGGGTTACATAATCATTACAACAAGCAAGATACTCCTAATTTGAAAGTAAGGCAATTAGATAGATAATTCCTTTAGGCTACTCAGTGCTAGGGATGATGGGAACTAAATTTGATTACTGCTACCTGGGTAATTATCCTCGTCAGCTAAAGATGAATCAGAAATAAAGGAAAATAGGACTCATTGGGAACAGCAGCCTCTTGTATACTAGTGAAAGATTGGTGAAGAGGACTTAAATCCTATGTCTTTTCAAGATCTTCTTCAGGGCATCTTTCACATCCTTATTCTTTAAGCTGTATATAAGAGGATTTAACATTGGGATGATCACTGTGTAAAACACAGACACCACTTTGTCTTGTTGCATTGAATAACTGGAGGTGGGACGTAAGTACATGAAGAGAATGGTGCCAAAGAAAATGGTGACAGCTGTGAGATGGGAGGCACAGGTGGAAAAAGCTTTGCTCCTGCCCTCAGCAGAGCGCATCCTCAAGATGGTGACAAGAATGAAGAGATAAGAGATGAGTACCATGAGCACACAACTGATGACATTGAAGCTCGAGAAAGCCATAATGACAATTCCATTGATACGAGTGTCAGAACAAGAAAGTTTTAGGAGGGGTGGTGTATCACAGTAGAAATGATTGATCTTATTAGAGGCACAAAAAGACAGCTTGAAAGTCATCCCTGTATGGACAGCTGCATTTCCAAAGCCAGCAAGGAATGTGGTGGCTACCAACATAAAGCAAACCTTTTCAGACATGATGACTGAATATAAAAGTGGGTAGCAGATGGCCACATAGCGATCATATGCCATCACAGCCAAGAGAAAACACTCAGTACCTAAAAATGATCCAAAAAAGTAAAACTGGGCAGCACAGCCATTTTTAGAGATAACCTTGTTGTCAGCCAACAGGTTCACCAGCATCTTGGGAGTGACAGCAGAAGAGTAGCAAGCATCTACAAAGGAAAGGCTACTGAGCAAGAAGTACATTGGGGTGTGGAGTCTAGAATCTATTGTGATCAGTATTATCATGCCCAAATTGCCCATCATGGTGGCCATGTAAATGAAGAGGAATACTACAAAGAGGATAGGCTTTAACTCAGGGTCATCTGAGAGTCCTAACAGAACAAAATATTTCACTTCTGTTTGATTTTCAACTTCACTTCCATCCATTCATGCTGTAACAAAAGAGAAGACAGATCAGTAATTATAATAGTTAGCATTATATAGCAATTAAAAGTTTACAAAACTTTAATATGTGTATTAAAAAGCCTTTAATGTGCAAATTAAAACAACTCTGATGTACCACCGCACACTAGTCAGATTGGCTAAAATGACAGGAAAACATAATGATAAATGTTTGGAGGGAATGTGGGAAAACTGGGGCACTTGATGCATTGTTGGTGGAGTTGTGAAATAATCCAACCATTTTGGAGAGCAATGTGGAACATGCTCAAAGGGCTATTAAACTGTGCATACCTTTTGACTCAGCAGGGCCATTACTGGGTCTGTATACCAAGGAAATCATAAAGCAGGGAAAAGAACTGTGGGACAAAACTCACTGGTTCAGATAAATCAAATAAATTAAGGAGATTTTTCAAAGTAAAAGTAGAAAGGGATTTTATTATGATCTCATGAGAAAGGACATCTTCAATCCCATAAGCAATTAGATAAGGAGAGGCAAGGCCCAGTTAACAGACAAGAATTATATAGGGGCCTAGGCTAACACTCCCTATAGGCTGGATCTTTGCCCTGATTAGCCAGAACAAATGACTTCACATCTAAGTCATAAATGAGGAAAAACTTTCAACCCAACAACATTTTTAGAATTACTAAATTACTTTATATGAAAATTTCAAGTTTTAATGCCAAGCTACCCCAGCTTAGTCTCACAAAGAAAAGGTCCCACTCCTTATAAACCATTTAATCTCTGAAGATAGAAACCTGGCCCTGGGGTACAGCTGACCTTCATTCAATTTTTACAACAATGTCTCCATCTTGTGAGACAGCTTTCACTGCTCACTTCATTCAGGACCCACATATGCAACAATGTAATGGAAAGTGACATCTGCATGCAGAGAAAGAACTATTGGTCTGAAGGAGGATCAGTGCACAGTATTTTGCCCTTTGTTACTATTGTTTGCTGGTTTTTTGGTTTTTTTCCTTATGCTTTTTTTCCCTTTTGATCTGATTTTTCTTGTGCATCACAATGAACATGGAAATACGTTTAAAGAATTACACATGTTTATATCACATTGCTTACTATTTAGAAGAGGAGGGAAGAAAAGGAAGGAAGAAAAATCTGTAACAAATGTGAATGTGGAAAACTGTCTTTGCATATATTCAGAAAAATTTTAAAACATTTCAACAGGAATGATAATAGTAACTACTTCAGAGGTTTTTTGTGATGATCAAAATAAATAATATATGAAAAATTATATGTCATTCTTAAACTATTATACCTTTTCACTTGTTTCAGTCCTGTCCAACTCTTTGTGATCCCATTTAGGGTTTTCTTGGTAAAGACACTGGAATGGTTAGCCACTTCCTTCTCCAGTTCATTTTATACATAAAAAAACTGAGACAAGCTCAAATGATTTGTCCACATTATAAAGTTTGTAAGTGTCTGATATCAGATTTAAACTTATAAGTGCAATCTTCCGGATATCAGCCCCATTACTTTATCTACTGTGCCACCTAGCTGCCAAAGTGTTAATCAAATTTTAGTAAATCTGCATGGAGCAGTTTATGTCTCCTATATGGTCAAAAAAATTTACTTGTTGCCTATTTGCCTCAATAAAGCTGAACTTCCTTTGACTGGCAGGGATAGTTCATTGCAGATATCACTCTATTTTTCTTCTCTCCCTGCACCACGTACAACGTTTTCTCTAGTAAACACTTCATGTGTTTTCCTTCCTCTTCACGGTTACAGGAATATTGTCTTTTTTTTTTTTTTTTTTTTTGCTGAATAAGTAGAAACTTATTAAGACATTGTTTTTAAAAAATGCCATTAAACAACAATAGGTCCCAGTTCAAGTCTCACTGGTCATTGCTTGGGTTTTCACGGTTCAAAATGGGAGCAAATAGCAATTGTTTCTGTTTTAGCCAGAAATCCTGAGGGTCTTCCCCACCCAGATTGATTTTTTTTACTAGGTAAAAGATATCATTTTTTGATCCATTTCTTAATCACTGAATGGCTATTGCCTCAGACAAACTTAAAACCGGGAAAGACCTTAAGTTAAAAAGGCCAAGTTCTCCCACAGCATATGAGGGCATCTCCAGGTATCCTGATTTATAGGTAAAGACTTTGCACAGGTTTGCCTCACATAAATCTAATTAAATCCAATCAAGATATCACCTTCCTGATGTCACTAGTCCTCCTTAAGGATAGAGGATAAGGGAAGCCAAAATGACAGAGCAAGCTGAGGGAAGCTGCTTGAGCTCTCCCAGATTCCCTCAGAAACCACATGAAATAAAGCCTCTGAACAGAGTCTAAAGGAATGAAACCACTCTTCAGCTCAAAGCAGATTTGAAAAACTTCAAGGAATATAAATCTCACTGGGGTAAAAAGGGTGTTCAACCCAGCTCACATAGATTGTGGGAAAGTCTGTGAATAGCTCTTAATCACAGCAAATCAGCAACTAATTCATGTAGTCTTTGATCAGAAAAGTAGCAAAGCAGTGAGGCAGCTTCTAGGACCAGCTCAGAAGGCAAACTCTGGAAAACCAAGCTATTTCCTGAGAAGAGCAAGCAAAGCTACCACCTGCAAAATGAAAGGGTGCCTGTGCTTAAAATCAAATCTCATAACTGCAGAGGAAGCTTAGGAAAGCACCCCTTATAAACCAGGAGCAAAGCTTAACCATAAAAGAAAAAAAAAAAAAAAAAAGACATAAAATGAGCAAGAAAAAAAAATAACTTTGACTATCGAAAGCTGCTATGGTGGCAGGGCCACAGAAGAAATCTTAAAGAGTTATATGAGTTGATCTCAAGCCCAAAGAGGCTTCTTAGAAGTGCTCATAAAAGATTTGAAAGGCAAATAAGGGAGGTAGAAGATAAAATGAGAAAGGAAATGAGAAGTGTTCATGAGACAGTCAACAGTTTAGAAAAAGAAAGAAAAAAAAACTGAAGAAAACTTCTTAAATAGTAGAATTAACCAAATGGAAAAAGAGATACAAAAGCTACTTGGATAAAATCACAATTAAGAACTAGAACAGAGCAAAGGATGCTAATGACTTTGTGAGACAGTAAGAATAACTCAAACAAATTAAAAAGAATGAAAATTGAAAGGAAATCTGAAATACCTCATTGGAAAAACAGCCAACTTGGAAAATAGATCCAGAAAAGGCAATTTAAAAATCATTGGCCTACATAAAGACCATGGCCAAAAAAAGGAGCCTGAATAACATTTTAAAGGGAAAACTTTCCCAATATTCTAGAAACAGAGGAGATGCCAGACAAAAAAATTCAAATACCAAGAAGCAAATATCCAGGATCTAGTAGCTTCTATAAAAAAGTATCAAAGGACCTAGAATACTATATTCCAAACAGCAAAGGACCTAGGTTTACAATCAAGAGTTAACTACCCAGCAAGACTCAGCACTCTCTTTCGGGGGAGGAGATGGAATTTCAATGAAGTAAGAGACTTTCAATCATTTCTATTGAAAAAACCAGAACTAAACAGAAAATTTAATCTACAAACACAGAACTCAAGAGAAGCATAGAAAGGTAAGAAGTGGGAAAAAGAGATTATTTGTAGGTTAAACTGTTTACATTCCTAGATGGGAAATTGATAGCTATAACTCTTGAGAACTGTATCTGTCACTGGGACACATAAAGGGAGGCATCACATGGACTAAGAGTGCAATTATGAATGGATTCTTATGTGATTACATAAAAGAAAAAGACTTTAAGGGGTAGAAAATGGTCTGTACTGGAAAAATGAAGAGGTGCACAAAACCTATTACAATCTAGAGAAAGAAGTAAGGGTGATGAGCATTGTCTGAAGCTTGATTTCATTGGTATTGGGTCTAGGAGGGAATAAGTTAATTTTCCATTTGGGTATAGAAATTTATCTAACCCTATAAAGAAGTAGGAGGATAAAGAGGAAAAGAAAAGGGAGGAGCAGGATATAAGGGAGTACAGAAACACTAGGGGAAAAAGTAAGAGAAGGGGGGAAGAGTTGAGAGAAGATAAGGTGGTAGGTATAGTGGGTTAAAAAAACCACTAGTAAGAGAAGGGGTAGGGGTGATAAGAGATAAGGTAGTATATGAGATAGCTTAAAAAAACACATGGCTAAGGGCAGGATGGAAAGAGAGAACATAAGTATATATAGGGGAGAAAATAGGATGTAGTGAAATAGAGAGCTGGTAATCATAACTGTAAATGTGAATGGGATGAATTTTCCCATAAAATGGAAGAAAAAACAGAATCCTACAGTACATTGTTTACAAGAAACACACTTGACACAGAGAGATGCATATAGAGTAAAGGTAAAAGAATGGAACAGAAGTTATGCTTACCTGAAGTACAAAAGAAATAGGATTAGCAATTCTGATTTTAGATAAAAACAAAAGTAAAAATAGAAATTATTAAAAAAAAAGATGAGAAGGGAAAGTATATCTTGATAAAGGGTAGCATAAATAATGAAGTAGTAACCATACTAAATGTATATGCACCAAATGATAGAGCAAGCAAATTCCTAGAGAAGATTTTAAGCCAGTTACAGAAAGATTGAAGAATTAAATATCCAACTAAAAAGGCTAGAAAAAAAAATTAAAATTCCCAATTAAAAAGCAAATTAGAAATTCTGAAACTCAAAGGAAAGATTAATAAAATAGAAACTAAGAAAACTATTGACTAACAAATTAAACTAAAAGTTTGTTTTATTAAAAAAAAAAATAAAAGCTACAAAATAGATAACTTTTGGTTACTTTAACAGAAAAGGGGAGAAAAAAAAGATATTTTGCCCAAATATGTGACAGAAAGTCTAACAATTTAAATGAAATGGATGAATATTTATAAAAAATAGAAAGTGCCCAGTTTAACAGAAGAGGAAATAAGTTACTTAAATAGTCTTATTTTAGGAGAAAAAAAATGAACAAGTCATTAATGAACTCCTGAAGAAAAAAATCCCCAGGACTAGATGTATTTACAAGTGAATTCTACCAAATATTTAAAGAACAATTAGTTCCAATACTAATGTAAGCTATTTGGGAAAAATAAATAAAGAAGGAGTCCTGCCAAATTCTGTCTATGACAAAAATATGTCACTGATACCTAAACTGGAAAGAGTAAAAACAGAGAAAGTTACAGACTAATCTCCCTAATGAATATTGATGAAAAATTAAATAAAATATTAGCAAAGAGATTACAAGAACTTCTCAGCAGGATAATACAGTATAACAAAGAGGGTTTTTTATCAGGAATTTAGGACTGGTTCAATATCAGGAAAATTATTACCATAATCAACCATATCTGTAACAAAATTAGTAGTATATGATGATTTCAATAAATGCAGAAAAAGCTTTTCACAAAATACAGCACCAATTCCTATTAAAACATGAAAGAGCATAAAGATAAAAGGGGGTTTCTTTAAAACAATAAGCAGAATGTATCTAAAACCTACTAGCATTAGTTTTAATGGGGAGAAGCTGAATGCATTCCCAATAAGATCAGGCGTGAAACAAGGATGCCCATTATCACTACTATTATTCAACATTGTATTATAAATGTTAGCTTTAGCAATAAGAAAAGAAAAAAAAAAACTTAAAGGAATTAAAATAGGCAATGAGAAAATAAAACTCCCACTCTTTGCAAATGATATGATGATATACTTAGAGAGTCCTAGAAAATCACCCAAAAACCTACTGGAAACAATTCACACTTTAACAAACTTGTAGGATATAAAACAAACCTACACAAACCATCAGCATTTTTACATATTACTGACAAAGCCCATCAGCAAGAGATGGGGAAATTCCATTTAAAATTACTGAAGACAAAATAAAGTACTTGGGGGGTCCCTAGCTGCCAAGACAAACCCAAGAACTATATGAACACAATTACAAAATACTTCTCACAGAAATAAAGTCAGATCTAAACAATTAAGAAAATATAAATTGTTCATGGCTAGGTTGAGCTTATAAAGTAAAAATGACAGTTCTGCCTAAACTGATCTACTTATTCAGTACCATACTAATCAAACTGCCAAAACATTATTTTATAGAACTAGAGAAAATAATAACAAAATATATCTAGAAGAACAGAAGATCAAGAATATCAAGGAAATTAATGAAAAAAATACAAAGAATGGTGCTTAGCAGTACCAAGCCTAAAACTACATTATAAAGCATCAGTCAATTATTTGGTACTGGTTAAGAAATAGATTTGTTGGTCAGTGGAATAGATTAGATATATATGACACAATAATGTATCTAGTATTTTGATAAACCCCCAAACTCCAACTTCTAAAATAAAAACTCACTATTTGACAAAAATTGCTGGAAAAACTGAAAAATAATGTCAGTAACTCAATATCTCACATCTTATACCAAAATAAGGTCAGAATGGAGAAAAAAACAAGAAATCCATTATTCAGTCCCAATTTATAATGTCATTCTTTCCATAAAGTTTCCTCATTTGCAATTATATGTGGACTTCACAAAGACTTGCTTAAAATCTCTAAAATCAACTTATCATTCAATATTATATATTGTTTATCTAAATATGAATCCAAGAAAGTAGTATGTCTTATACTACTATATATAGTATGCGGTTCAATCCTCAATATGTAAGAAACTTCATTGTTGGGTGAATTGAATATAATCCATTTCAACTCTAACATTTTATATTCTTTGTTGTATGGGTTCCTCTCATTTGACTAGAATAAGGGGATATTAGTTTACAAAACTGCCTAAAAGGAAGATTAAAAAAGGAAATAGATGGGAATAATTCTATGATCTTGAAATAAAAATATACTATCTACTTTTGTTTAATGCTTTAGTCTTGTTTTCCCAATAGAAAGTGAAGCTTTCTGGTAAACTACAGAATAACCATGCGAAATAGCCAGAACATTATTATTATCCTAATAAAGCTTTGTTTATTTTGTTGATAAAAAAAAGTGAGACTCAGAAAACTAAAGTAATTTTTAAAACTTCACACAGCTTACCACTTCCCATAAGATGATTATGAATACAAATAGTGTTTTAAGTTTTACAATAAGTTTAACAAATAATATCTTATTTGATCCTCAAAACAAAATCTTGTGAGATAGCTTGTGAGATAGTATCATTTTCATTTTAGTTTATAAACATGAAGCTGTAAGAACTTAAGTAACATTGCCAAGGTCACAAAATTTTTGGACCATCTGTAATACTAACTCCAAATATCAGATTCTCTGCCTATAGTTAATGAATTAACTTATTAAAGCATTTTGATGAAGACCCCAGCATTCTCTATACAATCTCTGAGGCATATCTGGGTAATGTTACAGGCTGGTTTCTTCTTTTTTAGTTAAAAAGAGTGAAATTCTAATTCTCTCTCAAATATTTACTAACTGTATGACCCTGGCCAAGTCTCTTTAATATGATAAGCCTCCATCCCTTGTCCTTTTATATAATATCACCTGCCATAATTCTCACACTATACCCATGAGCTATGTGCTATTCCCATTTTACAAGTGAGGAAACTGAGACTGAGAGAGTTAAAGTGACTTCTCCTGGGTCGTAGAGCTACTAGATATTTCAAGGAATAGTCAAGCTCAAATTTTCTTTATCATAACGTTTTTTTTGGAAAACATAGAGAAAAACCCCACAATACAATATGTAATAGTATGGTTGTGATTTTTACTGATAACATACTTCCATTGATAAGATCACATACCCATGAGAAGATTTTACCATTTGTTTTCTGATGGCATCTATAGTCAAGTTCATTTTCCAACACTTACCCTTACTCAAAATCACTCCTGCAGCATCTAAGAGAGAAGCCTTCTTTTTTTTTCCTTCTTGCCCTCACCTTAAGAACCCACTATTACTATCCTAGAATAGTGGGAAAATTAATTTTGGTTTCATGTTTATATTCACGGAAACATTTAGCTTTCATTCTGCTATCAGTGGTTTCCAGTATTGTTCTACACTCCAAAGAAAGCTTCCTGGCTTATTTAAATTCAAGATGGGATCCAGATATTACTCATTCTATTCCTTGAACTCGTTCCCCATGGAAAACCTGATTAGTCTCAAAACATAATTAACCAATTAATCTACCATCCCCCTCTGTCACCAAAGAGCAAAAAAAAAAAAAAAAAAAAAAAAAAAATTTCATTGTGCCAAATAGATTTACTTGTTGTTCTTTAAATTATCATGTATTTTTAAGTTGTTGTTTGGCTAAAATAAAATTAAACTTAAAAGTCTCTCTTCAGACAAGATACTCCACTAATAGGTTACATATTCTAGTATTGTATGATTAGAAATCTAGTACTATGGAAGGAAAACAACAACAACAACAAAAATACATTGGATGCATGAATGGATAGATGGGTGGATGAATGGATATGAATGGATGGGTGGATGGATGGTATAAATGGATAGATGGCTGGGTGGATGACCATGTATTTTTAAATTATTTACCATAAGTGAAGAACTGTGATAAGTCTTGAATCTATGACAAGTATTTGATTATCCAGCTACAACTTGAAAATCTTTAGTAATGGGCATAGATTAGTCTTGAAGAAAGTCAATTGTTAAGTGCTGGAAATTCAAATAGAAAAATAAGACAGATCTTCACCTCATGGAGTTCACATTCAGAAAGGACAGACAATGTCTATGAGAGGTTTCAACTGTAGCTAGAAAGGTCCCATGGTTTCTAGGGACTGATAGCAAAACACATGATATTGCCTCTTTGTTAATGTTATTTCTATTGATTGATATCCAATTCTGATTTTAACGATTTGACAATGCAAAGGATTTTTATGTGGAATTTTATTTTCCTGGATTTTTAGTCACTGTAGCCTTAGCCTTCATCAAAGCAACAGCTGAGTTGAATTTCTCAGAAAAAGGATTACAAAAACTGGACTAGCAATAGGATCTAAGACAAGGGAGATAGAGTGAAGCATGTGCTACTCCTTGTCATTATAATTTCCAGAATATTTGAGTTTAAAGTTGGACTTTTGCTTCAGGGAGAAGTTAATGAGAAAGAAAGACAACATGTGCTTTCCAGACTTGATTGACATTGTCATGGAGGATATCCAGTGCAAAGTCCTAATAGCAAAGAGATTTCTATGGATGTTCTATATTCAGATGACATTGTATTGATTTCATTAATGTCTCAGATAATATTTCAAAATCTCTTGCATGTTAGCAACAATGACAAGAAGAAAACATTCCACATATAAATCTCAGTTTAAGATTTCCAAAACCTGGCACAATGAAAATAGAACTGACTTTGGTGATAGGGAGACATGAGTTGCAGTCCTTCTCCTTCCACTGTGTCCTTATCCAAGCTACCTTAACTTTTCGATGTTCTAGGAAAATCTGTTAAATTAAAAATTGGAGAGAAGGAACTGATTTCCATTAGTAGAACTTTCCCCACCCATAAAAGTTTAAGTCCAGCTCCTACCTATGTCTTATTAAATCCCATAACAAGCCTGTAATATTACTCATTTCTCAGATGAAGAAATAGAGGATAAAAGCATTTAAGTGATTTAGGATCATATGACTAATGAGTTTATCCTTAGTAACTCTAAATAATTTCATCTGGTAGGTCACACAGGAAAATGAAAAAATTAAGGATAAATAGTGCATTCAATGACCTTACAATATTTATGCAATATCATGATAGGACAAGCAAAAAAAATATATATATATAGGTTGCATTAAAAGATGTATAGACAGATTTTTGTATTCCACCTAGATAATACCATACTTGTATTTTGTTTAGGTCAAACACAATTAAAGGAAGATATAAACAACTAGAGTTTGGTCCAGAGGGAGACAATCACAATTTTGAAAAACACAGAGTAATCTTGATCTAAGATAGGTTATTGTGGGGTTTTTATCTCAGATAGTAAAAGACTAGGGTGGTTCATGATTACTATCAAGTATTGCAAGAATTTGCATTGAAGAGGAATTAGACTTTGGCTACTTAGTCCCAACTAGTAGACATTTCGAAATAGATTAAGGCACAATGGAATTATAGATATATGCAAAAATGGAGTGAGCTGCTTTGTCAATAGATGTGTCTCCTCCCTGGAGGATTTTAAGCAGAGAATGGATTGGCAGTGATATTGGAGAGGCTGTGTTTCTGCAGCTGTGGATTAGATGATATAAATAAAATCTGTGGTCCTTTATGGTTCTGAGAGTGAAATTTATTGTTGCATCTTTTATGAAAGCAATAATAATTGTACTTTATTTAATAAAATTATTAGCTTTGTTGCTGGTTAAGTCCATTGAATCCAACTGCCATTTTTTACCATTAAGAAAATCAAGATACAGAAAGGATAAATTGTCTGTCTTAAGTCATGTCATTACTAAGTTTTCTGAGACAAGTATTGAACCCAAATCTTCTTGGCTTAAAGACCAGTGATTGGTCAATTATACTGTATTGGCATTCTCATTTGTATTTCTTTCATTATTTATTAAATTTTTATTTTAAAAATGTTTCAATAAATTAAATATAAGACATTACTATTATTTTTATATGGGACTAGTATTTATGCTCATGGTGTTGAAAATACTGTAGAGAGGATTTTTATTTTGTTTTTGTTTGGTTTGATTTCCTTTCATGGTACTTTTTTCACATGAGTCTTGAGTTCTTCATACATTGAAAATCTGTAGTCTTAGTTTCCTGATCTTTAAAATAGGATTAATGAGATTCTGAGAGAACAAATGCTCTTAGATTCGATGATTTAGAAATTTTGGTCCCTCTAAATTGCATCTTCAATTGCTTTTTTTTTTTTTTTTTTTTTCTTTTTCCCCTACTGGAAACAGTTCAGAGGAGACTTGTTTTTTGCTTTGTTTTGTTTGTTTGTTTGTTTTTAAGATCATGTTACTAGTAAGTTATGAGGTCAAAATCGGAACTAAGGTCTTCTAGTTTTCTTCTCTTCTTTTTTCTTGCTACTTTTCCTAACTTTTCCCCCTTTCTTTCATCTCTTCCCTCTTTCCATTCTTCTTACCTTCCTTCCATTCTTTTTACTTTTCTTTCTTTTTCCTTCTTTCCTCCCTTCTTTTTCTTCCCTCCTTCCTTCCTTCTTTCCTTCCTCTCTCCTTCCTCCTTTTTTTCTTCCTGCCTCCCCCTTCTCTCCTTCTCCTCCTCTTCTTCTTCCATTTAGTGGCTTGTCCAAGATCACACAGCTAGAAAATGTTAAATATCTGAGGCCAAATTTGAACTCAGGTCCTCCTGACTTCAAGGCTGGTACTCTATCCATTGCACCACCTAGCTACCCCCCCTTTTTTTTCTCCTTCCTTTCTTCCTCCTTCCTTCCTTCCTTCCTTCCTTCCTTCCTTCCTTCCTTCCTTCCTTCCTAATTTTTTTATTTTTTTTATTTTTGGAGTTACAAGATTTTGTGAGATTGGTTCTGAAACAGATAAAAGGAGCAGAAAACACAGATTTACAAAAAGAGACTTAAAGGATGCATTTTATTTGTTAAATTTCTGTTTTCATATTAAGAGACCAGCCTCTCTTGTTCCTATTGCTATTTCAATTAAATGTAATGAGCCATTTGTGGCTTATTAAATCATTATGTGGAAATAATATAGATACAGTAGGGGAGATAAAAACATCAGACAATAAAAAATTATGGATTAGTTCATTATAGCTACCTTACAGCACAGTTATTCATGACATATGATACATAGACCAATAACTAGAAGTACAATAACAATAGCTTGCATTTACATAATATTTTAGGATTTTCAAAAAACTTTATAATTATCTCATTTGTGCCTCAAAAAATCTTGGGAAGTAGGTGCCATTGTTATCCCCATTTTACAAAGGAGGAAACTTAGGCAGACAGAAAGTAAGTGAATGACTTGAAGCCACATAGATATTAAATGATTGTGAATCCGAGCTCAGGCTTTTCTAACTTCAGATCCAAAGCTCTAGCCATTGTGCCACTTAGCAAAATAAACAAGGAAAAAAAAATAAATGAGAAAATATAACACTCCAAGTCTTCTCATTCCAAATCCAAGTTACTTTCCTCTGCACTGCCCATCTCAGAGGGCAAGTGACAATATTCTTGTATTACTTCATAGGCCTTATGTAAATATGAGCTTTTATTGCTATTTTTGTCATAATTATTATTACATTTAGCTTCTCAGAAGAATTACTATTTATTGCTAATATTGCTGACATTTATCTCTCTGTCTCCTTTCTCTGATTTATTGTCTAGCTTGGGACTTTTACCATCATTTAATGGAGTAATGTAGCAATTATAGCACTGTCTGTAAGGTAAGGAGAGCAAAGAATTGACTTCAATTTGGCTCCATTTACAACATTAGAATGTGTCTACATCAGAACATCTAGATTTGACTGATTTCTGACCTTCTCACTACTCATGCGTCTTTAGGCAAGTAATTTTCTTTCAAATGGTTTCAGCTTCTTCCTTAATTAATAGAGAAAACTTCAGCTAATGACTTCCAAGGACCTTCTTCCATCTACAAATCCTATAGCCATCATAATGCCTTCACACTTAATAACTGGACATTTTACCAATATCACCCATTCTCCTTTTCCTTTTCCTTACACTCAAAACCACACTCCAAAGTGCCTTGAGACTGAGTCCCTTTATGAAGAGATAACTCCTAGGGGAAAAAGAAATCCCATGAACAAGTCTTTCTTCACAATAATAATGCTCAATGGGTTTTACTTTGAATACCAACCATTATCTTCACTTCCAAAGAGTCCCAAAAGGATTAACAATTTTTCAAGAGCAGGTTATGAGTCACCAAATATGAGATAAGGCTGCGATTTGACTATAATAGCTCAATTATCATTATCTTTATCATATCATCTCTATCTTCTTTTTCTTGTTTTGTTTGTTTGTTTGTTTGTTTGTTTTTTTCCTCAAAGAAGCACACTTTTCCAGAGTTGACAAGAATTTATGGACAAAGAATGGTAGAGCTGAAAGGAACCTTAGAACACAGAATGCCTGAAATGAGAGTTCTTAGGATGTAGAATTTCAGATGAGGCAAGGACCTGAAGATAGTGAACATAGAATGCCAGCATTGTAATGGTTCTTGGGAAATGAAACTTTGCAATACCATCTGCCATGTCACATTTGGAAGCTATGTGTGGTCACCTTCATATGTGTATGCATTTCTATATATGTGCGCATACATATGTGTATATATATTTATATGTGCATATGTATATATATGTTTGTGCATATATATTTTGTGCATGTATTTATATGTGTGTATATATATATGTGCATATTTATATTTGTGTATATACATATATATGTGTATATATATATATATATATATATATATATATATATATATATATATATATATATATATAATTATTCTGTACATTTATTATTAGTTCTTTCTCCAGATGAAGATAGTATCTTTCTTTACATGGCCCTATAGTTAATTTGGGTTTTTATAATAGATAAAATAATCTATTCACTCAAAGTTGTTCTTAAAACAATATTGCTATTACTTTATGCAATGTTCTCTTGAATCTCCTCATTCTATGTTCTTTCAACTATATCACATAGCCTTCTCCTACCTTCTTTTTGTCTCTTTTACCCTACTCCCTTTGATTTTCTCTTTTATTGTTATCTGTCTCTCCTGTTTTTCCTTCCTCATCTCTGTTTCAGGCCTTGAAGTAGCTGCAGTGGGCCAGACTAATCTATATATTCTGCTATCTGGATCAAAAGTTTGCTGTCCCCTGATGCAAAAGCAGTCATAGACAGCCCTCTGAATAATGCAAAAGCTCATTGATAATTGATTTAAAGTAATAAGAAAAATCCTTTCACATATGATACTTGATCCTTAAGCAAAACAATTGTTTATTTTCATATACATCAAATGTTACAATTATTGAAATTTGCAAACATTCAAAGCATATTTACATACATTATCTCATTAGAGTCTTCTATCAGCTCCATAAGACAGAATCTATTGCTATTTTAACATTATTTTTTAACATTTGTTGCATTAACATCATTGATAATAATTGTAGGCCTTCTGTCTATCCCCTGTCTCAATATATATATACACACACACACACAGACACACATATACATGTATATACACTTATCCCTTGAGTGACTTGGGAGATCTTTCTGCTAACTATCCTCTTGCTTCCTAGCTTTTGGATTCTGATGGTAGGGATGGTTCTCAGAGAGAAGAATCCACATCTAATATATATATATATATATATATATATATATATATATATATATATATATATATGTATTAATATATATCACAATATATAATAATATATAAATAACACAAATTATAAATGTGTTATATATAATATATGTATATTAAATATACACATACACATACACCTAGATACATTTTACTCTATGTCTCTAGGATATATTTATATATATTTATTTGTACAAATTTATATGTACCCAAATTATATATTTACATTCTATATATGTTATATTTTTAAAAATATACTTACATATGCTATATACACATGCTTACATATATGTATATATAATAACATACACATATGTACTATAACATAAATATATGTATATATATAATATGCATACATGTATAAATTATACCTCATACAAACACTATACAAGCATACTTGTATGAGTGTGTTTGTGTACAAAATCAACTACATGCCAGATGCTTCACTAAATGCTTTACAAGTATTATCTCATTTAATTTTCCCAACAACCCTAGCAAGTAGGTGCTATTTTTTTTAGACTCTGCCTCTGACCTAAATGCATGCCTTCAATTCTAATTATTTTTCAACTGAGGAAAATGAGACCAAGAGAGGTTAAGTCCCCCAGTTTGCATAGAGACAATATTTGATTCTCCTTAACTTCAGGCCTAGCATTTTACCCACTGCCTTACCTAAGTAGCTAGCATGGTATAGTCAAACCAGCCCCACAATTGGATCAGTAGATCTGAAATCTAGACTGTGGAACTTATTACTTCTAACTCCTTAAGGAAATCAATTAATCATTCTGGGCCATGGTTTTCTGTTTTATAAAATGTGGACATTGGATTGGGTAGCACTTAGACCCTTTGCATCTCTGGAGCTGTGGTCCTTTATTTATAACAAAGAAAGCTAATGATTAAATTTTGGGTCAAAGGAGCAAGAACCAAATTTCTTTCCCTGAGTTTTAATTTCTTTCTCTGAAAAATGACAGCATGGGACTAGATTCTTTCAAAAAAGACCCTGTGGTTTAGAAACAAATCATACCGGAGGGACAGTGTGTGTGTGTGTGTGTGTGTGTGTGTGTGTATCCTTCACCTTACAGTCATAATGAAGAAAAAAAGAGAGTTCCCAGGGACCGAAGTTGTTTTTTTTCCATGACACCCTCTGAGAAGAAGAAAATCATTTCATCATTTACCTCTTGGGGCTCTTTGGGGCTTTGCTTTATAACACAGTCCCTTATCCCTGGCCAATTGGCAAAAGCTCAAAGTTCCAAAGAATTGAGAATAAACAGCCTGAGCAGTTGCTATTCTTTTTTTATCAGCATTTTGCATGAAAATGCCAATCTGTAGCCTAGAAAAAGAATATTCTCACATTTAAGTGGAAAATTATTCTAAGACTTCTACACTACAAGCAGGTAAGCAAAGTGAAATGGGATCACCTCTTTCAAGAGGTATTATCTTAATTCTCCTGTTGTCATTTCTCCCTCCCTTTAACTGAAATAATTTTGCCTTTATTTTGCATATATCTTGTACTTATTTATTTGTTAAGATAGTTAACCTCCAAACAGAATATGTTTTTTTTCTGTAAGTTTTAAGAACAAATTTGAATGAATAAGTCATTTTGACTATTATAAATATCCAAATTAACTTCAAAGGACATATGAAGAAAGAAGTTATCTTCATCCAGAGAAAGAACTTGTAAATAGAAGTATATAGAGAATAATTTTACACACACACACACACACACACACACACACACAAATTTGTGTCTGATGGTCTTCTCTAGACTGGGGTAGGGAAAGAAGAAAAAAAGAAAAAAATTACATGATTATTTTAAAAGAATAGCCTAGTGTACGTAATAGATTTGCAATTTCATGAACAAACATCATTTTTATACCATACTATTTTATACTATGCTATAATGGAAATGCTTGTTTTATTCTCTAGATTAAAAATAAAATAAATAAACATGGAAAAATTAAAATAAGCTTTTTGAGGAAAGAGTCTATACCCCTTTTGCATTCAAAACACAGTTCCTAGGGCTATGTTATAACTGGCAAATAATAAATACTTAAGAAGTATTTATTGATTCAATGATAGATTGATTAATTTGGAAACTGAAAGCCAAAGAAAGAAACTTTGGAAGCAGCAGAAGCAGAACTGAAGCCATAGTATCATTTCATTTTTCTTCACTAAACCACCCTCTGTCTTGTTCCTAATTCTTCCCTTTGAGATCACACAGAATAAATCTCACTTGGGCTATGTGGGCTATGATTCCAATGTCTTTTTTTCTAAGTGATGTTTGAAGACAAAGATCATGTCCCATCTGATTCTTCTCTGCTTTAGGGGAAAAAAATCATATTTAGAGCCACAAGAGACTTCATTTTATATTAAGAGATTTAAGACATTGAGACTCATATTTCAGAATAGTAGATGAGGTATCCCAGGATATAAAGAAAGTGGCATCAATGAGATTTGGATACAATTTCTCTGACTCCAGATCCATTGTTGTTTCTGTCTTTCTTTCTTTTATCTGAAGCAATTGGGGTTAAGTGACTTGCCCAGGATCACACAGCTAGGAAATGTTAAGTTTCTGCAACCAGATTTGACTCAGGTCCTCCTGATTTTAGGGCTGGTGCTCTATCCACTGTGCCACCTAGCTGCCCACCATTGTTTGTTCTTTCAATTCTCAAAAAACATGGCTTCTATAGCCTTCATAATTCAGATCATCTCCTTCACAAATTGTACTTTGTCAACGATTCAATTAATATGTAGTGTCTAGGACAGGGAACAGGATCTTGGATGTCATCCTACCTGGCAGAGGATAGAAATTTTTACTTCCTAGATTCTGGAATAGACTTACCATTGGATCTCTTATGCCCAGTTGTGGGGAAAAAAGTGGTTGTTCCAGGGAACAGTTTTCTCATCTATAAAATGGAGATAATTATACTTATATTTTAAAAATAAGACAGGATTAAAGCAATTACAGATGAGGAAAATATTGAAATGATAGCATAGGAAAAAGAAGAAGAAACTGTAAAGGATATTATAGACCATCAAGTCCAATCTGCTCACATTACAGACAAATACACTTGTTCATGTTCATACAACAAACAAGTATCTGAAGCATGACATGAACTTTTCCCATCCTGACACCAAATTCAATGCTCTATGTACCATATTACAAAGGTGCTTTACTAGGATTGGGTGGGTATTGTTTGGGTGGTTATCTGTAAAGTCTGGGTTAGCTCCCTGGAGGCCTCAGGAACAGCCAGAGTCAGGATAAGTAAAAGTCCTTGGTCTTTAGTGGGAGAAATGAAGAAGACAGACAAAACTGTTACAAGGCTCCTGGATTCTCAAGTCCAAAGTCACCGACCTCTCTCCTCCTTCTCCTGGCCAAGTGAAATCTGGCTTGTCTCACACCATCCTCTAATCCTTGCCTATGATTATCTGTATGCACCAAACATGGAGCAGCACCAAACTGTGCGAAGGGTCATTTTTCCAAACATATGCTAATAGAACCATTGTCAAATAGATAATTAGCCTTAAGTGCTCTGTTGTCTGATTCAAGCACACCTTTTAAGAGTGTCAGCCCTTTAGAGATATCAAGATGCATCCTGCACCTAAATAAAAGGCAAGGCCTAAAACATCAAATAGAAAAGATGCAAATTAGTTTCCTAGAAGACTAAGGGAGCTAATAAACTCATCAGTTAAAATTTTATCATCCATTATATATGTCAGACACTATGCTGGGCTCTAAGGAAATAAAAAAAAATTAAATTATTCCTACTCTTAAGGAGCTTAAAAATTATTGGAAGAAATAGTTATTGCCCAAATAAATGGATAAAATAAATATGTGCGAAATTGATAAAAGTTATTTGTTTGGAAGAAAAGACCCTAGCATTTGAGAAGATAAAAATTTGTAGAAAAGACATCTGAGATGAACTTGAGGGATACTTATTATTCTAAAAGCATTATAGGAATTAGGGTTCCTGTGAAAAGGTATGGGAAAAGGAGACTGAATATCTTTTGTGAGAATGTGTGTGAACAAAAAGAGAGTGTGAAACTGTAAAAGATGAATTAAAACTGGAAAGGGAGGGTGGAACCAAGTTTTTAAGGACTCTAAATCTCAAAAGGAGGATGTTTTAATTGGAAACTACAAATTATAAGCCAGTGGACCTTACTGAGAAGAGGTGTGTTACAATCATATGAATGTTATCTTGGTAATGTCTCAAGTAAATTTAATAAAGGCAGACTAAGGCCCAGGCTCCAAACAAAACCAGTTTATTTAACAGTGGTGAATATGTTAACAAAGTGAGTCAGACTAGTGATCTCAGTAAAATCAGAGACTCTGATAAGGATAGGTCCCTCTTTATTGACACACAAGAAAAGGGCCATGGTAATCATGGAACATTATGACTGGCCATACTAAGAAATATGGGCTAGCATTCAGGCAAGGATAATCACACCTTTCTCTGACAATTATTTTGTAATTTCAGTTGTGCCTGACTCTTTTGGATACCTTGTGGAATTTTTTGGCAAGGGTACCAAAATGATTTTCTATTTCCCTTTCCAAACTATTTTATAGCTGAGGAACTCAGACAAACAGAATTAATGACTTGATTAGGGTCACACATCTTATAATATATGAGGCTGGATTTGAATTCATGAAAATGATTACTGATTCTAAGCCCAGAGTTCTATCCACTACACCATCTAGCTTCCCTCTCTGACAATTAAATAATGTTCATTGTTTTCTGGGGCCCATCTGCATCTTGTATTCTTTGTCAGGGGATTTCTCTTTGGGAAAGATAAAAACTTTCTAATTGCCCAAAGAGAGGTAAGGACAGATGATATATTTTGGGGGGATATTATCAATTTTATTTGTGGGGTTCAAGGATAGTAGATTGATGTCATGGAAGAATTTCAAGGGCTGTTGATGTGAGAGAGAAAAATTTCTATTTTAAGTATACCTATAAACTAAGTCAGAAGGAAAGCTAAAATCATGAGCTCAACTCAAAGAGCTTGGAAACATGATGTTAAGCAATTATAGGCTCAATTATAAAAAAAATTAGCATAAAATAAATTATATTGGAGAATCAATAAAGGAAAAATTAATAGAGAAGAAACAAAGTAAAATGAATTTGATTTTTTTCAATAGTTGAGTGATTAGTATATTGGAGAAGGGATAGACGTGAAGGAGGGATACCAGTTAGTAGAATATTGCAGCAGTACAGGTAAGGGACAGTGAAAATCTGAATTGGGTTATTGATGGTGTGATCACATTGAAAGAGAGATATTTTAGAAATTAAAAAAAAAACTTTAGAAAGTGATCTGTGACTGAAGAGTGAAGATTCAAGAAGGACTCTGAAATTGTGAACCTGGGAAGCCTGTAGGTAACCTTGTCTGGCAGAAATAAGTTTAAAAAGTAAATTTTGGAGGGAGATAGATAATCAATCTGTTTTGGACAGGTCGGGTTGCTCATAGAAAATCCAAGTTGAGATATCCAATAACCAGATGGTGATGAGAGGCAAGAAATATATTAGAACTGAATAAATAGATTTAGATGTGATCTACATAGAGATTATAATTTGATTCCATGAATCGAAATAATTATTAAGAATGAGGTTTAATAAATAGAAGAGGTTCCAGGATAGTGTTTGAAGCAGAAGAGACTACTGGATAGAGCAAAGCTTCTTAAATTGTGGGTCACTACCCCACATTGGGTCATATAACTGAATTTGGGGATTATGGAATTTTGATGTGTACACCTATTTTATATACCAATATATCCAGGATTGTGGAAATTTTTCTCAGGTGAAAAGGAGTGATGAATGTAAAAAGTATAAGAAAGATATAAAATGTCCACAAATAAATATCCTTAGGTCAGCTCATCATAAATGAAGTTCTTCCTGAACCTATTAATTGATAACAGTCTCTACCTTTCTTGATTTAAATGTATTTTGAATGTGTTGGGGCAATTCATACTTATTTGGGAAGATTAATTCATACTTACTTGGGAAGATGATTGTCAAATTTTAAGCATGAAAATTTGTATCTCACAAATCCTATAAATTAAGGTTTGATATAATGTTTTGCTGATTCAATTAGTTGTCTAAATTTATGAAAATGTTACAGTTACAATACAGATTAAACTTTAAATTGTTAATAATTGAGATTAAAGCTTAAAATAAATTCTTATTTATTAACTAAAATAGATATGTATATGTATGCTTACCTACATATACATCTATAACCATAATTTAATAGACTAGTAGCAGAAAAGTCCTAATTATGTCCTATTCTGAATTCCTAAAGTTGTCTTCATTAAAAAAAAAAAAAAGTTTTATTGATTTTTTTTTTGCACTTAGATAATCACTTCTCTTGTTGGTTTCTCCTGAAACATAAAATGCCAGAAGAGATACAAATCTGTAGATATGGCTAATGTAAACTTTTGATTTGGTGAACTATGATGTTATAAATGGAGGGATTTTTTTTCACTTAAAAATGTATAAAAATGTAGGATAGTTAAAACAACTGATCAAATTAATTGATTAAAAATTGATAAATTTAAAATATAGGAACTGCAAAAACAATAAAATAATAAAATCTACTTTAAAATACTTCAATAAAATGATGAGCCAAAGAGTAACTGTATATTACTTTTTCATCCCTTCAAAAAGTTTATATTGAAAAGTGGGATGATGATCCAAAAACAATACAATTCAAATCTTATTATATAAAGATATAAAAGGGGTGTTCAAAGCATCTTATGGTGCCTTCAAGGAGTCATTTCACTTGATCTTCAGAAATTCTGGTATACACTATGGTTAGGATTCCCATTTTACCTGCATTCACACTGGAATTCTTTGCATTAACATATTCCCATGCATCTTTCCTTTTCAGAACAAAGTATTAATAACTAGAAATAAGAAGATTTTATATTCAGCCAGCTCATCTACTTAATCAAGACAAAGTGTTTGGTGATATGTAATCAGGCATTGCTTCATTGTCTTTGGGATATCAATTTAAGTATAGAAGCTACACCCGTCATGACTAAGGAATAATTATATTCTTATACCCTGATTTAACAATTGAGTATTTGTACTTAAGCTGTCAACCATATAATCTCAGTCACCAATATTGTCATTATTGAGCATTATAGTTGGCTAGACTTTTGAGATCATTCTTGTTCAATTAGTCATCCAAAAAAGAACATCAATTGCATCCCTGATAAGGATATATATTTTACCTCTTCTTAAATACTTTCTGAAATTACAATAGTTATCCTCAACTCAAAGCCAAGTGTGTCTAATACATCAACAAATGGATAAAAGAAACCACTCTGTTGTGACAGAGTTTATTTTTATGGGCATTACTCAAGACCCGCAATTGCAGATTATCTTCTTTGTGGTGTTTCTTGCTGTCTACATGATCAATGTGATAGGCAATGTTGGTATGATTATCCTCATTGTGATGGATGCACAACTGCATACACCAATGTACTTCTTCCTTTGCAATCTCTCTCTCGTGGATCTTGGCTACTCATCTGCCATTGCTCCCCGAATGTTGGCAGACTTCCTGACCCAGCACAAGGTCATCTCTTTCTCCAGCTGTGCTACTCAATTTGCCTTCTTTGTGGGGTTTGTAGATGCTGAGTGCTATGTCTTGGCTGCCATGGCATATGATCGGTTTGTGGCTATCTGCCGCCCACTTCACTATAGCACCATCATGTCTAACCGAGTATGTCTGGTACTTACAATAGGTTCCTACCTGGCTGGACTGGTAAGTCTGGTAGCCCATACTTCCCTCACATTCAGTCTAGAGTATTGTGGTTCCAACATCATCAACCATTTCTTCTGTGAAATCCCACCACTCCTGGCTCTTTCTTGTTCAGACACCTACATCAGTGAAATCTTACTCTTCAGCCTGTGTGGCTTCATTGAGTTCAGTACCATACTCATCATCTTTATTTCCTATGCCTTCATCCTTGTGGCCATCCTCAAGATCAGCTCTGCTGAAGGCCGTATCAAGGCTTTCTCAACTTGTGGATCCCATCTCACTGGTGTCACGCTTTTCTATGGGACAGTCATGTTCATGTATCTTAGGCCAACATCTGCCTACTCTCTGGACCAAGACAAATGGGCTTCTGTGTTTTATACTGTCATTATTCCTATGTTGAACCCTATTATCTATAGTTTGAGAAATAAAGATGTGAAAGCTGCCTTCAAAAGATTGACCTGTAAGAAACCTCAGTAAAATCAATTAAAAAGGCAGACAAAATATTATTCTGGGCTTTTGATACAAGAAGGGAATGAAACCAGAGCGATCAGAAACTGATCAGTCCAAATAGATTTTTTAGTAATGTTATAAAATAGTTGAGCGCCATAACCTTTGAGTAGGAATTAAGACAATTACAGCATGAGTCTTGAAATGTGGATGCAGTATGATTGAGGATGATATGTTAAGTGAAGTGTTTTGGCTGGGAGAAATGTATGTGTTGTTACATCTGCAAATTAAGGTAAACTGAAAGACAAAGTTATAAGGATTTAATAGTCAACCAATAGTTAACCAGTAACCAATTGATTGGATCAGTGGTCTCTCTCAATGACCAATGACACTGAATAAAGGCTGAAAGGTTCTTTTATAACAATTAGCAAGATGACAGAACAAAACATTCAATAATGTAGATGTCTCTTCTTCTGATTGTCTATTATTGACATTCAAGATTACATGTTTTGATTAACCACCCTTCTGAAACTCCCTACATAACTAAGATAACAGTAACAAGACAAATATTATCAGGAAATGAGAGGGGTCTTCAGGTGGTAAGAGTTTCTACAATAGCTTAATTTATGAAATTTTTCCCTTAGATTAACCACATTTCTCTGGAAAGTGGGTGATGGATTGAGTTACAAAGGTGGAAGTAATTACAAGAAAAAGGATGACTTTTACACAACTTTCTTCTAGCTTGTGGTTGTGAATGAAATTTATGAGGAAAATGAACCTTGAAAGAGTATATTAAATCTGACTTGATTCAATTTAGCAACATGGAAGTACTCAATTATCAAGTGTGTATACATGAGTGAGTGTGAGAATGACTGTCTAGTAAGAAAGTAGTATTATCAGAATCAATTTCATCAAGAGCTAATCATGACTGATCATCACGATGACAAACCCCAATTCCAGAGGAGCCAAGGAGGATTCACACTATTCACCTATGGACTGAAAAATGGTGAATTTTTGGAAATGACCAATAGAGGAACCTTTTTTGGTGGTGGAGCTTAATAGCATATTTGTTACATGGATATTATTTTTTCTTCTTTTCAAAGGAGAAGGTAGAAATGGGAACAAGAGAAAATGGATAGTTATTAGGAAAAAATTAAAAGCCATAATGGTTTAATTGCCTTTTATTTTATTGGCAGTGTTACAAAACTGGTAAATCAAGGCAATATTGTTGACAGAATTTACCTAGCTTTTGAGACAAAGTCTTTGATAATTCTATTTTCATAAAAGTCTAGTCTAAATTTAACAGAATGGATTTTGAATTGTTTGAGTGAAAAGACCTAAATTATAGTTATTAATACTTAAATGAAAACTGTAAAGGAGGTTTCTAGTAGAGTACTCTAGGCATCTGTAGTTCTATACTTTCCTCTTAAATTAGTGACCTGGATAAGACAAAATTAACATATTTAAATATGTTGAGTATAAATATAGAGATAGATGTATAGATATATTCATAGAGATAAATAGATAAAAATGAAGGTATAGTAGTAAATGTAGATTGTTTTTATTTTTTGTTATCATTTTGTTTTATTTTTTGAGGGTTTTTTGTTTGTTTTTTTAGTTTTTATTTGGCTTACATTTCCTACTATATCCTCTTTCTTTACCTAGGAAGTCTTTTTGTGGAACGAAAAACAACTTCAGCAAAACCACCCAATATATCTAAAAAGTCTATCATTATATAAAATGATCCATAACCATCTCAACAAAGAAATTAAAGGATATCTTCTTTTGGAAGACAAACTTCATCATTTTAATTTTATAACTTTCAATTTCAATTATTTTGTTGAAGATTCCATTTACATTGTTTTGAGGATTCTATTTATTTTAATTGCATCATTTCATATGAGGTCTTTCCATGATCTTATATGTTTATTACCTTGATTATGTCTTATAGGATAGGAATATTCTGTTATAAAAATATATCATTATTTAATTAGATATGTCCCATAAATGGATAGTTACTTTAAAAAAATTTTTTTTGGATAACAAAAGTAAAAGGGAGAGGTAATAGAATGCTAAAAAAAATTTGCATATATGAGGTTTTTCTTTTTATTCTTAACCTCTGAGTGTATATTTAGCAGTAGAATCTCTAGCATAATTTATTTGACAAATGAAGTCTTTAGCACACTTGCTGTAAAATTTCCCCCCAGCTCTCTGCTTTCTTTCTAATCAAGGGTATAATGATTTTGTTTGTAGAGAATCTTTTTGATTTAGTATAATCAAAAATTTTTTTTTGTAATGTTCCCTATCTCTTGTTTAGGAATAAATTCCTTCCATATCCACAAGTCTGACAGAAAACCATTATATGCTGTTTTAATTTATGATATTACCCTTTATATCTAAATAATGTATTCATTTTTATCCTATTCTAGTTTACTTTGTGAAATATTGGTCTACCTAGTTTCTGTCAAGCTGTTTTTCCATTTTTTAATAATACATTATTTTCCCAATTAAATGTAAAATAAATTTTATTTTTTAAAACTTTGAGTTCTAAATTCTCTTCCTTTTTCATTCCTTTCCTTTACTCCCACTCAATATTGTGAGCAATTTTATCAGTTTTACATGTAAAATTATATAAAACTTTTAAAATATATTAATCATTTTATGAAAGAAAACACAGACAATAAAAAATAAAGAAAATGGAAAAAATAGCAACAAAAATAATGCTACCATCTGCATTCAGATCACTGTTCATGAGATCTCTGGAATCATCTTCCATCATTGTATTGCTGAGAATAGCTACATTCAAAATTGAACATTTTACAAAGATACTGTTACTGTGTACAATGTTCTGGTTCTGCTCATTTCTCTTTACTTCAGCTCATGTCTTTTCAGTTTCTTTTAATTAGTCTCTTCCTGTTCATCATATGTTATAGTACAATAGTATTTCATTACAATCATAAACCACAACTTATATAGCCATCCCTCAATGGATGGGCATTTCCTTAATTTCTAATTCTTTGTCACCACAAAAACGAGCTTCTATAAATATTTCTACAAAGTGATTTTTGTTTTTTTTTTCCTTTTTAAGCAAATCTCTTTGGGATATAGATTTAGTAATGGTATTGTTGTATAAAAGAGCATGCATGGTTTTATACCCCTTTTCACATAGCTCCAAATTGCTGTCCAGAATGATTGAACCAGTTTGCAATGCTACCAATAAAGCATGACTGTTCCCATTTGCCCCCATGATCTTCAACATTTATTATTTTCTTCATCTCTCATATTAATCAATTTGACATTTGTAAAATGGTACCTCAGAATTCTTTCAATTTTCATTTCTGTAATCAATAGTGATTTAGAGCACTTATTCATAGGACTAAATATGGCTTTTATTTCTTCATCTGAAAACTATATTGCTATATCCTTTTATCAGTTATCAATTGGGGGATGACTTGTGTTCTTATAAATTTGAGTCTTTTCTATATAGTTGAGGAATTAGGGCTTTATTTTAAAATGCTTTCTTCAACTTTCTGCTTTCCTTCTAATCTTAAGTGCATTGATTTTGTTTGTGCAAACCCTTTTTAATTTAACATTTTCAAAAGTATTTATTTATAACTTGTAGTACTCTGTCTCTTCTTAGGTTATACATGCTTCCCATATCAATAGATCTTTCAGGTAGAGTATTCCATGCTCTTCTAATTTGCTTATGATATCAACATTTTTATGTAAATTATTTATACATTTTTACCTTTTGTGTTACATACAATGAGGTGCCTGGTCTATAAATTGTTCCTAACATATTGTTTTCAATATTCACACACAGTATTTTCCTTTTTAAAAAATCAAATAGTGAGTTGTTTTCTCAAAAGTTAGGTTCTTACGGTTTATCAAACATTAAATTGTTATGATAACTTACTACTTTGTCATGTGTACCTAACTGCTTCTACTGACTCACCTTACTATTTCTTATCTAATACAAGATTGTTTTGATGATTATTTTAGAATATAGTTTGAGATCCAGTTTGGTTAGACCACCTTTCTTCCCATTTTTTTTTTCATTGACTCCCTTGATATTTTAAATCTTTTGTTCTTCCAGATGAATTTTGGCAATATTTTTCAAGCTTTATAAAATATTTTTGATAGTTTTATTAGAATGACACTAAATAAGTCAATTAACTTAGGATGAGTTTTCATTTTTATTAGCCTACTTTTAAACAATTAAGATTTTTAGTTTTTCAGATATGAATTTATTTGTGTGAAAAATATTTTGTAATTGTATTCATATAATCCTTAGAGTTGTATTGCTGCATAGACTCCCAAGTGTTTCTATTGCTTAGAGTTGAATTAAATGGAATTTCTTTCTATTTCTTGCTGCTGGACTTTATTGCTAAGGTATAGAATATTTGGGAATTTTTGTTGATTTCTGTGGGTTTCATATTCTGCAACTTTCCTAAAATTATTCATTTTTAATTGATTTCATAGAATTATGTTTTTAATTTCTTTTTTTATTTTATAATTATAACTTTTTTTGATAGTACATTGCATGGGTAATTTTTTATAACATTATCCCTTGCACTCACTTCTGTTCTGATTTTTCCCTTCCTTCCCTCTACCCCTTCCCCTAGATGGCAGGCAGTTTTATACATGTTAGATATGTTATAGTATATCCTAGATATATGTGTGCAGAACTGAATTTATTGTTGGACAAGAAGAATTGGATTCAGAAGGTAAAAATAACCTGGGAAGAAAAACAAAAATGCAAACAGTTTACATTCACTTCCCAGTGTTCCTTCTCTGGGTGTAGTTAATCTGTCCATCATTGATCAATTGGAACTGAATTAGATTTTCTCTTTTTCGAAGATGTCCACTTCCATCAGAATACATCATCGTCATACAGTATTGTTGTTGAAGTGTATAATGATCTCCTGGTTCTGTTCATTTCACTCAGCATCAGTTCATGTAAATCTCTCCAAGCCTCTCTGTATTCATCCTGCTGGTCATTTCTTACAGAACAATAATATTCCATAACATATTTATTCAGCCATTCTCCAATTGATGGGTATCCATTCATTCTTCATTTTCTAGCCAGTACAAAAAGGGCTGCCACAAATATTTTGGCACATACAGGTCCCTTTCCCTTCTTTAGTATTTCTTTGGGATATAAGGCCAGTAGTAGCACTGCTGGATCAAAGGATATACACAGATTGATAACTTTTGGGGCATAATTCCAGATTGCTCTCCAGAATGGTTGGATTTGTTCACAACTCCACCAACAAAGCATCAGTGTCCCAGTTTTACCACATCTTCTCCAACATTCATCATTATTTTTTCCTGTTATCTTAGCCAATCTGACAGGTGTGTATCTCAGAGTTGTCTTAATTTGCATTTCTCTGATCAATAGTGATTTGGAACACTCTTTCATATGAGTGGAAATAGTTTCAATATCTTCATCTGAAAATAGTCTGTTCATATCCTTTGACCATTTCTCAATTGAAAAATGGCTTGATTTCTTATAAATCAAAGTCAATTGTCTGTATATTTTGGAGATGAGGCCTTTATCAGAACCTTTAACTATAAAAATGTTTTCCCAGTCTGTTAATTCCCTTCTAATCTTGTTTGCATTAGTTTTGTTTGTACAAAGCTTTTTAATTTGATATAATCAAAATTTTCTATTTTGTGATCAATAATGATCTCTAGTTCTTCTTTGGTCGCGAATTCCTTCCTCCTCCACAAGTCTGAGAGATTCCATAGAATTCTTTAAAAATACATTAAATTATCTGCAAGGTGATAGTTTTGTTTCTTTGTTATCTATATAATTTCTTTCATTTATTTGTCTTGTCTTGTTGATATAGATAACATTATTTTTGATTAAAAATGATAACAAGAAATCCCAGAAATCACTTGGAGAACTTTTAGTTTATCTCCCTTATAGATATAGCTTGCTGATAGTTTTAGAAACTATTTATAATTTCAAAGAAAGATCAATTTATTACTGTATTCTCTAATGTTTTTTTATACAAATGGATTGTTTATTTTTTCTAAAGATTTTTCTGCATCTATTGAGATAATACTATTTCTCTTAGTTTTGATACTGATATGGTTAATAATGTTTATCAATTTTCTATACTAAACCAGCTCTACATTCCTGGTATAAATCCTGCCTAGTCATATTATATGGTCTTTGTGGTATATTTCAGAAATATCCTTGCTAATTTTTAAAAATTTGATTGATGTTCATTAGAAAAAAATATTTAGTTATCTTTATCTATTTTGGCTCTTCCTATTTTACGTATCAGTACCATATTTATGTAATAAATGGAATTTGTTAGGACTTCTTTTTTCCCAAAATATTTATATTTTAGGGGAATTAATTATTCTTTCATTGTTTTATAGAATATGCTTGTAATTCCCATATTTTCCAGGGGATTTTTTTATTAGGAAGCTCATTGATGACTTGTTCATTTTACCCTTAAGATAAGGCTTTTTACGTATTCTATTTCATCTTCTGTTAATCTGAGAAATTCATTTTTTTTGTAATTATTCATCCATTTAATTCACTTTGTTAAATTTATTGTTATTTAATTGAACAAAATATCTCTAAATAAATAATTTAATTTCATCTTCATTGATGGTGAATTCACCCTTTTCATTTATGAATCTGGTGATTTGGTATTGTTTTTAATCAAAGTAACCAATAGTTTTTTTTTTCCTATTCTGTTGATGTTTCTTCATAAAACCATGTGCTGATTTTATTTGCTCATTCAATACTTTTCTTTCACTTTAATTAATTTCTCTTTTGACTTTTTAAGATTTTAAATTTGATGCTTAATTGGAGATTTTTAATTAATTCTTTTTCTATATTTGCTTTGTTGCATGTCCAATACATTGATTTACTCTTTCTCTTTTTCAATAATATTGGTCTTTTAAAGACCAATTGCTTTGGAGGCATCACATGAACTTTGGGAGATTTTCTCATTGTTATCATTCTTTATAATGGAATAATTTCTTGTTTCTTTGATTTGTTCTTTGACTCACTCATTTTTTAGCATTAGACTATTTTGTTTCTGATAGTTTTTTATTTATTTTTCCATGGTCTTCTATTGAATGTATTATTTTTTTACATTATGATCTGGAAAAGGTGCATTTAATATTTCTGCTTTCCTATATTTGACTGTGAGTTTTTTTATGCTCTAATTTACGGTCAAGTATTGTGAATACCCCCATCTACTGCTAGAAAAAAAAAAGTATATTCCTTTCTATTCACATTCAGTTTTCTCCAGAGGGCAATTATAGTTAACTTTTGTAAAACTCTATTCATTAGTTTAACTTATTTCTAGTTTATTATTATTTCAATATATATTTCTGAAAGGTGCAAGTTTAAGGTCTTCTATTATTATTGTTTTGATGTACAGTTTTTCCTATAATTTATTTAAATTTTCCTTTAAAATTATGGATGCTATATCATTTGGTACATCATGTTTGTGTATTTATTGTCTCTGCTGCCTTTTAGCAAAATGTACTTTCTCTTGAAGCTTCACTTCTTGCTGTGAGTCTGATAGACTCATAATTTCACCATCAACTTTATACACAACACCTTCCTATTTGTATTACCCTTCTCTTCTCCCTGTTATTACACCTCTACACTCTCTAATTCTGTGCTACAAAATAGAATGATTCACCTTTAGGGGAGTACATGGAGCTCCAGTGTCATTTCTCTAATTAAATTTTACATTTTATGCAGTTATGTAAAATTCTTCAACACATATTTCCACATTTATCATGCTACACAAGAAAAAAAAAAACAGATCAAAAAGGAAAAAAATGAGAAAGAAAACAAAAATCAAGCAAACAACAACAAAATGCTGTGATCCATAGTCAGTCCCAACAGTCCTCTTTCTGGATGCAGATGACTCTCTCCATCACAAGACAATTGGAACTGGCCTGAATCACCTCATTGTTAAAAATAGCCATGTCCATCAGACTGATCACCACAATTGTTTTGTTGCTGTATACAATGTTTTCTTGGTTCTATTCACTTCACTTAATATCAGTTCAGAAAGAAAGTCTTTCTGAACTTCAGGTCTTTCTAAAATCATTGTGATAATCATTGCCTTGTTTTTAGATTTTAGTTTATTTATTTTTTATAAATCTTTTTATTTTCAAAATATATGCATAGTTTTCAACATTCACTCATGAAAAATCTTGTATTACAAATGTTTCTGCCTTCCTTCCCTGTACCCCCTCTTCTAGAAGGCAAGAAATCCAATATAAGTTTAAACATGTGCAATTCTTCTATACATAGTTTCACAATTACCATGCTGCACAAGAAAAATCAGATCAAAAAGGGGAAGAAATGAGAACGAAAACAAAATACAAGCAAAAAAACACCACCAAAAAGTGAAAATACTATGTTGTGATTCATATTCAGTTCCCCTAGTCCTCTCTCTGGGTGCAAATGGTTCTCTTCATTCCAAAACTATTGCAATTGGTCTGAATCACCTCACTATTGAAAAGAGTCACATCCATCAGAATTGATCATCATATAATCTTGTTGCTTTGTTCTCTTGGTTCTGCTCACTTCACTTCTGTTGATCATTTCTCATAAATCAATAATATTCCATAATATTCACATACCATAATTTATTCAGCCATTTCCCAACTGATGAGCATCCACTCCATTTCCAATTCTTTGCCACTATAAAAAAGGACTGCTACAAACATTTTTGTACATTGTAGGTCCTTTTGCTTTTTTAATGATCTCTTCAGGATACAGGTCCAAAAAGACATTTCTAGGTCAAAGGGTATTTACAGATTTATAGCCTTTTGAATATACTTCCAAATTGCTCTGCAAAATATTTGAATCAGTTCACAACTCCACTAATAATGCATTAATGTCACAGTTTTCCCACATCTTCTACAACATTTATCTTTTCCTCTCATCTTACTCAATTTGAAGTGTGCAATAGTATCTAAGAGTTGTCTTAATTTGCATTTCTCTGATCAATAGTGATTTTGATATTTTTTTTTCATATGACCGGAAATGTTTTTATTTTCTTCATCTGAAAATTACCTGTTTCTATACATTCACCATTATCAACTGGATAATGACTAAAAACAAGCTTTATATTAACACATTTCACAAAATTACATGGGTTTTGAGTCAGAAAAAATTAAAGATACTCTAGCTACTCTTATTTGTTCTTTCAGGAAATTATGGCTCAGAAAAAAGGATAAAATCTCTGAATTAAAAAGGATATCAGAAGTCATCATTTACATTTTAATTTATATCTAACTAGGAATTCTTAAAATACGCAACAAAGAAAAATTTAATCCAACTCAACAAGCATTTATTAAGCCATTATTGGGCTATAACACTTCAAAAGATTTTAGAATGCCGACATAGACAAAATAATCCCTTCCATCAAGGAAATTTCTGCCTATATTTAAAACAAAAGAAGTTCAATTTAGGTTTATATTGTAGTTTGATGTTTACAAAGTTTTACTGTCAACATTGCTGTGGAATAGGTAATGAAGCATTGTGCTCCTCATTTTAAAGATGGAAAAACTGAGGCACAGAACAGTGAAATGTTTTATTTTGTCATACAACAAATTAGAATCAGGGACAGATATCAAACTCAAGTCTCCTGACTCTTATCATAGAGTACCTTTTCACTATCCCATGGTAATTCTCTATATTCCAAATGAAATGAATAGGAATTAAATGACACAAGAGACCGCTGTTTTATTGTGGATTAAGTATCAACATATCTGAGTTTGATACTGACCCTCTCTGGCTGTGTGATCCCAGAAAAATCACTTTCTTTTACTGAATCTAAAATACCTCATATATAAAAACATGAATCTGTTTATGAATCACTTTCCAGTGTTGGAGAAAAACTCAAAATCTAAATGCTTCAGTATCCTCTCAACATTGCTCACTTCATAAAATAGTGAATAACATATTTTCCCAAGCTATTTAGTATTTAATTAAAGGTGACACTTGAGCTTACTTCAGAGTAATGCTATAGGTACCTTTTAGGATGAGAATGTAATCTTTTCTCATTCAGAAGGTAGAGAGAGCTGGGATGATTGCAAAGGGCTGGAACTCTAAAAAGGTGTACTTGAATCTAAGACAGCAGAGTACTTAAAGCTAAGTACCTACTCAATGTGAGATAATGGTTCTATAAACATATAAGATGATATGGTGATGTGATTGCTCTCCTCATGATTGGCACCTGCTGAATGTGTTATGGTGAGGTAATAGTAGGCAAGGATTATAAGGCTGGGGGAGAGGGTCAGACTCTCTCTGCCACAGTGTGCTCTACAGGGAAGACTTTAGGCTCTAGAGTCCAGAGTCCAGGATCTATCTCTGATGAGCCACGTGGCAGCTTGTCTGCTTCCTTCACTTCTCCTCCTCAAGACCAAGGAATTTGACTGATCCTGACTCTGACGGATCCTGAGGCCCCCCAGAGAGCTAGCCTGGACATTACAGGAAGGAATGAAAAATTCTAAGTTTTCCGCTTAGATACCATTCCAAGGGCAGGACATTCCCAAGAAGAGATGAAATAATTTACTAAGCTCACACAATGAATTGCGAACCAATATTCAAGCCACAATCTTTGACTTTTTATCCTGTCCCTATGCTAGGCTCTGTTTTTGCTTATGGCTTTTTTCAAGGCTCCTTTCACATCTTGGTTCCTCAAGCTGTAAATCAGGGGATTGAGCATTGGTGTGATGATAGTGTAGAAAACAGCAATGATCTTCCCTCCAGACCGGGAGGACTTGGACTGAGGCCGCATGTACATGAAGATGGCCGTCCCATAAAACAAAGCCACCACAGTCAGGTGGGAGGCACAGGTGGACAATGCTTTAAGCCTTCCTGATGCAGAACGCATCCTGAGAACTGACAGGAGGATGCGGGCGTAGGAGATCACAATGAGAAGGAATGGGATGAAGACAATTATAATGCTAAAGATGAATACTACCAACTCTGTGAAAGATGTATCTGTACATGCTAACCTTAGTACTGAGGGCACTTCACAAAAGAAGTGGTTCAGCACATTAGGCCCACAGTAGGGCAATCTCAAGGTGAGGACATTTATCACCATGGAACTTAGGAAGCTGCTAGTACAGGAAATGATGACCATTTGAGCACAAGTGCGCTTGTTCATAATGACTGTATAATGCAATGGGGCACAAATAGCAACATATCTGTCATATGCCATGACCCCCAAAAGGACACATTCAATCATCCCAAAGGAGAGGGAGCAATACATCTGGATTGCACAGCCAATAAAGGAGATGGTCTTTTTCTTCCCTACCATATTGGAAAGCATTTGTGGGACATTAGTTGTAGTGTAACAGATGTCTAGGAAGGACAGATTAGTCAGGAAAAAATACATAGGTGTTTGGAGACGGGGTTCAATCTGGATTACTGTGATGATGATGAGATTGCCAAGCACTGTCAATAAATAGAAGAATAAAAACATGATGAAAAGGATGAGTCGATCCCTTGGTTGAGAAGAGAGTCCCAGGAAAATGAATTCAGTCACAGATGTAATATTTGCCTCTGCCATACTGGTTCTTCAGGCCAAATCATCATCTTTCAGAGGAAGAGGTAGCTTCTGTTCAAAGGATTAATCAACCCTACCTAGTCTGAAAAGGAAACACCCCACACAGCACATTATAGACAGATAATTAAAAAATAAAAACCAAGGTAAACATTCGCTCTAGCAGTTTACATAGAATTTAAAGTTTGCACAGATTTGCGGTTGTATTTCCCATTTTAGGATTAGGAAAGTGTTTTCCTGTCCAACTGCCAACATCAATATTTAATTATATATATATATATATATATATATATATATATATATATATATATATATATACACACACATATATATACATATAGATCTATATGTATATGTATACATATAGATCTATATGTATATATATTTAACATTCAAAAATACTACATCATAAGAAATGAGATGAGAATACCCCACATATCTATTTTTTGCCCATCCTACAAGGTTATTTTTAGATCACCCATCCTCCATGAAGCCTTCCAAAAGTATATTTATCCATATTCAGTTTCCCCTTCTCTAAATTATTAAATCATTTGTCTTGTAAAGTTTAAATCAAGTGAAACAATGAACAATATAAGTTAGTATAAAATGAAATTAGTTTATCTCTCCAATCAGAACAGAAGGTCTTTGAGAACAAGAATTATTATCATTCTTTTGTATCTCTCCCAGAACCTGAGAATACATATGGATTAATTGATGCCTCTACTTTTAGTCTGTAAGAACAACAAAGAACCAAAATAAAAACTTACTGACTGTCAAGGAAATAGATTAATAAAGGGCTTTTAGCAGTTCTGTCAAACTGGGCAGTGTTTCTGATCTTGAAAACTGCCATGCCAATGAACAGATAAATAACATCATGTATAAAGTGAGAACATATAAGGACTATGATCTCATTGCTGGGGCATCTTCCTCAATGCATATCATTAGTCTCATTTAATTTATTAAGTGAAACTTAAAAGAGTATTTGAGGTTCAGCAAGTTTGAGCTATCCATGGTCCTACAGCTGATAAATGTCAGTTTACATTCAGGTCCATTGGTCTCTCTGATTCCATATTCAGCATGCTATTCATTATGTGGAACTTCTCTATCATCATCCCCAGCAACAGCATAAGCAACAATTTAAAAATAACATCAACAGAGGGCTTCCAAGTTACTAAAGCATTCTGTGTATATTAATTCATATACCTCACAGAAAAAAACCCATTGAGGTATATAGTTTATTTATTGTTATTGTATTTTAAAAGATAAAAATACTGAGGGTCAGAAAAAAATGAAATCATCTGCTAATGATCATTCAACTAATTTTTGAAATATGCAGTCTCATAAGATGAGCTAAGAAAAAATTTGTAACAATTAATTTTATATTATTATTTAATATATATCATATTTTTAAATAATTTATAAATAATATATAATATATTAATATATATTATAATTATATATAGATGCCTTTTTTACTTGTAGTTGTTTTTAAGTTATGTTAGTCAAAAAAGTAAAAAAGGTTATTTTGGTTTTGTTTTTTTAGTATGGTTTTATGGGGCTTTTAGTTTTTTGTTTTGTTTTATTTTTAGATAAATCAAAATAAGTATTTGCTAAGGAGCACGATGAACCGAGTGTTGGACTTACAGTCAGGAATAGTTTAGTTCAAATCATTACGTAGACATTTACCAGCTATGTGACCTGGGGAAAATAATTTACCTTCAGCTTTCTCATGTGAAAAATAAAGCTAACAACACCACTTACCTCATAAGATTGTTTTGAAGAATAATTGAAATAACGTCAGTTAAACACATGCAATTTTCTAATTCTAAAAAAATTAGGGCCTTACAATCTTGATTCTTGTGTTTCCCCTCTATCAACAGAATAGAAACAGGAATTTATAAAAGTGAATACAGAGAATTGAGAGGGTGAATACAAAAACACTAAGTAGTTGCTGATGCTCTAATGGAAAATTGAAAAGAAGAGATTTGTATGTAAAAACAAATATTCAAGAAATATCACTATAATATGGAGAAACCCAATAATTGATATTCATAATGACCCCAATGTTAAATAAAAGTTAAATTATATTCAGCTTCATTCCTTCCTCCCTCTTCCCTTCTTCCTTCTTTTTTACTTTCCTTACTTGTTTTTTCTTCTTCCTGTCCTCCTTCATTCCTCTCCTTCCCTAATACTTATTATCCACTTACATATTTTATATCTTAATTGTGTAGAAATGGAAATTATATAGATGGTAACAACTCCCCACTAAATTCATCATCTGAAATTTGACCTTGGTAAGGAAGAACATCCTTACATGTTGAAGGCTGTGCCTATGGAGCACAAGTGATGATAAATACTTCTAAACTACAAAGGATTGGTAACAGTTTGCAAATCTTTGAGCTACACTAGCTAAATTCAAAGAAATGTCTAATCAGGTTTGATTCTAGGCAATAGGTTATTCATCTCTGAAAATGCCCTGAAGACCACTTCCCCATTCATAAGGATTTAGGTTGGAGATTGAGGATGAGGTGGTATCTCTGATCTTCATCAATGGACAAAGCTCCAACAGAAATCCAATCTTGGACTTGGGAAATGTGATTTCTGCGAAATTGCCTTTTCTAGGTGATAAAGGAGAAATGAAGATGAATAACATTTTTACTCCTGCTATATAACTAGAGAAATGAATAAACAGATGAATAGATAGGTGGGTGGGTAGGTAGATAGATATAGAGATATATAGATAGATAAAGAGTAAATCGATGGCTATATAAATAAATGCATGAAAACAATTTACAAAAAATAATAATGTAACAAGACACATTTGTGAAAAAAAATACTCAGATACAACTGATCTGCTAAATAAGGAAATGGAAAACTATAGATAGAGGAGCAGCTAGATGGTGTAATGGACAGAGTACCTGCCCTGGAGTCAGGAGGACCTGAATTCAAATTCAATCACTGTCACTTAATCTTTACTACTTGTGTGACCCTGAATAAGTTGCTTAACCCCAATTACCTCAGAAATAAATAAATGAACAAACAATGAATTAATACTTTAAAAGTATAGATAGAATCACCCCAGTAAGAAGGTAAGGAAGAATTTCCATGTGAATCACAAAATCACAAATATTTCAAGTCCTTAATCTATATATCCATATATATATATATATATATATATATATATATATATATATATATATATATATATATATATATATATATATATATATATATATATATATGATACTCTTATGAATCTGTGATCTCAGTGAGGGTACTCTTATCACCTCAACCCAGATCATAATCTAACCATGATTTATCTTTCCAGATCAGTCTTATATTTGTAGTCTATAACATCATGACCTTAAGTTTCCTGAGCTATAGAAGACAGAATTCACAAGTTTATAATACATCAGCATATTTTTCCATTTATGTTATATTATCACACACACATACACACATACACACACACATACACACATATATATATATATATGTGTGTATATATATACACATATATATATATGTATATATATATACACACATATATAATCACAGTTCAATTTCAAAACGAAGGTGTATCATATATTTTAAATAGTAAAAATTAACTATTTTCACCAGCATTGTTCATTCTCCATAACTTGAAATCACTTGATTCAAACAAGTGAGACTTCTCTGTAATGATTCTTTTAGTGTCAGAAGCTCAGAGGTATGGAGGGATTTTATATCATGTTGTCTATTCCTGCCCAGCAGATATAGTATAAGTTTCCTCCCTTAAACACGAAGTCTATTATCACATCCACTTAAAATAGAAATAAATTGACATTTTCCTTCCTACCTTTTAACTCATCTTTCTGTTTTCTTTTTCTGCTATCCATTCTATTTTCTATACTTTGTATTTCAGCTGCAAAAATAATCTTACTAAGACATAGATCTGACCATGTCACCACCTAGTACAAAAAACTGGTGGTTCCTTAATGATTAGGATAAAATGAAAACTCCTCAATCATTTCAAGACTTTCTGCCTGCTCTCTGCAACTTACATTTTCACATTAATTACACATTCTTTCTCTTCATCCACTATAAATTTCAGCCAAAATAGAAATGTTAACTGATCCTTAATCTTTGCCCATTTCCCTTCTTGCATTGTATAAGCTGTCTCTAAAGGCCAAATCACATTTTCTTTTCAACTCTGACTTTAGAAATATTTCTTTCCTTTTTTTCCCCTCTAGGACTAGTTCAGGTGCTATCTTCTCATTGGAGCCTTTACTCATCACAGTTCTATTGCTAAAAGATGAAAGTAATATTTTCTTTTGTTATTTATCAAAGCTCTTGTTCTAGACATTTTTTGTCCTTATATCCCATTTTAACTTATGACAAACAGTATTTTCATAAGCTCAGAGGACAATTTTTAAGACATAGACATATGGAATAGAATGAAATGATGTGAGCTTTTCCTTTTTAATCTTTTTTTTTTTTTTTTAATTCTCAGCACCTAGCAAAATACCATGTACAATATAAGAGGATTTTTAAATGTTTGTTATTCTAAATTGAATCTAAGGTAGTCAGAAGTTAAGAATGTGAGGAAAGGAGAAATGGAAGGCAGGTCAGGAGAAAAGGGCAAATCACTTCTAAACTGCTCCATATTTGTTTGATTTATGCAAATGGCTTAGGTGATCAAAATATTAAACCTAGAATAATGGAAAGAATATCAGACTTAAAGTTCCAAATAGTGGATTGAAGTCTCAGCTCTTTAATTAACTACTGTGTAACCTCAGAAAAGTCACCCACTGGTTATCAGTTAACTCTTCCTTAAAATATCTAGGAGAAATTAGATAAACTTAATGATTTTTTTTTTCTGAATCAGAATCAATGATAATGGATACTCATTTAGCCAGAAACATTCCATTATGATACAAGAAATTGAAACATAAAATGGGCTAAATATATTGAAGGGTTGAGAGATGGCAAAGGTTTGTTTTGAAATAGGCTTTTTCGTTAATCTCACCAAGTTCTGGTATTATCCTTTAGGATCAAATGGAAAAAAGTTTAATGTCTTTCCCTTTAATCAGTCACTCATATATTTCAAGGTAAATTTCAGATATCATGTCTTCCTTTTATTTTTTCCTGTACCAAAAATCCCTAGTTCTTTTGTCAGTTCTTATAAGGCACCATTTCTAGTCATCTCACCAATCTAGTTACTTTCCTCTTCATAGTGTGGGTGTTTTTAATCACTTTTTGGTACCATGATCCCTTTTAAAAGTCTGATGAAGCCTGTGAGTCCCATTTCAGAAAAATAAGATAATATACATATGATTACCATGCAAGTCAATAATATTTAAAGAGTTGTTAAAATATATTTATTTAAAAAGTGAATAGAGCCCCTGATATCTAATCAGACCATTTGGGGAGTTATGGAACTCAAGTTAAGAACCCTTGTTCTAACTAATCAGAATTTCTCCTAAAATATGGCCCAAGATTGCACTTTTACATAGAGTATAGAAGGGGTGGAGAGTTATAAGCATGAATTAGGGTTCATTTTTTTTGCCAGGATAGAATACCAAAAGCTTATATGTTAAGATGCTATTGGAATTGTAAATGTCACCCTACAACATACCACAAAGCTTTCCATCTAACTAGTCCATTGATGATACCTAGAAATTCCACCAGCACTTCTTTCATTTATTTAGAGTAGGAGTGGGAAAACTTTTTCTGACAAACACTATTTGGGCATTTATAACATCATTCAGGGGTCATACAAAATTATCAATTTATAGAACTCAAGCAGTAGGAAGTTGTTCTACCTAGATTTCAGCTTATCATCACCTGCAGTTGGTTATGCAAATAATTTCTTAGCTAGCACTAGCTGAAGATCACCCCTCCTGCTTTAGGGTAAAGAATTTTCCTAAGTTCAAATACAAATATGCCAAGGAGGGAGATCATTATATAATAGATGTAAAACTGTCAGAGATTTTGGAGATATCTTGTTCTAGTGTCTTTTTGTTACTAATCAGAAAACCAAGAAATATAACTTGTCAATAACACAAATAGTAAAAAAGAATGATTTGTACCCAAAAAATGCCAATTTCAAATTCAAGCCTTTTAAAATTAATGCTGTCCTCTCTTATGATACTACTAATTTTTTATTCTTTGAGTGCATTTTTAACTTTGACTTGCTAATTGTCTATCATAAATAAAGCCTTATTTGAGATACTGAGGGAAAAAACAAGGCACAGATTTGCCTTTATGAAGATGCCGTTCTAACAGTATATGAAGGTAGAAGGAAGAGGATAACTTTTATACAAATATATTTGTACTAAAACCCCTCAAAAAAACAATAATCAATTATAAACACTTACCAGAGAGACTTAGCCCTGAGATCTTAGAGCTTGGTCAACAATTTTAACCAAAGGACCTGGGATTTTTTTTTTTTTTTTGATCACTTTGATCACAGTATTTCAAGATAATGATTTCCTATGCGATTATTATAAACACTATTTTTGGAAGACTGCCATAAACTACTTGAATTACTAAAGAGGTATGAGACACAAAAAATGTTGAAATACTTTGTTTAGCAAAGATTCTATCAAATTGAGGAGATCCTTTATAAATAGTTTGCATAAAGTCTTAAGTGACAAACACAGGTTCAAAATATGTGGAAAGTAAAGTACTCCAGTGAAAACATCCTCACCTGACCAATATATTGTTCCCACACTGAATTCAAGTGAATTTTTTTCCTATCATTTTTCATTAGCCTTCATATGGTTTAGATTGAGGGTATAGAGAAAGAGAACTTGAGAATCCAAGGTTGGAACAAAAGAATATACTGAAAGATAATATCTATCTCATCCTAAACCTAAGCTTATGATTTTTAGCTAGTCTTAGGCCAGGGACATATCCCAAATTTAATTCATAAGATACATAAAGTCATTGAAATATTACTTTTACCAAAGAGTATCATGTGGCAATTTCAGTGGCATCCAAAAAAGCAGTTCATCCAATGAAGGGAGAAAATAAAAACAACTTCAACAACAAAATAGTTTAATTTAATTTAATTTAAAATAATTTAATTGGTTCAATTTTACTTTTTTGTTTGTTTGTTTGTCTTTTTGTTTGTTTTTTGTTTTGGTGCTGAAGGTAAACTAGTCTTACAATTAAAAGATAGTCCTGAGGAAAAAGGTAAGGGCTTTACCTGTCCATTCTGGAAGCATCCACGTAGCAAAGCTCATCTGATATAAAATGGACAAAATGGCAACGTTTTGAAAATATGTGCATGTATATGTGTATAAGTGAGTGTAAGCTTGAGCATTTTTGTATGTGAATGTGCATTTCCCAAAATACCCAAGAGTAAGATGAATGGAATTATCATCCCTTAAAAATCACATTTCAAACTTGAGACTTTATGTTATCTTGCATGTTTTACATATATGACCAGCAGAGTTAAATCCCTGAACAAGTCAAAATTCATCACTTTAGGAGCCAGCTCCACCTGCATGCTTAGATTCTTGAGGGATAACGTCCCAGGCCAACAATTAATCTCTAATGACTACTGAGGTCTTGCTGTGGGGACTGCCCCCCCCTGTTTTTCTTTTACATTTAATATTGTTTCATGACTGTTTTACTAATCTCCTCTTATTGTGACTGCTATGATTTGTCCCAAATTATTTAGCCTAATGAGCTGCAGAAACTGTAACTGGCATGTGTCAACCTGAGTGGTCTCATAGTCTACTCAGTATTCAATCAATCATCAAGAAGTTATTCAATTGCTACAGTATGCAAGGTGCTATGCTACCTTCTGGGAATAAGAGCCAAAGAATTAATCAATCCCTATTCACAAAGAGTAATTTTCAATAATAGGAAAGACAAATACATATTATAGCTAGCAAGCTAGCTCTACTTCTCTCCTTACATAAATACCTGTATACACAGAGCATTACTATAAAGTGAATAAATAAAAATATATATCATATAGTTCAATGCTTAGAAGGTAATATACTATTAGATACCTTATTGACCTCTTTTGTGGAGATTGACATTACTGTCTGACATTCCATTTTCTTGGTCTTTCAGAAAAAAAAATAATTATATTAATTATAATTCTATTGGATTTAAATCTCTGATTTTTGTCAGGGAATCAATTTCAAAATATTCACTGGTGGTCAGTACATAATAAAATTTGGATACATTATATTTAAACACTAGAGTAATTTTCTCTGTGGCACTAAGATGTGGTCGAACCAATTCTTAACCATATCAATCTCTTATTTACTAACTGGTTATTTCTTTTCTTATTTTTCTAAGCCTCTCATGCATTAAACCTATACTTCTTGTATAGACAACTGGACATGACTTATCAGTGCTAGGAAAGAATTTAATCGTGTATCTATCCATATATGTATTATGTGAAAGAATGGAAAAGTATTGTGTGTATATATATATGCATATACATACATATACACACATATGTAATAATCGTCTCACACAATAAGCTGCTATTTCTATCTGATTATAAAGTTGTCCCAATTATGAATGTATATACATATATACTTCTATATGTGTGTATTTAATGTATACATATAAACATATATGTATATACCATACATATATATATATATGTACAATGCATAATGAAGCAAGAGAGAGAAATGAAAATACATGGTTATAACTGGTACACCAGTTTCTCTTCCCTCTCTCTGTTTATACTTTTCTAATTTAAAATGCAAAATTTTATACTTGCATATTTTAATACCAAGATTAAATACATATAATAATAAATTAATGATTGCTTATACATAGAAATGAGAAAAAGAAAATTAGTATTTATTAAGTACCTAATATGGGCCAGACATTGTACTAAGTACTTTGAAGTTATCTCATTTACTCCTCACAATGCTATGTGAGAGGTGCTATTGATATCCCTTTTTTTACACTTGAGGAAACAGAAGCAAACAGTTGTTCAGAGTCATACAGCTAGGAAAAGTCTGAGATATGAACTCAGGTTTTGCTGTCTTCTTGACCATTATGTGTGCATGTACATACACATATAAACACATGCACATGGTTATGTATGAATGTATATGTGTGCATATGGGCACATGTGTGTGCATATACACACATGCAAAATGCCTATCTATTAGTATACTTTCTGAACATTTATAAATGATTGAAAAGATAGCAGCAGTCACCAAAACCATTTGGTACTGGCTAAGAAATAGAACGGTAGATCAGTGGAACAGATTAGATACAAAGGACAAAAAAGGGTACATCTATATATTTATGTATACATATATATATATATATAACATATATTTATTTTATATATGTATATAAATAAATATATATATACATATATATGATATGTATATATATATGTGTGTGTGTGTGTGTGTGTATATATATATATATATATATATATATTTGCTGAGGCAATTGGGGTTAAGTGCTTTTCCCGGGTCACACAGCTAGGAAGTGTTAAGTCTCTGAGGCCAGATTTGAATTCAGGTCCTCCTGAGTTCAGGGTTGGTCCTCTATCAGCTGCACCACCTACCTGCCCTTTTCTACAGTTATAGTAAATGGAATTTCTTTCCATCACTTGCTACTGGACTTTTTTGGTAATATGTAGAATATATGGGAATGTTGATTCATATAGCTTTATTTCATATTCTGCAACTTTGTAAAGTTATTTTAATTTAATTCTCTAGAATTCTTTAAAATACATTATATCATCTTCAAAGAATGACAATTTTGTTTCTTTGCTATTAATTCTAATTCCTTTCAGTTATTTTTCTTGTCTTATTGATAAAATTAGCTTTATATTGAATAAAAATTATAACAAGCATTCTTGCTTGTCCATGAAATCATTGGGAGAGCTTCTACTTTATCTCCATTATATAGAATGCTTGATATTATTTTTAGAAAAAAGCTATAATTTCAAGGACAGATCTATTTATTACTCTCCAATGTTTTTAATACGAATGGATATTGTATTTTGTCTAAAGAGTTTTTTGGTATTTATTCAGTTTATCATACTATTTCTATTGGTTTTATTACTGACATGGTTAATAATATTTATCATTTTCTATACTGAACCAACTCTTCATTCCTGGTGTAAATCCTACCTTGTCATACTATATGGTCTTTGTGATATATTTTGGCGATCTCCTTGCTAATATTTTATTTTTAAAAATTTGATTGATGTTCATTAGAAAATATTATGCAGTTTTCTTTCTCTATTTTACCTCTTTCTGTTTTAGGTATCATCTCCATATTTATGTAATAATTGGAATTTAATAGGACTCCTTTGTCTATTTTCCCAAAACATTTATAATTTAATGTAATTAATTGTACTTTGATTGTTTTATAGAATTTACTTGTAATTCCATATTTTCCTGAGGATTTTTTTTATTAGGGAGCTCACTGATGACATTCATTTTCCTCCTAAGATAAGGCTATTTAAATATTCCATCTCATATACTGTTAATCTTGGAAATTTATATTTTTGTAATTATTCGTCCATTTCATTCAAATTGTTAAATTTATTGTTATTTGATTGAACAAAATAGCTTTGAATAAATAATTTAATTTCATCTTCAATGATGGTGAATTCATCCTTTTCATTTCTGATAAAGATCTCATTTCTAAAATATATAAGGAATTGTCAAATTTATAATAATACACATCATTCCCCAACTGATAAATGGTCAAATGACAAGGACAATTTTCAGATGATGAAATTTAAACCATTTATAATTATATAAAAAATGCTCTAAATCACTATTGATTAGAGACATGCAAATCAAAACGATTCTGAGGTACCACTTCACACCTTTCATATTGGCTAAGATGACAGGACAATATAATGATAAATGTTGGAAGGGATATGGAAAACTGGGACACTAATGCATTGTTAGTGGAGTTGTGAAATGATCCAATCATTCTGAAGAGCAATCTGGAACTGTATTCTAGGAGTTATAAAACTGTGCATACCCTTTGACCCAATAGTGCCATTACTGGGTCTGTATCTGAAGGAAATCATAAAGGATGGAAAAGGACCCACATATACAAAAATGTTTTTAGCAGCTCTTTTTGTGGTAGCAAAGAATCAAAAAAGGAGTGAATGCCCTTCAACTGGGGAATGGCTGAACAAAGTGTGATACATGAAGTTAATGGAATATTATTGTGCTATGAAAATAATGAATAAGCTGATTATAGAAAATCCTAGAAATATTTATATGAACTGATGCTGAGGGAAGCAAGCAGAACTAGGAACTCATTGAACCTAATAACAGCAAGAATGTGCAATCATCAAATATGAAAGGCAGCATCAATGTGAACTGAAGTAATCCCAATAGACTTTGGACAGAAAATTCCTCCTGCATCTAGAAAACGATCTAATTATCTGAATGATAAACAACACATTCTATATTCAGTTCTTTTCATGTTTTTTTTTTTATTTCTTCCATGATATTTTCCTTTTGCTCTGATTTTTCTCTCCTAACATGATTCATAAAACAATGTGTATTAAAATAAATAAAATTACTACAATTAATAATAAATGAACCAAAACAAAACAAAACAAAAATTTCCATAGAGTACTTTTACATTATCCCATTGTAATTCTCCATATTACAAATGAAATGGACTAGGAATTAAATGACACAAAAGGCTGCTGTTCAATTGTGGAAAGTATACTAGATTAAGCTTCAGCAGACATGAATTTGATACTGACTCTCTCTGGCTGTGGGATACTAGGAAAATCACTTCCTTTCCCTGAATCTAGGATATGAAATCTATAAAAATATATAAATCTGTGCATCAATCACTTTCTGATTTTGGAGAAATCACTCAAAATTAAAGTGCTTCAGTATCCTCTCAACTAGTATTTGCATTGCTCACTTTATAAAGTTGTGGTGAATAATATTTTTTCAAGCTATTTAGTATTTAATTAAAAGTGAAGCTTGACCTCACTGCAGAGTAATGCTATAGGTACCTTAAGGAAGGTAAGAAGAAATGGGAAATTCTAAGTTTGCCCCTTAGATACCACTCCAAGGGCAAGACTTCTCTAAGAAGAGATAAAATAATTTACTAAGCTCACACAATGAATATGTGGACCAATTTTCAAGCCACAATCTTTGTGAGTTTTTATCCTTTCCCTATGTACTATGTCAGGCTCTATTTACTAATGACTTTTTTCAAGGCCCCTTTCACATCTTGGTTCCTCAAGCTGTAAATCAGGGGGGTTGAGCATTGGTGTGATGATAGTATAGAAAACAGCAATGATCTTCCCTCCAGATCGGAGGACTTGGACTGAGGCCGCATGTACATGAACATGGCTGTCCCATAGAACAAAACCACCACAGTCAGGTGGGAGGCACAGGTGGACAATGCTTTAAGCCTTCCTGATGCAGAACGCATCCTGAGCACTGACAGGAGGATGCGGGCGTAGGAGATCACAATGAGAAGGAATGGAATGAAGACAATTAGGATGCTAAAAATAAACACTACCAGTTCTGTGAAAGATGTATCTGTACATGCTAACCTTAGTACTGCAGGTACTTCACAAAAGAAGTGGTTCAGCACATTAGGCCCACAGTAGGGCAATCTCAAGGTGAGGACATTTATTACCATGGAACTTAGGAAGCTGCTAGTACAGGAAATGATGACCATTTGAGCACAAGCGCGCTTGTTCATAATGACTACATAGTGCAATGGGGCACAAATAGCAACATATCTGTCATATGCCATGACCCCCAAAAGGACACATTCAATCATCCCAAAGGAGAGGGAGCAATACATCTGGATTGCACAGCCAATAAAGGAGATGGTCTTTTTCTTCCCTACCATATTGGAAAGCATTTGTGGGACATTAGTTGTTGTGTAACAGATGTCTAGGAGGGACAGATTAGTCAGGAAAAAATACATAGGTGTTTGGAGACGGGGTTCAATCTGGATTACTGTGATGATGATGAGATTGCCAAGCACTGTCAATAAATAGAAGAATAAAAACATGATAAAAAGGATGAGTCGATCCCTTGGTTGAGAAGAGAGTCCCAGGAAAATGAATTCAGTCACAGATGTAATATTTGCCTCTGCCATACTGGTTCTTCAGGCCAAATCATCATCTCTCAGAGGAAGAGGTAGCTTCTATTCAAAGGATTAATCAACCCTACCTAGTCTGAAAAGGAAACACCCCACACAGCACATTATAGACAGATAGCTTAAAAATAAAAACCAAGGTAAATTTTTGCTTTAGCAGTCTACATATAGTTTAAAGTTTGCACAGATTTTGAAGTTTTATTTCCCATTTTAAGATTATAAAGTATTTTCCTGCAAACTGCCAATATCAATATTTAATTAAATATATTTAACATTCAAAAATACCACATCATAAGAAGAAGATGAGAATACTCACACATCTATTTTCTGCTCATCCTTCAAGGTTATTTCCAGATATTACCTTCTTCATGAAGTCTTCCAAAAGTTTATTTATCCACATTCAGTTTTCCCTTCTCTAAATTAGTAAATCATTTGTAGTAAGTTTCATAGAGGTTAGCCCAAATATACAATTTAAAATGAAATTATTTTATATCTCCAACCAGAACATAAGGTCTTTGAGGATAGGAATTCTTATTATTACTTTGTACCTCTTCCAGAACCTGAGGATATTTATTAATTGTTACATCCATTTTTACTCTTCAGGAACCATAAAGAACCAAAACAAAAACTTGCTGACAGTCAAGGAAATAGATAAGTAAAAGGCTTTTTAGCAACTCTGTCAAACTCTGGGCAGTGTTTCAGATCTTGGAGATTGCCATATCAATGAAAAGATAAATAATATCATATGTAAAGTGAGAATAAATAAGTATTTCTGATCTCATTGCTGGGCATCTTCTTCTATTTATTCATATCACCAGTCCCATTTAATTTAGTAGGTGAGACTTACAAGTATTTCCTGAGGCTCAGCAAGGCTGAGCTGTCCATGGTCCTATAGCTGATAAATGTTAGTTTCCTTTCAGATGCTGGTCTCACTGACTCCATATTCACAGTGTTGTTCATTATGTGGAACTTCTCTATTATCATTCCCAGCAACAGCACAAGCAACAATAATTTAAAAATGACATCAATAGAGGGATTTCAGGTTACTAAAGGATTCTGTGTATATTAATTCATACACTTTATAGGCAAATTCAATGAAATTATTGTTGTAGTTATTGTTATCATTACATTTAAAAAGATAAAAAAAAAACTGAGGTTCAGAAAAATGAAATGATCTGCCAATGGCCATGCAACTAATGTTTAAAGTTTGCAGTCTCATAGGATGATCTAAGAAAAAGTTTGGAAAAATAAATATATTATATATAGAGAGATGCAATATTTGTTGTTGTTGTTGTTGTTTATTGAGGTTATTCAAAAAAGAAAAAAGGTTCTGTTTTGCTTTGGGGGATTTTGTATGGATTTATGCATTTAAATTTTTGTATTGTTTTTGGATAAGTCAAAATAAGTGTTTGCTAAGGAGCATAATAGAGAAGAGTGCTGTCTGATACAGTCTGAAAAATTAAACATTTACTAGCTGTGTGACCTGGGGCAAATAATTTAACTTCAATTTTCTAATCTGAAAAATAGAGCTAACAATAATACCTACCTTATAAGATTGTTGTGAAGAATATTTGAGATGATATATAAAATATTTGGCAAACATTAAAATACTGTATAAACAAGAATATGCTTATTAAACAGTCTCTGCATTTAAAAACTTGTAAATTTTTTATCTAAAACATTTAGATCCTTACAATCTTGATTCTCCTATTTTCTATCTATCAGTAGAATAGAAACAGGAATTTATAAAATGAAATACAGAGAATTGAGAGAGTGAATGTAAAAGCATTGAGAAGTAGTTGCTGATGTTCTAATGGCAACTGAAAAAAGAAGATATAATGTAAGAGCAGATTTCCAAAAATTATCACTATAAAATGGAGGAACACAATAACTAATATCATGGCCCCAATATCACTAAGCAAAAGTTAAATTATATCCAACTTCATTCCTTCCTTCCTCTCCCCTTCTTCCTTCTTTTTTGCCTTCCTTCTCTCCCATCATCCTTTCCTTCCTTATTATTTCCTTACTAATATTCTCCTTCATTCCTCTCCTTTCCTAATATTTCTTCACCACTTAAATATCTTATGTCTTAATTGTTATAGAAATGTGAATTATGTAGATGGTAATTATCCTCCACTAAAGTCATTCTCTGAAACTTGACCTTGGTAGGAAGAATATCCTTGCATGTTGAAGGCTGTGCCTGTAGAGCACAAGTGATGATAGGTATTTCTAAATTGCAAAGGTCTGGTTAAAAAATAAACAGTTTGGAAATCATTAAACTACCCTAGTTAAGTTCAAAGAAACTCCTAATAAAGTTTTATGCAGAGCAATAGTGTATTCAGCTATGAAAATTCCCTGAAGATCAGCTTTCCAGTCATAGATGGTCAGATTGGAGATAAGGGATGAGGAGGAATTTGCGATCTTCAATAGACAAAGCTCCCACAGAAAGAAAATCTCAGATCAGGAAGTTTGGCTTCTATGAAATAGCATTTCTAGATGCTAGAGGAGAAATGAAAATGAATAAAACTTTCCCCCTTGTTGTAGATAATTGGCTAGTTGGGTAGGTCATTAGATATATAGCTAGAGATATAGATATAGATAGATAGATAGATAGATAGATAGATAGATAGATAGATAGATAGATAGATAGACAGACAGACATAGATATAGATAAACAGTAAATAGATGATTATATAAATAAATGAACAAAATAATGCACAAAATAACAATGTAGCAAGACATATTTGTAAAAGAAAAACTCAGATGCAAGTGAATTTTCTGCTATATAAGCTATATGGAAAAGTATAGATAGAGGGACAGATAGATGGGGCAGTGGATAGAGCACCTGCTTTGGAGTCAGGAGGACTTTAGTTCAAATACAACCTTAGGCACTTGACCCTTACTAATTGTGTGACCTCAATTGTCTCACAAATAAATAAACAAACAATAAATGAATATTTAAAAAGTATAGATAGAATTATCCCAAGTGACAAGGTATGGAAGAATGTCAATGTGGATCACACGATCACAAACATTTCAAGCCCTTGATTATCCATGCTTAGATACTTCCATGGTTCTGTGCTCTCAATGTGGATGTTCCTATCACTCCAACCCAGGTCATAATCTATCCGTGCTTTATCTTTCCAGGTGAATCTTATATTTGTAGGCTATAAAGTCATGACAGTTCCCTGAGCAATAGAAGAAAGAATTCACAAGCTTATTATTCATCTGCATATTGTCCCATTATTTATATATATATATATGTATATATACATATATATTATATATATAGTTGAATTTCAAAACCAAGGTTTATCATCTATTTTATTAAATAGTGTAAACTCATGTAACTCTTCTATTTTCACCAGTATTGTTAATTCTTTATAACTTGAAACCACTTAATTCGAACAACTGAGACTTCTCTGTAATGATTCTGTTAGTTCCAGAAGCTCAGAGATATGGTGGGAGTTTCTATATGTTGTCTATTCCTACCTGTCACATCTATAACTTTCCCCCTTAAATATGGAGTCTATTATCACATCTATTACCACTACTTAAAATAGAAGTAAATTGACAATGTCCTTCCTAGTTCTTAATTATCTTTCCACCTTTTCCTGCCTATCCATTTTATTCTCTATACTTTGTATTACAGCTGGAAAAAATAATCTTACTAAGGCAAGGATCTGACCATGTCACCACTCAGTTCAAAAAAGTTTGGTGGTTCCTTAATGTCTAGGATAAAATGAAAATTCTCTATCAACAATTAAAGACTCTCTGCCTGCTCTCTCTAACTTAAATTTTCACAATAATTACACATTCTTTAATTACTATAAATTCCAGCCAAAGTAGAAATGCTAATTGATTCTTAATGTCTTCCCATCTTCCTCCTTACCCTGTGCATTGTACAAGCTATGTCTAATAGCCAAATCATATTTTGTCATGAACTCCAACTTCAGAGATATTTCTTTTTTATTTTCTCCTCTAGGACCAGTTTTATTACGACTTCCTCATGAAGCCCTTCCTGCTTACTGTCCCATTACTAAAAGATAAAAGTAATATTTTCTTTTCTTATTTCTCAAAGTACTTGTTCTAGATATCTTCTTAGTCCTTATCTCATCCTACTTATGCCAAACAATATTTCCTGAAGCTCACTAAAGACAAATTTTAAGATATAATATCCCATTCTTATGTAATAGAATGAAAAGATGTGAGCTTTCCTCTTTAATCTTTTTTATTGTTAGCACCTAGCATAGTACCATGTATAAGGTAAGAGTGTTTTTAAATGTTTGTTATTCTAAATGTAGATACTAAATTGAATCTGATATAGCCACAAGATAATGGTAAGGAAGAAGAAATGGAAGCTAGCTCTGGAAAAAAAGGCAAATTACCTCTAACCTGCTGCATATTTGTTTGATTTATGTAAATATCTTAGGTGATCATGATATTAAAACCAGAGGAATGGAAAGAATATGGGATTTATAGTTTCAAATCTAGAGAGATACTAAGTTCTGATAATACTTAAGTATTATATTAATTTCTCAAAGAGGTCTGTATTATATGTGATCAGTTTTCAAAATATTTAAGGGTGGATATCTCTAATGCAAAGGGCATGAAGCTGTGGTTAGAGCCACAAATTTCTGAGCATTGACCAGATCTTTAATTAACTGCTATGTAATCTTAGAAAAGTCGCCCGCTTGTCATCAGTTAACTCTTCCTTAAAATAACTGCATGAAATTAGATAATCTTTAAGATTTTCTTTGTCTTAAAATTGAAGATAATGGACTCCCACTTAGCCAGAAATATTCCATTATGATAGAAGAAGTTCAAATATAGAATGGACTACACATATTAAAGAGGATGTGAGGTGGCAAAAGAATTAGTTTGCTTTGAAATAGCTTTTTTGTTAACTTCACCAAGTTAATTCTGGTGTTATCCTCTAGGATCAAATAGGACAATTTTAATGTATTTCCCTTCAATCAGTCCCTCAAATACTTGAAGACAGATATCAGATATCATGTCTTCATTTTAGCTTTCTCTGTACCAAAAATCTCTGGTTCTTTTTTCAGTTCATTTCTGGCAATATTTTTAGTGCTCTCATATCTCCGTTGATTTTCCTACCATAGTGTGAGTTTTCTTTATCATTTTTTTGTGTCATGATCCTCTTTGAGGAAGCCTATGGGTCCAATCTCAAAAAAATAAAACAATATATATGTATATATATACACATATATATAAAATCACAATGCAAATCAATGATATATAAAGAGTTATTAAATATATATTTCTTAAAAAGTGAATAGACTCCCTGATTTCTAATCACAGATCATTTGGGAAATGGGTCATGGAACTCAAATTAAGAATCTTCATCTTAGCTAATCAGAATTTCTCCTGAAATATGGCCCAAGATTTCACCTTAACACAGAGTTTAAAAGGCATGGAGAGTTATAAACATGCAATTAGGACTCATTTTTACCAGGATGAAATGCCAGCTACTTATATTTTAAGATGCTATTAAAATTTTAAATGTCTTTCTTCTTCCCACTGCAGAGCTTTCCATTCAACTAGTCCATTGATGATTATCAATTTATAGAAGTCAAGCAGTAGGAAGTTATTCTACCTAGATTTCAGCTCATCATCACCAGCAATTGATTATGCAAATGATTTCCCATTAATCACTGGTGGAGGTTCCTGGCTCCTGCTTTAGGGAAAAGAATTTTTCTTAGTTCAAATACAAATATACCAAGAAGATAGACCATTGTACAATAGATGTAAAACTCTCAGGGATCTTGGAAATATTCTGTTCTAGTGTCTTTGTGTTACTGATCAGAAAACCAAGAAACATTTTGTAACTGGTCACTCAGACAAATAATAAGAAAGAATGATTTGGACAAAAAAAAATCCCAACTTCAAATTCAACCCTTTTACAATTAATGCTGTCCTTCTCTTATGATACCATTAATGTTTCATTCTTTGATTGTACTTTAAACTTTGATTTGTTAATTACCTATCATATATATGGCCTTATTTGAGATACGGAGGGTAAAAAACAAGGCACAGCTTTGCCCTTATGGAGATAACATTCTAATAATGTATGAAGGTAGAAGAAAGAGGATACAAGTTTCATACAAATATATTTATATTAAACAAACTTTCAAAAAGACTACTCAGTTATTAACACTTACCTAAAGGAGACTTAGCTATCACCGAGATCTTAAACCATTGTCAACAATTGTTAACCAAAAGACTTGGGATTTTTTAAAACTCTGAACACAGTCTTTTAAGATAATTGGTTTCCATTGTAACTATTTAGGCAATTATTAATTCTATTCTTGGAAGATTTTCATGGACTGCCCAGATTGCTGAAGAAGTATAAGATGTAAAAAATGTTGAAAAACTTCATCAAAGATTCTAGCAAATCATGGAGATTCTTTACAAACAGTTTACATGAAGACTTAACTAAGAAACACAGATTCAAAAGATGTGTGGAAAGTAAAAGTGTTAGTGATCTGCTCCAGTAGAAACATCCTCACCTGACAAATACATGAATCCCAAAACAAATTCAAGTGATTTTTTTCCTATAATTTTTTATGTTTAGATTGAGGATATAAAGAAAGAGAACTTCAGAATCCAAGATTGGAATAAGAGAATATCTACATTAATACTAAACCTAAACCTTTGATTTTTTAGCTAGGGTCAGGCAAGGGAAATATCCTAGATTCAATTCATAAGACACATAAAGTCACTGAAATTTTTCTTTTACCAAAGAGTAACGCATAGCTTTCTTAGTGGGATCCAAAAAAGCAGGCCATCCAATGAAAGGAAAAAAACAAAAACAAAAACAAAAATCAGTTTAATTTAAAATAACTTAATTGGGTCAAATTTTCTTTTTTTTTTATTTTTTTTTGTTTTGGTACTAAAAATAAACTAGCCTTACAATTAAAAGAGTCTTGGGGAAAGAAGTAAGGACTTTACCTGTCATTCTGGAAGCATCTGCAAGGTGAAGTTCATCTGATATAAAATGGACAAAATAGCAACATGAAGTATTCATGAAAGAAATATGTGCATGTGTATTATGTAAATGTGAATGTAAGTGTGTGTTCCACAAAATACCCAAGAGTATAATGAATGGAATTATTGAATTATTGTTCCTTCAAAATCACATTTCTAACTTGAGATGCTATGTTATTTTGAAGTAGTTGTTTGTATATGACTGGTAGAGTTAAATCCCTGAACAAACCAAGATTCATCACTTTAGGAGCCAGCTCCACCTGCATGCTTAGATTCTTGAGGGATAACGTCCCAGGCCAACAATTAATCTCTAATGACTACTGAGGTCTTGCTGTGGGGACTGCCCCCTGTTTTTCCTTTACATTTAATATTGTTTCATGACTGTTTTACTAATCTCCTCCAATTGTGACTGCTGTGATTTGTCCCAAATTATTCAGCCTAATAAACTTCAAAATTTATAATGGCATGTGTCAATCTGAGTGGTCTCATCGTGAAGGATTTAGCTAGTCTCCCGCTATTCAATCAATCAAGTATTTATTCAATATCTACAGTATGCAAGGTGCTATGCTAGGCTCTGAGAATGAAAGGCAAAGAATTAAATAATCTCCATTAACAAGGAGTAACTTATAATAATAGGAAAGACAAATATATAGTATAGCTAGCTAGCTCCATCTATCTCCATACATAAATGCCTATATATATATATATATATATATATATATATATATATATATATATATATATATATGTATATATATATATATACAGAATTACTATAAAGTGAATAAAACAAATATATACAAAGTACTTAAATGTTTCAAGGGAAAGACACTATGAGACACTTTATTGACCCCCTTTGGGGAGGTTGACATCACTGGCCTACATTCCATTTTTTTGGTCATTCAGAAAAAATTATATTAATTGTAATTTTATTGGATTTAAATCTCTGATGTCAGTTTCTAATTATGCAATCGTGGTCTCTATGTAATGAAATTTGGATACATTATTTTTAAGCACTAGACAGTTGAACATGATGTGACCTGTATGACTCATCAATATTAGTAGATACAGTTTTAGTCACATATGTATCCATATATACATTATGTGCAAGAATATATATGTATATGTATATATAGAAATATATATATATATATACATATATATATATATATGTGTGTTAATGATTGCTTATACATAGAAATGGGGAAAAGATAATTAGCATTTATTAAGTGCCTAGTATGGGCCAGACATTATGCTAAGCACTTTGCAAATATCCCATTTACTCCTCACAATGCTATGTGATAGATGCTATTGTTATCCCACCTTTTACACTTGAGGAAACAGAAACAGATAGTTGTTCAGAGTCACACAGCTAAGAATAGTCTGAGACTTGAACTCAGGTTTCCCTAACTTCTTGACCAGTGTGTATGTGTGTGTGTCCACACACACATTTGTGTGTAAATAAACACATGCACATATGTTTATATATAAATGTGCACATGTACATATACATATGGGCACACATGTGTGTGCATATACACACATCCAAATCCCTATTGATATACTTTCTGAACTTTAAAAAATGATTCCAAAGGAAATAGACCACTAGCACTTAGCTGGCACTATATGGTATCCTTTCTCTTATAAGTGGTCCAGATAAATTGACCTTTTTCCCATTCCTTATACATCAAACTTTTTCATCCTTGTATCTTTGAACAGACTATTCTCTTTGCTGGGATTGAATCTCTGAGTTCTTGGACTATCATGTTTGTTTGGTGTTTCATTTTGGATTTCTTTTTTTTGCAAAACTCTACTGAAACTTCTATATAAAGTCATTCTACTTCTCCACTCTCAAAAGTTTATTTTTTCTCATTTTTATGTATTACATATATGCATGTATATATGTATGTATGTGTGTATATATGTATGTTGTGTGTGTACATAATTTCTATACATAACAGAAGTTTCTCTTACCATGGAATAGTAACTTCTTGAGAAGTGGGACTATAACATATTTGTAGCTCATCACATAGTACATTGCTTGACAAGTAATACACATTTAATATATCATGTTTCATTCTTTCCCACCCAAAATATATTCAGTTAAATGCTAAATTGCAGAAAAAAATTCTTAAATATTATTTTACATGGAGATAATTTAATTGAAGAGATAACCATTCCAAAGGGGTAAGAAGTTGTTAGAATGAATAGTAGCAAGTGTGCTCATAAGCAAACAAAACCTGTATTGCTATTTACAAAGAGAGGAGAAAAGATTCCAGTGGAGAAGAATCTTAGTGTGTGACCTCACTTTCCCTCAGTCCAAGGGCAATACACAGTAAGATGGCTTCGGATAGAAAACTATGCAACAATATCCTTTGGTCAAAGTTTCAGAACCTATCAGGGCTCATGCTTAAGAGTTTTAATAATGACTCAACATGTCCACTAATACAATACTGTCTGTTTCCCATAGGGGAAAATTGTAGTTGAGTCAAATTAGTTAAATGACAGTCTTTGCTTTAATTGATATATAAGGTATGTGGAATGATGGGAACAAAGGAAACTTTATTCTGTGCCATTCCCCACGTAGGTCTATTAGCTTTAATATACATGTACTTTGAAAGGAGGTTAAGGGTGATGGACAACCAATCAAACTGGCTTTCATCAATTTGCAGTTATAAATCAATAAATGATTCATTGTCATTCTTGAATTGTGTCTTTATAGTTATACAGATATTTAATATTCCAGATTTTGTCTACATATTTACAGATTTTAAAGAGTCTGAGAACTTGTCTTTTTTTTTTCAAAAAATAAGCGTTTTGAGACAGAGATTAAGCTATGTTCATCTTTCCAAACAGAGTAGTTTTAAATAAACTAAAAGTTACGTGAGAATTTAATCTCTCTGCCTGATGTCTTCTAACTCTAATTCATTTACCCAGATGCCAATAGTTATTTTCTTAAGTTCAGACCTAAGCATGTTGTTCCCTTTCTTAATAAATTTAATATGCCCTATTATTTCCAGTTAAAAATGCTTTATTTGGATTAATTTTCCAATTACCAAACTTTTTTCCCTCCCCTCTCTTCCATCTTCCTCCTACCACTGGGAAAAAATTAAATACAAAAAATTGACTTTTTATTTTTAATTTATCTAACAAAACAAGTATTTCTATAACATAGAAAAAATGATTGTACAGGAAATTGCAAATCTATTATAAATTTATTTACATGTAAGATAAAATTATCATGTAGCACCTTTAAAAAAAGAAAATGACTTATATGTACAAAAATATAAAAGCTCTTTGTCCAGGGGAAAAATAATAATTTTGGTTATATCCATTAATTATAAAAAGTATGATTTGTGGCATGTGATTGTGATGGAATGCTACTGTGTTATAAGAAATTATAAGCAAGATGCTCTCAGAAAAAAAATAAAATTGGAAAGACTTTCATGATGATCAACTCTGAATGATTAAGTTATTTTCAGCAATATAATGATCCAAGACAACTCCATATGGCTTATGGTGAAAAATATTATCCATCCCCAGTGAAAGAAGTGATTGTGTCTGAATACACAATGAAGCATTTTTTTAAACTTCTTGAGGTTGCTTTGAAAGAACAATGGCAATTATCCTCTAATGTTTTTTTTTTCTTTATTCTGCAAATATTATATAGATTTTAACTTATTATTTTATATAAACTTTTAAGTATTTTATATACTGTCATTGTTTTAAATGAATTTTCATTATTTTCTATTGGATTTTATTGGTAATATAGTGGGATGCTGATAATTTTGTGTATTATTTTTAAATACTGAAAATTTATTAAAGTTATTTTGATTAACTTTACTCTATAGAATTCTCCAAGTAAACCATCAAATAAAATGGAAGAAAAACTGGAACACTTTTTTTCTCTCCTATGCTTTTAATTATTATTTGTGTGTGTGTGTGTGTGTGTGTGTGTGTGTGTGTGTGTGTGTGTGTGTGTGTGTGTGCTATGGCTAGCATCTCTAGCTCTGTAACAAAGGAAAATATTGAAAATGGACCTCCTTGTATTGCCCTTTATCTTATTGGAGAAACTCTAGTTAATTTCATTACAGATGATGCTGACTTTTTACTTGAATTACCGAGTATTTGAGCGACTAAGGATATTTCATTTATTATTGTTTACCAGTGTGTGTGTGTGTGTGTGTGTGTGTGTGTGTGTGTGTGTGTGTGTGTTTTAACTGAAATGGATAATTTATTTGGTCAAAAGTTTTTTGTTTGTTTGTTTGTTTGTTTTCAAATAAACATAAAATCTTTTTTGATGGTTATTTTTTAATTTATGTAGCCAATTATTTTATGGTTTTCATAATAATAATCAACTTTTCATTTCTTGCATAAATTCAACTTGATCATATTGCATAATCTTTGTTATATGAAGTATATCTTATTTCCTAATATTTTACTTAAAATTTTGACATCATTGTTCATTAGACATTTGCTTATACTTTTCTCTTTTTTACTTCACTTTTCTGCCATTTTCATGACATTCTCTTAAACCCTTAAACATTCTCTAGGAAACTTCCCAACTTGAAAGATATAGTTGTTTCTGTGATCTTTTCTTGTTGTTAATTTTGTCCTGGAGCATCTTTTGGAGAAAAGGATCAGGTTAGCCCTGTACATTTCTACCCTCTTGACTACTCTTAACTGATAAATTCTCCATCATTACTTTTTTGGTAACTGCTTTTTAATTCAAATACTGATTTCTGGCTCCTTCCTATATATTTTCTGCTATTCAAATATAAAATCCTTAAAAGTGAGAACTATATTTCTTTAATTGTTATTTTCAGAACTTAGTATAGCACTTGACCAACAGGTAGCACTTATTAAATAGTTGAGTTGTTATATTGCTGACTTTTAATTTTTCTTAATTTTAGCATCAAAATATCAAAAAATTTAAATTTAGCATCAAAATCATAGAAGGAATTTTGTAAAACAGTTTGATAATTATTGAATATTTTATGCTGTATCAGAATTAATTCTATAAAGACATGATGAAATCTTCTTGTTTATCCAGCTGGTCTATTTTTTCGGTATTTGAAACATTATTTATTAATTGTAAAACTTTCAAAATTGGCTAGTTTTGATTCTCTATTTTTCTGTTAACAGGCATTTTATATATTTTTATAATTTTTCATTTATTTAACCTGTAATTTTTATCATATATTTTAGTAAAATAATTTACAATAAAATATTTTTATTCATATAATGTGTATTCTTTTGATGCTAGTAATTTAATCTTTATTTTGTATAACAAAGACCTAATGATAACTATTTCATTAGATTTTTAAAAAATTCTGTTCCTTCTTATTGTCATAGTTCATTCTTTCAGTCATATCAGACTCTTTATAACCCCTGGATCATAGTATACCAGGCCCTTCTATTTTCCATTATCTACTGAAGTCTATCCAAGCTCATATTACTTCCATGATGCTATCTATCCATTTTATTCTCTACCAACTCCTTTTATTTTGTCTTCTATCTTTCTCAACAACATGATCATGTCTTCTGATTATGTTGTGAAAGTCTTTGAGTTTCAGCTTCAGTATCTCTCATTTCAATGAGTAATTTAAATTAATTTTTCTCTAAGTATTGACTGATTTTATTTTCATTCTGCCAAAACCTCTCTTAAAAGTCTTCTTCATCACCACAATTCAAAGCCATTGATTCTGTGGCCTGTTAGGATTACTAAGTGAGAACTGAGGTTGTCTGGATGGTGACAAGGTGAGAATTCACTTAGTAATCCTAACAGTGGCCCTCACCCTTTTTATAGTATAACTCTCACAGCCTTACGAAGATAATGGAAAACTCATACTTTTAACTGTGTTAACCTTTGCAAGCAAGGTAATGTTTGTTTTTAATATGCTATCCCTAGATTTGCTTTCAAAGAGCAAGTGTCTTAAATTTATGACCGAAATGGCTGTCTCTAAGCTTAAGAAAACAAACTCTGACTCTGCTCCCATTTCTTCTCACTCTATGTACCAGGAACTGATGAGACCAGTTGCCATGATTTTTCCCCTTCACCAAGAGGCTTTTTAATTCATTATTTTTTGGCATCAAAATGGTATTATCTGCATATCTAACATCATTGCTGTTTCTTCTAGCACTTTTAATTCTGGCTTTTGATTCATATAGCCTGGCATTTTGTATAACATGCTCTGCATTTAAGTTAAACAAATAAGATGACAATATACAGCCTTGTCATACTTCTTTTCCAATCTTAAATCAACCAGTTGTTGCAAGTTCCATTCTAATTTGCTTCTTGATCCACATGCAGGTTCCTCAGCACAGACATAGATACTACTCTTCTCATCTCTTTAAGGACGTGCCACATTTTCTTGTGATCCACATATTCAAATGCTATAGTATAGTCAGTGAAGCCAAAGTAGATAGTTTTGGGTGTGTGTGTGTGTGTGTGTGTGTGTGTGTGTGTGTGTGTGTGTGTGTGTGTGTTTCCCAAACCTGTCTTGCTTTCTTCATAATACAGAGAATGTTGGCAATTTGGTATGTAGTTCCTCTGTCTCTGAAAACTGGACTGTACTTCTGATATTTCTCTTTTCACATATTTTTGAAACCTAGTTTGCAGAATTTTAAGCATAACTTTGCAGGCTTGTGAAATTAACATATTTTTTCAGTAATGTTAACATTTTCTGACATCGCTTTTCTTTAGGATTCTTTATTTCAGGGTAATTTTAACCTGTTTCCATAAATAATATTTTAAAAATATTTTAGCACTTGTATTTCAATATAATGGGTCTTATATATTTTATTTTTGCATTTTATTTTGCATTATTCTGCATATAAAATCATTATTGTGAGAAGTAGTCAATACAATTTATCAGATATTCAAAGGTATTCATGACACCAAGTTATTGAGTTGCTTCTGCAAGGACTGAAATGTCATTGGCCACCCCCAAATTTTTTTTTTCATTTATTTTGCTTCTAATTTCCCTGAGGGAAAAGTATATGGTTGTTGTTAGTTCAGGGGATCTTTTCTTTTACTAATCCAGTGCCCACTATTAAGATTTCCAAGCTTGCAGGCCTATTGAGTGCAACACTTTAACAGCTTCATCTTTGAAAATTTTAAATAGCTCAGATGAAATCCCATCACCTCTAACAACCTTATTGTTAGCAATGTTTTCTAAAGCCCATATGACTTCATTGTCCAGAATATATGACTCTATATTGGTAACTATATCATCATGGTTACTTGTATTGGTAAGCTCTTTCTTATATTGTTCTTCTGTGTATTTTTGCCACTTCTAAATCTTCTCTTCTTTTGAGTCTCTATCATTTTTGTCTTTTCCAATAGTCATTTTGGCCTGAAACATTTCATTGATATCTCCAGTTTTCTTAAAGAGATCTGTCTTTCCCATTCTATCTCTGCTGGTGAGACAATCAACTACTCACTTGAGACTGACAACAGTCTTTGGTATTAAATTGTTTTCTGATGCATGTTGGTTGCCACCCCTGCAGATTGTGAATCCCAATGAGACTTCTCTAATAGGTTCCCCACACTCAATAATTTGAGCACTTTCATCTAAAAGCATCCATACACTTGAAATCTGGAAAAATAAACAACAGAGAAAGAGAGGCAACAAAGGGAACAAGATAACTGTCCATTCCCCTCCTCAAAGTCATCAAGGAGAAGAAGGAAAACTTATCTACTTATATTTTTATGCATAATGATTCTGGTATAGAAACTCATGGTCTCTGGACTCCAAACTATTCACTAATACAAACAATAACACTAGTCACCATGACCAAAACCATCTTCCAAATTTACACTTTGTGGTTAACAGAAGACAGAACATTTGTGCATATTCTATATAATTTACAAGGAAGGAGAAATCCAATCATTATTTCAGGGTAATTTTAACCTGGTTTCCATAAAAATATTTTTAAAAATATTTTAGCACTTGTATTTCAATATAATGGGTCTTACATATTTTATTTCTGTATTTTATTCTGCGTTACTCTCCATATAAAATCATTATTGTGAGAAGTAGTCAATACAATTTATCAGATATTCAAAGGTATTCATGATACCAAGTTGTTGAGTTGCTTCTGTAAGAACTGAAGTGTCATTGGCCATCCCCAAATTTTTTTCATTTATTTTGCTTCTAATTTCCCTGAGGGAAAAGTATATGGTTGTTGTTAGTTCAGCAGAAGAAATTGGGGTGAAGCTTTACTGACAAACCAAGTTAGAGATAGGAGTTTTCTGATAAAAAAGAGAAAATTGAAAATCATCTTTAATATTATACCTTCATGAATTTACCTGATAAGCATAATGTCAGTTCATATAGCTAATGAAAGCTATATCCCAAAATTGAAGGCACCTTGCCTTTCTGAAGATTTACTGAAACCTCTCATTGAGTCGTAAAACCATAATTTCTAGAATGCTTCAATTGAATTAATATTGCAATCAATCTTATCTTCTCAGATGTGGCTATTGCATTAAAATTAAAAGCACTCATTTTGAAAAGTATTTACCAATTGGTATGAAAACATGAATGGAAGGACCAATTAGCTTACCTTTCTGAATGCTTCTATAGATTCAGAAAACCATTTTAAAAAACATCTATATTGTGACATAATGAGGAGAGAATGGTGCAGAATTTAGCCATTCCAGTCATCAAAGAGCTTAGAATTTTATAGATTTCTGGAGAAATTTGGTTTAAAAATATGAAAAATTGAGCAAGATCAATACCAAGAAGAAGGTTATCATCTCAATTATTCAATATTGTTAGCTAATATATTATGCACAGAATCACAAAACTATCTAAGCCAGATTGTGAAAATATTACCTATATTTCATGGAAAACAATATGTGTCTGTGTTAATAATATACCTAAAGACAGAGATTAAGTACATTTCCAAAGGTCATAAGCTTAATATTGAATAGAAATTCAAACCCAATTGTACCAATTGTGGCCAAGTTCTATATCTCTAAGCACCCCAGTTTTCTCATCTCTAAAATAAGGGGGTTGTACTCGATCCCCAAAGTCCCTAAAACCATGATCCTATGACTTTAAGGTTTACAATCTTCCACATAACCAAAATAACAAAATATGATAATAACATGAAAACAAAACCACCATGAAAACAAAAGGATATATTAAAAATCAAACAAAGTAGCATGAATCAAAATGGCAGAACATGCTAAGAGACAAAAGAGAAAAGGAGTAAAAAGCAATGCTCTCAATTTCTAGTTGAGGAGAATAACAAAGCCTTCTTAGATGAATGGACATGAACTAGTACTTCATGTTATACTTAGAAAGTGTAGGTTTTGATTCTAAGTCAATTGTCTTCAAATCCAAGACTTGTACTATTCTTCCCCCAAGCCAATGAACCATAAAAAAAGGTTTTTTTCTAATTCAAAGAATGGAGACCCAGAAGGGCATTTGGGAAATCATTGTCCCCAACATTAAGATAAACAAGGATATTCACAAAGGAAAAGCCCACTTTGAATAAAATATGACATATTTTAGTGCCCAATTAATGTGTTATCCCCAAACTCTGGAACAACTCTAATTGCTACTTTGGAGACTGAAATGTGTGTTTCTGAGAGACTTGTGTGGAAGAAGTCCCAAAGGAAGTGATAAGAGATCTGCAAGGTTCCAAAAGACGATATGTTAAATCTGACAAGCAAATAAAGAAACACACTGTCTTCTCCCACAAGGTGTCTCTTGCCAGAGTGAAGGTAAGTGTGTAGGATTAGAGATTTGTATATGAGTACTGAGTAAGCAGGGTCTAAATGTAATCTTAGGACCATGTGGTCAAAGATTTCAGAGTAATAAAGAACTTTGGCATAACATTGGCTTAGCTTTTGCTTTAGAGCTGAAGAAATTGAAGATTAGAGAGATTAGGGAGGAACTTTTAGAATACTATGTAAGTAACAAGTAAGAGAACCAGGATTCATAATATAATAAAATCACCAATATTTAAATGGAGGAAAAATTAGAGATTTTTCAGTCTTACTTCCTCATTTTATGGTTAAGCTATGAATCCCATAGAGGTTAAATAACATATCTGAACTCAGATAGATAGCAGCAGTCAGAATTTGAACTAAGGTCTCATTCTTCTAAATTAAGTGTTCTATTTACTGCAGCAGACTGCTTTTTAAACAACAATAAATTGTTTTTGTACTATTTGATGATGGCAACTAACATCTTTCAGTTTTCCCTTCTTTAAAAAGGAAATAATAATTCTAGCCTTATATAAAGTGCTTTCCCAACTTTAAATTGCTATTTACCTACTATTTCTAATTATGTAAATCATTTAATATTAATTTTCTCTTTTGTGGCAATATAAATATATTCCCATTTTTCAGATGACTAAAACAAGGGTCAAAGAAGTAGAATGATTAATCTAGTATTTTCATGAAAGAAGTTGTGTAGGATTTGATCTAGGTTCACTATAGCTTTAATCCCAGTGCCATTTTCACCATGTGCTTCATCTTATTAGATTGAAACCTAACAGGGATCCAGGAGAAACTCCCTGCTATGTTTTCTTCTTAGGGCAGTATTGACATTAATAATATGGCCACTCATTACACTTAGCTCGATTTCTTTACTTCCTTTCCTTAGAAGTCTTAATTTTTCTCCATTTTGTCAGAATTCTACAATTTAAAAAGCTAGAATTCCTTTTGTGATTCTGTAAATATTCTCTGATCTCATAACTTATTTCCCCTTTCTTTCTGGTTAGCTATGTATAGAATTATATGTATCCCCTCAGAAATCAGGAGGAAAACTAATGAGAGCAAAAATATTAGGTCTGTAGCTTTATCCTCCTTTTGGAATGGAATAAATACTTAAAAGATGCCCCCAATCATTCCTTTTGCACTTTAGCCAAGCTGACTTATAATGGATACTCAAATTGCTAGTGCCTTCACTTTGCAGCAAGTGAATCTTTTCCTCATTATATAAGGATAGGATCATAAGGTTTAGACATGATCTCCTCCAATCAGTCTTTTTTTTTTCTGAAAACAGCCTGTTCATCATTGCTTATAGAAGAGTAAAATTTTATTAATTCATAAACCATAACTTATTCAGCCATTCCCCAACTGATGATATCCAATTTCCAGTTCTTTGCTACTACCAAAAGAGCTGCTATGAACATCTCTGCACATAGAGGCCCTTTTCCTCCTTTATGATCTCTTTTGGATGTAGACCTAGTAGTGACTCTGATGGATTAAAGAGTATATACAGTTTTATAGCACATTTGGCATAGTTCCAAATTGCTCTTCTGAATGGCTAAATCAGTTCACAGCTTCACCCAGAATTCATTAGTGTCCCAGTTTTCCCATATCTCCATCAACTTTTATCATCAGTTATCTTAGTCACTCTGAGAGGTGTAGGTAACTTTCAGCTCTTAAAGTAATAAAAAAAACCCTACCTTTTAGACTCAGCTCATATATTCCCACTAGCGTAAGCTTCCTCAGACTGTTCAACTACCAGTGTCCTTTGCTCTTTTAAAAAATTTATTTATTTACTATTTTCCCAGTTAACATTCAAAACATTTTTTAGATTTGTTTTTAAAATTTCCAGATTTTAGTTTCTTTCCCTTATCCTCATCCACAATTAAAAAAACCACTTATGAAGTTATGCAAAACATTTTCATAAGAGTCAAGTTGTAAAAGAAAACACAGATCTCCCACCCTAATGAAAATAAAAACCCACCAAAAAATATCTAAACTAGAGAGATAGAGGGATTAATATTGAATGCTTCAATTTATATTCAGACTAAATCAATTACTTCTCTGGTAGGGATAGGATTTTTCATAAGTCATTTAGAGTAAGTGTGAATGATTCTATTACTGAGAATAATGGTCATTTGGCGCTCATCATCCCAAAAGATTGCTTCACTTTCTTAATGGAAAACTTTCCAGGTTTTATTTTGTTGTTGTTGAGTACATCCTGCCATCATTTTGCAAAAAACAATATTCCATCAGAGAAATTTGCTTCAAATTTTTTTTACAATTACTATTGCTAATTGTATTCCCCTCATTTTTTTTCTCTCCTAATTTTTTCTGTCTCCTTTCATTTGTGTTTTCCTACTGACTACTCCCTTCTCCAATATGCCTTATATGCCCTCTCTTTTATCATCCTCCCAGACTTTTCAATATCCCATTCCCCTCCTATTTTACTGTGGTGTAACTATGTGTGTCATTTCTTAGTGGAGCCAATTCTGAGGATATTAAGATTCACTCACACACTCTCTTGTCTGCTTCTTCCCCTCTGCCTTAAATGCTTTTTCTTACCTCTTTTTAAGGCACATAATGTGCACCATTCCACTTCTCTATTTCCCTTTCTCTCATTTCATTCCTCTCTCACTCCTACTTCCATCATTAAAAAAAAAATATTATCCCTTTATATTCAACTGACATCTATGTCCTCTGTCTATATATACTACTTCTACGTGCTGTAATAATGAAAATATTGTAATGATTTACAAGTATCATCCTACCATGTAGAAAGGTAAACAGATAAACTTCTTTATATCCTGATTACCTCCCTATGCTTCTTCAGTGTCCTGTATTTGAAAATCAAAATTTTCTGGTCTTTTCATCACAAATGCTTGAAAATCCTCTATTTCATTGACTGTCCATCTTTTGTTCTGAAGGATTTTTCTAAGGTTTGATAAGAATCTTACATGGTTCTTGTTTGCATTTCTAGCTCCACTTGTCTCTGGAATATCATATTCCAAGACATGTAGTGATCCTTTAATGTGGAAGCTGCTAAATCTTGTGTTATTCAAACTGTGGCTTCACTAAATTTATATTATTTGTTTCTGGATGCTTGCAATATTTTTTCCTTGACCTGGGAGTTCCAGACTTTGGCTATAATATTCCTGAGAATTTTTATTTTGTGATCTCTTCCAGAAGGTGATTGATGGAGTCTTTTGATTTCTATTTTACCCTCTGGTTCTAGCATATCAGGATTGTTTTCCTTAATAATTTCTTGAAAGATGATATTCAGGCTCTTTTTTTTACTTTCTGGTAGAGTTGTTTTTTGGTTTTTTTTTTTCTTCTTCTAAGACTACTTGGTATATGTTTTGTCCTCATATTATATGCATAGATTTTTATATTTGTTGTTTTTCCCATTAGGAATTTAAGTCATTTAGGGCCAAGATTGTGTTTTTGTTTGTTTGCTTGCTTGTTTGTTTTTGTTTTTAACTTTACTTTTACTCTTACCCTATATCTTCAGCACCTAAGACAGCACTTTGCATGTAATAAGCACTTGGGAAATGCTTGCCAATTAATTGATCACTTAAGTAATGGATCAATTGAATGGTTGAATAAAACTAAAACAGTCATTTCTCTTCAATATATATATTCATTATTCCAGAGTGAACACTAGCTCCAGAATCACAAAATCGATCATAATATCCACTCATAATGTTTACTGATTGCAGTAGGACCACCAAAAAAAAAAAGTCAACAAACTTTTTAAGCCTTATTTTTCTCATCTGTGAAAGGAAAGAGTTAGAAGTGAAGAGATCTTTGATTTTTTTCACCTTTTCAACCATAATCCTATGATCTATTAAAAAAAACCTTCAGTAAGTGATCTCCAAGCTCCTCTGTCATTAGAACCTTCTGTGTTATATTAAAACCTTTTCTAATTCAGACATCCTATATTCTATTCTTTGATTTAATAGTCTGTGTTTTATAGTCAAAAGTCTCTTCAAAGTCTCATACTTCAGGATCTCCATATTCCTCTTCCATGAAATGATAAGAAACAACTAGATAGTAGCCTGATGCCATGTATATGTTGCTATAAGATTCAGAGAGCATTCTGCACACATTATCTCATTTAAGCCACATAATAATCCTGTGACATGGATGCTATTATGAGACCCTACATACGGATGAAGAACCTAAGGCACATAGACCTTATGGGATGTGCCCAGAACCACAAAGACAATAAGCTTTTGAGATAGAATGTGAATTCAGGTATTTGTGGCTCCAAGTATAAAGCTCCAACTTCTGTGCTATAATTTCCCCCCATTTGACCCTAGCATCACTCCAGATCTAAATCAAATGTACTCATAAACTGTACATCTCTTTTTGATACTTCTTTAAGGTTGCCACCAGTATGTCAGTGGAAGTGGGGAATCGGACCACCTTGACTGAATTCATCTTAATTGGTTTCTCAGCTGACCCCCAGATGCAATTGATCTTCTTTGGAGCTTTTTTGGTTCTTTATTTGGTGACATTGGCAGGAAACATGATTCTAGTTGTCTTAATCAGAACTGACTCCCGTTTGCATACTCCTATGTATTTTTTCATTGGCAATCTGTCATTCTTAGACTTCTGGTATACATCTGTATACACTCCCAAAATCCTGGCCACCTGTATATCTGAAGACAAGCGTATCTCCTTAGCAGGTTGTGGTGCTCAGCTTTTCTTTTCCTGTGTTGTGGCTTACACTGAGTGTTACCTGCTTGCTGCCATGGCCTATGACCGCTATGTAGCAATCTGTAACCCCCTTCTCTATTCAGCTGCCATGTCCAGATCTCTCTGTGTTGGGCTGGTTACTGGTTCTTATGTAGGTGGCTTCTTGAATGCCATAGCCCATACAGCTAACACATTTCGCCTGAAATTTTGTGGGAAGAATATCATCGACCACTTCTTCTGTGATGCACCACCTCTGGTAAAGATGTCCTGCACTGACACAAAGATTTATGAGAAGGTACTCCTGGGAGTGGTGGGTTTCACAGTTTTGTCTAGCATACTGGCCATCCTGATATCCTACTTCAATATCCTCCTGGCCATCCTTCGCATCCGCTCAGCCTCAGGGAGATGGAAGGCTTTCTCCACCTGTGCCTCTCACATGATCTCTGTCATGCTTTTCTATGGCTCCCTCCTCTTCATGTACTCAAGACCCAGCTCAACTTATTCCCTGGAGAAAGACAAGTTGGCTGCCCTGTTTTACACAGTGGTGAATCCCTTGCTCAATCCCATAATCTATAGCTTCAGGAACAAGGATGTAAAGGAGGCCTTCAGAAAAGCAATACAAAGCATCAAAATACCAAGATGATTTTTATTCATATCCAAGATATTTTTATTACCTCCCCAGAAATAGGGGACAAATAAATTGTGTGTTTTTTTTTTCTGTGTTTCCTTATTGAAATTCATATAAATGTGAGTTTCTCATGTCATATATATATATATATGTATATATATATATATATATACATATATATACACACATACACTCACACATATACATATACTAGGTTTTATTTATAAGGTTTTAGTTGTTATTATTAAATTCAAGAAGACATTCATGATTTCATTGGTGTAAATTTACTCTTTTCAAATAAAAATTACTTCTATATAACTAAGCTTTTCTATAGCATAGTAAATTGTCTTCTCTTGCTATGAAGGAAATTTATAACCTTGTGTCTAACAATCTAGTGTAGGGTTGTTAACCTTGAGGCATGGATCCCAAGAGGGTCAAGGATAGATATCAGGGAATACATGAACTGCAATGGAGAAAATCACATTCCATTTCAAAATAAATGATTTCCTTTATAATAATATGTGCTTTGTTTAATTCATGAAATAACATTTTTGAGAAAAGTTCCACAGTTTACTAACTGCTAAAGGGGTCAATACATACATGTAAGGTCAAACATAGACACTCATACACATTCACATGCAAAGAGACACAGAGAGTTATGAGAAAGATTAATTCTCTTGCTCTTGTGATGTTTCTCCTTTTTAATTAATATGTTCCTTAGTTGGTATACGTAGTTTTCCATTGGATCTGATTTCAAAGTCTTTCCAGCTTCTTAGGATCTTCCATTATTTATTCCCAATGGACACTTAGAGTCTCCATGAATATCCTGAGAATGAAGACTTTGTTACTTGATATCAGCAGTACAATAAAGCTATGTGTATAGGTATATGTATGTATAATAGAGAAATTTGTAAATAATCAATATTCCTTTTATTTTAGGAATGCTAAATAGGGAGTTAATAATCTTGGTCTAAAATGCTCACTATAATTATTTAAATATAGAAATAGTAATGTGTGGCTTAGTCGTTTTAGTCATATCTGATTGTTTATGATCCCATTTTTTTGACAAGGATATTGCAATGGTTTCCATTTTCTTTCTGAAAATATTTCCTATGATTCCCAACCCAATCTTTTATACAATCCTTTATATCATTCACCAAGTTGTTATCTTTTCCATGTCACCTAATTAGTCATTAGTGCCACCAATGTCAATTTAACTGATTAGCATCAATTAGCTTTCATCAAGTGATATGTAATATTTAATTAAAAGATAGATCATATACAAGATACATACAACATATTTAATAAAAAGATACATTAATAAAAAGATACATCAAAGACTAAAGTACAAGGATACTGTCCTACCACACAACAGACATTCTCCCTCTCCTGCCTCATTAGGGAGGTGAACACAATCCAAAGATATTGGGAACAAACTTAAAATGGCTATAGGAAAAATATTGCTAATATGTTATTGAGTGTCAGTCAGCTGCCAAGTCAATTCATTGCTTGTATTGGCTAAGCAGATCACTCCTTAAGTATGTGGGTCTTGGCTGCTGTGACTACTAAAGACTCTTCTAAGCTTCCATCACTGGATCTTTCAGAGATCATAAAAATGTTGTATTTCCATACCTTGTTAACCTAGGACCAATAAAGAATAAATTCAACAAAAGTGCCCTAATCAATGTTCATCTCTATTCTAGGGCCACTAACCAGTTTGTGTTGTTCATGCCTATGGTACAGTCTATAGAATCACTTAGAATTCTCTAAAATTAGGCCAAAGCATTTCATCTCTTTTTTCCTTATTGAAAATTTCAAAATCCTCTTCTGGTTTCTTAGTAAATTAAAGGTAACCCCAAGGTCTCTGAAACATAAATTTTAACAAGTCATATCAAGGTAAGAAGATACTCAAAGTGTAAGTCGTAACATGAAATGCTAACACTTTTTATTAGAACCATCCTAGCTAAATTTGGAGAGTTTCAACACCTATTTCTTTTCAGAGAACTGAATTATTCATTAATTTTCTAAGACCATTACTTGTTGAAAAAAAATTCAATCTGCATAATTAAAGGGTATCGATATTCCCCAAATATCCAAATCTTAATGTAAGACATCCAGAAAAAAGAAGACTTTAAAGTAAATTCTTATGGAAGTAGTTCTATCATCATAGGTAGATTAATAATATATATGTTTTTAATATAATAGTGATATTGAAATGTAATTCTTTCTGGAAAAGGTATTCATTTAAGAATTAAATGGTTCAAACTCTATTAACTTCATTCTACATACAACAGAAATATGATATATCTTTCAAATCCTTTCAATAGAAATCATTTCTCTGAATAATAATGGATTCAAGTGTAAGTCACCCCAAAATGGTGAAAGATTTACATAAAGGACATGTATTATCAGTTTTAAGACCTTCTTGCACAACAGATGATCACAACCTATATGTTATTTAGTAGATGAACTCAAGAATGAAATATCCAACCACTCTAGTAGCTTTCCTTAGAAAAACCCTAAATGGCATCATAAAGACTTGGATGTGATTGAAACAACAACAGCAGCAACAAAAATTTAAGGCCTAGAAAGTTGCCTTACACTGATCTGGTGATTTTCCTAAAATAAGTCACTTTATCTCCTCCAAAAATTCTAATAGGCTCTATTATCACCAAATTCCAAAAGAAAGTCTTTTGTTCTGCAATTAAAACCTTTCAAAATGGGGCTCGTTTGTACCTTTCCAGTTTTCTTTTATGTTGATTCTCCACGTAACTTTAATTGTCTCTCTGCTGCTTATATTCCATTTTCTGCCTTTGTATTTATGTGCTTAGCTTTTACCTATGCCGGCGATAATTTCCCTCCCCATCTTTATAGCCTAATTTCTCTGTCTCCCTTCAAAATTTGACTCAAAATGTCTCTCAAGTTTCTAGCATCCTTTCCAATTTTTCCCTTATACTATATATATACATATATATGTATACTTATTTGTTATATTTATTATATATTATCATACCTATTGTTATATAATTATTCATATACCTATTTATTAGGTATATATTTATATTATTTATATATATTATATATTTATATAAATATATATTTATTAAAATGTTTTCACTGCCATTAAAATGTAAGATCTTTGCATGTAGAGACTATTTTAACCTTTATTCATATCATCAACACTTAGCACAGTACTTGGGACATATAGTGAGAGATTAATAAATGTTTGTTGGGTGAAGGACTGAATGACTTTCATAAAGCCCCTTTTCAAACATTGTCAGAAATGGAATTTGATCACAGATCTCCCTCACCACAAACATAGTATAAACACCATTATAACAGAAATAAAACAACCAAAGACACTTGATTCAACAATTAAGTGTTTTTGGTTGTTTCATTTCGGTTAAGGTCAATGTTGGATATAACGGTGCTATTCTAATAGGGCATAATTTAGATCACATTTAAAACAAAACATTTGAAAGAACTCTGAGTGTCAGATAACAGTGACATCAAATATATGGATGAATTTATTGGGGGAAAGACACAATGTTTTCCTCAAACTCAGGAAGCTGTAATTTTGCAGAGTTTCTTCAGGGCTTCTTTGACATCCTTGTTCCTCAGGCTGTAGATCATGGGGTTCAACATGGGGAAGAGGACTGTGTAAAATGTGGAGACAATTTTCTCCTGCTCCAGGGAATAGCTGGAACTTGGGCGAGCATAAGTGTAGATACCAGAGCCAAAGTATAAGGTAACAGAAATCAAATGAGCAGAACATGTAGAAAAGGCTTTGAGTTGACCTTGTGTAGAGCGAATCCTCAAGATGGCAGCAATGATGAAGAGATAGGAGGCAAAGATTAGTACAATAGGCGTGATGATATTGGAAGCCACAAGGAAATACAATACCTCCTGGTAACTGTCCTTCACATCACATGCCAGCTTTATCAAGGGTGGAACATCACAGAAGAAATCATCAATGACATTATCCCCACAGAAATTCAAAGTGAATGTGTTGCTAGTAAGTATGGTAGAATTAACAAAACCACCAATGTAGGAAATGCCAACCAGACACATGCATAACCATCTAGACATGGCCTGAGCATAGAGCAGTGGGTTGGAGATGGCTACATAGCGGTCATATGCCATGGCTGCCAATAGGTAGCACTCACTATATCCCAGGCCTGCTGAGAAAAAGAACTGAGCCAAACATCCAGCAAAGGAGATGAGTTTGTCCTCAGAGATACAGGTCACCATGATTTTAGGGGTATAAACAGAGGAATACCAGAGATCCAGAAAAGACAGATTCCCAATGAAGAAATACATGGGAGTATGCAGCCGGGAGTCAGTATAGATTAGTACTATCAAAGTGATATTCCCCATCAGGGTCATAAAGTATACAATGAGAAAAAGTACAAACAGGATGAGCTGCATCACAGGATCCTGGGTGAAACCAAGCAGGATGAACTCAGTTACACTATGGTTGCCTTCTTCCATGTCTGTAGAGTGTGTCACCTCCCATGAAAAAATGGTTTAGAAGCACCATTGTCCATACCTAGGTAAAACAAATGAAAAAAAAACATTGTGTGATAGGGTAGGCTATACAAATCAACAGGCAGAAATATTTGGTGCTCTCTGCCTGCCATGTGGGTAAATTTTAGCACCAGAAGACATTTAAATTTTGAGGTGATTTTGGGTGCTCAAAGTCTCTAAGGAGAGATCTCAAGTTCTGGTGATTCCTACCAGTCTGAAAAGGTTTCAAGAACATGCTACGTCAATGACTTCATTACTGCCATGCAAATCCCAACCCAGTTAGCTTCAAAGAGCCTTGTTATGAGCCAGAACTCTGAAATAAGGATTCTTACAAGCTGTTAAGTCAATGGAATTGACTTAATAGTTCTCTAGTTCAGTACACGTACTTAGTACTTAATATAGTTCTACAAGATCCACACCTATGATAATGGAGTATATAACAGGCAGCAAAGGCTGAGACAGATTCATTCCATCATCCACCTTTGTGGTAGATGAAAGCTGAAGCAGAAACCCTTGGACTCAGACAGATTCATCCCATCTCACACCACCTTGGTGGCAGGCTCTCCTCCTTCGATACTCCACTGAAACCAAGACTCCAGAAGTCCTTCAGAAAACTAGCTGAGCCCCAAGTGAAGGAGACAAGACTTTGAAGGAGACAAGAAAGGATTTGGACTTTAACACCTGGCTGTTCTTGTGGTGATTACTGAAATGAAATAAAGGCTGCTCCCAGGACCCCCAGAGATCCCAAGAAAACTGAACCAGAGAACATTACAGAGCCTCATTAGCTTCTGATATGAAGAGCCACCTTCAACAAATATATCTAACAAGTTCTGTATAAAATATGGAAGCCCTGGCTGAGGAATCAATTTAAATTATGTATAGTTTTCCACTATTAGGCATTAAGGCCATTCTTTCTTTTAATTAATGGAATCTCATTAATCAGTTCTCTATTAACCTAGTGGATCAAGGACTTATAGAGTTATTGCTTCATCAGTGAGTCCAACCCTTTTATTGTTCACAAAAGGAACATGAGCTTCAGGGAGTAGATGCGGTTTATCCAGGATGATCTGCCTACAAATTCAGTTCTCATTCTATCAAAAATAAATCCCTCAATTTTTTTTTATCTTCTGCTGTATTACAGCATATGTTTATATGATTTTTTGCAAACATTAAGAAACATAAAATATCAGATCCTGAGAGTTGAAAAGTCCTACATAAATCATTATCAATGTAACTCAAGTCTGAAAAGAATTCTTACTGCAACAAATCTAAAAGTGGGTATATAGCCTTTGCTTGATGACTTCCAGTATCAAATAAAATGTTTTATTATTTTAAATTAAAATGCCCCATCTGCATTGAGTTTAAAAACAAAATTAATGAAATAAATCCATCAAAGGACTTTTCTTTGAATTTTATAATAAAAACTTCTACCTCCATACCACTACTTGAACATAATGTGAAGTAGTGAAATGTTATTCTATCATCATCACTACCATTAGGCATGTTAACATAATTATTTGATACTGTGCTAAGAGGGCAGCTAGATGATGGAATGGGTAGAGTACTAGGACTGGAGTCAGGAAAACACATCTTCTTGCGTCCAATTTTGGCCTCAGACATTTTATAAGCAGTCATATTTGCCTCAGTTTCCTCATTTGTAAAATGAACTGTGGGAAGAAAGTGGCTAGCCAGTCCAGGATATCTGTTAAGACCCTGACTGGGGTTCTGAAGAGTCAGACATGACTAAAAAATGAGAGTACTGTGCTGGTAGTCAATAATACATGAGATCACATTCCATGTCTGATACTAATACTGTTTTACTTAGGGAAGTCATAACTTATCAGTAGCTCAAGCTTGAATGTTCCTGCTCCTCATCTTCTGAAGTCTTCTTTCAGTTCAAATCTCATCTTCAGAAGTAAACATTTCTTGGTTCTTTCAACTTCTAGTAACCCCTCACCTCAATTTACCTTCTTTTTATTATGTATGGATGTAGTTATTTATTTATTTATATATCTTTCACTTCCCCCGTAGAATATGAACCCCTTGAAGATAGGATTTGTCTTTGTAGCTGCAGCCCTAATTCTGACTCTGAATTGGTAGAGAGAATTCTGATTCTAGGAGTTCCACATGTTATTGAGATCCTTCGTGTATTTTCAATCATATTCAATATTATTGAATATTTTTATTACTATTATTGAATAATGATTGAATAATAAATAAATAAAACAAATAAATCTTTGTTGTTTATGTAAGGGATTTCATTTTATCCTCAGAATAGCTCCATAGGGAGGTAATGATTTATAAGGAGATATTTCAAACCACATGATATTTTTGTGAAAGAAAAGGTATTTATTTGGGCTTTATGCTGACTATTTAAAAGATACATCATCATGCTCAGACAGATATGTGGTAGAGAGGATATAATGTTGGAACTGTAGTTCATAAGACCTAAGTTCAAATCCTGTTTCCGATACTTATCAGCAATATGAATTTGGGCAAGTGCCTTCTTTTCTTTCTCTTTCTCAGTTTCCTCTTCTTTAAAATGAGAGGAATCAAGATTCTTGAAGTGTCCTTCAAGCTCCATTTCTAATATAAATCTCTGATATTAGGATTGTTTAAGTACATGATAAGGTTGGACTAAATGCAATTGTAACAAGCAAACAACGAACAACTATTAGAAGCTCTGGACAGAGGAGCCCATGCAAGTTAGGACACTATTTTGATCCAATTATAAGCTTTTCTATCACTTTAGCAAATGAAATTGTCCAAGCCATGAACTGTTAGGAGATTCTGGTACTGGCCAATGAATCAGTCTTTGACCTTATTAGACAGATGAAAAATATAGCCTTCATGTTACTGAATTATACAGTCACATTGGTCGTTAGAGTCCCACCTCTTCTGATAGCTTTTCAAGCTCATTAATAATCTGTGCTAGTCTTTTACTAAGTGACACAAGAGATTATGGAGATAGGGTTCTCTGCATTCTACTACTCCAATTTATATTTGCCTTACTGAGACACATAAAAATGATGTTTCTTATCCATTCTCACACAGCTGATATCACAGTGGGGACAATTTCTATTTCCAATTGTGTAGCAGAAGAAGTTCTGGATGTACAAACAGAGAGGTAGGGTTGAAATCTCAATGCAGTTATTTTAGCTCCCCTGGTGATTTTGGACAAATCATTTAACCTCACCTTTTGTCATTTCTCTCAACTGTAAAGAACTCAAGAATCTTCTAAGGCCTTCAAAATATTAATCTCTGATACAATGGTTATTGGAATACTGGAATATTGGAATATTGTAGCAGGTTATCCTGTCTCTATTTTCCCATTTCTAATACATTGTTTCTTTCTCATTTTTTTCATTAATTTTCTCTTTCTTCTACTATTATAATATACACTCAAGCAAAACAAATATCTACTTTTAGTTTAGTCCTTTTCCAGTTGTGTCTAACTGTTATTGACCCCATTTGGGATTTTCTTAGCAAAGATACTGGCATGACTTGCCATTTTTTCCCCATTTCATTTTACAGATGAGGAAACTGAGGCAGTCAAGTGACTTATCCAGGGTCATACAACTAAGTAAGTGTTTGAGGCCAGATTTGAACTCAGGTTTTCCTGACTCCAAGGCCAAGACTCTATGAACTGTGCCACATAGCTGCCCAATTTTTTGCAATGATCATGTGCAGTAAATAAAATTCTCATTGTACTTCCTGATTCTATCAATCATCTGCCTATTAGTAAAAGTGTAGAATTTTTTTTTTTTTATCTCTCAGGCTGAATTATTATTATTCTCATCATTCTCAGGCTGAATATCATGCAATGATTTTGTCATGTGACTCCTCTGTTCAGCAATACTCAGCGGCTCCTTCCTTCTAAGGTCTGTTTCCCCATCTGGTATTCAAAATTCTACACAATGATAGATGACATTACCATCTAACTTTCTCTATGCCCTCCTCCCTGCATTCTAAAAATTGACAAGCCATGGAATATTCTACTTCCTAACACTCATTGCCATCTTACCCCTTTCTGTCTTTGTTTGGTGCCTTCTCTCTGCCTTGAATGCCCCCTTCCTTCTAATTTCCTGCTGAATTCCTGCCCTTCCTTTAAAAGCTAATTCATGTCACCTTTTTTTCCCCACACAAGTCCTTTCCTGATATCACAAAATTTAAGAACTCACTTTATGTTATTATGCTATTTAACTAAACACTAATTATAGGACACTGTCAGTTATTATAACTTATGTTAATGTCTTAACTAGTAAGTTTTCTGCAGGCATGTACCTAGTCTTAATCTTAAATGTGTCACTTCCCAAAATGTGTCTCACTGTGCCTAACACAGTGCTCTGTAGCTAATAGATAATTAATAATTACGGGACTGTATTTCATTTGTTTCATTATATAGCTGGATCTTTGGGGATAGGAGAAATTATATTAAATGATAAATCAATAGCTGGTTTTTAAGTTAAAATGATGTGGATTCAGGGCCTACCTTTATCCCATATTAGCTGTATAACTCTGGTTACATTGCTAAGGCTTGTAGGATCTCATAAAAAATTCATTAAAACTATAGGGCCTAAAAGTATTGCCAATCTGCATGAAGAAAGGGAGTTCCCATCCTGGAAATTTCTTGAATAAGTGAAATCACAGATGATGAAAACCATTACCTCTAGTCTACTTCACCCCATGCTACCACCAAGACCCCCAAATAATAAATCTTAGCTAAATTAAGGCATTTAGCACAGATTTTTCTAAATATGACTTTTCAAATTTTTAATTATTTCCTTTGATATTCTTGAATTCTTGTTTTTCTAAATTATAGCTAATTCAGCAAAATAATGGTTCGTAATTTAATTTAAATAGCATTGGAAGGGAAGGAGGAAAAAACAAAAAAAATTAACATGACAATTTTGTTGTATATATATATATATATAAAAGGAATTAAAAGTTGCACATAACAGATTTGAAGTTTCATATGAGATTGTCTTTTTCATTGTACTTATACTATGGAAATCTTAAATATTTGAGATGAGACCTTAGAGGATTAATGTATAGGATTAGATACAGATTGTTCAACTCTTAATACACACTTTCTTCAAACTTCTGAGTTCATAACAGGCTTGAGTACCCACAATTGTAGTGTTAGAAAAATGGAATGGACCTGTGGGATTTTTCTTTCAACTAAAGCTCTTGAGGTAGCAAAGTGGAAAGAATAATGTATCTGGTATCAGAACACCCAAATCTCAATCTTTATTCTGCACATGCTTGTGGTCCCAGAGTTTTTTTGTTTTGTTTTGTTTTTATAAAATGAAACTCTTAGATGAAATGCTTCCCAGTGCCCTTGCAAATTAATTATATGAGCTCATGAATCTATGAGAACAGATGCCTGACCACAAAAGGAAAAATAATACTTATGGGATTTCAATCATCATGTTAGACATGTGTTTTAGCTAGCTGGAGCAGATGTATAGGAATTTATCTGGCTCCTCAGTTGCTACCTCATTTTAGCGGGCAGCTGCATTTATTTATGCTTCACCAAACAGACTATCAGCTTGTATTGCAAGAACAAAAAATTTCTAGTGAAGCCCCATCCCTGATTCATACAACTTACCTAAAAATGAGCAACACAGTCATCCCAATGGAACCCTCCCTACTCTGCTGCTCCTGGAATCTTTTGTACTTGCTGTGTATTCTCCAGGGCTCAGATCCCAATCAAGTACACTCTTGGTCTGGAAGTTCTTGCATGTGGCAATTAAACCAAATTTCCTTTTGATTGTTTTGGTTTTGTTCAATTCCACAAGAGGATGCAGTCACACTAGGGAATCATGCTCTCCAAAGTTAATTCATCCTTGACTTTCTTCCTTAATAAAACTTAGAGGCTATTGGGAAGTAATAACCATGACTTTCCATGGCAACAAAATCCAATAGAATATGTAGATTGGGGTTGAGATAGGAGAGACCTCTACTCAAATGCAAGGGACTCAGCTTCTCAAGCTATTTTTGGAGCCTCTAAAACCCCTAAAATTATTTCCATGAAAAATGGAAAAAGAAAAAAATAAAGAAAAGGAAGAAGATGAAATATTTTAATTCATTTGAAAATAACAAGGCTTCTCTCTGACAAAAGACTTCCTAAAGTAATGATGGATATTTTTACTGTTCTTTAACATTGCCTATGAATTTTTAACTTATTCCTCATATGAATTAGAGCTTATCATGTTCAAACTACTATACAATGTGCAATACACACACATACAAAAATCAAATGATCTCTGGCTTCAGGAGGATTATATTATACAATATGTATACAGGTACAATATGTACAATATGTAGGGGGGACAATATGTAGACAGGTAAACAAATACAATAAAAATTGAGTCTGTAGAAAGTATTCATGAAAGGAACAAAGTCATGATGTCAGAGCAAAGACAGGGCCTCACATAGTTCTTACAAATTCCTCTCCAAAGAACTTTAAAATAATACCTCAAAACAAATTCTGTAATGTCAAGACCCACAAAAGTACAGGGAAAACAATTTCCCAGACTAAGACAAATGAGAAGGTCAACAGAAATGTTCTATCACATCAGGGTGAAAAGTCTAGCAAATTCAAGTACAACTAATACCCAAGGAAAACAGCAATAGATCTTGGGACCAACTGAATTGACAATGTTGACTTTGAAAGCTCTCAGCCCACCGATGGTAAGGAGATAAGATATTGGGCAGAAGAAAATTACAGGAGTCTCATTATTTGGCAATAGGTCCAGAACTCCCTTATATTACTCATATGCAGGTTCATATCACAGATCTGGATCTCATGCTCAGGATGAGAAGGAACAATATCACACAGAGCTATTATGTGCATGATGGACCTGATCCCTATTTCGGAGCAGAAAATCAATGCATGTATAGACAACATCAAAGGCCAATAAGTTTATAAACCCACCTGTCCTTAGATCATATCGTCTTGGAAAAAATATAAATATAAATTGTAAAAATCAATTAACAGATATAGAGTAAAAGTGTGGATATATGTAAGAATGAATGAATCATGTATGAAAATCATGAAAAAAAAACATTTAACTCCTCAGTAATGGAAGCACCAAAATACAGAAGAAAATAACACCTTTAAAAAGCAGAATAGATTAAATGGTAAAAGAAAAACAAAAATCCACTAAAGAGAAAAACTCTTTAAAGGAAAAAACTGACCAAATGGAAAAGGAAGAGGAGAATCAAGAGGATAAGGAATAGGATAATGAGGAGGAGAACAAGAAAGAGAAGGAAGAGGAGGAGTAAAGAAGCCTCAACCCTCAAGAAGCTTCTAAAGAGAAAGACAATAAACATATAAGTAGCAAGAAGATAGATAATACACACAGATATGTATATAGATGATCATATAAATATATAGCATATGCATATTTATATGTGTGTACACATGCATGCACATAAATGTATGGAATAGATATGTCATCTGAGTTCTTCCCTCTATCTTCTTGATGAATTTCTCTTTTAATGTCTATCACAAAACCTAGTTTTCACATGGATTTCCCCTTACCCCTCTGGGTTGTAAACCCATTCATACAACATTAATGTTTTATATTGTAATATGTAACTGTTCTGTTTATCTTCTTTTATACATATATGTTAGGGCAGCTAGGTAGAGCAGTGGGTAGAGTGCCATGCTGGCAAATCAGGACTCACCTAATCACAATTAAAAGATATATTAATTTATATAGTTCAAGGTAGATGATGAAGAGCAATCATGAGTTAAGCCAAAAAAATCATTTTATTTGCTATCTATCTCAAAATGCAGTATTACCAGTTATAGAAAGTAGTGAATGTTCTCAAATCCTAAAGGAAAATCTTGTTTATAAAAACTTGGAAAATCCTCTTTTAAAGTTCCTGAGGAGTTAGAGGAAAGAAAATAGATGGGAGTGATAAGATGTCACAAATTGGGCATAAAACAAGTAACTAAATTACTGATAACAATTTTGACTTTTTATAATTAAAATTAGTTCCTAGTTTATCTGTTTTTCTTGTCTGTCTAAAGTAGTATATTCATTTGAAGATCTGAGCTGCACACATTTTATTAGGCATCTTCTCAGGCCAACTCCTTGTTGAAGCTGCTAAGGAAACTGAGAGTGAAATGTGTAAAGTCTGAGATTTCTCACCTTACGATAAATGATTTCTGTTTATGATAAAGAAATAATAAATGTTCCTTAAAGCTCTATATATTATTCATGATCTCTTAGCTAGGCAAAAAAATCCTTATTCTACTCTCTCCATAGTCTGAATTCCCAAGACCAAACAAGAGTAAGGAAAAATTGAGATTCTTACAGCAAACATCTCACCTTGATTCACTTTCAGCCAGATCTGGTGTAGAACTTTAAAGTCCAACATAAATGTTATTTATTATTTTTATTATTATTATTGCATAGCTTCTTTTGGGAAATATAAGAATGATAAAAATGCACCAAAGAGATTATATGTCTTTTTTTGTCTATATAAAAATTATTTTTATTATTGTTGCATAGCTTCTTTGGGGAAATATAAGAATGATAAAAATGCACCAAAGAGATTATATAAGTTTTTTTTTTTTTTTTGTCTATGTAAAAAACCTTTCCACAATATCTTAGTCTGTGTTCAAATATTACCAAATACAATTACCTCCGAAACTCTCATTTGAAAGGCAGGGAATCTGAGAACCAGAGAGTTCCTCTCTCATCTTCAACTTCCCCAAGGTCACATACTTGGATTAGAACTTGAGTATGAATGTAGGGTCTTTGATTCTAAAATATGAAGTCCCTTCATGGTATGACTGTGGCTGCTGGTGAGGCATTGTGTGTGCATTTTCAGATATAGGTTAAATGGAGACATCTGCACTCACTGTATCTCTTCATAATAGCAGGATAGAAAAATGGTACCAGAAAACATGAAAAAAAAAATCTATGAGAAGCTACAGGATCATCAGTCATGGCCAGACAAGGCTATAATGCAGAATGTTCTCTCCATTTTTTGAGTTCCTTATTGAAGGTCTTCAAGAACAAATAATGATCATTTTTCAATTATATTATAGTGGGACTTAGATCTTGGTAAAATATCACCATGAAGGCCCTTTTAAATCCTACTATTCTTTGATTGTACTACGAATGAAAGAAACAAATCCATGTGTGAATGAATGAATGTGGTAGTGAATTAATTCAGTCCAATGCCTTAAAATAATTATAGCTTTCTTTTCACAGTTAATATTTTATTTGGTTTCAAATCTGTTTAAGAGCCTAATGTCAGTGCCCAACTTAAATGACTACATGAAAATACAGAAGAAATCAGCTGCCAAAATAATGGCTTCCTAATGAAATATGTCTTCATTGAAATGCATAAAGTAAAGAAGAAAGTTGCATAGCTCTTACCCATTCCTGAAATTGCACATGGTAAGGGGTGGGTGACATCTGATTGATAGTACTTCCATTTCTTTTTGAAGAATTAAACATTTTTGCCTCTTTTTTTCTGTTTGGCCAATTATGTTTTTTGAGTGGCCCAAAAATTCATTGAAGAAAAAACTCCTTAAAAAGCAGAATTGGCCAAATGAAAAAGAAGTACAAAATTTCAGTGAAGAAAATAAATCCTAAAAAAATATTAATAGAGCAAATGGAAGCTAAATGACTCTACAAGATAGCAAAAAAATAAAAAAATAAAAAAACTAGAAAAATAGAAGACAAAATGAAATATCTCATTGAAAAAACTGATCTGGAAAATAGAATCAGGTACTTCATTCAATCTTACAGGCAACAATTTCCCTAAAAAGTTGCTATTTATAGAATTGCATATATATGAATTGTTTCATAGTTAGTAGATCTACAGCTCTTTAAGTTTTACAAAGAGCTTTTCAACATATTATGTCATATTGATCTACACAATGACCTGAGAAATAGGTGTTTTTATCTTTATTTTGCCAAAATGAACCTGAGACAGAGAAAAGTTAAATGAATTATTCATAGTCATATAACTGCTAAGTGACTAGGATCTTATTTAAACTCAGTTCTTTTTGACTCTTGGTCCCATTCATTTGTCCATTGGGCACCTTAGTTGTGGGGTCTCAAATCTTAGGCTTTATGATTACAGATACAACTTTAATATATTTTAGTAGCTTTGAGAAGTCAACAATAGCTTATTAATCAAATCCTATATGTCAGTTACTCTATTAAGTGTAGTAAATAAAAAGAAAGGGACAAGATAATCCTTGCCCTTAAGGAGCTCACAGTCTTATCAAGAAGACTTTATGCATGCAAACAATATGTGGGATTAATTGAAGATAATTAATGCAAGGAAGGCACTAGATTTGAAAGAAACTAGAAAAGCCTTTTAGTAGAAGTTGAAACTTTAATTGGGATTAAATCCCCTTCCTCAGAAGGGGGTGAAGCAGAAAAGTATGTAGTTTATAAACACGAATCATATATGGAATAGCTTATTTATTCCCGGATAGAAAATGGGATACCAAATTAAAAAAAAAAAAAAATCACGAAAGTATTATAACAGAATTCTGATACTTATCACTGCTACTACAGATGGTAGGAAGCTAATATTCAACCCTCTTTGTAAAGTTACGGTCCTAATTAGTCAATTTATAATCTTCCTCTTCCAATCAGAGTTCAAATACTAATGAGGATTTTCTTTCCAGTGGCCTTACTTCTTTCTAAAGTGGATGCTTTACTTAATGCTAAATCTTAATACAAATAATGTTTTTTCATTCATATTATCTTCATTAACCTTTCACACTCTCAACATTACTAATATTAATCGTTAATAATATTAATAACTGATGACAGTTATTATACTATTCTACTCCCAAAGCTATCGTTGAAGTCATTATACTTACTGATGTCTTTTAATAGCTCCAGTAGCTTGTAGAAATTATTAATCTCCTACTGCTTTTCAATCATAGTACTAAGTGTTTTTAATACAAAGAATGGTACAAGATAGTACTTGTCCTCAAGAAACTCACAGTCTTATCAGGAAGACTTCATACAAATAAACAATATGTAGGATAAATTGAAGATATGTAATGGAAGAATTTAGGGAACCTTAAAAGGCTTCCATTAGAAAGTAAGATTTTAATTGGAATTTAAGAAAGACCAGAGCAGTCACCAGGAAAAAAGTAAGAAAGGAGAATATTTCAGACATCAGGAACGGCAGATTAAGATGCTTCTTATTATATCTCACAGACATTTCTGGAACTTCCAATATTCTTTAGGTCAATGTTAAAGGAAAATAAAAACAAATAAAGGAGGCAAAAACAACCATTGATCTTAATAAAGGTTAGTCTATGTACCCCAAGTTTACATAGGAATTGGTTGGCCCCTTGTATGGGATAGGTTATGTCGGACATGATGATGTGGCTAACTGGCTTTCTGCTAAGCAGGTAGAGACTGGTCTATCCATGCTTAAAGACAGTGGAGTGATGGAAAAACATGTAATCACAATTCCATTCCAGAGAAAACAAAAAGAATCAAAGAAAGACACATTCAAGATTTCTGTTAAGTAGAAACTATTTATTTAAGTATGAAGTATTGCAGGGAACTATGGCATCAAATGTATGCATGACCTCATAGAAAATTTTAAAAAGAAAGAATATTTTCCTCTTCAGGAAGTTGTCATCTTGAACAATTTCTTCAGAGCTTCTTTTACATCTTTGTTCCTTAGACTGTAGATCATGGGGTTCAGCATGGGAAAAACCACAGTATAAAATAAAGAGACAATTTTATCCTGCTCTAAGGAGTAGCTAGAACTAGGACGATAATAAATGTATAGAATGGAGCCATAGTACAAAGTGACAGAGATCAAATGAGAGGAGCAAGTGGAGAAGGCTTTGAGTTGTCCCTGTGTGGAGCGAATCCTTAAGATGGCAACAATGATGAAGAGGTAGGAGGTCAGAATGAAAACAATGGGTGTAAGGACATTGGAAGCCAAAAGGAAATAGAGCACAATATGGTAACTGGCCTTTACATCACATGCCAATTTTACAAGGGGTGGTAGGTCACAGAAGAAGTCATCAATGACATTATCCCCACAGAAAGTCAGGGTGAATGTTTCACTTGTAATGATAGTGGAGTTGACAAAGCCTCCAAGATATGAAACTGTTACAAGGCCCACACATAACCTTGAAGACATGGCTTGAGCATAAAGCAAAGGGTTAGATATGGCCATGTAACGGTCATACGCCATTGCAGTCAATAGGAAACATTCACTATATCCTAACCCAGCTGAAAAGAAAAATTGAGCCAAGCAACCAGCAAAGGAGATGCTCTTGTCACTAGAGACACATGTCACTATGTTGTTAGGAGTATAAACCGAAGAATACCAGAGATCCAGAAAAGATAAATTCCCAATGAAGAAATACATGGGAGTGTGTAGCCGGGAGTCGGTACAGATTAATATTATCAGAGCAATATTCCCCACCACGGTCACAGAGTATACCATGAGGAAAAGGACAAAAAGCACCAGCTGCATCACAGGATCCTGGGTGAAACCAACTAGGATGAATTCAGTTACGGTGTGATTACCTTTCTCCATAGTTTCAGAGGGTCTCATTTACATTTCATTGAAGAGTGCATATTTCAGAAGTACAGTGATTCACACCTTGGTAAAACTATTGAGAAAATAGAACTGATCACCAGATAAACCAGAATAGTATAAAAAATGAAGAATCTGTAATTCTATACCCCAATTACATATTTTTTCATTCATTCATTTAACCAGAATTTATTAAATGTATTAATCTATGTTCCACAGATGTAGGCTATATTAAGCTTTGTGTATATAGAAACAAAATCAAAATTGTATCTGAATTCAAGGTTTTATTTTACTGTTTCCCTATTCTTTAAATAGTTATCATGCATTAAGTAAAACCTCATTTCTATTAGAAATTCAATACTTGCATTCATTTAATAAATCATCGACACTTATTTGTTATCTGATAGTGTGATAAAACAATTTGTTAGGCTTTTGGAGATACAAAGATACAAAAATTATTTCCTTTTTTCACATAAGAAATACTTATATAAATGCCTAAACATATGTAGATACACACATAGATATGTGTGTATGTGAATGAAAGGGTTATACCTGTGCTATAGGAATATAAAAGAAAAAAAGATATTAGGGGTAGAGAGAAATTTAGAGGCTTCTGCAATATTCAAAATGAGAAGGAATAAAGCCCTGAATGTGAACTAAATGATAGGAATGAAGGGGCAGACTTGGAAAAAGCTGTAAATATTGAATGGGAAAATCTTGATACATGATTGGATTTATAGGATGAGAGAAAGAGAAGTGTCAAAAATCAGATCATGCTTAAAAATCTTGATATCCAACAGAATGAGGTTACCAGCCAAAGAAATTTGAGAATCCACTGCAAAGTCCTGGTGCTCTAGAGCTTCTACGTTCTGTCACTCATTTACTTTTTCAGTCTTAGCTGTTATTATTTCCCTGTATGATCTCTGAGTCCAACTGGACATGACCTAGTTCTGTTAACTAAACACTCTCGGGGCAGCTAGGTGGCACAGTGGATAGAGAACCATCCCTGAATTCAGGAGGACCCGAGTTCAAATCTGGTCTCAAACACTTAACACTTCCTAGCTGTGTGACCCTGGGCAAGTCACTTAACCCCAGCCTCAAAAAACAAAACAAAACAAAAAAAAAAAAACAAAAAAAAAAACTAAACACTCTCTAGTCCTACCCTCTCTGTACTCCTATTGTTCTTTATATCTAGAATTTGCTCTTTCTTAAACTTCTGTTGAATTCCTGCGCCTCCCTCAATGCCCAACTTAAATTCTACCTCTTTCATGAAGCTTTCTCTGATATCCCTACTTGATAAAAAGCTTCTTCTTCCAACCTCAATCAACCCCTTATTCAATAAGCTGAGTAAAAGTCTCCCCCAGAAAGTAAATATGCATATTATGTTTATCACTGTGTTATACCCTTGTTAATTGACTTCAGGCCTCTTGGGCACAGATCATTTTCTCAGTCACTAGGACAGTATCTTCTAGTAGGGTCATCTATTATTATTGCTGTTCTTGTTTTTGTTATTATTATTATCAATGTTTGCTCTATTATATTTGAGGAGTACTAAATAAAGTTGATCCAATGGAGTTTAAAGAGGTAGTATGAAATAATGGAGAGATGGCTGACCGGTGACTTAGGTAGATATGAATTCAAGAGCTGTATGTGATATATACTAGCTCTATGAGCAGAGATAAGGCATTTGAATTCTCTGTGATTAAGATAAACCTTCATGATAATAAGTTAGAAGAGAACTTCCAGTCTGCATCTGGAGGAGAAATGTCTATGGTATCTGATAAAGTCAAGACCTTCCCTTCCCCTATATCATGAACAGATTTAATGCAGTGAAGGAATATTTTACAATTCCTTACTGAGCCAGAAAGATAAGTTTTAAATATCATATATCTCTTTCCCTCCCCATCTATACATTGTGATGTCAATTCTATTGGGCATAGTTCTCAAAATTATAGAGAAAATCTAACTCTGTACTACTTTGTTGTACTGGAGAACTTCCCACCAGTCTGTAGAATCAGAAGGAATGGGAAAGCAGGAAATAATAAAAACATTTGCTTCTCCATTTGGGAATAGAGAATCCAAGTAATTCAATAATAACAATTCTGGCTTTTAAATCCTTTATTTTTGCTCTTTATCCTTAATTATTTCCTGGATTCACTTGATGAGGGGAACTGTACACACTGTGTTATGTATGAAGGGAATATGGGTGACTCAAGGGAAGCACATAGCTCATATCATCCTCATAGAGACCCCCATAATTTTGGAAACAAAATAAGCTCAAAGCTCTACTAATGAAAAACTTTGTCTCACATACTTTAAAATTTTGCGTTTGTCTTCTCTAAGTCTAGAATTTCCTACTTCATTCTTGCCTGTTGAATTCTTACCCCTCTTTCAAAATTCAACTTAAATGCTACCTCTTTCATGAGAGGCTTCTGTTATTCTCCTAGTTGGTAAAAAGAGCCTAAACTCCAGTTCTTGGAACAAATAATCCATCTCAATCCTGGACAGAAGAGGTAGTCTGGCCTGGGAAAAAAGAGCAAGAAAGGGACACCAGGAAAGCTAAATTACAAACCTGGCTCCGCCACTAAATTGCTTAATGATTTTGGAAGAATAATTTTATCTCTATGGATATCGATTTCCATAATAAAGTGGATTCAACAGTCAGGTAAATATCTTTGCCTCTGGCATTCTTTATCTGTGTTCTAATTTCCCTTATAGTTCCAACATTCTCGATTTTAAAAAATCTATTAGCCCTAATCTTTGTATTTCAAGTACAATTTTTCTCAAACATTTTATATTCTAAGATTCAAGGATCTAAACCCCATATAAGCATTAACATTCTTTGTGCTCAGATTCATTCCATGTCAAGATTCTATAACAGAGATAATTAAACTGGGATCAAGGTACTTCTTTGGGATAATATTTGAACAATGATTTTTCAAAATAATTAAATGCCTATGTAATTTTTGCACTGTAATTTGTAAAGTTAAAAAACACTCTAAGAAAAAGTTCACAGACTTTACTAGACTTCCAAAGGATCCAAAAACAAAAACATTTTAAGATCTAGAATTTTTTTTTTCTTTTATAACCCTGAGGTTTGAAACTTGGAAAGCACTTAAAAGTTGGCTATTATATGATGTCTCTTGCAATGTTAACAGTTTAAATACATTTTTTAAAAAACTCCATTATTTCACTTGGTAATAAAATACAATTCAGACCTCAGGGTCTGTGAAGGTCTATTGGAAAGATTAACTTTGTTATAAATTCCAAAAGATACAGAGAAAAGTTTTTTTTTCTTTTTTCTCTCTTTTCCATAGTTAGCTGTTATTTCTCAATATTATTACTATGCTTTAGCAGTTATTTATTCTTGCTATCAGTTGTAGTCCCCTTCTAATTGTCTCTAATTGGCCTGGGTTTTAAGTAACTAGATAACCAAAATATGTACAATGTATACAGACATACACAATACATATATAATGGGAGCTTTGAGCTGGAGATATTAGGATATAGGTTTTAAGAGAGATCATATTTCCTAGAATATTTTACATTCTTTTGATTTCATGATTAGGTTTGAGAGAGCTATGGGATTAAAAAATCGGACCCTTGGAAATGTATCCTAGCATAAGCAATCTTTGCATTTGAATGAAGTCCCTTCTGATTCTCTGGAAAGCATCCTGGGTTTGGAGTCAGCAGACCCCAATTTAAGTCTCTTCTCTGTGATTTGCTAGCTGTGTGATTTGGAACAAGTTACTTATCTTTGTGAGCTTTAGGATCTCTATCTGTAAAATTATAGAGACAATGACTTCTAAATTCTTTTAACTTGAATCTGTGATACTCCTGCCTTTAATTCCTTAACTTTAAAACAATTATTTTAGTGGTAGAAAATCAAGTATTGCAGTAAGTTGGTGCATGTCACATTTAGGCTCAGAGAAATTTTTCTTTGCTCCTGTTGTTGCTAGTGATCTATTTCTTTTATCTGTCTCAGGACCAGAGAATTCCACAAAATCTTGTAATTCCAAAAATAAAAGAGAAGAAAAAGAGGAACCAAGGAAGGAAGGGAGGCTCAGAGAAATTTTTCTTTGCTCCTCTTATTGCTAGTGATCTATTTCTTTTATCTGTCTCAGGACCAGAGAATTCCACAAAATCTTGTAACTCCAAAAATAAAAGAGAAGAAAAAGAGGAACCAAGGAAAGAAGGGAGTAAAGAAAGCAACTGGATATTTCATCTAACAAGGCCTTTAACACTTACTGTAAGAAAGGAAAATGTTTGCTGCTCCAGGAATAATGAGATATGCAACTTACCAATATCTACAGCATCACTGTTATCACAAAGCAATCCCAGTTTAAAAACATTACAGCCTTTTAAAAATTTTGTTCTGGTTTCCTCAGGGAATCAGACTCAAGTCAAGTTTTCTGTCCCAAGGGTCTTTCTCTCATTAATTGTAGAGGAAAACATGGGTAGCATCATGGTCTCCAAATATAATCTCACCATGATTTTCCCTTATCTTATTGAAGTCTGGAGAATTCAGAATAAAATCAGTCAATCCCTTCAGTTCCAAGTCCAATGAATTTTGCAGCTCTGAATCCCAGTAGTATTGACAGATTCTTGATCTGGTTTAAGATGCTATCATCATGACTTTCACCCTCAAAATTACTTCTAGAAGTAACAATGGAGAATGATTTTTCCAGGAGGAAACAAATATGGAAATATTTTATCACAGTTGAGATTCACTTGGCCTATCTCATATACATTAAATGCCAACCGATGCATAAATCAAGTCATTCTAATGATAACTTCTATTTCTATAAAGCTGGGGAAAAGTGTATGTTACCTTGGAAAGAGGACTGGGGTCACAAAATTTGTGTTTGAAACTTGGCTCATTTTTTATTTGTGTGACTCCTGTGACAGTAATTCAAACTCTCAACCTCAGTTTCTTCACTTGTAAAGTGACAAAGTCAGACTTGGTAAACATAAGTACCTTCCAATTCTTCATCTACTTTTTCAATATATTTTGAATACAATAAGGATATATTGTTTTAGAAACACAGTGCAAGGCATAGGGATAAAAAAATAAAAACAAATCAAGTTTTATTTTTAAAAAAACCTATCTTCTAAGAGAATGTTACATGTAAATGAAAAGCAAATTCACTGTGATGACAAATTAATATAAAATAATTTAATAGTTTTAAGAGGGAAGGAAAACCAACCTTTAGAAATGTGTTAGAAAAGACCTCATGTAGGAGGTAACATCTGAGCTACACTTTTTAAGAAAGCTAAGTGTTCTTTGAGATAAAGATGAGGACCAGCAAGAGGCAGAGAGATGAAATGCTAAACATATGTGTGAGGAACATTTTCTCACATCCATTTTCTGAGAAATGCATGGCAGATATTACTAGACAGATTTACAGAGAAGGCAACTGAAGAGCTGAAATATTGCTGATCCCACACATCACCCTTGATTGATTTAAATCTCATTAAAAATTTTCCAATATAAAGCTTTTGAAGGACTTACTTTTCTCTTCTCTTCTCTTTCTTTTTTCTTTGTACTTTTCTTGACTCCTCTCCCTTTTTTCTTCTCTTCCCTCTATCCCTCTCTTTCCCTGCCTTCTTTCCCTTCCTTTTTTTCTTGCTTCCTTCATTTCTTCTTTCCTTGCTCCTTCCTTTCTCGATTATTTTCTTCCTTCCTTCTTTTCTCTCTTCTTCCTTTCCTTTGTTTTTTCCTTTATGATTTTTGAAGTTACAAGATTTTATGGGATTCTCTAGTTCTGAGACAGATTAAAGTAGAAACCACAGATTACCATTATTAAAAGAGATTTTTAAAAATATACTTTATATGCCAAACCTTTGCTACCACATCAACAGACCAATCTGTCCTGTCCCCATTGCCTTTTCAATTAAATTCAATAAGCCATATATGAGTAAATCATTATGTGAAGATAATATAAATAGAGTAGGGGAGATAAACTTTAGATAATGCAAAATTATGGCTTGGTAACTATAGCTACCTTATAGTGCAACTAATCAGGACAAATGATAAATAGACCAATAACCACAAATAAAATAACAATACCCAGCATTTACATAATTATTTTCAGATTTGCAAAGTATTTTATAAATATTATCTCATTTGTGCCTTAAATAACTTTGAAAATAGGTGCCATTGTTATCCCACTTTTGCAAAGGAAGTAACTCAGACAGATAGAAAATAAATGATTAGCTTAAAAGCCACACAGCATGAAGTGTTTGAGTCTGAATCTGAAATCAGGTTATTTTGAAGTCCAGATCCAATGCTCCATCCATTATGCCACAGAGCAGAATAAATGAGGGGAAATGAGAAAACATCTCATTCCCAGAAGAAAATAACTCTAAGACTTCTCATTCTAAATCCAATTTTTCTTCTCCTACATTGTCCAACTCACATGGTTTTTGACAATATTCTTATGTACCTCAAGGCCTTATGTAAATATGAACTCTTATTATTATTGTTGTCAATATTATTACATATGGCTTCTCAGAAATGACTATTTATTGCTAATATTATAAACATTTATCATTCTCCTTCTTTGAATTATTATCTAGCTTGAGGTCCGAAACTTCTGCCATAATTGACCACATGGAAGTAATATAATTATAGCACTTTCTGAAAAGCAAGGAGTTGACTTCACTTTGGGCCCATTTAGAACACTAGAAAATATCTAGGTCAGAACATCTGGATTTAAGTAATTTCTGATCTGATTTATCACTAGCCATGCATCTTTAGGCAAATCATTTTTTTTTCAAATGGTTGCAGCTTCTTCCTCAGTTAATGGAAAAAACTTCACTTAATGACTTATAAGGATGCTCTTCCATCTACAAATCCTATAGCCAGATCATCTCATTTGCTTGCTTACATATATGTGCATAGGAAAACTATATTCTTTGAAATGAACCAAAAATCCAATGTGATTGCATAGAGCACTTAGCAAGCCTTTAAAAACTATGCAAATGATGGCTAACATTCTTACTATTATTTAATCATGAGATTTTTGCCATTACACTTTATAGGTGAACATTTCATCAATATCACTCTTTCCCCTTTTTCTCTTATTCTATACTGTTATGAGCCAGAACTCTGAACTTGAAACAAGGATTTTTACAAGATGCTAATTCAGTAGAATTGATGAGGCAATGGTTATCTAGTTTAGCATGGCTTAATAGTTCTCTAAATTCAGCATGATTGATTTAATCTTACAACAAATAATGGTTTCTTAGTGATATAATGATTGGTTTATACTCAGTGTAGAGCATATAAGCCGGGAGCCTCCCCCAGGTTCATTCAGAGAGCTGGAGAAGACAAGCGGACTGGAGGCTGAAGCACAAGTCTTTGGACTCAGATTCATTCATCCCATCTCACACCACCTTGGTGGCAGCTTTTCCTTCTTAGTTTCTTCACTGAAACCAAGACTCCACAAGGCCTTTAAGAAAGCTAACCAGGCCTCAGGAAAGGAGACAAGACTTTGAAGGAGATAATAGGTGAAAACCCATTATCATTATCTTTGTCATATCATCTCTGTCTTCTTTTTCTCTCCTGTTTGTTTTTTGTTCCCCTCAAAGAATAACACAATTCCAGAATTGACAAGAATCTAGGGAAAAGAATGGTAGAGCTGAGAGGAACCTTAGAACACATAATGCTAGAAATGAGAGCATTGTTAGGATGTGGAATTGCAGATGTGGCAAGGACCCGAGGACAGAGAACATAGAGTGTCAGAGTTTTAAGGGTTCTTGGGAAAAGGAATGTAAGAATGGGAAAGGATTTTACAGCACCATCTGTCATGTCATGTTTGGAAGAGATTATAAGCGATTATTTAGCATAATTAATTGGCTGATCTTAGAAGAAAAGAGAATTTCAAAGAAAATACTTGCCCAAAGTCACAGAGGGAATTGATGGCAGGACTGGGGTTTCCATTCAAAGCTTCCAAATGTCTATTACAATATCTTTTTTTTTTCCTTTTTTAAATTTATTTAATGAAACAAACATTTCTATAACACAATACAATAAAATACATGATGGTATTTAATCTTCACAACAAGTCTAGGTGGTAGATGCCATTACTTAGACTGCCTCTAACTCTAAATGCATGCCTCCAATTCTAACCATTTTACAGTTGAGGAAAATGAGGTGAAGAGAGGTTGTCATAAGTTAGCAAGCATTTTTAAAAATGTAATTAAAATCATTTGTTTGTTTATTTTCCAAAGGCAATTGGAGTTAAGTGACTTGTCCAGGTTACAAAATTAGAAAGTATTAAGTGATTGAGGCCTCTTTCCCAAGACACAAATTTTTTTGTAAAAGGAAACGAAGAGTTCAGCAAAACCAACAATATCTAAAAAGTCTATCATTATATGAAATGATCCATAGTCATCTCAGCAAAGAAATGAAAGGATATTTCTTCTCTTGGAAGGCAAAATTGATCATTTTAATTTCATAGGCTTCAATTTTAATTGTTTTGTTGAATATTCCATTTACATTGTTTTGAGGATTCTACTTATTTTAATTGCATCAGTTCATATGAAGTCTTTCCATGATCTTATATGTTTATGACCTTGATTAAGTTCTATAGCATGGGAATATTCTGCTATAAAAATGTCTAACTAAATAATGATATATTTTTTATAACAGATATATGTGCTTGACCTCTGAATGTATGTTTAGCAGTGGATTCTAATCAGGAATGCATTGGTTTTGTCTGTATAAATATATTTGATTTAAAATAATCAAAATAAATTATTTTGTATTTTGCAATCCTCCCTGTCTTTTGTTTGGTTATATATATACACACACACACACACATATACACACACACACATATATATATATACACACATATATATATATACATATACATATATATATACATGGTATTATTCTTTATGTCCAAACCAAGCATACATTTTGAGCTTAACTGGTAAAATATGTAAGATGTTGGGTTTCTACTATGTTTCTGTTTTTCCAATTTTTTAAAATAATATTATGTTTTCCCAATTACATGTAAAAGCAATTTATTTTCTTAAACTTTAAGTTCTAAATTCTCTCCCTCCCTTTCTCATTCTCTTACTTTACCCACATTGAATATTGTAAACAATTATATGTCAGTATTACAAGTTGAATCATACAAAACATTTTCATATTAGTCATCTCATGTAAAAATATGAATATGAAAAGTAATAAAGAAATTGAAAAAACAGAATGCTTCAAATTGCATTCATAATCTACCACTTTTTTCTCTGAAGGTGGATGACACTTTTCATCATAAGATCTTTGAAACTGTCTTGAATCATTGCATTGTTGGGAATAGCTACATTCATAGTTGATCATTGAACAAAGTTTACACAGTGTTCTTCTGGTTCTGCTCTCTTTTCTTTGCATCAGTTCATGTATCAGTTTTTAAAAAATCATTCTGTTTATCATATCTTATAGGTACTATTGTATCTATATTAATTTTTCATTTATTTAACCTGCCAATGTTGAAATAATATTGTATTTCATTATAATCATATACCACAACTTATACAGCCATTCCTCAACAGATGGACATTCCCTTAATTTCTAATTTTTTATCACCATAAAAAGTGTTTCTAAAATATTGGTACAAAAAGGTTGGGTTTTTTTCCTTTTAAAAAAATCTCTTTGGAATATAGCTCGGGTAATGGTATTGTGGGATCAGAGGGAATGCAGTTATATAGCTCTTTTGACATATCTCCAAATTGCTCTCAAGAATGGTTGAACCCAATAATACCAATTCTGGCCAAATCTCTTAACTCTTAAGTACCTCAGTTTTCTCATCTCTAAAATGAGGGGTTTTACTCAATGACCTCAAAGGTCCCTAAATCTATGATTGTATGATTAATGTCTTCCCCAATATCAGAATAACCCAATATGATAATAAAAGGAAGATAACATTACCATAAGAGCAAAAGGACATATTAGAAATCAAACAAAGTAGCATAAATCAAAATGGCAGAACAAGTTAAGAGACAAAAGAGAAAAGGAATCAAAGTAATGCCCTTATTGGGGAGAACAAGGAAGCCTTCTTGGATGAATGGACATGAATCAATCCTTGATACATGAATGGTATTTTGACATGCATAGAGAAGAGGCAGAAGGGTAGAGTGAGAAGTAAATAGAGTAAGAGAAGAGAAAACATAATAAGCAATAACATAAATGTTAAAAAAAAACTATCTACAGAATGTGTTGGGGACCAAATTGACTAGAATCCAGAGCGATAAATTTAGAAGCTACCATGGATAAGAGTGTGTGACAAAGAGACCTTACATATCTATTTATATGTGTTCCAGATTGAAAAAGGTCTTTGGATGTTTCTTTTTTTGGGGGGGGGGGATTCAGATTTTGGTCTCACAGCCTAGATTATGGGACTTCCAGGTCAGCTGGTTCAATCTCATCATATTACAGATGAGGAACCTAAGGACATGAGAGGTGAAATGCTTTGTTAAAGGTTACATAGCTAGTATTTATGAAGTCTATGTTTTGAGTCTAAATCATCATTTCTTTTTCAATTCAGGGCATCTATCATTCTTCTTCCATGCAGTAGAAAATTTTCTTCTGATTCAAAGAATGAAAATCCAGAAGTGCATTTGGAGAATTATTGTCTCCAACATTAAGATAAACAGGGATATTGAAAAAGGAAAATCCCTCTTTGAGTAAAATATGACATATTGGCTCCAATTAATGGCCCCAAACTCCAGAACAATTCTAATTGATACTTTGGAGACTGAAGTGTGAGTTTCTGAATCACTTGACTAAGAGAGGTCCCAAAGGAAGTGATAGGACATAGGCAAGGATCCAAGAGAAGATATGTTAGAGCTGAAGAGAAAAAGAGAAACACACTATCTTCTCCCACAAGCTGAGTCCTACCAAAATGAAAGTAAGTGACTAGGAATAGAAATGATATTTGAGTACTAAATAAGCATGTTCTAATTGTAATCTTAGGCCCATAAGACCAAAGATTTCAGAGTAGACATGAAGAAGTTTGAGATGACATTGTCTTAACTTTTGCTTTAGAGATGAAGAAACTGAAGGTCAGAGAAATTAGGAAGAAACTTTCTTAAGACTACATGAATACAAAATAGTAGCAGCAGGATACACAGTATATAATAAGATAATCATTTTATAAATGGAAGAGAACTTAGAGATTGTTCAGTCTTACATCTTCATTTCACAGTTAGCAAATAAGTCCCAAAGAGGTTCAAAATTATATCCCAACTCAGATTGATAGTAGCAGTCAGAATTTGAACTAATGTCACATTCTTCCAAATCAAGTGTTCTTTTTACTACAGCAAACTGAATTTTAAACAATAATAAATTGTTTTTGCATTATTTGATGATGGCAAATAAAATCTTTCAGTGTCCTCTTTTTTGAAATAATGAGAATAATAATTATAGCCTTACATAAAGTGTTTTCCCAACTTTAAATTGCTATTTATATACTATTTGTAATTGCTTAAATAATTTAATATTTACTTTCTTATTTGTGAACATATATATTACAGATATTAGAATAAGATTCAGAGAAGTAAAATCTAGTGTTGTCATGAAATGAGTTGTATAGGATTTAATCTAGTTCATTGTAGCTTTAAATCCAGTGTCATTTCCTCCATTTGCTTCGTTTTCTTGGGTTGAGGATGTGTGAAATCTAATAGGGGTCCAAGAGAAACTTCCTACTATGTTTTCTTCTTAGAATACTTTTGAAATTAATAATGTAGCAATGCATTGCACATAACTATCTCCTTTCTTTCTTTCCTTTAAATTCTTCATTTTTTTCCAGGCTTCTGTATTTTCAAAAAAGCTGGACTTCCTTTTGTGATGCTGTAAGTATTCACTGATCTAACCATCTATTTAAGGTTTAGCATTCCCCCTTCTTTCTGCTCACTGAAATAACTACAAATAGAATTATATATTACTTCAGAAATCAGGAAGAAAGCTGATGAGTATAGCTTTTTCCTCCATTTGGTATGGCATGAGTACTTCAGAAATGGCCAGTCATTCCCTTTGTACTTTAGCCAAGCTGATCTATAATAGATACTCAAATCACCACTATCTATACTTTCCAGCATGTGAATCTTTTCCTCATTATATAAGTTTAGGATCATAAGTTTTAGACATGATCTTGTTCACTCACATCATTTGAAAGAAATAACATTCTGGAGAAGGATACAATCTTTTTCAAGGCAATAATTTCCTTAGGAAGTTAATATACTTTTTTCTTTTATTTAGCAATCAGTGACTTCAATACTTTAATAAAGACAAATATTTATTCTTTAAATCTATATTTTATTATTGAAAAAAGCACCAAACAAAAAAGCAAGGAGAACTAATTTCTAATCCTGGTTCTACCATTAAATAGCTGCTTTTATATATATATATATATATATATATATATATATATTATGTATATATATATATTATATTTTATATAATATAATATGAAAGTCATAAATTCATTCTGGTATTTAGTTTCAATTTCTGTAAAATAAAAGTTTTGGGCTGAATACTATTTAAGTTAACATATCTTATAGTATAGATTCTCAGGATCCTCCAGTTTAAATCTTCTAGAAGTCAATTATTACACCAACATTTTCACTTATTAAAGAAAATATTTTCTTAAGGATGGTTTGAGGATGGATAGGAAGGATCCTAAAATTTCTTTTGTAGGTCTATAATTTGGAAATACCTTGCTTTTTATTGGTGTTACAAAGAATACACTATGCCTTTGAAAGGCATACAGAAGAATTACCATTTTGCAATACGTTATTCAAACATCTATTTTTCTAGCTCCAGTCACCTTTCTGAATGCAAATCTCATTTTGCCATTTCTCAATTTATGGGCATTTCAAGATGAATTTCCCATAAGTACCTCAAGCTCAACATTCACAAACAAAATTTTTATCTTTCCTTCAAAGTCTCTTCTCTTCTTAATTTTATTGGTACTGTCAGAGATTCCACCATTCTTGCTATCTAGTTTCATAATGTTGGTTTGTCTCATCTTCAGCTCCTCACTGTTACTCATTCCTCATCGCCAAGCAACTACCAAATAAAATTATTGCTAATTATACATTTCTCATATTGAGAAACTTCACTCCATACACAAACCATTCTAGGTTAAGTCCTTGAATATTTCAGCATAACTATTGTAATTGTCCCCTAACTGGTTATCCATTTTATGTTTATCAATCCCCCTCCCTCAGATCCACACTCCACACTGCAGCCAAAGTGATTGTGCTGAAGTTCAAGTCTGATCATGTCAATACTTTAACTCAACAAATTCCAATTCCTTCCTTTCTTGTATCAAATATCAAACAATCTATGTGGAATTTGAAGCACTTCATAACCTGCCCTGGTATTATCTTTCCAGCCCTTTAGCACATTGCCCCTCCCCGCATAATCAATTCTAGCCATTTAAGCCTATTTGGTACACCTCATATATAATATTCTGTATTTCACTTATGGGGTTTTGCTCTCTATCCCCACATCTGCAATATTTTTCCCTCCTATCTTCCAGCTCTTATATTTTTTCTTTAATGGTATTTTATTTCCCTAGATACACATAAAGATAATGTTCAACATTCATTTTGTAAGACATTGTGTTCCAATTTTTTTCTCCCTCTCTTTCTTATCTTTCCCCTCTGCAAGACAGCAAGCAATTTAATATAGGTTAAATATATACAATCCTTTTAAACATATTTCCATATTTGTCATGTTGTGAAAGAAAAAAATAAGGCCAAAAGGGAAATAAAACTATGAGGAAAAAAGCAGATACTATGAAAATATGATGCTTTGATTGACATTCAGTTGCCACAGTTTTCTCTGTGGATACAGATGACATTTTCCATCTGAGAGATTCAAATTATCTCAGCTATAACAAAAGTGACTAAGGCAGAGCTCTGAGCCAATGACACTTTATTAAAGGGTCCATGGTCTCCTCTAATCTGATTGATGTATTTTCTTCATGATCTGAGATGCCTCTTTCTTCCAAGGCGCTGTTTTTATAGGACTAGATGTCCAGTTCCACTGATTGGTATGTGACACATAAGTTAAAATAAGCAAAATTATATGTCAGCAGGACACATATTGGGTGAAGTAAGGAATATTTCCTCACAAGATGAGCAGGCATCTTTTTAGGCTGGGCAGGAGGAAATGGTATAAGTTATCATACAATGACCCAAGTAGCCATGTTCCTATTGGACAAGGGATTGGTACAAAAATATTGGATTCATTGTACACTGGGCTTGGTCACTATAATAAGGCAAAACAAGACTGCAGGGTCTTTAGTTAACTTCCTGTACTTGACCTAAGTGAACTTAGAATCTACAGCTCAAGTCTCTGGAGCCTTATATATAGAACGTTGATGTGATTCTCACAAATTGATCAATAATGATTGGAATAGATCAGGGGTCCAAAACAATAATCTCTCACACATCTGAAGTCTATTAGAAATGTTTTGAATCATCACATTGCCAATAAAAGCCAAGTCCATCACTATTGATCATCATGTAAGCTTTGTATTACTGTGTAAAAAGATCTCTTGAGATTTTACTCACTTTACTCAGCATCAGTTCATATAAGGTTTTCCAGGTATTTTTGAAAGAAGCCTGCTCAAAATTTGATATAAGGTAATAATATTCCATTAAATTCATAAGCCATAACTTATTCAGCCATATCCCAATTGATGGGCTTCCATTCAATTTCTAATTCTTTACTACTACAAAAAGAGCTGCTTCAAACATCTTTGGGCATGTGGGTCTTTTCCTCTCTTTTATGATCTCATTTGGATATAGACTCAATAGTGAAACTGCTAGAACAAAAGATATGCACAGTTTTACAGCACTTTGGGCATAGTTCTAAATTGCTTTTTAGAATGGTTGAATCAGTTCACAACTTTACCCACAATACATTACTTTCCCACATCCCCACCAACTTTTGTCATTATCTTTTCCTGTTATCTTAGCCAATCTGAGGGGTGTGAAAACTTTCGGTTGTTAATAAAAATTTAAAAATCCCTTCCTTTAAGACTCAGTTCAGATATTCCCACCACCATGAACTTTCTCTGTCCTTCCAACTACCAGTGTCTTATATTTTTTTTACTTTTTTTAATATTTTCCCAGTTATATTCAAAAGAATGTTTTACATTTATTTTTGTAACTTTTGATTCTACTTCTCTCCCTTATCCCCATCCATAGTTTAGAAACCAGATGTGAAGTTATGCAAAACATATTCATAACAGTTAAGTTGTGAAAGAAAACATAGATCTCCCACTCTAATGAAAATAAAACCCTTCAACAAAAGTTAAATTGAAAATATATACAATGAATATACTATGTATATCCAGAGTGGAAAGGACACTGGCTCCAGAATCATAGAATTTGACATCATATCTCACCACTAATTCTTACTGGTCCCTGTATAATCATGAAAAAAAAAAGACAAAACAAAACTCATTTACTTTCCAGCCTTAAATTTCTGAACTGTGAAAGGAGAGAGTTAGAAATGAAGAAACCTTTGATGGTTTTTCTTTTTTTCAGATTTTCAACCATAACCCTATGTTCTATAAAAAGAAAAAAAGCTTTCTTACATTATCTCTAAGCTCCTATGTGACTCTGACATTCTGTGTTATATTAAAACCTTTTCTAATTCAGATATTTTATATTCTATCTCCAAATCTAATATTCTGTGCTTAACATTCTAAGGTCTCTTCAGTGTCTGAAATTTTAAGATGTCCATATTGCTCTTCTGTGAAATGGTAGAAAAAGCCTAGATAGTAGCAAAATAGCATTTATATATTGCTTTAAGCTTCAGAGAGACCTCTACGTGCATTATCTCATTGAACCACATGATAATCATGGGATATGGGTGCTTTTATGAGGCCCATTTTACAACCTGAGAGATTTAGAGCTTAAGTGATATGCCCAAGGCCATAAAGACAGTAAGCTGCTGAGGCAGAATGTGAACTTAGTTCTTCATGGCTCCAAGTATAAGTCCTCCTCTGTGCTATCCATATGATCCATGGGATTAATCCAGATCTAAATCATATGAATTTATAAACTTTACATATCTCTTGGATGTCTCTTGGACTCTTTAAGATGGCTGCCACCAGTATGTCAGTGGAAGTGGGGAATCGGACCACCTTGACTGAATTCATCTTGATTGGTTTCTCAGCTGATCCCCAGATGCAATTGATTTTCTTTGGAGCTTTTTTGGCTCTTTATTTGATAACATTGGCAGGGAACATGATTCTAGTTGTCTTAATCAGAATTGACTCCCGTTTGCATACTCCTATGTATTTTTTCATTGGCAATCTGTCATTCTTGGATTTCTGGTATACATCTGTATACAGCCCCAAAATCCTGGCCACCTGTATATCTGAAGACAAGCGTATCTCCTTAGCAGGTTGTGGTGCTCAGTTTTTCTTTTCCTGTGTTGTGGGCTACACTGAGTGTTACCTGCTTGCTGCCATGGCCTATGACCGCTATGTAGCAATCTGTAACCCCCTTCTCTATTCAGCTGCCATGTCCAGATCTCTCTGTGTTGGGCTGGTTTCTGGGTCTTATGTAGCTGGCTTTTTGAATGCCATAGGCCACACAGCTAACACATTTCGCCTGAAATTTTGTGGGAAAAATATCATCGACCACTTCTTTTGTGATGTACCACCCCTGGTAAAGATGTCCTGCACTGATACAAAAGTTTATGAGAAGATACTCATGGGAATGGTGGGTTTTGCAGTTTTGTCTAGCATACTGGCCATCCTGACATCCTACTTCAATATCCTCCTGGCCATCCTTCGCATCCGCTCAGCCTCAGGGAGATGGAAGGCTTTCTCCACCTGTGCCTCTCACATGATCTCTGTCATGCTTTTCTATGGCTCCCTCCTCTTCATGTACTCAAGACCCAGCTCAACTTATTCCCTGGAGAAAGACAAGTTGGCTGCCCTGTTCTACACAGTGGTGAATCCCTTGCTCAATCCCATGATCTATAGCTTCAGGAACAAGGATGTAAAGGAGGCCTTCAAAAAAGCAATACAAAGCATCAAAATAGCAAGATGATTTTTATTCATATCTGAGATATTTTTATCCCTTCCCTAAAATTAGGAGACAAATAAATCATGTGTTTTTTTTTAGTATTTTCTTTTCAAAATTCATGTAAATATGATAGTTTCTTATATTGATTTAGGAAATAGTTGCAAAAGGTAAAGGTATAACAAAATTTCAAATGAAAAATAATTTCTTAGAAGAAAAAAGAAAAGAGCTTTATTCGGTACACTGCCATTAGCTACCTGGTCAATCTAGGGCAAATAACATAACTTTAGTAAGTTTCTTTCTATAAAAAGTAGGGTGCTAAAATGAATTCTAAAATCCTGATGTTTTCCAAATGTAATCTTCTAATTTAGTTGAATTCCAAAATGTATTTGTTAAAACAATAACAAAATTTAGTCATAGCACAGTATTTGTGAAGATCCCCTTCTTAATGTTTGATTCTTTTATACATATTCAAAAATCTATGAGTAACCTGAACTCCCTACTAGCCAAGGCAGCAGTGTGTTGTAGTAGAATGTACCCAGCTACTCAAATAAACACAGAGCTATCAGACCAATAACTGCTGAGTACTGTTGGAAACTCTATAAGATTATAAATTTCACAAAAGAAAAAAGAAAAGGAAGCGGGGAGGTGTCTTACAGTGCTAGAGGAAATATCCTCAAGAAAGAGTTCTCTAACGTAATAAAATTGAAGTTCTAATCCTTTTTCTGATCACATGAAATAAAAATACATATTGATCTTACTGGGTAAATATTAGCTCAAGCACACATTTTCAAATTGTTTTAAAATAAAAATAAAAAGAGGGGAGCAGCTGGTTGGTTTAATGGATAGAATACCAGTCCTGAAGTCAGGAGAATCTAAGTTCAAATGTGTTTTTAACACTTCCTGGCTGTGTGACTCTGAGCAAGTCACTTAACCCCAATTGCCTCAGCAAAAATAAATGAACGAATGAATGAACAAATAAATAAATAAATAAAAGTTAGACCAATAAAAACTTTTTTTTTTTTTTTTAATGGAACTTTTCATAGCTTTTACTGCTAAACCATACCCACCCTAGTCAGGCAGAGAAGATATGGCTTCAAAGGACATTGACGAAATGTGTTTATCAAAAGAAAGAAAGAGACAGAGATAGAGACAAAGAAAGAGAGACTATTATAGAAATAGTGTCTTTTTAAATGTAGAATTTCAGAGACATCTGAGTAGAACAGTTAAAGAGAATGCTGGATGTGGAGCCAAGACAGACATAATTTCAAAGTAGTCTCAGACACTTATCAGCTATATGACCCTGGATAAATCATTTCACTTGAGTTTGTTTGACTTTTTTCTCACCTATAAAATGGATAATCAGAGCTATTTTAAGAATGAAATGAAATATTTGTCATTGTTTTTATTCACTTACTTAGTCATGTCCAACTTTTTATGACCCTGGGGACCATACTGTCCATGGGGTTTTCTTGGCAAAAAAAAAAAAAAAAAAAAAAAAAAATATATATATATATATATATATATATCAGATTGGCTTGCCATTTTCTTTTCCAGTGAATTAAGGCAAAAAGAGGCTAAGGGACTAGCCCAACCTTGAAAGCTATTAAGTGTCTAAAGCTGGGTTTGAACTCAGATCTTCATTACTTCAGGTCCCGTGTTCTATTCATTGAGCAGTCTAGCTTCCTCAATTTTTCTCATAGAAATCTAAATCTTAAAGTGCTATATAAATTCTGTTGTTGTTGTTGTTGTTTAAGGTTTCTGTATTTGAGTTTACCCCAATCTAGATTTCTGTGTAAGGCCTTAAATATAATGATAAATTGTTGTAAGTGATCTCAAGGAAGCAAATTCCTTTGTCCTCTTTTACAAGGCTAAATTTAAACATTTAGAGTAAGTTGATTTCTTGTCTATAGTAACAGTATAGAAGAAAATAAAATTAAAAGTTGTCTACCTTAGTAGATTTTATTAAATTTCTATAGGCTATACTCTGAACTCCTAAGATCCATAGCTCTATGTCTTGGTGTGACCTCTTCTTTGGCCTTCTTTATACAAAATGGTTAGGTGTGGGATGGGGGGAATTCTATTTGGACTTTCTAGAATCAGAATGTGCCCTAATAAATGCAGGATTATGTTGTAGCCTTTTTCATGAGTTTGAAATCTATAAAGAATGTTTGGTGGTTCTTATTTGACAGAATAAACTTTGTTAAGAAGAAATGTCTGATTAAAAATAAAAAAATAACATGTCAACCAGCTCATTATGAACTTTATATGTCTGATACAGGAGTTTATATTTTATCCTAGAAGCACTTCCAAAATAGAACTCATTTCTACCTTTCCAATTTTACTTTATGTTGTTTTTCTCTATATACTTTAATTTCCCACACAATAGCCTTTTCTCTGCTCCTTATATCCCATTTTCTGCCTTGGTTGCTTAGCTTTTCCCCATGTCTAGAAGAATTTCTTCTTCTCATCTTCACCTCATCATTTCTTTGCCTCCCTTTGAGATTTGGCTCAAAAAGTTACCCAAGCTTTTCTTGCCCTTTCCATCTTTTTTCCTTATAGCCTATGTCTATGCTTATTAATTATATTATATTTACTATTATATCTAATTATACCTATTTTAGATACTTATTAAAATATTTCACTTGCAGGATTATGTGAGCTCTTTCAATTTACCTTTTTTCATATCATCAACACTTAGCACAGTACGTTGGATACATATTAAGAGATTAATAAATACTTTTTGGTTAAAGGACTGAATGGCTAATTGAGATACATGTAGCCCACTTTCACAAATTGTAAGAAACAGTACTTGAAAACATTTCCCTCACCACAAAACATAGTATAAAAGCCATTCTATCCAACCATAAATTAAACAACCAAAAGCATTTAACTCTACAATGACATTTTTCTTCAAATAGTAACCCAAGTTTCACTTTGATCATCCCAGAATTTCCTGTCATAACCTAAATTGTCTCAAACCTTATGAGACTATTTTATACCTAGGAAAAAGAAGGTATATTCTATCATGTTTAATAGAAAACATTTCAGAGAACTCTTGAGTGTCAGACAAGTTATATCAAATATAGAGATGAAATTTTTAGAGGAAAACACAATGTTTTCTCCAAATTTAGGAAGTTGTCATTTTGCAGAGTTTCTTCAGGGCTTCTTTGACATCCTTGTTCCTCAGGCTATAGATCATGGGGTTCAACATGGGAAAGAGCACAGTGTAAAATGTAGAGACAATTTTGTCCCGTTCCAGAGAATAGCTAGAACTTGGGCGAGAATAAATGTAAAGAATAGAGCCATAGTATAAGGTAACAGAAATCAAATGAGAGGAACAAGTAGAAAAGGCTTTGAGTCGACCCTGTGTGGAGCGAATCCTCAAGATGGCAGCAATGATGAAGAGATAGGAGGCCAGGATTAGTGCAGTAGGAGTGATGACATTGGAAGCCAAGAGGAAATATAGTACTTCCTGGTAACTGTCCTTCACATCACATGCCAGCTTTATCAAGGGTGGGACATCACAGAAGAAATCATCAATGACATTATCCCCACAGAAATTCAGAGTGAATGTGTTGCTAGTAAGTATGATAGCATTAACAAAACCACCAGTGTAGGAAATGCCAACCAGACACATGCATAACCATCTAGACATGGCCTGAGCATAGAGCAGAGGGTTGGAGATGGCTACATAGCGGTCATATGCCATGGCTGCCAATAGGTAGCACTCACTATAGGCTAGTCCTGCTGAGAAAAAGAACTGAGCCAAACAGCCAGCAAAGGAGATGCTTTTATCCTCAGAGATACAGGTCACCATGATTTTAGGGGTGTAAACAGAGGAATACCAGAGATCCAGAAAAGACAGATTCCCAATGAAGAAATACATGGGAGTATGCAGCCGGGAGTCAGTATAGATTAGTACTATCAAAGTGATATTCCCCACCAGTGTCATAGAGTATACAATGAGAAAAAGTACAAACAGGATGAGCTGCATCACAGGATCCTGGGAAAAACCAAGAAGAATAAACTCAGTTACAGTGTGGTTGCCTTTCTCCATGCCTGTAGAGGGTTTCATCTGCTATGGAGAAGTGGTTCAGAAGGGCCATTGCCCATATCTAGATAAAACAAATGAAAAACAAACATTGCATGGTTGGATACACTCTACCAATAAACAGGTCATAAAATTTGCCTATTGTCTAATTTGTTCATCGCTGCCTATCATTTGAGTAAACCTTAGCACCAGCAAATTCGATTCAATGGAAATGACCTTGAATGATCAACGTCACTAAGGAGAGATGAAGTTCTGGTGTTCCCCACTAGCCCCAAAGGTTTCAAGTACACGCCATGTCTCTGACTTCAACACTACCATCCAAAGACTAGCCCAGCTAGCTTCAGAGAGGCTCATTACCTGCCATTTTGACTCGTAAAGGAGATTTTATCCACATCCATCTTCAACAATGTACAACTCTGTACAAAATATGGAAGTACTGGATAGAGAATCATTTTGAAAGAAATAAGTTAGATTAAATTAAATTTTAAAACTTAATGACACTATTGGGCCACAAAGCCATTCTTGTTTGAGATTAATGAAATCCCATTAACCAGTTTTCTATTAACTTAGTGTATCAAAGAATAATAGGGTTATTGCTTCATCATTAACTCACTCATGAATGATTTCAACTCTTTTATTGTTAAGATAAGAAAAATGAGCTTCAGGGAGTAGATGTGGTTTGTCCAAGATAATCTGTCTCCAAATCTAGTTCTCATTCTATCAAACAGTAATAGCTCATTTTTTTCTACCACCTACTATATTAACGTGAAATAAGTATTTTTACAAACATGAAGAAAAACAAAATCTAAGAGTTGAAAAGTCCTTCATAAAGCATCATCAATACAATTGAAGCCTGAAAGGAATTCTCATTGCAACAAATCTAAGAAGTAGTTATGTAGCCTTTGCTTTATGACTTCCAGTATCAAATAAAATGTTTTATTGTTTTAAAACACTTTACATTCTTCATTGAGCCTAGGATCATTTTGTTCCTGAAATAAGTCCATCAAAAAACTCTTTTTTGCATTTTATAATATGGACTTCTAGCTCATCTCAATCCCCTAACCTCCACACCACTTTTGAGGATAATCTGAAGTAGTGAAATTTTATTCTATCATCATCACCCATTAAACATCAGGGATGTTGGCATAATTGTTTCATACTGTGCTAGTAAGGCAGCTAGGCAGTGAAGCATATAGGGTACTAGGGTTGGAATAAGGAAGAGTCATCTTCCTGAATTCAACTCTAGCCTCAGATATTAAGAAATTATTTAATTCTGTTTGCCTCAGTTTCTTTATCTATAAAATAAATTGTGGAAGAAAACAGTTATCCAGTCGAGGACATCTGTTAAGACCCTGAATGGGGTCATGAAGAATCAGACATGACAGAAAAAATTAATATTATACTGGTAGTCAATAACACATGAGATTACACTCTATGTATGATAGTAATAGTATTTTACTTAGGCAAGTCGTATAACATACATGTAGCTCAAGCTTGAATGTTCTTGCTCCTCAGCTCTCATTTGGTTCTCACTGCTTCTTTCAGTTTAAATCTCATCTTCTTTTTTATTTATTTTTTTTCTCTTTCTTTTTTTTATTAATTTTTATAATTATAACATTTTCTTTGATAGTACATATGTATAGGTAGTTTGTTTGTTTGTTTTTTTTTTTTTAAACATTATCACTTGTACTCCCTTCTGTTCCGAGTTTTTCCCCTCCTTCCCTCCACCCCTCCCCTAGATGGCGGGCATTCCCATACATATTAAATATCTTATAGTATATCTTAGGTACAATATATATGTGCAGAACCGGATTTTGTTGTTGTTGTTGCAAAGGAAGGATTGTATTCGCAAGGTAAAAATAATCTGGGAAGAGAAACAAAACAAAACAAAACAAAACAAAACAAAACAAAAAACAATGCCCTTAGTTTACACTCATTTCCCAGTGTCCCTTTTCTGGGTGTCAATTGGAACCTGATTAGCTCTTTTCTATGTTGAAGATTTCCACTTCCATCAGAATACATCCTCATACAGTATCATTGTTGATGTGTATAATGATCTTCTGGTTCTGCTCGTTTCACTCAGCATCAGTTGGTGTAAATCTCTCCAAGCCTCTCTATAATCCTCCTGCTGGTCATTTCTTACCAAACAATAATATTCCATAACATTCATATACCATAATTTACCCTACCATTCTCCAATTGATGGACATCCATTTATTTTCCAGTTTCTAGCCACTACAAAAAGGGCTGCCACAAACATTTTGGCACATACAAGTAAATCTCATCTTCTAAAGCAGTTCTTTCCTGGTTCCCCTAACTTCTAATACCCCCTCATCTCAGGTTGTCTTCTGTTCATTCCATTGAGATCTTGTATTTATCTAGTTATTTATTTCTATCGTCTCCCTCTCTCCTTAGACTATGAGCACTTTGAAGATGTGCAATTATCTTTCTCATGGTCCTTACTATGTTATGGAAATTCTTGTTTTATTCCTAAATTAAAAGTAAAATAGATTTTTTTAAAAAAATAAATAAAATATACTTACTTTGGCCAAAAAGTTTTCCTTGATATAATCACTTTCCATTCAAAATCATGATCCTAAAATAGAGCATAGAAATCTTTCATAAGCATAGAAGAAAAACATATCTTTCTCCTTTTCTTCCTGTAGGGGCACTGGAGAATTCCTCTCCCTTCCCACTGAGACCATATAGAAAATGTATTATCAGCTGGGAAGCTGCTTGGTAGAGAGGAGATCTGAAATAATAGACATCTCTATTTGAGAATAATGGTGCAAGAAACTCATCCCATGTGATAATTTCGGACCTCATATAAATGTAACTTTTTCTTTCTCTTTTCTGTGTGAGGCATTTATTGAATAAAATTGAAAAATTGGGCTGGGCACAACATGTTAGGCAAGGAGACAGCAATAGTTTCTGACTTCAAAATAAGCCCTTATACAACTTTCTTGTTTAAGAAAGTTCCTCCTAGAGTCGGCACAAGTTCAAACCTTATGTCTAGCATAAGACACTTCTCCCTCTTCTTTTCCCCATTGGTGCGTTCCCTCTGAATTGCCCTTCCTTTACACTGTTTCTATCTTTTATGTGCATAGTTATTGTAATGGCCAGCTCTCTCATTAGAATAGGACCTTTGTGCTTGAGCAGAGACTATTGTTTTATTTCTATGTTCCCAAATGTAAACGTAATTTCTAGAACATCTTTTGTGTTGCTCAGTCATTTCAGGTTTTTTTTAGTCATGAAACCCTTTGGATCTCTATTTACAAGGTTTTCCTGGCCAAGATACTGGAGTGGTTTGCTATTTCCTTCTCCAGAGGTAAAGGCTATTGCTTACCCAAGGAAACATAGCTAGGAAAGATATTTTTAAAGACTGGATTTGAATTCAGATCCTTCTGATCCCAAATTCATGTCTACCCAACAATCTAATTTCCATTTATTGCTTAAAAAATGTGTGTTGATTTACTACACTAACTGTCTCCGATTTATCTTCTATGTCAGACTATTTCTGCTTTAAAGAAATATTCATCACAGTAGTTGGCCCATAGTAAATGCTAAATAAGAACATGTAAAATAAACGTTTGAGGATTTCCAGGTATCTAATTAGATAAAGAATTTCTACTTAATGGAAGCACTTAGTACAGTCCCTGAAATAGTCTAGGTGTTTAATGAATATTCATTGACTTCATTCCATTTTACTTAGTACTTATTTGAAAAAATAACAAATGGTCCTAAGAGGTCCCCTAAAGTAATCCCTTAGGATCTGTTAGAGAGGCACAGTCTATGTCCTTCTCTCTTTTGAGGATCTTTACATTTTGGAGGCCATCCTAGATTAGAAATCCCCTCAAGTTTTTAGGATGAAAAACTCTTCTTGATCCAAGTCCTGGGTAGATGATAAAGTCTGGAACATGGTGAGGAAAAGTAGAACAAAAATCCACAATTATAACTCTATGTATGCTACTAGATGGCTGTGTGATCTTGGGAGATTAACTGTTCCTGTCTGGTCAAAAAATGCTGATGTATAAAATGACATGATTGCATTAGCTTAGAGGTTCTTGACTGGTGTAATAGAATCTCAGGTCTCCTGCTCTGGGGAAGCTCAGGAACCCTCTTCTCACAGTGTTTTACTAATGTTAAAAATGTATAGGATTGCAAAGGAAATAAAATATGTTGATATAAGTTATAAAAAGATTTAAGGTAATATTTTAACATATCTAGCTGTAAGTCTAATAAGTACAATGATTCCAAGGTCATTTTAAATGAAAATGATATTTTGAGACATTTGTAATAACTATAGTACAGTATGAAAATACTTATGATTTCTATTGTTAATAAAGATTCAGGGATTACTATTCCTATTGTGTTCTGTTGCCTAAAGACCTAACTGAAGGAAATTATGTTTCAATTATACATAAAGTGAAAATAAGATTTGTTGTATTATTCAAATTTACAGACCTCTTGAAATCTGTCCATAGTTATCAGGTTAAGGACCTTGAACTTCCAAGTAAATAAGATTCTTGCTAATTTCTAATTCTATGTTCTTTAGAGGACAGAGCCAAGAATCAGGAACACTCTTCTTGAGTTCACACCTGGCGTCAGATACTTCTTAGCTGGGTGACTATTTAGGCAACTCATTTCATACTGTCTGCCTCGGTTAGTCATCTGTAAAATGGGATGGAGATAGAAATGGCACAACACTCTAGTATTGTTGCCACAAAAGCCCCAAATGGATTCACATAGTCAGATGTGACTGAAAACTACAACAAAATGTTTTAATATCTCTTTATATTCTAATAATTAGCAATACTGACTCTATTAGCTCCAAATTCAATACTATGAGTCTCTTTCATCTCTATCCTCTTCCCAGACTCTTACCACTTCAAACATTCTATGTTTTATAATGTTAGGGTCACTTCTAGGATTAGCGTTTTTCTCTGCTTCCATCAGTCTCTATGGCAGCCTATTCTTTCAAGTTCTGAATTTGGGAAATTTAAATCCCCATCTTCAGTCCTACTCAGATTTCATTTCAAGATTCATTTCAGATGTAGTATTCTATGCCTATTTAATTTCACTGAAAATATTAATAGAAAAGTATGATCTTGTGAGGAAAAGACTAATTATACTGAGTGGGTTTCTTGTCCCTGTGATAAACAGTCTAAATAAATGGTATTTGTGTATTTGCTTATTTTCCTATAATTTTATTGTTTTTCTTTCCTTCTTCTCTCTTTCCTTTCTTCCTTTATTTATCCCTCCCTTCTTTCTATATTCCTTACTCCCTTGACTCCCTCTGTCTTTACATTTCTCCTTCCTCCTTCCCTCTCATTCTTACCTTCCTTCCTTCCTTCCTTCCTTCCTTCCTTCCTTCCTTCCTTCCTTCCTTCCTTCCTTCCTTCCTTCTTTCCTTCCTTCCTTCCTTCCTTCCTTCCTTCCTTCCTTCCTTCCTTCCTTCTTTCCTTCCTTCCTTCCTTCCTTCCTTCCTTCCTTCCTTCTTTCCTTCCTTCCTTCCTTCCTTCCTTCCTTCCTTCTTTCCTTCCTTCCTTCTTTCCTTCCTTCCTTCCTTCCTTCCTTCCTTCCTTCCTTCCTTCTTTCCTTCTTTCCTTCCTTCCTTCTTTCCTTCTTTCCTTCTTTCCTTCTTTCCTTCTTTCCTTCCTTCCTTCCTTCCTTCCTTCCTTCCTTCCTTCCTTCCTTCCTTCCTTCCTTCCTTCCTTCCTTCCTTCCTTCCTTCCTTCCTTCCTTCCTTTCTTTCTTTCTTCTTTCATAAATGCTTTCCTTTTTTCCTACATGCCTGCCTCTGCCTCTCTTTCTGTCTGTTCCTCTTCTGTCTCTGTTTTTCTCTGTTCATCTTGCTATATTTTTGTCTTTGCCTCTATCTGTCTCTGCCACTATATGTCTCTCCATCTCAAGCTGTATTTCTCTCTCTTTTCATTTCTCTGTATTTCTTATATTGTGTGCATATTCCTATTTATTATCACTGTGAATGAGAAGTAAAAAATTGTCTTTTCTGGTTGTCATTTGCTGACATCATTCCATTTTCAATTTTTAACCTCCTCTGAGTTGCAAAACTAAATGTCCAGAGCAGATGTAACCTAGATCAAACACTTTCTGAGATGAGATTTGGGAACATTCATGTATATGATTGGATACAGATTGTTCAGTCCCTTATTAGGCTCTTTCTGCAATCTTCCGAGTTCACAACAGGCTTGAGTACTCACAATTTTAATGATAGAAAAATGGAGAGGACCTGTGTGATTTTCCTTTCCACCAAAGTTTTTAGTGTAGAAAAGTGGAACGAAAAATACATCTGGAATCAGAAGACCCACATCTGTATGAACCCTTACTCTGCACTTGCTTGTGGTCTGAATCAATTATTTTATATGTAAAATGAAAGCTATAGGTTAAATCGCTTTCCAGTTCCCTTCCAAATTAAATCTATGAGCTCATGAATCAGGTAGAGAAGATGTCTGATGACAAAAGAAAATATAATACTTTTGAGATTTCAAACATTGTGTCAGGCCTGTGAATGAGCTATTTGGGTCAGATGTGTAGATATTTATCTGGCTCCTCAGCTGGTGATTTAGGTCACACATTAGAGGCAGCTGCATTTATTTATGCAGTACCAAAAAGACTATCAGCTTCTTTTGCAAAAACAAAATATTTCTACTTAAGTCCCATCCCTGATTCATTCAACTCACCTTAAAAACGAGCAATGCAGTCATTCCAGTGGAACCTTCCCTATTCTGCTGCTCCTGGAATCTTTTGTACTTACTTTGGACTCTCCAGAGGCTCAGATCCCAAGCAAGTAACTCTTGGCCTGGAAGTCCTTGGATATGACAATTAAACCAAATTTTCTGTTGATTGTTTTGTTTTTTAATTCCACAGGAGGATGGAGTCACACTAGGGAATTATGCTCTCCAAAGTTAATTCATCCATGAATTTCTTCCTTAATGAGACCTGGAAAATATAGGAAAGTAATAATAACAATGACTTATCACCGCACCAAAACCCAATAGAATCTGTAGATTGGGGTTGAGAAAAGAGAGGCATCTACTGTCTCAAACTATTTTTGGAGCTTCTAAAATCCCTAAGGTTATTTCCATGAGAAATAGAAAGGGAATAAAACTAATTTGTAGAAAAAAGAAGTAAAAAGGTGAAATAATTTAATTCATTTGAAAACTACATGGCTTCTCTCTGATAGAAAAGTTCCTAAAGCAATGATGGCCATTTCTATTGCTTTTTAAAGCATTTCAATGTTTTTTTCAATTTATTCTTTAAATGTATCAGCACTTATATTTAAACCACTATACGGATTGCTACATACACACATACAAAAAGCGACTAGTCTTTGACTTCAGGAAGTCTATGTTTTACAACAGGGGATAATATGTAAACAGATAAGCAAATACAATATAAAGTATTCATAAAAGGGGCAAAGTCATGATGGCAGAGTAAAGACAGAGATTCACATAGCTCTGGGAAATTCCCCTCCAAAGAACTTTAAAATAATACCTCAAAATGAATTCTGTATTGTTAAGAGCCATAAATGTGTGGGGAAAATAATTTTCCAGACTAAGACAAATGAGAAGGTCAATGGAAATTGTCTATCACATCATGGTGAAAATGGAGCAAAATCCAGTATAACTAATATCCTGGTAAGCCAGCAATAGATCTTAGAACCAATTGAGAATTGGTCAGAAGAAAATCAGAGGAATCTTATTTGTTGGCAATATGTCTAGAACTCCATTGCATTGATTACATGCAGATCCAGATCACAGTTATGGATCTCATTCTTAGGATGAAAAGTAGCAATAGCATAACAGAGTTATGGTGTACATAGTAGAGCAGGATCTTGATCATTATTAGGGCAGAAAAATAATGCATGTAGTCACCCACAGACTAGATCATAGACTAGGGGAATAGTAAACCCCTCTCTCCTCGGATCATATCACCTTGAAAAAACTGCCTGCTTACAGAATGTCAGAATTAGTTCAAAAAAGCTGCACAAAAAAATCCTGTAGTTTGGAACAGTGCCATCTCCATCCTCGGGACAGAGTCTAACTTTAATATCAAGTTAAAAGTCAATAAATTGACTGAAAAAATGCAGTGAACAACAACATAAGAATATTGTGACAAGAAAGACCAAAACATAAACTCAGAAGAAAATAACAAAGTCAAAACTAATACATCCCAAGACACGCACACACACACACACACACACACACACACACACACACACACACACACACACACAAACAAACAAACAAACAAAAAACATAAGTTGGATGTAAGTCCAAAAGGAATTCTAAGAAGAACTCAAAAAGTATTCAAAAATCAAATAAGAGAGTTAGAATAAAAACTGGGTGTGTGTATGAATGAGTAATATATGAAGAACATGGAAAAAGAATCAACTGCCACGTAATGGAAGTATCAAAATAATGAAGAAAATAATACCTTAAAAAAAATAAGTGAAATGATAAAAAAAAATCCACTAAAGAAAAAAAAAACTCTTTAAAGAGCAAAATTGACCAGATGGAAAAGGAAAAGGAGGAGTAGTAAAAGGATGAGGAGGAGAAGGAGAAGAGGAAGGAAAAGAACAAAAGAATCCTCTGCTCTCAAAAAGTTTCTAAAAGAAAGACAACATGCCAGAAGCAACAAGGTAGATAATATACACACACTCACACATATACACATATATATGTGCATATACATATATATGTGTATATATGTATATATATATATGTGTATATGCATATACATATATGGATGTGGATATTTATATGTATGTATACACCTACATATACAAACATATTTGGAGCCAAGAAGAGAAGAGAAGAGAAACTATTAGTTAAGTGACTTCCTGCAAAAGTTTAGCTTTTGAGTTGATGAAGGAAACCATGAAAATTAAGAGGCATATTTGGGGGTGGGGAGGGAGACAGAAATTTAAGTGCTGACAGTTATGCCAAGAACTATGAGGTTTATACAGATATTTTCAGTTAATCCTCACAATAATCCTATAAAATAAGTGTTCTTAAAGTCTCCTGTACCTGTAAGGTATGGAGACGGTTATGCTTCTATTTTACACTTGAGGAAAATGAAGTAAACAATAGTTAAGTAATTTTCTCTGGGTCATACATATAATGTGTCTGAGATTGAATTTGACTCAGGTATTCCTTATGGGCCCAGGACTTTATCCACTGGGCCACCTAGCTGTTACCCATTGGGCTGAAAAAGACCAAAAGGTCTTCTTATTTTATAAGGTTCTCAACAATAAATAAGGTGGGCTACTTTGGCTGGAAAAGTAGAGTTAGGTCAAAATTCCTAAAATTATCTCACTGGAAATTTTCAAGCAAAAATGGAAAGTCACTGGGCAGGTTTAATACATGGAGTATCATTGTTCAGCTCTAGGTTGGACTAGGTGTCTACTGAAGTCATTTCCAAAACTGTCATTCCAAATGGTGTCTATCTCTGAGATTCAAGTCACTGAGACAATGGAGAATACTAATTTATATTCTTCCATATCTTCTGAATGTCATTGATTTTATGTATAGAGTATTCATTACACTAACCTGTAATACCCTTTCATAACTGAATAGATTATCCTTCTACAGATGAGCATCCCTTGGTCCTTGGACTATGGGGAAAGTATATAAAATCTTTTTGGTTTGTCCACATTTTCTGCAGCCTATGAAAAAGTCCATATGACCTCCTTGCTATGAGGAAATATCTTGACTAGAATATTGCAAAAGCACATTCTTAATAGGTAAATCTGTAAAAGGTTAACTGGGTCTCAAATAAAGGATAATTATTTGGGAGTTAGAAGAAATATTTGAGAGATTTTTGTTTAGAATTCTGCAGGTTCCAAAAGGTCTTTGATGTTGATGTGAATAAGGAGAATGTCAGAAATACTTCATAAATATAGCCAAGGCACCAAGAATTATAAGTATTTATCTGTGATTTTTGATTATCAAATGGTTTGGGAAAAAAAGTGATCATGAATAAATTCACACAAGTAATCCAGATGATTATTGTGTGTTTAAGTATTTCAAAAGAAACCTAACAAATTAAAAGAAATTAAACTTATATAAGATCCTGAATCTAATAGTTAATAAGAATTACTCATTAAAAGAAAAATGTAATGAGACATCAGAAGTAATCTGCTCTCCTTAATGATACAGACTCAGTTTAACTCAAAATGAAGTTGAAAAATGTATGTTTCTCAAATATTTCCAAAATTACATGTGGAAAATAACAGGATTTATTTCTGGAAATTCCTTTTATTTTTATTTTTTTTAATCAGTAAAGTCTCCATTGGACAGATAAATAGAAGAGTGGATAGAGTATCAGGTAGGTCATCATCTTCATGAGGTCCAGCTGATCTCAGAAACTTACTGGGAGTATGATCCTGGTCAAGTCTCTTAACTATGCTTGCCTCAGTTTCTTCTTCTATAAAATAAACTGAAGAAGGAGATGACAAACCAATCTAGTATTTTTGCCAAAGAAACTTCAATCACAGAGAGAAAGACATGACTACAAAATAACATAACAAGGAATTCTTCATATAAAGAACACTAAAGAGAAAAATGAAAAGGATCTATATCTGGGAGCTAGGAGAAAATGATCAGTTATGAAAGTAGAAACAATATTCAGTTTCATCAGTTAAAGCAAGTCTCAAATAGTTTGTGGAATCTTTTTTTTTATTATTTATTCATGTTTCCAAACATAATTAAAAAAAAATCATCATACAAAAACAACCAGTTAATTTCCACTATCTGTTATCCTTCTGTGTACAAAATGGTTTAAATCTACTAAAAATAAGCACATATTAATAACTTTAATCCCCCTCAAATGAAAATCCACTAATGAAGGATTTATTTACAAAGTATGAAATGTAAATTTTATAATAATCTTTTCCAGTGTTGATTATGCTACATTATATAAAACTATCTTTACAAACTCAGGAGACTAGAACAGGAATAAACATTCCTTGTAAAATAACTTGCTCAGAAAATAAACCAACAAACAAACCTCAGAGTTCTACCTAAGGAGATGATGAACTCCTTATGATTGGGGGACTTAGTAGCTTAGTGACTGTAAATGAAAGAGGGGTGGTCATATTCTTGTCTTATACTCACAGACAAATAACTTATGGAAGGCTTTGACCCTTATAAAGTTTGTCTTCAAAAAAGATATTTGCAAATGGACAACTCCATCTGAGCAACATTGCAGTTGATCTTTTCCATTTTCTCCGAATGAATAATTGATATTTATTCTTTGCATTAGGCCTTCATGGTCTACCAACAAAATCTTTCGTCAAAGGGAGTGTGTTTTTTGCTTTGTTTGTTTTATAAAGTGCATTTGACTTGAATTCAAAAAAGTTTCAGTATAAGATTTAAGTTGAATTATGAACTCCTAATTTTATTAACTGAGTGACCATGAACAAGTCAATTTTTTTTCTGAGTTCTGGTTATTCATTTGTAAATTTGTACTAATAATGTTCATGATCCTAACATGCAATATTGTATAGAGATAAATGTTTTTTTTAAAAAAACTAAAAAGTTATATGCATAATATAGATATGTATATAGATATGTATATATATATATATGTAAACACACAAAGAATTCGTGGCAACTACTGCAAAGTGACAATTCTGTAGGAATTTCTTGCAACAATTCATATTAAAACCTGTCTATTACTTAATAGATAAACTTTGAGGAGTTGATTTGCAATGTTATAAATATGTGAGATATTATTTGATACATTTGGAAGGATGGTATGTGTTTAGAGTGCTGAGCTTGGGACCAAGATGGCATAGATATAAGTCCAATATCTGATGCTAAATGCTCTATCTGCATTGAGCAAGTTATTTTACCTCCATGTTCATCTAAAACTCTCTAAGATGTATCTATTGATAACATAGAAATAGAATCAAGCTGTCAGTATAAAGATAGAACAAAAGATCATCACAGATCACAGATGTTCATCAAAGGGCATTATGAGAACTGGATTTAGAAAACAGGACAAATTTCAGCATATTAATAGTTAACTCTTTTCAAGAAACTTGACCATCTCAATATTTGGAATTATAGCATGACTAATTCCTATAAGGTTGTACAGACATGGACAAAAAGAGATTCTACTCAAGAAATGTTACAGGTAGAGCATTTATTTATATAATTATATTTTTAGTGAGTAACTAATCCCATTTCATTCACTACTCTACACAAGGCTTATTTTTACAAAATATATGTATAAGGTTGTCAATAAAAAGAAGAAAATGTAGATTGATTTTATTTCTTTTTTAAAGTGGCAAATATCTAAAAGCTACATACAGGTGATGAAATCTTGTCTCAAAATTAGGAAGCTGGCATCTTGAAGAGTTTCTTCAGGGCTTCTTTCACATCTTTGTTCCTCAGACTGTAGATCATGGGGTTCAACATAGGGAAGACCACAGTATAAAATGAGGAGACAATTTTATCACGTTGTAGAGAATAACTGGAACTTGGGCGAGAATAAATATAAAGAATAGAGCCATAATACAAAGTAACAGAGATCAAATGGGAGGAGCAAGTAGAGAAGGCTTTGAGGCGGCCCTGGGTTGAGCGAATCCTCAAAATGGCACAAATAATGAAGATGTATGAGGCCAAGATGAAGACAGTGGGAGTTATTACATTAGAAGTCAAGAGAAAATAGAGCAAAATTTGGTAACTGGCCTTCACATCACATGCCAGCTTCACCAAAGGTGGTAGGTCACAGAAGAAGTCATCAATGACATTATCCCCACAGAAAGACATAGTGAATGTTTCGTGGGTAATGATTGCACAGTTAGTGAAAGCTCCAACATATGAAGCTGCAACAAGACCCACACAGACCCTTGTAGACATGGTCTGAGCATAAAGTAGTGGTTTGGAAATGGCCATATAGCGGTCATATGCCATGGCAGCCAACAGGTAGCATTCACTATATGCCAGGCCACCTGAGAAGAGGAACTGAGCCACACACCCAGCAAAGGAGATGCTCTTGTCCTCAGAAATGCAGGTCATTATAATTTTAGGGGTATAAACAGTAGAATACCAGAGATCTAAAAAAGACAGGTTCCCAATGAAGAAATACATAGGGCTGTGTAGCCTGGAATCTGCACAAATTAAGACTATCAAAGTGATGTTCCCCACTACTGTTAGAGAATACACCATGAGAAAAAACACAAAGAGCACCAGTTGCATGACAGGATCCTGGGTGAAACCCACCAGGATGAACTCAGTCACAGTGTGATTAAATTTTTCCATGGCTTCAACTCATCTTCTTTATACTTGATGTGAAGATCATATATTTCAGTCGTTTAATGATTTGAATCACTTGAGAAAATGAATGAAAATCTGGATCAGTCACTTGATAACTGAACATTACAGTGAATAAATAATTATTTTATTCATTCATTCAAGAATTTACATGCATACACAATATCTGTGTATATATATATATATATATATATATATATACAGATATAACACACATAGATGTATAAAGATATATATGGTATGAATATAATAATATGTATGTCATATGCCAATATATATAATAAATTGGAGGTAATCAACAAAGAGGAAAGAAAGCTTTGAGGCAACAATACTTATTTAGAGACTATTGGGAGAACAAATTTTGGTGAAACAATAAGATATTGAATGCATATGGATGCCAAATCAGTGGAGAGAATGTCATAGATTTACATTAATAATATTAATTATAACAATATCAATTATATAAAGTGATGTACATGTGTTATTCCATTTTATCGTCACAATAAAAATGTGAGGATTCTTATCCACATTGCACAGATAGGAAAATCGAGTCTAAGTGGTATCAAGTCATTTGCCCATGGTCATACAGCTAATAAGTATCTGAGGAAGGTTTTGAAATCAGTTCTTTCTGACTTCAAATCTAGCTTTCTATCCATGCCATCAATAAGATTTAATACATAGTCCAGATATAGAATAGTCAATATTTGGCAACTGATTAGATGTACGTGTTGAAGGAGAAAGAAATATATAGAATGAGTGTGAGATTGCCAGTTGGATGTTTAGAAAATGGCCTTCCCTTCAATGGAAAGCTCATAGAGTAGGATTGGAGTTGAGCCTGGCCTCTATGTACGGGTATCATTATCTCTGATAAATCCCACTAAGTTAGAAATGCTTCTAGTGTGCGCCCCATAAATGGATTCATGCTTGACATGAAATCTACTGGTTTTAAAGCCCGGCTAATGTGTTTCTCTCTTACTCTCCTTGATGTACTCTGGGATCCAGACATTAGCTTCCATACTGTTCCACAATACAACATTATGCTTTTTCTTCCATATATTTCCATTGGTTGTTTTTCTTACCTGAAATATTCTGCTTCCTCATTTCTATTTTCTGGCTTCTCTAGCTTCCTTCAGGTCATAATGAAAATCCTGTCCTCTACGAAATGCCTTTTCCTAGTCCCTTGAATGCTAGGGTCTTCTTTTATGATTTTTTTTTACCATTTATCCTACCTATAATGTTTTTACATAACTGTTTATCCCTGTTAGATTGTGAGGGCTTTGAGAGCCAAGATTATTTTTTGCCTTTCTTGGTATTCCTAGTGCCTGACATGTACTAGGCTCTTAATAGATGCTTTTTAGGCTTTAGTTCACTTGATTTGTCATTCAAAAACCAGGTCAACTAGTTTCATAGAGGCTCCTTGTAAGTTTGGCTAAAAATGAGGATTTTTCACTTTTTTTAGCCACAGCAGTTCTAAAATAATGTAGGATTTTACACCATCATTTATGAAAATAGGACCTACACTAATGAAAGCATAGACCCTTTAAGAACAAAAGCAGCAAATAGTCATTCATAGAATACCCATTATCCTTTTCCTGTCAAGTTCATTACCAAGTTTTTCTTTCAAAATTTCTATTCTTGAGTACTTACATGTCATTGTAAAGACGGTCAATCAAAAAATTAAAAAGTGAGCTGTTCAAATATTTAAAGTTAGAAAGGTTTTTAGAAATTAACTAGTCCTACTTACACCTTCGGAATCTAATACTTAACGTGCAACAAGAAAATGGGATTTACACATATATATTGTATCTAGGTTATATTGTGACACATGTAAAATGTACAGGATTGCCTGTCATCTAAGGGAGTAAGTAGAGGGAGGGAGGGGAAAATTTGGAAAAATGAATACAAGGGATAATGTTATAAACAAATTACTCATGCATATATACTGTCAAAAATTTTTATAATAATAAAAAAAGAAATTAACTAGTCCAGCCCTTTTATTTTAGAGAACAGAACACTTTGATCCAGATATATGAAGTGACCTACCAAAGGTCTTTTACTTCTAAACTGAGTTCTTCTTCCACTGAGCCACATTGCTTCATATTTATTAAATATTAGATCTGATGATTTATTTTAATTCACTTGAATGTTCGGTATGTGTCAATATAATACATAGGTGCATTTAGAATTGCTTTTCTTATATCAAAAGAATAAGTTCTATCTGAAATGTCATTTCTAACTAACAAAAGAAATGAATTAATGAAAGGATGCTTCTTTTGAAATCTACAATTTAAGGTTTTTGTTCATTTTTGTCTCCTTCACTAAAGGTGAATCAAAGAAGTCTTACCAAATCAAAGAAGTCTTAGCCTATTGTCATCATTATGACCATTATCTTTGTCATCATTATCATTATCATCATTATAAATTACAATGATGTGTTACCATGGAACAGTGCACTAGAGGTGTGTTTGCAAACCTAAGTTCAACCCCATAACTGTTGCATTTAGCATTTGGAAAAATTGCTTGATTACTTAATTTTATAGCTAGAACAATTTTCTGACACTTTTAATTATATGACAGGTAGAATGGAATTTCGGTTGTTAGAAGTAACTCCCCTCTTTGGTGAGATTCTATGCATATTTTAAATACTAATAGCTCTCAAATAAGCTGTGATTTATAATAAACATAAAAGTATATAATTTAATTTGACCTATTTTATTAACTTCATTTATCAAATAATGAAATTGAGACTCATAGAGATGCCATGACTGGCCCTGATGCCATGACTACCTGAAAAATAACAGAGCCAGGAATACATATATTGTACATGAAAAAGTGGAATTAAAGAAGCTGAATTGAAATTTAGCCTCTTATAAGTGCTAATTTGGACATCTTAGATAAGTCAAATACATATAGACATATATAGGTACATATATATGCATGTGTATATGAATGTATATACGTATGTACAGTACTGAATCCAAATAATCTCTATCTTCTTGAGGAATTTCTTTTTTTAATACCTATCTCAAAACCTACTTTCCACGTGGATTTTTCCTTGATTTTTTTTGGTTGATAGACATTCCCTATCAGACAACATTTATGTTTTATTTTGTAATATGTCACAGTTTTGTTTATTTTCTTTTATAAATATATGTTAGAGCAGCTAGGTAAAACAAGATCAGAGTGCCAGATTTGCAAAACAGGACTCACCCACTCACAATTAAAAATATATTAATTTATATAGTTCAAGGCAGATGATAAAGAGAAATCATGGGCTAAACCATCAAATCATTGTATTTGTTCTCCTCTTTCTCAAAATGCAGTATTATAATTACAAAAAGTAGTGAATGTGATCAAATCTGTCAATTAAATCTTGTTCATAAAAAAACTTGGAAAATCCCCCCTTTAGTTTCTGAGGAGTTAGAAGGAAGAAAATAGCTGGGAGTATTAAAATGTCACCAATTGGACATAAAACAATTAACTCATTTGCTAACAATTCTGGCTTTTTCATGATTAAAAATCTAGTTCCTTATTTTCCATTTTTCTCTTATTTCTAAAGTGGTGAATTCATGTAAAGATCTAAGTTATATATACTTTATTAGGCATATTCTCAGACTTGTTAAGGCTGCTTAGGTAACATAATGAAATGTGTGAAGTCTGGGATTTCTCATCTTATTATAAATAATTTCTGCTTAATAGTGATAATAATGAAATAATAAATGTTCCTAAGAGCTGGACAAATCACTTGCCATCCCCTAAGCAGGCACAAACCTTATTGTACTTTCTTCAGGTCCAAACAGATCAAGACAAAATTTGAATTCTTACAACAAGCAACTCACATTGATCCACTTTATGGGTAAGCCACGGCCGCCAGGTCTGCTGCAAAGAGCAAGAAAATGGGAGGTAAAACAACTAAGTTATAGTTATGGTTTTATATTAAATGTCTACATAACTTTGGATAAATTTCTTCACTTTTCTGAACCTCCATATCTTTATATGTAAAATGACAAGATTGAATTAGATGATCAGTGAAATACAATTGAAATACGACATTCTATATTTATGTTCTTTATCCCTTTTAAATCAAATCCCTACATTCTCCATCCTAAAGACTCTATCATTCCTCAGTTTTGTGTGCCAGGATCCTTTTACCTCTAAGATTTTTAAATGTAACTTTGAAGTTCTAACATTATAAATTTTAGCTTCTGAAAATCCTTCTGGCTCGTTCATTCCTTGTCTTAACATTTATTTATTTTTCAAACATTCTATATATCATATCGTTGCTGACAAGCTTGGTCATAGTATATATAACAAAAATGTTAATCATCTCACTACATTTAAATATCCATTTTTGTTCTTAGGACTCATTAAAATGTGTAGGGCTGCTTGACTTAAATGTCTAAAGAAAACAACCACACTTTTATTCTTATTTTAGCTTTTTTTTTTCCATTTCTCCTCACTCTCAACTGTTATTTCTCAGTACTCTTAGAGGGAAGTCAATTATCCTTTTCCCTTTTATTAACTGGTGCTACCTGATTTCTCTGTTTAGGCCATGTGCAGGGAAACAGAAGGAATTGTATTTCAAATAGATAAAATTATCTCTGCGTTAGAGGATTTAATTCATCAGTTTTAAGCTAGATCAAGATATCACAGGATCCTTTCCACCTCTTTCTTATTTCATAAAAAAGCTCCAGAGGGTAATTGTCCCAAAAAGTCAAATTGCAAGGAATGTAAGATGTAGCTCTACTATTTATATTCAATGGAAGATTTCCTGCTTTGGCTTTCTTAAAACTGGCGCATTGTATAATTCACTTAAACTCTCTGTCTCTATTTCAAAACTATATAATCAAATGAGATATTTTTCTAAAAGTTTTAAAATCTAAGACACCTATAGGCTTAATTTTTTAAAATAACAGAAATTACTCTAATGGTGGAACTTTAAGCATAGTAGCAGGCAGGTACATGAGATACTTAAGCTCACAGACACCATATTTGGACTCTCACAAAGCATCAATCAGGTAGTTAGTGCTTCCTTCAATCAAATCATAAGCCATCATGAGAAAACATTGAATCACACAACTTACCACCACTTCCAGAAGCACTATCACCCTAATGAAGCCCAAGTCTGCTAATCTTGGAACATTTTCTATCTTCTCTGAATTCCTCTGGGAATACTTAGGTCTCATGCCTTAGGAAATCTCTCTGATAGCAATTAAATTTCACTGGGTCATGGACCACACCAGGGAATCATGGTCTCTAAAATTGGTCTCTCCATCACTTCCCTTCTCTTATTAAAATTTAGAGAGTTTAGAATAAAAACAATCAACTTCTTTTGCTTTATAGTCTAATCGATTTTATAATTTTGAGGTATAGACAGTAGAATAATAGAGCTCTAAAAAAGACAAGTTCCCATTGAAGAAATACATAGGGCTGTGTGGCCTGGAGTCTGCACAAATTAAGACTATCAGAGTGATGTTCTCCACTACTGTTAGAGAATACAACATGAAAAAAAACACAAAGAGCACCAGCTGCATGACAGGATCCTGGGTGAAACCCACCAGGATGAACTCAGTCACAGTGTGATTAAATTTTTCCATGGCTTCAATTCATCTTTTCTATACTTGATGTGAAGATCACATATTTCAGTCATTAATGACTTGAATCACTTGGGAAAATGAATGAAAATCAGGATCAGTCACTTGATAACTGAACATCACAGTGAATAAGTAATTAACTGTTTTATTCATTCACTTAAGAATTTACATGAATACATGTTAGGTTCTTACTAAGTACTAATGAGATAATGGGATATTAGGTTCTTACTAAGTGCTAAGTCGGTACTTAACAATTCTCTAGTTCTGGCCTTTACTGGGAGTTTTACTTGTGAACTCCTGGGGAGGAGCAAGTTCAGTGGTTGAAGTAATTTTTCCCAGAAGCCCTTGCATTATCCCACGCCCATTCTCTGGGAGGATAAAAGAGGGTGGCACTCCAGAGATAGAGAGTCTTGTCTGGACCAGACTTAAGGTGGCTCTCTGGAGGAAGAAGTCTTTCCTCTAGACCAGAGGACAATTGGCAGTTTCTGGAGATGACAGCACGTTACATATACACAATATCTGTGTATACATACACAGATATAACACAGAGAAGTATACAGATATATATGGTATGAATATAATAATATGTATGTCATATACATATATATACATATATATATACATATATATATATATATATATATATATATATATATATATATATATATATATATATATATATATAAAATTGGAGGTATTTGGTAGTCTTCAAACAAAGATTGGTCTTCAAGAGCATATATAATGATCACTTTTCGATTATATTATAGTGGTAATTAAATCTTGGTTTGATCTTGCTACTGAGGATCCTTTAAACCCTAAAGTTATGTGATTCTGTGATGATTAGACTGAAGTAAATGCATGCATGCTTGCATGCATGAATGAATGAGCAAGTGAATAATCCAGTAAAGTGCCTTAAATTATTTACAGCATTTTTTCAGTTAATATTTTATTAGGCTCCAAATCTGTTTAAGACTTTTCCATCAGTGTCCAATTTAAATGACTTCATGAAAATACAGAAGAAACCAGCTATCAAAATAATAACTTTCTAATGAAATATACCTTAGCGTGAATTATATAAAGAAGAAAGTTATATAGCTCTTATACATTTCTGAAAATATACATGATAAGAAGTGAGTTACAGGTTTATTGGATTTCCATTTCTTTTTGAAGAAATTTTCCATGTGATCAATTATTCTTTTTGAGAGGCACAAAAATTAATTGACAAAAAAATCTTTAAAAAGTAGAATTGGCCAAATGGAAAAGGAGTTACAAGATTTCAGTGAAGAAAATAATTCCTTAAAGATCATAATTAAGTAAATAGAAGCTAAATGACTATGAGAAATCAAGAGATAGTAAAACAAAAATGAAAGAATGGAAAAATAGATGACAAAATAAAATATTTCATTGGAAATAATAAGTGACTTGAAAAATACATCCAAGTGATTCATTCAACTTTTCTCACCTCAATTTCCCCAAAATGTTGCTATTTATACAACCACATAGGCTATAAATTAATAATTTGATAGTTAATAGATATAAAACTCTTTAAGTTTTACAAAGGGATTTGCAAATATTATGTCATATTGATCTACACAATGACCTGGAAAATAGATGCTTTTTTTCCTTTATTTTGCAAAAATGAACCTGAGACAAATATTAAATAAATTTTCCATGGTCATATAACTGGTAACTAGTGTCTTATTTGAGCTCAGTTCTTTTTGACTCTTGGTCTAGTGCTCTGTCCATTTTATCCCTTAGCTGTATGGTCTCAAATCTTATCAAAACTATTATGATTACAGATACATCTTCAGTAGCTTTTAGAAGTCAACCAAAATTTATTAATCAACTACTACATTTCAGTCATTTATTAATTGTTCTAAATATAAATAAAGGTACAAGATAGTCTTTGATCTCAAGGATCTCAGAGATTTATCAGGAAGACTTTAAACACACAAACAATATATAGGATAAATTGAAGACAATTAGTGGAAGGAAGGCACTAGATTTGAGGGAAACTGGAAAAGGCTTCCAATAGAAAATAAGATGTTTCTTATCATAACTCATAGACCTTTCTAGACATTTCAGTGCTCATTAGGTTAATATTAAAGGGGGAAAAATAAAGAAAGCAAAAATAGTCATTGATCTTAATAAAGAGCAGGCTATTTGTATCTCCACTTTACATGGGATTTGGTGATCCTCTATATGGGGAAGGTTAGGTCTGGACATGATCAAGTTTGAGAGTGGTCTATACATACTTGAAGACAGTGGAGGGATGGAATAATTTATAATCTCAGTTCTATTCCAGAGCAAACTAAAAGAGGCAAAGACAAATACTTTCATTATTTCTATTTAGTAGAAATGATTTTCCTGAGTTTGAATATTGTATATGACTGTTACATCAAATATATGCATGATCTAATAGAAAATACAAAAGACAAAGAGTATTTTACTCTTCAGAAAGCTGTTATCTTGAACAGTTTCTTCAGGGTTTCTTTCACATCTTAGTTCCTCTGACTGTAGAAGATGGGGTTCAACATGGGAAAAGCCATAGTATAAAACAGACAATTTTTTCCTAAGGAGTAGCTAGAAATGGAACAAGAATAAATACATAGAACAGAGACATGGTACAAAAATGACAGAGATCAAGTAAGAGGAACAAATGGAAAAGGCTTTGAGTTGATCCTGGGTGGAGCAAATCCATAAAATGGCAGCAATGATGAAGAGGTAGGAGGTCAGAATGAAAACAATGGGCACGAGGACCCTGGAAACCAAAAGGAAATAGAGCACAATGTGTTACATTTCTATTTCCTATAGAACAATAATATTACATAACATACATGTATCATAACATTCAGCCATTCTCCAACTGATGGACATCCCTCAAGGATTCAGGCACAAGGTAACATCTGGTTTCATCACTTGCATCACTTGTAGAACCTTTGAGTTCCTTGAAAGCCTTTCTCTTTCTTCAAAGAAGAACATCATTGATATTGATAATAATTTTGTTTCTAAGAACACCCACTGATCATCACAATTTGGAAATATGAAAGGAAATAGATTGAGAGAGAGCGGGGCAGGATAGAATACTGAATCTAGAATCAAAAAGATCCAATTCAAATTAAGTTTAAGACTCTTAATAGTTGTATGACATTGAGCAAACCATTTAACCCTATTTGCCTCAGTTTCCCATCTGCAAAATGGGGATGCAGTGAAGAAAATGGCAAACTGTTCCAGTATGTTTGCAAGAAAATCTCATGAATGAAAAGAGTAAAAGACACACATATGCAAAAATGTTTGTAGCAGCTCTTTTTGTGGTGGCAAGGAGTTGGAAATTAAGTAGATGCCCATCATTTGGGGAATAGATAGATAAGTGATGATGTATATATATATATATATCCATATATATATATATGAATATATATATATGAATATATACACATATATATATACATAACCATTATTTATTATATTCTATTGTATGTATATACATATATACATACAATGGAATATAATTATTCTGTAATAAATAATGAGTAGGCTGATTTCAAAAAAAGCCTTGAAAGGCTTATATAAACTGATACTAAATACGATCAGTAAACTCAAGAGCACATTGCACATGGCAACAACAATATTATATGATGATCAGTTGTGATAAGCTTGGCTCTTTTTTTATTGAAATTGTGATGGAAAGAGCCATCAGCATCCAGAGAGAGAATTAGGGAGATTGAATGTGGGACACAGCATTGCATTTTTATCATTTTGTGTAACTATTTGGTTGTTTTTTTTTTCTTATCTCATGTTCTTTTTTTTCCATTTTGATATTCTTTTCCCTGTGCAGCATGATCAATAAGGAAATATGTTTAGAAAAATTGCATATGTTTAGCTTGTAGTGAATTGCTTGCCGTCTAGTAGAAAGGGGGAGAGTTTTGGAGCACAAGGTTTTGCAAAAATGAATGTTGAAGACTAGCTTTATATGTATTTGGAAAAATAAAAAGCTCTAAAAGAAAGAAAACTCACGCATGAAATCAGATATGAATGAACAACTTAATAAAAAATGGCTAAGCGCAGTGCTATGTGATAGGAATATAAAAACAAGTTTGAAAATCAATCTGCCTTTAAATTCTAATCAGGAAAAGTATAGTAAAGTCATACTGGACACAAAGAAGGGACTATATCATCAGCAGGTATGGGAAGTAGACTATGGGATTGCATGAACATTTGGGCTCTGTCAGTGGTAGAGGTCAATTTTCCACAAAAATTAAGAAGATCCTAGAGCTGGGCACAGGAGAAAAGACTATAGGAAATGGCAAACTCTTGTTTCTATGAAGATAAAAGCAAAAAAGCTTATTTCTAAGAGCTCAGAAGAATATCACTACCATATTGGTCAAATAAAATTTATATTAACATGAAGATTTTTTTCAAAGAGACATTAAATAACTTGAGATTATAGAATGTAAGTATATAATTGTTTTTTTCCAAAGAAACTTTACACTTCTTACTGATGGTTGCTTAGGCTAAATTATCTTAACTCTGATAATTTTATTCCACAGTAAAACAAAGTATGGCAAGCCACTTGGTATAATAGAAAATATTCTCCAAAGCAATCATAACTTCTCATGAAAACGATAGTGAATATTCATGTGATTATAATAGAAAAGGAAAATCAAGGCTTTGCTATTTGTGTATCTATTCAATTCAGGAAGCTGTCATCTTTAAGAGTTTCTTCAAGGCTTCTTTCACATCTTTGTTCCTCAGACTATATATCATTGGATTCAACATAGGGAAAACTACAGTGTAAAATAAGGAGACAATTTTATCCTGCTCCTGGGAATAGCTGGATTTGGGACGATAATAAATGTAAAGAATGGAGCCAAAGTACAAAGTGACAGAGATCAAGTGAGAAGAACAAGTGGAGAAGGCTTTGAGTTGACCCTGGGTAGAGCGAATCCTCAAGATGGCAACAATGATGAAAATGTAAGAGGCCAGGATTAATGTTATGGGTGTAAGAACATTAGAAGCGAGCACAAAATAAAGGAAAATGTGGTAATTGGCCTTCACATCACATGAGAGCTTCACCAAGGGTGGTAGGTCACAGAAGAAGTCATCAATGACATTATCCCCACAGAAAGGCATGGTGAATGTTTCATGGGGTAAAGATGCCAACGATAACAAAGGCTCCAAGATACGAAGCTGCTACAAGACCCACACAGACTCTTTGAGTCATGACTTGAGCATAGAGCAGTGGTTTGGAGATGGCCACATAGCGGTCATATGCCATGGCAACCAACAAGTAGCATTCAGTATACGCCAGGCCACCTGAGAAGAGGAACTGAGCCACACACCCAGCAAAGGAGATGCTCTTGTCCTCAGAGATGCAGGTCATCATGATTTTGGGGGTGTAAACAGTAGAATACCAGAGATCCAGAAAAGACAAGTTGCCAATGAAGAAATACATGGGGGTATGAAGCCTGGAGTCTGTACAGATTAACACTATTAGAGTGATGTTCCCTACCACTGTTGCAGTGTACACTATGAAGAAAAGGACAAAGAGCACCGATTGTAGCACAGGATCCTGGGTGAAACCCACCAGGATGAACTCAGTCACAGTGTGATTAAATTTTTCCATGACTTCACTTTATCTCATCCATGCATGATGGCAGGAGTATACATTTTTCAAAAGTACAATGATACACGCCTTTGAAAAAGAAAGAGAAATTAAAATCATCTAAGTGAATAATTCAGAACATCAGTAGAAAAATTAATACATAGAAATCCCATACTCTAACTACATAATTTTTCATTCAACAGTTATCATTTATTCCTTCAATCATTTGTTATTCATGTACTCATTCATTCAAATAGCTTTTATTAAATGCCTATCATATGTTAAAAAAAATTCTGTCCTAAGTTCTATGGATATAGTGACCCAAAAAATGACAATCGGCAAATTAAAGGAATTCACCTTGTAACATCTGCCTTTTTATTAGCTACCTGTGGTATTCTTGGTAAAATCTCAACACATACAAAACTTCAGAATTTAAATTAATAAGAATTTAATAAATCAATGAGCAACTATTTTTAAATATTTACTTTATGCCAGACATCTGAATATACAAAAAGATCAATGAAGTCAGACCATCCCCAACATCAAGGAGCTTCAATTCTCTCAAAAGTTTTGTAAGAATTTCTAAGAATTTAACAATTAGCTATCTAAACGTGTGGGAAGCTAGATGGTGCAATGGATGGACTGTTGGGCCTGAAATCAAAAAGTCATCTCCCAGAATCAATATCTAGCCTCAGATACTTCCTATTTGTGTGTCTCAAGCAAGCCACTTAACCTTATGTGCCCCAATTTCTTCATCTGTAAAATGAGTTAGAAAGAGAAATGGCAAACCATCCCGTTAAAGTTGCCAAAAAATACTCCAAATGGGGTCATAAAATTGGACTCAACTGAAATGACTCAACAACAAATATATATGTGTGATTTTATCTATATGTATGTATATATGCACATATATACTGATGCCCAATATCCCATATAGATTTATAAACACACATATACCTGCCTACATACATATTCCAACATTTTACTTCAATTATTTCCATTTCAAATTCTTTCCCTCCATCTTCTACCCCTTCTTCCATATATTAAGAAGGTAAAAAAAAATTCACTACAAATATACATGATCATTCAAAAACAATTTCCTACATGTTCATTGTAAATGGTAGGGGGAGACTAAAAGTTGAGTGAATAAGAAAAAGTTTCAGGTAGATTGTTGTGTTTTGAGTTGCACTTTAAAAGTATCCAGGGATTTTTAAGTTAGTGGTGAAGAAGAAGGGATTTCAGTAGAGCCTTAACATTGAGAGTATCTTACCATAGTTTCTCTCTCTCTCTCTCTCTCTCTCTCTCTCTCTCTCTCTCTCTCTCTCTCTCTCTTCTCTCTCTCTCTCTCTCTCTCTCTCTCTCTCTCTCTCTCTCTCTCTCTCTCTCTCTCTCTCTCTCTTTTTTTCGCTCTCTTCTCTCTCTCTCTTTCTCTCACTCTCTCTTTCTCTCTCTGTATCTCTTTTTTTCTCTCTCTCTTCTCTCACTCTTTCTCTCTTTCTCTCTCTCTTTTTTCTCTCTCTTCTCTCTCTCTTTTTTCTCTCTCTTCTCTCACTCTCTTTCTCTCTTAATCTCTCTCTTTTTTCTCTCTCTCTTCTCTCTCTTTCTCTCTCTCTCTCCATATATATATATATATATATATATATATATATATATATATATATATATATATATATATATATATGGAGAGAGAGAGAGAGATAAATATATATATGTGTGTGTGTGTATGTATGAAGGATCATAGAAAAGCTTGAATGTAAGATTGCACACTTGAATGTATCTAGAATGACCATAGTGACCTCAACAGAAATAGACACACATGCACACAATTCTGTGGCTCTCTGTTCATATATACATACATAAACACACATATGTGTGTAAGCACGCATAGATAACTGTATCACATGAAAAAGGCTGTATAGATTATCCAAACATACAAGTATATATGTATCTACATGTGTAAGATATTTGAATTTGGAGTGAGAAGATGTGAAGTTAAATTCTTTCTCTCATACAAGTACAACATTGGGCATGTCGTTTAATCTCATTGGGTTTCAGTTTCCTCATTTATAAAGTGGGGGAGGGATGGGAATGTTTCTAGTAAATAATTGACAGGATTCCTTCTACTAGTAAGACTGATCCTGGTCTGAATGCAAAATTTTCCTAACAAGTTTTCCTCCTTCCTCTCTTCTCCCCCTGTAATCCATTGTATTTCAAACTTCTGCCTTAACAATTTGAAATCTTAGTTAATATTAGGTTTGCTCATTTCTTTCCACTCTAAAATTTTCATTACTCCCTATTTCTTCTAGAGTTAATTTGGTCCCTGTAATTTTATTCCATCCACATTCTGGCATCCCATAATTTCTCAGCCTTTCTGCATATCTTCTAACTAGTCTCAATTTCCAATCAGATGTGGCATGAATGCTCTTCAATTCCTGACTACAGTCTCAGCCCCATTATTTCTTTGCTCTTACTATTTCCTATGCCTTTAATGTTCT